>NC_083355.1:29285000-31685000 GCF_030254825.1 Meriones unguiculatus | reverse complement strand
TCAAGGAAATGTTTTCTTTTATAAGAGTTGTTCTGGTCATGCCGTCTCTTCAGAGCAATGAAACCCTAGCTAAGACAGCTCTGTAAGGACACCAGGCTGAAGTTACTCTTGTTACTGATCTTTGTGTCGGAGGACTATTGATTCAACACATCTGATGTAAACTCCCTTTTGTCTCGAAAATTCTGTTTGCTTCTGCCTCTTTGAATATTCCCACATCTTACTACAACATCTGTATTCCCATTACAACGCTGGTTCCACGTAAGTATCGTTATATTTTAGAATATCTCCGGTTGGTATTCAGGCTGATGGTCTGACTTTTAGAGATTAAATAAATACTGACTTTTAGAGATTAACTAAAAGGTCAATAGAAGCAGATACTGGGAGAGTATGGGAGATGTCCAGAGTGGTTCCAGGGAAGATAAAAATCTAGCATCTTTCAAGAAAGGTCAGGTGTGCATCCCCCCCACAGGGAAGGGCATCAGTTTTATGTACCTTATGGGACTCTTAATAGGCCGAGTGAGGTGATGTATGCTTGTAATCCCAGTATACAGGAGGTTGGGGCAGGAGGAGAGCAAGTTCAAGGATAGCCTCAGCTACATAGAGAGTTTGAGGCCAGCCTGGGCTATATAGCAAGAACTTTGCCCTATTGATATAAGTAACATTGACCTTTGACATTCTTTTTTGTATCAGAGGCATCCCTCCTGGGAAGGGTCTGTGGTGGCGTCGAAGGAAACAGCCTCACTGAGGCATCTACCATGGAAGGTAGTGTGTAGACTTTGGGTCACTTGTGTGAAAAGGGTCTCAGTTCCTGGCTTGCTGATCGACGCAATACGTACTTCCTGAAACAGGCAGAGACTCTTGGCTCAGATGGTTTGGGTTTGTCGACAGAAAGGACGTGCCCGGGCCGGTAACATGGCTCAGAGGATAAAGAAATTTTATGCCAAACCTGAAAGCTTGAGCTCCATTCCTGGGACCCACATGAAGGAGAGGACTAACTCCCACAAACTGTCCTCTTTCCTCCACACAGGCACTACAGTATGCTGACAAATGCATGTACAAACACAGGCATGCACACACACACACACACACACACACACACACACACACACACACTAAATAAGATTTAAGAAAAAAATAAAAGTGGATGGGCGTCAAGACTTCCGTGAGAAATTGCATTTCATATTTCATTTAGCCAGCTCAGCCTCTAGCCAGGAAGTGAGTTTGTTCTTTTAGATGCTCAAAGATGAATATGGTTTCCTTTCAAACCGACTTACTGCACTTTGGGAGAGACACATATGTATTCAGAGGCTGCACTATATAGGCCAGAAGTTGGCAGACATTTCTGGAAAGGTGCCTCAAGTCTCTGTCACAGTGGGAGGAGGTCCACACTGAAGACCTGTTTGTTCCCTTGTGAACCCCCTCCCTGTCCTGTCCCACCCCCAGCTCAGCCTTGAACTGCAGATCTAACACAGAAGCGTGCTATTAATCTGAGATGCTCCAGAAGGCTGGAGCGGTGACCAGTGCTTCCCTACGCTCTGGGTTTGACCACTAGCACTCCATAAAACTGGCCGTGGTAGCACATGCCTGTAATCCCAGCACTCAGGAGGCAGAAGAGGGAGGACCAGGAAATCATGGTCATCCTCAGCGACCTGGCAAGTTTGAGGCTCAGCTTGAGTTTCTTGAGACCGTTTACCAAACCACCACCACCATGTTCCGCAAGGCTGGATTCCCAGCTAGCGGCACAATTTCAGGAGGCCATGCCTACCTGGAAAACAGGGCACTGGGAGCAGGTCCTTGGAGCCTGTATCTGGTTATCTTACCCCCTTCCTATGCCTCTAACTCCCCTTTCCACACACAGAATTTGAGACCCTGCTTGGGACCTCTCTCTATGAAACTGACTCAGTAAGTCTCTCAGTATGGTTCACTTTCCTGCTCTCTCTCTGTCTCTCTGAGCACACTGAGTGTATTTCTCTCAGTATGTGGGCCCTGCTCTTCATCCAGGTGCCTCCTTTCTCCAAGGCTCCACTTTTGTGGCTGAATGGAAGGTAAGCAGCCACGTTCTTAAAGCCCCCAGGGAAGACAGGCATTGAGTCACACGTGCAAACTCCCAGGCCTCACCAGCCCTCGGAATCAGTGGGATTTTCAGGGGTGTTTGGAGTTTGGGAAGCCTGGACCCAGAGCTTCTTGGAACGTCATGAAAGGGCCTGCGTGTTCTGGGAGATGTGGGTGTTTGTTCCATCACTCACATCTTCAGGGAATCATTTCTGTCTTATCACATACCTAACACCGCTCGAGGTCCAGGGATGCGACCAACAAACAGACGGTGTGTTCGGAAGTCAACGTCTTTAGTAGTTCTTAATCGTTTTGAGGAAGCATTTTGAGGTAGGGTCTTTTGCTGACCCTGCTGCTCATGGTTGGGCTAGCCTGGCTGGCCACTGAGCGTCCAACTCTCTGCCTTCCAGAGCTGGGGTTACAGGTACATGCCACCTTGGCTGGCTTCTTTTACGGCTGCTGGGGATGTGAACTCAGGCCCTCATGCCTTTGCATCAAGGGACTGACCCGTAGAGGCATCTCCCCTGCACCCAAAGGCTGGCTTGCTTGCTTATTTATTTATTTATTTGTTTGTTTGTTTGTTTATTTCACGTATGTGCCATGCCGTGAGCCTGGAAGTCAGGGGACAGCTTTCGGGAGTTGGTTCTCTTCTTCCACCTTGTATTGAACTCAGGTTGCCAAGGGCTTTTCTCTGCTGAGACGTCTATCTGGCCACCCTCTTGTAAACCACCTCAGAACACCAGAACTTGATGTTTCTTACACTCACGTGTCATGCAACCAGCGCCGCTGTCTAGTCCCCACCATTTCATCCTCCCGAAGAGTCCCTGTGTCCCTTAAGCCGTCACTCTCTGTTTTCCCTTCTTTCCCCGTCCTCGGCAACATCTACTCGCTTGTTACGTCTGAATTGGCCCGTTCTGGATATTTCACACACATTGACTCCTGTAATTGTTTTTTTGTTTCTGCCTTCTTACATATCACATATGATTTCAAGGATATCATTGTTGTAGCATATGTCAACCTTCCTTTTTGGGCCAACGAATATCCCATTGCATATTCATTAGTTAGTGGGCATTCGGGTTCTTCCCACTTTTTAGCCCTCCTCAGTGGTATAAACACTCAGGTACATGTTTTTGTTAAGGTAACTGTTTCCAGTTTTCTCTGGTCTCTCCCTAGAGTGGGAATTGGCGGGTCATACGTGATTTCCATGGAGCTTTGCTGTCATTGTGCGCATGCAAGTTTGGCGTGCACAGCTACACACCTGTATGTGCACAACGGGTGGAGAGGTCACAGGACAGCCGTTGGTGTGTGATTCCTTAGGAACTCAACCCCCGTTGTTTTGAGTCAGGGTCTCCCATTAGGCTTGACTGGCTGGCTATTGAGCTCCAAGGATCCATCTGTTTCCACCTGTCCACCTCTGTGATTTCAAGTGAGCTTGCCGTCACATTACAACCCGATTTAAACAAAACAAAACAAAACAAAACAAAACAAAACAAAACAAAACATTTCTTAATGGGATTGAACTCAGGTCCTCAAGGCTTACAAGGCAAACACCTTCCTGGCTGAGCCATCTCCCCAGCCCTGTATTGAACTTTTTGAAGAGCTGTTCTCTTTGGCGGCTGCCTCATTTCTCATTCCCACCAGCAACACACAAGCACCAAGATTTCTCCACGCCCTTGCCAACAAATCATTATTATAATCAAGCACTCCTAGTGGGTGTGAAAGGGAGGTCATGGGGGATTTTGAGCAGCATTTCTCTAATGACTAATATTAATTTTGAGCATCTTTCTAGTTGCTTATTGGCCAATTCTGTTTCTTTTTTTTTTTTTGGGTGTGGGGGGGAGCTGTAGTCTCCAAGCCTTGCACTTGTTTAAGATTTTAATTGTTTTTTGCTGTTGTCAGGCTAATGTTCTTGTCATGCTAAGAGTGAGGCTTACGAAGAGTAGAATTTTGGACAAGTTGTAGGACATTCCCTGCCCTGGTTTCCTCTTCCGTTCAGTGGGGACAAGGGTGGGCGAAGCTTTGGGACCCTTGCATGGCGCACGGTAGGCTTTTGCTGTGTAACAGAAGCCCTTATTACACCAAGCTGAAACTCCCAAGGGTCACTGGACACCACATCACAGAGATTAATATCTGCTGGGAAGCAGATACGATGGTGATGCAACAGAGAGTAACTGGAAGGCTATTTTAGGTTGGGCGCACAGGGAAGGCTTTTCGGAGGAGGTGACACTTGAGCCGGCACCGGAATGGCAGGAAGGAGCCAACCTCGTGAAGATCCATGTACAGGAAGGGCACTCCCGGCTGAGGGACCCGGGGTAAAGGTCTGCAGACAGGAACAAGCCTCACAGAGCGGCTACAGGGGAGATGGGGGGACAGGTGCCTGGGTTTTCACCATGTGAGGATCCTGGCTGACAGTCGTGACATGGGAAGACAGCTCCTTTGGCTCAGGAAGCCAGGGTGTACGGGGCCTCTGCTCATTCCCTTGGAGACTTGATTTAGTGACTGAGTCCTTTCAGTAGAGACTTCCATTTTTTTTTTCTCCTGTTAACAGAATCAAGGCAGGTGGGCTTCTGAGTTGCCTCAGTGGACCAAGGTAGTTTCTGGCAAGGCTTCTGACCTGAGTTCAATTCCTGGGACTCAGATGGCAGAAGGAAAGAATAGACCCTGGTAAGTCATCTTCTGACCTCCAGATGTGGGCCATGACACCCGCACTCGTCCCCCTACTCCACAGACACACACGATAAGTGATAAAAACATTAAAAAACCCCACATGGTTATATCTACTTCTATGTAATAAGACTTCTACGAAACAACAAAAAAATCAATTAAACTAAGGCGAGGGGTTCCCGTTTTCAGACGTGAATCGGAGCAGTGTGGAGCGAGCAGGAAGGGTTCCTCTGCGGCTCACCTTGCCCGCTGGGACCAGCTCCAAAATAAAGGAATGGTGAGGGTGTGCTTGAAACCCCCTCTGCACGGTGGTCCTGGAGAGCATGAGGTGTTTCTTCCGCCTCACGTTATGGTTCCCCTTCTCCTGCTCTCCCATCTTCCTAGAACCTTTCCTCGAACTCTGTCCAGCTCAGGTTTGACTCAGCATCCTGCACCCAGGGTCCGAAAATGAGTGATGCTCTGTGAAGCCAATGAGCCCGCTGAGCTGCCCTTGTACAGCCTCTTGCACGGTTATGGCTCTTAACCCTTAGGAGTAAAGGAGACACACAAAGAAGAGTCCGCCACGCCCTGTCATTGTCCCCTCTGGTACCCACAGAGCACAGCGCCTGGTGCAGTGGCCGAGAAACAGGCTGCCCGGGTTTCCTGCGGGAGCCACCCTCCCTCATTACTAAAACCCTCTAGGTCTCAGTTTGCCTTCTGTGAAATGGTGCTATAGTTCCAACTGCATACAGATGGCATATGGCTAACTAAAAAAGTGTGTGTATATTTGTGTGTGTAGGTGGGTGTTTGTGTGCCTGGAGGCCTGAGGTTAATGTTGGGAAACTCTTTTGGTTGCTCTCCACCACATGAAGCGAGGCAGGGCTCCTCACTTGAACTCGGAGCTCACCCACAGGCTAGCCTGGCTAGCCAGCTTGCTCTGGAGCTCACCTGTCACAGGCAGGCACCACTTGGCGTTCCTGTGGGTTCTAGCTGTCAGAACTCAAGCCCTCATGTTTGCTGAGTTGGTGCTTTAACACTGGGTCGTTTCTTCAGCACCCTCTCTGCTTTGTCCGTGGGTGCTAAGTGAGTGGGACTCAGATCCTCATGCCTGAGCAGCAAGTGCCCTTACCCACTGAACCTGCTCCCCGGCCCCATTTATACGGGGGTGGGGGGACGCTCTCTCTTTTCCCCATTAACTCCTCCAGAACTTAGAAACCTGCCTTAGCCCACGGGTCCCTCCTAAGATAACCAGGAAATTATTCTCTGGAACGGACTAAAGGAGGAGAAATTGCCCCTGTGGTTTGGAAGGGGAAAGGGACACGGTGTGTGTGTGTGTGTACGCATGCGTGAGCGTGTTGGGACAGGTGGTGAAGTCACAGCACGGGCCACCTCCATTCAGGAGCACACAGGATTACTCTGTGACAAGGGCTAGTTTACTGAGCAAGGGTGAGGACAGGGCTGCAAGGGCTCATCCTGCCAGTAGGGGTCAGTGTATCTCCGCTTCAGGCGCTGGCGGGTGGCTCACCTGATTGCCGCAGGCGCTAGCTGACAGCTCCTGCCCAGCAGAGTTCAACACCTCTTGCTTTGTATTTTGGGGAAAAAAAGAAAGTATCTTTCTCTGCAGCGAGGAAGAGAGCCTGACCAGCTTACATAACACGCTTTCTCTTTGCAGGAGGACACAGAAGGTGGTGAGGGAGGCCGCGCTGCCTTTAGCCTCCCTGGGAGGAGGGAGCACAGATCCAGTTGCGGTTTCTGTCCTGGTTATCTTGGTGCCGCGAGGATGGCTCGGCGGCGGCGGCGGCGGCGGCGGCGGCGGCGGGGGTGGGGTGGGGTGGGGTGGGGGGGTGTCTGTTGAATTCTTCCTTTTCTATTTTCTGCCTCGGCGAGGAGGAGGGTGTTAATGCCGGTTGGCAGTTACATGAAACCGAGGCGGATGGTGACGGGGCGTGTTAACAAACAAGGGCAGGAAATAGTGTCATATTTTCTGGAGAGCGAACCGCTCCCAGGAGACCAGACTGCAGGATTCCACTCATGGAAGGGGGAGGCGGCGGGCGGATAAGAAGTTCCTGCGGAGTCCCTTCTCTCTCCTTTCACTTTCTGGTGTCTCTGGACGATGACAGATTCGGTTTTACCCCCAGTCTGGCTACCTAGCCAAATAACTGGCCATAAAAAGAAAAACCACCCACTTTGATCTGATGTCACTTCAGCGTTTCGTTGTTCCTTTGTCGAGAGTGGCCTCTGGGTGTAGGGCTTCAGGACGGGAGCTACCTGCTTGGAACCTAGATCGAATCCGGTCTGGGTTGATTTTCATCCCCAAGTCCAACCACGGAGCAGACGGGGTAGGGATAAGTGGTCTCCTTGCCTTACCCGGCATCCTTTGAACCTCCCTCCACCACTCCTTTTCTACATCCAACTTCCACCTTCCTGTCACATCAGTCCTTTTCTCTGAACTTGAGTCTCACACAGTGAGCATCCGGAAGCCTGACCAGGCTGCCACGTTCTTAATCTCAGGTACTATGCCTGGTACGTTGTCAGTAGGCAGCAGCAAAAATAAATACACACGGAAAGATTAGAGAACAATAGCCTTAACCCCTGTGCTGGAAATAACGGCCTGTGGGCGCTCAATGAATTTCGTGTCAAAACGACTCTCCCTGCTTTCTCTTATTTTATACTGATACTGGGGGAGGGGGGATCCTGGCCAAGGATTCCACCATAACTATCGTGTTCCCGGGGTGGGAGTAACGGAGGAACCCCAGTTCTAGACTGGCGTCTTGTCTGTCTTCTGGGACAGCCAGCTCTGCTGCACCTACGGCTCTTCCACTGCATGGAGCGCATGCTCACACAGGCTGGAAATCGAACGTGCCTGAGAGTGCTCTCCCTGAGAAGATTAAGCCCCCAAGGCTAGAGAGGTGGCTGCAGCTTTTCCGCAGCCCTCTGGAGAGAAAGGCTAAATCAGAGCTGGGGACCAGGTCTCCCGGAAACCAGCCTAACCCGTAAAGATGGCCACAGGGGCTGAGTCTTTGGAGACACTGGACGTAGAATCTGCAGTCTTTGCTGCCATCTCTGAATGGCTTGTCCTTTTGCATTCATCGAGGGTTTCACAGCCCCTTTCATTTATAAAGTAGTTCTTTCTGTGAAAACAAACATTACGATCTGGGCCTGTTAGTACAGGCCTGTAAGTCTAGATATGCAGGAAACTGAGGAAGGAGGAACCCAAGTTCAAGGCCAGCCCTGAGCAACCTAGCAAGACCTTGATTCAATAATAATAATAATAATAATAATAATAATAATAATAATAATGATAAATTAGGAAAAGGATTGGGAGCAAGGCAGTGGTGGCACATGCCTTTAATCCCAGCACTAGGGAGGCAGAAGCAAGTGGATCTCTGTGAGTTCAAGGCCGGCCTGGTTTACATAGCAAGTTTCAGGATAGTCAAAGCTACACAGAGAAAGCATGTCATAAAATAAATAAATAAAGAAATAAAAGGGAGTTCACTGCTACAGTGCTTGCTTAGCATGCCCGAGGCTGTAGGTTTAATCCTCAGGACTGCAAACCAAACCCAACCCAAACCCCAATAATACTTCAAGCCAGGGGCTCACCCCTCTGAGGAGACAAAGAGTACTCCACCGTTCACCTCATGCGTCTTATTAAAACCTTCAAGACGGCCTAGAATGCCCATCTGAGGCCTGGTCCTGAACATACTCAGGGCATAGCTACTTTGGGTGGACACACACTCACAGTGGACAAGGCCAGCCGGCCTCTCCGGATGGATATAAATACTCCAGGAGGGGAAAGCCAAGACCAAAGGCTCGGGCCGTCCTGCGCCGCCGGCACCAGCTCGTGTTCTTCCTGTGTGTGAGGCTGTCTGACTGATATCTAGTCCTTCCTGAGAGCTGGGCGAACCCACTACGGCCACATTTTTGTCAGCATTCCCAGTCGTGTCACCAGATACCACGTTCTCTGTGGCCGGAATGCGCGCTATTGCCTTCCTTGAGAAGGTGGATGGGGAGGGGGGAGGCCTTGATTTTGGGAAAGGCTCGGGACTGGGGGGAGGGTGACGGGGGGGTTGGTGACTGCCTGAGAGTGGCCCTCGGGATTACGGTTCTCTTTACGAGGCACCGCTAGACCCTTGAGCAGTGCAGTGGGCCTGAGGCGTTCGTCTCCACGGAGGCTGCAGCCTGAGAGAGCCTGCCTAACAGAGTGAGGCCTTGCTGTACTGAATGTTGAGACAGAAAAGACCACGGGGCTCAGGGTGCGATGGGGTTTCCACGTGGGGTTAAGGGCTTCATCTTAGCAGAGGAGTGTTGTCCAAGATGAACGGTGAGGGATGAACAGGAGTTAGGTAGGCGGGGAGGAAGCAGCTTGGGTAACTTAGTCCGGCTCAGCTCCCCCTTTTGTGCAAATAGGTGTAAGCACACGTGCGTGCGTAGGCACACATAAATGTCAGAGGTCAGAGGTCAGAGGTCAGCATCAGATGTCTCGACTGTTCTTTCCCTCTATCTATCTATCTATCTATCTATCTATCTATCTATCTATCTATCTGAGACAGGGTCTCACTCTGTAGACCTGGAACACTTCACATAGACCAGGCTGGCCTTGAACTTGCAGAGACCTGTCTGCCTCTGCTTGTCCAGTGCTGGGATTAAACACAAAGCCAACCCAGCCAACCTCTCTTGAGTGTTTTGAAGTTTTATTTAGCGGAAAGTTTCATATAAAAGTGTGTATGATCCGAGTTTATGTCATAGTAAAACAAGCCCTTTGGGGAGGGATATGGGCTTCCCTGCTGAATGGCCGTTGTTTAAGCTTGTCCTGAGGCTTCTCACAGGATGAACTGTTTCCTTGTTTGACTACCGTCCTGGCATTAACTGGGCTGTTCATTAGTAGCCATCTCCATACCTTCATCAATCGCAAGATTTGTTGTAAAGGGATCAAAGCCTTGCCGCATTCTTTAGATTCTTCTGGCACCATTTCACTAGATTGCCGACTTCCTGCCCTTGGTGGGGTTGGTCTAGCTTCAGATCAGTGGGGATGGGGCTTCATTCTCTTTTTTTTTATTTTTATTTTTTTGAGATGGGGTCTCCAACTGAATTTGGAGCTGGTCAGTTGTGATAGATTGTCTGGCCAGCAACTCCCAGGAGCCCTCCTGTTTCCACTTCCCGGAAGCTGGGATTACAGACAAACTCCTCCGTGCCTGGCTCCTTAACATAGATTCTGGGGGGACTGAACTCAGGCCTTTATGGTTGCACATTGGGCACTTTATTGACTGAGCCATCTCCCCAATCCCTCTAAGCTTTGTTTTATGGGCATATTTATCTCCTCAGTTGGACCTGGCTTATACTGACTGCTGATAGGATGATGGGAAACATCTTTGGAAAGAGGTGTATTTGGTAAAGAGTTTCCATACCAGCTATGGCAAAAAAAAAAAAAAAAAAATCTATGAAGGTGGTAATGAGTGGCAATGTCTGGAAAAAAATGATTCTAGAATTTTAAAAAGGAGTTGACCCCACCGGGGTGGCCTGCCATCTTGGTTTTCCTCCATTTGTGTTCCTAGAGTGTAGAACTTCCCGTGAGAACGGGGAAAGCCCCAGCCATCTGGGATGAATTGGCCAGTCTGGACCTCAGTGAACTGACCAGTCATCTTCACCAGCTGTCGTAAGTCCAAACAGTACATCTGGGTATGCTTCTGAGTCTCCAGGGACCATTGGGACATACGAGGGAGTCAGTGGTCGCTGCCAAGCAGCCGTGACTAATATGACTGAACTCTCTTGCCCGACTGATGAGGGAACCAATGATTGGGAAAGCAGTGGACGCCTTCAAGGGTGTGCAGAGAGAGTGGTAGAGTGGGAGCCAACTGTGTTCCTGTTAGTTTCAGTTCCTCTTCCCCCGGAACTCCTAGCTAGGGATCGCCATAGTCTTCTGTATTCTTTTCATAGCCTCTTCCTGAGCTTGGTGCTCTACATTCAAGACCTGCTGCATTAGTAACAGTGTAGGGCCTAGCTCGAGTTTGTAATAAACACCCTGATGCATTTGCATTGGAATTGGCTCCTTGGTGGTCTTTGGGGTCCACCAGACTTGGGCATAACATGTCACTTTCAGGGTATCTGTAACGATGCAAGAGCAATTGGCAATTGAGTAGCATGTATTAAGACAGTCTTAGAGCTTTGTGTGTACTAATCACTGATCTTTACAATAGTGTAAAGATCACTGTCATTATTTGATATTGGTATTTGTGGAGCTGAGGGATCAAGGAATTAAGCCACTTGCCTAAGGCTATCAGACTAGTAAGTGTCAGAGGTGAGACTTGTAACCCAGGCTGTCTGGCTTAGGAGCCTGTGGGTCTTTCTCTGTGCTGATTGCATCTAGCCATGCTACTCCTGATGGTAGCCGTCCAGAGGATGCTGTCCACACGGCTTCATGTGTTGGTGTGGGAAGAGTTCAGAGACAGGCACCTCAGGATCTGGGGTTGACTTCTGGCTCCAACATTTGTTCAAAATGCACAGGCCTCACGTCTGATAGGTATGAAAATGGAAACAGTGCCAACTGTTCTAAACAATATCGTGTTCGTGACTTTAGAATGTTTCTTTCTCCTGCCGGGTTCTCATACACCTAAGTCTGTATCGAAGAACTCTGTGGACCACCAGCTTTGAAACAGATACTGGCTTCTGTAATCAGATGGAGTGGGAGGAGATGCTGGCTCAAGGCTTAAAGATTTAGTATGAAGCCCACCTTAGAAAGATAACACCTGACCATTGAAAAGGTCTTAATTAAAAGTCTAGGTGCAGGGAAGGGGGGATGGAGAGATGGCTCAGTAGATAAGAGCACTGGCTGCTCTTCCAGAGGACCTGGGTCTGATTCCCAGCACCCACATGGTGGCTCACAATTGTTTGTAACTCCAGTTCCGGGGGGCCCTATTCCTTTTCCACGGTACACAGACACACACATAGACAAAACACCCATATACATAAAATAAAATATTATAGAAAATGTCTAGACAGGTGTTGGGATGTAGTACAGTCAGCATAGGATTTATCAGCCTCTGGCATAAAAATTCGAATAGTGGCTCATGCCTGTAAAGAAGGTCAAAAGTTCAAGGCCATCTTGGCTTGTAGTTCAAGGCTACATCAGAGTCTGTCCTTTATAAGACAAATATACAGCAGTGACATAAATGGTAAAGGTTCAGTAAGGTTTGCTGGGTGGATAAATCAGTAATGAGGGTGATTGGAAATGCTGCTGTAAAACAGAACAGCAAACCCCAAACAAAGTCTCCAGGCTGCCAGCTAACCGATGAGAGCCTAAGTGACTCATGCAAGCCCACGCTTGCTGCTGTTCCCCATTCTGTCCTTCCCAGAAGGGGACCCTGGGCCAGGCTCTGAGCTCTTTGTATTTCGTCTCATTTCCCATCTTCGGCACTCCAGATGGTGAACACTGAAGGACGTATTTTCTCTAATGCATCAAACTCCTCCGTGCCTGGCTCCTTAATATAGATTCTGGGGGGACTGAACTCGGGACTTTATGGTTGCATATTGGGCACTTTATTGACTGAGCCATCTCCCCAATCCCTCTAAGCTGGGCTCTTGGATGGGTGTCTGTCACTCACTGTCAGTGGTGGAAGGACCCGGTTTAAGGGGAATCAAGGGCAACTGCTTAGAACGTGGGGATTTGTATTTCTCCTTTGCTGCTGAATAAAAGGCTGGTAAAGGGGCTGGGAGCATGCGCAGCCCAGTGGGAGAGCACTTCCCTAGCATGCTGAGGGCTTGGGTTTAATCTTCGGCTGTAAAAACGGGGGTAGGTGGGGGTTGGGGGGGCTAGATAATTTTTAAGTGAGGCTGTGAAATCTTTAGTTCAAAACCTCTCTAATCCCTTCTGTAGGCTATCCAGGAGTGCTATCCAGGACCACGTGTAACCTGCCTGATTCAGTCCTTGCAGTGTGTGTGGGCTTCTCTTTCAGCCTACCCTACAAACTCATATCACTTTAGTAAAAAAGGCCACCCCTTAGTGAAATTCACCTTCATCTGCCTTCTCACCACCCCCCTCCAGCCTACAGATACTCATTGCTAACCGAGTGTCCTTCAGAAACCCAGAGGCCAAGAGTTTGGTTTCTGCTTTTGGGAACGTTGATGGGCTCCTTCACTTCCCCACCCTCTCCCTCTAGCATCTTATCTACTGGGACTAGAAAACGCTATCAAAATGAGCCTGCTGTTGAAGCTGTGGAATAATACTCGTGTGATGAATTTATGGGGTCAGTGGGAGACCCTCTAATTTCTGGGAAATAACAAGGTGTGTGTGGCCACGTTGGGTAAAATGTCCTCTTTTATACCCCAGCTCCATGCCATGGACTGTTTGCTTGCAGTCTGAGGGTATATTTACCACCCAGGCAACATCCCACTCTGTCAAAGGAATCTACTCAGAGTAGGATGTGTTGGGTGTCTCGCCTTGCTAAAAATGACAGTCGCCTCTTTTTAAAAAAAAAAATTTTTTTTAAATAAATTTTTTTAGGTGCTATGTTCACAGCACAAACAGCTCAGAAAGGATACTGGTACTGAGTCAAAGTTTAAGTTAGGGCAGATGTGTTACATGGAAACAAGACTCTGTCTCCAGTTTTCTCAAGAAAGGAATGGCCTGTCTCCTGGGTTCCCTCTGCTGTGAACCCCAAAAGCCAATGACGAAGGGATCGGAGTACAGATTTGCTGAGTAAGCATCTGCTGGTGTTTGTGTGGCTCAGCATCTCATTTCCAGCAGACGTAGTTAAGTCAAATGATATAGTTGCCTCCAACGTCAATTGCTCAAGGAATGCTTTAGGTATGAGATTGGAGAACACACATCCCCCTCCCTCACCCTAGAAGGCACTCACATTTCGTGGCTTCTGGCATCAATATTGAATTTGAATACAAAGTTCTGGGAAAAATACAATTTCTCTGATCTAAAACAAGGTGCTGACTAATGGAACCCAAGAAGGTGTCTTGGAGGTCCATGGTCTCTTACAAAGCATCCAGCTTTAGGATTCAAAGGGGACAGAGCCAGGACCAGGCTTCCCTCTGAAATCCGTGGTGCTTTTAGATAGTGCATCAATAAGTGGTAGGAGATGTAGAGAGGAGCAAAGGATCCTGGGAAAAGTGCACCTGAGGTTTTGCTGACCTGAAGACATCGGGAAATTAATAGAAATTCTACCAGATGGCCACGTTTGTGATTTTGGAGGTCTTGGCTTTCAGTCTGGCAAACAGCCAAGAGGAAATGTGGACGAGATGTGTTATGCTCACCAGATCTTGGGGACTTTCCGCAGCAGAGAGTGAGGGTGAGATTATACCGCCAGAGGGCTATGCTTTGGAGAGGGTCTCATGTTAGTAGCTTGGACACTGGGAAGAGGGAGTAAATTGGAGGAAAAGTAACAAAACAGTGGAAATCTATGGGGTTCAGGGTATCACCTTCACCCCAAGGCTGCGGCTCTTACAGTAGAAGCCACCAACTTCACAATAAGCCTCCTGGAGTTGTGTTTCTTGTAAAAAATTAGGAAAGAATCCCGGAGTTATGTCCCCACCACCCACTGTGGGACGGTACCTGTGGAAGCCACTGCCAGAGATAGAATCAGGAAAAGAAAAAGGAGAGTTGTCACCAAATGTAAGGACAAGGTGTGGATTCACACGTGCCATGGCCTGTGCAGTGGTCTGTGCAGTGGGTGATACTGGCTGCCTTTTCCTTTGACTGTTAGCTTCTCAGGGAGGGAGGTAAGATGTGTGTGAGTAAAGACAGATGGATAAAGGAGTGGGTGAATGAAGGGGTGGATTGAGGGATAGGTGGATGGATAGAAAGATAGGTGGATGAATGGAAGAATAGCTAGATGAATGAACAGACCAATGAGTGGGGGAGACGAAGGGGCACAAGGATTGAAGGATAAGCGGAAGCCTAGAGGGTGAATGGGTGGACAGATGAACAAATGGGTGGACAGGTAGATGAATAGGAATACAGGTGGAAGGATAGAGGACACACAGAAGGGTGAAGGAATACACGAAAAAAAAACTGAATAGATTAACAAGTAGGTGAATGAGCAGATGAACAGGTACATGGACGAAAGGAGAGACAGGTGTATCTAGGGAGGCTGGATGGTGGTTGGAAGGCAGAACGAATGAAGGGCCTAGAAGTATTCCAAGGATGCAGAGAGAGGGGCCATGATCTCTCTGTGCCTCAGGTGTCTTCCTTCCTTCTGTTCTCCTCGTGGGCTTTTAGTCACCTTTTGGCACACAGCGTCAGAGACAGAGTGACTAGAAGAAGCAAAAGTCTGCAAGCCAGAAGGATCAAAGTCCGCTTGGGAAGAGGCAAGAAGATGTGTGCTCTTGGGAAACACACTTTGAGGGAGGGGCGGAAGTGCAGCTGGGAAATTTTCACGAGGGCTCAGACACCAAAGGGCTCTGCGTGTCCATCCGAGGCTCTGCCTTTTGCCCCGAGAGTGACAGGAGACGATAAAAGCTCCAGAGGGCAAGATCCCTGGACCTTTCCTTACCTTGTCTCTTTCCATGTGGCTGTTGAAATAGAGGATTAGAGCTGCCCTGCAAGGAACAGTCATGCCCCCACTTCCACCCTCCAGCAGAAGCCAGGCCAGCCTGATGTCAGCGAGAAGCGTTGGAGCTGGACCCAGGTGGGGTTTTCTGTGGATGCCACTCTTCCAGCTCCTGAACCGGGTGACAGCAGCGGAATTATTTCTGTTGTGTCTCAGCTTGCCATTTGCGCGCTGGACTTCCTCAGGGCTGGCTCACACCTGGGCCACGTGTATGCTCGCACAAGACCTCTTGTTCAGAGCAACCCAGATTTGACTTAATGCTCTGCGGTATAAACACTGGATTGAGAGCTCTACATTTTTTTTTTTTTTTCTATACTAGTGAGTCATGTAACCTGTTCTAAATCCATATCGCAGGGTTGCCGTGAGGTCAGAACATCATGCGGCAAAAAGGCCGGGGAAAGGACTTCACAGTGAAAAAGCACTGAGCAGCAATGACCTTCTTGGTATTCTCCATGGTTCCATGACCGTGTTAACTGTGTCAAGCTTCTTGGAAAGTAGGTGCTGGGACCTAGGGATGATCAAACTCAGCCTCAATCCTGAGGAAGTCTGGGCTGTTCACCAGTAGGCAGAACTAGAACTTGAACCTAGAACTCAGTATCCACGCCTAGTGTTCCTTCTTCAGTGAGTTGTTGCTAATATGTCTGCTTGTTCAGCTGTTTGTAGGGGCCAAAGCTGGGCCATCTTCCATACTATAGAGTTGTCTCACAGTGAACCCAACTGTTACTCGCCCTTAACCCTGGCTTAACCCCCCTTTTTTTTTTTTTTGACAGGGTCTCACTATGTAGCTACCACGCAGACCAAGCTAGCTTCGCATTCACAGACACCCCCCTGCTTCTGCCTCTCAAGCGCTGGGAGTAAAGTCATGCTCCACCAGTCCAGGGTCCTGGCCTAACGTTTCTTGAGGTTGTGTCTTTGCCTGTCTTCATGTGGCTGCTCATGGCCTCCCTCCTGTACTAGCATGGTCACATTTGTATCTACTCCACATGGTAATTTTAGTGGACTAGAAGGGGACTCGTCACAGGACAGGTGCCTGCTAAAAATTTGGTGAGGGTACGAGCAAGCATACAGTAAACTTATGAAACAGTAAACTTATCCCAGAGGCTCCTCACATGTGCCAGACCTGCGCTAAGCCCACCGTTCATCTCTGGAGTGTGCCTGTGTCGCCTCATACTGCACAGGGCAAGATTGAAGCTCAGAGAGATTATATGCAACCCTAACCCCACCCCAGGCCATAGACCTGAGAATGGGTCATCGGAATGTAAGGTCACTTCTGGTCAGTTCAAAGCATGGACTTTTCATGATGTTCTCCTCTGGTCTCCTATTGCTCCTGCTTTCACCAACCTGGATCCCTCCCCTACAAACCACACTGGCCTCTGGAGGTTCCAGGGTGCAAGCTTCAGGTTCAGTGGGGGCTGTGACAAAGTGGGGCTGCGACTGGGCAAAAGGCTCAGCAGGCTCAGGGGCCTGCTCTGTCTCTTTTCTTCATAGCTGGGCCACCGTGAACAAGCTAGGCATTCTCTGTTGGCCTCTGATTCTCCAGCTCTCAAGCTGGGAATTGAACTCCAGGATCTGTGCACTTCCACATGACCCCGATGCTGGGTTAAGTCACAGCTTGCTCTACGTGGCCTTTTACAGATCTGTCTTCCTGTGTCCTCCTCTGTGGCTCTTCTTTCACCAACATGTTTCCTGTCCCACAGTCTTGGCACTTGCCAGGCTGTGTCTGGAGGATCTTTCCAGGGTTGGTAGGGCCTGGGCCTGCTCCCGTTGGTGCAGGCTTCATAGAGTCACAGTGGTACAGAAGGAGCTTTTTCACTCATCTGAGCCAATGCTATGCCTACCCTAGTCTTTCTGGTCATTGGCCCTAGTTTTGAAATTGTACACCTGTGTATATGCATATATAATAATAACCTACTGATAATTAAAAATGAAATTCTACATTATCTATCTATCTATCTATCTATCTATCTATCTATCTATCTATCTATCTACCTACCTATCCATCCATCCATCTAACATCTCCATTGCTCTTGTTTATGGGCTTCTTCCTCACTAGAATGTTAGCCCTAAGCACTACTGGAGTTGTGGCTGTCTTGTTCATTGCTGCAATTGACAAGCTCTTGACAAGGCTTCAAGAATACTTTCCAGGGTTGGTGAGATGGTTCAGTGGATGAAGGTGCTTGCTGCCAAGTCAGATGATCTAGGTTTGATCCCTGGGACCCATTCTGATCTTTACACGCACGACATAGCTCCTGTGTGCCCTTTTTCCAAGTTAAAAAAAAAGTAACAAAAAGCTATTTACTGGATGTGTTGAACAAGGAACTCAATGAACAATTAAATGAATGAATGGATGAAGAGATAGAGTGAGTGAATAAATTTGTGTTCTCTGTGGCACTAGGAATACAAACCCAGGAGGTGGGGAAGGTCAGGAAAAGTCGGAGCCAGTTGTCAAAGCCCAGCCCAGCCTTGTAGCTCACTTCCAGGGGTAACAAAAATGACCAGTAAATAGGCCTAGAGCATAGGAGCTCCTAACTCAATAGACTCGGCAGAGGCCTGGAGGTGCAATCCCTGTGCTTGTGAACCCAAGCACAGGGATTCTGGAGAAAGATCACACACCTCAAAGAGCTGTGATGAAAGGCTCACCCCCACCCCCACACTCCACCCTTCCCACAGGGAAGGTTCATGTCCAGCTGTTGGGAATATCGCCTGTCTGTACTTGACCGGGTCACACAGGGAGTTTGCATTCAAATTTTAGGAGAATTTCCAAACCAGAGCTCGCAGGCATTCTGTTGTTATAAAATCTATAGCTTCCGGGGGATGCTAAGGGTTCTGGTTTTATTGATATATGCATATGTATATATATATATATTTAATGTATATATTAAATTATTAAAAATTCTTAAAATTATGTGTATATGTGTGTGTTTGAGTGTGTGTTTGTTCATGTGAGTGCAGTGACCAAGGAGGCCGAAGAGGATGTCAGATACCCTGGAACTGGAGTTCCAGGCAGCTGTGGGCCACGCCATGGGAGTGCTTGGATCTGAGCTCCAATCCTCTATACAGCGGTACCTTCTCTTAGCAGTTGGGTTGTCTCTCTAGCCCTGACATGTGCGTGTGTGTGTGTAGTGCATGCGTGTGAGACGACATAAAGAAAACCGCTATTCATGCCACCCTCGGCTGCCTGTTTCCGTTCCCCTGCTTCTAGCTCCTGCCTCCGCCACCCCGAGTCACCACTTGATACTTTAGAACTATGGATCCGATTTTACATCCACAGCTGTTCCAAAGTTGGAGGAGCCCCGTAGAGTGAAGACACTGAAATGGCTCCCAGGCTGAGACTGTTTCTGAGGCAGATCTGCCACCTTCTGCTTACACCATTCCTCTTTAGACAATAAGATAAAATCGCAAACAATCACAGCATTGCTATTCCTCTCAAGTAGGCAGAACTGAATAATTCACGCAGTGAGTGTTTACTGTATATGTTGAATGAATGAATGAATAATAAACGGGTAAATGGATAGATCCATGTACTAAAAGATAATGCCATTTTCTGGACTGGATTTTCCACTCAGAAAGGGGAAACCTGGGCTCTTGGGCTAAAATAGCTTCCTCGGGTGTCGGGAGGGGACTCACATCTCCTGGCCTGTCTTTGGGCTGGCTGGGAAGCCACTACCTCACATAAACAGGCATTTAAAGGTCCGGAGAGATGGCGATTTCGCAGTCTCCCTGGGAGTCCTCTTTCATGGTCCAATAAGCCCTCGGAGTCAGGAAGTTGTTTCTGGGCCTGACCTGCTGCTCTTACGCCGCATTATACCCTGCTGATCTCAAAGCGTCCCTGTTTCCTGGATGGCACCTATCTGGGGCTTTCCTGAGGCCCTCAGAAGGTAAATGAGCTGCCTTTAAAGGATGGTTTTAGAGGGGATCTGTCTTCCCCGCCTAGCGGCTGAGCATCCCCGCTGCTGGGCCTTTGATGATTTCTCTTGCTTGCTAAGGATGCTCCAGCCCCAGCAGGGAGGCCGCCCGAGGGGCCACACAGTCCCTCCATCGATGGGCCCTTAGGCTAAGGCATGTTTGAGGGCAGCCTTGTTGTGCCATAATCCTAAACCGTAACCCTCCTCAAGCCAGTTCCGAGCACCAGCCTAATTTTGTTCTGTAATTGCTTTACTGATGGGCTGGCTGTGCCCATTCTTCACGGCATCCTTCACCGCGCTTCTTCCGGAAGGAGCCTCAAATTAGAGTCTCCTTCTGTGAAATGGTGTCACAGCAGACAGAAGGCATTTTTGCCTTATTCTGACCTCCGTGCCCACCACTGTGAGTGAATCATCATCTCCCGAGAAGCCCTCTCGATGCAGGAGACAGGTAATGGCATTGTGAATGGGGAGATGCACGAATGGACTGGAGAAGCCAGAGTATTACCCAGGACCGGCCCAGACATGCTGGCGTTTTTGGGTTTAGCAGTGGGTTTTCTGTTTCCCATTAATTGAGATCACAACGCACATTTAGTAAGTGGGGGAGACGCCGGTCACCTGGGACAGAGAGACCCAGCTGGGAATCCGGAGTCTGGTCGAATTTTGGCTTCAGCTCTGGGCCACAGCCATGAGCCAGACAGGACACTAGGGAGGAGACACAAGTGCCTCTTGTATTGGTGACATCATCCCTAGGGCGCTTTTCCAACTCCAGCCTTCCATCCTCCATCCTCTGAGCCCCCACTTCTGTGTCAACCCAGCTGAGCTGGACAGAAGCCTGTATGGCTGTGGTCGGCTAGTTCTGACTGGAGGAGAGGACAGTCCACTTTCTTAGAATTCCTGTAGAGGGACAAACATCCTCTCTCTGTCTCTCCCTCTGTCTCTCTTACACACACACACACACACACACACACACACACACACACACACACATTGTCTTTTACTTACTGTGATGGTGTGCTGTGCAAGAACACATGACAGTCTCTGTGTGTATGCCAGAGGACATCTTACAGGCATAAGTTTTCTCTTTTCACCCTGTGGGTCCTGGGGATCAAACTCAGGTTATCAGGCTTGGCAGCGAGAGCCTTCACGTCTCGCTGGCCCCACTGTTATCAACCTCACTTGTCTCGGATACACCAGTGCGCAGGTACCCCTTCAGAACAAAGGGAGCAGGCCAGCTTCTTGCTCGGGCAGCCCACCTCCCGTAGCCTCGGTGGAAGCTCCCCAACACAGTCAGACAAACAGGACGGCACTAGCTCTCAGTGATCAGGCCAGAGTCTCCAGAGCTTGGACATCGGACCCATCAAGGGGTCAGCTGAACGAAACGTCTTCCTTCCTCGCCTCTGAAGTGAGCTCACTGGCTTGGACTCTTTTCAGCTTTTTGCAACTTGAAAAACGCAACAAAGTACAACTGGCTAAATCTTGAGTTTCTCCTCCTTGGATGTGGCTTTAAACACCCTTTCTTTCTCAGCACCCTGGTTTCCTCTCTCTCCCAGGTATCAGGAAGCTGCCTTTAGGATAGCACATCTTCTATTTTGATGCTTATACTTGCCAACAGGCCCTCCTTTTTGTTTTGTTTTGTTTTTACTCCAAGGTCATTATTAAGTTCTCTGCCCTGTGAGAAGTTGTTTTCACTGCAAAAAGTGGCTCTCCCCCAATCTGAATTTTACCCTGCTTTCTGTATTTGATGATCTTTAAATTGCTAGATTGTCTAGCAATCTAGCAGTAATCTTTTCATTGCTCACTGCATTGTCCATCAGGAAATTCACTGCAACTTTTTGGCTCAGTTGCACTGATGTTCCTTAGCTGAAGTCTCTTGGCTTAGATTTTCACTAAGTGGCAGCTCCCGATGGCCATCTAGATATGGTGTACCCTTTCAGCTGGCCACAAAGCCTCTTGGACAAAAACGAAGGGTGTGACTCTACAGGGAAAGAAAGCAGCTTGTTTTCAAAAGGATGGTGGACATGGCTTTTGTACCTGGAGTCAAAGGAAAGGAACCCTACAGAATGCTAACAAAGTATCAGAAAGAACTTCCACCAGCTGATTCAAAAGAAGAAACGAGGCTGTTGGAGGCTAAACACACCTCTGGCTGGAAGCAGACAGCCCGGAGCTGTGTTCTGCTTACCCCCAGAAGTGCTCTTCCAAAGTGGCTGAGCCAGCTAGGCAGGGAAGATCCTCCGGAAGAAAGAGCCAGAAGCTCCTAAGAAAGAACCAGCATAGAGAGAGAGCAAAGAACAGGAACCAGTTCAAAGAACATTCACTAATCCACCTCAGACAGCCTCTGTGAGAATATTCCCAGCTCAGTGTTGAAACTGTGGGGGTGAGGGAGCGGTGCATGCTTCCATTCTCTCCCACCCTGAATGGGAGCATTTCTGCAATGACTCAGTACACGCTACTCCATTGCATGTTACGTGTATGAGGAAAAAGAACATGTCTTGTTGATTCTTAGGTCTTTATCAAATGAAGAGCCTCAGGCAGCTCTGGTGTTGTTCACAAGACTCTGGCTTTGCAGATCCATGCTGGGTTTGGATTAGACATTCAGTATGTCTCAGGGACGTAGTGAGCGTATTTTTGCATGTAGGAAAGGAGCAGACAAAAGGTCAGACGAGTGAGGAAGCTCTGTAAATACTCCTCCCTTCCCTTCCCACCCAACTCCAGAGACAAGCGTATTCCCCTGCCCTTGACTTGAAGGCTTCTCTGTGTTACTTGATGCTAA
Organism: Meriones unguiculatus; assembly: GCF_030254825.1. Lineage (NCBI taxonomy): Eukaryota > Metazoa > Chordata > Mammalia > Rodentia > Muridae > Meriones > Meriones unguiculatus. Next base: position 31,663,077 of record NC_083355.1, on the reverse strand, counting down.
TGGTTGAAGCAGTAGGAACAGAAGTAGAAATGGCTTGTGCTGTTGGACTTCCTCCTTATCCAGCCTCCTCATGCCACCTCCATCAGAAAGCTAGGGTATGGGCTCGGCAGAACGAGAGCTGTGTGGAGCTAAGATGCTCCAGGCAACCCGGAGACCGTATCCTGAATTCAAGCCCCTCATGAGCCCCTCAGAAATGAGTATCGATACAGGCTACAGTAATGTGTATTTGCTTGTTGTGCAGTATTAACTGACTGAGACAATCCATGATAGCGACCTGGAGCCCCGATGATATCCTAAAACATAGAAAGTGGACAAATAAATTCCTTAAGAGTAGGCTGGTAGGAAGGAAGAATGGCCTTGGTTTCTGGGTGAGCTACAGGAAGTTCTGACTGCATGGAGAACTCCCGGGAACTGGTGGATCCTGAAACTGTGCAGAAGCAACTGAACCTTCAAGTCTCCCTGGCTAGTGAAAGCAAAGGCATAAAGAGTCGGTTGAGTGCCTGGGTGAGGTGAATACATTTACAGACTGAGGTTGCTCAGGAATCCCCAGTGCATATATGCAGGGTACACACTTCACTGTTTGATAGGTTTATTATACAGCAATTTTCTGATAATTAAACACCTTAATATAACTTTGTGGTCAGAATGCCTTTCGCACATTCCAGAGATTACCTAAAAAAAAAAAAAAATCCTGTTGCATTGTATGTATTTTTAGAAGAGGGTAGAGTGAACACAAATAGATTAACCAAGAGTGCTGGGCAAGGGGGTTGGGTGGGAAAGAAAAATGCCGTTCAGAAATAGGCCACGAGACTAATTACTGGGATGAATCGACATAAAAAAAATATTGTTTAAGATAACGGTCATAAACTCAAATTCCTTGGGGGGGGTCACGTGGGTAACATAAATAAGGAAATCAGGCTGGGTGAAGAGTGTGGCATCACGGAGTAATGTGCTCACATTGAGGAGGGTGTAGTATCTGGTTTCCTTCCCCTCTTGCCATATCAAGTCTTCTTCCAGAGCGACAGGGCTGTTGTGAATGTGTGAGCGGGTTGAACACTGCACGCACGCTCCAGTGAGAGGGCAGCGAGAGGCTGAAATACAGCCACAGGCACTGGGAAGAAGAGGGGGCCTGGTTTCAGCCTCTGCTCATCTCCTTCGGCTTGCCCTGGTGTAGGTCAAGGTCAGAGTATGGATGTAGGAGGATCCCGTCTCCTATTGTAGAGGCTTTATTTTCCATTCTTTCTTTTCTGTGGCTCTGGGGATTTTTTTTTTCTTCCCATGCTAGGCAAGTGTTCCGCCACCAAGCTATATTCTCAGCCTTCCTATATTTTGAGACAAGGTCTCATTAAATCGTCCAGGCTGGCCCTGAACTTACTCTGCCAACACTTACACACATAAATTAAAGACAAGTCTTCCTTTAAAAAAAAGAGGGAAAGCATTTATTTTAAAAAAATGAAAATAATATTAAAAAAAAATAAAATGTCTATCTGGACGATAAGGATGAGATAAGGTATCCCAGAACACAGGCAAAGAGATAGAAGTGGTGAAAAACGAAGCAAGAGACATAAAGGAGTCATTCAGGAGGCAGGCCTTCAGAGAGGTGATAAAGGAAATAGAAGGCAAAGGTTCACAAACAAAATAATGTTTAGAGAGTTCCTGAGATTGGGGCTGGAGAGATGGCTCAGAGGTTAAGAGCACTGATTGCTCTTCCAGAGGTCCTGAGTTCAATTCCCAGCAACTACATGATGGCTCACAACCACCTGTACTAGAAAGTGATGCCTTCTTCTGGCATGCAGGTGTACATGCTGATAGAACTCTCATTCGTGAAATAAATAAATAAAATCTAAAAAAAAGAAAAAAAAGATTCTCCATTTAGGAAAAGTACCAATTATAAATGAGAGATATCTTCAAAAGCTACAAAAGGTGTCTGTTACAAACTCTTCATTTATTTAGAACTTTAGAATATGTTCCAGTCGAAATGCCGGAGAAGAGACTAGGTAGAGGGCTCAGTCAGTAAAGTGCCCGCCGTGCAAGCACGTGGACCTGAGTTCAATCCCCAGAACCCATACGAAAAACTGAGAGTGGCGCTCTGCGTTTGTAGTATCAGCACTGAGGAGGTGAGACAGATCCTTGGGGCTCAGGGGCCAGCCAGTGCAGCCTTATCAGCAAACTCCAGGTCCCAGCAAGAGACAATGTCCCCCCCAAAACAAAGAACTAACCTTGAGGGTGACTCTGGCCTGTCCATGCGCCCAAAGCTGATCTCTTGTATACACACACACACACACACACACATTCACATACAATGAGGGAGAAAACCAAGAAAGAAAAACTAATAGCCTGACAGTTTTATGTCAACTCCACACAAGCTGGAGCCATTTTGGGAGCACTTCAATTGAAAAAGCACCTCTGCTCCCTCGCCAACCTGGGCCCTTTGAACACTGGTGCCTAATCAAGTCCCTTCCCTACAGTTTGGACTCCCGGCGGTGTGGTGCTCAGGCCTTCTTCCCCTCGTGCTGTGCCTCGGCAGACAGTGGCCTCCTAGTGGGATGGTGGGTCCCAGGACGGACCTGTGCTGTGATCCTGGCTAGTGCACTTTGCCTTCATCCCCATCCAAGTCAAGGAGCTGGCTGCCCAGGTGCAGAAGGTCAGCCAAATACAAATTCTGTATTAGGCACTTGGCCCCACCATTAGCAGGAGCTGGAGGAGAGCCTGGGGCGTTTCCTAGAATGTCTGGGTGCCATCTTCTCCCATGATCCCTGGTTGCAGCTATGCTGGGAAAGGGGTACCAGGTTCTGGAGCTGTAAGGCTACTTACCATCAGGTGTCCAACACTACTGAAGACCAGATCATGCTCATCTTCTATGATCAGCATAAGCGGCTCTTCTCCTGGCTTCGTCCACCTACAGAACTGCCTGACTGCCAGATTAGAGACACCACAGCCAGTACTGGAGGCTCTTCCAAAACGACAGGTTTGTTGAGGAACCCGGTATGCCTGAGCCACAGGCAATCGGAGGGAGTGGAGGCCAGCATACTTGTGGAGTTGAAAAAGAGGTCCTCGGGTCCTGTCTGCTGCTGCTGGCTTCTCTGCTGTCTCTGCTCTCAGCAGGTAGTGCTTGCCAGTAGGTGCCTAAGGCTGGAAGGGTAGAGCAAGGAGTCGGTCCCATGAGAACCACAGGCTCTCTCTTTGGCGTGTAGTGGCACTGACAGCCAGCAGGTCCTTCCTGAGGCTCATGTTATTCCTGGGACCAGGTTCTCATCTGACCTTCCCTCCCTTTGCATCTCAGAGGATGTCCTAGTAGAGGCTGCTGTTCCCACGTCCCCTCTGGGTCCACCCTTTTTTTTTTTTTCTTTTTTTTCCTAGAGGCTGTGATTGTGTGAGGCCCATCCAGTTGGGTGCAGAAGAAATCATAGAGAGTTCAAGCACTAAATAAATAAATAAAAGAAAGGAAGAAAGAAAAAGCACCCCTATCAGGTGGACCTGTGGGCAAGCCTGTGGTGCATTTTCTTAATTGAAGATGGATGTGAGCAGGCCCAGTGGGTAATGCCATCCCCAGGCAGGTGATCCTAGCTTAGCAAGCAAGTCAGTAAGCAGCATTCTTCCATGGCTTCTGCATCAGTTCCTGATTTCAGGTTCCTGCCTTGAGTTCCTGCCCTGACTTCCCTGTATGATGGATTCTAAGCCATAAGATGAAGTTAAAAAAAAAAAATCTTTGCTTCTCAAGCTGCTTTTGGTTATGGTATTTATTGCAGTAATAGAAACCCTAAGACACAGCTTTAAAATACTCTGAATCTAACCGAAGAGAACACATTATGAGAGTTTTGGGAGGCACTAGAAAGCAACCATGCTGGAAGATGCTGTGGAAATTAGGTGAGGGGCAGGGCCGTGTAGCAAGATGTCTCCTGGGGGAAAAAAACGAAGTCCCAATGGAACACTTTGTATGAATGGAAAATTTGCAGTGGAAAGGGAAGAAGTTATAGCAAAGGTAAATGCTGCAAGGAAAACAAAAGCAGTTGGAAACTCAAAGAAAATAATAAAGCTTATGGCAAAGGAGGTATTGTCATGCATTATTTACAAATATTATTAGAGCAATAAAATAAATGCTGTGCATTTTCAAATTTTAGGTAGATGAGGAACTGAAGACAATTATGTTGGCCACATAACAGAAGTGTGAACGCTAATACCATTGGCACAGTAATTGCAGAGATGTCTGAAATTGCTAGGTGGGTTTGGGGAGATGAGCTAATAGAGAGACCCTGGGACTTTTATAAGATGGTAACTTAAGATGGGCCAGTGATAGCTGAAGGAATAATGCACCTTTACTGCATTGCTTGAATTTATAACGATAATTAACAGTGATGTAATCATTCAGTTCAAATAGATACAGGGGTTAGCAATGATAAAGAACAGCTAAATTCACTTCTCTTTTATGTTGTTTATTTTTGAGATTGTACTTTACACCATTTCTCCCCTTTCCTCCCTCCAAACCCTCCCATATGCCCTTTCCTGTTCTCCTTCAAATCCGCGACCTCTTGTTTTTCATCAGTTGTAATTACATACACGTATTTGTATATACATTTATGTCCCCAACTATAGCCTGTTGGGTCCATATAATGTCACTTGTATGCATGTTTTCGGGGTTGACTATTTGGCACTGGACAACCAGTTGGTGTGCTTTTCTCTGGGAAAGGGCACTTCTCTCACTCTTGGCTACACTCTCGCCTATAGTTCTTTGCGTAGGACTGAGGCCTCAAGGGCTTTTCCCCCTGTGTGGTTTGGCATGTTCATTGGTGTCATCCTTGTCCAGTTCACATTTAGGCAGTCATGCAGGTGAGCCTTTGTGGATACAGCTTCTGTTAGTGTTAAAAAACACAGTCTCACAGCAAAGTCCCTGATGATCAGGCTCTTACAGTCTTTCCGCCCCCTCTTCCTCAGTTGTCCCCGAGTCTTAAGTATGGAAGGGTTTTGTAGATGTATTCATTCGGACTGGACACTTACATGTCTTTACATCAATTGGTTTTGGTTTTCCGCAGTGTTCTCCATCGGTTGCAAAGAGAAATCGCCTTGCTGAGGCACAGAGACTAGGTTAGACTTTGGAGTAGGATGTGGGTAGTCTGGGTAAATTTGCTTCTTGATGTCATAATGAAAATTAGGGTTGGTGAGGTGGCTCAGTGGTTAAAGGAGACTGCTGCCGATAGTGCAAGCCTGATGACCTGCGTTGGATTCCTGGAACCCATGGAAAAGCAGAAGGAGAGAAACAACTCCATGGGGCAGTCTTCCTACCACCACGTGAATATTTCCGTAACATGCTCTCTTCCACTAAAGAGAAAAGAAAGAGAAAGTAGTTGCCCTCTGACCTCTACAGCCATGTTCCCGCTGGGCATGCACACATACACACAAATCAATGTCATAAGAGTTTTGAAAACAAAGAATTACATAAGCAACACCTACCATGAATAAGCCAAGGAGCAGTTGTATAAAAGGATATTTAGAGATCTGAAATATTTTTTAGAAAAAAAAAAAAAAGTGGATATGAATTAAAGTGTAGTTAGATCCGAGGAATAGAATTAAAGGTGGAGAGGTACGAGAGACTTCTGCGCCGTTTTATTTTTAAATTGTGTATGATTTTAAGGTTTATTTATATATTTTTGGTCTGTCATGACAGGATTTCTCTGCGTAGCCCTGGCTGCCCTAGAACTCACTCTATAGAGGAAGCTGGCCTTCAACCCAGAGATCTGCCTGTCTCTGGCTCCCCAGTGCTGTGATTAAAGGTATGTACCATCTTGCCAGGCTCTGAGGTTTATTTTTGGTTGTGTATACAGGTACGTGTCTTTGTGTGGTTATGTGCTTACAGTGCAGATGGAGGTCTGAAGAGCTGTCAGATCCCTTGCAGCTGGAGTTATAGCTGGTTGTGAACTGCTTCATGGGGGTGCTGGGAACTGAACTCAGGTTCTCCGAAAGAGCAGTGAATGAATGCTCTTAACTGCTGAGCCATCTCTCCAGCCCCAGATTTTGTGCCTTGCTGCTTTTACCTAAAAACAAGGCAAAAGGCGTGAATTTTAGAGAAATGATTCACATGTTACTCTCAGGTGCTTGAAATCCCCCACTCCTTGGCATTTGCTGGCTATGTAGACATCTCACCCAAAAGCAGGAGCTGGATACACAAATTTCTTTTCCCTACTTCTGAGGGCTCCTTGCTGCTACCACCAGGAATAACTTGGCCTGTTTCATTCAGACCCCTCACCGTGTCCATTGAACGAGACAGTAGACCCACTCTTTCACATTTTAAACTCCACTTTGTAACAGCAATCATTGGGATGTATAGGAATACTCAGCAAATATTTTTAGACAGCATGGCGATGCCCGGAGAGACGAAGCATCCCCTGGAGTCTGTCTCTAGGTGGCAATATATTTGTTCAGTCAACATGGCATTTGTGAAGCTCCCACTGTATAATGGATCAGCCAGTAAGACGTGGCCCGAGTTTTCACGGAGACAGATGCAAGCTGGTATGTAATTACACACTGCAAATTATATCATAAAAGGAAAGAACTGGATGCTTTTGTCAGGGGATCAAGTGACCCCTTTCAGTGGAAATGACATATAAGCTAAGGGTGAGTAAGACCCAACCAAGACTGACACAACCAAGAGGCATGTTCTGGATAGAGGGTGCTGCCTGTCCACAGGCCTGTGGGAGAGGGGGGTGAATGTGTAGTCATGGTGCCTCTCACACTTTACTGTGCATCATATATATATATATATATATATATATATATATACATATATATATATATATTTTTTTTTTTTTTTTCTTTTCTGAGACAGGGTTTGTCTGTGTAGCCCTGGTTGTCCTGTAACTAGCTCTGTAGACCAGGCTGGCCTTGAACTCACAGAGATCCTTACTCCTAGCTCTGCCTCTGCCTTCTGCGTGCTGGGATTGAAAGCGTGTGCCCTCACTGTGTGGCTCACCCACAGATCTTATCAGAAGGGAGATGCTCACTTTGGCAGTTCTAGATGGGGGCAAAAGTCTGGAGTTGCCCACGAGCTTCCTGGTGGTGCTGGCGCATCTGCTAGGAGTCTCAGATTTACGCTTAGGCTGGTGGTGAGTCAGAGGTGCTGAGGGACCCCTGAAGACGCGGGGACGCATACCCAGATAGGACTAAAGTGAGGAGATGGACCTATAGGAGGAGTAGGTAGAGATCAGCTCATTCAGGGAGGTTTGGTTTGGGAGAGCCACACAGAATGAGCAGTTGGCAGATGCTTCTGAAACGCTCGGAAACTGCGTTGCTGAGAAGGACGACAGTGGAATCAGAAACATCCTTGAAATATTCCAATCCTGGGCTTGTATCTTGATGCTGGAGCACCTTAAAGAACCAAGGGGTCACCAGACGCAACCAGAGGCACTCAGAAGCTAGCAAGCCACGTGGCTAGAAACCCACCCAGCTGCTCTCCGTTTCCTTCTTGCCACCCTCATGCCAGCCTCACACATGCTGCCTGGCCTCTGAGGGTAGGACGCAGGGAGGAGGGACCCGAAGATCCACAGTGAAGCCTCGGACCACTCCTAGTCAATTGTGTGCCTGTCTGGCGTACCCTCGGCTCTGCAAAGCCTCCACTTCTGCTTTTGTACCAGCTAAACAGGCAGGCGCCCGCAGACACCGTGGAAAGAAAGTCCTAGCCGTGGGGCCATTTGGCTAATGAGATGGCTTTTGACACTCCTGCACCCAGGTTCTGAGCTCAGGAGCTGCTTGTTCACAACTGCTGTGTGAACTTTTGGGATTGGTATAGTCGGGTAGAAATGCCAGTCCTGCAGAACCTAAGAGGAGAAAATTTGCTTTTCTTACGCAGAGTAATAGTATTTGAGGTGAGACTGGCAGAACATATGCCAAAAAAAAAAAAAAAAAAAAAAAAAAAAAAAAAGAAAGAAAGAAAAAGAAAAAAAATTGACTTTTGGAAAGAGATAATTCTCCGTGGAAAGGGAAAATGAGTTAGGTTTCCCTGTTCAGGTCTCTGCTGACCTTTTCCTTGCCTGTCTGTCTGTCTGTCCTTCTTGGGTTAACAACAGGATGCCCTCCTCCCTCCTTTCAGCTGCAAACAAGTCCGGAGCCTTTCTGTCTGCACACTCTGCCTCTGTTTAAAGCAACAGACACCCATTTCTCACCGAGGAACTGTTAGGTAAACAGTAATATATTTTCTTAAACCCAGAAAGTGGTTCAGCATACTCAGGACAAGCGAACAGCCTCCAGCATTCCAGGGCTGGGCTCAGGACAAAGGTCTCCAGAGGAAGACTGCTTCTTCCTTTGAAAGGAGTAAAGGAGGACAACAGGAAACCCTGGCCAGAGGGGGCCAGAGTCCTGAGGCCACAGACAGGAGCAGCCTTGATTCTGTCTCAAGAACCTGGTGTGTTCTGCTATCCCTGGCTGGAGCTGGCAGGAGACCACAGCTTTGGCTACCTCAGTGCTGTGCCCCTTCCCCCCCCCCCAAAACACGTGACCTCAATAGTTAGGCTTGCTTCAGAGATGGGGAAACTGAGGCCTGGAAGATTAGTTTCCCATTGTCACACAGAAAAAGGTTCTCCTCAGGGCTCAGAGACCAGTCTAGTTCTCTTTCTTTCTTTCTTTCTTTCTTTCTTTCTTTCTTTCTTTCTTTCTTTCTTTCTTTCTTTCTTTCTTTCCTTCCTTCCTTCCTTCCTTCCTTCCTTCCTTCCTTCCTTCCTTTTCTTTTCTTTTCTTTTTCTTTTTCTTTTTTTTTTGAGACAGGGTTTATCTGTGTGTAGTTGTGGCTGTCCTGGATTCACTTTGTATACCCGGCTGTCTTGGAACTTGCCTCTGCCTCCCAGAGTGCTGGGATTATAGGCATGTGCCACTGTGCCCGGCTCAACGTTCATTTCCAAAGCACCCCAACATTGACTTTCTGGGGCCCAGATTTCTGAGTGCTGAAACAGAGTCCTAAGGCCTTGCAGGGGGTTGGGGGTGCAGCAGGGCCATCTTTCATCTCTGGAAGATTTGAGGGGCTGCTTAGATTGACATCTTAGAGATAGCACTGGGGTTTCTGGGGCCCCCATTCAAGTCCCTACCACTGGCACTTTTAATAAAAGGACAAATGCATTCAGCTGCCCCCCTTGTGTGGATGACCACAATCAGGTTTCCCTCAGCTGAAGTCGCTGCCATCATCCTTCTTTCTGAGGGAGTCCTGTAGCCAAGAAGGCCACCGATCCCATACTCATGCACAACTGTCCCCAACAACTCAGCAACAGTCATCAGAAAAACAAGACCACGGAATTGTATTGTCTAAGCTTCTTCAAAACAACGGCCTCTGATGGGAGAGGTGCAGTAGGGTGTGTGTGAGCTGTTAATGGCTTTAGGTTGGGGTCCGTAGGTGTATTTATTTTATCTATTTTATTGGGTTCTTAAACCTCTACCTCCCTTCCAACCCTTATTCCATCCTAATCCCTTTCAACACCCCCCCAACACTAAGTAGGGAAGAAAGAAGGTTAGAGGTGAAAGGAGGCATAGACCTCTATACACTGTTTCCTGCTGATTAGGGACACAGAGTTCCTTGATGCAAGTCCAATCTTCATCATCAGAATATCCAGCGGTCCAGTAAACCAGCAAACCGGCAATAGCAAATGCAGCAGCAGGAAAACCCAGCAGCAGCGGGGGCAGCAGCTTGGGGAACAGCAGCCACCACAAGCCTATGATACTGGAATGTGAGATCTGAGGTAAAATGTGGTCACTAGGATGAAGCTGAAAGCTGTCACCGTTATCAGCGGTTTCCTCCCTAAGAAGATAAAAGATAACCAAGTTTGTCCCACAAAAGGGCAGTCCTAAAGAGCTGAGCAGAGACTGGGTTTATGACAGACAAGTGATGTAATTGATAATGACAAGGATAAGAACCAGAGTGTGCTGAGTGCAGGGATTTGCTTCTGACCACTGTGATGCCGGAGTGATGTGGGAGAGCCTGGTGCTCTTCTTCTCTAGGGCTGCTCTTGGTCCCTTTCTCCATGCAGAGGCTGGTCCCTATGGACCACAAGCCCTTGCCTTACTTATCCGTTGGCTTCTTGTTAGGTTTGTCCAAGGGGAGACACTGTCAGGAGGTTGGGACACTATTTCTTTTTTTCCTCCAGACAAGGTCTCATGTGGCTCAGCCAGAGGAGCCTCAGACCTACTGGAGAGCTGCTGATGGCCTCATGTTCTGAGTCCTCTTGTGTCTACTTTCTAAGTTCTCTGGTTACAGGTATGTGCCACCAATCCTGGCTTGGGTTGGGGACACTTCTTCTTTTCACATCTATGCCACATCTGCTCCTACGGTAGGTCCCCTGTCAGCCTCCGGCTCTTGTCTAGCCTCTCAGCTCTGGGCAGGACACTGTTGGTTGTTGCTCAGCGTCTCTATCTCTACTTGGAGAAATTATCTGCCTCACTGAGCTCTTCTGAAGCTGACCTTAAGCTTGTACTTTTTGTTTTCTGAACACTAGGGTTGATCTTGACAAGGTGTTTTTTTTTTTTTTTTTTTCCTTTGTCACAGAGGATGAGGTTCAGTTCAGGTCAACAGATCTATGCAGGTCTGTCAGACTCACCAGACTGATCAGACCTTGACCAGGACTGCTTGGCTATCCATACCTCTGCCCCCTACTTAAATCTCAACCTCGGGTCAGGACCCTATAGATGAACTTGTTATGAAGGAAGCGTGAGTGGAACTCTTGGTTCCCCTTCCTAGTGTGGTTGTGTTGAACAAACCTCCTTGTTGTCATCGCTTGTTTGAAATCCTCTTATCACCATTACTTGTTTGTTTAATTGAGCTATTGAGGGGGGCAGCTGAGCCTAGTTTGTTAAGGCTGCCAGGGCCTGGACCCTGACCCTAGAGTCAACAGTGGCACTTTGGAGGGACACTTTGTGTTCAAGCCATCAATCACAGTGTCACTCTGCCTGGCTTGGTTGGGCATGGACGGGCACAGCATCTGCTGACTTCCCGAGTAGAGCTAGGACTTCTGGGAACAGGGAGGGAGGACAGACACTGGACTGGACAGCTACAGCCAGCATCGGCGTTGCTAGAGCTGTTGACAATATCCAAGTAGTCCCCCTCTGATAGAGTTTCCCTCTGACTCCTTGCCCGCCCTCCCAGCTTCTTTCTTCTGCTTTCGTAGGCAGTTTGGGGACACCTGGGGAAGGTTCCCTGAATCTGCTATCCAGATGTGTCCTTGAAGCTTTGGCCAGTGTGGAGCCGGCTTGGAAGACAGCAGGTGACTCAGCTGGGGCACTGCTGCAGTGGGCACCGGTGGCACCTACTCCAAGGACAGCGGCAGAAATGAGCCTTGACTCTGGTAAGCTTTGGCAGGGGGGAAAAGGTAAGACAGAGGAAAGAGTGGAAGATTCAGTATACATATGACCACACACACACACACACACACACACACACACCATCTCTCAGTCATCCCATTGTTAAACCTCGTTTCCTTGGCTTTCCTTTTCCACTGATACCCATAAAGGACACTGTCAACCCCTCTCCCAGCATCCCCATTCCATCTGCTTTTAGGCTACCACCTCTCCACAGACCTTGTGTCTTTATTCACATTTTCCAAATGAGAGAAAGAGGTTTGGAGCAAGAAAGCCCCTGTTATTGGTAAGCTGTGTCTTCAGCACAGCTGCACATGGCTGTTGGCCACAGTCACGTTCTCCACAGATCAGCATGGATGCTGGTTTTGTCCTGGATCTTGTGTTAGGGTGTTTCTCAGAATGCTGTGGCATTGGTGGCCTGGTGTGCGAGTGTGTGTGTGTGTGTGTGTGTGTGTGTGTGTGTGTGTGTGGTCTATCTGTGCCTTTTCTGGGTCAAGCAGGCGCTGAAGTGAGTATGGCACACCCCCCAGAAATGCCAGATTTTACTTAGAATCTTTTGTCAGGCAGCTGAGAACGTCAGTCCCTATGGTGGGTAGAGAGATACTGGGAGGGATTGGGGGTGAGGCAGGCAGGGTGGTGGTGGGCATACTTTCAGGTACAGGAAAGGCTGGTTTGAGGGTCTGTAGAGAGTCAGTGGCCTGGAAGCAAATGGAAGGGGGATGTGGGGAGAATGGCCAATAATGTCTTTATGAATACCGGTGAAAAGGGGAAGCCATGAAAACTTGACCCAACTGGCCACTGGCTCTGGACATTGGAGAATCTTTGCCCAGGAGGAGGCCAGCCTGTCTCGGATGGTTGTGAATGAACAGCTTGCTCCTTGGGAAGTAAAGATGGGTGGCCTGGTGGACTTGAATGTGCTGATGAGGGACCCAGGAGGCTGGTTAGTAGAGAAGGAAGGAAGAAGTAGTCATTCAGGAAAAAGTAGAGCTGGGAGAGCCATTCAGGTGGAAAGGCTCGATTGTACTTTCTACAGCTTTAGTCCCAGGCTGTCTCCTTTGACAGATGGCCAAGTTGAGGGGGGTCTGTGAATGGCAAGCTAAATATCCCTTCTCTGGAGACCAGCTCAGTCAGTGGTGATAAGGCCACACTCTAGTCTTCAGGGAGTCACCTCCTGTGGTGTCTACCCACACTGATTACCATTGAAAGACACTCACAACCCACTGTGTGCTGAGAAAAGCAGGTTCCAGGCCAACCATTGACTATGAAAGCCCATCTGTGCAGAGCAGGGCCTGCGCCCATGAGTCTGGAAGGGCAGATGCCTGGGAACACACCAAACCTACTTCTCTCTGAGCGGGAGAAAGTTTGACTTTTCTTCTTCTTTTTTTTTAATCTATTCTAAACTCTTTTCCCCTCTCTGTGTCTCTCTCAGTGTCTGTCTCTGCCTCTGTCTCTGTCTCTGTCTCTCTCTCGTATTTTTCTGTATAGCCCTGGCTGTCCTGGAACTCAGTCTGTAGACCAGGCTGGCCTTGAACACAAAGAGATTTGCCAGCCTCTGCCCCCTGAGTGCTGGGATTACAGGCATGCACCACCATGCCTGGCTTTAAATTTTCTTTGTGTACATTTACTGTATGTGTGTGTGTGTGTGTGTGTGTGTGTCTACGTGTAGGTCTGAGAACAAGTTTCTGGAGTTGGTTCACCAGGTCAAACTCAAATTGTCAGGCTTGTGTCAGTGGCTTTTCCCACAGAGTCATCTTGCTGGCTAAAATTTTTTTTCAGATGTTCTTGCAGTGTCTGCCTCTTGTGAATCAACAATGAGCACATGCCCCTTTACCAACAGTAAGAAAGAAACCTTAGGGTCAAGAAGAGAGCACAGTGGGAAAAAGCATTGGCGCGCAAGCCTCATGGCCTGAATTTGATCCCTGGAACCCACCTAAAGCTGGATCCTGGTTCAGACATCTGTGATCTTAGCATTCCTTTGGGAGGTGGAGGCAGGAGGATTGTTGGAAGCTCAGGGGACAGCTAACCTGGAGTTCTTGGCACAGGAGTATGGATGAGAGTTGAAGCCTCAGCAAGGTGGAAGGCAAGAGCTGAGCTGGCAAAGTTGTGCTTGTATGAAAGGCATGCAAGTGCACACTCTCAAGCATGCACACACTCACTTGAGCGCATTAAAACAAACAAACATACAAATAGAAATACTAAAAGATTTTCACTTTTAAAATCTCTAAATGGTGAATAAAAAGGAAGCCATGGACCAGTGCCTGATTTCAGGTGTCTGAGCCAAGAAAGGAAATGGGGGTGTAAGTTGCTTCAAAGGACAAGGACTGAAGTCTAGTCCTCTTTTTCTAAAAGGAGAGCTATGATCACACACGTGTGCCTATGACTAGGATGAAAGGATAAACAAAGATAGAAGGGTCTGTTACTTCTGGCAGGACAAGGATTTAGGGAGAAGGGGGTGGGGAAGAATCTGGTCCAGGAGGTGGGATTGGCCCTGGCACAGGGGGCAGTGCCCTTCCCTGCTGCAAAAGGAAAGGCAGGAAGGATGGCGCACATATGCAGAGCTGTAGGTGGGGTGGCAGGAAGGTGAGGGCGTCCTTTCCTGATGGCCTCTATTTTCTCTGCAAAGGAGGAGGTGAGGTCATCCTGTGAGGGTGTGATGGACAGCTTGTCAGGCTGGGGGAATTGAGGGGACTGGCTTGGGGGAGGCTGAGAAGGACCTTGGGGTGTGGGATAGAGGGACTATTAGGGACAGGTGATCTCTGTTTAGGGCCAGCTATGGCAGGAGGCTTTCCTTCATCAGGCTTGGCACCTGTCATGTAGCTGGAGGATTTCTCTCTGTTTAATTCTGGTGTCCAGAGCTGCTGCAAGATAAGGTATTTTGTAGGGTTGATTCCAAGACCCTAAGGTAGGAAAGGTTAAGTGGGACTAAGGAACAGGAGGCAAGGTGTTCTCAGTGACGGCAGGAGAGAGGGGGAACTCAGCAATCGGAGGAAAGAGATCTTGTGTGGATGAGGGGTGGGGATGGTTAGAGTCAGCAAACAAAGGGTGTGTGAGGGTGATGGCTGCCTTGGTCAGAAAGGGCCCAGGGGATTCTGATCTTGGGAGAGGGGGTGGAAATGGAGGTGAGTCATCAGGGTCATTTGGCTGAGGCTGGGGCAGTTGATAACCTGGAATGGAGCAGGAGGAGTGTGAACAGGGGCACTCAGAGAAGCCATGTGGCGTAGGCTGGGAATAGAGAGAGAAAAGCACTGAGAAGACATGGAGGAGGCTCAGGAGGGTGAGGAGGGGACATTCTCGTTGAAGGCAGGAAAGGCAAAATCAAGGAAGGCCAGAGGGTGAATCGTCAGGCTGAAGAGCAGGTCTCACACGTAGACTGTGAGAGGGCGCTAAGCCCATGTCTTTAGAGGAAATGGAGGCCAGGATAAGTGACCAGCTGTCTGCTCATGGCTGATCAATAGCAGACCGCTAAGCAGAACGCATGCCAGGCTGGTGCATCTTTATGGGGTTTGGCCTAAGGAGTTGTTAGCCCCGGGTGCTGAAAATCGCATTGGAAATCATCTCCAGGCTAGTTCTTTGGCTTTAAATCGAACAAACAGAAAGCTAGGAAAATTGGTAGAGCTGCAACCGACTTTGGGTCTCCTGACTCCTGATGTGTTATGGATATTGGTGATGGACTGAGAAAGAGAGTATTTTGGGAAGGGATCCAGAAATAATGTGTATGTATGTGTGCGTGTGTGCGTGCAAGCATCTATGTGTGTGCGTATGTGTGCTTGCTTGCATTCATGATCTGTGTTCATAAGAAACCTGGACTGGGCCAGTGTTTATCTTTGCAAAGAAAAAATTTTATCGTCTTTGTGGAGGATGAAGGTGAATGCCTCCCCTTGCCGGAGGTGGAAACAGAGCGATGAGCCACCCACTTTCCATCTTCAGCTTCTGGTACGCAGGGAGCAGGCAGCTGGCCTGTGCCAAGGATGTCCTAATGTTTTGCAGCACAGTGGAACCACACGGACTCTATACCTGCTCTGACCAGTCACGTTGCAGGCCTGGACTGCTCACGGCTCATAGCAACACCAGGACACCTTTGCTGGCCACGTGGCTTAGCCACAGCTTGCAGTAAGTTTTTAACGTTGCCATAACAAATTACCTCAGACTGGGAGATTTAAACAACAGATCTCTCTCCTTTCCCTCCCCCCGTCTCTCTCTCTCTCTCTCTCTCTCTCTCTCTCTCTCTCTCTCTCTCTCTCTAAGTTTCGGAACCTGAAGCCCAAGGTGTTGGCAAGGCTGACTTCCCCTGAGACCCGTTGCCTTGGCTAGTGGATGGCTGGCCTCCCTGTGTCTTCATGCTCTGCCTGTCTGCGTTCTGATTTCTACCACATAGAAGAACACCATTCGTACTGGATTAGGGCCCACCCTAATGACATCATTTTCACCTAATTACCTCTTTAAGTACTCTGTCTCCAAATACAGTCACATTTTCAAATGTGTAAGGGTTAGAATTTCAACATGATTTTTTTTTTTTTTTTTGGCCAGACACAATTCAGACCACAGTGGGGAGCAGAAGCCCACATACAGAATCTAGGTTAAAAAAGACGAAGGCGAAAAGCTTTGGGCTAGGGAGATGGCTCAGTGTTTAAGGACACCGCCTGCTGTTTCAGAGGACCCGGCTTTTATTCCCAGCACCCACACAGCAGCTCACAGCTGTCTGTAACTCCAGTTTAAGGGGGTCCAACGTCTCTCCTGGATTCTGTGGGCTCCAACCATGCACCTGCAAGGAAAACACCCATAAACATCACATTTTCAAAAGAGAGTGTTTTGGGGGCAGGGGCTGGAGAGAAGGCTTAGTGATTAAGAGTGTGTACCCGTCTTGCAGAAGACCCAAGTGTGGTTCCCGTCTGGAACCCATATTGGGTAGCTCACACCTGCCTGTAACTTTAGCTCCGGGTGATTGGATGACCTCGTCTGGCTTTTACCATTTTTGCACTCATGTGTTCATTCCTATACACAAACACACATGTATTTACACAATTAAAAAAAAAAAAGCGTTTCTCTTATTTTATTTTGCGAGGCTAAAGGTCAAATATATCACCGGGGCCGCCTTCCCAGCCCCAGTGTCTGTTATGAGAATCACGAACTAGAGAGCAGCTCTCCTTATCTCTCACACATCTGTGGAGCAATGATTTTAAACCAAGGCCACGGACCGTTTGGCCCTCTTCTCGTGCAGAGGTGAGGTCTGTGAACAACATAATATGGCAGAAATGGGTCAGTTCTAGGTTAGGTCATAAAAGGCCGTGTAACTTTTGCCTTGTTCACCGAAACACTCAGATTTTGGAGCTTTGGCTCACTCTCGCGTGGAGTCTAGCTTCCCCAAGAGGACATCGTAGACAGATTCCAGGAAGGTTCCGTTTACAGCCCAGCTAAGCTCTAGCCTTCAGTCAGCTCTGTTCAGGTGCCAGTGGTAAGGGAAACCATTCTGGATACTGTACCAGCCTGAGGACTACCATGGAGTGGCTTCTGTCGATTCCGTACTGAGCAGAAGAACTAGTCAGCTGGCCCTTGCCGTATTCCCAACTTGCAAACTCACGCCGTGTGATGCTTTGATTGCTGTTCTGAGCCACTAACTTTTGAAAGCATTTGAGATGCAGAAATAAGCCGACAGGATGTATGCTATTTTCTGCTTTCTCTTATCCACACTGCCCTTTTGGCTTTCCTGGTTACTTGTGTTTCCTGCCTCCTCATACTTGTAACCTATACCTGGCTTTCTCTACTCTCAGCCCCTCCCCTGGCTCTCTGACTGCTATCCTTTATTACTAGGAATATATGAGAATTGGAGCAACCAGGTCAAGGGCAGGGCGAACGTATGTGGCACGGGCCGTACTGGGGATGTGAGCACAGCAGATCAGGGACCTCCATTTGTATAGCGTCCATGCAAGGGTCTGTGTTATAGCATTCCACGGGGTGGGGGGGAGGGGGCGTTCCCACCTCATATATTAACCCTTTCTTAACTCTACTGCTTTTGCCCAGATGGAAATGTTCTTGCTCAGAAACAGCCTTCAGCCTATTCTACCATAGCAGCTTCTGTGATGACGGAAGAAAAAACAAAACAAGACAAACAAACAAAAAGCCCCAAACATAAAACTCCCTCTTTCTAGCTTAAACAATTCTTATTGTGTGTGAGTGTATGCGGAATGTGTGTTTGTGGGGTTTTGTTCCATAGTGGGTTTTGCCCTCATTCTTAAACTCTTTCATTTGGGGTTCCTTCCAACCCCTCAACCCTAGGTAGGAAAGAGAAGGTTATTGGGGAGAGGGAGCACAGACCCCTTCACTTCTTCTGGCTGTTTAGGGTCGATGGGTTCTTTTGGGGATAAACCAATCTCTATCAACAGCAAACACAGCAAGCAGTCTCCTCCAAGCCACTGTGTTGAAATGTTACTCTCAGCCGGTCTCTGGTCTCTCCAGACGGTCATACCTTCTCCTTCTGGGCTCTTGTATTTTATAGCCCTCAGAGTCCTAGCCCATACCACTCTCCATGCTGCAAGAGGCAGGCTGTTACCAGCCAGCAAAGACCACGCCCTGCAGGGGGCAATTATCAGCTGTGGAACAACTAAAGCCCAAACTAAAATCCCGCACTTAGGATTAAAACAAAAACATACTTATATAACATAACTGAGTTTTTAAAGAAACCAAAAACTTCCATTACAAGTGAGTATGGAGACGTGGGAACAACTGTGAAGTCAGCTCTCTCTTTCCACTCATGTGTGGGTTCTGGGGATCAAACTCAGGTCACTGGCTGTGCATGGCAAGTGTCTTTATCCATTGACTCATCTCTCCAGCCCTCTCCTCTATCATCTTTCTGATATTTCCCAGGCCAGTTTCCACTGGGGACTGGCCTATGAGGTAGCTCACCTTTCAAAAAAAAAAAAAAAAGCCTCGATACTAAAGCCTAGATGAGATGTTCTATCATCTCATGATGGAGGAGAAGGAAGGAAGGGGTAAAGACAGGAAGAGGAGGGGCAGGGATGCAGCTTGGGAATGGAAGTGATCTTTGTGCATTCACTGCATGACTATAGGCAGCTGACATTGAGGTGATTTTTTCTACATCAAGCAAGGATCTTGTTCCCTCTGGCTGAGGTTCTCACAGCCCCATCCTTACCATTAAAGTTGTTATGTTCTTCTAGACTGGTCCTGACCACTAGCATAGCTACTGGCTTCACACACACCATGTCTCAGGTTAGTGTTGAAATGAAGAAATTATAAAATATTTAAAATTTCCCAGGGCTGACAAGGCTGATCAAGAGGACTGCTAACTGTCCTTTGCTTCATTATGATGGTATCACGGTTTATTTTCCTGTTGCTGTGCTGTGAGCAAAGGTCACAGCAAAAGCAACTTAAGGGACTGGAGATGTGGTTTAGCAGTTAAGTGCACTGGCTGCTCTCCCAGGGGACCAGGGTTCGATTCCTACTAACTGCAGTTTGGCTTACAACCATCTGTAACTCCAGTTCCAGGGGATCTGACGGCCATTTCTGGTCTCCCAGGGCACAGAATTTATGTGACGCACTAACTTGTAACAAGCAGACAAAACACCCATACACATACAGATAAACAAATGAAAAAGGGACTTAGGGAGAAAGACCTTCTTTTAGGTTCACAGAAGGTCATCATCACAGAGAAGTCTAAGCAGCAGGGGCTTGAAGCATCTGGTTATAGGGCACCCGTAATCAAGAAACAGAGAGAGAAGAATGCCTGTGCCCAGTCCACTTTTTCCTTTTTATGTAGTTCAGGATCCTAGCCTAGAGCATGTACCATCCAATTTTTAGTTCCATTCCAACCACAACTAACACAATAAACAATCCCTCACAGGCATGCTCAAGGTTAAAGGATTACTCACAGGTATACCTACAGGCTTGTCTCCTGGGCAATGCTTCCAGATCCATTCAATACTATATGTCATTAGTCGTGCAAAATGGCCCTTATCCATCATGCATCTGATCCTGCTACATCTCCAAACTCAATACAATACAAGTGACAGTTTGGATATTTTGTACTATGTCTTTATAGGATCAAGATCAGTTTTAAAACTTTAACTTTAATAAAAATATTATGTGAAAAGAAATGTGAAAAGAAAATGTGGCTGCTAGAACAATTTTAGGGACACCTGTGACTCACAGTATCTTTCTGTTGGAAAGTACCTGGGGCATATAGTATCAAGCTGACATGTAGCTTTGCCCCTGATGAGCCATCTACCCTTGGCTAAGTCACGTTGGTATCTTGGGTTGATTTTTTTGTTTTGTGAGATGAGTGTGATGTGATCAGGGCACGAGAATGCTCCTGGGAGTCACCAGGGACTTTGAAGGAGATAATCATGCACCAACACACAGAATAAACCACTCCCTTCATCTCCCTTCCCTCTCCCCTCCTTTCCCCTCTTCTACCCTTCTTTTCCTCATCTCCTCTTCCCTCCCTTCCTCTGTTTTCCCTCCCCTCCCACCTCTCTCTTTCCATCCTCTTTCTTTCCTCTTCCCTCATGTCTTAAGTTCCTATTGGTGAGATAAAATATCATGATGATAAACAATTTGAAGAGGAAAGGGTTTATTTTGGCTTACAACTCTCAGGTCACACTCGATTGCTGAGGGGAGTGAGGGCAGGAACTCAAATACGGCAGGAACCTGGAGGCAGGAGCTGATGCAGAGGTCATGGAAGGGTGTTGCTTACTGGCTTGTTCCTCACTGCTTCCTCAGCTTGCTTTTTTTATAGCACCCAGGACCACCAGCCCAGGGGTGGTACCACCCACTGTGAGATAGGCTCTTTTACATCAATCATCAACTAAGAAAGTGCACCACAGGCTTTCCCACAAGCCAATATGGTTTTTTCAACTGAGATCCCCTCTTTCAAGATGACTCCAGTTTGTGTCAAGTTGTCATGAATCTAAGCAGCACACTTCCCTTTTCCCTTCTCTCTTTTCCTCCCCTCCTGTATTAGTTACTTTTCTGTTCCTGTGATACAATCCCATGACCAGAAGTAACTTAAGGAAGGAAGTTTATTTTGGTTTCTAGTTCCAGAAGCCTAGATGTTCATGGTGCTTTGGGGAGGGCAGGAAGCTGACAGATCACACTCCAACCCCTTACAAGAAGCAGAGAGCGAGCTGGAAGGGAATGAGGTCATAAACTCTCAAAGCCATGCCCTGGATGATGGATTTCTCCCAGCTAGACTCTGCTTCTCAAAGTTCCACGTCCTTCCCAAACAGCGCCACCTACTGGGGTCCAAGTGTTCAAATACATGAGCCCGTGGGGGACATTTTTCATTCAAATAAATACACTTTTATTCTACCTTCCCCACCTCCCACACTTTAGCACTATCATCAGCTTCCATCCTGAGTACCAGTGCCAGCACCACTGGCTCCTCTTTCAGTCAAGAGAATTAGGCCACCAGGGCAGGAGCCTCGAACATAGCCCACAAAAATTTAGGCTTTCAGCTCTTCCCAAACTCTGTGGTCTGGTTCTAAGTGAGTTACCCTCTGCCAGATGCCAACACCGCTTTTGTCTGCTTGGAGGGGTTGGGACGGGCCAGATCTCCTGGGAAAAGGCCTTCCACCTAGCACTTTCCAATCAATACAGTGTTTGTGCATGTTTTTGGATTAGAACGAGACATCCAGCTTCCCTTCCCCCCTCCCTCCGTAAAAGTATTTCTATTGCATCAGACCACCAAAGCATTTCCCCATTCTTTTTTTGGTCATCAAATATTTTTATGATTTTCCACATATACAGGGAGGGAAAAACGCCAGCAGCCACTCAGGCGGCAGTGGCAGACACTCCATGTCTCCCAAGAGGGCGAGGAATTAAACAACAAAACAACAGAACAAAACCAGAGCCCGAGGGGTGGGGGTGTCCAGGGAGTGATAATTAGTCTAAGATCCCGGGATTTCTATGAATTCTTCTTGGGAATTTTGGGGTAATAAGATGGAATTCACCGAGTGGCTTGGGACAGTGAAGGCTCACCTAGGAACCATTCAAACATTTGCAGATGAAATTAGCCCTTGGTGAGGTTGGAGGATAGGTGTGGAGGGGCCCCACCCATCTGAGGGTTAACCCCAGGCCTCCCAGACCTTGCTCCTCCTGGCCTGACTTTCTGTCCCCTCCCTGATAGCCTAACAGTGAATCAAAGTTGGGGATCTGCTTCCTGTAAGATCCAAGGGAACACCACCCAGATACCACCAATACGGAGGTTCATTATTGATTATTTGATCTCTCCTCCTTTTCTTTTTTTTTTTCTTCTTTCTGATTTCCATCCCTAGCTGGCTTTCCCAGAGACAGAGCGGGGCCTCTCATAGCCAGCCAGCTGCTCTGTGCTGAGAGATTTAAAATCCTGCAATTGACTTTGACTGCATCCAGAACAATGGGCGTCTGAGACTGATTTATTAATGTGCTGGGGAGGGAGGGAGGCAGTCTTCGGGTCCAGGCTGTTTACTGGGATGACAATGGACAGGGATTGGACGGACATTTCAGCCGGGTTTGTGAAGGCCGGAGGCATGGAAGCCAGAGGTTCAGGGCTCAGGGAGGATCCACAAGCTGGGAATGGGAAGCAGTAAGAGCTGATTTAGAGAGGATCCCCAAATGAGCGACCTTCCTAGTGGATGTGACTGGGAGCAAGGCAAGCTCAGCACAGTGGATCCCATTCTCTTGTGATTTAGAGAGTGGATCTTCACAGGGCGCTCATGTCCAACTGCTCACAGGCTGTGCCTGGACAGTATGACATTTTCGTGGAGATTGGCAGATTGGAAGTGGGGGGAAGGTTTGTAATCAGCTCTGCAAAGTCCTGTCAGGGGGACAGGACAGGGAAGAGGTGGTTTGACTGCACTCTGGAGAGCTTGATGGAGTGACTAGTGATGTGACAGGCACATGATTAGGAAGCCAATGGATTTTGGCCCAATTAGATGGGAAGAGTGCATCAGTATTTAAAATACTAAATTGCACCTATCTATCTTGCATCTATCTATCTATCTATCTATCTATCTATCTATCTATCTATCTATGTATCCTGTATCTGTCTGGTCTGTCTGTCTGTCTATCAATCATCTATGTATCTATTTGTATGTGCATGCTTTTGGGTGCATGTGTGTCATGGAGCTCAGAGGACAACTTGTGGGAGCTGGTTCTCTCCCTCTACCATGTAAGTCCTGGGGATCTGACTCATCAAGGCTCGCAGGCAGGTGCCTTTCCCTGTTGAGCCATCTTGCCAGCTCTGACTAGAAGGCATACCCTGAGGAGACTTGGGCACTCAGACACATACTCACACAAATAAATGCATGGATGATAGGTAGATGGACATTTAGTATTTAAAAATTTGCAAATGGAGGGCGGGGGGGGGGGGGCGGAGCTTCTCAGTGCCTCTAGGAACTAGCTCTTGCATCGGTTGGCCAGAGTCTAAGACTTTCATTCTGCCACCTGTTGGCTTCGAGATGGGGTAGTGACGGAATAGCCCCAAAGCTGAGGTTCTTGCGGGGTGGGTGGCAGTGGTTGCTGGAAGGATAACTAACATCCCGCCACCTTCTCTGTCATCCTCTTCATCACTGATGCTGGCATGTATTTGGTACAGTCAGAAGCAGAACAAATGACCAGAAATCTTAGGGAGGTTGATCATGGTTCAACCCAAGAAAAAAATCCTTAAGAATTGTAGAAAAAAGGGCATGGGAAGAAGGGATGGAGAGAAGAAAAGGGATAAGGAGACAGGGAAAGGAAGAGTGAAGGGTTTACATACACATATATATTGGCGGCTAAACTGGAGACAGGCATGCCCAAGCCTCCAACAGGAGCCCCTGTGGGAGCTGAGCCCAGGGACCACAGTCCACTCATCAGAGAAGCAGTTGAGAGTGCTCCTCCGTTTCATCTTTCCAAGGGGCTTGGGACTCCACTCCAAGACTGGCTGGGCATTGTTGGTGATGGGAAGATGGGATGATAGCTTCAAGGGTGTCAGGAGTTAGGTTTGGGCTGTTTTCAAGAAGAGCTTCCCCATGAGACCCCTCAGGGCGCTGAGCCTGGCTCCTTCTCAAGGGGCCTGACTATCTTCAGTGTTCTAATCAGGCCTGCTGGATGGCCTTTACCCTACTGTCTCTTGATAAAGAACTCTGTAGCAGGGGGTGGTGGCCTTTAATCCCAGCACTCAAGGAGGCAAAGGCAGGCGGATCTAAAAAAAAGAAAAAAAAAAAAAAGAAAAAAAAAGAAAAGGAATTCTGTAAATAGCTCTCATCCTTTATTTCTTCTTTGTTGTGGCCTTCTCTGTTGTCATCCTAGGCAATGAGATTCTCTGCCAACTCTCCTCCTCATTTTAGGTATTCCATCCTTGCTTTGTCTTGGCCTAATGTAACACCCTCTTTGACTCTTTGAAAGGTGGTGCCTTTTTTTTTTTTTTTTTTTTTTTTTTGAGGCTGTATAACAGCCTTGGAACTCACTATGCAGACCGAATGGGCCTTGAACTCACAGAGAGAGAGATACTAGATGCTTCAGGCTCCTGTGTGCCGGAATTAAAGGCAGGCGTGTGCCACCACCCCAGGCGCTCTGGGAGCTCCCACCGACTGGGCTCACTTTGTCCTCCTTAGCCTGGAATGACTGACTTTCTTCCAGCCTCTGGTTGTTATTTGCAATGTGGGAGACTCGAGCATTGGCTAAGATCTAAGAGCACCGTGCTCTGATTCTGCTGTTATTATCAGACAGGGAGGCGGGAGCCGGGAGCCGAACCCCTTGTGCAAGCTTGAGTTTAAGACTTCAGTCGCCAGCTGGGAGTGGAAGACAAGGCAGGAGACCAGGGCGATGGGAGGCTGGGCAGAGAAAGGACTGCTGGGAACCAAGTTCATGCTAAAGATACTTGGCGGCAGCCAGGCCGCAGGCCTGTGGCTGGGCGCCAGTCCCAGCCGCGAGCCTCATTTCCATATGCAGGTCAGCCTGTGGCATGTTTATAGCCCGTCTCTGGGCAGGCATAGCTTTACCAGGAAGGCTCAGCCCCTGAATCTGTGGGAGGGCAGCAGCCGTGGGCTGTGGGAGGTGGTGGGCTGCATGCCTTTGGCTGGCAGAGCACGGTTCCCATCAGAGTCAATTACAGGGCACACAGCTCCTGACGTGAGGTCAGGAAGCAGGCCCCGGGCACCTCGGGGATGTGTGAAGTGATGGAGGTGAGATCTAGGTGTGGGGCTGTCCACACATGCCTGTGCGGTTATAAATACACACGGCTCGCCCGTGGAGCTCGGCGGGTGCCCGAACAGCTTTGCGGGCGGCTGTATATGATGTAAACACACACTGACAGAGCCGGTGGCAGGCTTGGCCGGACCGCGCCAGCGTCTCTTTCCACGCTTTCAGGCAAATGCTACAGTACACGCAGGGTAGGCAGGGGCCGGGACTCAAATACTAGGGCCTGTTGGATCTGGAAGTCAGTGCAAAGGTACGTCAAAGAAGAAGCAAGCTGAGCTGAGCCCAGCTGAACCCAGTGGAGCCCAGGGTTTGAGGTGTTTCTTTTTGGTACTTTTTGTGCGTGTCCGCACACGCATTGGAGGCTATAGGACACCTTAGGTTATTCACTCTTCTGTGTGTGCTGGGGCAGTGGGTCAGGGACCACGCCTGGTCTTCTTTTTTTTTTTTTTTTTTTTTTAGATCCAAACCCAAAAAGACATGATGAGTTCTAGAAATGGAGCTCAGACCCTCAAGCTTGTGACACAAACGCTTGATGGCCTGAGCTGTCTTCCCTGCCGGGAAGTGCTTTGTTACAAACAGTTGCTACCCCCTCATTCCGCACCCCGTCTCTCTCTCTTCTCTTCTCTCTCTCCCCTCTAACACTGCATCACTGAGTGTGCTTCTGCTCCTCTCAACCCCACACACTGGCTACGGAGCTCTGTTTCCCAAACAGCTTGCCTCAATCTGTGTTCTTCGGACTCCCATGAGGCTCTTCTCCGAGACATCTTCCATCCTCGACCTACTCTGCCATCTTCACCTGGTGTGTTATTTATCTTTTGATACACAGATCTGAAAACTGTCCACAGGTCTCATCTGGCCCACTACCCAATTTTGGGGGTGTGTGTGTCCATATAATGTTTAAAAATAAACATTATATAATAATAATAATAATAATAATATTGTTACTGTTGTTGTTACAGTGTGTTTTTGATAGGTGTCCCTGTTCATGTGTGTGCCACAGCACATATAGAAGCCAGAGGACAGCTTTAGAGAGTGAGTTCTCTCCTACCTGTACCTGGTTTCCGGCGATTGACTTCAGGTCATCAGGCCTTAGCAGCAGGCAGTTTTACCTGTTGAGATGCCTCCAAGGCTCTGTTTGCCTTTTGAGATAGGACCTTTCCATGTAACCCAGGCTGGCCTTGAATGTAAGATCCTTCTATCGCAGCCCTGGGAGTGCTAGGATCTCAGGAGTGTCCTACCGTGCCTGGCCCTAAAAACATGTACTGTGTCTATGTGTTTTTAAAGATGGAATCTCATTATGTAGCCCAGGTTAACCTTGATCTCGAGGTCCCACTGCTTTTGTTTTCCAGGGGCTGGAATTTCAGCTATGTTTCACCACTGCTGGCTTTAATTTTTATGTATACACACACACAGACACATGCACACACACACAGGCATGCACACCCTGACACACATACATGCACGAGTTCACACGTATGTATGTGGCGGCTAGGGGCTGACAGGTGTCCTGCTTGATCATGTTCCGTCTTATTTCTTGAAGGAAGGCCTCTTGCTGAGCACAGAACTTTCTAATTCGGGTATCCAGCGAGCATGTTCATCCCAGGGAGACTCCGTTTCTGCCTGCTGATCACGGGGATTCTGAGTGGGGCTGCTACAGCTGCCTGGCTTTTAGAAAGTCGCTGCTGAGGATTCGAACTCTGGCCCCCTTGCATTTACAATAAGCATCTCTGACCACCGATGCATCTCCCTGGTGCAATTTAAAGTTTATATGGGTCATGTAAAGTTTATATGGGTCATAGCTTCAGTGTCTGTAGATACTTTTACGGGGGAGCACAACCATGTCCATTTGTCTGTCATCCGTGACTGACTTGGCTTCAGTGGCAGGGCTGAGGGTTTGGCAGCAAAGCCGGCAAAGCTTCAGACCTTGCCATCCAGTCCTTCCCGGAAAAGGTCTGAGACTTACCTTTAGGCTGCTTGCACTGGAGGCTCCTCTGACCTCTCTGGCAGAGTGACCTGTGTCCTGCTCTGCACCTTGTCACTTTGATCACTGTCCTCCACGACAGTGGTCGCTAGCAGTAACTATTTGCTGGGCTTTTACTAGCCCAAGCCTTCCGAAGCATGGTTGAGGAGGATTAGCTAGCTCGGTCTCCTGCATTCTTAGATCTTTCACTGTTTGGCTGATAGTAACTGATGCGAACTGATGCAAACTGAGTAGTTGTTTTTTTTTTTTCCCCAACCCATTCACCGATGATAGAATGGAATACTTCCTTTTATATTCTGCTCTACAATAATTTTTTTTTTTTTTGGTATTGAACAACATGGGTTTGGTTGCTTTGGCATTCTTTGGTAACCCCTGTCTACCTGCAAAGTGTAGAAGAAAAAAAAGCATCCAAGTGTGACGCTCACTTTACTTTGCCTGTGTGTGTGTACACACGTATGCGCGCACATGCATGTTTGGGCACAGGCATTCCATGGCGTGCCTGTAGGATTAGGGAGTCAGTTCTCTCTTACCACGTGGGTTCCAAGGACCGAGTTCAGGCCACCAGGTTTGATGGCAAGCTCCTCCACGCACTGAGACGGCTTTTACTTCCTGTGGTTCTGGGTTTGCCCCGCACAGACAAAGGAAGCTCCATCCTGATTTCATAAGATTCCCTGTACTCTGCGCAAAGGTTGGCCATAAAGAAGTGGGAAACAGTAAGACCTGGAGAGGACAGGAGCTCCACAAGGAGAGCAATAGAACCAAAAAACCTGAGCACAGGGGCCTTTCCTGAGACTGCTACTCCAACCAAGGACCATGCATGGAGATAACCTAGAACCCCTGCACGGATGTAGCCCATGGTGGTTCAGTGTCCAAGTGGGTTCCGTAGTAATGGGGACAGGGACTGCCTCTGACATGAACTGATTGGCCTGCTCTTTAATCACCTCTCCCTGAGGGGGAAGCAGCCTTACCAGGCCACAGAAGAAGACAATGCAGCCACTCCCGATGAGACCTAATTGACTAGGATCTGAAGGAAGGAAAAGAAGTCCTCCCCTATCAGTGGACGTGGGGAGGAGTATGCATGCAGAGGAGGAGGAAGGGAAGAATTGGGATGGGAGGAGGGAGGGAACCGCAGGGGGGATACAAAGTGAATAAAGTGTAATTAATAAAGAATTAAAAAAAAAAAAAAACAAAGAAAGCTCCATCCTGATTTCATGTCTTTGTTCCCGTTGTCTGTTCTCCCCGAATTCACCTCTGCTTTCCCCTCTGCCCCGTGGTCCTATTCTTCCCTTCATAAATGTATCCCAAACTCTCTAACTCCTGCAGAGCCTTCCTGCTTTTTCCTACCCAGTTTTGCGTGCTTTCTTTGGGCGAGGTAGCCATGAAACTTTTTCTTCCTTCTTTCATCAGTGAAAGAACCAGTATTGGGCAAGGGATCAGAGGCAGAGGGCTGAAAGAGTTACGCGCATGCTCATATGGATCTCCAGGATCAGGACGTTGGGTGGGTTTGAAACCAGGTGTGTGCGGTCCTACTGGTCCTGCTCTGCACAGAGCCTGAGGTCTCATGGAGGACAGAGAGTGCGGAGGTCAGGAGGGATGAATAGGGTGGACTGCTTCCTCTTTTCCTATTCTTCGGGATTTCTCTGTGTAGCCTTGGGTGTCCCAGAATTTGCTCTGCAGACCAAGCTGGACTTCCAGTTTACAGACATCCGCCTGCCTCTGCCTCCCGAGGGCTGGGATTAAAGGTGTGTGCTGTTGCCTTCAGAAAGCATGCAGATTTCAGACCAGTGCAAGGTAAAGAGAGAAGAGAGGGTGGAGATCTGGTCTAGGACCTGGCTGTGTGAATAGACAGCAAGACAAAGAGACAAAACAAAAACAAACAAACAAAAATTCCCCAAAGCAGGCTTAAAAGGGTGGTTGCTGTTAAGTAAGGAGGTAGGGGCTATTGAGGTAGCATCCCTGTTTCCGGATTCTTCCTGTGTGTAATGGAGGCCGGATGGACTTCAGGGTAAGGGTTTGGTTCAGTTAGGACCTGATGGAAATTGCACATAAAAAAATGTGTTAAAGGGATGAAAGATCAGGCCAAGGTCATGATTGGAGTTTTATGGAGAGAGGGGGAAGTGTCTTTCGAAGACCCTTGCTGGCCTGCCCCAGCCTATTGATGACTCAGATTGAACCAGACAGTTGATAGCAACAGCTTGCAAGAATGTCCCAGTGTAGGTGCTGGGAAGAACCAGAGGCAGTGGGGGAGGGCTTTGTCTTACTGGATTATAGCAAGTGTGGAAAAGAGCACAAAGCTTAGAGTTCAGACTGGGGACAGGTCACAAAACTCTCACACTTTGGTAGCCAGTCCAAGAGCAAGAACAGGACCTCACCAGCACCCTGGCTCCTAGCTCCTTTTGGGGACTGGTCACTTTTGGGGACTGGTTATTTTGGGGACTGAGGAAGGTCCACACCGCTCCCCTGCTATCCAGGCGTGGTTTGAAGTCATAAACGGAACAGGACGCTCCCACTGGAGGGCTCACACCTCTCTGTCTCCACCCTCTCTTACAGTTCCAAGAGCCAGACCCTCAGCCCACCAATGAGGCCTGATAGGCTGTGGATATTAAATCACGTCTCTGCACTACCATGGCCTGTGCTAAGCGGAGACAATCAAAGCCCCGGCAAAGCTTTAAATCTCTGTGATCTTTGAAGAAGAGTCGTTCACTCTAAGGTCCATTCTGATGGCGACCATTGAGGTTGCAGTTCCCCTATGAGCCTTTGTTCCAAGTCAGGAGTCAGCGTAGATACTCCCATCTTGTGTCTTTTCATCCCGTTGGAGTTGCTGCCTGGATGTTTTCACGAGGGATCATTTTATTCTTTAGATAATCATGCATGTGGTAACATTAGAATTCAAAGACTTTTTTTTTGTTTTCAATATCTTTTTGACTTATTTTATTTTATATGGACGGCTGTCTTACCTGCATGTATGTATCTGTGCTGTGTGCGTGCCTGGTGCCTGCAGAGGCCAGAAGAAGGCATCAGATCTGTTGGAACTGGAGCTATATGTGGTTATGAGCCACCGTGTAGGTGCCTGGAATTGAAACTTCGGTCCTCTGAAAGTGCTCTAAGCCTCTGAGCCATCTCTTCAGCCCCCAATTCTTATTTTTAAATGGAATTTTATTTATTAGTCATTATTAGTGTATGTGTACGCGTGTGTGGGTGTCCAGGAATGCCGCGTTGCATGTGTGGAGGTTAGAGGATATCTGTTGGAAGTTTTCCCCTTCTACTGTGGGATACAGAGATGGGACTCAAGTCATCAGGTTTGGGTGACAAACTCTTGTACCTGAAGATCTATCTCATGGGCCCCACAGACAGTTCTCTGGAATGGGTTTCATTTTCCTTCCATAAGCCCAATCTTCTCCAATAAAATCGAGGCAAGAGAGGGGGGAACAAAACCCCTTAATTCTAATTAGTCCTGGCGGCTCTAGCCCTAGCCAGTGAAGAACAGTGTGTCTTTGGGAAGTAACTTGAACTTGAAATGATTGAAGTTCCTGCTCTGTCTTAGGGGGTTGCTACCCAGTTTCTTGTTTGTTTCCAAGACGGTGGGTGATGGCTGAAGACGATGCGGTGAAGGTGGTGGCCCAGGCGAATGTCAGCATCACTTGGTGTTCATGTCCTTGTGAGGGAACATCAGTGTCTCTCACAGAGATGGGCTCCAGGATGCCTTTGAGGTGATTTTGGAACGATTGATGTTCTATCTCTAACTTTGCTCCATGCATCACATTTTTTTTTTTTTTCAATAGCTTGGTATCCAGGAGAAGACAACACTGAGGCAGAAGGTTGGGTCATGATTGCTAGGCAAGATACGCAGCAGTGCTGACATCATAGGCCGCTGGCATACTTCCCACATACCCTGCGGGGAGAACTGGTTAGTCCCAGCTGTCCTCCCCCCACGCTAGGAGTTTCTGCCATGAATGTCTACAGGTACAACCTTAACCTTCAGATAGATGGGGGCCGGTATCTTCCCTCTGAATCTGAGCTTACTAATTAGTATCTTCCTACCCAGAACTCTGATGACTTGTGAGCCATTTATTTATTTATTTATTTATTTATTTATTTATTTATTTATTCCTGAAACACTTGGGCCTGGGGCCTGGGGCCTCAGGTGTGAAACAAGTTGATGTCCACATTGCCTGAACACGACCTCACTCTTCTCCCCAGCCTCAAGAAGGAATCCTGTTGGTTGGTCCCATGTTGACGTAACACCAAGAAGGAGATGTGTGTTAGGCTGGACCTCTGAGCCTGTGGTTTTCTTGGTACTGTTCAACTGGGAAAAGGAAGGTTGGTTCTCCCAGATACCGGGCAGTTTTTCTGGGATTGGCAGTGAGGAGAGAAGAGTTGTGATGAGGCATTGAGGGTGTATGAGGGCAGCCATGACACTGGAGGCCCAGCTGCATCTGGACTCACGTTTTGCAGGATGGTTGCTTTGGCCCCCAGAAAATGATAACCTACTTTAGCTCCAGAATCTGCCCTTGGCCAGTTTCTCTTTTCACAGCTGGCCGCCACCAAATGAGGGCGACAGAGCCTCAGGCTGGACTCGCTCCTGGCTCTTGGGTAGGCAGAGCCCAGGGCACTCAGAGCTGTGTATGAAACAACCTCAGAGCATGGCTGGAGTCTGGCCATGGAATGCCAAGACACACAGGACCCACTGTTCCAGACCAGGTCTCCAGGGACTGAGGCCCCAGGGAACAAATACCTGGACGCTACCTCCTCCCCAATAAGCTGAAAGCACTGTGCACAGGCTGGGGTTATGGAAGGTGGACTTGGGAACTGGGATGGAGCTGGTCCATGGGTTATGGAGTCCTAGCTGGGAGGACACTGCACAGAGGTGAAACCAGAGCCAACAGCTCCCAGATAGTGGAACAATGTCCCACTGTGGAGGGATGCAGCACTGAGACCACAGGGAGCCATGCTTGCAAGAGGTGCCACAGGTTTCAGAGAATGAAGGGGAGTCAAAGACCGGAATGAACCTCTGAGGTACTAAAATGAACACGTCCCCCGGTCGGGTCAGAAGTTTCCTTTCACTGTGACATACTATCTGAAAGAAACAGCATAAAAGGAGGAAGGGTTGGTTTAAGCTCATGGAATCAGAGGTTTCAGTTTAGGGTCACTGAGCTCTGTTGTCTCTGGTGAGGCAGGACGGCGGGGCGGAAATGGGTGGTAGTGGAGGCTGCTCAGCTTCTGGAGGCCAGAAGTGGAAAGAGAGCTGGGAGGGGGTGGGGCCCATTTCCAAGAGTCCCCAAAGTCAATAGCTCAAAGTATTACTCAGAAGTTTAAGTCCAAAGTCTCTTCTGAGACTCGAGGCAAGCTGGGAGTTCCTGTAAAAGTAAAAAGCCACACACTTCCCCTAGACACAATAACAGAGAATAAACAAATAAACATTGCCATTCCAAAAGGAAGGATGGGACCAAGGCAATGCCCAAACCCATCAATGTATACAAGTATGAACTACTTGTAAATCTTCTGTTTGAAGAGGAGAGCCCTGGGGCTCAGGCAAGATCACCTAGCAAATTGTTTCTCCAGGATTTGTTTCTTGTGTTCAGCTGCTGAGGGACTCAGAGGCCACATAGCCACAACTCAACAGGGCACAACTGCTTGCCTGCTTGGGGGGAGAAGACCTTCGGGACAGCCATCCAATGATGGTTTCACATCCATACAGAAGGCAAGAGTTATGGGGTAGTACAGGCTTCCATCAAGATTTCCAAGGAACGATTGGGAAACCAGGCATGGGTGGCAGGGTTAGACTCCTCACAGGCAGGCAGCCTCTGAGACGTTCATGAAGGAAAGACAAAGATGCCATGGAGACTCCATGTAGTAAGACATGCCAGGAACATGGAACATCTGCTGAAGGCCCTAGGCAGAAATAGCTCCCTCTCCCATTCCCTGCAAGAGCTACGTGGGCCAAACTTGGCAACATCATAAGGGCAAGACTTTCCAAGGTCTTGAATGGGTTCCTATCTTGCCACCAAGTGCTTTGAATGTCAGACTTGGAGCTATAGGACTCCCACCCCCATGGGTTTCAGCCTTGCTTTGACCTAGTTCATCTTACCTTTTTTCCGATCCTGCTCTTTGGAGTAGGAAAGCGAAGGCTGTGCTGTCTATCTTGGAGATACATGACTTCCCTTCTGTTTATTCTTACAGGGACTCACAGCTAAATGGTTTCTTCAATCTTGGAGAACACTTCAGACTTAGACTCCTAGGCAAAGATTTTGAGCAAGGAACTATAAAAGATTCTGGGACCCTGGGCTTGGTAATGCACGCCAAATTCCTGCAACTCAAGAGGAGATTTGGGGATCAAAACCTGCTTAGTCTACAAAGAGGGACTATATCTCGAAACAAACAAACAAACAAACAAACAAAAAACAATCTCTGGGGAGCCTTGGAGACAGAATGAATGTACTTATTTTTTTGTTATTGCTTAAGCATGAAGTAAAGTTTGTTGTTAAGCATAGAGTAAAGTTTAGAGGACAAAACCCTACCTTGGTTAGATGCGTAGGATGACAACGGTTCTTCACATGGAAAAAAAAATCTTAGTCGGTTTATGAAGTGCCCCTTACGCAGACAGAATACACTCCTGCATAGGAGCTGTGGTAGAATGCTCTGGGATGTCCCCCAGAGGCTCCTGTGCTAAAATGCTCAATCCCAAGCTTGCAGCATTGTTGGGATGGGTGGCAACTTGGAGGGGAGGCCTTGGTAGAAGTAACGTCACCGGGAACATACCCTCAAAGGGGATATTGAGACCTCTCTCTCTTTCCGTTCACCCTTTCACTCCCTGACCTCATAAAGGTGATAAGGCTTCTACACTCCATGCTCCCTGCCATGATATTCTGTTTAACTAGGCACCCTCAGGCAATAGGGCTAAGTGGCCATGGGCTGACCACCGCTCATAATCCCATGCTTCAAAATAAATCTTTCTTTCTTTTAAGTTGCTCATCTCAGGTATTTTATTGTTGCATCAGAAAGCTTACTTGTAAAGATGTGGTAGAGGCTATTTTGGATCCATCCATCTGTTCATCCACTCATCTGCCAACCCATCCATCCATCCATCCATCCATCCATCCATCCTTCTACCGACCCGCCTAACACATCACACATAAAGTGTAGTAGCATTTACAAAGCACGTGGACACGTATTTGAGCAGTGAAGCAACTTAAAGCAAAAAAGCAGGGGCCAGTCTCTTTGATGGTCTCTATGTTCTAAGTATTATCAGTCAGAGGATGAAGGAGCATCCATCCTCAATGTCTTTCAATGCATAGTCTCCTGTACCCATCTGAATAATAGCAACAATCACTGTTAAAAAAATATCCTTTATTTAAATTTCATTTGTATTCTTTTTTCTTAAAGACTTTTTTTTTTCCTTAAAGATTTATTGTTTATACAGCATTCTTCCTGCATGTGTGCCTACACACCAGAAGAGGGCACCAGATCTCACCATGTGGTTGCTGGGGACTTTCGGAAGAACAACCAGCGTTCTTATCCCCTGAGCCATCTCTTCAGCTCCATTTTTATTATTATTTTCAGGTGTGTGTGTGTCTGTGTTTCTTTGGGTGGGTATGTGCATGTCAAGGCAGGTGTTCAAGGGGGCTGGGAGGGCCAGATCCTCCTGAGCTGGAGTAACAGGTGGTCGTGAGTCACCTGATGTGGGTGCAAGAAATCAAACTCAGGTCTCCCGGATGAACACTGCATGCTCTAACTGCCGAGTCATCTCTCCAGCCCTTCCCTGTGTTTTTAAATATCTACTGCAGATGCACCAATGAGGTGACCAGACGTTGCGCGTACGTGATCTTATTTCACGTTCTTGGTAACACTGGGAGAGAACCAAAGATCTGGAACACTTAAGAATTTTGTTGAAGTAGTTAATGAGAGATAGAATGACAAGAACGGGATCCATGAAACTGATGCTCTTCTACCCACGGGATGCTGGAGTTGGCTTTTAAATGCCCGAAGGCCTGCAATATGATGGTGTCTGCATCGTGGGGTAGCTCAGTGGCAGAGGGCTCGCTTAACATGCATAAAGGTCCTCACAAGAACCAATAACAAGTAAGCAGGTAAAACCATACAAACACTGAGAGACTCCAGTTAGGCCTGCAGAGAAAAATCAAACTATCTTTTTATTTGCAAAAGGAGCTGTGCATTTGTCTGGTTCACTTGTGGGGCTTTGAGCACAGCACCGTTTACTCTGCAAGTTTGTGTTAACTGCACTGAGTTTCCAAGTTATGAAGTTGTGATGGCAGAGGGAGCTATCCTTATACAACACTTGAACCATGCAGGGTGCTGTGGCGCCCACCTGTCATCCCAGCACTCGGGGAGGCAGAGGCAGGCAGATTTTTGTGAGTTCAAGGCCAGCCTGGTTTACAAAGCAAGTCCAGGTCAGCCAAGGCTACACAGAGAAACCCTGTCTCGAAAAACCAAAAAACCAAAACCAAACCAAGCCAACTAAACAAAAAAACACCCCCCAAAACAACAACAACAACCCACTTGACCTCATGCATGGTGTGTAGTGAGTGTTTGGCAAATGTGGGCCATGCCATTACCCCAGGTGCTGTTTCCTAAAGATTCCCTCTTTTTATTAGACAAGAGGATGAACATACAGAGAGCCTGACCGTAGACAGAGGAGCCAGGCCTGCTGAACCAGGGGGCTTGAGACATGATTGGTGCAGGTGAAAGGCTGCCCCTCTCCTGCCCTCTCCCCTCCTGCCACCACAGCCAACACCCTCCATGTGGGAGTAAGCATCCACTCCACGGCTCATTTGTTTGTGGTCCCTGTTCCTTCCCTCTCTCTGCTGGGCCCAAGTGCTCTCCTCCAAAGCGAAGGTGATGTCCCAGCATCTCTGGAGCCTTGAAGCTGGTACCCACCAGGTAGCCAAGTAAGCCTGTCTTCAGGAATAAGAAGGAATTGCTCAGGCCGTAAAATAATGACTTTGTGGCCTGAGAGAGAGAGAGGGAGAGAGAGAGAGAGAGAGAGAGAGAGAGAGAGAGAGAGAGAGAGAGAGAGACTCTACCGGCGATAGCTAGTTGAATCCATTCAAAGTTTGGGATCCCCCTTCAATGTAGAGTTGATGAGGAAGGATGAAGTTGCTTCAGGAAGGGATGGGTGGATCAAGGGTGTGGAGACCCAACCAGAATCACAAGGCTGATTGGGATTGCTTGGCTCCTGTCATTCCTTCCTTCCTTCCTTCCTTCCTTCCTTCCTTCCTTCCTTCCTTCCTTCCTTTCTTCCTTCCTTCCTTCCTTCTTTTTTTTTAAAAAAGCTTTTGAGTTTTTTTGAGGTAAGAGAGTATTATCAGTTTATTTCTGCGCCCTAGTGTCTTAGCACAAAGCCAGGATCAAGACGAGCAAGCCCACACATAGCTGTGGCCTGGGAACCATGTAAGGGATTTGCCACTCCTTAGCCTGGGCGGCCTTCATTTTTCTCCCTGAACCAGCTTTGGGTCCCACCACCAGAAGCCTCTCCCTCCCAGCCCTCCCCCACCCACATCACCTTCACCATTGTCCTCCCCACCCCAGGCCCTTCCCACCCCTCACCCGGTTCCTTCCCCTCACCCCTTCTGAAAAACCTGAGGGGACAGAGCGCTGGAGAGAGTCTCCTGCCCAGATCTGATCAAGACACAAGAGGGAGGCAATGATTTGTGAAGAAATCCTGGTCCTGTCTAATGGAATTTTCCCAAAATAAATTCCTGTAAACAACTTCCCACAAAGAGGCAGTCAGGGGAGCTAGGTGTGTAAACAGTGGGACAGTCACAAGTACTATGGGCTCCAGGGGTGCCCTGTCGTCTGGGGGGGGGGGGCGTGGGGAGACTCCCTTTAGCAAAACACCTTTGGCTCCAGTCCTTCTGACATCATAATGTCAGCCAATTCATTAAATTAAAATAAAAAGGCACTTATTTTAGTATCATCCCCCAAACATAGCAAGGCCACTTGGTAGCTAAAGATGGATTTTTGCTTTAGATTTTTTTTTTTTTAATCCCATTTCAAACCAAATCAACTGGGAAGATGGTGGTGCATGCGTAGTGAAGGTGGGAAACTAATTTGGGGGCCACTGGAG
This sequence comes from Meriones unguiculatus, assembly GCF_030254825.1. NCBI lineage: Eukaryota > Metazoa > Chordata > Mammalia > Rodentia > Muridae > Meriones > Meriones unguiculatus. The sequence goes on along the minus strand of NC_083355.1, from coordinate 31,626,514 downwards.
AAAATGGGAGGGAAGGATGGCTAGAGAAATAGAAATCATGTCATCTTGCGCCCTGGGACAAATATGGGTGAGCTCACCATTCCTAGAATTAAGATGAGATCTGCTCTTTTTGCAGAAGGACACTGAATTCCTGTGGCCCGGACATCTCTGGCTATGACCCGAGAGGGGCCCTGTGGAAAGCTGGATTCCGGTGGAGTTGAGCAGGCCGAGTTTCCGGAGGGAAGTGTTTGCGGGGCCCTCTTCCTGGGACACACCTTTTCCCCAGGCGTTTCCCCCAACCAAGTCAGACTTCCCCAAACCCCAGGCTGTTTTCGGGATCAGGGTTTGATGACTTTTCCTTCCTCCCATAACCATGGCCTAGAGACAGGCGACATACACTCAAGTTTGGCTGGGCCACTGTGACACTACCGGAAGGGCTGCCAGCAACCCATCTCATTTCTCAGAAACTCGGATCCCTAGTCTACGCAGCGAGGGTCCGGGAAAGCGATTCCAGCCCTGTGTACTTCACACTGCTGAAAAGCTCAGGTTGGGAGGGCCCTTCGGGGTTCTGGGATTTCATTTGTTATCATGAACACTGTTCCACTTTTGCTTAAGTTCCATCTTGGAGCAGTTTAGGTTTTTTGATGAGACTCCACCTCCTTCTGCAACGACCAGGACTAGGAAATAGGAACAAGTTGAGAAGAGGGCGCCTGAGCCATGGGAGCTAAGAAGGGACGGGGAGGGGGGGGAAGACGAGGCCAGTAGATCATCAGCATTGCTCTGCCAGCCTGTTCCGGTAGCCAACTTTGATTCCGTGCCTGCTGGCTGTGAGTCTTCGTTTTCTACCTCCTGGACAGTAGGATTGTGTCGTTCCTACGGGAAGGTGGGTGGATGACACCTTCCCGTTCTGTTCCATCCACGTTGGCCCGGCGACCTGATTTATTTGGTCCAATGAGACGCTAGGGGCATGTTAAAGAGGCCTGAAACATTCTTGTGCAACCTGGCCTCTGCTGCTCCCGAGATCTGCTGTGACAAGAACATTCCCTGGTCACTGCTGGTCCAAGAGGAATGTGTGGAGCCGTGGATAGGTCTGAACCCAACCCAAAGCTCAGAGCCAAGCCAGCTGACCTGCAGCCAACTCATCCGAGAGTGACACAAATGAGCGTTTGTTACTGTAGGTCACTGAGCCCCGGGCAGGGCTATATTGGTGCATTCTTGCAGTTGGATACTCTGATGAAGGCTACGAGGCTAGCGCACATGTAATTCCATGACAGCTGAGGTTTGCAAATGGAGGTGTGCTTTTGATGTGCATATGGTTCCATTAACTCGGTCCTAGGAAAAGCGAGAAGGCTAATTAGAAGCCCCCCACCCCCATAGAAAAAAGTGTGTCCCCTGAATATGGAGAAGAATCTGTGTAAGTCACCGCAGTTTCACGAGTGTTTCTCTGAACTCGGGTCGTCTCTGGTTTGAACCCTGACTTGGCTGAAGCCTAGCTTTATGAATTTAGGTAAGAGACTTTGTTTTCCCGGGTCTTAGGTGCTTCATCTTTTGTTGTTGTTGTTTTGGTTCTTGAGACAGGGTTTTCCGTGGAGCCCTGGCTGTTCTGGAACTTGCTCTGTAGACCAGGCTGATCTCAAACTTAGAGGTCCGCCTGCCTCTGCCTCCTGAGCGCTGGAGGCATGCTCTACTGCTCCCAGAGGCCCTTCATCTTTGAAATGAGGACTGTGACCATTGGTGAGAAGTTCGTGTGGTACGGACATTTCTGTTTTAATACCCTCCGCCTGGTGAGTACTTAATAAGGTCAATTAACTTTTAGCCATTGTCCTTCCTACCTAATTTAAGAAGTCATTTTTATGAGCATGAGGGTTTTGCCTGCATGCAAATCTGTGCATCACTTGCACACCGGGGACTTTGGAGGCCGGAAGAGGGTGGTGGATCCCCTGGAAGTGGAGTTACAGGTGGTTGTGAGACACCCTGTGGGTGCTGGGACTTGAACTCTGGTCTTCTGGAAAATCCAGTGTTCTTAACTGCTAAGTCATCTCTTGAGCTCCTTAGCTGTTATTCTTGATGTAAAGGAATATTGATATCAGTTAAGCAATGTCATCACCTAGGAGCGAACACAGTGAATGCTGTGACTGGAGGGATACAGTGGGTGTTTGCCTTCTCTGAGGAGAGCGTCACCATTCCCCTGGTTAGGTTAGGTAGCCTGGGCCAACTGAGGTGATGATGCCCCCAGACCTTCTCACTCTCTCTACTCCATCATGACGCCTTTGTCTCCTTTATCTTCAGCAGCAGCTGTCCACAGCTCTATAGGCAACATGGCTGCTCTGAGGGCTTGACGAGGGGGATATGGCACAAGGAGTAGAGCCAGAACCTAGAACCGGGATCTGTGAGTGGCGTTTGGTAGGCCATGAGTGCATGCTTCATTTTCCTTGGTTGGCAGAAGGACACTGCACCCACGGCTCTAGCTACCTTCTCTCTGTCTCCACGTACGTGTTTGCGTGTGAAGGGTGCACGTGTGTGTGTGTGTGCATGTGCAGGCTGGGGAATCACCTGGGGTGTTGTTGAACTCTGACTGCGTAAGCAGCTTGCCACGTAGGTTAGGCTGGCTGGCTGATGAGCCCCAGGGATCTGCCGGTCTCTACTTCCCCCGTGCTGGGTTGACCAGTGCCTGCCGCCATGCTGGTTTTCTTCTGCTGCGTTTTGGCGATCACACCCGGCAGGTTCTTGGGCTACTGGGTAAGCTCTATTCTTAGGCCCTCCACATGCTTTTTAAACTGCACCTGAAGTTCCCTCCCCATCATTTCCAGCCGAAGCCGCCTTCGTTGCTTCCGACAGCAGCTGTGCAGCGTTCACAACACCTGGCTGTTTCCTCTGAAGCACTTGACTCAATTTGGCTTCTCTCGGCTTCTACAGGGAAGTAGACTGGGCTTTTCAGAGCTCTGGTCGGAGAAGCTGCGTCTCTGCCTGGAATCTCAGATGGGCAAATAGCCAACCCGATTTGGATTTCCAGCTTCTGCTCTGTTGTTCGAATCAAACTCAACCACTGGTCAATTCTCTTCCCCGTGGGCCCTGGGCTGCCCATGGCGCATCTCTTGGGGTTTTTGCTAGAATTCAGTCTTGTGCTCATATTTACCTGTGGAAGCATCTGGGGAATGCAGACTACCTAGATGCTCAGAGCCAAGTAAACGGGCTGTCTATGCCACACTGTTTCTTTGTGTGTGTGCATGCCAAAAGCTAATATTGGGGTATCTTCCATTTAGACTTCTCCCCCTTGTTATTTTGAGACACAATCTCTCATCGACCCTGGAGTTTGCCCATTGGCCACACTGGCTGGATGCTGAGGCCCTCACTCAGGTCGGGTCCTCATTCATGAATGCGAGCACTTTACCTGCAGGTCTATCCTCCTATGCTCACATTGTTACCTCTTTTCGTGGAGAATCCTAATCTTGGATCCAACAAGCAAATGCTGACTCATCATCACGTAGTTGTTATGACCTGAGACCTTAGCTCCCTCTTCTTTTTCTGAAGAGACACGATACAAAGTCTGGCTACCGAACAAATAGGAAACCCAGTAAACAAGGCAGTATCATAAGGAAACAAACCAGTGACTATTTCCCTGTCCTAGACGGACACTTGCGTAGCCCCTGAATCATGGAGACTAGAACCCAGGGCAGCATAATACAAAAGGCCTCCGTTCTTTTCTCGAGCCAAGAATCAGGATGTGGCAGGGATGAAATAGAGAGCTAAGAACTTCCAGAAGTCTTTAGCAGGGCTCTGCTTCCCGGGAGATTTACTCCAGTCTTTCTCTCTGAAACCCGCCTCTCCAGTCTCCAATCTCAGCTCCCTCCACCCCCGCCCCCCAACATGGTTTCTCTGTGTAGCTTTGGCTGTCTTGGATCTCCCTTTGTACACCAGTCTGTGAAGTTACAGAGATCCTCCTGCCTCTGCCTCACGAGTGCTGGGATTAAGGGCGTGCGCCACCCCCCCCCCAGCTCAATCTAAGCTCTTCTTACTTCTCCTTAAGCAACACCCCCTTTACTAACTTTCATACTCCCCAGCGCTCCATGCTCCAAGCCTGAGTCGGCCATCCCTGGGTTGCCTACAGCCAGTATTCCATTCAGCTAGAGCCTACCGCACGCTCCCGCATTCTGCACTGTGCTCTTGGAACTTCCAGGATGAAACCCTGAAGGGAAGGTGTGAGTCTATTTCTTCACATTACTTGATAAATACATCTATATGTTCGCACCCCCCCAAGTGCACATTCCCTGGGGATTCTTCTCTTTGATACACCAGGTTCTCCTCAGGAGCTACGTGTCTGGCATCTCCCCAGCTGGCTTTTGGCCTTCCTGCTCGTGTGGTCCTTCTTCAGTCTTCACTCTCCTCATTTAAAGGTCTTCATCTCCACCCCCACCTCCACCCTTTACCTCCCACGTGCAGCCTATCACCAAGTTGGTTGCTCTCCTACGTCTCTGCCATCCCAGCTGCATCTTCTTATGGTGTTTTGGGTTATGCCCCTATGGTTATCAGCATAGACTAAGCCATCTCTGCGTACCCTGTCTCCCTGGCCACTCTCTGACGTAGAGCAAAGTGCTTGATCTCTCATACGGCCCTATGGGAGATGTCTTCTTCCTGCTTTTCCAGCCGTATCTTGAATCCTTTTTCTCTCTCTGGCCACATGGCAGTCACCCCAGGCTCTCTTCATCCAGTTCCTGATGGCTCAGTGTTCTTGGCCACCTACAGGCTTTGGCATCCGTCCCCTCCATCCTGCACATCCTCTTCGTCTCAGCTTAAATGTCATTACTCCCAGCCCGGTTCCATTGCTTCCCCTTAGTCATCCTAGTCTCCCTGTTAACATTACCCATTTCCCCCTCAAACTGCTCACGTTTAAGGATTACCCTTCCTCTGCTGACTGCAAACTCTAAGACAAAAGGACCAGGATCTTGGGGTCCACAGCTGTAGTTCCAGACTTGGTACATAGCAGATGCTTAAGAAACGGTGTTTGTTGCATGATAGCTGACGTTTAACAAGCTCTCACGTGTGCCTGGCAGTCTCCCAAGTCTTTGTGCTATCGTGTTTTCTTTAATCCTCACGACAGCCTCATCTTCTCCTCTGTGAGGAAATGGCGGCCCCAGGAGTTTCAAGTAACCAGTGCATATTTATCCAACTAGGAAGCTGCAAACTTGGCTATGAGTCCCAGCCCCAGGTTTTTTATCGCCTTGCTCTGCTGAAGACTGGATGTGCACGGTAGGTGTGCGGGACATGCGGCTTCCGGGTGGGTCACAGGTAGCTTTCCCTCACTTCCTTTGGAATTTATCCCGGAAGTCTCTGGCTCTCTCCCCGGTAGCATCCTTCCTGGCTCTTTCGGGTGGTGGGGCGGAGGCAGGAGCAGAAGACAGAGGTTGTCAATGAGAAGGTCACACTTGAGGGAGGAGTCCCCTCTGAGAGGGTTGGGGCAGAGGGTGTCATCAGGGCTAAAGTGTGGGAGTGGGGAGGGGCTTGCTGGGCCCAGACTGCGTTGGGCATGCCTGCCTCTGTATGGCTGTCCTGAGGAGTATGTGCTAAGGAGTATTCTGAGTGACAGGCTGGCTGTCCACCTGTCAGTGGGTCTCAACCTTCCTCATGCTGTGACCCTTTAATATAGCTCCTCATGTTGTGGCGACCCCCTACCATAAAACTATTTCATTGCCACTTTATTAACCGATTGATTATTAATTAATTAATTATAAAGATTTTTATTGATTTGGGCGCCTTATCTGTATGCACACCGGCATGCCAGCAGAGGGCATCAGATTTCAGGACAGATGGTTGTGAGCCACCATGTGGTTGCTGGGAATTGAACTCAGGGCCTCTGGAAGGGCAGGCAGTGCTCTGAACCGCTGAGCTGTCTCTCCAGCCCCTCACTGCCACCTTGTAACTGTAATTTTGCTACTGTTATGAACTGTAATGCAAATATCTGAAAAACAACCCCCAGAGGGGTCACGGCCCACAGGCTGAGAACCGCCGCTGGAGACTGCTGAGGGATCTTTCTCTGGAATTCTCAGGGGAAGGGAGACAGAGGAGGACAAGCACATTTCACACAGGGCATCAAATTACAGAAAATGCATTTCTGGAATCTGCGAGCGGGGGACGCAGCTTAGACGATGCCGTGGGCGGGCGTGGAGGAACACCCTGGCTGTCCCTGCCCTGTTTCATCCCAGCCTCTCTCTCCCTGTTCAGTCTGTCTCCAAGGAATGTCTTCTGCAGTCCCAACCGCATGCTGTGTCCTCTCGGCACTATCCCCAGGCCAGGCCAACCACAGTCTCTCTGAGGCCGGTCGTAGGATCGTTCATTCTTGGTTTTGCAGGTGCTCACACTGGCCCTGGGCTGAATCATTCCAACTCCCCCAGACTGCACTGGGCATGCCTGCCTCTGTACTGCCGTCCTAAGGAGTATGTAACACAACAGAACACCTGATCCATGAAAGGACGTATTTGTTCTCGTCCCTCTCTGGTTAAAACGAAACTGTAGGGCTGTGAAGCACACGAAATCTTTGTATCTCAAATGCTCAGCGTTGCTGTAGACGGCGTGCGTGCACGAACGGTCTCCTTCCGTCGCCATTCTCAAGGGGTCTCAGGTCTGACGGGTGCTTCCTACGCTGGCCTGGCTTTCGAAGCGTGTCTCCCGAAGGCGAGGAAGAGGAATTTTGTGTGGCTCGTAGTGTGGACGCTTGGATGTTTCCCCAGGGCACATGGGACACATGTGTCAGGTGTGTTGAGACCAGGCACCTCTTGGGATCAAATATAATTTTAAAAAATGGTCTGAAGTGTCTGTCAAATATCTGTCATTGATACACTTTTCACATTCTTTATGTCTACCTGCAAATAAAGTATCGCCTCCATTATACAATTCAAAAAGCAAGCTGGGGGAAGGGAATTCTTTCCTAAGATGTACGGAACCCATTGGACCATACCTGATGTCAGTTCTTCAGCGGTGAAAACATAGGTCAGCCCAACGTTCCTTGCCTAAGTTTGGAGTCTCTTTCACCCAACTCTCTTTGGGGGTGCAGTCTTCTTGCGAGCATTATGTGGTCTTTGGTGACACGTGCCAGAGCTCATGCTCACCACCAGGTGGTGCTGTTGGCCCAACATTCAGTCTTGCCAATGCTTGGCCTTTCTTTGAAAGGGGGAGCTCTGGAACCGCTCAAGAAAAACTTTATCCTGTTTTGCAAGTTAGGAGCCCCTGACAGTTTCATCTGCCTAAACTCTTGTGTCCTGTAACTCACCCCCATTTGGGTCCCGAACCGCCCCAAGGGAGACGTCATCTCCATTCCACAGAAGCCAGGAGTTTAAAACTGGAAGTAAGTTTTCAGAACTGCTTGGGGCTCTGCAAGGCCAGATCTGTTAGCCACACAGTGGGGAAGATGCCTTACTCTTGGACTGGGATTTTAAAAACCAGGACCCTTAGGGGTTCCTTGGGATGATTTGGGCGTCTCTACCCCCTTTCCATTGAGAAATGATGTTATTTTCCTGTCTCAATGTGTTCCTTGGTGGGAAAAGCACATTCACTTTTTAGTTATAGGCGGCAATGCCTCTGAAAGATGTCCCTAGAATCCTCTTGATGCTTGACTTACAGTCAGCTAGCTAGTGAGGTAGCTTTCTTCCTCCCCTTCTCTCCTTTTCCTTTCCTCTCCCTTCGCTTCCCACACTCCCTTTTTTTCTCCCCCCCCTTGTTTTTTTTTTAGTTTTTTGAGACAGGGTTACTCTGTGTAGCCCTGGCTTTCCTGGACTGGCTTTGTAGACTGGTCTGGCCTCAAACTCACAGCAATCTGCCTGCCTCTGCCTCCCCAAGTGCATCATGCCCGGCCCTCTCTTCTTTTCTTTCCTTCACATTCTCATCTATCCCAGGCTAGCCTTGAACTTTCTATGTAGATGAGGGTGACCTTGATCACCTAATCCTCCAGCTCCCACCTCTCAGCTGCTCAGATGATAGCCCATCCTGCTGGCATGCAGTGCCTCTACTTCCAATTTATGCGGTGTTGGGAATCAAACCTGGGGTTTGTGTAGTCTAGGCAAGCAGTAGGCCAACTGAAATAAATCTCCAGCCTTTGAATTCCCTTTTCCTTTCCTCATTCTTTTCATGATGAAACACACTGGCCTATGGTGACAGTTGTAATTGCGTAAACAGATGTGAAAATCAGATGAAGGGTGTCTAGGGTAAGGGGATATACAAGGGAGGTAGCTTTCTTGTCTTATTTATTTATTTTTTTTTACATTTATTTGTGTGTAAGTGTATGCACATGCATGTAGAAATCCATGCGCCACTGTGCAGTATGTAGAGGCCAGAGGAAAACTCCGGGGGGTGGGGAGTCAGTTCTCTCCTTTCATCACACGGTTTCTGAGGATCAAATTGATATCAGTCTTGGCAGCAAGCACCCTTACTCTCTGAGACATCTCACCAGCCTATAGACACCGGAATGAGTGTTAATAACTCACTATCAAGGCGATTGTTCAGCCACTGAGGTCTCGGGAGACCAGGATGGTGGGAATGTGGTCCTGAACAGTCCCACTGGCCATCACAAGAGGAAAATCCGTATGTGATTTTGGATGTGCAAGGAACGGGAGCTGTTGTAGATTCTCAAAAAGCCGGGGGGAAGGAATAATGGTTTTGATCTTGTAGGTGAGGAGGGCATGCAGGGGAACATGGTTCTGAGCGCAGCCCCTGGAGTTAAATGGCTAACAGGTTCAAGTTGGCCTGGCGTATTGGTGTATTGGCTCTAGGCGTCCTATTCTGTTGCCTGCCCTAAAGCCACTTGCCCCGAACCCACAGAAGCCCCAGGTGGAGAGAGCCTGACGGAATTCATACTTGAGCCAAATCACTTTGAGCATCCCTGGGGCCTTGAGGAGACCTTAGGGCTGTGGGATGTGCCTGCTCGCTCAGCACCCTCCATACTCCCCATCTTCCAGGGGTCCATAACTCTTGGTACAAACAGTCAATGATGAACTCCCTTCTGCCCCGTGGCCCTTATTCTTTATGCTCTGCCCTGATGCCCCATTTTAGGTCATCTGGCTACCATCTGGGGACTCCTTCCAGGCCTGATGTTCTTGCAAGAACTTTCTTACCTTCATGGAAATACTCTTCCTCCACAAACATCTTTTTTTTTTTTTTTTCATATTCTCTTCTGAATGAGCACACAGAAAACATCTGTGTGAAATCCAGTGTCTTCCTGGTCACCGAGAAAGCAGCAGACCCCAAGTTTCTGCCAGGTGAATGCTTGGGTTGTCCAGGACTTTAGACAAGAAGCAAGCACCATGTCCTAGTTGGGGCATCCTCTGTTAGTATAGGTCTTGGCTCTTATCTTCACCAGGCCTCCTGTGGTCTTCTCTGTCTTGGGGATAAGGCTTCTGGGAAGCTGAACAAGAAGCTGACTTCCCCCTGTGAAATGGACGCACACCAGGCATGTCGCAATTATCGCTTCTAGGCCTCATGACGACGAGCCTGTTTCAGAGCAAGCTGTGAGTAGAGAGACAGACAAACTTCTCTAGGTTACCGAGACACTGTCTGAACTCAAGTCGGAGCCTAAATCTTAAAGTTCCTCCCTCACTAAAGGTAGCGCTGGGGTACAGGGATAGAACCCTGGCAGCTCACGGTGTGTGAATTCCTTGGGGCGAGATGACAAATTCCCACAGACTGTCTGTCTTAGAGACACAGAGTGTACCCTCAGGAGGCCATGTGTCCAAAACCAAGGTGTCAGCAAGCGTTGCCTCCCTTTGGTGGCTCCAAGGAAGAATTTCTCCTTGCCTTTCTGTGACTCTGGCAGCTCAGGGGTGCTCCAGTATCAGGCTGCATGTGCTGGCTACCATCTTCACAAAGTCTTGTCTCCCTCGCATGTCTCTCTGACTCCTGTCACTAGATCTAGAAACTAGATCTTAGAAACTAGAAATTAGACCTAGAATCTAGATCTAGATTATGAAGAGCTTTCACTTTATACTCAGGGTCCCTTTTTATAAAAAAGAAAGAGCTTAAATGCAGATGTTCTAGGGTATGGACATATATTGTGAGGCCAGTCACTTAGATAACAGAAGCCTGGGGACATAATCTGTATATAATTTCAAGCCAGTGTAAGTTAACAACAGGTAGACTGGGAAGAAGTGATGAGTTGGGGCTGGACGCAGGGTGATAGACTTTGGACAGTGTAGTCATGGTACCAAGGACATATGTGTTGGTTACTTTTGTGTCTCTGTAGCCGAAACACATTCATTTAAGTGGGGAAGAGTTATTTTGGCTCATTGTTTCAGACCATCACAGCAGGCACAGCATAGTTGAGAATCATAGTTATGGCAGTAGGAATGAATGGTCAGGACCGTTTACACGGTGGTAGACCAGAAGGCCGAAGCAGGAACCAGGGTCTTAACTTTCAAAAGCCCGGCCTGGTTACTTACTTTTCTAAGTGGAATACCGGGTCTCAGCTTTTGTCAGACAGAGCCACCTGAGTGCCCCACCTTTTCTACCGTGATGGACTGATTGTATCTTTAAACTATATGAGTGAAAATAAAATGCACTCTCTTAAAAGTTCTGGTGGTCAGGTATTTTTAGTAGGATTTTGTTTGTTTCTTTTAGAGCCGGTTTCTCTGTAGCTTTGGCTGTCCTCGACTTGCTTTGTAGACCAGGCTGGCCTTGGATTCACAGAGAACCACCTGCCTCTGCCTCCCTGAGTGCTGGAGTTACAGGCATGCACCACTGAACCTGACTGAGAATTTTTTTTTTTTTAAGTAGCAAGTTGTCACTTTTTTTTTTAAATGTAATGAAGAGACTTAATGTAGAAGTCTTTAGGCCTTATTAAAACACACACACACACACACACACACACACACACACACACACACACACACAGAGTTTGAGAAATTCTAAGCAATAATGCTATGGACAGGCCAGCTTTTCTTCCCTTCTTCCATTTCATGATTAATAGCAAGACTTTTAATAGGAAATCTTAATTCATTTTTTAATTTTACATGTATGGGAGTACTACTTGCATACAGTGTCTGCAGCAGTCAGAAGAGGGTGTTGGATCCTTTAGAACTGGAGTTAGAGATGGCCGTAAGCCACCATGTTGGTGCTGGGAACTAATCTGGGTCCTCTGGGAGAGCAACCAGTGTTTAGCTTTTTTTTTTTTTTCTTCTCAAGTTTCAGTCATCATTTATTTTGAAACAAGTCAGGAGCAATACAAGAAGCGCTGAGACTCCACGGTCTGGAGTGCAAAACAAATGTATTTTGTTCCTTCTATCCTAATCCCATGAAGCTCCATCATTTCTCTGTCACTCGCACGTATGACTATGACTTTCCTTTCAGCACTTGGATTTGTGCTTCAACTGAAAGTAGCTCAGGGGTGAAATTCTGATGTGAGATGGCAATCAGTGTTCTTAACGGCTGAGATGTCTCTTACAGTGAAAGTTTTGAGCTTTTTTTTTAAAATGTTTTGTTTGTTTGTTTCAGTCCCCAAACAACGTGGGATGTGAAAATACTTTTAGTTCATCCTTAGCTGAAAACAAACTCGGGAGAGGGCACATGATCTTGGTCAGCTGGAAACAGATGTGTGAGAGGGTGCGTGATGTTTTGCTGGAAGCTGGTTCATGCAAAGGTGTGTTTTTTTGCCGGCTGGAAAACCAGCCTTGGGTGGACTCTGAGAAGGGATAAGTAGAAGCCCACGGACAGGGAGACAGAGCTTTTGCATCACTATGCTTTGTTAGGTTCACATTGCTTCTCTGGTCTTTGTTTTTGCATACCTGATTTCTCGGAGAGAAACACCAATAAGAACCTCTCACAGCACTCCGGCTCAGTCTTGTGGTTTGGCTTTCACTGACTTGTGCCACTTGGGCAGAGTCTTGCTGTTTCTGCTGATTTTGCCACTGCTGTTGATTTGTGTTGCTGTTTGGTGTTTGCTATTTGACTGGACTGCTGGTATCCGGACAATATAGAGGGGAATCACCCCAAAGAACTATGTCTAAAAAGGCCCACAGGCCTCTTTTCCTAAGAACCTTCTTTCTCACCTACCTCTGGTCAATGGATTGAAAGAGAGGTAGATGCATTTAAGGACCCTAAATCAAGTAGCTTTTTGGAAAATCTAAGCCTACAGCTTCTCCAGCTGGAATTTTTGTCACAACAATGAGAAGCGTAACTAATACAAGGTCTGTTCTTTTTATTCCATTGTTATTGTTAATATCATTTATTTTGCAGTTTTGAGGATGAGTTCCAGGGCCTAATGTGTGCCAGATAAATGTTCTATCATTGAGCTATACTTCTAGCCCATGAGCCCAGTTTTAAGAGAGGTTTAGTGAGGATAAAAAAAAAATTGGTCCATATTTCTGAACTAATAGACAATAGAAACAGGTCTATTGGAAGTCAAATATGTCTGAATCAAGGTTGAGGGCAGGTTGGCCTCAAATTAGTGATCCTTCTGCCTCAGCCTTCCAAGAGCTAAGATAACTAGTAAGTACCACCATGCCCAGCTTAGGAATAGGGATAATACTGTGTTGTGTTTGTATGTGGGTTATGTGTGTGTTTGAGAGAGAGAGAGAGAGAATGGTGCAGGGTGTATGTTCGGAGTGTGTATATGGGTGTACATGCACGTGTGTTCCTGTATATGTATAGGTCAGAGGTCAATCTTGGGTGTTGCCTCTCAGGAGCTTCCTACCTGCGTTTATTTATATGACAATTAACATATTGTGTTTTTTGTGTCTATATGGGCACATGTGTGCATATATGCGCAGTGGTCAGAGGACAACTTGTGGGAGACAGTTCTCTTCTTCTACTGTGCGGATTTCAGGGATTGAACTTAAGTCCTCAGGCTTGGTGGCAAGGCCTTTCTGCCTTTACCTGCTGAGCCATCTCACCAGCCTCACCTTGGTTATTTGAGACAGAGTCACTCGGTGGGACCTGAGACCCATAGAGGGGGTGAGCTAGCAAGCCCCAGGGTCTGCCAATTTCCACCTCTCCAGTGTCGGAACTGCAAGCACCTAAGCCCTCGACCAGCTATTTATCTGAGACTCAGGTCTCCATGCCTGTGAGGCAAGCGTATGACACGCTGAGTCATCTTCCCAAACCCTAGGGTTGAATATCTTTAAATCATATGGTATGTTCCTATGTTCCTGGAGGAAATGCCACAGGAGAGAGAATAACGTTTGGATGGGAAGAGCGTGTGTGTGTATGTGTGTGTGTGTGTGTGTGTGTGTATTGGGGAGATGATGGTGGGGTTGGAGGGGTGGGGAGTGGTGGAGGTGGGACTGAGGGGGTGGGTTGGGGTGGGAGTAGGGTGTTTAGGCTAGACCTGGGTGACTTGTTATAACCCAGGCTGTTGATTTCTTTGGACGCTGGGGCTCTGTTGTTGGGTTAACCCCATGGGCACTGGGCATGCCCAGAGACAAACCTCAGGCTGCAGGGAGAGAGACCTCAGCTCAGGGATTCCCCGGGTTTCCATGGCTGTCTGCTCCAGAAGGAGTCACTTCTGGGCCTTGGGCTGTTGTCTGTCCTGGTTGGTTAAATGCGAAGAGGTGGCTACAGTCTCAATAGCCCAGGATTGACCTGTGGCATTGGCCCTTCTGCAGCTGGTCTTCCCAGCTGGCTCAAGAGTCTGGGATAGCTCTTTTACTTTAAACCCCCATACTTCGTATATTTCAGGGTCACGTTCACGGTTTAGTATTTCAGTATCACGATCTGTGCCTCGCTGGGTGCCATTTGCGGTACCAGTTACTAAGTATATGCCTACATACTCACTTACATTTAGGCAATGTTATTCCTTTCCTAAGCAAAAGTGAGTCTTGAAGTCATAGGCGCTTTCATTCATCTGTTCTTGTGACAAATCTCAGTTGCTGCCTATGGAGTAGGAGGTCCTGCTCTGGGCACTAGAAACAGAAACAAACAAACAAAAAAAGCCATAGGCTTTGGAAAGAGGTGGAATATATATGTATGTATATATATATATACATATATATATATGTATGTATGATTTCCAGGTGTTGGGAACGCTGATGAAAACTTAACAGTGTTACCCACTAGACTGATTATTTATTTATGTTTTTGTTTGTTTGTTTGTTTTTTAAGACATGGTTTCTCTGTGTAACCTTGACTGTCTTGGACTTCCTTTGTAGACCAGGCTGTCCTCGAACTCACAGAGAGATCTGCCTGCCTCTGCTTTCCCGAGTGCTGGGATTACAGACGTGTGCTACCGTACCAGGCTTTACTTCTGCATTTTCAAGACAGGTTTTCTGTAGCTCCAGCTGTACTGGAACCTTTCATGTACCACATGTTGGCCTTGAATTCACGGTGTTCCTCCTGCCTCAACCTCCAAAGTTCTGGATTATAGGCAAAAGCCATTACACTTGTTTAGAAAAACAAAAACAACAACAACAACAAAAATCTGTGTGTGTGTGTAAAGCAAGAACTTGACCTTCTGAGGCATCTCCTCAGCCCCAGTTTATAAAAATATTTTCTTTTACTTGAGCTTCACATGTGTATATATTGAATTTTGGGCATATTCTTGTCATTCTTTCCTATTCTCAGTTCCTCTGTCCTCTGCTTCCACTGGCCTCCTTTCTGCCCTAGGCAGTTTTATGTCAACTTTCATGTCTCATATAAATGATTTTCATGTACAGATACACAAACCTAGGAACCGCAAATGAGAGAAAACATGACATTTGTCTTTTTGAGACTGGCAATTATCTCCAGTTGCCCCATTTTCCTATAAATGACCTAACTTCGTTTTTTTTTTTTTTTCTAATTTAATTTTTTTTTTTAATTTTATGTGCATTAGTGTGAAGATGTCAGATCCCTTGGAATTGGCATTGCAGACAGTTGTGAGCTGCCATGTGGGTGCTGGGAGTTGAACCCGGGTCCTTTGGGAGAGCAGACAGCGCTCTTAACCACTGAGCCATCTCTCCAGCCCCCTAACTTCGTTTTTTTATGGCTGAAAAATTCCACTGTGTATTTACACCACGTTTTCCTTACCCATTCTTCTGCTGTTGCACACCTAGATCAGGTCTATGACGTGGCTGCTCTGAGTACTGAGCACTGCGCTAAACGCTGATGTGAGCTTGTCTCTGTGATACACTGATTTGGAGGCCTTTGGTCGATGCCCAGGAGAAGGAGAGCTGGACCAGAGAATATCTACTGTTAGCTTTTTGAGAAACTTCCATACTGACTTCCATAATGGCTACACAAGTTTACCTTCCTGCTAGCAGTGTACACTGGCTCTTTTTGTGCAAATCCTCATGTGCCTCAGCAGGTAAAGTGCTTGCTGAGTAAGCCTTAGTACCACCCAGAAGTCGGGGCATAATGGGGAGTGTTTATAATCCCACTGAAGAGAGGTGGATTTTTGTCAGTAGCATCTGTTATTTTCTTGAAAACTGTCTTTCTGACTGTAGTGTGAGAGAATCTTGTTTCGACTTGCGTGTTCTGATAGCTGGGGCTTGTTAGGCGTTTGTGCTTCATCTTTAGAGAACTCCCTGCCCGCCCCCCCCCGTTTAATTAGCCTACTTATTGGTTGGATCAATTTCTTGTTGTTTAGATTTCTGTGTTCTTTGTATGTTCTAGATACTAATCCTCTGTCAGATATATAGCTTGCAAAGATTATCCCTCACTCTGTGGGCCACCTTTTCACTTGATTAACGGTTTCCTTGGGGGGAGCGTTTCAATTTCCTGAGTCCCATCTGCCAATTGCTGGCCGTATTTTATGAGCAGATGTAGTCCCACAGAGAAAGTTCTTGCCTATATCTAGGTCTTGAAGCATTTTCCTCTAGCACCTTCAGAGTTTTAAGTCTTACACTAAGGTCATTGAACTATTTGTAGTTGAATTTTGTGCATGGTGAGAGATAAAGATCTAGTTTCATTCTACAAACAGCTGTCTAGTTTTGACAGCACCATTCATTGAAGGGCCTGTCTTTTCTCTAGTGTCGCATGAAGATATGAAACTATTTTGGTCTGTTGGATCAAAGTGATTTTATGTTGTGGTCCAGTACACACATGTAGGCATCGCACATGGAAAAATGAAGCTACTTAGTTATGACACCGTGTTTTAAGTTCGGGTTACTATTGCCATGATAAAACACAATCAAGGGCCAAAAGCAAGTTGGGGAGGAAAGGGTTTCTTTGGCTTACACTTCCACTATTCATCATCGAAGGGAGTCAGTCCAAGAACTCATACAGGCCAAGAACCTGGAGGCAGGAGCTGATGCAGAGGCCATGGAGGGGTGCTGCTTACTGGCTTGCTCCTCATGACTTGCTTGACCTGCTTTCTACCAGTTGAGGGATGGGTACCACAAAATGGGCTGGGCTCTCCCTTACCAATCACTACTTAAGAAAATGCCCCACAGTTTTTCCTTTATCTTATGAAGGCATCTTCTCAACTGAGGCTCCCTCTTCTCAGATGACTCCAGCTTGTGGTCAAGTTGACATAAAACCAGCCGGCACGCTCTGCTTACCTTTACCTGGGGCAGACTGACGGTTTGACTGTGCTGGTTATGAGCCAGCCATTGAAGACTTATAATCTGCAGTGGATTGCAGTCACACTGGGACATCAGGGACAAGAGGCAGCCAGGGCAGCCAGGAGGAGTCTCTGAGACAGAGATAACAGGGATGAAAAGGTGGTAGCAGTGTGAAGATATAGGAGAGCAGCTCTGAAGACTGGCTAGCACGTGAAGACCTAGAAGGGGTTGAATTTGGCATTCCTCTCCCTCCAATCCTCCCTCCAATCCTCCCTTCCTCCCTCCCCTCTTCTTTTCTTTCCTTCCTCCTCCTTCTTCCTTTTCCACTCTCTCCTCCTTCTTCTCCTCCCATCCCCATTGCTGCTGTAACAAGCCACCAACATCTATCTATCTCAGTGGTTTACAGCAGCACAGCTTTGTCATTTGATCATTCTGGCTTTGCAAATGGCTTTGCACGGCTGCCTTCCTCCTGGAAGTCTTAGGAGAGAACGCATTACCCCCAGCCACCCCCCCCCGCTCTTTCCAACCTGGGAGCTGCACAGGTTGCATGGTTCACGACCTGGCACCTTGACCTCAGCTGCAGTCAGAACCAAACATGCTGCGCTGTGTTGTTCTTGCCCCCTTTTCCAAGTACCCACACTAGGTCACCTAGGTAACCCATGATAAGTGACTACCATCCTGGTAAAGTAGGATCTGGGGGCCAGGATGAAGACGTATTTGGGTAGGGCTGATGTGGTCTGACCTCCTAGCCAGTAAAATGTGCATGTGTGGCTCAAGGCATCAGGAGGATTTTTCCATGAGGCACTTTGTCCACACACTGCACACAGTGGGAACTGGATAATGTTTGCTGAACAGTTTCACAACTGCAAAGAGCCCCTGCCTTGTACCACCCTTCCCTCTTTCTCTGTGCAGAGCGGGGACCAGAGCCCGGAGACTGGCAGGTCTGGAAACCTGGCTGCCTGTACCAGCACTTCATGAGCGGCTGTTCAACCCCATTCTTTTCTGGGGTTGGGGAAGAGCACCCCTGATTCCTCTGCGGGTGGCTTCGGGTGGCTCTTGAGTTGTAACTCGCTTTTGTAGAGCTGCTTCACCTTCAAAACAGACCATTTCTCTTTTCTCATTTCACCTTCTCTGTATTGCAGAGCAGGACATCTACTTTCCTGTCTGTGGGTGAAAAAACTGGGGTCTAGAAAACAGGTGGCCCTGTCTCCCAACTGTTTGCCTGCAGCTCTTAAGTATTTATTTATTTACTTACTTGTCTTATTTATTATTTATTTATTTGAGGTCTAAAATACAGGTGGCCCTGTCAACCCAACTCATTGCCTGCAGCTCTTAAGCATTTATTTATTTATCTATTTATTTATTTATAAACGGTGTTGAGGGTTGAACTCAGGGCGTCATACAAGGCAAGTGCGTAACCAAAGACCCACACCCCGTTACTTGTTTTTTATTTTTAAGAATTCATAGCACCTGCAATCCACAGGGCTTCTGGAAAGGCTTGCTCTGAGCAAGGATCTGTTAGGTTTCCTGCAGGGCCAGAGAGCAAAAGCTTTGTGGAGGTAGAGTTGGTTCAGCCTATGGGGGAGCCATCTACGATCAAATCCACCATCCCGGACAGGCTGCCTAGGGAGCAACAAGGTTTCTTGTCGCTGGGCTTTTCTGGGCGAAGGAAGGCAGGGCTTGGAAATCGTGAACCTTATTTAGATGATCTCCGAGTTAAAGGTTTAGCCACAGGGTTTTGTAACCAGACCCCCCCAACGGAACTCCTCTGCACCCTTCCCTCCATCTCCTGCCGCCAACCCCAGGGCTTTGGAGGAGGGGCAGGGGGAAAGGGAGGCAAAAGGGTCCTGGGTCTTAGGTTGGGGAGGAGGCTGATGTAAGAGGAAACCTGGACAAGGAGCTCCCCCCCCCCCCCCGTCAGGAGATAACAATCGAGTTCTGTACATTTTAAATGGAGCTCTCTTAGTCTTAGTGATTTTCATATGAAAACTCAGTTCGCAGTCCTTACCATCTGTTTCTCCTTTTAGGACAGAAACCGAGAGGCTATTTACATATTCCTAAGGCCCTATCACCAATTAAATCTTTTCGGAACTCCAGCCCTCCTGGTCCTCCCTCTCCCCCCTCCCAGATCCCTCCTTGTTTAGGATTAGGGTTCCTGGCAGAACTCTCTGGTGATTGCTGCTCTCTCTGGTGATTGATTTATTTAGTTGGATTCTTTTTCCATCTCTGGCTTGGCATCCAACTTCTGGTCATTGGGAAGTGACCCCGCTTGAGAATTCTCCTGAAACTCCGTGACTTTGCTCTGGGACTATCTGGAACAGATTCCTCTGGGGCGCCGCAGCTGCCCAGAGGCGGCCGGGCCCTGTCTGGGTGTCATCCTCCTGTATCATTCATCCTGTCCCTCCCCCTTCCTGGCTGTGACAGAACTCCTTCCCGGGAGAGACGAGGGAGCACAGCTGGGTGACGTCACCAGGAATGCAAGGGGAGCCTCTGCAGGGGCCCGGAAGGGGCAGAAATAAGATGTCACCAGAGCAACTGGCCTGTCCATTTTATCATTGCCTGGGGAGAGACAGTCTGGCCCCACAAGGGGCTGAGGAATTTGCTGAGATAACTGAGAAAATTGTATCTTGACCCAGTGCATCCCATGGCCGCTCCCTCCTCACCACCCCACCTGGTCACACCTCAGTGTCTGCACCACCTATCGCCAAAGGGCACTCTAGTCTCTGTCATTGCCACCCCACCCCCCACCCCAGCCCACTCCTAAACAGTGCTGTGACCACTGGCATACCACACAACTTTTTTGAGTTTCGTGTGGTAAGCAATGGTCCCTGCCTTGTGAGATCTGGATAAACCACTGGCTGATCTCAGGCTCCTCAGCTCAGTTCCCGGGGAAGGCAGAGGTAGTAAGAGCACAGCAGCTGTCGGCTGTCAGTTAAACTGTAAGCTTTGATTCCTACCTGACAAGACAGTCCCGCAAGTGAGATCTTCCGCTTCATTCAACACATCCTCGAACCTTGACCACATACCTCATCTAAACGAAGTACCGGAAACTCAGGGGTGGCTCCAGGCTCGAAGTTTATGGGATCTTGAAGATAACTGGATGGTTTAGTGATACAGTGAAAGTGAGCGTCAGTCCATTGTGGAGAAGATAATGCATGAGCCACTCAGGCCATGGAGAGAATTCTTCCTATGTCAGAGCGACACCTATGCTGCTGATAACATGAAGTTCCAGTCTTGAAGGAGCTCCTTGACTGGTGGGAGAGATGGGCCTAGAAACATAGGAATAGGATAAGAGAACACGAGATGGCCATCCATATCTTGGTAGCTTCTAGGGATGATGGCCTGGCCTGTCTTCCCTGGTCATTCACTAGCTGTGTGATGTTGCTTAAATGATTTCTCTTTGTCCCTGTAAAATGTGGAAGGTCCTAATCCTGAGGGGCTGTGGGAAGCAGCCTTAATCCCTTTAATCTTCCTGCCTCTGCCTCCCTAGCGCTGGGATTACAGATGGGCACTGTTGGTCATGAGGAATTGAACCAGGCACTGTTGGATGATGACCCTAGCTGTAAAGAATTGCTTAGTCCCAGCCTGATCACGACTGTTCTGCTCCACTTGCAGAAACAATGTGCCCAGGTAGCTAAAGCCACTCATCCTGCTCCTAGTCAAACTACAAAAACACAGATCATTATATTATATAGATATATTTATATATGTATGTATTTATATATATGTAATATTGTATTATATATAATATAATTTCCCACCTGTCTATGGAAAATGACTCTAATGACTGCATGTGGGGAACAGGCTTGTAATCCCAGTAGTTAGGAAGTTGAAGCAGGAAGATTGGGATCTCGGGGCCAGCCTGTGCTACATAGTAAGACTCTATCTCAAAACCAACCCCCCCCAAACAAACAAACAAACAAATCCAAACAAAATGAAACAAACAGAAAAGCCAAACTAGCAAACAACCGAAAAAACCAAACCAAGGGCTGGGGATGGAGTTCAAAGGCGGGACTGTCTCTTTCAGTTCTCTGCTCATCAGGCAGGAACCAAAGCTTACAGTTTAACTAACAGACAAAGTACACACACTTGTCTGTTCTGTGCAAGGGCCTTGACGCAAGTCGCTGCACCACAAGGAGCAGACAAGAGGAAGACGAGCGTCCTTTCCGGCAACGGTGACACTTGTCATTGTGACACTGTTGGAGAGCAGCTCCTTGGCTCCTACTATGAGGAAGCAGTGACCCCCGGGCTCAGCCTGTGGAGGGCCTTCCGAGGAGGGGTGACACGGACTCCGCAAGCTTGAGAAAATGTTCCAGGTATATATGGGAACTGGGGCGGGTATTCCAGACAGAGGGCACAGATGGAGTGAGAAACATTGTTTGGACAACGGAGATCCGCGTAGACGGTCAGGAGTGCAAAGAGCAAACCCTGTAAGAAGGGATGGGGGATTCCTGGCAGCAGATCCTGTCTTAGAGAGAGCCACAGGCCAGGAACAGGAAGGAGGGACATCAGGGACTGCCCCAGCCTGGCTGCTCATTCAGCGTTCCCAGGGTGCCTTAAAAACTACCGATGTGGTCATGTGATCAGCCTAGGGGCCGTCAGCACCCACTATACACACACACCGCTACACATACATGCACACATACCACATCACACTGCACACACACAGGCATGCACATACACAGAATTGTTCAGTCACTAAGAAGAATGAAATCATGTTGTTTTCAGGAAAATGAGCAAAATTAGAGATCATCCTAAAAGAAATCAGACTCAAAAAGCCTAGTGGAGCATTCCTATGGGGTCATAAAATACATGAAACCAAGAAGGGAAACCATAAGTGAATAGGAAAGGGGAGGGGCCTGTGTGTATGTGTGTGTGTGTGTGTGTGTGTGTGTGTGGGAACAGGAGGGAGGATAGATACAATCAAAGCACCTTACAAACATACGTGAAAATGTCATAACAAACTCCACCATTTTGTCCTTTTAGTACACACTCGCTGCTTTTGCAGAGGATCCTGGTTCCGTTCCCACGGCCCACACGACTGTTCACAATCACAGCCTGTGACTCCACTCCAGGTCCAGAGGTTCAGACGCCCTCTTTTGGCCACAGAGGGCACTGCACGCACAGGATGTACATACCTATGTGCAGGCAAAACACTCACATAAAATAAAAAAAAGAATGATATTTAAAAACAACAACAAGCTTCCTGTGTTAATATTCTGGGCCTGGGGGAATCCAGCGGGGCAATGGGGACCCTTCTGGAATGGAGGGACGGTAGCTTCGAGCCTTATAAATGCTTCATTACAGCTCAGAGATAAGATACACTGACTTGAAAGGTGGGGAAGAGGGAGGTGGAATGGGGAGAGGTTTACGGGCTATTTTGGAAAGTGACCATAAAAGCTCAAGGTGGAGCAATGGTGTGCTGGGAACATGGCTTCTTCTCTAGGCCACTGGCCTGGCCTCTGGGGCCAGGGACCCTGGGGCAAAAGTACAGGAGGGGAGGAGACGTGGATTGTAAAGACCCGGACACTCCAGACAGGCACACCTGGAGAAACGGTGAGGAGTGTTTGTCCATTCTAGGAGAATCCCTGATGGTTCTGCGACCGAGGAGCTTGTAACTCCATCCTCCTCCTCCATAGCTCGCGCTAATTCACCAGATGCTGTCCTGAGGGCAGGCTGATGTCACCAGTTCACTGTTCTGGCGGGGTGGGCTAGGCCTGGGCGCGTAAGGATGCAGGGACAGGCTTGTCTGCCTTTGAAACCAGAGCTGATTGTTTTTAATAATGTCAGATTAAAAAAAAATCATTTCTTCGGTTGCAGCTTTGGAAAACATCACCCAGGCAGGGCAGGTGGGCTGCTTTTAGGGCCCCAGGTGGCTCAGCCCAAACACTCTGGCCTAATCCCCTTTCACTTTCAAGGCCAGCAGATACCCACAAGTCACATGATGGTGTGGTTGAGAGGCACCCTTCTCTGAAGACTCCTACTTTGTTGTTCTGACGGCCAAGCGAGGGGTCTGGTTGTGTGAGGTGGTCAGGTTGCAGATCTTGCTTCCTCCTGTCCCAGAGGCTGTCCCCACTAGCTGGCCTCATGGTCCAGGATTTCTTCCTCACAGCGATGGTTCTGGAAGACAGGCATGTAGAGCAGGCACGTGTGTATGTGTCTATGTTCAATCTGTGTGAGTCCCGAGGTTGATTAAATATGCCTCACATACCAGGCCAGGATGTCCAGAGGTGGACCATTCTCTCGCTTGGACAGATAGCCTCTTCTCTTTGGCCTCAGTTTCTCCCATCTGTGAACTGTGAGAGCAGCTGGTCTGCTTTAGCACCTTCTGGGTCTGATGACGTTTCAGCCAACAGTCCTAACATCTAAGGGCTGAGTTCTTTATAGGATGGTTCTAGGCCTACCTTACGGAGAGTGCTTTTTTTTTGGGGGGGGGAGGGGAGAAGGACCAGGCTACAGAGAATGAGAAAGAGGCACCAGCATTTGTGACCTGTGGTGTCTACTGAGCATTGCTTGATGGTTTTATTAGGTATAGATAACATGCAGAGCTCTGAGATATGGATCAGAAGTCTTTTGGTGCATATGGGGAAACTGAGGCTTGGAGACCCAAGAAACCTCAGGAATTGAAAAAATAAAAGGACAGGTTTGTGGTAGTGGGAGAAAAATATGTTCCAATGAGGCTCAGTCTTGAATTGTAGTAGCTGAAAATGGGGCGACTGTGATTTGTGGGCACTGAGTGTTTGCAGTGGCCAGCTCTCCACTCCAATTATCTTAGCTACCACTTGGCATTGCAACTGGATGAAGCTGGCACTGTTAGGCTCACCATTTACAGAGAAGGAGTCTGAGGGTCCGATAGAAAGAAACCGTGGCATTGGGGAAGAGAAGGAGCTCGAGAGGGGGAGATAGCAGGATGTGGGTGCTATGAAGGTAGAAATGGGGACAACGGGGCGGCTTTGATGGAGGAGAGGGAGGACAGATAGTACAGAGGGAGACGGGAGAGACAAATGCCACTGAGGGTATTTTAAGAAGCTATTTGGAAATATTATTTTATAAACATATTAATGTATTTATTTCTTGAGACAGGGTCTCACTCTATAGCCCCAGTTGGCCTGAAACTAGCTGTGTAGCCCAGAACTGGCCTTGAACTCATAGAGATCCACCTGCCTCTGCTTCCTGACTGCTGTGTCTAAAGGTGTGCTCCACTATGCCCAGCTTTATAAGCTTATTGAAACACACACACACACACACACACACACACACACACACACACGCACATACACACACAAATGGAGTTATGCCACACAAAGTGATAATGATCCTTCCAAGAACCTTAGACTATAGAACAAAATTTCACTCCCTCCCCTGCCCCTTCGGTAACTTGATTGCTGGCCAGGTAGCTGGAGTGTGTGTGGGGTGTCATTCAAGAGACTTCCCAAACAGCATAGCTGTTGCCATTGGAGTCCGGGCCCTATGACTGAAGAACGCACACTTCAGACACAGGACCAGGAGGAACTGCATGGAAACCACCCAGGAAGCCTCCCTGAAGATTAGATCTTATTGTATCTGAACGTGCCCAAGCTGCCAGGGGAGAAAGCCATCAATAGTCCTAAGCAGCTGTTGGCCTACGAATCACAATGACCGGCTTGGCTAAACACCCCCCCCCCCCACTGGAGCAAATAGTGGTGCTTTAATCTTGGGGGTTAAAACCAGTGTCAAATTGGACTCCAGGCTCATTCAAAGAGGGCATTTATGCCTGGTACTCGAAACCCAGCCCATCACTTACGGCCACTGAGGTCACGAACCCTAGAGAGAATCTACTACTGCCATTTTCCTGAACCAATATAACTTCTGACTGAATTCTATGCACTTACCCTTGTATTCACAGAGAAGTGTAGCTTTCATCACTCATCAAAGAAACTTCTCTTTGCAGCAGATGGAAATCTACATTGCATGAATCAATAACTGGTCAAAGTGCAGACACTGTGGGGAGCCCTGTCCCAACTGATACCCAGACCCTACATCTAAGGCTCAGGAAAAATTTCAGAAGATGGGGGCAGAAAGGTTGGAAGAGTCAGAGGAAAAGGATGTCTGCTGCAGGATTGCGTCTTCCATTGACGGCAGGGAAGCTGCATCCACGAAAGCTCAACAACGTTGTTGCTTAAACAAGATCTGCATAATGATAATACAAGCTGGCATCTCAACATGGATGGGGGATGTCTCAGGAAGCTGCATCCTTCTATGAAGAGCCGGAGAATATACTAAATGTCTCCAGAGATGGAGAGAATCAGTATTCTCCAGGGACAAGGCCCCTTGATTACTTAACACCAAGGGATCAGTTCAAAACACATGTACGTATGAACAGCACTAAATAGGATCAGTGGGCTTTTGTAAAATTGCGTGTATGCACATATATATGTAACAATCGTAATGAAAGAAAATATCATGCATTCGAGATTAAAATTGTGGGAATGGAATGACTTGGCGAGGAGAGAAGGGAAAAGGGATGAAATTATAAAAAATAATTGAATTTAACAACAATAAAAGAGGAGGAGTTGGGATTGGTGAGAAAGTTCAGTGGGTAAAGGCACTCGGTGCCCAAGCTTGAGGACCTGACTTTGACCTCTGGAGCCCACATAAAGAGGAAAAGAAAGAGCCAATCCTACAAAGTTGTCTTCTGAAGGTGCCGTGGTACATCCCTGCAAATGACGAATGCATGCAAAAACATAATACATAAATAAAAATTTCGAGTGAGGAGATGGAGGCGCTGGTGACATGGCTCAGTTGGTAAAATGTCTGCAGAACCAAGTAAAAAGCTGGTTATTTTAATGTTAGCCTTTGATCCCAGTACTGATGTGTGTGTGTGTGTATGCGCCCACATGCCCACATGTGCGCTTAGAGAGGAGAATACCTGGGCCTCACTTTGTCAGCAATTGGTGAGCATCAGGTTCAGCAAGAGATCCTGCCTCAAAAATAGAGAGAATTGAGGAAGACACCTGATATTGACTTCCGGCCTGCACACTCACACATAGGCACACCCCTACACATGTGCTTATGTAAAACATGAACACACATATACCACACACACGTGTACATAAAAGTTAAGAAAAAATTAAAAAAAAAATCAGTTGATGCAGTCAGATTTCCTCTTTGGACCTTCTGATCTAGGAAATGATGGGAAACCCAGGCAGGAGGCAGAGGAAGCTTTAGTTGAAAGTTATTTGAAGTACAGAATGGACATCAAAGTCAACTGGGTTTGCTTAGATTTGACACAAGGGCAGCAGAAGCCACCAGGTGGAAAAGAGCCATCAGGTTGAAGGGAAGGACAGGCCAGCTGGCTGCAGGAGGACACCCAAGCTAGAAGTCAGGGCCCCAGAGATGACACGTCCATAAGAGAAAACTGGCCAGTAGCTGTGTCTAGGAAGATCAAGAAGTCTACCCTGGCGGTGTGGTTCTCATCACAGCTCAGCCTTGGATCTCAGTGAGTGTCCGGGCGCTACCCATTCTCTGTCCTCCACATCTTAACCTCAAATGCTCTCACATCCTGCAGGCTAAGCAACTGGGTTTAAGCTGGCTAAGGAGTGTGGGGAAGAGCAAATGAGAACCCTGAGCACTAGCCATAGCTTGGTTTATTATGCGCTGTTGCGGGCCACAAAGAATGGAGGTGGGTTACTTCGCTTCCCATGGAGAGGCTTCTAACTGTACTATCACAAAGCAAAAAGCAGCATGATGAAAGATTTCTGGGCAACAGAAAAATACAGTCAAGAAAAAGTAAATCGTGGGAAATTTAGTGAAATTACACGACCGAAAATAACTGTGATGGTTTTATTTTATTTTTTTTAAAGCATTTATTTTGTATGTGTGGTCAAGTGAGCAGGTACAGGCCACAGAATTTATGTGGAGGTCAGAGGACAACTTGTAGGAGTTAGTTCTCTTCTTCCATCATGAGGTGGTTTGAATAAAAATGGTCCCCCACGGGGACCGTTTTAACAGGAGTGGCACTGTTAGGAGGTGTATCCTTGTTGGAGGAAGTGTGTCACTGGGGGCGGGCTTTGAGGTCTCAGGGGCTCAAGTTTGGTCTAGTGGCTTAGTCTCTTCTGTTGCTTGTGGATCAAGATGTAGAACTCTCAGCTCTTTCTCCAGTACCATGCTTTAAAGGCATGTGCATGCCTTTAATCCCAGCACCCAGGGAGGCAGAGGCAGGCAGATCACTGTGAGTTTGAGGCCAGCCTGGTCTATAAAGCAAGTCCAGGACAGCCAAGGCTACACACATAAACACACACACACACACACACACACACACACACACACACACACACACAACCCTGTCTTGAAAAACAAAACAAGAAAAGAATTGCCATAGTCATGGAGCCTAACTAAGATACCCCAGGTTGGTTCTAAGGACCAAAGTTTCTCAAGTTTGGCAGCAAGCACCTTTGCACACTGAGCAATCTTGCAGGCCCTGGATAGTTTTAAGAGTCGAATTGGTACAATTTAGAATCACCTGGGAAACGAATCTCAATGAAGGGTTGTCTAGATTAGGTTAGCCTGTAGCTGTGTTTGTGGGGGATAATCTTGATTATGTTAATTGATATGGGAAGACCTGCCCACTGCGGGTGGTCCCATTCCCTTCTTAGGGCATTCTGAACTGGATAAAATGGAAAGGGCAAGCCGAGCAACAGCAAACATGCATTAAGTCATTGCTCTCTGCTCTTGACCGTGGTTGTGATAGGACTGTCTGCTTCAGGTTCTGGCTGCCTTGACTTCCCCACAGTGATAGACTGTAACCGGGGTGTGTGAGCTGGACAAACCCTCCCTCCTGTAAGCTGCTTTTGTCAAAGCATTTTTACCATAGCAACTGGGAGCCAAGGTAAGGCAGTCACGAAGACACCGGTTGTCATTTACTGATCATCTGTCATGTACCAGGCACATGCAATCCTTGTTTTATTCTCTCTCTCTCTCTCTCTCTCTCTCTCTCTCTCTCTCTCTCTCTCCTCTCTCTTCTCATCAACTCATCTTCACTATTCTCTATAAGCCAGGTGACAAACTTTTTATCACTGCTGTGGCAGAACTCCTGACAAAAGCTGCTTACAGTTCATGGGGATGGTCCCTTCTGTAGCTGGTCACATTGCATCCTCAGAAAGCAGAGAGAGATGAAGGATGGCTTTCATCTTCCTTTCTCCTTTTTGTTCGGTCTGAGACCCCAGCCTGAGGAATGATGCAGCCCAAATTAATGGGGATGCCCGGAAAGTTTGTTTCCATGATATTTCTACATCTCAGCCAGTTTACAGTCAAGACTAACCGCCATGGGAAGCTTGCAACAGGACTGGTGTGTATGCCACAAAGTCCTGAATAGTCAGAAGGGGAAAGGCAGAATGACCATTCCAGTGCTGAGTGCACATAGCACCCAAGTGGTCAAAGCAGGCCACTTGCTCTCTGTGTGAGTTACTTTTCTTGTCACAGAGACAACCTATTGAATAGAAGTAACATGAAAGAAGGGAGGCTTATTTTGGCTCACAGTTTAAAGGGTACAGTCCATTCTGGTGGGGAAGCCATAGAGGTTTATCTTGGTGCATCAGGAAGGCAGAGATAAAACCAGAAGCCAGGCTACTTTTCTTTTTCTTTTTTTCAAATATTAGCATGTTTTAGAAGTTTTGGTTTCCTCTCCCTTTACACAAATGGAGCTTGTATTTTGGAATATTTTATTAGACAGATGTTACCCATTAGGTTATTTTTTCCCCTAGTATTTATTTATTTACTTTACATCCCAATCGAGGTCCCCCTCCTTCCTCTCCTCCCAGTTTCACCCTCACACCCCCTCTTCTCTCCATTCCCTCCTCCCTTTCTCGGTACCAACTCACTCTGGCACATCAACTCTCAGCAGGACTAAGCACATCCTTTCCCACTGAGACCAGGCAAGGCAGCCCAGCTAGGGGGAAGGGATCCAAGGGCAGGCAACGGAGTCAGAGAGAGCCTTGCTCCAGTTGTTAGGGGACCCACATGAAGACCAACTTGCACACATTTGGTACCTATGTATGGGGGTCTAGATCCAATCCATGCATGCGCTTCAGCTGGTGGTTATATTCTTAAGGTCATACCCCTCGTAACCTACACCTGCTAGCTAGGTCCCACAGGAACCCCAAGGTTCCACAAGTTCCACAAACAGCATAACCACCCAGAGATAAGGACTCAAACACACAAGCTTGTGGGGGTCACTAGAATCTTGACATGCCCTCTTTTGTCACAAAGGTCTCAGAGGCGATTCCTTATAGATCTTCCAGAGTGACATAGAATAAGGCAATGATGCAGGGACACTGATTAACATTCCCCAGTCCCAGGATAGGTAATGGGGGAGAAATCCCTTGAGAGACTAAAGAGTTGGCTTCTTAGTCTTATGGCCTTTAGTGGCTATAGGAGAGTGTATCCTTCCTGCTAACACAATGGAGTGTGAGGTGATAATCTGAGGACTCTGAGAAGCTCCCTCTTCTCCTCTTAACGAACTTTCTTCCTTAACTAACTTCCTTCAAGTTTTTTTCTTTCCTCCCCTTTCTCTTTTGCCCCTTTATACTTTTTTCCTGTCCTCCAAATAAAGAAAAATAATTGAATTTATGGGCCAGCTTAAATTTTAGTTAAAACAAAACAGGTCTATCAAAATCTCATGAGGAGACAAAATGAGTTAGTGAGACAGAGACCAATTCTGAGAGGTAGCACAGACGAGTTACCTCTCAATGTTTAGGGGAAAGTCAAACCATTTTTATGGGAAAGCTAAGCCATAGCTGGTAGGCCACGTGTGGACTGGAGGGTGGGTAGCTCATTGTGGCTTGCATTTTTTGGGGTAGAATTCATTCAATGACTTGGTACTGAGTCCCTGGGCGTGCCCGCCCAACCCAGCTGTTTGAAAGGGGAGAAGTTGGCTGCCTCGGTCTCCCTTCTCTCCAAGTGAGCAGGTTCTGTCTTCAGAGAGCTCCTACCTTCCTGGATGGCCACTGCTTGCCCTTGGTCTGTGTCAATGACGGTGGCCATCTGCCAAGGGCCCCAGGCTCCAGCCTAGGCAACCCCTTTGCTCCCACCTGCTGCTTAAGTCCACACCCTGGCTCTGTGCCCAATGAGTGTCCAGTGCGGAGATGTGGGTTTCAGAGATTCCATCTAATGCCAGCGTTAGATGGCTGCGTTAGTCTCAGAGGTTGGCTCTGCAATCCGAGGCAAGCCGCACCCCCTCCCTCCCTTCCAGGGTCTTTGTCTGAGAGCAGGATGGTGACATGGCCCTCCCAGAGCTGCTGAGCCGTAGGACACCGAGCATGGAGTGGCCTACGGGGAGTGCTCTCTAAGTGCTGAGCGCTTCTCTTTGTAAGTGAGAGATTTGGGTCCCATCTCTGGAGGAGGAGCTGCTGTGACCTAGCAAATGCTCTCTACACCAGCGTGTGCTCTGTACTTGTGTGCGTGTGATTCCCGTGCCTATGTGCCTACAAATGCAGAGGCCGAAGTGGGACTTTGAGTGTCTTCCTCTGTTGCTCTTCCTTTTACTGCCTTGAGATACGGTCTCTTGCTGGACCCAAAGCCCACCGTGTCAGCTGGACTGGCTGGGCAGTGAACTTGCTGTGTGGGAAATCTGTCTCCGCGTCCTCTAGCTCAGGGGTTCCAGGCACATAGAGCTGTGTGCTTTCTACCTGTGTGCTGGGGTTTCAAACTCAGGTCCTTCTCTTTGTACAACAAGATTTCTTACCCACTAAACGGTTCCTCTAGCTCCTCTAGGCCTTTTCAAGGCTGCAACCTCCTCCTTACATCTTCATGTAGGTGAAGCTAGAAGCACTGAGGACCAACCAGCCCTATCAGTCAGGAAGCAGCGAAGGCTGGCTTCGAACCCAGCGTCCCTCGGATTTTGAATCCCAATTCCGGAAAGCCACTCGCCCGCGGCCTCTTTGATCTTTCAAAGTTGCTGTCCAACAGTGTGCCAAGGGGAGGGTGGCGGAGCTGCTCCCCGGGCCAGCCCCTCCTCACCGCCGCCCAGGGCCGGCTGGCGGCCAGCGGGAGGCATTCCAGAGGCTGCCTGCCTGCGCTCACGCCTGAGGAATGTCTTGCGAAGTCGCGCCTAAGCCCTCTGTGTCTGACTCATCATCTCTCCGTCTCCAGGAGTGTCAGAGAAGAGCTCCCTTAATCCCTCCTGTCCTCGGTCCCAGGCTTTCATTTGTCAAACTAAAAATATTCCCTCCAGGAACCTCCTTTAGCCAGGGGCTGAAGGAGGTACAAGAGGATGGCATTTCAGCGTCACTTCCTGACAGCGCCTCTTGTATTGTTTTCTGGGCCAGGGGCAGAGGCAGCGAGGGGGCCTCTGTCATGTTTGGGCCACAGCCAGAAGTCCACCCTTTTCTCCTGTAAGCACCTTCCTTTTCCATCCGGGGAGGGAAGCTGAGATAGCCCATCAGCTTGACAGGCAGCTTTGCCCCTGGTCCCTTGGGGGCTGCCTCGTGATTCATGCCAGGTGAGGACTCTAGAATGCCAAGTTCATTTCCTTTGCAGCCGGAGGGGAGGGTGGGCTGGCACGGTTCGTACTTGTCTGCGAGGCAGGTTTAACTACTGATAGAGAGGTGGAGAGTTGGAAGGTAAAGGGAAAATGAGTAAATCCAGCTCGCCGCCTGGGACAGTGGCGGTGGAGGGTGGCTGGTGAGGCTTTGCCTAACTTTCCTTTCTTCACCCTGTTACTCCTGGCAGGGCCACGCTCCTCAGGGCTGATCCTGAGTGTCTAACACATTAACCTGGTCAGAAATCTTGGCTCAAAGCGAGAAAGCCACCTCCTGGGGACGCCCCAGGAGAACCCTCCTGGGGTTCTCCTTGGCTGTTACTTGCTCAGTAGTCAAACAGCACAGCAGGTCAGATTTGCAGGTCCCAGTTCCCCCGTCACAAGCCGTGTAAGCTCCAGGGAGGCACCCCATCTCTGAGCCTCATTTCATCCTCTTCACACGTGGATAGTACCTGCCCTTTCAGGCTATCATGAAGACACAAAGTGAATTATATGCTGCTTAAGACATGGTAGGGACTGCTTCTAAACTGCTCCAATCACCATCCTTCCGTGAGACTCAGCAACAAAGGTTACCATACAGCCCTGGAATCAGGAGCCCTAGTTTCAAGTTCAGCATCCTCTACTTCTACCTGGCTTGAGGCAGACCCCTAACTCGGGCTCCTCTGTGACAAGCAGAGTTTGTGTCCACTTTTCTCCTCTTGGATGTGAAAGTCTGTGATTGTGGACATACTTGCTACTAGATATCAATGGCAAGTTTCTTTCTTGTGTGTTTTTATTATTCACTCTTCTAAACAAAGGAAGGAGATTTATTTGACTCACAGTTCTGGGTGTGTGTAAGGTCAAGGGGTTGCGTCTGGTGACGGACGCAGAATGGCAGAATCTCGCTGGCAGAATCGCAAGGTAGCACACAATCAGTCTCTCATGGCAAGGAATGCGGAGTACGTACACGTGGCCTTCCTTCGTCTAAAGGACGTAACAACGACTTAGCTGCTTGCTGTGACTGAATTGTGTCCCCCGCCCCAAAGTCGCAGATTGAAGCTCAGACCGATAACGTGACTGATCTGGACATAGGGGCTTCAGAGGTTAAGTGAGGTCATGAGGATGGGGTCCTGACCCAAGGGGGAAAAGAAGTCAGAGGACTGTGCCCTCTTCAGGTCAGTACACAGAGGGGAGGTAATGTGGGCAGGTCGGGAGGAAACTGAACCCCAGCAGACATTGACCCTGGTTCTTCAACCTCCAGCCTGTTGGCAAGCAGATGCCTGTTGTTATGTCAGCCAGTGCTGGCTAATACATGTTGCAGGAAGTGCACTGCAAGCCCTTGACTATGCTCGTGGGGCTGAAGAGGGACGGCACGGTTTCTGCAAGAGGAGGGGGAGTTCACTCAGGATGCACACTCAGGCTGCGCGAACTGAAGCGACTCCCTTTTCTGTGGTGGACAGAGAGTAACACGGCTGAGTTTGCACCTGAGCCAGTTGCATTTCCATATGTCAACCTCGGCACTGCCGTCGGGGTGGCCGCACCAAGAGCGGGCACTGGATAAATGCCAATAGTAATAGTGTATCATGGATATGGTATCAATCCTATGTCCATAGCCATTGCTAGTAATAATAATTTCACTCAACTCATTTCACTTAGATGAGCTAAAAGAAAAAGGAAAGGAAAGAAAAAAAAAAAAAAAGACCATGCTTCTCCTGACTGGAGCCTTTGCCTTTCTTATCAGAAATTCTCCTGTCCATTGAGAAGTCCTGTAGATGCAGGTGTGCCATAGCAAACTCCAGCTTTGCCACACCGACTGCTGGAGCAAGCTGTGTTGAGGTAATTTCAGTTCTGGAACTCGCGGTGGTCACAGCCCTGACCTCGCTTCTGTTGGGGAGACTCTTTATGTCATTTGTCCTCAAGTGATCCCACTATGTGACCTCAGTTCCTCAAGTGTTTCTATGGCTTAAATTAAAATGAGCAGCAATCTGGGGTTGTGGCGATACCTCAGTGGTTAAGAGCACTTGCTGCTCTTCCAGGGGATCCAAGTTTGATTCTTAGCATCCACAAGGCAGCTCACAACAGTCTATAAGCCCAGAACCAGGGGATCTGATACCCTCTTCTGACCCATGGGACTGGGCATTGCAGGCATATGGTACACAAGCATCCATGAAGGCAAAACACCTAGACACATAAAATGGAAAAAAAAAAAGAGTAGTAGTCAAACAGATTTCCACAAATGGTCTAGAATAATCATCAGCAAAGAATATAAACACAGACTGTATACTTTTCACAAACATTAACTACAAAAGGGCCACAGATTTCATCACGAAACACCAAAGTACAAAGCTCTTGAAAGATAACATAGAAGAAAATCTCGTGACCTTGACGATTTTCTAGATACAGCACAAAGGCACTGTCAATGAAAGAATTAATGGGTAAGCTGGCTCTCATTAAACGAGAAGCTTGTGATTTGTGAAAGACAATGTCCAGAGAAGGAGAAGACAAGTCACAGACGGCAAGGAAATATTTGCAAAAGCCACATCATCAGACTGTCATCCAAAATACACAAAGAGCTCTTAAACTCAGCAGTAAGAAAACAAACAACCTGATTCAAAAAAAAAAAAAAAAAAAAAAAAAAAATGGGCCAAAGACTTTAACAGACACCTCAGCAAAGAAGGTGCACGGATGGCTACCAGGCGTGTGGAATGTTCTGTCTCAGACGCTCTTAGGTAGGAAATGCCAATGAGGCCAACAGTGGGCCACTACTACATACTTGTTGGAATGTCACACATCCATCACGCTGACACCACCACATGGTAATTAGGACGTGGAGCAACAGGAATGTCCATTCACGGCTGGTGGGAATAGAAAGCTACAATGGAAGAGAGCGTGGCTTCTTCTTCTTCTTCTTTTTTTTTTTTAAATAAGATCATACATACTAGTCAGGGTTCTCTACAGGGAAAGAACCATAGGATTTTTTTTTAAAGGAACTTATTAAAATCAGCCTATGTCAAAATTGTAACAACAG
This sequence comes from Meriones unguiculatus, assembly GCF_030254825.1. Lineage (NCBI taxonomy): Eukaryota > Metazoa > Chordata > Mammalia > Rodentia > Muridae > Meriones > Meriones unguiculatus. The sequence goes on along the minus strand of NC_083355.1, from coordinate 31,592,559 downwards.
CTGCCTTACCCTTGAGGGGCTAAGAACGCAGTAGCTGCCCAATCTCTGAAGGTAGGTGTCTTAGCAGTACCAATCTGGTGTTGAAGACCTTGAGGGTTTCTGGAGAGCCACTGGTTCTCAGACAACTTTGGAAGCTTGGAAACATGGTTTAACAGCATCAGAGGAGACAGCAGCAGCAGCAGCAGCAGCAACCACAGCAGGCAAAAGGACAGGTCAAGGCAAGAAACGATGAATACTTTTCTTTCCATGTTGTCTTTATTCCGGCTGCTATCAGAAGATGCCACCACATTCAGGGTGGGTCCTCCCACATCAGTTAAGACAATCAAACAATTTCACAAGTGAGGCTTCCTGCTCCGGTGATTCTAAATTGTGGTAAAGTTGACCTGTAAAACCGATCATTACCCATTTCCGTGTGATCCAGGAATCACATTCTTCATTCCTTGGAAACTTATTCCTTACTCCTCTCTCTCTCTCTCTCTCTCTCTCTCTCTGCTCTCCCTCTTTCTCCAAAACTCCCCCAAACAAAACTCCTGTGCACAGTTGTAAGTCATCAGCTTTATTTATGATTGCTCAGACTTGGGAGTAACCAAATCTCCTTCTGAAGGTGAAAGGATAAATAAACCATAGCCACAACCCCTGAATAAATTATTTAGGACCTTACAGAAATACACGGTGGAGATAGGATAGGGCAAGGAGTCATTTAAAACACATATTTCTGAGTGGAAAACAGAGGTGCTGAGTGATTCTGACCACATGGCATTCTGGGAAAGGGAAGACTGTAGAGATCTCAAAAGTAAGAAGATAAGTGAATGGAAAGGTTAGCAAGGAGGAAGAGGTATCACACAGAGAATACCTCTCAATTTTTTTTTTTTTTTTTTTTTTTTGAGACAGGGTCCTGCTATGTAGATCTGGCTGTCCTGGAACTATGTAAGCGAGGGTAGCCTCAAACTCACAGAGATCTGCTTCCCTCTGCCTCCCAAATGCTGGGCTCAAAGGTGTGTGTCACCATGCCTGACACACAGAAGATTCTTAAGGCAGGTGGACTGTTCATCTAGTGACGGATACTCTTAGAACACACAGCATCAAGAGCTAGGACACTCCCGCCTCGGTGGCACACACTTTTGATCCCAGCATTCTAGAGGCAGAGGAAGGAGGATCTCTGAGTTCAAGGCCAGCCTCGTCTCTCTCTATAGAGTGAGTTTCAGAACAGTCAAGGGTACACAGAGAAACCCTGTCTCAAACAAACAAACAAACAAACAAACAAACAAACAAACAAGAACTAGGACTGAAGTATGCTGTAGACCCCAGGGAGATGGTGGGGGAGTCACGGTGGGCCCACTGATTGCCAAAAATGTTCTACTCTGGTGGGGATGTTGGTGGCTAGGGAGGCTCTGAATGTGAGGGACAGGGAGATGTAAATATCCGTAGCTTCCTTTCAATTTTGTTGTGAACCTAAAATGTCTCCGCCAAAGTAAAGTTCTTTGGGAAAAACTTTTATCTTTATTCAGATCCAGTGATTCCCTGAACAGATTTGCCCAGGCTTCCTTCCACAAGACACTTTGAGTTCTAAAAACAAGGCTGCTGCTGAGAAAGGTGGCTTTTCTTAAGCCTTCAAAACCCCTTCCCTGGCAAGAGAAGAGCCTACCTGTTTTGTGTACCTTTCTTCCCCGGGGGACTATTCAAGTGATCCTCTGTCAGCGAGGAAGGCTTCTCCAGTAATAACTGCACACTGCATTGAATCTAAGGGAAAAAAAAAAGCCTCACCCAGGACAAAGGTTTCTTTTCCTCTCTGACGCGTACGGTTCTCTGAAAGACACTGTGATTTCAGAGATATCAAAAACAACACACATGCAAATGTCCTTACGAAACACAGAACCGTGTGCAGTGGACGCAGATGGAAGCTTTAGAAAGAATGAGAACTTTACTAAAATGTGAAAGGGAGATGAGCATCTCGGAATCATTTAACAGTATTCTTACGGAATTTCTGTGCATCAGCTGGTATTTCTAAGACTTAATCCTAAGGCTAAGTATCGATTCATTTAATCCTCAAAACAGCTCTAGGAAGCAGGGGCTACTGCTGGGGATCAAAGCGGGGCTCAGGTAGGTTACATAACGCCGTGTCACATGGTGAGTGACTGGCTAAATTCAACTCCAGGAAGTTGAAGGCTTATTATTAGACATGAAGCAACAGCAACTTTTAAATAGCAACAATCCCAGCTCTCCCTACACACACACACACACACACACACACACACACTAAAGTCTATCTTACTCAGCCCCTCCAAAAGTAATTCTCATATCAGCTTACATGGAAGATCAAGAGACTGTTGTGGGAATGATTTAGTAAGCTCTCCCTGGGGCCCAGGAGCATTGATCACCTGCAGCTGGCATTCACAGGATGATACGGACAGCGTCTTTTGTTCCCTGCATTATGGATGCTCTCAGCTGCAAGGAACAGGAAATGCCAATTCCGAGTAGATTTTACATTTGGTCTCACCTGGCTGGTTTCTCCAGGAAGACAGTCCAGCTCCAGTGTGGTGGGGCAGTAGCATTAAATATACAGTTCGCTTTTTTTTTTTTTCTTCAAGACAGGGTTTCTTTGTGTAATGGTTCTAGCTGTCCTGGAACTCACTCTGTAGACCAGGCTGGCCTCGAACTCATAGAAATCTGCTTGCTTCTGCTTCCCAAACTCTGGGATTAAAGGCATGCGCCGCCAACACCTGGCTAGTTCGCTTTTCTTGAGTTGGTGCCTTAACTCACTGAAAGTTTGCCTCATGGTTGTAAAAGGGTACTTGGAAGAAGGTTTTCGGAAGGAAGGACAAACTGGCTGTTCAGATGGAGTCGGGGGGTCACACGGTGAAGCCCTCAGGCTGGCTGCTGAACAGGGTCACTAGATACCCACGTTTAGACCTGCTGTGTCGCAGTGCTTGGGGTCAGGGAAGGGATCAGTGCTCCGAGATCAGGGGTCCTTAATGCTACTTACTAAGAAGATTGGGGAGAAGGTGGGGCTGGCTGGGAGGATGCCGCCAGGGTAGGCTCCCTGTCTTCTTATTCTGACCCGCTTCATTCGTGATTTCTGCCCACTTCTCTCCTCTGCTCTTCTCTTCTGCTCAGGAGAGAAGAAACATGAAGGGGAGGGGACCGTCTCTGTTCGGCTCCCCATGTTGTTCCCAGAGCTCGTCACTGGTGCCAACGGATGAATGAAGACTGGCGGAGAGCCCACGTGCCTGGGCCACCCTCTCAGGAAGCAGCAAGGGAAGATGGACCTCCTGTCACCACGCCTGGTGTTGGCTCTGTGTGTGTGTGTGTGTGTGCGCGCGCGCATGTGCGTGCATGTGTGTCTTCTGTGCGTGGGTTAGAGTGCGTGTGCGCATGCGCCTTGCAGCTCGGAGGGAGCTGCCTCAGATTGAACTACTTATAAACAGGCCCCACATCAACCTGGCAGAGTCCGTATTTCAGCACCGACGGCTCTCACAGTTTCCCCAAATTCTTTTGATTTGGCAAAATCCAAAAATAAAACAAAGCCCGGCCATCTTCCGCTCAGCCTGTCCCTGGAGCCCTGTGCCCCACGCGAGTGAGCAATGGGTTCCGGATGTTTGGGATGGGTCCCCAGCGTCTGCCAACTTTGTCTTCCTCCCGGCACATGCTCCTGCCCTAGATCTTGGCCTTCCCTCTGGAGCTCAGTGTGTAGGGGTTGGGTCTCAGCCCTGGGCGCCAGTTCGTCATGGGCCCTTCTCACTCCGCATTCTGGGACAACCGTGGGTAGGTCTGGCACAACTCGAGAGCGGCCTCTCTGCCTCCATTTAGCCCACTGACCGCTGGGTGACTGTTTCTGAGGGGTCCCCGTCCTCCCAGGGTTTAGGAAGCAGCGCGCCGTTGGCAAACCTCATTTAACGTGATTCGTAAACACTGGGACGTGCTGGTCACGTTCCCCTGCTACTGCACTCGTGTTTAGGAGTGCATACAAACAATAACAAACTAGTCATGGTGGCAGTCATGGTCTTTGAAGCTGACAGATAGAAGGTGCTCTTTTATTTTATTAATTTTTGTAAGTGAGGAAATGGAGGCTCTGAGGGGCCAGGGAGAGACCCAGGGCCACACAGCCAAGGCTGGAGGTAATCTAAGGCCTGATGCACCTGCTATGATGCCATGCTACCTTTCAAGTTCACTTTTCCGTGCGCCCCTGAGGGAACCAGATACTGGATCTACTTTCTCTTGAGGAAGCTTCCACACATGTCCACACCCCCAGTACTTTAGCTACAGGAGGCATCTGTCTACCAAGGCGACAGATCTCTTGAAGTTAGGCCCTATGACAGAGAACATCCGGAATATGGAAGCCAGAGCCTGCTACAGTCGGTGGCCTGGAGCTCTTACCCAACCGCAACACCCATAGCTGTGACTCCTCTGTACCTGTTTCGATTAAAGTAATCCCTTTCTTAAAGTCTATTCAATTTATAAATTTGATTTTCTTTTCAATTGTGTGTGTATATGAGTGTGTGTGCGTGTGTGTACGTGTGTGTATCAGTGTGTGTATGTGTGTGCACTAATTTGAGTTCACGCGCTCTCAGATGCAGGAGGAGCAGAACCCATCTGGAGCTGGAGTTACAGCTGCCTAACATGGGTGTTGGGAACTGAACTCGGGTCTTCTTCAAGAGTAGTATGTGCTCTTCACTGAGCCATCTCTTCAGCCCCTCAACGTCTGTTTCTCCCCCGACTCTAAATGTTTAGAGGGAATACCAGCTACTGCTGGCAGGAGAGAATGAAAGGCTAGAGGCTGAGAGACAGGGTTCAAGGCCAGCTTGACATGACTGAGTGGGAACTCAGGGGAGCTAAGCACCCTGCCAGCCCTGATACGCTATCGGGTGTGTCTGTGGTGTTGCCTAACCCCATGGTAAAACCCAGATGTTTCAAAAGAACGGGTCCCAGTTTACTTTTATTGCTGTGAAGAAGCACCACGATCAAAAACAACGTGAGGAGGGAAAGGATTCACTTGGCTTACGTGATCCACCACAGCCCATCACGGAGAGAAAGCGAGGCAGGAACCCAGGCAGGGCAGGAACCCGGAGGCAGTTGCTGAAGCAGGGACCTCACAGGAATGCTGCTTGCGATCGTGCTCCTCATGGCTTGCTCAGTTCGCTTTTTTATATACCCAAGGACCATCTGTCCAGGGGTGGCACCATCTACAGAAGGCCTGGACTTTCCCACATCAATTATTAAATGAGAAAATGCCTGCAGTCTTGCCTCTGGGCAATCTGACAGAGACGGCCTCTCAATAAAGGCTCCCTTTTCTTAGATGACCCTAACTTTTGTCGAGTTGGCAAAACAAAGAAACAACAACAAACTAATCAGAATGTTTGGTGTATTCTGGGAGAAGGAGAGAGCACACTGAGGAAGCAAGTAGTCCCGATGGAGTGCTTTGTGTGCTGCATAGGGCGTATTGTGTTCCTCTATCTTATTTAATCTCCACCATGACCTCGTCTGGTGGAGCTTGGTCCTGGCTTCCTCTGGCTCCTTAGCAACATTCTTTCCAGAACGCTGACTGTTACTTGTGTGTGTGTGTGTGTGTGTGTGCGCGCGCGCTAGTGTGCGCACATGCATAGGACAGAGGCTGGATGCCTTCCTTGATCATTTACCATCTAATATATATGGGCAGGGTCTCTCACTTGAACCAAGAACTTGCCAATCCTGCTAGTCTAGCTAGTCAGCTTGCTCGTTGGACACCCCGGTTTACCCACTGAGGTGTCTTCCCAGCAACCTTTACTGTCATTTGTGGCATCTTTTATCTACCGAGTGAACGTTTATGATATTTTAGATCCGTTACAGAGCAACTCCAAACCCTATTTTATTGATTTCTTACTGGGATCGTGAGGAGATGAGGGTCACTCTTGTTAGGAACGTAGAAACAGCGGCACAGAGAAAGGAAGTGACGATTCCAGGGCCACACAGTTAAGGCACACCAGAGTCTAAGCCCTCACTCCTTCATTTTGAGTGTTATTCTCAGGTGGTAACACCATTCTTAGCAGGATATGTCTCCACTTTATCTTATCGATTGCTGGTGGCTTGATTGAGAATGCCACCTCCCCAACCCCCACCACGGGCTCGTGTGTTTAAATGCCTGGTCCACAGTTGGTGGAACTGTTTGGGAAGGATTGGGAGGTGTGGTCTCGGTGGAGGAGGTGTGTCATTAGGGGTAGGCTTTGAGGTCTCAAAAGCCAGCACCATTGGCAGGCAGGTCTCTCTTTCTCTGCCTGGTGCTTGGGGGTCAGACAGAGGCTCTCAACTACTTCTCTAGCATCAGGCCTGCCTGCCATGTACCCCGCCATGATGGTCATGGACCTATCCCCTGACACTGTAAGTAAGCCCTCAGTTAAGGGTTGTGGCAGTGTCTGAGGGGGATGACACCTGAGGTTGTCTTCTGGCCTGCACACGTGTACCTGGGCATATGTGCCCCTGCCTGGGAATGGAGTAAACAGGGAGTAAACCTCCAGGCTTCTGCCATTTCCTATGGAGTCTTAGACATTTCCTTCCTCACCCCACTCTTTCTTTTTCTCAAGGTGTGGTTTTGTGTCCAACCATGTTTTCCAGCTTTTCTAAGCCTTGGGTCAAAGATCCTTTTGAATTTTGTATAGTTTCTGTCCAAACTGCCAGTGTTTCTTATACACCTGGGAGGTTTTCTCCAAACCCCATCAGAGTCATTCCTTAGGCCAACAGTTACACTGGCTGTTTCTTTGAGACAGACAACCTCGTGAGCTTCTTATGAAATGGCTGGGGATGATACCCTTAGGATCTCTTGCTTAACTGATAGTATTTGAGAGACTCCCCCACTTTCCTTTCCTACTTAAGATTTGAACCTAGGGTCTCACACTTGCTTTAGCTTTTCGGTTACTGAGCGACATGACTTAGCTAGATGGTTCTTTCTAGGGCTGTCTCCTGAGGTGACCATCAAGATGTTGGTGCTGGTTGGAGCAACCTTCTCCAGGAGAGCTCATTCATATGGCTACGGTCTGGAGCCTCACTTCCTTCACTTCCTCAGGGACTGCTGGTGGGAGGTCACAGTTCCTCCCCATAGGGACCTCTCTGCAAGGCTTCTGATGTATTCTCCTAAGACAGAAGCCAGCCTCCTCAGACGGAGTGATTCAGAGACACAGAAAGGAAGAACCCACCATGCCGCTCAGTCTTAGAAATGGTATACCGCCACTTCCATAGCCTTCTATTGGTCACACCAATGGACTCTGGTATAAGGTAAGAGGGAACCACTAAAAAATGTGAGTACCAGGAGTCATTGAAGACCATATCAAGGCTGGCTCCCACATAGCTCCATGGACTCATACAGCTGGGAACCTAAAATCCTGTGGTCTGCTGCAATGCCAGTTGGGATGGAGACCAACTTTTGTCATATGCTGGGCTGTGAGGTCTGATTTCACACAGAATTTCAGCAACATTAATTATGTTTAATTTTTACTCAATGCCTGTCATTTCTTAAGATCCAGGCATGAACCCACAGAGGAGCCTGGCCAGGAAACAAATCCAAGAGACAGGCGCCATGTTACAGCCAGAACCACCCTTCCTCTGAGCATATGGATTTGTTTAGACCTTGCTCTTCTGCCTAACTCCTTGTTTCTGTAGCTGAGTAATGTTTTGGAGTCCCTGACAGCCTCTCACAATGATAAGTGAGCTTCTGGTGGGACCCACGAGCATCCTAGACGTATCCCTTGTAATAGACAGCTTAGATGCAAGCTTGGGCTTTGCTGAAGTGTTAGTGCAGTCTAAGAAGGTGACCTAGGAGAAAAGAAGCTCAGGTTGTCCTGGAATTGATCGCCATGGACCTACCATCCATCATGAGATGTTGGAGCTGGCTCCCATTCCTTGCATAGAGAAGCTGTATGAGCCATAATTAACCAATTAAAATTCACGCTAGCAACAAAGAGGGGACTTGGTAAAGTATTTGGCACTGCATAATACTGGTACCCTGTACCTGTATAAAAGCTTGGGTTTTCATTTCATCTACGACCTCGTTCAGATGTAAGATTCCTGATTTATTTTTCAGTCTAACAATTTTTTTTAACTGACCGAGTAACACACCTTCAGTATTTTTTGTTTTTAAATGTTAACATGATTTTATTCTCTACCATGATGAGATATGATTCTACCCTGAGTTTGGCTATAGATTGCTTTTCCACCAACATCTGTTATAACACACATACCAAATAATATACATATGCTATATATATGTGTGTGTGTGTGTGTGTGTGTGTATAGTCTGTTAGTGACTTTTTTATTGTGACAAAGCATTTGACAAACGCAACTCCAAGTACCAGGGTGACATCAGCAGTATGGCGGCAAGTGTGGCTTTAGCTGTGGTACCAGAAGCAGGAGGCAGCTGGTCACACGGCAATAGCAATCAGGAAAGCAGAGAGGATTACAGGTACCCAGAAGCGACTTTTTCCATTTTATCCAGTCTGGGACCTTCAGCCCTTAGGATGGTGCTGCCTAAGTTTGGGGTGGATTTCCCCTCAGTTAATCCTCTCTGGAAACACTCTCAGAGACTTGCCTGGAGGGGGTGGGCCTCTTCAGTTATTCTTAATGTTGTCAGGTTACAGAGAAGACTGAATGAATAAAGGGAAGAGTGAAGCCAAGGGCAAGCGTGCATGACAGGCGTATGGGCTCTCTGGTACACAGGGGTGCTTTCTGTTCGCTTGGAGTGGTGTTTCTCCTGTGCAGAAACCAAGGATACGAACTTGGCTTTAAACCTGGGCTGCTGAGGTAGGGTGAGGAAACGAGGAGAGATGGGCGGAAGATCCGGAAGATGTGTGAATACCATGTGCTCAGAGTCAGGCTCTTGGGCAAAGGTAAGAGAAACCAACGTGCTTGGGATCTATATCAAAACTAGAGTAGGGAAAGAAGGTGAACCAGGCATAGAGTTGGGAGAGGCCGTGTACTGGTTGGTTTTGTGTTAACCGGACATGAGCTGGAGTCATCAGAGAGGAAGGAGCCTCAGCTGGGGAAATGTCTCCACGAGACGCAGCCGTAAGGCATTTTCTCAGTTAGTGCTCAATGCTCGAGGGCCCAGCCCATTGTGGGTGATGCCGTCCCTGGGATGGTGGTGGTTTTATAAGGAAGCAGGCTGAGCAAGCCATCGGGAGCAAGTTGTAAGCAGCGCCGCTGCCCCCATGGCCTCTGTATCAGCTCTTATCTCCAGGACCCTGCCCTGTGTGAGTCCCTGCCCTGACTTTCTTTGGGGATGAACAGCAAAGTGGAAGAGTAAGCTGAACGAACCCTTTCCTCTCCGAATTGCATTTTTTGGGCAGGGCGTTTCATTGCAGCAATAGAAACCCTAGCTAGGACAGGCGGCTATTATTTCAGAGTGTTGATTTCTGGCGGGAAGGTACAGCTGAAGGATGGGGAGTTCTAATAAAAGCCGCTCCTCTGCACACGCGAAGCATGAACACTCATCAGCCCGAGAGTACACATGATAGGCCATCTGAGCGATTTAAAAAACAGAGACGTGGTAACAATCTGTATTGTGTTTTTAATGGGTAGGCGCCATCAAAGCATGCAGCATGCAGCATGCATAATATCACGAAATATTCACTACCACCTTAAAAGACATGAACTATTTTTTTTTCCTCAAAGTGTTGGTAAGGAATGATCAAATAATTTTTCCAAGCTAAATGGATGGAAAATAGAGAGTCCGCATCCAGGAAATCTGGAGGGTTTCATGAACAACATAAAATCACCTGATGAAGAAGATCTTGTAGATATACAGTAGAAATGTTTCCACCCATAGAGAATGAAGCTGTATCATTTGCAGGGGAAATGGATGCAACTGAAGACAATAATATTAAGTACCTTAAGCTAATCTTAGAAAGACGAGTACCATGTTTCCTCACATATGTGGCTCCTAGCTTTATATAGATACATAAAATCACGTATGTATATATGATATGAAAGAGCGGAAACTGTTCAGGGGAATGAAGGAGTATAAGTGGGGTGGGGTGCTGGGAAGGGGAGGAGAGGGTTGATGGCATAGAACATGCTCAGCACACAATCTATACTTGTGTGACAATGTTCTTATGCAACACAATGCCACATACAATTAATAGTAAAAGTAACACCTGTTCCCAGCATGGTGGCACATGCCTTTACTCCCTGCACTCGAAAGGTAGAGGCAGGTGGATTTCAGTGAGTTCAAGGTTAGCCTGATCTATGTAGTGAGTTCTGGGTCACCCAGGGCTACATATGAGACCCTGTCTGCAAAGCTGAAGACAGAGAATTGTTCTTTGCATACGTCCAGGGATGCACTGAATGGGAGTTAAGGGATTCTTGTGGGAGAGGAAACTATGTCACACCAGAGGTTGGGAAAATGAAGATGGGGACCAAGGCCTTACTTAAGCATGTGCCCCAGACTCTAGGAGGATGAGTATATTAGAGCACTTTCAGTGACAAGTGAAGGGAGGGACTGGGCTGGCCCTTTGTGACTTGGAAACCTTTGAATAATTAGCTTCAGGTGCTGCTCTAGGGCTGCACTCTAGCAAGGCCATTGGGGCTCCTTGACCTGCACCACCTCACCCTTAGGTGCCACAAACTGGCATCTGGCAATAGGAGGGAAAGAACACAGCCTTCAATAGCAGTTGTGTGTCTCTCCACCTCCACTTTCTAGGCAGAAAACAGCCCTATATCTTCTTCAGTTTCTGTTTCCATCTGTTCCAAATCTCTCCTTGGCATTTTTGGTCTCCTGCCCACCTAGAATAATTATGATTTCACAAGGGTGGCAGGCTATGACTGACCCAGCCTGGGTCATATTCTCCTCTTGGTGGAGGGTGGGGTTTGAGGAGCAGTTCCACAAAGGAAATTCCATTTCTGCAATGACAGCATGTTAAAAGAATTCACAGAGACATCTTCTAGACCATCCAGGGCAAAGACATCAATAGAACCATCGTCTGGGCTGATCTCAATGAAGAGAAGAGTGTGGGTGCTCACGTGCTGGAATGATTAGAGCCATGTCCTGACGTGAGGGTTCCTCTATAGTTAGCCTTGGCTTTAAAAGGACCTGTTAATGGAGGGGTTCTGAGGCTGAGCACCAAAGGGTAGCGTGGTTCTTTGGGGATAGTGACAAGGCCAGCATTCACACAGATTCAGATTTGAAGCGGGAGAGCTTCTGGCCACAACAGAAAGTCCTTTGGGGGCTGTGTTTATAGAGTGGCAGGGTGTGCAAGCAGAGGCCAGGTGCTTAGGAAAGCGGAAGTGAGTTAGATAAAAAAGATGGAGACAGAAAAAAAAAGTTGAAAGTAGAAACTAGAAAAGAAAGAACAGGAACGTGCAGCCATGCACAGCCTGAAGGGGTGCAGGAGCTGGACCCTCTGAGGTGACTGCTGCTCTCTCTCTGTTGGAAGGTGGCTACTTTTTCAGGGCCAACGCCATCTCTGAACTATGGCTGCCGTAGTGTACCTTGTTTTGGTAACTTGTCGTGTGCTGTTTGAACTCACTCAGAAGCTGGCACCAGAAGCTGGGATGCCCATCACTTCTCAGACCCAAGGGTGTTTGTCTCAAAGTGCCCTCAAAGGCTCCTTGTTTGGTGATGGCCTGCCCCTGCCTCCAACTCTTCGACAGGGAGAGAAGAAAACTATAAAACAGCCCGTGTAAAAACATCTTGTCCTTGAGAATAGCTAGAAGGTGAACCATTTCCAGCAGAGGTTACTTATGTTTAGTTTAGCCCATGATACAAAAATGCCTCCCTTAGGGAAGTCATAAGTTCAACCAGGATCTAAGCTCCTTCACAGAGAGACAGCTCAACCAGGAACTGCAGTTGACGGCCTCAATGTACCAGTTGATCACTGATGGATGTTTTGAGCACCCAAGTTTTGGTGATGTTTTGTGTTCTGCGTGCCTGCCTATCTGTCTGTTTGTCCATTTGTCTGTCTTTCTAACTACCATCTATCTCTTGCTATTTATTCTTTTACTTTGGCTTGCTATATACTTGCTATAAACTCAGCCAAAATGGAAAGTATGGCTCTTATTCTCTGGACTATACAGAATGGGAGTTCAAAGTGTTCTTTGGGGGTTCCATTCCCACCACTGGCTTACAGATAGGTTAAGACTTGGCTTTTGACCAATAAGATGGGAAGATCAGTCTGCCAGAGGTTCTGAAAAGGTGTTATTCTTTGTCTCTAAGCAAGGGTGTATGAAGCCAGTAATCCCTTTACTGATGGACCTGGCTGGGTTTGCACAGCACAGCTGGAACTGCAAACATCATCTGAGGCTGTGAGGGAGTTAAATGGACAGCCTGAGGTTGAAAGCCAAAGGTTAGAGACATCCTCAGAGACATAATCTGCCCATTGAAGTAACCGATCCGGAAGCCCCTGTACCCACCGCTTCTTGTTTAGTGAGTTTATCAATTTTCTCTGCTGTTTAAGCTAGTTGAGCCTCCCGGTGGTCCACAATGCCTTGACTGGCTCACAGCTTAAGAAAGATAAGATCAGATAGGCAGAGGGTGAGAACTAGGTGAAGTGTGTCTGGGTAATTGAACTAATGAATCGCAACCGCGGCGTGAAAAGAACTCTTCAGTGGGATTGAGAACTTTCATCTAATTGTAGAGAATAAAAACTGGTGCCAGCATCAGGCACTGGCACAGGTTATCTGATTTTTCCTGCAAAGCAAGGAAATCGTTTCTGGAAATGGCAGACAAGGATGTTTGAGGTAGATTCTTGACAAAGCAAAGCAGGGCGGATTAAGAAGCAGATGGCGAGTGAGCATTTAGGGAAGGAATGCCGTGGTCAGTTAAAAACAGAATGACTTCACAGAGTCATGTGACACCAAGCTAACCTCATTTCCTCGCTTGACAAGGTTACCATGCTTGTGGATCAGGTGAACGCCATAAACATTGTGGGTCTTGATTTCAGCCTAGGGCTAACAGTTTCTTTCATGGTTTCCTTGTGGCTAAGATGGTGAAATGTGGGTTGGATGAGAGCAGGGGTTTTGTGTATTTGCAGCTGGCTCGACAGCTGAATCTAGAGTGGTGAGTATTGGATGGATGTCACAGCCCACGTGTTGAACTGGGGCAGAGTGGTGGGGAGGGAAGTCACACAGTGGTCTGGGCTAAGGGCTTGGCTGCGAATGGGAGTCTGACACTGTGGGTGAGCAAACTCTGAGCCTGCTTCCCAGAGACCCAAGGCAGAGCAGAAGAGGGGCAGGTAGATGCAGGGAGCAGGTACAAATGACAAGCATGCAGAAAGACCCAGAGAGGCAGATGCAGACACAAGGCAGGGGAAGGAACAGGGAGGTAGAAGCCGGTGGGGAGGCTGAGGAAAAGGCACAGGAAGTCTCCTGTGTGAGTTTCCGGCCATTCCTGCACCTTTCTGCTCCTCAGTTCTTGAACATGAGGGCATGTCTGTCACACTACAAAGGGATGCCCATCTTGAGGGAGGTTTCTCGCAGCGTGCGAACGGCTCCTTCCTTGCTTCTGCTTGATCGATAACTAGATGAAAAATTCAGGGGGCATAGTGATCAATGGAGTAGATGTCACAAAGCTTGGATGGATAGTTCATACCAGAAGTGACAGGGCCCAGTGTGATCCTGACAGATTGGAATGCTGGCTTAAAACCAATATGATACAGCTTAATAGGCTGAAGTGTAAAGCCTGACATTTACATGCCAAAAATGCACAGTAAGGGAGATCACCTTAGAAGCAGATCAGGGGAGAGACATTCAAGGCTTTGGAATGATTATCTGTCAGAATAAGGCAGTTGGGATGCAACCAAAAACACCCCAGTATCGATGGAGACTCAGTTCTTGTGGAAGGGGTGGCCTCCTCACACTTGTAATCCCATGACCTCTTGGGTATCGTATTCAATTTTGGGCACCAGATTTCTGACAAAGACACTGATGAGTTTGAATGCATCAGGAGATGGACTGTTGAAGATAAAAATAAAATTCCAGAAATTATGTGATGTGAGGAGAGGTTGGAAGATCTGAGAGGATTCTTCTCGGAGAACCAAAATCAGGAAGGTTTACGAGAGACAGGCATGTCATGGAGGAAGAATTTGGTTCATCTTCCAATGAAGAACTACAGCTAGAGGACAGATATAAAAACAAAACAAAACAAAACAAAAAACAACAAACCCAATAGACACCCATATAAAGAAAAGCATTCTAAAGCCAGGCAGGGTGGCACATGCTTTCAATCCCAGCACTCGGAAAGCAGAGGCAGGTGGATCTCTGTGAGTTCGAGGCCAGCCTGGCCTACAAAGCGAGTCCGGAACAGGCAGGGCTACCCAGAGAAACTCTTCCTTGAGGGCGGGGGGGGGGGGAGAGACTTCTAATTTTTGCAACTAGGGATATAACAGCAGTGTCACACCACATGCAGCTTTCAAACCCATGAGGTTGTTCGGGAAGTGAGCCCCATTTATATGTCACAGCGAGGGAACCGTTAGAAATGATGGCTACGGAAAAGTAGAGTCCACTCACGTTCTAAGGTATGTCTGGCAGCTAGAGTCCCAGTATCTATTGACTGAGTAAGACGTCAGGGTGGTCGACTGTCTTTCCTCCAGCCCCACAGGCAGCTTCTTAGGGATCTCCCTTCATGACTCCACCATGTACCATGTCCTTGAGTGCTCTTGGATGCCGCAGACAGCCTTGGGAAGTCCAGGTGTGTGTGTGTGTGTGTTTGCAGGTGCAAACACACAGATGAGTATCTGTATTCACACATGCATGCCTGGTACACATGCACAAAGACCCGAGAAAGGCCAGAGACCCTCGGAAGTCCTTCCAAGTCACAGACGTCAGGCAGGATGTTTCCCCTCAAAGGGCTAAATGCACACAGAGGGTTGACCCTGTGTCCGTTAAGACACGGCCATGCCACGGCTGCAGCGGATGGCATCTCACGCTGCCGTCTCTTCACTGATCTCCCTGTGGAGTCCTATTTCAGTTTGGGTGTGGACATGCAGTGTTTCTACATCCAGACACACAGCGAAAAGGTTTCAGAGAGGACAGGAATCCAGCTCCCGGAACAGCCCGAGGTATGCCTTCATGTCTGTCTGGCCGTTTCTGAACAAAGAGTTCAGAAAACTCTTCCCTGGTGGGGGAGGAAATGCCTGTGTTTTGAAGCACAGGCAGTCTGCAGTTGAGCCCAAGAGTGTCCCAACAGAATTTCAATATGGACTCTTTCTACACTGGCCACTAGGAGGAACTTGAAAGGCTGTTTGCTGCTTCCCCCCCCCCCCCAACCCTTCTTTTTGGTAGAAGTTAAGGTATATCTAGAAGGGATGAGAGCATAGGCCAAGGCACGACGTTGGAAATATCAGCTTAGGTTTACCTTACGTTGTTCCTTTATGGCCGAAAAGTACTATAGATGGCTCCTGTTGATGGAGGGTCCCAGGGACCACCTTGTAGTTGGCTGCCCCATCCTCTACCCTGCTTACGGCTAAGTGGTATTCACAGTCTCCACTAGGTGGAGAAAAAGAGCGGTTATGAAATGTACAAAGTCCAAATAAAAAAACACAGTCGAAGAGTAAAATCCAATTCTAAATGGAACTCGAAAACTTGAGAAGTAATTTAAGGGAACCACATTAAATACTAAAATGTTTAATGGGGCCCATGTGTCCCGAGCAGAGAAAGAGAGGGCGAGAAATGGAACAGAGGAAATCAGGGAGACAATATGTCTGTGCGACTTGTTCTAATTAGGGGCACAGCGCTGCTCAGGATCGTTCATTATAATTTGGTTAAATCTTCAACATGGCCCGGGCACCTCTGCTGAGGGGCGGAAAACAAAAACTCCATCACAAACAGGGTGAGCGACTCTGGAGGTTAATGCCACGCCAGGGTTCGGGAGGGCCCAGTGCTGTTCCTCACCCTCCTGCCAGCTCTTCCTTATAACTCCAGCGCAGAGCTCTAGATTGCAGATGTCTGCGGATTTTGAGGAGGAGCAGGGGAGGGGAGGGGAGGCCATGGGGGTAAGGATGGGGGAGAGGGGTCCCCCTCCCTTCCTGCCCACTCTCATTGTCTCCAAGTTGTCTGTGGCTTAAATCAGTATCTCTGTCTGCCGCTGCAATGGGGATGGGAAGAGTTCAAAGGAGGGAATCAAAACAACCCACAGATCAGAGTGTGGGAGGCATGGGCTGGGCAACCAGAAAACACCCGTGTGTATGTGGGGGTGGGGGGCGTGCAGTGGGAACAGAGACCCTGGAAGAAGGAGAAGGAGCTGGGCCGTGGTGGTGCACACCTGTAATCCCAGCATTCGGGGAAGCAGAGGCAGGCAGATCTCTGCGAGTTCGAGACCAGCCTGGTCTACAAAGTGAGTCCAGGACAGCCAAGGCTGCACAGAGTAACACTGTCTGGGTGGGGCGGGGATGGGAGAGGAAGAGAAGGTGGTCAGAGGCTTAAGGGATTCTGAGTGTCGGGTCAGGGTCAGGTTTAGGTTAAAGCTGTATGTAATGGGTGCGTGATAAGAAGAACCCAGGATGGTGTTGTTGGAAGTCATCCCTAGCGCTCATGTGTATTTGGGTCTGTCTGTTGGGCTCCTGCCTAGCCCTAAAATCTGGGAGGGTTTATTTGCTTTATGCTCTTCCATTCTGCCCTTCAGTCATCCAGCTGTCCCAGGGAGGCAAGGACTGGCCTCTGCTTGTCTATGGGCGCCATTAAGGGCCAGATGCTGCCTGTAGAGATATGAATAAAGCTCATTGAGCATCTGCTATACTGGCACTATGCTGTGCGTTATAGATTTAAACACCAGTAACACCATGACTGGTCCTAAAAGATTCTCACGTCAGGGCAGAGTGAAGTGAGAGTTGTCTGAGAGAAAAGACAGATACATTGTTACATTTCAGTAGGCTAAGTCTAAAAATACGGAGGCACTGGCACCGGTGGGGTCCAAAGCAGGGGAAAAATCTGGTCTGTGATGGCTTATGAAAGCCGGAAAGGGGTTTGTGTCACACAGTGGTCAAGCGCAGACAGGCGGCCGCCTGTGTAAAATGTGCTGGCCATCGTGAATGCTGAGACAGTAAGTGGGATGTTCCAAGAGGTCTTGCCTACCTCCTCACAAGACTTCTCAAGGGTCTTCCTTGAGTCAGAGCCAGAGAGCCACCTGCATCTTGGAAGAAAGCAGTGGGAGATAATCAGGGGGTGCCCTCCCACCTAGGAAAGAGTCACAGGTGCTTTTGGCACGAACAGGAGAAGCCAGAGGATATCCCCCCCTCCAACCCTGGGAGAGAGTATCACCATCTCCATCTTTTGCATCTTTGAGGGATGCATCTGGGCCAATTTGGGCTTCTGAGGAATGCATGAACTTTAGGATCAGGAGACGAGCGGGCAGCACCCACTTCTGTAAACCCCTGTGAGAAACTGCAGAGAGGGCGGGAAGCAGAGGTCAAAGGTAAGGACCCCCATGCTCAAGCTCAGCCTTTAACCCTGGTTTTGAAGGACGCATCCAGGATCTGAGAACCTGTTTTCTCTTCTGCAGTGTCAAAGGGACGTGGTGGGATGAATTAGGGAGGTTTATGCGAATTTTTTTTTTTTTAATTCAAATCCTGGCTGTGGTGAGGCAGGGCAGTGTATTGTGGAGTCTCAAGAGCCCAGATTTCTCCCACAGATGCTTGTATACTGGCTCATTGAGAGCTCAACATGGTCTGTTGGGGGAAGGGTTTTTTTTTGCATCAGTCCCATCTGTGCTGAGAATCTAAGTGGTAGATGGCTGATGGACAGGCTGGCCATTGGCTGGCTGTAGCACTCATCGGCCTGACTTCTTTTAGCTCCATCAATATGGTAGGGGAATCCATGTATACAGTCCTGCAACATTTATTTATGACCTGTTTGCCCGGCATACTACCTGTTTATGAAGAAAAAAAAGAGAAGAGGGATGTGGTCCCTATCCTGTACAACATCACAGGCCGGGGATGAGAGCTCCATGAGCGGAGAGCCAAGCGTTCTCACACACTAACATTTTATTTGCTGTGTTTAATTGCTAATTCCTCAAAGATAGAGATGACTTACAACTGTCAAGAGCTCTGGCTGCAAAGCCAACCACTCTTGATTTCTATGCTTGCCTTAGGCCTTGTTGCTGACTGAGCTTGGGCTGTGCACGGTTCTCTCCTGGAACTGGGTGCTTTGATCACAGGTTAAGGCAAACAGTAACTTTCTCTTTCAAGGGCTGAGATAAGCATTGGGTGAGATGAGGTGTGGAAGCCACAGAATGTCCTTGTTGTCAGGATGCTTTGTTTCCTAACTATTTTATGTCCTAGTCCTTCAGTCTATGGACACTGCATACCCATCCGGTGCCAGGCCCCATGCCCAATGGTAGAAATAAACAACAAGGAACCTCAGCACAGGTGGCCGTTGGTCTTGTAGGGACCTGGGGTTGAGGAGGTGAGCAGATGAGAGGAGAGAAGACACCCTCAGAGCTGCTGTGATGGAGGCTCAAGCAGCGGTGGCTCAGGCCCCAGGAAGCAATGGCCCAAGACTGGGATAGACTGTGTAGGGATTTCCAAGGCTAGGAGCTTCTGAGAGGCATCCTGAAGATAGGTCAGAAGTTGGACTGTTTAATGCCCTCATTTCTCAATAGTCTTGAAATTCTTACCCTCTGCTGCTGTGTCCCCCAGCTGTGTGCTCCAGAAGTTATTAGCCCCTTTCTTAGTCACAGGAGAGCTGAATTCTGCTTTGAGCCCTGCCCATGATCCGCTGTGTGGCTCTGAGCAAATGCTTCCCTTCTCTGGACCTCGGATCACTTGTTGACCTAGTTGAAAGAGCCTCTCACATTGGATTTATTTACTCTATACCCAAAGAAAGATTTGATCAGCACCCACCATATGTCAGACGTGGCTAAGTGCCAAGGAATCTAGAGTGGGTTGTGAAGCATTATGTGTGGCTAGAGCCTAATCCCACAGGGAAAACTGTGGGGAACAGTATAAAACCTAAGCCTCAGGGTTATGCTGCAGCTGGGGTATTTATATACCAGCTCCTGCCAGTCACTGACTGGGAGTTGTTGGGGTGGGTGTGGCAGGAGCAGTAATCAAAGTCCTCGCCACATTTACAGGCAGAGTGCCGTTCCAAGGCTGCGGATATCGACGGAGCAACCAATAACTTCTGCCACAGCTAGACACCACGATGGAAACCAACGTGAGATAAAAAAAAAAACCAAAGGGAAAGGCTGCGCGCATCCCTTTACCTGCCTTACCACACTCCACAGAATTGCCTAGGATCCGGGGATCTTTCACTGAATCTATCTCCTGCCTCGGGCAATTTATTTAAAAAAAATTTTTTTTTTTTTCTAAATCTGGATTTAACCTCATCTGTAAAATGCTGAGGATTACGGAGCTAGTATTCGGTGTGTTCAAGAAGGCGATCAATACAGAGGCTGAACATTGAGCACCCACGCATACTTTATCAGCTCTTCGTATTCTGGAAAGGTTGAGACCCATTGTGATCATTTCACAGAAGAAATTTTCATCACGCCTAGTCCTCAGCTTAATACAGCAAGGATTCAGGATTATCGAGGAATCTGATACAGCATGGGAAGGCAACATACTATCTGAATTCTGTCTTGTATGCATGTATGTGTGCACATGTGTTTCTGTGTGGTTGTGGTCCATGAGTGTGGATATGTGACTGCACGTGTGCAAGCACGCATGTGGAAGCTAGAAGTCAATTTTGCCATTACCTCAGTCATTTTTTTACATTGTGATTTTTTAAAAAAAGTTTTGTTAAGTGATTAATTATTTTAAAAAATATTTTTATTAAATCTTTAATAATTTCATAGACATATACAATATACTTTTGATCATCTACATTTCCTTTTTCCCCTCCCCAACTCCTTTTGGATCCACCTAATCTCTCACTCCTTTCCTTTTAACCTTTGGAAAAAAAAACAAAACATTGAGTCCAATTTTTGCTGCTCATATACTCACGGCATGGAGTCACCCACTGGAACTACCAGGACCCATACCCTTAAAGAAAACTGACTTTCCCATAGCAGCCAACGACTGTCAACAGCTCCTGGGCTAGAGGTGAGGGCTAGTGAGCTCCTCTTTTGTCCATGCTGGAATGCCGACTGGCCTGATCTTTTGTGCAGACAGCCACAGCTGCTGTGAGTTTGAGTGCAGGCGCTATGAAATCCTGAAGACACTGTTTCATCCTTGTCCTCCCTGGCCTCTGGCTCTGACAGTCTTTCTGCCCTTTCATCTGCAATGTTAGCTGAACTGTGTGTGTATGTGTGTGTGTGTGTGTGTATGTATGTGTGTGTGTGATACAGATATTTTAGTCATTTAGATATTTAGGCTAAATATCCTACAGACCCTTGCATTCTCTGCAGTTTGATACAATGTCTAGTAATTAAAATAATAGTAGCAGGCTCACCCCTAGCACCTGTGAGCTCCCAGTTATGGGTTATTGGCTATATTTACAGTGCCAGGCTATGCATTTCCTGCTGTGCAATGGGCCTTAAATTCAATGAGAAATTGGTTGATTGGTTACCCCCAGTATATTCATACCACTATTACACCCATGGGTGTATCTTACCAGTGTAGCCAATACTGTGCTTGGAGGGTTCATAGCTAGGTAAGACTGTCTATAACTGTCCCCCCCCCCACCTCCAGCAGCTTAGATAGCTCCTTCTGGTACTATGAAAGCTAGCCAGAAAAAAAAGCATCTTAGTCACTACCATCATTATTTCTCCATGTTTAGTAACCAAGGTATGTGGTGTTTTAGCAAGAGGGTTTTACAATACCTGTTTTTCTTTTTGGGGGTGGTGGTGGTCTCCAAGACATGTCTGGCCAACAACTCCTACCTAGCATTGGGTTTTTATTTATTAGCCCATGTCTTCTGGGTTGAGAATTATATATATATATAATTATATAATATATATCCTATTTTGAATTACCCCTCTCTCTTCCTCTGTCCTCTTCCCTATCTTCCCACTCCTTTTCTGCTTAAATCTTCCCACCTCTACTTCCTTCTTCCACTTTCATGTCTGATGTGTTCTCCTATTCCCCCTCCCTCAAGGACTGTCTTTCCTCCCTCCTTCCAATGGCCTCTTTTTATCTTTCTGGTTTTCATCAGCACTCAAAGCTAAACACACCCCCTAGAAATTCATAGCTGGGGTCTACTTCTACGGGAGGACGCGCAGTGTTTGTCTTTCTGGTCCTGGGTTACCCCATACAGTGTATTTCTCCAGATCCACCCATTTTTTCTGCAAATTTCATAATTTATTATTTTTTTATTACTAAGTAAAATCCCATTGTGTACAGGTACCACATTTTCAATGTCCATCTATCCATTAATGGACATCAACACTGTTCCGTTTCCTCACTGCTGGGACTGAAGCCACAATGAACATGAAAGTACAGGTATCTCTGTTATTGGATATGGAGTTGACACTGGTTTCCATGGTGGCTTCACCAGTTTACACTCCTGCTAGCAGTGAATGAGGCTTCGAGTTTCCACATCCTCATCAGTATTTGTGGTTATTTGTTTTCTTGATAATAGCCATTCTGACTGGAGTAAGATAAAATCTCAAAGTAGTTTTGATTTGCATTTCCCTGATTGCTAAGGATATTGACCACTTTTCAAAGTTTTATTAGCTATTTCTATTCTCCCGAGATCTCTGTTCCACAGATGTTTGTTTGTTTGTTTGTTTTGAGACAAGGTCTAACTCTGAGCTCTGGCTGAGATGGAACTCAGTACATGGGCCAGGCTGACCTCAAATTCACAGAGATGGATCTGCCTTTTTCTCTGTCTTATAAGTGTTGGAATTAAAGGTGCGAGCCACCACTCAGCCCCATAGATGATTCTAATTACGTGTTTTCTTCGTGGTTACTTTTGCAAAGACTTTTGTACATTCTAGACACCATCTTCCGTCAGCAAGGATTTTCTTCTATTCTGTAGGCTGCCTCTTCACTCGATAACCAGGACAGAAACTTTTTAGTTTCAAGGTGTTCCACTCGTCAATTGTTGGTCTTATTTCCTGAGTGAATGGAGTCTTGTTCAGAAAGCCCTTTTCCATGCCTATATCTTGAAGTATATTTCCTACCTTATCCTCTGGTACGTTCAGAGTTTCAGTTCCAATTTAAAGGTCTTTATCCATTTGAAATTGATTTATATCAAGGGTGAGACATGAGCATCATGCTTCCTTCTTCTACCTACGGCCATTCAGTTTCCTCCGCACGATTAATTGAAGAGGATGTCTTTTTCCCAGTGTGTATTATTGGCTTCTTTTTAAAAAAAGTCCAATGGCTGTTGCATGAACTTATATTTTTTCCTCTGTTATGTTCTTGGTATTTGTGTCTGGTTTTGTAATAGTACTGTGATGTCTGTCTTTACAATGGCTCTGTAGTTTAACTTCAAGTCTGGCACAGTGATGCCTTCATTAGCATTCTTACTGTTCAAGATTTGCTTTGGCTATTCAATTCTTTTCTTCTTCTATATCCGTTTGAAGATTGTTTTGTTTGTTTGTTTTTATTTCTGTGAAGAACTAAATTGACATTTTGAGTGGGATCCCATTGCATTTGTAGATTGCTTTGGAAGAAATTTTCATAATATTAATTTTCACATTTCATAATGTTGATCCTGCCACTCAAAAAAAGTGTGGATGGTGGGAGTTTTTTAGTGGTTTTTTTTTTTTTGTTCTAAGGTATATATTTCCTGAGACTCTTATGGTTTGATGGTTTTCACGATTTCTTTCACAGTATATGTGTTGCTATATAGGAAGTTTCCTGATTCTGTGTCTCAATTTTGTGACTTGACACCTTGATAAAACTATTTTTCCACTCTGGGAGTTTCCTGGCCGAGTCTTTATGGTCTCATGTATGGAGTCATGTCACCTACAAATAGAGATATTGTGACTTCTTCCTTTCCTGTTTGTATCCATTTTATTTCCTTCTCTTGTCTCATTGCTCTGGTTAAGACTTTAACTGTGATGTTAAGTAAGAACAGGGAGAGCAGCCAACCCTTACCTTTTCCTGATCTTAGTGAAAATGCTTCAAGGTTTTCTCCATTCAGCATGCTGTTGGTTACAGTGGGTCATGCACAGCCTTTATTAAGCTGAGGTATGTTTCCTCCATTGTTTGTCCTTTAAAGGCTTTTATTATGAAAGGGTGCCGGATGTTTTTAAAGGTCTTTTCTGCATCTACGGAGATAATCATGTGATTTCTTTCCTTGAGAACATTTATTTGATGAATTGCATTTATTGATTTATGTATATTGAAGTGTCCCCAAATATCCAAAATGAAGTTAAATTGATCATAGTGAATGATCTCTTTGATGTGTTCTTGAATTCACTTTGAAAGTATTTTATTGAGAAATTTTGTGTTTGTGTTCATCAGAGAGGTTGGTTTATAGTTTTCTGTTTTTAATTGTCTTTTGTCTGATTTTGAAATCAAGATGAATCTGGATTCATAAAAAGAGTTTGGAAGCATTTATTCTTTTTAATTATTGAATAATTTGAGCGGTTATTGGTGTTAGTCTGGTGGAATTCTGTGCTGAGATCCTTTGAGTCAAAGCTTTTTTTTTTTTAATTACTGCCTCAATATCATTTTGTATTATAGATCTGCTTGGATTATTTATTTCATTTTGGCTTAGCTTTAGTAAGTCATCCACATCTAGAAATCAATCATGTCTTGTAGAGTTTCTGGATAATGGATAATACATTTTAAAGGTGTGCCCTCATAATTTTCTGGATTTTGTTGGTATCTGTAGTAATGCCTGTTTTCATCTCTACTTTTGCATCTTCTTTGAGTTGTTTGAATATATTTATAATGATTTTTGAATTGTGTATCTGGAATTTTGTCTGTGTCATTTTCACTGGGGAGTCGTTACTAGGAGACTGGTAAGTTCTGGAAGAGACAAATTGTTCTGGGTTTTCATGTTCCTAGTGTTCTTGGAACCTAGTAGCATTTCACCTGTAGTTATATTTTTGGTTAAAGCACACACTTGTGTGTGCATGCATTTATGCGTGTGTGTGTGTGTGTGTGTGTGTGTGTGTGCGCGCACACACATACATGTGTGACGTAATCTGGTGATCTTTCTGTTCTTAGTGGAAGTGTTTGCAGTGTTCAGGAGACACTAGGTAGTAGTAGCATTGAAGGGATGTGTTCCTCTTTCAGACTGTTGTTTGGCGCCAGGTTCTGTCTGTAGACCGCCATTGCAAGATCAGTATCATCTGTAACTACGGTAACCATTCAGCAATAGCTCCATTATGAAACGGAGGGTCAGAGGACAGTCATTCCTTAACTACTAATTGTTCGGGTAACTGATGGTACTGTGCAGACTAGTCTATTAGTTATTGTAGATATGGAGAAAATATGTAGAAAGATGAAAGAAACTACAGTGGGACCACTGATTGGTTTTTCGCTACTAGATAGGAGTTAGATAGAAAGGACAATGGTAGAATAAAAAAAAGGTTTGTAGGGTGAGATGTGGGAATTTGCTTAAAGGTATGCCGAAGAGAGAAGGATGAAGACATGAGCTCAAATAACGTAGAATAGTTTTGTCTCTCGGAGGCCGAGTGCCAGAGGCAGTGAGCTACGGCAGCTTGTTTTCTTTGGCAGAGGAGTAAAATAAAGATTATAGGTTATTATATGGAAGGGGGAAAAAAAGCAAAACCAAACATGAACAGTGAGGGATCCGGGTGTCTTGCTGTGTTGGCCTTGGGTATTATATAAGTAGGAAGAGCCTACTTGCATGGAGGCTGCCTGTGGGGCTGGATTCCGTACCCTGACCTCACAATCAAGCCATAGGCAAACAGGGATGAAGTTTCTATGCACCCTCAAGCCTCTAGTGGTGGCCTGGAGCTGGGGTTGATATACAGGTGTGTTCTGGGAGTTGGGGCCCCAGTATGGGTGTACCCCTTACCTCAAATGGCAAAGTGGAGTGGGACCTACCTTGGATTCTAAAACAGGGTCTCTCAGTGGCTTTGGCTAGACAGATTGTCCAGTGAGCTTTAGAGATAAGCTTGTGTTTACCTCCCTGTTAAATGCATACCACTATGTCCATTTTTTTTTAACATAGACTTCAGGTTCTCAGGCTTGCAGGACAAGCAAGCACTTTCCTGATTGAGCCATTTCTCTAGTTCTTAATTCTGTCATTTGCAAGGAGCTGATCCTTGAGAGACCTCAGGGAGGGCATTGGAGATTAATAGAATACAGTAAAGAGGCTGTGACTCTGGCCACTGCAGCTTTTTTTGGCTCCGTCTCGGTGTGCCCAATCCTAGAATCTTGTCACCTGTGATCCTGTTACCATGTTCAGAGAATCCCTTGTCACAGGGCTTTTCAAGGCTTTTAAACTAAAAAATCGAAGGCTCCTGCTTGAAGTGTGGGTTCCCTGGCAAGAGATAGGGGAAGTGTTATACCATAAGCTCATAGAGTTTCTTTCAAATCTCACATTATTAAAATCAGTGGACAGAGTGGCCTCTTGGTTCTTGAGAAGCTTAGGCAGGAAGATCACAAGTTCTAGGCCAGCCTGAGCTATAGAATGAGACCCCATCCAACTCAAAAACAAACAAACAAACAAACAAACAAACAAAAATGAATCAGGTGTTTCATCTGACATCCATTAGAGATATATTTCAATATAAAATAATTTATAAATAATATTAAGGAGTAAAGCTGACTCTCTAAGACGTACCTTGTTTCTTTCACTGCTTTAATAACTCCTGAGCATACCGGCGTGGAACCCAGGACCATGTGTCCCTACTGAGACCAGGTATCCTGTGCACGCCCACTTCCCGTCTCACTCCATTTCCTTGCTGCTCCTCTCCCTTTTCACAGTTGCTTTTTCTTTTTTAAAAATAAACAAATAATTAATTAAATTTAAAATATATATTATTTTTTTACTTTGCATCCAGATCGATGCCCCTTCCTCTTCCACAAGCTCCTCCCTTGCCCCTCCCCACTTCTCCATCTCCTCAGAAGAAAAAGGAGGTCTCCCATGGGTACCAACTCACCCTGGCACATTAGGTAGATACAGGACTAGGTGTGTCTTCTCCCGCTGAGGTCAGACAAGGCAGCCCAGTTAGAGGAATGGGATCCAAAGGCAGACCTTGGAGCCGGAGATGGCCCCCACTCCAGTTGCTGGGGGACCCACATGAAGACCAAGCTGTGTATCTGCTATATATGTGCAAGGAACCTAGGACTAATCCATGTGTGCTCTTTGGCTGGTGGACCAGCCCGGTTGACTCTGTAGGTCTTCTTGTGGAGTCCTTGACTCCTCTGGCTCCCTCAGTCATTCCCCTCAACTCTTCCATAGGACTCCCCAAGCTTTATCTAATATTTGGCTGTGGGTCTCTTCATCTGTTTCCATCAGCTGCTGGGTAAAGCCTCTCAGAGGAGTTATACTAGGCTCCTGTCTAGAAGCACAGCAGAGTGACATTAATAGTGTCAGGGATTGGTTCTCTCTCATGGGATGGGTCTCAGGTAAGGCCAGTCTTCCGTTGGCCACTCCCTCAATCTTTGCTCCATCTTTGTTCCTGCACATCTTGAAGGCAGGGCAAATTTTGAGTCTAGTTGCTCTTTCTCTTCTTCAATGTCTATTGCTTCACTATGGTGGCACCTGTGACAGTATTGGACATTGTTTAAGTGTGCTGGTGGTTTTCAAGTGGCAAGAAAAAGCCATTGATATGAAAGAATGTGTCCCTAGAAGCATACACTGGAAACTTTATTGCCAATGAGACAGTAACTGGGATGTGAGGGACCATCCCTTATCAATAGGCTAATATCATCATCGCAGACATGAGTTCTCTATGAAGGGATGAGTTAATTTTCATTCTTTTCTTCCTTGAACATTCTATTGCCATGTAAGGAACAGTGTTCCTGTCCTATGTAGGACATGGCCTTCAAAAAATATATATATCAGAAAAATGACAATCAGACCCTTACCAGATACCAAATGGGCCAGCTTCTCAGCTTACAGAACAGTGAGAAACAAAACTCTCTTCTTTATAAATTACCCAGCCTTGGATATTTTGTTACAGTAGCGCAGAGCAAGACATGATCTTAATCTATTTTCTGTTGCTAAGACTACTGTATATACTACTATAGACCATGTTTGTTAAAAAGAAAAGAGGTTTGTCTTGGCTTGTGGTTCTGAAGGTGCATGACTGAGTCATCACTAGATGTGGTGATGACTCAGATCACCACATCTAGTGATGACTCTCTTGTTGGCAGTGTCCCAAGGCTGTGAAGGGTATCACATGATAAAAGACAGAGAGTATATATATATTTTCTAGTCTCTCTCTCCTTGCAAAGCCTCCAGTATCAAACATGGTCTTAGCTAACCCTAGTCAGTTCCCCCAAAACCCACCTCTAAATATTATTAGATTAAGTCTCCACCTTTCTCGATATCTCTCAGTGAGGATCACAGGGAAGAAATGATCAAAGAACAGCAAGGTCTGTGACCCTGCTCAGGAAGGACAGCCCCCCCCCCCATTCCCAGCCTCTGTGCTAAGGTTGATGCTGTGCCTTCAACACTATGAGGAACAGTCAGAGGTATACCCGAGCCCACCATTGTTTGAAGAGAGAGGTGGAGGCTGGAGAGAAGAGAGCCAGCCTCTGACCAAATAATTATAGTTCCTTAAGCTGAGAGTTAGGAGAGAGAAGCATGAGGTGTGAAGAAAGTGAGCTCGTCTCATTGGGGAGGGGAGGGTAGGGTAGGGTAGGGTAGGGTAGGGGAAGGCTTCCCTGGAAGATGCCTGTAGAGTCATGAGCTGAAGGTTGAAGAGGGAAGGATGCTCTAGGTAGAGCATAGTGAGAGGCAGGGCTGTGACAAGAGAACATGGCCGTTGGAGGAACCGGATGCAGACTGGCCTGTTTTTATGTGAAATAACAAGTGTGAAGAGATGAAGCTGGTGTCCCATGAGGCCCAGAATTCAGAGCCAGTTGTCTCTCAGGATAAGAAATTTAAGTGTGTGTGTGTGTGTGTGTGTGTGTGTGTGTGTGTTTTTCTAAGAGGCTACTATACAGTGTGTATGTGTGTATACATGGGTGAGTGTGCTTGGGTGCTTGTATGTGTGCAGGTGGGTGATTCCCTGTGTGCATGAGCATGTGGAGGGGGTGGGGGAGAGTAGGGGGAGTGTTTGTGACGGCAACACAGACTAGTGAGTGGATTCTGTCAGCAGCTTTCTGTGAGCCTGTGATATAAGCTGGAACCCTTGTGACCAGCCACACCTGAAGATAAAATAAAGAGGCTGACATTTCATCATTGTCACAGGATGTAATTAGGGACGATACAGGCTTAAGAGTCTGAGAGCAAATGGATGAATCAGAATGTGTAGAAGGCAGCATGGAAGAAGGTCAATGCTCTTTGGATGGTTCCTACAGTGAAACCTGATTGATTGAGAACTGGACAATTGAGTGGCCTTCGGAGACTCTGCAAAAAATCGCTCAGGTCCTTCTACTATTCTTTGGGAACAACTCAGGGTGCAAAGCTGTAGGCTCAGGTTTCTGGATTTGTGAATGAATTATGCCAGAAGGCTGATAAGCAGGAGGGATGCTCCATCACCAACATTTAAGCAGAAGCAAAGGGTGGGACAGTGCAGGGAGGAGTAGATGGGGGTAAGGAATAATGACCTCACTTTTGCCTAGCCAGATGGCCTCATGGGCTGAGCAAAAAACCCGAATGACTGACCAATTTGTCATGCATTCCCTCCTCACTGGACTCCCCATCCATCTAAGTTCCTAGGGTGGCTTTTTAGATATCGGAAATGTAGAAGAAAATTCACTTTCTACAGCCTAAGCTGTTGGAGTCCCCACTTAAAGCAGTGGGTTTTGAGACAGAGTTTTTGTTTGGTGTGTGTATGAGTGTGTGTGTGTGTGTGTGTGTGTGTGTGTGTGTGTGTAGCTCTGGCTTTCTTGGGAACTAGCTCTGTAGACTCTGTCTTCAAACTCAGAGACCCACCAGGCTCTGCCTCCTGAGTATTGGGATTAAAGAGGCCGGTACCACCACTGCCTGGATTAAACCAGTGTTAAAAACCATCTCTTTCTTGCAAAAGGCAGGACCACAATCGACTGGGAAAGAGATGTAGGTTTTGACTGGGGAAAGAGTTTCAGAATATCTCCAGCATGCAGCTGGGCGAGGGAGCCTTGTGGAGGGACCCTTGCACTGTGCTGACAGGAAGAACAGATAAAAAGCTTTACCCACAGGACAAACTCATTGAACACTGTGGCAAGCAGTCTTTTTCACAATGCCCCAGCCTTTCCACATAGTCTTCTAGAACTTTTAAATATCAGAGTCTAAGTAGCTTAACCTTTGCAACTGCTTCATTAATAGAACATAGCAGAAGCAATGCTGTAAACAGGCCCCAGAAGGCAACATGGCTGTCCCTAGCCCTCTCCCTTTGTTGTAGTCCATCTTGGAGTCCTGCCATCATGTCAGAAGGAAGGCCGAGCCACATGGAGAGGCTGTAGGTGGTACTCCTGTAAGCAAACTTCCTGCATACCCAGACCCTTCCCCAGGAGATACTGAGTGGAGCAGAGCTATGTCACTTTCCTGAGTCTTGGCTCATTGCACATTTGTGAGCAAAAGAAATAGCAAGCTAAGTGTGTGCATTGAGTGAACTCGAGGCTTGTGTGTATTAAACACTAAGATGCACACTTAGCCCTCTGTGGACGTTTTAAAAGACAACTATGTTTTATGGCTCCCCAGCTTTTTGGCTAAGATCGAGTGAAGACAGTAAATTTTAAGGGTGATTTATTATGAAGCCGTAATAACTGGAAGCAGTGTGTTACAAAATAGCTGGACGAGTGACACTCACCATTCGTGGGAGCTCTTCAGAGTTCACAAAAGGGTCTCACACCATGGCCTTAGCCAGGAGCTGAAGAACCCTGGGAGAGTGGTGTGGTGCTGTTAGGATTGTACGCAGGCTGCTGAGGCTTAGAGTGACGAGAGGGTGGCTTAGGGGACACGTAGCTGGTAGCTTCTTTTCTGAGAGAGACAACTTGTCCTAGGCTAGTTGACCAAGGCCTAACCTTAGAGCCCAGAGGTTCAACAGAGAAAACCCTACACAGAGCATCTTCCAGAGAGTAGAATGACACCCAGGCACAGTCACACAAAGCCACAGATAGAAAGGAACGTAAGTCCCAAGAGATTCATTCATTCATTCATTCACTCACTCATTCATTTTTTTCAAAAATAGGTACAGAACCCTACCACATTCTATGAACGAATACCCCTCTGACTCCCTGGACTCCCTCTTTAGTAGCAGATTTCCTGTAACCCCCATTGTTTATGAGCTGAGTATCTCACCCCCAGGACCTTAGAAAGTGACTCTTTACAGGTCGGGGCTTTGAAGCACCAAGGGAGGCAGAATGAAGTCCTATGGTGGGTCCCAATTTAATATGAGTGTCTTTATAAGAAGAGATTAATTTGGGCCAGTGAGCTGGCTCAGAAGGTAACGGGGCTTGCTGCCAATCCTGATGAACTGTGAGAAAATTTATTTCTTTTGTTGAAGTGATCTATTGTGTGGGCCCCATGCGACAGAGACCCAGTAAACTCAAAGTCGCTGAGAGTTCCTGTTGGGTTATGATCACTTCTTCCAGGACAATTAGTGAGGGCTGCATTTGAGTTAATTTCTCATAAGGCTCGATCTGGGGCTGTAGATATGGTTCAGTGCTTTAGATGACATATTGCTCTGGCAGAGGGTCTGAGTTCAAGTCTCAGGGCCCATATCCAGTAGCCCAACAGCTGTCTCTGACTCCATTTCCAGGTGATCTCATGTCCTCTTCTGATTCCCATGGGCACCATACTCATGTGCGCACATAATTTTATAATAAAATTTAATCTTTAATAAAGATATAAAAAGATAGATTGGGGTAAGGGGCATGGTTCTAGCTGGAAGGCATGGTTCACAGGATTAGGGCAACCAAGAATCGCAACAGCTCACACTTCAGTTAAGGCAGGAGTGTGAGAAATTTAAAATGTCTGTTCCCCAAACCTGAACATCACCTTTCTTTTCGATCCCATTCAAATAACGGGCATTTGGAAGTCCTTCCCTGGATCTATACAAATACAAGCAAGTAGATGGCTATTGTTGGAAGAATTGACTCCTTTGTGTGCAAACCTGATTGCTGAATGAAGAAGTCAGTTTTCTAAGAGTCTATGGCCTTCTGAGATGGAAGACAACAACCATACCCTCCTCTGTTCCCTATGGTTCAAAAGGAGTCCTAACCAAGTTCCTGTGGCCAGATGGGTAGCAAGCTCCCCAAAATAGTTATTTGAAGGAACAGAGAATCTATCCCAAGGCCCTGGATTCCCACATGGTGACTTTAAGCCTCCCAGGGAAAGCTGGATCAACTACGCTGTAGCTGCTACTGCTAACGGTGCATCTGATCACCCGTTCCCCGCATAGTGACTAGCCCTAGCACTGGCTGTGGGAAAAAAATGAGAACCTTAAGGAATTGATTATTTTGGTGGAAATCCTAGGATTCTCAGTACTAATTCTTAATCACACCACAAGTTAGCGGATTTTCATTGATGTACTCACCCAAGAAGCTAGGGTTCCTCTGCTTGCTAGAAGAGATGAAGAACAGGGCCCTCTGTGTTGAGAAAGTTCTGCGTTCTTGGGTTGCTTAATTGGCACAGGACAGTTACGCACAGATCATACCTGTGAGGAACTATTGGTTCTCCTAGTGTGCGCATGTGTGCACGTGTGTGTGTGTGTGTGTGTGTGTGTGTGTGTGTGTGTGTGTGAGTGTGACTGTGTGTGTATGCGTATGTGTGAATCTCATCATGTAGCCCAGGCTGGTCTTGAACTAGTGAGCCTCTGACCTTGGTCTCCTGTACGCTGGAACTACTGGGTATATGCTGGACTCATATGGGTTTCCTAGCACAAAGATGCCTTTGTTTGGTAGCTAAGTACACTGACCAGAGCCCTCATGATGGGATCTGTGCTTTTTTATTTGTGCCTCAGACAGACCCTGAGCCCCTTCTACCCCATGAGGTACATGGTCCTCAAAGAGGAAAGGAGTCTCACTTACTCCGTGTCTCCTGACACCCTGATTTTGAACTTTCCAGCTTTCAGAACTGTAGAAAGTACATTTTTTGTTGTGGTTGTTGATAAGCTTCCCAGTCTCTGGCATTTTGTTATAGTGGCTTCAGTGGGCTAAGGTGCCCTTTCTGGTTTTGCTTGTGGCTTTCTCACTATGCCCAGGCTGAGCTGTGCATTCTCACCATGGATGACTGTATTGCCAGTGTGCACAGGAGAGAGCTGAACAGCTTCTGCCCCTCCAGGGCAGAACTTATGATTGTCTTTGCATCCCTTGGCCAGCACGTCCTTGGCTAGTCTCTCTTTCCTCTGCAACTTCCCTTTACTCTGGTGCCCCCTGCCACCATGTTCATCTTTCCAGGGCAAGATGAGACTGTTGGCTACAAAGCAGAGGATTGAACACTTGAAACCCCACAATCAAGTGTCTCCTCTCGTTTGGAAGTTGGTGTACTTTAGGGGGAGGGAAGGGAAGGGAAGCCAGGCTGGATAAGAATCAACCTCGGAGCATGGCTTCTCCAGTATTGGGGCTGCAGAGAGGGTAGGAGAGAGGCCTATCCTCAGCTGGGCTCAAAGCCTGTCCTGTGCCCATTTGTTTTAAAACTAAGGTTCTTGGAGGAAGAAGAAAGTTAGCAGTCATAACCAGCCTGGAGCAGATCAGCTCCTGGAAACTAGCAACTCAATCTTCTCTGGGACACCTGCTCAGAAGTTTGGGGTGACAGGGTGTACTCATTTTGCACATTTCAGATCGATCAGGCTGGATGCTGGAGTTTTTCTTGGTTTTTCTTTGTCAGATGGGGTATTGGAGAGCCAGTGAGTATGTAACAGCTTGCTGAGGTCACTCAACAGATTGAGGTCTGGCCCCGGGGTACACAGCTCAGGTGTCTGTCTTCCATGCTATGTTGTCTGTGGGGGCCCCATCTGGGTGATGTTGGCTGTAAGAAGAACAGTGTGGGCCTCCCATGTGTCCCTTGGTCTCCAGGCTAGTCTGTCAGGCCCCATGGAGGAACTGAAAAAGGACAGAACCCCTGCTATTTGAGGTAACGGGTTCTGTTGGGGGAAAATGACCACCATTTATTAAATGACTATAATAGAGAAATGTTGAATAAGGCCACCCTGGACTCAGTGTCTGGAAATCAGCTAGAAAGCAAAATTTTTCTTCAGCCCAAGAGCTTGGAAACAATTGTGGAAACAATTGTCCAGAGGGTGTTTAATGTCTTGGTAGCCCATTTCTGAGAGTCTTGGGGCACATGAGGCCTTGGCCATGCATGATAGCTTGCCAAACCACTCACCTTCCCAAGCCTGACTTGGCTCCTCATGGGTAACTTGTATAAACATGTGCCTGTCCAACAGAGAGGTCCCCAGGCTTTTGCTGTGCACAGAAGCTCTGCCAGGATGGCAGAAATAGGACCTAGTCCATGTCTTCCCGTTGCCTGGCATTCAGCAATCACCTCCTTTCCTTTTGCAGTCCCCTCCTCTTTCTGCTCTTATAAACCTTTGGCCACATAGAGCTTGTACCTCCTTCTTCCAGGGAGGGAATGAGCAGCTTGCGAAACCAATCCCATCCGGACAGGGTGCCCTGTAACAGAATGCTGGAGCCTAAGACCCTCTGAGCCCAAAGACAGGGCTGGCACAAAGAGTCAGCAGCCACACAAATGAGAGGATGAGAGGACTTTCTGCTCTGCAGGCCCCACCTCTCATCCTCTGTGTCTTCCACAGAGACGGCTGTGGGTCGCATTGGAGGGTGACATTGTTTCTTTTACCCTAGGGGACATTTGCTCATGCCCAGATACAATTTTGGTGCTTAGGAATGTAGGAGTTCTGGGATGAGAATATGGCTAAATGGGCAAGCGTGCTTGTTGCATAATCATGAACGCCCCAAGTTCAAATTCCCAGCTCATACACAAAAAGCCAGGCCTAGCCACATACTTACTTACCTGCAACCACAGCACCATGGGAAGTAGAGACAGGGTCGTTACAAGGTTCAGTAAGAGAAACTGAACAGGATAGAGAAGAGTAGAGCAGGACACCTGGTTGTCCCCTTCTGATCTCCAAGTATGCACATGGACACACACACACACACACACACACACACATACACACACTCAATCACACATGGACGCTTCCAAAATGAAATAAAACGATGCTAGTAGAAACATAAAAAAACAACAAACAAACAAACAAACAAAAAAAAAAACAACTGGTGAGTTGGGTTTGGGGATGCTACTCTGCATCCGGGTGGTCCCTTCCACAAAGAGTTACACGGCCCAGAATGTCAGCATTGTGGAAGGTGAGAAACCAGAGGGAGACACAACACAGGGATTTGTCACACACACGGAAACCAGCTCTAGGCGATAGGGTCTAGAGCTACCGTAGTGTACATTAGTGTACATTGCCCTGGACAGCTGCCGAGCACTGTTACAGATGACCGAGAAGCTGGCTCTGAGAGCTGGGTCCCTCCCCTGCCCCCCCCTCATTTCAGGCTTAAACATGTTGAAACCAGACGTGCTCCAAGACCCCCTGTCTGTATAGGCTGGTTCCTTGACTCTGTGACAGGGAAGAAGGGCCAAATAGTCCAGGAATAAAAACCCCGTGAACCTGAGAACAGTTAAGAGGGTAAAAAGGTTTCCAACAGAGGTTTCTCTTGTTTATCCCATGTCGTGGAAGTGCCTGCAGTGGAACGAGAAGCTTATCCAGGGCCAGAAAGTCTGATAGGATCACCAGCTGAGTGCCTCAACTTCCCCCGTCGGTTTCTGATCTGTGTCTTCTTTCACCTGGAAGCCTCAGCAGAGGGCAGGCTGCCCTGCCTGGGACTCTCACTCTCGGAAACTCCAGCTGGCGGCCTCAGCAGGACTGCCCTCATCAAGGCCTGCTGGATGCTTGAGAACCCAATCGATGATGTTTCCTTATCCCCCTATCTCTTGTTACTTAGTCCTTTACTTGGGCTTGCTGTGTATTTAATAAACTCACTCGTTCTCAACCCAAAACAAGGCTACCATAGACGATTCTCCAAACCGTACAGAACAGGGATAGAAAGGTATACATTTTCTAGACAGAAGCCCGGGCATGGAGAGTGGGGTGGGTCTCATTTTGGTTTAGACCGCAACATCCAGGTCCTGTGTGATACACCTGCTGGTGGTAATGACTGGTTCCAGACACCAAGGCCACCAGTCAGGACCTGGAAGTGGTACCCTTCAGTTTTGCTGTTACCTGACAGCTGAAGTTGGTGATAGGCTTTCTTGATTGGCATTGTTTTGAAATCAGGGACTGTGGACATATCCAAAGATAATCTATCATTGTTTGTTATGAGCATGACTCCACATGCGTGTCCTTTTTTTTTTTTTTTCATTATAAAAATCCACTAGAGGGCACATCAATGCTAAATCTTCCGGCAGGTGGGACAAATAATATTTTGTAGGAGCATTAGCTTCCTGGGTAACAACAGGGACCCGTAAGGCAGGTATAGGGACAAAAATTAAGTTGTTGATTCCCACCTCTCCCTGATGCATGCTCTGCCTGCCAGATGGGGATAAGAAGGTGGCTTGTGAATTCATGAACACAGCCTGGTGTGAATCTGTCCAGAGGTGACATATGCTGTCTCTAGGAAAAAAAAAAACAAAGTTAGGCATAGGCTGGGTATGAAAATTCACTTCTGAGAAAGGGCTTCCTCAAGCCTTCCATTTCCTTCTCCTCAGGATTCATACCACCAAGATCTGGACTACCTGGCCAAGTGGGCTTCACCCCGAGCCAAGCAGAAAGAGGTGCAGCTACTGAGGGGTTCTCAACCTGTGGGTGGTGACCCCTTTGGGGGAGGGGCGAATGACTCTTTCACCGTGGTCACCTAAGATCATCAGAAAACACAGATATTTATATTATGATTCATAACAGCAGCAGAGTTGCAGTTACGAAGTGGCGACGAAAATAATGTTATGGTCCGGGGTCACCACAACGTGAGGCACTCTATTAAAGGGCCCGCAGCACTGGGAACATTGAGAGCTGCTGGTCTAAGGTCTCCGGGGTTTCTTTTTTAGTGTGGGAGGCTGGGAGTCCTGAGAAGCGTCTAAGTTTCATAGTGTGATTACTCTCCAACTTCCACAGGCACAGGGAGGAGAGACCGGGCTGCAGACAGGCCCGCACATAAGGAAAGCTGTGTTGTGTCGGTACCTACCTTGCTAGGGAGTATAAGAGAGCGCCATTTGATGGGGACAGGTGGAGAGAGTGAGAACAGTTGGGTAGGGTGAAGCCTGGGTGCCCTGAGCTCAGGCCAGAAAAGCAAATGATTCACTGAGGGCAGTAAGTCTGGGCTGAGCTAGGGACAAGACTTCTAGCAGGGCTTCAGTTTGAACTTGGGCCCTGTGCCTACTAAGGGTTTCTGTTTCTACGATGAAACACCATGACCAAAAGCAACTTGAGGAGGAAAGGTTGGTTTGTTTGTTTGTTTTCCCATATCCTAGCTTGTAGTCTTCAGGGCAGGAACCTGAAGGCAGGAACTAATGCAGAGGCCTTGGAAGAAAGCTGCTTCCTTACTTGCTCTCCAGGGATCGCACAGCCTGCTTCCTTCTATACCATTCCCAGTCCTGGCAGTACCCTCCATGGTCTGTGCCCTTCCACATAAACCACAGGCTGCCTACAGGACAGTCTCATGTGGGCATTTTGTCAGTTAAGATCCCCTTCTCCCAGATATGTCTAGGTTTGTGTCAAGTTGGCAAAGATCAGCAGCAGCAAGCTGGATGAGCCCCATCTCCATCCCTTAAACCTTGATGTTGAGCATCTGTTCTTGGGGCTTGGGGGCAACATCTATGCTCAGAAATAAGAGATGGTTCCCTCTTTTCCTACTAACACTTTCCAGAGGTAAGTTAACATTAGCCAATATATTCATACACAGACAGGGCTGGCTCCAAAGCTGAGTGGGGGGATTTATTTTATTCTTTTATGCAAATGGCTGTTTTGCCTGCATGTATGTATGTACACCACATACAATGCCTGGCACCCATCCAGGCCAGAGGAGGGCATCAGATCCCTCTAGAACTGGAGATGGTTGTGAGCTGCCATGTGGGTGCTGGGAACCAAACCTGGGCCTTCTAGAAGATCAGCCAGTGCTCTTAACTACAGAGCCGTTTGGCAGCGACTTTAAGGTGCGGGCTTATCTAAAAGTTTCCCAGAGCTGCTTAGAATTGCTGCTCTAGGCTATGCCGAAATGCTATGGAAGCCTGGGTGGGGCAAATGGAAAAGTCCGTGAGATCAATTTTGCCTTTCTAAATTTGTTTTTGTGCTGATTTTGACCTAAACAAAACACTGTATTCGGCGTTCACCCCCATCTTCTGTGGCCCCCTGGATACCACCGTGGTTCTATGTCAACACTTCTGGGTGATCCCGCCTGGGCATTATGATGCTCAAAGATGCAGAGGTCACTGTTCGTAAAGCGAACTCGGAACCACCCTCCCCCTCCATCAGCAATGGAAGAGATGGGGCCTGAGGAGTCAGGCCCCGTGTTGAGGACCTTAAACAGTGAAAACCTTTTTACTCAGCAATCAAACAAGCACAGATCAAGTAAATGCCCTGTGGCTACTAACATAAAATGTTTTGGTCTACAAGTCATCCACATTCCTCATCAGAGAGACATTAGAGCTCTTATGGACTGTTGATAACACATGCAAGTTACTGTAACCCTTGGCCAGCAGTTAGGGCACGTTTATTTAATCTAGACGTATGTGTATCCTTTGACCCCAGAAGGCCCCTTGCGGGTATCTGCACTTTGAGCTTGTTAACCACAGCTTCGAACACGTTACGTGCCCACTAATAGAGAAATGATTGTCTACGTCATGCTTCCTTCCTACTGGGGGGGGACTACACAGCGACAAAGAGACGTTAAGTTGGCTGAATAGGTGTCAGAATTACCGACAGTCAAAAAAAAAAAAAAAATAGAAGTATCTGAACTTCAAAAGAGAAGGAAATATAATCTGTAGTTCGGCTCCTTTGGGTCCCATGATGAGTGTTTATCAAAACCCCAGAGCAAAGCGAGGTAACTTTATATGCATGCCAGTGACTCTGAGCCACCTCTAATCCTTCCATTAACCTCACCCAGGTTGGTGTCACTGTGAAAGGCCTGAACTCTTAAGCTACACCACGCTGCCATTGCTGTTAACCGTTACCATCCGCGGCGCAGTTATTCCAGATTTTAGGTGAGAGTGTCGGTATAGAAACGTCCCGGCTGTACAGGCTAGTCTTACGCCATCTTGGCACACACATTAGAGCCATATGGAAGGAGGAAACCTCACCTCCATAAGATGCAACTCTAAGGCATTTTCTTAATTAGTTTTCCATAGGAGAGGACCCAGCCTAGCCCATGGTGGGTGGTGCCATCCCTGGGCTGGTGGTCCTGGGTTCTATAAGAAAGCAGGCTGAGCAAGCCAGTAAGCAGCATTCCTCCATGGCCTCTGCATCAGCTCCTGCCTCCAGGTTCCTGCCCTGTTTGAGTTACTGTCCTGGCTTCCTTTGGTGATGAACAGCAGTGTGGAAGTTTAAGCTGAATAAACAGTTTCAGCAGCTGGGGACCAAGTGCTCAAGTATATGACCCTGTGGGAGCCATTCTCCTTCAAACCACCACAGACCCATCAAAGCAGCCAGGAGGCCGCTCTGTTCCCCAGGGTCACTTGAGAGTAAGGGTGGGGTGGTGGTGGAAGCTTTCTTGTTAACCTCTGTCTGCAGTTCAGGACTGTTGGTTGGAACAAAGCTGCCACTTTCCAGAGGGTCTTGGTGGCAGCCAAACTAAGTTACAGGCTTTGCTCAAAACCTTCACAGTTTTCTTTCTTTGTAATTTAAAATTTTTTTATCATCATCATTAATTAACTAATTACATTTATTTTGATTTTTTGAGATAAGGTCTATGTAGTCCTGGTTGTTCTGGAGCTAGCTGTGTAGATCAGGCTGGCACTGAATTCAGAGATCCTCCTGCCTCTGCCTCCCAAGGACTGGGACTAAAAGCTTGCACCACTTTACCTTTATTTTGCATGTGTGTGAGTGTTTTGCCTGCATATAAAAATATGTACGACACATATGTGCCTGTACTTTCAGGGGTCAGAAGAGAGTTACAGATGGTTGTGAGCCCCCATGTGGGTGCTGGGAATTGAACCCAGTTCATCTGTAAGAGTAATATCCATTCTTCATCATGGAGCCATTTCTTTCTTTCTTTCTTTCTTTCTTTCTTTCTTTCTTTCTTTCTTTCTTTCTTTCTTTCTTCCTTTCTTCCTTCCTTTCTTTTTTTCTCCTTGGAAATTTTTTTTTAGCCCGTATACAGCTGCGTGAGGGGATCAAATGCATTTTGTGGTTGTTCTTTCCTTCCTTTGTCTCCAACACCTACAAATTAGATCTTTGAAAGGATTTAAAAGTAAGTTAAAGCAGAAATATTGGGAATGAAGTAAGAAAAGACTCAATTAAATAACGAAGAAAAGAATTTTCCCTAGAGTTACCCCAGATATAGAAAAAAAATGGAAGAAACCCTTCTAAGCACCTTATTGCAGAATATCTCCTTGGAGTCTTACCTTCAGGCATGTGACTCCAAGAACTGTTAATTAAATGAATCAGTCATCTCTTTGTCTATCTGAATTGGGGATGTTTCTTCTAAAAAGATAACTTCATTAAAATGAGGTATTGTTGAGTTTCTAAGGGATTCACTGCATTTAATAAAGGTGCCTTTCTGAAGGTACAGAGAGGTACCTGGAAAAGTGTGAAGACCGGATCATTCACTGTGTCCTTATAACATGGCCTCTTTAGGGTCCACGTCTGAATGATGACTCTGCTCTTAGATGCTTAAGGTCTCATAATTATTTAGTCCTCTGAATCCTCAATGATGCCTCGAATGACCTTAGATTTAACCTCTCTGACATTCTACCCTAACAGTGCAGACTTTTAGAAGAAGGAAAAAAAGTTGAAGAGATGCTGGAGATTCAAGAAGATGGTTCTATACACGTCAAATACCTCCCTAAAAGGCTTGGAGATCATCTTGTAAGGGAGGCAAAGAAATCCCAAGAGCCAGAGGCTGTGAAAAACCAGATCAAACAAGTGTCTCCTGGACCTGATGGGACCATTGCACTCTTGACTTACAGTATCCATGGCTGCCTTCATAAGATCTGCACAAGATCAAGCCAATAAAAAAGTCTAGCATGGAGTGGGTAAGGGCTTATGAGTTTACACCTAGCAGAGGAGCTATTGACAACTGGTGGCTTCTGGAGGAAAGAGAGCCAGTTTTCTTTAAGGGTGTGGCCATGGTAAAATGGCCATGCTACAATGAATGACCCAACACTCATGAGTATATGGACAGCTTAGCTTGGACCCAGTGAGTTATTTTAAAAAGAAGAAGGAGAAAGGGGCGGGGGGAGAAGGTTGGGATGAGATGGGAAATGGAGTGTGTATCTGGGAAGTGAATATTATTAAAATACATTGATGCAAGTATGAAATTCTCAAAAAGATCGCATTCCAGTAAAAAAAAAAAAAATTCAAACAGGCTGTAGCAGTAGCATTGTTCCACAGATGGGAAAACTTGAGCATAGTCTGGACCTGATACATGGATGAGCTCTTTTCCTCCAGAGATGTCTCTTTTTGTGTGTGGGCATGGAGGCTGAGTTCTTTCTGCTTGTCCCTGTGGTGTCACAGCTGTGGCAGCCTTCTAGCTGCCGTCCCTGTCTCTTATCCTGTCCTCAGATTCCTCTACCAAATTAATCTTCTTAAAACTCCTTTCTGATCACGGAAAAAGCAGGCTTGGCTTTCAAAGCCTGCTCTAATGGCCCCACCCTACCTGGCCGGCTTAATTTGCTCCTGCTTCCTGACACACACCCTCTTCTCCGGGCACGTCTGTCTCCGTCTCATCCCAGAAACATGCCATCCTTGTCTTGTTGACTCTGTGCATTTGTTTCGTGCTCCTCGGCAAGCCTGGAATGCAGTCTTGGGTCTGCATCGTAGGGATTCCTGACTCTTAGGCAGTGAATGGGCTCCTGGCTTGTCATTGAAAGTGTGTGTGTGCGGAGCAAATCCCCCTTTCCATAATACTGCTGCGTAGCTTCAGAAGTTTGTCTTGGTTTGTGATTCATTTTTGACTGGCTCTGAGCCCAACCCTTTGCTTTATATTTTTCTGTCTCTTAGTTGCTGCCAATCTATAAGCCAACACTTAAATCCTTCAAGGAAGTCCCATTAATAAAAGAAGCATGTTTAATAGAAAGCAAGGAAGTCACCCCTGCATTAAAAAAAAAAAATGTTTGTTGTTATAGGCTTGGATTATTGCCAACTGGGTTTTCCTATAATGGGTCCTACTTGTATGCATCAAACAACTTCTTTCCAATTTGGGACTCTAAGGTCGTTTGTCCTAAAGCCGTGCTTAGGGATTTCTTTCTGTCAGCAAACCTCTAGAGATATTTTTTTCTTCTGCCATCTTTGTACAGGCCTGAACGTAAGTCAACCTATGAATACCTGTTTCACAACAGAAGATTCTCCAGGTATATGTACCAGACACCTTTGATTTATTATGTTTGATCGTGGTGAAAATGGCTATGTGAATTGAAATTTTGGAATTAATGGTTAGTCCTTGGATCAGCAAAAGAGGGAGGGTGAGAAGGGTTGCTTGAAACTCCTTTGACGGGAGCAAGCGCGGGGAAGTTGCAGAGTCTGGTTTGGAAGGAATGTCCGAGCATGGTGTTCGGACACTTCTCAGAACCAGTGTGGCGTGCTAACTGGTACTCAATATTATGGCTTGGTTCCCTTGAAGTAGGTTCAGGAATCCTTTGAGGATGAAAGCAGAAAGGAGGAAAGGGAAAGGAGTGGTTTCGCTCATCATAGTGAGTGGGGGCCTCAAGACGGCCATGTCTTATGACACACGCCAAATGGGAGGATGGTGACCGCAGCAGAAGTAGTGACCATGTGCGACTTTCAAGGCTTGGTTCTCAAAGGCCTTCTCTTGGGACAGTCACTGTGATGGGGAGAAGCCCAAGAAATCATGGAGAGTGATTGTGGAGGGGTCTTGATGCCACTGCCCAGGCCCTGGCCTGCACCCTACACCAACCACCGCACGTATCTTCAATTGATTCCAGATTTCAGCCTTCAGGTCAGCTCTGCCTAGCTAAGGCCTTAGACCTGCACAAGAGTCTTGCTTTCTAGGTACCCTTAGAAAATTCCAGACCTCTCATATTCACAGCTTCAATAAAATTCTATATTTTATTGGGTGTAGAAAGTGATCTGTGTGTCCCAGTGTCTTTTCCTGTTGCTGTGATAACATACCCTGACAAAAGGGAGAAAGGATTTATTTCAGTTCCTAGTTCCATAGTGGGGATGTTAACCTAATGTAGATAATCTCTAAAAGGCATGTCCGAAGGCTTGTCTGCTAGGGCATTCTAGATTCTGTCAGGTTGTCAATCAGCATTAGTCATAATTTGTATAGGCCTAATTTTATAATCACTTTCTTTCTACTTCTTTTCACCCTTTCCATTCCTTTCTTCCTTTTCTCTTCCTCTTCTTTATTCATTCAACCCTCCAACTCTTTCACTCCCTCTTTCCTTCATTATTTCTTCCCTTCCTTCCTTTCTTCTTTTCTTCCTTCCGCATTCCTTCATTCCTTTCTTCGTTTCTCCCTCTCTTTTCTCCTCTTTGTTTTCATCTATTTCCCTCCCTCTTTTCATTCTCTCCTCCCTTTCATCTCTTCTTTCCCTCCTTTTCTTCCTCTTTCCTTTTTTCCGTCTTCCCCCTTTCTGGGGAAGATTTGCTTCACAGCAATGATAACTACTCCAGTGTGGACAGAAATGACTTGGGGTAATGAATGAGTCCTCTGAAAAATGAGATGGATATTACTCAAGCAATATCTGAGCACCCCTGCCCTTGTTAGATTATATAGATACCTCTCATAGGATCTAAGAATAGGGCATTTTTTGAGCTTCCAAAGCCCAGAAACTTAGGTTAGGTCTGGGTGTCAATGATTTCCCTCAGGCTGAGGTGTGGGAACAGAGGGGAGCTGCCCTCCTGCCTTCTCCATCCTGGTGTGTTCCAGCCCAGAGCCTGTGGGGAACACTGATGACTTGTGTCATGTTTAAAGGAGAGCCAAAGAGGCTTGTAAGCCTCATTCCTTACAGCCAGACAGCCACGGGACAACCTTGCTAAATCACAGAAGACTTTGGTTGACAATTAGGATTCTCTATGGAGAATCTGAGGTGGCCTCACCAGACACTTCCCTGCCACGAGGACTGTGGGAGCCATGGTTGATACTGGGTGTGGGTGTGGGGCTTAGCAGAGGTCAATGTGTCTGTACTATTAGCCTCCTTCTGTTGTCTCCGCCGCCCCCCGCCA
Organism: Meriones unguiculatus; assembly: GCF_030254825.1. Taxonomy (NCBI): domain Eukaryota; kingdom Metazoa; phylum Chordata; class Mammalia; order Rodentia; family Muridae; genus Meriones; species Meriones unguiculatus. Next base: position 31,549,283 of record NC_083355.1, on the reverse strand, counting down.
ACATACACATTAGTCAATTTGAAGTAAGGAAGGCATCATACAATTAAATTCTTGCAAGTGCAACAGCATCCCTCTTGTCAGGTAGGGAAATGCATCAGAGTTCAGGAATCCAATCAAATAGTCTGGGAGACGGCTTCCTCCTGTGATGGCCGCTGAGCTGGCTGAGCTTCTCACCTGGGGGCCCCCTGCCTCCAAGGCATGCCAGCTTTAATCTCAGAAGCTCTAATACACACTTGAGCACAAGAAGCATTTGAAAAAAAAATCGCCAACATTTTGGTATGTCTTTCTAAAGCTTTATCCCTAGTATTTTTTTTTTCATTTTGACAAATATGGACTCTAAAACTTTGAGTCCCATTCCTTTCCTTATCGTGGTTTCAGATGTATTATGCCTGTAGAACACAACCTCAAACTTGAATAATAATGATAACATACAGTATCTTATCGCACAATAACACACACACACACACACACACAGAGCATGTTTTCTTACCCGTGGAAAAACGTCTTTTCCATTTGAAAGGTGAATGGTGTGGCCCCCTTTTCTACTGAGGCTTGTTAGCAATAACCAAACAATGGAGGTTAGCTTGGTCACTCGGATCCCAACACCCACAGCCTCTCTGTTTCAAGTGACACTTCCCATGATTTTCAGTGATGTTACACTGCCTGTGTGCATGTACTGTGCTTTGCTATGCTCTTGGTTTTGGTCACTCAGGATATTTACCAGCGTTTGAAACTGTAAACAAGGAGGCCAAGGATATCACCGTGCCCTCAGACTTTCCCTTAGTTTTGGATTATCACCTTTGAATAGAGTCCCAGGAGTGGAATTACTGGGTTAAAGGGTAGGATTGTGTTTATGGCTTCTGATACTTATTGCCAAATTGCTTTCCCAGAGGACTGCGCTCAGTGTAGCAGGCTTTATGGGCCCAGGGGAGTCTCTTCGCTCCTTCAGGATGCTGGGCTCCCCTCTAACCACTAGAGGGTGTGAAAGGATGCTGTTGGAAAGTCAGCCCCCTCTAGGAAAGCCCCAAATTTCCTAGAGGAGCCTCTGGTGTTGCCTGGGAGGGAAAGGGCTATGCCTAGTTGATTCAAGCTCGGGGGCTGGGATGGATGACTTTTCTGGGCTTCTGCCGAAGGTAGCTTGGGTTGTGCTCTGGATTCAGGAGGAGACGGCAGCAGAACCCAGGGTCTCAGGCCCAGAGTGTGAGGTCTGTCTGAGTTGTCACACTATATATGAATGTATGTATATATATGAGACCCTGAACCTTGAACCTCAGCACAGACTGGAGCACTCTGAGCTGCAGGCTTGCAGGATTGCCACCTTCCCCACAGCAGTACTTAGTGAGAGCCCAGAAAGTAGACATGAAGTCCAGAGAGGACACAGGGATACAGAGCAGGTTATACGTGGATATCTTAATGAAAGGAGGGATGTTGAGTGTTTTAACTAGGAGACGATGAAGATGGAGGGATACTTAGAGACTGCTCAGTCCACATTCTTTGGGAACACAGGCCCAGGTGGTTATAATTGCTTCTGTTTCATTTTCTCATCTATCTAGAAGTCATGGAGCACCAAGAGCATGGTGAGCTCTGTGCTCAGAGTTTGGTGTAGTGAGATGCTGTGTGAAGCCCCTGTCTTCAGGGAGTTGGTAGCTGTGCAGTGAGGTGAGCAACCATGATGAACACTCAACACGGGCTGCCTCAAGCAGTGAGGAAGGCAGTCAAGTGGGGGCTGTTCCAAAGAAGCCCTTCTTAAAATGTATTTCTTGGAAGCTGGGTGGTGGCGGCACATGCTTTTAAGCCCAGCACTGGGAAGGCGGCAGCAGGTGAATTCATGTGAGTTTTATGTGAGGCCAGCCTGGTCTATAGAGTGAGTGCCAGGAATGTGGAAAGGTTGTGTCTCAACCAAACCAAACCAAACCAAACCAAACCAAACCAAACCAAACCAAACCAAACCAAACCAAACCAAATGTATCCCTTAGAACTTTAGTTCAACTGAACGTTGAGTAGGCGTTAGAGCCTGTGTAGGTGGTTTCACTAGTCAGCTACTGCTGCCTTCAATGCCATGTAACAAACCAACCCTACACTCAAGCAGTCATAGTTATTATTTTTTGAATGCTTATGGGTCTGAGTATCAGCCGGTGTGCCTTTCATTCTGAGACCAGTGCCTTCCTTTGGCCTCTGCCACGCATGGTCATGGTACACAGACATGGAAGCAGATAAAAATGTGCATGCACATAAAAAGAATAAATCTTTTAAAAGTTTAAAATATCAGCATTGGAATCACTGTTTCTGCTGAGCAAGGATTTCTGAGGCTTGTCCATGGAGGTTAAACTTCTGAGGATGAAAGGCTATCAAGGGCATTTCTCATAAAGCTGGAAGGACCAAGAGTGGACAAGCTTACTTGCTTAAGGTGTGGCCCTCCACTGATAAGGTTTTCTTTAGGAATTTTAACCTATTTAGACATGCCTTAAAATGCTCATTCAGCAGAAACAGTGCCTCAAATTTTGATATTTTAAACTTCAGAAAGATTTATTCTTTTTATGTATATGAATATTTTGTGTGCTTTCATGCCTGCATACCATATTCATTTATGGCAGAGGCCAAAAGAAGGCTTTGGAACCCTGGAACTGAGTCACAGATGGTTGTTAGCTGCCATTTGGGTACTGGGAATTGAGCCCGGGTCCTCTGGAAAAGCAGCCAGAGCTCTTAACTACTGAGCCATCTCTCCAGTTCTACATCTTTTACATTCTATTTTGTGTTATATGCATTTGTGTGTGTGTGTGTGTGTGTGTGTGTGTGTGTATGCATTCATGTGTGTGGATGAGGTAGATGGGGTGAGGAGACAGCAGGGGAGTTGGAGGGAGGTTGTGATGTGTTGATAAGATCAGCATACATTATATGAAAATCTGAGACTGTCCAATAACAATTTTTTATAAAAAAGAAAAAAGCTATAGGACAATGGAAATGCAAAAAATAGACAAAAGTATGTTATTTGTTTTTGCATGTATGTGTGTGGGCATGTTTGTGTGTGGTGGTATGCATGTACCATGTTCACGTGAGAAGTTCAGAGGATCACCTCAGGTGCCACTCCTTCCCTTCCATCTTATTTTAGGCAGGGTCCCTCCTGCTGTTTGCCATTGTCTGCTAACTCCAGGCTATCTATTCCAGCACCTTCCAGGGGATTCTCCTGTCTCTGTCCCCATCATGCCATTAGAGAGTAGTTGGGCGTAGTCACCAGGTCCAACATTTACATGGGTTTTGGGGGGATCTGAACTCAGGTTGTCATAGCAAGTGCTTTTTACCGACTGGCCCATTTCCTGAGCTTTCCACCTTGTTTTCTGAGACAGTCTCTCACTCCTAGAACTCACTGTCTGGTCAGTGAGCCCCAGGGAATCTTTTATCTGGCTCCCAGTGCTAGGGTCATTCCATGCTTGTCTGGGAACCCAAACTCTAGTACTTTATGCTTCTCCAGCAAGATATTTACCAACTGAGCCATCTCCCCAAACTCAAATTTTGACCTTTTCTTGGGCTGGTGATAAGTGGCACAATGCTTTCTTGTGACGTAGGGTGACGGTTGCTAGATATCGCTCCTTGCAATCACGAGGGTAAAAGGTGGATGTTATACTATGTCCCGTTAATGGTGTCTTTTGACTTTAATACTCCTATTTAGCCTGTATTCCCAAATAGCCTTGTCATACATCAATGCATTAATGTAAGATAGGTTTTGGGTGGGACAGTTTTGCCTAACTGCGGGCTGATGTGTGTTCTCAGCCTGTTTAAAACAGGCCAGGCAGAGCTGTGGTGTTCAGTTGGTTATGTGTGTGTGTGAGTATATTTATGGCTTCGAATACCTTCCATTTATAGTGGGTTTACAAGGATGTAACCTTCTCAGCTGATGGGCACCCCTGTTTCAAATGTGTGCTTGTATGTGTGTGCATGTATTGTGTATGTGCATGCTTGTGTGTGTTAAGGTGCACACATACATGTGTGCATGTGAAAGACAGAAGTACCTTTCTCTGTTTACCTCCACTTTCTCTTCTGAGACAGAATCTCTTACTGGATCTGGTAGTCCCCAGCTGGCTAGCCTGTTTGACTAGGAAGTTCTGAGGTGACCTGTCTCCGTGTCTACCCCCACCCCACCCCTCCGAGACGGGGTCACCGGTCTTGTTTACATGGGTGCTGGGGATCCAAACTCAGAAACTCATGAGCGTCTGGTAGGCTCATGACTGCCGAGGTCACACAGCTAAAGCCAGTGCTCACAAAGCAGGGAAACCTACTTTGTCTTCATGGACAGAAATGGCAAAACAGTGGAGTGTATAGGCATGGGGGTGGAGCATGTGTGTTTGGGGTCAGAGAACCAGGAGCAGCAAAGCAAAGTAATTCACCTCAGTGGGACTAGTATGGGTGGGTTAGGTGTAAGTGCAGGATTTTTCAGAGCCTTTAATTCATTCAGATCCTCCACCTTAAAAAAAAACAGGATAAGCCTGGAAGGGAGAAAGTAACCTGGCCAGTGTTTACAGCCATTTAGCACAGCCCTGCAGTAACAGCCCGGACCCTGTGGCTCTTTGCTTCACTCCACCCTGCTAGTATGCCCTGGCCACACTGAACTGGTGGGGGCCAGAGGAAGATGGTGACTGCAGGATACCTGAACCGTTGCATACAGGAGGCTGAAATGCTTCTCCAGGGGCCTTCAGGAGCGGGACTCTCGGAGAGGCTGGGTAGGGCAGGCCACTCAGTCAAGGAGCCCTGCCAAGAGGACAACGTTAAAGATGTGTGCTATGAAGTCAGGCTGCTCTTAGCTTGCTAAACCTCAGTTTCCTTGTTCGCAGAAATAAGGGGGGGTATATACTTCCATCCCCCAGGGCAGTTGAGTTAGTATTCATAACATGTACAGAACAGGGCCGGCAGTGTGACCAGCACTGCAGTCAGGCTAGCAGACACTAGCATCCTTTCTATTGTAGTTTATATCTGTTCTATTGCCCCTTTCCCTGTCTCTGGGCTTTTCTACCCTTCCAACCCCTTTTTAAATGCCCCATTCGTCCTACATTAGTAACCAATAACATGCATTGGAACAGTTAAGGATCATTAAATGTTAGAATGGGACATTGGAAAAGTTCAAGGTCCAGAGATGGAGTTTGTGTCTTTCAAGCGAGAGTCTCATCTATACCATATCAGGTTTCCTCCTCTGGCTGACCCTCTGGTGGTGGGACGGAAGTGGGTTGAGCTGTGCTGGGATGTATGATTCATCCAACACTGTGGTTCTTGAACTCTGGCTGGATACTAGAATCCTAGGGAAAAATGCCTGGTTCCCTCCAGACCAGTAAAATCAGAACCTCAGAGAACCTGGGGTATGGCATGACCCACAGGCTCTACAGAGGATGCTAATCTCCAGTCAGGCTCAGTGCCACTGACCAATAGACAAGTCTGCTGTAGACTGTGGAGGCAAATGCGAGTGGGTCTATGTCTCCTTCCTGCTACGCCAATGCTAGAGGCCCATGTTGGCATGATCAAATTCCAGGCTCGGGTCCTTTGGCCTCTTCATGACTGGAGTTGTAGGCTTCTGCCCTCATTGGTTTATAATCACTCTAAGAAGATGGACCAAGGGGCCCAGGGAGACAGCTCAGTTGGTAAAGTGATTGACACGAAAGCATGGAGACCTGAATTTGGATCCCCAGAACTCCCATAAAAACCACCTGCCTGTAACTTCCTCATGGAGGCTGAGGCATGAGGCTCCCTAGAGTTTGTTGTCCAGTTAATCTGGCTGATCAGTTAGTCTGGCCGAATCAGGTTCAGTGAGAGATCTTATCTAGAAGAAGAAGAAGAAGAAGAAGAAGAAGAAGAAGAGGAAGAGGAAGAGGAAGAGGAAGAGGAAGAGGAAGAGGAAGGAGGAAGAGGAAGAAGGAGGAGGAGGAGGAGGAGGAGGAACAAGAACAAGAAAGAAGAGAAAAATCAGGGGTAGAGCTAACGGGGAAGACACCCAATGTTGAGCTCTGGCCCTCACATGCGTGCACACATGAGTATGTGTGCATCTGTATTTTATCTTTCTCTCTCTCTCTCTCTCTTTATACATGTATCCTTATGCATTTGCACACATACAACACACACAAACACACACAACAACAACCAAACAAAACAAGCAAAAAAAAAAAAAAAACAGAAAAAGAAAGGCAGAGACTCTTGGCTTTCTCAGGCTATCTATTGATCACAGTCCAGGGCAAAGCGAGGGTTGAAACACTCCAGTCCATCTGATTGCCAGGGACCGTGTTCAAGAAAAAGATCAGCTTGGCTGAGAGTGCTGCCTTTCCTAAGTCACACAAGAGTCTGTGCGAACACATGGAACAGACTCCCAGAGCTTTGTTAACAAAATGAGTAACCAGGCTCCGAAACCAACATTGGAGGCCCCGGTTGGCAAAATCTAATCCCAGACTGAGGATAAAGATGCTAAGAGGAGTCGATTTTGTTCCCTTGCCCAATTTGTTTTTCTGGCCCCAACCACACTGGCCAAGAGCCCACCGGGAAGAAGGCTGGGTTAAATGTATTGAGCAAGACTGAGTAGCAACTAAGCATAGAGGCACAAGGCCATGTGTAGATAGCAGCAGCCTAATGCATCTCTGCAGGTGGTAAGAGGCCTGGGTTCTGCTAGTTTCACACTGATCACCTGACGGTATTCACATTTTGTTCTAAGAAAAAAAAAAGGCATCGATATCTGATCAAGCAATTGGTTCTTATAGCTTCCCTCTGGAAGGTAGAAGGCTAGGGAATCAGTCTCAGGACAAGCATGTTTCATCTCTGAGATCTTTTCAGCCGGAAGCTGTTTAAACCACCACCACAAAACCCTCCTGCTTTATGCAGCACGATCGTCTGCTCAGTCATTGCTTAGAAGGCTCTGTGTGCTTCTCCACCTACAGAAACAATAGAGCCACTGAAAGCGTCCTGAGATGCTGGCATGTGCGTCCCCCTGGGGCTCACGTGAGGAGCCTGGTGTGACTCACGCAATCCTCCAGACTTCCCTTCAGATGTCTAGACATGGCCGTCTCTAGGGCGCAGCTCCACCCTTGCAAGCCAGTTTGTGATCTGTTCACACAGAGGGTTAAACAAAGGGATTCACACTGGCAAATTAGTTTTGAAAAACAACAAATAGAACCTGATTTTTCATAGTGCAGCTTCCTAACAGGAGTGGGTGGAAATTGACCTGCAAGTCAAAATATATTCCTGGTAAACTAGGTTCACATTACAGACTTTATTTTTTTTTTTTAATTTTTGGTACCTACCTGATTAGTCATCAGATAAAACAACGAGCCATGCAGCTATTAGCTGTTTAGATTAGGGACACTCAGGTTGGGGTTTATAATTCTTGGGGTAACCTACAGATGAGCAATTCTCCAAGGGGACTACTGCGACCTATTTTTGCAAGTAATAGCTTTACATGTATGGACATCTGGCTCTTTTTGGAAGGGAGACAGTACATAGCTTTCATCAGAGTCTCAGCAATGTGTCTCAAAAAATGACTAAAAAGGCACTATTCTAGACTGATCCTTCATGTCATTTGTTAACAAAAAGAGCAAAGTCATGTTCACGGAGTGAAGGGATGCCTGTCTTTTTAAAACGACTATTAGCCAAGGCAACTTTTCTTAACACATTTTGAGATTTTATTTACTCTTACTTTATGTGTATGGGTGCTTTACCTGTGGGTTTGTGCGCCCTGAGCATGCAGTGCTCATGGAGGCCAGAAGAGGGCGTCTGATTCTCTGGAACTGGAGTTACAGACAGTTGTGAGTAGCCACATGGGTGCCAGGGATCTAACTGCCCCCTCCCCCGGCCTCTGCAATAGCAGCCAGTTCTTTTACCTGCTGAGCCACCTCTGTAGTTCCCTGTAGACACTTTGCATAAAGGAAGTCAAATAAAAGGTAGGGGAAAAAAATTCCAGTGGAAGAAATATCAGTAAGGACCTATCCCACGTAGTTGTAGACCTTAGAATTTACAGTTTCTGTATGAGGCAGAGGGAGAGAGGGGCGAGGGGGGGGGAGAAGGGGGATGGTAGAGGGATTTGGGGGAAGAGGGAGGAAAAGCGGAAGGGAGCAGGTTTATTTTCCCGAAGCCATCACTGGTGAAGGCGATGGCAGAAACTCCATCTTTTTTCAAAGTGTTGACGTAGATGGCTACGACAAATGCTTTCAAAGTCTTGAACCTGTGAGGTTTTATTCCGGGTTCAGGAAACAACAGAATATAAATCTGCCTGAATCATCTCAGCTCACGAAAATTCAATGCTGGGCCACGGTGGCTCTGGCAACATCTTGTTCTTTTTGTTGTAATGACTTTTGATGCTGTGGATTTAGGCGGATTAGGCCATTTAGGGGAAAGAGGAGAATATTAATATACAGAATTGTTAAATGTCAAATGAAATCCCTTAATAACGTGGGTGTTTTAAGATGAGCATGCAGGCGCTTTGAAAACATCTCGAGCACGGGCTCAAACATTTAAGAAATCCATTTTGCAAGTTTAAACAAATAACCCTCCACCAATTATGCTGAACCTGTGCAAGTGTGAAGTACGCTTCTGCATGGCCCTGGTGTGGTTGGACGTGAGGACCCATCCTCTTCTTCTTGTTGGGAATCTCAGCACCCTTAATTATTCATGCAACCACAGAATGCTTTAGAGCCCACAGAGGAACAGTCAGCTTGCAGGCAAGACCTGGTTTTCATATTCCTCACAAATGAATTAACCAAGTGGGCTGATTTGATTTATTCTGAAGGCTAATGGGTGTGAGAGGATCCAGGCAGCCCCCACCCTGAAGGTCCTTCTGTTTTGGTCATATAAATACTTGGCCAAATAACTGCCTGGGATTTGAAATTCTTGGGGGCGGGGGGGGGGGGACACAATGGAGAGGGGTCAGGCAGCAATATGTGAAGATGTCAGCTTATTTCACTGTGGGACATTATTTCTTTTCTAACTTCAGTACGCGCTGAACTCGTAACCGTTTTTCATTTATCAAGTCAAGAATGATGTCTTACAACTGGAAACAGGCTTGTTTAAAACTGTCCGTGATTCAAGATAAACTCGGCTGCTCCTCTCCTAGATGTTCCTGAAGGGCTAGGACCTGCAACGGGGGAGAGCTTGTGCCTCGGGGACAGGTTGGGATATAAAGAGGGATGGTATCTTGGGGTGGGTACATTTGCACTGGACTATGATAGCGGGGCAGGGCTTTACAAAACGACTTCACTTCATCCTATTCATGTTGGCCTACTGCACAGCATCATTATAAACATGGCAGAACTGTATTAACAACCGTTTAAAAGACAGAGGGATTAGCGAGCAACATTTGCACATCGCCAAGTCAAATTTGGGGTTGCCGTTTTTTTTGCTCCATTTCTTGCTAGCTTGGGCATGGCCTCCCCTTAGCTAACGATATTAATATTGTATGTTGTCATATTAAACATACATTATGGCATTCGCTTTTAAAAACATGAATCACGAATTGGAAGCCTTTTTCCATGTTGTCACAGGAGTGGGCGGAGTGAAACTAGGTGGAGATGCAGAGTGAGGATTCAAGAGAAAGGCAGAAAGAAGGCTGAGGTTTAGGTGGGGGGAGCTGGACGTTGGCAGGACTCCACCTAAACTGTACTGGATCTCATGGTGGGCCCGGCAGGCCCTGCAAAGGAAGCTGAGATGCCAACGCATGGGTGATGGACAGTCACGGAAGTTCTGTGTGAAAAAGTGACCCCAGTTAGGAACTGATCCTTCTAAAGCTGGCTTTGGAAATGCTGGAATTCCCTGGGACGCCTGGGAATATCAAGGTTTCTCAGGGAGACCCTTAAGCGATTCAATAGTGGGTAGAGAGAACAAGTCCATTAGCGTTTCAATGAGGAGGCTCATGTTCCATAAGGACTTGGCAGTGTGCTTTCAGTAGGATAGGCTGTTTAGGACTGAGTTGGGATGTGACACCTATCCTTTGGCCTCAGCGGCATATCAGAACCCTAGCTTGTCCAGCCTGATCTGGATAATGGGTGTCAAATATTCTTCAACACACTTCACCTCCCCAGTGGGGGCATGGCCGCAAATGGCCTGAGGACTGTGTTGGGATGGATTCTGAGTGCCAGTCTGGACTTCAGAACAAAGAGTCCGCTAACGCAATGATTCCTGTGTACGCACTTGATGTTCAACAACCCCGTTCTCTTTAAAGGTTTCCTTTCGGCTTGGCCTGGCTGCACTGGTTTGTAATTCCATCTAGTCTGAAGGCTGAAGGGAAGGGGTATGGCAAAGCCTGCCTGGGCTAAGACTGAGCTCAAGTCTATACAACTTAGGCAAGGCCTTGTGTCAAAAAAAAAAAAAAAAGTAATAGAAGGGCTAAGGGTAAGGTAAGGGTAAGGGTAAACTATTTGTCCAACTTATATAAGGTTTTGGGTTCAACCCCAATACTGTAAAGAATAAATCTACTTTAATGTTTTTGTTTAATCTTAACATGGCTCAAATTGATACAATGGACTTAAACCAAATGGATCCAAAAAAAAGAAGGTGGAAGAAAACCCCTGAGCCTACATTTTCTTAAAGTACCATACTTGATGCATCCATCTTGTCCATCCACCCACCGTCTCCCTACCCACTATCTTCCTACCTATCACCTACCCATCCACCTACCCACGCACCATCCACCCACCCACCCACCATCCACCCACCCAACACCCACCATCCACCAACAAACCCACCATCCACCAACCCACCATCTACCTGCCCGCTTGACTTTATTCTGTAGAGGCCCAGCCAATGCATGACGCTGTGAAGATTCAAAAGAAAAAAAGAGTTTATCTCCAGCATTCACAATCCAGTGCAGAGCTATTCAAGAGGTACATAAGTTTAAAACAGTGCTCTGAGCTGGGTCAGAAAGCCAGACAGGGCATTGCCTAGAAGCAGAGCTTTGTCATATAGCCTGTGGCCAGAGCTAGGGTTGGGGTAGAGGTGGTCTGTGGTTTACTCCTAGGCCCGAAGCTCCATGCTCCTACAGAGCCTAGCATGGCACATAATAGGTGTTCAGCGAATGTTTTTTGTTGAATGAATAAGGTATCCTCAAAGACTCGAAGGAGCCTCCAAAGGCCATCTAGTCCATCCACCTGCCTCTGGATGGAGCCACACCTAAACCATTCCTATAGTGCTATTTTGGGTATGGTTATTCTTAGCTGACAGCTGGAAAGAATCAGAAAGGCAGCTTCTCTCTGGAGCCTTCTGTTCTTTAGACCACATTCAGGAGGACGCTGGTGGAGGACAGAGCTGGGAGGAGAGGCACAGACAAGTGTCCTTTTCAGGCCAGAAGCTTCATTGGAGGGAGCTTGGAGAGGGGGTGTCACCTCTTCCTGGGGGGTCAGGAAGTGACATTGAGAAGCACCTCTGTAGGAGGGGCTTGGGACACTGCAACGAGCCTCTCAAGGGAGTAGGGCACTGGTGAGACGTACATGGGTAGGAGTAGGCTGCTAGAACCCCCATGAGCAGCCCCCAGGGGATGGCTCCTGCGGGCACACAGAGGGTGACTTTCTTGTCGGCTCAGGTCAGCCCCCTCCCCCATCTCTGTCAGTGACTTTGGAGAAACTAAGATGTGAGGCTATAGCCAGCTCCCTAAGGAGAGATTTTCTTCCAGGATCTTTTTTTTCTTCCTTTCTTTTCTTTTTCTTTCTTTCTTTCTTTCTTTCTTTCTTTCTTTCTTTCTTTCTTTCTTTCTTTCTTTCTTTCTTTCTTTCTTTCTTTTTTTTTTCAGGGTATTTCACAGTGGCTGGAGCATGTTAGGACCTAACACAGTCAGGCTGTACCAGGAGCCAGAGCCCAGAGTCTTATAATCTTATGGGAAGATAGGAAGGGATGATTAGTCCGCGGTGAATGGCCCCGCTGTGAACACTCTGAGCTGGACTGGGCCTGGGGCAGAATCAAGGGCAAGTTCTAATCTCATTTTCAGGTAGGGAAGGCACTTTCTGGGGCAGTCCTTTGAAAAATAGGGATAAACAGGGAACAATGGTACCATTCCTTCTGGACCTGCTCAACCTGGTGCTTGATACGAAAGGGGTATGGGGGTGTGTGGGTGTGTGGGTGCATGGGTGCCGGTGTCAGAGAGAGAGAGAGGGAGAGAGACTAAGTATAAACTTGTGAACCCTCTTAGGAGGCTAATGCTTGCTCCCCAATCCCCCTCCCCGCCTCCTGGACAGGGATGGATTTTGCCCTTTACTTTCTTTCGAAAGTGAATGCAAAATCTAAATGCAATCTGAAAAGTAGCCCAGCGGGGCTGCCCACTGAACAGCAGGACCCTCCATGGCTGTCTCCTCTCTTGCTCCTCCTGCCACTCAAAGCTTCTAAACTAAAAATAAGCCGAGAACAAAATGAGGAAGGCTTCCTCTGGTCCAGGGAGAGCAGGAGACATGGGATGACACTTGGCTGGAGCTGCACAGCCGAGAAGGGCAGGCAGGAAGAGACAGCTGGCACGGAGTTTGGCAGGCATGACTGCACTGCGACCACGTACCTAGACGTGTGCTATGGCTTGCAGACACGACAGAGAAGAATGAGATACCCTCTGCTTGCAAGGAACATCCAAGGCTCTACTGGAGACTGTCAGCAGGAGCTCATTAAAGACTGAGTCAGACATGCCTGCCTTAGCCATGATGAGGTCTGAAACCAAGTGCTTCCTAGACCAGGAGGCCATGCTGTGTGCAGGGGTGAAAAGCTCCCAAGGTTGGCATCTTTGAAACTCCGAGATGCTCCTTGTCAGCCTGCACTTATGTAAACCACTGACAGGAGAAGCCTGACTGTGTGACATTCATCCTCCTGTCCTTTCTCTGAGTGGCACTAGGCATGTGCCCTGGCTTTGCCACTCACCTTCTCTGTGTGTAAATTTTGCTCATGGGCTCAAGTTTTTTCTCTGGTATTAGGGTAAACCACACAAAACTACTGTTCTCCAAGGTCAAACATGACCTAATAAAAGCATTTGTATTCATTATTACTGTATGTAGGTGTGTGTGTGTATACACGGAAACCAGAGGACAATTTTGTAGAGTCATTTCTATCTCTCCACATTTGCATGGGTTCTGGGTATTGAACTCATACCTGTGCTGCAAGTGACTTCTTTATCCACTGATCCCTCTTGCTGACCCCCCACCCCATTGTCATTTCATTTAGCTCAACTGAACAGAATGAAGGGATCCATCTCTCCCTAAAGTCTCCTCTATAGCAAAGGTTCTCGGCCACCCCGATAATCCCCCTTCTTCCCTCCTCTGCTTCTGTCTTCTGGAGCTGAGCTGGTCTTCGTGTGATGCCCCCGTCATCCCCCTTATGCAGAAGAATGCCTCACCCTCCAGTTCCAGCTTCCTGTTCCTGCCTGCATCTCTCGCCCAGAAGGAATCCCTCTGTCCTTTCCAGTCCAGGGTCCCTTCCTATGGGTTTAGTAACATGGATTTTCTTCTCTCATGTGACTTCCAAGGTCCCCCCACTAAAAGGGAAGGGTAATTTTCTGACTCCTTCAGCTTTGGAATTGGCCCTATTACTTGTTTTGGCCAATAAATTTTTATCATTTGTTATGTTAATATGTAATAAAGTTATCATAATGTTTACATAACAAAATAATAATCATCTATTTCTCTAGCACACATGGATTAAGACCACAGAAGAGTTCAGGGTAAGTGGTGCTCAGTTCTTCTTTGGAGTCATAGTCAGAGAACAGGTGTTCGGTAAGATACCAGACTTGCTATTTCTGTCACTTCTCTGATTGTATAAGAAGTCACCCCTGAAGTTTGTAGTCAGAGTAACAGGTATTTATTATCTCACAATCTGGGTGCCATCATGGCTCTGGAGTTCTCAGTGGAGTCCTCAGATCCGGGGTCTAGCAAGACTCTCATGCAAGGGCTTTGGCTGGATGACTTTCATCCTGTAGTTCAACTGCTTCTTGGGGCTTCTGGGTTCATCAGAAGAAAGCCATTGGGTGGAGATCACACCCGGTGGGGAGCAATCAGGAACAAGCATGGATTCCTTGACCCTGAACCATTAGAAGCTGTCACACTTGGAAGACAAGCACGTATCCTTTGGTGTACCAGCATTTGACTTGTTGTTTTATTCTTTCACAGTGATAAAGAAAGACAAGGTCGGAGTGAAAGCTGTGTCTGATGATTCACACGCTAGATTCGCAGGCTATGGAAAGCTGACACACACCCTAAGTAGTGGATACAAAACAATGAGTTTGGTCAGATGTGTTTCAATGTGTGATGTCTGTGTACACATAATTTGTGTTTGTGTGTCTTTGGGGTGTGGGGTAGCTTTCAGATTCCCTTAGGAGTCTTTGACCTCTAAGAAGGCACAACTCTCAAGGGTGGATAGGAAAGGGTGAGGGAGATGCTAAATCTCACAATATAAAGGCAGGATCAGGAGAAGAAGTCGGGGGGGGGGCAGATCATTAGGATAGCACACAGTGAACCTGGATTGCTGCCAGGACTCCCTGCCCTGACTCAGCCCAACCAAGTCAGGGAAAGATCCTTGTGGAAGCCATTTTCCAGTCACCACACCTGCTCAAGTGACATAGTTTCTCTCATGAGGGTCTGTGGGCATCCACTCAGACTGTCAGATCAGGCGTTTGAAGAGGAGCGCCGGGCATCTTTAAAAGTGTATCTCTACCTCTCTGTCAGCATCTCTGGATATGCTCTCCTCTCTAGAAGTCCTACTGCAGGGTCAATGAAAATGGCATTGTCACCTCCTCCCTGAGGACGAATTCTCAAAATTCCAGAAGGTGCCATGCAAGCTGCCAGGGGAGGGAAACGAACAATAGTCCTAAGCAGCTGTGATACCTATAAACAATAACAAGGGCCAGCATGCCACCATAATGCTAAGGGTGTAACAGTGGCTTACATACCATGGTGGTAACCAACAGCTCCGTAATTGGACTTAAGACAACAAGAGGGAAATCATCCTAGTAATGGAACCTAGCCAACTCTCCAGGCCGAGGGAAGTCATGCATCTTGGAGGAGACTCTACAGCCACCACCTCACCAAACTAGTGCAATTCCTAACTACATTCTGAATATGAATCCTTATACCTACAGGTAAATATTATTCTCACCTGTCGCCAAAGAAACTTCTCTTCGCAACAAGGAGAGGCCGTTACAGAAAAAAACCGCAACCCATCAAACTGCAGAGAACCAGAGATTGTGTGGTGACCAGTCCCAACTGATACATCTTACAACACAATTCCTGTGCCCTAGGCTCAGAGATCGTAGTGGAAGAGGAGCAGAGAGATTATAAGAGCCACGGGAACAGGAAGCTCGCTATGAGAATGTGTCTCCTAGAAATGTCAGAGGGGCTACACCCATGAAGTGTCATCAACACAGCTGCCTAAACAAGATCTGACACCCACGGACATGGACATTCCATCACGGGAGAGGGAAAACTCACAAAGCCTCCAACCTAGATAAAGAGTATCGGCAGCCAGAGAATGCTGAGAAGGGGGGAAATGGTCTTCCCCAGGGAAGAGCCCTCCGATTGGTTATATAGTACCAAGAGCTCATCCCTGAGATCATGTAGGTACAGGTGACACCTACAAGGTTCTGTTGCTCTCCTTGTGGCTCTTCTTGTGGTCTGAGCAGGATGCATTCACGTCTTTGGGACTCTCTATCTCTCTATGTACGTAACAAATATTAAAGAAAAAGAGGTCATGGATTTGACAAGCGGGGGATGGGTAGTGCATGGGAGATGTTGGAGGGAGGAAAGGGAAGGGGAAATGATGTTATTACAATATCAAGAATGAAAAAACAGTATAAAAATTTAAAGGAAAAATGGATTTGAATGGTTAGCATGAACATGGCTGTGAGTGTGTTCTGACTTCAACCCTTTCTTTCTTTCTTCTTTTTATTTTATTTATTAATTTTATTACAGTTTATTCACTTTGTATCCCAGCTGTAGTCTCTCCCTCGTCCCCTCCCAATCCTGCCCTCCCTCCCTCCCTCTTCTCTTCCCATGCCCCTCCCCCAGTCCACTGATAGGGGAGGTCCTCCTCCCCTTCCATCTGACCCTCGCTAATCAGGTCTCATCAGGACTGTCTTTCATAGTCTTCCACTGTGGCCTGGTCAGGCTGCTCCCCCCTCAGGGGGAGGTGATCAAAGAGCCAGCCACTGAGTTCATGTCAGAGGCAGCCCCTGTTCCCATTACTAGAGAACCCACTTGAAGACTGGGCTGCCATGGGCTACATCTGTGCAGGGGTCTAGGTTATTGCTAGGCATGGTCCTTGATCAGAGTATCTGTCTCAGAAAAGACCCCTGTGCCCAATGTTTTTGGTTCTGTTGCTCTCCTTGTGGAACTCCTGTCCCCTCCAGGTCTTTTATCTCCCCCTTCTTTCATAAGTTTCCCCGCACTCCGCCCAAAGTTTGGCTATGCTAACTTCACTTCTTAGAAAATATGAGAAGGAAACTTCTTGGGACTGCAGAGTGACTGTCTCTCTCCCACCAACTTCCCTGGGCTGCTCTGAGGATGGAGTGGGACATAGAGATAACAGGCTCTCGGGACACTTAGGCTCCAGGCTGTCCGAGCTCCCAGAGCCTCACTTCCTCACCTGTGAAGAGGGCAGACAAGCCTGGAAGACATACAGGGACCCCTCAATACATCTTCACCCCTCTAGCCCTGAGCCACATCCCTGCTTCTGAGCCTCTGCACCCAGCGGGAGTCCTGGCATCTCTGGGGCTGTTGAAGCCCTTTGAGGTTTGAGTTACATTTTTCACTTGGCAGGGTCTAGTTCTCTGATTCAAAGAGAAAAGCTGTCAGAGAGGCAAAGAGACAGACTGGAGGACTGGAAGATGAGGGGGCCTGGCTCCTGCAGCTCCCTGGACTTGGGGTGGCTTTGCAAAGAGCAGGCATGGTGCATGCAAATCAGAAACACGTGTAGAGGCTCAGTTCTCATTCATGCAGGCTTTGGAATGAAGGCTCCAAGGCCTTGATGTGTCTCTTTAGGACTGGCCTGGCTTGCGCTGAGAAGCAAGTCATGATGGGTACTAAGTCTGTGCCCATGCCCTATCTTGGATTAAAAAGGGAGAAGGGGAACTGGGCCCGGTGGCCCATCCCTGTAATCCCAACACTCAATAAGGCAGAGACAGGCAGATCTTTATGAGTTTGAAGCCAGCCTGGTCTACAAAGCAAGTTCCAGACAACCAAGGCTACACAAGAAACCCTGTCTTGAAAAACAAAAATTAAAATTAAAAAAAAAAAAAACATTGAAAAGGGGAGAAGGTGGGATCCATGGCCAGTTTTACTTTTGGACTCGGGAAGGTCTCGTGACCTTGAGATGCTAAAGAACATTAGGCAGGCCAGGATAGTTACCCAGGTTGGGTGGCTCACACTTATAATCCCAGTATCCAGTAAGTTGAGGCAGAAAGAATTTTGAAAGCTCAAGGTAAGCCTGGGCTGCACAGTGAGACTTGTCTCAAAATTAATTAAAAATAAAGGAGGGAAGAGAAGAGAAAACTTGGCTATTTGGGTTATCACTTCCCTATGTCCTTCACTAGCTGCTTGACTTCTGTGCTTTTGAATCGTCTTAACCTTAAACACAAGTATCATGATCATTGTATTTTATTTGTTTGTTTGTTTGTTTTTTCAGACAGGGTTTCTGTGTGTAGCCCTGTTTGTCCTTGGACTCTGTAGACCAGGCTGACCTCAACTCACTGAGATCTGCCTGCCTCTGTCTCCCCAGTGCTGGGATTAAAGACCGGTGCCTGGACTTTTTTTTTTTTTTTTTTAAAGCAGCCAACAGGAGACATGGAGTTTCTTTGACACAGGCCTCAGTTACTGTCTTAGGACTCCTCCCCAGGGCTGTGACCTGGAACAAGTGTTACAGTGGCTTTTTTTGCAGGACTGTGTGTCCTGCCTTGGTCCTCAGAGGAAGGTGCTGGGGGAGAGATGATGAGTCTGCTTTGGGTTTCAAACACACAGTGGTTGCTATCTCTGAGAGGCTCCACATCAGGCTGGGGGAGGCTCTGTCACTGAGGGGCTGGCTGGGTGGTAGCTTCCTGCTTTCATTGCTACCCATGACTTGCTCACACCTCTTATACTGGAGACCTGCTCAGCTCTCCCTGCCCTCTGAACTCTTGGGTTAGGGGTGGGCGCCTATCTGTGGCTCCTAGCTGAAGGCCATGAAGACCAGTTGGGCTTTCTAGAAACCTGGATTTTTCTTAGAAATGCCTCCTCAGCTCAGTGATACCTCACCTCTCTGGGGCTGTCCCAGGAGAAAGCATGGCAGCGCTCTCTAATAAATTGAGCCTGGCTCCCCCCTGCCTTCCTCTCTTTGTCTTTCCTTCCTGGGTGAATGAAAGGCAGAATGAATGAAAGTTTCCATTCTGATGGGAAAAACTCACCCCGGCCTTGTAACGAGCTAGAATAATTGATTTATCAATGAAAACCCGAGACTGTGGCATTGATGCCTAGTGTCAAAACAGCCTGGATCACTTTGGTACCCATTCATTGTGGCCGGAGGGAAGCAGTTAGCTGGGAGCTCAGTGAGAAAAGGAGCAAGCTGAGCAGAAAGGTGAAAAGATTTGATTGTGTTAAGGCTCCCTGGTGGGGCATCGCTGCGTCCACAACCGAGTTCACTGTCTAGATCCAAGGCCCTAATATTTTATTTTATATTATTCCTTCTCTTTCTCACAAGAGTAGACATAAGTTAGCAATTGCTTCATTTCTGCTACTGTTTGAAAACGGATATTAATTTACACTGGCTCTTTTCTCTTTCCTCTTCAAGTATTTGAGGTTTTGTTGGAGCCTTTTTATGTTCTTATGACCCGATGGGCAGTGAAAAAAATGGAATCACGTGTTTCTAGTTGGAGTCTCTGTTGGTCTCTCTCCTTTCTCCCACCCCCACCCCTGCTTTTATTTCCTCAGTTTCTCACCACAATGGATGATGGTAATAGAGTTGTTGATATATGTAGGCAGAGACTACAGGGAGATAAGGAAAGATAATGCACTTTAAGCGTCAGATAGATACACCGGTTCTTGTTCAAGTCCTGGCTCCTCTCTCTATGAGCTGTATGACTTAGGGAAGCGTTGAAGAACTCTGTCTTCTTGACAGTGAACTGTGAGGCTGTGGGTACCTCTATCCACGAGCTGGTACAAGGATCAAATAAGATAACACACATGTAGGGAGAATACTATGATACCATGCACACTCGATGATGATGCCATGGGCTTAAAAGCACGAACTCTGAAAGCCTACCGGTGAAGTTCCCAGAGCAGGGCTGGTGAGATGGTGCAGCAGATAAAGGTGTCCGCCACCAAGCCTGATGACCTGAGTTCAATCCTGTGAAGTCACTAGGTGGAGGTAGAGAAGCAATTCTTCCAAGTTGTCATGCATTGGTGGCGCAGGTGTGCCCACCCCACTACAGATAAATACATGAGTGATTAAAAATTAAAAATAAAATCCCCAGAGAGACTTTCTCTGGTAGAAAGATGCTTGCTTTCCCTGGGTACCTAGGAGCTCTTTTTCTTCATAAGTTTCTTTTATTTATTTATTAACTTTTATTAATTACACTTTATTTACTTTGTATCCCCCCCATAAGCCCCTCCTTCCTCCACTTCTAATCTCACCTTCCCTCTCCCTTCTTCAGGAATGCCCTTCCCCAAGTTCACTGATAGAGGAGGTCCCCCTCTCCTTTCTTCTGATCTTAGTCTATCAGATCTCATCAGGAGTGGCTGCGTTGTCATCTTCTGTGGCCTAGTAAGGCTGCTCCCCCATCAGGGGGAGGTGATCAAAGATCAGGCCAATTAGTTCATGTCAGAGGCAGTCCCTCTTCCCATTGGTATAGAACCCACTTGGACACTGAACTGCCGTGGGCTACATCTGTGCAGGGGTTCTAGGTTATCTCCATGCATGATACTTGGTTGGAGTATGAGTCTAGGATAAACCTACTAAAATCTGTACATCTAAAGAAACTAATCAAGAGGGAGGACCCTGACTAAAATGTTCAATCCCCATCCTGAAAGGCAAAGAGGATGGACATCAGAAAAAGAAGAAAACAGGAAACAAGTTAGGAACCTGCCACAGGCTCTGCCCTGCAGATTATCAAAGCAGATGCTGAGACTTATGGCCAACTGTTGGGCAGAGTGCATGGAATCTTATGAAAGAAGTGGGAAATAGTAAGATCTGGAGAGGACGGGAACTTCACAAGGAGAGCAACAAAACCAGAAAATTTGAACACAGGGGTCTTTCCAGAGACTCATAAGTTTCTTGTTATCCAGAGAAAGGACACAAAAGAGAATAAGCCTTGAGCTGTTCTTAAACCAAGTGCCAGGACCTGACTCTCCTGCCACCCAGGGAGGTAGGGGGCAGAACTGTTTTTGAAAGACAAGAAAATACACTTAGGTATGCTAAACCGGTGTGTTCCAGGTCTCACTGGGACTTGGGGAGTCCAATTCTGTGACTCAAATACCACGTTGCCTACAGCTTCTAATGGTGACGGAAGGATGGAGTCTTTCCACTTCATCGGGGAGACACACGGGGCGGGGCACTCACGATCTTATTGTCGAATTACTTTTGAGATATTTGTTAAGCCCCTATTTTGTCTGAAGCCAAGAGCTATGGGCAATAAAGGCTTCTACCTTTGAGGCTCTAACAGCTTTTTTCTTATTCTTTTTTTTTTTTTTTTTTGTAGAGTGTGTGAGAGAGAGAGAATCAAGAAGGAGAGCAGAATACTTTCTTGTATCCTCCGTTTTTAATGGAACTTCCAAATACTCCATGAGAACATGCAGTGGTATCATTGGAATTAGTGTACTCTCCTTCTCCTCCCACAGAGTCAATCCTCAGTGCCAAAAGTCTCATCATCGGTTTCCCTGGATTTGGTGGTGGCACACGCCTTTAATCCCTGCACTCTAGCTTCAGAGGCAGGTGGAACTTTGAGTTTGAGGCCAGCCTGGTCTCTCTCTAGAGAGAGTTCCAGGACAGCCAGGGCTACACAGAGAAACCCTGTTTTGAAAAAACCAAACCAAACCAATACTTCCTCCCTCTCCCCCGCCTCCACCCCCTCAAAAAAGGAGTCTTCAGCCATGTTAGATTGGTACTTCAGGAACTTCGCTTCATAACACCAGGGGCAAGTGAGCCCGAGGGATTGGCTCACACACTGTGACATTAAGAACATGTCATATCTCCACATCCATTTGATTCTCACAGGTACCTGTGAGGTGATTTGTTTATAGACAGAGCGTTTGTGAATTCTTTACAGTAGCACGTGAAAACCTAACCTGCAGTGTGATGGCATCAGAGGCAGCATCTTTGGGAGGTTGACTTGGTTGTGAGGGTGGGGTGTTTGTGAGTGGGATTCGTGCCCCTGTGGGAGAGATTTCGGTGGTCTACTGTCATCTGACACCATGGCAAAAACCGTGGCTTCCTGTGAACCAGGAAGCTGTCCTTACCAAACGCCTTGTCTCGACCTGGAACTGTGAGAGATACATTTCTGGTGTGTGTGTGTGTAAGCCACACAGTCTGTGGTGTCCTATTGTGGCAGGGCAGATCTACTTCCTGGCCTAATATACAGACAGGAAGTCAGACTTGGGGAAGTTGCCGGTCTTCCACTCTAGGGACACAAGAGTCTGGGGAAGGTCAACAGCAGGCCAGACCCCGATGAGAACTTAATAATGTGTGGACACCTGGACATGAAGTTGGAGGGTACCCTGAACCAGCTCCAGGGAAAAGGGAAGGAAATTCTGACCCCCTTAGAGGGGCCTGATGCCCCTCCCCTGGCATCAGTCTGTGGCCGCTAAGACGGGTCTATCTCTGATGAGCTCCTGAGGGCTGAATCCACATTTCTTGGATCCAAGAAACATTCTTAGAACTTCTGGCAAGCTAATGGCCTTGAAGTGATGCAATGATTTATTATGCTGGGGGAGAGACACATTTCTGTTTTTGTTCTTTCCGTGGTTGTTGAGTCTCCAACCTCTTTCTTTTTTTGGGGGGGGGTCATTTGGCATTTCTACCCCCCTTTCCTTCACTCCTGTCCTTCCTTTTTGGATTTTCCCCTTCCTATCTTTTCATGGATTTCAAGAATAGTCTTACACACAGGCACGCAGATAAATGCCTCTATGTAGACCTGCATGTAGACCTATATGTATGTGCATTTGCTGTGAGATAACTACGTAGCTTATATGTGTTTTCATTGTATACATATTTGTGTATACGTTACATATACACACATGTTGCACATATGTTATAATGTAGTCTTAGTACACTTTCTAGTATGCATGTATACAGATGCGCTCATGCATAAATCCACATGCACACATATGTAGCCACAGGCCATATAATGCAGTTTTAGTCAACCATGCATCGCGTTCATGACAATGGCCACATAAAATTATATCTCCGGGTGACATTGTTGCCATCTTAGCCTGTGTAGGTATACTCTGTGATGTTCATACGTGACAGAATTGCTCAGTGACAAGGCATTTCTTTGACCAGATCTTCATCACAAGCACCAAGTGTGTATATAAAAATGAGGTAACTGCGCTTCTAGATGTGTCCTGCTAAAAATACAACACACCCAGAGAGCCAGGGGTGGAAGTCTGGTAAGGTCCCCAGTGGAAAACTCAAGTGGTCAGGAAATGAGAAGGGGGATTATAGCCCACCAGAGGCACAGGCTTGCAGTATTAGAGACCACTTGGCCTAGAATTCTCTTTCTGATACTAGCTTGCTATGTGATTTTGGGGACAAAACATCTTTTTTCCCCACCTAACATCTGTCAATGCTTTAGCAAACTGTCCCTACTGGAAAAGAGTCTCTACCCAAGCAAGACTTGATCCTAAATTGTTGTGTGAAGCCAGGCTTCTCAGCCTTGAGAAAGCCCCCAGGACCCTCAGGCCTCTGCTGTGAGACAGCTCAGTCTGCAAACCTGCCTGCCTTTTCCAAAGGGGCTTCCCACCAGGGGATTCGGGTTTGACCAGCAGGGGCCGGGGGGGGGGGGGTCCCTTGGTAAGACCTGCTTCTCTCTGGGTACTGTCTCCTGAAGATTTAGTGTGATATTTTTTCTCACCCTCAGGAATCTGGCCACACTCCAAGGCCGCCTATCATGAGCCGTCTTGTTTGCTTGCAATTTGCAGAGTTGCAAGGGGTAAAGGACAGGCTTTGACTATTCAATCTCTCCTGTGGGGGCAGGGAGCTGGCACAGGCGGGAGAGGTGTGGACTTCTCCCTTTTTGAGGATCCAGGGCTTTCACATACTCCATTCAGGGCAAAAGTGTGTGTGTGCGAATGTGTATGTATGCGTGTGTGTAACAAAGGAACAATAGAACTCTTTGGTGAGGGTGACTTCTTGGTGCCAACACCATCTTCTAGATGTCTTCTGAATTAATAAAAATCATGCTGCATGGAGGTTCAACTCTCCCCACTAAGGTTCAAAGGAAAAAAAAAATCTAACTTCACCCCGGTCTCCTTCCTTCTTGCCACCCTACCTGAGCAGGGAACTCTGAGGAGCAGGTGGCAATAGTAGTTGACGCTAGAATGTGCCAGTCTAGTGTCCTGGGATTGGAGAGTTTGCAGCCTAGGGAGGTGGTCACTCTGGACGGGCACCCCACTCGCCAGAACCAAGGGTTGTGGACATGATTCAGGCCCTGCATAGCCACCTTTCCACAAGGTTAGGACTTGGCTCCTCATCCCGGGAGCCCTGCACAGTGGCCCCCAAAGAGGGTCTCGGGATCCAGGAGGAGACGGGGATAAAACAGTGTGGACTTTCAGAATCTGGATATGCTGGGTCAGCTTTTGTTCTGCCGTCTTCCAGCCGCGTGGCTTCAGGCAAACGGTGGCCTGAGCCTACTGCCTGTCATGAGGAGTGAGGGCTCTGTACGTTGGAAGAGAAAACCAAAATGAAGAAGAAGGGTGTAGCATGAAGCCTGATTCAAGGTAGATGTTAAACGGACGTCAGACAACTTTCCTCTGACCCTCTGAAGACCATCAGACAAAGAGAGGACCCACTCTCCTCTGCTCCAGCTGTTCCAAGACAGCCATAGGGGAAACACTTCCCAAACACTGGTCCTCACTTGGAAAGTAAAACAAAGATGAAGGGAAAGGGGAAGGCCCAGACACTGTGGGTCTGCAGGGCCTTTGCTATCGTTAGAGTGATGTCCAGAGTCCTCCTCATCAGCTGTGGGGGTGGGAAGAGCTCACTGGGCTGGAGGCTCCCTGCCTGGCTGTCTGGAGTTGAGGGGGCAGAGCCTGCTGGGGTTCCAGAGCCAAAGAAACAAAAACCTTCCAACTTCACAAGAGCGGAGAGACACTTCTCCTGTTTGTTTTTAATCAAGCTCTCCATGCTGACACTTGGGCTCCATTCAACCATTTAAATAGTTCCACTAGCAAATAAACGCTTGGCCAAATATTTGCCCTTATGTGCTTTCAATAGTAAATACCAGCTATATTGCTCATCTCCTTATATCACCCCTACTGGGCCACCCCTGGCTGCTCTGAGGCTGAGTGGCCTTTTAAAAGATGGGTGGGAACTCCTTCCTGGCCTCCCACCATGACAGCCCAGAGCAAAGGCCTTCCTCTCTAGTGACAAAGAATCCCCTCCACCCAGCAAGGGCAGACTACCATAAGGTCTCTTGTGGGATTTGTGTTGACATGCAGCAGGTCCCACGGTCTTAGAAGTATATTCCTGTCCTCTGTCTTCTCAGACTTGCAGTCTACTTTCCTGCACTCACTTCACTTCCCTCTTTGCAGTTCCCAGGGCACTTAGGAGGAAAGGGCCAGAGCTCACAGTTGCCTCATATCCCAGCGGACTTTAGGGAAGGGCTGGAGATTGAGAGAGCTAGAGAGTGAGAGGGTAAAAAAATGCTTCAGTTTTCATGAGTACAAGGGCATCCCTGGGACCCCATGTTACCCACAACATAAGAAGTTCTATGTACCTTCACACAGGTGCACATAGGAATGGTACATCTTCCCACATTGCGAGAATGGCAGTGGTTATCACCCTTTGGCTGCAAGCATTAGCTCTCGATGGGTTACCTAAGATGGGAAAAGAGGACCCACTGAAAGATGGACAGGTAGCTCATGCCCTCTGGCTTCCTGTCTCGCTCTGTGCTCCTTCTCCCCTGTCCCCTCTCCTCAATGTCTTACTTCTGCCTCAAGGCCTGAAACAGAAACCAAACCAATACCATTGCCCAATCCTGAACTTCCTGTCCTTAAAACCCCAAACCGAATAAATCCATTCTCTAACATTAAGTTAAAACACAACAGGGTATACTTATGAGTATAAAGGCAGATAATCTAGGTTTGGAAAGGATAAATCCAGGCTATTGCGTTAGGGGTCTGCTCAGTACAATCACTCACGTGAGGCCCAGGGAAGAACACTGTCTTCCCAGCTTTCATCTCAGACACTGCTCTTGAGTGGAGAACTGAGGGGGAGAATTAGCCTTGACAGTGAATTCAATTACTGGGGCTGGGGTGTTTTCGCTGTATTCCTCGTGAAGTGTTGAAAGGGTGAGGTTCCCTCTGTATGACAGTTGTTCTCAACCTGTGGGTTGTGACACCTTCAGAGAGATTGAATGACCCTTTCACAGGGGTCACATAAGACCGTTGACGATCACAGACATTGCATTACAATTCATGACAGCAAAATTACCATTATGAAATAGCAATGAAAATACTTTAATAGGGGAGGGGATCACCACAACATGAAGAACTGTATTTTTTTTTTTTGCTGGGGGGGGGGACATTAGGAAGGCTGAGAACCACTGGGCTATAAGCTCTATGGCTGCATCTGCCTCTCACTCCAGGGCCAAGTGACCCAGTCTGTCACTCAGCGCTGTCCTTTCTTGGCAGTCGCTGAGAGGATCAACCATCATCTGTTTCTAAGGAGAACGTAGATGTATAACCAGGATGCTACCAGCAAAAGTAAGTGGAATGGGAGTTGTATGCCCCAGCAACCCCAACATGCTCTAACACCCCCATCATCATAGAGTAACGGGGCTACTTTCCTGCTCCACCTCCCTCTTTCCTCATCTCATTCTAGCTACAATATACTGACCCCCAATTTTTTTCTTTGTAACGGAACAGCAGAGAAATGTATTTTATATCTCTGTTCACATGTCATAAACGTCTCCTTCTGAGACCGAGGGCACTTGATAGTCCAGGCTCACCACTATTTTCACTGGCAGCTACACCAGTATTTTGTTCATGCAAGTCAGTCTGGAAAGCAGACCCCAAACTGAGCCAAAAACGTGAGCCGGATACCCCAAGTGCTTATCCACAAACCTGCAGTCCTGTGTGCAAGTTTGTGTGGGGCCTACTTCATACGTGAGGGTGCTTTCAAAGGAGATTCTCCACGGAGGTTTCTCTTCAAATAGTGACTAGGTCAAAGTATCAGCAGATTCAAAGACACCCTGTTGGTCTTGCTTGCTGAAGGTTGGTATCTGACCTCTCTCAGCAAATCTTGCTCCATTCTGCTGTCTTCCGTTGCATTCACAGTCTGGCTGAACTGTAATATCAACCAACCCATAAGCCATGAGAAGCCAGAACTGCTCAGAGATGATCATACACGCATTGATGGAGAAATGGGGTGAGGTGGAACACCTTTTGATGGATTCTCAGGAAATTTCAGGAAGGAGAAGACTCAGTTCTGGTTCAATGGCGCTTGGCAGTTTCCCGGAGTCTTTTCAGCAAGCCTTTGACACAATCACAGTTTATAAATGTTTTGCATGCATGCTGGGCTTATTTATAAAGAATGGGTATGAGCAAGTCTGAAGCTCAAGATCAGGGATTCTACCTCTGCTCGAGAGGATATTCCACTTCATCTATGACCTTTACTTGCCCTTTCATTATTATGCATCTTTAGTGTGTGTGTGTGTGTTTGTGTGTGTGTGTGAACTTGGTTCAGTTCAAGCTTGTATTATAATTACTTGACATGTCACCTCATGAAGGGCAAGACAAATGAAACATGCTGAGTGCAAAGTTTCAAGACCCTCTCACTCTTAGGCTCATGCAGCTCAGAGCTAACACCTCCATAAACCTGAGCCTGAGAGCTTCCTTAAAGTATGTGCTCTCTGGGCACCTGGCTTTGCCTCACCATAGATCTGGCTCTACTCTAGGTGTGTGTGTGTGAGAGAGAGAGAGAGAGAGAGAGAGAGAATGATTATTTTTCAAACTTGTAGTTGCTTGTAACTAACAATGGCTTAAAAATCTCAACAATGAGTCAGAACCATTTGTGTCAACTCCTACAAATCTGTCTCAGATATCACCCCCGCCCCGCCTATGTATATACATGCAAGTGTGGAGGTCAGAGTCAACAATGGATGTCTTCTTTGGTCTCCATTCATCTGTCTTTATCTTTTTTGAGGCAGGGTCTCTCCCTGAACTTGGAGCTAACGGATTCAGCTAGGCTGGTTGGCCCAAGAGCTCTAAGAATGTTCCTGTCCCTCCCTCCCTAGCACTGGGATTACAGGCACTTGCTGCTCAGCCCGTCTCTTTTTTAAATGGTTGCTGGGGATGGAATCCAAGCAGATGTTCAAGGATACACATAAATGCAAGTTGAGGGTAGAGTACTACAAGTGACAGTGTTGGTAAAGGAGTGTGTCACATTTTTGCCAGGCGTAACTAGAGTGCCCTTCAGAAGAAGTTCTGCCCCAATTCCTCTTCCCACCAGCAACTCACAGGGATAAAATAGTAGATAATTTTATACCAGAATGAGCTGCAGGATCTCTTTAAATAGCCAGCTTTCTCAGTACTTATGATCTTCCCAAATTAGATGCATATGCTGCCTTCCAACAGGCTGTTGCTACACAAATGCAAACAGTCTGGCTGCAGCATGGAGGCTGCCTCTGGGCCTGCTCTTTCCCTGCTGTGTGGTGCAGCCGGGGGCAGGGCTTGCACTGGCTTTTCCTACAGGCCTGCAGGGAGCTTGTGTTGGACACAGGAGCCCGGCCATCTGTAAGCTTATACCATGGGTCAATATCTCATAATTGCTCGGTGTTCCCTCCGAAGGCTGGAGCAGGATCATGGGTGTTCCAGGACCCTAGGGGCAACAGCTTCTCCAGGATGATAGAGTTTGATGGGTTCTTTCTATTTTTCTTTTGAGGCTTTAGGTCTCTGGACCCAGGGCCTTGATCGTGCTAGATAAATGCTCTATAACTGAGTCATATCCTGCCTTCCGTTTCCATGCCTTTTGAAGGACTTGCTGGGGATAGTGTTGGTTAGCAGGCAAGCAGGCAGGGTGCTAGCCCTGGGGGACTCTTCAGCTCCTCCTACTCCTCCCCCTGTGCCTTTCTGGTCAATGCCGGATAGATGTCAGTTACTATTCAATCACCTTGTACGTATCAGGGGCCGGCAAGCTCTGGCCCCAGGGTCAAACTTGCCAGTAGACTCCTTTTACCATCATGCCTATTTGTCTGCCAATTGCCTTGGATGCTTTGCACCTGGGGAGTAGCTATAGCAGACTATGACCTCTCCAACCTGAAACAGTTCTTGTCTGGCCTTTTACAAAAACATGCCAACTGCCTTTGCACGGCTTGAAATGTCTTTTTAAAGTGTATTCTCTCTTGTTTCCCTACCTTACTTTGTCACACCTTACCCGGGCTAGTACAGCGGCCACCAGCTGGTTTCGAGTTGCACATGTAACTACAGTGAGCTCCAGGAAACCTCCCCTTCTCTTACCCAGCCTGGGAAGGGAGCAGCGTGCTCTCCAAGTCTGTAGCCGTCTGTCGGCCACCTGTCTGCTCTCAATTACCTATGCGCCTCGAAACACTCAATGCTCCAGTTGCTACAAACTGCATTTTACTGAGTATGTCACTAAGCTCCCTCGAACCTGCTCCCTTTGTCCTTCCCACTCTGTGGGCCAGGGGTCTGTGTGCATCTACACATTAACAAGAACTTCCTTCCTTCCTTTTGCTCCTACTAGCCTCTCAGGGAAGGTCTCCATTATGGCTCTTGTGCAGCATTAGTTCCTATTATAAGTCTCCTTCCTCTTCTTCCCTACTGATTTTGAGGACCCTGGGGCAGGGAGCTTGTCTTTCCCACCTCAAGGACATGAAAGACATGTTTTTTTGAATGACAAAACATCAATATTTAGGAAATTCTTGGCTTTTATTTATTTGTTTATTATTTTTTTCTATAGTTGCTCTCAATCCTCTCTATAGTTTTGTGGACTGGGCACTGTTACACCCACGATTTTCAGATGTGATAAGTAAGGGCACAGCAAAGTCAAATGACCTACACAGGGTCTCCGAGATTGCCACACCCTGGGGCCTGGCTGTGAGGCAGTCTGGTGGATCACAAGCTCCTGTGTTAATGATGAGCAGATGGGTGGTGACTGAAAGAACGAACGAACGAACAAAGCCAGAGAGTCTACGAACTGAGGATAGGGAAGGTAAAGGCCGAATGACCTTATGAAACCATCAGCAGAGTTTATAAAAGAAAAACACAAAGATTCCAGGAGACCTGGCAGGGACAGAGGCTTTGGGGGATCGGCAGGCCACAGGGTTCAGGCAGAGTTTAGAGCGAGTGGAAAATCAGACTGTCCCGGGAACTGCCGGGAGTACTCGAAGAAGCTGCAGGTTGCAGCTAAACAAACAAGGCCTGTCCCCGTCTCCAACTTTAACATTTATGGCATGCCTACTGTATACACAGAGCTATGCTAGAGAGATGCATTCACGCTGGATCACTGAATGAAAACCGGCTCCTTCCCCCAAACTCTTGATTCACTAAGTTTTTTTTTTTTTTTTTTTTTTTCTGTAGATCTATTAAATGCCAGGTTCTCAAACTAGAAGCCAAGAGAACAAAATAGATAGAAGGTTAGGAGTTTCCAGCATCGCAGGAGGACAGATGACTGAGCCGTCCTAACATTACACTCAGTGTTATCAGACAGACACTGTCAGGAACACAGTCAGGAAATAACCCTGTCTAGAGATGTGGAGGGACAGCAGTGACTGTATGTTTTTGTCTTGCATGTGTATGTGTGGGTGGTACATGTGTATACACATAGACTTGTGGACGTTTTTCTGTGTGCGGGCATGTGCGTGTATGTGGAGGACTGCACATATGTATGGACGCGCTTGCTCGGGTCAAGGCCAGAAGTTGCTTTCAAGTGTCTTCCTCCATCGCTCTTTTCTGTATGTATGGAGGCAGGGTTTCTCCCTGAGCCTGGAGTCTGCAAGCCAGCTTACTCTGGCGTCTCTGTCCCTGCCTCCCGAGTCCTGGGTCTACCGATGGCCTGGTCCTCATGCCTGAATTATCTTCCCCAGCCCTCTTCCTCAGAAGATGCTTCAGGGCCTCACTGAGCTCCAGGAGGCCATGTGGTACCAAGGTGCTCTGCTTCTTTACAGTGTGGAGATGCTGTAACAGTGGGTCACTTCTGCAGACTATTTTAAACATACTTAGCATGTTTGCACCCAGAGATATTTCTATTCTTAATGCGCCCCCCCCATTAAATTTTACTTTTTTATTTTTAATTATGCGTGCATCTGCATGTAGGTATGTGTATTTGAGCATAGGTGCCCACAGAGGCCAGAGGCATCAGATCTCCTGGAGGTGGAGTTACAGGCAGTTGTGAGCCACTTGATGGGGGTGCTGGGAACTGAACTCGGGTCCTCTGGAAGTGCAGCAAGAGCTCACAGCCATTGGGCTGCCTCTCCAGCAGCCCAAATTTTCTGACAGAGTTTCCAGAAATTATTACTGGGGTTCAGTTGTGCATGATTCTCTAATTTTACAGTATCTTATGGAGCATTGTTAAGAATTTTAAATCTAACCCAGCTTGATAGCACAAGATCTTAATTGTCCCCATCCCCCCAAATTTGGGTGGGTGAGGCAGGAGGGTGGCAAGTTCAAGGTCTACTTGGGTAATTTAGTGATACTCTACCTCAAAAAAAAATAGATAGGTAGGTAGATAGATAGATAGATAGATAGATAGATAGATAGATAAAGGTTTGGGATGTATCTCAGCGGTATAGCTTGCCTAAATGTGCCAAGCCTTAGCTTCAATCCTTAGTGCCATTTTGTTTTCAAGGGAGATCTTTAACGTTAAAGCTCTATATGGGTCTTGGGGCAAGCCAGGCAAGCTGTGTAGCTCGGTTTGAAGGAAGGTATGTGGGATTTGGAGCCAGAGACTGGCTGCCTGTTAGTCTGTTAGCCAGATAACCCCTACCTTTCCATCTACACAGTGATGCTCACAATTCAGACCCTACAGGATCAGACCAGGAAGGCTTTGTAAAGTGCTCCGGGGAGCCACACAGCTCTGGGGAGCCACACAGCTCTGGAGTGTGGCGCTGTGTCCTGGCTGAGGAAATGGAAAGGGTCATTAAGAAGGTCTGAATGTCATCTGGGTGGGAGGCTTCACCTGAGTCAGGAGCACTTCTTTGAAGGCGATTCATCCTCCACTTTTGAGGTAGTAGAACTTAACAGCATCGATCCTGTGCATCCTCGGAGGAGGGTCTCAGCCATCACCATGTTTACCCTCTTCATGCTGCTGAGAAATGGAATCTGTAAGCCAGACTTTACAAATGGAGAAACGAGAGCTCAGGGAGCAAGGTGAAATCAGTGTTGTGGACATGGGGTAGGGAGTGGGCTGTGGGTATATGAACCCCAAATTGCCTTATCTTGGCACATGACATTGAGGCCAGTGGGCTCAGCAAGACCCAAGCAAGATCCCTCTTGCCTATATGTAGGTCTTGGGGGCATCCTTAGAAGCTGGAATTCTGCAGGTCTGTCGGAAGGGGAGGATAGATGGCACAATGGCCTTGAGCCGATGTAGGGTCGTGTGTGTGTGTGTGTATATGTGTGTGTTTGTGTGTTTCTACACAACAGCTGCCACCCAAAAGCCTGGGATTAAGGTGATGAGTCCTCCAGGGCCCTCCAGAGCTGGACATGGTCCAGGGTGCAGGGCTCCCGAGCGTCCAGCTCCCAAGCCATTCTCGGAAAAGCTTTTGCAGCAAGGCCTACTCCAGGTGCCAGGCCAGACCATCAATCCCTCCCTCTTTGGGGCAGCGAGTTTATAAAGTAGCAATTAAATAAGAGCTCTGTAAGTGCTTCTGGGAACTGCCCCGAATGCATTTTCCAAACATAAATAACGGGGCGGGGAGGGGGGGGACCTCCACTCCCGGCAAAGCACATGGCGCGCCTGGGAGCAGCCAGCCGGAGAAGAAGGGAGCCCTGTTGTGCTAACGAGTCCGGCTACGTGCTGCTGGTGTGCATGCGTGTTCTGCGTAGGTGGCAGGTCCATTTGTCTTCCCGTCCTGGGTGGTATGTGGGTCTGCCTGGACAGGTTGCGATCTGGAGTCAGTGGCTGTAGCTCTGCCACCCCACCAGGAAGGCAGGGTGTCATTTCAGGGGCAGGGACAAGGATGCCGAAATGGCAGCGCTGTGAGCTTCTTTTTTTGGCCAGTGAACACCACCTGCCCGGAGACTGACTCTCACCGAGAGGACTTGTCCAGGGAGACAGAGCCTGTCAGATGGAGGACGCCCAGTGAGGACTTTTTGGCACCTCACATTTATTAGGCCCCTTCCCACGTGCCAGGATCTAACCTAAGAGTTTTGCATGAATAAACTGCTGGATGTGCTCACGTTTGTATACATTTGGCAGCCAGGGGACAACCTCGGGTGCCATTCTTCACCTTCTTTGAGGCAGGGTCTTCTCAGTGAACCTGAGACTCTATGATTCAGCTAGTCTGGCTGGCCAGGGAGCCCAATGTAATCAGCCTATCTTTGCCAGCACTGGGCTTACAAGTGTGTGTCAGGACGTGTGCCCCCACACCTCATTTTGTTGTTGTTGTTTTTGTCGTCATGGCTTGTTCGGTTTTTGCATCATGGGTGCTGGGTTCCGCCTCCAGTCCTTGTGTTTACCAGGCAAACACTCTGCCAGCTGAGATCTCTCCCCAGCCGCTGGTTATCCTATTTTGCAGGGGAGAAGCTGGAACGTGGAGAAGTTAAGTCGTACCCAGAGTCATAGGAGCCAGCATGTGGCCGTGCAGTCTTTGTGTGATGAGTATCAGGGCCACCTCATCTTCTCCTCTATGG
The DNA here is from genome assembly GCF_030254825.1 of Meriones unguiculatus. Classification (NCBI taxonomy): domain Eukaryota; kingdom Metazoa; phylum Chordata; class Mammalia; order Rodentia; family Muridae; genus Meriones; species Meriones unguiculatus. Next base: position 31,516,317 of record NC_083355.1, on the reverse strand, counting down.
CTTGGCTATTGACAACTGTCTGACTCAGCCAGCACGCACAGTGTGGCTCAGAGACCAGTGGCTCTCTTCATCTTCCCACCTGCCCTTCTGTCCTCAAATCCACCCTCACCCATGACATCTTATATCTTAGGCCTTGGCCGACGGCAGCCTGTGCCATGCTGGTTCCTCCAGTATGTCTGAGGCCCTATGGACCACACAGCTTCTGTTTTCCCACCTGCTGCCCTTGCTCCTGCTGGCCCGTCACATGGATGTCCTTTCTCCACTTAGGTATAAAGGTTGCTTACTCTTGAAAGTGTTTCCCAACCCCCATCTTCCCACCCTTCCGTCCTGACAGCCAGCCCTGCTGACTTCAGTGCCCTTTCACTATGGACATTTCTACCGAGCATGCTCATTGAGTCTCCTTACAGTACTGCTGCCTGTACTGGGATCCACGGTCCTTTCTTGGTACAAAGCAAATAGTAGGGGTTCAAAAGATGTTGACAGGTGGTGGAGCCTTTTCTCCAGAGGGTAGATGCATCAGATCATGACCAGTGTTCTGTTCCTGAGGGTTCTGGTTGGTACCATACTTGTTCTGCCCAGAGCAATGTACAGTAACAGGACTGAGTGGATTGAACCCTGATCTCGGCCTTTCCAACAGTTTGCTGTATGACTTTGACCAAAGTCACTCCCTTTCCCTGGTCCTCAGTGTTGTCATCTGTGAACCAGGAACAATTATATCTTTGGGCAGTTTACTGGAGGAGATAAAGCACAGAGAGCAAAGACAATTAGCATATAATGGGAGGTTAATAAGTGTTCATTCCACTTCCTCTTCTGCTTTGCTGTGAATTGGGTTTTCAGGATAGTGGGAAAATGGGGACAATGAGTGACACTATGGAAACCCTCTTGGAAACACTACACACAAAATGTAAACAAATAAACAAAGAAATCAGCTATTGCTGCCGACAGCACTTTGGGATGAGTATGTGTGTGTGCACAGATCTTTATTATGTTTTCTCATTGCACAAAGACAGACTCTCTCAGCTATGACATTTCTCCCTTTCTTCTGGGACCTGGAGCAGACACTGGCCATCAACCTGTCACTGCCACATGCCACCTTCTGAGCATTCTCCCCAGAGGATGTCATCATCAAAACCCCATGGAGAACCTGGCCCCTGTTCATTCCCTAGTCGGGAGTAAGAGATTTCCCCGTCTCGCACAGACTCCGTCCAAGTTGCCAGCGATTAAGAAACTCATATATTTTCACACTCATTAAAAGAAACATGATGTTCACTCTTCCAAGAAAAGCCATCCTTGTTTGTAGACTCTGTAATATATTGGGAACGCCTCTTAATTGGCTTCTAGGACTCCGTGTCAGAAGTCAGACCCAAGTTTGTTTATTGACACAAGGAAAAAAAAATAAAACGTCGTATAATTAGTTGAGTGACTGACTCTAAATTCGGTAACTCCCCTCGGTATGTGGCCTTGTCAGGGTTTAAGATTCCATTTTGGGTTATGAAAGAGGCCAGGTCCCCATAAGCCAGACGAGGGCCACACTGCATCATAGCTATTGTTAAATGGGCTCAGTGTCCTGTTTGTGTCCAGATGGAAAACTTTCACGTTTGATTTTTATGCAAGTCAATTAACTTGTTTTTTTTTTATAACTGTAAGGGCTTGCTTTGCAAATAAGATTACTTACCACTATAAATTACGGGAACATAGGAGCCTATTCAGACAAAATGCTGCACAGCCCTAACCTGTGCACCGGGCTGCATGCTGGCCTTCTGCAGCAGGGGGACAGCGAGGCAAATGGAACCAGAACTCCAGGGGGTGAAGGAGGAGGGAGGGGGTTATTTGGGTGCATTCAAAAGAGCTCTTTCCCCAGATGGGTGCGAGGGAGTGTGGGAGAGCTGGAGGATGGTAACCAAGGGGTGACTCAGAATACCTTCCTCTGGGCTTGTCCTACACTGTCCCAAGTCTCTCCCAGGTGGCACGAAACTCGGCAAGACTTTTCCTTGCAGGGCAACACAGTGGTCTCATCTGAGGCTTTGGCTCTTTCCCCACCCCTTACTCTCACTGTCCACCAGTTGTTTCTTAGCAACTGCTCAGTGAACACATCTTCCCAAGATTTGACATTCTGGGCAAAGCTAACCCTGTCACGTTGCCACTCTTGCAAAGACTGTCTTAGTTCTATCTGAGCATCCCCTTGGGTAACCCTCCCCCAACAGACAGAGTGGGGATGGGGGTGAGGGGGCAAGAGGGATAGGGGCAGGTACTTTAAGCCCCTGTGCTCATTGGAGGTCAGAGGCCTGGAGGGGTGCAGGCAAGGAGCCCCAGTATTTGTGATCCACTCCCTCTGGACCTGGCCATAGGGAAGGGCCCTGCAATTCCAGAAAATGATCCTGGGATTCTTTTTCTCTCAGACCCTTTGTGAACTCAGATATGGTCCTTCCCACTTTGAGTCTGAGGTGTTTTTCTCCTCTGAGATGTGACATGGCCCTCAGGGGTCTTGGGTCATCTCAACAGGAAAACTGTGGTTGGTGTTCTTCAGCTAGTGTTCAGAGGCATGTGATCTGAGAGCTAAAGGATGGTGACTGGCAGCCAGGAGTTCGAGGCCAGCCAGGGCGCTTGGCATCCCTAAGGTGCAGCTGAGTCAGCTCCTGCTCTCTAGCCTGGCATTCCAGTCACGGTAAGCTTCAGAAACCTACTTTCAGGGTGTGGAGAAAGCCCCTGGGGGCTGATCTGTGCTGGGATGGGGTTTGGTTTGCTACACGGGGCTTTTGGTTATTCAGGAGATGTCTTCAATAGCAGCTATGGTGTCAATAATATCCTTCTTCCTAAATAAACAGGTACAGGACCAAGAAAGAGGGCTCAGCAGGTAAAGGGGCTTGCTACTGAGCCTGATGGCGAGTTCAATCCCTGGGACCCACATGGTGGAAAGAGAGAAATAACTCCTGAAGGTTGTCTTTTTATCTTCCACTTGTATGCTAAACATGTATACACACAGACACTCAGATACATACATACACACACACACACACACACATAGCTGCAGACACACAGACAGACACATAGACACAAACACAGACACATACACAAACACAGTGTAAATTAAAAAAACAAACAAGGCATGGCTGCTGGAAGAACTTTGGGATGACTGTGACACTGTGACCCACAGAACGTTTATGAGGAGAGCCATGGTGACATCAGTAGTTACAACAGTCCCAATAAGAGCCAGGACTTGCATTTCTCTTCTGCTGATTAAAAAAAAAAGATGCTTAAAATGTGGATTGTCTAAAATTACACAGCGAACCTTGGGACCCTGGGCCCTCTTCACACACTGCGAAGGAATCCGCATGGTATTCGGTTACCATGAAGCAACTGATCTGAGCCAGAGTCAAAAGCTGTTGTTGAGGTTGGGCCTGCCACTCTAGCTTCTTGGGAAGCTGAAGCAGGAGGACTGAAATTTCAACACCTGCTTGGTATCCAGAGTGAGATCCAGGCCAGCTTGTGTAGCTTATTGAGACTCCTTCTCAAAATAAAACATACAAAGAGTTGTGGGTTCAGTGGTAGGTGGTTGCCTAGCAGGTGCAAAGCCCCGAGTTCTAGCCCCAGAAGCGGGAAAGGGAAAAAGCCAATGTCAGCCTTCACCGTCTTTGAAGGTACCTTCCCCGTCTTTGAAGGTACCTTCCCCAGTGGAGGCCAATGTTCCAGAGATGATTGTGTTTCCTCTCCACACCTTGAGACTTTGTACTCACTCTCTGGGCTGTAGGTCCTGACCTCTGTGTCTGTCACCTCTGTGGAATTATAGGCTCCTTAAGGGGAGGGGCCATGTCTTAATCATGAAGCCTCTTGAAGCTGTAGTGTTCTCTTCAAGAAAACAGGATAATGGGTTTGACCTCACTTGTCAGACTTTCCTCAAATGCTGTGGGGCAGTTGGGTGGAATAAGACACTGATAGTCTCGATCTTTATTCTTTTCCTTTGTCTGATGCCATTTTGGGGTGTTACATATCACAGAAGGCCAGTGTTTTGTAGAAAGTTCTAGAGGAGTCTGAATGCTGAAGATTCTATTTTGCGATATTCAATAATGTCCATAGCATAGCTTATGGAAAACAGGGTTGTGGGTGTCAAGGGCAGCTGGTCTCTGAGAAGCCAGTTCTCATGCGTACTAAGAACTAATGGGAAGATGTCAGCATGAAAATGATTTCTCGGCTTGCTTTTGAGGTTATCAAAGGAGCAAATGTCTCCAAAAGAGATGAAACTTTAGGCTGCCACTTGGCAGACCCCGAGCTCACTGAAATGTTAGCATTTGGTCCCAACTCTTAGAAACAGCAAGACTCAAAGCTGCCCTGATGTGCTCACCCCCTTACTGCTTAGGATGTGTCTATTGGACAGAGACCTCTGGGAAGTTATCTGATGCCTTGGCCATGGCTTTCACCAAGTTTGAGTTGGACATTATTATGAAATGAATTTCATTCTAGATGCTTCAGGGGAAGAACATGAAGCCAAAAGCTTGGTTCTCAATTTCAACAACAGGTTTGGGGGAGATACTTTATTAATCTGTCCTACATCCACTCTCCGCCCCTAAGCTCCACTCATACACATTTCAGTGTTTTCTATGCAAAGAGCTGTGTTACATCTGGCAAAAACAACATTTATGAGTCTTAGTTTTCTGTTCTATAAACAAATGATAAATCTTGTTTGTGGGGTCAAGTGTCCAGTTTCAGGCATGTGGTACTGTTCAAGAAATGATGATTGTTGTTCCTGGGTCTTAATGAGCTGTAGATTTCGCAGTAACAGCCAAGGTGCAAAAGCAGAAGGTTTAAACACACTGACTTGGAGCTAAAGATGGAGCCGCTTGCCAAGCATGTGTGATACCCTGGTTTAATTCTCCACATTGAGCAAAATTGGTCCTGTGACTTCAGAACTGAGGAGGTGGAGGCAGGAGGATCAGTAGTTTAAAACCATCAACCTATACAGTGAATTCAAAGCCAGCCTGAGATACATGCTGTTGGTATTAACTTTGCCTCTGTGCATATCAAAGACTCAAAACAGCTGATGTTAATGACACTGGAAGGCTCCCCAGGGGAGATAAGATCAAATAAAGAGGACCTTAGATCTCAGCTGGAATCGCAGTCAAGCTCTACCCTTGATTCCAGTGCTACCTACTCCTCTCTCTCTCCTCCCTTTTGAGACAGAGTATAGCTATGTAGCTTTGGCTGGCTGGCTACGTTCGATGTAGCCTAGGCTAGCCTCAAACTTGCAGTAATCCTCTTACTTGAGCCTCTCAAGTGCTGAGATTACCAGCATGTACCATCATGCCTGGCTTAATTATCATCTAATTTTTTGAGTTGGGGAAACGAAGTGAGTGGTGCAAAGAGCCTTATAAAGCATGCACAAACACCATTAACGTACCCTTCTCACAAGCAAAGAACCGAAGGACAGAAACACACTCCAGGGGTCAGTAAGTGAATGTGACACAGGTATCTTCGCTCCAAACATTGGGGTTGTAACCTTCGGGTTCAATGAGGTCAGGCATCAGAGTGGGAAGAATATGGGATTTGGATTTGGAGTTAGACCAACCTGGCTTCTAATCCCTGCTCCAGCCCAGACAATCTCGTGAATCTGGAAAAGGCCCTTAACCTCTTTAGCTCAGGTTTCTCTTATCGGGAACTGGAAATGATGAGATAGCCACCCTGTAGGATACTTGAGAGAGTGAGAAATAGGGAGTGTTGTTCTTTTGGTCGCGTTGCGTTTACCTGGGGTCATATTAGACTTGTGAACATCATAAGAAGTTTTGCAAACATGAGAGAACTCTCCATGAAGAAGAACACAAGGAAGAGACTTTTATCTCCAATCAACAGACGAGAAAGAAGGGTGAGGGAGGAGGGGAAGGGGAAGGGGAAGGGAACTCTTCCCCAAACTCCTCCAGGTGTCCAATAATTAGTCTCCTATTAGTCAAATGCCACTTAAGCCTCTGCTATATTTATGAGAACTGGTGTTGATCATTCAGCTATTGCCTGTTAGGTAGCATCCTGCTGATGGGGAATGAGGACCAGCTATGTTTCTTTGGATAAGGAATTGCTCAGAGAAACCACACAACTTTGCAAACAGTCCTGTGGCCAGCGAAGAGCAGCAATGCAATTGTGACAAGGTATAAGTAGCTCCTAGATACACCCAAGGGAGAAGGTTTGTCTCCATGGTGAGAGGCAAAGCCAAGGAAGACTCCAATTCTAGGCTTTTGGATCCTAACTCGGTTCCCTTTAACCCCACTGCATGGATTAGGCCTTTAAATGAATAGGATTCTAAAATCTAAACTAGCATTGGTTAAGGTAGAAGAAAAAACAAAGCCTGCTGAGCCCCAGGGCAGAAGATGCACTTCCTTGATTGAACTTGGGCAGTTTGCTCATTTCTGGGAAGATTATCCTGTCTGTAGGACGGACACCCACCTCCTCAACTCAGACTAATCCTATCTTCTGGTCAAAGTGGTTTAAAGATGGCTTAACTAAGGAGACCTAAGGTTACATGATAATTCATGGGAAGAGCTTCTAACTGTGGCAAGAGTGGACCTAGAATGCACAAGAAGGACATGTCTCATCCCACGATACCTGTAATCGCAGGTCTACATGGGGCTGGAAAAGAGCAAATGGCCTGGAGCCAGAGAGATGAGACTTAAAGTTTTTTCCCTTCCAGCCAACCAGTTTGTGCGTCAAATGAGGATAATGATGCCTTTTCTTTCTTTTTTTTTTTTTTTTGCTCTTGCCATACATATGTTATTAGTTGAGACTCAAAAGGTATAATGAATGATTCAACTGAATTGTATACATTCTGATATTCTTTTCTTAAGGAAAATTCAGGGAGAGAAAAAAGAAAAATAAGGAGTGAAAACCTTTCTCAGTCTCTCCATCACAATCGAAAGAACGGAAGCGCAGAACCCAACAGATACAAATAGTGAGGTCTTTAGGGAAATACAGTGTTCCCTTCTCAAGCTGCACCTTTTGACCACAATGACAGCAACAATAATAAAAACGGTGCTGTTTGCCTTACCTCCCACGTGCCTTTTTATAGAACCATTTCTTAATCTCTGAAATTATAGTTACATTATTCCCCCTTCTCATCAAGTCCTTCTGTTATCTCTCAAGTCCTTTTATTCTCTCTCAAACTCATGGCTTCTTTTTCCTTAATTGTTGTTACAAATATGTTTGTGTGAGAGTATATATGTGCATATATATTATTTATAAATATATAAATACAACCAACTCAGTCTGTTAATATACCTGTACCAGCAATTCTCAACCTGTGGGTCACAACCTTTTGGTAGTTGAACGACCCTTTCCCAGTCAATGAGAGGGTCTGATGATCACCTATGACCACCAGAAAACACGTATTACAATTCATAACAGGAAATTACAGTTATGAAGTAACAATAAAGATAATAATTTTATGGTTGGAGGTCACTGCAACATGAGGAACTGTGTTAAGGGGTTGAATGAAGCATTAGGAAGATTGGGAATTATTGATCTTGGCACTGGATAGCCAATTGGAGTGTTCTTCCCTGGGAAATCCACATCTCTCCTTCTTAACATTTCCTACTTGCCCATAGCTGTTTGTCTAGGGTTGAAATTCATAAACGTTCCCCCATCCATATTACTACATCATTCAGATCTTGTTTAGGCAGCCATATTGATAAGACTTCATGGATGCAGCCTCTCTGATATTCCTAGCAGACACAGTCTTCCAGAAAACTTCCTGGTCCTCTGGTTCTGACAGTTTTTCTGCCCCTTCCTCTGCAATGATCCCTGAGCCTTAGGTACAAGAATTGTGCTATAGACATACTAGTTGGGACTGAGCAACACACATTTTTTTTTTTTTGTTTTTTTTTGTCCTCTGCATTTTGATCAGTTATGGTTTTCTGTAATGGTCTCTGTTTGTTGCAGAGAGAAGTTTCCTTGAGTGGTGAAAAATACACCTATCTGGGGGTATAAAGATATATTTTTAGGATGCAGTTAGGAATTGTGCTAGTTTCTCAAAGTGGTTGTAGATCCTCCTCCAAGATCCATGGCTTCACCAGCAGTGGGTAGCTGTCTAGGTTTCAATACCAGGAATATTTTCCCCCTGGTTGAATGGCCTTAAGTCCAATTAAGGAACTATTGGTTGCTATCATAGTATGTGTGCCACTGTTACACCCTAGGGTTATAATGCATACTAATTGTTGTTGTGGTTCCTAGCTGGATAGGACTATTGATTGCTCCCTATTGGAACCTTGTGTGATGTCTTCTGGTACTGTGAAAGCTAGTCATATTGGAGGAGGTTTTCAGGTTGGATCCAGTTCAGGTTCTCTGGGACCAGTGTCCTAAGTGTATGATGCCCTCAACAATAGAGACTTACCTTCCATCTCTGGGAGGCAACCAAGGGAAATGGCAGTAATTTATAATATTTGAGGTGTCTCTTGGATAGCCCTCACCGACAACTCAGAAGGGAGCTTCTTCAGAAGGGAAGGGAGTTTCTCATGTGTTTTGTTGGTTTCATCGTTTGTTTGTTTGTTTGTTTTTGATGGTATGTGGCTCTTGGGGTGGGCTCATTGTCAGCCTGGATGGGAAAATTTCACTTAAACTATATACCACACGCAGTTCTTACTTTCAGTTCCCTGAGTTGATCTTCTCTCTCTTGCTTTCTGAATTTTGGTCAGTGTTGTGACTGCAGCCTGAAGTATTTTGCCTCTTTCTCTGCCAGACTAACTATTTGCTTTTCAATGTCAATTTATATATATTATTCTTAAGAAAATAATTGCTGATCCACCCCATCATCAACCTGATCAAAAGAATCTTTTTGTATACCCATTAATCCCATAGTCCATGTTGCAATGGCCTCTTATATATCTGTATCTTTGCATCCCATCCTTTTTTCTTGAGAACTGGGGTCAGCTTTTCACCTCTGGATTCCCAGGGTTGGACACAGGAAAGGTGCTCAGTGGATAATTATGTATGAGTAAATGAATTAATTAATGAATCTTACCTTCATAAAAATTATTTGAAGAGGATAGACAGGGCTAGAAGACAATGCAGAATGGTCAAACACAATTTCCACCTCAGAATGGGAGTCAAGGTTCAAAATTCAGTAACAGTATGGAAGGAACCTTGCCTATTGGAAGCAGAACTGGATTAGCCCTTTGATTGGTCCATGGGTATTCTTTCTCCCTAAGTCTGTGGTCTTCAGAATGTCTCAAGATGGTGTTGTATAGGCACAGAGATTTGTACTGGCATGGGAATACACTGAGGATAATCAAGGTTATTAATAGAAAGAACACGAAGGTTTTCCTTGATACAATTCCCCTGTATTTACAATCACCAAATCACATCAATTTTACACTTGAGAAATTTCTTTGTTTATTTCCACCTCTATTTCCAATCTTTCCATTATTGAGAAGATCCCTCAGTCTTAATACCAGATCTTGAAGATTCTTATTAATTCCAATATGTTCCTTACACAACTTGGAGCACATTCCCATGGCTTCACATCTATCTTCCAACGGTTTACAGCAGATCCCTCTGCATGAACATCCTAATGATTCCCAGTGGTCTTGGCGATCGACACTGTATGCTGCTGACTTGAACTCTAGTTTTTATTTTCTTATTATTTCCAGGCTCATGATCTCTGTTACAGTAGCCCTGAATCATGTGGCTTTCTCAGTCCACATCAAGATATTTCAGTTCTATCAACCTATTGTCATGTCATTCCCCGCATAAGGCAAGACTTTGTCTCTTTTTTTCTCTATCTTTCTTGATTAATTTTTATTCATCCTTCCATTGATAAAAGCTCTTGAGATGAGCCAAGAGCTCACAAAGACATGCTCAACAGACCCAATGCTGATCTGAATTGATCTTTAGTAGATGGGTATTGAATCAGACTTCTTGGAGTTGAGATGGGAGTTTTAACTTTATCCTCTCATTATGCTCAACACTTCCCAATTTTAGACACCAGTGGGTACAGGCTTAGTGTTTTCTGATGTCAGTTGGGATAGAATGAAGAAGCATGCTGCGAAATTCTCAAATGACAGTTTCTGTATCAATTTCCCCAGAACAACTTAACTCCCTCATGACATGGTATAGTATATGACATGTGATAACCGACTGCTATTTTATTATAAGGGTACTTTTGGGCTACTTTGAAACCTTTAAATGACCTTTACCATCATGACAGGGTGTGCGAAGAGACCAAACCATGTTAACTTTTAGTTGTTGCTATGAAAACCAGATGCGGAGATGCTGAAAAAGTAGCACAAAAGACGATAGTGTTTTGTATACCGTGTGTATGTGTGTTGTGTATTTGTACGCTAACGCAAGGGGGCTAGAGAAGAGAGGAGGGCCTGGCGCTTCATCAGTCAGAGAGACGCTGTCAAAGGTCTGTATACGCTCTCCAGTGAAGACCCTTGACCATAACAAGCCCTGAAGCGTGGCTCTCTGCCCCACTATGTATTCCTTGTCTGTTTTCTCAGCCCCCAGGGATGACAGGAAATTAATTGCTTTACTGCCCGTATGTCGCAGACTCCTCAGTTCCTTACCCGTCTTTATTCGTGCAGTAACCACGTGGAGGAGCGTGTTACTGCCCCCGTTGCGTGGACGAGAGGGTAGGCAGGCTCCTGATTATGAAGCCAGAGTACTCAGGAGGATTCACCATCTGCTTTCTCTTCTCAGTGTGTTTTGTTCCCTAGTTTCTCCATCTGTCCGCAGTAACATTCCTTCCTCACCTTGTGAGGACTGAGTGGAAGCATGCCTACTGAGTCAGACATGGTACCCAACCAGCCAAAGACCACTCTGTTATTGAGCTCGCCTGGGAACACAGTTGGGAAAGAAAGAATCTTGAGTGTGTGGACAGTATGTACCTCCTGCTTTGGTCTAAGTGCTCAGCAGCAGATGAAAAGGTAGCACGGCACGGGCCCTGCCACTGTTAGGCTGGGGGGATGACTGATGGGATCTTTTCTCATATGTTACAACCTGACTGCAGTTTTCCCTCCCACTTCCCCTCCAAGTCCCTCCTGCTCACCCCCATGAGCCCCTCCTCTGTTTCTCTTCAGAAAAGGGCAGGCCTCCCATGATATCAAGCAAACAAGGCCTATCAAGTTGCAGTAAGACTAGGCACCTCTCCTGATACTAAGGCTGGATGGGACAATCCAGTGAGAGGGAAAGAATCCAAAAGTCAGGCAGAAGAGACACCCTCCTTCCCACTTTTAGGAGTCCCACAAGAAGACTAAGCTACACAATCATAACATATGTATGCAGAGAGCGTAGGTCAGACCCATGCAAGCTCCCTGGTTGTCTGTTCAGTCTCTGTGAGCCTGTATGAACCCAGGTTAGTTGATTCTGTAGGTTTTTTTTAAAGATACCCCTGGATGCTCTGGGTATCCTTCCTCGTCATCTTCAGCAGGATTCCCTGAGCTCCACCATGTTTGGCCGTGGCTCTCTGCATCTGTTTCCTTCTGTTGCTGGATGAAGTATGGCTGCTCTCCACATGGACTTCCTCTCTCATTTGAGAGTTAGGTCCTTCTGTCTCCCGTGTTGACCTGATTCAGATGCTGGCCACATCTTAAAGTATCGAAGAAAGAAGTGGCAGCAAGCCACGGAGGGCCAGATAACAGTCTGTCCTGGCATGGAGGAGGCAGCTGAGCCTGTGGGCATGAAGAAGGGGAATGGGTCTGACAATACCACAGATGGCTTTCATGTCTCTCTTGGAATGTCTAAGGCTATAGAAGGGTCTCTCTCTGGCATCTGTAGGGTAGTGGGGTCTGATGGACACCTTATTTGAAAAAATGCTGCACTTAGGGGCAAAGAAAGAAGATAATCATATCAAACTACTTATTTACTGTATGCATTGTGTATTCATGCGTGTATGGATGCAACTGTGCCTGCACACATGTGCGTGCATATGTGTGTAGGCCAGAGGCCAATTCTAGGTGCCAACCAGGATACCATCCACTTTGTTATTTGGAGTCAGGGTCTCTCAGTAAGACCTGGAACTTGATTATTTAGCTAGGTTGACTGGCCAGTGAGCTTCAGGGACCCTCATGGATCTACCCCTGCAGCTCTTGAGCTAATAAACAGGCATCATCACACTCAGCCTTTTCACGTGGCTGCTGAGGATCAAGCACAGGTCCTTTCCCAACTAAGCTATCTCCTCAGCACCAAATTACACTTAAAAAAAAAAAACTGACTTTAGGAAGGTGTGGTGGCACATACCTGTTACCCAGCAGTTGGGTGAGGCAGGAGGATCATGAGTTCAAGGCCAGCCTGGGCTGCATAGCAAAACTCTGTGTCAAATTATACCCCTGCCTACAAAAATAACAAAAGGAAGTGAGTGTGCTGTTGGGGTGACTGAATGTCACTAGAGTCTGGCTCCCACTCCCATGTCAGCGGTTTATTTCTGCCTTTCTCTAGATCTTGGGTTCTTCACCCTAATGAAATTAGTGACAGGAACAAATGGCTCTGATGGCTTTCAGCTCTTCTCTAAGTTTTCTTAAAACATATGTGACTCCTAACGTTTGCATCTTTTGTGGGACCTGCTCATTTTGGGGGTGTCTCCTGGAAGATCCCGTGTCTGGTGCCAACAGGCCTCCCAAGAGATGCTCTAGTGATCTCTGAGGTACAGCTCCCTTGTCCTCGCCATCTGGGTGGAGACAGCTTGAGTGCTCTTCAGAGGAGCCATATTATTAATAACAGACTCGTGTTTGCTCAGGGTTTTAGGGCTTAGGATGTCATTAATATTATCAGTCAGTCACACAGCTGGGGTGAGGCAGAACAAAGCTGGTTCCGACTTCAAAGTCTACGTACGTATTTAACAGCTCCAAGCAAGGTACCTGTGTCTTCAAAAGGTCTCCTTAGGATGAAATTGGGATTAACCAATGTTCTTTAAACAACTCAACAGTGGTATTTAGGTTTGATGTAAGGAGAAAACACAGCCCCTGTTTCAAATTCAGTTGCTCAGTTTCTCTTTCATCACGTGTTTACTGAATAACTACTGTATGTTAAATGTGAGTTGGGATGACGCGGTTGGAAATTAGAATCAAATACAGCAGGTACTCTTAAAGGAATTTGAAACACAGAGGCAGCCAGATATGTGCAGGCTGTAGATGGTTGGCCTTGGTTGTCAACTTGACTGGGTTAAAAGATGCCTTGGATGGGTGAAACACCTCCCTGTGTGTCTGTGGGGGTTCTCACGGAGAGGACTGACATGTAAGATAGAGATAGACGTGCTTTCTATTGACTCTTTTCCTCTTGAGAACTCTGATTCGAGCATCCATATTTGTTTGTGCAATTTGGTAAGTCCTGGACTAAGGTGGAGAGATGCAGTAGGCAACAGTGGACTAAACATGGATTTCGAATGTTGGTTCCCAGTCTCCATTTTGCCGCTAACTATTTAGAAGTCCTTGGATAGGCTACCCCATTGCTGTTAACTCTATCACAGAATAATAACATCACATAGGATCCCTGATGAAGTTTAAATGATAGGGTGCAAATAAAGTACCTGGACAGTGCTTATCACAGATGGACAATTAATACCTATCATTATCATCACCATCACCATTATCAATCATCATCACCAGTCATCAGCACAAAAGTCTGACTCTATTTTTTTCATTTGTTTTCTTTCTTTCTTTTTTATTTGAGACAGGGTCTCACTTTGTAGTCTGAGCTACAAAGAAGTGAGGACAATTTGATTCCAGCCTGACCGAGGGCTGAGGAGGTACCATGTGAACTTGGCCTTAAAGATCTTTCTTGGCTTATGGTGATAGGGTTAGGGCTGAGCAATGGGCAATACCAAAGAAGAAAATTGTGTAAGTAAAACTCAGAACTATCAAAGGTTTGGCAGTTTGGATAGCTGCTGCTGAGGTCAGGCAGAGTAGAAAATGATGGTAGATTGTTGTGAAAGGTGAGTTGAAGTTGTGAATTGTAGAAGACTTTGGGTACTCTGTTAAGGCATTCAGTTATAATTCTATATATAGTAAAAGGTGGGTCCTATAAATCTGTAGAGCGTGCTGGGAAGAGGCAATTCCATTGGCAATGTTGAAGATAGGTAAGGTTGGAGGCAAAGAACTGGGCTATCAGAACTGGCCACAGTAAGGGTGAAGCCAAGAGAAGACAAAGGCACATGGTAGGATAGGGCTGAAAAAAAAAAATAAATTGACGGGAGATTCAGGAGGTGTTGGAGAATACTTTGTGAAAGAAGGATGCTAATGAGGGGGAAGACCAGATGTTTGGAATATATGCTTGTAGGGAGTATATTCTGGTAGGGCCAGTAATCAAGAAAGAGAAAAAAAGTCCAAAATTAGTCAAGTCAGCTCAATTGATTGTAAAGAGAGTAAGAACCGGAAGTGGTGGTGCCTGCCTGGACCCAGCACTCAGGAAGCTGACGCAGCAAGATCACCATGAGTTTGAGTCTCTAGATAACAGGGAGTTCAAGGCCAGCCCAGACTACAAAGTGTGGTCATGTCTCAAACAACAAACAAACAAACAAACAAACAAAAAACAGAACAAGGTTGGATTTGAACTTTGGACACTTTGTTGATGTGAGGTTCTCAAGGTAGTTGGTTTTGCGGTGTGAAACTCGGAGGCGATGTCTGGCCTAGGGTAGAGATTTTGGTATTGGGCATCCAGAGGTGACAGTTCCTCCTATGAGGGACTCAGACTTTCGATGAAGATATATCTCCAGCCAGTAGGAACTAACACTGAGCATGACCAAAGCTGTTTCTGGGCTCCAGCACCCAGTGTGTGCTCATTTACAGTGTTTGCTATTAAAGGGTAGGAGTTAAGTCAACAACAGGGCCCCAGGACCTTTGACAACCTGTCTTAAAATGTGGTATTTCAGAGAGGGATTCAAACTAGGCCATGTGAGACACTCAATCCCACTAAAGTTTTCCCCACAGCCTCATTTCTGATGTGAGGCGTGTGCTGCCTTCCTGTCACTGTAACAAACACTCAAGACCGTCAGCTTAGAAAGAGAAATGAGTCACCCTGGCTCACAGTTTTGGAGGATCCCATTGCTTTGGGGCCACGGTGAAGCAGAACATCATATTGGGGAGCTTACGTGGAGCAAGGCCGCTCACCTCATACCTGAGGCACGAGGAGGAGGAAGAGGTTCAGAGCCACACAGTCCTCTTCATCTGAAGACTTCCAGTAGGCAACTCCTGGTAAAGTGGCTCCTTCTGGGAGCATCCTTCAATGTGTGACCTTTAGGGGTCACTTAAGATCTCAACTGTAGTGGTTGGATATAGATTGGCTTATTTTCCCTTCTGGGCTCCTTTTTCTTCCTTTTGTAGGAGTTGTAAGTAGACCTTCCATCTCTTTCAGCTTTGTCTTTGGCTATTGATTCTCCCACCTTCAGTCACCTTTTAGTTTACCATTTTTTTTTTTTTAAGTTTTTGAGACAGGGCCTCATGTAGCCTAGGCTGGCTCTGAATTTCCCTGTGTAGCTTAGGATGATCTTGAATTTCAGACACTGTTGCCTCCTCTGCCTTCTGAGAGGTAGGATTGCAGATGCACCATTACTCCTGGTCTTTTTACATTTCTCAGGGTTTTGTGTCTACTAGGCAAGTCCTTGACCAAGTTAGCCACATTCCCGGCCTTGGCTTATAATTTAAAAATCACCATTATTACCAACAAAGAAACAATAGTGAAAACTGGCATTAAACCACCTAAAGCCTTTGTGTCAGCTAAGGAGAGGAAATACTTGGCTAGCAAGCCACACAGCATGTGTGCTTACGCCAGTACCCCCACAAACTCTCGAGGGATGCTTGAGACCAACCTGACCAGGGCTGTGACATCAGGGGTAGGAGACAGACATGTTTACACTGTGTCACAATATATATAGGGCTACTGTCATAAATGTAGTCTAATGTGAGCAAAAGTAGTTGGTGGACCTCCAGCAGTAGACCTTAGGGTACGTGTATGGCTTGTCATCACCCGTGGAAGAAGGACACCCATCTTCTACCAAGAGAGGTGTGCAGCCCCAGAACTGGGGAGAAGAAAGAAAATAATTTTGATCCTCACATACCCCCAGGGCTGCACACTCATTTAAATATCCCACCACTTGTGGAGAATCAATGCACCTTCACCAAGGCCCACAGCTACAAGCCATCTGTGGAGCCCAGATCCAACTCCTCTAGGCCAAGTGGCTTTTCAGTGTCAGCTCCCTTATCTTTACAGTGATTATCAAATTCTGGCCATGAGCTGCTACGTGGATTTGAAAGAGATAAAGGATGCGAGTGCAGTTTGTAAACTGTAAGGCAATAGACACGACTTAGTCATGGCGATAACTAAGTCATGTCAGGCATGAAAGATCAGGTTTTAACTCTGGGGCAGATAAGGTAATCGCTCCCTTTTTTAGGATTTCAGATGTGGCGAAAAGGATTCTTCCTCTGGCTGCTGCAAATTGTCTCTGAATCCTCTCCATAAATCACTCAGCACTTTGAACCTCTTCTGATGGGGCGTGATCTCTAGACAGCGATCCCCGCTGAACAAGAGGCCCATCGTTTGCTAGAAGGTGGCTGTGCTTCGGTTCCCACTCCTTCAGACAGGACTTTCAGATTCAGTAGTGGGGGAGTCACTATTATCTCCAGAACTGATAGGGTCATCTACTCCGTGCCCTGTATTACGTGTTTCAGAATATTCTTCAATTTGCCCTAGATCACTGTTTAGCAGGAGCCAAGCTCTGAGCTCCTGGTATGCCCAGAAGCCCAGCTGGAATCTGGTTTAGACTAGCAAGGGGGTACAAATAATATTTCCCCTTCTTCTCCCCAGTGTATGCAATCCTCTGAATGTAGAGTGAATGTCTATAAGGGCTTCAAACTTCACCAGTGACCAGGGATGCTGTGATGAATAAAACAAAAATTAAATTATAAATACAGCCACGTGCTGCATGGAAAGGCTTTAGTTCACCATAGACTGAACATATGACAGTAGCCTTATATGATTGTGATGCTATGTAAACATTTCTATCTCCTATGCCTAATGTCATAGCCCTGGTCATGTCAGTGCCAAGCTCACAAGTGCCTTGTGAGTTTGTGGGGGTGTGGCTCGCTAGCAGAGTATGCAAACAGAGACAGTATGTGATGCTTCATAATAGGCACAGATGACTACATGCCTCATTGACGTATTTGCTGCATTATTCTCTCAATCAACATTTTAGAGTGTACTGCCAGTTATTAAAAAAAAAAATGTTGGGATCGGAGAGATGGCTTAGCAGTTAAGAGTGCTTGCTGTTCTTGCACAGGACCTGAGTTCAGTTCCTGGCACCCATGTCAGATCCCTTGTAACTGTCTGTGACTCCAGCTCTGAGGAGAGTCAGTGCCTTTTCTGGCTTCTGCAGCACACTGCTGTGTAACAGACAGATCCATCTCGTGGCTACTGTTTCCCTCAACAGTATCAAAGGCCATATGGGGTGACTGACTTAACAGGTGTGTCCCCCATGCAGGCTGCAGGCCACATGTGTTCCAGGGCTAGCTGTTAACACAAAACTGCAAATTTATTGAAAGCATTGTCTGAATATTGTGTAACTCCATTATGTTTCTCCACCTCCTCTTTTCTTCTTCTTTCTAAAACCGAGGGTATTATGTATCTCAGGCTGCCTTCAGCCTTTGTTTGTAGCCAAAGAAGACCTTGGGCTATTCTTTCTTTCTTTCTTTTTTTAATATTGATTTTGTTCTGTGTGTACGGGTGTTTTCCCCGTATGTGTATCTATGCACCATGAGCATGTAGTTCCTATGGAAGCCTGCCTGAGGGTGTTGGCTTTCCTGAAACTCTAGTGATAGACTTTTGTCAGTCACCATGTGGGTGCTAGGGACTGAAGCCTAGTCCTCTGCAAGAGCGACAGCCACTTTTCTGAGCCATCTCTTCTGCCCCCAACGTGAATTTTTGATCCTCTTACCTCTACCTCCCAAGCACTGGAATTACAGGAATGTACCACTATTCCTGGTTTATGGACCCAGGATTTCTTCTTATAGGCCAGGCAAACACTCTATTAACTAAAACACATCCTTGTTAGTGTTTTTGATTTTTTGTTTTGTTTTGTTTTTTGTTTTTTGTTTTTTTACTTTGTAGTTCTTGAGTATGCAACTTTGAAGATGGCAACATTGTGTCACAAAGTCAAAAGACTGGACACAGACGAACCTGGATTTCTGACAAGTACATTCTCTGATGGCCATACAAAAAAATAAAAAAAAAAGAAAAAAAAGAAAACATAGCAGTGCAGTTCTCCTTCGCCCCAACAATCTGTGACGGTACCAGTTACAGATTCTGATGTATTCTAGGAAGAAAAAGCAGACAGTTGAAACAGCATGGAGTAGAGGGGACCCCATCTGTTCCCCCACTCCCAAGAATGGGGTCTGAAGGATAGTGGCACTTAGGGGATGCTGGTGGCAGAGGAAGGCATCCCAGAAAAAGGCCATGGTGTGTGCAAAGGCCCTGGAAGCAGTGGCGGGATTGGGAGCCTCCTGTATAGCTCGGACCCAGAGCCAGGGAGGAGAGGGCTCGGCCTGGGAAGAACCCTCCTCTTTATCCTGCAGCAATGGGAAGCCTTTGAGAGGTTTTAGGCAGGGGGAGTGACAAGACCACATGTGTGTCTTAAGGTCACTCAGTCTCTAGCGTGGAGAATGGATTGGAGCTGGGGTGACTACGGAAGGAGAGAGCACGGTTAGAATGATAAGCTCAGGGATCTCTGAACTCCCGGCCTCTCCAGCAGCCAGCTCAGAGCCCTTGCGCTACTGGACTCATGCCTCCACCCTCCCTTAGCAGCTGGGTCTTGGATGAATTTCTTAGGCTTCCTGTTGCCATAGGTTTTGAGATCTGTAAAGTGGGGAAGACTAGTCCCCTTGCCTGACTAATTTTGTTTCCTTCACTGATTATGCTCAGTAACAGTTAGGAGTCTTTTACGGCATGGGCTGAGAAGCAGGGGTAAAAGCCAGTGACTACAGGGCCTTTGTCGCAAGTGGGGGGGGGGGGAGGGCACCCCACTGGCTCCCTTAGTCACACTTCACAGATTTGCGGAGTGTCTTCAGAGGTTGGGTTGACTTCTGTACCTTGGCTACAGAGAACTAAGAGCAGCCAGATATTACAGGGGGAGGTCACACAGCCAACTGCTCCCATCATCAGGATTGATTGAGTTCAGTCAGTGCTAGATTCTGCCCAGCCTCACTGGCATCTTCTTTGGTTCCTATGAATTGGGGCTTTGCATCTTCAGTCCTGTCCATAGCTGGCTGCTGTGGATCAGACTCTGAGGCGGCGCAGACCTGTTTCCCGTCCTCAGGGGTCCACCTATCTCATTCCAGTCCTCACACTGTGGGGGCTGGAGAGCTGGCTCCTGGTCAAGAGCCCTTGCTGATCTCTTGGAGACTGTTCGGTTCCCAGTACCTGCCTCGGATTTAGCACCACCATCGATAATAACTTAAAAAAGGAGAGCTGACTTGGGAATCTGGAAACGTTGCCTCTGCTACCAGTTCTGGTCCAAAGTATCTAGAAGTAGGACTCCTCTGTTGACCTTGATAAGCCTCAGTTTCTGTATCAGTTGAAGGGTAGAGAGAAGTTTCAGGGCACCCCCAAAGAAGTGCTGTAATTCTGTGTTTCTCTCAAAACCTGGATCCCTGGACCTCCATTTTAGACCCCCTTTTCAAATTCTCTGCATCGTTTCCTTTTCTTCTGTTATTTCAAACGAATCAAAATACCTTTGACTTTCTGTCCTCTCTACTAAAAGGGATCCCAACTTTGAATGCTTACAAAAGTCTCAGCAGGTACTAAAATGGTTGACACATCCAATAGGGAGAGGTGAGCTCTGTAGCTAGACAAGGGGCATGTGTCCTAGTTAAAGGAGACAACTTGTTCCCAATGCCAGAAATCTTAAAAAAAAAAAAAAACAAAAACCAAAAAAACAAACGGCTGGAGCCAACTTTTGTTTCTTTTCTAGGGCCATCTAGCCTTCTGATAGTGTGATACAGTGTTGTCAAATATAAAGCTCATGCTTGAGAACCATGTACCAGCGTCCCGAAAGAGACTCAATATATCAAGTAACTCTACAATTTTCTGTCAGTTTGTATTCACGGTTTATGCTTAGCAACCTTGCTAGCCACATGCCTTGGGTTGGATGAGGATCTTTAAACAGCACCCTTCTCTTTCTAATCCCAGGAGCTGTCTTTCTGTCTTCTAATCAACACTTTCATCGTTTTTATTTGCTTTATGCAAACTTAAGTCCACAAGACCCGTTCTACCTCATCTCTTGCTCAAAACAACACATCATGGCGTCCCATGGACCCCTATTCACTTCCTTCCGCCTAGTACTCACTGAACACTTCCAACACCATTCACAATTCACAGGGTGAGACAGGACGGAAAAGGGCCCGAGTGCATGCTTCTGAGATCTCCTTCTGTGCTTGGTCCCTCGCAGACTGAAATCCCAGTGGCTAAGTAGACATCTCCACCAGCCCTTCAACCAACAATCACCAAATCCTCTCCAGGCGTCTGGCAAACAAGGTCTACATTCTTTGGCCCTGATGCCCCTCAAGCATGGGCCTCAGCAAGGTCCTCCAAAGCCGGCCTTCCAGAGGCCACTGTTGCCATATCCCGTCCCTCTTGGCCAAATGGTGCCAAACTTCAATTAGAAATGGCTCTTTTTTTTGTGTGTTTGGGTCTGGGGAAACTCAACAGCTCTCGCCTAGGGCAGCGCTTAATGCGAACTGGCTTACCACAAACGCAATTTGTCCCCGCTCCTCCATGGAGTGGTAGTGTTTGGTGCCCTTCGCCTGGCATCTGGGCTGGCCTCAGAGACTCGCTTAACCGGTAGACTAAGCTGCACATGGTGTCACAAGAGTTTTAAGACTGTCAGAAGATGCCTTGCGGCCACCGACTGAGCCTCTAGAGACACTTTCTCTCAGAGCCATAGCTGCCAACTGTGTCTAGCTGTCCTGAAGCCATTAGGTTGTGAGAAAGCCCAAAATGTGCGTTTGTGTGTGTGTGTGTGTGTGTGTGTGTGTGTGTGACTCTGGTCAGCATGTTGGTTGAGCTGGCTCACATTCAGGCGCTAAACTGTCCTTTTGTGAGCCAATCTGCCATTGCTCAGTTGACACCATGAGTGTGGTGGGTGAACCCTCTCAACTTACAGAATCTCAAGCAACGCTACATGGCTTCAAAGACTTGATTTTGAGGTTCCTCATTGTATACTTACATGTAACCAGAAGAGTGCTCCCCAACCGTTGATTGAATGAATAAATGATTATTATTATTATTTTTTTCTGTGGAGTTCAAGTGGTATCTCTGCCCTATTCAGTTGCTCTCCCTATTGCTAGGGAAATAAGGTTTGGGCCTTGCAGCTGGCATTCACAATCCTGCCTCATCTGGCTTCAACCTGCTTTTGAGACTCTATTGCTCGCTCTCTCGGCATGAATCCAGCCTACGCTAAAGTTTGAGCTATTTCCCAAACACGCGAACATTTCTGCAACACCATTCCTTTACTTACACTTACCCTGCGCTCTCATTGCAAACGCCCCTCTCTCTCCCAACCTTGTTCGGCAGGTTGACAGTCAACTCGCTCATTGTCAAACACCTTCCCTGGCTGCCCACTCCTGCTGGACACTGTCCTCTCTCTCTGGCCTTCTCATCTGACGGTTTAAAACCCTTTTCACTGCCTTGAGTCTCCCTCATTTCTCACCCCCTACTGCATGGCCACCTCCTTGCGTGGGGTGGGAAAAGGGGAAAGCACGGATCCCTAGATGGATACACAGTTCACCTGCATGGAGACTGACCTGGATGTGGAGTGGCACACGCCGCTTTCCAAGCTAACTGCTCAAGGACAGAGATCACCAGGAGAGGCATGAGCTTTGGTGGTGGCTTGGGTTTTGAATCATAACTGTGTCGCTTACTGTGTGGCTTCGGGCTAAATCTTTAAACTCTCCGAGCTCTAGTTTCCTTAGTTGGAAGCGAGAGAGGCCTCAGATGAGAACAGGCCTACGGGACCTAGCTTGGTGCTTGGTGTAAGAAACTCTCAACTGTATGCCGGCTGCTTGGGTACAACAGATGGGCCAGTCAGCTTGAGGAGCACCTGGGATAGTGTCAGTTCAGAACTCTTTCCCACCGATAAGTTTTCTTAAAGAATAAGGGAAAGGAAAGAATGGGGGAGGGGGGTGAGAGAGAACGGTGAAGGGGAGAGAGGTAGATGTAGGGGCTTAGGAGGAGGGATAGGGGTTTGATAGGGATACAGGGATATGGAGAAGGAGGGGAGGAGGAGGGAGGGAAGGAGAGAGAGAGAGAGAGAGAGAGAGAGAGAGAGAGAGGCCAAAGCCAAGAGTATTAGTCTGTGTGATGTCAGCAAGCGGCTGCTGAGGGCCACTCTGTCTTCCCATCAGCCGATTGAGCGGTGGGCACTGGAATCTAAGCTCCCCTCCAGCCCTAACATTCCAAGGGCATTAAAGAAAAAGGATGAATCACCCCCTTCAAAAATACCAAGATGGGCTGGGCCCTCCCCCTGCTGTCCCCTTCTAGCCCAGCTAAGAGCTCTTAATACGCAGCCCGCTTCCTCCTGCAGCTGCCACCGGGCTTCAAGCCCCTCTCCCAGGAGTCTCAGAAGCAAGACTGATAATGGACCTCCGGCTTCTGTGTCTCAACAGGGAGCCAGATCTCGTTCCCAGACTCTGGGGGGCCGTGTGGGGGCCTTCCGTGGACATTCGACCTCGGTTTCCTTGAGTGTGGAGAGGGGCCGGGTGTTGAAAGGGTGGCAGGAAAAGCAGGGGAGAAATTGAAAAGAGAGAGGGAAACCCTCCCAACCCTGAAGGGAGGGAAGGTGGTTCGGACCCTCTCTCTGTACTCTGACTGGTCCTGAGTTTGGCAAAGGCGATGTGTCTGTAATCGTTATAAATCTTCATGGGGGGCGTGTGTGTGGAAAGACACCGTCCCCCAGTAGCTGCATTTAGTTCATAGACACAGGACGCCCCAGTTTTTCTCCTCCTGGGAGAACAGGCAGTCGGGGACGGCGGGGACGGCGCCTCCCTGCTCACAGCCCTCTCCCTTCGTACGACAGCACTGTCGCCACTAAGCTGGTTGCAGGACCAGCGCCTCCTGCCTTCCTGTGCCGGGACCGCCCGCGTCCTGCAGGGTCGTCCGTGCGCGCGCGGAGCCGCCCCGGAGCCAGCCCTGCAGGTCCGTCCGTGCGGTGGTGGTCTGCGGCCCGTCACGTCTGCAGCGCGGGGTCCTCCCAGCTCACCCCGGCTCCCGGCTCTGAAAGCCGAGAAGCTCGCCGGCTGGGAGCGAGCGGGTTTTCCAAGTGGGCAGGGGTGGTGGGGAGGAGGGGCGCGGGCGGGGGAGGAGGAGGAGGAGGAGGAGGAGGAGGAGGAGGAGGAGGAGGAGGAGGAGGAGGAGGGGGGGGGAGGAGGGAGGAGGAGGAGGAGGAGGAGGAGGAGGAGGAGGAGGAGGAGGAGGAGGAGGGGGCGTCGCGGAGGGAAGACCTCGCATTGTAATCCAATGACATGACCGACGTGGGGGTGGGGGCGCTGGCCTCCGCGCGCTCTCCGAGTTTTGGCTGCCCGCCCAGCTGGGAATAACTCTCTTCGCATAATTCGCGTGTTTACCAGGCATGAAAATTCTTGCTTTGGGCTCCCCCCCACCACCCCACCCCCGCCCCGCTCCCCAACCCAAGCCCCCTCCTCGTCCCTCCTCCCCACCTCCTCCGCCCCTCGCAAGTGAAACTCTGTCTACAAAAATATTGGCCCGGGGCACAGAAAGTTTTGCATAAATTCATAAGTGATGAATGGCCGATTTTTAAACGTTATTTGGGCATTTGTCAGAACTTAACAAATACGCACGGGGACGGGCGGTTCATAAACTTAAACATCTCAATATCCTCTTTCTTCTGGAAATAAATTACGTTTGTTTGCTCGGCTCGGAGTCTTAAGGTAGCCGACATTAGGAATATTTTAAAAGCCATCATCCATCGAGCATGTCTCCCAGGCGCCAGAAAGATTAAATGAAAGAATCATAAGATGGAGGTCTTTAACTTTTAATCCTTTTACAATGAAGCCTCAGATAGTCGCGGGGGCAGGGTGCCCTCTCTGGGGGGAATAATGCCGTTATTCCTCGGCTCCCAGTTAATGAATACCCTAACGTCTGTCCCACGGCTGACGGAGGCAGCGCCGGGGAGGGGGCTCCAGCTCCCGGGCCAGGCTATTGAAATGAGGAGCCACCGAGGCTGTGTCGGGAGGGAAGAAAGCGCCGAGCTGGAGGGACAGGGAGGGCGGGGCCCGGGGCTTTGAGACAGAGCTGGGGACCCGGCGCAGGTTTGAAATAATTAGCATAGATTCGCTCGCCGCTCCGGAGTGTGGGGTGTGTGGCGGCGGTGGGGAGAGCTGGGGGTGGGGGGGGAAGAGGCGGAGGACAGGAGGCCGGGAGGGAGGCGCGACGAGGTGGCAAGGGGGTGGGGAGGGGAGCGAAGGAGTGCGACCGCGGCTTCCAAGATAAATAAAAGGATGGTGGGGGGGGGGGAGCGGAGTCAGGGAGCCGGCCCACGTGGAGGTGTGTGGGGTGGCCGCCACTGGGGGGGGGTTGAGGTGGAGGGATGCACGGGAGAGAGTCCGGAGCCGGTCCCTAGAAGTTGGATTTTTAAGGGGTGGGGTGCCGTGATGTTTGCCCCGACCCTCTAAGGGGTCACTGTGCCTCTATCTGACCCTAAAGCGCAAAATCCCGTTCTGTTTTCCCCTCCCTTCTCACCCCCCCCCCCCCAGTGGGATAAGTGTCCAGGGAGGGGTCTTGTCTCTCTCCTCGACTCGATTGCAGGTCCCAGGGCTGTGATTTGTCCCTGGGGTTCACACCCCTCTGAAATTTGGGACCTCAGTCTTCCTTAGGTCCCCGGAGGAGGCCCAGGTGAGTGTCAGATATCCAAATTCCCTCTCCCTGGTCAGTCGTGGGCCTGCAGGATCCCTGAGGTTGTGGGTGGTTGAATCCAAGGGGTCGCTTTAGCTCCAACCTCTGTAGTTTCCGGGCATGCAAAGGGTTAACAAGGGCTGGGTACGGCGGTGGGGGTGCAAGGAGGGTGGGCGCGCTCCGACCCCCCCCCCCCACTCCTCGGGGGTCAAGTTTCAGCGGCACTCCGCCCCCAGGGAAGGTGTGAAAGACGCGTGTCCCCATTGTGAAGGGCCTGTCAGGCCGGACAAAGCAGCCGCCCCCCTCCCTCCCCCTCCTCATCGGCCCAGCCCGGGGTCAGCTCCAGGGGGCCGGCTGGGTGTCGAGGTCACTACAGGCCCGAGCTTTGGTGTCACGGGGGAGGGTCCCCTGCGAGACTTGGTAGGAGCCACGTGATACTTAATAAGATGGGGTTGGAGAATAACACCCCCCCCCCACACACACATACACACGCTGAACATTTTACAGTCACCTTCATCACCCCACAGGAGAGGAGTCCGGACGGACGAGCTTGTCTCCCAATAGGCGTGGTAAGCGCGGCGACATCCCCCCCCATCCCCCCCCATCAATCACCAACGCAGTGAATCACAGTGTGGAGCACAGTCGGTTTTAGTGGTTTTCTTTAATCCTGTTCTGCACTTCTTCCTTATTTACTACACGGGATATTATAAAGAATAAATAGCAGATACTCTTAATTTACAATGATTAGTCATTCCATTTGTCCTCTATATTTACAATAACTGTAAAATAACATTGAACTCTATAGCTTCTTCGAGGTCTAGGGAAAATCAAAACACTTTCCGAAGAATGGAAAATAGCTTTTTTTTTTTTTAAAGTCCTTCTACAAACGTTCCCCCTCTCTTTGTACTTTTAAGAAAAAAAATAACTTTTCCCCCCTGCTTCGCCATGCGAAGGACCCTGGGATATAAATAGCAGGTTAACGTTATTACCAACAACCAGAATAAGTGTCTCTTTTTCTCTGCTCTTTTTTTTTTTTCCTTAGCTTGCTTTTTTTTTTTAAATACAGTAGAAGCCGGTAACTTTTGACGTATAATACTGACCTTTTAATAAGTAAATTAAAACTGGGACCGTATATACACACACATATACATCCCTACACAGTTAAACAGTGCATTACATGAACCAGAAAGCCAGGTCTCTGTAGCTAAGAAGAAGAAGAAGGAGAAAAAAAAAGTTCATTGAAAACCCTCGCTGGAGGGTGGTGGAACTGGTTGGAGGCGGTGTGTGTGTGTGGGGGGGCGTCGGTTGGGATCCGTCAAGTGTCTGGGCGCGGGCAGGGGGCCCCCCGAGTTCTAGCAGGAACACTTACACTCGGAGATGATGGGGTACTGGATGGGTATCCAGCCGCAGCGCTGGCCCCCGCGCCGCTGACAGCGCCACCGCAGCACCGTGAGGTGAACGGACTTGGAAGGCTTACACACCATGCCCTCGGGCACGGAGCAGGAACGCTTGCTGAAGCAGCTGCCCACCTTCACGTAGCGCGGCCAGAAGCGGCTGCCCAGGTCGTTCCACGCGTACAGCACCGGGCAGAAGGTCTGCGACCACAGCCACAGCTGTAACTTCCTCCTCAGCTTCTTGCTGAGGCGCTGCTTCTTGCCTTGGGCCAAGCCCTCGGAGAACTCCAGCCCTTTGATCTCGCTCGGCATGGCCCCCGACGGCCGCTGCCGCAGCAGCTGGTCCAGTTCCGCCAGGTCCTCGGCACCCCCGGCCGGTCCCCCGCCCCCTCCGGGTCGGTCCTCCGGGGGCGAGGTGGCCATGAAGCCCGGGTCGTAGTGGCCCCCGAGCAGCGATCGCAGCAGCGTCTCGTTCAGATCCTTCTCCTTAGGGTCAAAGATAGGGTCCGGGTGTTCGATGAGGTCCACCAGGGGCAGGTTGTCGCTGGGAGCCGGGCGGATGTGCAGATAGTGCTGGCCGCCGGCCGGTGCTGCCCGCAACCCCAAGACCACCACCAGGGCGTAGAGGGTGACCCCCAGGCTGGGGCAGCGCTCCATGCCTCCCGCGCGCGCCCCGGGGCTGCCTCTTCGTCCCCGCGTCCCCGGAGGAGAGAGAGAGAGAGCGAGAGAGAGAGAGCACGCCGAGCAGCGCTCCCCCCCTCCCCTCACCCCGGTCCCTCCGGAGGCGGCTCACCCGAGGCTGGGCAGGAGCGGCAGGGCAGGCTGCATGAGCCGCGGGGAGAGGAGAGCCGATCGCGCAGCGCCGGCTCCCGCCGCGGCGCAGGAGACGCGCACGAGTTGGCCGCAACTCCCCCCGGCCCCACCTCCGGCGCTCTACTCGGGAAGGCGGCGGCGGCGGCGGCGGCCGGGCATCCGAGCTCACTCCAGCGCGACCGCGGGGCGCAGGGGGCGCCGGCTCCTCGCTGCTCTTCCCGGGGCTGCCGGCGGCGCGGGGCGCGTGGACGAGCCTCTTCCCTCCGCCTCGTCCTCCTCGTCTCCGTCCTCCTCGTCCTCCTCCTCCGGTCGCTCGGCAGTCCTCCCTCTCTCTGCGCGGCGCCGCCGGTTGAGCGGGTCCTGGGCCACTTCCCTCCGCCCGCTCCGGGCTGCGCAGCCGGCTCTGCCCGGCGGACTCCAGCGGCGGCGGCGGCGGCGGCGACGGCGGCGGCGTCCGCGCACGTTGGCACCGGTTTGTCTGTCTCGCAGGGTTCAAGCCTTTAAATTTCCTGCACTTTCAGCTCCATCACCATGGAAACCACTGACTCTCTCTCCGCGTTGCCCCCTCCCCCTTCTTCCCCCCAAACAACAACCCCACCCCCCACTCCTCCACCCGCGAGGAGCTGGAGCCGCACGGGCTCTGGGGGGGGGGGGGTGGAGAAGGGGGGGTGCGGGTGGCGGTGGAGAGAGAGAGAGAGGAAAGCGACTGCGCCGGTCGCGGCGGCTTGCGGCTCCTGCAGCTCCCAGCCGGACCCAGATGCCCCGGGAAGCCGACAGTCAGGCTGCCCGCCGGAGCTCACAGGCGGCAGCGAGCGGCGGTGGCGCTTGGCAGGTCTCCGCGCAATTTTCTCTCCCTCTCCCCCCCCCGCCTTCCAACCCCCCCAGTTCTCCTCCTCCTCCTCCTGCAAAATGCACCGCCCCCCTCCTTTCTCCTGGAGCAGTGCAATGGGGCTCTAGGCGCCCCGCCAGGGCCAGTCCCGGGGAAAGCTCGCGGCGGCGCTGGAGCCAGGCTGGAGGGTGCAGGGCTGGAGTTGAGGGGTGTGGGCTTGTCGAGGTGGGGCGAGGGGAGTCTAGCCGGGTGCTTTGCACTGGGAGGGGAGCAGCGAGGAGATACCGGTGTGTGTGTGTGTGTGTGTGTGTGTGTGTTTTGGGGGGGAAGGTCGGTTCCTAGCAAGAAATTTCTCCATGTGCATGGAGCACTTTCCCGGGTGCGTCTCTCTCTTTTTTTTTTTCGGGCTTGGTGTAAGTCCCCTTCCCCCAACACACACACACACACACACACACACACACACACACACACACACACACACACACACAGTGACTCCAAGAGACGCAGCGTTGCACAGCGTGATGAAATTTCTAGGCAGCGCTCTCTTGCTTCTCTGCCCCTCAGGCCCCACGGAGTGGGGTGGTCTTCTCACCCTCTTCCTTCTCCTTGGCCTGGGTGAGCGTCGGAGAGATAGAGAGGTGCATCTTCCTAGCCTGCTGATCCCCCTAACCCTCGCGGCTTTCTTCAACTAGTTTGTCGCCTCCCTGGGGGCGGCGCGCCCTCTGCTGGCCCTTTGCGATCACTGCACCGGGTGCAAGCCGGAGGGGGGTGGGGTGGGTGTGTGGTGGGTTTGTAGGCTGCCCCTTCTGTCCGACTCAGTTCCAGTGTCTGCATCTGTGCCATTTTATTTTATTTATTAATTATTATTTTTTTTTGTGGACACTGACCAGCACTTTATGCTTCTGGATGGTTTTTCTCAAAGATCTCCAGGCCCTTAGTGTAAACAAACACCCAAGGTACTCTGATTTCACAGGAATGCAGGTTTCCATCATTTGGCGGGGGTAAATGGCCTCAGTGGGCCAAGAGTAGGGGCTTGTAAAGCAAAGGTATAGAAGTTAGAACCCGAGTTCTGGGTGCCATTCATTCTTTGTTGACCTTGGGCAAGTCACTTGTGTTAGCACTCTAAACTCACAGTTTTTGGATTGGTGACCTAATTCCAGGTCTTTTTTTTTTTTTTTTTTTTTTTTGACCCCTGCCATTTTGAAGTTCTAACAAAACAAGTTGGGTCACTAATCCAGATTCACCATCCATCAAAGGGACACTGCTTATTGAAAAGAAGGAATTATCCCTTTGATGAGAAATGAGAGCTGGCCTGACCCTTCCCACTAATTTTCCTTTGGATGGAGGGCTGGATCGAGACCCAGCTCGGTTTCTTTATGGTGATGGGATTGGCGTCCGGAAGGAGGTGGAGGAGAGAGACTTGGGGTCGTTGTCTCTGGAATTCAGCAGGAGTGGGAGTTAGGCAGTCCCAGCGACACTGCCTGGAACACCCCAAGATCTAGATTTTCTTTTAGTCCCCTAAGGAGGAGAGTGCTTTGTTGTATAACCTTTCTGCAAGACCTCAGCACTAAGAGAGAGGTGGCCAGTTTCAGGTGGAAACACTTCCCTTGACTGTGACGTTCAGACAAGTAGAATCAAACTCTTTGGGGTCTGTCTACAACGAGGTCTTGATCTGATAACCACTGGAGCCAAAAAATGGCCTATTGGGACCAGTGTGATCCCAGCACACGGGAGGCTGAGGAAAGGAGATCAGGAGTTTGAGGCCAGCCTGGGGTGCTCAGTGAGTTCTAGGCCAATCTATCTAAAAAACAAATAGAATGACGAACAATCAGCGTTTTAAAAAAATAAAAATTGGTCTAGGCATTAGGGTTGGCGAGCTGGTGCAGTGGTGAAGATTACTGGCTGATTTTGCAGAGGACTGGGGGTCTATTCCCAGCATCCATATGATGGCTCACAGCTGTCCCTAACTCCAGTTCCAGGGGATGTGAGGGCCTTTTCTGATCCCTGTGGTCACCGGGCATATAGGTGACGCACAGAATTATATGCAGGCAAAACCCTCACACATGAAATAAAATCAATAAATCTAAAACAAACAAACAAACAAAAAACCAAACCAAAACACTAGTCTAGTTCACAAATAATATGTGACTGTCCCACAGATTTTACTTTTTGATATGTTTCGTCATTAGTGTGTTGCCACATGAAGATTACATGTCCCAGAGCAATTTTGTCACTGCTGAGAATTAACTAAGAAACTGATTTTTCAGTAAGGACTTTGGAAAATAAACTCCAGTCCAGCCTCCCGAGACAGAGTCAGTTCCTCAGTGACCACTACTGTGCTGTTTTCTCTTTCATTAGCTTCTTTCTTGTCTACTTCAGATCACCTGTGTTTTATTTGAAATGTCAAGCAAGCTGTTTTAAAGTTTATTGTTATTTTATTTTATGTGTCTGAAAGTTTTGCCTGCATGCAGATCTGTATACCACATGTGTCTACAGAGGCCAGAAAAAGGGCACTAAATACCCTGGAACATGAGTTATAGACACTTGTGAGGTAGCAGGTGGGTGCTGGGAATTGAACCCAGGTTCTCCGGAAGAGCAGCCAAAGCTCTTAACCACCCAGCCATCGCCCCACCCCCAAATCACCTGTTTTTGTTTAAAAACCAAGCCAGAGCCTCCTGTTATTTAGGCTGGATAGATTTGACTGAACAGCAAAGAAAGAATGGGAAACCACGCATACTTGATGACCGGGTGACTTATTAACGGCGAACCCCACCATGTGATGAGGAGAAGGAGAGGCAAACACGAGATAACTCAGAGGTGGCTTCACCATGCAGCCCAGACTCCTGCAGTCCCTGGAGGGGAGAGATGACAAGCACAGGAAGAAAGAACTTAAAGGATGTTGGGAAGGTCCATAGATCACCACACAATTGTCAGCTGGTGTTGCACGCTGGTTTCTGCAACCCGTGCTTTCTTTGGACACGTGTAACTGTTTCTGCTCAGTTTTATTATGAGGAACTAAAAGAGTATCAGGGCAGTTGTCATATGAACTGTTAAACCACACGCGCCGAGTTGGGAAATGCCATGCTTGGAAGGGCTGTAGCCCCACTCCGCTCTGCACTGGAGAGCAGCCCCATATATTCAGGTACTGAATAACTCTGGGTCGTTTCTCTTGGGG
The DNA here is from genome assembly GCF_030254825.1 of Meriones unguiculatus. Taxonomy (NCBI): domain Eukaryota; kingdom Metazoa; phylum Chordata; class Mammalia; order Rodentia; family Muridae; genus Meriones; species Meriones unguiculatus. The sequence goes on along the minus strand of NC_083355.1, from coordinate 31,485,245 downwards.
TCTAGCACCACCAATCTCTTAATGGCAGAGCTGAACTTTAGCTAATCTTGATGAAGAATAGTGATGTCTCCATCTGATGAAGGGGTGAGGGGTTACTTCAGATATAGGGCATGAGAAGCACACTAGACAGGGGAGAGCCAGAGGATCTTTGGGACATGTTGAGTGGAGGAAGAGCTGCCACTACATCTATGGAGGTTCAGCAGGAACGTGACTTCCGCACTTCGTGGAGCGAGGCTGGGATCCCGGCCCTGCCACTCATCAGCGGGGCAACCTTTACGCCTGCCAGCTTCCTTCTCATCTGTGCACGCCTGTTAGAATGACAGTGTCTAAAGGAGGTAAAGAACTCTCAGGAAGGGTGGTGCTCAGGGCCGAGTAGCTACTAAACGGGATGTCAGCAAATGTTCATTTGGAGAGTCCTGCTGCCCTCAATTGGCCAGCTGCTTCTATGTGGAAGAGGAGAGGGCAGAAGTGGTGGGAAGGCTGATGGAAGGGATGCCAACAGCTACTCTCTGAGTGTGTAGGGCTGAGCTGTCCCATCATGGCTGCCGACCGACCTTCAGGAGCGAAGGCAATGGAATTTCCGTTAGTTGATTCTGTGGCTCTTGAAGACTGAGCTTGATCAGCAGGTAAAGAGGGGGAGGTGTTTCTTTGAAAGGAAGTCGTGGGATGGGGTATGTGCCCAGGGAAGAGTTGCTGTCCGCTAAGGCCCTGAACTGGCTGTCCTTGTGTTTGGACCTTAGCATTGGCTGGGGGTGTGGGCCTCACTAGCTACCATCAGCATCTACCATGTACATCTGCCTTGGCAGTCCCCACAGCAGGTGTATGCCCTGCAAAGAACTGAAAGATTGTTTCAAACAATTGCTTGGGCAGGTCCCATGTCACAGCAAAGGGAAGCTGGGGGAATTCTATGCATATTTTCTTATTTCCTGAAAGAGAAGGCCTGAGGCAGCTGTGGAAGATGCTCAAGGGACAGAAGACTTGATATCTGAAAATCTGCTGTGTTCATTTTACTTCTCTGGGGGAGTCTATGACAGCAAAAAGTCAGTGGACCATGAGACTCGCTAAGGTAGAAGGCAGGAGAATGGCCATCTTTTATGCCTGGCACCGTCTCTGTCGTGTGATGATCATCACTTTTGGATTCTGCCCCACCAAGTGTGATATTTGCCAAGCTTCCAAAGACAGAGGGGGTTAGAGGGCTAAGATGCTTGTCATTTTCTTCCCTTGATCGACAGGAGGAGATAGATGAAGGTAGAGATATCATAAACCCAACCCCCGTTTGTCCAAGCCGATGGAGTGGTGTGTTCCTGTGGTCTCCTGGGAGCTGGGGCAGGCTTGTCCACATTAGTCTCCCCCCCTGCCCCCGCCCAACTCCCACCCCCTCCCCACCCCCAGTCCCCAGTGAAGGCTGAGAGACCCTGCTTAACTTCACAGTGCATTATAATCCTGTATGTCCAGCTGTTAAAGAAGTGAAGCTGCAAAACAAGAGAAAGGAGAGGAGGAGGAGCGAGGAAAGGAGGGAATAACTTTGAAATGTGGGCTGGGCTGAGAAAAGGCGGCAAATACGTTTGAGATACACTTCCCAAAAATAGAGAAAATGTGTAAGACCAAAGGAGGAGAGGAGCACTGACTGGCTTGCTCCAGCCCGACGGCCCCTTGGCTCCCTCAGTCAGAGCCCCCCTCCTCATCTGGCTCCACGCTGGTGAAGGGGAGCCGTCTCTGGAGCCCGGTGGCTCATTCATCTCCTGATAAACTGTTTATCTGAGTTTTAACGAGGGCGCCTCTCTCCACCCTGGAGACAGGAGCCTCTGCATGTTTAGCCTGTCCTGATGTGGGGGGCCTGGGGGCGGGTGGGGGTTATGCCGGCAGACGCGTCTCTCCCCTCTGCCTGCCGCCTCTGTGCTTTAGGCTGGCTCTCCTGGGTGGGCAGGCTTGGCCTTGGGTTTCTTAAACTGATGTATAAAGTCAGGAGAAACTCGAAGTTTTCCCGTGGCAAGGAAACCCGACAACCCCGTCACACTCTTTTAAAAACAGGCACTGTTTAGTTCCGAGTCCTGGATTTTCATCGAATGTGATCTAGTATTTCAAAAGGAAAATGGACGTGAATGCTCCAGGCTTATTGCTAGGCCAGCAAGTAGTCTGTGAGAGACAACTGTTTAGCAAATCAATATAGAGTTAAACTCCAAATGCTCTGGAGAGACTTTCCGCTCTGCAGTGAAGACTCTGGTGGGTTTTCACAGGTACATACTCCCGTTGTACGCACGCAGTACAACGCTATCTAGGAACCCCTCGCTTCAGACACAGGCACGCACGAGTGCACACCGCTGTCCTTCTGCCCTCCTTCCTTACCTTGGCTCTTCAGGATTCGGAGAGCAGGTCCTGGCAGTGAGCTGGCCAGGAGGTCCCCCGTATCTCCTTTTTGCAGCAGACACATAGATACCTACCTACCTCAACCTGGGCTCGCCCCTGACCCCCCATGGCCGCCCTAGTCCTCTCTTCCTGTTGCCTTGGCTGGATGTTTATCGCGTTAATGTCTCGTCTTCCTTATCCTCTCAAAGCTCAAGATAACAAGGAGACAGGCGCTCAACAGAGTGAGGCATAAACTGGAAACTGACCCCATTTCAGGCGGGTTAGTGAGTCACTGGTTCTAGCTACCCAACTCACCCAACCCTGAATTTTTATCCCTCAGAGTTTTCCCCTCATTTTGACTCTTGACCATCCAAATTCCAGATCACCTTAGAGAATGAACCCTGTGACCACTCATTGTCACTCACCCATCGGTTCACCCTGGCAGGTGACCTGCTGGCTGGCAGATGTATTACTTGATGAGGAACAAGACAGAATGTCTTTGGAGGAGTTCAGAGGCTGTAGGAGAAAACGGAGACATGAACAGAGGACTGTAACTCACATGTCAACACCATGATGACATATGTCAGTGTGGGGGTCCAAAAGGGCTCCCCAAGAAGATTCAGTGCTCAAGATGAAAGAGCTGAAAGGTCATTAGGGGACCACAAACCAAGTGAGCGAGGACTGCTCCCTGGCTTGGTGACATTTTGGGCTGTGGAAGAAGGAGTAGAACATGACTGAAATGCTGTAGGATGAGCTGACAATTGACAAGGAGATTCTGACAAGGAGATTCTAAATACATTAAGAAACAAAACAACAAACAAACAAATAAAACAAGCAAATCTTGAAAGCCCCATAGTGTGGTGATTTTAGGTTCTCCAGACTAGTGTGAGGCTAGAGAGATGGCTCAGTCAGTAAAAGGCAACACAAATGTGAAGACCTGCGGCAGCATCTTTAGTATTCTTGAAAAAGCCATGTACACCTGTAACCCCAGCACTGGCCTTTGGGGAGTAGACGCTGGCAGCTCCCTAGAGCTCACTGGCCAGCCAGTTTAGCTGAATCAGTGAGTATCAAGTATGAAGCTCACTGAGAGACCTTGTCTCAAAAACTGGTAGAGAGCCTTTAAGGAAGACAGTCAATGGTCTCTAAGGCAAGGGCACCACATACACACACACACACACACACACACACCATCAAAGAGAAAAAAGACTTCAGGGTGGCAAAATCAAAGCTTGATTCCAAGTTACATCAAGATGGAGGTCCAGGTCATCAGACCCAGAGCCCCTGCTTTAAATCTCTATGTAGGGAATAATTTTGTGAGAAACGAAGAACTTGGAGGAGATTCCTAAAAACACAGTGATAAGTCACTCGTGATGATGGCTACACTTAAAGAATAGGATTAAGCGTGTGGGTCAGGGAAAAAATGAGCCTCACTTGCTAACTTTACATCATCTTTAAGTAAGTCTCCTCTAAAAATAAAAGAGAGCTCAATCAATGTTTTTGTACTCGAGGAGAAAAATCAATACAAGATTTACATCAGTGAATTCAGAAGAAGTAACTCCACCCCCCCAAAGTAGCTACCAAGCATTAATAAAGCTGGGAGATGGTGTTGAAAAGATCTCCGAAGCCAGCGGGCTTTGTTTCCGGTTTGGTTAAATGGTTCATTGCTCAAGCACGGTGGAAACGTGAGGGGCATGCACATTTGACGAGCCCCTGAGAGCAGGGGGTGTCTACGTGTGTGCGTGGGTATGAATATGTGACAGACGATGTTTCACAACGCTTTAATCTCCCGTCTCAGACGTCTACAGAGCAATGAGATTGCTTTCAACATAAAATGATACCCGAGTCAAAAAAAACCTACCATCGGGTTGAGACGCAAAGCAAAACAAAATGCAAAGGCAGCCTGAACCAATCTCATGCTTGGTCACAGCTTTTCAGTCTGGAATGGGTTTGGGATGAAGGTTGGGGCCTAGAAACAAATGACCTAAATGGATGGTCTAAAAGACAGCACCATCGAAGGAGCACAAAAACTGTTTGGTTTTTGTTGTTGTTGTTATTATTATTATTATTATTTTTTTTTCTGTTTCAGGTCTCAGAAACTAGAATTCAGTGTTCGTACAGATTGCATTTTACCACCTTGCCTCACAGACAGGGTCTTCCTGGAATCTTACCAGACCTTCTGGAGGGGAAGGAGGGAAGAAGATCCCCTCCCTGTTTTATAGGTGGAGACACTGAGGAACCAAGAGGTAAGAGGGCTTCAAGTCTCAGCGAAGTTTCCAGGGTCATGGGGTGGGAGTGGGGTGGAGAGGGGTGGGAGTGGGGGCTTTTTAGCTCAGAGTTGTGACCTCTGTGGGGGCTTTGGGAGTTTCCCACGTGTCTGCCTTCTTGCTTTGGATTACATTTGGCTTTAGGGGTCGTCAGTTTCTGTAGGCCTGGAGGTTTCCTTGTGACAGTAACGCGTGGTAACTCAACTACAACAAAGGGCTCATGTCATCTCCCCAAACAATGTCCCCACTTCTTGTCCTGTAACTCAAGTACAACAGAATGATGCTTTCGATTTCCTATCGCACTTCAGACAACTGGTCTCTAAAACCCAGATCTTTTATAACTTCTTGTCCCCTTCTGTTTTGACCTGGACTTCATTAAAAATTTCTGCAATGAAAAAAAAAGCGTTATGTTTCTTTATTTGAATTCATGATACATACCTGTTGAAAATGGGAAAGAGCTCCCAGGTTATCAAAGAGCATCTTTGAAGTTCCCGCAATGGCTTCCTGCCTTCTCCCTGGCCCTTCTGGCAAAGGTCTTCCGGTTTGTTCTTTGGCTTCACCTGACTAAGAGCACACAAGCAGGACCGTCCAAATGGCTCCGTCTGTAGGAGCTCTTGCTGCACAAACCCAGCATCCTGCGCTGAGTCCGGACCACACCGTGGTAGGAGAAAACTGTCTGTGAAGGTGTCATGTGATCTCTGCACTTGGACTTTAGCATGTGCAAGCCCCCACCCTCACTACACGGCTACCCACCAACCCACCTATACTACTACTACTAATTAATAGCAATAATAAACAAAAAGGATCATCTAAACCACAAAAACATCTATTAATCGATTTATCAATCGTAGAGTAAGCATGTGGTGGTTTCAATGGGACTTTCTAAGGCAGGACTTACCCTTAGTTATCGGAATTTTAGAAAAAAATTTAACATTATCTCATGTACTCAGAGGAAGGTTTTAATCAAATGTGTGCTTGTCAATCAGTTTCTTCATACGTTTTAGGATGGAAGAGCAGAGCCCAATATATAGACCATTTTTGTTTTTCTCCCTACAAAATCGACCAGGAGCACTTCAGTTTCTTTCCTCCCATAAAGGCTTAGCCATGTTACCTAGTTAAGTAAAGCTTGATTCAACCCACACAGATAATCCCCAAAATGCTGAGAGAAGGGCCCTTGAAGTGCCTGCAGGAAGCAGGGAGGGGGTGGGCCAAGTGATGAGGCAGGGGCGTGGCTCCACCCTCCTTTTCACTCCTTTCAGAAATCATTTACTACATTCATTCGGCAAAGCACATTGAGGGGGAAAAAAAAAAGGCCAAGAGCCTCCCTCATCTCTTCCCTTAAAAGTCTAATAAGTGATGTCTTAATTACCATGCCATGGGTGTAAGAAAATCCGGGCATATCGCATTTTATAGAACTCTGCTTTTCTTTCAAGCCCTCTTGGCCCCAAAGGAAAGGCAGCTACAGTTTAGACTAAATGTTTATGGTTTGGCCGTTTTCGGCCGCGTGAACGTTTACTTCTGAGCTGGTCCCATTGTTCCATCCGTGATTTAAATACGCTTCTTCTAAATATTTTGACAGCAAAGCAAGTTGTGGGGCCCTTGTCCTTTTTTAGGGACTTCAGGGCCATCGTTACTGGTTTGCAGTTGGGTGTCTGGGGAGATCTCTGAGGGCTCCTGGTTGGTGTTCTTCATCTCACAGGTATGGGATGTTAGGTGAGGTCGATGGCTCTCTCCAAAGTGGCCCTAAGTCCACAATGAGAAGTACGGCTTAAAGATAATCCTGGCCTGTCCGTGTTCATCCTCCCATTTCTTGAAATGTTTTAGTGTTTCTGAAGGAGAAATGGGCTAAAATAAATCAATTTATAGAAAATGGATGGCTTCGAAACTATCCCTTGTTTATCTGAAGATAAAGTTATGATTTTCCGTGACTTCCCTGATATGATCTCAATCTGCCTTTCCCTTTCACCTCTTCCTACTGCTCTCCTTGAGCTCTGGGGAGCCCGGCTGCCCTCCTGGGAGGTCTGTACGCACAGTCTGTTTTTCCTCACTGTTACACATTCCATCTACTCACTGTCTCCCTTTGGCAAAACCATTTGCAACCTCTAGGTTTTGCTTAAGCATTACCTCCTCCCTCCTTGCACAGCTCTGGGCAGTTAATCTCCTCAGTCCTCTCCCGTTGTACCCTTCCGATCATTCACACTGCTCATTGGTTACCCAGCCACACTGCACGCTGCTGTCACTCTTGACTTCGGAAGGACAAGTTCAGAAGAAGGAGGAGGAGGAGGAGGGCTCCCTCCATATTCCTGTTACCTAGCATTGGTTTGGTATTTGGTAGCCATCTTGTAAATGAATCTCAGAACTTGTTTAATTGGTGTTAGTGGCCATTATGGATCCTGGGAAGAAATAATGGTGGTGAAAACCTTTCTTTCTTTCTTTCTTTCTTTCTTTCTTTCTTTCTTTCTTTCTTTCTTTCTTTCTTTCTTTCACAGGATTTTTCTGTAGACCAGGCTGGACTCACAGAGATCCACCTGCCTTTATCTCCTGTGTATTGGGATTAAAAGCATGCTCCATGCTGATTTCTTTATGAATATAGCTGATGCAGGTAAAGATTGTTCTTTTATAAACCTGATTCCTCACAGGTATCTAGAAAAGAAAAAGATCAAGTTGACTCAGGTAGATGTTCAACTGTTTAGCTAGTGCCATGCCCGTGCTGGGCTGGGGATGGCTTGGTGGCTGCAGCAGCCCCCTGACAGCCTGAGTCCTCACTAATTCACAGCTAGGTAAAGGCAGCTGATTTTGACAGCAGAGTCAGGGCTGGGCTGGACCGGGATGGTTGGTTCTCTCCCGGGAAGTTACAGTTTTGGGTTGGAGTTGGTGAGGCAGGGAACAACTTATTAATCCTAGCCCACTCTGCAGAAGCAGTGGCTGCTGTGACAGGGGAGGGTCAACTCATTTCACGTCCTCAGAAAGAAGATGGTCCTGCCCCCTGCTCTACCCTTGAGATTTCAGGACCTGGAACTCTCTGGGAGTTTTCCTTCAAGTCTGCTTCCCTGTCCCTAGTCTTTTCTATCTTCTTGGGGAGGTGGCCTCAGAAGCCACTTCCAAAAGGACAGGCTATACTAATCTCTCCAAGACTGCTCTCTTCGGTGTCCGATTCCTCTTTGTATGGCCAAAGAGCCCTGTGCGTGCTCTGGGGTGGCTGGATCAATGGCCGGGTTCACTGTCAACACCGACCGGGTGCTATTCTTTTAACATCCCTCAGGTACTCTGAGCTGTCAGTTCTCAGCCACAATTGTCCAGATAACCAGGTCAAAGGTGCCCCCTTTTGCGTATTCTTTTCTCAGCCTGAATGACGCAGCCCAATGCAAGAGCTTCTCAGGGCAGCTCCCTGTCACTCGGGCCCTGTCCACCTGGCACAAAGGGCAGTGCTTTGAAGAAGAAATAGATTAAGGTATTGAGTTACAGTTTCTGTGGCCAGGCTTTAGCCTGAGCTGAATGTCCTTCCCCAAGAAGGGTGACTTGGCAGAGTGGTTCAGGCTTCAGTCCCTCCTCTACTTTCCTTCCCACTCAGAGGAAAAGAGGGGACACTCTCTCCCTGCGACATATGCACGTTTCGGTAAAAAAAGCAAATGGGGCAGCTGCTCTGGTACATGGGCATACCATCTTGGGTCAGGGCAAAGGAGGTGAAGACAGGAGTGGTTTGAGAACACATGTGTAAGCTGGCTGAGCCCGGCCAGTGCAGGGATGCTAGCCCCTTTCTTCCTCATCCTCCTCTGTTTCTGAGTGACTGAGTTTGTGCTGTCTGAGGAGTGTGAGACAGTCCATTTATTTTGTCTGGTCTTCAAGATAGTTCAGTTTCTAACTGAAGACACAGAAACTCAGAGAAGTTATGACCCGAGCAAGGTCACCTAACTAGGAAGGGGTACAACAGTAGTTGAACTCTTTGACTAACTCTGAAGCCAGGGTCTCTTCCATAAAACTTTCTTTTGCTCCATCTCCCACCTGTGGGAGGTAGGGTGGGGGTGAGGGTAGGGGAGGACACAAAAGCAGACTCTAATGGGACCCATGAGATGGTGGTTTAATACATGAAAGTCTTCTTTTAAAATTATTTAATGTGTATGGATGTTTTGTCCATACGCATATCTGTGCATGAAGTGCCCAGTACTTATAGTGGCCAGAAGAGGGTGTCAGATCCCTGGCACTGGAGTTACCGACAGTTGTGAGCTGCCATGTGGGTGCTGGGAATCAAACCCAGGTCCTCTGAAACAGCCGCAGCCAGTGCTCTCAACCACCGAGCCATCTCTCCAGCCCATGGGCAAATGTTTCTACACAGAAATGGGAATTATACCAATTTGGGGATGATGGTTACTGCTGGGGAAAGGTAGAAAGACAAAACACTTGGGAGATCCTGATGCCCATTTTCTTTTCTTTCTTTCCTTCCTCCTTCCTGATCTCCCTTCCTTCCCTCTTTCTGTCTCCTTCCTCCTTTCTTTTCTTTTTTCTTTCTTTCTTTCTTTCTTTCTTTCTTTCTTTCTTTCTTTCTTTCTTTCTTTCTTTCTTTCTTTCTTTCTTTCTTTCTTTCTTTCTTTCTTTCTCTTCTTCTTCTTCTTCTTCTTCTTCTTCTTCTTCTTCTTCTTCTTCTTCTTCTTTAAGACAGAACCTCACCCTGTAGACCTGACTGACTTTGAACTCTTGAATTTCCTGCCTTAACCTCTAAAGGGGTGGGATTACAGGCCTGTACTGCCAGGTTTCGCTATTATTTGGCACAGTGGGGTAGGGAAAGCAAACACAGATGAAAATCTCTGGAGTTGAAAACCACAGTGAGATATCGGACCCACTAGAGCAAAGCAAAACAGAACAGAACAGAACAAAACAAAACAAAACGACAAGAAAACCAAAGGGAAATAAAAAGGTGTCACCTGGAGGATGTGGACAAATGGGAAGACTCATGCATTTCAGGTGTAAATGTAAACCGGCGCAGTCACGACGGAACTCAGGATAGACACACCTCCCTCCAAATTAAAACGAGAATTAGCATATTAAGTAGATGTTCTTCTTTTGGGCACACACCCCAAACACAGTCAGGCAGGTTTGCGCGGCGTTGTTTATCACCGCTGTCCAGAGGTAGAGATAACTCAGGTGCTATCTGAGAGAGGAACCGATGAATAAGAAGTGGTACACAGTCGTGTTATTCGCCCTTAAAAAAAGAAAAGAGGGGCTCGGGAGAAGGTACAGTTGATGAAGGGCCGAATGTAGAAGCCTGAGGCCCAGAGTTCAGATCCCCAGAGGTGGATTTTGTAACATGCCTAAGGCAAGGTGGAAGGCCCACAGGAGAATTGCAGGAATTTTGAGATGATCTGCTGGCCTTTGCACTTGAAAAGCGACACACAACCATTCACACACACACGAACACACACTCATCATACTTCCAAGTACACGTCACACACGCGGCATACACGTACGTGTAAAAACAAAAGGAAAGGAATTGTGACCTGGACTCCAGTCAGTACGGTAAACCTGGGACGTACTTAACTCTGTAAGTTAAAATAAGGAGGGTTCACTCATGAGGAGCAGAAACAGAATGCTGGCTGCCGGAGGCTGAAGGGGCGAGGGAACGGGGAGTTTCTTGAGTTTGATTTCAGTGTAGGATGCTGGGAGAGTTCTGGACTGCACACTTCCAAATGACGAGTGTATCGTACCACCGTGAAAACGTGAAACCTTGATGTCTAGTGAGCGAGCGCCAGAGCGCCATTAGCAATGGCCCCTCTTCATCCCCTTCGTACCTGGAGGCATTAGATAGAGAGCCAGGGCAGAACTCTCTTGCCCTCGGACCCTTCAGGAGTCGGTTTCCCTGTCTCAGGTGGCTCGGTAGCCGAGTGAAAATTGAATTTCTCTGCTCTCCCTGCTGTGGTTGCACCAAGCTCTGGACACTTTCAGGGTGGAAGGAAGTTCACCCTGAAAACAAAAGCAGTCCTTCAAGGGTCCATTTGGACTGAGCTCCTCCCTTCCTGGTAGCCTCTGAGGCCGGAGGGTGACTCCAGCCAGGCCCCCCTCCCTGGGTATAGTAACAGCCCTGTCAGCCAAGGCAAATTGGGCCGGACCTCAGAATCCCAAATTAGCCCCTGGCCCTTCGATAGGGCAACTTTGGTTTAAAGCTTAAGTGAAACCTTGACAGTCGTCCTGACTTGAGGGGAGGCCTTGGGCAGACTCTCATAGGATGCCCTTTTTTCACAGGAATGCCACCATGTGTACAGAGTGGCATCTGCAAACAGCCAGGCCTACAACTGCAATTAGGGCCTTTCAATGGAGGTGTTAGCCACAGTCAAACGTCTTCCCGGTCTCACCCATGACATTCATAATGGGATAGACGTTCCATTCCGGGACTGACAGCCTCAGTTGGAATTCGGCGCAGTCTTTCTATTTATTTGCAGGTTTGTGGAGTGGGGACGACGGGGACGGGGAGGGGGTGATGAAAATCCCCCTTTCCCTCCTCTCATCGTGCCTGGGCCCCCAGCTCCCAAGGATAGAAATGAAGGTTGGGATTACATTTCTAGGGGAGCAAGGCTATATTTAAATATGCTTTGGTGAGTGTGGCTGCATGTCTGAAGCCAGGGAGGGCAGCTTTGTCCAGCCTGGCCTGTGACATTCCTGAGAAGCATATTGAGACTTTGTGTTAATTGGTTCCAATTTATCAGTTCCAATTTCTCCTGTACCAGGGCCAGGCTGAGGGCCTCGTGCTTTCTCAGTTAAGCCACAAGCTGAATTTTATTCTAGGAGTCAAAGAAAGATGCCTTGCCTTTACCTCCGTGCCTTCCGTCACCAACGAGAGTGGCTTTTAATTGCCTTCTTGAGTGCCTCCTCTTTTTAACTGAAGCCTACTGAAATCATGGGTCCGTCAAAATCCTCTTCGTAGATCTCCCTTGATAACTGGAGTTCATCGTATTTGTACAAAAGTGGTGGCTTTTTGCCATGTTGAGTGAGCCGGGGAGCTGGGGGTGGGGGTGGGGCTGGGTGGTGGATTTATTTGTAATTACAGTAGAGTCCTTGCTCTCATCCCCAGCATTCTGCCCATTCACAGGCTCCGGCCAGGGCTGGCGCCAAGATCTCTAAGTTGCCCTGTGTTTATGTCATTGAGACGAGGGCAATATTTCAGTGTGGAGCCAAGCCACAGGGATCCACTCTATAAAACCCTCACTAAAAATAGATGCTCCAACCCCTGCCCAGCCCCCCTCCCCGCCTCCGAGACTCCCCCACGCCTGCCCCCAGCACTAGCAGCACCCAGCTTCAATTCTCAGGGAGACAACCATGCCAAATCAGCAGAAGCTGTAGCTGGGGTGGGGGGGGGAGCTCCTGTCTTCCTGAGGAGTTTGAACCCAGAATAAAAGGCGTCAATTAGCAGCCTTTAGAGCTGACAGGGCAATTAAAGTGAAATTGCAAGACTGAGAAGAACTGGAAGAAGGAAGGAGTGAGAGAGAGAGAGAGAGAGAGAAAGAGCATGCACTCGAGAGACAGAGACAGAGAGAGACACAGAGACAGAGAGAGACGCAGAGACAAACACAGAGACAGGCATACACACAAGAGACACACAGACAAGGACACACAGAAAGAGGCAGAGATGGGCACACACACGCACAGACAGAGAGAAAGAGAGAGACATACACAGACAGGGAGAAAGAGAGAGACACACAGAAAGAGACAGAGAGACACACAGAAAGAGATAGAAACAGAGACAGTGAGAAATAGACATACAGAGAGAGACACACACAGAGATTTCAAATGTATTTTTGGTGACAGCTGCATTTTTGAGGAGGGCCAGCTTCTACAACTGGCTGTTTGGATTTACTTTTCACTTGTGAAGTGCTATTTCCAGCGAACAGCAATACTCTCACTTTAGCACGCTTTTCATGTTAGATCTGAGCTGCCTGGGAAAATTAAAACAATCTGAGAGCACGGGGCTGCTGTCTTCACAGACACTCCAGACTGGCTGATTTCCAGTCTGCCCATTTCTGTGTCTGATAATTTAGGTGCAACAGAGAGATGTGAGGGTAGGTGTGCTAGGGGCAAGCGTAGAGCTTTGATGACCACAGATCAAGTTGGAGGCTCCCGGAGCTTAGGGCTGAGCACTTTGTCTTTGCTCAACCCTTGGGTCTAAGCTAAGCCCAGGCAAGGACCTTAACTCAGGTTATCAAAGCATTCGATAAAAAAGTTTGGGAGTTTATTCCTAGGGGACCCTTCTTTATTGACAGGCTTCGGGGTTGAGATCTGGGAGGGTCTGAGATTCTTAGGCTTGAATTGCTAGCACGAGTCCCTCCGCCTCCTTTTTCTTAATTATCCCCCTCCTTTTCTCTCCCTTCTTGCTCTGCTTTGGTTTGTTTGAGACAGCGTCTAGCCACATAGCCTCGGCTAGCTGCGATTCTACTGCTTCAGCCTCCTGGTTGCGGAGATTAAGGTGTCACCACACCTGCCCAGCCGATGCTGCTGCTGACTTTTGGTATTTTGTTGTAACATCTCTGTTTGGAGGAGCAGACTTAAGAAAGCCCAGTAAAGATCAGGATGCAGGAGAGGAATGGAACATTAACAGAGGGAGAAAAGGCTGGGGATGGCAGACCATCATCAGCATCCTAAGTTCTCAGCATCCCATCCCGACCCATTCCAGCCCAGCCAAGGAGGAAGGCAGCCACTAAGGATATCTCCTTGAACTCAGTTTTCAGATTCTTACCCCGTGACTCCAGCCTTTTCCCTTTATCCATCCGACAAAACTCAGGCTGGTGGTCTTGTGTCAGAGGTTCCCAGGCAAAGGCATATGGTAGGTACTGTTACCACGCCTATGTCAAATAAGTGGAAACTGAGGCCAAGAGGGATTCGGTCTCTTCTCAAGATGATCTGGTTGGTGAATTGTGGGTCCGGGCTTGGAACTAGGTCTTAAATTTAAAGTCTGTGGCCTACTACTCCTGGGAGGCCTTATGTGAACCTCAGGGGAAACCTTAACTTGAAATCAGTGTTCACATGGGTGTGGCTGATATTTGAAGCCCTCAGAAAAGGGGGACTCGATAGTCTCCAGATACTGCTGACATCATAAGGTCAAGTTCACCACACCGAGAGCCAGCGCTTCTGAGTTGAAGGGCCCTGCCAGCCATTTTCAATGGAAGGTCTCTGAGGCAGGGTCTAGAAAGCCCAGGTTTCTGAGAACAGATTCTTATGAACGCAATGAGATTAGATATTTCAGACAATCTGGCTCAACCTGCCGTTTTGACAGCTCAGCAAAGGTCACACAGTCAGTTAGGCAAATGAAGTCTTCCTGGGACTGTTTCTGCAAACAGGGGCATAGAGGTCTACTTTCACGGCTGGGCTGCAGTGTTTTAATTCAGGGCAAGGATTGATTCTGGGGGTTTTAGTATACCTAAAAGCAATCCAGGGTGCCTGCGATAGGAAAAGCTTCCATGGGCTGACGACTGACCAGTGTTTCTTTGTGCTCACGGTTGTTGCTCTTTGGCCACAGTTCCCTCGCTCTCCTAGCCTCAGCTGCTTAAAATCAAGCCAACTGACTTCTCCTTGTATATCCAGGGCTCTTCCCCACCCATTCGACACCCAGTAATGTTGGACAGAGATCTTGATAGGGGCCAGGAACTATGCTATGGTTTGGATAGAAAATGTACCCACAGGCTTATGCATTTGAATACTTGGTTCCTGACTATCAGTGTTGTGTGTGGTGGTTGTAGAGGCTCTGGAAAGAGGGACCAGTGGAGGTGGGTTGCTGGGGAGGGGGAAAGACCCTTGAGGGTTTAACCCTGCCCTGTTTGGAGCCCACAGCCTTTCTGTTTTCTGATCTGTGGAGATGTAAGACTCAGCTGAGTGCTGTGAACTCTGTCATGCCTATCATACCTCTATGGACAGTGCCCTCTCAAACTGTGAGCCAAGTAAATTCTTCATCCCTTAAATTGCTTCTGTCAGAGACCAGGAAAGTAGCTAAAAACACTCTTCCAGCTTCTAAATAGGACAGGTGAACTACCCACTTCTCTCCCCACAGCTCTATTTGATAAGCTGTTGATAGGGTGTCCTTTTTTAATTTTTATTTTTGTACTGTGTGTATGAGTATTTTGCCTGTACGCATGCATGTGCCCAATGTCTGCTGAGGCCAGTGGGTCCCCTGGAACTGGAGTTACAGGTGGTTGTAAGTTGGCCTATGGGTGCTGAGAATTGAACCTGGATCCTCAGAAAGAATAGCCAGTATTCCTAACAGCTGAGCCATCCAATATAGCCCAGATATGCCATTCTTTTATTATATATATAATAGCACATAATAGGGATTCAATCTGATCATGAGAATTAGAAAGAAAGAGGCCTCATTTGCCTTTCCAAATTTCTGTTGGTTTCCAAAAATTAGTCTCTTTTATTATACATACATGGATATTTTTTACCTTTTAAAGTTTGATAGCTTAAAATCCTAACACAACACGGTATTAAAACATAAAACAATAATAATAATAAAAAGAAAACCAAAAGCTTGGATATCTTTCTCATTCCTCCCTAGAGTAGCCAGGGTTCATGGTTGGGTGTTATATGTTTCTTCCCCTGTGATATGTCTATGTGGTTGTCATTCAACATGTCATACAACTAATATATTAACAAATATCCAGGGCAGGGCTCTCCCTTGAGGGCACAGGGATGGGTTGTTTGGCTGGACTGGTCATCAGGATAATGAAGTTCCCCATGGGTCTGTCTCAGCGACATTTTTCACATACCTCTTGGAACCATCACAGAGATTTCAAAATTGAATTTTAATATTTCCCATAAGAAGATTCACCTGGTTACCATTCGCCAGCCAAACAACCCATGTGTGCAGTGCCTGTGGTGGTCAGAAAAGGCCAGATCCCCTAGAACTGCAGTCACGGCGAGCCCTCAAAGGTGGGTCTTGGGAACTGAGCTCCTGTCTGCAGGGCAGCAAAGTGCTCATACCCATGGAGCCGTCTCTCAAGCCCCCATTTTCCTCTTTCCGTTTCCTTCATAATGAAGTTGCAGTGAGCCAATGTTGCCACGTGCCTCCTGTGTACTTTATTTCTTTAAAATAGAGCCTCACCAGTATTGTCGGATCAACGAGTTCATGCACTGATAATTTTCCTACGACCAATTTTCTTTTTAGAGTGTTCCAAGTTGCACACCAATCATAGCATGCTTTTTACTCACTCAGAACGGGCAGTTTATACTGTCAAGGACGAATGAGATTGCGGCACAGTAGGTAAAGGTGATTGCCCCCAAGTAGGACTAATCTGAGTTTGAATTCCGGGATCCACATGGTGGAATGGAAAGAGCGAACCAACTCTGGCAAGTTGTCCACTGATTTCCACACATGTGTTGAGGCGCTTGTGCAAACATACAATAAACAAGATGTATTTTTAAAAAGAGGTGCTCCAATAAGATTCTAATGGCTTTTAATTTGCAGCCTGTGTAAGGCTGTACTAGGGAGGATGGATCAGAAGAATAGCTCTCCTTTGAGTATGGCCAATATCAGCTGTGCCATCCTGAGTGGGTCACTGTGTATAATTCCAAGGACCCCAGGTTTCTTACCTACTCAACAGGCTTACACAATATGATCTTCCGATATTCTGGGCTTGCTAGGAAAGTAAAATGTTCCTCTGTCGCAAGAGGCTAAGAAAGAGTTTTTGTAAAAGCTAGAGACAGAGGGAAGTTCCAACCGATTCCTGGTCCAATCCAAGAGCCACCCCATGGGAAAGAACCAACCAACCAATGCCAGTAATGATACTCTGTTATGCCTACAGGCACGAGTCAAGTGGAGTTGTCCCCCACCCAGAGGCTCCACCCAGCAGCACCTGGAAACAGATGCTGAGACTCACAGCCAAACATTGGAAGAGGTGTAGGGAGCTTTGTGGAAAAGTGGGAGGAAGGAGAAAAGGTCCTGGAGGTGACAGGAGCTTCACAAGGAGACCAACAGAGACAACTGACCAGGGCCAAGAGGGGCTGATGAGACTGAAGCACACCGACTAAGGACTTTGCATGGACTGGATCTAGGCCCCCTACAAAGATGGGCAGTTGATGGGCAGTTTAGCTCTCACATGGGTCCCATAAAAAGGGGAGCAGAGGCTCTGTCTGACATGCACTCTTGCCAGCTTTTCAATTATTTTCCCCTGGAAGGACTGCCTTGTCAGGCCACAGGGAAAGAGGACACACTCAGCTCTGCTAGGACTGGATGAACTGGGGTGG
This sequence comes from Meriones unguiculatus, assembly GCF_030254825.1. Taxonomy (NCBI): domain Eukaryota; kingdom Metazoa; phylum Chordata; class Mammalia; order Rodentia; family Muridae; genus Meriones; species Meriones unguiculatus. Next base: position 31,468,416 of record NC_083355.1, on the reverse strand, counting down.
ATGGCAAGGGGAACCCCTCCCTCCCTTTTCTGAGGAATAGGGGAGGAGGATGGAGGAGAGGGAGGGAGTGTGAGACTGGGAGGTGAGAAGGGATGGGGCTAAGACCAGGATGTAAAGTAAACAAACAAACAAACAAAAACAAAAAAGCCATGTCTTAAGCTGGGTATTTTGGCTCCTGCCTATAATCCCATCACCTTGGAAGTGGAGGTAGAAGGATCAGGAGTTTAAGGTTAACCTCGGCTACAGGTCAAGTTATTGAGTTTAAGGTTAGCTTGGGCTACATGAAAACCTCTGTCCACTTGTCCCTCACACCCCAAATCTCACACAACTCTTCTGTTATTGCTACTGAGAAAGGGTGTCATAGAGACTATGGGAATGGCCTCAAACTGGCTGTGAAGCTGAGGTTGACCTCCTAGCTCCAACTCCTGCTTTGACTGCTGAGAATATGTACTCATATGAACACAGGCAAACACACCTGGTTTATGGAATGCCGGGGATAGAACTCAGGGCTCTGTGTAAGCCCAACAAACGCTTTCCCAACTGAGCTGTACTCCCGGCTTAGATACATTATTTTGATCACTTCAGAACCAATGGATTCTTGGTAAGAGGACTACTGCTTGAAGAGAGAGAGAGAGAAAGAAGCGGAGATGGTGTGGGGTGCTGTGAATGGCTGTTACGCAGCGGCACAAAGATACCCGTTCTCTGAGTGTTTGGGGAAGTTTTGAGCTGGCTTTCAGCTAAAGCATTGAGAAGCCTGGTGACGTGTGCAGTGCTGATAGGCATGTCTGTAGTACTGTGCCACAGCTGGGGGAGAAGGACAAGTTAGTGAAAGTGTTCTGGAACCTTAGGTTGATTTTTGCATCTGTTAGAGTTGGCACATGGAAGGAGCTTAGAGAGCTTAGCTCACATTTAGAGACCGAGAGGGACCTTGGGTACACCATCCTTTATGGATTTCTGAGCAACAGGATACCTAGTGACACCTCACACTGTACCTGACTTATGGGATTTGCTGTCAATGTGTTTCCATTTTCTGTAACTCCCAGGCCTAAGCCTCAGATCAGTTTTTCTAACTCATCTTCTGTTCCAGGCAGCACAGTTCATATCAGCTTCCCATCCCCTTCCTCGCTTTCCCCCCTCTTTTCTTTCTTGGCTTTCACTGTGCACAATGATGGTCTAATTTCAACCTTTTTATTTACTTTGTTTTACGGTATTAAAAGATTATTTCGCTTAGCCCCTGCTTACATGTCTGTAGATAAGAGAAAACAATGGTCTTAGACTTTTCATGAGGTTTAGGTGAAACGGTGGTGTGGGATGATACTGTTATGTTGATGTCCCAACACAATGAGTTTTTTATTAATTATTTTTTAAAAATGTACACATTTTATTTTATTATTTTATGTGCGTAAGTGGTTTATCTGCAAGTATTTATGTATTCCATGTGTGTACCTGGTATCCGTTGGAGGGTCAAGGAGGGCCCTGAGTCCCTTCAAACTGGAGTGGTTGTGAGCTGCCATGTGGCTGCTGGGAACAAAACCTGGGTCCTTTGCACAAACAGCCAGTACTCTTAACCCCTATGGCAAAGTATTTCAGGTGGCCATATTTTACATTCTTTTAGCTGATGGCATCAACAGTCATCAGTTTGGCATGGGATGGCTTGCAAACCCTGGTAACTACTTTCTCTAATTCCATTCTTAGAAGACACAATGACACCGCATCTCCCAGAGGTGGAGTGGCTTGCCCAACACCCTATCGCTCAAAGAGATGAACTCCATTTCTGTACCAGGCTGAGTCCTCCAGTCTATGTCAACTTGCTTCCCTGCCTGGACTCCTGTTACTCTCCCAGAGGCTCATGGGTACTTGCCAATTTCTGGAGGAAATGAAACCTATCACCTGAGTTGGCACAGAGAGCTGTCTTCCCTGCTGTTCTCAGTCCTGCTGAGTTCCACGTGGATTCTTTCCTTGGTGTTAGGAGGTCTCGGGTGTGTGTGGGGGAACTGCAAGTGTGGGTCCCTTAAGTTAACCATTCTCAGAAGAGTGAGAGTTGATCCTAGAAGGAGCCTCTCTTTTTGAAGTCTGTGGTGGGAGGTGATCTCACGGGGGAGCAGGTCTCCAGAGAAAAGTGAGGCTAAAGAAAGCCAGGCTGGGAATGACCTCGCCACACTGGCCTCTCTCCCTTCTGACCTCCATCCATCACTCCTCTCTCTCCCAGTGTCTCCAGTCTCCTGGGGGATGGCTGTCTCCTCCTTTCTTTTCTCTTTAGCATCAGGGAAGATGACTCAAGCACAGCCTCAGGGCACCAAAGGCATCCACAAATTGGTCCCAATCCCAGCTAATGAGAAAGGCAAGAGAGGAGACTGGCAGGCTGGGTCCTGTGGCTTTGGGCTGCCAGAGGAGGGGAGGAGGCAGCCAGCTAGGCCCTCCTCTGACCCCACACAGCTCCGAGGCCCCAGGCCTAAGCCTCAGATCAGTTTTTCTAACTCATCTTCTGTTCCAAACCAGTAAATAAACAGATCTTCAACCTCCCTCTTGCTTTCCCATGTACACATTTTCCCACACACATGCTCAGGCTGCATCAGTAGCTGGAGCATATCTCTTAGCAGCCAGAGGCCTTTACTTTCACTCTTAATTTACCAGTCCTGAGGCCTGAAGGTTAGCCTCCCTAATCTTCAGTTTTCTCATCCTTGAAAATGATTCCTAAGGTTTAGTAATATCCATATGAAAGAGCTGTGAGGAGGAAGGGAGGTCAGAAATGGAAATTGCACTCCTATATGGTGATACACACCTGTAATCCTAGCAATTGAGAAATGGAAACAGGAGGAGGATCAGGAGTTCAAGGCAATCCTTGTCTACGTAGGGAGTTTGAGGCCAGCCTGGACTACTGGTCTTAAAAACCTAAGACAAACAAGCAAGCAAACAATCTTGTAAATTCATGTTTGTTTGGGCATGGTTGGTCATGTCTGTAGTCTCAGCATTCCAGAGGCAGAGATCGGAGGATCCCTGTGAGTTCCAGGCCGTTCTAAGCCACCTAGTGAGTTTCAAGTTAACTGTGGCTACAGAGTGAAAGCCTGTCTGAAGAAAAAAAAAAAAAAATGGATCCTCCTCCAAGACATGTGAATTGCCTGGAACCAAACCCTTCAGGAAGTGGTGTCTTTTATTATTTCAAACAACCTCCTTCCTCTAACTCCACCCCTGCCATCCAACACACCACACACACACACACACACACACACACACACACACACACACACACTTAACAGAATAGGCAACAATAACCACACAAACCCAAGACACATTTTCCTGTTCACTCCCATTCTGTTAAAATTGATCCTTCTGTGGAGGCGTGAGGACCCTAGACTCCCAGAGCAAAGTGCAGCCTCAGCATCACTGAGGACAGGCTCCTGAGATCACGTGGGGCTCAGCCCCCTCCTTCAAGGCATGTGGGGGAGGGGAGGGGGGCAATACTAACCAAATAATGGCTTCTGAAGTCTTTCAGGCTAATTCTCTCCTCTCCTCATCCCCACGTGGTCCCCTCTAATTTAAGGTGGTCTCCTTGGTTGATAAACTCCGCTAACTTCCTTTTTTCTTTCACGCCCGGCTTGAAGTCGGAAATTATATTGGTAAGTCTCACTGTGGATGTTATTAATGTGCTTAATGGGCACTCAAGGCAGTTTAAAGATCTTAGCCTTTGCGCTGTGCCTTTATCCCACCCTGGGGGTAAATAATGGAGATGCTAACACAGTCTGTAAAGGGAAAGGAGCAGAGGTGGCCCTGCCTGCCTCACAGGGGCAGGATGCTTTGATGGCCTGTCTGCAGGCAGGGGCTGAAATCAGTTTAAAAAAAAATATATATATGTATATATACCCCTTTCAAAAGGCCAATTCTCCCAACACAATGCACATTTCCAAGTCATTTTTAATTTGGCACGAAAATGTCTCCTTTAGCTCAGACTAGAGCCAGTAGAGTTAATGGAAAACACACATCTGGACGGCTGTGCTCTTCCAAGTGAAGAGGTGAGCAAGAGGGAGGGCCAAAAGCATGGCGGGAGATTAAAGATAAATGCTCTCAGGGCCCCAGCAACCCTGCTCTCGCCGAAGCTGTCAAACTGTGACTGTAAGTTCTCGAGGCTACCTGTGGCTCCCTTGAACGACCTTAGACCCCTTCACTTCCCTCTTTCGGAGATGAATATAGGGCGGTAACTGTACTTCCACCATGTGGGTCCCGGGGATCAAACAGGGCTATCAGGCAAGTATCTTCACCCTCCGAATCATCCCATTAGCCCACAGGACAGTTAACCTTTTAGGGATCTTTAGTACTTGGTCTCAGGGGAGCTATCCCTGCGCAAAAACGATTTTCTGTCTGGTCCCCCTTCTGTTGCAGACATTCTGGCAGGGCACGAGGACAGGGCATCTGGCAAAGGTCAATGGAGTTTGGCTTTGGACACTAAGATTACACACATTAAGACCACACCAAGACTCCCCAACAGCTTGTTCTCACCCATATTTCTGGTCAGCTTCTTAGTGGGTGAACTCAGTTTTAGCGTGGATTTGTATCCAAGACAAAGTCACAGTGACCGCGGTAGACAAGCATGTGCTGCTAGTGACCTTGCTACGAATGCCAAGGCTCCCACTAGAGGGTTCTCTGTGTAAACTCAGCCAGTCATTGCGTCGGCCTCAAGTTTTAGTCATACTTTTATCGTGCTGTAGTTTGTATATTATTCTTTTTAATTGCTCTTTCAGGCTGACATGTGTAATCTGAGGAACCCAAGGGTCTTGAGATTGTCTGTAAAAAAAAAAAAAAAAAAAAAAAAAAAGCATGTGCTATGGTTTTCATCAAAGGGATCTCAAAGGCTAAAATTCGAGTGATCACGTATCCGGATGTGTTTGAGAGAGTTCCAATTTACACCACCAGTTGCCTTGGTATTGTCAATCACAACCCTTCCCACTCATGAAAGTCTTGGGGCTGATGAGATGACTCAGGGGTAAAGGCCACTGCTTCTAGGCTTGGTGACCAGAATTTGATCCCTGGGGCCTATATCTCCTGCCAGAGAATCAATTCCTGCATGTCGTTCTCTGACCGTCACATACACACTATGCTATGTGCATGTCCATGCACATACAAACGGTGTGTGTATATATATATGTGTGTGTGTGTTTGTGTGTGTGTGTATGTGTATATATGTATATAAAGTAAATGTAAAACTTTTAAAAAAGAGTCTCAGTATGGGGCTGGTGGCGTAGCTCAGTGAACAGAATGTTTGCCTGGGATCCACAAAACTCTGGGTTTGATCCCCAGAACCACATAAACTGGTGTAGTGATGAATTGATGAATGCCCAGAATTCTAAGAGCTTGGAAGGGAAAAGGCAGGAGTATCAGAAGTTCAAGGTCATTCTTAGATACTTATAAAGAATTAAGGTCAGTGGGGCTACTTGAGACCCTGTCTCACAGGAAAGGGGGAGAGAAAGAGTTAGGGATAGATAGAGGTAGGTAGATAGATAGATAGATAGATAGATAGATAGATAGACAGACAGACAGACAGATAGATAGATAGACAAAGAAAGAGAGACTCTGCTGGTTCAGATGGTAAATTAATTTTCTTTATTTGTAGATTTCCTACTTATGAATTTGCCATTGCCAAGTTTCTATGTAACCCCCGATGAACTCTGCTGCTGCTTTCATGGTCATTCAAAGTGTAGTCCAAAGAACGATCAGATTTACAACGCTCATCATGTTCGTTCCAGCAGAAGTCAAGCTTGGCGATTCTGTTTTCTGTTTTCAGCCCTCGTGCTGTGAACAGGCATCCTTTTCACGACCGGCGCAGTGCCACTTTTTTTTTTTTTGCATCTGTGACTTTGATGGCGGTTGTACTATTTACAATGGACTCACCATACGCGCTGAAGTTCTGCCTTGTGTTCCAAATCCCAAGTGTGCTGTGCTGTTATGTGCTCACAGAGAAAATGTATGCATTAGACAAGTTTTGATGATGAGTTACGGTGCTATTGGCCACGAGTTTGGCATTCATAAACCCATGAGTTAACATAAGCGAATAAGATGCCATCTATATAGACAGAAATATCACAATGTACCCCATAAATACATATAATGTTATATGTGACTTAAAATACATAACACAAGGGAAGAGATTTGTGCTTGTGGAGGTCAAGAATTTGCCATCTGCTGTCTGTAAGCTGGAGACCCAAAAAAGCCAATGTGTCTGAGGGCCCAAGAATTTGAAGAGCCATAGTAAACCCAGGTATGAATCGCAAAGGCCAACTTGGATGTTGGTGCAAGAGAGCCATCAAGTTCACCCTCCCTCAGGACTGTACCCCATCCTGACCTTCAGCGGGTTGGATGGTCCCAGCCTGAAAGCGATGGTGTTCACCACTTAGACTTTCAATCCAATTGCTCCCCCCAATTGTAGAGGATCACCTCATGATGTCTACATAGATGAGAAAAGGATCACGTTGCACACTCTAAAAGTCCCACATTTTCTATTTGTCTGTTATACTTCAGTAAAACTGTCGAAAAAGAGAGTAGAGAGAAGCAACCGACAAAGCACCGATCTTCTCTGGAAATCCCCTCTCTGACACACCTGGAAACTGATGTTTTACTGGAAACCTGGGTGTTTCTTAGCTTAGCAAACTTGACACATATAATTCAACACGAACGCTTCACTCTTCTGTCAAGGTGCCGCCGAGACACAGCTCTTCATACCAAAATCTCTCATTACAGACAGCAGGGTCGTGTTCCCACCTAACATCTATCCTCAGACCACACACACACACACACACACACACACACACACACACACTACCAACCCTTCCTTTAGAAAGGAATGTGGTCCCCTGAGTGACATTTACTTCTGATATCCTATAACTTACACACTATGCTGTGAGGTTAACAATGCTCAAATAGTGATTAAAAAGTCATCGCATGCCGTGTTACATTGTAGAGGGAGAAGAAAGGAGAGCAAACAGATATGTTTGTTTAATGTATGTAAATATACACACAAACATATGACTAGAAAAAAACGAGACCATCTGCATAATTGTTAAAGTTCTCGTTTCTGTAACTGGTCATGCTTTTGGCATGTTGGTGTGTTTTACTGCTATCCTGCAGCTATTTGCTTTATGCTCAGTAAGCGCCTCAGGTGGACATAGTTTTAATCCACAAGGGTAACCGAAATCTTTATTTCTAAAGGGTGTGTAGATGGGTTGTTGTTCCCCAATGATTTTTTTTTTCCTGATAGGGTACACTGATACAAAGAGCCACCTGAAGGGTTTCCTGTATTTCACAATTAAAAAAACAAATCTCTATTGTGTAATAATAGTGCATTTTCCTCTTGGTAGATCTGATAAGCCATCCCAGGAACACCATAACCATAACCGTTCTCTGCCCCTCCTTTTTTTTTTGCCCGATGACTGGAAGGGTGTGAGGAACCCAAAGTGCCTGGGTGGTGGCAGTGACAGCTTTTAGTTCAAACAGAATCTCTGGTGCGTCTCCAGTGGGAACATTCCTCCCTCTGGAGGAAAATGCTTGAGGTTGGTGTAATGTCAGAGCATGAAGCCAACGTTTCCATGTTCGGTTTCTACCTGCAGTAATGTGTATGGCCTTTCTCTTTTTCACCCTTCAGTTGCTGGACTCAAGAGTCATAGTTTCGATCTGTAGTGTCTCCTCAAGGCTTGTGTGCTAAAGGCGCAGTTGTCAGCCTATGAAACCACTGACAGATATTGGAACCTTGAGGAGATGGGGCCTTGTGGAAGGAAATTAAGTTCTTAGGAAAATTCCCTGGAGGGGCCCCCTTCTTCCTCCCAGTCTCCCCTCACTGGCTGCTGTGAGGTGAGCAGCTTTCTTCGCCAAGTGCTGCCACAATGTTCTGGCTCACATAGGTCCAAAGCAAAAAGCTTGAACAACCAAAGACTGTGACCTCTGACAACCATGCATCTTTGCTCCTTTTCAGATGACCATCTCAGGTATTTTGTCATGGTGACAGAAAGACGATAATATGTCATCAATCCAGGGTGCTGGACCAATTAGATACTGACCTAGAGCATGTTCTGAGAAGTTCTTCAATCTGGTAAAGTATTTCTCACCACCTTGTTGGTGCTATATCAGGGTCTTAAAAAATTCATTCCACTATTCTATCAAACCAGCTATTTTATGATGGTAGGAAAGCAGTGAATTCCACTGACACATTTCTTTTGGTATAAAGTGAGCTCCTTGATCAAAATCAATGCTAGATGGAATACCATGACAACAGACAAGGCATTCAGTAGCTCTGTGGATGGAAGTTTTGGCTCATGTCACTTCTATTTGGTAGTGGAGGATTGCTGTGTCCATTTAACTACAGTTTGGTGGGTCAGATAGCAAGCACTTCCTAATGGGCAACTCATGTCACCTGGTAACTTGGTGGCCCATGGCACAAACATTCAGTTGCTGCTAGAATCCAGTAGCAGACCAAGAAGTGTCTTTACGAGGAGGGAGGATGGTTGGGGACAGCAGGGCTTCACTCCATAATTTTAACTTTAGCCTAGACTTGGATTCACCAGCGTGACTATGATGAGGGCTTCAAGTAACACCTGCATCCATGCTTGGCCCTGGTGGCAGAGCGGCTTGTACAGCAGCCTGGACACTGTTTGTATTCTGCGTCCCAGTCAAGCCTAGCTTTTCAGGTCACCCGATAAATGGGCTAGAGTAACACGCCCAATCTAAAAAGACCCTACTAGGAATGGGGCTGCTTTCTTGGTTGTTGGAGGGGCCCAATGCGACTCCTTAGCCTTCATCGGAGGAGGACTTCTTGTTCACTAGGTCCAGTCAGTACAAGGTCACGAAGGACCAGCGTGATATCTCGTAGTAGGGAAAGGATAGCAAAAGTCGGAGAGAGCTAAATCAGAACATAGGTCCTGGAAGGCTGATTCGCTCCGAGGCTTAGAACAGCGAAGAGGTACTGCCTGTCCTTGCCAGCTGAAATCAACAGGTGGGCTTTGTGGACAGGAATGGGTTAAAAATGCATTTGCCAGATTGGCAGCTACATTCAAGGTACTAAGTGATGTGTTAAATTGCTCAACTCGCAGTGCTGCATTTGAAACATCAGAAGCGATTGCAGCCATTCCACGGCCAAGTTTACAATAACCTGCTGCCATTTGCTGAGACCTATCAGTCTTCTTCGTAAGCTGTGTGAGAGTTGAATGAGAATGTGATAGAAATCACTAACAGGGTTTTTCCAGGCCTTCGGTAGTGCTATTGCTGTCTGCCACTCTTCTAGAAGGTAAAATTGCTTTTGATGGACCGTTTTCCTAGGCAGAGGCAGTTTTAATGGCTTCCATTGGCCATTTCTAGCTTAATAGCCCTTGTTTCATTACAGGTCATGGGATGAATTTAGAGATTCTGTTGACAGCTAAGTGTGACTATTTCTTTTTTTTCCTCTTAAAAATTTATTTATTTTTATGTGTATTGGTGTTTTGCCTGCATGGATGTCTGTTTGAGGGTACCAGGTCCTCTGGAACTGGAGTTATAGACAGTTGTGAGCTGCTATGTAGGTGCCGGGAATTAAACCAGGGTCCTCTTGAAGAGCAGCCAGTGGTCTCAACTGCTCAGGCATCTCTTTAGCCCAAGTGTGACTGTTTCAATTATGCTTTTTGGAACCTGGAAAACAATCACAGGAAGGGCTTGGGTACTTTCTGAACCAACTGTAATATGGATCTTCTTTAATTCCATAAGACCCAGCTTTGACAGGAGGGTCACAGTGGTGCTTTTGACTTTCTAGACTCAGTGTCAGTTTAGAGCCAGTGTCTAGTAGTTCGTTCATAGGCCTGTTTCTTTTCTTGATATCAGTGCATAATTACCTTGATGAAAGGACACAAGTACCTTTGTTAAGGGCTGGAGAAAAATTAATAAAATAAAAATGCAGTAGTATATCAGGATCCTTTGTTGAACTGTTCTGGCTTCTCCTTCAGTCAAGAAGTTCTAAGTGTATAACATGGCTCAAGTCTGGAAATTGAGAAATGAAAATGCTCTGATTTTTTGTTGTTGTTTTTTAAAAATTCTTTATTAATTACACTTTATTCACTTTGTATTCCCCTATGATTCCCTCCCTCCTCTGGTCCCAATCCCTCCCTTCCTCCCCCTCTGCACGCATGCCTCTCCCCAAGTCCACTGATAGGGGAGGTCTTCTTTTCCTTCCTTCTGATCCTAGTCAATTAGGTCTCATCAGGAGTGGCTGCATTGTCTTTTTCTGTGGCCTGGTAATGCTGCTCCCCCCTCAGGGGGAGGTAATTAAAGACCAGGCCAAATAGTTCATATCAGAGACAGTCCCTGTTCCTATTACAATGGAACTCACTTGGATACTGAACTGCCATGGGCTACATCTGTGCAGGGGTCTTAGGTTATTTCCACTCCTGGTCCTTGGTTAGAGCATCAGTCTCAGGAAAGACCCCTGTGCTCGGAATTTTTTTGGTTCTGTTGCTCTCCTTGTGGAATTCCTGTCCTCTCCAGATCTTTCATAAGTTTCCCTACACTCTACCCAAAGGTTGGCTATAAGTCTCAGCATCTGCTTCTTCAACATCTGCAGGGCAGAGCCTTTCAGAGGTCCTCTGTGTCAGACTCCTGACTTGTTCCCTGTTTTCTCCTTCTTGTTTTTGTTATTTAAAACAGTGTCTCATGCATTTCAAGCCAGACTCGAACATACCATATAGCTGAGTCTAGCCTTGAATTACTCCTGCCTCTACCTCCCAAATGCTGGCAATACAGATGTGTGCCACTGCACCTAGGTTGAGAGGTAGCTTGGCTTGGAACTTCTCTGTACACAGAACTATTGAGAATTTAACGGACTTCTAAAAGCACTGTGATTAACCAGGTTACACAGTAGATCTACACAGGCCACCCTCTTTGAATTGCCATGAAGATCTGATTGTCAACTAAAATAATCTCTGCCTTCAGCAGAGGAGTTCCACCAGCTGGCCTCTGCCACAGTGGGATCTGCCTACTCCCAGTGCAGTTAGCTTTTCCAACTGAATGGCTACAATTTCTACTGCACGTTCCTTTGGCAGAAAGGGACAGTCTTAGAGCTCTTTAAGGATGTTGCATTTCCTCTCACAAATGTACTGCTCAAAGTATTGGCGAAAGATCTTCTGGACCCTCCCAGTGTGGCTAACTAGGTCTTAAATGACAAATCTGCCCTATTAGTCTAACCTCCTCAAACCTTCGAATCTTTTCTTCTACAGTAAACAAATTGGTAGGAGCTGAACATTTCAAGTTCAGCCACGGTAGCGGACCATCTTTTGATCTAGAGTTCAGCCAGCCAACCAATCAAACTATTAGAATCCTCTCTAACTTCCTGAGATGGATATCAAATGTATACTCTTTTCTTAGTAAATCTGTACCAATAAATTTATCCTGATCCAACTTTATATTCCTTTCAGTATTGTCACACATGCTTAACATTCTGTGCTGCTTTGAATGAAAATGCCTCCATAGGCTCATATATTTGGATAATATTTATCTTCTAGTTGGTGGAACTGTTTAGGAAGGATTAGGAGGTGTGGCCTTATTGGAGAAGGTGCATCACTGGGGATGGACTTTGAGTTTTCAAGAGCCTACACCTGGCCCAGGCTTGCTGTATCTCTTCCGTGTGCTTGCGGATCATATGTAAAGTCTCAGCTACTTCTCCAGCTGTTGCTCCTTGTCTACTCCCTGCCACTATGGTTCCTGTCATTTGATGATCGTGGACCCTCTGAAACCGCGAACAAGCCTCCAATTAAATGCTCTCTTTTATAAGTTTCCTTGGTCATGGTGTCTTTTCCCAGCAATAGTACAGTGACTAAGATACACTGACTGTTGAATGTTCTCTCCAAGTTTCTATTTTATAAACTAGAGAACTCAGGACCAGGATATAGCTGAGTTGACGGAATGCTTGCCTAGCAGGTGTGAGGCCCTGGGCTCCATCCCCACCACTGTATAAATCATGTGTGGTTGTGCATGCCTAGAATCCCAGCTCTTGGGATGTGAAGGCAGAAGGATCAGAAATCCAAGGGAATCCTTGGATACATATTGTGTTGGAGGCCAGCCTGGGATATATAGAAAGAACTTGTCTCAGAAAGACAAGTTAAGAAAACTCAAATAGTCCTTTAGGAGTAGAATATCCCTTATGGGCCACAATTTGTGAGGCTTGAGTGGAATTATAGTTCCAGAAGAAAGAGGACTGGAAGGGAGGCTGGGGAGAGTTATCATTGTCTTGCCTGGTAGCTGGTCCAGAGGAGGCCATGGCAGGAAAGCAGAGTGAATCCCTCAGACAGGGGTGAGAAAGGCCTACTGTGGATAGAAATGCTGCGCTAAGCAGAGGGAAATATCCATGTAGATGAAGAAGACCTATTAAAATCTATGAGCCAAGTGCCCCTACCCACCTTCTTCAGTTTCTTTCCAAACTTGAGTCTCTTTTCCAATGGTTCCATTCTCTTTGGCATCTCTTCAAATTTAAGAGTCTCTTTTTTCACAGTCAATGCCTTCAGTGCCCTTACCTTAACAACAGACACTGTTCGAAGGCTGGGTGTCCAGAAGCAATGTAACTGCTGGCTTGGCAGGCTTATGAGAGACAGGGCTTTCTCCTAGGGCATACATACACTGGCACATATAAGTTATTTACACAATATTCCAAATGCTTGGCATTTGACTGTCTAAATTCATGTTTTTCTCTTACCGCTTTGACCAATAACATTATATCAATATTTGTAGGTGTTTTCCTGGTTTTCTAAAACATGTTGAAGTGATCATAATACAGAATCATTTAGAGCCTTGCTTTTTATAAATGGCTGACTAGGACTGTTAGGAGCATCTGGTATAATTTTTTTTTTTTTAAAATCTAAAAAGTAGTCCCATCCATGGATCCTCAGTGGTCACTTTATTACTGGCAGTAGGCATTAACACCTGTAACTATGATCACATTGGAGAGACAGTTCCAGGAACCCCAGAACCAATTTAGAGAATGTCAGTGTGCTGTTCTGAACACCAAATCTTTTATTCGTCAAGGTATTCCCGAGAAGCAGAATCAATAGGGATTATGCGTATGTGTGTGATATGACTCGGCTTGTGTGGTTACATAGGCCAGGAAGTCCTGGGAATTCACCATCTGCAAGATGCAGAACCTAGAAATATGATGGTGTAACTCAGCCTGAGCCCCAAGGCTTAGGAGCTATGGAGTACATGATGGCATCAGTCCCGGTCTGAAAGTTCATGCATCAGAGGTGCTGCTTACCAGAGAAGATGGACATCTCAGCTCAAGCAGAGAGAGCAAATCTGACTGTTCTCTGCCTTATTTTTGTATGGGTGGGAATTTATATATATGTCCTCAATGGATTCGATGATGCCCACCCACAAGAACTAGGGCAGTGCTTATTACTTAGTCAATTCAAATGCTAATCTTTTCCAGAAAAAGCTGTACAAATGTATCTAGAAAAAAAAAAGATTTACCAGCTATATGGGTATTTTCTGGCTTAGTTGGATTGACATACCGATTTACCCATGTTGCTATATTTAAACAGAAACGCAAGCTACGTTATGGTTGAATGGGATAATGGAAACGTGATCAAAGGCTTACAGGAACCAGACACTGCTTTTCCTGAAGGTAAGATGGCTCCGCACCTGCAAGTTAGATAGCTTTACAAGATGTAAAATGGGAATTTAATGATTAGCCCCCTTGATGAAATCCACTGCTTTTATTTAAGATAACCAGCCAGCCATTCAGCCAGACTGGTTCCTAACCTGCCTTGATTCTCAGCAGCTGTAATCTTGGGTACTCACTTTCCCTAAACGGCCACCAGTTCTCTGCTCAGTAGGATGAGAAGAATGTAACTGGGGATCTTCCTCATCTGCCCAAGTCGAGGCGCCCATTACTTCCTCAGAGAAGGAAGCTCTAGCTGGCAGTGGAGACAGCCACAGGCTGCAGTTGCAGGCGCATTCGTGAATCTGGAATAGGTTGATCTTTCTGTTGAGTTCTCTTGGGATCCTTTTGAGGGCACCTTCCTTCCCTCTCCACTGCTCACCCTCCTTCACGGAGCACCTTTCAACCTGGAGAAGTCCTCAGCTTTGAGGAGCCCAACAGCCAGACCTCCCGAGGAAGAAGACAGGGCCAAACAGCAGTGACTGATGGCCCAGCGACCTACAAAGATTGTCAGTTTTACCGGCTCCTCACCAATTGTGCAACCATCCTCCAGGAAACAAAATCAGTTACTTACGACAGGTAATGACATGTCCACCCTTTCAGGCATCTTTCCCTTCTCTTTATAAAGAAAAGTCCCAGGAGCAGGGGAAGAGTGGCTTTGGAACCCTGTTTTTTTTTTTTTTTTTTTGTCGGAGCCCATTCCCACCTGTAGAGGGTCGCCCATATTTTTACTTTCATCTTCAGCAAAGCCACAGTTTCATCGCTGTTGCTCCTTGTCTTGCTTGGACACAAAGAACCCGGACATGGTACCAATGGGGTAACACCAAGATCCTCTCTGGTAGTACTGCCATCTAGGAAACACCTGATTGTTTTATAGATATACCTCAAAGCCTCATGGGAAATATGTGAATGTGGCAATAAGAAAAACAAAACAAAACAGGAAGATAGAGGAATTGGAGCTCTCCCATGCTGAGTGCCAAAGAGTTGGGCAATGTCCTACGAATGTCAATGAATTATCCATTTCTAATGATGGGTTCTGACTCCCCGGGGAACTTTGAGAAGCAAAACAGATCTTGTAACACCAGGGAAGCCTGTAGGAGGCCAGGGTTCCAGTGGCCTCTCTGCAGATCGTCACAGAAACGAGAGAGTGGACCTCCAAATGAGTTGTTTCCCCTGCTGGCCCCTAATGGCCTGCAAGCCGTGGGGTATGGAAGGCATCCTCTTAGCCCTGCTGCCTCTTTACTGCTTTCGAACCCTCTTTGCAGAACAGGAGCACAGTTGCCAGTTAGATATTTCTGTTGAAAAAGTAGGTTTGATAGCACACACTTGAAATCTCAGCACTTAGAGGTAGAGGCAGGAGGATCAAGAATCTCAGTGAAGGCCAGCCTGGCCTACACGAGACATTATTAAAAAAACAAAAAACCCAACCTATAAGTCAAACAACAACCACAACAAGTGACATGGAAACTGAGGTAGGGGAGATGATGGTTCACTGGGTAAGAATACTGCTGCACAGGCATTTAGACTTGAGTTCCTGCTCCTAGCATCCTGCACCTTCTCCCATACTCAGTGAGAGACCCTGCCTCAAAGCAATAATGTCAGGAATGAGAGAGCAAGCAAACTACCCCAAGGGCTTCTGGCCCCTCTCCAGGGGCACATCTGAACACAGATGTGCATGCTGCCACTCCCTCCCACTTAAAAAAAGTAAAACAAAGCAAATAAAAAGACATGGACATTGAAGCTTGGAAGAGTTCTTTTTGGCCTGCGCTCATTCTATTAAGTCAAAGTTTTCTCATGCCATAATATATCAGTTTTTACTTCTCCACAATAATTTCTAATAGAGGTTGCTTTTGGGTGGCAGGAATGTGTGTCTCGTGTGCTCTGACTCCCTGGGGAACTTTGAGAAGCAAAACAGATCTTGTAACACCAGGGAAGCCTGTAGGAGGCCAGGGTTCCAGTGGCCTCTCTGCAGATCGTCACAGAAGTGAGAGAGTGGACCTCCAAATGAGTTGTTTCCCCTGCTGGCCCCTAATGGCCTGCGAGCCGCGGGGTGTGGAAGGCATCCTCTTAGCCCTGCTGCCTCTTTACTGCTTTCGAACCCTCTTTGCAGAACAGGAGCACAGTTGCAACCCTCTTTTGCTTGGCCCCAGGACAACTTTTCCACTGTCACCGCCCTGTAGCCTCAGCTGGCACAGAAATTCCAAAATAAATGAACGTGTTGTAAATCGGGAGAAAATATTGTGTCCTTGTGGGGTTGATGTTGATTGCAGCTCAGGGGCGCAGGCGGCCATGACCACAGCTCAGCCTGCATATTTCTTTACCCAAACACGCAGAGGGCCTGCCCAGGCCAGGATTTCTGCAGACGTCTCCATTCAGGCTTCTTAAAGGTGCGCGGGCGCTGACAAAGTGCCGTTGATCAGAAGCCCCCGGGCAGGCCAGGGGCCCGGGGTGTCAGAGCCAGGCTCAGACAAGACGCATCAGTCTTCACAGACTGAAGCGTCTGGGCTCTGAGGCCTGACGATAACACTTTGGCAAGAGGTAGCCCTGGAACAGCACGCTGCTGGCCTCAGGACTGGCCCTCAGGTTTAATTGAGGCTGGCACGATTTAGCAAGAGCCCAATGAAGAGAGGCTTCAGGGAGGGGTGAGGCCCCGGGCTGGCTTGTCAAAGAGTCTGGCTGTAGGCCCTTGAGGGGCTTGAGAGTTTGACCACCCAGCGTCACGTTGGTAGGGACACGAATAAGAGAAAACAATTTATTTTTAAGTTAGAAATTATTTATTTAAAATTAAAAAAAATATTTAGACAGGGCTTTTTTTGTTTTGTTTTCTAGCCCAGGCTGTCTTTGAACCCACAGTTTTTACAGGTCCCGAGTACTGGCATTATAGGCCTGTGCCATCCTCCAGTCCCTCCAAATAGTCCACCAAAATATCCTTTGAAGTCTAGGGAGCCAGAGGGAGACAGGAGGATGCTAGCTTGCCACAAGGCACCCCTCTATTCCTCCAGCTTAGATACTGGACCTGACTTTTCTAGTCAGCAGGCAGAGCCGAGGTAGGCTACCATCCCAGTGTTTTGGATAAGACGGTTATTATTATTATTAGTTATTATTATTATTGTTATTAATAGTCGCCCACACCTTCTGTTTTAAAATAATGACTTGTTAACTAAACTAAAGTTAACTGCTAACTAGAGAATGCTGAGAGCAGGAGAAATAGTCCTCCCAGGGGAGAGCAGAAGAATTGCTCATTCAGTACCAAAGGGTGAGCCCTGAAAACCTATACCTATACATTATATGTAATATAATATATGTGTGTCCATATACACATACACATATATGTGTCACAATTGCATATGTACACACATATGAATGTAACAACAATTAAAGGGGCCATGGATTTGAATGAAATCAAGGGGATACATGGCCCAGGAAGGAGAGAAAAGAGGAAATAATGTAATTGCATTATAATCTTAAAAAGTAAAATAATAATAATAATAATAAAATTATTGGCCTCCTTCCAAATTACGTGACTTCCTAAATCCCTAGTCAACTGTCAGTCACATCTCTCATGACTCTGGCAGTAGGGGGTGGGGCATGCTCTTAATCCACCAATCACAGGGCTGCATCCTGCTTTTGACCCCACGTGGGTTATCAGAACTCTTCCCCCTTAGACTTTTATTTTTTTTTCTTTCCCCTTGGGACTTTGAATTTAGAGGAGAAAGTAGGTCAGAAAGCTCGAAGAATGTAAATTGGGAGTTAACAGGTGACAGTCTTTTATTGTTTGGGGGAAGGACTACTTAAAAAACAGGAAAGAAGGAAGTCAACACAGAGAAAATGTTGGGGAAGACAGTGAGAAAAGGTCATGAAGGTCATGCTTGGAGCACGGCAGCTCAGGATCCTTCAGTCTTCTGGGCGGATGAGCCTCCCCGCCCATGTTCTCCCCAGAGATAGCTCTCACTATCCTAGAACCGCTAGGTACAGCAGGTTGTCCTTGAATTCACAGAGATCTACTGGCCTCTGCCTCCCGAGTGCTGGGATTGAGGGTCTGCATCTCTACACCTGGTCTCCTCTCTTCTTTTTAAACCCTCGTTAAAGCAGTTTGAGCTGCTCACTGAAAGACTGCCACCTAGAACAAACTAAGCCCTTCCGTATTCATGAGGGACTGGTTCCAGGATCTCTCCAGACTCCTGGATCTGAGGGAACACAAGTCTCTTTTGTAAAATGGCAGTGCATCTGCTTTTATCCTACGCAAGCCTCTCCTGGATATTGTATGACATATGTCATACAATACAGTGCAAATGCTATGTAAACATTGGCTGTACTGTATTGTTTAGGGAATGATGGCAAAGGGAAAAGGTCTGAGTGTGTTCAGAACAGATAGTTTTTTTTTCCCCTGAACATTTTCTTTGGTTGGTTGGTTGTGGATGTGGACAAGGCAGACCGAAAGGATTTGCCATACTGGCTTAGACAAACCATCAAAAACATACTAATGAGGGGGAGAAAAAGAGAATTACAGAAGTCAGCTTAGGAAAACCATGCATGAATCTTTCTGTGGTTCCACTTCTCTCTGTATGTGTGTATGGGTGTGTTGTGTGTGTGTTGTGTGTGTAATGCCTATTCTACACCAGGCTGGAGCCATGAAAATGAATAAGATGAAATCTCTGCCACGAAGGAGTTCCAAGACTAACTTGAAAAACAGACATATAGCATGCCAGGGAGATGGCTTGGTTAATAAAGTGTGGCCTTGCAAACATGAAGACCTGAGTTTGGATCCTCGGAACTTGCTTGAAAAGGTAGGTAGGGAGCTTTGAGCTTGTCAGTCTAGGGAAGAGAGATGGGAGGCTGATACAGGCAGAGCTCTGGAATTCCCTGAATCTAGCCTGCTTCTTGAAATCCTAGGCAAATGAGGAACTGTCTCCATGTCTCAGGCAAAAGGTTGAAAAACATTTAAGATTACCCTCTGACTTCTCTCTCTCTCTCTCTCTCTCTCTCTCTCTCTCTCTCTCTCTCTCTTTCTTTCACACACATACACACACACACCATGCAGAGAGTGGGAGGCAATGATAAATCATTCTGTTCGGATGGAAGGTTAGGCTTAGAATACAGTTCTGTGATGGACTGGTGCCTGGGGAAACATGGAAGGAGCCAGTTCCCCCCGGAAGCAATGGAATATCAGAGGCTTCTGTGAAGAGGCAGAACCTTAGCTGGCTCCTAAGTGGTCCCTGGGGTGGTGCATGCATGTGGCTGCGTGTTGGACGGCTCTCCACTACAAGCCCATGAGCTAGAATCATGTGGAGCTCCAGAGAGGAGCTGACAGGTGCTGTTCTGAGCTGTGTGTGCAAGGCAACAGAGAGGGATTCTCATCCCTTTCCAAGTAAGAGCTTTTCAACAGACACATTTGGTAAAGGGGTGAGACAAAGGAGCATACAGGTCTAGTGTTAAATTCACCTAACATGCACTGTGGTTTTTATGACATGTCTGGTGTGTTCTGAAGTGCACGAATAACAAGTTCTAGGCAGCAATAACCGAGGACCATTGGGAGTGAAGGTGGGGGTCCTTATGCTTCTTTAAGAGAAGGAACCAGGGGACCTGGCCGATGGTGTGGTGAGCAGTGTGCTTGCTGGGCGGGCATGAGCACCCATGAGTTCAGATGCCCCAGCATCCGCATAAGAACCGAATCGTCAGCCTAGGCAAAATAAGAAGCCTCAGGTTCACTAAGAGCCCTGTTTCCAACAACAAGGTAGACAAATGATGCCAACCTCTGGCCTCTGTACGGGTGAACATACCCGCATGCGTGTGCACACACATGTGCATACACATGCATATACCACCCCGACACATAAAAAGTAGAAATAACAAAGGCTGAATTGGGGGTGGGGTACGCACTTCGAATTATTCTAAATACTGTTACACATAATTTTCTGTTAACATTTTGGTGAACTTGAATATTTTAGGCATTTTAAAGGTTATATTTGTATAGGATATATATACATATATACATATATATGTGTGTGTATCTATATACATGTCTCCATATATACACACATACATGGAGCTACATGATTTAGCATTACAACAATGCAACTATTCTAAGTAAACTTCAACAGAGTCTGTTTTTTATGACTTTATGATATTTTTTTGCTATTCTTTATATTTAAAAATAATATCTTTTAGTGGCCATTTAATGTTCTCTTGAATGCAAGTACCACGCTTCAATGACTGCTGTTGATCTGAAGTCGCTTTGAAAGGTTAAAAGATTTATCTCCATAACAGGCTTGCTTGGCCCAGATGCCCCGGGCAGAAAGTTTTGAGAATCACAGACACTTGTTAAAATGACTTCTGCTGTAGTCAGAGGTCAGTAAGTGAATGTGAGTTAAATGTTTGCATAACAGAATCTGTTATCTACTGTGTATCAAAAGAACCAGCACTCTGGATTGTTTTCATGTCAACATTACTGCCTGCCACCTTTCCGGTAGGTGACACCTTTTGGTCTCAGAGACATAAAACTGAGGTCTTGGACTTGGGGTATTGACTGATTTAGCTATTCAAACTTTGATAGAAAACCTTTGTTAGAAAGGAACCTGTTTAGGCAGAATTGAAGAGAATTCCTTGAACTGGGGAAGGGTAGAGCATCTTGCCGGAAAGGGTGCTGCCAATGGCTGTAGAGAGGAACAGTGGTCAGCCCCTGGCTGAGCCTCTTATTCTGAGCATGGAGCAGGGAGGGATTAGGGTTATGGCGAAAGGAGTAAGAAACACTTAGGGGGTTAATAAGGTACCACTTTTAGGTGTGTTTGTGACGGTATTCCCAGGGGCGGGGACCTTTCCTGAAAATGAGTGGCCTGGGCTGAATTTAAAAGGGTGAGAAAAGAAAAGCAACAGAGTTCGTGCATTCTGATTTCTCTGCTTCTTGGCTCACTGTGAGGCATCTCAGCCCCATGTACCTGCCGACATGAGCTCCAGTATGTCTTCCTCGCTGTGATGGGCGCGTCCCTCTTGCACCGTGAGCCAAAAACAAATCGTTCCCCTGTAAGATGCTTCTGGTCACTTATGTTGTCATAGCAATGAGAAATGTAACTAACACAGAGTGGGACCAGCACAGACTCATGCTAATACATGGTTAACTGGTGACGTATTGCTTCTGTAATGATTGGCCCACTAGGAGCTGTGGACAGTTACATATATCGGTCAGGACATAGTCCCTCCAAGCTGTCATGACTGCCTGCTCTGCAAATCTTCCTTTCGTCTGTGTTCTCTCAATTCCTTTTGGCCACCATCTTCGTTAGGTGTCTGTTTTTTTTTTTTTTTCCAATAGTAGCTTGCAAATATATTTTAAAATCATATTTCTTTTTGGTAAAATAATTTTGATGAGGCATGGGGAAACTTTCCTATTTATTTATGTATCTACAAACTATAGACCTTAACAACTGCTGCGGAGAGTGTATCGAATATTTTCAAGAGCAGAAACATGGCAAAGGATGAGATAAAAAGTGAAGTATTTTAAGTGTCTCCGTAACTGACTAGCTAAATACGCAGTGGATATGCCTGCCCCATAAGGTTACTACCTCTTCCTCCTCTGAAGGAGAGTTAGAGGGACATGGGTAGACTGGGAAAGCAAGGGTTAGCTTCATAGGATGACAGCTTTTTACTCTCAGAAGTATTTCTAGGAGAGGACGTGGCGTGGAGGGCTTATCTAAACAGGACCGACAGGGAAAGATGAGGGCTTTCCCTGAGGCTCTTCTGTCTTTCCTGGACATTCAATCATTTGTTTCTTTGCAAGGAATGAGCTTGGTGATCCCCTAGGTGAACTGATAGTACCCCGTTACTTCTGTTCAGACTCCTCTTCTTGAGTCAACAGTTCGACGTGGCTCAGGATGGCCTTGAACTCACTCTATAGCTAAGGATTACCTTCACCTCCCAAGTCCCTGTGATTACGGGTATGTGCCACCACACTCAACTCTCAAATAGCTTCCTTAGTAATTTAAATTTGTCAACAGTTTTCTTATTGTGTTGTAGCCCCTGGAGAACTGACTAGAAGTGGCCAAGGCAAGGTTGTCATTTGTCTGTTCTCTTGTTCGTCACCTGTGTTTACACAATCTGCTAAAGTTATTTTTACAAATGCGTGTTTCTCAGTTTCTCTCTTAACCCGGCTATCACACAAATAATTGAGACTCTACTATATTATTTTAACAAGCTCCACAGCATAAAAACTGAGCAGTTTTAAACTCCATTCTTAACCCTCTAGGCTAATTTGTCTCCCCCCCCCCCCAGCGTACATCTCAGAGATACTTGCGCTTTGTAGCTTTCTTTGCTGAGCTCTCTCTTCTGGTCCTTTTTGGAATCTGGGCGTGGCTAAGTCCACACCTTCCACTTCTAATTCCTCCTCCCTGGCTGGCAGGAAGTCCAGCCCTATTCTCTCCCCTGCTCAGTGATTGGCCTTAAGCCCCTTTATTGGCATATCAGGAGATAATTGGGGAGCAGTGTTTATACAACATTGAGACAGGAGATTCTCAGAACAAGGATTGCAACCAGATGCGGGGGGGGGGGGGGCATATAGAAATCAGCATTTGAATTACACAATAACATTATGGGCACAGCAATCAGTATTGTCATCCACCCACACTTTGTTTGCAGGAATTCTCTTAAAAACAAGTCATAACAACTTAATTTACACTTCGACTGTGATATACAGAAATGTCTGACATCAAGGGAAGCACAACGGCTGTCTCTAGCAGCTGTCTCTGCTGGGAGGTGCAGCCCTCAGGACACCTTCAGAGTTGATTGGGTTTGGTTACATCTGACAGATCAATAGACCAAGGAAGAGTGAGAGAGTATCACCAGGAATGAAACGGCACAAAACTCAGTCAGTTTATTTAAAGAGGAAATGAATACATAGTGCGATGCTTTGGTGGTCTGGATGAAAGTATCTCCTATAGACTCACGGGGAGTGGTCTTGTTGGAAGAAGTGTGTCACTGGGGAGTGGGCTTTGAGGTTTCACATGCGCTAGATGGACCTAGTGGCTCTTCCCGTTGCCTGCTGATGTGGAGGTAGAACTCTCAGCTCTTTCTCCAGCACCATGTCTGCTGCAAGCTGCCGTGCTTCCCACCATGGCAATAATGAACTAAAGTTCTGCAAGCTAGCCCCAATTAAATGTTTTCCTTTATAAGGGTTGCTGTGGTCATGGTGTCTCTTCACAGCCATAGAAACACTAAGACAAATCAACTTTGGAAAAACACCTCCCTTTTGGAAGATGTCTTTGTTGAGATGAAAATAACTATTCCTTGTTATCTAGTTGTTTGATGTGTGTGGATGTGTTGTCTGTCTGTATGTATGTGTACTATATGCATGCCTGGTGCCCATGGAGTTCAGAAGAAGGCATTATCGGGTCCTTAGGAGCTGTCGTTGCGGAAGGTTTTTAGCTACCTTGTGGGTACAAACCCAGGTCTTCTGGAAAAGCAGCCAGTGCTCTTAACTGATGAATCATCTCTTCAGCCTGGAAAATAACTAAAATAAAAGTGATAAAATAAATGATCTGAAAACAGAAATACTAGAATGCACTGAAGTGTTACACTGAATATGAAAATTGCAGAGGAAGACCCACTATCTTTTTTTAATTACATTTTTATTTTTTTATATTAATCACCGTTTATTCACTCTGTATCCCAGCTGTAGCCTCTTCCCTCATTCCCTCTCAATCCCACCTTCCCTCCCTCATCTCCTCCCATTCTCCTCTCCAAGTCCACTGATAGGAAAGGTCCTCCTCCCCTTCCATCTGACCCTAGCTTATCAGGTCTCATCAGGACTGGTTGCATTGTCCTCCTCTGTGGCCTGGCAAGGCTGCTCCCCCTCAGGGGTGGTGGTGGTCAAAGAGCCTGCCACTGAGTTCATGTCAGAGACAGTCCTTGGGAAGACCCACTATCTTTCCAGAGCACTAGAAGACTATTTCTCTGCTTCAGTGTTGTTCATACCTATTGCGCAAAGCTGCTTCACTAAGAATTATACCAATTACTTGATACTTATTTATTTTTTTTGTTTCAAAAGATTTATTTTCAATTGTGTGTGTGTGTGTGTGTGTGTGTGTGTGTATGTGAGTGTAGGTGTCTGTAGAGTTCAGAAGAGGATGTTTGCTCTCCTGAAGTTAGAGTTACAAGCAGCTGAGATCTGTAGGCAGTTGTAAGCTGCCCAACATAGGTGATGGGAACCAAACTCAGGTTTCCTACAAGAGTGGTTGGCACCTGCTCTTAACTACTGATCCATTTCTCTGGTCCCTACTTCATACTTTCAATATCCTGCCATTTTTTTTTATCCTGCCATTTTTAAAAAAGGAATTAGATGACCTAACATTTAGGAATTGTTTTAGACTAAGTAGCATAATGCCGGCTAAATGAAAACTTTAATGCTGTAATATCTCTGCTCAGTAAGTGACATATTTGGACCATGTAGACAATTTTACATATTCTATAGTCTCAAAACTAGAATTTTGAAATATTCTGAGACCAGTGATACTAATCAGAGGTCCCCTTTGCCTCTGTGAGATCTAAAGGAAATCACAAGCTATGAAATCACAAGGTTGAGATGGAATAGCCCAAGATGAAGGGGAGGGAAATACCAGGTCAACTTTCTAAGTCTCCATTATTCCATTATCCCATAGTCAGACTATAGCCAAGAGGATTGTTGAAGTGACGCAATGCCTTGGAGAATATTTAGGTCATACTGAGTTCTCATTCTTTGTATTTCCTCCCACGGAGCAGTGGAGTTCCTTTTCCCGTCCTTTGGATCTGAGCTAATCTAGGTGACTTGCTTTGCACAAAGGTTGGTGGTGCTATTGACATTCTGGGTTTCCAAAGCAGTGTCATATTAAGTCTTGGAGCTTTGGGATGGACATTTTGGGAGAACCTCTGGGACCCCCCAAGCTACCTAATGACGAGTTTGATCGTGTGCACATACAGCACTGAGTCGAGCCTTTTAGTGGTCCCCACACAGGTTCTGTGTAGGAGTAGCTGGCTTGTATCGCTTGTATCAAGAGCTCTTTGTTGACCCTACGTGGAACAGACTAATCAGCCAGCTGTGCTTGGGAACACAGCTGTGTCTGCCTAAATGCTGACCCATGCGTGCATGCCTAAATGTAATGTCACGGTATTGTTGAAGACACTGCAGTCTGAGGTTCGTTACCAAGTAAGAAAACTTCCAGTTAAGATGCCCACATATTTTCTCTTGACTTTCAGAGGGGATTTCCTTTTTGGCCCCATGTTTATCTTGGCATATGTTCCTCAGTGATGTTTCAGTCTGTGATGTCCATCTCTAGGAGCAAAAGACTCACCAGAAAACCCCCCAGTTTTATTTCATTTTCTTTTGAGACACTGTTTCATACAGCCCAGACTAACCTCATACTTACTGTGTTACCGAAGATGACCTTGAACTCTCAATCTTCCTGCCTCTACCTTCTAAGTTCTGAGGTTACAGGTGTATGACACCATGCTCAGCAAAAACCCCCAGATCTTCTTAGCTCCCTAGAGAAATGTGGCCATTTCTATTTCTTCCATGTCTAAGGCTAGATAGGAGCTGTAGATCTTTCTCTGGATCCATTCTGCCTAGAGATTCCTAATTCTGAGTCGCTGAGCACGTGGAAAGTTTTGTCTGAGACGCTCTGCTGATTGATAGGAGATATCCTTCTAAGTCTTCTGGAGCTTGCTCTTGCATCGCTGGGATTCTCAGGACAAGCTCATGGCAGTTTGACTTTCCACCTATTTGCCTAGCAACCTAGAAGTAGTATTTTCTTTTTCCCCTCCAGGATGACCTTCTCAGGCTCCTAACTCTTGACTTAGACCCAGTTTGGGCCTAGGAAACTGAGGCAGCATGAAGTCTTTGGACTGCTAGCTCTTCACAAGGTAGTGGCATTGGTCCCTTAATCTCACAACACAATAGGAGTCTTTGCCTGTCCCTTCTTCCCCAGGGACCATCTTCCTTACCAGAGAGCCAGCCTGCCTGGGCAGGCTTAACATCCTCCTTGATATGAAAATGAGTGCAACTTACTATCTTACAGCCACAGAGATGCTAGCAACAAGTCATTCCAAACTCAGGGGTTTAAACAATAAATCTTTGTATGGCTCACTGATCAAAGCTTTGCCAGACAGCTCTTAGGGCCTCAGCCAACTCACTTGTATTCTGTAGTCTGGTGAAGGTGTGGTAGGTGGCTCTGCTGGTTTTGGTTAAGGATTACCATGGGTTGGCTGACTGGTAGCTGGTTCAAGACAGCTTGGTTGGGAGAGTGGATTCCCCTTGCAACCTTCCAACAAGACAATCCTGGTCATGTTGTGAGGTTCTCACCATGTCGTGGTGGATGTAGAAACAGAGAGTTTTGTCTGTTTTTTTTCTTTATGTCATAGGCTTTTCTGTTGCTTGTCCTTTCTAGCTTTCCTGTTGGCCAAATAAATTCCCACAGTAAGGCCAAAGTCAGAGTAGCAGGGGCCTGTGAACTTACACAGGAAATGTGACTAAAGGCGGCCACAATCACCCAAACAATAAGCTCAGCTTACTCTTTTTAATAAACATTTTTGCTGGAGTATATTAGTTGTCATCATAATGAGTTTTATTATGAGACATTTTCATGTGTGTGCAATCATAACTTATTTCAATTATATTCATCTCCCTCTCGTATCACCCTTTTCCCTTCCTTTCTTCTATTGTCCCCCTTCTACTTCCAATAACACCCTCTTCTCTTCCCAACTAGCCCGCCTTCTAACTTCATTTATTTTTTATTTTATCTTTTGGTGACCCAGTGAATTTGATCAGGGTTTCTGATGAAAATATGAGTGAGG
Source organism: Meriones unguiculatus (assembly GCF_030254825.1). Lineage (NCBI taxonomy): Eukaryota > Metazoa > Chordata > Mammalia > Rodentia > Muridae > Meriones > Meriones unguiculatus. The sequence continues at coordinate 31,441,955 of NC_083355.1, read as the reverse complement.
GTTTGTTTACAAGAGCGTGGGTACCTTATCTTAGCTGCGGTACTGAAAAAAAAATGTGTCCCTTTCTCCCATTAATCATTAACTGAATATAAATTCTCAAAAAAGATGGGTCCAAGGAGTCACTCTGCCTTCCAAGCCAGGGTACTGAAGGAACCAATCCTGTATAGGTTTTGTGCAGGTAACTGCAGCTGCATGAATCAAGAATGCAATAGTTGTGTGCAGATGTCAGAGTCCCACACTGGTCTCCTTCCTGCTACTATCTTCCTTCAGCTCCTATGTTCTTACTTCCTTCTGCTCTTAACCATCTTCCATGATGTTCTCTGAGCCTTGGGGTGGGTAATATAAATGTCCCATTTATGGAAATTCAGCTGCCATTTACTTTCAGTACTTTGATCATCAATGTTCTTTTCTGTGAGATGTTTCCTAGACTTTCAGCTGGGACAGTAGACAGGCAGCCATTTGGTTGGAGCTGTACATGAACAAACACAGCCATTGGGAGACACACAGCACTGACAAGGAAGAAGCAGTAAAAAAGTGACCTGCTGGCCATCACCCCTTGATCCTCAGCCTTTAGATGCTGCCTTATTATTTCTCAAGCTCTTCCTGAAGCCAGACAGAGCCCAAAAGACACCAGGAAAGGGGAGAGAGGAGCATCTCTCTCTCTCTCTCTCTCTCTCTCTCTCTCTCTCTCTCTCTCTCTCTCTCTCTCTCAATCCTGACTGTAGTGACAGTGTTAGGAAAGAACTGAAGAACCTTCCAAGTCCAAACCAAAGCAAGCTCTCCCTTCTCTCTTCAATCTTCTCCAAACATGGAGAGGATGACAGCTTTAGTTTTTTAAATTAAATTTTAAAATTATGTGTTCATTTTATGTGTGAGGGTTTTCCATGCATGTATGTATGTGTACATGTGCATTTCTGGTGCCCTTGATGGTCAGAAGAGGACATCAGATCCCCTGGAACTGGCATTATAGATGTTTTTAAACTACCGTGTGGGTGCTGTTAATTGAGCCCCAACCTTCTGTAAAAGCAACATTTTCTTTTAACTACATAACTATCTCTCCAGTTTTATGAAGACAACTTTGTGAGAAATGACTGTAAAACAAATAAAGGTGGGCGGGGGGGGGTGATGAGAGAGATTGAGAGAGCCATAGATTCAGGTTTGACAGCAGTTGAAGAGAGAGGGAGGAAGATTGGCTAGGCAGGGTCCCAGACTGCAGTACTATTTATTCTAAAATGTTTAGGTCAGGTTATCAGAAAGTCTTGGGTCAAAGTCCATATTAGATGAACAACACCTTTTGCAGGAACTGTGGGTTTCTTTGGTAAGGGTAGGGTGTGGGTCTCAGTGGCACACTCAGAACTAGGTAGATGCCACCAGTAGTCACATAGCAGCGGAAGACCTGAAGGCTAGGCAGATTTTTTTATGCTTCTATCCTTCGCTATACTTTCCCTCTCCTTCACTTCCTTTCTCCTTCAATCTCTCTCTCCCTTCTTCCTTCCTCTTCTCTTTCTCTTACCTTTTCTTTCTTCTTTCAGGGTTGTTGTTAAACAGAGAGGCATTGTGTAGCCCAGGCTGTCCCTGAACTTAGGGTCTTCCTGTCTAATCTCATGCGGGCTATATGCACACAGCCCGTAAGTTATTATTTTGGTAGAGTTAGTTGTTCAAGTGGTGAGAGGTACTGGTGGTCTATAACCAATGGGACAGACACACTCTCTCCTCCGAAAGAATTCACATTCATTCTGCTTGATTTTTTTTTTAAAGTGTTCTACTAGGTAATAGCAACCAGAAGTTTCTGGAGTGGAGGAAAGGAGATGACCAAGCTCCATGTCCTCCATCCCCTTCATTCTTTTACTCCAAGAGCCTAAACAATGTCCTAAACATTATTACATTGACCCCATACCTCAAACTATAAACCAGGTCATTCCTACAGATATTTAAAAAATCATGGAAAGTGTGAAAGCTAATCATATCTCTTTTGGAGTTTGAATATCACTTTTAAGAACTAAGAAAAACTCATGGAATTGGTTTCCTGGTACCCAGGAAATCCGGAGTGTGTATTAAATATAGCAAGCATTGACTTAACCAGCCTTATCTGGATGTGAAAGCTGAGATTCATCTGTCTTATTCATAGGTGTGTCATAAGATTACATGTGTGGGAGCTCGGGAAAAGCCGTTCAGCTGGCCTTGGGAAGAATGAGGGTCACACAGAGACTAGAGTGGAATTGTAGCACATGACCTTCTGAGTGGCTGGGGATGCTGGCTTCAGGAGTGTCGGGATCTTCATTCTAGAGTTTCATAATTTCTGACTCCTGGTCTGTATGATCTGCACTATTTTTCAAATCTTCCTGCACATGGTTTTTTTTTAGCCTCTGTCTTCTATGTTTTCTGGACATCATCACTTACTACCTTTACTTGTTCATGATGGTCCCTTTGGCTTTGTTCTGTCTCAAGATTTTCACTTACTGTTACTAAATGTTTTGCTCTACTAATGTTTCATGGTTCAAACCCCAAAAAGAAAAATCTATAATTGGCTTGGGGCTACTTAGGGACTCTTATTCAGACTCCAGTTGCAATCCAATCAGCTGGAAAGGCCCCTCAGATGCTGCCAGAGGCTTCCCCTCCTCCTGGGCAGTCAGGTTCCCCTAGGACAGAAAGACGAACTTGTTGTTGAAGACAACATTTTAAAAGTCTTTTTTGGCTCCGTACCACATCGTGCTGAATGAAATACGGTTCCTTACACGACTGCTGCCTCCTGGGATTTTTCATATGAGTGAATCCATTCTTTCTGTTTCTCAGACTGATGGAGGTGTGAGGATGCCAATATAAGGTTTATGAAACCCACACTCTGTGTGAGAATTCTGCTAGGGGTTCTGTACCTACGGTTTTATTTGATGATGGCGATGGCCTTGTGAGGGACATGTTGTCCACATTTCAGAGGTGATGAAGCTGGGACCCAGAGAGGGAGAAAAACTTGCTGCATCTATAGAACTAGCCAGTGGCTAGCCCAGGATTTAAGCCTACACTTTCCATTCCACATCCTTTTTCTCCCTCATGGACATTGCTAATGTGAGGCAGGACCTCTACTACTTGGCCACATTTCAACTCGTTGTGTCTGTAGAATTTCTACTTTAACATCTCACCCTCTAAGCCTTCAAAGAAAAGTCACTCACGAACTTGATGCAGACAGTACTAAATACATACTTATCTTTATCCTCCTTGGCCTATGATATGAGTCAGGAGTCTCTCAGGGTCCAGTGAACACACATGTGCTCTCTCCTTGTCCCTTACTTATTTCAAAATCCCAGTGACCATTCCTGGGAATGGTGACCAAGTGCCATCTTCTTCCTGCACACTGTGTTGACCCTCCCAGACAACTTTCTCTGAGGTGGGCTAGGGGATGTCAGGAGACCTAACTTTTAATCTTGGCTTTGTTGCTAACGAGCTGAGGGAAAGTAGGCCAGCTGTTCCAGTGACAAGTGGGAAGGGATTTCAAGCTTCGTTGAGTCTGGATAAGGTATGACCAGAAGGAAGGGTGGCTTCTCTGTTTACCTCCATTATGCAAAGCCCTTGGCTGTGGTTCAGAGTCTTGAACTTTTGAAGATTAAGTCCTTGAAGGTGAATCAAGGCTCTCTTGCAGCCTACTGCTAACTGTTGGAACTATCAGATGCACCAAAGGGTGTGGATGGTGAGTGAATGCTACTTTCCATCTGATTCAGGGCCTTTTATGTGGGAGGAATGTGAACTCTAGCTGAGTGGGAGAGAGCAATTCTCCATGTCTGAATTAATTTTCTCCAGATCTCTCTCCAGACCATGGTTTTGGTTTACTAAGGTTCTTGGGTGTCACTCCCATCATCCTCACTAGTCTTGTATCCCTGTCCACGCAGACCCTTACATGCTGACACCCTTTTGCCATTACTTTTATTCTTTGACATTGAGTACTTTATATAGCTCTTTTGTTTTGTTTTGTTGTTTTGTGTTGTGTTTTTAAGATAGGGTCTTACCTCATCTTAGCCCAGGCTGCACCTGAATTTGCTGTGTAGTCAAGGATGGCCCCGAACTTCTGATTATCCTTCATCTACCTCCTAAGTCCACAGCTCACCTGGCTTATACAATGCTGGGTGTCAAACCCAGAGTTTTATGCCTGCCGAGCAAGCACTTTTCTAATTGAACTACATACATACCCATAACCCTGCTGGTATTTTTTATTTTTATTTTTTTATGTATTCCAGTCTGGCCTCAAACCTGTTATGTACCCAAGGATGACCTTTGAACTCCTGATCTTCCTGCCTCCACGTTCCTTTGAGCGTTGGGATTATACACATGCACAGCCCACCCAGCCCATGCACAGCTTTTGATACTAGACTTGTCTGTGAGCAAAGCAGATGTGATCCCTCTTTCCAGATGGCTCACAGTCTGGAAGGAGATGCCATCTGGTACGCCAGCGGTAAGTCAGGCAAGTCCCCTCCCTCAGAAAACTCCTAGGAGCAAGTCCAACGGCGCTGGCCTCTTGTTTAAAGAACTGCCTCTTGGTGAGGCCCAGTGCACGCACGGTCTCGTTGTGAATAATCCCTCCAACTCTTCCCCCGGTTCTGCCATAATAAAATCCAGTTAGAGTGAATCTGGAGAGTCATGGTTTCCTCTCAGGAGCCTGGCTTCCACTGGAGCTGACACATGCGGACTCTCTCCTGGGAGTCGGCTTGGCAGAATGGAGTCAGGCAAGTCTGCATTTGAATGACCGCTTCTATGTTCACTATGTGCCATCAGGGTGACGACTTGACCTCTCTCAGCACCTATGTGTATACCTGCATATGTGTATATATCTATGCTCATGTGTTTGTGTACTCAAATACAACGTACTTCAATGTACTCAATACACATACACCATCAAATAGGGTTATCATGAAACTTTGTGTGAGAGAACAAGTTGGAACCACTTGGCACATGGTAGCCATTTATTAAGACGGGTCTTCAGTCCTTTCCCTGAGAGTAGTTTAGTGACTGGATAAACAGGCTGTGCGAATAGTGAAGAAGGAGATCCTCAAACAGACGTTTCAAACTGAGTCTACTGTTCCAGTCAACCGTTAGGCAATTTAGATTCATCGCAGTTACTCATTAAATAACTGTATGCCAGGTCAGCTAGGTCATGAGGATTACGTGGGAAACAGGGCAGAGCTGTTGCCCTCTGAGGGCCATTTTCAATTTTTCACCCTCCCTTTCCCTTCCCTTTCCCTTTCCCTTTTCCAGTAGTGGGCTTTTCGTTGAGATCCAACTTTAGATAGCATGATTAAAGGGACATTTTGAAATCATATCAGGAGGAGCAAGCACAGAACAGGAAATAATGAGGAGGCTGATTTCTGTACCATCTTCTTTACTGGTATTGATTAGAGTCCTCCTGCCAGGGAGGTGAGTTCTCCCATGGGAAGGATCTTGAGAGTGTATCTACTCTCTATGAGTATTAATTACAGCCATGTGGGTCAGCAGCCACCCATGGAAGCTCTGCTTTTATTTGTGTAGCTCTTTACAGTATAGGAAGTGCTGGAGGCTGGCCCGCGCTGCTCTCTGTGGGGATCAGGCCTGTGAGGACTTATAAATGCGGTCTCTGGCTGCCAGCAACAACTGGCGACGGAGGTGATGAAGGGATAGGCGCTTCGCATAAATAGAAAAGCCAGTGTGTGTTTGTCGGTGTTACTTTCTCCTCCTCTGTTTTTCCCTCTTTCCAAAAATAAAGCGTATTGTCCCCAGGGAGTGGAATTTGCAGCAGCAGCTGCCTGCCTGCCTGTCTTCCTCCTGAAGAAGCCACCAGGGTCACCTGCCTTTGTTCTGCCCTCCATTCACACTAGGATCCCAGCAGCCCAAACAGATGGATTTGTGAAGTGTATCATCCTGACCCCCCCCCCCCCCCGTGCTCACTGCCCACACGTTTGCTGAAAGTTCATGGGCTGTATGTGCACCTGGGTCCTGGGGCTCTGTGTAGAGCTCCTTACCTGAGAACCTGCTCCAAAACAGCCCTTCTCCATAGCCTTTGAAACCACATTCTTTGCTTTGGCTCCATTGGAGGTCTGGCTTTCAGCATGTTCCAGGAATGTCACCTGTTCACCTGGGGGAAGTTAGGCGTGAACCTGTTACTTTGTCGTCTGCTGTTTTTTACCGACCTTGGAGGATATAGTAGAATACAGCATAGGATTTCTCACTGACAGCATTAGGACTAATGTGCTAGTACATGACCAGCTTGTGCTCTGAGTTAGATGACTCAGTTGTACCTTTAGCCCTCACCACCACCCCTTTTTGTGAGTCAGGGTGTTGTCTAACTTAGTCTGACCACAAATCTGCTATGTATCCAAGCCTGGCCTTGAACTCCTGACCCTCCAGTCTTACCCTTATGAATGGTAGGTGAATGCTTGTGGTATGTCAGTCAGTAAGCCTAGCCATAGCCCTTGGATTCTTAACATTTCTGATTGACAAGAGTCTCAATAAGTTTCTTAGGCTAGCTTTATAACTTGCCATCTTTCTTTCTCAGCTTCAAAAACAGTGGGAATTATAGGACAAATCTATCAGGCCCACCTTAAGAGGGGGATGTTTTATTCAGGAAAATGAAAGGTTTGGGTGCAAAAATCAAGACTCTTGGCCCTGAGTTAAACTGCTTTGATTGCATTCAATCCACATTGATGAAACCTCTTGAGGTGTTTGACAGAGCGAGTAAGTTGTGCAAAATAATTTTTTATTCTCTTATTCTCTTTTCAGGTCGTTTCCCTGGTATAGAGATGGTGAATGGGAAAATGATTGGGAGCCTGGATGTGATCCCTGGAGCACCAGTCTTAGGCACTGGGAGAAATGAACAGGTATGTCAGCAAAGCCCGAGTGTAAAATAGTTCCCCCAGCTGGAGAGGTGGCTCATCCTTGCAAAGGACCCAGGTTTGATTCTCAGCACACACATGAGTGCTCTCAACCATCCATAACTCCAGTTTCAGGAGTTCTGATGTCCTCTGTTGACCTCTGAAGGCTGCAGGCACGCAGGCGGTGCACAGATATACATGCAAGCGAAACACTCGTGGATATAAAATAAAGCAGATAATAATAATAATAATAAAAAGTTTTCTGATGTTTTATCAACAGGTTCTAAGCAGTCAAATGTGCTGGCCAGACCCATCACGTTTCTCATCCTTGAAAACAAGGGCTGCATGTTAGGTGTGGGTTACATGGTACTAGGATAAAGAAAAAAAAAGGTACAATATAAAAGGGTACTTACTGTGCTGCAGTGTACAAGGGACATTTATTTATTTAATCTATCCACTTGATACAAGCTAGGATCATCTGGGAAAAAGGAACAGCAACTGGGAAACTGGCCCCGTCTCAGCCTGTGGAGCACTTTTCTTGACTAATGACTGATCTGGGAAGCGCATGATACCACCCCTGGGTAGATGGTCCTGGGTTGCAAGATAAAGAGACCGAAGCCCTGAAGCACAAGCTGGTAAGCAGCCCTCCTGTACAGTCTCTGCTTTGGTTCCTGCCTTCTGGCTCTTGCCTTGAGTTTCTGCCCTCGCTCCCCTCAGTGATGAACTGTTACCTAGAAGTGTAAGGTGAAATCAGACCTTTCCTCCTCTCCCTGTTGCTTTCGGTCATGATGTTTTTAACACACCAGTAGAAAGAGTGAACTGTAGTTATAACACTAACTCGGCCATCTTTCCTTAAACACGAATACATGGTGATCCCCCAGATGTAGGAATGGGAACTTTTTGGGAAATAAGTTCTTTGCAAATATAACCAAGCTAAGGATCTCAAGATGAGCTCATTCTGGATTATTCTGGTGAGTTCTAAATCCAATGGTAAGCATCTTCATAGGGGGCATGCAACAAGAGGAGGAAAATGCAGTGTGAAGACAGGAGGGATACAGCCACAAACCAAGGAATGTCTGTAATTCCCCAAAGCTGGAAGAAGAAAGAAAACTCTTTCATTTTAGACTCCTAGCCTCTGGAACTACAAGAACTGTTGTTTTAGGCCCCCCAAATTGTGGCAATTTGCGGCACTAACCATAGAAAGCATAGAAAGGCAGAAGCTAGTACTGTCTGGAAATTGGTGATTGGAAGCTCGCAGACTTGGGGACACTTTTTTTAATCACTAGGCATACAGGTCAGGGCCCACCCTGTTCTCATGCTGAGCAGACAAAGAAGGACCTGCTCTGTCTCCAGGAAGGAGTTACCCATCAGACACAGAAGAGCACCAGGAGGCAGGTGCTGGGGGAGTGCAGACGGGCACATCTTAAATTTTGTCTGGACAGGGACACAGTCATTTTCTAAAACAGCCACATACCTCATGGCATTCGTACACTCAACTCAGAGCCAATCTCTGCTTCCACAGAGAGCGTGTGTGGGGGTGAGCTAAGATCTCTCTATTCCAACCTCAGTCTCAGACTGAGCTCATAATTTATGGGATCCCTTTGGGAAAGGAGACAAAAGAGCCCTTTCTGGAGTAGGCTGGTGTGTGTGCAGGGTTCCTTGGTGAATGCCCCTGGCCTGGCTTCGAATCCTCATTGACTGAGATGGTAAGGTTGATATGGGTAGGTGGGATGGCAGAGAGGAGCTGAGGGAAGGCTGCTTCATCAGAGAAAAGGCACTTCCAGGGAGAGCTGGGTTGAGCTAGACACAGAGACCTTTCCCAGATGTTGCTTTGCCTCTGAACTTGACCAAGTCTTCACCAATCAGTCCATCCATCCATCCATCCATCCATCCATCCATCCATCCATCCATCCATCTATTGCATGACAGCACTGTGTTGGCATGGGCTGGGGTCAAAGTGTGATGGACTGGGAAAGACAGAAACTCTTTCAGGAGCTAATTGCTCCACGGGGCACATACCTAGACTCTGCAGAGCACTGTCAGGCCAAGGATGCTTGACACACTGTGTTACACAGACAGACATGGTAGGTACTTCCTTGCTTCTCCTGGAGAGGGCGGGAAAGGAAGTGGAGGGGGTGGGGTGGGCACAATCTGTAGGTGACCAGAGGAGGGTAAGGGAAAGATGGGTAGGATTGAGATGACAGAAGAGGGAGGCTGGCCATCTCTCTCTCAGACTTCACCATGGAGGAGAAGAGCAGAGAGGAGAGTACGCTCAAATGTCAAGTGAGATTGTCAGTGGGGGAGAGTTATAAGTTCTGGGTTCTCTGGGACATTGGACTCTTTTTTTTTTTAAATGCTGGGAGTGAAGAAAAAGAAAATCAAGGGGCTTAGTCAAGTGAAGCTCTTGCCATGCAAATGTGAGGATCTGAGTTTAAACCCCAGCACTCGTGTGAAAAAGCCAGTGCAGTGTCTGCTGGGGAAGGAGGAGGGCAGAGACGCCTGAAACTCACTAACTGGTCTACTCTAATGTGGAGGAGCAGACCCAGTGAGACAGCTTGTCTCCAAAACAGGGAGGGGAGTAGATGTTAACCTCTGACCTCCACAGGCATACACACATGTACAAACGCACCTGCACACACATGGGAGAGAGAGAGAGAGAGAGAGAGAGAGAGAGAGAGAGAGAGAGAGAGAGAGAGAGAAGCAGGAAATACTGTGGCCAGATTGTGGAGGTCCAGAGTGCCTGCCTATGTGTCTGTCTGCTGTCCTTGTCAGTACTTTTGATGCTTTTTGTTTGTCTTTGGAAAGAGTAAAGTGCCCCAGTTGAATAAGCTCTTTACAGCCAGGAGTGGTGGCACACCCCTTTAATCTCAGCACCAAGGAGCAGAGGCAGGCATAACTCTGTGAGTTCAAGGCCAGCCTTATCTATGTAGCAAGTTCCAGGCCAGCCAGGCCTACACAGCCAGACTTTGGTTTTTTTTGGGGTGGGATGGGGTGGGGGAAGCCCCATATGTTCTATCTTAGAAGCAATAATGGTCAATATAGGAAGGAGAAGGATCATGACGAAGAAGAAGGAAAATAAGTCACTTGCAATTTCTTTCTAAAAGTTACTGTGTTTCTCTTGAATGCCATTTTTAAAATGGTTACAGAAGTCATATCTAGACCATTTTGCAGCTTTAGTCTTTAATCTTACCACAACAAGGCAAACGTTTTTCCGATGCTATTTCAGTCTCTAGGAACTGGGTTTTAGTGCCTGGTCCAGGAGATGCATTCTAATTTATTTAATCTCTAAGCTGAATATTGGATTTATTAGCTCCTTCTCATCCTGTGGATCATCCTTTGTGTGAGAAAGTTCCTTTCGTATCTGTGATCAATTCCTTAGGCTGGATCCCTCGATGGGGATTCACAGAATCAAAGGGCCCGGGCATCTTTAAGGTTCTTTGAACATTCTGCCAAATTGCTTCCTTGGGGTTTGTTGAGCTTTAGGAAGTACATGATGACAGGCGAGTCTCATCGCTGAGGACAGGCAGAGCCGGGCCAGAGAGAAAGAGCATTCCGGACATTCTACAGAGAAGAAACATTCCGTGGTCTTCGAAGTTGCTGCCCTGGCAATGTCCTGTCCTGATAGGAAAGTCTTGCTGCCCCGCCTGCTGTTTGTAAAAAGCCAGTTTCAAACTCTTTCCTCCAAAGACAGCAGCTCTCTGGGTATACCGATGCCCCCGCCCCCCAACAGTTCCTCCATCCCTGGTCCTGTCCCATCCTGTTTCCTCTCCCATTCCCCCATTCCCATCCTAGAGCACACTAGGCCTACTTCCACCACAGGGCCTTTGCATCAGCTGTGGTCCTTTGCTGAGCTTGCTCTTTCCTCTGAACCTGCCACACCTTGGTGCCATCTTATCCTCCCTGTCAGGACTCTCCCATCACGCTGATTTGAATCACAACACTTATGACTTCTGGCACATGTCAGTGTCCAAAAGGTATTTGCAGAATGACTGAACTTAGTCACTCATTCCTTTCATCTTCAACTATTTCCCAAGTATCCCTTTAAAGTATTTCTAAGATAAAGAAAAGAGATTTAAATAGCCATTAGCACACTTTTCAGAACTGGTACCTACCCAGTCTCTCCTTTCTTTATGCATATTTTGCCTTAGTTTTTGCACCTCTGAAATCCATGCTTTCTGCATTTGAATATATTGTACTTCTTGCTATTCCAGGACCTTTGCACATTCATTGACCTCTGACCTCCACCCCCACACATATATGCATGCCCACACAAACATGCGTACTGGCACACACCACACACGGAACCGTCTAGAACAGGCTTTCTTACTTTATTAACTCCTCTTTCTCTCTCAGGTTTTGGACCAGTGATGTCTTCTTGGATATCTTCCATGGCCCCTCACCGAAGCTCAGTTTCTACTATACCTCCTTTGTGATAGCCAATCTCCACAACTTATCCCAGTGGAGTAGCCTTGGATTCTACTCTCCCCTCTTTGAATCTATTCTCCTTCTGATGAGATCTTGACCCCTGGGAGATGACAGAATGACACTGAGCAGCTTCTGAGACAGTGTTGGAATTCTTGCCTTCTTCCTGGCCCTCCTCTTGGGAGGCTCTGGGTCTAACTGAGATGCCTTCTACAGCTGAGAAGCCTCAGCTAGAGGCCTGGATGACAGTCAGCCTAAGCTGACAGCTGTGGTTCTTCCTCCGTTGGTCACCAGAGCCCGCATCAGAGTCACCTGATCTGTCAAAACCACCAGGGACTCTTTGTTACATGGCTCTGAAGACCGAAAAAACAACACAATTTTTCAGTACTAAGAACATGTCAACTTCTTCAGTACGCCTCTTATGGTTGAGACATCTTTCTTCCTTGGTTATCCAGTTGATAATGCTCCTTTCCCCAGGCTGTAGGTTTGTAAGGGAAAATACTATGTTTATGTTGATCCTGTTTTGTTTTTTTTTTCCTCTCTTTCTTCTTTAACTTATTCTAACATTTGTTTTTCAACACTGACGACTGCCACTTCGTGAACGCTAGGAAATGTCCAGGGAATCTGCCACACGGTGAGTTTCAGGAGACCTAGGATATACTATCTCAGCAATATATCTAGGAAGCCGACCAATCCTGTTCGCTTCCCTGATACTCAGGGAGTTGAGCCCAGCCAGCGAAGGCTCCTGTTGGGTCTTGGAACTTGGGCGAGTGAGGCAGGAAGACCTGAGAAACCACCTGTCGTAGCTATCTGTCATACGGGGGTGGCAGTGTCAACACATGACCCCGAGGGGTCAAGCGTGATCTGGGTGGTGTCTCAGCTTCTCACAGCTTCTCACACGGCTGCCTACTCGTTTCCTCGGTGGCTTCTGCCCCCTTGCTGAGGGTCCTCTGGTGCTTCCTTCCAGAATTCCCACTTCTGAGTTAAGTCAGCCTGAGTTGCTTTCAGTAAGAAGAGACAGGGACCTAGTGAGGTTAACCAGGGCATGGAAGGCATTTCGCCATGATGTGTGCAACAGCTAAGTGTTGTGTTGCTGAAACCAAATATCTGAGAAAAGCACCGTAGTACAGAAGGGTTTGTTGTGGCTCATGGTCTGAGGATACAGCCCATTATGATGGTGAAAGGATGGTGTCGAGAGTGGTTCTAGCTATAATATCAGAAGTGTGAGGCAGCTTCTCTTTCTGCAGTCAGGAGGCAGAGAGAGGAATGCTCAGACCCAGCTCACTGTCTCCTGTTTGTTCAGTCTGAAACCCCAGCCTAAGGCCTGACACCACCCACATTCAAGGTGGGTCTTTCCTTAAGTGACTCTGGGAACATCGTCGATAGACATGCCTGGAGGTCTGTCTCCTAGGTGATTCTAAATCCTGCCCAGTTAACTCTAAAGAGTAATCATCATCACATACGTAGACATCTGGGTTTGGGAATGAATAGATCTCTAATTCAGAGGAGACCATGGCCTGCTGTTATGTATAAGCAAATGTCATCACGACAGGTAAGTGCTACAACACAGTTAGAAATGAGATTATGAGAACCTGCCCCGGAAAAGGGCTGGGGGGTGGGGCGGGGTGGTGACCTTGGATTTTGTCTGTGCCTGTTCTTAGGTGAACAGCAAATGCTTATTTGTTGATGGAATGGATGAGATGTTGAAGTAAATGTATGGAAGGCTTTGTCCATTGTGGAGTGCCACGCAAATGGAAAATCTAGCTCTTACGCGAACATGTAGTTTCTGTGTTAAGACCATTTAATAAGACGAATACAGAGAACCCAAGTCTAACTGGCTTACACAGGAAGAGAAATGGTTGGTTTGAAAGAGACAGTCTCAGGGGTTCGAGTGCTGGTGTTGAGATCGCTTCAGCTTTGATCTTATCGTCAGAGGTTCCACTCTCCAATCGCTGGTTCTCAGATACTCTTTTTTTTTCTTTTCTTTTCTTCTTCTTCTTATTATTATTATCAATTACACTTTATTCATTTTGTTTCCCCCATAAGGCCCTCCCTCCTCCCTTCCCGATCCCACCCTTCCTCCCCTTTCTGCATGCATGCTCCTCCCCAAGTCCACTGATGGGGAGGTCCTCCTCTCCTTCCTTCTGATCTTCGTCTATCAGATCACATCAGGAATGGCTGCATCTTGTCTCAGGGGCAAACTCAGAAGAACCTGTTTCTGACAAGAGGCTATTTCTGATTGTTCAGCGCACACCTTTGGGTTTGCACTGCTTGTGTAAGTTTGTTCTAGCTTGGGTGGTGTGTCTGTGTGAGGCCAGTGTGGATGCAGCAGAAGGGTATCCATGATCTTAGGATCGGCTGGGCCTAGTTCATGGCTTCTTCTGGAGCTGGGGCAGAGGGCAGGGTGGCTTCAGTTGCTCAGGGCCATGGGTACAGGCTGGAATCTTGACTCTACGGTTTAAGAGAACATGATATCTTTGTACGTAGTCTAGCTGAGACATCTCTTAAAATGATATTTCGGTAGCGCCCATATCACAGATGTAAGGACTGAACGAGTTCCTGTGTGTGAAGTGCTTAGAGCAATGCCTGGCGAGAGCTCAGCACACATGAATTAGCTTAGCCGTTGTGGTTAAGAATAGGGAAAGGACAGTGCCAGAGAAATTCAGGGAACTGTTACCAGAAAATGGTATGAATGAATGCTCAAAAGGCCAATACAACCAAAACAATCCATCCTCTGCATTTGAGCCCCAGATCTTCACCCACCAGTCTCTGGGGGGAATGGGGCAGGAAGGTCTTCTTGGAGGCAGCCACATGGGGCTCAGGAGTTGTTTCTCAGTGTCAATCCCTGCCCTTCCAGGAGAAGTTCCAAAGGGCAGTCATGTGCGACTCATTAAGCCTCCTGCAGGGCTGAATGTCGCCTTGGAAATTGGTCCTCAATTTATCAGCCTTCACCTGTGAGGAAGTCTTAGACTCTCCATTGCTCTGGCCAGCCCGAATGCATAGTAAACTATTTCAAAATGTTAGAAGAAGGAAGTCTGCATGCTTAATGTGTAATTTAGCTGGAAGAGATACAACAGCTTGCATTTTGGTATGTTCCTCATTTTGCAAATGAATGCCATTTTCATAATGGACCCTAATGGCTCCCTCAGAGCCATTCTGCACTGTCATATTAATATGGATTATGGTGCTCTAATAAGACCTGACTTCAGATTCCTTGGACTGCTCGTCAGGGTCTCTTGGCTGCTCTGACACATGATCATCAGTCATTGCTCTCCTTGTGAACTGATAGTTATTCCTCATTTCATTATTTCCATGGGGCGAGTGTGGCCGCGAACAGTAAACACATCAAGAAGCCCCAAGCTACGTCAATGGCTTGATGTGACAAAGGACTAGCTTTCAAGTCCTTACACAATCCTACTGCCTGGAGTTTCCCTGTCTCCATCGCTCTTCCATTCTCTCAGGGAGAGACTCCAGGGCTGATCCTGACTTCCTAGTTTGCTCCTGTCGGTCTGTTTTTGGATGGTGGTACTCCTATCATAAAGCAAGAAGGATATTGGCAGACAGGCAGCCCTTCTGTCCCGGAAAGAAGAATAAACTCATTTTTTTTTTTTTTTTTTTTTTTTTTTTTGTAAGGGAGTGTAGAACATGGCCAGACTTTGTGTTCTGGAAGTCCAAGCCTACTGCTTATAGACTTTGGAGGTGGCTATGGTAACTCGTGGCCCTAAGGCTCCTGTGATTCACGGTTGCCTCTGTTCATCATATTACAATACTCAAGGCTTTCTTTTTTGAATGGGGACCCAGAGTTCCAGACTCCCAGCAAGAGGGTCATCTGCCTCATCTATCCAAACTCCAAAGTGGATCTTGCCTCCCAAGTCTGTTCTTAAGGAGACGTCTTCTCACTACCAGCGGTCTGGCTGTCTCTTGCCTTGGCCTCATCCCACAAGGCAATCCCTGATTCTGCAGTACCAGCTACGCAGCTTCGATATAAAACACTACCTGGTTTTGTTACAATATGTGTCAAGCTCTTTACCCACTCTTGGTTTAGAATGTGTGATCACAAATGTACTTTTCATGTATCACATACATGATCTGTTACTGATCAGTATACCAGAGAGAGCGTGGCCAGTGCAATCAGAAAAGTTAAGGTTCTCATTCAGCTCCACAAACACAGTATCTGTGCACTGTAGGGCAGGCTACTCCATTTGGCTGGTCTTCAGTGTCCTCATCTATAAGGGGGACCTCCTGGGGCCTCTCTGTGGAGAGGAAATGAGATCATATCAGTAATACAGCAACCTGGTATGTGTACTGAACTCCAGTACACAGCAGAATTTCTCCATGGTTATTTCCGACACTACCCAGGAAGACGGGACACAGGTTTGGGCTTGTCTGTGGAGGACAATGGGTCCTATTCTCTTCCCACCCTCGGTATCCCCAACTCCTCCCAGTCTTTTCCTTGCCTTTATCCTTCCTGAGAGTCTACCATCCTCCATATTTCTCAATCCCACACACAACTTTCAGAAGATAGAAGAGCACAGTGCTTATTATTTTGCAAGTAAATTCAAAGTTGACCCTCTGAGCAACACCCTGTCCCCTTGCAATACACTCTCTTACCACATAGGCATCACATTAAAACAAAGCCTTTTGGCTTTAAGTGGAAATTACTGTCCCACAGGGAGACGTAAACTGGAGGGGCCTGGTTGTGTGAAGGAGGGGCACACAGAGGCTGGCAGGCCATGGCCACGGAAGGAGGAGCCATGCCCCTTACTGTCAGCCTTCATCTTACTTGGACAAGTGTGCTCCCCTTTCCCCTCCACACACAGGGAAAATGTCGGCAATGTGTTCAAAAGTTGGGGGCAAGAGAGCAATGGGCATCACAGGCCGCCATCAATGAGAGCTCTGTTCAGCTGCGAGCTAGATAGAATTCTGTTGACTGCAGACTAGTCAGGGGGTAATGTGCCAAATTGATACATGGCTATGACTTCACACATATACACATGCAAACGCACACGCACACACCCTAAACAACAACAACTAGGGACTAATGAGATGGTCTCACAGTTAAGCATGTACTGTTCTTGCAGAGGACCCTGTTCTAGTTCCTAGAACCCCCACCAGGGAGCTCACAACTGTTCATAACTCCAGCTCCAAGAGGATTTGACAACTCTGGCTTCCATAGGCACCCGTACCAACATGCTAAAATGCAGCACACACACACACACACACACACACACACACACACACACACACACACACAGAGAGAGAGAGAGAGAGAGAGAGAGAGAAAGAGAGAGAGAGAATAATATAAAACAAAGATCTGGGTAGTGGAGCCAAGGAACTTGACTTTTTTTCTGTCTAATAATGCCATTACTATTGATAAAAGCTGACATTTATCGGGTACATTTTATATTCTAGGCACTGAGCATGGTGGAGAATTTGATATATAAAGCTCACCTAGTTCTCAGAATCACTGTGAGAGGAAGGCATCACTTCTGTTCTCATTTGTGCACACAGGAAAACTGAGGCACAGAGTTCATTAACCAAAGCCACACAGTTGGCGATTCGGGCCTGAGCATTCTGACCTTAGTTCCCATGTTCTTCAGCTGCTCCTTGTTTGGCTTCATTCCGTGAGCCAGTGAGTGAGTTTGCACACACCGTAGGACATGGAAGTAGCACAGACACAGCGGGACCTGACCTGAGGGTTGGGTACTCTGGGCCTGGGGTAACACTGGGGTTCTCTGCTGCTGGCTGTGTCATCTCTGAGGATCTTGGAGGATCACTCTATTTCAGATGTCTCTACCAGCTTGAACCATACACGGGACAGCCCCAGGGGCTTGGCAAGTACTTGATGAGTTGAACAGGGAGATGCTCATCCAGGGGGTATTGAGAGTGAGTGTGAACTCAATATTCCAGAGGAGATGGAGATAGGCAAAGGACAGGAGAGCTGGAGAAAGGTGTAGGAAGAGATGGGGTGGTGGAGGTGACCCTGAGAATTGCGGCAGCTGTAGGGCAGAAGAAAGGGGGCTCCGAGGTCAGGGACCCACCCAGCAAAAGGACAGAAGCAGGAGAAGGATGGCGCAGCGGGTGCTAGCGGGGCAACCGCAGTGAGCGCTGGAACTAGGAGCCGCTGGTCGCTGCTTAGCGTGGAAGGGCGTGAAGAGAGCCCTGTTCTCAAGGTCAAGGTGTCCTTGTGTGACGCTGTGGCTAAGGGCTTGGAGCCTAAGGGTCGAGTCCCAACTCGCGGACTCTAGAGCCATCATGCAGCAAGCGTACCTCTCCTGGTACTGATAGGACTGAGTGAGATAACAGATGGGTGGTGCCTAACACTGCCCCAGGGTAAATGGATTGACAAGCCAACGTGACAAGCCACGTTCCTCTGCAGCTCCGAGAAGGAGAAGGAGCCGCAGAGGAGAGAGCCCTAAGCAGGAGGAAGGTTTGATGACACACTCGTTCCAACACTAACTGAAGAGGACATTTGCCTTAGGCTCCTGTTCCTCACCCTGCTGTAACCCAGGGAGGTGAGGGTCTTCCTGAGGGTACGCAGGATTGAGAGACTGCTTATATACACATGTTGGCTCTCAGGATGATGGGTGTTCTCTATCTATCTCTACTGCCTTGATTCAGGGTATGAAAGGAGAAGGAAATTCCAGTAGTGAAGGTAACTCTGGCCTGCAAATTAAGGGGCATTAGGTTAGTGGCCAGACCTTCTGGAAGCATCGTTCCATTCTTGCTTCTCAGAAACATACGAGCCTCCTTGCACCTATCCCTTAGAGATTCTGGAACCTCATGCTTTCCCTGCTACAGACTTTCTCTTCCCTTCTTTTGCCTCCTGCTAACTGAGTAGCCTTGGGTCAATCTGCACATTTTTCAGCTTATTTTATATTTTGCTGCCACTACCATAGTTCATAGTATTGAATATTTCAAGCTTTAGGACTGCCAGCCAGTCAAGTTCATGAGGGCAGGGCACTCTGTCTGGTTGGCTGTTTCAGTTTCTCTCCCTAGAGCGACGCCAGGCACATGACAGTGATTCCAGAAGCGTTTGAAGAATGAGTAAAGATCTTTCTTCTAAGGACACACACCTTCCTGAACATTTTGTGGGGTTTCAGACACAGATCTGGAAACTGGGACTAGTGTTTTGTCATGGTCATAAACTAGCTCATATCTCCATGCTCGCCGCCTGCAGCCCTGCCTCAGCATCTAGTTGATCTTTAAGATCTTTTATATCGCAGAATGGGATGTCGTGTGCCCTGAATGCCAGCACTCAGGAGGCAGAGGTGAGAGGACCTCTGTGTGTTGTGGCCCAGCCTTGTCACAAAAATAAGTTTCAGGCTGTCTAGGGCTACATATGGAGATCCTGTCTCAAAACAAAACAAAACAACATAAAATAAAAGTAAAGATTTATGTCTTCTTTCTGAGTTTCATAAGGAACATTATATGGGGATAGGTGCTCTGTTGGTGTGGAGAGAAGGATTTTCTGGAGTAGTGTGTGTGTACAGGTGTGTGTTTGTGTGTGTGTCTGTGTTCAGGTGTGTGTGTGTAGGCAGGTGGACTTGGTTTCCTAGCCCATGGGATTGGAGGATGTGTTAGTCAGAATGGCTGCCCCTCAGGCGTCTTGGTCGCCTCCCATCATTCCTGGGTGTTCTGGGCAGTGGGTGAAGCCTGTGAACTGTGGTGAGTGCTGGGATTTTAAAGAAGATGACTCTATTCCTCGTTCCCCTTCTGTACATTTTTCCACTCTCATCCAGGCTCCTCCTGGGAAATTTTGCATTCTTGATCATCTTCAGCACTAGCCATTTTGGTGTTAGTGTTTATTTTTCTATTGCCTTTCTCCCGTTTATTTTTCTTTCCTTTCCTTTTTTTTTTTTTTTTTTTTTTTTGTTCTGTGTTATTTTGTTTTGCATGGGCTGTCTTCTAATTAGACATTTGCTCATGTGGTTTCATTTACTGTCTTGACACTCACCCTTCCCCAGAGGGCCCCATGGAAACAAGGCCTATCTTTGCACTTGGGGAGCCTCTGAGATGAGGGAGCTGGCCGGGGTCTGGGTGGTTGGGAAACATAGGAGGGAAGGACCGGGTGAGGGGCAGGTGTCAAGGACAGCTTCCAGAGGTGGCGAACTCTGACAGCCAGCGCTAAGGATGTCGCAGACATTATCTCATCCGCTCCTCACTCCTGGGACAGCGCTTTTATCCCTCTGCTGGGTGACATCACCTTTCTATGTCTTGGTTTCCTCATCTGTGAAGTGCGGTGAGACCTCAGAGGGGCATGGCAAGGATTCCGTGGTGAAAATACAGACAAGGTGCCTTGTATTTGCACATGACAGGTTGCAGGGTTCTGGGTGTCTCTGGAAAGCTGCCGTGGAGTTGCTGAAGCACTGGAGGGCGGGTGGCTCGCTTAAAAGGAAGGAACTTGCAGCGGGACTTGGATCCTGAGTGCCGTGACCTTGCGTATCTGCTTGGAAGTGCAGAAAGTCAGCGAGGCCAAGGTATACATACTACTGAAAGATTCTCAGCAGGGGTGGGTAGTCACCTCACATGACTCACCCTTATAGGTCAAAGGTCAGCATCTACAATGAGCCACCTCCTTCCCCAGTTTCCTGGCTTGGACACTTGCCTCTGCATCCTCAACCTAGGCAAGAGCTGGCTTTTAAACAAGGAGGACGACGACTTTGGTCCAAACACCCAGCTCTTGTTTCATGTTTCTTTGGATGGTCAGGGAGTTTTCTGCAGTGGAAAGGATGAAGCCACTTGAAGAACCAAGGGTTCTCACCACGGAGCCGTTGGGTGGCCCAAAACAAACATTCATTCATATAGAGTCAAGGGGTGGCGAAGAGAAAGAAAAAAGGTGGGGTGGGGGGGGAGGAAAATAAAAACCATCCATCCCTGTCTCTTGGTGTTGCAGAAATCATTTTTAATCCTCTGTGCAGAGTCACCGCGGGGTTCTTCTTGGAGCTGCCTCCCAAAGCAGCTGTAAGTTGCTGGATAAAGATTTATGTGGTTTGTTTGCTCTCTCCGGGGCCCTTGAAAGCCTATGGAGGAGGCAACATTTATGGCTGGTTGGTTAACCCTATAGCTCTCTGGGGTCTCCTTCTGCGACCCCTGGGCAGGAGGCAACAGGCCTTTGGCTGCCCCATCTGGGGAGCAGGCTGTCTGGGGTGGAGAGCGGTTCAGGCCCTCCAGCTCCGCAGGCATTGCTCGCCACAATGGCGTCATCCGGGCGCACCGCCCACACCATCTTCGAAATAGAACCAGTTCATATCCCCCAGGGGACCAAACGCTTGAAAATCCACCTCAAAGGTTGGGGGTGACGCTTGTAAGGTTGAGTGAAGCAAGACCTCCCCTCCCCTTCCCCAGTCAATTTGGCTTGGAAATGGCTAACCCGGGTCAGGTGAGATTAGAACAGCCCAGCGTTCTTTGGTGTGAAAAGACGTTCTAGAAAGAAAGGCACATATTTAAAAATAAACAAACTTCTGCCTTATTATAAAAAAAAAAGTTAATATTTTCCTGGCACTGCTGGTTAGAATTACTTGTCTGGGTGTCCTGAACTTGGGTTTTGAGACTCAGCTGAGAAGCCAGTATAGCTGGAGGCATTGGAGACACCTTAGGGAGGTGAAGTATTCGGTGTGCTTTTCCTACCTATTAAAAAAACAAAACAAAACAAACAAACGAACCAAAAAAAAGAATCCGTTTGTTTTGTTCACATGCTCCTCCACAACCCAGGATAGAGAGAACATTGGAAAAATATGTCCTTTTCGGGGCTAGGTTGGCCTACTGTTTCAGAGAAGCCTTTTGTGGAATCTTACCTCGTGCCAGGACGTCAGAGAACTTAAAGCTCCCAGCTTGCATTTCTGTTCCGGAAACCTGGCAGGGGTGGAAGCGGGGGGGCAGAGGGGGCATTGGGGTGGAGGTGGCAAGCAGTGAGACATTTGGAGTTCTACCTCTGGAGAATAGTAGGGAGGTGCAAAGGCTGGGAATGGCAGTTCACCATGAACGTTGCCTCATTCTTTGAGTCAACAAAGTGGCCCCCGAAAGCCCAACAAAGGCCTCATTTCCGACCCACAGCAGTCTGGAGAGGGCAGTGGTCATCTGGTCTCCTGATGTTATTTATATCAGTGCGTCTTCTCTTCTGAACATCACATTCACCTTACAAGTGGAGGGGTAAGTCCTGACCACCCTTTCTGGAAGATAACCCTGGAGTCTTCTAGATTCGGGACTAGAAGTCAGCTTCCTCTTTCGCTCCCCTTAGTGTCTCTTGCGTTCCATCCTGGCCAGGAGCTTGTCATGCAGATGATGATGGCCTGGAACTCCTGATCTTCCTGCTGACACATCCCAAGGGCTGGGATTACTGGAACACACCACAATAGCTGATTTATGGGATGGTGGGGATCAAACCCAGGGCTCTGGGTATGTTAGAGGAGCACACTACCGGCCAAGCTACTTTTTATAGGGTAAACTGAGGGTGTCTATGTGAAATCATAGATTGCACAATATTCCTGATGCTTTTCATCCTCTAGGCAGCTTTCCCACCCACTCCACCCCCTAACCCAGAGCCCATGGTGGAACCATCTAAAATTCAGGAACCAGAAAAACCTGAGTTCAGTTCAATGCCTTCTGTTTCTTTTGGTTTCTCTGAGCCTCAGTTTGTTCATCTCTAGAATGGAGATAAAAGCCACAACAGCATGACCAGGGTTGTGATAAGAATAAAACCAGACACAGAGTTCAGAGCCCTGAATTGAAAAAAAAGGCTTTCTATAGAAAGTGTGACTATTGGAATATGTAGGCCAGGGTTCCAATCTGTGCTCTCATCCTGGGGCTCTGAAGGACCACAGCCAGTTGATGGAGAACCTGTGTGGCCTCTCAGAGGGCAGCTCCTGCTTTGGGGGCTGCGCTGTCTGTGCTGGGCAGTGGTGGTCTTCAGAGCTGTGAGCTCTGGCTTCTCTACCAGGAGGCAGAAATATTGAACATAACACGGTGACCTCACCCAGGGCTGCAGCAGATGCTATCATCCATAAACAGCCAGCTATTCAGGCCTAGCAGGCCCCACATGCCACAGGTAGACCCGGGGAAAGAGAGATTGAATTGTTCAGTCCTGCAGGAGTGGAGGTCCGACAGAGAAGCAACACAGCCTTTACTCATAACTTTAAAAAGCAGGTCAAACAGGTTTTCCGTTGGAAAGGTGTCGAATCGACTGAAAAGCAAGGAGCAAAATTTTCTTTTTCACAGGGCATCATCTTCCTATTGCTCTTCCCCCCAATTCGTTCTTGTCTCCAGTCACCCCTCCCCCACACCCATTTCAGCATCCACCGGTTCCTGTTTCCCTCGCCTCACCCCACCCCCAAGAAATGTGTCAGCCTCCAATTAGGCAGACCCAGCTCCATAAATGCACACTCTCCCCAAATGAGCAGAAATATTCCAACTTAAAAATGTATATAAAATGTTTATGAAATGAGGAGGGCGGGGACTCAGAAGTTATTGTGGGAGCTGGCCAAAGGTAGGTCTGAGAGCACACGTCTGATGGTTTTCTTTGTGGTTGCCATGTAAAATGTGTAGACGTGTTCCTGCTCCCTCCCCAGAAGGCCTTCCACTCTCTGCCTCCAGCCACAGCTGCGAGTGTGTGCATACACACACACACACACACACACACACACACACACACACACACACACAGGAAGCCACATATATATGCACACATGCGTCGACTGCGGAATCCAGCAGAACACGGAGCTGTTCTTTCCAGGCCAGGGAGCTTGTTGTTTTAGCCTGTTGTTTTCATTTCTGTGCACCTGCACCCCTTGACTAAAATCCCCACCATCTCGCCCCTGTCTCAGCCCTCGACACGGAGAGATGTGTTTCTGAATAAATCACACATTATGCAAGTTGAGTACCTAAGGAATTTGAGAGGAAAACTCTGGATCCCCGTGAATTGGGCTTAATTGGGTCCTGTAGGGGTGGACAAGTTGCATCTGCCAAGGATTTGTTCTGTGGGAGCCCGGAGCCCCCGTCCCTTCCTTCCTCCTCCCTGCCCTTAGAAACTCACATGCATGGTAAACTTGAGGGCTTCGCCCTAAGCAGGAGCAAGGTACTGAACCTGGTATGCGGGTGGCAGGTTCAGCCTGGGCTACTCGACATTCTGGTGGATAAAGGGTGGCTGGACGGTGGGCTCAGACTCTTGGTCGATGACGAGCTGTTTCATGTACGTGATGTTTAGCTGCTACGGAATCCTATTTGCAAATGCTGAGTAACTTGGTCAATGTGCTCTAAATTATCAGTAGCAGCAGGGGGAATGTTGACTGCTTCAAGTTAGGCTTTGAAGAGATTTCTGTGTTCCTGGTGCATTCCCAGCCCAGTGATGTCTTCAATCCAATTTCTATTTGCTGGGTTCCTAAATTATAGAAGGGAGCAGAATTGCAAAAAGCAAAACAGTGGCTTCCCTCTGGTGGGGAGCTGGATCTGGAGAAGACCCATAGGAAAATCATCTCAGGCCTTGACCAAACATGAAAGTAACTGTACTTAGCTAACCAGAGGAGAGACAATCCAGAAGTCAGTGGTGACTTCTTGGAACATGTAGAATGAATTGATTAAAACGAATGTGGGTTCTAAGTGCATTTTAGGCTAATAGATGATCCCTTACAAGGATCCCTGAAAGGCAGTGGGCCTGTTTTTGGCTGAAGACAGGGAAGTCACTATTTTAGCCTTACATTGTTTTGTTTTATTATTACACAAGGGTGATCATGTGCACTTCCCCCCATTTAATTGTCCTTCTACCATCTTGTGGTTATTATTTGACTTCTCAACTGTTGCATAATGAATTACTTTCAGTTTAGCAGTGTGAAGACAGTACGTGTTTATTAAGAGCTCAAGAGCAGCATATCTGGGTAGCTTTGCTCACGAAAGTACCATCAGGGTATTGGTAAGGGCTAAAGTTAACAGACTTGAAAGGACTTTGGAGATCTGCTTGTGGGATTGTTTCATTGCTGGCTCTTGGCAGGAGACCTTGGTTTCTTACCAAACGGGCCTCTTCATAGAACTGCTTGAGCCCCTCTTTGTGTGTGTGTGTGTGTGTGTGTGTGTACATATGTACAAGCATAAGTGTGTGCACATGTGTATGCATATGGGCATGGAAGGCAGAGGTTGACATCTTTCCCTCCCTCCCTCCCTCCCTCCCTCCCTCCCTCCCTCCCTCCCTCCCTCTCTCCCTCCTTTCCTTCTTTCTTCTTCTTCTTCTTCTTCTTCTTCTTCTTCTTCTTCTTCTTCTTCTTCTTCTTCTTCTTCTTCTTCTTCTTGACTGGGAACTCACCAACTAAGTGGCCAGCAAGCTTGGGAGTCTGCTTGTCTCTGTCCCCCAAACCCTACCCCCAGTGTTGGGATTGTACATGCATTGGGCAGGGTCCAGCTATTATGTGAGTGCTGGGATCTGAACTTAGAGCTTCATGCTTTATAGTAACACCCTATCAACCATCTCCCTAGTTCTTTGAGCGTCTTGACATGGAAGCCATTTTCCTGTAGACCAAGGGATTCAAGAAAGTGAGCAAGGTGGACTCTATAATCTCTATGACCTAGTCACACCTGGCATAGTCAAGTGAAGACAAGGCTATTAAGGTCAGCCAACATGAAATGGAGGAGGATTAGACTATCTCTTTTTTTCCCCCTCCCAGTGTTGACAGCTAAACCCAGTACCTTACATATCCAAGGCAAATGTTCTGTGATTGAGTTATATCCCATTTCCTGACTCTATCTTTGGAAGGGATGAGTATCAAAGAATCTATGGACTTTGTTTTCAGTGACCACAGTCATAAGCCTTCCTACATAATACTACATATAGAAATCTATTTAACAACCATAAAAAGAGTCTTTCTAAAATTTTGCTGCAGCTCTCCTAACAGCTCTGGCTAAATATTTTTAGTTCCCTGCATTATTCTGTACGTGACTTGGTATATATATCATTGGTTTTTGTTTATAGTCTGACAACAAAACTAAAATGTTATCATGCTGGAACAAAAGGAGACAATTCAGTGTAGTTGCTAGAGCTTATTAATACATGCTAAGCATGGTGCCTGGAATCTAGTAGGTATTCAATTAATCTTTGCTACTGAAATAATGAACACATTAAAGATCTTTTGAATGGACTTCTTTCTACATTGAGATTGTGTTACAATACTTTTTTTTTTTTTAAAAGGAGAGCTTTTTCTATTGCTGCTTAACTTGAGCATTTTACCTAAAATGCCCCAAATTGATCCCACTCTCCCTACCAAATTTTTCACCCATAAGAGTCTCCATTCTATTAGATTATTTAATAGTTTTCTTTTTTTAAATTATATTTATGAGTCTGTCTATTTACTTCATCTGGATTTAACTTTGGTAAGTCATATGCATCTAGGAATTTGTGCATTTTTGAGTTTAGTAGAATATAAATGTATAGAGTATGCTCTTACGCTTTTCTGAATTTCCTCAGTCTCAGTGTTTGTTGTACTGTCTCTCTTTACACCTTTAGTTTTATTAATTTTTGGATCTTCTCACCTTTTTAACTATTTTGGCTAAAGGTTTGCCAATCTTGTCAACCTTTTTTAAAAAAATCAAATCTTTGTTTCATTGATTCTTTGTAGTGTTTTTTTTTTTTTTAATTCGTTAATTTCAGCTCTGGTTTAGATTATTTGTTCTTATCTACTGTTTGCATGCGTTGTTTGTTCTTGGTTTTCCAAGGCTTTTCAGAGCATCATTAGGTTTCTAATTTGAGTTTCCCTCTTCCCTCTCTTCTTCTCCCCCTTTCTCCCTCCTTTCTCTCTCTCTCCCTTCCTCTTCTCCCCTCCATATTCTACTCCATGAAGAACTTTAGAAAGGGCGATTCCATTGCCTCCCACAGCCACCTGTTTCGAGAGCCCAGCATCCGGATGTTAGGGAGAGAAGAGTGGGGAAGGTGATGGGCTGTCAGAACAGCTGGGTTGGAAAAGATCTCTTCTTGGCCTTTTTAGCAGGAACCAGATTCTTTTTTGGTGTCGCTGGTGGGAAGAGTGGGATCAGGAAAGACGGGGTCACAACCTTAATCTTTGCATCCAGCAGAGCTGGAAACAATGTAGGCAGTGACAAGGGAACAAGCCTGAACAAATGTTGTTGTCTGGGATCAATTAAGAAAGGTCCTTTGGATGGACTTAAAAATGTGAAGGAAGGGATCTGAGATATTTTTGCTCAAACCAGACGTGGTCAGATTCTGGGCTTAGTTCATTTTCATCTTGGGCCACTTTATAGTTATTTTTAAACTGCAGAAATATTGTTTCCTTTAAGTCAAATAATTCAGTATTATGTAAAATGCTAATAATTACATGTTTTTCCTCTTAGTCTAACCTATAAAGGCAATGGCCTATGTTTCTTTCTGGAATTTGCTTTTCTGTATAGACATATAACACATATATGATGCAAAAGGATTTTAAACCACAGTAGACTGGACCCATAAAATACATGTCACCTTTCCGTCTTCCTTCTTGTGTCTTCTCAATACATGAAGGTATTCCAGGTCAGGAGGAACAGATGGTTTTTCCAAAAAGATGTTTTTATTTATGTGTGTACGTGTGTGTGTGTGTGTGTGTGTGTGTGTGTATGTGTGTGCGTGTGTATGTGATCTCTCTCTCTCTCTGCTGTGGTCAGAGGTTCCCCTTTTAGAATCGGTCTTCTCCAACTCTTGTGGGTTCTGGGGATTGAGTTCAGGTGGTCATGCTTGTACAGCAAGTACTTTCACCAGCTGAGTCTTCTGGCTTGCCAAAACCAAACAAAATGATGCTCACTCATCATTTATCATGGTACTATGGAGGAAATGTAATTGCCTAATGATCCCTCAGGTGGTTTGCAGTTAGTTTTGTCACAATCAGCCACTGTAACAAAGTGCAGCATGATCACACCAATCTCTATGCACTAGGTTTCCCAAGGCGAGAATCTGGTTTTCTTAGGTGTTTGTTTTGGCGTTATTTAACACTAGTTATTGCTGCATTAAACAATGTCTTCTCTTCTTTACTCCAACCCTCTAAGCCATTGTTCTGTTTTGTTCACAGACAGGTTATTTTCTCAAAGTTCTGATTTGGTTGAAGAAAAACCCAGGAAAATGTATCTGCTTGCTATTTGGAGTGGATTTATTGATACAGGTCCAGCGTTGAGATTGGCTATCTGTGTTTTTGAGTATGTAAATGCATGCCTTATGGGTTTTTGTTTCATCGAGAAGTGATTTATTTATTTCTATTTTATGATTACGAGATTTTGCCTGCCCTGTGTAGGTGCATCATGTGTGGGCCTGGTACCCGTGGAGATCAGAAGAGGAAGTGGGATCCCCTGGGACTGGGGGTTGCAGATGTTTGTGAGCCACCATGTAGGTCCTGGGAATCCAATCTGGGTTCTCTGGAAGAGCGTTCAGTGTCCTTAACCACTGAACCATCCCTCTCTCCAGCCCCACCTCACATCTATGTACCTTAATTTAACTGAAATAAATGTAAGGACTAACCATACTCAAACATCGTTGTAAGGTAAATAAAGAAGGAAGTTCGGTAGGAAGTTGGGGTGTAATAGAGAATGCGTAAGATTTAAAATAGGAAGACTTAGATATAATAACGTTTCCTCTTGCTGGTGATCATCTTGTAAAGTCGGTAACTTCGTAAGCGTGTGAGTGCGATTATGGTGCTGACTCTTCTGTTGTGAGATTCATAAAAGAGAGATCACACTGTTAGCTGTACAGACTCCGAAAAGGTGGTTTAAATAGTATTGAACGAAAGCAAAACACTTCAGAGGAAGGCGATGTTCTTAAAACAAACAAAACAAAACAAAACAAAAACAATGTCAGAAAGAGGCCACTAAGGTATTTACTGTGCTGGAGAGGTCTTCAAAAATCCCAGGAGAGCAGACCCTAGTGGCACCTCAGACGGTCAGGACAGGTCTAATGCACAGAGGCAGAGGCCAGAGACTACAGTCATACACAACAGGCTAGCTCGGCGTTTTCTGCACTTGAGGATCCAGAAGCCATCTTACTGGTTAGGGTTACCTTGTTTCAGGGAGCTGTCTGGTTTGGTCAAGGGTCTAAAGGATCTTTCAGATGGACCGAGGCTGTTTTTCTCAGCGTTGTGCTGAAGAACCTTGGGATGATAATTCTCTTCCTCCTTCTTTAGGTTTATTATAATTTTTTTTTTTGTGTGTGTGTGTGTGTGAGTGTTCTGTCTGCACACATGTGTGTGCCTGGCACCTGTGGCAGTCAGAAAAGAGCATCAAGGTCTCCTGGAACTGGAGTTATCTTTGGCAACCACCATGTAGGTGCTGAGAACCAAAAGGGGGCCAGCTTTGAGAAAAATAATTGCTGTTCATTACTTAGTCCTTCCTGCAGGACTGTTTTCTTCTTTTACTAATCCATTAGTTTTCTTAAGACTGCCCTGGCTTCAAAACTGTAAGGTCAATGTCTTCAAGCCTAATCTGGGAGTGGTTGGGTCATGGATCCTGGCCTTCATATCTGACTGGCTGAATGTATCAAAGTATGTCATGTCATGAAAACTTTTCTCCATCTCACAACTGCTGTGAGTTATTCTCAAATCCTTAACTTTGGTTCTATAAAACATGAATGTTCTATGAGCTGGAAGAAAGGGGTTTCACATTAATTAAATAACCACTTTCCCCAAATGAACAGAAAGGGAGAAAAATATGGCAGATAGAACTTTCTTGATCTTCCGCCCATCATTCTAAGCACTCATTTATAATATCACAGCTTTAAAATACAGTATTATTATACGTGAAGTAAAATTTTATTAAATACTATGGTATACCACAGAGGGCTATGGCTTCAAATGAGCTCTATGCTTTGGGCTACTTTATTGTTTGTTTGTTTTTAGAATTTTATACGTGAGTACTGTATTTACATAATTTACATAATTTCTACCACATCTTCTGCTCCTTTAGCTCCTTTAACTCCCCCAATGTCCTCCTTCTCCCTTTCAAAATTATGACCTCTACTTCTTTATTATTGTTACATATATTATATTCAAGTATATTAGTGCGTGTAACTTGCTGAGTCCACTGAGATGCTTGTTTGTATATCTCTTTACAGATGACCACTGGGACTGGATAACCCATCAGGGGATTTGTCCCTGAAGAAGACTGATTCACTCACACTCGATATCCATTGGTTGCTCATGAGACTCTTCTTCCAAGGACTGAAGCATGGTGAGCCTTCTCCCATCTTCATTGGCATGCCAACTGGTACTGTCATACAAGCCTTGCTTAGGCAATCATATTGTTGAAATTTCACATGTGTTCTTCTCCATCATGTATAAAAGATACGATCTTTCATCCCTGCTCTGTGGCTCTCACAGCTCTTCCCCCTTCACCCAAGCCTCAGGTGAAGGGTTGCATTGCTGATGTATCAACTGGGACTGGGCAGCCAAATGGTCTGTTTTTTCCTCTGCATTTTGACTGGTGAACTTGTGCAATAGTTTCCATCTGCTGCAATATAAAGATTTTTTTGTTGTTGAGGGCTAGGAGCTACACTTATATATGGGTATAAGGATAAGTATTTAGAATACAGTTAGAAATTACCTTTCTTTAGGAAAGGTTTGCCTCTAGGGTCTATGACTTCACCAGCCAAAGGTAGGTTAGCTAGGTTTATAGTATTAGGCAGGCATTCTCTCCTATTGAGTGGGTCTTAAGTCCAATTAGATACATGTTGGTTGCTACCAAGCTATAGGTGCCACTACTGCACCATTGGGGTTATTTTGCTGCGGGGTCATTGTGGTTTGTACACTTTATCTCTCAGTAGAATTATTGATTGATTTTCTCCACTAGCAGCTTGCATATCTCTTTCAGGTATTATAAGAGCTAGTCTTCAGGGAGGAGGCTTGCTGATCAGTTCCAGGTTACTTCCTTCCAGTCTTATATCCAAAATTTGTAGTGTCTTGTACAATAGGCTCTTACCTTCAAGTTCAAGAAGGCAATCAAGGGAAACAATAGCCTATCTTGTTTTAGGAGTCTCTTGGAATCCCTTGGGCAAGGTTTCCTATTCCTGTCACTGAATTTTTGCTAGTCTCTTTTGGGCCATTTTAAGGAGGATTTTCCTTAGTGAAGGTAAACTGATCCTATAAAAGGATGTAGAGAGGGGTATTATATATCTTATTTTTCCCAGACTCTGATGAGTCCATGTCCCAGGCTATCCTGTTTTGTTAGTTCCTATCTGGTTAGTTCCAACTTGCAGTATGAAAAAAAAAAGTTCCAGTTTTAATGATGAATTACACACACACACACACACACACACACACACACACACACACTCGCGTTACATGGGACCTAGTAGAGGAAATTTTGTTTGCTTAGCTAAAATATGCTAGTTACATGACAGAATCACTGTCTGCATTTTTTTCTTCTGACCCTAAGGACCGTAAATAGGTGCTATTTTAAAGATGAGGGTCTTGATTCTCTGAAAAATGGTGCGACTTTATTAAAAGGCCATGCTAAGTGGCAGCGTCAAAATTAGAACCCATGCTTAGCCAATTCCAGAGGCTTTGCCCTTAGCTGCCATATTCTTGTCTTCATCCTTTTGCCCCAGTGAGTGGTTTGAGATGCAGGACTCAAGCTCCAGCTGCCTGAAGTCCTCAAGAATTCCAAGGAAGCAGCCGTAACCTCAAGGGGCCAGTGGGGCTTCCTTCTGGGTGAAGCTGTGTGCCTTGGGTAGAGAAAATGAAGGGTTTGTACTCTTTGGAGCATTTCGATGCTCTTGGGGAAGCCTTGTCTGTACTTCTTCACTAGGGCTGTCTGTTTAATAGCTGAACCCCCCTCCCCTCCAATTAAAGTATAATGAATCTGCTAAGACCTGTGGTCCCACATAGCCCTGCCAATTGAGCGTTAGGGGTGTGTGTGTGTGTGTGTGTGTGT
Source organism: Meriones unguiculatus (assembly GCF_030254825.1). NCBI lineage: Eukaryota > Metazoa > Chordata > Mammalia > Rodentia > Muridae > Meriones > Meriones unguiculatus. Next base: position 31,410,825 of record NC_083355.1, on the reverse strand, counting down.
GGATAAAATGAAGAAGTGTAAGCCCAGGCGTCTGCCCTGGGGTGAGAAGAGAAAAGAGCCGATCTGTATGCATCCTAGCAGCCGGCAGCTCTCCCTGAGCTGTGGCCTGTGCTGGGACTGTGGGCCAAAGGGGCGCTGGAATTGCTTAGACCTGCCTCTGTGCCTTTAGCTGTCCGGGGTAAAAACATCACATCTCGAGAGGCCTGCGCTGGAGCACAAACCCACGTATTGTCTGGCCCCTGCCAGGCTGGTCTGTGGAGGGGACACTCTAAGAGCTCTATTTTAATCTTTTGGAGCTGGGCCAGGGTAGGAATTCAGCTGCCAGCACCAGGCTCCCTACCCCCATACTCTTACTCCACTCCCCCCAGGCCCCTCTCCTGGTTTCATTCCTTCTGACCTCCCATCATGAGAGGTGCTGGTGTTCTTTCTTTCTCCCTTTCTCTTTTTTAAAAACTAGCAGGGCTCTTTCATGGATTTGACCTCCCAAAGTGTTGCAGACCAGGGCTCCTCAGTGGGCTACTTGGGGCTGCAAGCTGGCAAAAGGCCAACCCTTGAATCCCGAGATTTACCTCCAGATGTGTGTGCCTCTGTGCTTGTGTGTGTGTGTGTGTGTGTTTGTGTGTTTATATGTGTGTATGTTTATGTTGCATGTGTGAGCAAGGAATCTCTGTGCATGTTTGTATCTTTCTGGGGTTTTTTCTTCTCGTGGAAAAAATGTATGGGATGGTAAAAATAAAAAGGAGTTGAAAATGGAGGGAAAAGAGAGGCTGCCATCTATAACTCTCTTCTCCTCTGTCAAAACCTCTTGTGCCCTGACTTACACAGATGCTCCTCTTCATGCCCTTCACAAGCCAAGCCTAGTGAGCTTGTTTCTCTGGGTAGGAATGAGTCTTGTAGAGCAGTGGTCCTCAACCTTCCTAATGCTGCAACCCTTCAATAAGGTTTCTCATATGATGGTGATCCCCAAGCATAGAATTAGCTCTGTTACCACTTCATAACTGTAATTTTGCTACTGTTATGAATAGTAACATAAATATTTTTGGTGGTGTAGGTTTGCCAAAGGAGTTGTGACCCAGAGGTTGAGAACCACTCAAAAGAAAGACCTCACAAAATACGGGGAGGTAGACTCTGCACTGAACTTGAATTCCTCTTGCTCTCTCATGGCTGTGCAATGTCAGGCATGCAATTTTCCTGTTCGAGCCTCGGTTTCCCATTTATAAAAAATGGGAGATAATGCTACCCACCATTCCAGAAAATGGAAAGCAGAAGATTGAGTGGCCCCTTGTGATGTTGGCTTCTTTTCCACCTACCTAGCCTACCCTTTTCCACGAATAAGCTCTCAGAAGGCATCTAGGCCTGGTTCTTGGCCTTGGTGAAGAATGGCTCAGCTGGTTTGGGAGGGCTATGCTCTTCCTGAAAGGGCGGAAGGGTGCAGAGGGTGTGGTCCTTTCTCCCCCACCCAGCATCTCCCATCTCCTCTCACCCCCATCCTTCTGGCTCCTGCTAGTGATGTGCATTTTCCCCTCTGCACCAACCTCCCATACTGACTCACTACCTCGACAGGGTAGCAACTTCCAAAACAAAACTTTTTCAACCAAGGAAAATATAACCACGGGGAAGGAAACATTTCAATATCAGGCCTCCCAGGAGCCGAGGAAATGGGCTAAATGTCTGTCAGAAAATGATGCCGTTCAGGCTTCACATACTCAGTTGGGGTGAGAGAGAGAACAATGCTTGCCATTGGGCTTCAGCCAAGTCTGAAGACTCCAAGCAAGATCTAAGCTGGTGTTCAAGTTAGTCCGAACTTGGAGGAGTCAGATGTATGTCCAACATTGTGTCTCAAAGCAGTCCTACTGTGAGATGATAAATGTCCCACAGAGAGGCCCTGTGCTGCGTCCCTTGACTGCCTCTAGTCTTCCTTTCCACCTCAAAGGAGATGCCTACTCCAGCCCTGTTGTCTGGCCAAGGGGCCTGCTTGCTTCATGACTGGCTTCTGGGAAGTGCCTAATGGGAACACATTCCACACTTAATAATAGTGCCCCCTGGAGTTGGGCAATGCTTTGACCCTTGCTGGGACACAACAGGGAAGGGATCTTATAGCAGTGATCAGGCAAGATCTAAGGGAACAGCTGGTGGGGAGTAATGGTGCCAAGTTAGATGTCAGGGAAGGTCCAAGACACATCCAGACCACACCTACTGGGATTGCACAGCGGCCCAGATAGCCAAGGCCCTGGAAAATGAAACAGGTGGAATTGTCCTCTGAGAGACGCTGGGGCCAGGTGAGGCAGAGCACTGACTTAAGTCCTTTCACAACAAAGGACATTTATGGAAGAGGAGAGGCTATTTGGATGCCCAGCCTGGTTTTTCATGGACTCTTTTTTTTTTTTAAATATCTACAATAGATTCAGTGTCACTTCCTCACCTTCTAAAGTAGGTGTTTTCCCCCCACCCAGAACAACAACATGAAACACGTAATCAGGTAGAAGCGTCCTGAGAACCTTCGCTCTTCCCTGTTGGGCTGAGCTCAAAGGGAACATTTCACATTCATGCAATTTCAGAGCTGAGGAAGAGCTCACGTTTTTGTGAGCATTTTCAGCTGTGAGTCTGGAGGGAAGATTGTGCCTCCCGTGGTCACAGAGAGCCTTGCTCCTGAGCTCATCCCTGGGTGTTGCAGCAAAGAAGACATTTATGTGTTCTGTTGTTCCAGTTCCCTTCATTTCCGGTCACTGTGTGTGCATGTCCATGTGCACAGATGCTCCCTGTATCTGCCTGTGCAGGGTGTGTGGTCAGGAGAGAGCTTCCAATGGCCTCTCTATTTTGCTCTTTAAAGGATCCAATTCATTGGCATGTGGTTGGTGTGTTGGAAAGTCAGAAGGGTGTGGCTTCGGGTTTTACTTTCTGTGCCCTACTCTTTTTACTTGTGAAACAAACATAAAAGCTCTTGTCATTGGGTTGGTGAGATGGCTCAGTTGGTAAAAAACTTGTTTTGCGAGGATGGGGACCTGAGTGTGGATTCCGAGAAGCCACGTTAGAAAAAGCCAGGCATGGTGGCAAGTACTTGTAATCCCAGGGATGGCGAAATGGGAGGTAGAGACAGGTGGATCCTCAGAGCTTGCTGGGCAGCTAGCTTAGCTTACTCGGCAAGAGTTCCAGGTCAATGGAAGACCTTATAAAAAAAAAAAAGAAAAAATGATGGAAGAGCAGAGCATAGTGGCCCACACCTGTAATCCCAGCACTAGGGAGGCAGAGGCAGGGTGGATCTCTGTGAGTTTGAGGCCAACTTGGTCTGTAAAGCAAGTCCGGACTAGCCAGGGCTACATAGAGAAACTCTATCTCAAACAAACACACACACACACACACACACACACACACACACACACACACACACACACACAAAAGGAAGGTGCCAGAGAAATGACACCTGAGGTTGTCTTCTGGATTCCAGAAGTGTGTGTGCACGTATCTACACACACACACACCCCTTCCTTTCTTGGTCACTGTCCAGAGTCGTCTGTCCAGCTCTAACATGATGGCACAGCAAAGAATATTTGACAAATGAGCCAGAGACTGTGGTTCTCGAGAGCTGAGGAAGAAAAAAAGCTTTCCGGCCTTCTGAGATCTCAGAGAGCCAGCTGGGGTAGGAGATGTGCCTAGTCAGTCTCAAATCATGGTGACACTTGACTCATTTTTGAGGAGCAAGAGCCTACATGCTCCATCACGAGGGGTACTTTTCTGCTTCCTCCCAAGGGACCTGCCGCAATCACAGTGCTCTGGGGGAAGTTTGGGATGCCCGGTGGGACTTTTAAAAGCAACACCAAAGAAATGATTTCAGGGCACCCTGAGGAGATGACCCGCACTTCATCAGAGCCATTTTAGTGAGCTCAAGCCTGGCTAGGTTCGGAAAGGCTCTTGAATCATTTCTTTCTATAGAAATTAACCTGGTTTTAAAGTGCTTCTTGTGGTTATCAGTCCGTCTCCCGTTTAGCAGTTATGAGTGGCAGGAGCTGTGCTGTGTGCCTGAGGAGGGGGCTGACAACTGACAAAGTGGGCAGCCACTTTTGACTAAGAGTCTCTGAGGGTACCTAGTGTGGTATCCTCGTGCTACCCCATTCCCTCTAGCTGATGTCTAACACCAGTGTCTTCTCTGCTGAAGCGACTGGATGCAACGGTTGGTAAGATAGGGCTCTATAAGGTGAGAGCGCCACATGCTACTTAAAGAGGCATGCACCACGTGTTTTTGAAATAAAAACACACAATCTTCGCAAAGCTCCAAACTTCCTTGGCATCATGATAATGTGGGTAAGATAACTAGGGATTAATTTTTCCTTGTCTTACTAGTCGCTCCAGATAGAAAATAAGCACAGTTTTAAATTGCCTAATTCTTAAGATTTTTTTTTAAATTATGAAGAAGAGTGAATTATGTCTTGCTGACAGGTACAAACTCCTGAATATTTCTTGGCACGATATTATCAGAAAGACTAACCATTCAATGGAAGCGTGTTTTTGACTTACCCAGTGGAATGTCACATCCTCTTACCCTTTATTTCAGCCTGTCTCTCCCCACGGCATCTCCTCAAGAGTGGAAGGATATATTAAAGAGAAGCGCCATCTATTTGGCTTGAAAAAGTAGGCAAACTTTTATTTAAAGGCAGAATTAAGAAAAGAAAGTGGTAGTTGACTTAGAAAGGTGACAATTTACGCAGGGAAAACAGCACACTTGGCCAGAATAACAAAACCAGCTTTCTGAGGCTGTCAGGAAGGATGGCCACAAACATGCCAATAAATGGTGTGTGTGTGCACATGTATGTGGAAAAGAGTTCAGAAAAAGAGCCTAAGACAAATATGATCCAAAGCAGTAAGTTTCCTGTTCTCGGAGATTCAGGAGGACATTTGGGCAGATTCCTGGGTATGAAGTAATCTCCATAGTGTTTTAGATATGGAAGAAATGTCAGATCTCAGCCAGAAGGTGTTGGGGGAGGAGGAGCCTTACAGGCATGGAAGTAGAAGGAACAGAGGGAGCACTAGAGACAGACTGGTCACGCAGAATGAGCTGGGAGTGTTTAAACATGCATACAGAGAGGAAGCAATGAGGCTCCAATAGCCAAGTGGCATTCCCATGGGGTAATCGGATGCTGTATTTTCAATACTTGGCAATAACAAATTAGGAAAGAGAAATATCCCGATCCTATCAATTAATCCAGAGCCAAGTGGGTAGAGTTTTCGGACTCTGGTCAAAACAATGTCCCAAACAATAGCTTCCAAATTTTTAGTGAGAACATTTTAAAAGCTCAGGTTGAAGAAAAAAATTTTTTTTCTTCTTCATTGAGACATGGAAAAAGCATTACGTAAGCCAAACTGCTGAGAATTCTATTAGTTTATTATTGAATTGACATTTCTCAACTCTGAAGACAAAGGGTTCACAAACTGACCTTAAAACATCAAAAAATATGAAGAATCAAAAATAGTTTTGAGTTCTTTATGCTTGATGTCGATCTGAACAATATTGGGGTAAAACATTAAGTATATTTAATGCTTATGAGACAAAGTCATTCCCTTGGAGAGCTAACATTACGTTCACATTTTTTTTTTCTTGAAAATACAATGAAGCAGGTAGGAAATTATCAAAAATACTTGCCATTAAACTTTATCTTAATTCTTGTTTTCCTGACTTCTTCTTGAAGAGGCATGCATTTCAGCAGTGTTGCGTTTGACTTGCGGGTACTGATCATTCACAATATCCATTTGAGAGATCAAATTGTTTCCAAATGTACATACTACAGAATATTATTGTTTCAAGATTGGAGGTCACATTGAACAGGCCACACAAGATTCATTCGTATATTTACAGAGGTATAAAGCACACAAAATTGTGCCAATGTTGGACTGAAGTCTAAATTTTAACAGACACTTAGTTTCATACAGAGCAACAGCAAACAATAAGTTCTGGACAAATAACAACCGATAGTCAGCCGGATTACTATGTACACATCAGGCAGGAAGCAATCAAACACTGCCTAATAGAATGTCATTTCAGTCACTATTTCTAAGAAACATCTCACACATTGCAACACACACACATGCACACACACACATACACACACACACGCATACGCACACACAGAGATTATTTTTTCATCACAAACATCAAACGATGTTTATGATAATATACATGGGCTATGTGATACATCTGATTTGTCACAAGGCAAGAAGCAACACAGAAACTCAGATGACAGTAAGTTGCCAGACTTGGCTTTGTGAATGAGTTATTAGATAATGGTTCCTATGAGGGTCTGGTCAGACTTTCATATGGATTTGAGGAAGAGAAGCAAAGAACATTAACTAGCAGCATCTTAATACTTGCTACTAAGTTAAATACTGGCTTTTGTTGAAGTTAAAAGTGTTTACAACTGGGAAAGAAATACCTCGCATAGTATTTAAAAGGGCGACGACAACAACAACAAAAGACCATCTACTTTCTTTACTAAAGTGGAACATTTAAATCCGCTCACCCAATTGTTAGGTAAAATCATCTATACTGCTGAAGAGCTATTTGACAAATTCATCACCAGTGGAAGCAGACGCTACAGTAGAAACACAAACGTAACTGCCGCGTGCAGGTGCAGTGGAAAAACTAGAGACTTGAGATATGGCAAAAATCAGTGCTTCATAAACAGTCGATGGATTTTTCTCTAAAAACACTGTTTTTGCTAATGGCAAAGTCCAACACCTCAGAAAAACTCTGAATTAAGATCTTAGGATACGTTTCCAAGCTATACAACATAGTTTTAAATATACTACCCTTGTTGTTTATAAGGCTCTATGGAAGTTTAGCTTAACAGTCATGAGCCATGTGTTTGGACATCCTAGGAGACGTGGCCAACAAAGAGAGACATCCTTTTCCCTTATATACCACTTACATGAAGAGATACCATTGAGTCCCAAACAGTTTCTTTAAACACTTCCTGTTCTCTTGTTAATCTGAAACTAACCCCTGTAGTCGGTATTGTATAGTTTAATAAGCAGATCTACAAAGATGCACACTGGTGGGTGAGGCTCTTGCCTAGTAAACTAAGAAACCGTAGATAATAGTGCCCTCTCACTACTGGGGACATTTCCTGAAACTAGTGACTTCTGTGTTCTGGTAACACAATTGTGATTCTGAAATGCACTGCAGCGTTGACCTTTGACAGCTTGAAGGGACAGTTCTCTGAGGCAACAAGTACATCTTAGGTAGAGGGTGAAGAACAAGAAGATGTCAAGGCGTTGGGTTTTCTGCTACACTTTCTTGTCCTAGCATTGTCTTCCAGAGGGGAGCTCACCTTCTTCAGGGTACACATTTGTATGTCAGGATAACAATGAATGAGAGGTCAGTCTCCTTTTCCACTTGTCTGGCATGATCTCCTGGCAAGGATGGAGTAGATATTTGCCAGATGGCTCCCAGACAAGGTCTCTTTAGGGGAGTACAACAAGGGTTCAGTCATTGCTGTTCATAAAGTGCTTTGGAACCCTTCAGGAAAGGGGGCTGGCAGGATATTATTTGTAACTGGCTTCAGTTTTTGAACCAAATGGAACCACTTTCTTCAGTATAATTATTGCTTTGAGTATTAGTGAATGTTCTTAAGACCCGATGGAGCTCATCTTTAAGTACCCACTTTTTAAAATACCCCTTCCTTGGAGTTAATGGTTTTAATTACGGTGTCCCAGGTACCCTCGCCAACTAGAGGACTTGCTAGCCCGGCCTTGTAAGTGGTGGCATTTACATTTACACAAATGAGTTTTATTTTCCAAGATGTGCCCCCTGATGAATAGACAGCAGGAGTTCAGTGGGAGACTTCTAGCCAGGCATATTCTGTGTCTGTCTGTCACATGCTGCTGCCTCTTCGATATAGCCATGAGATGCTGTATGGTTATTATGTGGCTAAATTCTTAGACTGTGAGTGTTCCATGGCCTTGGAATGCACTCCACTCTTGATTCTTTGGTTCTCTGTCCAGCTTAGACCATAGAAAGACATGGGCGGGTCACAGTCCATGAATTTTAAGGATCTTCACGGAGGATGGGAGATGGATATTTTAGGTCTGAGTAAAGCAGATTAGAAAAACTGGGAAAGTGGATAGGGAGATTTCCTCAGGAGTCTCTTATATTGTATTTGAAAAGAATAAAAGTTCACATTCATCATCTCCAAAATAAAACAAAAGCAGTAAGATAAAAATCAATCAATATTCTAAGTCCCGCATGTGTACGTCATCAAAATGAATGAGGACAGCACTGTGAGTTAGAAAACACAGTGATTTTTTTTTCTACGGTGCTTTAATTTAAACTGGTTCAAGTTCTCAAATTGGGGTCAGGGGTGGGCGTGTTTATTATTGAGGGAATCTCCCTAGCAGAAGACATTTTCAGCTAAATTGAGCACGTCCGTTGAAATCCCCTGCATATTATTCTCTCCATGTGCCTCTTCTACTCGAGGAACAGGATGATTTAACCTAGTAATCCCAACATAAATGAGTGCATTTTTACTTCGTGTAGTTGGGGTTAGTGAGTTGCTGAACAAAAGACTAGGGAAGTGGTCGAACCTCTGCCGTGACTCCCTGTCGGAGGTCCCCGTCATAAGCTATCCCGTATGCCCCACAGAATGTCAGGACCAGCGCCATTTTTCCTTCTCCGTTCTTCAGACTTTTAGCAATCCATTTTACAAATGGATTTGCAGTCAGTGTGCTCAATCCCTTTTCTAATTAGAAACGGGTAAAAACAAAATGCAGACAACTCTGTCGTTCCCAATATTAAGGAGGAGGTATAACTTAAATGGACATTTCTCCTAAAGTTGGTTTTTTATTAGTTGACTTACATGTCTATTGGTAAAATTTGTGTTCTCCGGCAATAAAGAGCTTCATAAGGTTGGAAACTTGTAACGTAAAGGTTGCGCACAGATATTTTTTTTCAAATTTGGAATAAGAAGGAGAGGGCTTTATGAAATAAAGAAAGCAGATTAGACAATTGCTAGATGGCAAGGTATGTGCCAATTTATGTCTTTACAAAGAAGGTGTTTTGAGTTCTAATCCTGACATTAAGACAGCTCTTGCAATCTTCACTCATTTAACATCTCCAGCCTTAACTGACATATCTGTGAGGACAAAGTCTTAAGGTCCATACCCTCATTCCTTCCATAATTCACTGAGACAGAAGAAAACTTTATTTTAAAATCCTACCAGGTATAGCAAAGAAATTCTATGCATCTCATTTATTTATTTATTTTTTCAAGACAAGGTTTCTGTTTTTAACAGCTCTGGTTATCCTGGAACTCGCTTTGTAGAGCAGGCTGGCCTCGAGCTCACAGAGATCTTCCTGTCTCTGCCTCCTGAGTGCTAGGATTTAAAGGGTGCCACTATGCCCAGCAGATATTTTAATCAAGATTCCTTGAGGGTTCACTGAGCATAATATCTCTTAAGAGGAAAAAAAAAATGCTGAGATCATGGCTTCAGTTTTCTAATAACCACAGGCAACTGGCCAAACTATACCTTTTGGATCAGGCAATTATTTACATTTAATATCTTTTTCACAGAGGGAATTAGAATCCCATGCTGAACACAGAGTTTGCATGAACTTTCAAGAGTAGTGTAGGACTTCGTGGACAGGGACAGGATAGCAAAGAACCGCAGTTAATGGAAAGGCCCGCTATGCAAAAAAAAAAAAAAAAAGACTCTAGAATGTTAGTGAACTGAATGGTCTTGGCTCTAGGAGAACTGTGCCTCTCTTGAATCTGCAGTGTTGTTTCCATTTGAGTTTCTCACTTGTGAGAAATTCAGGTAGGAGGCAATGTGACTGAAGCAGGATGTCCAGGTGCTACTGAGCACACGCTTGGCTTAAACCACAGCTGAGGCTACTAAGGACACATTTTCCGTATGGCCAAATGGGTCCGATGGCCTGGGGAAGGGGGTGGGGGACTCATGCTATAAGGCGCAGGGTTAAAGTGGAGCGTACCCACTCCAGCCTTCAACAGTCTTGACCAGTGATGAGGGATGACTGATGATGTGCTCCTCTAAGTGATAGGCTTGGAGGAGCCTATCACTACCTGACCATATCTGGTGGACACTTTCTAGTTCAGCAACTCATCAGTTTAAAATCTGGTGCGGATTCACCGCCATTCTAAATGGTACAGACGCCGTGGACTCATTTGGTTTGCTGCAAAGAGAAAGGATTTCTGTTTCTTTCCCTTTCCCCCTTTCATTGCTATAATTCAGGCTTTCACTTAACTCAGCCATCTCTTTGCACTCTGGAATAATTTACTGTTCATTGTCACGACTGAATGGGATCTGACCGTGCCAGAAAGGCTGCTTCCTGCCCTATTCTGTCTTGCAAAACAGGGCTAGAAAAGAAGTGTCCTCCACTTTTTGTTTCTGGTGTTCTCCACATAACACTAAGTGAAGAAAAGGCCTACCCAAGCCCCACTTGCCCAGGCAAGTGCCGATAGATAAACTGGACTTGGGGAGTCCTGAAAAGCCTGCACTTTAGAATAGCCTGCTTTAACTGAGGGAAAAGCCAGCTCAGTTCTACTTGAACCCTCGCTCTTGAGACGCAACTCGGGCTTCTTTTCATCATATTCTTCTCAAAGTTTGGATTTGAGAAAAAAGCTATGTTAATCTTATTTCCATCCATTGAACTCCTTCATCAGCCACAAACTCACAAAAGAACACCAAGCCCAGGGTTGAGATTGACCAGAAAATCGCAGATGTCTTCCTTGGGCTGGCCTAGCTCGGCCGCAGGTGCTACAAAAGGAGTTACGTATGTGAATCACGGGTCTCAGACGCCCACATTTTCTAGGGTGAGGTGGGAATGGTAGTGACAACTGTAGCCTCCCCTGCTCCCCATCCTGTCCCTCACTTTGGGGGGGGGGAAAGAGTTTTAAACCCGTGACCTTTGGATTTCTAACTTTCAAAACTTTTGAAAATAAATTGGGAACGCAGTGGGGGGGGGGGCAGGATGGGGCTATGGTGAAGGAAATGCAAGATAGCCAGTGTGGGCTCTTCCTAAAGCATACTACTTAGTATTTCTGAAACCGGAGAAGTGGGGTCTGGACTTATCTCTGAACTCGTGGGGCTTGGCAGGCTGCTGCGGCCTGCAGGGGTAGGGCTCAGACGGGTCCACAGCTTTGTGTCCTGGCCCACGAGTGTGTCGGGGTAGGGTTCCACATAGACTCTGTGCACTGACCGCCTTGGGTCCTGGAGGCAGCTCCTCCGCTCCTCCGGGAGGCTAGCCGCGTGGGTCAGAGGCAGACCCCGAGGTTCATCCCCGACAGGCCCAGGCCGCTCTGCTTCCCCGGGATCCTGAGCCAGGCCGCAGGCCCGAGACAGGTGCTGGGTGTAAACGCCTTCGGAGAGCGACAGCGACTGCGTCTCACTGTGCATGCGCAGCCAGCGGTGGTGGCGGCTGAAGCCTCCGTAGTGCTGGTGCTTGGCCGGCTTCCGCTTTCCCAGGAAGCCCAGCGGCGGCCGCGTGCCCGGCACCATCTTGGCATGGTTCTTGGGTGCTAAGCCCGTGAGGGTCAGGCTGTGGAGGAACTCTGCACATGAGTGGTCAGTGTCTGGGCCCTGCACCGGGGGGCCCTGAGGGTCCTGGCCAGGCCCCATGGTGGCCTTCATGTCGTGCACCTGTAGGACGTCTGGGGCGCTGCCACTCAGGCCGCTGAGGGCCTGCTGGGCAATGTCATGTGATGACAGGTAAACCAGGTCCAGGTCTCGTGGGCTCAGGGCATCGCTGGAGTCGTAGTCACTGTCTGTGGGGAGGAAGACTTCTGAGCAACCTTCTTCATCAGAGCAGGGCTGGGACTCTGCAAAGCGAAGGACAGACGTTAGGAAGAAGACTCTTAGTGTGGGTTTTATCCCTAGGCTGAAGCAGGTTCAACCCTTGCTTGGAAAGGCATTTCCTATTGTTCTTTTTGTCACGTTTTGAAATTCTCAACACTTGGGCCAAGGGCTGCACATTTTCACCGAGAACGGTACCCCGCAGATTATATAGTAGGCTCTCATCTTAGTTTAAAGGTAACTTACAGATCTAGCCTGGACAGCAGTTGGGGGGGACATTTCCCTCACTTCCCACACATGAATCCTCTGGTTATTTTCTGGCACCTGCCTTTAGAGAGGATGGGTGAGAATCAAAGCTGAGTGTTATTATTTCTCTGTTCTTATTTCAGAGGTAATGTTTTTCTATTTATTATTTATTTATTATGATGTATTCACTTTGTATCCTGGCTATAGCTCCCCTCCCTCTTCTCCCCCTATGCCCCTCCCCCAGTGCACTGATAGGGGTGGTCCTCCTCCCCTTCTATCTGACCCTAGCCTATAAGGTCTCATCAGGCTGCATCCTCTTCTTCTGTGGCCTGGCAAGGCTGCACCCCTCCCCCTGCCCCTGGAGTAGTTGATTGAGCCAGCCACTGAGTCCATGTCACCCGTTTTCTAGAGAACCCACATGGAGACTGAGCTGCCTACATATGGGCTACATATGAGTAGGGCGTCTAGGTCCTCTCCATGCATGGTTCTTGGTTGGAGCATTGGTCTCTGCAGAACCCCTTGGGCTCAGATTTTTTGGGTTTGTTGGTTTCCTTGTGGAGTTTCTGTTCCCTTCAGGTCTTTCTATCTCCCCCTTCTTCCATGGAACTAGAAAAGTGGTATATACTCACTTATAAGTGGGTATTACTCATATAATATAGGATAAACATACTAAAATATATAGTCCTGAACAACAAGGAGGACCCTAGGGAAGAGGCTGAAACCTCACCCAGAAGGCCAAACAGGATAGACATGGGAAGCAAGAGAAGACAGAGAACAGGATGGGAGCCTCCCACAGACGGAGTCTGAAAGAATCTACGAGCAGGGTGTTGAAGGAAATGCTGAGACTCATAGCCAAATTTTGGGCCAAGTGAAGGGAATCAGAGATAAATTTTGCATTTGGCAAAACAGCAGCAACTTAAAAGGGGGAAGGAAGGAGACCTTGATGGCAGAAGATGAGAAAACTGGTTTCAGTTCTTAAGTGCCCTGTACTTCTTTTGGTGACCCTGGAAAAATTACTTCTTTAAGCTTCAGTTTAACTATACATGATGATAATTTTGGAACTTACTTGGGAAGACTAAAACCTATTGATTATAAATATAAACATTCAGTACATTGAGATTTATTTTTTAAATGCCAAACAGACAACCAACCAAACAAACAAACAAAAAAAGAATGAGGTAGAAATCAGTCTCAGGAGTGAGCTAAAAGTTGGTTCTACACTTGTCATTTCATGCAAGAATTGGTTATATCTTTTCCCTCAATGGTATCAAATATTTTTGATGGCAAGTGCCATCTAAAGTTTGTTGGTTTTCCTACAGTGCTAAGCCCATAGTAGCTACTTGGCAAATAATATACATGTTAATTTAGAAAACATTTTACAAAGCATTTATGTCAAATTTATCAACCACCTCTTTAGAGTTCTAGGCGTATGTCTTGTCTAAAAGGCTTTCCCACACAAAATTATAAAAAAATACTGTTTTACAATATTCTGGGATTTGTTTATTGTATTTAACCACATGGAATTTATTTCTATCTGTGGAATGTGGAATAAATAGGATTCTTACTTATTTTACTAAAAGGATAGCCGATTGTTACAGCACTGTATGTTGAACAATCTATTTCTTAAAAAACACTGGAAATTTAAAGCAACTCTAATAAAGTTTTCCATGTATTTTAGAATAGAATTCTGTAAATGGTTTTGAAAAATTTGTCTAGAGGAGATTTATGAGAATGATCAACTTGAAGATATAATTAGGGAAGAGATGGTTAACCACATAAAACAGACTATAGACCTTTGGCCATTTGAACTTTATAATGTCAGTATAGAAATGGATGGATGGATGTGTAGAATATAGAAAAGCCCGAAAGCAGCTATAATTTTGTGATAATGTGATAAAAGTAATATTTCAAATTAGTGAATGAAATAGATTATTCAATATGTAGTGTTGTTATAATTGAATATCCTTTTAGTAAAATAAATAAGTCTTACTGCATTATATATATATATACATGTATGTGTATATACATACATACATATATATGTATGTATATATAGAATGCAGTAAGACTTATTTATTTTACTTAATATAAATTCCATGCGGTTAAGTATAATAATACAATTCCAGAATATTAGAAAACAACATATGTGCAATTTTTGCGTGGGAAGGCCTTTTGAAATAAGGCACACTCTACAACTCTAAAGAAGTGATTGATTAATTTGACATAGATGCTTTGTAAAACAAACAGATGCCATAAATAAAGAAAGTAAGCGGTGGGCTGTAAGAAAAGAATAATAGCATTATAACAAAAAAGTTCCTATCCAGGGTATATAAAGAACTGCACATCAGAAGACAGTGAAAATGAGCAGAAGGTACGGACAAACATTTGGAAAGAATAACACAAATGGCTGACTTACACATTATGACACTCTCTTCAGTTCAGGTAATAATTAATAAAGTAGAGCTGAACAAAGAGGCAAGTTTTTACAGGTTTACAAAAGAACAACAAGAAAATTAAGAGTGCCAGTATTGTGTGTTCCTGATGTGTGGGCAACCAAGAGCTCTCACATGATGATGAGGAATCTAAGTTGGTTCAGCTTTTGGGGCTGAAACTTGGCAGAGTCTGTTAAAAAAATGTGTGTATCTCATTTGTCCTCACAAGTCCCTTTTCTGATGTCTGTTTGAGACACTGTCACCATGTGCGCACGGAGACATTTTTACTCGTCGCTTGCTGCACTGTGATTTGTAGTAGTGAAAAACTAGACTTCATCTCGGGGTTGAGACTGCTGTGATAAGCAGACTTAGAGGCGCAGAAGCACTAAGAGAAGGAAATGGGTTTACCTGTAGAGTTTCTTCAAGGGAGCCCGTATTCAGGAGTGGCTTATGTTACGGAATACAACAGGTATTAACAAAATAAAACCATAAGCTTCCCCTGTTTGCTTGTTCATGGCGGAAAGGTAGACATGACTATTGCAAGAATGTTGAAAAATGCAAGGATGGAGTTTGTTAGGGAGTCAGTTTCAGGACTTTTTGGTATTAGAGATTTTTAGCTATCTAGAATGTTTCCCCTGTTTTTCCTCCCCCCTTCATTTGTTTATTTCACACTCATGGTGTGTGTGTGTGTGTGTGTGCGTGTGTGCGCTGTCTTTTGATCCCGACCCTAACTATAGGTTACTTGTACACCTCCTAGTAAGTTAGGTGTATTAAATACTTCTTCAGGTTATTTTATTTTTCACTTATGATGGACTTATTGGAGTGTAACTCCATGGAAGGTTGTGGAACTTTTGTACTCAGTACACAAGTGGAACTAAAATATCTAAGAAGTCAGAACATCTGCTTCTTGGGATTTTACTGTTTTAGTGCAAATATGAGGCAAGTATGTGTTCACAGGACTGTGGCAGAATATAGGTTTTATAAGAGAAGTGTAGTATATAAGACGCAGGTTTGTAGGAAAAAGAGATACCACTTTATTGGGGCAAAGTTAGTACGCCATCTTTTATTTATTTTTTTCTCCCCTCATTGTCTATTCCTTTTCCCCCCTTCTTTGTCTACTCTTTTATATGTTAATTCATTTCTGCACCCACTTTCTAAAAGTGATTCAGAGCAGGCTTTTGTTATGCTTGTAATGACAACAGGATTATAAATGGGAAAAAGTGAAAATGGTACAAACAAGTCCATTTGATTAGGACGTGGGAGCAAAAATGGAATTTGGGAGATCAGAAGCTACAGTGGAAGGGTTGACAGCTGCACACTTGGAAGGTTTTGTTTTTCTAATTGAGGCTTGTTTGTGCTCACAAGTTCAAAGTATCCCTTTTTTTGGTAGTAAAAACTCTGGACTGCCATTATGTCCTTCAATGAATGAATGGCTAAACTGTGGCACACCTACAATATGGAATACTTTTCACCAATAAAAGGAAAGAATTCCATCTGTGTAATATTTGTGCTAGAACATAGAGATGAAGAACAGATTGTGGGTTGCCATGGGGAGGGCTGGGAGAGTGGTAAGTCTATGAAAGGGTAACCGAGAGCATTTCCTGGGAAGGTTGCAGCTGAGTATCATGACCGTGGTGGTTGATATCCAATGCCAAGCATGTGACCGAATGGTGTCAAGCTGTACATATGAGGCTATCTCATGTGTAGATCCATCCACAAGAACATGTGTGTAACTAACTGGTGAAATCTAAACTTGCAATGTGGGTTATATCAGTTTTCGTCTTCTGATAACATACAAGTGTTGTGTAAATTGTTAATATGGGGGGGTGAGGGAGGGAATACAAGAACTTTCTGCGATCCTGTGTCTGTAATTATTTCAAAAAAGATATTTTAAAAGAGAATCCAATTTAAAAAGCAGATGGAACAAGAAAGGATGGAATGCTTAGATAAGAAGCTTGCTCCAAGATTTATAGCCAATGGATAATTACTGAAGGGTTTTGAGGAAGGGACAGGGCGGGAAGTGTGATGTAGGACAGTCTGAGACAGCAGTGAAGAAGGGAGAGCATAGAGGCCAACGAGGAAGCTAGGTAGGTCTCGGCTGTACGCTCCCTCGGTGTTTTCCGTGCTCAGGCTGTGGTGCTGAGCAGTGCCAGTGGTTACACGGAGGAAGCAGACTTGCAGGAAAGCCACTCATTTTAAGATGTTTATTGAGCATGAATTTATGCCAGACGGTTAAGGATTCTGCTTTTAAGCATCTAATTAGGGTGTGAATCAGACAACAACTCAGTCGGAAAACATAAACTCTAGAGAATACAAGGTTCTGTGAACAAAATGATATTGGGCTTTAGCTGGAGAGCGACTCGGGAGGGAGATTCTTTTGATTAGGTAGCCAGGGCCAGCATCTCTGCCTAGATTTGTTAATCTGCATGAGAGCTTGGTAATCAGGGGAGTTCTAGGGAGGAGTGTCTCAGACAATTAGGAGGACATTTATGATGCCTCAAAGTCACTAGAAGCTTTTAAATCACAGTGCCTGCAAGTGTAGACGTGGAAAACCAGGAGGGCTGTCATATTGTATGGTGATGATGGTGAAGGATGGTGGATTTGATCTGGGTCAAGTTGTGTTTCAGAAGACGGCCAGAGAATCCAGGAGACTAAATGGGAACATGCTATGGTAGGGAGGAGGTTGAAGAGGTGTGTGTGTGTGTGTGTGTGTGTGTGTATGTGTGTTGAAGATACATGATGAGGCTGATGACTATAAACAGGTGGGTGGATCAGGGTTGTGAGAACCACTGTTGGTGCTTTCAGAGACAGAAAAATATGTTGTCCTCGGAGACAAATGATTAGGAAAGATGGATAAATATGAAAAGGTTTAAAAAAATTTTTTTTAATGAAGAGTTTTTTGCTTTTGTTTTGTGCATTAAAAAAGAGAGAAAGGAATAAAGGCTTAAACTGAGTGATTGCCATCTCTGTTTTAAATATTTTGGTGCTGAGGATTGGGTGCAGGACCTTGGGCACATTAGGCAAGTGCTCCACTGTTGAGCTGTGCCTCCAAGCCACACAGTTTTAAAAAAACAGTTCAGACAGTGCTTTCTCCAACCTCTAATGGGGGAAAATCAGACACCGAAAGAAACAGGAGCCCATAATTGTTGCTTCTTTCTGATGATGGCGCCTTAGGAGTCAGGAAGTGAGAGAGGCTAACTGAAGATTTGAGTTGACTTTAGTTGGATTTCCCTCCCCACCTCTATGGTTACTGAAGCTATCTTGGTGTGCTTGTTTGTATCCCAACAATAACAACACTATCTGGTGTTCAGTTACCGTGAACCATCTATAATGCCAAGTCACCAAACAGCTTTATTTAATGCTTGGTTATTTTTTTTTTCACATTTTGCCAATGAAAATACTGAAGTTTAAACTTATTAAATTTTGTAACTGATGTAGCTGATTAATGCAGAACAGGTACCCAGATACAGATTCATGCTTCTCCAGAGACTGCTAGCCACCCCAGAATTTCTGTGGGTTTTCTCTGGAGGCATCCTGAAAGCAGGGATCTGGTTCATCTGAGTGACTGACACAGAATTACTTTAGTTTTAGTTCCTGGCAAGAGAGTCTAGGTGTTGCTCTGCCCATTCCTGCATTGGTTTCCCTGTCACTGATCTAGCATATGTAGCACTCGATGGCTTCAGAAAATAAAGGTGTATCTCTCATAGCCCTGGAAGTCCAAATTCAAACTCAGGGTATAGGCAGGACTACATTCCCTCTTAAGGGGGAAAAGAATGGTTTCTTGGTTCTTTTGGCTTCTGGTAGCATTCATTTTGCTTTTATTGTCTCATGGCTCCCCCCCTCCCCCGGTGTCCATATCTTCTGTTTCTTATGAAGACTCTTGATATTGGGTTAAGGGCCCAGATAATTCAGAATGGTCTTATCTGAAGATCATTAGTTATATCTTGCAAGATTTTTTTTTTTTTTCTGAATATGGCCACAAGACCAAGATGCAAAGGTCAACTCTTAGACGTATCTTACGGGAGATGATGGTGTCACGATTTAACCCACTAGAAACAGACAGTAAAATGACTGTAACAAGACGTGGTCCCTGATGAGTTTTGGCATCTTTCTCTTTCTAGTGGATAAGTCAAGTACTTAGCTAAAGCAATTTGTACTTAAGATTTACTTACTTTTTACTGTATCTGTATGTGTATGTCCACTTGCATGCAGGTGCCTGATGAGGCTAGAAGGGGCATTGGGACCCTGGAGTCAACTTACGTGGGTGCTGGGAGCTGAACTCTGCAAGAGTTCTCTGCAAGAGCCCCAAGTGCTACTGAGCCACCTCGCCAGCATCCCAGTTTTCAAATAGAGAAACGTTATTGTTTAGAGAAGACCAAGGAGTGTGGAATGTAGCTTCAGAGAAGCTGATGTTGTAAGTTGTCAGTAGTGTGTCATATTTTCAGATCCAGTCTCTTGGGAGGGCCCATACCAACTTCCTCAGGTAGCATCAGTTGCTCTCTTCTCTTAGCTTTCAGAGTACTTTATTTATATCCATGTTGCTACACTTCCTAAGTTTCACTATAAATGATCTAATCTCATATTTCTTTCATTCTTTGGACTATATGCCCTCTGGAGAGCACACACCCTGTCTTACTCATCTCTGTTTAGTATAGTTTCAACTTCAGTCAGTGAAGGAATGGACTAAGGAACAAAGTAAGCAAGAGGCTATGTAGAGTCTTCTGCATTTCTTATGTCATCTAATCTGAGCATGGCGATTAAGCAGAGCATGGGACCCTTCCCATGTCCTTCCAGTTAGACTGTGTCTTAGTCGTCCTCAAATTAGCCCCTTGTGTGGGAAGTACACTGAGCCAGAGCGAAACAGGAATGAATATGGAAATCTGGTCGCATAAAGAGGAGTGAGGTTGATTGTCTGAAAAGCAGTCCTTTTGAAGGCATCCTGGGAAGATCTAATTTACCTGGCTTGCCAGAGAAATTTATGAGGACAACCACACATACCATTTCTCTATCTTCGGTGATACCTGAACTGAGTGAGAGTCCACCCACCTGTGCAGAAGAACATCTCATAAAAGTGAGACCATCGTTGGCCTCAGCCTTGCCTTGCTTCTTATTGTGTATTCAGTTTTGAGCCAATTACTTAGCTCATCTGAACCTTGTCTATAGAGTGGAAGTTGTTAGGCTTCCACAGGTGTTATGCAGATTAAATAGATTTGTTGAGTATAGTTTAGGTACCATATAGAGAGAAAGTATTAGTATTATTGAGGGATGAAGGTTATTAATTAAGATTGTAAGTAAATATTCAAATACACTGGAGGATGTTTCTGTGAGAATTCTCTTGATGATCAGGAAGAGGAATGCTTTCCTGCATGGTATTCAGTACTATATTTCCTAATGATAGTAAATAATGAGCTAATAAATGATATAGTTTACCATATGGCTCCTATAGCATGAGAGATAAGAGGTAAATAAAGCTAAGAATTATAACTATAGTAACCCAGGAAGGAGGTGTAAAAGAGCCAGAGAATGGGGTGTTAAGTTACCTGTTGGTTCATGAACCCGCCCTTAGGAAATGCTGTTCTAGTGCCATTTGATCATAATACTTGACTTTCACAACTGTTGGGTTATTTATTAGAAAAGGCAGTAGAACTTCTTGCTTGGAGTGGCATAGCCCTCCCAGAGCATGCTGGGAGAATCTCCAGGATGCATCCAGGGCACCCTGGAGAGTTTCCAAGGACTTAGGCCACTGCTGCTTCCTCCCTTCCTGGACAAGAATGCAAAGTGCAGCTTCCCTCACTCGATCCAGGTCATCTGCTCCATCAATCATGGCAGGCACCTTGCACAGCTTGTATTGGCTGATGTGGTGCTTCCTACTTTCCCTTGGAGGGCACTGGGAAGGCCAGCACTGGGAGAAGCTGAGCTTCCTCTCTGCATGACCTGGGAGGTGTTAGGTGAAGGTTTGCCCTTACTATTAGTGCTGGCTCAGGAAGCTTGGGTTTCTTTCCATTGTGATGGGTGTGGTAACTCCTGGTCTCTGTGGGTCAGGCCAATAGCAGGAGAGTAGAGAGGCTGTGGGTCTTGAAAATATTATGGGAAGATGACATTTCTGGAACGAATTGTCTATTTAAAGTTATTCCTTTTTTTTTTTCTTAAAGGTGGTAGGTAGTGGTGTTAGTGGCAAGACAGAAAGAAAGGAATTTCAGGTCAGCTTTCTTTAAAATCTATATCCATGTGTAACATATCACTATCCATACATATATGCCTCACTGACTCTGTTTCCATGTATTTAATAGAACTTAGATAATTTATAAATTAAAAATGTATCAATTCATCAAGCCTTAGGCAGTTTTGTTCATCTTTTAATTTCCCAACAGAAGTAGTAGTACCTCAAGGGACGAGTTGATTTATGCCACATTGTTTCTGACCTCTTCTGGGGAAAGGTTGTAAGGAAGTTTCACATTTGGAAGACTGGGATGATCTTCAAGCACATCTGAAGAAAGCAACAGCCGATCTTCCCTCTGCTGCCTTGCCCACGTGTCCCCAGGAGAAACATCAGTGTCGGGGGAGAATGTTACTTCCTGTGACACTGTGCCCACAGAAAAGGAGTGGGAGAAGAATGCCCATGCGATGGACCAAATCTCCCTGCCCCTGCTTTAGGGTAACTTGTCTTAGAGCCAACTTTTCCCCTTGGGCCCTTGGGAGATGCTTAATTTTAATTGACTCAGACGAGTTCTTTCTGTTTTGAAAACCACACAGAATTGGGAAGTTAGAGTTCTACTCCCTGCTCAAACAAGTCCAGCACACTCGACAACTCCAAGACAGAGTCTTGGGCTGGCACCAAGGGGGAAGTTTGTGATAGGCTCTATATTTGCAGCAGGCCCCTTAGAAGCTGAGCAAGTTCTGCCGACATAGAACGGAAATTGGTTATGGACTTTGTGAGTGACCCAGTGAGCGTGGGCTGTTTGTCTAAATCAGATTCTCCCCAGTCACAAGTGATTTCCAAACAACTCAGAGTGGTCACACGTATGGAGAGGACAGAGTACAGGGACAGATCGCACTGCTCTGAAGTGCTTTTCTTCTGCAAGGAGATAGCACACTGTTTCTCCCTAGTGCTCAACAGTGTGTTCTTGTCAATAGGTTCTATTTGCCACTTGCTGCTTTCCATGACTTGGTGTTTCACAGCCTAAGGAATCTCGGCTTCAGAGAAATAAATGGACCCAAGAGAGAATTATATTTTAAGAAACAGAATGATGATCACTCACATTTTATGTTAATAATAAAATCTGAATGCAACTGGGCAGATCCTCCCAGCAGGGAGTGTGTGTAATCCATCCTCAGGCCAACGTGAGAGTCTGGCATTTCTAGGGCATAGAGGAGGCCACCCTCATAGAGTCTAGGAGGAGCCCACTTGGGAACCTGTGGCTAGAAGATTAAACACTGGGAAAATTCTGTGAACAGAGAGAGCAGATGAGCTGTGAAGGTGGAAACAGAATTGCAAAGCTGTTTGTAGGATTCTATAAACTAAGGAAGGCTGGAGCATGCCTTTCCGACCTTGGCTTCCAACCTTACACTTCTCTAGTACTTTCTGCCTTTCTTTTGTCTTCTCTTTCACAGCCAAGACTTTAGAGTATGCCCTATTGGTCTTCTCTTTCATCACAACCTTCTCTCATCTACATATGACTTCCTTGTTGAAAGAAGCAAAATATCAGAAAATGTATGGTGGTTTTATTTAACTTTTTTCCATCATTTGAGATGCTTTCATTTTTGTGACATCATCCTCTCTCTCTCTCTCATTAATCTTCTTTTGCTGGTTGTTCCTTCTTAATGTCTTGTTGATCCTCAGGGCACCTTCTATAGTGTTTCTCTTCATGTTTTATATACACTGTCTAGGTAATCTCATCCATTTTTATAGTTTCGGGCATGATCCATCAGTATCTTAAATCTGTGTTATTATTAGCCTGGTTATCTTTTCAGAGTGGCAGATACTGTGCGTCTTTACATTGTATTTTTCCTGAATGTTTATTTTTGTGGAAATATTCAAAGCTATTCATATTTAACATGCCCAGATATTCAAGCTTATTTTCTTCTATTTCTTTCTTTTTTTTCTTTCCCCTCTCTCTTTCTCTCTGTCTCCCTTTATTTCTTTCATGCCTTTTTTTGGGGGGGAGGGGCTAAATAACATCGTGAAAACCTGTTAGTTTCTTCTTTTTTTATTAGCTTCATAATCTTCCCGCTTCTCGTATTTTCACTGTATGTTCTCTTCATACAATAGTGAGATTTAATTTTAAGAGAAACTCAGATCCTATCACTCCTTGTTTATGGTGTCTAGTGGCCTTCTGTCACAAGATGAGGAAATCCGAACTTGATAGCAGGACCTACAGAATCCTGCCTGATGCCGCTGCCTGGTTGCTACCCTGTGTCTTACTCTTCATCTTTCACTCAGCACGGCCCTGGCACTTGGCTTTTCTTTCACCCTACCTTAAGGCCTTTTGTTACTTTGCTGCTTACAAAACTCCAGCTCCAGATTTTTGCCTTGTCCCATCGTGGGTTAAGATGTCGCCTTCTCAAGTGGATCTCTGCTGTGCATCCTAGAATTCAACATCCTCCTGTCTGCCTTCATCCCAGTTGTTTTGTATCGGTATATTGGAGTTTTAATGGTCTGCTATTCTGTTTTTATTCATATTTTCTTTGCCATCCCTTCTAGACTGAGTTCCATAGCCACAGAGACTTCAGTTTTTGTTATGTCCTGGTTACTCAAAACAGTGTCTAGAATATAGTAGACAGCTAACATATACGCACTTACATACATACACACATACATACATACATACATACTGACAAGACGAGTGAGTAGCCAGAATCCTGCCAGTCGGCCAGGCTGACTGCAGTTTTTTGAAGTCCACCACACAAGAGTCTGTCCCGTTTGCTCACATAGCTCTCTCTCTTTTCTCTTCTTTGCTCACATAGCTCTCTCTCTTTTCTCTTCTTTGCTCACATAGCTCTCTCTCTCTCTCCTGCTCCTCTCCTGCTGGTTTCCGTCACCTCCAGCTTTGGTGTTATGAGCACATGGCTTAATGCTGCCAATCTCCTCTGTAACCCATAGGCAGTTACAGTGTCTTTTTTTTTTTGTCAGAGTATGTAAATCTTCCATTAGACCATTTTCTGGCAGAGATGAGATTTGATTTGTATCCCCAAGGCTAATGTAAATTAGTAAAAACAAGAACAAACAAACAAACACGACCCTAGAAACTATTGAAATAGTTATCTTGTTGAATTAGTTTGCAAATCCTAAACATTTTTGGTAATAAAAGTTAGCTGCTTCCCATGTTCTTCCATGAACTAAGTTTTGACTTTTAGAGACTGAGATTTTTAAAATAGAAGCACATACAGACTTGCTTACAGGAAAGGCACATATTCCTATTAAAGGTTTATATTAAGATGATAACATAAAATATTTATATTCTACATATTTATAATATATTTATAATATACTTCCCATTACATTTCAGTCTTTGATAGTTTGTTTTACTCACAAATGATTCCTCCGGCTGTAGGTATTGCTATTCTAATTTTACATGTATGGAAACTAATACTGAGATGCAGTAATCTGTCCAAGCACATGCAACTAGTAAAACAAAATTGGAATTTGAATACAGGGCTCTTTCTGCTGCACCACTGCTGCCCCCTATGGGACAAGCGTATAAATCAGAACTGCTCACTAAAAATATTATTATGGAGATTATAATATTGGTGAGCTTTTAAGATGTAGAATTAGGGAAGGCACTTTGAATGGCCATTGCTTTTCTTGACTAGAAAAATGACACTAGACTGAACTTGCTCCAGGAAAGAGTATTAGATAGTATGTCCTCTATTTATAGCCCCCACTTTTTTTCTATGAGCACAAAGATATTTTGTAGAAATTTGTGCTATTCCAGTCCATGTTTTTGCTAATAGTGTTTGCCATATAATCTCATTTCCGAGGGGCACTCTGAGGCATTTCTTTCAACTTGTTCCGTAGAACAGCATGCTCATGACTATCCTGAGCTTATTTGGTTTTCGTTTTAGGATGCTGGTTAGTTTATCCAAGATTTCTCTCTTCCTCACGTTCCACCTGAGGGCATGATGTGGGTAGGAGGTATACCCTGAGCTGTTACCTCTCATAGAACCAGAGTCTGGGCTGATGTTTTCACCAGGAACTGCCGTAGGCCTTATCTGTACTTTCTGGATTTCCGTTCTTGCTCTGGGTCCTTCTGTATCTTGACTGTGTGGACTAGCACTGGCCTAACCATCCCTAACCCCCAGTGAAGTGAAGTGGTCTCATGCTGTTGACCTAGTCTCCTACCCATCCATGGTTCTGGATTTGTTTCTTTTAATTGCTAGAACCAATGCATGGACACAAAGAACCTCATCAGTGAAGACAGGTCAAGAACCTGGCAGCCGAGCCAAAGAACCTCAGATTTTACTGCTTACCGCTCACTGCCTTTCTTCTGTGCATCTCTGGGGATGGGGATGTTGATGGAAGACAGTCTATGTGTGATGACGTAGAACTGATCTTCTTTAGATTCTGCTCACTGGAGGGGTCTATCAGCTTAGTGATGGCCAAGCCAGAGACTGGTTGCTTGTATCTTGCATACTGTAGAGCATCCGTGATCCATCTCATTTCACGCCAGACTTCATCAATTTGCTTTGGAATGAAATGGTGAAAGTCATTAAGTTATGAGGTACCCATTAGAAGAAAAACTTTTTTTTTGTTGCTTTGTTTGCAAACTACAGACAAATATCCCATAAGGTGCTGTGATGGTTGAATAGGTGACAGATTCAAAATTATCTCTGACACTGCAGAACACTCCACTCACACATGAAGAGAACTATTTTCTCTCACTGTGTAATGAAATATACGGTGTCAGGAAGGTGATACATGAATTTCAGGACACTTATGCCTGTATTATGGAAAAGATCTAACTTTATATATTAAACATACTACTTTTGTATATATAAAGCAAATGCTTTCAAAGTCTCAGCAGTTTTAAAAGGCTCTTGTCAAGAAGTTTAAAGCCCCCTTCCCCCCCGCATATGAAGCTGATGGACTGCTGGTCCTCAGTGGATTCCTAACAGTGGGGGTGGGGGCTGTCTCTGACTTGGACCCTGTTCCCTGGCAGGGGCTGCCTTGTCATGTGTCAGTGAAAGAGGAGGCACTTAGTCCTGATGCGGCTTGATGTGCCAGGGTTGGTTGGTTCCTGGGGGTTGGGGGGTGGAGGGTGGGAGCGGAGAGGAAGGGAGTCTGGGGGGAGGTGGGTGAGAGAGTGCGACTGGGAGGAGAGGAGGGAGTAGGGTTGCGATTGGAATATGAAATGAACAAATAAATAAATTAATGAAAAAATTAGTAGCAAATGTGCTTTAAAATATTAAACATTCTCTATTACTATGTAAGAAAATATTTTACATGTCTATCTTATAACTAGCTATTTCCTTTGAGACTCAAAGTTTCCCTTTTATACAAGCATACAATCTTTTAATTAATTTCTTAACTTAAAATATTTGTTTATATTTATCCCAAGGAAATAAAATATTCTGTTCATACAAAAGAAGGAGTTTAAACACTCCACGGTAGCATGTTTTAGGTCAGCACCACTTTGCTTTCAGGGTTAGGATAGTGATTTTAGTGAGATTTTCATTAGAAAGTACAATGGTCATCGCTAGTGGTTTAATTGTGTCTCTGACCGTAGATGACAGGTGTTCTTTAGATCATGATGAACACTGGCCATGAGCTTTCTGATTGTTCTGTCTCCCAAGACACTGCTTCTTAGGAACTTAAAGCTGTGGTTGGCTTTACATCTGATTTCACTGGGTGCCTTGGCAAAGCATTAACCTCTTTGTGTTCGTTAGTCAGTTGTAAGCTGAGGAAGTTTAACCACGTGACAGCAAAGGTAACATCCAGCTCTAATACTTCATGGTTCTTTTTTAGAACCAACATTTAGAAAGTTTGTGTCGCTACCTTCAGGTAGAAGGTGTTGGTTGTATGAATAATGGCATGTTAAGTGTCCCTGACTGGAGACGTTTTAGCTATTAGGTATCACCCAGGGTTATTTTATTTTCAAAATTTCTTCTTAAGTCTTTATACTTAACCATACTCTTAACTTTTAATCGTGTTTTTTTTTTAAATTTATTTATTTATTATGTATACAACGTTCTGCCTGCATGTGTGCCTGCACACCAGAAAGGAGCACCAGATCTCACTATAGACGGTTGTGAGCCACGATGTGGGTGCTGAGAACTGAACTCAGGACCTCTGGAAGAGCAGCCAGTGCTCTTACCCTCTGAGCCATCTCTCCAGCCCTTAACTACACTCTTCATAAAAAAAAAAAAAAAAAAAGCCCGAGAGCATCAACAATCCTTGTGCTCCTACCACGGAATAGATTCTGAACATTTACTGTCATGTTTAGTGTGACAGGCAGGCTAAAATGACCTAGTGAGTGAAACTGCATGGCTGGGGCCCATTTCCCTGTGCCTTCCAGTTCTTTGTTGCCCTGGTATAGGACTTGGCAGAGTATTCCGGACTGGTGCTGAAAACGTGAGACTGAGGCCCAGGGCTTGTTCATTCCTTTAGCTGGACAGCAGCCAGGCCCAGGAGACAGCACTAAGCCGTGTTGGGGGGTGACTTTAAAGAGAACCCAAAGTTCATGAGGGAAAGCCAAGTTGGGATTCCCAGGTGAGTCCTGCATGGATTTCATTGGTGAAGCAGTTGCTTTCTTGGCTGGCTTTTATTGGCCATGTCACATTCAGTGTACAGTGGTCTCAAAGTTGTTTTAAAGGTACCACATGGTTGTGGATAACTTTTTTAGAGTGCCTGTCAAGGACAGGGACTATGCTTCTGTGTTTTTCTTAAACTAGATGCCGAGTGCTATCACGGTGGATGAAGGGATGGAATGGCTACTCAGTTCGGTTATTGAAAGGATTCTGGGGATACGGGTGCATGTGCTCTGCAAATTGGGCAGTATTATAACGTCTTCAGTTGTATGAGGCCAGTCACGGTTACTTTCATGGGGTGAATGTGAATCCCTAAAAGATTTCCCAACTCCTAAGCCTTGTATGATAAAAAAATGAGTACTATCTTCTGTGGCAAAGCTGGCCTTGGTAAGGACTCTCGAGGAAGTGTTTGACCTGGATTGTCTGCGGGAGCCCTAATTCCAATGACAGATGTCCTCCTCATAAGAACTTGCTTACCAGAGTGAGGCAAAGGACATGTGGCAGAAAAGAAGTGGCAGTGTAGCCACAACACCAGAGAGGGATGAGAGTCGAGTTAGGGAATGACAGCAGCCCCCAGATGCTGAAGGAGGCGGAGAACGGGCTCTCCCCGGGGGGGCCTTGGGAGGAGTGCAGCTCTGCTCACAGGGCTTTCTAACTTCTGCTCTCCAACGTCTAGAATAATGTTGTCACCTTAAGCCCTTGTGGTAACTTGTGAATTTATGTTTTTCATGTTATGTTTTTTCATAACAATCCACCTGTTCTTTTCAGATAAAGGTGTTTCAGCCTATTGCCAATCATGGACGGAGCTGAAGAAAGCAATGCCGACTTCTTAGTTTTTCTCGGTAGTGAGGTGAAGAAAAAGAAAAATTCTGTAGATTCAGGGAGGCCTGTGGATTGAGTTTAATGAAACCTTGCTAAGTAGCTCCAAAAGAATTCCAATTTCCACTCGTTTCACCTTCTACTGTTGATCTAAAAGCAACTGACAACATAATCCACCCGATTTTAAGGTCCAAACTCGGCTTCTGAAGACTTGCTGACACGATTTTCAAATGAGTGCCTGTGAATTGCCCGAGTCTGTTGATTAAAGGTTCTGCGTCCATTTCTCACCCTGCTCTTTGCACATTTCACTTTTCATCCTATAAATTATACCCTTCCTTTCTCTGTACCCAGGCAAGATAATATTTTTATTAAAATGTAAAGGTGATTGGTTTTCTCACAGCACAGCCACAAGGTGCTTGAGGGGATGATAGATTGGCTATATTTAATGAGCTGTGTTTCTATTACGGCTTAGGCGCATTTGAAGCATTACAGTATATAAATTATGGCCTAATTGCCCTTTTGGCTTTAACAGCTCAAAGTACGCTAAGCCTCACGTCTTCATGCTTTGACATTTCTTTCCTTCTTTTCTCTCTCTCCTTCTCTCTCTCTCATTTTCCTCCTTCACTCACTTTGACATTTCTACTGCATGTGCTGTCTATAAAGCCTGCATACCTTATCTGCAATTTCTCTCTGCCTCTCCTGGCCCAGACCTCCCCCTTTTTGGCCACACTCCTTGGCCTCTTTTCCTAGCTGTATTTATGTAGACTCCCCTGCTCTTTACAATGTTTGGCTTGTGTGGTAACACTGTCTTAGATCTAGATGGAACTGGCATTACCCCTGCAGGCCCTGGTTACGGCGTGTGGCGGGCTGAGCTGTGAACACCGATGGGCGAGTGGCTGCAGCTGGTTTTCATTTGGGGGTGGGAGGGCTAAGAAGTCAACACAGGTTGTCAACAAGGGGAGCTAGGACACTGAGCTGTCTGCAGGCAGTGACGTTGCTCATGCCAGGGGCAGCAGGGTGGCATCCTGAAGGCCGCGGATCCAAGCAGATGGTCTGGAATTACCCTGCTTCAGGAGTTCACTTTCGAACACTTTGGGAACTGGCTTTTATCCAAGTCTATGTGCCTATGGGAGTCCAGGGTAGGCAAGAACTTTGAAAACTTCTTGGCCTAGCCTGCCATTATTCAACCACTTAAAGACGTGATCAGAAGTAAAGAGAGAGAGAAAAAAAAGGTAGTGGAGCTTGAGGCTGAGTGGGAAAGAGGAGCACGGTGGCGCTCAAGAGGTGAGAATGAGTCATGAACTCTGGGAGAGGGCGAGGTGGCCACAGTCAGTGTCCTCATCGGAGGAAAGAGTGAGGGAAGTTTAAGTGGAATAAGGCGGAAACACAACCCAAGGCACGGTTAGTGGAGTGTTTTTCTAAAAGGCTTCTGGTTGTGGGTCATAAAATTAACGTGAAAGTTGACTAGGATCTGAGAATCTGAGAAAGTTGACTAGGATCTCTAGCCCAACCCTTCCATGCGGATATAAGAAACAAACCCTCCCACCAAACTCCAGATCAAACAAAATGGTGTCTGCTCCAGAGCTTAGCCCCGGACAACTGACCTGTTATTATTGAGACGGCGTCTCCCTGTGACCCAGACTGGCCTTGAACTCTCAGTCCTCCTCTCTCAGCGTCTCTCTAGCTCTGAATTACATGTGCATGTCAACAGGCCATGTGTGTGTCAGCATGCCTGGCATCAACATAGCACTGGACTCAAAAGATTAGCGGGGGATTGGAGAGAGCTCGGTGGGTGGGTAAGAGCGCTTGCTGTGTAGGTACAAAGACCTGACGTGGGGCTCCAGTTCCCACATAAAAAGCTGGGTGTGGTCATATGCACTCTCTGGTAACTTCAGTGCTGAGTGGGGAGGGGAGGGAAGGGTTTGCAGAACCAGGACGATTGCTGGGATCTGCTGCCTACTAGCCAGGCTGAAAAATGGCAGGTTCCAGGTTCAGCGAGAGACCTGGTCTTAAGGGGGATAGGCAGAACACTTGCCATCCCCCCAGCCCTCTGACCTGAGTGTACACAGGTATGCGCACCTACGTACTCATGTACACACACACACAGACACACGTGGACGCACAGACAGGCAGACACACGCACTCACAGAGTCTTCGGTGTTTTCCTTATCCTTTTTCCTACTCCGTTTCCACTGTCATCATCTATTCTATATTGGGAATGAAATAAGTGGAGTGAATGTTTAAAATTCTGAATTCTACAGTCTCGGGTGGGAAGTGCAAACAGCCACTGCCTTGGTCTGAGAGTCACAGAGCTTGGCCCTGTACTTCTCACTGACAAATGAATAAAGAACTTATCATGAAGTGCCAGGTACTTTACACGCATTAGCTCACTAAATTATTTATTTCTGTAATAATACTAATGCCAGACAATTATTATCACCCCCTCCTTTTTTTTTATTTTTATTTTTTTGAGACAAAGTCATGTTGTGTAGCCTGGATAGTTGAAGGTCAGCCGACCTTGACTTTCCAGAGATTAGCCTGCTTCTGTCTACTGAGTGCTGGAATTAAAGGCGCGTATTACCCTCCTTTAGCCTTCCCAACACTGGCATCACACGCATGACCATCACACCAGTCAAGGAGTACATTTTCTCACCTCAGTAACCACACATTAAAGAAAGGGGTTTGAATCATGAATGATCTAGCTGGATCTAGGTTAACATAAGCAGAGAGTTTAGTTTTCGTTTTCTCTGAGAGAGTGAAGAATTCCTGCACTTTTCTCTCCCTATTGGAACTATCAGTAGACTAGTGGGTAAGCCCAGTATTTGTACCATTCGCTGCTGCTGACACAGATCTTGGGACTAGTGTAATTTACCTGTAATTCACTGCTAAGCCTTTGCTGGAAAACTCAAGGGTTCCCCGAGCTTCACCATTCAGCCATATCCACAGGCCATTGCCTCCGTGCACTCCCTTAATGCCCTCCAGTAGGTGCTCTCACTCTTGCTTGGCTCTCACCCTGTCCTCCCTGCCTCTCCCCTCATCCCTCAAGGAGAGGCGACTCTACCTGAATGAAGTCCAGCACTTGCTGGTGTCTCTGCTTGGCAGCTGCAACCTCGCTGTCTGAGATCGCTTCCCTCAGGGACTGCTGGGTGTTCAGGGAGTCCAGCTCCACAACAGCAGAAAGGCGGCAATACAGACTAATAAATTTCTCTCTGTAGCTGCAAAAATGAACTGGAAAATGGACAAGCAAAATAAAACATGTTAAGATCTGGTATCAAAATAGAGAAATTCATACAGCAGAGAAAACCAGTCGAATGGAAACATGATTTATTAACCCTATCAGTGGAAAATATTAAGCCATAAATAAATTATAAATGTGCTCTTAAGGGGCCAGTTGTCTGGCTTTAGTCAGACAGTGTTCCCTTTTAGGTTACCAGCTCCTCATAAGGTATGGGGAAGTGGGCTGGCTCTAGCTGCAGTTTAGATGGACTTTTCCCTAAAGTTGGGGCCTTTTTCATATATAGTCATGTGCCACGCAATGATTTCAATGATGGCTGCGTATTCAGTGGTGGCCCAATAAGATGATGTCACCAAGTGACATCATAGCCATCCAAATTTGTATAAATATAGTATGTGATTATAGAATAACAAAATTGCCTAATGATACAAGTTTCAGAAGTACTCAAATTGCTATTACACACACACACACACACATACACACACACACACACACACACACTCCAATTGGAAAGTCACTTTAAAGGGAAAACAAAACAAAAACAAACAAACCAATAAAACCAAGTAACAACTTGAAACCTAAATTTGATTTTCAACTAAGTATCTTGCTTACTCTTCTTAGAAAATATGAGACATGCTTTTCTTAGGCTGTCTCTTGTCTAACTAGAAATTTCCCCTGGACCTATTGTATTTGGCTTTGAATTCTTTTTCTGCCCATTTCCTCTTTGCAACTTTGAAGGTTCTTGACCAGACCCTTTTTGTCTGTATATTTGGCCTTCTTTTCTCAAAACAATAATGGGATAGAGGCCATAGGAAAGAGTCTACGCTGCCTGCCCGGCTCTGCCCCTTTCTGGGAGAGGCAGGTTTTTCTACTCTCTGGGCAGCTCTGGCCACACACTATTAGCCTAGGGTTCTAATGTGGCGAGAAAGCGCCCTGATGCAGGGCACTGCGGTTCAGTTCCCCACCCATCACCAATGCTGGAGACTAGTCCTCATTTATTTTGCGTATTTCAGACTTTCACTTTTCAGGCTTTGAAATTAGGGCCACTATAGGCCCTCATGTCTGTTAGAGTATTTTTTCCGTGTTTTCTTGGGTGAGACATTCTAGTAAGACCATCCAGTTCAGTACCCCTGCCTCCCTTAATTACAGATCCCAGTACCTCCGCCCAGCCTTCTGGGGAAGCTAAACCACCATGCTTTAAACGGGGTATCTGTTCATCCCCCCTAGTGAGGAAATCTTGCTCCTTTGCATGTGAGAGATTTCTGTGCATCGCATACCCTACTTGGCTTTCTTGCTTAATATCCTCTTACGAGAAATTTTAGGCCAGTGGAAGGGTCACCTGTACTGTCTTTGTTCATATGGGATAGAAAGAAAACAGAGCGAAGGCTTCAGCTCTTCCTTCCTCTTTACTCTCACTGTGCCCCACTCAGGCTGTGACCTCCCCCTCTCCAGCTTGTCCTACCCTCAGCACTTTTTTATCCTCAGACCTGATCTGAGCTTTCTGTTATCAGCTTCTTCCTTCCTAGCCTTCCTACACTTGTTAGAGCTGATTTCATGTTCTGCCAGTAAATGACAAGATCTTACCCTTTTCCCAAACAGTAGAATTTTCATCCAATCCCCTCACCTAAAACTCTACAGAGGTCCCTCTTTAGGATAAAAATACAGACCCTTTTCCCCCATAAGGAAACCCTTATGGGTCTAGGAGTTGGATGTGAATCTTTAGTTGTGTCTTTCATTACACAGCTAGCCTTGTACGATCTCAGCTTTGATCAAACCAAACTCAATATACTTTCTTTTATATTGTCACACTTTTACAATTGCTTTCTTCATCTTTAGATACCTGTCTCTACCAGTCCTTCCCAGTCTCCTTTTGCTACTGAAAGATTCAATAGAGACAACTTCTCAGTGAAGTTTCCACTGGCTTCTCCTCTCTTCCAGGCAGAACTCATTTCTCCCTTGGGGCCTGTAGAGGAGATGATCCTGAATGTGTGAGAACTTTACCTTGCTCTGTTGTTGTAGATGTGCCTTTGGCTGCTTTGCTACCAGGATAATTTTTATTTCTTTAAAACCCCAAACACCAGAGCTTCTTAACGGACGCTGGTTGAGTAAAGAAATGTCAGCGCTGATGATGAAAAAGGTAGACTCTGGCCCTGAAGACACCCTGTTTTCCTCTCTGGGTGCACTTCTGTCCCTGTGTGCTGGATTTTCTATGTGGAAATGTGAGTTTCAGGACTGTGAAATTTACTGGTGGCACGGAGGCAGGACTCACCATTCCTTGAAGCTTATTTTTGACCCCTGCAGCTCCTTGACTGTCTTTTTGCCTTTCAAGGGGAGATTCTATCCTGTTAGCACTTGACACATGTCCTCCCTTGGTTGGAGATTGAAAAGTCTCACAGCCTCCTTTTCCAAATAAAGTCGTAAACAACAACAAAAGCAGACGTTTTTCTTTCTGAAATATGAACGATGGGTGGGTGGTGGTGGTGCGCGCCTTTAATCCCAGCACTCAGGAGGCAGAGGCAGGCAGATCTCTGAGTTCAAGGCCAGCCTGGTCTACAGGATGAGTGCCAGGATAGCCAAGGCTACACAGAAAACCTGTCTTGAAAAACCAAAAAACCAAGCAAGAAAGCAAGCAAGCAACCAACCAACCAACCCCTCCAAAACCCAAAACAAAACAAAACAAAACAAAAAAACAAAATAAAAATACCAAAAAACCTCAAACAAAACAACCCCCAAACCCGAAAACAAAATAAAAAATAAAAAAACCCAAAACCCCAAATAACAACAAAAAAGCAAAACAATAATTAAAAACCCAAAACAAAGCAAAACCAAAAGAAAATATGAAGGAAAGCCGACTGTGTTAAACTGAAAGATCCCTTTGAAAGAAACACAATCAGTCCTGTCTGAATTCTTAGCGACCAGGATATGCAGTTTTCTCTCAAGGGCCAGGGAATTCAGCTTTCTCTTGCGTTTTTGCGGTAGGGGCTGTGGATCAGTGGGTGGTCTCCCTTACCCGCGCCACCCCATGCCATCCTGCCACGCACCGCAAGTGAGTTACGAGTTTGCTTCAGCTGTAGCACTTTCCCTGCTCTGGTGGTTTCTACCCAGAGCCTTTAATGTCACTTTGACAAATGTTACTTTAACATAGTCTTTTGTGGTTTAGCAATGATACATTTGGTAGCCATCCCCGAGGAAGGAGGGATAGACTGGAAGCTTCTAATTTTTTTTTTTTTAAATGTGAATCACATGCATTTTTACAGACCAACTGGCTCAAGGCGATGCTAATGTCATTATTGGGACTACACGATTTGTGAATAACACACAAACCAAAGCTAATTATCTGGGTGGTGGGTTTTTTTGTTTTTTGTTTTTTTCTATCCCCCCCCCCCCCCATGTAACGCAGTGAGGGGCTAACGTACAGTTGCCTGAGCACCCATAGGACAGTACAGGAGAAAGCGAACGGGCTAAGGCCGTGCAGGTTTGATTTTTGACTGCAGCTGCGCCCTGACTTGCGGCGGTAGGGAGGTGACAATAAGGGCTAACAAGGGCTCTCCAAGAGGAACCAACAGCATGTGTACAGTACCCGACATGCACATGGGGCATCCCAGAATCAGTTTGTTCCCATCTCCCTTCACCTCCCAGGGGGGGAAAAATTGAAACATTTGCTCGTTCAAATATTAGCACCCTGGGGTTAAAATATTTTAAGAACGCCCAACTCTTCAGACTCCCAGTCTGTCTGAGGATCGCGGCCTAGTGGGAGAGCCAAAGAATCAACAAGATAACCTCCCAGGATCAGTTCAGTGCCACGAATCTTGGGTGAGGCGCTCCACAGAGCCACAGTAGTGGATGGACCAACACTTGGAATACAGGAGCTGGCATCTTAAGTCAGGGAAAATGGGAATTAGGGATAAAGGTTGATACTGGGCCATTTCCTTCAAGGCTGGGGTCTGGATTTCATTAAGCTCATTGCTTCCATATCCCACAGGTACCTGAAAACTCATCATCTGTCAAACCGAACTCATCATCCTCCCCTCCCCCATGCTTCTTCCCCCCCCCCCCCGTCACATTTCCTGCTTTGGTAGATGGCAATGCTATCCATCTCCGACTACATTCAGACTCCCTGGCTCCTCCATCTTGCCCCTCAGCTGCATCAAATCAATCACAAAGCTTCATCGATTTTTAACTCTTGAATTGCTTTGCCTCTCCTTCTGCCTTTAAACCTCTGCCGTGCCAGCCTTGATCGAGGTCTTACCATTGCCCTCTCCGACCCGTGAAACCGTATCTTGATGGCCTCATCACCTCTAGACTCAGCCCCTGTACCCCGCTTTTCTGTAATCTGTCCTCGTCTGGACTGCTGAAACCCAGTTCCATCGCCAATATCATCTCATACCATAAAAGTTTTCACCATTCCTTCTTGCCCAAAGGATATAGCCTCACCTCCTTGGAAGGACCGCCATGATTCTGGCTGTCCAGCTTCCCCAGAGCTGCTAAGTGTCCGCCATGCTACTAAGGGCATCCTTAACCAGTTAACTTCTGCTCATGCTGTTCCCGCTACTCAAAATGGCTTCCTTCCTCAGCTTTCGCTTGCACTCTCTGAATTTTGATTATCATCCCCCCCATGATCGGTTAAAATATTGCCACTGAAGGAAGATGGGGGGGGGGTGTTTTTCTGGAATTCAGTGGCTTCCGTCTTACAGCAGGGCTTTCACTGTCTTAGGACTGTTGGTAGAAACACCTCCATCCCACCGGAGTCTGAGATTCTCGTGTGTCCCCTGTGTGTTGTGGATATCTGCAGGTCCACCCAGCATGGTAGCTGGCATGTAGTGGGAGTTCAGCAAGTGTCGTGTGTTTGACCATTTAAAAAAATTTCTTCAGTATTCTGTTCTTTCAGTCCAATTAGCACAAATTACAGAGCCAAGAAAATCAATAAAAATTCAGCTTTTCTCATGGTAGGCTTGCCCACAGAGTCAGGGCAAGGTGACCTCCTCAGTGTAGGCTAGGCAAATCCTCAAGAGGCCACATCATTGGATGGCGTGTCTGAGCTTGTGACGTTGCTCTTCCTCCCCCCCCCCCCGAACAGTTCACACAATGGTGCCTAAGGGCCTCCATACGTGGGTTTTATGGCCTTACAAGGGTCCTGTTCTGCTTTCCCTGAGGAATGGTGGGTGTCAGCCCCAAGGCTGTGGGTCTTTGATGAAACTGGTTCTCTTCGTCTTTGCTCAACGCTGCTTGTCCAGAGCCTGACAACATCTTCCTTTTTCAGTTTATCCTTTAGAGTCCCAAGCAGCCTTCGGAAACAATATTCTGCCGTGCATCCTAGTGGTCTTTACTCCTGGAGTCAGGAGGCTAATCTTCATCGTCTTGCCGTCGTCATGTCTGTTGGGTGCTGGACTCAGCACCAGTGCAGTTTTCTGCTGCTGGCCAGCAGCTTATTTACGATTCACTTAAGGTCACTGGCAGGAACATGGCTGGGCTGCCAAATCTCAAATCCTTCCATGAGGTAGATGATGATGGCTTATACCAGTCAAATGGAAATATAACACACCTCTTTATTATAATTTACATATTCCCATAATTCACACCTTTTCAAGTTTCATTAGAATTCCCTTGTTGTTATTTAAAGTTTTTCCTTGTTCTGGCTGAATTTCCAAAAACATTCTTTTGTTTCTCAGAAATGCTTAGGGTATCTCTACCACTTATGGAATGACCTAGAGTAGAAGGCCCTAGTTTAAAAAAATTTTTTTTTCTTAGCATCTTCCTCAGAGGGCCATGGGTCCAACAGAGCATGGCTCAGGAGTTCCTACAGAGGTTGTCATTAATTTCTTAGTGGGCTGATGCCTAGCAGAGGAAAAGATTGTTTACCTCTTGGAAAGCATTGATTGTTTAAGGACAAGGTGGAGTTTGCTGTGATTCTTACTAAGAGCCTGCAATATTTTAAAACTCATTTCTGGTACAACAAACATTGAACTAGAGAGTGTATCAGTTTCTTTTTACTGGCAATGTTTCTCCATGATCCTATATATATATATATATATATATATATGACATTAATAGAGTTGGATGTGTCAATGAAAAGAAGCCCAACCGAGTGGTCTTCTCCGGAAACTTACATGGCACTCATTAACCAGCTAGATAACCCCATGATACAGCGATGAGAGAGGGCCAAAGGACTATCAAAGTTTGTCTTACCCTGGTAAAAAAAATCTTGACGCCATGAACTGTGAGACACAGGCTTTGATCTATAGCCTATTTTTCATAGACGAAGGCAAGTGTATACAGTCTTAGAGTTGCTTTCAGCAATAAGAATAGGTACAACAGATCAAAGAGGCAGACACACAGTTGGATTCTACCAGATTACCCTGCTGACCACATTTCTAAGTCTGTATTTATGTATTTATCTCTGGGTCCTAGAAAGAACCACTTAAACGTGGTTTGTGGCATCACTATTAACCCGTGAGCTTATTAGGAAAGCACATCTTCAAGCTCATTCTCAGCCTACCGACTCAGCGTCTCTGGGGCTGGGCTCCGGGAATCTATAGCTTAACAAGCTCTCCAGGTGATTCATACGAACATTAAATTTGAGGAACATTGTTCTAGGGCATTGTATCCCAAAGCATGTGCTTTGGGGATTTTTTATTTTTATTTAATAGATGCCTTGCCAGAAATGTTTCCAGTTCTGGTCAGATGAATTTGGAAAATTCTGGGTTAAACAAAGTCCAGCTTTCTTTCCTGGGGGGGGGGAGAAGGGAGCGCCCACTGCATTTTGCAGAGCTTTCAACGCTATACTGTCCAGGATCACGCACTGAGTTTCATGTCAGTATACACAGTGATACCTAAGCTCCCTGTCAGGGCCTCTGTGCTGAAGGAGGTGGCCTCTTCCACTGTGACTTCCTTTCCTGCCTTTGCTGCTCCTGCTTACTCCACACTGCGTACCTGGCTCCCTTGTCCACACACGCTATTACTCGGTGGCCTCCATGCTCGCTCTTCCTGTTGTCATGTTTCCGCTGCTCAAACGTAACCTCTTCCCAGAGGCCTTCCCACGTCGCCCTACAGAGGGTTGCAGCCCTGTCGCTTCACTCTGGCTCCCTTCCACGGGTTATCTTCATGGCCCTTACATCTCTGGTGCTCACGTCACCTGTCCATTGGTTTATTATTTGCCCCCTCCCCCCCCACAGATGTGTACTCTGTGAGGAGCTGATGGGTTTTCAGGGCCTCACAGTAATGCCCGGCACAAGGCATTATATGTTGATGGGTAGACAAACGAACGGCCAGAGGACAAGGTATTCTGGTGGGCTTCGCCATTTGCAGTGTGGAGGGGAACAAAGAGCAACAGGACAGAGGGTGGCTGGTCAAGGAGAGTGTGTGACCTCCACAGGATTCATAGGGCTCTTCCAAATGTCTGTGGCCCACAGGATCCTAGGAGGCCTATACTGTTCTAATTGGTCCCAAATCAATGATTGTTCCACCAGTGTCACTGACGCATGGAGACACAGATATTTCTCTCTCTCTCTCTCTCTCACACACACACACACACCTATAATCAGGGAGAAGATGTGATTCAGGCTAGCTCCACAATGAAGCGCTTTCCTTCTATCTTTTCCTTTATCTATCCTAGGGGAATCATTTGTTTCCTCAGCTTTAGTGGTTCCTTGTAGAACCTGCTTAAGCTTCCCTGGTTGGCCCCTGGTTGGCTCTCTAGCATTTCTGCTGCCAATGTGACATTTACACTTTGAAGTTGACTTGGCACCTTCCAATTCAATATGTTTAAAGCTAAAAGCACCCAAACAGTGTCTCTGGTCTCGGATGCTTCTGGTAAAGGCAGCATCATCCTCACGGTCCCCGAAGCTGAAAACCTCAGAGGCGATCTCCATAGGTTTCTTTCACTGGTGCTAGCAATGCTCACTCTTGGTTACGCTGTTTCCTCTTTTTACCACAAGCTGTCATCCTCCCACCGGACTCTTAAACTCATCTCTGAAGGTTTTGGCTCTTGTCTTCCATCGACATTTCACACCTCTCTCCCCAATGCTAGCAAGCCAGCATGGCTCCTCCTTTCTATTTAGCTGAATGTCCTTTCCGTGCCTCACAGTTCTCTGGCCAAACCAAACTGAACCTCTTGTTCTTTCCGACCCTTCCTGACTACTACATTTTCATATCTTTGCTACTTCTCCCCCCTCCCCCCGACAAGAAAGCTTTTCTTTTTATCTATGTTTATCCTCCTGCCCATGCTTAAACAGCTACATCAAATATACCCTAGGGAATGCGCTAAATGGTCGTGCTGAGGGCTTTGGGGGATGGTATGGTCACTGTTATTAATCAATGGCATAGCAAAAGTGTGGAAAGGTTAAGTGAGTGTCATACAGTAGGGGACCCAGGACTGGCTAATCTTTGGCTGCAAGTCAGCTTCTAGCTTCTCTTAGGAGGGCTCCTGACTCTGGAAAACAGCAGTTGCTGTTCATCACCCTTTGGGTGTCTAAACTGCTTGTTGCATGGGCAACTAAGTGGCTTAAGCAATTTCCCGAAAAGACAAATCCGGATTCAGATGCTCAGAACTCCGAGTGAAGTTTCAGGCACTTACCTTGTGTGTTAATAAGTCAAAAAAGGGACCTGCCTCTATTCTACCCACACGCTCACTCAGCCTCCCCCAAATTGCACAATTTCTTTGAATTGAGGGAGCCCTTGCTAATTGCCTCTTATTGGTCTGTTACAAGAGAAGCACCTGAAAGGAGACAAAGCCCCCCTGTTGACATTCTCAGTGGGCAGCAGGGGTCTCTGCAGAAATTGCAGCCAGGCTATTCATTTGGAAGGCCAGGACAAGATCCTCCACCATCCAGATCCTTCATATTAAGACCACAGCACTGCATCCTGGGAGATCTTGTCCATTTCTCAAATTGTCTAGGCTATTTAATACCAATCTGCTTATCTAATAAATCAAAACTACTTATCACCTGGTTTGCTCCAAAGTGATATAAACTCTCCATATTAATTTCATTGTTATTTTTTTCCCAGTTGGCTGTGAGAGGGGGGAGGGGGAAGGAGGGAGGGAGAGAGAGAGAGAGAGAGAGAGAGAGAGAGAGAGAGAGAGAGAGAGAGAGAAGAGGGCTTTTCATGAACACAACATTCTTGTATTTATAGTCTAAGAAGTCAGGAGGGAGGCAGTAAGTAAGCCTGATAACTGAATTTTCAGTTTAGAATTCCTTGCTCTCCACAGGGCCTTAGCTGCTCAGGCTAGTCCCGGAGCCTCGATTTTTGCTCACACTTGTACACAGTTCTAGGAAGGGTTGTTGCCAAAGCCATCATGTGATTTACTGACCCTCCACTGGGACAAGGGGGAACAGATATCACTTTGTGATTTTATTATAAGGAGGCTGGGTTAATATTTCTAGGTGAAACAAGCTACTATACCGAGTTCAAACATCTGAAGAGGGAGGTTAAGAAACCCTGAGTGTGGGCTGTAAGGATTATTCTGTCCTGGGGCTGTACAGACGTCGTCTGAGGCAGGGAGCAGGAGAAGAAAGGACACATTGTGACCCATTTCCAACACCTCCTGTGTGTAGAGGCGGAAGTTCCTTGCCTGCAGAGGGACACGCGCAGAGGAAAAATAGGAGAGTTACAACATGGCACTTACATAAACAACACCAAACCGGCATAAAACATCTAACAAAATTACACAACTTCAAGCTTGGAATTTTTATACAACATAAATATTAGGGTTCAGCCCATTTAATAATGCTATATAAAATCAAGATTTAAGGCAGTAATGTTCCACATAAACTCTGAAAACAACATTTATGCTTCTTATAAAAGCAGAAAATGATTGCATTCTGTGGGCTTTTCAAAATGATGAATATAATTACATGAAGCAACAAAAATGGATTGAATTAAAAATCCACTAGTTTCAATTTAAGTTGGTTAAGGGGGAAAAATGTAGTTTCTGGCCAAGGACTGAGAAAAATTTACAAGTATAAGAAAAAAAAAGGTTGTATGCACTGTTATGCAGTTAGGCAGCCTTCTCCCAACATGTATATGTAGCCCGAGTCACCAATGAAATACGAGCTGTGTCAAACCTGCTAAATCCAAGAAACCCTTTAATAGTACCTACTGTCACAAGGAGTGCTGCTGTGTTCTTATTTTTTTTCTCCTTGTGAGCCGAGTGCCACCCCCGGAATAATCCAGTGGCTCCCATAGTGTCTTCAGCATCTCTTGCAATTTAGTCTGTATGAGTGTTGGCAGGGTCACACTGTCTGTGAAGCATGGACTTAACATCAGCCGCAGCCTAATAGACGGACACTTTTGGAGTTGCTGGCTTACACCCCTGCCTTCGTGTGGCCGGCTTGTAACTCTTCCTCTTATGAAAAGAGAACAGTGCTGTGACTCTCTCGTGCTCTGTGTTCATGTTGTGATGGGAGGGACAGGAATGGTGAGCAAAGGCAAACCAAACCAAACCAAACCAAACCAAATGGTAGACAACCCCATCCCTGAATTCAGTGTGTTGTTAGGTTGTATTAAACCACTAGACAGAGCCTAAAACAGTTTTACTCTTCCCATGCCAACAGTTTCCCTTGATGGTCTGACTTATAGAGGACGGGTCTGCATATTTTCATTTAAATAATGATTTTATTAATAACAGACATGAAATCAGTTGACCATTGTTTTAAACCCCATGATTATTCTTTTGCTCTTAAATAATTGGTGTATCTAACTATACTGCTGTTTGGTTATGCATGCATGTATGTACACATTCTCACATCTCATGCTGTCCTGAAACTGAATCTTGCCATCTTTCAGGGTAGGCCAGAGGGTCTTCCCTTGCTTGGTCAGAGTACCCTATAGTGGGGGTCTGGAAACTCTGGAAGAGGTTGATATGAAGGAACAAGGGGAAAAGTGCCAGAGCACAGCCTGGGTCAAGCTGTAGGCATTAAATCCAAAACATGCGTGTACAGGCAGAGTGGTACTTAAATAAACGACAATAAACATACGTAGATATATATGCCTCTTGAGTAAGTTTTATGATACGACTCAGTTTCCATGAACCATAAAAAGTAGATAAAATGGTAAAGCCCAGTACCTGGTGTGGAGGTATATTGATGTGCTTCAGGAGAGCCTTCACTGCCATCTGGAGCTCATAGAAGAACAATTGCACGGGGCAGTCAGCATTATGATCCACACTTTCCATAGATTCGGAGCCAGAAAGCTTTTGGATCCATTCCCACTCCTCTCTGTATGTTGAGTCAAGTTAAAATTAGAAATATAAGAAAAGTCCAGAATCCAGCTCAGAACTTTCTTGGTGTGTATGTCCAGAACCTGAACAGTCACTTCTCGGTGGTTTAAAAAAAAAATCACTATTTATGGAACTTGAACCTTTTGCTATCTAGATGGAGTTCAAACGGGCTGTTTCTGAGTTCAGCTTAGCTCACCTATCGAAGCACCTGTCCCTCTGAACAATAGGCCTGCAGGCTTGTGTGGATCAGCTTTGAGACTGAAAGCTGTCAGGTGTTCATAGTCACTTCCTGACTGTCCTTATTTTCCTACCTCTGCGGGTCTCTGATAGTTCTAAGAGCCCACGTTTTACCACAGGGGCATCTACTGGTTAATTCTACAGTTGGCTAACCGCAGGACTCCGGTCCAACTCAGGCAACAAACCACATGGCACATTTCAGCCCTGGCCTGTTGTAATCATGGGGACTATTTTGGTTTCCTTCCCTTTCCAAAAGCTTGAGGAGAATCACAAACAGGAACACCAGACAATTCCAATAAAAGGAACCAGGGGACACACATCACTGCTTCCTTCCTCCTCCCAAACCCAGTCATCTGTGTCTTCATTCTGCATGCTCTATAGTTCTTCCTAATGAACTTTTCCAAATGTCAAGCAGAAGGGAAGGGGAAAGAATAGAGGTGGGAGGAAAGAACATCTGGCTGGTCCCCCAAAAGCCACTCTTCAAAAGGG
Organism: Meriones unguiculatus; assembly: GCF_030254825.1. Taxonomy (NCBI): domain Eukaryota; kingdom Metazoa; phylum Chordata; class Mammalia; order Rodentia; family Muridae; genus Meriones; species Meriones unguiculatus. The sequence goes on along the minus strand of NC_083355.1, from coordinate 31,367,612 downwards.
GCGTGAAAAGATCAAGGTAAATGCCTCTTGGGCAACATTGTTTCCACAGGTAATTTGCACAATTTTCTAAACACGCTCAGTTGGCCCCGTTTCTCCCTCTAGCTCCACAGGGAGCAGTAATGGGCTCTCAAGAGCAGGCTAGTGAGCAAAGGAAAGCCCTCCTCTTCATGGTGGAAGATTCTCACCAAAGGTCCATCCCAGCCTGGGCTCCAGTCTCTGGGTCAGAAAACCAAATTGACTACGCTAGAGGAGGTTCATTAAAAAAAAAAAAAAGGCAAGAGAAACAAACAAGTCAATCAACCACCCCCCACCACTCTCTCACTGCCCTCTTAGAAAAGTTTCTGTTTTTAAGAGATCTGTTTCATTTCAAGTCTCATACTGGACAAGACTATGGAAAAATCTATCATTTGTTCCAATAAGAAAGCGAGAGAGAGAAAAAAAAAAACCAAACTTAAGTCTTATTGCAATTTGGGCATAGTTTTAGCTTCACAAATAATGGAAATCCTTGAGAGCCTACTTGGGAATGGTTTTCCTTTTCTCATCACTGATACACAACTAGACGAGAGGCTTAAGATTAGCCTCATATATGCTAAAACGAGGTCTGGATCCAAATTAGAAAATCACCAGTAAGAGCCTCACTGTTGCTAACTAGTCAGTGTGGGCTCTGAAGAAAGAAGGAAGGCTGGCACAGTCTTTGTACTAGTGAATCTTGGGACCTTGGAAAGGGAGAATCTGTCGATATAATCACTAAAGGATGGTGACTAAGACTCTACGACGCAAATCCAGACACGGGTGAAAATGACCATTGTCGAGTCAACTCACAAACAAGCCTTGCAGTCTTCTGGAAAAGACTCTGAAGCTACCAAACGTTGATGGTGGAAATGACCACCAGAGGGCAGACTTAAGGCCCTGGTGCAATTGATGAGTGAAGGAGGGGAGTGGGTGGTCAGGGAGTACTCAGGGACTCCCACATCTCTCCCACCTCAACTGTCTTCTTCGTTATCCCTGGCAGTGCTCATGCAACCCTGTGAGGCGCTCTAGTTACTGAAGTCTAGCCATGGTAGACACCACATTTCAAAGGGCCAAATTTTGTTTTTGTTAAGCAAGTCAATACTTGTAAAGAACTTGAGAGTCAAGTTTGCATTCTTTGATGCCTAAGGAAATCTGGAGACCTTTTTTCCTTTTATTATGTGTTCCTCCTTTTTCTTTATTTTCATGTTGAACACAATTCAGTTCATTACAGTAGATGAATGAGAGCCCTGCTATTAGGGTCAGTTATAAAGTTGAGCCAGATTACCAAGACGAGGCAACTGTCCCAAAACTAACAAAGTAATTCACCAAATGCCAAACCATAGAGGAAATTTCTGAGTGTTTGGGCCTTGATACTTCTGTTCTTCCCTAGAGAACTGTCAGACATGGAGGAAACATATAAAGCCCTAAAGGCAGGGAGAGCGAGGGAGTTAGGAGTGGGTAGAATGAAATGGGTGGGGCTCCTTTAGATCGGGTAGAAGCATTAGCATCACCAGAAACCATCCTTCTCGGCGATATTAGAAACAAAGATCAAGAAGGGCATAACTGTTTCCAGTGCAGAGGAAAGATACTGGGAACAGCAGTATGCAAAGACAAGTCTTTGTTTGTAAACGGGTGGAGCATCCCTGGTTGCACCCTGAGTGGGGCAAGAAGGGACAGTGAAGGTGCAACGCCTCCTTTTAGTGCCTTTGCTCCTCCCAGTTGTCCGTATCTTAGGTGCCAGGACTCCATCTTGCTGCGGAGCATCTCCCCAGGGATGCCACACTGGTAGATAGAGAGCCCTTGACTGTGAGCACAGGAGACCAAAGAAAGTCCCAACTCTGGACCACTTACTTGGAGATGTTGCTGTTCTCGCGGATCTTCACGTGGCAGAGAATGTTGGGTAACTTTTGGGTTACAAGCACTTTGATCTGATCCACAGAACTGCATAGCTTTAGGTATCCTAGATACAGCCCAGGAGAGAGACGCTGATGACTCCTCTTGTGGTAGGAGAGGAGATCCTGCAAGGCAGAGTGAGAAAACGGGAAAGCGTACAGTCATCCTTCAGGGCTCTCAAAGCCTGTTCTTCTAGGTGGGCCCGCTGTGAGTGACCGACATAAGAACCCTCCAGCACCACCGCGAGTAGAGGAAAATTGTTGAGGTTACTGCCTGTCTCAGGTGCAAGAAAATGACCTCTCCGAGTCAGGTAATCAGTCTTTAATATATATTTTAAATGTTCGCTTTTCTCAGATTTCTGTGCCAAGGGTAAGTTTGTGGGTTATGACAGGGAATAGGGCGCTGCTGGGGGAGGCAGACGGTAAAGAAGGATAGCGCTCACAGTATCTGTCCTTAAGGAGGGGGCTTATAGTTTAGCTGTGGAAAACTAAACATTTGTCTGTATAAATGCTGACAAAATACATTATTTTTAACATTAGGATCATTAAGGTAGAAAAGTTCACTTTAAAGAAAATGATTTAAAATAGAATACAAGTAGTAAGCATCACTTAAAATAGAATACAAGTAGTAAGTATCACTCTTTATTTCAAAAATTCAAAAAAAAAACATAGCACTAAGTGGTTCACTTAATTTTTAAAAACCATTAATAGTTATGTTGCATTTGTAATTACACAATAATGCTAAGAGTGAAGAAAGAATGAGCTGACCATTGGTTCATTTGGATTAGCATTTTAGACCCCATTGTATGATACCTCATGACACTTTTCATATTTGACTTAGAAAACAAGTTTAACAAAGGTATTCAAAGTCTTCCCATCCTTTTCCTGAGACCTTTAAAATGTTGATGTACAAGTAATGTCCTTATGAAGAGCTGGTTCATTTTATGTTCTTCACCCATTCACTGTTTTATCATGTCTGGATTCTCAATGATCAATGACTTTGCATTGACCATGACTTTGATTGAGTCTCCTTATTAATAAGCTTCAAATAAGCTTTTCTTCTTCTTCTTTTTTTTTTACAAGGTCAAAACACGACATGATTTTATGTTGAATTTGTATTATGCTGTCATGTGAAAATGTCCCACAAGGTGAAAGGAGCTGTTAATATGCTAGGGTATGCCAAGTTAAGGGCAGTGATATGGCTGAATGGGATTTTGGTTGCTGTGATCAGTTCTCAGTGGCTTTTGTGGGTTCTGACTTTTACCTCTCTTCGCAGCTGCAGAAACTCAGATGACAGACAACTAATATTCTCCCCTGCCCCACTCCTTGTGTGGGTAGACTCATCTAGTACCTAAGCCTTTGGACAGCAGGGTTTGGGGAAAAAAAGTGAAAAGTGATGAGTTGGTTAACTGATTAGAGGGGAAGGTTTCTGGCTTTCAGAAAGCATGGAGTAGGTAAGAGGATAATCAAAATGCACCACCACAAAAAAATAGTAAGTAAATGAGATGATAGATATGCTAATCAGCCCGATTTAATTATTTCACATTGCATGCACATGTGAAAGCATCGCTCTGTACTCAGTTAATGGTTATAATTATGGCTTTTCAATTAAAAACAATGTTAAGAAAGACGAATTAAATTTTTAGAAGAGTAAAATCAAGGGAACCAACTTTTACCACTAAATGTGAAGAGGACAAGAATTAAAATGGAAACAGACACCCGAACCTATACATAAATCTTTATGGAAGAGGAAGGATTGAAGCGTCCTGGACAGATTCTCCCTGAAGCAACGACTCCTCCTCGGTCGGGCTCACTGTCTTCAGTGTGCTCTGCATCATACCCTCTGTCCTGTCCATCACCCGCAGGGTGTTCTGCCCAAAAAGGAGCACCCAGGCCTTAGGTAAACAGGCTTCGATGCCTCCTCCCAGGAGGCCAAGAAAGGCAGGAGAGTGAGCAGACCCATTACACAGGGCCGACTTAAGTTTTGTAAATGGAGGCGCTAAATGAACTTGGCGGAGACATTTTTCCTTTTCTGCTTTTCGTTTTGCACAGCCGGGAGTTAAGCCCAGATCCTCACACATCCTCAAGTGCGCTGACACAGAACCACAACCAGTCCCTTTGTCTTCTTCAACTAGACAATGAAATTAGTGAGAAGGCTGTTTTTCTTTTAATTGTTTGTGCCAGGAATATTTGTGTGTGAATTAGTATACGATGTGGAGGTCAGATCTCTAAGACAGAGTAACAGAACAGGGACAAGTTAAGAACTGAGAGACAGGCATATCAGGATATTCACAAAAACAAAGTCTAAAATAATGTCCAAAAGGCACTTGGCAAAAAAAAAAAAAAATAGAGGAAACATAATATGATCAAGAAAAATTACTATGAATTGTAGGGATGGGTGAGCCTGAATTTAGCAGTGTTTCCCCCAAGTCTCTTCCAGACAGATTGTAGGCAAGTAGTTGAGTAGAAGAGGTTTGGCCAAGGTTATTGTTCTGGGAAGTGAATAACATCAAAGGATGATAAATGATTAATGTGAGAAGGGAAAATAGAAGTATTCCAATCAGCAGAGTCTGATGATCTGTACCCTAGGGGTACAGGCAGATGTGGCTATAGACCCACACGCTGTCACCTTTGAGACCTCATGGAGAGTGGAAAAGGTCCCTAACGACAAGGAAAGGGCAAATATGCCCATCTTTGCAACAGAAGCAGGGACAACACAGGATGTTGCTGGTAATTAAAGACCTTCAAATTATTGATCTTTGGGGGAAAATGAGAAAGAACCACCACACAATCAATTTTCACCTAACCAGGCAATCCCAAGGCACCAGAGAGGAGTCGGTATGGATTTATGAAGAGAAAGTCACTTTTCGTTTCCGATAGCAACAAAATAGGGATCTACAAGAGCAGGGTGAAGCCTCCAATGGAATCTATTCCACTGGATAATGGGGGAAAAAGCGGATTCTTGACCATATTGCTTTAACAAACCAGATAACTGGGTTGAATGCTTGCGGATAATGAAGATGATATGGGAACAGCAGACAGATTGAGTGATAGCCCAGTAGGGAGTGGTCCCAAGGGCCAGTGTTTTCAGCTCATTTATTGACATTCTGGACAAAGCAAATCAAGAATGTGTGTATCAAATTTGTGGGTCCAAAATTTGGTGTGGTTTGGATTTTCTGGAAAATAGCAGCGAAGCTATGAATGCCCCAGTGCGTTGGAAAAATAAGCCTATCATAATTAGGGTTGAAATGTAATAAGAACATGTGCTTGTGAAGACCCAAACGCTAGGGTACAAATATAGGATGGGTAAGGGTGTTAGAGAGAAACATGTGAGGGTCGGAGCCGACCACAGGTCAAATGTGAGTTAGGAACATACTGTGGTTACGTAAAAACCAACACCACTTTGGGACTGGGAAATTCACTCTTTCGTTCAATTTTTAAAAAGAATGTTCCTGAGCGCTTACTATGTATTTTTGTGTCTTTACATAGTCATTTATCCTTTATTAGTCAGAATGTTTTTGGAGCCTGAAAAATGAATGGGAAGAGAAAGCTGTCTCATTCACATAATCTGAAGCACCAAGAAAGGCCTCTAAGACCAAGCTGAGTGCCGATCACCTGATTTAACCTCTAACCTGTATTCCCAGGCTCTGCCTTCCATCTACCCCTGTCCTTTTGTGTCCCCTGTCTCTAGACACAAGGAATTGCTTTTTCTTCCCCAGCATGGACCCACTTGCTTGCAGCCTCCTGCTTTTGTTTCTGGGGTGAGGGTGGAACCTCAGGCTGGGCATGTGAAAGGAGCCCCCCAGCACTGAACTGTATCCTCTGCCTTCTCTCTTGTGTTTCTATTTTCATGCATGCAGGAAGAGGGCACCAGATTTCATTACAGATGGCTGTGAGCCACCATGTGGTTGCTGGGAATTGAACTCAAGACCTTTGGAAGAACAGCCAGCGCTTTTAGCCACTGAACTATCTCTCCAGCCCCCAGAGCAATCCAGTCAGACTCGCTTTCAGTTTTTTGAGACAGGGATTCTCTGTGTAGCGCTGGCTGTCCTGGAACTTGCTCTGTAGACCAGGCTGGCCTCCAACTACTCATGTTTCTAGATATGGGCTCGGTAACTTGCCGAGGCTCGCTTTGAACTCACTGTAACCCAGACTTGTCTCAAACTTGGGATCCTCCTGCCTCAGGCACAGTAGCCTTGCACTACCAGGTCTAGTTCTTTTACAAAGCACCTACATACATGCCAGGGATTACGCTAGGTTGTTGATGAACAGACTTATCTTTTCTTTTGTGAAACTTACATTCCAGTGCAAGGGAGAAAGCCCTGAGCCGGTTTTTCTAATCAGCTTAATAAGGTCCATATGAAGATTGTGTGAGGCCAGTGTGAAACTCAAGGGAGGCTGAGGCTGCTCTCCCAGCTCCTGTCTAGTCTCTGCTGTGTGTTCTCTCATTTAATGCTTCCCTCTCCCCCTTCTCTGGCTGTTTTTTTTTTCTCCATCTGATAAACTTAGCTTCCCCTCATAGCTCAGCCCAATGCCCCCTCTTCTGCAATGCCTGATATTTCCAGGCAGAATTAATGGCTGCTTTGTGTGTGCTCCCATAGTACACTGTTTGTCCTGCTATCAGGCTCTGGTTTAATTCTGCCTTGTATTACCGTGATTTGTTTACAAGTCTGTCTCCCTCCCTTGACTGAACTCCTTGAGAGCAAGGGCCTTGACTCACTCATTTGATTTTCTTATAGCACCTAAAAGAGAGCCCGCCACCTTGTTGATGTTGCAAAAACATGTCTGGGAAAGGTAAGGAGGTGTGGGTGAGGTCTGGGCCTGGGTCTTGCTGATATGGGGTCTGAGAATCTTCCACTCAGTCTACCCTCGATGGTCAGTTATCTTAAGAGCCTGCTAAAGGAATAATAAGGCAGCTGCTTTGCTGGTAACCACAGGAGGGTTTTTTCTTTTTTGTTTTTGCTGTTGTTGTTTTATTTGTTTGTTTGTTTTTCTGGGTAAAGCAAAGAGAAACCAGTTGTGTCACAAAGGAGGGGCTGGTGGTCACTGTGGGCCCAGGACTAATTAGACCAGAAAGTATTTAAATTTTCTGAATTGTTTTATGGCTTTTTTTTTTAAAGGAGAATTTTATCCTAAATTCCACATTTCCAACTGTTTTTGAAAAAGTGGAAAATGTTTTGACAATGGAACTATGTTCGCGCACCACAGTGGGCTGGAGTCGACTGGGGGCTGCCCTCTTCCTGTGGAAGGATGACTGTAGATTACTGTAGTCTCTATTGCTCCTGCCACTTCTTCCCTCAAACTGAGGCGTAACTCATAAATTTCATCTTCATAGAGCATTCGACTCATTGGTGCTTAGCATACTGACAAGGTTGTGTAGCTGCCAGTCCTAACATCCAGACCTTTTTAATGACTCTAGAAAGAAGCGTCACATTCATTACTCACAATTCTCCAATCTTTCTTCCTTGCACCCAGGCAATCTGTCTCGTTGACCTTGCTCATTACTGACATAGCCTATGAACGGAGTCACATAAGCCGTGATATTTTCTTTCTGGCTTCTTTTGCTTCGTGTGGTGTTCTCAGGCTCATCTAGGCCGCAACATGGATTATACTACGCTCACGTACACGGCTGAATAATTTCCCACTACATGGCTGTACCCTGTTTTGTTCACCCATTTACTAGCTATTAGAGATTGGAGATTGTTTATATCCTTTGGTGCTTATAAAGGTTTATATCCACATGGGTGAACTCAGTTGTTTCTTACTTCCATCTCAGTTAGTTCTTTTCCAGTAATGGTTCTGGTTCCTTTTGGATAACTGTATTAAATGGGGGGGGAGGGGTGCTGGTGTAGTAGGAACATACAAGTAAGACAGCAGAGAAGGCAGAAGAGGTAATATACGCTGGGCATCTAGTTGTGACAGGAAAGGCCTAAAGAAAGGGAACAGAAGGCAAAGATGGGCAAGTTTTCTTAGAGCAGCCTTTGGAGAAAGGAGAGAGAGTGCATATAGCAACGCAGCAGAAAAGGAAGGGCTCCAGCCTAGGGGGTGTGGGTGTTCCATCTTACTCTCATTTTTTGGGTAATCAAGGTACACTGTATCCTTGATATGTATATCTTTATATCTGGCCTGGACACAGAATTATGTAGCCTCAGTGGCTTTTCATGAGAATCGATGCTAACATAGACATGTCAGGGTTGAGTATATAGTACACATGCATGAGGTTAATGGTCTTAGACAACAGACAACTTCACATGCAAGATATCCAGTCCCTGAAGGTCACAGAGTGAGCACCACCTCAGAGCAGCCTGCTTGTTGGAAATACCCGCACTGCCAATCAGTTCGCTCAGCGGGACTCTAACTTGTTCATAACACTTCTTTTATTTCCCAAGCAAACAAGAGGATCTCCCAGATATATGAGAGACGGCCATTTTGGAAAGCCTGAGACTTGAGAAGGTTGGGAATTTGAGGAGTTGGATGTTGGAGTTTCCCAGGGTCTCCAGAGATGAATAGGTTCGTTGTGGGGTAAGATTTTGTTGAAGCCTTCACCTGTTTTGAATATCCAGTTGTGAATCATATAATTTTCGTACAGAGTTTCTCACTGGTTATGAAAATGTAAGTGAGGTGATAAAATGCCTCAAGGGATGACCAGCCAGGAGCAGAGGTCTCCCCAGGAAGTTAGAGGAGTTGGATTAAAAGTGACCTGAGTGGAGAAGTAATAAAAATGGTGAACATTTACTGCGTTCATTACTGTCCTGATGCTTACATGCTATTTCCTCTCATTGTCATCAGACTCCTGTGAGGAGGACATTTTTTTTTCCTCAGAAAAGGAGACAAAGGGTGAAGAATGATCCCCTCTGGCCACATAGCGGAGGGGATGGGATTGGAACGTCATTCAGTCACCCTCGTTTTAAAAGGATACCGGCAATGTGTTGTGAAGCGCCAGGAAGAAGTCAAGACCTCCTCTGGGATGCCTTATGCCCCTTGCTTCTGTGGGAGAGGAGAGTGTGGCTTGTCACTGGGACATATCCAGCCATCTTTGGACCACCAAGGTCTAGCTCAACCATCATGTTGAGTTAGTAAAGACAACTCCTGATAGAATTTCGTCTCCAGTCTTCAGAGTTTGGCTACTCACCCTAAGAGCCTTACTCTCCATTTCCTGTCCAGCATAAGACCTGCATGGGAGGTGGGAGAGAAAAGGTGGGGGGAGGAGAAGGGAGAGGGGGTGGGTAGGAATGACATCAAGCAGGAATGCGCCAGTCAGCGGGGGTGAATTTTCCACTTGGATCTGTGTGGAAACCTGATCCCGCCTCTATTTTTGGTCTCCTTCTCTAACAACCTTTCACCAGATTGGAATTTTTCTGCACCTGTAACACATTTTTAATGTAATAAGTCTAGGAGAAACCAGGTATTATATCATGCTGGGGCCTGTGTTTCTAGCAGCAAAGGTAGGCCAGACCCCAGTTTATCCCTATAGGGGATTAGTGTATTAGTCACCCAGTAAAAACTAAATTTATTATGATTTCTTAAATGTTTCTTTTAGCACTTGCTTATAAAAGGCAAAGAGAGGAGCCATGAGTGTGTCTGTGTTCCCTGCTCCCACTCTCTTCACACATGCACATACATTCTGTCAATTTCCTATGAACCTAAATTTTACAAAATCAAATCCAGAGCTATTGGTCTTGACCATTCTGATTACCTTTGCCGTGTTGGGCTTTGTCCTCGTTTGGACCAGGGCAAGCAGTGACTGGGCTCATTCTTGCATTAGACACCCCTTGGGAGTGAAAGGGAGCAAGCCATTTAAGGCAAACATGGATCACTAGTGTGGCTGAGGTTGGGGTTTGTCTGTTAGGAACAGGGCTCTTCCATGTACAGAAGGGACTCATTGCAGACAGACTCCCATGGTTGCTCAGTGCAGATGCTTTTCCACATAACCGGTGAATTCTATACAATCAGTGGGTTAACACACACACACACACACACAAGAAAGACAATGAAGCAGCTTAAAGTCCATGTCAGATATGAAATTATGAGGCACTGCCACATCACCTATTAATCTGTGAGCCCCTGGGGCAACCAGGCCTGCGTCTGGTCCTGCCATCTAGCTCAGGTCTGCGTATGAGTTGCTCCAGTTTGAATTTTGGTGGTTGCCGGAGGCTCTCATCTCCCATCATTCACTAAAAATGCTAAGTGAGTGTTTACTCTCAAGTCTCCTCCTCATACCACAGGGTATGACTGACAGCTGAAAGAAGCCTCCCTGCATCGGATGATCTGAGCTGAACTCTCAGTTTTGGCACTTTGTTGTTGTTGTGTCTAGGGCCACACTCTGGCTTGTAGCACCCGAGGCTAAAGTAGTTTCTGGTCCTTTCTTTCAGAAAAAGAAGAGAGGGCTGGTGAGATGGCTGAGTAGGTGAAGGTGTTTGCCTTCAAGCCTCATGACCTGAGTAGGATCCGGGGACCCACAAGGTAGAAAGAGAGAGCTGGTCCTTGTAAGTTGTCCTTTGACCTCCCCGAGTACAACATGGCACACTCCCTCTCTCTAATAAAGAAATGCTACCCCCCAAAAAAGAGTATAAACTTTCAAATGTTAATTGATGGAGTGCCGGAGGCTCTGAAAAGGGGCTTGTACAGATGAAGGACTAAGTGGGGCCAAAGCTTCATGAGCCTCACCCAGTTAACCCTTGTGTGCTACCCTGTGTCCCTTAACCTCTTTGAGCCTTGATGATCTCATTCCTAAAATGGGTTTAATTGTGCCCTGCTGTCTTAAGAGAGTGTTATGAAGAACAGGCAAGAATAAACATGTAGGTGTGATCCCTGTACTGTCACGCTCCATTCTGGTATTGAGTTAATGCTTGTCACAGCCTCTGCAGATTCCCTACTTGACTGACTCAGTTCTTCTCGCTGGCTCATCGGTGTTAAGGTTTGAATCTGAATCCTAGGTTTGAATCCTTAGCTTCACGTTTTGATTTCTTATTCCCCGGACTGGTAGAATCTTGGAGGGCAATGGGACCTTCAGGAGGTAGGACCTGCCTGGAGGAAGTAGCTCACTACCAGAGGGTCTTTGGAGGTTGTTAGCCTCACCTAACCCCTAGTTCTGGCCCCCGATAGCTTCGTGATCTGTGACAACGTGAACAGCTGTTGCTTCAGGCTCCTTCTCGAATGGCTGAGCCATTGTGCTATGCCTTTCTTATTGTGATGGACTGTAATGCTCCAAGACTCTGAGCCAAAAGAAACCTGCCCCCTTATGTTATTTCTCTTGTCGTATTGACGTGAAAGTGATCGGTATAGTTGTCAGGGTATTTTCAGAGCGTCCACCCTTACACTGTTTGATCAGATCTATATTTGGACAGAGATGGATGCAAGTGAGCCACAGCATCACTCCTACACGTGGAGTGTGAACAGTGACTCATCTCAGGACTCTGCCGCATCACCATTTATGTGACTAGCTCTTGGTATACATTGTACGGGAGCTGCCATAAATGTATCAGAATCAGAACCATCAGGGCACCGAAGAAAATCCTACATACCTGGATGGTTATTAGCAAGATATCTAAGGCTGTTGGCTCCTCGGGTGTTGACAGAGACTTCCTCTGGCTTTGCAGTTTTGATATCTGCATCCACTTGCCATTAAAAAAGGAATAAAGCATCTCCACTTCCCTGATGGTGACGATGAGGATGTTGCCATGGCGATCTTTAATGGGCTCATAGTAGAGTCTTCCCAAGTTGTGCGTTCCAAGTAAATTCTAGAAAGCAACAGATTACCTGTAGTTCAGTTGATGTTGTAAAACAGGGCAACAAAGCCACAACAAAAGACACTGAACAACCGCTGGATTTCTGAGGAGCTGTTTGCTTTTTCTCAGGCTTAGACCTAGCCTAGGTGGCATTGCAGAAATGTGCTTAGCAGAGAGCTCAAAGAAAGGTCTCCACTGTGAGCCTGCAAAGATTATAGCGAGAGGCACAGACGCTATGTTTTTTTAAGCAAATTCAATATCTGTAAATATCTTTTGCCCACATAGGCACACCAGCACATAAACCTCAGTGACCAGCACTTGAAGAGAATCCCAGATGTTTTAAAGAAAAATGTCTGATATTTCAAGTATGCTAACTTGTGGAGTTTTCAAGAGATCTCCAGTAAGCGAGTTATGAGGTGGGGTTGTTTAAAATGAAGAAGTGAATTGACAATGTCTCGCATTGTGCAGAGGGCCCCAGATGACTGCGCAGTACCTGCAAGGTTCTCTAATCGGGACTGGCCTGCTCTGACTTATCTGCATCCCCAGGTGTTCTGCCTACTGAAAGTTTGTTGAAATTTCTTACAAACTCTGTCAACAGAGTCGGACAATACTTTTAGGAAAGTAGGAAGAGAAGGATGCTACATAAAATTTGAAGAAGCCGAGGCCTGGGTTATTAGACTAAATAGGTACTGTATAAATATGAAGGGGCTGACGCTCTTTAGCCGAAAGTACTAGATGATTAGGATGGAACCCCATAAAAGCCATCACAGAGTTCCTAGTTGGTGTGTGTGTGTGTGTGTGTGTGTGTTGGGTGAACGCACATGAATGATGATGTGATGATGTGTTAGTGTGAGAGCTGATGTAGAACTGGAATTTGTAAAAATGACAATATTGACCTAAAATAAATGACCCAGCTGGTCATTTTTCAAATCTCCTACAATGGACTGTTCCCTCATAGACAGGAACTGTGTCTTAAGTCTTCTATTTTTCCTCATGAAGACCAGATACAGAATGAGTAAGGAGTTTCATAAGTAATTACTGACAAAATTCATTTGGTGAGATTAATTTTTTAAGTGGCCCCATCATTCTGATTTTTCTTCTATAACAAGTTACTTATAAATCAGAAAAAAAAAGCCATTTTGGGTGAGATTTTTAGTCTATAACTATGAAGCACTATAGTTTTATATAAATACCTTATTGTATAAGCAGTGTTGTGCTGGTGAACTACCATGCCAAAACGAAACAAAACAAAACAAAACAAAAGGTCAAGGAGTGGGTGGTTGGTCTATGGTAAGTGACAGTCTCCATAGGGTAGTCCACTCCAAGCTACCTTGGGTGACAATAAGCCTTCAAAGTGTCTGGATATTTAACAGTTGGGTTTCTAAGCTAGTAACGAGTTGGTTTTAGCACGCACAGCTATTAAGACTTTGCTCACACAGGTGCTGAGTTTCAGGGCTGGCCACCATTCATGAACTGTTCTGCTGTTGACTCTCTCTGGTTCTGAGTGTCACCGTTTTAAATGAAAGGTCCTCACGGGTTTAGGCATCACTTTGGCTAATCCTTACCTCAGAGTGTTCAGGTGACTAAATCAAGCAACACATGAAAAACGTGTTTCACTAACTCCCGAGCCTGCTCCCCTGTTGAATATGGGATTTTTACAAATCTGCTGTAATTAGAATCTCTTCTTGGTCTCCAATTATATTCTTTAGATCCAGCCTACTTCCACATTCTCTGGAAAGACATATCTAATTTTGTTATGGATTGAATATGGAATACCCCTCACCCCCAACAGGCTCGTTTGAGAGGTGATTGGACCATGAAGGCTCCAATCTAATCAATGGATTCCGAAAACTGATAGGTTTGTAATTTGATGGTGTTACTGGAGGTAATGAAAACTAGAAAATGAGGCCTGGGGGTGGGGAGAAGATCTCTGAAAGTATGCCTTTGAAGGGTATGTCATGTCCTTAGCCTCTCACGGTTTCTGTGCTTTTTGGTCACTCGGAGGTAGGCAGCCCCCCCCCCCCCCCCAGCACATGAACACCGTCATGATATTCTGTCTTGCCTCAGGCATCAAGAAGCAGAACAGCTGAACTGGGCAGAGACCTCTGAAATTGTGAGACACAAAGGTGGTCTTTCCCTCTTTAACTTGTTCCTTTCAGGTATGTCAGAGCAATAAAAGAGCTGTTCACATTATCTCAAGTAGAGTCCACCATCCTCTTTTTGTTTTTTTTTCTACCATCCTGCGTACAAAGTTCTCAGTATGTGTCTCGCTGCATTGCATGTAACTGAAGCACCTGTCCAGAGTCATGGCTCCTTGCTTTCTGTGTCACTAGGTCCTCTGCACAGTGCATAGGAAGAACTCAGTAAAAGTTGAATTAGCACTGGCTGACAAACACTCTTATCTACACAATACCTAGGATGAGATTCTGCCACGTGTCAGACATTGAAGTTATGATGATAGCCAGGACAGACAGTCTTTAAGCTTGGGCTCTCATAGAGTAAGCAGGCCACTAGGGCCACTGCTCCAGTCTGAGACAAGTACTTCATTTACACAATGGAATACTACTCAGCCATTAAAAACAAGGAAATCATGAACTTTGCAGGCAAGTGGTGGGAATCAGAAAGGATCATCCTGAGTGAGGTATTCCAGAAGCAGAAAAACACACACGGTATATACTCACTTATAAGCAGACAGTAGACATATAATATAGGATAATCATACTAAAATCTGCACATCTAAAGAAGCTAAGCAAGAAGGAGGCCCTGGGTAAGATGCTCAATTCTCAATCAGAGAGGCAAATGGGATAGACATTGGAAGAAGGTGGAAACAAGGAACAAGACAGGAGCCTACCACAGAGGGCCTCTGAAAGACTCTACCCAGCAGGGTATGAAAGCAGATGCTGAGACTCATAGCCAAACTTTGGGCAGAGTGCAGGGAATCTTATGAAAGAAGAGTCTGGAAGGGTCTGGAGCTCTACAAAGAGAACAACAGAACCAAAAAATCTGGGCCTAGGGTCTTTTCTGAGAATGATACTCCAACCAAGGACCATTCATGGAAATAACCTAGAGTCCCTGCACAGATGTAGGCCGTGGCAGCTCAGTCTCCAAATGAGCGCCCTAGTAAGGGGAACAGGAGCTGTCTCTGACATGAATTCAGTGGCTGGCTCTTTGATCATCTCCTCCTGAGTGGGGGTGGGACTGCCTTACCAGGCCACAGAGGAAGACTATGAAAGACAGTCCTGATGAGACCTGACAGGCTAGGGTCAGATGAAAGGGGAGGAGGACCACCCCCATCAGTGGACTGGGGAAGGGACATAGGAGGAGATGAGGGAGGGAGGGCAGGCAGGATTGGGAGGAGATGAGGGTGGGAGCTACAGCTGGGATACAAAGTGAATAAATTGTAATAAGTAAAAAATTATATTAAAAATAAAGATAGGAGAGAAGAGATGAGGTTCAGAGCATTTATGGAGGAGCAAGCCTTTGGATGGAAGGACGAGACTATACAAACTATTGGAAAAGGGGCGAAGAAAGACAATGAGGCAATCATGTGTTCTGAATGAAGGCTTCAGGTATCTAATTATGAGAGAAAGGCTTTGTGAGGAAGTGTAAACATTAAGCTGAGAACTAAAGGGTATGTAGGAATTAGCAAGGCAGAGAAGTAACAAGGAGAAAGGATTCTAAGCAGAATATGGCACGCAAGTCAGCAGAAGAGACTGAGGAAGACAGACCAGAAAGTGTGAGAAATTCAGGAGAGGGTGGCACTATGGAAGCCAAAGAATGTGTAAATCCAAGTGTCCATCGGATTTCGTGATGCTGAAGACATGGGCAGGAATGGAGAGAAGCTTCATGTGAAGGCCTGTCACACAATCTGGGGGTTCTCTTAAAGAATGCAAAACTAGGTGTAAAAGTGAATGTTTATTTAGAACAAGAAAAGAAATCCTCACTCTCCCTTTCCTCCTCCTGCCAATACTGGAATTTTGGTCCCCCTTTTTGCCTGAAATTTCTTTAGGCTGTTTCTCAGAAATGCCACTTGATTTTAGTCCCACCTTCCCTGGTCCCCACAAACACCTTGGAACTCCCACACTTGAAGCCCCATCATGCAGATGAGGCTCCTCCAGCCCAGCTTTGTAGTGCTGTCTGCTCTGATGACTGGGGTCCCGACAGTGCAGGTTTTATGCGCATGGCACTACAGCTGATGGGGGAAGTGGAGGCTGGTGGAGGAGAATACAAGTAATTCTTTCAAGAAACTTAGTGTGGGGAATGAAAAATGATTGTTTGGTAGCTCAAGGAATGTGTGAGGGCACTTTAGACATGAGGATAATTTGAAGCTGAATTTTTTTTAAAGATTTATTCTGTGCAGCTTGGTCATCATGTGGGTTCCCTAACAATTGAAATGTGTGTCAGGGGGCTGTCTCTGACTCTTTTGCCTGCTTTTGGATCCCTATCCTCTAGTTGGACTGCCTTGTCTGGCCTCAGTGGGAGAGGATGCTCTTAGTTCTGTCAGGATGGGTTGGTACCCCAGGGGGGTTCTTCCCTTATCTCAGGAAAAGGGAAGGAGAAATGGGGAGGTGAAATGAGGGTGAAACTGGGAGGAAAGGAAGGAAAGGGGTTGCAATCAGGATGTAAAGTAAATAAATTAATTAATGAGAAGAGATTTCTTCTTCATTATTGTTACTACATATCTGAGGATTTGCACACATGAATGCAGTGCCCGTGGAAGGCAGAGGTGATGTATCCACCTGCAGCTGGAGTTACAGGTGATTAGCGGCCACCTGATGTAGGTTTAGGGCACAAACTCAGGACCTCTGCAATAGCAGTTAGGTGCTCCTCATCACTGAGCCATCTCTCCAGTCTGAGACGAGTATTTTAAAATGAATACAGGAGAGATGAGATTCAGAGCACGCAAGGAGGGGAGAGTCTTTCGTGGGGAAGATAAGGATAAGGCCGTATAAACTGTAGGAACAGGGGAGGAAAAAAGAGGTGATGTCTCGGCAGGTTTTGAAAATTTGGTGGTGGAAAACCACTCCCATCTCTTAAGAGAATTAGTGAGATCCTCACCTGTTGTCAGGACAGAGAGTGTGGAGAATGGGAAGGAACATGGGAGAATGAGGAAGGCATTTTAAATAGTTCTTTACGGCTCAAGAAAGCAAGTTACTACAGAAATACAGAGAGGTCGATAGATAGCATCCCAGGTGAGAATTGTGGCTATGTGCATACTGTAATATATATTGATGTATGTATTTATATATGGTATCAGTATAAAAATATACTGATACTAAGTATAAATATATACATGATATAAACATATCATGCATGATATATTTCTTTTCAGAAATCTGGGTGAAACCACTTTAGTATAGACGTGTTGGAGTGGTCTGGGCTTTTTTTTTTTTTTTTTTTTTTCAAGAGAAAAATCTAGAATATCTTCAAAGAGTGATTATGATGTACCAAGAAATCTCAGCTTGACAAAGAGGGAAATAGTCTCAAAAGATGGTGGGATCGGAAGTTTGGGGTGGGGAGTGAGGAAACCCAAGAGTGTTGTGGTAGGGGTTAGGCAGGGTCACACTGGCCACCATGGAATCTCTCAGCATCTGACTATACTGGCTAGCAACAGCTTGTCCTTCCCAGGTGGCTGAAAGCGTTTGGAAGTGTTGGAAGAAGACCCCAATAAACATGAAGGTCCATCTATGTCCAGGCAGACCTCAGATGTACAGTGAAGGGCTAGAGAAGGGGCCAAGCCTCTTGGAAACATCCTTTATCTTAAAGGTAAAAACAGTTGGGAAGACAATGGCATAGTCCCGCCGAGTGGGTGACTCAGTGATGCAAGGGGTGCTCTGAGTTTAGCCCCGACATTGGGGCGTGGGTCCAAGAGCTTTTCTTTAAGTCGTAGGAGGGGATTCTCATTGGAGAATGAGCTGCAGTGAAGAACACTACTCAAGCCTGTGAAGCCACTGGGGAAATGGAGCAGTTAAGGTCTATGCAGTAGAGTGTGGCAAGGGGGACAAATGTAGCTTGTCCCGGCTGGCATGGTAGTTGTTACGGGGTTACAGGGTTGAGTTGCCATGATTGCTGGGATTCAAAAGAGAAATTCTTGCAATCGTAGGTGGGGGTGGAGCTGGAGGATTTTTAGGAACTCTTTTGCACACCATGGTTGGTGTGGGCCTGCTTGCCAAATACGGCTTACTAAATTTCTTGAGATTTTAAGAGACAGCTTTGTAAGTAGATTCACATCACTGACAGAGGCTCAAGGTTCTCTTAAGGCCCCCGGCTTCATATACAAGCATAGGCTTTTCAGAAACAGCACATCAGGAAGCTGCCCTAAACCCCTGCTGCTCACTGATCCCTTCCATACACTCCAACAGAACAGCATGGGTCCTTCAGTGATCCGGTCAAAGTCCCCTTGTTCTACAGGCGATGAAAACGAGACCTTGAAGAAAACCCGAGTTGACTGATTAGTATCAGATGGAGAACTCTTTGTGTAGGATTCCATACCAAAGCCCACCATGACTAGACGCATAGCTCAACTTGTCCAGGAAGCCTTCCTGTGGCCAGAGATCTGGAAGAGCTCTCTTCCCTTTAGGAAGGATTGGTGACCGAGCTCTTCAAGTCTGAAGGCTCTTCCCAGAGCTCGGGCCTGGTCCCTCACCTGTAGCTGGGCTGTGGCGGCGAGCATCTTCTGCCGAGTCTGCAGCACCGTGGATGAGGACATAGAGATGGGCACGCTTTGCCTTAGCCACCTGATGTCTTCCCACATACAAGACAGCTGCAAAAGAAGTCACGAGGTCACATCATCATCCGAGCCAGCGAATGATTTAGGTCGTGGCATCAAAGCAAGGCATGGAGAAGGAAACCCGACCCCCCGCCCCGATATTTGCTCTCCAGTCCATTTTCAGATACACACGAAACAACTTTTTGATCTCTGTCCAATTGGAAAAAGATCTGAATCCTAATGAAACAGTCAGATCTACATTCGAGTCGTTGCCAAATGATCCCATAACTCTGAACAGTGGAGACACAATCTGACAGGACGCACGCTTCTTTGCTTTGAAAATGTAGTGGAGGCACTACTTGAAAAAATGGCATGGGACATGCTGGATCTGTAAGGGATCTTTGAGATAATTTACTCCCATCCCCAAACTTTGATCGTGAGAGACCCCTCAAGTAAAGCTTCAGAGATTTATGTGTGTTAACCTTGGTGCAAAGTAGAGAAAAAATAAAATAAAATGAGAACTCAGTGTACCTTCGTGAACCAGAGAAAATCTTGTGTAATGGAGCTGGTGTGAGAGTCATCTATTTCAACAATTGGTATTTGATCTTCATTGGTGACTAACATATTGTCTTTATAATAAAATATAACGGCTATGTAGAGTCCTCTACAAAGAAAAAGAGAAAGATAAAAGAAATCTTCAACTGTTTGTTTTACCAAACTTGAGTCTTAGGAAATTATATATATACACACATATATATATGTATGTATATATAATATTATATATTATATATTATATAACTACTAATATATAATAAAACTACATTTACATATATATATTTAATCAAATATATTATTGTTATATAACGGAGTTAAATATATGTAATATAATTAAATATATAGATATAAAATTGGTTTTAGACATGTTGCAAGCTGAGTTGAAAACACACCTAGAAATATTTTTGCTATGTATCACAAATTTAGTGGTTAGAACTTAGAGACTGAACTCTTGCCCACATTCTCAGGAGAATTCATTTCTTTAATAAAAACACGTAACTTCCACTTCATTTCCACTTAGAACTCTAGCTAGTTCATTCCTGAGTTATTAAGACTTACTAGACAAAGTGTTTAGAACCTACCGTTTCAAGGTCTTCACAAACTTGTTTGAGGAATGGAATAGGTGCTTTAGGCTTCTTGATACTGACTGCTTGCGGCCCGTGGTTTGCAACTTTGAACTTTCTAGAACATAGAAAGAATATGTTGTGCAAATTCCATCTAACAAATCAACACTCCTGATTTTTATTCCCACCTCCTGGCCTTCCCTGTCCCTGTGGTGTCACTTACTAATTTCATACAGGGGGTCCAGCTTAATGTTTCTTCAAAACACTTGTATTTAGTGAGATAGCAGCTGCTATGGCTGGAATTGGAAATGGCCCTAATAGACTCCTGTTTTGAATATTTGGTCTCTAGTCAGTGGAATTGGTGGTGGTGTTGGTGTTTTGGAGGCGTAGGGAAGTGAGCCTGGCTGGTGGAGGTTGGTTACAGGCCCTTGGGGGCCTCTTGCCCATTCTGCTATTTTAGCTTTCTATTCCCCAAAGAGTGAATGACAATAGCTGCTCTGCTATTATGCCTCTTATGCTAATTTGCCTCCATGATGCGAACACTTCCCCATGCCCTCCCCAGCCACGGTGTGAAACCGGAAGACAAAACACATCCTTCTTCCTCTAAGTAGTTTTCTGCCTGGTGCTGTGAAAAATCTAAGTATACCCCAGCAGCTGACTCAGTCGAAGAGCAGGTCTTCACAGTGTTGCAGGTGAGCAATATTTGTAACTGCGGGAAACCACTTAGGGTCTCTTGTTTATGCTCTCAGGGTAAGTGCTTTATTATCAAGTAAGATGAAAAAAAAATGGAGCCAATTCCTTCCCACCACCCTCCGACCTTCGCCAGCTGGCTTTTTAATATTCGCCAATTCTCAAGGCTCCCAAAGTTACCCTTGTTACTTTATGTGTCCAGTTAAATTTGTCCCTTATAGGATTAATGTGAACACCTTACGGAAGATCTGGAGAGTAGAAAAAAAAATAACAAAAGGAACAATTCACTCAACTCATCCCACCACTTCCTATAACTACAATTATTAGCATCCTAGGGCAGTCTCTTCCACTATGTGTGCTTACTTATGAGAATGCCTGTAGCGCCCGGAGAGTCCAGCCTAAACTCACATATCTACATCACAGCTCCTGCTTGGGGAACATCACAGAAGATGGGGCAGAAAAGCTGTGAGAGCCAGAATAGTAGGGAGTCTGTTGCAGAACAATCTATCTTAGAAATGGCTGCATAGACAAAAAAGGAACAAGGACAACATCAATGAACACACTAACATGGAAGAGGGGAAATTTCTTGAGGTCCCACCCCTAGAGATGTTGACTATTGGGAGAAGAATAATTAGCTTTTGCCAGGGATTAGTCTTCATATTCATTGTCCAATGCAGAGTGGCCAGCCTTAAAATTGTATATCACCATGAAAATGGATTCAGCAGGTTGTATTTGTATATATTTGTGCATACATGTGCATATAAACATACCTATATGTAAGTATGCAATTAATAATCAAGGACAACATCAACTTGAGGAGGGGAACATGGAAAGAATTCAAGAAAGGATAACAGAGGGGCTAGAGGGAGGGGGAAAGTGATATAATTCTATTTCACTAAAAACATTTAAAAATAGGAAGAAAACAACAACAAAAAATATCTGTAAGGAAATGTCTAAATATAACCTTCACTGTGAAATAAAATGGATTACCCCAAAAAGCAAAGCCAGGACCCAAAGAGACTGAATAAGCCATTTTGGGGAAGCTGCTTGTGTGTGATGCCCTGTAGGTATGAGAGTGTGACTGTTGTCCACATTTCCTCTCCTGTTTATAGCCGGGAGCTTTCCCTGAGAGCTGTATTAAAAACCCCAGACATCTGGGAACAGTCTTTGCAAAGGATGCTCCACGGAGCTGGGCAAGACGATCCCTGCTGTCACCTAGTCTGGTCTAGTACCGAAGGGAAGCCGAGGCCATTGGTGTCATCACTGAGCTTTGGTAGGCATGTTCCTGGGGATGAGAACAGAAGCCCTATCGGCGCTGTTAAGACAGAGAAGCCTGGGTGGGTGACCCAGGATTGAGGCCCACCCCGTGGGCTTCTGGGTGTAATCCTACAGGAGTCACTGGCTACATGTGTCTCTTCATCAGCATCAATGTTGTGCTAGTAGTGGTTGCTGCCGGCAGAAGAAGATAAAAAAAAAAAATTCTGTTTGTGATTTGAACATGAGTTTGGCTGTTGGAGAATGATGCTGCTGTGTGAGCTGGGAGTCAGCGTGGTTGTTACCACCACTCTAAACCTTACTAACCTCAGCACAGGCTTGAAGGAAGTGGTTTCTATGAGGGCAAATTGACGGGGCAGAAGATAGCAGCAGGTGAGGTTTGGCAGCAGAAAGCAGGTAGACAGATGGACTTAACAGATGAGAAAGATGATGCCTAAAACCCCGGCGGACCACGAAGAAGTAAGGTGGTTCGTTCCACAAGCTCCGAGGCTGCTAATGGGGAGAGGAGCCACACGTGCAGCTGAAACCAGGAGTTTGTGCAATCTGTTTAAAACCAGACTTCTAGATCTCTTCCTCTGCTGCACAGCTAGACAAAGACCCCTCTCCTACCCTAGGTGAAAGTCAGTGGCTTATTCTCTGGGAAGGAAAACAAACAGGCAAAAAAAAAAAAAAAAAAAAAAAAAATCAATGGACCACAAAAGTGAAGCCTCTGAGGTTGGAGACAGGGTGACCTCAGGGACAATTGGAAATGGGATGACTGTGGTGATGCTACTAGCTATTAAAACTGGTAGATTAAATGAAAGTTTTCATGTATAATATTTACCCATTATGTTCTCAGAACACACATACTGGAAAGTTATACTTTCCAGGCGGGATCATGGAAGAAATCTGTCCGGAGGAGAATTTCACCAGAGAATACACCCACAGATTATGACACTGGTGATTTCCCAATGAAAACATGACATCAGTTCACTGGACAATGAAGCCTGTGAATAAAGTTTCTTGTCCATGTCCCTGGTGGCTATTGATCTCTCTTCTTTTATATCTAAGCAAACACGGAAGGCTCATTAGGCTGTTAAGAAAATGTACCCACCAGGAAACACAAAGGCCAAAACCAGCGAAAAGAGCAAGTCTGAAGGGAGACTGTGTTGAGGAAGTACAAAATGGAGCTTGTCATTAACATTCTGGGAGACAAGATGCTGAACTCATGTAATGACAGGGATTACTTATTTTTTAATAGTAGAACAAAGGAGCATTGAGAATTAAAAATGTTATCCGAAGCTTAAAAATCCAACAGAAGTCTTAGAAAATGAAAGTTACACACACACACACACACACACACACACACACACATTTTTGAGAAAGTGCAGTAAAAGGATGTCAGGATAGAAAGCAGAGGGGAACACTAAAGAAAATCAAAGGAATTAGGCTAGGCATAGTGGTACACAGCTGAAATCCCAGCACTGAATAGGGAGAGGCAGGAGGATCACTGTGAGTTTAAGGTCATCCTGGTCAGCATAGTGAGTCAACTAGGGATGTGTTTTGAGACCTTACCTTAAAAACAAACAAGAGAACTAGGGTGGAGAAAGAAAACAAAAGGACTAGTTTAGGAGGTTTCAACCTCTAATTAACAGTAATTCCAGCAGGAAAGAAGGGAGGAGAAAGGGTACTGATGGTGGAAGAAATAAATTACATAAGAAAACAAAGTTTCAAAACTGAAGGGCATAAGGATTTGAAAGGTTTTGGTACCGATTGCACAGGTTTTGGGGATGCTTTTCTATCACTTCTGCAATGGAATCTGCTGAGAACTGGTGAGTACCCAGCTCGGTACAGTGAAGTCCCTGCCCACGCTTTCATGCTAGGATGTGCCAGCCAATCACTGTGGGTGGAGAGTACCCCATTCTTCTCTTGCAAGAACGATGACTGAAAATGGGCTAGAGTCTGTGAGGGGCTTCCACTGTGCTGGGTGGTTTGAATCCATTTTCTCATTCCCTTCTCATAACAACACTGCAAGTTAGACAGCCTGATTTTCTGATGAGGAAGTTGTGATGGGGCTAGAAAATTCTAAACGGTAGAAGTAGTACTCAGGGAAATTATTTGCTTTTCTATACGCAAAGTTCATAAAGGTGTGTGTCCCTAGTAAACCGCACAATCTCAAAGCAGTTGAATGTTCAAAACATCGTCTTCATGGTTCTCTCTTAGCAGACTTTACACAGCCTTTGCTTGACCTTTGACCCCCAGAGTTACACTGCAGCATCTTAGAAGCTCTGCTTTTTTTTTTTTTTTTTTTTTTTTTTTTTTCTGTCTGTGAGGTACTTTATTTTATCTTGATGGGTCACAGGGTCAGCCAACGCTGTCTCAACGCTTACACCATAGAATACTAATTCTATGGCAAAGGATTTACATGGCTGAAGAATCCGGAACATACTTGTTCAATCAAATTTGCTAGGCTCTTTACTGTGGTCTTTAATATTCTGAAGTCTAGTTTCCATTTCCACAAGAGTGGTGAGGAATTCTGTGTCTCCTAACCTTACCTGACCTGAGCTCTTGAGGCGAGCCTCTCATGGGACTGCTGCGCCTCTCACATTGTCTGTATTATTTCAGTGCCCAGGATATGTTTTAAAAATTAAAAAAAAGTCCCTTTTGGGGAAGGTCCACTTTATTCCTTAGTTGCTTCATCCCTAATATGCGTACAGCTTTGATTGGGGGAGGGGTACGTACATGCATAATAAGAATTGAGTGGAAATCAGAAATAACTGGGCTATCCAGGAAGTCATTTCTTGGTTACTGGACAGTAGTCATATGGTAATAGGAAGAGCATCTGAACCCTTAGTAATGTACAAACCCAAAATCAACTTTCCTGGTCATGAGCAGTTTCAGCTTCCTTCCTCAGAGGAGCTGTGGATTGCAAAGAACACCTGTGCGATTGCTCCATCACCTTTGCTTTCATACAGGAGCCAGTAGGCAGGGGAGCAAGGGAGAGGCAGAAAAGAGAGGAACTGAGGTAACACCCAACTTGATTAAATGAACCCCAGGAAACCAGAGCTGAATGGACTTTGGTCAGTGCAGAACATTTGCAGGTCTCCTTTTTTTGAAGTGGGGGTGTGGGGAGATGTCAAATCTTCCTAGAGATCCAGGAATGAAAATCCCACTTGGGTTTCCCTTGCCAGCTGTCCTTGCATGTATTTACCTCTCATTAGAGAAACACCGTTTTCTAGCAAACACTTGTCCTCATCTCCAGATAGAGCTAGTGTTTCTGAAGGGCCCTGTTGTCAGAGCTTTATAGTAATTGGGAAACTTTTTGCTAATGCTAAGTATGATTTATGCCTCATCTAAACAGCAAGCATAGCATCTTAGCGTGAGCCATGGGTGTTTTACCCAGCTGGCTCAGCAGCGCCCTGAATCTAGAGAGCAGAGCAGTTGGAGATCTGATGGGAGCATGGAAAATGAAAACTTTATGGAGGCTTTAATTCTCCAAATAAAACTAAGTGCCTCTTCCACGAATCATTACACAGATCAGAAACCCGACCCTGTCCCATCTGAGCCGCCCAAGCAACAGAGAAGCTTTTAAAAGCATCTCACAGAGCCTCTGGGTGAAGCAGGGCTAAAATGGAGAGGAGGTGAGCTCTCCTCCCACCCAATCAGTGGGACAGAGGAAGACTAAAGTTCAAGGTGGGATCAAAGTTCATGGGGGGCGAAGGGGGGAAGAGCCACAGCAGGATGACTGGACATGGCACAACAAATCCCAGGCTGTAGCTTGGCATTAGGACACTGGGCAAACCAACTTAGCTTCCCTCACGACAGCCAAAGTGAAGATGAGATTTTGGCACAGTGGATGTGAAAATGCATTGTAAAGCTATTTTAGCAATCAGTGTGAAGGGTTTTCGTGGCTGTCATTGTTGAGTTTGTCTCATAGGCCCCTCAGAGGAGTGTTGAGAAGGACTAACTCAGAGATGAGAATGGTAGCAGAGGCTGTTCCCACCCCTCACCCCCAAACTTGTGCTTATTTTCAAACTTTGTGTGTGTGTGTGTGTGTGTGTGTGTGTGTGTGTGTGGAGAGAAGGAGAGAGGAAGGGGGGGAAAGGAGAGGGAAGGCTCTGTGGAAGGGTTAAAGCAAGATAGTACTGTAAAGTGATTCCAGATGTACAAATATTAATATCTCTTTTTCCCTGATGAATGAGAAGGTATGACCCAGCTGGGAAACTGCTAAAATTACCGGCGCCACCGAGACCTCAGCCGATGGGCCAGCGCAGATTTTATCCTTACCCCGGCAGCTGTAACGCTGATGAAGGGCTCGGACCTGCTGCAGCAGGCTCTCCAGAACCTCGCTCTGTCCCTTGTGTCTGGGCTCTCTGTCGTCATAGTCTTTCCAGTCTATTGAACAAAAGAAACAAACAGAGAGACATTTTAAAGCCGAGGCGCTGGGGTTTTGTGTTCAGTGCCCACAGGCTCCGTGGGTGAGCACCCAGCACACGCAGAACTGGCAGGCGGCGATGCCGACCGACGGTTTGGGAGCTGCCATTGTTCAGAACCCTATGCAAAACAGTAATTGTGGTTGGCTTCTTGTGTTGGGCAGTTTTTTGGGCAAGAGAAAATAGTACTTGAGAGCCAAAAGAAATAGGAAATTTGGAAGCCCAATATCTCCTCTCCTAGGCCTCCCCCCCACTTCCTCAGCATCCCCTGTCCTGATCAGCACCCCTGTTACCTCTTCACTCCGAACCCCAACTTTCAACTGGATTTTCACAGTAGAAAAGACGGGCGAGAATGTGCAGACTAGATGAAATCCACAGTCCCAATGCTTTTATTGTAGGTTTCACACTTTTGGCCAAATTGACATTTCTTTCCAAGGAAAGAGCCCACGTCAGATGCCAAGAAATGGAAATCTACATTTTGCTCTAATGAATGTCTGCTTTGGTTAGCTGGCACAGCAGCCCCTGCACATACTCCGAGCCACCAACCACCCTGTCTGCTCCATCTCTAAATATACAGTATTAGCTTACATGGCAAATTTAAATTGCAGTCCCCACTGAGATTGTCTCTCCCTTCTATTTTCATTCCATTTGGCTATAATGATATCAAGAGTAATAACTCATATGGGACTAATGTCAAGATTGCAATTCTGCTCTAGATTTTTTTCCCCCAGCAGGTCAGTCACTTCATTGTGCAACCCCGCTTCTATTTTTCCTCTTCTAGTTTTTCCCCCATGAACATCTCAAAGGCAACAACTTCAAGTACATCTATCTCCACGAAGGCTATTCACTCCCCCTCAGAGAAGCCACTGAGTCTCAAATCACTCCCTGGCATAATTAGTCTAAAATACAGAGTCTTCCTCATTCACACAGTCAAGTACTTCATAGTAGATAGGTCCAAGCATCTCACAGGGGTCCATGCACAGCCCAGGGATGTATATATTTAGGAGGGACATCGCTGGTACTCAGATAAACCCAGAGAGGGTTCATTACATCAGGCAGGGTAAGGTACAGTTAGGTCGTGGGGTCTGCTCTAAACTCCAACTTGAGCACTGCCTCTTCCTGTTCCCAGGCAAGTCCTTTCTGTCATCAGGGCCTTCACTCCCTAACTTGAAAAACGAGGGTGGTGTCTGTCTTGTGAGAGGTTTATGGGGATGAAATGAGATTTTCATCTCATCTCATTATTAGGGACCTGGCACAAAGCCTGTCTTGTGACAGGCATTCTGTAAATAAGGCTTGAAGGCGAGTTAGTGTGGAAACACTACTTTTCATCCCATCTGATGATTATCTAAGAAGAAAGAGGCCTCAGAGATCTTCAAGTCCCTCCTCATTCCCATTCTCTCCTCTGTATGGTTCTCCATTTTACCTTGAGGAAGATGAAGCTGAAACATCCCTCCCCCATTCCAGACCTGTGTCACTCAGTTCCGTGGCCCTGCCAGCATTGTGACGAGGTCTAGTGATCCCATGTGTAGCGGTCATGCTCATTTAATTATTCTGTGCACTTTTGGGCAAGAGAGTTAGATCTTATTTGGAGTTCTTCTGTTGGGGCTTAGTTCTGGTCAACTCTGGAGAAAGAACATTGGCCTTTGTAGACTGTTCCTTGTGGGCAAGATTCATGACTGAACTCCTCTTTGCCTCACTTTTCTCCTCTGCAAAGTCAGTTTTTAATCTCCTTTGGAAGATGCGAGTGAAAGAAAAAGAGTATGAATCAGGTAGCATCCCAGCACACAGGAGATGCCCAGTATGCTATTGGTGAGGCACCAGGAATACAAGCATGATGGTGTTGAGGAAGGCTGGCCCATTTGAAGCTTAGGGAAATAACTGCCAGAGGCCTTTAGACCATTTACAGTGCAGCTTGCATCTGGACACAGAATAAACAATTGCCCTCATGGCCCTGCATGGGTCCTTGCTCCTTTAGTTGAAGTCATTGCTCTCAAAGTGCCCATGGTGCAGTGAGGATGAGTAGGAGCCTGCACCGGAGGAATGCTCCTGGGTGGCTGAGTTAGTACATGGACCTGAACATGGTAATATGTTCTAATGAGTCTTAATGCTGTCATCAGTACAAGGAGGGGTGTAGGGGCGGTGGAATGGGCCTCCGCTTTTCAGCCTAGTCCTATTACGTTGGAGGTGAGCTGGCTCTGATGACTTTACGATACATAAGAAAATTGCTAATGCTCAATTGCAGCCCAAGCAATGCCAACATTTTGGAAAAGAGTGGTTTTTTTTTTTTTATGTTTTTTTTTTTCCCCTCATAGATGTTGGGAAAGTTCTGATGACTACATAAAATGGGAGACTTCAGGGATGAGGGAAAAAATTGAAAATATATTAAGAAATCAGGAACCTGACAGGAATAAACTTAGCCTGGTAGGAAAAGGGCAGATTGTTTCACATAATACAGCTCACTGTTCTGGTAATGAGACACTTCAATCACAACACAATGCAGAGCTTACACTCACTGGGCCATATCAGGGCTTTCCTGATCGTAACTCAGACAAGCCTGTCTGGGTGCTTTTCTCTTATTATGTACCATACCATATAACATAAGTCTATAAAAACACATTAAGGCCTTTTGTAAAAATATAAAAAAAAAGT
This sequence comes from Meriones unguiculatus, assembly GCF_030254825.1. Lineage (NCBI taxonomy): Eukaryota > Metazoa > Chordata > Mammalia > Rodentia > Muridae > Meriones > Meriones unguiculatus. The sequence continues at coordinate 31,339,127 of NC_083355.1, read as the reverse complement.
TTTATAGCTTACTGGAACATATTACCAAATTTCCAATTACTCTGTCATGTTAGAGTACATTGTCCTCTAGTAAATATCTGAAGACTGATACACGTTACATCACAATGTCATACTCTGTTTATAAATAGAATGGGAGTGTTTTTATATTGTTCTTTCCAAGTGATATGGCATGTCTGCAGCAACTCTAACCACATGCTAGGCTTTCTGTTCTTTCCCAGCTACCCTTGCTAATCAAGCACACCGTTTTAGAAAGCATTGCATTTCGCTGTGTTAATTGCCAACAAATAAATGACTCATCTAAGCCCTGAACAACCGTTCCTGTCATTCCGGAGAGTGGTCTACACATGAGCTTGTGTGAGGGGTGTCCGGACAGAAGGCGAAACTTATGGAACCCAGACATCTGAGCTTTAGAAGTTAAGCCTCGTCTGCAGGTAAGTATTTGTGTGGGGTGCGTCTTTGCCATTGGTTCTCCTCCTGTGCTCCCAGGTTAACTGAGACTAGCCTTTTTGTGCTTTCTATTGCCCCATCTCCAATAATACACACCCCTGCCTTTGCCAATAGGACTGGTTCCTCAGTGTCTCACCCTTGCTAGTCCCAGAATGTGTTTCTGATAAGTCTTTAGCAATGGAAATGTCCAAATAAGACTCATGATGAAATTATCAAATGAAGAGGGAGTCTAGAGAGCAGTGGTATCGGTGGTCCAGGGCCGTGTGTAACACTGTATCACCACACAATCCTCCTGGAGGTGGTAGGCATGGTTGGCTGGTCTTCAGCCTGCTTTTCTGTCTGATAATGGGACTCTGGTTACCATAGGAGACATGGAAGGGTCTTGACAAATTCAAGTTTTGAATCACGGTCCAGCTGTGTACCCGTGATGTGTCCTCCGGGACAGCCTCTGTCTGAATTACTGTGTGAAGGCTGTGCTCTGTAAAATAGGCCTCTAGGTTATTGCTCCCTCCTCCTCATCAAAGAGATCATGGCTACTGTATAAAGTTCTTAGGTTAATGCCCAGAACGAAATGAGTCTTATGGAGGTTCTCTCTGATGGTGGCATTGCCACAGATGACAATGACAGTGATGCAAATCCACAAGGCTGTCGGGAAGATGAAGGATTTCTGTGAGGGTATGGAGAGACACTGCGCACAAAGCCCACAATTTATCACCTGGCTCATAGTTTGTCTTCGGTGAAAGGTTGTCATAACATTTGAAAATTATAAACACACAAACCAGAAAACTCATAAACTCATAACCCGGGTATCTACTATTAAATGTGTGTGTACCTGTCTGTCTGTGTGCATGTACATACACATATATGCACATGTGAAGGTCAGACCTGAAACTTGGGTGTCTTCCCTAGTTGCCATCCATCTTTGTTTTAGAAACATGGTCTCTCATTGAGACATGCTTGCTAGACTGCCTTAGCCTCCTTCTGCTTCTGTCCCTACCCCAGCACTGGGGCTACAAAAACATACCTGGCTTTATTATGTGGGTTTTGGAGATCAAATTCAGGTCCTCTTGCTTGTGTGGAAAGCACTTTACTGCCTCAACCACCTCCCCAGCCCACTGTTAAATTCTGATAGTGATCTAGACACAACCTAGCCAGTTGTAGATAAACTAATGGTTAAATGAATGGAGTTCCTACGTTCATCTTCCTCCTCCTCCTTGTCATCACGATCATCATTATTTTACATACAGGCTCTATTTTGGGACTTTTTGTACAGTCCTACACAATGGGTTTTTAAACACATGTTTTTAGTGATTGGTCATTTTTGGTTCTTTAATATGGATGTGAATATACCATACTTCACTTTTACACTAATACTGGGCTATTTGTTTTCTTTGCTACACATGATATTAAGCCACTATTAATATACTGCTGCAGCACACATTTTGTGCACAGTTATTTCCATCTTTATGTCTTCAAACTAGCTCCAAAGTGTGCAAAATGAGGTAAAAGGAAACAAACATCCCTAAGGTAGTTGAATATGATACAAGCTATGTTCCACAAAATATTAAGCAGTTCTCACTCTTACAAGAAGTGCAGGGCATGACTCTTAATTATGACAGTAATAACCTTCTGAACAGATGAAAATACAACTGGAGTGTGAGGCTCATTGTCAAGAACAGTCTACTCTTTTGTCTGTCTGAAGATGTTTGTTCTGCGTAATTAAAATTTCTGGTTATACCAAACACAGGGAGTTATAACAAACATACCAGGCATAAATTATTAATCGTCAAATGACTGGAAGAAATCTTTGCTGGTTCCTCAGTCACCACTAGAAGTTTTAGATATTTTATTTATTGCAGGGTGACTACTAATGAAAAAAAAAAAGCTTTTCTTTGGCAGACTGTCTTTAAGCCAAAGGTGTTTGGTTTCATTCTCATAGGAGACCAATGGGATGAGTCCACTGCAGACAAGGAAAGGAACCCTGAGAACTAAAAATGGCTGGCCACTCTCATGGTGTCCTCTCCATCCCTACAAAGCCCTGCGAGAGGATGCAACTTAGACCCATTCTACAGATGTTGAATTGAAGCTGAGATTTTTTTTTCCATAACTTTTGAAGGCTACCGCTAATGAAAGACACCACTGTTAGCAAACTGCTGTCATTTCAAATGCCCCCTTCCCTCCCCTGAGCTGCCACCCTCTGAGCATTCCTGCAGAGGGACCGTTCTTCCAGGGCTGCTGCTAGGAGGAGCTGAGGGGGAGGGGAACTGGCAGGGGCACCCAAGGGGTGGAGCAGCCGAGCATGTTGCCATCCTGGAAGTACAACCACCTACTAGAGGGCGAGGCACAGGCCGGAGTTGTGGTCTGAGCTGGTCCCCATCCTTTCATGTTGTAAGCCGAGACTTGAACAAAATACTGTTGGCCCTGCAAAGAAGTGAAACAGGATACCGCATCAGGCATTGCAATCCATCACATTTGGAGGATTCTCTCGGTTTCTGTGCACTTTCTCGATTTCAGAATTGGAATATCATAGTTACTTTTCCTGACTCCCCATGGCCCTAAATTATATGCCAATTCTCTGTCTCTCTCTCTCCATACATATACATATATATATGTATGTATAAAATCAATTTTTCATATAATATATTCTGGTCACAGTTTCCCTTCCCCCAACTCTGCCTACATCCTCCTCACTTTGCCACCCACTAAACTCGCCCTTTCTTTCTCTCTCTTCACAAAACCAACAAACCAACAGACAAACAGACAAACAAAAAGCCCCAACCAAAAAACAAAATAAAATAAATAAAAATAGTAAAACAAAATGAAACAAAAGACTAACGCGCGCGCACACACACACACACCACAAATTCTTCCAACCCACACAACTTTACAAGGTTTACTAACAACAGCAATCTCCCACCCTCACCTTTTTCTACTTATTTCCCCTCTCCAAAGGCGACAGCCTTCACTCAGGTTTCTTTAGAAAGTTAGCAAGCTACGATAAATCTCTTGGTAGACTAGCCCATGAAGGCAGAACTCCTCCTTTCAGTGGCTGCATGGTCCTTGACTATGAGCAGAGCCCCTCATTTATTCAACCAGTCCTTTACTGGTGGATTCTGGGATTCTTTCCGTTTTGTGCCACAATAAATAGTGCTCCAGTGAGCATCCTTTACTTAGCTGTTCAAGCATGAAAAAAAAAAAATCAACTTTCTGATGTGACTTCAAGTTTAAAGCCGCTATTAAAAGGATGGCCTATTTTCGTTAACGTCTTTTTATGGCATTAAGAATTAGGGTGTTGATTTTTGCTTGCTGATAATCCTTTAAAGTGTTTTGTATGGTTTTAGTATTTGCTTTGAGGTTTCTTTCTTAACTTATTTTATTTTCTCTGTGAGACCAAAGGGGTGGTAGAGAAGCCAATATTGGGTGAACAATTGCTTACTATAAATGTAAAATGGTGTTTGCGTTAAAAAAAAGAAATCTTTGTGGAGAGTTTGCTAGGATTTCAATGATATTGCCTTACCATATGATGACGTTAACACCTTTCTCTCTAACACTGAAAATTGGGTTTCATGCACCTCGGGGTTATAGGGATGGCCTAGAACTATAAATTCACTTCCAGGGGTTTATATGCTCAGCATAATGCCTGCACCGCTCTGATTGGATGGCAGAGTGGAAAAACCTCATCCCTGGAGAAGCCAGTTTAGATGTCAGAGAACCTCTCTGTGGAGAGTTTTCCATTTTTATCACGATATCACTTTTTCTTTTAAGCAGTGGAAATTCCCTGGGGTTCTTCCTGGCCTCCTTCCACCGTGCGAGCTGTGGTGTTGGAGCCAGTCTTCTCCTGATAGCATCTCTGGGGCCACCCACTTGGGGGGCTTTGTTTGCTCTGGTGATCCACAGTTCTGCTCTCTGGTGTAGACATGCGATTAGGACTAAAAGCCAGGATTCTTGGTGGTGACCAAACCACCAACAATTCTCTTAGAATACTCTGGACGGCAGCTTTTTAATGCTAGGTTTCGGGGTTATGTAGTACGGATAACTATTTTAATTGGCTAACCTCTAAGAAAACAACAGAAATATTTCTGTGCTCCTCCCATATGAAGGTCTTAAGATGTTAATTATTTGAATTGGATTTTAGAAGTTTGAGATTACATTTAAAGGATCTTGATTTAAAAATTATATATATATATAATATATGTATGTATAATAACATCTTCTGAATTGTAATTGTTTGAGGAAATTCAGAGTTTCCTCAGTCTGAGCAGATTTGCTAGGTGTTTCTACTTTTTGCATTGTGGATGCTCATTTGTGGTTCATAAATAAATAATTAATATTTGAGTTAGATTGGTTAAACAAATAAAGATGGCTAGTTCCAGCTTTTCATTCACCGTTAGTTTATGTTACAGAAAGATTGTACCTTTGCCATGTATAAGTTTCTTTTGTGTGGTAGCTGATTTAGGCAGGTTTTTTTTTCTTTCTAATCAGAGGAAAAGGATTTCTCTCAGGAAATTATGTGACTCCAATTGATGACGGATCTCAGTGAGGCGGTGGGGGTGAGGGCTAGATGAGGCTGTTATTTTTACCATCAGACAGGGAGTCAAAATTGGATCTCTCGGAGCCTTTGATCCCCTTGCAGATTAGACTGTGATCCAGAAAGCAGCCGCTTTCAAGGCTCGCACGAGGCCAGTTTCTTCCTGATCTCCTTAGAACATGGCAGCTTACAAAGTGGTTCATGCTGTCTGCTTGCCCCTTTGTGAGACTCAGATTATGGGGACCAGACATATCACACGAATGGTAGTTCTTGTCAGAGGGCTGGGTGTTGGCTGAGTGGGCATTTCCTACCAGGCGCCCTGTGCAAAAGGCAGAGGATGGCAAATCCGTCAGGAGGACACTTACTGTGGTGAGTCCTGTGATTGTGCACCTCAGGGTCTGCAGGTTGTCCATGATGATCTCCCCGGCCAAAGGGGAAAAGTCTTTAGACATGCTCCATTCCACTGTGGGGGAGGGGGAGAGTAAGACCAGACTCAGTTACATGATAAGCAGTGCTGTCAGGAATGCCTTGAACAGTGGTGCTCCCCTCCCTGCCCCCATCCTCGCATAGCTCACGGTCCTCCTTGGATGTCCTCACATTCCCTTTCCAAGTTCATCTTTTTTTTAAAGTGAGCCTCTCCCCTCCAGAGAAAAAATAACTTAATTTTCATTCACATAGCTCGTTTTTAAATATTGATAGTTATGATTTATATGACAGTATGCATGCATTTTGTGATGTTCTTAATGTGAGCTATAATGCATATTAAATATGCATTGGTTAATGACAAGGACGTGCTCTGCAGAATTCATCATTATTAGGTAATTTCCTTGTAGCAACATTGTAGACTGTACTTATGCAAACCTAAGTCAGCATGCACTAGGCCATAGCCATTTAGCTCATCTTTTATTGAAGTGTCTTTGGGGTGAATGCTCCTAAGTTTTGTTCATGAGGCCATTGCTATGTAAAGACACTGTGTACACAAACACACATCAGGGACACCAGGTCATTGAATATAGCAAACAGTCCACTAGGATACTTCTTAATTTCCAAGTCTCCTTTTATTGAAAATGCTTTTTCGGAGTCTCGTTACATTCTCATCTCAGGTGAAGACACTTCTGCTCAGCTCCTCCTCCAGCACCTTCTCCTGAGAATACCCTCTCCCTCCAGTGTCTTGTATGCTAAGCTCTTCTGCTCCCCAGTCAGCCTTCTCACAGCTTTTCTCCACAGCTTTCCCTGGAGCTGGGGTTTGTGGCTGACCTGTCCAGTGCTCTTTTCCTCTGACATCCTCAAAGAAGGTGTTCATCCACACTCATATCACTCAAATTCCAACATCCCATCATAGTATGCGACTGTACCCTTTCATAGCATCTTCCACCGGTTCCACAGGCCACAGTCAGAGGAAGATGAATTGGACATCACAGGTGGTTGCTAGCGTCTTACATAACTGTTTCCATACAGGAGGGACTAAAAGCAAACAGCGACAAAGCAGGAGCCCTAGGAGCCGAAGCCACATGGAACACCTACCTCTTGACAACAAACAAGAGACATGAAGACTTACGATATATTCTCTATGGCACCTTAATAATTGACAATTAAGACAAAGTGGCTCTCAGTTTGCTGCCCTGTGGGTCATCCGTCTCTCATTTTGAGGCTGCTGTCTCCATCCCCTGTCCCTCTTCTCTGTCCCTTGAAAGTCCAGCTTGCTTTCTTCACTCTCTAGGCATCACTCTCCCTAAACTTCCCAGAGCTCCCTTAACTGGTAGCAGCCGTGAAGGAGGGCGTGCTTCTGGCCTCCCCTACTGTTTTGCAGCCTTCCTTTTCCCAGGCTACAGCTCTCTAGGTTTCTCCCACTTCTTTGACTGTCTCTGACTAAGTTCTTCCTGGCTCCTCCTCTTCCTCTTTCCAGTTGATGCTATGTTCCTGGGGCGAAATGGTGGGTGATGGCATTGTTAGCCTTTTCTTTTACTCTGTGTGCTTGCCCCTGGTGCTTACCTTACCTTTTGTGTCTCTGCGGGTCTTAAACGTGTGACTCTAGGTATGGCCTCTCTCTTGCACTTGAGCTTCCTTTTGTAAATTTTCCGCGAGTACCCCTGCTTTGTCTGAATTCTCTCTAAGCGTGTCTCCTTGCCAAGAGTCTTTTCTCAATGTTAGTGAATTGAATCTTCATCTATCCAACCACCAGACCAGAGTCTCAGCACATCCTTGTCTTTCTCCTACTTCCTTACAACAAACTGATGTCTAAACACGGAATTTCCATTTCCAAAATGTCTCCTGTCAACTCCTCATTTCTTCTTTTACTGTGGCAATCCTGGAATAGACCTTGATAGCTACAAGTTTGGCTCTTCATCCATACAGAGATCTTCAAACAATAGTTAAGCTTCAAACTGAGAGTTAAAGGTTAAAGTCACTATTTATCCTTTCTCCTAAAATCTCTTCATTGCATTTAATTGCTTTGGGGATAAAATGAAATCTTAAGAAGGCTCTCAAGGACCTTCATATCTGACCCCAGCCAGGACTACTGTTCTTTTCCCTTGCTGTGTGCAAAGAAGGGCTTTCTGCTGTAAGACCCTGTTTTTGCTATTTGTGACTCTTTGTCTTCCAGTCTTTGGTTGGTGAAATGCTGATGAGCCTGTGAGACCCAGCAAAGTCAACTCTAGGGCCCTCGGACATAACTAATTCTCCTGATTTGTGTTACCAGCATGCTCTGTTCGCATTAGCACTGTATTTTGTTTTATGGTATGTGGCCTTTTCTCTTGTTAATTGTGAGGAACCTGAGAAGTGTCTCTCATTCTTTCCCTCCCTGGTACTACATATAGATTTTGTAGTTTATGTATGTATCCACACAAATATACACATTCCCAGAAAAGTACTTTCTACAAAATAGTGATTTTTTTTTTCTTTAATGTCAGGCTTTTCCTGTCTCCTGCCTTCGAAGCTCTCAGACATATTATAAAATGTAATTAGAATCAAATGTGTAAGATTACGAATCAACTTCCAGGTCCTACCTGCATTGCCTTATCCTGTGTAGCATGAAACCCATAAATATATATTTTATTTTCCTGAGGCAGAGTCTCACTTTGTTGCCCAAGTGGGCATAAAACTTCCTACATAGCTTAGGCTGGCCTTGAATTCATGATGATCCTCCTACCTCAACCTTCTAATTGTAGGTATGAGTGGCCATATCTGGCTCACATATATACTTTAAAGAAGATGTAAATATCTTCTGTATATATTATATTAATTATTTTTACATATTTATAATATAAATAATATATACATGTATTATATGTAATATAAAATATATAAATAGATAATAAATATAATATATAATATATATCCTTAAATATAATATAAAAAGATCTTTTAAAAATATATGATATATTCTTTACATCTAGATTATATATTAATATATTATATTAAACTATGTACATAATTATTTCAAACTATTTTATTCTTCTGATGAGCTACTAGCTCTTGAAGAGGCCGAGTCTCTTAAAGTCAAATTGAGAAAACTTTGTAATCAGAGTAAAATGTCACACTGAACTGAAGGTAAACAGCAGCAGCAGCAACAAAGCAATGCAAGAGGTAGCATTCAAAGCTAAAGCAAAAAACAAAAACAAAACAAAACAAAAAAACTGAGTAACAAAGGCTGGAGAGACCGCAGTTCAGAGCACTGCCTGCTTTTACAGAAGTTCTGGAGTTGGTTCCCCCCTGTCCACAGGGCAGCTAATAAGTGCCTATAACTCCAGTTCCAGGAGATCTGGTGACTACCAGGCATGCATGGGGTGCACATACATACAGAATGCATACACACATAAACATACATACACACACAGGCTTTGACATATACAGATGAAATAAAAATAAAACATCTTTTAAAAGGCAGCAAATACACAAACACATCTAGAAGAACCAACACGCGGGGGAGCCCGTAGGGGAGAACTCTAGAAACAAAGAGACCCTTGACTGCTCCGTACCAGGTGCTTGTTAAAAGAATTCAGCCAGACTTCCTCAGAAGGCCTCTGAGAGAGGAGTCCTGGATCTTGCCCTCAGAAAAGAACTGTCTAAGAAAATAGCATCAAGAACCCGGCTATTGCGGAGAAACAAAGAACCCCGTACCCTCAGCGGGGAGAGGGCAGAGCACATCTGCCCACGAGGCAGCAGGCAGCAGCTAGTCAGTCTATTCACCTCCCCGGTCAGCTGTTTGCTCCAGTCCAGAGGTTCTCAGCCTTCCTGACGCTGCGATCCTTTTGTACAGTTCCTTACGTTGTGGTGACCCCGACCATGAAGTGACTCTTGTTCCTACTTCATAACTGTGATTTTGCTACTGTTGTGAATCACAACGGAGATTTCTGTGCGTTCTGATGATCTTAGGGAGCCCCTGTGAAGAGGTCGTTCAGCCTTCCCCCCAGCCCCCAGAGGTCGTGGCCCACAGGTTGAGAACCACAGCTCTAATTCCTGCAGCAATGATGAGACATCCGCACTTGTCTTTGTTCTTTGTTCCTTGGGATTCCTTCAGCTTCCCCCACAGAAGCTGTTCAGGGAAGGCAGAACCCTGTTGCTCCTCTGACATAGATGAATCACTGGCCAGAACAGCCAGCTTTGGACAGGCTTTCTCATAGACCCAGGCTCCTTTCTATTTTCCGATGCAGAACATGAGAAACAACAGTCTGAGGGCCCGGATCACACTGACATCTATTATGCAACGGTGGGACAAGGGCCGCCCCCGGGGCTGGCTGCAAAGTGGGAACCTCTTGAGATGACATCCACTGAGACAGACCTGTGCCAACAGCAGGCATGGTCACCTGGAATGCCATTTCATCAACCCGGTCAACAGCACCACGAGTGTGGAGAAACTTCAGGCTCAACTCCTGTCACCCAAGATTTCGAGTAATAAGGGGTATTTTTTATATAAATCTTGATCCGCAGGAAAATGACCCCGGCACAGAGCCCCATGCTGACGTTTTCCAGGGAAGGGCTGGGACTCTGGTCTAACAATTCAGTTGACAGCCTCAAATCAGAGGAAGCGTTAGTAGGAATTATAACAGAGTGCTTGGCAAGCCATCAGTGAAACTCTGCTCAAAGATACAATGCTTAACATTTCTGAAGAAACCACTGTTTTTGTCTGAACAGAAAGTATTTCTGCTTTATTGAAATGTGCTTTACAAAAACATGTTTCAGTAGAACATGAGGACCTGGCTTCTTGACAGACAAAACAAAACTGGAGGTAGGTTCCGCTCCGAGGCTGCCTGGTCTTACATGGAAGTCTGATTAGATCCTGTGACCCATCTGATAGGTTTCAAAGGTGACGGAGTTTGAGAAAAAGAAGGGTGAAGTTTCTCCTCATGGGGTAGCCAGCCTGTTCTGGGATGCCAACAGTTTTTCTTCTCCATGTCCTTCTTTGGGTTGGGGGTAGGGGAGGTCAGGGGTGGGGACGGGTTGGTGTTTTTGGCCTGAAGGTACATGATCAGCTGGGGTAGAAGAAGAGAGCAGGGCACAGGAGTCCCCTTGAGAGCAACAGGAGATTTTAGGATGGTGATGGAGCATGACCCCTCTGGAAAGTTCTCCGCAGGCAGTTTAAAGACTCCGTAGTAGAACCCTGAGAAAATTATGTTTTCTAAATCCCCAGAGGACGAGAGCTATATAGACAAACTTCAAGACCAGATAAGATACATAATCTGAAGACAAAGATCACAGAGACTGTCTCTGTTTAGTTTGGGAACAGAAGCAGGGTTAAACCACAAGGAGGCTCATAATAACTGAGAGTGAACACAGAAAGGTGTCAATGCCCCTTAAAGTCAGGCTGCGGCTCAGAACTCTGATTTACTGTATTTATGTCAGATAACTATGGCTATCCAAATGACAAGCTTTGCGATTTTAGCAAATATTTAATTTTCGCCAGGCTTCAAAAGCATTGAGTCATTTGGGGCAGTGCTATAGTTTGAGTGTGGTTTGTCCTGGCTGTGCTGAACGTGGTCTCCAATGTACCAAGGCGGGGAAGCAGTAGTGTCTTTGAGAGACAGTTTGATTGTTAAGAGGAAGTAATGCTACTCTCACAGGAGTGGTCAGTTCTTATGGGACCTGTCTAGTTACCGTGAGAGTGGGTCATCTCAAAATGAGGCAGTCTCCCCTGTTCTTTCTCCTCTGTACGTTTCTGCTTTCAGCCGTGAGTTGAAGAAGCATGATGTTTTTGTTGGTATCACCCACCTGGACTTCCCAGCTTCAGGAACCCTGACCCAAGAGAAAAGCCGCTTTCTGTCATAAATTAACCAGTGTCAGATATATTGTTCTAGCACCAGAAATGAACTAAGATGGGCCCGGAAAGTCCTAGTCTTCACACCACAGTGACTTGATGGCAGCTTTTTAAAATACAGTTTCAAAGTTTAGCAAGGAGAAGATCTCCCGACGGTGAAATCTTTGATGCGATGGAAGGTGTCACAGACTCAATGTCAAGATCCATGACTCTACAAGCAGAGAGCATCACCTACAGCAGGTACAGCACAAGCTGCGGAGTGCTGTGGCCTGCACACTTCTCCTCCGTCTCAGGCTGCTTCTTATTCTGAAGGATAAGGACAACCCAGAAGCAAGGGTATCGACAAACAACCCTGCATCAATGTTGAACTGGTTTCTCTCGAGTTGAAAAAAAAATCCCAAACAGGAAGCAACACTGCCAACACACAAATAAGACCTGCTACCCTGCAGATCCTCCAGTCACGGGTGCCTCATCCCAGCATACTCGGGAAGACCAGGCTGTGAAAGTTGGGTTTTCTACACCACCCTCTCCCCGGCCCCTGTACCGCCCCGCCCCAGCTTCATTGCTTATGCTGCCTTGACTTCAGGGGATCTGGTCCTTGTAGCATCCCCCAACTTCCCAGGGCACGCACCCCTGCCAATCTCCCCTCCCCCAGCAACTTTCAGACTTCTCCAAGAAGCTCCCGCTTCCTCCTTTGTTTTGTGTTTTGCGTGTAAGAGGTCAGAGCAGAGCAGAATTTTGATTCCCTTGATGGCCCCAGGTGCCTCCTCTATAAATGTAAAGCTCCTTTGTGGCAGGGACCGTCTGTGAATAGTGCTGTTCCCCAAAGCCCCCATCTTGGTCTTTACTCAGTAACAGCATCTCTGGAAACATCAGGTGGGTTGGATATTCGATTTCTGTTTGGGGGATGCTTAAAGTCTAACGTACGCACAACTCTGATGTCTCTATGTAGATACCTTTAAAAAAGAATAGTGTCGGAATAGATGAAAACACAGCCAGAAAGAGAGTGGCTGTTGACTGAGCTGCTCCACTAGGGGTTGAGTTAGCGATTAGCTTCCTGTCTTCCATAGCCCAGAATCCTGGACCCTTCATTTGTCCATACATTGCCTCTTAGGAACCAAAGCAGAAAGAGACAGATGTAAAAAAGGGGGGTGGGGACATTTCCGATTTCCTATCAGCTCTACTATGGAACCAAAACAGCATTCTTGCTGGTCATACTCTGGCTGGCGCCTGAGCTAATGAATGGAATTTGGCTAGACTGCCCAGCCCAACACTAGTATTATGAAATCTTCCTCTGAGCCATCTAAATGTGCAGTTTCTAACCTTGCAGGCCAAGCCCAGCACAAGAGGAACAGAGAGGGAGGGAAGGACACACCCACTAAGAGACCCAGTTGCAATCAATCGTAGCCATTTCTAGGGATGAGAAACGGCTCGGTACAGTGAGACCCCGCTCAACTCTTGTGGCTTTTAAATTGGGAACTGACATGAAAACTGCTGGAGAGTCTTTTTTAGCTCTGATAAAATGTGAGGTCGGAGCTGCTTGCATTTTTTTTTTTCATCTTAAATTCCCTTGGTAGTCCTAGGAGCAGGGGCATGCGTTACTTTCAAACAAGAATCTTTATTGTTTGCACAGCACACGGTCATCCAGTTAATTAGAAAAACATTTTCCCCCAAATTAAATTTCCCTAGGAAAACAATGCTTTAAATTAAGGGCAAAAAGTCTCCCTGCACACCCCAATATCAGGAACACTTTCCTGCACCCACTCCCTCTAGAAGACTAAAAGCGAAGTTGGGATGGAAAGGCTGCATTTATCTCTTTATTGTCAGAATCTCCCATCCACAAAAGTAGCCTGAGCTAATTTGCCTGTGAGTAGTCTCTGCATTCTGGTTTTTGCTTGTCCTATGCCAGCACTACACAGAGATCCATCAGGGAGGAGAGATGTGTAAACATCCAGGTTTTTTTTTTTTTTTAAAGTGATGAGCAAGCACGACTGGGCACCCCCAAATGTCTGCTACATAGTCGTTTTCGTTTGCTTTTGAATTTCCTAAGAGTTATAGCGCTGTTGCTTCGTGTGAATTTATTCTTTCTCTTGATGCTCTTGGACATCTACATGGGAGATAGCAGTTTTTATTGTTCTTGCTGCCTTCAGTAGTTCACTCCCTTGCCATGCTTAAGCAGGAAATGTGCTTTGAGTACTGCAGCCCTTCAGAAGCCCAGCTGCTGCCAGCCAAATGTCTCCAGTAAGACGAGTGGGTGCTTTCCCTCTCAGACGAGTGACAAAGTAGAGCGTTCAAAACCTACTCATCGTGGCCCATTTGGGACCATGCAGTAGGACAGTGTTGCTTTTCAAGGTGGCTTTCATAGGAAGAGAGAAGAAGGCAGCGCTGGTCCCGGGAGCCCTGCAGTGTGTGATGTGCTCGGCTACAGTTAACTCTTAGAAATTGCTAAAATGTTAAAAATTTGGTCAACACGACTACAGCTAAAAAGAAAATTGTATCAGTAAAAGGCTGAATAGATAACATCAAGAGACAGCAAATGCTCAGGCTCCTTGCACCCCATTTTACTCCTTTGCTCTTTGCTCTTGAGGTGGTGCACTCGTGTGTGTGTGTGTGTGTGTGTGTGTGTGTGTGTGTGCGCGTGCTTGAGAACTGGTAATTTGCCCTGCCGCGCCTTCTCAGCACCTGTCCGATGAGGTCATGGGATCTTGGCATTGTCTATGAAGGGGATATTTACACCATAGAGTTGGTGGATGATATAAATCACAGCTTGTTTTATTGTTTCAGGAGCTGTCTAGACCCGAATACCAGAGAACTGTCCTTCCAGACCTGACCCAAGGCTGGTTTTGTGTGGTTTGCAAGCAAAGGACGGCTTTAGTTTTTTTGCGTTTCTGAAGGATTGTAAAAACAAAGCATACACACGAAGAATGTGTGACAGAGACCATATGTGGCTTTCGAAGTCTAATTTATTTACTCTCTGGTCTTTTGGAGAGGAAGTTTACTGATCCGTGGTCTAGATTTAAGAAAGTAATGGAGATGATATTAATAATGCAGACTGAAGTGAAACATTTCAGGGCCAGTGAGATGGCTCCGCAGGTAAAGGCACTTGCCACCAAACCTGATGACCTGAGCGTGACTCCCAGAACCCGCCTGATGGAAGGTGAGAGCTGACTTTTGCAGGCCTGAGTGTGACTCCCAGAACCCGCCTGATGGAAGGAGAGAGCTGACTTTTGCAGGCTGCCCTCTGACACCCCCAACCAAGTCATAACATGCACTCGCATGTGTGTGTACATGTGTACACACACACACACACACACACACACACGTACATAAATATAACAAATTGAAGTGAAGAATGTCTGTGGCAGTTGCAAGGCAAATCACATGAAGAACTGAGAAAACAGTCTTCTACTATTTTAAAACTATGATTTGCTTTAACAGGGGAGTCGCTTACAGCCTTGGTAAGCAAGTCAGGCTCCTAAGAAGATCTCGTTGCTTCGTTTTTGTCTTGCTGCAGTTAAGCGCAAGAAAATAGCAGCCAATGCTAACGTCAAAATTGTACTTACGAATTAATTATGACTGTTGGCTACAGGTTAGGGGTTGAAATAAATAAGGAAATGCATCTGGGGAAAGTTACTGGGTTCGAAGGACTTTGCAATAAAGAACATTGCGTATATTATCGGTATTTATAAATCACATGCTATAAAATTCCTACTAGATTCATTTGTGTTTATGTAAACATATGTGCATCAACACGCATCCACTCATCCTCAAGGATCAAGTTAAACCTTTGCTATGAGATTGCTCTGGCGGACCCACTGGCCAGCTGGATATAGCATCTGATGGGGGTGGAGTTCCCTGGCTTGAGTTAGGTAACATCCTGATAGCAGTGATCAAAACAAAATCCTCATGCCTCCTAGGTAGGCGGGAGCGGCACACAGAGGTCAGAAGGTCAGTTACCAACTACTTGCTGCCTGAGAGGACTGAACAATGGCCAGCAGAGTGCCCATCCTTTCTGCGCCTATTCCTCCAGCATCACTCAGGGCTGGCCCAGAAACTGATAAAGGACAAAGCATGCAAGGTGGGCAGCCTTGAACTTGACTGAGCAGCTTCATGACAAACAAACCTGAATGTTGACCATTTTCATGGCAAGAAATACCAATCCAGTCCTCCCCATGGCATCAGACTGCCCCATGCCTAAGAGGACTTATCTGGGTTTCATCATTAGAATTACGTTTTGTTATTAGTTATAAGAATATTTTATTGTCATACATTGCTGTCATATTTTATTCCATGGTTATCTGGGCTTCACGAATAGGCAGTTTTAGAACGCTATGAACAGAAAATAGACTCATAGTTCAGTAATCCAGATAAAGTCCTCCACTGTTTCTTTTTCTTTGGAACACTGCCATAGTGTTGAGTTGTAAGATGTCCAGCTAGATTGTCACTTGTTTGGGCTTTTTTTTTTTTTTGGAGACACTGTTGGAATAACTTTGGTTCATTAAAGAAGCTTTTGCTTTTTAAAGACTGTAAGACTATAATAAGCAATAGCAGAGGCTCAGAACTGACTGCCAGTCAGAGATCTGAAGGTGAGGTGTACCGCTTCCTTGGGTGAGAGCCCTTCTCTTAGATCAATCTCCTGAATTTGAGAGTTTCATTTTGAGTAGAGTAAGCCCCTGCTGCTGCAGGAAGAACTCCTTGGCAATGTAGTCTACATTTCTGAGGGATGCTGGGTAAAGAGAACAAATGATCAGCTGTCTCGTGTGTACGCAGGGTGGACAGGACTATTCTTCAAGCCAGACAGTGTTCATCTTCACGAGTCCGGCCACATCTACCTGTAAAAGACCATCCTAGCTAAACCTGTTGACTATTGGTTGACCTTTCTCACAAAAGGGGTGCACAGGGAGGGTCACGGGGTCCTCAGCTGGGTGAGGCTACTCCTCCTAACCAGGCAATATGTGATTCTGCTCTGACTGCACGGAGCTTCATGGTCTCACAGAGAACCTGCAAATTTATTGACTAGGGAGGGCAGAAGGAGGAGGCGGTGCTGGTGGTGGAACATCTGTGCAGCCTTGGGGAAGTTCTCATCCATCGTGGGAGCAAATTTTCCAGTGAGGTTGCTTTAGGGCATAGCATACCCCCCTAATGCTATGTATGACTCTTTAATACAGTTTATCGTGTTGTGGTGACCCACAACCACACGCTTATCTTTGTTGCTACTTTATAATTTTGCTGGTATTATGAGTCATATTGTAAATATCTGACATGCAGTTGGTCTTAGGCGACCTCTGTGAAAGGGTCATTTGACCCCCAAAGGGGTCGTGACCCACAGGTTGAGAACTGCTGCTGTAGGGTCACTGTAATCTCACTCATGTTCTGTAAGTAACCTGTTTCTTCAGGGTGAACTTGGAATCCATCTTTGTTTCATCATGGGGACCTTACAAGAAGTGGGGACGAGTACCTAGTTGGCCTCAGGGAAAAAATCGAGACAACATACAAGGTATGGGCAATTCCCAGCTTTCTGGATCCTGTTGTACACTCAAAGAAATTAAAATCACCAGCCACAGGGTCAGCATCAGAATGTCTCAGCTTCCCTGCCAGGGGATGAGTCTTTCTTCAGAAGCAGTTTGCTTGTTTTTTGTTCTGTTTTGTTTGTTTGTTTCTGTTTTTTTCCATTGTTGTTGTTTTCGTTCCCTTAATGTTTACATTTCCTTAAACGATTCAGATTCACGGAGGGCAGGATCTCTGCCACGCTGATTTTGACCTCCACTCTATTTCTTTTAGTAGAAGTTATGGACTCAGCACTAAGGTCGGCTGATTTCTGATTTTGTTTTGCTCCCTGTAAGGGACTCAATAAAAGACATTTTACTGGGTACTCCGCATGACTCCCTTCTCCTGTCTCCAGGGAAGAAAAGCCAAAGCTTCACAGTCATCAGCTAATCTTCTACAGACAGTTTCATCACTTTTTCTTAGAATCCCCGCTAGACAGATTGAGCCGTTCTAAGGAATTTGACCAGTGTAATCAAAGTGGCAGGACTCTGAGGTGAAGTCAGGTGTTCCTGAGCCCACTGCGACTGCCATGTCTTACTGACCCTGGAGAGCGTCTCTACTCCCTCTCCAAGCTCTAGAAGGTTTGTTTTCCTTTCCTCTGGCTTCAGCATAACTGGTTGTGTTTTCTCACTTCCCGGTTTCTAGATCGTCAAACATGACAGGCTCTTCCTCTCAGCAAATTCACTTACACTGGTCATTTTGATGGAAATGTCTCCTCATCCTTCCTCTTGGTCCTCTTTCCTCTCCTCCTCCTCTTTCCTCTTCTTCCTCCTTCCTCTTGACCTTCATATATATTTTTTCTTTTCACAGTAATCACTAAAACATCCCTTTTGCACAAAAGTCTTTTCTGACTCCAAAGACAATTTTAGGTCTATATCTCTCTCAGAGTATTTAACTATTTAACGCTGTTTTTTTTTTTTTTTTTTTTTTTTCTAGCATAGTTAGAGAGTGAAGAGCTGAGCAGTTACCTTTAATTCCATGGCAGAGACTCTGATCATCTTGCCCCATGCCCCACTTCTCTGGTCCCTAGAAGCTAGCAAATGCTAATACACATTTATGAAATTAATGTCTGATCTTTTTTATCAGCTGCTACCGGACATTATTAATTTTAAAATTATATATATATATATTTAAGATGTGTGATATGGTCGTTTAGTGAACGTTCTCATAGTGAGATAATTACCAGAGTCAGTCCAGTTAGTATATCCACCATCTTGCATAGTTACTCTTATTCTTATGAAAATTTACTCTCTTAGTTAATTATTAACATAGGGTACAATATTAACCATAGTCCTCACGCTGTCCATTTGAGCTCTGTCTGCACCGCACTGCTTGCTCATTCTAATGAGACACTAGCGGAGTCCTTGGAGGACTGTGGCTACTGGGATGTCAAGTGCCGCAACGAAGAGCATCTCTCTAGTCAGTGCAGAGTTGCTCGCTGTTCTCTGACGGCGCCAGTGAACCAGCAGCAGAGGCTGGATGGGTGGCTTTAAGAAAATCAATCCAGTTACTTCAAAAGAAGCAATAACGTTTATCTTTAAAACTTAGCAGGCAAATAATGGCACAAAATGAAAGGCAAAAAGAAAGTCTTGAATCAAATATGTATAATGGCTGGAGGATGTTGGGAGAGCATATGTTGATATTTATTGGGGCATTGTGTCTTCTTATAAATCATTCGATCCTTGTGAGAATCCTTTGTGGTAAACACTATTCCCTTCATTTTACAGAGGAGCTGTCTGAGTCTCAAAACTTTTAAATCATCAGCTTGAATCCATGCAGGGTTCTGATTTAAGGTGCTTGGCCCTACCCTCCTGAGTCCACACTCAGGGAGAAAATAACAGGATTCATGGCCATTTCGGGGTCTTTGGGGCCACAGGAAGCCCTGTCAGACAGCTTGCAGTACTGGCGTTCTGCTCTGGCAGGCCAAGGCAGGGACTCCCAGATGGCACCTCTGCCCACTTTTCTATGGTTCAGAGGGCTGTCTTTCATACTGTGGTTTCCTTGTTTATGATCGCTAGAGGGACAGTTGAGGGACAGGAGCCACCAAACAGAACGGTAGACCCTTGAGCTTGCCAACGTATATTCTGTATTCTCATGACAGCTACACGTGGGAACTGGGGCCCAGATAAGTACCGACGAGAGAGGGGAGGGTGGTGGGGAGCAGCCACGTAACAGTCACCGAAGACTTGGAAGAAACAGCTTGTGTGTAACTCATCTGCGGCAGAGTGCGCAGCCGCACTGATGCCGCCACCCTCTTGCAGCCTCCTTGAGCATGCCCATTTCCCAACTAGGCTTCTCTTTTTTGTTTTTTTCCCACCCTTTTCTCTCTTCCCAGGCTCCAGGCGTGCAAGCCTATAAGTGTGTGATAGGAGGACAGACAAAGGAACAAACAAATTCCAAAGCAGTGACTCAGGATCTAAAGGAATTCGAAGGAGAACAAAATGTAGTAAGTAAATAAGAAGGAGGAATGGACCACCTCAGGAGTAGCCAGGGTAGGTCTCCCTGCGTCTTCCCAAGGGGAGTGTGCTATTCGGGGCCTTTTCTCTCTGTGTTTGTTTTCACATTCTACTGTAAATTACTCAACAAGGTACCTTATTGATCCCTGAAAAAAAAAATTCAATCTTTAGATTTTCCCATCAAGGCAAGAAAATGTGTCCCTAGGGAGACAAAAGAACCTTATTTTCTATTCTCAGGCTCAACGTGCGCTTCTGTGGGGAGGTTCAGCCTGGGTGTCCTTGAGGCACACAGCAATGTGTCTCAACACATAGGGGCTGTTTTCTTGGGGAGTCTTGGGGAGACTTTAGGACATCAAAGAAAACGTCATGTCAAAAGGAATACATATATGTTTTGTTTTGTTTATCTCAGATCCTCTGAAGGGTGAAGCATCAAGATGTACACTGTATCCCTTAGCAAGGGCATCGGAAAGGGCTAGGTTACCTTCCTCTCACTATCTCTTGTAACATTTGCTGCCATTGGTTTCTGCATTTCTACCTCTATGTGGCGCCTTTAAAATTTCAGCACTCACAAAGTTCATGGGAATTGGTGGTTTGGACCTCAACTCTATAATGCTGGGCGTTTTTAAGCATCTCTGTTTTATATGTAAATTGGCCCATGCATGTCGTTTTTCTTGGACCAAGACTACAAGAAAGATATCTGAAAGGCGTGAATATATTTAATAAAGTGGTCTGTCAGATTCACAGTTGACAAAGAGGAACAAAATTACTATTTTGCAACTATTCAAGAGAGGTCACCATTGTTAGGAAGGTGGAGAAAGGCCCTCTTCAGATTTCAAAAAGTCTTTCTATTGTCCTAAGACAGTCAAGGTGGAACAGGAAAGTCTCAATAATTACATCCTGGGAGGAAGGTGCTTGATCCATGGGAGGTGGAAAGAGACTCCTGTGGACTTTCTGGCAGGAGTATTCATAATAGGTGTACATAAATAAAGGTAATTGAATCCATGGGATTTTGTATATAACACCTAGCTAATTGTTGGCACATTTAAGATAAAATTAAATCCAACTTTAAATCTCGTGACTACTGACTGATTGATTTATAGTCTTTGACCGAGACCCCACCAGGAACCAGACATTGGGAAATGTTGGGATGAAAATCCGAATAAATCCTGACTTCCACTCTCAAGACAATTATAATTCGCTGGGAGAGGCTGACAAGTGACTGTGGTATTAAGACCCAAACAAATTACCACGAAACAGGTCAGCTCAGGGTGGGGCTGATCTTAAAAGCTTGGGGCAAAGCTGGGTAGAGATCCAAAAGGGCGGGGCTGGCTCCTGGCAGAACCCTGGAGGCTATGTAGGTCTACTGAAGGAGAGTGAGGTTGGGTAGGGTGCTCCAGGCAGAGGCTGCTGTGTGTGCAAAGGCACAGAATCACAGGAGTGGCCAAGAGACTGCCAGGTAATTGCAGGAAATGAAATGACAAGAGAAGGTCCCGGGAATGACTTCAACCAGAGATGAGACAGAACCGGGAGCAGGTTCTGTGAAAAGCTGAGCTGGGTGGATGTCATTTTCGAGTAACTGAAAGACGGGGCCACTGTACAGAATCTGCATTTCATATGGCCTGTGGAAGAAAACTGAAGAAGGCTCAGCACAGCTTTCCCTGCTCTCTTATACCGGGTGTAGGAGCTCCCTTTCTCAAGCATCTGTGAGTGGAATTTTTATGTAAACCCAAATGTTTGGCATCACAGGCATGGCAAATGTGGAAGTTCGGCGCCCGCCCTCCTTAAAACCAAGAACTATTAACAACACCGTGTACTCCAAACTTTCCTAATCAAATACGGTCCTATCGAAAGCCATGAGCGCTCTCCAGGTATACGCAAGCGGTCACTGCTCTGTTCCTAGTGCACCGGCGAACAGCAATATAAAGATTGGCATCTCATTGCCTATTTAATATTTATGTAGCTGTCACCATCTCAGCTTTACACAGTCAAAGCCTCAGTGTTGGTTGAACTTGAGGTGAGCCGAAATCCCTTCTGACAGCAGGTTTTTTTGGGGGATGCTTTCATCCTTAAATAAGTTTCCAAACAACACTCAGATAGTGGCGGGAGATCAAAGCAACACTCGTTACGATGGGGGCCGCTCTCCAGAACTTCTCTGCAAGAGAAGAAACCGGATCACCCTTACTTGGGATCAGAGAAAAGCTGCCTGTAGGCAAGAGCACACTTAAGTCCGGGCAGATGGACCTTTAGACCACAGCAGGGAATCCAAGAGAGAAAACAGGGAAGGGTGTGACCAAGGGAGGTGGACCTGGGACTGGTAACTGTCTCGTCTCCTGACAAGAGGAACATCCTCCAGGGGTCTGATATATTTGGTTAGCGGGACCTTCTTCCATTTTTTTTTTCTCTTCAAACCTCACAACAACCCTTTATTTGTTGTTGTTTATATTAGAGGTGAAGTTCTTGGCTTCATTCGCCCGCACACACTATGCATGCTCACTGCGGGAAGGAGTGGGATGGCCTGGCATGGAAACGAGCACCTCTTTTGCTCAGGGAATAACGCAACTTCAGCGCACACCCAAATTCAGAGGAAAGCAGTTGAGAGTCGAGGTTTGACAGTTTGGATTTTGAGAAAGCCCTGAGGGGACAGTCCTGTGGAGTCCCATTAAAGGGAGTGGGGCTTGTGACTGGTCTCCCTTAGGGGCTCACCTCTTGGTATACCCAGCCTCTTCTTTGAAGGACTCTGGAAAAAAAAGCGGCATCATCAGATTTAGCAGGGGGTGTGATACCGGTTCCAACAAGTCAAAAGCTCTGCTAGTCTTACTATTCAGGTTTTCCAGTGTGTGTGTGTGTGTGTGTGCGTGCGTGTGTGTGTACGCGCATGTGTTGTGTTGTATTTAAGTGTGCATGTATGTATGTGGAGGCCAGAGGATAATCTTGGCCATCATCAATCAGAAGCCACCTAGCTTATTTTTTTGGCACAAGGTTTCTCACTTGCCAAGCAGAGTAAGATGGCTAGCCAGAGAGCACCAAGAATCTTCCTGTCTCTGCCTCCCCTACCACTGAGATTATAAAGATACAGCACTACATTTGGGATTTCATAGGGGTTCTGGGGATCAGACTCATGTCCTCATGCCCACAAGACAAATGCTTTCCAGACTTCGCTATCTTCCTAGCCTAGGTCTTCCACTTTTAATAATGGCAGTTACCATTAGCTATCTTTATCCATGGATCCCATACCAGCAGAGGCCAGCGGAGACCAAAAATATTAATTAAAAGGGCGGGGTAGGGTGGGCTGGAGCGATGGCTTAGTAGTTAAACCTCTCACAGAGGGTCAGAGTTTGCTTTCCAGCACAGCATTGCAAAGTTCACAACTCCAGCTCCAAACACACATCTGGCCTCTGTGGGCATCTGCGCGCACACACACACACACACACACACACACACACACACACACACACACGCTTAAACATAATAAAGGTAAATGTTAACAAAGGAATGAGTTGAACTGGATATGGACAAACTGTCGTTATTTTCTGGACAATGTGACAAAACAATGATTTACATAGAATTTTATGTCTTGTTAAGTGTTCTTGGTGGTTTGAATAGGAAGGGCTCCCATAGGCTCATATATTTAAATGCTTGGTCATTAGGGAGTGGCACTAGGCAGTGTTGGAGAAAGCCTACCACTGGGGGTGCGCTTTGGCGATTCAAATGCTCAAGCCAGGCCTAGTGTCTTTTTCTCTCTTCTTGCTGTTTACTGATCCAAATGTAGAACTCTTGGCTACTTCTCTAGGACCGTGTCTGTCTGCCATGATGATAATGGACTAAACCTCTAAACCTGTAAGCCAGCCCCAACTGAATATTTTCTTTTATAAAATTTGCTGTGGTCATGGTGTCTCTTCACAGCAATAGAAACCATAACCAAGAGAGTGTTGCAAGTAATCTAGAAATGATTTAAAGTTTACCAAAGGGTGGGCTTAGGTTACATGCAAGCGCTAGTCTATTTTATGGAATGAACTTAAGTAGCCAGATTGGTGGAAACCCAAATTCCTGTGGACGCCGAGAGGGTGTACCACATTTCAGTGATACTTTCTAGTTGAAAACATTCACGTCTCTATAAGTGAAACGATACCTTTCTAAGGTTCTGAAGATTAAAGGTTCTTTGGCAAGTGGTGCGAGCACAAAAGACGTGGTTCTCTTTGCCTCCGAAGCGCTTATAGCCCCCGAGAGTCACTAAAGATACAAGTGTGAGAGAATGAGATGCAGCCTTTATTAGTCATGTGGGTGGGGTGTGTAGCTGGCTGCCGCCTGGGACTGTAAAATGAAGAAGAGGAAGTTTATTTTAGCATCCACTGTATCAAAACATCTGAGATAAAACTGTACAGCCTAGGAAGGCTACTGAAGAGCAATGAGCGATCACACAGAACGTTCCGGATACAAGTACCAATCGCTAGGAAGGTTCACTGTGGTCACTGGTACAAAGGAGTTTTGCTTCCAAAATGAACAATCTGTCCACTAATGATCTGACATCAGAAGAGAAGTTGTTTTAGAATTATATATGAGTTTGTATAAAAGAAGGTGTTTTATTCTTGTTTTAAGTCATTGGGAAGAGTTCATTTTCTCATTTCACCTACCAAGCAGGACAAAAATACAGGCATTCTAGGCAGGGCCACTTCTAGTTAAAGGAGTTGGACATGATCAGCTATTAGAGGGACTCTATGCAGAAGAGGAAAGCAATATGTGGGGGACGGGTGGATGACTGCCTGCCATTCTGAGGGCTGGTGTTCATTTTGTGGAGAGCCCTAGAAAATTTGTGAACAGAATAATGGCATGGCCAATTCATAGTTTGATGGCTGCTGTGGTACCTTAAAAGTCAACTTGAAACAGGCCAGAAAGTCATTTGGGAAGAGGGAGAGAAAATGCCTCCAAAAGATTGGCCAGTCCTTAAGTCTGCAGTACATTTTCCCAATTAGTGGTTGATTTGGGGGAACCCAGCCCATGTGTGGTGCCTTCACTGCTCTGGTTGTCCTGGGTGCTATAAGAAGGCAGACCGAGTAAGTGATGGGTGAGCAAGCAACACTCTTCTCGGCCTCTATGTCATCTCCTGACTCCAGGTTCTTCCCCCCGTTTGGGTTCCTGCCTTGAGTGCCTTTGATGATAAACTGTGGTATGGAACTATAAGCCAAATAAACCCTTTCCTTCCTAAGCTGCTTTTGGTCATGGTATTTCATCACGGCAGTAGTAACTCTAACACAACAGGGACAATTGATGGATACAGTTAAGTCTCACTAAACTTTGGCTTTCTCACCCCTATGGATCAGGAAGCCAATTCGCAAGCTGTTTCAGGGACTTCCCAGAGAACTTCTAGCGATGGGCTTCTGACCTCACCTGAAGTATGTGTGACAATGGCTCCAGGCCTCTGCCTTCTGTAGAAAGTGTGATGGAGGATCATTGAGTGGTCTGCCAATTTATTCCCTCTCAACACTGTGCCCAGGTAATGCAGAAATCCTGCATCCATGCAGACCTGGCATTCCTTATTGCACATATTCTTATTCTTGTTACCTCAGCAAGATGAATCTCCTGGGTGCTTCAAGAACTGAACTCCCTCATCTTCTTGTGGCTGGGCTGATGGGAGCCCCCAGATGTCTTCTGCATGGACCAGCTAGAGTTCCAGAACTAACATGGTCTCCTCTGCTTTGGAAAAGTGGTGGAGGATGCCATGTAAAGCTCAGCTTTGGCACACCTGCCGTTGAGCTCCAGTAGGAAATGAGGCATGAGCTAGAGTTTAGGCAGAGGCTGCATAGGGCCTGTGCTGTTCCAGCCATTTGCTTTAAGAAACAGAGCATCCCCCATTTTAAGCAGAAACGTAAAAGCCCATTGATGTTGTGTGAAGGCAACATCACACAAAAATTTTCAGGAATCGCATGTGGCCACCATTTGTAGATTACTTCAAAGAATTTTGAAATGATAAGTTTTCATATCAAGAAGGTCTTCGTCCTTAGCACACATCTGTAAGTCCCCAGCATTTGTAATGTACAGGCAGGAAGAATGAGTTCCAGGCTATCCATGACTTTATGAGACCCTGTCTCAAAACAAGAATGAGACTGAGACAAACAAAAAGCGTTCACTGTCCTTAGCCTTTATAAATGTTCTTGCCATTTTTAATTTGAGCTTTGAAATAAAAAATAAGATAAGCTGGCTGCTAGTCTTGCTTTCCCAAAAGCATTTTCAAGTAATGGATACCAATCGTTTAGTGGTCTAAAATTATAGTAGCGTACAAAAAGAAGACATAGTTTAACGTGTAAGGTGGGGTATATACCTGGCTGCTTCCTGGGACTGTAAAATGAAGAAGAGAAAGTTTACATTAATATCTACTATATCAAAAAATCTGAGATAAAACCGCACAGCCTAGGAAGTCTGCTGAATCGCAATCTTTAATAAGTTTAATAGAACATTCCAGAGACATGGACTGTGCACTAGTAAGGTTCACTGTAGTCACTGACGCAAAGAAGTTTATGCTTGAATTGAAAAATCTGTTCATTAATTATCTAATATTAGAAGAGAAATGGTTTTAGAATTATATATGAGTTCATATAAAAGAAGGATTTTTTTTTTTTGTTGTTGTTGTTATTGTTGGGAGACACAGGGAAGAGTTTATTTACTCGTTTCCTCTACTAAAGGAGATGAAAAGGCAGGCAGGAAACTAGTCAATCAGGTATCTTTCTTTAAAGAAAAAAACGACTTCATGCATAAAGCCACAGGTATAGCCACCCTCTGTTGTTTCCAGGGACATTATGTCAGTTCTTAACTTTCTTTAGATTATTTTCCCATGTAGAGAAGAACAGAGAAGGTCTTCTGATGCATCTTGGTGATGGTACATGGTTTCAGGGGTAAAGCAAGATGGTACCCAATTGACTATTAGTCCTTCACACTCGTGGGAAGGGTGGTTCCTGGGTTAACAACACAGGGTCTTTAACTGAGTGCTTACAGCCCTAAAATCTAGGATCTAAAGCTGTTGTCATTTTAGTATCTACTAAAAGCCTAAAATTGGAGTCACAATAGACAGGGTTTGTGTGCCCGTAGAGTTTGCTATTGTTTTGTATTTTTCCTTTTCAAGCAGAGCCTCTGTGACCATGACCACCTCAAAGGGCAACTGGCACCACAGTGGTTTCAAATCAGCTAAGAAAGCTGAGCGCTCTTTTCTTGGGACAGTGCCTGCTCACTGACCGACTAGCAAATGAACGAGAGGAAGAATGCTGTAACGAAGTTAATAGCTCTCTCTCCATCTTCTTTCACTTCTCCCCCTTCATCTCTCAACCAACCTGGCAACACCCAGAGCCCACAGACACTTCACACAGCACCAATATATCTCTTACTGAGGCACCCTGTTCCTATGCTCCTAGAATCCTGCAACATGGTAGTCTGTGTCCCCAGTCATGTCCATCTTCCCCCATTATCAAAACATTGAACTTAGCTATATCGAGGAAAGTGGAACTTCTAGTTAAGAGTTACAGGATTTATCAATAGAGTACATCAAATTATGAGTGCAGATGGCACGCCTTGCTGCCATGGGATGATGTATTTTTTTTTTTCAATGCAGTTTATTCAGGAACCTTGAACAATCCTCGGACCCTGGGGAAAGCCAGCCCACAGCTTAAATAGCCTCTGGGTAGCCAACCCAGGCGTGCCACGTGGGCAATGCAGATAGGTCCACATACATGGAAGCAAGCCAGATCCTCAGCCTTAGCCAAATGTGGAATTGTTCGTGACAGAGAGCACTCACCATCGGGAAGGTGGAAGGCGGAAACCAGCTCCATCTTTAAGGCATAGCATTCCGCAGCTCTCTACAGTTCCCCCTTTTTGTTTTAGACGCATCAGGCAAGAGTAGAGGTCTGATCTCTGATATTAGAAATAAATTGGGACTTTGTACCGATGTTCATTTAGGTGTCATCCACCCAAAGAGCATCAGACCCGTCCGATACCTTTTTCTCAGAGGCGGGACCTGGGGCGGGATGATGTATTTTAATTAATTTCATCATAAGGGAGTCAGATGCAGCGACACGCTATGGTTAACATTTCCCAAGCTAAGACTGTTCTCTCTGCTAATTATTTGGTGAATCATTGTCTTTTTTATATACACCGAACTCCGTTAGTGTATTCAGAGCTATGCACAATTACCTGCACCTCAGGTATAATTTCACCTCTTTTGCACACAAAGAAGGCAAGTGAGTGAGAGTAATGTTATATGAATAACATTGGCTTCCCTATAATATTAAACACAAAGGAATGCTCACTCCATTTCGCCGGTGCCAGAGTCATAATGACCATTTAAACTTTTTGCTATGTTCCTCATAGCCAATAATCACAAGACTGATGTGGGCCACAAGGGCACTCAGACTAAATAGCTCCATTTTAATTTTACTTTTTGAGTAGGACCTAAAGCTACTTGAAGATAGCAGGGTTTTTTTTTTTTTGTGCTCCTCAGATTATATTTATTCTTTGCCTCATTTATTTTCATCCATCCATCCATCCATCCATCCATCCATCCATGCAGCCATTTATTTATTCAATCTGAATGTCAGGGGTGGGAAGGGGAGAGGTGAAAAGCCTTTCCACGCAGAGGGAATAGCACATAGAAGGACACAAAGGCATGAGATTATACAATGAAGTCATGAGGTTAGGAGAACTGCTCTGGGGTTTTAGGTACAACATATAGGCTGATTAGTGGTGGCAGATGAAACCAGAAGGCAGCCGATTGGGGTAGCAGCCTGGTCATTAAAGGCTGGTCTATGTACTGAGGAGTGTAGGCCCCCAGTGACTGACAACGTGGCATGAGTTCTGATCTCTACAAAGGGCAAAGTCCAGTTCTTAACTTTGTTGCTTAGCATTCTGACCAGGGCTGTGGCTATAATGGATGGCCGGCTGGTGACTCCTGTCCGCTGAGTGGGGGCTGTGTAGCAGCCTGGAGAGTTTGATCTGGTGGGTTGATTCCCAGGGTCTACCTAGTTAAAAAATGCGGGGATTTGAGGGCTTCAGTGTGAACCTCTGAAACCAGTAGGAGCAGCAAGGGCTTAAGATACTCTTCACATGGGCTCGCTACTCTAATCCCCTGGAGATCAGAGTGGAACCAGGCTTCTCTTGTTGAAAATTCTCAACTTCTGCAAACTGAAGAAATCTCACTCCACTCTGCAAATTTCTCAGACTATGGGCAAGGTGCATTAACCCCTCAAATTCCGAGTTCCAGCTCCTTACCTCACTGTGGTTTCTGTTGAGTTTTATTTGGAAAATAACAGTGAACTGGGAGTAGGGAGTATTAAAATTTGTCTCAGTTCTGTCAAATAACATTGTGAACTTTGGCCTTAGTTTCTAAGAAATAGATAAGACTGGATGATTGTTGTCTTTCTCTTGTTCTGGGATCCCAGGGTTCTCCCTCTCCCCCTCTCTCTTACACACACACACACAAACACAAACACACATGGCTCTCAGTGTTTTGTGACTTTATGTACGCTCTTTAAGATTTCATCACACTTCAAATCAAAGACTTTTTAAAAAAGAGTTTTACTTCTCTTATCACTCTGGGGACTCTTACTGCTGAATCAAGAAAGGGTCATCTCTTAGGATCACTTTAAAAATTCTGGTTCTTTTGTTAATTTTTTTTTACTAGGTTTGGACTTTCCGGAATTAGATCAGACAAACCGAGAAGATCACTAGGCCAAACCCCTGCCCTCTGATCTGAAGAGGAACATTGAACCAACACAAACACATTCCTGAACTGTGTTAATTCCTCAGCAAACAGCAAGGAATTCGCCACCACACTGTCAACTATGCTGAGCTGTTTCGGTGCGGAAAAAATGACATTTTTAGAAAACAGAGGAACGAAATATCATTTAGGAGGGAGTCTTTAGAAACCCTTGAATAATTGAAAACAAACAAGTGCACTGGCAATCTCAGGAAAAAAAAAATTGGCAGACAATTGGCAGCGAGTGATCCGAACTTAACCCAGGATGAAAATCACTCACATAGTGGCGGGGAATCAGAGCGCTTGCCTAACAAAGCAAAGTAGACACCTAGATACCCATTGAAGGAACCAATGACGCGGGAAGGATGAGGCCTCCAGGAAGTACTCTGCTTCTCATGTGCACAAACATTATCTATCTTAAGACCCAGTTCTTTGAAGACTAAAAAGAACATAGACTTTGGCGAGTTCCAGTAAGCTCGCAGTTTGAGACAGCAAAGAAAATGGACAAAAAATAAACAAACAAACAAAAAAAAACCAAAAATGAAAAAACCTGTGGTTTGGGGCTTCAGCTCTTTGTAATCACTCTGGCTTTTATCCCACTCAGTGGCTATTGTCCTTCTGGCTATTTGGTAAAAGTTCTATATTAGTTCAATTAATGTGAATCCATTTAAGCGAACCGCCGTCGCCTTCTTTTTGTAAAGAAACTGAGGCCGCACGGAGCGAGTGGGCTGCTCAGAGCCTCCTCGAAGCTACTGGGTAGAAGAGTTGAGAATGAGTCACACAAAGGAGGAAAAGAATTTGAAAAGAGACCCCGTCCTTCCCTCGCCTCGTGCTTTAGAAACAAAAATTAGGAATAATGAGATCATTCTAATCGTGATCTAGCTGTCGGAAAATAATTTAGCGCAGTGAGGAGCGAGGCTCACCGGAATATCATCCCATGCCACTCTGACTGATGTTCCTTAAGCCCATTCTCTTCGTCTAGCACACAGCATTTGTTCATTTGCACCAGAAGGTTTTTTCTTTTTTTTCCCCAGTAAATCAAAGTATTAAACACTGTTCTGCTTCTAGTCTGGGAAGTCTGCTTCTAGTCTGTGTTGATCTTAGGTCCTGAGGTCCCTTGCTGCTCAGCTGCTCCCTTTCACCTTTCAGACTCTTTTAATGTTTTTTTTTTTTTTTTTTTTTTTTCGTACACGTAAAATGTCCTGCGTTTTCATTTGTATTTAGCTGGAAGAATAGGGAAGAGTACCTCATCTCCCTGTAAGTGCACATTGTCCTTGGATGAGATCTTAAGATTATTACAGTCCAGCTGCTTCCTTGGAATCTCATGAGATGGAGAAATAAATTCTAAGATTTAGGCTTTTAAAAAAAAATCTTAAAAGCATTTTGTGTTTCTAAGTAACATGATCTCATGACTTCTGCTTAACTCCCGCTATTAGTCATTTTTAGTCCCTGTAGTCAAGCCTAGCCTAACTGGCAAGCAGAAGCTCTTGTTTTTGTGTTGATTTCTCCATCTGCATGGGCTCCACTGGTTGGCTCTTTCAGGAGCTGGTTACCTGGTAACCAGGAAAGATGCCAGCTTCTCAGAGCGCGTCACAACTCTTTGCTTTGTGTCTTCTATGGCAGTTCTGAAGTAGGTGACCGAGTGAAAGCTCTTCGCTGGAAGGCCTACCTGTAGGAACTCTGACCTCTCTCTCTTTTCCAGTTGTCTGTTAGGTGTATGCAGTTTACGAAAATAAGACTCTGGCTGCCCCCTCTTTCCATCGCCAGGATCACGAGGCTAATATCTCCGCTGAATTCACATAAAATATGATTCTCTTTTCAAAGGTATCATTATCCTAATTCACCCATTTAGAACTGCTAATTTATAACTGAGGCCTGGGCTTAACAAAGGAAGGAGCCTAAAAGAAAAAGGCTGGGCGTTGAGCTTAAGCGGAGGGGAGACATAACACCTTCTCGAACAATGTGAGAGTGTGCTCAGGGAATGACGGGCCAGCTGACGGACCAACGAAAGAGTTGCTCGTGTGTCTTAAAATCCCCCAGAAAGTTCATACTGAGAAAAGTTGCCGTGATTTTAATCTAGGAAGAAAACGTCTCAGTTGTTGTTCTCAGCCTTAATGCGGCGACCCTTTAACAGAGTTCCTCTTTTGTGGCGACCCCCAACCATAAAATTCTTTCAGAACTGTAATTTTGCTGCTGCTGCGAATTGGAACAAAGATCTATGTTTTCCAACGGTCTTAGGTGACCCCTGTGGAAGGGTTGTTCAGCCCCACAAAGAGCTTGTGACCCACAGGTTGAGAATGACTGCTCTAGCTAGTTAGTAGAAACCTGCTTCTAAAATGAGTCCAGCTTAGTGTTTCTCATATAGGCATGTCATGCTGGACTTACCTAGCGTTCATATGTTAATACAGCTGGAAATTCTTGGTACTAAGGAAATAGAAACTATTTTCCATTTTTGTTTTGACTATTCTGATCCTCTGGCATTCTGAGCTGGGAGTGGTTGGATGCTCCAGAATGATTTTAGTTTCAGTTTTTATTTTTATTTTTTTCCCTTCTTTTCATGTATATGAGTGTGCAGCGCATATGCATGGGTGGGTTCAAATTCACATGTGTTTGTGTGGCCATGTAAGTACTTATGTGCATGTGTGTGTGTGTGTGTGTGTGTGTGTGTTGGGGGGGGACCAAGGTTAATGGTGGGAATCTTTTTCCACTGCTCTTCCATCAAATTCTTTGAGGAAGTGTTTCTCAATAAAACATGGAGCTAGTCTCCTAGCCAGCTCGCTTCGGGGGTCCCTTGCCAGCCCCCCAGAAGCTGGAATTATGTTGTAGGCCCCCATGCTCACTGGATATTTATAAAGGCTCTGAGGATCCACATTTCAGTCCTCTCAGAGGCTTGGTCAACAAGTGCTTTGAGAGTTGAGCCTAGGCTTAAGAATGCAGAGGCAAACACAGAAGATTTGTGGCTAATTGTTAAGGTCTAGTCGGTACGGAAGAACTTGAAGCTGTTTCTCACGGATAGGTGTGGAGCGTCATGTTCCGAGTCTGCTCCCTGGAACTTAACATTCATCACATACTAGGCGGTAGACCTGAGAAACTGTTGAACTTCACCAAGCCTCCATCTCCTCTTCTGAAAAACATGAAGACAGGACTAGATCATGCCACATAAGCTTGTTGAAGAGGCCCCCTGGTTAAAACATCTAAGTTATTTCTCTTGGTGCTTAGCAAGGGCCCAGTAAATAATCCTGTTGCCATCCTATAAACCAATCCAAGAAACAACACTTTGTTCAAGATGTCCTGTTTGTAGGCTGCTTTTTACCAGACACATTGATTTTATTTGTTTTGTTAGAAAAATCAAACCCTTTTTTTGGGTTTCATGTTTATGTCCAGGCTTGAAGACAGACACTCTAAGACTCCTCAGCCCATGACATATTTATTTTGGGGACTTCCAAGCTAAAGAATCACTAGCGTTTTTCTCCCTCCTTTCATTTGCCATCATAATCTGGTTCCACACCAGTTCACTTCTTGGGGAGAATTCAAATTAGCATCCATTCCAGATCGATACAGCAACAGCTTCATTACGCATTTTCAGGTGGCCAAGGGAACCTTGGCAGTTGCAGAGACCAGAGCTAAAGTGATCTTATAAAGCTCCCGTTAGATCAACACCGTGGTGTGCCGGGTTCATGACGACTTTCACAAAATTGCCTCTGAAAGGCTAAGCGCTCTCCCTACTCCGAACCTCACACCCGACTCTAACACCGAAGATCACACTGTACCTGCTCTTAGCCTTGTAAGTCTTACAAAAGCCCTTAGCCAAAAGCAATAAAATCTGACCTGACCTAATCCTGGAGTCGCAATGGGTAATGTGTGTATTTTTCATTCAACAATTTAATGTGGAAATTAACTGCATGTGTCATATATTCCGCATCTTAAAGGGAGAGGCTTTACGGTTCTAATGTTTCACAAAAATTAAATGCGTAAACACTCTTGTCATTTAAGTCGCTCTGCTTTGCTGATAGCTTAAGTAAGCACTACAAAAGACTCCTTTGGAGAAATTTATTATTTCATTTAGCATGGGAGCCTGCCCCGTGAAATTCGCCCCCTATGCTCAGAGAAACGACAAAAACACATCTCTTTTTTTCTTTCTTTCTCTACAAAGATGTGAATCAACCTGCCCATGTTGGCCTACTGTATTGACCTCTGCTGCTTGTCAAAATGGGAGGGACACTGCAAAGCTGCAGACATGCCCTCCTTCAGGGCCCAGGCTGAGGCGCCTCATCTCCTGGACTGCCCTTTGTCACCCTTGTCCTTCACAGCCGGCTCCTTTCTGCCATGGCTTCCCTCCCCTCCACCCCCACCGCCATTTCCTTTCTAGTCTCACAGTGTTTCTTCTGGCTCCCGTGAACTCTACTTTTGTTTAGACCCTTTTATTAAATGGAGTGTTTTGAATGCGCTTTAACAGCCAACAGTGAAAACTAATCAGTCTTCCTCAATTTCCTGTCTATCATCATCCCGATTCTCACACTGGCCCAAGCACCATGAGCATTCACCACTGTCAACACTTGACACATTGTTCTCAGAGTGAGCACAGTCAAATGGGAATATCGACCCCCCCTCTTCCCCATTCATACAAACGAACGTATATGAAAACTCAAGCTATTTTTTTTCAAGACGTGGTGTCGCGTAGCTCCCATCGGCCTGAGATTCAACACCCATCCGAAGATAAATCCGAACCCTTGATCGTCTTCCTTTCACTTCCCAAGTACTGAGATTACCACGTCCAGTCCTGCAAAAACTTTTCTTGTTTTGTTTTAAACAATGTTTCTTGGAGATCCGTTAGTCAGATTGGCGTTTTGGTGACAGAATACCTGAAGTGAACCACTTATAAGGAGAAATAATTGGTTTGGACTCTGCAATTTTCCATCCATGGTTTCCTGACCTTGTTGTTATGGGCCATGGTGGTATAGTACATCATGGCAGACTGGGCTGGCCATCTTAGGGTAGCTGGGAAAGGAAAGGAAGAGAGAAGGACCAGGACCCCATTATTTCCCCAAGGGCACATCCCCTAAACCTGAGTTCGTTTTAGTAGGTCCTCCTCCTAATGATCCTACCACCTCAGGATTGCCATAGAAGGAGACCCTCTGAGGCTTTGGGGTCAGTCAAGATGTGAGCAATGAGAAGATCCCTTCGTACTGGTGCATAATGTAATCCCACATTCTCTTTTTAATAGCTGCTCTGTCTGGACACGTACAATGAAGTAGTTCTAAGTGGAAATATGCTCCACATTTTATTCATAAGCTGCTCACAATATAACTTTTATTTCTACAAACAAGTCTCATGGATCTTTCATTTTCTACATCACTAAGTATGTTACAGCTAAGCTGCCAAATTAGAATTATTGTCAAAATTACTTTGCAATTATAATTTATACATATGGTCAAATTACCACCCATAAGTCATAAAGAATACACAGTTCTGCCAGTCTTCTATGAAATGGGCTGCTTTCTAGAGTCTGAGTTACGGAGTGTGTGTTAAACATGTGAAGTTTGTGTGTGCCCACACATGTATGTATATGTACATATGGACTCCTGAGACCAACTTTAAGTGTTACTTCCCACCTACTGTCCACCTTGTTTTTATTTATTTATTTCTCTCTCTTTTTACCTTTATTGAAAATAGATGCTTCTAAGCATACGAGATAGTACTTGAAGTTTTAGTTAGAACAATGAGACAACGGAAGGAGATGAAAGGGGATACAAATTGGAACGGAAGAAGTCAAAGTACCGTTATTTGCAGATGATATAATAGTGGCTCTGAAAGTTCTACCAGAGAACTCCTAAAAGCTGATAAACACTTTGAGCAAAGTCACTGGATACAAGATTAACTCAACAAACAAACAAACAAAAACAAACAAACATAACCCACTAGTGTCCATATTGCTTTTTGAGACAAGGTCTATCACTGACCTGGGCCTTGCTAAGTAGAGCTAGGCTGGCTGGCAAGCAGGCCCCAGGAATCCACCTATCTCCTTCCCAATGTGGGGCTTTCGAAACTCTCAATACCATTCCTGGATTGTTTTAGATAGGTTCTGGTGTCAAACTCAGGGCTTTAAGCCTTCGTGGCAAGCAGCTTACTGACTGGAACCTGTCCCAAGCCCAGAAGTTTTAACTGTTTTTGGTATCTGCAGAGATGAAGAGTGGCGTCTCGGAGGAGCTTTCTGTCTCTGCCTCCTGAGTGTCTGGAACTATCCACGCACTCTACTGTGCTCAACTTTGACAGCTTTTTATGTCCCTTCCTCTCTGTGAGGGATCTTTCTTCTCCATAAAGTATAGATTTTAGGAGATATGTACATATCTGGAAAAAAATGGGTTTTTATCTATTGCATCAATTAATTTTTTTCTTATAGTTGTTCTTGCTGAAGTTTTCTCCAAGTTAAACTTATTTCATATTTTGGATTATTGTTTAAAAATATTTTGCCAGCTGCCTTTTTTTTTTTTTTGCCAGCATCTGATAAAGGATTACTATCCAGAATACATAAAGAACTCAGGAAAAAAAAAGTCAAATAAAAACAAATTACCCATTTGAAATATAGGCTATGGATCTGAACAGAAATATCTTCAAAGAAGAAATAAAAAGGGCCTAAGACATAGCTCAAAATATGTTCACCATCCCCAAGCAATCAGGGAAAGAAAAATCAAAACAGCTTTCATACTCCACATCACCCCAGTCAGAATAGTTAAGCTCAACAAAACAACTGACAAAAAAAAATTCTCAAAGGGGTGTGGGGAAAAGAGAACCCGGTTTCACTGTTGGTGGGCTTTCAGACTGGTCCAGCCACTTTGGGAAGCAGTGTGGCGAAGTCTCAAAGAGCTGAAAATAGACCTACCATATGGACCAGCTATCCCGCTGCTTGGTATAGGCCCAAAGGACAACATCCCTGGACCATAGATGCTTGAACTGCCATGTTCATCACTGCTCTTCTCACAATAGTTCAGAAACCACTCAGTATTAGGTTTCTCTAATACTTTCTTCTAGAACTCATACAATTTTATTCTATTTTTTTACACCGAAATATCAGGTCCCCTCTTGAGGGCACGGTTCTAATTCCTGTTCGCCTTTGCGATGGCGCGCCGCTTGTCTTATTGAGCTGCGCTTTGTTGTCCACTCATAACCGATGATGCCGCCTTCATCTTATTCTAACATCTTGTGTCTGGAGCGTCTCATCGGTTGCCCAATCCCCTCTGTCATGCATTGGGCTGTTCTATACCAGTGCTTCGTGCTTCATCGTTCTGACTTCATAAAGTGTCAGTTTATGTTAGATTAACGGCAAGGACGATGTCATCTTAAACTTACACAGTGCACTGTACTTCACAAAGCCTTTCGCATACGTTAGCTCATGAGTTTTGACCTTTATAATATAAAGCAGCTGAAACAGGTATTATTGTCCTTTAGAGATGAAGAAACTGAGGCTCAGACAGGGCCAAGTGCTTGGTAAGTCTACAAGGCCATAGGATGGCAGAGGGATGGCTTGCCTATGGTCTGGTCTTTGACAGCTTATGGTTGTATTTCTCAGGCTACCTTGTTTTCCCCGGATGTTATCAGGGAGTTCGTCGCTATAGTACAGAGATTAACTGTATTCTAGAGTTCTAAGTCCATGCAAGGTCTTTGGCTTTCGTTTGAGAAGGGCTTGAGAAAGGCACTGAACCATGAAATCAAAGAACTAGAGGGCAGGAGACCCGTGAGACCGCAGAATAACCTTTCTGCCTTCCAGACAGGGTTGTCAAAATTAAGAGAACCTGTGACCTTTATCACCAAGATCGTATAGCTACTAAGACTTCAGGGCTGAGTCTGAACCCAGGGGCAGGCCTCATCATTTGGTTTGGTAAAGAAGAGAAGGAGGAAAATGTTGGGTATATTTTATGGAACTGAGTCATTTCTGTGTGAATAAAACACCTCCCGAGACAGGGAAAAAAGATAAGTTCATTCATTCATTTAACAAATAATCACGTGGCAGGCACTGTCCTACGTATTGGATTTGCTGGTTTTCTAAAGATTTCTCTTATTTTAAATTAGGTATGTATGTGCAGGTGTGTTCAAACGTGCCATCAGAGGATGGAAGAAGGCAATGGGTTCCCTGGAATTGCACTCACAGGTGGCTAAGAACTGCTCCACATGGGTTCCAGGAACCCAAATCTGGTCCGCCTCAAGAGCAGCAAGTTCTTCTAACTGCTGAGCCATCTCTTCAGTCCCTGCTCATTAAGTCTGTAATGATGAAGGACTTGGGCACAGCAGCCTTTGTCTTCACTGGGACTAGATTCTGAGAGAAAAGCAGTGGCAAGCAATCCGCATGTGAATAGAGGCGAAATTCCAGTGTGAAAGGGACAGTGGGAGAAACTTTCCGGGCAACTGGGAGATCCAAACCGGAAGATCTGCTGTCATCCCCCACGCCCCGGGAACTGCATCCTCCAGGCCTCCTGGGCATCCAGTTGGCTCCGCCAGGGCCCCCTGGTTACCCCACAGCTCCAGGTTTTCTCTCTTTGCTCTTCAAGTAACAGCTCCCCAGGGTAGCCAGTCCAGCGTGTCATCGCGTCCCTTGTCCACTCACAAACCATGCTCAATTCCCCGTGAGTATTTTTTCTTTTCTTTAATATATAATTTACTCAGAATTCAAGCAGAGTGCGGTTTCTGTTTTCTCCCTGGACTCTGGCTGATCTAAGGAGCCTACATTATTTTTATAATTGGAAAATTTCCATTAAAATAACACAAAGGACCACCCTTGCCTCCCGCCTCCCAAGAGGAAGCACTCTTTAGGGTGTGGAGAGGCCCCTTGGCTCCCAGACTTGAAGGTGATTATTTTCCTTTCAATTTTGAGCCCTCATGTGAAATTAGGCTTCGGGCTAGAACACCTATTTCTTAGAAAAACACACTTTCTCCCGGAGAGAAATTCTAGAAAGCAGTCGCGGGCTATTGACAAACTATAATGCTGCAAAGGGATCTGGCCCAAAAAGAACTCAAGAGAAGAGTGTCTGTCAGGAGAAGGAGGCCTAGACAGCGGCCCTGGGTTTGTAGTGCCAGCCGGGTGCCCAGGTGGGCAGTCATGGACAGAGCCAGGCTTCAGCTGGTGTCTGCCCGGGGTGGAGACCTGTGGCGGTGGTCACTGGAAACTCACCAGCTTCCCCGAGCTGTCTAGGCTCAGCAATTGCCAGGCTCCTGGGGGGTAAGGGCTGTAGTCTGTTCAGTCTAGGGGTGAGGGGGGTGTAAGAGACGGTGATGGACTGGCTGGGAGGAGGGAGGCTTGGCACATCATTCTGCCCTGTTAAGTCCCCATTGGCAGAAGGACTTTGCCCCACAAGGAAGTGTGGGGAGGACTGTCACAGTTGCATGGCGGTGAAGAGCTGTCTGGCGGGCCTTCCTCCGTGCCAAGAGGCTTCTTGGCTCTACGTTCCCAGAGTGATGTGGGAGGAGAAGAGGGAGCGAGTCTAAGCTGCTTTGCCTGGTGGTGGTGGTGGTGGTGGAACTACTTTTTGTAAGGACTTCATAGAAAACAGGGATCTTGGGGGAAATCTGGAAGTGTATAGGATGAAGCTACAGACAAGGGCTGAGGGTCTGACAGGAGGCTTACAGGAGAAAGTGAGGTGACAGAAGGCTCACTCCAAGCCAGTTTGGAAAAAGCCAGCTCGAAACTGCAGTTACACACACACACACACACACACACACACACACACACACACACACACAGATGAATTCTATTGGTAAGGTGTTTCCCCACAACCTCAGAGTTCCGTAAACCATCGGAATGCGTTCCTCACTGTTGCACACCCCACACCTCACAGAGCACCTGAAGAGACAAGTGCTTTTTATCTCCTGCTGAAGGAAGGGATGGTGATGTAAGTCACTGGATTGATAGACAGACGCCTCCTAGCACAGAAACTACACTGGACTTGTTTATTGCTGTGTCCATGGTGAGTGCCCAGGAAAGTGCCTGGCATGTAATGGGAATTTAGGAATATATGCTAAGTACCTGGCACACAGTGAATGCCCATAGGCTTCCTTAGAGAGGAAACCAGTGAGCAGGGTCTTTATCATGCCCACAAGTACCTAGCTGAGGGCCATCCAATTGATGATAACACAGTAACAGTTGCCGTAGATTTTCCTCTTGCCTTTTCAGAACTTCTTTTGTCCCCAGTTCCTCATCTATAGTTTAGATCAGCTCATTAGTCAGGCTGTAGGCAACAAAGACACAATGGGTTGCAAGGTAGTGCTTGTGGTGTGTGTGTTTGTATGTACATGTGTGTGTGTTTATTCATGTGTGACGACAAGTGCACGCTTGCTACTCTATGCATATGGAGAGCAGAGGAAAACCTTAGGAGCTGGTCCTCACCTTCTACCTTGTTTGAAAACGGGCGTCATGTTGTTCACTGCTGTGTACTTCAGGCTGGCTGGCTTGCAAACTTCCAAGGAATTTGCAAATTTCCAAGGAATCTTTCTGTAGGAGTGCTAGGACATGTGCTATCTTGCCTGCCTCTCTGTGGGTGCTGGGGCCCTGACCCCAAGTCCGTCACACCTGCATACCGAGCTCTTTCCCCTCAACCCAAATCGCCATTCCTTTTGGCACTCAGGTTTCCCACATAGTCAGGCATGCAGACGGCGGCTGGCTCCTCATGCAGAATTTTGAAGGATGTTTAGGGCAGTGAGGGAGGTGTGGGCTCAATGAGGGTTAGACCTGCGCTTTCCTGGGAGCCCCTTTCGGGCACTGGGTTCCTTAGAGGAAGCATCAAAGACTCTGCCCCATCCATTTTCCCAGCCCTGGTCGCAAATGAAGATTTTTGTCCAGCTGAGGGTCCCACACCTAGGAGACAGTCACACTCTAGAAAGGCTCCTTGTGAGAGTGGTCCAGAACTAAGGCTGATCCCAGACACTTGAAAGATACAGAAGTATGTGCAACCTAAAACAGAATGATCAAAGGGAGGGAGTGGGAGGGCTGGGACAGCAGCAGTCATCAGACATTTGCAGAGCTGCTATCCAGAAGCTTGGAAGGAAAAAAAAAACGTTACAAGGTAGTTTTTCCATAGAAAAGGACCTGGCACAGTTCTGGATGTGCACCAGACAATCAGAAAGCATGAAGCATACTTCCTTTGACGTCTGACACGAAGCCTCGATCCACACCCTGCCCCAGAAGAATTAGGAGAGTGTCTTGAGATGGAGAAAGCGGGACGGCCCTCGAGTCAGCCTCGTGGTCAGACTGTAAATCATCTTAACAGTTGTTTATTTACTTTGCCTGGTTATTAAGTTTTTCCATCCTGCATTGAATGCTTGGGGGAAATCTTATGATGTGCTCCCTGTGTCCAAAACGCTTGTATTTTACCCTTGACTCAGCCAGCCTGCTTCTAAAATAAATCACATGAGCTGGAAGGGTGAGAAAGCCCCTCTTCCATGATGGGGAAGGTTGGCCTCCAGAGGAGTGTGTCCCTGTGTGCAGGCCCATGCCAACTCTGGTGGGCAGACCCCCTAAGAAACACAAGAAGGCAGAGTAGAAGGTACAGTTCTGCCCTGGGTGTTGACTGCTCTCTAGGAACCAGGTGATTTCACAGTGATGAGAGCCTGGGCCTGTAAACAGTATTGTACTGGGAGCAGCTGTCTGCTAGTTAGCTGCCTTTCTCCTCACTGTGACAAAGGTCCTGAAGAAAGTCCGCTTAAGGAAGGAAAGGAGGCAGGCTCTGTTTTGTCTGGTGGAAAGGTGTGGCATCAGGAGCAGGAGTAGATGGTCATATTGCATCCACAGTCAGGAAACAGAGGGAGACAGATGTGGATGGTCCGCTTTCTTTGTATGCAGTCTTGAAGCCCTGGCCATGAGGCGATGTCCCTCATTCAGAGTGAATCTTCTCGCCTCAGGCAAACCTTTCTGGAAGCTCCCTCAAACTCCACCAGAAAAGAGTTTCCTAGGTGATTCTAAGTCCCATGAACAGGACAGCTGAGACCATCCCAGACTCCTCTGTAGCATGTGACCATGAACAATTTCTAAACCTGTACTTGGATTTCTCAACCCTGATTGAGAAGTATTGTCACCAATAGATTTGTTTTCAGAGTAAAAAGGTCAAGCATAGCACATGCTCTCTGTGTCCTTGGTGTGTGTTGCTATTTCTTCATGAAATGTAAGTGTTTTAGATTCAGAATATTTTAGAAATTTATTTATGG
This sequence comes from Meriones unguiculatus, assembly GCF_030254825.1. NCBI lineage: Eukaryota > Metazoa > Chordata > Mammalia > Rodentia > Muridae > Meriones > Meriones unguiculatus. The sequence continues at coordinate 31,297,971 of NC_083355.1, read as the reverse complement.
CTATATGTGTAGCACCTAGAGTCAACCTGTCACAAAATCAGTAGCACTACTTTGTGTGTGTGTGTGTGTGTGTATGTGAAAATTAATTAGGAATGTCTGTGTATGTTTTAGGCCCCATGACGAATGCAATGCTTACAATGCCTGCTTATATGAAGCTTCCAGTCAGGTGGATGGGATGAGAGTCAATATATAACCACGTGATCTCACCCTCCATACCTATCAAAATTATATCACTGCCTTCATAAAACATACCCTGCAAAGACTCTGGCTTGACAGGTTTGGAAGACACTCTGGCATGGCATGGATCTAAGGGAAAAAGGGGTATTCTAATGTATCTCTGGGTTTGGGAATTCCTGCCCTAAATGTTCTCTGGATTCTGTGAAACATTCTCCCCATGATAAACCCAGCAATGATCAAATTAAATGTTTTAATTAGCTACATTAGATAAGAAAGACTGAGGAAGTCTACAATAATGGAATATGTTTGACATAAAAATATTGAACAAAAGTAAATACTATTCTGGAAGAGAGGGGAAGGTCGTGGATGATAGAATTATTCACCGATCTGTGTATTGATCATAATCATGAGTTACGTTGAACATCACCATTATAGAGCCTGATTTAAAGTGCTCATGTAGAAAATGTGTCTCTGATGAAATGCACTTTGATAGCAACTCGCCTGATTAGGAGGCAGGTGAGTGGGTGGGATGGCACAATGCTTCAGGTACAGGAAGAATTTTGTGCGAAGGTCCTGTGGAAGGAGGAGCTGGCTGAAGAACAGATGTTGCTGCATGAATGCAGCGGGTAAAGATAAAACAAAAACAAAACAAATGACGAGATTTCTGTCTTCAAGGAACTCATGTCTTAAGGAAAAGGTCACATACTCCCGGATTTTCCCATTAGAAGTTGATGATTTTCCAAATATATCAGGAAGAAGAAGAAATGAGTGTCAGGAATAATTCTTCACCAGGTGATACAAACAACAACAACAAAACAAAAAGTAAAAAACAGAAACAACTCAGTTTCTCATGTGTCTCTAGGTGACTGAGCTCTTCAATAGCAGCTGTGCTTTATCCAGTGTTGGCTGCTCCCGTCTTAGTGTTGGGTCACGGTTTCTGAGCACTCCGTCTGGGTTACACACAGCAACTGGGAGATTGGGTCACCATGCCATGGACGCATTTGTGCCTAACTACTCCTTTGCTTTCCAGATCCTTTAAAAGGCAAACAAGATACTTTAAAACAACTCTGCTGGCTGGAAGACAGGCGTCAGAGCCACAGATTGCCTCCTCCTCAGGGCCTCCTGGCAACCACAGCGTGTTTTCTGCGGCAACAGTTCTCTCATCTCGAGTGTTACAGATGGAACTGTGGCATGTACAGGTCCTTTAGGATCACCCTCTCCACTCAGTATGACACTCTGAAGGCTTGCTCAGCTTGTCATTGTACAACTAGTTTGATTTTTATTTCTGAGGTCATGTTCATGGTAAGGACGGGCCACGGCTTGCTGAAGCACAATTGGTTTGTTTCCAGCTCTTGGCTATCATTTATAAAACTGCTATAAACACATTGGGAAATATTTTTTTTAAATAGGGTTAGAAGCTCCTGTTTTGCTGGGATCCAGTGCTCAGTAGTGCAAGCATCAGGCTGAATGGGAGCTACGTGGTTAACTTTTAAAGAAATTGTCTCACTGCTTTCCAGAGTGGCACTACTGTTTTGTATCACAACTAGAAGCATTTGAGGGCACCATTTTCTCCAAATCCTTACTGGTATTTGGCATCATCCTGCAAAGTTTTTGAACACTGTAATAGGTGTGTGGTGATGCTCTACTGTTACATACTGCAAAATGTATTGCATACTGGAATGGAGGCAGGGAGAAAGAAGCACTGATCTTGGGAAAGTTGGCACTATTTCATAAGGATCATCTGAAAGGAATTGTGAAAATAACGGGAAGGACTGTAAGAGATGAAGCAGAGAGGTTAGGATTGGTGGGAATTTATAGGAAAAGTAAAGAGTTGTACTTGACTTTGTAATGTCCCCAATTCCTGTGTTCAGAGTGGTGTAAACACTTGCTGTCATTAAAGATGGAAATGTAACAGTATTGGGGGAATTAGGAGCATTAATGTGAGTGTGGGTCTTATGGGAGAGTTCAATGCCTTTGAGCAAGTTATAATTGCATAAAAAGGGGCAGCTAGTGAGTCCAGAAACAGCTAGAGAAGCATATGAGCAGAGAAGTAACTACAGCGGCTATGCAAGTTAAAGAGTAGCTAGAGCTGGGAAAGGATGGGAAAGATAGAGAAAACAACTTTCTTTTTATCATGACATGCACTTGATAAAAATTTAAATTCTGTTGTCATATCTTAACTAAGAGAATTTGAAAGTATATGTAAAAAGAGATGGCTCGGCGGGTAGCCTGCCAAGCCTGGTGGTTTGTGTTTGATCCCCAGTACCCACATGGTGGATTGAGACAACTGTCTCCCGCAAGTTGTCCTCTGACCTCCACAAACATGCCACAGCATTCCTGCACACATCCATGAACACCCACCCACCCCATACACACACACACACACACACACACACACACACACACACACAAAAGTAATTAAGAATAAAGAAGAGACTCTCAGACTTAATAATTAACTTCTTACAAGAAACAAATGTATTTCAGATGTCACTGAGAGGGTGGGGAGCGTGGCAGAGAAAAGACACAGGCAAATGGAAACACACAGAGAGCACTGTTTACTATCAAGTGGAAACTGAGGCAGTGGCATGAACTAAGACAGAGCGGCTTCGTTCCAGGATCAAAGATTAAAAAATTCTTCCCTTATACCCAGTCGTCTGTACATTGGTTTCAAATGTCCTGCACAGCACACATATAACTTGTTAGTCACCAGTGAGACGATTAAGATTCCCCCAAAAGGACATGACAGTGCATGATTTAAAACTCTTTTTGTATTTTAAAAAATTTTCACATAATATATTTTAATCATGTTCTTTCTCACACCTCAACTCTTTCTTGATCCTTTCCTGCTCCTTACCCATAACTTCCTTTTTTTCTTCTCTTAAAAAAAATATCCCTAAAACACAAAAGCTCCTCAGAAACATGAAGTTTGTTTGGCTCCTGAGCATAAGGCTTGCCTGGAGTATCCCCAGTGCCACCCCATTGGAGAAAATGAATATTTCTCCGAGCAGCTCTCACTTTCCAATAGCTTCTCAGTAAGGGGTGGGACTTGGCGCCGACTTCCCCGTCTCTGGGCTGGATTTTGTCTGTCTTGAACTCCTGCAGATCCTGTGTATGCTGCCACAGTCTTTGGACGTACATCTGCCCTGCTGTGTCTGAAAACTGCTGTGCCCTCGGAGTTGTCTATTGTTTAACCAGCTTAAAAATCTCACTGCCTCACTTCTGCGCAGAGCTCCGAGCCTTAAGGGGAGGGCTGGGAGAAAAACATCCCATGTACTTCTGAGTGCTCCGAAGCCTCTCACTTCTCAGCACATTGTCCTATTGTAGGTTTCTGTGCTAATTACCATCTACTTTAAGATTTATTTTTCTCATGAGGTTTACGTAATGCATTGACTTAGGGGTATAACACTATGTCTTTAAGAGTAATGTTATCTCCGTGTTCGGTTATCAAACTAATAACCCCTGCCATTGTGGCACCGGTGAGTGTGGCTTGAGAGCAGGTTGCTATCGTAGGTTCATAGTTCATAGTTGGTTCATACTTGGGTGAGATTGAAGGTTACGTTTCCTTTTCTAGTAGCATGTATAGTACCTTCCAGCACTGTGAATGCTAGCCAGTAGGGGTGAAACATCTAGTTGAGCATTAGCTCAAATTTCTCCATGTCTAAGTATGTGGTGTCTTTAGCGACAGACGTCAGATATGGAGGGTAACCAGTACCGTTGGCAGTAGCCTATAATGTTTAGGAGGTGGTCCCCTTTCACCAGTGACTTAACAAGGTGTAACCCATTGCTGGTACTGGAGAACATCTCCTTAATAACACTATATCCTATTTCTCCCTCCTTAGAAGATTCCCGTCCCCACTCTCAATCCTTTAGGGGCTACCTAGCCTCTGTGGGTATTCTAAATAAAACACACACGTCTAAGACTAACAGCCATGTGTAAAAGAAAATGTAATCTTTGTCTTTCTGGTCTGGGTTACCTCACTCACGATGATTGCCTCTAGATCCATCCTTTCACCTGCAGATTTCATAATCCACATTTCATTAACTGTTGAATAATGTTCCACTATGTAAATATACTAGGCTCTCATTATCCATTTCTCAGTTGAAGGGGTTCTAGGCTCTTTCCAGTTTCTGACTGTCATAAACAGAGCAGCAGTGACCATGAATGACAAAGCATCTCTGTAGTAGGATGGAGAGTCCTTCAGTGTATGCCCAAGAATGGTCTAACTGAATCTTAGAGTAGATCTACGTTCAGCTTTTTAAGATACCTTCACTCTGATTTTCACCGTGGTGGTTCCAGTTTACATTCCCATCAGCAGAGAGTAACTGCTCCCTCTCCCCCTCACTGCAGACAGAATCTGCTGTCATTTGTTTCATGAATCTTGGCCATTCTGACTGGAGTTGGGTAAAATCTTTAAGTAGTTTTAATTTGAATTTCCCTGATGACTAAGGATATGGAACATTTTAAAGTGTTTCTCCGCCATTTCTATTTCATTTTTGAGACTCTGGTTAGTTCTGTATTCCATTGTGAATTGGGTTATTTGTTTTCTTGATGTTCAGTTTTTTGAATTCTTTATATATTCTAGATATTAACACTCTGATGTATAATTGGTAGCAATTTTCCCTATTCTGCAGGCTGCCTCTGATGTGATGGTATCCTTTGCCTACAGAAACATTTCAGCGTCATGAATACCCTTATTTGTTGGTCACAGGATTTTATATACAAAAGACTCTGAAGACTCAGAGTCTTCTCAGAAAACTTCTACAGCTGATAAATACTTTCAGCAAAGTATCAGGATAAAAATAAAACACGAAAATCGCAGTTTTCCTATATACAAACATACTAAGAAAGAAATTAGACAAACAACATTTGTCAAAAGAGCCTTAAAAATAAAAAGTATCTTAGAATAATCTAATCAAGCAAGTGTAAGACTCATATAATAAAAACTTTAAGAGATTGAAGAAAGAAATTGAAAGATACCAGAAGATGGAAAGATTTCCGATGCTCATGGGTCAGTAGGATTGGTGCTGTGAAAATGACCATCCCACCAAAAGCAGTCTACAGAGCCAATGAAATTCCTACCAAAATTACAACACAATTCTTCACACAAGTCGCAAAAAAAAAAAAAAAATCTTAAGCTTCATACGGAAACACAAAAAGGTCACAATAACTAGGACAATCCAGGACAATAGAAGAACTTCCGGAGGTATCACAACTGCAGATTTCCAAGTTGTATCATAGAACTACAGTAATAAAATCGACACGGCATTGGCATAAAAATATTAATCAGTGGAATAGACTTGAAGACACAGGTGTAATTCCGCACACCTACGGACACCTGAGTTGTGACAAAGGAGCCAACAAGCACACACTGGAGAAAAGACAGCTTCTTTAACAAGCGATGCTCACCAAACTGGATAGCTGCATTGTAGAAGAATGAAAACGGATCCACATTTATTACCCTGCACAAAACTCAGCTCCGAATGGAACAAGGACCTCAGCATTAGGACCAGATAGCCTGAATCTGAGAGAAGAGAAAGAGAGGAATGGGCTTGAACTCATTGGCATGGGAAAAGATCTTCTGAACAAGATCCCAATAGTTCAGGCATTAAAAAAAATCTTAATAAAATAAAAGCAAGTAAATCGAGGAAAAGCTAATCCAGTAATAAAACTAAGAAAAGGAGTAGAGCTGCAGGAGATGGCTCAGTGGAGAAGTGTGTGCTACACAACCACGAGGTTCAGAGGTACAGAGAGGGAAGAAAAGAACCGAACATTAAACTTTCTTATCTATAGAATAAGGAAACGGGCTGGAGAGATGGCTCAGCCATGAAGAGTACTTTCTGCTCTTGCAGAGGACCCAGGTTCGAATCCCAGCTCCCAAATCCAGTAGCTCACAACTGCACAGGATAACTCCGGCTCTGGGAGATGTGAAAGCTTCTTCTATGTGGTGCACACAGACAGGCAAGCGCACATACATGTGCACATTATTAGAAATGCAATTTCAGAAATGAGAAACAGGTTTTCTCATTTCTAAATGAGAAATGTGCCAAAGGTCAAATTTGACTAGTAAGTAGAGCTTGGATTCCAAAATCTAGTGCATTTGGCTTTGGAGTGTGGCCCTCATCCTTTATATCTCTCCCTGCCAAGAAAGCATTCAAACTCAACGACACAGAAACTTGTGCACCATGATTTATTATGAAGGGACATATTACAAACGTTCAACAAACAGGCATGACTATTATCTCTCTGTTGGGCAAGCATGAAGAAAATTAGCATAATCCTATTTTAGCCCAAAGCAAGCATCAGTTTCACAGTCAAAATGGCATGATCCCTGATCTTTCATAATAAAAGTTATAATTTAAAATATAATTTAAAATAAATTTTAAATAAAATTGAAAATAAGCAGAACGTAGATGCTGTGACTCAAGAAACAAGCAAACAGACAAGCAACAAGTAAAACAGGTAAATTCAGTTCTTCTAAGAGAAAAAAAAAATACTTATTTTATGTATTTGGAAGCTTGTTTTGCCTGCATGTATATCTAGGCATCATGTGAGTGCAGTGCCCCAGAGGCCAGAAGAGGGTGTCAGATACCCTGTGCCTGGAGTTAGAGATGGTTGTGAGCCATTGTGTGGTGCTAGGAATGAACCTGGGTCCTCTCGAAGAGCAGTCAGTGCTCTTAACCACTGAGGCCTCTCTCTGACATCAGAAACACACACTTTTAGAAAATCAAAGGCTGAAAAGATACGGAATCTTAAACATGACATGTTTGTATTTGTATAACTCTTTGTCACAGATCCTACTCCAAGATGAAGTCAGTGATTTAGGAAACAAATAGAAAAACTGAGTTATAATTAACGCTCCTTTCTTAGGCAAAATAAAGTATCAAGTTAGGAATAAAGTAAAACTTCATTAATTTGATCAGCAGAACCCACTAAAAACCTCCCAGTTGACAGTATATTGAATTAGGTAAATTATAAGATACAGTTTGTCAAAAGCAGAGACAAGAGAAAAATAATCCAATGTTCCCTATCCAGTGTGTAGGGAGCTAAAATCGATGCTCCTCATTGATGGGAGATTTTTTTAAAAAAGGAAAATGTGAGGAAGGAAGAGACAAAACTATAAATCTTGAAGATTTGTTAAGTAAAAATCTTGGAGATGTCAGGCGATGTACTGAAAAAGAAAAGCTAACAGGGATTTTCACAAAGTTGCCAATTAAAGTTTTAAACATTAGCATTATTGTACTGATAACCCCTTAGAGAAAATCTTGAGAATAATGTTCACTGATAGCAGTCATAAATATTGTGAAAGAAAATGATTATACTGCCCCCTAAACATACAAACCCGGCCTTCTTAGAAAAACATGCTCATAGATAAGAAGTCTCGTCACCTTAGGAATACAATGTAAGCCCAGGAAGAGTTTAAAGACTGAGTTCGACAAGCCAGTTCTTTGGAAGAGAAAATGTGTGTAGCAACGAAGACATTTTTGAAATAGATTACTGGGGGGGGGGGGGAACTTTCTCTAATATTAAAATATACTGTAAAGTAACTTGATGGTATTAGATCTAGACAAATCAATGGCAGTGTGTATGAATGTGCAGAAAAAAACTGAGTAGGTAAGATAGAGGCATATATGAGTACTGAGACTGTCACGTGGTATACCAGAAAGAAAGTTAAAACAAACAAACAACAACAACAACAAAGTCAACTGATGACCTCATGACCCGAGTTTGACTCCTGGACCCTATGTGTTGCAAGGAAAGAATTGACTCCCGAAAGCTATTGCTTGGCCTCCACGTGCTTACACGTGGTGGCACGTGCACGCATGTGCGTGTGTGTGCGCATGCACACACAAATAAACAGGTGTTAAAAAAAATCAACAAGGAGAAAAAGCTCCACTTCTCTGTGGCCTAAAATACAATACAACTGCTGAACAGCATGAAGAAGACCCAAATGCACCAACATAGAAAGAAACACGGTATAATGTGAGCTGAAAAAATTATTACTCCACTGAAAAAATAATACTCCCGTTGTCGGATCAGACAAGCGGGGTGTTATGGTTTAGATCTTACATATCCCTCAAGGCTCACAGTCTAAATGATTGGTCACCCTGGGCTGCTAGTGTGAAGTACTGGAACCTTTGGGAGATGAGAGGAGCTTTTGGAGGTGAGAGAATCTTCGGAAGGTGAGGGAAATTTACGCGCCGGTGGGAGCTTTAGGTGGTGAGGGAATCTTTAGGGGGCAGGGTCAGTAAGAAAGCACTGAGGCCACTGCAGTGTGGCATGGCCTTGAAAGGGATGTTGGAGACACGATCTTTCCCTTTTTGTTTTCTTTTGCTTCCTGGTCTCTATTAGATGAGCAGATAACAGAGCTGAGTGACTGTGGACCCTGCCTTTTAGGTTGATTCCCTCGGTATTTGGTCCACAGTGTGGCGCTGATTATATTAGATCACACAAAGCCATATACCTTTGGATATGTAGTCATTTGTCACTTAAGCTTGGAGATACGTTCTGAGAAAGTCTTATTGAGGTTATTCCCCTTTGTACGAACAGCTACCTCTCTGGATGGTACAGCCATACAGGGTTCCGTGGGCCAGGCAGTCTGCTGTTGACTGAGGCATCACCCATTATGTGGCGCATGACTGCATGCTTACGTGCATCAAGGAAGAATCTGTAGGGATCTACATCAAAGCCATAGACTTGAATTTTGTGGCAGAGATGTAGGAGTCCAGGAAGGGCGAAGGACACTTTCTTTTAGAAAGTATTGTATTATTTAAAGGCTAATTAAAAAAAAAATCTGATCAAAGTACCAAAAAGAAATACAACTCTTTGCAACACAGATTATTAGGAAATGGCTTCAAGGAAGTTTATAAAATAGTCAGTGACTAAGTTGGCTGGATCCTGACACCTCTGCAATGTGTGAAGGAAAACACAACAACCAAGGGTCCAGAGGCCTTCGCAGCTCGGACACAAGGCTCTTGCAGAGAGTGGCTTTCTAGTGTCTGCATTCTCTCATTCACTGCAATTTCTGTGGTTCCCCCCCATCAACTCACTTTTTACCTGTGTACTTAAAAGGAAAGGAAGAAAGCAAGTGGATTGTTTGAGCATGGATCTTCCGGCATAGCATTTTCTGCCCTCCTTTATTGCTGTCACCAGTCATCTCTCCCTCTCTGAATCCAAACAGTCCAAACGGAGTGAGGGAATTGTGTTCTTTTTCATGACGTCCTAGCAGTGCTAAAAACCAATGTAGCAGTTTTATGCTTATCTTCTGATTAGTTCCTCAATTAAACATGGAAAATAATTATGTTCTTTAATACAGTGGTCTTATCTCTTGTTAGATGGATGCCCTTGAAAGCACAAGATGCAAGAGGGAAAAATTATAACAGAAGCTAAAGGGATGGAAATGCCAGACAATGGGCACTTGTGTCACCTGAAGTCAGGTTCTTCTCTGGTCTTGGGGAAAGATCAGGAGGTTCTTGTCATATTGATACTATCAGTAGAGGGGTTCCCTGAGCACGGGCTGGAACTCTCCCTCATGGAAGCTGATCGGCCCCCCGAGACATTCCCTGACTTCTTTTCCTCCTGAGAAAGAACCTGGAGGTTGTGGGTGGTGGAGACGCCAGAAGATTCGCTATGAAGCTCCTGGAAGATGCTGACAATGTCTGCGAGAAGAAACGCTTTGCCAAAGCAATGCGACGCAATGAAGAGCAGCCAAGCGGTTCAATGATAAGAACCAGGCACCAGGCTCCCTTTTCCGGTGTGAAAGGTTGGACTCAGTGCCCAGGCAAGCGCTCTCTTACTGAGATGTATCCACACTCCTCGTTTTCTGAGACAACGTCTCCCTTGAACTCACTGTGGAGCCCAGGCTGGTCTGGATTCCCCTGCCTTTGTCTTCTGAGTCCTGGGATTATAAGAGTGTGACAGCCTAGGGCTGTAGTTTCTAATTTGTGAAGGGAACGAGGTGGGAAGAGAGGCAGGCAAGAGCATATCTAGAGGCATGAGAATGCTCATGGATTGCATGCCTATTGAAGCATCTTGTAATTAGAAGGCCACAAGTATCACTACTTCAGGCCTAGAGATAAAGAGAGAGACAGAGACAGAGACAGAGAGACGGAGACTGAGATTTTTTTTATCTCTTGGCTGTAAGACAAAGGTTGTACTTTACCTGTTACAAGAGATAGACTCCCATCTATCCAGGCTCCAATTCCCTCATCCCAGCCCTGCAAGGAGCAGGATAGTCGCTTTGAAAACTCATATTACTTTTGACCAGCAGAAAAATCACATGCAATCCTTAAATGAGGAGTTCAGGCAGGTTACCCTAGGATATGAGGAGGAAAATGAGGAACAAGGCTCTGGCAATGGTCCAAAGCCCCAGACTGTCTGTGACACATCCAGCTGTTCTTTGTAAACCATGGAAATTGGTGAGATGGGGCAGAAGGATGCAAAGACCCTGTATCCTAGGAGGAGACACCTAGAAACAGCCCCATCTCACTGCAGTTGGTAAAAATGCAGACAGGAGAATCCAGTGGTTTTCACCAAGATACCTTTTCCTGGCTTTTAAGCTGTAATAGACACCTTTAATCTCCCACACTGAGATGGCAATTGGCCTGGTGCATGGCTCTGGAGTCTTAAGAAGGCCTCCAAAGAGATGCTCTACAAAAGGCTTCTGTATATACACAGATTCCTCAAAACCATGCTGATGAATGTAAACAGATGGGTAATAGAAAGAGCCAGATTTTCCCCTCCCCGCCCCCAAATATACATTGGCTTAAGCATGAAGGGGGAAAACATTTAGTTGTTAAGATATGCTTGAGGTTTTGCTGAACCCAGAAATTCTGGAGCATAGGGTGAGTGAGGCCTTTTTTTTCCCCAAACCCCAAATACTGCAGGGTTAAGCTTTCCCTATAAGCAATAAGATAATTGCTGTTTCATTCTGTGGATTTTTCAATTGTTTCTCCTTTTTTTTTTTTTTTTTTTGTAAAGCAAACAAAATAATTATCTTTGTTTCAGGGTAATTTTTCCTAATATTTCCTCAATTAAATAATTACTTTGACCCCTGAATTAAAAACTGTCCATCTGTCTCTATGGACACAGTAGGCTGCCAGCTGCTTTAAATAACCCTTCAGAGAGACCGGGTTAAGGACTCCACTTATGTCTTTAGAAATTAGCACAAGGAAGCCAGCTTCACAATGCAGTAGACAATTCTATTTATAAGGCTTAATTAAGCCTCTCCAGTTACTAACAGAGATCACTCGCAACCTTCCATTTCCACCTCACCCAAACGCTTCCCAAGAGAGGACTTAAAAATGTGAACGAAGATAGAGTTTGCTGGGGTTTTGGTCAAGTATGAAAGAGCCAGGCAAATTAGCTTCTGGATAGCTTCTGGATACTAATCACATGTACGAAGGACATGTCAAGCTGGGCAGCATCGCTGAAACATTTCATCAAAATCCTGAACTAGAGAGAGGTAGGGATAAAAAGAGGAGGTTGTCCCGTGTCTAACACTGCCTGTCAACTCTGGCTCTGGATGTTGGGCTTGGTAGATGAGACGATCAGGAGGAAGTACTGGCCTGTTTGAAAGCACTAGGCTCAGAAGCCATCCTGAGGGGCCTTGTCTCTGCGCAGCTCAGTCTACCGTCACCTTCCCTTTGGCACAGAAAATCCAGGGATAACCAAGTCAATCCATCTGTAAGCTCTTCCCTCGGCTGTCGCAAATGGAGTAAACTTAATCTGGACAGTTCCAAGCACCCGGAAAGCTATCAGGTCTGCAGAGATCTACAGTGTACTCCAGAGAAGAGATCCCGGGAGAAGGAAGGAAGACATGTGCCTTAGGTGGGCAGTTTCACAGGTAGAGGGAATGGGGGACTTGAACGCACAGTTTTCCATAGACTGGCACCCTGGAGCATGTGCAGAGAGCTTTATTAGGGCCTTTCCGCATGCCCATATGGGACCAGAAAATCGATCCTTTCCCTTCCCACATTCAAGAGTGAACAGACCGCAATGACCCAGGTTCTTTTGTGAGCCCCGAGGCAGACTCTACAATCTACCATGCCCGTGTGAGCGCCATAAGGGTAAGCAGCACTGCTTCATGATAGAGCTGCGAGGACTAAGCAGTGACACACGGGGTCAAGCAGTGCTTAACACATAGCAGGTGCCATATTTGGGGTTGGCTGGCTTCATGGGGTCAACAGTGCTTAACACATAGCAGGTGCCATATTTGGTGTTGGCTGGCTTCATGACATCCTGCCATGTCTTCGTCCCCTGGGCCCTTCCCGTCCTTCATCTGTGCTGCTGTTTTACGTGGCTCAGGCTGTCTCACCCTTGCTTCTGAAAAGCTCTCTGACTGATTTGTTTGTATCCTAAATCCTTGTCAGTCTTCCCCCCTCCCCGTCCTTCATACACACTAACAGCATTTCAGACATCTGTCTACTTCTAATCTTGTCCCTGTCTTATCCAATAGCTCTCCACAGCTCTTCCCATGAAGTTTTAATTCCTTGGTCTTTATTTCAATCTCTTTTCACTCTCTACTGTGCTGGAGGAGCCAAGCTATTATTTTGCATACCTTCTGTGTTTTTCCTGCTCTCACTGTTCCAGTGCTCTTTTGCGTTGATAGCTGTATTCATTGTTCTCTCCATGTAGTGTTTATATTGGCCCCAACATCTCCCTCCGGCTCTCACCTGTCCCTTCAAAGCCAGGCCTGGAGGCCATCTCCATCTTGGGCACTTTACAGATCTTGCCACCATCCTCTTTTCTGGCCCCAGTGAATGTCAGTGGCGACATGGCAGTCAGTTTCCATGTTTCCTGTTCACTCCTATTGATATCCCACATTTCAGCCTTCCTGCTCCTCAGATCAGCTCTGTTTTCCAGTATGCTCCTTAAAACCACCTTACGCTCTGAAGCACAGATCTGCTTCAGTGACGAACGAGACATTTATTGAGGGGATGGCAGCCTGGTCCTGTTCAATATCATTGTGATTTACTTTCAGTCACCTTCCCGGACCCTCACAATGATGTGCATGCCTGTATTTTGGCTGCAAAAGTAATGGGGTTAAAAACAATTCCACCAGTGTGATGCCAAACACATAACAAGCACAATCTATCCTGCACCCCAGACACCCTTCCCAGGAAAGGGCAAGGAGAGAAGATGAGGGAGTACAGTACCTTTGTACCTGGTCACCACCGCTGCGTTGACACTGAGGGGCTCCTGGAAGGTGACAGTGAGTGACGTACTGCTGGTTACCATGAGACAGGCATTGGTTGGAACCTCTGGGGCTCCTAGCACAGAAGAGAGATCATCAGCATCTTAGCTTCTCAGATCCTTTCCAAACACGTTTCTGCCTCTTCGAAGGATAGCATAAGCTCTATCACTCTCTGCTTTATTCCCTTGAGGCAGGGTCTCTCATTGAACCTGGAACTAGATTGGCTATCTGCGAGCCTGGCAATTCACCACAGTGATGGGAGGCAGGGCCTTTGCCTGAATTTTTACATGAGTGCTGGGGGTCCAAATTTGGGTGCTTACGCTCCCACAACGAATGTTGTTATCTATAAAGCCATCTCTACAGCCCCTGCACTTGGCACTAAAGTCTCTCCCAGAATCAGCTCATTTGCTTGGACATTTCTCCGAGGCAGAAGCTTTTAAAGGATGGAACTGCCTTTTCTCTTTATATTTGGAGTTTGAACTCCAATTCTTTTAGTTGTTCAAGTAAAATCTTTCAGAACGAGAGTTTAGTGCTTTGCGAGTGTTTGAGTTGTACATTTCAGTTGTAATGATTTCTTCTAGGATAAAACAAAATATTAAAGAATGTAAGTTTAATGCTTCACAAACATCTGGGCTTCATAGCTTTTTACATCAAGGGCTTCACTCAGCAGCATTCTGCACCACCAGTAGGTATTATCCTGGACTGTCTTAACCAAGCAAAAAGAACTGGTAGACAGAATAGAAATGTAGACAAAAGCATAATTCATGGGCTGGTTGACTATCTTTCTCTGTTGTATTAAGTTCAGTTTATAGCTCTCTCTAAAAAAAAATACAGTAGAAAGTTGAAAACACTTTAAACTTGAGCTTGAAGCAGAAGCTGGACAAATAGGCAAATAAATATTTTTCCAACTCCACATCCCAAAATATAGCCACTTAGGCCATTAGACTGTCGGGTCGTTAGGCATTGGGGCGAAGCTGGAGGGAAGTGCTAGCTGAGTGGGGATGCTGTGGAGGGAGGCCAGAAGCACCCAGGGCTCAAGGCCATGGCCAGAGAACCAACTGGGAGCCAGAAAATCAAGCAAGACAAAAGACCCTTTTACAGCCTCCCAGAGCCCTCGCCCCAAACAGGCTGACAACAGTCACCTACGACTGGAGAGCTGAAAAAAAAAAAAAAAAAAAAAAAGACCCTGCTGTCTCAAACCAAAGCTCGGCCTCTTTATGCATCTCAGTCCTCACACACATACTCACGGGCATGCTCGAAGCCGGTTTTCATTCGCCTGTAGAGCCGGCACCTCCACTCCCAAGCCTTCAGCTGCTTCTCCTTCTCCGTGTTGTCCAGAGTGAAGCCTTCATTCTCCACCTGGGCAGTCAGCTCACCCACCCTCTCCTGGGCTTCCTGGACTAGTGTGTTGAGATGCATTGCTCGGCTCTCCAGGCTGACAACTGGGAGAAAAGAGACAGGCTGAAATGGTGGCTTGGGCTGTGTGTCTTTCCTGGTTTGAAAAACTCTAGAGACCGTGGGAATCTATGTTACCAACTATCTTACTACGATAAGGCCCAACATAACTTTCACTATTTAGTGGTAAATTCATCAAATTAAGACATTCCCATTTGCTGTTTTTTTTTCCCATCATGCTTTTGTCATCATGCTTCCCAGTGAGCTCCTTCAGGATAGTCACGATTGTGTCAATGACATTTTGAGGGACAAACACCTGGGAGCAGAAGCCCTGTTGGGCCAAGAAGGCCGTGGGGCAAAATCTTGAGTGAGATTTCATTCTATCAAAATTGATAGATTTTTCTAAAGATTTTAGATTTTCTAAAATTGGCTTTCTAAAGAAAAAAAAAATTGGTGGACTCAGCTCACATTTTCTGCCCTTATCATGTTCTTCTCAGCATAGAGGGAGCTCTGCATGTGTGTCTTAGGATTCTATCAGGATTAACCCTGTTTGTACACTGCTAATGAAGTGTCTCCAACTTGTGACACATTTGAGCTAGTGGGTCCTGACGGCTGAGCCCTACTTTGATCTTTGATTGTGGTCCGGTTACAGGAATGCACCTTCTCCAGAAATATCCATGCCCCAGAGGGCAAGGCTCAGAAGAGGTTTGCGTTTGGATTCCACTGATGTAGCCTGCGCTTCCCTTGGCTCACATCCTATTGTTTACTCAGGGTGCCCTGTGTGGTCAGATGTGGTAGAAGCCTCACCATTCTTGTGCTCAACTTTGGGGCTACTTCCCGTGGCCTGCATGGGAGGGTCTCCTTAGGTGGTCACCTGTCACTTCTGAGGAGCCCTTCCCAATCAGTGGCAAAGACAGGAGACAGCCTCACTCTGGAAAGGTGGCTGAAGACCACAGAAACAGAGACGTCAGTCAGAGGTCTGCAGATGTGTGGCTGGAATGTGCTTGACTTGACACTCCTCCCTGTGACCAAAACAGTATTTCTTTCTGATGAGCGGGAGGCAAAACCGACCCATTTCATCCTTGATAATTAATGGGGAAATATTACGAAGATAACTCAAGTGAAAATGTGTTAGACCTATTTTGAAATGGAAATTAGGTGGTTGTATATTCAGATATTCTGTGTTCGTAAGCATGTCTGTGTTAATTACAGGAAATGAATACTAATTTATTACTGCCCCTGAGCACCATCAGTCTAAATTTATTTACAGATGAGGTCAATGAAAAATTAGCTGAGTCTTTTTTTCTTTTCTTTTTTTTTTTCCCCTCTCTTTTCTTCTTTCTTCTTGGAGTCGCTGTTCAGAACACCCGGGACTGTGTTCTGCTGCAGGCTTGGCATGGTTAATGAATGTTGTCGTAGCAGTCAATCATGTACTCAAAATACCGTCACACTTCTTTTTTTAAAGCCTCAGTCATGAGCCATGACAGAAAAATAAACAAATAAATATAAAGCTAAAAAAACTCTTTGACTGAGCAGCTACGCTGTGTGGAATCCCCCGGGAGGCCTAAAGGAGGCCAGAATAGATGATAATACAAGTGCTGCTAGGGACGTGGTGACGCTATGACGGTGTATGAATAGGGAGGTACTGGAGGGAAAATGCACACACACACACACACACACACACACACACGAGCACACACTCCACTCCAGTGGAAAAATTGGCAATATTAGTAGCCTCAAGGTGCAATTTCCTGGAGCAGTTAAGACTGACAAGTCAGTACTAAATGCTGTTAATTTAACTAACTTCAGATTAATGGTAGAGCCTGCTCTGACTGAAGCCCTCAAACACAGTCTCATTATAGGCTTGCTGGGAAGGCCCTAAATATAGGCATTGACAGTTTAAAACAAATTCGTATACATTTGTGTATTTTTAGACGTAGGTTAGGCGTCAGAGTTTGTGTCACAGTTTTCAGGTTGATTAATTGACCCAGTAACTGCACCCTCTCCCCCCTGCCCCCCTCCTCCTTCCCCTCCAAATTATGGAGAAAATGGGGGGATTGTCCTTGTTAAGTTGTTCAG
This sequence comes from Meriones unguiculatus, assembly GCF_030254825.1. Taxonomy (NCBI): domain Eukaryota; kingdom Metazoa; phylum Chordata; class Mammalia; order Rodentia; family Muridae; genus Meriones; species Meriones unguiculatus. Next base: position 31,281,127 of record NC_083355.1, on the reverse strand, counting down.
TGGGCCTTTTATTGTGAGCCTGATGTTTGAATTGCATGCATGCGTCAACACTTGGGTGATGGACACATGATTTATAAAAATAAATTTTTCTAATACTATGAAATCCCCCCTATTAATTTTTATATCCACAACCGTTATTACGGGTGGGAATTCCAGGTGGCATTTCAGATGGACAGCTTCTCTTGGGCTCTGAGCACAGATTCCCCACTACCCCTCCACCCCTTAACCCCCACACCCAACATTTTTTTCCTGCTTTCCCCAGCATAAGGTATTTTAGCTCTGTACCCTCTGCTCCTTCTAGGCTCTGGTCCTCTTCTTCACATAAAAGCAGTTTTTGCCCTTTCAGGAGAGCACCTTAAGCTTTCTTAGTCATGTGTGCAGGGTCCAGGAGGGGCTACAGTCTGGTGCACTGCAAGATGGGACAGTTCTGCTGCCGAGGGGTGCAGCGGCCATGGGGGTAGGGTGGGGCCTGGGGACATCCCTGGAACCACGAGGATTCCAGTGTCGGTGTTTTCCTAGAGCGCTGAGCTCTACATGCAGAATTGAATAAAAGCATATTGTTTAGCGACGAGAGTTGGGTTAATTATGGAGGAGACTAGGGGAAAACCTCTGAAAACTGAAGTTCTGTTTTATTTGAAAAAGAGAAAGTATTTTGAAATCTTTTTTTTTTTTCCAGGTTCAGTCCAATGTCCCCAAGACTGCTTTCACTGGCCTCTGTTGTTACAGGTAAAATTATATGGACAAATCTGAAAGGCATGGGCTGAACCCATGTTCTCTAACCATCTCACCAGGCAAATCTTTATATTTTTTTTCCTATGGATTTTTTAATAGCTTAGTAAAACACTCCTTTGAAAGAATTTTTTTTTTTTTTTTTTTTTTTTTTTTGCTACCAAACCAGCTGACTTATACAGCAGTCATGTTTCTGCCTGTTATTAATGACCCATTTAACTGCCAATAGCAGCATCTGTTCAGATGAGATAATCAACCTAACCGGGTTAATTTACTTTAGGCAAAAGCAAGTGAATATGATAATTATATCGGGCTGGGTAATTTTTTATCACCCTGGAAATTGTTCTGGGAACTTTTTTTTTTTTTTTTTTGACTTTAGAATGGGAACTTTTTTACTGTCCGTATTTTAAAGATGAAGAAGCTGAAATCCAGGGAAGCAGGATGAGTTTAGTCACAGTCATCTTAAACGTCAGCGAGAACTCAAGAACTCTCTCTAAATCAAATGGAGTATGAATCCACTTATTTTTATATATTGCAGTTTTCCAGTCATTTGCCAGCTTGTAATTGGCACCCTGATTTTGGCCGGTTGTTTGGAAATAGGGGGGTGTGCGACTGCTTTCTGCTGGATTCTTCCTGCCCATCCACTTCTCTCTATCTTGGGTCTCTCTTCCACTTTCGCTTCTACCCACGGGCTGTTTTCTTCTCCAGTCCATCGCTTAACTGATCTCTGCCAGCTCTCGTCTTTTCTCTCTCCTCACAGTTGGTCCCTTCGGCAGCCCGGAGACCGTCCCTCTGAGCAGCCCTAGCCAGCACAATAGAGGGTCTGTGGGTGTGTGGCAAGCCTGTCCGGCTGAGGCAAGACCACTTCACGGCTCCTGAAACAGGCTCCCCGCTATTGTGGTGTTTAATTATCAGCAGTGTTCCTACCACCCAGTGTTTCAGAGTGGGGCTTCGTCATGAGACCTGCCCAGCTAATTAACTATGGGATGGGGGTGGGAGGTGGGAGCAGGAACTTGGTGTTCAAAGAGTACAATTAGGGTTACTGTTTAAATCCCGAGGTAAATAGCGATGAGGGCCTGAATGGACTTTGTCAAGGGCTGGAATCTAGCTTAGGGATTGCAGATCCTTCACTGTTCCGTCATTCCGCTCTTACCCCACAGCTGCTGGATTGAGGCCCGGCTGACAGCTATGTAAAGTTTTGAATGAGGGCAGCATGCAAGTTAATTGGAAAATTTTTAAAGTTTTGTTTTATCACGCGTCTCTGTGTCGGGTGTGTGTCTGTAGGGGCAGTATGCCCTGGAGCTAGAGGTACAGGCGGTGGTGAGCCGCCCCGTGCGGGTGCTGGGAACTCAGTTTAGGTCCTCTGCAGGAGCGGCGCCCACTCTTATCGACCGAGCCGTCTCTCCAGCCCCTCCCTAATCTTGATTTTTAATAGAGGATTTGAGGGAATAAATTTATTTGATTTTCTTGGAAAAATGAACACGTTTGCCTTTACTAGTGATAGGCCGTTTTGCAATTCAACACAGCTTTCTGTTGTCAGGCATTTTCCTCTTTCTTGCTATGCTATCCGAAGACCAAGACCAGGCTATCCTCCTGCCTCTGCCTCCCAGGGGTTGGGATTAAAGTCGTGTGCCACCACCATCACCGCCCGGGATTTTCCTCTTTCTTATTGATGAGATAAACAAGACTAGTCTAAGACAATTGCTTCATCTCCCTGAAGGACCCTCGTGCTCAGCTCAGATGTTCCTTCTTTCAGCCACACAGGTGCGCTTCCTCGTTCAGACCCAAGAAGCTCTGAATCTGAAGGAGTGTGCTTGTCCTCAGCAGACATACGCTTTTTAAAAGGCTTATTTCCAAGGATGGAGATAACCCAAGAAGGGGTGTAGTGATCCTAGAGGATCATGTGGTATCCTTAAAAGATGTGTGGTCCCAGAGGGAGTCCATGTACCCCCCCTTACAGCCATCCTTGTCACTTAGCCTTTCAGAGTCTGTGGATTATAGCATGATTATCATTGATTTAACAGCTAATATCCACTCATAAGCAGGAACAAACCTCACTCAGGATGATTTTTTTTTCTAGTTCTGTACATTTGCCCGCATATTTCATGATGTAATATCCTTAAAGGCTGAGTAATACTTCACTGAGTAATGGTACTGCACCTTCTTTATCCATTCTTCGATTGATGGGCAGCTAGACCTGCTGTGCATTTTTTAAACGAAACATGACGAATGGCCACATGAGTCCTGGCTCTGGCATCACTACTGCTCCCCATTCCACATTTGACTGCCCCTTTTTTGCTGCGGACACGGTCCCACGTTTTCAAATTGCATTTCTAGGTCTCCACCACTGCAGCTATCCACAAGGTCACCTTTTTTTCTGCCTATGTGGTGGCCATCGTGTGAGTGAGTTTGGTCCCTACTGCCTGGGCTCCTGCTTTTTGCTTACTTCTCAGGGTGATGATCAAATGTTGAGATGTCGGGCAGCTACACCCACAGTAAGAGGAAAGGTCAACACATGTCTTGGCTTCTGAATTCTTCCATTGGTTTGTTACTGTGCTGGATGCAAGCACATAAAACAAATCCTCTTTCTGAAACAGTCTTGCGTTTTGTCTCATTGTGTATATGCCTGGAGCTGTTTATATAGTTAAAAGCGCTTTTAGTCTTAAAAAAAAAAAAAAGTTCCAGCCAGTCACTCTGCCATGTTGGGCCCAAGGCTCTAATCGGTAGAGCTGGCTTAACGACACTGCCCCACTCACAGACCAATGAGAAGTCAATGATAATCTCTACACAGATTTTTCTTTTTATCAATATTACTGCTTTGGACCTTTAGAGACACACACATGAAATTCACCCAAATACTTGTTCTTATGAAATAGCTTGGTCAAAAAAAAAAAAGTCTCTTGTTCCAGATCTTTTAAAAATGTCTATTCCAGCTACTTTTTAGAAACAACACACTCATAAATGATGTCAAAGCGAATGCTATCTGTTATTTCAAAGGAGAAAATGAGGTCACTTCGGTATAAACCTTGCACTGAGCGCCAATATCCTCTGGGCAACCAAGAAAGGCAGTTATTAAGATTTATCTTTCCTGATCGTAAGTGACAACCTTCTAACAATTCTGCAGCTAACTTGGCTTAAGGTAGTAATGCCAAAAGAAGTAAGACACAGCCATTTTAGTGACTAAATGTATGAAATTAAAGATACCCTTATAGTAGAGAGACTCAGCATTCGGGTCCAATCTGTCTTGTTGAGATCCAGAACTCAAAGCCCATTTTGGCTTCTCTTAGGCCCCCAGCTGGGAAGTCTCTAAGAGTCCAGAAGCAAAGGTTGTGGAGACCTAGCGATTGTTTCTACAGGACTTTCTTCCTCTAGGGACCCTTACACCCGGGCAAGGGCTCTGGAGTGTCCCCCATGCTGTAGAAAGGCTCTACAGAGTCTGCGTTATAGAAGTCAGGTCACTGGTGAATCCTCAAGAAAGCAGCATTAAAGGGCTCTCCCACCCAGGGCTCGCTAAGTTAAAAGGGGCCAAACAAACACTCCACATGTTTTTTCACAGGCTACTGAGAGGACCCAGGTCAGGTTTGAGTATGATGACCCTGTCTAACGAGGATCCTCTCCTCACTGTCCACAAGCATATAGTCTAAGGCACATCAGTAAAGTTCCCTCATATTAACATTAAAAACAAGTGGAATTAGGTCAAAATTGTGTGGTGGGCAACTCGGCGTGTCCAAAATGTTGTAACCAGTGTAAAACTGGACATTTTCTAGTCCTTTATCTTGTACTAAGCCTTGGAAAGCCAGTATAAATTTCATACTTCAAATGCTTTTCAATTTGGGCTACATACATTTTTAGAAATAAATTTCATTTTGTTGTAGACTGACAGTTTATAAATATATACAATAGTAGGGTGTGAAATGATTCTATGGTTTATTGATGCAATGTGAAGTAGATTAAGATTAAGCTAATTAAAATATGTACGGGACTTGAGAGCTTTTCTTTTGGTGCTGATGACATTTCAAATCTACACCCTTAGAAAAATGTAAGCATACAATATGATCAAAACAGTACAGGAAACAGATTGAAAGCACAGTTCTCTGTCTGACGAAGATTTTTGTATCCTCCGACTGTCCCTTCTTCTATCTTGCCCCCCAGCCTTTGTAAGCCCGGTTCTCTTCCCTGTTGCTGTGAAGCTGCTTGCCTCAGGTTCCCTGTTCAAGTCGAGTCGTATGGTATCTGTCTTCCCGAGCCTGACATATTTCACTTAGCGTAAGGCCCTCCAATTAACATCCACGTGGTCACACACAACAGAATTTCCTCTCTCATCAAGGTGAAGTAGTATTCCATTGTGTGTCCATACCACAGTCCCCTCTTTAGTCCGGATGCTCATGGATTTTCATAACAGGGCTGCTGTGGACAGTGAAGCTGTGGGCATGGGAGTGTGGATACTTGTTTGGCAATCTTTCTAAATCTTTTGAGAAAATACCCAGATGTGGGATTGCTGGATCATATGATAATAGTATTTTTAGTGCTTTTTTTTTTTTTTTAATAAAAATAATGCCAAGTAACAAGGCCAGGCCATCACATATGCTAAGCGTGTGCCCTGCCAGTGGGCTAAATCCTTAGACCTATTTTTAGTTGTTAGAGGAAATACCATATATTTTCCAAATTGTTTATACCAATTTCCAGTCCCCACCAACAGCATGAGAAAGAGAACACCAAAAGGTTCTCTTTCTGCATCTTCGCCAACACTTTTTTTTTGTCTTTTTAGAAAAGTAGTTCTGACAAGTGCAAAATTATATCTTTTTTTTCCCCTCGTGTCTCTCTAAGATGTTATGAGTACTTCTCCCCATTCCTGTTGGTCTTTGTACATCCTCTTTTGAGTCTGTCTGCTCAGGTATCTTGCTCATTTAACTGATTTTTTTTTTGAGTTCCTTCAATATTTTGGGCACTGAGCCCCTTGTTCATTGTCTTGTTTCCTCCCTGAATTGTCATTACTGTCCATTGGCTTTCTAGTTTGATGCTATTCGCCTCCCCCTTTACCTATTTCTGTTGTTTGTTCCTCATGCTTTGGGGGTCAAATACAAAACTTCATTGTCCCGATTAAGATCATGGAGTTTCTCCCCATTGGTCTTTCTTTATCTGCAAGTTTATAGTTTAGTCTCATATTTAGGGCTTTAATACATTTTGAGCGGATCTGGATATGGTATTGGGTAGGGATCTGATTTTATTCTCGAGCTTGGGGGTGTCCGACACCATCTGCTGGAGAGGTCACACTCCCCCCACCCCGTTGATATATGCTTGGAACCTCTGTAACTCGTGGCCTTTGTTTTGGCGCTCTCAGTTACGTCCCCATGGCCAATGGACAGGGCATATTTAAAGAGACCGTGAGCTGCCCGTACCAAATGTCTACGTTGCACGGCGTAGTTTCGTGGCACAGTTCCACAAACTTTGACAAGTGTGGCACCAGTACACACGCTTCGAGGGGCTAGTGCTGTTTATTGTGCCACAGAAACTGGGTAGCAGATGGTAAACATTTAAATTCTTTGCTAGAAGCACCTGGATTTCTTTCTTTCTTTCCTTTCTTTCTTTCTTTCTTTCTTTCTTTCTTTCTTTCTTTCTTTCTTTCTTTCTTTCTTTCTTTTTCTCTTTTTCTCTTTCTTTCTTAGAATTATATTCAGTGACATTCGGGGCGGGGGTAGTCAGGGGACATTTGCAGAATGCCAGGGCATGAGAGAAGTACTTGAAAAGCACTACTCCACTGCATTCATAACTGACAGGGTAGCAGCCAGCCTTCTGGTAGGTAAGCTCTGTTGTTGACCTCTGTCTTCCCCAGGCAGCCACATCATTGTATGTAAACGCACCCCCTGGCAGAGCTGGCCATGACAGCATGCCATCTGAGCTCAGGTAGCAAAGGGTACTTGTTTCTTCCTTGGTTGATCTTTCTCACTTCAGAACCTTATTACGTAGCAAAGTCAACTGCCATGGGTTTGTTGCTAGGGGCTAGAGACACAGGGGTTCTTGACAACTGTGGCTCTGAGTGAGCCATGGGGCAGAAACTGAAACTCAATTCAATTGCAAGGTGATCATCATTTTATGGATTCCCTCAGCATCCGGCCAGCTAGTCCCGCATTTCTGGTTCATAGAAACTGTGATAAATGTCATCATTTTCTAAGTTTTTTTTTGGGGGGGGATTTAAAACCTAGTTAATAATAGCTAACATAACATCTTACAGATTAAAAAAAAAAACCCTGAGGCATAAAGAGACTGAACATTTTTCTTACAAAGTATCAGATGTGGAATTCGAAACCAGAACTCCTTGGATCCAGAAACTTGGTTTTTAAGGATTTGATTTTGGAAGCATCATATTCGGTGGTTATAGTTCACTGTGTGGTGGTGAATGTGTGCTGAATGAGGAGAAGTATGGATAGATACCTTCTGAACTGATAGCAAAGGGAATGTTGGGAATTAGGGAGAGGAAGCTAGAATGTGAATACAGGCACTCAAAGGCATTGTTAAAGGCAGTCAAAGGCATTGTTAAACTTCATCTGCAGTGTTTTGGGTTTTGACAGGGAGAGCTTATTTTATGCAGGGTATATTCAAAAATCCAAAGCAGACGCTGGCTCCCAAGGGAAGGAAATCCTGCCATTTGCAATACTATGGATGAGCCTAGAGACACCAGACACCAAGAGACAAACCACATGATTACGTGTATGTGTGAACCTTAAAAATGTCCATCTATGGAATTAGAGAGCAGAAGGTTGGTTGCCAGGTGCTGGAGGTCGGGAAATATGAGACAGTGTTTATCAAAGGGTGGAAACTTTCCAGTTAGAAGCTTAACCAGTTCTGGTGATCTCATTCATGTACAATATGATTGATGTTGAGTGTGCTAATGAATTTGATTATGGTAATTACTTCATGGCGTATACAAATACCAAACCCTTACGCTTTGAAGATAACCACATTTTTTTTTTTATCCCCTGTCAATCAAATATCTTGAAATTAAGAGAAAGACGCTGTCGCTGTTGAAGGATGGGTGATTGAAATGGAGACTGGAGCCACCTGACAGTACTTATTTAGGAGCCTAAAATAGGGTCAATTCATGCCATGTTTGGTAAGATCCTCGCCTTCAGATGGATGCTAGGATGTTCAATGTAGAGCAGTGGAGAGTCGAAGCCTTCAGGCAACTTAAGGAGAGTGGCCATCTCGTACAAAGTCTCTGTGGCAAGATAGTACGGCATGCCTAAGGGGCGGGGAGGTTGCCATCTTACAGGAGGCAAGCCTTGAGGAGCAGGCTTGTGGGACAGGGCATGGATTTACACCCCTCTTTTAATGAGGCAGATAAGAATATGTGGCTCATTCAAGAAATCCGCTTAGGGCTCATTTTCCCATATTCTTCCTGGCAGCAGCTCTTTGTCCTTTGAGAGTTACCCAGTCGGTGGAACATGGAGAGTGATGACGCTGGGCAATGCCGTTTTTGGAACCAAAAATCAGCTGTGACTAATCAACAAGTCTGGTTTTCTCATGCACGGACTCCAAGGACAATCCCAAAAGTGTTTCGAGCAGTGGCAGCGCTGGTGGAGTGAGCGTGGCGTCTCCCAGGAGGGCCCCCGGTCAAAGACTAACATTGGCTTGGGTTGCAGACTCTCTGCTGCGTTTGTTTACACAGAGCCAGCCTCATTAGTTTATAGTCACACCTCTCAGACACAGCCTGCACCGTTCTCAAGCACCAGCACAGACTCCTGGCCGCGGCAGAAATGAGGGGCACATCCTGTGTGCTGGGTGGGACACAGGGGTCTGCCCTGTCTGCAAGTGACAGTGGCTCTGTGGCGGTATTGTACCAAGTCCCTGAATGGAATGACTCTGGGGTGGCACAGGCAGCTTCTAAGGAGTGTGCGGGGGCTCGCTGTGCAGCACTCTGGAGGGATCTGGAGAGACAGGAAGACTCCGAGTCAAGGAGAAGAGAAGGGAAGCTCACACTGAGGAGCATCCTACGGTTTTACTGGTCTGCATCATTAGACAGTGAGAAGTGAAAACCAGCCCGGTGTGCTGGATAATAAAACTTCGCAGGCGCGCCTAGAAAATCAAAAAGGTATTAGCAACCCAAAGTACCCCAAGGCACAAGTTCCTGGGAAATTTACCTCTTTCCTTCCAAGATGGAGGTATCAAAAGATTAAAGTTTCTATCAAAGTTTTCTGAATATCAGTTATGTCTTTGGTACTGGGACTAAAGGATTGAGCAAAGAATAAAAAATAAAATAAAATAAAATAAAATAAAATAAAATAAAATAAAATAAAATAAAATAAAATAAAAATGTGTGAGTGTGACCAGATCTCACACGGCAGGGATCCAAAGGAGCTGGTGTCTTCAGGACTGGTGTTGGCAGGCTTTCATGATATCCAAATTGATTGGCAGCCTCAGGTAGGCGAGACTCTCACTGGTGACTCAGCAAGCCTGCCCCAGGACTGTTGATCTGTGATTAGTGGGTGGAGAGGGTAGGTTAGGTAGAGAGGGGGGTTTGGTTGGGGCTTTTCTATGCAAGGCTTTTTATATAGCAAGGCTTTCTCAGGTAGCAGCTGCTCCACAGAGCAGGAGTCTTAGCTACTGGAAAGCTAGCCAGGCCCAGAGCAAAAGTCCTGTGGTTCCTGTGCTTGGGGTAGTCCCCGGCAGCGATCCTTCCAGGTTCCGGCCTGTTTGCTGGGCTCTTCCAAGCTGCAGGGAGACATGTGGGATGCCCCTCAGTTAACAGCCAACACTTTCCTCAGCAGGAGTAAGTGGTGCAGAAGCTCCCCCGAGTATAACTTAAGTTTCATTCTCTGTAGTTTCAGTTACTCACAGGCAACTGTGGGCCAAACATATTAGATGAAAAAAAAAAATCCCCTAAACAAACAGTTCAGAAGGCTTTAATTGCGTGCTGCTCTGGGTAGTATGATCAAATCCGCTGCAGTCCTCTTTCCTACCACCTTGGGATGTGAATCATCTCTTTGTCCACGGCACCCACGCTGTGTCCATACTGTACACATTATCTACCCAGGAGTCATGAAGTAGCCGGCTCCAAGAATCAGAATGACTTACTTTGGGGTTCAAAAATCACCTTAACTTTACTTAATATCATTCCCAAAATGAGAGAGTAATCATACTGAATTGTTCTATTCTGTGGCTACTGTTATCATCAATAGAGGGGGAACATCACACGCAATTACACATAGTGTTAAATATAGTGACAGACGCACACATAGATGAGGCTAGCGATAGTTTCAAGCATCCACTGGGGTCTAGAAACACAGGCTAATAGTAGACTATCTACTTTGTGCCACTTGCTTAAAGGAGGGAGGAACAGAAAATGATTTCTGAAGAAACATAGTGGACCCATCTCCTAATTAGGCTGGGGAGACTGTGATTTTTGAATGTCAACTCTTGGGGCTTTAAACGTATGCGCAGGGAGAGATACATGGTTGAGTGTCAGTGTATTCTCAGAACGACGAACACCCTCACCCAATCCTGCAAGTCAGGGTCCGTAACTTTGGAGAGAAATACTAAACACAACCGTTTTGTGATTCCTGCTGAGAAACGGGGGGGGGGGGAGGGGTTGCAAATCACAGAAGAATTTCTTCTGAGTTGTGCTGCTTGGCAAAGCTACAACAGTAGAGGGCTGGTATTGAGAAACTACTCAGAGGAAGGGGAGAAAGGTATCTCACGGTATTAGAGACCCTGGCGTTCTGCTTTAACATGGTGGGAGGTCGCTGGAAAGACAGGTGTAGAGCCGGGGAGGGAAGGAGCCGAGCATGTGCTGTGTAACAGTGAGATTGTGACAGTCAGGCGTGGGTTCAGATCCTGGCTCTGCCCCGTTAGCTGGGTAATACTGGGCAAGTGGCTTGACTTTTGTTATTTTGCATTTCTCCACCGTCAGAAGAGAGAAATACCTCCTACTTTCCAAGGCACTTGTGAGGATCAGGTGTGACATCAAGCAAGCTGATGTCAACAAGAGCATTACTTTAGTGTGTATGCATGCATATGTATATGTGTCTGCTTGTATGTGTGTGTGTGTGTGTGTGGTGGGGGTGTGGCCACTTTGGGTTTCATTCTTCGGGTAGCTTGCACCTTTTTATATTTTGAGAAATCGTGTCTCATTGGCCTGGAGCTCATCAAACAGTCGAGGCTGGTTGCCAGTGAACCCCAGGGAGCCTCCTGTCCATGCCCCCTCCTGGTGCTGAACCTACAAGACCGCAGTATTGCACCTGGTTTTGTTTTGTGGGTTCTTGGAATCAAACTCAGGCCCTGATGGCATTTTACTGAATGAGCCATCTCCTCGGCCAGGAACAGCCTTTTTGTATATGTAAAGCATCCTGAGAATTTAGGACTTTGCTGTGATTTTTCTCCTCTTAAGTCATGCCTTTTCAGCTTGGGAGTCGTTTGTAGCAGGTGTTTGCCTCTGGTTATAGACAGCAGGCTGCAGCTTTTCTCTTGGGAAATGTTACACTCCTGGACAGAAGCAATCCTATTTCTTTTGTACTTGATTTAGAAAGTGAGTTTAAAATTCCTGCAAACACTGTGTTCTTCTAGCCTGCCTTTATCCAACACAAATGGCTCCCTAGTGCATAGAACAGAATAAATAAACGCACCACAGGGTTTCAGCAAATAGCTTGAAAAGAAAGATACAGGAGCCCACTGATCATGGCCCTCCATGTTGGTTATTTGGAAAGACTGTAAGTTTGCATAGAAGGATCCCAGGATTAACATCCGATGGATTTAGGCTTGTCACTGACATCTGTTGCTAACTGTGTGACCTTAGATCAGTGTGTTTGTTGTTTAATGTGGTCCTGACACAGTCTTGGGCCATTTGGGAAGAGGGAATCTCAGCTGAGAAATGTTCCCAACAGGCTGGCCTGTGGACGAGCCCGAGGAACATTTTCCTGATTGATGATTGATGTGGGAGGGTCTAGCTCACAGTGGGTGGTGTCCATGCTTGGGCAGGAGGTTCTGGCTGCTGTAAGAAAGCCTGCTTGAGAAAGCCACAAAAAGCAAGCCAGTAAGCAGCACTGTCCATGGCTTCTCCATCAGTTCTCGCCTTCAGGTTCCTGCCTTGAGTTTCTCTCCCAGCATCCTTCATTAACGGACTATGACTTGGAACTGTAAAGCTGAAATAAACTCTTTTCCTCCCCAAGTTGCTTTTGGTCATGGCTATTTTTTTTTTTTTTAAATCACAGCAATAGAAACCCTAAATAAGACAATCTCTTACTTTCTCACGATCACAAATAAGTCATCTTGAGAACTGAGTTAACAAGTTCATGCAGAAAGGTTAGTGTTAAAATTCAGAAGTAATGCATGCAGGGAACCTCATGTACACTCGGTCAGCATTTTTCAATTTGCATTTGTTGGAGTTTACAGATGTCGCTTTGATTTCTTGGATGGCCAGGGTAACTTAGGTATCCTATTTCCTAGTACCTGAGGCTTTATCTTACTGCTCCTCTTTTTTTTTTTTTTTTTTTTTTTGCAACTTTTTGATAACAATGTCATCATCCCAGTGGGAGCAAAGAAAACCCAGAATTTTTAGCATATTTGGTTTTGGTTTGCCAGATAGTTGGTTCTTGACCTCATCTCTTATGGCCCAGGTTGCCTTAAACTTGCTTCCTAGCCAAGGACAATCACGGCCTTCTGATCCTTATACCCCCAACTCCTTGCAGCACAGGCACATAACACCATGCTCAGTTTCTGCGGTGGGTGCTGAGGATCAAAGCCAGGGCTTTGTGCGTTTTACCAAGGTACTCTGCTAACTGCACCGCATCGCATCTCCAGCCCAGCACATGAGTGCTTCTATGGAAGCTTAGTTATAAATGGAAGGGCTTTGGCACATTGGGAGTCTTACAGTTCACAGGGAAAATGCATACTTTTGTAGCATCTCAGGTGAGGAGGACTAATGTTTCATCCAGCCCAGGGTGCAAGGAGCAGTAACATCCACATTGTTCTTGTAGAATGGGGCTTAGTCTTCATTCTGTGTCCAAACCAGGCATTATTGCAAATGAATCCAAGGCAGCAGAGATCCCTGTCAGCTTAATCATCATCATCATCATCATCACCATCTTTTTCCTATTCTTCTTCACCTTCTCTTTTTCTTTCTTCCTCTTCTTTGCCTTCTCCTCTTTCTCCTCCTCCTCCTTCTTCCTCTTCTGTTTTCCATCTGAATATTCAAATTTTACTGAGAGGAGAGGAGCAGTCCTCTGACCACACAGCTCTTCTGAAGAACCCCACCACTTCCTAACTCCTCATACTCTTTGACATGGGCTTGGTAAGTTTAGGGTTTTTTTTTTTTGTTTGTTTTTGTTTTTGTTTTTTTTTTAATAGTGATATGAGTGTCTGTCTCTATACCTACTCTTTGGGTGGTGGTGGTTTCTGAAATTCGGCAGCTGAGATACCACCCCTAATCATGTGCTAGCTTCCTCTGAGCTTTCAGGCTTCTGGGGCTCACCACTCAGAAAGAAGTGAATCAGTGTGATGAAGCGAACAGTTGGTGAGTTGTTTAGGGAACATAAGAATGGTGGCTCTGAGCCGCTGTGGTTGTTAGATCAGAGAGTTTGCACCAAAGGGAATGTGAGCTCTGACCTCACAATGCTGGGAGGACTGAGGGTTTCCTCAGTGTAAATTGCTCATAAAAGCACCTAGCCCCATTGTATAGGATTCCACTGTGAAAAGTCTAGAAGAGGCAAACTGGGGAAAACAGCAGTAACAACAACATGACTATTGATTTCCCTCATGGCTCCCTCCTCTTTGAGGAGGTCAAAGAGTAAGAAGTCAGGGCATGGGGTTTTTTATAGGGTGATTTTTTTAAAGATGTTTTGAGATTGATTATGGTCATGGTTTCCTGACTCTGCATTACTGAAGAATATTACAATTTTCTGAACACTACATTTTTTTAAATGAGTGAATTTTATGATGTGTTACTCTTTCAGTCTACCAACAATCTGTCATGTCTATCACCTATCTCTATAATCCTTAACAATTATTTCTATCATCTGTCAATCATCTATCCTATCTAAGTATCTGTCTGTCTCCTAACTTTCTATCTACTTATCTACCATTATCTATAACCCATCTATCTATCCGTCTCCATTACCTATCTATCATCTATCTGATATCTGTCTCTGGTCAACATTACTGTCCTGCTAGTTCCAGCAACTGGCGCCTGCTCCACGGACCATTCATTAAAGTAGCACTTTGACTGATTGTCCCAACTCTACAATTGCCTTTCCGCTGTTCACCTTTCACAGAGCATCACAGTGACCCTCCAGAGTGAAACAGACTGCGGCATTCACCGACCGTGCCTCTGCCTTCCCATCACATTCAGTCTTTAGAGAAAAGCATCTTAGCATGGCTACAGGCCATGTACTAGCTGGTCCAGGTGACTTCATCCACTCTTACTTGCTCTATCCCAGTAACTTCCTTCCTGACCTTCTCGGGACTCCTGCTTATCACTGATTCTTCCCATAATGGAACCCTACACTTCATCGTTTATTTCCTGTATCATCTGGGACTTCTGTTTTGTTTTCTTCACAGCATTTACCACTATTTGAATTTATGTTGTAATTTATCAGTTCATTTGCTTATTGGGAGTCTTTTCCGTTAGAATGTAAGTGCTCTGCGAGATCAGGGAGTTCATGGAGTTTGCCACTGCATCCCTCAACTCAGGGCCACACAGTGTCTATTGAGTGACTGAGCAGAGCTTGGCACTGACTGTGGATGCAGAGACACAAACCATGGCTCATCCATTCTCTGCGAATGCTTCCCATTTCTTTATCACCATTTGATGTTGTCCTATACTTAATGCTTGGATTAAATTCTTGGGGAAGTCATCTGGAGAGGCTCCCTTTCAACACCACCCATTGTATTTTCATTAGAGAACGACTAAATGCTTAGACTGACGAACCCTAATTGATCTTGGCATGAGGGTCTCTGGAAACACAAAAAGGATTTCAAGGTCCGTGTGTGGCCAACCGTTTCCACTTGGTTGTTTTGGTCACAGGGAGCACAGGGTTGGCGGACGACATGGACCTCTAGGCTCAGGTTTACTCACAGTGTGGACTCTCTCTGGCCCCTGTCCGTAGAAGAATCCTAGCAATGGGTACGTTGTTGGTCATGATGGCGATGTCCAGGGGGGTCAGCCCCTCACTGTTGGGTGTGTTCAGATCTAGTTCTTCCGGTGTGTACTGGTAGAGGAGGAGCTGCACAGCGTCTAGGTCCTGCTGCTCAACTGCCTCAAACATGGCTTCGTTGCCCTGGAAATTCTGGGGAGGGAAGAAAGAAAGCAGGTTGGCACACTGTCACAGCCAACATTTCAGGACTTTGGAGATTGTTTCGGGGGTCACCCAAACACTTACAGGTGGGTGATTACAGAACTTGCATTTATCATGTGCCCTCCAAAGTCAGCACTCTATTGGCCTGTCCATCCTTGCTTTCTAATAGGCATTGACCAGATACATTAAACTTGATGGGATGATATGGTATTGACTGAACGGCCCAGTCTTTAAGCCAATCTGCTGCTGAAGGGATAGCGTTTGCTAGGTTATTAAAAGATGTTCTTAAATACTAGATTAAGCCAAGTTACTCCTCTGTTTGCTGTAGTATCTCTCAGGGCCTTTAATCATGTTACTGTGTATTTTATTGTATTTCACTTTACCTTTGGGGTAACATTCTGCAGAACTCAGCTGGGCAAATGCTGGCATAGATAATGTGGGGACAAGTGGTTATAATTATAACTACTTGGTGTTGATAGCTCACTTTCTTTGTTTCTCTCAACTCGTTCCCTCCTTCTCCATCCTTGGGCTTTATTATCCCTTGTCTTGACTGCTGGTCTTGGTCTCATCAGCTCAGACTCTTTAATGTTACAAGAGTAATATTCCTGAAATATCCATATTGCTTGCCAATTCCCTATACTAACTACCTGCAGGCTGCTGATGTCTGTATACGTAAGGCTAATGCCTAATGGTTGATTATTACCACCAATTTCACTGGGCAAAGAAATGATCCAATGATCACTGAATAACACCCTTGGAGGTGTTTCTACAGACAATTAGACTTCAAGACTAAAAATCTAGTCAATGGATTAAGTCTTTGATGGACTCA
Organism: Meriones unguiculatus; assembly: GCF_030254825.1. NCBI lineage: Eukaryota > Metazoa > Chordata > Mammalia > Rodentia > Muridae > Meriones > Meriones unguiculatus. The sequence goes on along the minus strand of NC_083355.1, from coordinate 31,265,284 downwards.
TAATGTGGTAACATTATTGGGAGACAGTGAAAAGGAGAAAGTGGGCCCTAGCTAGAGGAAGTAGGTGATTGGGGGCATGTCATTTCACTGGGCATATGCCTTGCCTAGGTCTCTTCCTGTGTATCCCTCCCCCACCCCCTTTTCTGCTTCCCATCCACCAAGGACTGAAGAGTATCCTTTGCCATACATTTTTGTCTTGAATATCTTCTTTCTGCCAAGTACATAAGGCCAAGTGGCTAAGGACTCTAAGCCACACTCCCAAATAAACCCATTCTCCCTTAGACTGTCACCGTCAAGTGTTTCTTTGTCACAGTCACAATAAAACTCACTAATACCTACCCTGACCGCTATAATCCCACACTATTTTTTTTTTAGCTCAGATCCCCGACCAATTACACAGGGAGCATTTCTGAGCTGAGGGGAGAGGTTGAAGCAGTTTTCCCAGGAGGGCTACATTGCTGAGTGGCTAATTGTTTAAGAGGACCAGGAGTTGAATATTTATAAAATACAGATCACCTATAGAAAAAAAAGCATAGATAGCATAGATAATATAACTATTAGGGAATATTTTTAAAGACTAACAAAAAAAAAAAGACTAAAAAAAAAAAAGATACTTTTTTTTTTAAGCTCACCAGAGAAGATGGAGACTATGTGTTATTTCTTTAAAAATTGCTCTGCCTTTAGAGATGTTGAAATGCCACTGGCCTTGACCTAGTGCTGGGATCTGATTAATATGTGGAAGATCTTCAGTGACCAAATGTTTAGGGCAGAAAGATTTTATTTTTAGTCTCATCAAAAATTGATTTTCCCTATCCAAGTCAGCTTCTTCGGCTGAGCACATACCAAGGCATTAAAACCTGGGGAAAATACCAAGCAATTATGCAAATGCTTGCTTTGACAATAGGGACCCAGAGGAGAAGGCTGTGGTGGCCTGCTGTTCTCTTGCTGCAAGACACTGTACTAAATAGAAAAGTGGGGACGGAAGAGCCTCTTACGCTTAACCCAGCTAAGTCCTCCCAGAAGATGGATGTGAAATAAAAAGCAGGACGAGAAAACAAAGGGTTCAGAATAAAAAACGTTGCCCTGTCTCTAGTGTGCATTTGTTTATGATTTCTTTAGTGTCTCTAATTTCTCGTCTGCTTGTAAGTTATTTCCTTAGACATTATTTCACTCTTCAAACTCTAACTTTGCTTCTCTCTGGGAAGGCCGGGGCTTACTTCTGCTTATTCTCAAATGGAGCCCTTACCCTCCTGTGAAAACACTCCTGCTGCTCAGGTAAATATATGCCCGTCTCTTTGACCCACTGCCAGTGCAGGACACTACCCAAGGACATCTGGAATATACTCCACGCTACTTGCTGTGACCTAATTTCCATGAGCTATACAGGCAGGCAATTTAGCAACAGGAAGATACTCATTTTTCCTGATAGACTGATACACTTTTGGTTATCGACTAATGATGGGGGGGTCGTCATACCTGATTGTCTTCCCTGGTCTGCTTTGATTGCCTGGGGGTTCAAAGGTGAATGTAATGCTGCATTCATGGAGCATGTTTGGCTATACATGTTTGTTTGTTTTTCTACCCTTTTTTTTTTTTCAATGCTGGCTTTTTCTTTTCTGTCCTCTCTTCGTTGTATACTAGATAGAATTACATGCATGCATTCTATTTTGAATGCCTCTGAAAAGTATGTGTAGATATAAGAAACTTATAAACCATTTAAATACTATTATTTAAATGAGCACTGGTGCTCCCAGAAAGTCCATTAACCTGAAACATTCCATATTTGTCAAACTGAGTGCATGTGTGTGTTCATGTATATACGTATGTTCATGTATATATTTTCCTGTTCGTGTGTGTGTGTGTGTGTGGTTCATGTATGTGTAGGGGTTCATGTGTGTAGGGGTTCATGTGTGTGTGTGTGGGTTCATGTGTGTTCATGTGTGTATGTGTATAAGTATGCGTGCATGTGCACATGCTTGTATGTGTGTGTATATGTGTTTCTGGGACCCAGAGATTGAACCCAGAACCTTACGCTTCTAGGGAAGCAATCTACCGTGAAGTCCGAACCTCTATCCCTTCAAGCTGCTTATTTTGGAGATGTGTTTATTTGGTCTGGTAGTAAAAAAAAAAGGGAGAAAATTTCAGAAAAAGAGGAGGAAATGACTTCCATTCATCTAAACTTAGTGTCAGATCATATATATGTATGTGCTCTGTCTTGGTGGACTCTGTGTGTGAAATAAGGCGTTGAGCAATGGAGCTGACGTGGGAGCAGAAAGAGTTCCCTTACCACTGAGGTCTTCCTGAGGCTCAGCCGATCCGTTCTGGTTCTGAAGTAGGCCTCATCGAAGGACGAGTGGCTGCCCTTCAGCTTCTCAGAGAGGTTCCTGTACAGGCGCTTGGCGGCATTGGGAGACGACGGAGCGCTGTGTTTTTTTGACTGGCAAAGATGTAAGTTCTGCATTTGTTGTGTCATCTTCGAGCGGGAGTTCCTAAGAAGGGGAAAACAGCATGTGTGATGATTACACACAGCCAAGAACTCTTACCACCTCCAAGAACCTTCTGGAAACCTCAGATCCAAATGTGATATTACAGCAGGAAAAGCCTGCAGAGATCACCAACCCCAGCTTCTTTCTCCCTTAGGGGAGAAAAGAAAAACCCCGGGAAAAGGAAGCACCTTGTCTAAGGCCCCTGGGCTGACTGGTGGTAGGAAGGAAGTGACAACCCACCTACCGTATGAAATATTCCTTTACGCACACTCCTAGACACAGCAATGCGATACTTTTCTAACTGGGTAAGATGCCAGGTAAGATGCCAAGGCTTAAGAGCATTGTTGTGCCTAGGAGTGTGTGTAACCTTGAGCATTTTTTTTTAACTCCTCTCCTTCTAGATGCTGACTTCTATTGGATGGATGGGAAGGTGTGTTTCTTCCTGTGTACCCCACCCCTTTCTTAGAGTGGCAGTCAAATTTGTGACATTAATTTTGTCCACTAGGCCTCACTACCCAGTGTGCTCAGAGACTTTGTTATCTATAGGACTGACCCTGCTGACTTTGGACACTCTGGATGGGAGCCATCTGTAACTGACTAGATTTCTTCAAGCAGCACTTGACCATTGCTCCTAAAATCTCTAGTAGCTGCCCCTCCTTACCTCATGTCACACCTGAAGTCAGTTTCTGGGAGGTCAGGTATATCATTTCAAGATCTATCCACCATGAATTCACGTATTGCTATAGAAATTGCGTGGCTAGAAAGCCTGTGGTTGCCTGCTGCATGATGTGTATTACACAGGTAAATGCAAAAAAAAAAAATGGAATTTCTAGCCTGTACACCGAGGTGCAAAGTGCGTTTCCCTCCCTGATGCCTCTGGATAATTGGTCCCTGAACTCCGTGAAAACAAAACAAAAAACACTGCGACCTTCCTACCTCCCCCTGTCACATTTTGAATGACATTTTGAATGACATTTGTAATGCTAATTCCAACTACTCTTGATCTACGTTCTCTCCAACAACTAGAATGCCACCATCATGATATTTAGATGGCCCTTAGGGACCTTTTCAAACTAGCTTGAAACTTCTTCCACGACAGAAAGATGGCCAAACCCAACTTAGTCTTAGTCATGCCCATCAGTGCCTACCCAGACATAACTAGGTAGATGTGCTTATGTTAGACAGGTGACGTATGTTTGAGTGTACTCTCATATCTCTTTAGTAACATTTTAATTCTTTTAAAAGAAGAAGCAGAATAATTAGATGGTTTATCATCTTTTCCCTCCAGTCTACAGCTTCTTTATCTTGGACTCAAAGAGTAACTACATGGTTTTCTTTAATATTTCTTTCCACAGAGCTCCAGATTCATATACAGGCTATCGCGTGGAGATCGCTTTAACCTCTTTATTCCTGCCTTCTGTCTCCAGCCTTTTCCTTCAGCACTAACACCCTAGTTCAAGCCATCTGTCTTGTCTACATCATTATCCTTCCCCAAAATAACTCTACATTCTTTTGTATCTCCCACAATGCCCAGGAGTCTCGTAAATAAATTCCTGTCGTTTGATCAAATTCCAGCTACTTGCCCTCTAACTGATGACACCTACCCACATGGCCCCCTTTGTCCTTGCTCATCTCCCATCTGTTCCCTTTTGTCAATGTAGGTTGACTTTCTCTGTTTTCCTGACTTCCTCCCCATGCTCCCCAGCTGTCCCTTTCTTCCAGGCTATTCTTCAGTATGTTTCCACTCTTCCAGCTTTCATCTATCTTCATGCTTTCTTTCTTCCTCTGTATTTTAAAGTGGGAAAGAAAATTTCTGTTGCCCATCCATATAATATATAACTATGCTCTTGGTTTTTCACTCTTAAGCAAAGGGGAAACCTTTGGAATTTGATAGAGTCATGCTTGACTTTCAATATTATTATCTACATGGGTATTATTATCTATGTGGGTTTAGGTGCCTAATTTAAATTCTCTGATCTTATTTATTATTTGTAAGTAAACAACAGAACATTGGATAAAGAGTTGGGAAGATTAAAGTGACAAAGAAATGACAATTGTTATCTCTTTTGGTGTATTGTAGCAGTAAATAGCAGCGACTATTAAGTTACCCCCAAGTCCTTTTGCAAAACTATAGACACCAAGATATAGTACCATCATTCATCTTTCTTATGGGCATTTAACATGGTCCATGCTTAACTTTCTGTATGTTGCTTTTTAAAATTTTGATAGAAAATGCAAATGTAGTTATTTTGATTTGGGCTTTTATATTAACATTTACAAAATGGAAGTAGAAGGTAGAACTTTCTGGTCTTAGAGGGGGAAGGTGGAATAAGGATAAATCTAACAAAATTGAGAAATTAGACAAAAGGGGTTGCGTATTTAAGGTGGAGAGCTGAATTCAATACAAGTATCAAGCCTCATCACAATTTTTTTTGTCCCATTCTCATTTTTCTCAGTTTCTGGTAGCCTTGAAAATCAAAATTCATAAAAAAATAGACTGCCAGCCACTGGAGAGGGATTATAAGGTTGGTGGTCCTTCCACATTTCATTTCCACTCCCTTAGAAGTATCATTATTTGATCTGTCTGGTTGTTCCCTAGGAGATTCACTTAGAATGCTTGTCATTTTTGTTTGACTTGCAGCCCCCCAAGAGCAATTAGCTTCTTCCTCTAGAGTATTTGTTTTTGTGGTGGTTGTTTAGCAGACGTCAGCATTTTTAAACAAGTCTTTTAAATTGCTCCGAACTTTGGGAATGAGATGGTTTGGAAGTAAAGGGCTTTGAAAAAGCTCTGGCATATTTCTGAGAGTCTAGCAGAGCATGTTCATGCTAGGGATAGGAGCAAGGTAGGAAGAACATACCAGAGGCTCCTGATCTCCCATCTCTGTTTAGCTGGGAGGCTCTGTGCAAGCAGGAAGTAAAGAATAAGATTGAGTTTTCACCACCTGGTGGAATGTTGGCAGTGCTCCCTAATATATGCAGAGCCCCTCCCCAGGATGGGGTCCTTTAGATTCTTGGCATCTAAGGACATCTCTGTTCAATCATTGTCACTCAGTTAACCAAGCAGGGAAGTCGGTGGCTACGTATTCCAAAAATATAACCATCACAGATTTAAGTTCTGAGGAGTTACCAGACAACAGCAAATGCCGAGGAGAAGGGCTAGTCTGGATTTCACAGCTACTATATAATTATTAAAACCCATGGCTTTCAGCAGAAAATTGTGAGACGTAAATAAAAACCGCGTCACATGCAAGAAAATAAGCAGGTCATTCAAAATTGCCCCTGAGAAAGCCAAATGTTACAGTTACGGCACAGAACCTCCAACTATTTTAAGTGTGCTTAAATTGCTAAAGGAAATCAGGTCTAAAATGTAAACTGAGAGTGACATTTCACTGAACTAAGAATATCATTAAAGAGATAGAATCATGAAACAGAACAGGGTAGAAGTCCCAGAATCGAAAAGTGTAATGGACTGAAATGAAAAACTCACTGGAATGCAACAGCATGCTTGTTTTGACAATAATAATAATAATAAAAAAATCAACAAGTTTCAAGAGAAACCAACTCAGACTGCAGAGAAGAGGAAACGCTTCATGGCCACTTTGATAGATGCAAGAAAACAATTGGTTTTACGAAGAAACACAATCCATTTGGGACTGAAAAGAAGTTGCAGGAATGTAAGGGAACTTCCTCACCCTAGGAGAATGAATAAAAACCTTGGTTAAATTTTGTTTATTTTTGTAATGTCCCCCACAGGACCATTTTTTGAGCATGTGTTCCCTAGTTGGTGGGGCTCACTATCTTGGTGGAATTTTGAAGGTTACACCAAACCTCCATTTTCTGTCTTGCTCTCTGCTTCATGGTCTGCCATGAGGCCGGGAGCCTCTGCCGAACATTTCCTCTGCCACAAACTTTCCCATTGTGACAGAATGAAGCCCTCAGAGACTATGAGCCTACATAGAACTTCCACCTCTCATTTCTGTAAGGTTCTGTGGTCACAGTAACTAATATAAAACTATAGTGAGCCTCTCACTTAATGACTGGATGCAACCCCAATAAAAATACCAGCTCACAGGTAACTTTACAGCGACATTTTCAGAGAAAAAGCAAGAGATCTAATGAAGGCAAAACAACTTTGAAAAAGAGAATATTGGAAGACTTTTTCTTCCTGGTCTTTTTTTTTAATTATTTTTCTTCGTAATTTATTCATTATATATCCCAATTGAAGCCCCCTCCATCAACTCCCCCAGTCCCACTCTCCCTCTCTCTTCCACACTATACCCTTCCCGTAGTCCACTGAAAGGGGGAGTTCTCTACCATTGCCATCTACCCGTAGCTTGTTAAGTCTCATCAGGACTGCCTGGATCCTCTTCCCTGAGGCCTGACAAGGCTGCATTATCAGGTGCAATTGATCAAAGAGCAGTCAATGGAGCTCATGATAGACACAGCCCCTGCTCCCCTTACTGGGAGATCCCTAGGGAGTCTTACTTCCTAATCTTAGGACTCACTGTAAAGCCACAGAGGTGAAGGCATGCAGGCTCAGTTTTAGAATCGCCATGTAGACAAAAAACAATGGAATAAGAGTAGCAACGGAGATGAATGAAGTGGAACCAAGGCCCCACCTGAGCACCTAGGGTTAATTGCTTTTTTAGGGTAGCCATCAGTAAAAACCAAAAAGAACTCCAACCCCCACTTCACACCATGTACAAAAGCTACCTTGAAGTAAATCATAGGTCTTTTTGATTGTAGGTGTCTGTGTGTGGGGTTTGTGGGCATGTGGTTTCATGTGTGTGTGTGTTTGTGTGTGTATGTGTGTATATGTGTGCGTGTTTCTAAGGCCTGAGGCTGTTGGCAGTGTCTTCTTCTGTCATGATCTGCCTTATTAGATAGAGCCAGACTTCTCAGTTGAACCCAGACCTTGCTGTTTGGGCTAGTCCCATTTGCCAGTGGTTCCACCTACCTCTGTGCTGGAAATACAGGTGGGCCACCATGCCTACCCTGCCATTTACATGGGACTCTAGGCATCTAAACTTTGTTCCTCAGGCTTGCAGAGCAAACACTGTGACAGCCGACCCATTTCCCCAGCCTTCACCAGCCGTAGATCTAAACATCAATGCCAAAACTATAAATATTCTAGATGAAAACACAGATGATTTTGTGAATCTGGACAGAATAATGCTTCTTAGAGGAAACACTAAAAGCGAAAGTCGCAAACTAACTCTACAAGTTGGGCTTATCAAAAACTACCATTTGTTTGAAACATCACAGCTTTATCTGTGTCCATTTTGGAGACCCGTGAAGGATGTGTGAGTGCACATAGAGCCGAGCAGTCTAACAAAAGGGATGGGATGGGTCTAAAATGGTGAGGGTAGCTTGCAAGGAGGAGCCTCCTCAGACAGACTCCATAGCTGCCCATTCCCTGAGATCTGCTGCTTCCTTATGCATTGGTGAGTTTTCTTCCCAATGTCCTTCCTTAGGTGTGGGTCTCCACCATCTTTGCTCTGACCCGGGGACACTACCTAGAACTGAGGAAATTAGACCAATGAGGAACAAGAGATGGGAAATCCCCAGGAGATAATCCATTCATCTCCATGTCCTCCCTGCAGACTGCCCTGAGGGCTCTCTATGAACCACTGAAGTAGAGTGGCTCCCCACAGGCTCATGTGTTTGAAAACGGGTGTTTGCTACCATGTACACATCTGGTGCCCACAGAGGCCAGAAGAGGACATCAGCGTCCCTGGAACTAAAATTGCAGCCAGTATGAGCTACCATGTGGGTGCTGGAATCCTACCCCAGACCTCTAGAAGAGCAAGCCTTTGTTCTTAACCTCTGAGCCATCTTTTCAGCCCCCATTTGTTTGTTTTCCTCATTTCTGATAAGTTTCCCGTTTGCCTTTGACTTTGATGATGTGACCGTTTACCTCCCAGTATACAATAGAGAAATTGCAATCAAGCTGAAATAAAATGAATTAACAACCCTGCGCAGATACAAGTACCATCATTTTATCTTCATTTTAGACTTGAGCTTAGCCAAAAGACAGAGAAACGGTTATTTATTTTCATTTTATAAACACGGAAAACAAGTCCCAGAGAGGTTGGGTAATTTATCCAGACCTTACAACTGGAAAATAGAGCCGCAAGATGTGAACTCTGACCCCAAAGCCTGTGCTTCTAACAGTCCTGCCACTATTGTTGCTAAGGTGGCTTAGCCTGGCTTCCTGACAGCTTCTCCATGCTTGACCTTGAATCCAAAGTCAAGATTCCTTGTCCTAGTTATGTCCATGTTTCACTGGAGCCTGGCTGGGGAAAGTTTTCAATGTCATTGTGCTTTGGAAGCAGTCTGAGCCAGTTTGGATGAGAAGTAGTTTTGAGGCACGGCATATTAGAAATTGGGGTTGTAGTCATTCCCAACAGTTGGGTGGGCAGACGCGCTCAGTGAAGGGAACATTTTTTGACTCAGGAAATATCGTTCTTTAGGCTGTGATGTGAGCTAGGGGACCTTTCGGTTTCAACCTGCCTGTCAACAGACCAAAGACAAAGTTTGACCCTTCTATTCTCTACCCGCTATTAACATGACAGGTGTGTCTTTGACTGCTAAGGGGTGACCGACTCCATTACAGTATTGACACAGAACGGTGGAAGCTGCCTTTCTAGTTTCTGTGCCCTTTGAAATGAAATATATATATATATGAAATGTCAGCTGTGACTCAGGAGAAACACTGATTTTTAAAGTTCTTATAAGCAATTTAAAAATTACACTTATTTGTATGTGTGTGTGCTTTCCTGGTCTTATTGCTTATGTCCTAACACTGTTGACTGAAGAGTTAGAATCTCATCACCTGCAGTTTGAAAGGACATAGCATTTAGCCCACTGTAGTACTTTCAACATACAAACCTCTTGGGTCTCTTAATAGCCATTTGAAGGCAGAACTATTATCTTCACTTTAGTAGCAATAAATTGAGGCTCTGCTGAAGGGCAGGTCTAGGATTCAAATGCAAGCAATACAGGTCTGCACCTGAGCTCTTGACCTCTAAACATTTCTCTTAAAAGGCCCAAGACAGAGAACTATCACAGATTGGTGAGGGGCTGACATTGGGAGTGACAGGAAGTGACCACAGGAAGAGAGGGTGGGGGGAAGGGTCAGAGAAGGTGACTCATGAAAATGATCTTCAATGATGAATGAGAAGTAATTAGCAAGAATGGAAATGACACTCCAGATGTATGAGGCCTGGTGAGGATGTGGAAAGAATGTGGAGATGGGCTGTCAGAACACGCTGGAGGCATGGAACGGAAAGCCTCTGGGCTCTTCCATGCACAGCGGGGCATTTAATCAGTTGTATTGTACGTGGACATTAGGAAAGAGGCCTAGAGAGGCAGCAGGGCCAAGGCATACAGGCTCTTACACACACGATAAGGAACAAATACCTTAGGCTATGTACAGCAAGGAACACCAGAGACCCTTAGGTGTCAGATTAATCCCACTCTGACCATTCACACCACGCATGCACACTGGGATTTCACACTGTACTCAATACGGGGGTGCAGTCAGCACATGCCGATTAGAAGTAAAAACACACATTCTTTGAAAGCTGAGATTTGCACTTTTAGAGAATTTGGTAGTAGTCTAGGAGTTATTTGAAGAAGAAGGGATATGGAAATAGAGGAAGGGAGAGTTGGTGCTATTTATTATGATGATTATTACAGTCATGACAGTGGTGGTCTTCGAACCGGTGCCTTCCGGTTCGATTTTTAAAGCCACTACGCAGGAAGAATGGGTACGTGGTGCTGTAAATATGTTCAAAAGCCCATGGCCGTGGAGGCCCCAAACCATAGCAGGGAACCTGTTACTGCTGCTTTGCTGTATGCACAAGGTATCAAACTGCCCGCTAAATATTTGTATACTCACATAGACCAGTGAAGTTCTCAGCCTAGGCCAGAAAAGCTTTGGATTGAAGTGAGTGTTGATTGTTGCCGTAAGTGTTGAGAATAAGTGACTGTGGTGTTCTTGACCCTAAACAGGATGTTCTCTCTCTCCAAAGCTCAGCATGCACCATGTATGAAGAGTAGAACGTAAGATCCAGATGACAGGAAGGAATGGTGTTAAAAGCTCTTCTGTACATGACATGATGTGGTATGTTTGAACTCATGGTAACAGTGGCTACTCGCTGAAGACAGGGTCCATCAACATTCCATTAGGTCAAATAAGCCTCCACCAACACTGTGAGGAATTATAATGGCTAATGGTTGCTCAGGGAAGTGGAGCCATACTCCTCAGTGGTGTAGATACAGGTAAATCATTGCGGCTCAATTAAATACAACCCCTGCCCATCCACATCTGGGCAACCATAGTTAAATTTAGTGGGCCACACACAAAGACATGAAAATCACAAGGAATAAATAAAAAGACAAACTATAGAGAAAGAAAGAAATCTAAGAGAAAACACAATGGGATATTTTTTGATGATTCTTTTGTTGTGGCAAAATATACTTAATATAAAATTGATTTAAACCATTTCTGCAGTGTGAAGCACATTTGCAGTGTTTCACAGCCATCTCCAACATCATCTTCAGAATGTTCTGACAAACACAGAGCGCATCGCATTAAATACTAATTCTCCACCTATGCCAAAATGTAAGTTTCATAGAGGGGAAGATAATCTTTTCTTTCCCAAGTGACTCTGAAAACTTCATAGAGAGTGGTTTTCAACCTGGGGGTCAGGACCCCTTTGACAGGGGTCAAATGTCAGCTATCTTGAAGATCAGATGTTTACGTTATGGTTCATAACACTAGCCAAATTACAGTTATGAAGTAGCAATAGAATAATTTTATGGTTGGGGTCACTATAGCTATATAGTTCCCCGCTATATTTGGGGGAACCGCTGGTCTAGACAGTATTGCCAAGGATTCCATAGAAAGACGAGATCATGCCTGAAAGATTAGTTGCTTTCCTGATCAAGAGCAGGGTAATTATAAAGGCAATTCACGGAGGTCGGAACGAGGTAAATAGAAAGCAGAATAATCGACATGATAATCATTCATCATTTGGGTTCCCTTGAGGTTAAAACAATACATTCACGTATGAGAAGGGACAATAATGAGTTACTCTGTCTGAGAATGTATTTTCTAAAAGATAGAAACACTTACAAATGCCAAATCTCCAAAGGAAATAAACTTGCATCCCTTAATGCTAGAGGTGAGACAGTTTTTTGGGGGCCAAGATACCCTTGAATTTCTTACGTTATGGTGCATTTATAAAGGTTAACGCTGGGTAACCACACAAGTGTAAGTTTTTGTAAGTTCTGTGCAATGGATTCTACTCACACCTGTCTCACCAATCATAAAAACCCTGCATATTAAAAAAAAATTTAAGACTTCAGTTCTTGGAATCATATGTACAAAAAAATTAGTTACAACTAATTGGAAACAATCTTTTTTTTTGTCCTTGAAGCAGATGGTTTATTTTTTTGAAATTTTCATCATCATTATCATCATCATTATTATTAATTACAGTTTATTCACTGCGTATCCTGCCTATAGTCCCCTCTCTCATCTCCTCCCTGTCCTACCCTCCCTCTTTCCCTTACTATGTCTTTCGCCTTGTCCACTGATATGGGAGGTCTTCTCCCCTACTATCGGACCCTAGCCTATCAGGTCTCATCAAGACTGTCTGGATCTTCTTTCTCTGTGGCCTAGTAAGGCCACCTCACCAGGGGGAGGTGATCAAAGAGCAGGAAACCAAGTTCATGCCAGTGGCTACTCCTGCTCCCCTCACTAGGGAACTCCCATAGATACTGAACTGCTCATGGGCTACATCTGAGCAGGGGGTCTAGGGCCTCTGCATAAGTTAAACACCAACAAACCAAGTAATCCAATTAAAAATGGGGCACAGAGCTAAGCATATAATTCTCAACAGAGGAACACAGCATGGCAGAGAAACACTTAAAGAAATACTCAACATCCTTAGCCATCCGAGAAATGAAAAGTTAAACCTGAGATTCCACCTTACACCCACCAGAATGGCTAACATCAAAAACGTAAGTGACAATACATGCTGGAGAGGTTGTGGAGAAAGGGGAACCCTCCTCCATTGCAGGTGGGAATGTGAACTTGTTCAACCACTTTGGAAATCAATCTGGCGCTTTCTCAGAAATTTAGGAATAGTGCTCCCTCGAGATCCAGCCATACCACTCCTGGGCATATATCCGAAAGAAAAAAAAAATTGAAGATATGCTCTATTTGATTTGAGTTTCCGTAAGTTTAATGTTTTGGCTTTGTACTTTCTTACACCAAATGCAGGATCAGAGTCTCTGTATTTCTCAGAGGAGGGAAAGGACACGGAATCCTCTGGGCCCCAAATACATGCTCTATGAGTCTCTTAGAGTATATGGACAAGGGCACTGTGGACAGAGCTAAAAAGCAGTGCCTCGTGGCTTTGTTAACTCAGCTTAGCATGTTTACTTCAAAACATCCAGAAATGGGGGAAATAGAGAGTTGGAGATCCAGGGAGCCCAAGGGAATTGTCCAAAGTGTGGGAATTAATAAATACGTTTTACTTTTCCTGCCATCTTAACAGTTGTCTAACCAGTAGGTGATTCTGTCTCCTTCGATCTCTTATGCCATCATTTGTGAAACAGTGACAGTCACTTGGGAGAATGACTTTTCTCTGTGATGGAGTGGCCTGGGGATCCTTTCAAGTAGAAGGAACCTCACCCATCTCTCAGATTTCCTGACTTTGGTTTTTATTTGAAGAATCCCGCTGCTCACCATTCTAACATCATCCATCTTGTGTTGGCACCTGAGGCCACAGCGTCATTTGAGTGGCCAGTGATCTACAGCCAAGAGAGCCCACGGAAAACATTCAACTCTCTATGACATATATATGGACTCTGAGCCCACCAGAGATGGATTGAGGCTGCCATAAAGTCTTGGGGTAGTCAGGCAAACAAGACTAAGGGGGGCAGCTAAAGGACTGTAGGGAAAACAAGAGCTTTCTGCATTCCCTCCCCACTCTTTGAGAGGTCAGCTTATACCTTACTTCATAAAAGGGGAAGGAATTTACTTCATAAAAGTAAATTCGAGAGTTTTTAGAAGGCAGCAGGGTAACTGACTCATCTTTGAGTCTCAGTGGTACTTCTTGTGGCCATGGACATAGAAACAACCAGCACAGGCAACAAGATGCCGACAGCACCCTGCTTTGAAGCCTACCTACCTGCCTACCAGATGTCTTTGTAACATAAAGAGAAGACACAAGGTCAGGAAAGACCTCAAAAGCGTGTCCACTGTGTTACTCTGGCAGGGATCCTCACTGTCACAGGCTTCACGTGGTTTACAGGCAGGCTGGCCCAAGACAGGCAGAGCTCCGGTCTCAAGCTCTGCATGCCTAGCCTGCAAGCTAGATAAAAGCAGAAACATACCTGGGCTTGGATCACCAGCATGACAGGGCCCACCTTTACCTGATCCAACAGGTATTTTGCAAGGTATTTCAGGAACCAGAGCGAAAAAAAATGATTTCTACCATAAAACAGTCATTTATTATTATTTCTTTTAACAGCTAATGGTAATCAGTTATGCAAGCACTCCACGTGACCAAGCTTGCTGCAAAGAAAATGCCCACTTGTCAGAACTGAGCCCCCCCCCTTGCTGCTCCACATATCTGTGTATGTACTACCTCAGACCCCTGTGTACATGTCTGGTTACACTCTCCATGGACCACCTGCAGCGAACTTTGGAAGATGTATATATATATACATATATATATTTAAATATATATCATTTAAACCACACTAACACAAACACATTTTTTTTTAAATAGTCAATGACCGAGAAAGCCCCACATTTATACACAGAGAGAGAAAACAATAAATTTGACTTACCAGCTTAAGCTGTTCGAAGCAGCAGAGAAACAAGTTGCTGGTAAGTGTCCAGAGCCTTCATTCAATAAATCACATTGGCTCTGCTTTCTCCTGTAGCTCAGCCTCTGTGCAAAGCAGGCGAACCTCCTTCCTATTCTGTGCAAAGAATAAAATGCGAACAGGATCACTCCAGGCAAGAGCTCAAGTCCATGATCACTAAGCCTCTCCTAATGCAAAATAAAAGCGTGAATGATGCCTGGGGAGAGGAGGAGAGAGGGAAACTGCTTGGCTTAGAATCTAGGTACAGTCTCGGGACTGCAGCGGGGGAAGGGTGGATTTCTCAAGCGTGTGTGTGTGTGTGTGTGTGTGTGTGTGTGTGTAGTAAAAGGGTGCCATGACTTCGGTGTGTGTTTAGCCTATTGTGTCTGCGAGGACCATTCAGAATGGCAATCGGGAACAACAAGCTTCATGGCACACAATACTGAATCAGAACCAACTGTCACTCAAGGATGCACAAAGGGAAAGTGAGGCAGGCAGTGAGCTCTGCACCACATTAGAATTATCACCTGTGATTCAAGAGCCGCTTCAGTGACGTGCTCCCACGGCTGCCTGCCTGAATCCAGGAGCACACAGGTGTCAACTGCTTCCCCTCCCTCTTCTATGCTTCTGGTGGGAGCGAGGGGGCCCCTTAAGGAATGGAGGCTGCTCAGCCTAGGCATGGTCTTGAGTGGGAGTGAAAGAGTAGTCAGAAAACATGGGGCTTAGGATCCCATGAGCCTTAGCCTAATGAGGAAGATTCCAAAGCTGTTTCTATGCCAGCCACATATGGGTGTACCTGGCTCCCTCCCCAGGGCTGTGTTTCACACGACTAGCGCAACACACGAAATGGATTTCCTAGAAAGCCATCCAAAAAGGCTTCTCTTATGCCTCCCTCTGAAATGAGAAGCCTAATGACCTTTGCACATGCTGATTATGTTAGGGAGGCTTTGATGAGGAAGAGCTCATCTGTAAAACACACACACACACACACACACACACACACACACACACACACACACACTCCTAACTTAGCAACAGCATTAAGAATCTCTGCAAAGCCCTATGCAGGCACCCTGCTTGCCAAGTGAATGCCTAGTGGCTATAATGACTTCAGATATAATTTCAGACTCTGATTAGACACTGTGCCCCCTTTTGTCATTTATACCTGGAAACAGCTGACCTCTAAGTTTTGAATGTGAGTCTTTAGTGAATCAAGGTCGCAAGCAGGGAGGTAGAGGGTTTATTTGGGGCTCTTTATGTCCTAAGATAATGGGCAAGGAAGGCATCTTGTGTTCATAAAAATCTTCCCTTCTCTGGAGACATCCTGGCGCCTGCCAGCTCACTCTGACAAGTGGCAGGTGCTCGTTCTGGAGCCGGAATCTGAGGTAAGAGAGTGACTCAGAAGGGGCTGGGATGTGTCTCAGTTGGTGGGAGGCTTGCCTGCCATGCGCTCCCCTCCCCAGTGCCCCACCAACTGGGCATGGTTGTACACGCCTGTAATCCCAGCACTTGGGAGGTGAAGACAAGAGGATCAGAAGTTCAAGTTTAGGTAGGGAGTTTAGAAGCCATCCCGGGATACACAAGATGCTGTCTGGAAGAAGAATGTGACTCAGGAAACTAGATAACTTGGTTGCCCCAAAGAGCTCAGCTTTGTTTTCCAGAGATGCCTTACTTTTCTATTCTTGTTAGTGAGTTTAGAGCTCACACACTCTCTCTAGAACATTTGTCCTTTAAAAAAAAGTTTAGTTGAGGAGGTAGAGATGGGGGATGTGCGTGTGTGTGTGTGTGTGTGTGTGTGTGTGTGTGTGTGTGTTAACAGTGTATGCGGTAGTCAAAAGACATCTTACAGTACTTGATTCTCTTATTCCACCACAGGAGCCCTGCAGATCAGACTCGTATCTTCAGGCACCTCAGCTAGGAGGCTGAGCCACCTTACAGATCCTATCCTCCCTTTCTATCCTATGGTGCATTACTATTAATAATCTAATTTGGGAATATTCCTGTCTATGTGGGCCAGACAGCTGTTTATTTTGCATCCAGGATTCAGAGACATCCAGGCTATTCATTCACAGCTTAAGCCAAGTGGTTTCCAGGTAAAAAGGTTTACCGTAACAGCTAGAACCTATATGCAGATTTACTTTGATTCCATCTGTTAGGGTAAGGCATGTGGCTCTGAGTAACTCTCTCAAGATCAGAGGCTATCGGGTGTTGGGGTGTGGGTGTCACAGGTTCCATCTTTGGTGCAACTCTGAGGGGTTAATGCCTCTTGTCATACTACCACAACTTCTGCGGGCATATTGAACATCCATAATCTAAAAATCAGAAGTCAATGCTCTAAGACCTGAAACTTTTTTTTTTTTGCGTATAGATACAACAGCAACAAGTGAAGAAGTCTGTGCCCTGAAAGCATGCTGCATGAAACAAAACTATCTAAAATGTTGTATTAAAACACCGTTAGGTTACGTGGGAAAGTTACATGAGAAGCAAATGATTTTGTATTTAGACTTGGCTTTGATGTCCTAAGATGCCTCATTCTATGTGTAGAACTGTTTTGAAAGCCAAAACCTGAGACACATTTTTGTCCCAGGCATTTGGGGTAAAGGGTACTTGATCTGCACTCAATGTGGACTCTAAAGGTCCAAGTCCTTGGACAAAGGGCATCAGGACTCTTCTGATCCTTCAGGCATCTGTTCTTCAACAGGTGTTAAACATGCTCTTAGTAAATTAGATACAACATGTCACACACTCAAATTAGATACACTGTGTCACACACGTGCAGGGTACCCACCGGTGTAAGATCCTGTTTACCTTGGGAAAACTATCCCTTTTCTGAGCTAGCCTAATTTCTCCTCCCCTCCCTACTTGTCCTCGGCATCACAGTCACTTTGGCTATGTTTTGGTTCTTTGGATACGCCAGATGTTCTCTTAACGCCAGGCCTTCGCACACAATGTTCTGGCTGGAGGGTCAGTCCCCTTTTATTGGTTAACTCCTCTCCATTCTTGGAGTTCCAGGCTGCACCTCATCTCTCGGTGATGTTTTCCTGAGCCTGGAGCCCCTAAGTCCTCGTTCCGTGGTCTGAGATGCAGCCCCGGATGCTCTCCCATCACCCTTTGCTATACCTGTTGAGCCTTGCACTGTAGAGCTTGGGATTTCCAGGTCTCTTGTTCAGGGCTGGATTCCAGTGTCTAGCAGAGCTCTGGACACATGGAAGGCATTCCATAAATACATAGCGTTTTGTCAACGTGCTTAGCACGTACTTGTTCGATGAATGAACGAATAACTGAAAAAACCTGCAAGAATAGCGGGAGCAGGCCCGGGGATTTAGAGATCTTGAAGTTCTCTTGGTGTGCCCCATCTAAGGGTTCTCACCAAGTGCACGAAGGCTTGCCTTCTCTGACTAACTCTTTTCAATTAATCTCAGCCGGTACTGATCACACCCTCACTCTGTCCCCCACTCCCTAGCACTTTCACAGCATGTTCTTGCTTTTTTGTTCTCCAGATGTTTCCTGGGGTTTGTGTCATGTCTACAAACTGGTGTTCTCCATAACTCCTAGCATAAGCCTGCAATTAGCAGATGCTTGATTCTCTGAACAGCAGGCATTCAAATGGAGAGTTTCATGATCAGAGTCTTGCGGGGAGATGACGCTGGTTTGTGGGGGATGGATGGCTTAGATGAACCCGACTGAAAGGGGGGTTTGCTAAGGCCTACAGCACAGACTTGGGATCTCAAAGCAGACTTCTGCTCTCTTTTCCTTCTCCCTCCCTCCGCGTCCTCACACCAGTGCCCTCGTTGGGAACGCTGCGAATGTTCCTTCCACTCTCAGAACGTCCCTCCACCCAGTTCCACGCCCACAGCCATCTTCCGTGCTTAGGTTCTCATCACGCCTCACTGGTTCTATTAAAAAGTCCTTTGAAGGAAGGGATTGCATTTTATTTTTCTCCCTTCAGCCCTTGCAGTTCTTGGCCTAATGCCTCGCAGATAATAACTGCTCAGCGAACTCTAAGAAAGAGAAGCTTTTATAAAGCTGTATGGTTGGAAGGGCATGAAGGAGAGTCGGGGTATCTTTCCAAAGACAAAAGAGACGTGTTTAGTGGCAGAGATGCAACTGACCATGACACAGGTGGGGATGAATAAGTACCATTCAAAGGATCTGAGAGGGGCAGGGAGGGAATGGTTGGCCACTTCCTTCTGGAATGTGTAGGGAGGAGCTCAGGAAGGTTGTGCTGTAATTGGATGTGGAGGACACTCCCGCAGGTTGGTAAGGGGAGGGGACTAGAAAGCTAAGGGAGTTGAGCAAGGTCTCTCAGGTCTAGACCCGGAAGATAACCAACCAGAGTAGTGAGAATCCAGAAGCAGGGAGGTGCTGGAGCTCAGGGCCTGTGACCAATACACTAAGAGACAGGAGTGGGGTGTGCCTCGGAGGTAGAAATGGAATTGTTGACAGAAAGAAGCTAAAGGTGGCTTTCAAAGTTTTAATCCACATGGGCTCGTTTCTAGGATATGTAATGTGTTCATTTGGTTTATGTGTCTGTTCTGATGCCACTGTCATACTGTTGTGGTTACTATGGCTCTGTGGTCTGTTTTGAAATTGGGAATTATGATGCCTCCAGCTTTTTGCCACATATTTTTTGGGTTTCTTTGCTTCTGTATGAGTTTTGGGTTGGGTTTTTTTTTTTGTTTTTTGTTTTTCCTTCTTCAATGAGAATGTCAGTGGGATTTGGTGAGGGTTGCCATAAATCTGTTGATCAGGATATGCTATGTGTAGACATGGAAACACCACACAGAACCCCATTCATATATACAATCAATCTGCCACAAGGAAAGAGAGCAATAGAAAAGGTTTGACCTATGCATAGGCAGATGATGGTGATGGTGATTATTGCAGGACACACAGGAAGAGGCACTTTGAGCTTTCCTGATTCACTCTGTGCACATTTTTTTTTTTTAAGGTAGAGAAAGGGCAGGGGCAAGGAACCACATCAGAACTTCTAGGGCACTTTGCATAACAATTAGCATCTGATAAAGAACCACGTAGGGTGTTACAGTGAGCTACCTGGAACAGCACACTGGGCCCTTTACTGCTTTTATTTTTTCTCCTCTATAGGGATCATGGTTGTCCTGGAGACAGAACTTCCTCCTCCATTGCCACACCTTGCCTCCCTGTCACGGAACTGTTCAGCCCCAGGGAAAGAACTGGGCTTTGGGAATGGGAGTCTGAGCTTGGGCCACAGAGCTGTTCCTCACCGGTTGGGTGACCCAACAAGGGAATTCTTATTATTGGGTGTCAGTTTTCACTCTTGTAGTAATAAATGAGTGAGTTGGGCCTGGTAAGCCAAAAGGCTCCTTTCAGTATCCAGTCTTCCCTTTGGCAATGCCACATGTAGGTGACTGGAATGCCGGGGAAGGTAGGCCCAAGCCCACCCATACTACAAGCCAGCCATGTCCCTTCCTACATTAAAAAAAAGAAATCATGCCCATGTTTGAGAACATTCATGCATCATTTCTAAAGGTCTGCCTGCCGCAGGGGTTGTCACACGTGGTTTGTTTGTAAGACATAAATTTAAACTGATCACTCTTTGATGACCGTTTGAATGATTTTTCACTCCTTCTCCTTGTTCACCTTTTTCAGTTCAGGGAGTGCCTTTTCATCAGAATCCCAAAGTTGAATTATAAGAAGAAAGCGGCAGGTCCTTTCCCGTGGTCAGCAGAGGGGCTGCCCAGCCTGCTTTCATTCTGCAGTCTCTTGACCATCCTTGGTACCTTAAGGTGTGGCTGTTTAGTAATGTATTTTTTTTCTCCCCCAAATAAAAATGTTCCATTTATCAAAAACAGCTGAAAAGGGAAGAGAGAAAGAGAGAACACCCCAGGGTGGATTAGAACATGCTTATTATGTGTGAAGTTGTCAGTAATGAATGCTGGGCCCCTGGTCCTCCCTCTTCTTCCGACCGCCCCCCCCCCTCCAGCCGACTGCTAAGCACGAAGGGATCTGGCTAGTCAGTCCCAGCAGACCTTTTCAAAATGTGCAGACAGTTCATGGGCATGTTATTTCATGGTGATTTTAAGTCCTAGATGACCTTTCAGGATGAAACTAATGCCTTTCTAATATGCCGGGGAACCCTCCTGTGGAATTTGTCCCTAGGTCTTAGGAGCCTAGACACAGGACATTCAGAAAGATTCTTCATGCAGAGGTGACATGCGGCCACAACACAGCATTGATCTGGACTGGTCCTGGAAGGCTTTCCAGACTGGGGATTTTGAGAAGTGCGCTCCTCTTAGGGAGGTTACAAACCCTTTGCTGACAGCTTTCCAAGAATGGCTCTGTGTGCCTCTCCCGCAGCCTCCCGGCTCGATGCACCTCCGACGTGATAATCAGAGTCCCTGGACTCCTGAAAAGTCTTCTTGTTCTGCCTGCCACCCTCTCCGTGGTCGTTAGAATTCTCCAGCTATGAATCCCCTATTGTCTGCCGGAGCCCAGGATCCCCACACCATGCCGTGGCAGGAATGCGAGCCTCCTAGGTCTGGCTCTCAGCACAACCTTACCCAGCAGGTCACAAAGCCCCATTTATACGCGGCTCCCAAGTTTTTATCATAACTCTTTATCGGCTCAACCCCACATATCCTCCAGGGTAGTCGAGAGACGTTTGGTAATGAAGCCCATTTATCCTCATTTTCTCAATTGGCACACTTAAAATTCCAATATTTATGTTCACACTGTCTTAATTTTGGATGTCAAAGATAGTCTGGTAGACAAGGAGCATTTGCCCAAGGAGAACTGACCCCCATGGAGGAGTTCACCAGAGCCACAGTACATGGTGAGGTTTGCCATGGTACCAATCACTGTTATTGTAAATAGTTGCCATTTACAGCTTGGTGAAAAAAAAAAAAAAAGATCGGTGCTGCTGGCCCCCTAATGCATTCTGTGTACCACCCAGAAACAGTGCCCAGTGCTCACACTTTGTAAAATAAGGTTAGCCATCCCTTGATGAGGAAACCAAGCAAGGCTCAAGGCGATTGCTAGCTTGGTTCTGTGCACTTAGGGGCTGAGCTGAGACTCACACCCACGTCTCCCACTCCAAAGCTTCTGGCATTTCTACCTCACCCCTTTGCCTCTCGTCACAGATGCAGTCTGGAAGTAAGCTGACTCAGTTTTCATCACAGACGTATTAAGAATTGTGAACTCGGGGCTGTTACTATCCTTTGGCCAGCTGGGAACGAGGTTAGTTAGCTCTGCTGAGCTTTTAGCACAGGCGGATTGGGGAACCAGAAGCATATATTTCACCTGTCAATAGGTGGCAGTATTCACCTAAATCTCTCCAAGGGGACTCAGCCCAGGTTGCTTCGCCTAACACCATCCCCAAGGCCATCTATGTTCTGTGATGTACCAGATTTGGTCCTAAAGAAGAGGTTGTGCAACAAGTTGGGCACCAACTGGGTCTCAAGCATGGCACTGCGTTGTGAGATTGGGACGCTAGTGGGGTTATGACAGAGGACTGTGCTCCTTACAGGGGTGTGAGAATGCCTCTCCCTCTGGGCTACTCACTTCGACTGGCGATTCAAAGCCTGAGACGATTTCTGCACCTTTGCGTACTTTTAAAATGTTGCACAGAATTCTAAAATAATTTAAGAATAAAGTGGCAAATATGTAGAATCAGAGCATTCGTAACGGGGGTGGGGGTGTGTGGGGAGAGGGTGGTGGTGGGCTTGCTCAGATGTAGATAAGAAAGCAACGAGCAGGTTGCCTGGTTCTAACTGCCCATCAAACCTCAGGAGTGTCAGCAGGTGTGAAAAGCAGTCAAAGGTAAGTGTGCAAACACACAGGTGAAAACGGTCAAGTCAAAACATGCACGAATGAATAAGGAACCTATCTCAATTTTAGGCAGACTTTCTCCTTCTCCTCTCTCTAGATGTTCTCTCTCTCCCTCTTTCTCTTTCTCTCCTGCTCCCCATTTTCTTAACAAAGAAAAATATCAATGCCTGAAATAAATGCAGTTAAAAGTATTAGTCCGGAATCGGTTTTCACCTTCTGGCGGGCACCAGGAGCCTTCTCGAGCTTGTGTTCTGAGGTCAAGTAAGCAGGCCCCATGGCAGATACAAGGGTAAGAGAAAAGGCTGGACAGTTCTTAGCCCGTCTCTGCGCCGGCTTCTCCACTTTCAGTTGGGATCCTTGGAAATGACCATGTCATATGGTGACCAGGAAATGCTTACCGACCTGAGGAGTCCTCTGTCATGGAAGCAAGGCCTTGACGCAAGCCAGAGGCTCAGGCGACCAGGCTCGCTTAGATGAACCCTGATTGTCTGATGTTCTCTGGAAGGTACTCTGTCCCCCCATGGGTCAACTGTTCGTGTGTCTTTTAAGGATCAGGTGTCTTCCCCTCTCTAGCTGGGGTGTCTGTGACTCCATTAGCATTCTCAGCTTGTGGCTGCTTTTATCAGAAAGGCTTAGGGTCTGTCTACTATCCATACTGGACGGGAACCTCCCTAAGGGAAGGGATTAGCCCTTGTTAAAGTTAGCCTCCCACCCCTATCTTGTGCATGGTAGATGATTTTCAATACCTATGTGCTTCAGTGAACGGAATTAAAGAAAACTCTGAGGCAATATAGTCTACCATTTGTTTATTTTTAAAGAAAAAAAATGCATCTTATCTGTTGGATACAAAACACGGTCACGGTTCTGATTTTTCGTGTGATATTTCCATTTCAGGCAGCATTTGTGACTGTGGCCCTCTCTTCTCCAAACCCACCTCGCCCTCACTCACTAGAAACAATAATTAACCAATTTCGTGTCATTTATAGAATGCTCCCGTCCTAGGAGGGTTAAACGCTGAGGCTGGCACAAGGTTGTTGCAAGGATGTGGAATGACCCCCGTGGTGTCCATCATCCCAATCGCTCAGATTTCCTGCCTTTTGTGGTTTGCAGACACAACCCAAACTGAAAAGCCAGACACAGCAGCGCTGTCTCCTCCTGGCTGTGATCATTGTTTGCCATATTAGGCCAAAGCTAAGCACAAGAGGGGATATCTTTCTTCAAGAGCTCAGAAAATTACACCCAACCTATTAGGCATATCAGGAGATGCCAGCATGCCCTGTAAATGATTTGCCCAGCTGAATTGCTGGGCCACAATGATGTTGTCAGCAGCAACAGCCCAGGCGTAGATTGTCTAACGGGTGTTGAATAGGCTGGACATTCAGAGACACACCAGGGTGTTCAATAGATTGGACATTCAGAGACAGACCGGGAAGGAAATTATCAAATTCCCTACCCTGCCGCCAGTCTCATCCACAGCCATGGTGATAAATGTGATGTTGTCCCGGCCAGGTCCCCGTAATAACTGTAACCAGAAAAGATGGGGAAAGAGTGTCCTGTACAGATGTAGATGGTCTTCCCCCTGGTTTCATCTTCCAAAAATAAAGACTAAATTTAAAAAGAAAGAAAGAAAGGAGAGGAAAAGAAAAGAAAAAAAGAAAGAAAGGAAAAAGAAAAAAAAAAAGAAATTCTGGCAAGGGATGGTAGTTTGGTTAATTTAGGCTCTGATCCTTCAGCCATGTGCTTCTTAATAGGTTTATCAGCCTTTCCTAACCTCAAAACAACCAAGCACACCGGGACGGCATGGCAGGTGTCACACTTGCCAGGAGCTCAGAGGAGAAAGCAGCAGAGCTGTTCTGCATAAGAATCTAGCAGGTTGACTTGCAGCAGCTCTTGACAGCAATGACGTCTTCCGAGAGATCCTTTTGTTACTTTTCACATGTTCAGCCTTCCTCCCTGCTTAGAGAGGGGAATCGAGCAATGCTCTGTGAAGGTCCCTTCGCAGTGCTCACGTGACTGTGAAACCAGGAGGCTGACGGGGTATGTACAGGAGAAGGACATCTCTGTCCGGATTGCTTTATTTCTCGCTAGCTATTCCTGGTTTGTATCGTTGGGTTCTGATGCTTCGGAGGCAATATATGGGACCGCTTTTGCCCCCAGACGGTACTTAAATATGCTTGAAGTAACTCCACACCAGCACCATGAATGTTCGCATGAAAATAAACAAAGCAAGGACTGCGGACATGTTATGAGGACCCCATGTCTATTCTTGTTGTCTTTGATACGCTAACGAGGTGTTTCTGTTGACGAGATTGGCATCGGATAGCACAAGCGCATAGCACAAGCGCATCCCAGCCTTTAGTGGTGCTGGGTGAGAGCCCCTTGGGATCGTGGTGATGCTCTCACAGGGAATGTGGGTAGTTTTGATGGTCAGTCAATTAACAGAGACGACTCTCTCCGGGTGGCTTACTTTTACCCTCCCAACCCCAGGTGCCAATCAAAATAGAGTTTGCAGTCTCCCAGAAATAGATTTTGTTTGGTGGTTGAGTCCAGGCTTGTGTTAAATTAATTCTAGGGTCCCAAGACGGTATCTGAGAAAGGCTCCCTCAGCCCCTTGTGACCTGGTAAATAAATGCATTTCGAAAGAGCCCCCTCACCTTTCCTAGGCCCTCTCCCTCATTCAGTGCACAGCCCGAGTGCTCCTTAGCTAGCCTGAGGCCCACTTCCTGCCAAATCCCTCACCTTATAACCCTCACAAGGAGTGTTTTATCTGCTTGACCAATGGGAACTCCTCACAGCCACCTCACTTGGCACTGAAGGTACAGTCCCCTGTAACCTTTATCACAGTGGAGATTCCATATACTAGAGTGAAGGAGGAGGGACTAGGAAGATGGTTGTGTGTGCACATTCAAACATGGGTGTGGAGTCCTTGGTCTTAGGTGGAAACTGATGATTATAAAGGCAGTCCACCCTAAGCATGTAACACCCCACTGTGAACGCCATGTTCCACCTTAAGATCCCTCTGAGCTTAAAGAAAAGACTTGTCTATTTTCCTAAGGACGACAGAGCAGCCTAGCTGTTGGAAGGTCAGGGTCACCTGGCTTAAAAGCACACAGTGGCTGAGAGGTGTGCAATGAACCCGAGGAGGAGAAAAAAAAATAAAAATAAAACAACGGGAAAAGTAAAGTTAGGGAAGCTGTAAGCAAGCATTTAAGAAGGATTTAGGGTCCCTCCTCATTCCATCTTGGCCTCTCTGTCATTCCTGGCTTGTCCCCAAGTGACTTTGAACTCCCATAAGGGTGGACATGAGAGTCATCTTAGAGATATGACTACCCTGCAGTGATATGCAGAGTATTCTCAAGGACTCTTTGTGTTCTCTAACCCACGCAACTCTTCTTTCCCATTGTTCAGCCCCTGCAGGATGCTCCTCTCCAGAGAGCAAAGCACTGGATAGAGCTGGAGGGTGGCAGGCTTCACTCTAGTCATCATCTGGAGAGGAAAGCCAAGATTTTCCTGAGAGAGGATGGAGATGGCGGCAGCAATGCCTCCCCCTGCACTGACATCCTAGTGTCAGGCTCTCCTGGTCCTCAGTGCTCATTCTACTCCACATCAACAGAGCCACCATTCCCATTGCTTGTTGACTGCAGTGATGGAGAAGCTGGGGGCTTTCTTACACCCCCGGCAACTCTAGAGAGCATTTCCTTCTCTGAGCAGAGAAACAAAACGTCGTGTTCACCATCTTCCCCAGACACGTGAGAGGATCGAGCATCCAGGAGCAGTTCTGCGTCATCAACCAAACATGGAACTCACTGCAATATGGCATATGGGCAGGAGGAATCGTAGCTGTCTTAACTGATTGAATTAAACCCAAATAGGCCAAAGAGAGCTGCATGTGGCCCAGTGAGACACATTTTCACTCCTTCTGAGCTTGGCAGCACTGAGTGCTGGAAATTGCGAAGTCTTCTGACACAGCACACATTGCACAAGAACCCCAGAGTTAGAGAGACATAGATAGATATAGAGAGAGGGAGAAAGAGAGAGAAAGTTTTGTCCCTGGTGGAGGGGAAGCATTGACAGGCCAGAGGAAGAAGATGCAGGAAGTCCTAATGAGATTTGATAGTCTGGGGTCAAATGGTAGGGGAAGAGGGCTCCCCTTTTCTGAGAAATAGGAGAAGGGAATGGGGGGAAGAAGGAGGGAAGGTGGGACCAGGAGGAAAGGAGAAAGGAGGGAGGGGGCTACAGTAGAGATGTAAAGTGAATACATTTAAAATAAAATTAAAAAGAAAAAGAAAAAAAGGGGGGAATGCACTCTGTTGCTTTTAGTTTACCTAAAACCACTCCTTTCTTCTTTCTTCTGAGTCTATACTTCCTTCTATTGAACTGTCAGTTGAGAGGCCTCAAGGTTCAGGACACTGTGGAACATCATGAAGGAAATCTAGGGATCGGCTGTGGGAAAGGGCTGGCCATCAAAAGGACAGATCGTTTAAAGCTGAGAAAAGGAAGAGCTTCTGGCTTGCTACTTACTAGTTGAGAATCTTTGTCCAGTCGGTTGGCCTGAAGCCTAAGGTTCTTATTTACTTTTAGAAGGAATTAAGGGTGCTCACCTCGAAGAAGCGCTGAGCACACTGGGGAGACGGCTCAGTGGGTAAAGGGCTTGCCAGAGAAGCACAAGAGTCTAGGTTCAAATTCCCAGAACCCACAGAAAGCCAGAGATGGTACAGGGAGGGTCTGTAAGCCTAGTTGGTACTCTCTGGGTGAGATGGGAGGTGGACAGTGGAGAATCCTTGGGAATTCCCAGGCTAGCCCACCTCGTGTGTGTAGCACAAACAAAACCGGCAAAACAAATGAAACCAGAACAAACAAACAAACAAACAAACCCAAAGAGACCTTGTCTCAAACTAGGTAGAAGGGAAGGACTAAAGACTTGTGGGCGTCTTCTGGCTTCAACATGCATGCAGTGGCACTCTCATGTGCACACTCACGCTTTCCTTTCACACCCCTCCCCCCCACCTCTTGACCAAGCCAGTCACAACAGGCTATGCAAATGGTCAAGGCAGACTCACTGTGAGATACCATCACCAAGCAGCTAAGTGAATGTCTATGCCCACAGGGTGGCTAAGATGCCCTTTTTTATTATGCCCTCCCAGGGCTTGGGAGGCCTGGGAACAACTGTAAGACATAGATAAGACACCACCGAGAAAGGAAGATGGTAGGCTCCAGAGAACTGTTCGGCCATTTCTTTTTCTCAACTTTTCTTACTTTTTTTTTTTTAACAATTTATTCACTGTAAATCCCAACTGTAGCCCCCTCCCCCACTCCCTCCCCCTCCCCCTTCCCCTAGTCCACTGAAAGGGGGAGAGTTTTCCTCCCCTGCCATCTGACCCTAGCTTATCAAGTCTCATCAGGACTGCCTGGATCCTCTTCGTCTGTGGCCTGGTAAGGCTGCATCACCAGGGGCAAGTGATCAAAGAGCAGGCAATCAAGTTCATGACAGAGGCAGCCCCTGCTCCCCTTACTTGGAGACTGAACTGCTTAGAGGCTACATCTGAGCGGGGATCTACGTCCACTCCATGCGTGGTTCTTAATTGGTGCATCAGTCTCTGCATGGCTCTTTGGGCCCAGAATGGGCTTTGTTGGTCTCCTTGTGGGGCTCCTGTCCCCTCTGTGTCCTTCTAGCCCCACTTCTTCCATAAGACTCCCTGCATTTTGACCAAAGTTTGGCTGTGAGTCTTAGCATCTGCTTTGATCCCCTCTTGGGTGGAGCCTTTCAGAGGACCCTCTAGAGGAGGTTCCCATCCTGTTCTCTCTCTTCCACAATTTCTGGTGTCTCTCCTGTTTGTCATTCTGAATAAGATTTAAGCATCCTCCCTAGGCTCCTCCTTGTTGTTTAGCTTCTTTAGGTCTGTAGATTTTAGTATGGCTATCCTATATTATACGGCTAATATCCACTTATAAGTGAGTATATACCACGTGTGTCTTTCTGTTTATGGGTTACCTCACTCAGGATGATCTTTTCTAGTTCCATTCATTCATTTGCCTGCCAATTTCATGATTTCCTTGTTTTTAATAGCTGGGTAGTATTCCATTGTGTAAATGTGCCAAAATTTCTGTATCCATTCCTCCATTGAGGGACATCTAGGTTGTTTCCATATTCTGGCTACTATAAATAAAGCTTCTATGAACATAGTTGAGCAAATGTCCTTGTTGAATGGTGGGGCATCTTTTGGGTATATGTCCAGGAGTGGCATAGTCGGATCTTGAGGTAGTGCTATTCCCAATTTTCTGAGAAAGTGCCAGATTGATTTCCAAAGTGATTGAATAAGTTTGCCCTCCCACCAGCAATGGGGGGGGGTCTTCCATTTCTCCACATCCACTCCAGCATGTGTTGTCCCTTGAATTTTTATCTTAGCCATTCTGATCCATGTAGGCTGGAATCTCAGAGTTGTTTTGATTTGCATTTTCGAGATGACTAAGGATGTTGACCATTTCTTTAAGTGTTTCTCTGACATTTGATATTCCTCTGTTGAGAATTCTCTGCTTATCTCTTTTTGTAGCACATTTTTTAAATTGAGTTATTTGGTTTGTTGGTGTCTAATTTCTTGAGTTCTTTATATATACTATATATTAGCCCTCTGTCAGATATAGGGTTGGTGAAGATCCTTTTCCAGTCTGTTGACTGTTGTTTTGTTCTGTTGACAGTATCCTTTGCTTTAGAGAAGCTTTTCAGTTTCATGAGGTCCCATTTATTGATTGTTGATCTTAGAGCCTGTGCTGTTGGTGTTCTGTTCAGGAAGTTGTCTCCTGTGCCAATGAGTTTGAGGCTCTTCCCCACTTTTTCTTCCAACAGATTGAGTGTCTGGTTTTATGTTGAGGTCTTTGATCCACTTGGACTTCAATTTCATGCAGAGTGATAGATATGGGTCTATATGCATTTTTCTATATGTGGACATCCAGTTATACCAGCACCATTTGTTGAAGATGCTATCTTTTTTCCATTGTATGGTTTTGGCATCTTTGTCAAAACACAGGTGTCCATAGATGTGTGGGTTTATTTCTGGGTCTTCAATTCAATTCCATCGATCCACCAGTCTGTTTCTATGCCAGCATCATGCAGTTCTTATTACTGTTGCTTTATATTTCAGCTTGAGATCTGGGATGGAGATACCTCCAGAAGATCTTTTACTGTAGAGGATTGTTTTAGCTGTTCTGTTTTTTGTTTTTTTTTTTGTTATTCCATATGAAGTTAAGAATTTTTATTTCAAGATATGAAAGGAATTGTGTTGGTATTTTGATGGGAATTGCACTGAATCTGTAGATTGATTTTTGGTAAGATAGCAGTTTTTACTGTGTTAATCCTACCAAGCCATTAGCATGGGAGATCTTTTCATCTTCTGATATCTTCTTTAATTTCTTTCTTCAGAGACTTGAAGTCTTTTTCACACAAGTCTTTCACTTGCTTTGTTAGAGTTACACCATGATACATTTTTTTTTTTTGGGTGGCTATTGGCCATTTCTTATAAGGCTAAGTACTTTATGTTTTAGTTCTACTGTTGAGTTTTAGCCCAATGGAAAATAAGTGCCCACAAAAAAGGATAACATTAATTTTCTTTAGCAGTTTGATATCCAGTCTAGAAATATCCAAATGCCATCAAAGAATAGTAACCAAGTAAATAAATTACACCTTAATACCATGGACTATTACTCAACAATCAAAGGGAATCATGGAAATACACAACAATGTAAATGAATGATTGTCAAAAACAAAACAAAACACTGGATGGGACAGAAGATGCCAGACGCTGTAGAATCTCACAAAGATCAGGAGCCAGCAAAACTCAACTACAGAGGCAGAAAACAAACACTGGCTGCTGAATGGCTGGGAGGCTGCCATATTTGATTGGACAGTAGCACAAAAGGACTTTCATAGATACTATAAATGTTCTGTATATTTGTGTGTGTGTGTGTGTGTGTGTGTGTGTGTGTGTGTGTGTAGGCCAGAAGTCAATGTCTGGTGTCTTTCTCTATCGCTCTCTATCTAATGTGTGTGTGTGTGTGTGTGTGTGTGTGTGTGTGTAGGCTAGAGGTCAATGTCTGGTGTCTTTCTCTATTGCTCTCTATCTTATGTATTTGAGACAGGGTCTCAAGAACTGAAGCTCACTGGCTGTCCAAAGAATGCCAGAAATCCCTTTGTCAGTGCTGGGCTTACAGGTGCATGCTGCCACCCCCAGCTTTTGTCCTAATGTGCTGGGGCTCTGATGTGCTTTTTACTAATGTGCTGATCCTCAGGTCCTCAGGTCCTCAGGCTTGCAGAACAAGCATTTTATGCACTGAGCCATTTTTCCAACCACTAAAACTTTCTACATCTTGATTTAGATACACACACACACACACACACACACACACTTAAATAGTGAGTAATGGCTAGTAAGGGGGCTACTTCCAGCCCCCATAGTTGACTGAGCATTACTGCATGCTGAAGAATGATATTGGGGTAAAAGCAAAACCGTTTTGAAATCCACAAAGCAGCTTGCTAGCATAGTACCGAGTGAGCCTCCTGCTGACATACTTTCTCCGGAGAACAGAGGGGACAGAGCAGCCAGATTCATGACCTGTTTCACCGCCGTGCTGCTGCCTTTCAAAACGTTCCAGGGATGGTGAGATAGGCCAGCCCGCACATGGCTTGAGTGAGTTTGACCTATGGCCAGGGAGAGCATCAATCACTGAAGTAATTGGCCCAGGAATGGTCATGTGTCTCAGGCCAATGAGAATCAGCCTTTGCTAGAACTTATGGCACTAGTTATCCATATGCTTCTTGGGACTCAGTGTTAGAAATACGGAGCTGTGGCACTTGCTCAAAAAGTAAGAAAAATGCTAAATATAAAGGCTTTACAAATACGGTGTAATTTTACAGTATGATAGGGTGTTTTTGGTATGAGAGTAACAATGGAAAGCTATGAACAATATATTTTGGTCTTAATTTTATTTGGACAGGATCTCACTCGGAGCACAGGCTGGCTTCAAGCTCCCTTTCAGGCACATACTGGCCTAGAACTCCCAAGTGCCTGCCTCAGCCTCTTGAGTGCTGGAGTGACGAGTCTAAGGTCATAAATACTAAGATTTTACTAACGTGATCCTGATTTATCATAAAATTTTGTCTTGCTTGATTTTCAGAAAATTTATGTTTTATGTCCTCAAAATGTATAACTTTAGCAAGCTGATTTTTAATTTACATAATTGAAAACAACACAAGTTATTCAGTTGCCCTTGAACAATGCAGCATTGCAATTAATCCTGGGTAATTTTTAATTGTCAACAACTGGGGCAGTTGAGAGAATTCCATAAACTGTTATAATGTTTGAATAAATAACTTGGAATGAAAGTTTTACTACATCTACACTGATGGTTTTCACAGAGCAATTTTTCCAAAGAGTATCATTCTACATGCGTCGATCTTGTGGAATCTGACCTCAGCCCTCAGTACAAATGTGTACGATGTCCTTTCTCTAGCCTCTGACATTCTGTGCACCCTGGGAAGGTTTAAGATACTTAACACAGCTACAGAGCTTATCCCTAAAAAACGCCTGCTGTGGGGCTGAAGAGATGCTCAGTGGGTAGAATGTGTGTGCGCAAGTGTGAGGACCTGAATGTGGACCCCAAGTATCCCTAGCACCTCTAAAATCCTAGCCTTTCTACAGTGATGGGAGGGGGGGGGGCACCTCAAAGGCCAGCTAGTCCCCTATACATAGCAGCAAACGAGACCCTGTCCTCAAGAAGCGAAGAGGTGAGGACCAAGATTCAAGGCTGTTCTCTGACCTCCACACATACACTGCGGCACTCATGCGCCTGTACTCACATACATGAATATCCATACACAGAGATATGTATGAACAAGCACACACATCACACATCTGAATATGTACACACGTGACCATGTATACACATCCCACACACATGAACACAGGCAGCACATATTATACACAGAGATAGGCACGGTCACATCGACACATACACGATGATTTTCAAAAAATGTTTCCATGTTATATCATTGTATCTTTAATTATAAAGAGAGTAATTTAAAAATGAATTTTCTCATTAATAACTGATTCATTTCAAAGCTCATCTAAAAGTCATGTTTTTAATCTTTTTAGTACAACGGTCTTTAAATTTAATTTATACTTAGAGAGATAGAAGGGGAGAAAGCAAAACTAAGCAGGTTAAACATAACTATTTTCCTTCTTAATTTTAAAAAAATTAATTTTTGTGTCATCTTCATACACAGCTTTGACTGATTCCCCCCCTCTCCTCCTCCCAGTCTTCTTGCTCCTCTCCTGTAAATCCCAATGTCCCCTCTTCTACTTTCATGTCAAACATCTTCTATTGCCCTACTACTTCCTCCCTTAAAACTCTTCTTTTCTAGCTCACGGGCCCCTTTCTAGCTTCCTTGCCTCTACCCACACTTACTAACAACATCAAAAGTCAAAAATTCTAAGGAACATATTGAGCCAAAAGAAAAAAAAAAAAAAGAAAAGGAATAGCACAAATAGACAGGAAGGTGTCCTCTCTTTATGAATCCGAGGAATCAGCATTTTTGTGCTCATGCGTACGTGTTCGTGTGGCTGAGGGTGCACATGTGTAGGGCGTGTGCGTACAGGTGAGAGTGGAGCACAACTTTGGGTGCCGTGCCTCAGCACCTCCACGGTTGTTTTGAGACGGGGCCTCTCCCTGGCCTTGGACTAGCCAGTGGATCAGGCTGACTGCCGAGCAAGCTGCAGGGTCTCTCCTGCAGGGTTTCTGGGATTAGAAGCATGTACCTCCACGCTTTGTGGGTTCTGGGAATTGAACTCAGGTCACCAGGCTTACAGATCATTTACCAACAGGACCAAGACTTGATGCTGTTGAAATATGTGTATTAGTCACAGGGGTTGATAGTTTCAGTGGCATTTTTTTTTTTTTTTGTAGACAGAACAAACAACTCTAAAATCCATATGGAGTCGCATGCAGAAAACCACAATAGCCATAGCAATCTTGTGGGGGAAGATCAAAGCAGTTGATAACACACCATCTGATTTCAAAACATGCTTTAAAGCTATAGTAATCAAAACAATATGGTACTGACATAAAAAACAGATCTATAGGTTAATGGAACTGAACTACACAGAGCTCAGGGATAAATCCACACATCCACAGCCAACTGCTCTTTAACAATGCGGCCAAGAACATAAGGTGTTGGTGTCTCTTCAGTCACTTTTGTTGGGAAAAGCACACATCCAACGTGCAGGAGCGTGAAAATGGAGTTGCCACCTGCGTACAGGTATCATCTTAAAATAGATGGGTTATTTTTGTTTGTTTGTTTTGCTTTTTGCTTTTTAGAGACAGGGTTTCTCTGTGTAGCCCTGGCTGTTCCGGAAATCACTCTGCAGACCAGACTGGCTTTGGACTCAGAGAGCATCTGCCCACTTCTAACTCCTGAGTGCTGTGATTAAAGGCATGCACCAGCACCTGGCTAGAATAAATGTTTTAAATATAAGAAGGTACCCTGTAAAATGACTACCAGAAAACAGAGGGAGAGCCTTCTGAAAACTGACATAACAATGAGCCTTAAAACCTGATTCCCAAAGCAAGGCAACAACAACAAAACAGTTTTAGAGCCAACTAAAAAGTCTTTTTCACAGTGGAAGAAGCAATCGACCGTGAGAAGACAACCCACAGAGCAGGAGAAAATCACCGCAAACTCTTCTCCAGATAATGGGTCAATATCCAAGCTCAAGTCATGCAAAAGCAAGGAAACCAGTTTTCAAAATTAAAAGCATGTCCTATAATAAGACCTGCAGCTTGCCAACAGGTTCACAAAGAAAAAGCGCCACATCCCCAACCACTGGGAAACGCTAAATGAATCTGCTGCATGGGGCTGGAGAGACGACTCAGTGAGGGAAAGAGCTTTGTCGTTCCAGGTGTGATAACCGGAATTCAATTCCTGGGACCCTAGGGGGAAGGAGAGAACTGCTTCCTATAAGCCGTCCTCTGACCTCCGCCCCCCTGCCCCACATGCCGTGGGATGCATGCATTCACACACAATATTAATAAAATGTCTTTTAAAAACCACTATCTTGGGGGCTGGGAGGGGGTGACTCAGGAGTTAGGAGTACTGGCTGCTCTTCCCGAGGATCTGGGTTTGGTTGCTAGCACCCACACGGCAGCTCACATCTGTCTGAGGCTCCAGTTCCCGAGAATCCAAAAATCTCCTTCCAGCCTATGAAGGCATCTAGCCTGTAGGTAGTGCACAGACGTAATGCAGGCAAAGAACCCACACATGAAAATTAAAATAAAAATAGACTATATCCCATTGATTCTGAAGAAGACAAAAGACAAGAAGGTTGGGAGGATCTATGCGGCAGAGGAACCCTGTCCAGTGTGAGTGAGAACATGAGTTATTCCAAGCAGCATTGAGGCGCCTCAAAAATTTAAAATTAGGACCGTCATACAATGTTTGCTACTCATCCAAAGATGATAAAATTAATATGTTAATGGGATGTCCATGTTGTGTTCATTTCGGTATTTTTCACACAGGGTATGTCTGTTGAGAGGTAAATGGATGAAGAAGACAGTGTCTACAGTAGAATATTGTTTAGCTGTAGAGAGGAAGAAAGCCTATTGTTTGTGACAACAGAGATAAACTTCCAGGACACAGTGCTGAGTGAAGTGAACCAGGCACAGAAAGACAAACACGGAGTGATCTTAACGTGGAAAGAGAGGCTGCGATCTCTGTGCTTTTGAGACAGGTTGCAAGGGATCGGGAAGTGGGGGCGGGGGGAATAGGGAGCTATTGGTCAAAGGGTAGGGAGTTTCAGACATGAAGGGTTTCAGTCATGGGCTCTGATGTGCGGCACTGAGACGGCAGTCGACAACACTGCAGTGTTTGCTTGGTTGACTGAGGAAGTGGATCGTGAATACGCTCAACAGACAGGGAAAAGGCAACGTTGCAAGGAGATGGATGTGTTAGATTGAAAGTAGTCACCCTTTGCTAATCTCAGTTCAATGCCCACTGAGAAGGTGAGAGGGACAGAGGAGAGAAGGGGAGAGATAGATAGATAGATAGATAGATAGATAGATAGATAGATAGAGAAATGATGCTGAGATGTTGAAAGGCAACAATGGTGGGAGGAGAGGGAGGAATTAGAAGGGAGGGAATGTGAGTGGTTGGATCCAAATACATTATATGCACATATGAATATTAAATAAAACATTTAATAAAGAGATTAGCAAAGGGAATTCACCAACGTGTAGAAAGAACGATGCACCGAGTAAACGGTGGGGATTTAAGGGATACAAGGCAGGTTTGCTACTGAAAACCAGTATTATTTGGATGAACAGATGGAAGAAGAAAATTCACATCATAGATTCTTAGGACTCGGCATTCACTAGGTCCTTCATAAGAATGGTTCTCAGAAGACTGGCAAATGGAAGGCCTTCAGACCAATAAAACACAAGAATACGAACTCACAGCTAACAGAATAGCAAGTGTCAGGAGATTGAAAGCACTCCCCTACTGCCAGGAATCTGTCACAGGAGCCTCTTCTCCCCACAGGATTCATCTGGGTGCTGGGGTGCTAAGCCAGGGAATCCAAACAAGGAAAGGCACTCAAGTTCTATTCTCCCCAAGTCGGCACATACGTTTACTGTAATTCCTATCAAATATCCTAGTAGGTTTTTCTTGTCACTTTTTTATGTAGAAAAGTTTTCTAGAATGCAAAAAGAAAGGCAAACAGAATAGCCAGGTAACTCCAACAAAAGGGGAAAAAAGTGGCAGGGACCAGCCTAACTCAAGTTCAAGACTTAGTGTGTGTTTTAGTCTTGTTTCTGTCGCTGTGATAAAACAGTCTTTCATTGCTTTCATTGAAAAGAGAAAGAAAAGGTTTATTAGGATTGAAGTTCCAGTTATGGTTCACCGCTGTGGGGATGTCAAGGTGGGATCTTGAGCAGGTAGTCATAGTCACAAGTCGAGAGTAAAGAGAGAGTTAATGCATGAATGTTTAACACCCACAGTCCAGTGCCCACGCCCAGGAAATGGCATTGCCCATCTAACTAATTAAGACTGTGGTATTGACAGAGATAGACAGAGAGACTGACCAAGTGGGACAGAGAATCCAGATAATAACCCACACAAAAGTGCATGACTCATGACACAGATAGGAAAGTTGTGTGCTGGAGGAAAGACGGCATTTCAAGTGGCGTGGGTGTGGGCAGACATGCAGGAGCAAAAACTAGGAGTGGGGAGCAAGCTCAGGTACGTGAAATGCCTGTCCCACAAGCATAAAAACCCAAGTTCAACCCCAAGAACCACATAAAACCTTGGGTATGGCCAGGCATGGTGGTACATGACTTTAATTCCAGCACATGGAAGGCAGAGACAAGGGGGTCTCTGTAAGTTTGAGGCGGGTCTGGTCTACAAAGGGAGTTCCAGAATAGCTAGGGCTACACAGAGAGCGGATTTCAATAAATGAACAAAGAAACAAACAAAGAAAATCACAATGCTTGCTTATAATCCTGTTATAAACCCTGGTACTGTGGAGGCAGGGACAGGTGGATCACTGGAGGCTTGCTGGTCATCAACTGTAGCCACGCCCATGAGTTCCAGGTTTAATGAGAAACCATGTCTGAGAGAATAAGGTGGAGAACAGTAGAGGAAGATAGCAAAAATTGACCTTTGACACCCCCCCCCAACACACACACGGTAGAAACAAGTAAACAGCAATCATCAGGCAAAGCCAAAGCCTCCAGCCTCCGATCCTGCAGAGCCATTCGGTCATGATAGATGATGAATGTAAATGCCAAACTCTTAAGATGTCCAGACAAAACCTAGGGTCCAGTCTCCGGGTCGTCACAGTAGACAGAGCCCGGGGAATTAGTGTCACGATACATCTAGAAAGGAGAATGCTGACAAACTTCTTTGGTAAGAAGGCCTTCTTCTCTGTTGACGGACTCTGTAAAGAAAGGCAAGAAAGCCAAGCTGCGGAGTAGGGAGAGACTTTCAAACCACACGTCTGATTGATAATATAGACAGGAAAAAAATAGAAATACAGTGTCTACATTAATACTGTGGTTGCTTTGGGAGAGAGTGTGTTTTGGGGACTAGAATCCTATTTCTGCCTCTTTGATTAGGTTCTTATTAATGTCAGTAATTATTGCAATGAACAGAGATGTCCCTTTAAAGGAAGAGTCTGGCTTTGGAGTTTGCCTGCGCTTGATTTGTAGAACTTCTATTAACCGAGTAAATGGATTGTTTCAGTAAATAATGTTAGGAGCCTCAGTTTCCTGATGTGTGACACAGGGATAATACTGGATACATGGGAAAGCTATGGGAATTAGTTTGGCAATCTATGTCCCAGGGCTTGAGTTCTGAATCTACACGTGGCAGGGCTGAGAGCTCCGTTCAGTGGTAGATATTAAGGCACCCCACTTGTCTGTCTTGAGGATTTTTTTTTCTGTCTGGTGGGGTGATGCCGAGGACCCCCACACACACGCTGGCCAAGTGCTGGAACACCGAACCAAAACACCAGCCCGCCTGTGACTTATCAGCCAGCGTGTGAACTTTGATATCCCTGAGGGCTCACTGAATTTTCCAGGCTGGCTCTTTTCTGTCACTCAGCCAAGATCTCTGCAGCCCTGAGATCCTGGTTTAGCGTTCACCTTCTGTAGACAGGCTCACGTCTCGCTAGTCTCCATTCAGCCATTCAGGGCTGAGTTTTGCCGTTTCTTCTCTGCCGTGGGCTACCCTCTGCGATGGGGAGAAGCCCTGCATCCTCATCGTCTAAGACCCCTAGCTTGAAAAAAAAAATTAGGCCAGAGGCACTCGGGTGGGTATTCTTTGATTGAATTGCAACTTTGTCTGAGAGATGAATATCCAGATGGATTTTCTGTCTCCGAGGCCCAGAAGCCACTCTGCGAGCTCAGGCTGTTCTGTTATACTTTGCTGATGCCGTGTAGTGAATGGGATGGGGCGAGCCAGTCAAATGGTTTTAGAGCATTTCAGATCAGACTTAGCCATTCTGACCGATTGGGCCCATGCTATGGCATGTCATCACTGTGAGAAGTGATGACCTTCGATGCCCAGTCTGTTAGTGAGCAAGCTGCCGCAAAGGGTGTGGACCAGACTAGAGCCCCAGAGGACGTGGATAAGGTGGCCTGACTAAACAGCAGCAATCCGATATGAGTCAAACAACTCCAGCAATCCCCTCCTACATCTGAGAGGCAGCACCATCCCTTGGGGACAGCTCTCCCTGCACTATGGATAGGCGGGGCATCATGGGAACCACCTTTGGAAGAATGGTACCCTCACAGAGCCCCATGAGAGAGTTAGTTGCCTACGGCTTTCAAGGTGGGCATTCCAGCTGTTGCGCTCTCTCTCCAGGAAAGACACAGAAAACGAGGTAAGGAAACAGCATTTCTGGGGCTAGGGCAGTAAGCTAGCGCAGTTGGCAAGGTGCTTGATGTCTAAGCATGTACACTGGAGTTCACATGCCAGGAACGCAAGCTAGAGCACTGAGGTGTGGTGGTACATGTTCCTAAGCCCATCACTGGGTGTGTGGAGAGACGAGGATCCCTGAGGCTTGCTGGCCAGGCCAATGAGAGACCTTGTCTGAAAAGGCAAGGTTGCCACCTCCTGAGGAGCACCATTCACACATGCATGTGCCTCCCCGCAACACACGTGGACTCACGTGTTTTTTTAAAGCAAACAATGACTGTGTTTTGAAACCAGTGGTCGCGACTGTGTTATAACGCCAGTAGGCATGGATTTCTAAAGCTGGGCTTGGGACTCTAAATTTGAAGGCACACGGAGGAGCCAGCTTCTCGACATGCATGTATGGGTGGGAGAAGAGCTGGTCTGATGGGCGGTCAGGGACTATCTGAGGAGTCTGCTTCAGCACAGTGCTGTTCCTGGTGTCCTGCCTGGGTGAGCTGCTGAGGGATGCTTCATAGTCTCTCAAATGCTTTGCTCCTTGAACTTGTGTGTCTGACCCATTCATACTGACCTTGAGACTTCTAGTTTGATTCGGTTTTTTTTTCTTTTTTTTTTAAATGCAATTTCCTGTGTCTCGGGGAAGGGAGAAAGGTTAAAAAATATCATTATTAAGGCTCTGAAGACTTGGGGAACATCAAATTGCTCCGAGAAACCATTTTTATGAGTTAAGTGTAAAGGAAACAGAACCATACGGGTTAAATTTCCTTCAAATACACATGGGCTTAAGAATTAAAGGGAAAAGAGGGACTTGGCAATGTGGGTTTTGGGCTTTGCCAAACCCCAACTCCTGAGGAATAACTTGAGATGCTTGACAACCCCAAAAAGCAGCTGGGTTTGCTCTGTGCCCTCCTCAGGCGATATCTAGAGCTGTGAGTGATCAGAACCGGTGTAACTGAAATATGCTAATTTACAAACTCCTGCTCTGATTTTTCAAATACCCTGAACATTCCCCATTTACAAAATTTCTCCCTAAAGGCCCCCAGCCTCCTCAGGTTTTCTTGTGGTGAGGAACCAAAAAAAAAAAAAAAAAAAAAAAAAGAAAGAAAGAAAGAAAAAAGAAAATTCACAGATCAGTGTTATAATTCAAATTTTATGGATGAAAACGCAGTGTGCGATGACATCTAGGAGGGCCTGTGGACATTTTCTCTCACTGACAAATGTCCCGTACCTGCTGCAGGAATGAATGAACTCGTTAGTTTAGTTTTAGTAATGAAATTGTGGGCTTCTCTAATGTCATTCATCCCTCCATTCATTCAATAAACAGACATGTGTGGAGATTGCTCTGTTCCATCCACAGCAAAGGAGACAGGGAGAAAGGTAGTGTGTGCAGGGCAGGGTGGAAAGGGTGCTCACTGTCAGCTGCTCTGGGCACTAGCTCCCTGAGCGTTCACTCTAGCTCTAAGAAGTTGGTACCATGCTGTATCAATTTTGCAGATGGGGAAGGAAGTGGTGTGTGTGTGTGTGTGTGTGTGTGTGTGTGTGTGTGTTGTGTGGCAGGGGTTTGGGGTTTCGTAAGTTACTGAACGTTGGCCAGCAAAGCAGACAGAGGATCTGCTGTCAAGTCTGGTGTTAAAGATATCTGTATGTGGTCTTCGAGAATGTTCCGGTCAGGCTGAAGATGTGGTTCAGTTGGTAGGATGCTTCCCTAGCATTCGAAAAGAAGTCCTGGGCTCTGTACTCATCAGAGCACCATCAGGTGTAGTGGTGCAAGTCGTAATTCTAGTACCTGGGAGTAGGGATGTAGGGAGCCAGACAATCAAGAGCTCACGATCTCAGTCTCTCTCTTATCTATGGGTTCAAGTTCAGACTGGGATACATAAGACCCTTCCTTCCTTCCTTCCAACAACAAAGAACTTTCTCTCTAAATCTAGACAAATAAAGAAGATACATTCAAATGTAAATGTAAAAAACAGAGAAACATACCCCCTAATTTGGATTAGGATTTGAGAATGAGTCTAACCTGAATACTAGTCAAAGCCAGCGTCCTTCTTGATGGCAAGATGGTCCTAGGGGATGGTGGAGATGGATAAAAGAAGTGCAGCTGGGTGTGGTGGCACAAGTCTGTAATCCCTGCACTCAGGGAGGCAGAGGAAGGCTGATCTCTGTGAGTTCCAGGCCAGCGTGGCCTACAAACTGAGCCCAGAACAGCCAAGGCTACACAGAGAAACCCTGTGTCCAAAAACAAGAGAGGGAGAGGGAGAGGGAGAGGGAGAGGGAGAGGGAGAGGGAGAGGGAGAGGGAGAGGGAGAGGGAGAGGGAGAGGGAGAGGGAGAGGGAGAGGGAGAGGGAGAGGGAGAGGGAGAGGGAGAGGGAGAGGGAGAGGGAGAGGGAGAGGGAGAGGGAGAGGGAGAGGGAGAGGGAGAAGGAAGAGAAGGGAGAGGGAGAGGGAAGAGAAGGGAGAGGGAGAGGGAAGAGAAGGGAGAGGGAAGGAGAGGGAGAGGAAAGAGAAGGGAGAGGGAGGGAGAGGGAGAGGGAAGAGAAGAGAGAGGGAGGGAGAGGGAGAGGAAAGAGAAGAGAGAGGGAGGGAGAGGATGAGGGAGGGTGAGGGGAAGGGGAGGGGGAGGGGGAGAGACTTAGAATGATGGAAGGCACAGCTAGGCTCCAGGGAGATTTTACCAAAAGCACAGTTGACCCAGGCAAATGTACTAATGCACCCCAGCTAGAGCCGAAAGAAAAGAAACCATCTGAAGTTCCTGTGAGATAGGCTGAGTGGGCCTAGGATGATGACTCATCCGGTAAAGTACCACCATGAGGACCCGAGTGCAGGTGTGTGCAGACAGTCTGTAACTTCTATCCTTGGGTGAGCAGAGAAAGAAAGATGCCTTAAATTTGCTAGTCAGCCAATCTAGCCAATTGGTCAGCCTTGGGTTTAGTGAGAGTCCCTGTCTAAAAAGATGAGGACGCCTGAAATTGACCTCTGGCCTGACCCCTGCCATCACACACACTTTCCTCACTTTGACTCCAAGCAAGAGTCTCCTGCACCATGAACTTCCTGGAGTGCTGAGAGACCCCAGAGATGAGGGATGTACCTTTTTGCCTGCAACAGCTGCCTCTCTGGTAACATTTATTCCGGGGCGGGAGGACCAACAGTCTACACTGTTGTTAAAGAGATGGGGTAATTTTGGCTCCGTGTGATAGTTACCTGATTTGCTGATTTTAGAACATAACCTCTTGTAAAAAAGGCAAATCTACCCCATCTGCTTACTTTGCAAATGAACCCTGGAAGGGAGAAGGGTCAACTTGTTAAAAATACTCCTAGTGGATGTAGTAAAGAAAACGAAAGTCTACCCAAACAAAATTTAAATTGTTCGTGGAAATATATGCAGATGCTAAAACCGTCCCTCATGTGTGAACATGCACTAACCTCTAACTGTATACACAAGAAAATCCTGTGCCTTACAAAGAACTGGCTATGGGCTTGCCACAGTTTTTAGATGCCTTTTATAAATAAAGCAGGGTCCTGAAGACAGGAGAGTGGCAAAGTCTGTAATTAAGTGGAGGAGCTAAAAGGATTGATTCATCACGGGTCTTACAGCAAAGCTGTAGGAATAGGAGAATGAAGACCTTTAAAGGTGTATGAGTAGTTGAGAGACATAGCAGTGTGTGGTCAGAATGCAGAAACGATGCTTCGCCTTTTTTCGGTGCAAAACCCAAAACATCTATTTTGGAAGAATTAGAATACGACAAAGAGGCAGCAGAATTTTGCCATGATCTGTTCGAAGATAGATCTAACTTCTGTTTGCATGTTCCACACCCTTCCATGGCTCCACTATCAAGCCGTGTTAAGCTTACAAGCTTGAAAGCTTAGGAGCAAGAGGACCCGCGTGAACAAGGTGATGACTGACTCCTGAGGTATTCTCTGATCCTCACACGTGTGCTGTGACATGCACAAGCCTGTGCTCATAACAAGAACACCCACACAGAGAGAGTTTTTAAAGGGTTTGAAAGCTGTGTATGGCTCGTGGACATAGCATTTTAGACGGCTGCAGAATGTCTTCTGCGATGCTAACCATACTGTTGCAGGCTCACCGATGGAGCTTGTGACTTGGAATGTCCCAGGTGGGGCCTGAGAGGTAGCATTTCTACAAAGTGTCTGTTGCTGCTGTTGGTGGCTCAGGGCTCACACTCAGAGGTCATGGCTTTGGGAGGTTTAGGGTTTTGTTCTTTTGTGTTTATACCATAGCAGGAGCATTTTCCTCGAGCCACTAAAAGTATTTCTAAGTTCGGCTGTATTGATGTGCATTGATCATAGTGATAGGAGTCAGCGTGTATTTCTATAGTGGATATGCTGAGTACTATTCACATCCATCAACCCCACACACCCAGCCACACCCTTTCTCACTCTGTATTTCACTTTTAGGTTAACTTCTGTAGCTTTCATGTGTGAGAGAGAACATACCCAAATGGACACAGTTTTACTCTGCAGTCTACCAGCCATGTCCCTATTGCTGAGTTCTTTTTCTATACTAATGAATAGGAAGGATGCTGCCTTTCTTTACAGAACAATCCTGGGAGCAGCGACGCGGACTACAGTCTTGAGACAGAAGCATACTGGATATGTGAAATGAAACAGTGAGACTCTTAGAGGGCTTAAGGCTGAGGCTCACTCCACCAGCAGGAAGAGCCCTGAGCTACCTGCGGGTCTGTGGCAGGACGTTCATGAGCCTGGGGATATAGACTCTCTCCTGATGACTGTGACATCTCTAAGATACATGGGGATGGTTTTGAAACACAAATGGAAGAACCAAGAGTCCTGGAGATCTCTGCTCTAAGGGGTTGCCAGTTTGTACCATTGCACCAACAGTTACAGAGACGAAACTCTGCTCCTGGTGCCGTAGGAAACTCAAAGTGTTTCCTGCCTTTTGGTTGGGCTCAGAAGTAAGCAACAGAAGCTGTTAACTGCCAACGGCTCGCAAACAGTGGCTCCTGCCCCCGGTGACTGTCAGCTTTGTACACTTACTGTCCACAGCCTCAAAGTCTGGATGGAAGCATCCCCTCTGCCTTATACTACTGTATGAATGAGGAATGAAGAAGTCTAGAGTCACTACAGAGCTTCAAAGGTCAATGATGGTAAATGCCACGCCCTACCATTACCCTATACCTGTTTCTCAGTTACCATCTTATCTGACCCAAAGAACAATCCCAAAGAGAACCAAGGAACTTCTGGATGTGGGTACTGTTCCCTGCAGGTGAACCGAGTTCAGCAGGAGCAAGAAGCAGCCAGAGTGCTGCCTGGCTGGTGGCACTCATAGGCCTGCTCTGTGTGCATTGCA
Source organism: Meriones unguiculatus (assembly GCF_030254825.1). NCBI lineage: Eukaryota > Metazoa > Chordata > Mammalia > Rodentia > Muridae > Meriones > Meriones unguiculatus. The sequence continues at coordinate 31,221,311 of NC_083355.1, read as the reverse complement.
CATGCCCATCTCTCCTTGAGCCCACAGAGCTCAGCACTGTTGTTCTGTTTCAGTAAGGACGAAGCGGGGGTTGGGGACCGAGGAACCTAGGCACTTGGCTAACATGTGATGGAAATGGCCTTGACGTCAGACACCTAACTTCAAGATACACACTTGTCCTATTTGCCATAATCAGCTTCTTTAAACAGAAGAGCACCTGGCTGCAGGGTGTAGATATGGCTCAGTTGGTAGGGCGCTTGCCTAGCGTACACGGCAACTCCGGATTTGATCCCCATGGTGACCACATAAACTATGTGCAGTGTTAGATGCCTGCGGTCCCACCACTGGGGAGGCACAGGCTGTAGGATCAAAAGTTCAAGGTCATCTCTGGCTATATAGAGAGTTTTGAGGGTAGCTTGAGATATATGAGGCCCTTTTCTCTCAAAGAGAAAAAAATGTTATTAGTTTTCATATGATTATCTGCTTCACCTAAAGGCCAAAAGGGCAAAATATTGTGCTTCCTTTTTTTTTGTAAATCTTATTTTTAAGCCTTCATTTTTTTGGCTGTCAGCTCACTCCCATGGTACTCATGACACAGGGAACAGGTGGATCACCAAATTACACACACACACACACACACACACACACACACACACACAACACACACAACACACCATTATGATTTGCATGACATGCACACACACACACACACACACACCATGGTCAGCACGCTGGAAATGTAACACTTAGAGCAATGGTTCTCACTGTGGTGGTCCCTTCAAAAGGTGACTGGGACTTGAAGAACTTATCTTCATAAATGGAGCAAGGCCATTCACTTGAGGTTTGATTCATCCTAAGAAGGTCACGTGGCTTTCCACTGCCTCCCCCTCCATCTCTCACTTCCATCTTCTCTCCCCCTCCTTCCCTCTATTTTGCCTCTTCTCTGTGTGATGTCATAGCCACAGAATGATACAGCAACAACGCCAGAGGTCACCAACCTCTAGAACTGTGGAAACACATACAAATGGTTTTTGTATATGTATTTTTTTTTCTGTATACTTTTTATAGGGTGATGGGACCCAGGTTTCTTGTTATTGGAAAGTAGAGTTATGGCTTGCAGTGGAATGATCCAGAGGACTTGTTCAGACACAAATCACTAGGCCTGTCTGATTCTAGAGGTCTAGGTGGGACCCATGGAACTCCTTTCCTAGTGAGGACTTGGTGATGCCAATGGTGCCAGTCCTGGAAATACCTTTGAGAACAGCCAGTATAGAGAATGGGCAGGCCAGTGTAGACAGACACCAAAGCAGCTTTATCTAGCATGGTTTATAGAAAATTGCTTTTCTTCCACGTCACACTGCCTTTGCTCAGTGGTGTGAACAAAGGAAAGTGTCAACTGCAGAATCAGGTTCACCTTCAACTGTGTCTTCTTCATCATAACATACAGTCTCATGGCTGTGGTCCTGGAGCTTCCGGGGCAACAAATAACAAACCAAAGTGTCAAAGTGAGAGGCCACCGGTGTTTTTCCACCGGTTGGCTTGACACAGTCCCCTCTTTATCAACAATGGACAAAATAATAACTTTTTTTAAATGCAATATTGGACATGGTCACAGAGAAAAGCTCAGCCATTTTCTGCAGAGGTATCAAGGACTGGGTTTCCACCTCCAGAAGGTCATAATGTCCTATTACAGTGACACTCTTTCCTCATATTTATCATTTGAAGTATTCCTGGAGATGACTCTCAAGCTAGACAGCTCTAGGCTTGTTCTGTATGCAGTTTCTAAAAGTTCCTTAGACTATCAGAGTCATGGGAGTTCAGAATCAGGAATATGTCCATCCAGTTTAATGGGCTGAGTTCTGTGGCAGACAGATTATGGTGTTTCTGCCAGACATGGGCTGTCCCCGGATGACACAGTCATAAATAAGCAGATCAGACCCCTGCTTCAACTTCAGCTCCTTCTATCATGAGTGATTTTGCTAATATGAATCAACATATAAAATACTCTGCTTGGGCCATGCACTCTCTATCACCAAACCATCACATTCCCAAACTTCTACCATTTCTGCCCAGGAGGATGGAAGCCAAGCAAACTCCCAACACTAACATTCCAGGAGAGAAGCAGACTCAGTAAATGTCTGTTCCCTGCTTTGATAAACTTCCTTGGCAGAGTATGATGACCTGAATTCCGGTGTGGCCCATGGCCCAAGAATCTGGGTTGGCTTCTGCTCATCCCTTCTCTATCTTACTCAGGCTATGGTGTCTGGCACATAGTGCTGGGGACCTGGTGTTTGGTTTCCTGTGGCCATGATGAATTTTCTTCTTGATTATCTGCTTCTAGAGGATTATAGAGCCAAACAGAGCTCACCCAAAAGCCACACCAGTGTTTGGTTTGGGAAGGCATTATTTGTTTTCTTTTGTAGCTCTTTTGTCTCTCTAGCTTAGAGGAAAAAAAAAAACCAAAAAACCAAAAAACGGATCTTTGTTCTTTGAGTATATAAGACCTGGTAGGGGAGGTTCTTGACAATTTGTTAATAGGGGCAGAAAATAAAGCCCAGAATTCAACAAAAAGATAAATATGCTTATAACGAGTGCAGAGAAACTGCCAATCATATAAACCACATGGAGGAATGTTTCCTGCCTGGCATAGTAAGAAGAGGGCGAGGAGAACCTTCAAAATGTCTGCTAGAGGAGGGGCGGAAGCTGCAAGAGCTTGTGAGGTGGGCTAAGGCCCAGTGTCTGTACCCCAGGAGAGCTCATAGCCCAACAAGTTCTTTGATGATGCTCCAGCTTTTCATCAGTATGTACTGACTGAATTCTTTATGTGGGCCAGGGAGCTTGCTTTGGTCATCAGCTCCCAGGGTGAAAGAAGACAGTAGGTCGAAGGTTTCCTGCATAGAGCTTGCCTGTCTTTGCTGACTTCTGATTCCACTGAGAACCTGAGACAGTCCCCTCATTGCTCCAAAATGAGCACTGCTCAGGGCCTCTTTCTGTATTGTCTTGAGCCCAAGGTTCGGCTTCTCATATTTTGTGCCGAACCATCCCAGTGCCTCTGGAAGAACACTATGGAATAACTCTGGAGCTCTGTCTACCACGGGGAGCTCTGTCTTCTAACACAAGTTTGTGCACATTCACACTCCCAGATACACATCCAGAAAGCTCTTGGGGTAGGTGGGATAGCACAACTAGGAAAGCATCTGCTACGCACCTGAAGGATTGAGTTTGCTCCCTAGAGGCCATGTTTTTTTTTTTTTTTTTTTTTTTTAATGCCAGGCATGGCATGTCCTTGGAATTCTAGTGCTGGGGAGAGAGAAACAGTCAGATCCTGGGGGTTCACGGTCAGCCAGCCTTAGCTGTTTGGAAATTCCCAGGCCAATAAAAAGACTCTGTTTCAAAATAAAGCAAAACAAAAACGACAGAAACAGTGGGTAGTGTCTGACAACCACACCCGACGTCTTCATATGGCCCTCCTTAACAAATAGGTGCACATGCATGCTCACCCTAACTACTCCTGAGCGTAAATATGTACATTTGTGCATGCACATTTGCACACACACACACACACACACACACACACACACACACAAACGACGGGATTGGTTTTGCTTCTGTTTTTGGTGGTGCTGATTTTATGTGTCTTTGTGCTTGGGTACATGTGTGTGTGAGTATGTGAGTGTGTGTATATATGTGCGTGCGTGTGTGCGTGTGTGTGTGCGTGTGTGTGTGTGTGTGTGTGTGTGTGTGTGTGTGTGTTGGGGCATGTGATGCAACGAACTAAAAAGAGGGTAGGAAAGAAGATTGGGATGAAAATGCTTGTCCTCTGCCTAAAAACATGCCTGTCATATAAAAGGTCCTTCAGAATTAAAAGAAAGGGTGGCTCAGTGAATTAATTACTACAAATTTCTAGGCTTAAAGTTTCAGCGAGCTTTGTCCGGGTATGTTTGCTCACGCCTGTGATCCCAGCACTCAGGGAGGCAGAGGTGGCGGATCTCTGTGAGTTCTAGATGAGCCTGGTTTACAAAGCGAGTAGAGGACACCCAAGGCTACACTGAGAAACCCTGTCTCAGGGGGAAAATGTTTTCAATGAGCTTTTCCTTATGTATTCTGGTGTACCATGCATTTAATACAGCACATGACCCATGCATGGAAGTTGTGAGATGTGTGATTTCTAAGTGAATAGATGGATAGGCGAAAACCATTTTTATGTAAGGAGGTGCTAAATAAGTGTCATTTGAACAGACGAATGCACGAACGAACAAAGAGGTGAGTGACTGGCTATTCCATCTGAGGAGAGAAGCTTCCCCGAATTCGATTATTTTCCTTCAACTAGCGAGGAAGTGTGTTCTCTGTCTGTGAGCAGCTCTTTCCTGGTGTTGACTCAGCAGCCCGGCGGTGTGCCTTCATCCTGCGGTCTTTTCTGACACTCTGGGGTTAGCAAGGTGAGATGGCAGGGCTGTCTTTTTCATAAACCCAACTCTGCTTTGCTTGGTTTGCTTTCGGGTTGCTTGAGGGAACGTGGACGCTAACCAGAAATGGTTGCAGATGCTAACTGGGGAGCTGGTTTGGTAAAAGAGAGAAAGTCCTGGAACAAATCAACAACAAATACTGATGTTGCCACCCCGGTTCTCCCAGGACCACCTGGAGGCCCTCACACTCAGAGGCAGAGTGGACATCCCTTTCTCCTGAGCGCTTTCTTCTTGGGTCTGGCTCACGCTTAGCAGAACAAGTCAGCTTGCTCCGAGCATCACCTGGAGCATGTCAGAGCCACACTCTGAGGATGAGACCACGCTTCCCATACCATTGCATCACTCCTGCTCCCCTCCCCCCCCCCCCCCCCGGGAGGCAGCCTTACTTAACATGGTACAGGATCAAGAGAACTGAAGTCTGGTTTCTTTTTTCTCCTGCTATTGTTAAATCTTCAACCTTTGAGTCAGCTTGGCTGCATTCCCCAGGAAACCAAATGTGACTCTGTCCTGGCAGGAATGCCACTCAGCCTGGGTCTCTTTGGAAGTCACTGAGAACTCCATGCCAGCAACTAAAAGGAACACCACCAGGAGGTACAAACCACGCCCATTACTTAGCAAGGAGCGTCTTTTTTTCACCAACATACCCCTTCTGAGATGCTACCTGATTGGCTCCAGTACTCCACTGAAATGAGAACCAAAGCCTGGCAGCAGCTCTAAGGACTGTAAGGAATTTTTACAAAGGTAGGGAGACTTGCATGGAGGCTAATGAATCAAATGCCCTTCTCTTAAATCAATTAGCTCTTGGTTCCTTTTTTTACACTGGGGTCTTTGGCCAATTAATTTCCAAAGCAAGTATTTGGCCACAAAAAGACGCTTTAGAGGAACGGAAGAACAAGTTAAGAAAGTTCAAGATGTGCTTCTGGACAGAGTATTAACAGCCGTCTCCCTTCTCTGCTTCAGAAGGACGCCTGAAGAGCTCTGCATGGGAAGAGTCAGTAGCAAACTGGGTGGCCGGGCCATCTGCTGGCTCTGCTAGTAAGTTCCAAGCCCTGAAGCAAAGAAGTTTAGGTCAAGCTGAGTAAGAGGCAAAGGTTACCCAAGGCCACTGTAACAAGCACTGAGCTAGGTTCAGGGTCAAGGTAGCTAGATGAATCAGGAGTGGTATGCTTAAGCTCCAAAATATGTGATGATTGTTTACCTGGGCACAAGAATGTGGACTAGGCAACACATATCCTCATGCATTACCATGACCTGCATTGACCTGCCCTATTTGGACATGACTGGTCACTCTGGGCAACCATTTCCCAGTCTTACTTTTGTTGTTATTTTTACTCTTTGTTTTGGTTTGTTTTGTTTTTCTGCATAGCCTTGGCTGTCCTGGGCTCACTTTGTAAACCAGGCTGGCTTCAAACTCACAAAGATCTCCCTGCCACTGCCTCCCGAGTGCTGGGATTACAGGCATGGGCCACCGAGCCCAGCTGCATTTGACAGTCTTATGAGAGCCTTCTGATGGTGTGAGAGTGTATGTAATCAAAATGGAACATTCCCTGTGTTCAATCAATTACTGAGTTGCACCACTATCCAAGAAACTTTCCTTGTTAAGAGGGTCTAGAGAAGTTTCTGAGGAGACAAGAGTACGAACCAAAGACACTTAAATTATTGAAAAACAAAACAAAACAAAAACAAACAAACAAAAAAATAAAACTATTAGCCTTCTCCTATGGAGCTTCGAAGTTCCTAGTGCACCCTGGAAATCATGCCTAAGAGTGAAAGGGTTGGGGTTGCAGTCTGTCAATAATGATCTGGAAGTATTTGAATTCATATATTAAGCTAATGTTCTCCAAGAGCAAGAATCACCCTGCCCAGACTGAGCCTGGAGACAGGCACTCATGAAAGCTTGCCTTCATATCATTAATTTTCACAGGAGGAGAGGAATTGAGGCCAGACACCGTCCAGAGAGTAATCTTGATATCAGCTATTCTTCTACTCATCTCCAGAGCAATAGACATTGAGGTGAGGAAGGTCACTAGGAAGCATTGTTGGGTGACTAATGAGGCCAGCTGCCATCTTCCTAAGCTGCATCGCAAACAGAAGATGTCCTACCACTGCTTTGAATCATTGCGGCATCCATATTTACAGTGCCAGACAGAGCCTACGCCTGCTGGGTCTTTCTGGATGTTTGGAGTGTTTAGTTTAGAGAGGAGGGAACGTGAGGAGAAAGCTGGGGATTTGGCTGCAACGCCAGCGTGCCAGTTTAGTATTTTCAAATGTTAAAAAGTGAAAGTAAAACTTGCTCCTCGCATACAGTCTGAAGAGTCAGGCTATATAGTTATGGAGTTGGTTTCGATGGTTGGATCTATATTTTCTTGGGCTTTAAATAACTCTATCAACTGCTATTTTCAGAATGCTACACTCAGCACCTAGTTTTTCTTGTTTTGGTTTGGTTTTAATAGCCAGAGAAATCGAATTGCAAGACTGCAAAGAGATTTCCTCTGAGGGTTCTTTAAGCTGCTGTCTGCATGGCTCAATGAATGGTGAAGTTGGTGCTAATTCTAGATGGTTCACCCATGACCTTGCCTGGTATCCTTGCTGGGAGAAAAGAGTTAAGAGGAAGGAGTTGAGAGAGAGAGAGAGAGAAAGAAGTGGAAGGAGGCAAGGAAGAGGGATAAAGAAAGAGGGAGGCTGTAGATGGAAAGGAAGGGAGAAAACCAGAAACGAAGGGCAGAAAGAAAGAAAAATAAATGAATGACTCAGCCCTCCTAGAGGAAGATGTGAGGATTGAGGAAATTGGGTCCCACCCTATGGCTAATTAGCTGTGTGACAAAGCTGTCCTGTCTGTCATTTCATCTGCAGAGTGGGACCAGCCACACCCAGAAGATACTCTTCCCAGGGTCTGACAGGCCACAGGATACAGGGGTGAGTTGGCTGAGGGACACGAGAGGGTGCTGCCCATCTTATGGACGCCCCATCTGATGGATCCGGGCTTTGGTCACCTCAGAGGGTCACTTACATTGTTACCACTGAGTGAAGGGCGCCACATGTTCCAGCAGGCCAGTGTGAGCCTTAGGCATCAACATTCAGGATCACGAAGCTTTCCGAAGGGGGAAAGGGCCAGCTGCCCTGAAGCTGGGCTCCAGGCGCCAGCAGCGATGGCGTGGCCTCCCTGCCTCTGGCTGCCAAGATATCAACACACCAAGCGGCCGCAGGACAAGTTGGATTTGCTACCAGCCAAACAGAGGAAGAATTTACTCACTCTGCCTAATATTTTAAGTCTTACAAGCAGAGCTGCTGTCCCTTTGGCCCCGGCAGAAGAACTGGAGGGCTTAGCGCCTGGTCCTAATGATGCAACAGGAAAAATGTGAACTCTTCAAAACGGCTTTTTTTTTCTCTCTCAAGATCCACAAGGCAGCTTCTAGAACTCTTAAGACTCTCTTTTGGCCTCGTGGCTTCATTTTGAACAGAGACAAGCAAAAAAAGAGATCTTGGATGTTTTATTTGCTTTTCCTTAAGGACAACTACCCAGCAGCCACTGTCCGTGGAACGCCGTTACCTTCAAAACAAATGAAAGCAAAGCATAGGGCTTTTCGCATCACTGCTCTCAGAGTGGAGATGATACAGGTATATTCAAAGTGACATTCAAGGGCAGCTCGGTGAAATCCTGGCAGTTATGTTAACCTCAGCTGTGCCTAACCACCTGACAGGTCGTTTGTGTGCTGCCTGTCCTTCATGTAGCAAACCTCTCAGTCTCCAGCAGATCCCCACGTAGCTCTTTCAGCCCAAGACTTAGGAGCCTGTGTTCCACTCAACAGTATTTGTTCAAGGGAATTTTAGAATTCGTTGTCCAGTTCTCAACCGAACGGAACAGTCCTTTGTTATATGAAACAACCGAAGATGACTGTTTGCATGTAACTTGAAGACCGCTCTTCAGCCCAAGATGCAAGTTATATAGTACAGAGACCATGAAGATTAATTCTTGATTATCATTGTTTTAAATTGTGGGGGTGGGGGTGCCGTAGTAGGTACCTAATGTGGAGAGACATTAAAACAGGTCCACAGACTCCGAAGTGGCATCGTGTTCTGTCTAAGAGTTACTCTGCTGCAAAAGATTTCCATTTGGGACACTGAAGACAGTGATAGGAGTGGCAGAGGATGTACCTCCAGGGTACAGCGCTCTCTGGGGGGTGTGCAAGGTTCCCGATTTCACCCCAATGTTGCAAAGTAAAATTGAGGAGGAGGATGTTGACGGCGATGCCGATGTCTGGATAGCACATCTTTCTACAGCGAGATGCTTTTGACTCTTTCTAAAGGCAAATGGGCTGGTTGTTATAAAACAGTTACCATGAGACCACAGCTGTGTATGGGGATATCCTGGGGAAGCTAGGATTGACTGACACAGTGACCAGGCTAGCACGAGCGAGAGGTGATGAGGGTCAGGCAGGCTAGTGGGCCAAAGCAACAGGACAGAGAGGAACACTAATATTTGAGATCTATTCCCAGCACCACATCAGGCGGTTAACAAGTGCCTGTAACTCCAGATCCGAGAGATCCTATGCCCTCTCTGGCTTCCACCAGGACCCAACCACATGTATCGTACATTCACACAGACACACCCACGTGTGCACATAAATAAAAGTAACTCTTTTAAGATAATTAGAGGGTTATAAACAGTCTGGGAGAAGGGAGGGTACTGTTTGGAGGGACTTCTGGGTTGGGCTGTTAAAGATTCAAATGTGAGGAAGGGCCCACCTCCATCCCAGGAGCTCCAGGAAATCAGGCCTTCCCAGCCTCCCCCCATCTCTGTTTCAGACACCTTACAGGATGGAAATATGTCTGCAAGAGAAGGTTCACACACAGTCTCCAACTAGACTACACCTCTCTGTCTCCCTAAATGTCTCAGCTAAAATTTTGTGAGAGGGGAAAGGATTACAAGGCCATTGTGGCTCTGGATTCTTCGTGTGAGGACTTGCTGAGGTACTCAACGATTCCTTTCCATCAAAAAAACGGGGTGATATTTATATAGTTACAAAACCACAATGTGGACTCATGTTTCACAGTCAGCATTGTTCCTTTCATGTAATTTGGATCCTTGCTGACCAGTGTGGTAGTCATTCTGCCTCTGGGCAGTTGATTAAGCTGCCCTGCCCATTCCAATCAGCCTGTATTCAGTGAATTGATTGATTATGCCTCTCTAGATCAGGCAAAAAATTTTTCTGTTTGTATTGGACTTCCTACTGATCTGTCCCCTAACACTCCTAAGCTCCCAGTCTTCTACCAGATTGGGATTTTCTCCTTGCTATTAGTAAGTAGATATTTTGTGTTATTATGAAGGGCAGGACATTCAGGATCACTTGACCAACCACGACTTACATTCAGGAACAATTTGAAAGGGGCAACTCAATAAACAGACACACCCTATGTATGACTGAGGAAAAAAAGTCACAAAGAAGCCAATCTTCCCAAGGTACCCTGCTTTGAATCAGAGTGGCTTCTATCACATTCTATCCTGAGCAGGGCTTTGCTGTGCTGGGATATTCCTTTAGGTCAGGAGGGAGTCAATCAGTATAAATTGGAAATCATTAGGGCTTGGTTAGATACTGTCTAGACTAAGAAGGTTGACTGTGTTACGAAAAGAGAAGGCAATGGAACAATCTTGTGGGTATTTTCAATCATCTTCTTTTTAAAGACACCTCGACTAGGGTGAATTGTGATAGGAAATTTTTGATACTTCTTACTATGCTAAGAATGGAATTGAGAACCGTTAAGCCCACTGCTGGAATTTCCTAATTACCCTATACGTTTACATGTGTTCTATACATCAAAGTGTAAGTCCCCCCCCCCTCCCCACATACCATGAGGGGTAGGGATTTCTCATGCAATTCTGGGTTCCAAAAGTATTCCCTGAGACCCGGGGAAGGGGTAGGAGAATCTGTGACAGGAGGGTCCCTGGGCCTCACTAGCCAGTCAGTACAGCTCTATTGATAAGCCCAAGAGCAACAAGAGACCTTGTCTCCCTGTCTCAAAGAATGTTGGTGGCATTCCTGAACATGACATCTGGGGTTGCTTACCAGCCTCTATAAATGCATGTACATTCTGTACCTGCATGCACCTACACACATATCATGCACACAGATTCTAAAACAAACAAAGAGACAACCAGGCAGAAGAAGGTGGATATCCCAGGAGATAATGAGTTTGCTTTTCCTCTGGCTCTTGGTCCTGTCAACTGGTCTTTCCACAGACTGACTGGATGGTGCCTTCTCACCCACACCACCCATACTGGTGAGCACAGATCTCTTTGCCCAGTCTGCTGATTCAAATGCTCATCTGTTCAGAAACGCACTCACAGGTACCCATAGCTACCAGATTTTACTATCCATTTGGACCTGTTCATCCCAGGGAAGCAGACACATAAAATAACCTTGTGGGGTTTGACTGAGGCCACAGGTTAGCTGCTGGTTACTCGAGCTTCATAGGTGGGTTAGCTCAGAGAGCCACAGAGCCCAGAGTACCAGAGCTGAGAAAAACCTGCATCAGTTGAAGTTGATGGTGGTGGTTTCCTGGCTGTACGACAGAGGGAACACCAGAAGGTCTTTAAGCAGCAGATACATGGCTCTCACCATGAGATGCTGAGATTTCATTGACTGGGCATGGAACCTGGCACCAGGACTTTTTAATCACTCTCCCCAGCCCCAATGATTCTAACATGCAATGAATCGTGGGAAGCAGTGGTTTTGCGTTTAAACTTATGGATACAGCCACTGAAGCCCGGAAATCATAGGTGAGTGGCTCAGATTTACAAGTCAGCTCACTCCAAATGCGTTGTTTCCACAAAATGTCCTCTGAATATTTGTCCAAAAATTTCACGTGCGCTCTAAAGAACAGCAATGGCTGCTTACAAACAAAGCCAAATTACTGTTTCATCTCTCCAGCACGATGCTATCATGCGATTTGTGTCAGTGCAGCAATGGTCTCCATATGCATTTGCTCTGGGAACAAAGAGAAAGAACACGCAGAGGCAGGGGATTGGAGGGGAAAACACAGGCCTCAGTTCCAGGTGTGTTATTCCACTCCCGGCTGCCAAGTCAATAGCTGCCTTTGTGCTGTCAATTTTCAAACTATAAAAATAAACGAGCGTTTGGAGAGACCCTGGGGGAGCCTGGACCCTAAACTTCCTGGGTGAAAACACAGAACCGTCAGAAAACATCACAAATTTTCGACATTAGCAATCTCTATTTATGTTTTATTTAAAGAGTACAGCTTTGAAGAGTCACAAAGAAGGGAAGGAAAAAAGACCCGTGCTCAGCACGCACATTTGTTTTCTTCCATTCTCTCTCTGTTTCTCACTCTCAGTGGGATTCAATTTTCTTCCATTTGGGAAGTGGAAACGATAGGGTAATAGTTAGGGGAAAAATGTGCATTATATAATTTTTATCTCTGTAAGTGTAGTATAATAGAATTTGTAAATTTTTTTTCCTAAGACTTTTTCCTAGCTCCTTGAGGTCAGAGGTCATTCTTTCCTTGCTTTGCACATTCTCATTAGCAGGGCACAAAAGAATGTGAAGGGATGTCAACAAGTGTTTAATTGAAGCAGCTTATTAAAGGAGAAAAAAACGAAGGGACCTATTAAAAACGGTCTAAGTCAAAGTCCCACTGTTTTAGCTGTAAGGAACAGAGCCTGCTCCTTCCAAAGCTCTAAGAAGAAAAATCCCACTCAATAGATCTTTCACCTTTAAGATTCATGTCAGACATCTTTCAGAAGCACTGTCGCAACTGTGCCATTTCTCTTGCGGTAAAGACAGCTCAAGACAAAAGATGACTGTGCCCATGAGCCCACTGGGTTCTGACATGCGTGCTTTTAGTGTTTGTATGCTGCTACTCACGTTTGGGCCTCAGCATGCTCTTCAGTTGTCTCTCAGAAAAATTGTGTCAGTCACCAACTGTTCCTTTCAACTCTACTGCTAATAAAAGACCCATTCTCTTGTTTTTGAAACAAAACATATATACACATGTATATGTGTGCCTATATATCTGTTTTTATATATTTTTTATATATTACATATATATCTATGTGTGTATGTGTATACATAGCTGTGAGTTTATATATAGATATATGAGTTTATATATATATATATATATGTACTGGAAATATGCCAGGTGTATACCCCAAATCTGTCTATGTGTCCTGAAAGCCATAATAGTTCTTATGAGCTGGGACTGTATGTGGGGTCCTCCTCAAAGCTGTCCTGTTTGGACTGGGTCAAATGAAGAAAGAGAAGGCATGAGAGCAGCGACATTCTGGAGTTTACTTTGGAGAAGGGAGCAGATGAAACGAGACTGTAGATATATCTTTCTGTTATTTTTATCTCCCAGATTAGAGGAGCAAATGATGATGAAATAAACATGTACTTAATACCTAATTTGGGGATTTCAGAAAACTCAAACTGAGGGCATGACTGAGGGAGGGGGTGAGGCATTGGAGAAAGTCTTTCTCCTTGGGGGACCATCTTGCCAGGCCTGAGCTGCTTCCTCTGTGTTTATCTTTTAAGAATGCTGGAGGGGTTGGCAGAGGGACGCTTTGATGACCTAAGGCTTCATTGGGAGGCACGTGTTGCTTTGATCATTTGATATTGCTATAAATAGGTCGATCAAATGGGCATTTGCTGGAATTTTTTTAAAGTTCTCGATTGATGAGAAAGAGCCTGTATTCTCCTGATACTGGCTTGATAAATGTTTGCTTTCTTAAGGGATCAAGGGCACTTTCAAATCGCCCTTATCAGATGCGCTGACACCCAGAGTGGCATCGATGCTTGATCTTGTTTGTAGAGTGCTATAGCAAGAAGGTCACCAGTGACCCCACCACCGAAGGTCAAACTCTGGTCTCAATTTGAAGCGACAGAGTACATGACAGTATTCTTTTATGTTAAAAACAAACTGCACTGATTGTTTCAAAGCTTTATTAGCAACTCCTGTCACTTTAAAAAAATACTATCTGCACTCAAAATAAAATCAAGTAGGACTCCATTTCAGAGAGCTAGATTAAAAAAAAAAAAGAAAAAGAAAACAAAAACCAAAACAAATGAACAAAAAAACCTCTGAAGCGCTCACATGAAGTCCTAAAACATTTTTTTAAATGGGATAATGGCAACAGAAGTGAAAATTATTCACACAGAAGCAAAACCAAAAGCCGGCAGGACAAATCTGAATCATGTCCAGCACCTGGAGCTTGTACTATAATCAGCTGGGCTCCAAAGGGCTTAAGCTAGTCCCACCCACCAGCTCGGCCACCCTTGCCACACCGCACTTTGCTTTAGCCACTCTCCATGCAGTCTCCGATATCGACATCTTCACTGGATTTACCACACGGGTGACACCTGTGACATTGCCAAGTTCTGTTGCCAGCTGGACATGAAGCCTGGCTGCCTTGGAAGAGAGCTGTATCAGATTCCGTTTGCTCGCTCTGGGGAAATGCTTCCCTGTTTATTATCCTAGTGCCACACAGGAGGCTTCCCTGAAATGGTTCAGATCTCTCTATTAGTTACAGATGCCGCTTGAGTGCCAGTCTTGAACACGGTCCTGGCTTGAAGTTTTCTCCATCAAACAAATTAGCCCATTATCTTCAAATTTAGCTTCACCCCGGTTCTCAGAATATGTGTAGAATGCAGTCATATTCTTTGCCAAAATATCCCATGGATCAGCGCTCCTGTCCCAACCCCTGATAGTGTCCTTGTTCCCCTCTGCAACCTCATGTGCTAGGCCTCCACTCTTCATGCTTCCCTCAGCATTGTAAGCTCCCAAGCTCCCAAAAGAATGAATGACCCATCAAGCTTGGCTCATAGCACTCAGTGGCTTGTCCAGCCCAAAGTCCTAGACTCTTCCATAGCCCTCCCACTAGGCAACTTCCAAAGGCCTGCAAGTCATGTGTGTTCAGGTTTATCTTAGCTGTGACACCACTTTTCCTGCTGAGGTAATAAAATACCTTACTAAAGTAAGATATCAGGGGAAGGGTTCATTTAGTTGGCTGTTACAAGTTATAAACTCCCTGTTGTGGGGCAGTGACAGTGGCAGAGCCCTGGGACAGCCAGTCGCACTGTATTCGTAGTCAAGAGCAGAGAGGGATGACTTAATGCGCACATGTTTTCTGAGTCTCTCCTTTGCTTTCAGCCTAGGACCCAGCTCAGAAAATGGGTGTTTGCCATATTCAGGGTGGGTCTTCTCAGCTTAGTTAGCCCAAGTAAGAAGATTCTCCCACTGACATGTTCACAGTCCAACCCAATCTAGACAGTTTCTCATTAACCCTCTTTTCCCAAGTGATTCAAGATTGAGTCAAGTTCACCATTCAAACTAACCATAAAATTTACCATCCCAGAACGACTCCATGGGACTATAACCTGCTTTGGATCAAAACAAAGAGTTCATAAGACTGATGTCTTGCAATTCAGACTTGCAGAGGTTGGAGTTGAGAAGTCTGATGCTTCTCATTATCAGTTTGCTGAGGGCCTGCTGAGTCATCCATCCAGAGTGATGACAGATACAATAAAATACTTCAATTATATTATAACTGGCTCTTATGAGCAGTTTATTATTGAGTACTGTTGACTGTTAAAGAAACAATTAGGGTTCAATATAAAAATATCAGGCTCTTTTGATTCTTAGGAGTAACAGAACCCCCAAATGATTCCTCGTTTTAGATTTTGTTCCTGGAAAGGGTGAATAGGAGAATTGAGAATATGCAAATCTGGGACATACCAGCACCACAGAGTGCTCATTCTTTTAGGTAAGAGAGGCTGGGGACCCTGGCTCAAAGGACCCCGCTGGTATCATTGTCCCTATGTGATTTCTTTTGTGGGCATTTATGAGTTAGTGGGATAACTGAGAAACAGTATCATCACAGTGCAACAAGTACCTTTTCTTTCCCGAGGGATTTTGTTTTCCTCAAACCGACCTTGCCACAGTACAAGGAAATTGGAGTGACACTGTGGCTCCCTGTGAACAAAAAACATCCTTCCATCTGAAGCGTGGAAGCACTGTGTCCAATGTGTCAAAACAGACAAGGAATCAGGAGCTATTCAGAATGAAGGGGAGGGCATGGGCTTCTGAAAGGAAAGAGTAGCAACTGTGGTTAAAGCGGGGAACAGGTGACCAAGGAGAGTCACTGTGATGGTTTCAGTGAGCTGTCCTCATAGTGTTGGGCATTTGAATACCTGGTCCCTAGTTGGTGAGGTTATTTGTGGAGGTTGAGGAGGTGTGGTCTTGTTATTAGGTTACTAGGAGGAAGTATATTACGAGGGTTGGCTTTGAGAGTTTAAGGCCTCTTGCTGTTTTGAGTTTGCCACTTGTGGTTCAAAGCATAAGCCTTCAGCTTCTTACCCCTACCGCCATGTCTGTGCTCCACATATCAAGGACTGTAACTTTCTGAAACCATAAGCCCAAATAAATGATTCCCATTAAGAAGAGGAGGAGGGGGGAGGAGGATGAGGGAGGAGAAGGAAGAGGAGAAGAAGGAAGAGGAGGAAGAAGAAAAGATACTGGGATGACAGGGGTAAGAGGGGAGGGAGGGAATGATCCTGGTATGGTGGCATGTACCTGTAATCCTATTACTTGGGAAACAAAGGAAGGAAGATAACCGCAAGTTCAAGGTCAGCCTGGTCTACACAGAAAGTTTGAGGCCAACCAGGGTTTCATAGGTGACTCTTATCTCAGTAAATAAAGGGAATAAAATTTGTACAGGAAAAGCAGTAACTAATAAGCTCTATTTCACAGCATCCCCACCTTCTTGTTAATTAGCAGAAACTAAAGTTTGAAGTTGGGCTTACACCATATGCCGCAGAAAAGTGACTTCCCTTAATTCAGCTTTCTTGTGCTCTCTTTTTATACTCAACTTCAGAAATCAGATGGGAAATCACAAACAATTGTCTCCTGCAGAGGGTGGGGAGCAGTGGTCACTGCACTCGAGGAGGAGGTGACAATGTGTTCAGTGCTTAGTGGTGGCTGTACATCACTGGGTACCAACAAGGATGTAGATGTGGACTCTAGGTGCATTCATGTTTCAGCATGCTCAGGACTCACGGGAGCCTTAACAAGACCAGCATATGAATTACTTCGCTTTACAGATGAGGGAACTGAGCCTAGAGGGCTTCCCAGGAAAGTTTCCTGCTCAGTGCAGAGGATGATTATGATGGGAACCACAACACAGATGAACCTTGAGAGTACGTTAAGCGAAACAAACTAGACAAAAAGGAGCAAATATTGTATGCTTCCACTTTCATGAAATTCCCAGTCAAATTCACAGAGTGAGAAAACAGGTAAGATGATTGGATGTCCTCAGGGAGGTATGGCCATAGGCAAGACGGAAGAAAGCATAGTGGCCACTGCACTCAGAGAAGAGGGGGTGAGAAGTGTTTAATGGGTATAGGATGACCCATTTCATAAGTAAAACATGTGACGGTGAGGGCTGTACAATAATGTGAATGTACTTGATGTTATTGAATTGAACACTTAAAAGATAAAAATACATTCTATGTAGTTTGTCATAATTTGAACAATAGAAACGTAATTGTGTCTGGCTGGTGGATCAAGCAATTCCTCAAGCCCTTAATATTGTAACAAAACCATTCTTTGTTTCTGGTTCATCATCATCAGAATTTATGCAGCTATACTCTCCTTAACAGCAATAGCTACCATTTACTGGATGCTCTTTATGCCATTCCAGCGTTTGGTACTTTATGTGCTCTATATAATTTAATGTGCTGAGAGACAAATAGTAGTATCGTCCCTATTTGGCAAAAAGACACTGGCTCAGGGTGTGCGTGACACATGGCTAATGAATGTCAGAGGAGGCTGGGCTGCCTTCTCAGACCTTGCTATGTGGCTGCCTGTTTGTGAGCAATTCTGGGTACCATGTCCCAACTTGCCCCATAGCATCAAACCTCTCAACGTTAATGTCACTTGTTTGATAGTCTCCTCCTCTCCCTGGTCATTGTCACATCAGATGTCACCCTACCCCAAACAGGCATGACTCCTCTAGCTGTGCTTGCTCAGGCACCCCTCTGAGCTTCTTGCTGGCTTCTTGAGGCTCTTTGAGTTAAAAACAGCTGTCCAGGCATTCATTCACTAATGAAAACAATTTGAGGACCAGCAAGGTGGTTTGGGGTTAAAGGAACCTGCTTTGCAAGCCTGAACACCTGGGTTTAGTCCTTTGAACCTATATAAAAGTGGAAAGAGAGCAGTGATTCCACAAAGTTGTCTTTGATTTGCACGCGTGCACTAGGACAAACAGGTTCAGGCACATCATGCACACACGTGTAATAATCATGAATCTAAAAGAATAAACTGATATATCCTACAGCACCTGTATTGGGTGCTACTCCAGATCCTGGGGCTTCAGGGGGTTTAGACAGAAGAGTTTCTTCCTTCTTGGAGCCTACCCTTTGGTGAGAGTAAACAGAAATAATGATATAAACAAAAGCAAATAAAATAATCCCAGGTGGCCAAGAAGTGCTAATTAAGGGGAAGCTTAGATGTGCAAAAGCAAGTTGGATGGAGGTGCTACTGTGCATGGCTGGGGTGATGAAGGAAGAGGCATTAAAAGACATAAATAAGGACATGGAGCCAGCAGGACATTACAGTCGGAGGGAACAGCAAGTGCAAAGACTTGATGCTAAAGAGAACTTGCAAGATTAATCCAGAGAATAGAAGTCTGTCTGGAATACAGTATGTGAGGACATCTGTAGGGGCCAAGGTTGAAGGGGCAGATGACGCTCGGCCATGACCAATACTGTAACCGTGACAAGGAATTTGGTTTTATCTAAGTTCTCTAAGCCATGGGGCGTGGGGTGTGGGATGCTTTTTTTGACTTGTGTCCTGAGTTGGAGGTATGTCAAGATTGGACACAGAGCCACCAGTCAGGTGGCTGTTAGAGGCATCTGGGAAAGGATGATGGTGGCTAGGCATCTGTATGCTCAAGCTTGCGTGTGGCGTGAGCGAGGCTCTCATGTGTTGGAAGCTGGGTCTCCAGTGTGGTGGAGCTGAAAGCTGATGGAACCTCTAAGACACCAGGTCCAATGGCAGAGGGTTAGGTCATTAGCTGCTGACTTCAGCCTGGCTAATGTAACCATTGTGGGGACTATGGTTAGTTTCTGCAAAGGTAGGTTATTATCAAATGATAAAGCCTGGTTTATGAATCGCTTTGGTTCCTCATCTCATGTCTCACTGTATGATCTCTTCTGTCGTGTGCTGTCAACGTGACGAGGTTCACTACAGCCCTCACCAGATGCCAAAGCAGCGGAGCCAACAAGCTTCGACTTTTGACCCTTACCTTTATAAACTGTGGTCGAAGTACATTTCCTTTTCTTTACAAAGTACTCAGCCTCTAGTATTTTGCTGGATTAAACATGATGGTTGGCCTTACATGGCAGTTTGTCACACCTTGGAATGTCTAGGAAAAGAGTCCTAAGTGATAATTGTTTTTATCACGCTAGTCTGTGGGCATGCCTTTGCGGGGGGGGGGTTGATTTTTAACTGATACAGGAAGACACAGTCCATTGTGGGTGGGGCCATTTCATAGGCTGGGCCCTGACTTACAAAGGTCAGGAGGCAGCTAGGTTAAGTAGAAATAGTGTGGTGTCCATTTATTTCCCTCTTCTCTTGAGTATGGGTGTGGTGTGACTGGATACATGGGCTCCTGCCTTGACTTCCCCTCAGTAACAGGACTGAAACAGGTAACGTGTAGGCCAAAGTAAATCCTTTGGTCCCCTAAGCTGCATTTGTCACAGCAACAGAAATGAAGCAGAATAGCAACAAAGCCAGACTGATGGGGACATTTTTCTCTGAGCTAGCAGTTCTGCACCTCTACTCTCTCTCTCTCTCTCTCTCTCTCTCTCTCTCTCTCTCTCTCTCTCTCTCTGTGTGTGTGTGTGTGTGTGTGTGTGTGTGTTTTGCGGGGAAGTGTTTTATTTCAAGCCTGAAGTCCTATCTGCCTCTTGGTGGTCCTCATGGTCACACATGTGGGGTTGGCTCTGGGTAAACTACCTATCTCAAGCTTTGTCAGGGTCTGCTTCAGAGGCCATCATTGCCCTGGCACCCAGAAGACTCATCACACAGCTCACCATCTCTATTCTGTCCCATGCACTTCACTCTAGCTTGAGCATGCCAGGTTTCAGTATTTCTTTTAAGCTTTAAAAATGGCTTGTGGGGGGGGGAGGGAAGGACTGAAAGACTGTTGGACACCAGATATCACTTCTTAAGCAAGGCTTGATGAGTTACGTGTAAATGAATCAGAACCATGTGCTGTAGACCTCTCTCTGCAGGCGCTTGGATTTAAAAATAAAAGAGGTTGGGGAATGAGGGAAAGCATGGCTGGGATTTTGCAAGGACCTGAATGAGAACTTCACAGAACGAAGGGCCCCAAACATGGTGTGATTTCCCCCCCTCCTCTAATTTCTTTCATCTCCAGCCTGTGAGAGCTGCTTGATGTATGTGACATTCCAAGGCACTTTCCCCGCAGACACTGTGTCCTGGTATTCCCTGTGTCCTTGCCAAAGGACTTGTTATGCTGTGGTTAAAACTATGCCCCACCAGAGCCATCCTGACTTCTAAGAAGTTCACAGACTTTATTCTCATGACACTCAGGCTGCTGATAGCAGGAGCATAGCTTTTAGACTACGCGCTGGCTTGGGTAGCTGGGAGAGGGTGTTATTTTGGTAGTCCGCGGAACCCACACAGGCTCTGCGACCTCAGCCAGGTCAGTATTGCAGATCACAACCTCAGCTTTGTCATCTGCAAAGTGGGAGCTAATCTCTTCCCCGAGTCCACAGGTTGTTCTGGAACACTGCATAAGTGGAAGAGCACAGACAGACAGGATGGATGATTGTAGTGAATGCTCCAAAAAGGTGGGCAGCGGTCTCACACAGCTTCCCTCAACTAGCCTTCCTTTTGTGCTTTGTGAGGGTCGGCATAGAATCTAGGTTGAACTGAAATTGGAAGAGAATTCATACACAGCATCAACGTCCCTGCCATGACTCCGAGCCCTAGAAACTTAGAAACTTCTGTCAGAATCTCTTTATTTCACAGTTAAGAAATTCTAAAATAAATAAACAAATAATCATTTAAAAGACCAACAAAAAACGGTGTGTATGGTGGTGCATGCCTTTTATCCCAGCACTTAGAAGGCAGAGGTAGGCAGATCTGTGTGTTTGAGGACAGTGTGGTTCACATAGCAGCCAGGCCTAAGTAGTGAGACCCTGTCTAAAAGAAAGAAGGTGAGATAAATAAGGATATACATACATTGTACAGGAGAAGGAAATGACTAGAGCATGTCACCCAACAGTCACACTAAAGGAGCCGTGATACCAAGAGCTGAGAGAAAAAGACACATTCTTAGCATAAGGATATTACAAGGAACAGGGACAACTTTTCTAGAGCATTTTTATCAGCATCTATTTATTATTTCATATCAGTGTTTATATACCAGCACTTAAACAGACATAGGTATGAGTATACAGATGTGTATATATACATATGTGTGTGTGCGTGTGAGTGTGAGCGTGCACGTGCTAGAGGTGGGAATTAGATGCTGTACACACTAAGCAAGTGCCTTTGCCATCGAACTCCAATCCAGGCCTCGGCATTCCTATTTATGTTTTGAATAGCCGTGATTTATCACAGTTCTCGGTATGCACCAGCCGGACTGAGAAATGAGTGCAGAGTGGCCAACTAGATGAAAGAGGGGAAAAAACAAACCAAAACAAGACAAAGCTTCCTGTCCCAGAGGAGCTTGAGCCTAGCCATGGAGAGATGATGAAGAGAAGACAAAACCCCACAACTCAAGAGTCTTGCAAGCAGGAAGAGAGTAAAGTCATGTATGAGGTGAAAGAAAGCTCTTCTTTTCTCTCTATTTAAGGAAGACAGTTCTTTAAAAGGAAATAGGACAATTCATAACTGTCCAACAAAGAAGATGCTTCTAAACTTGGAGTCAATGGAACCAGGTTCTAGCATTCCCTTGTTGTCACTTTGTGAAAGTAACCATGTTCTGAGCTTTCTCCTCTGTAATATTTTAATATAAATTATAGAAGTATCTGACAGCACCTGACGCAGGAGTAGCTCATCAAGATACGTTACTGTAATCTGACTTGTTGGTGCATGCCTGTGTGTGTGTGTATGTGTGTATACGTGTATGTGTGTATACGTGTATGTGTGTATACATGTATGTGTGTGTGTATATATCGGAGTATGTGTATATATGTGTGTGTCTATGTGTGTGAGAGAGAGAAAGGGAGAGAGAGAGAGAGAGATGTTTAGCTTTTCCTTGAGAGCCTGAACACATGATACTAGCTGGTCCAGGCATTCCGGGTCTCTGATTGGAGCTCTTAGAACAAGGACTGGCATGTGACCTTACAAATGGGGACAACCATAGCACTACCACATGTTTGGTACACGAACAATGGGTAGGGAAGCAGGGTCACAAACCAGGGTGAGTGTTGGCCTGTAGCACGGAGACTTGAGAGAATTGCTGTGCCTTTCCTACATGCAGAGGGGTGCTAAAAGCTATATCAGTAGACAGGAGAAAGTAGAGTCAGAGAAGGGAATGGAACTGGGAGGATAATGTGATGGGTAGCCCACCTTTGAACATCCAGATGACCCGAAACAACGAATTTCTTTCTCTCTGGAGGGATTTCTGTTACTTTCCTTTACAAACATTGATGACAGTGGGCAAGGAGAGTGGCAGGGCTTTCGGTTGGGTAGGTTGAAGATGAATGGGTCATTTGTGGAAGCCACGAGGGTTTGGGAAATGTTGTTTGCGGGGCCTCCACATGGGGTGGGGGTGTTAGGTCTGTGTGCTGAGTCATAGAAGAAAGAAGATGGTCACATCTGGTCTTATCTGAGATGAAGAAAGGCCAGCATCTTACGTCCTTAAGCCACAACCTCACTCCCATTTACCATCCCAGTACCTGCAAGATGCATTTCAGAAGGCCCTTATTTAGATGACATCAATAGTTTGAAAAGTCTGGTCAGTGGAATTCTGTTTGCTCTGGGTCCCGTGGTCGACCAGTGAACACAAACACGCTTCTTTGCTTTTTGAAGGACTTTTTTCTTCAAGCCTTAACACTTTCTCAAAGTCTCAAATGGGCAGTTGGGAACAGTGTTTCCTGAGCTAACGTGCTTGGAGAGCTCTTTGGAGACCCTCTTTAGGATATCTTTGAGAGGCAGCGAGCTACGACATTGTTTCCCCCCCAGATAACTGCAAAGTCATAGTGTCTGGGGAAAGTTGGTTATGATTTAATATCTCCTCATTCCAGAAAACATTGGAGAAACAGAATTGAGAAGATTTGGTCAGAGACCAAGAATGGAGAGAAAATAAAGGTGTTGGGTTGGAATGAGTCCATGGAGTGTGGAGCTAAAAAATGGCTCAGCAGTTAAGAGCAGCTAAGGTCCTTCTCTCAGTGGACCGGGGTTCAATTCCCAGCACACATATGGCAGCCCACAACTGTCTGTAACTCAAGTTCCAGTGGCTCCAACTTCCTCACACAGACATACATGCAGGCAAAACACCAGTGCATATAAAAGTACAAAAAAAAAATTAAAGAAAAACCCACTTACTTGAAAGGAAGGAAGGAAGTAAGAAAGGAAAGAAGGAAAGAAGAAGCAAGCCTGGAATGAGGGGCAGGGGACAAGGCTTTTAGAAGTAGAGGAAATAAAAAACAAGGCCCCTCAGCAACTGAAGAGCATTTCTCCAATGTTCTGGAGATTTGGGGCTTATAGAAGGTACTAAATGCAAGAATTAACTAATTTTTCTCTCTCTCTCTTACTCTCTCTCTCTCTCTCTCTCTCTCTCTCTCTCTCTCTCTCTCTCCGTGTGTGTTTTACCACAAAACATTATGTGGGAAGAAAAGGGAAAGTTTGTTTATTTGTTGTTTAACACGAGGGACTTACTTTGGATAACATGCATGGACTTCAAAACCAAATTTATGAATAGCACAGAACCACTGTTTGTATGGCTGTTCCAAGTATTGACATCCAGCAGAGACTGAGGGCACAGTGTGAAATCATAGCCCTTGATAGGGATGACTGGCCACACCAGCCTAAGGCCATATAGCTTACATCCTCAGTTTACAACATTATAGCCGGGACTGGAGGCCCATTGGAGGGACACCTGACAAGCCAGTCCATGGATCCACCTGTGTGCACAGAAAAGGGTGTCACTCCAGGTAAATCCTATAGGGAAGAAGCCGAGGTGGGGACCTTGAGTGGCAGGTAGGGAGGATCCAGTGACTTTGCAGTAGGGGGTGAGATGGGGAAGTGAGGTGAATGGCTCAGGTGGATGTACTCTGAACACTATAGAACAAGGATGTGCCTTGGATGCCACAGAGTTAGATTTAGATGGCAGTAGAACTTTCACAGCATAGAGACCCTAACTGTGCTGGTCCAGGAAGGCCCAGCTCCAAAGACCACTGGTCATAAGTGAAAGGAATGATATATACCTAGAGTTCAGCACAATTATATTTCTAACCCCAACACTCAGAACATGACTCAGCACAAGTAAAAAAAAATATATATATATATATATTATGACAACATTTCATCATTTTTTTGATTGCAAAAATCCTCTATTCTTGTTCCACAGAAAATCCTAGAGCAATATTGCTAATACTTTTGTCTGTCTTTCCTCCATCAAATGCTATGCCCTTGGCTGGTTATTCTGCATAGAGACTCTACCACTTGGCCTTTAGGTTGTGTCTTTTTCGGGTCCCTCAAATCCTCAGTCATAGCTAAAACTCCAACCTTTTAAAGCACAGCTTATTCACATCTTGGGTGCGTTCTAAGTCTATAACCTGCATCTCCCACAGATACATGAACTTACAACAATACTTAATACTTAACAGTACAATAATATTAAATGAGCCTGGAAAGGGAGAACTGGAACAGAGAACAAGATGACAGAAACTTTTCAGACAGGCTTTGAGTTTGATGATGACATCACGCACACACACACACACGCACACACACACGCACACTAAAAAGTAAAGGATGATAAGACTAAAGCCAGAAGTCCAGAGGCAGAGCTTGAGGCAGGATTATGCTGCTTACACAAGTCTTGGTAGCTGGGAGAGGAGAATACCAACAGGTTGTGTGTGTCTCCTGTGAGAGGAACCATGCAAGATACATGAGTCATGAGAAAGAATTTTGAGGCCATCTTGCTCATGGTCTACTGTAGTAACTTAACAATGAGAAAATGGAGGCCCAATAAAGATCATTTCTCCAAAGCCAGAGTGGATCAGAGCTAAAATTAGAATAGCCAGGACTCTAAGTCTCCAAGTGATGTCAAGTTCCATTGTCACAGGTGCCACAGACTGCTCTGGCAATTGCTACCAGGTCGTACTATTGCCTTGGTCATTGCTGTATGTTGATAGTTGCAGCTGCCCCAAGATCATTTTCTGTGTCTTGTAAATTTGCTGAGGGTTGCAAGTGTGGGAAGAGCTGTCCAGTCATCCTGGGAACTTTGTGAGGGCTGAAGATCTCAGGGCAGCACAGATTTACCTGGCATATCTCCCTGCACCATTATCGAAGGAAGCAGGAAAAGAGCTAGTGGGGTGATGGCGAATTCTCTGGATCTTTTTTTCTCATATCGCAGTGAGCCGAAAAACCAGAGGTGCTGGAGAATCCTGAGACCCCCCTTGACTTTTGGGTAGACTGAAACAAAAACTAGACCCATGATGCATGAAAAATTGCCTGTACCAGGCCAGCTCGGCCTGTAGCCAGCAGGGCCGGGCTGTTCATGTTTCAGAAACAAGGGCAATGATATCCATGGAATCCCACAGCAGAGGAAGCGCGGCTCCAGCCTACTGCGTAAGTTACACTCCACGGCTTCTTCAGAGACAACACAAACCCGCTGTGGTCACTTGACCTCCATCTGTGGCTTTCCCACCAGGAGTTGGCCCACATTTACCAACCATATTCCCAGGGGCCCAGTAACCGCTTTCGGTCTCCATCATTTGTGAGAAGCTTCCTATGGGAATCCTAGTCTTCACCATCATCTTCCTTAGTGTGGCTGTGTAACCTGTGTCAGACTGTCCTGAACAAGATGCCTTTGTACCCTCTGAACTTTACGAAATTCAAACACAGCGCAGGCATGGACTTAGGGTTCTCCCCTGTCAGCCTTATTGCTGTTCCTTGGCCTCTGCAATGAGGTCTTTACATGTGTGGCCTTTCAGGACGGGGGGGGGCACAGTACAGCAGCAGCAGGTACCTCCGTGACAATGACAAACAAGGAAGGTGTCAAGAGGGATTGTTCAAACAAACAGTTGTATGCTTGCGAGTACAGCTTGAAGACCTCAGATCTTTCTCTCTCCCTCTGATTTTTCTTTCCCCTTCCTCTGCAACAGAAGATTAAGTTTGCTGTGAATATGAGCTGATGAAAAGAATTCAAATAGTACTTTGAATAGGACCCCAGTCAGACCACAGGAGAGCTACAAATTGCTTTTGGAGACACCAGTCTCCTTTGCAGAGAGCGAACATTAAACCCACATATCTTCTTTCTATAAGGTACTAACTTGTAAATTAACCTTTAATGGTGTATAAATGATGTTCTGAAAGAACTGCTTATGCAGCTATATTTATGATCTAGAAAATTGCAAATATTTACAAGATTATAGGTGTTAATGGTCTGTCAAAAATGTTTGTATATTGTACATACATTAAACCCCGGGTTCAGACCACCCTGGTATAAAAGACCACCACTCTCTAGTCCCATATAGTGTTTCACTTTGATTCCATATATGCCAATCCTTATAATTAGCCTGCTCCCTAATATAGATCAAGTCTACTTTATAGGGAATTCTCCCAATCGTTTTCATTTCATTTAAATCCAGTACCCAGGAGGCCTGTGCAAACTGTTTGCTAAATGGTCCAGGATGGCCAATTGATCTTATGTCAGCGGGGCCCTGTGAACTTGTCCTTCTTGTTTCAGAGCGGGCCCCACTGGAGGGCCGGAGCGCCCCTTGTTTGATGGCTTTCCGGAAATAAAATTAAGCAGATCTGTGAGCTTCCAGGTCCTGCTTCTCTGCTGATGCTTGGTCATTGAAATCCTAAAAGTACAGAAGCCACAGGCATAATTCATTTCAAAAGCTCTTGCTCATTAAAGCAGCACTTAACCAATGCTGACGACAACCAAGGTAGACAACAATGGTGAGGACTGAAGACAGAGGAAAAGAAATCTCTTTTTCTCTCACAAATGTGACTTACAATGGTGGCCCTTGTGACTTGTGTTTCTCTGAAGGAGCTTGCGTCTTGCTCTCTTGCTGTTCCACGTGAGGGTATGACGGGAAGAAAAACAAAAAGGTCACTGGTCCTTTTGAAATGGTTGCCCTCATCTCGGTTTATTATCTCATTTGCACATTTTCATTAATGTCAAAGTGTTTCTAAGGGCTGTCTGGAGATGATAGTTCCCCAGGCATTTGCTAACACTGTCTGCTTTATAGAAATTCACAGAGCAACCTCATTGGAAAATGTTAAGGAAGCTGCCTTCCCACATAGCTCTACGGATGCTCAAAGGCCAAGAGAGAAAAAAGGATAATACTGAAATCTTCATTTCTTATAGTTCTTCAAATAATAGCTGCTTCCTCACACCAACTCCACACCCCATCCTCACAAACACAGCAGTAATAGCATCAAACCAATTTTTGTTTAAGCCCTTTAATAACCAGCCTCTACCATGCATGCTTACTTTCTTGAAAACAAACTGGGTGCTTGCAAGGTTGTGGTGAATTTGAAATCATTGAGGGCTCAGCTGGTCCCAAATGAGATGAAGGGGAGGGGCTGATGGGCAATTAAGTAGTCAAATAAGGGACGGAGAGAAAGTGGCTTCATCAAGGATCTTTCACTGCTGGGGATGGGAGTGATTCTCAAAGATTCTACCTCTTTTGACGTGCTTAGCATTTGAGGTAGTTTTGTTGAAATGATGTTAGGATTCTTGGTGGGCTCTGAGTCAGGGAATTTCCTGGTGCTCTCCTGGACATCTGTTTACCTTGAAAGGTTACAAGTTTGTAATGCCTGAGTTACAAATTCTCTCTCTGGGCCCCTACCTGTTTTTGCATTAAGACAAATGGGTAACTGGAAATGGGGTTCTCTGGGAGTGTACCTACAAGGTTAGCAACTCTCGTGGGGTTACAGAGGCAACGTGACCCAGGAGAGAACTCACTTTAATTCATGTTTATAGGCTGTGGACAGAATGTATTCAAGGTGGGTCTTTTTAAAAAAGTCTTATTTATTATTTATTATTATTTTTTATTTAATTGGTGTTTTGCCTGTAGGTATGTCTGTATGAATATGTCATATCCCCTGGAACTGGAGTTCCAAACAGTTATGAATGCCATGTAGGTTTTGGGAATTGAACCCAGGTCCTCTGGAAGAACAGCCAGTGCTCTTAACTGCTGAGCCATCTCTCTGCTCCCCCACAAGGTGGTTCTTTTTTATGGTAGTTTTTAAAATCATTGTTTATTATTCTCCAAATGAGGAAATTCCTTCTTATAATTGCTTGTGGTATACAGACAAGATAGTTCAAAATCCGGTATCTGCATGAAAAGAGGGACAACAGACCTATGAGGGGGACAAAGGGAAGCCCCCCCCCCCAGCTTTGAAGTTGGTGCTTTGTTCAGGGGTCACTGCTTGCTCTACTCAAGTGCCAAATGAGTAAATAGGAAAACAAACAAGAAGATGAAGGGAGACTTGAATAAGAGACAGATCCCGGTCTCTGTACCTTGATCCAGGAAAGTAAGGGGTCAAACAACCAAATGCAGTTGCTTATTCACGAAGGGTCCTCTTTTGTGACAAAAACTAGAGAGACAGGGGAGGTTATTTGGAGCCTGGATGGTCCCTGGAGATCTTTAGAGAGATGGTTGGAGCAGTCACACACAGCCTCTCTCCTTTCCATGGTGAGGTTGCTGGGGTCCGGGAGGAATTTGTCAATTGTTTCAAACTATTCCTTTTAACATTACGGGCTTTGGCAAAACCCCAGGTAATTCCTTACCAAGTGGCTTCCACCGCCCCTCCCTCATTTTCATTCCCGTGTGTATTTCAAGTGTAATCCGCATGTCCCTGACTCATTTACACTCAAATCGTCAAAAAAAAAAAATGTTGGTTAGGGTGAATCGGTTGATGCCCAAGGAGGAAGGACTGTGCCCCTTTAAAAGAGATGTTAGAGGCCATTTCCCAATGCCGCTGTTTGCCAAGCACAGTTCAAAGTAAATCCATCCCCTCTGCTCCCAGGCTCTCCCCACCCCATCACCCATTTTTTTTTTTTAATCATATTAGAAAAGGAAATTCCAAGGAACACTAAGTCTGGGGAAATTCTTCATTCCATCCTCCCGCCTTTAAAAACCGTTTTTAAGGGAAATCTAATCCATATGCTTCTGATTCATTTACACTTAAATCATTAAAATGTTGTTTTGAACGAGCGTCTCGGTGAGCAGGAATGACCCTAAGCCTCCTTTTGTCATTATTTCTTCAGGCTCCTTTCTCCAAAACAGGAAGCCACGTTGGGAAAAATCAAATACCTAGAAGTTTAAATTTGGCATGATCAGCTCGAGGCTGCCATGGCTCAGATAAATCTAGTCTTGATTGTCTTCCCAGAGGGCACAGCGCAGGACTCTGCTTGTATGGTGGGTGAATACTCATAATTGCACATAATCAGCTAAAATGCATCGGCAAGTTGCTTCCTTTGAGTAATTTGAATGGTGTGTGTGTGTGTGTGTGTGTTTACAAAATCTTCTGATCATCACTATACTTGCTAGTGAGGTGGGATTTTCAAAGAATCCGTATGCTGAGAGGAATGAGAGGACTAACCTGAGAGGTTACAGTTGCCACCGCATGCTTGAAAGCCATACGGGAGTATGTTAACTAGTCCTGGATAACCACTAGCTAAAATCATTGAACCCATGTTGGGCTTCCTGGTGTAGCAACTGCTGCTGTTTCTGTCTCTCCATCCTCTGTGATGATGGAACTCCATCATCTACTCTCTCTCTCTTTCTCTCTCATCTTTTCTGTTTGTCTTTCTGGAGTCTAATGGTATAAAGTCCACCATGATTACCTTCTTCCTCCATTTCCCAGAAGAAGAAGAAGAAGAAGAAGAAGAAGAAGAAGAAGAAGAAGAAGAAGAAGAAGCAGAAGAAGAAGAAGAAGAAGAAGAAGAAGAAGAAGAAGAAGAAGAAGAAGAAGAAGCAGAGAAGCAGCAAGGCTAGACTTTCCCTATCAGTGGACTCTGGGAGGAGCATGGGAGGAGAAGAGGGAGAGAGGGCGGGATTGGGAGGGGATGAGGGAGAGGGCTACAGCTGGGATTCAAAGTGAATAAATTGTAATAAATAAAAAAATAAAAACAACATAAAAAGACGACACTGGATATTGGATATTGACAACTGGACCTCAAAGCCATGTCTTTGTGTCACAATGATCAAAACTCAGAGACTTTTATGCAGAGATCTGTTGTATACATCAGTCTTCCTCCTTGAAGCGGTCTTCATGAAGTGGGCTGTGCTGCTCTGATTGCGCAAGTGTAAACATGATGACTTTGATTGAGGCCACAGAGGGTTAAGATGAACTTGCATGTGGGTCTTGTGCTGAAGGACAGAGGTTGACATAAACACTGTATAGTGTAGCAGGGTCTATCCTGGATGTCAATAGTGGGTGATTATAGACATGTTACTTTCCTGTGCCAATTTTTCAATGGCGGGGATAATTCTCGTAGCCATTGACAGACCTCATCTGAAGGTGACCTAAGACACTCTGTGTAACAGTGTCTAAATAGAACAGGCACTCAACAAATCACAGCTAACCATTTTCTGTCCTCTAAAAAAAATGAACACTCTTTGTCTCAAACACTTGGGACATTTAATGGAGACAAAAGAACATTCCTATCATTTTATGGATGAAGAAGCTGGCAGTAGCTCTATTGGAAGACAGTTTGTGGATGTCCTGCATCTACCTGTTCCCAACTATAGACCTGCCCAAGGGTACACAGGCTACTTACGCAGCTGATTCTCCCACACAAACCGCATGGTTCCCACACAGAATCCGCAGTAAGATGCATCCTTACATGCTGTGACAATGGGAATGCAAAGTGGAGACACTGAAAGAGGATGCACAGCATGACAGCCATCACTCCCAGTTGCCTCGCCTCTGCTGCTCTCTAAAATACAGTTGTCATGCCATTAAGGGACATTAACATTTATAATTTAGACCATGGGTTGTGAAAGTTTCTGAAAGTTCACCTATCAGGTGAGGACATCTGAAACCCATTACAGTTGTGGAATGGAAATTTCATGGAGAATCAAAACGCTCTATCAATTTAATAAAAGCATCATGTGCGCCTGAGCATGGAGGTAAGAGAGAGCAAGTCTGCGTGGCCTTCCTTCCCTGGCTCGGCTCTTCTTATTCTGAAACCTTACACCTCTGAGAATGGAGCCCCTCTCAGCCCTGTCACCAGCCAGTGTGTCACAGAAGCTGTTGCCCTCGTCTATGTGGTCTTAGGGCTGCGGTGGGGAAGTTCACACTGAGGTCTGGCAGAGTGTCTGAACTGGAAGAGGGCAAGTATCTGGCAGGGTGCTCTTAGAAGAGGGGCAAAGGCTGACGAGAGGCAAAGACTTCTTAGGTGACCTAACAAGGAATGCTTCCATTTTGATGCCAGAATCCTCTACCCAAGCTTCAAATATTGCTTGGCGAAATCCTGTGGCAACCTGTTTTCTACATCCAGGGTGACACATCCTTTAAAATTAATTTCTTGACTTGTCCAAAGGAAACCAAGGCTCTGCCCAGTTCTCTGGTGCCAAACATCTGGATGAAGGCTGGAGGAGGGAGTCCCCTGAATAGGCCTCACGTCCTCGTTTTCTTGTGGCCTGCAGGGTCAGTGGCTACAAAATGAACAAGAGTTACAGGAGGGCATGGTCTAGGAGAGCAGCTGAGGGCAGAGAGTGAGATTTCCTACACTGTTGGGAAATACTCCCGCCGTGTCATCTGGGCGTCTGCACGCTCTGGGCATGTGGAATCTAGCTTTGTTTTCCAGATTCTTGAACATGGCGAGGGCTGTTCGTGTTTAAGGGCCAGCCAATACCTAGCATATTGATGTGATTTTGTTGTTGAAAGTTCCATCTGCAGCCAGAGGGACAACGATGGCGATGCCTGCAGGGCCTCCTTTATGAGAAAGGGTGTCTCCACCCCTCGTTCCATTATTCCACCATCAGCATCACTGCCATCATTATCATTATCATCCCCACCACTACCACCATCATCACATTTATTATCATCACCAACATAATCAATTAAGTCCTTACTGTATCCAGGCACCATGCAAAGATATATTTCTAATCATTTCATTTAACTTCTAATAGCCCCTTGAGGTTGGTCATACTACAGTATCCTATTTATCAGGAACCCAGGGTAATTGAATTGGCCAAGTTCACAAACATAGCAAAGGGGCAGATCTAGTAATTGACTCACAGCCTATAATGTAGGCCAATGTGAGTTAGACAATCCAGGCCTACGGTGAATGAATGGAGGAAGGAATAAATTAGCACGTAATAGCAAAGGCCTAACTTGACTCACTTTAGGGACCCTTGATCATTTTGGGAGAGAATAGTATTTGGCAAAAGATGTAGACTTGGATTTGAATTCCAGATAAGGTGCATGCTGGCCTTAGGCTGGTAGTGTTTCAGACTTAAAGGTCGCAGCCTGAGCCTTAACAAACTGGGTTTGGCCACCCATTCTCCATATGAAAATTAAAATGGCCAAACCAATAGTAAAAAGCACAAAAAGAGATTTATTCATTGTGACCATGTTGGGAAGAGGGACAAAGAAATTCAGCAATGCTCCCACAAGTGGCTCTTTTAATTGGCTTATTGGGAGCTGGTGGCCAAACCTAACAAGCTAAGACCCTAATTCTAACTAATTAACTATGAATGTAATTTTTTACCTATTAAAGTGGGAATGTGATAGGCTTCTGTCCTGTTTCCTGTTTTCTCCCTCTTCTGATGTCCATCCCCTTTGCCTTTCTGAATGGGGAATAAGCATCTTAGCCAGAGTCCTCCTTCTTGATTAGTTTCTTTAGGTATACAGATTTTAGTATGTTTATCCTATATTATATATCTAATATCCACTTATGAGTGAGTATATACCCTGTGTGTCTTTCTGCTCCTAGGATACCTCACTCAGGATGATCTTTTCCAGTTCCCACCATTTGCCTGCAAATTTTACGATTTCCTTGTTTTTATTGCTGAGTAATATTCCATTGTGTAGATGTACCACAGTTTCTGTATCCATTCCTCAACTGAGGGGCATCTGGGATGTTTCCAGCTTCTGGCTATAACAAATAAAGCTGCTACAAACATGGTTGAACAAATTTCCTTGTTGTGTACTTTAGCACATTTTTGATATATGCCTAGGAGTAGTATAGCTGGATTTTGAGGAAGCCCTATTTCTAATTGTCTGAGAAAGCACCAAATTGATTTCCAAAGTGGTTATACAAGTTTACATTCCCACCAGCAGTGGAGTAGTGTTCCCCTTTCTTCACATCCTCTCCAGCATGTGTTGTCACTTGAGTTTTTGATCTTAGCCATTCTAATGGGTGTAAGGTGAAATCTCAGGGTCATTTTGATTTGCATCTCTCTGATGACTAAGGATGTCAAACATTTCTTTAAGTGTTTCTCTGCCATTTGATATTCCTCTGCTGAGAATTCTCTATTTAGCTCTGTGCCTCATTTTTAAATTGGATTACTTGGTTTGTATATATCTAAAGAACTTAAGTTCTTTGTCAGATATAGGGTTGGTAAAGATCCTTTTCCAATCTGTAGGCTGTCGTTTTGTTCTGATGACAGTGTCCTTTGCTTTACAGAAGCTTTTCAGTTTCATGAGGTTCCACTTATAGATTGTTGATCTTAGAGCCTGTGCTGTTGGTTTTCTATTCAGGAAGTTGTCTCCTGTGCCAATGAGTTCAAGGCTCTTCCCTACTTTTTCTTCTAACAGGTTTCTTCTGGTTTTATGTAGAGGTCTTTGATCCACTTGGACTTTAGTTTTGTGCAGGGTGATAAATATGGATCTATTTGCATTTTTCTACATGTAGACATCCCGTTAGACCAGCACAATTTGTTGAAGATGCTATCTTTTTTCCATTGTACTGTTTTGGCTTCTTTGTAAAAAATCAGTATCCATAAATGTGTGGGTTTATTTCTGGATCTTCTATTTGATTCCATTGATTCTCCAGACTGTTTCTCTGCCAGTACCATGCAGTTTTTTTTATCACTTCCCTCTGGGAGGAGGGGTGCAGCCTTGCCAGGCCACAGAGGAAGACAATGCAGCTAGTCCTGATGAGACCTGCTAGGCTAGGGTCAGATAGAAGGGGAGGATGTCCTCCCCTATCAGTGGACTAGGGGAAGGACATAGGTAGGGAGAAGAGGAAGGGAGGGTGGGATTGGGAGGAGATCAGGGAGGGATCTACAGCTGGGATACAAAGTGAATACGTTGCAATAAATAATAAATAAAAAAAATTTAAAAAGGAAAGAAATCATTATTCTATAGTTCACCAATAGTAGATTAAAGTCAATGCCACCTTTCTTCTCAATAACATGGTTTGACGTGAGTCCATAAAAATGATTACATTAAACTCTCATCAGGTTGTCCTCAGATCCGCTCTAGTAGTTTTAGTGTGCAATGCTGGCCCCTGAAGGCACTTAGAAGGCAGACACCACCACTTTGCTCATGGTACTTTTTTCTTTCTCTAGCAAATGATGAATTTTTAATTTTTCTCCACAGAAACACGGATTTCATGAGTTCCTCATATTAGATCATGGAGGCTTAAATAGTAACAAGAAGATGTGATGATGGTCCCTGAGTGTTTAGATCCGATAGGCTTGGATGGTCTAAATCTTAACACACACTATCCCTGTGAGAGGTAGACCCTTTTCAAAGCCTGATTGTGTTACACTGCCACAGTGTTTGTGTGCGTGTGTGTGTGTGTGTGTGTGTGTGTGTGTGTGAGTGTGTTCAGAAACCTGTTTATCACAAAGATTATTGCTTCCTCTTTACCTGAGGCAAGGGAGTAATGGCATACTGGGGACTTCGCTCAGTCTCAGCTGGTAAAGCAGGTGTTCACATGGTCAGGTCATCAGAGCAACTCTGTGACCTTCCATGGATAAAATCTGCATATAGGTCATGAAACATTGTGTATGGATCATAGCTTTAAAACCAGTGAGAGCAGTTATACTCTGTACTTGATTAGATACTGGAATGGTTCCGGATATTATACGGGAACAATCAACTGTGTTAAGGGTGGGACCAGGCAGATGTTCAGAAACTCAACATACAGAAGAATTGGTTCCTTTGCCATTGTTCTTCTGAACCATTCATAGCATACGTTCTCCTGAAACATTCTTTAATAGAAGACTATAAAGGTGGCATTAGAAGAAAAAAGTACCTCCTTGTATTTATATTCCATGTCCATAAGAATACGCATGGTCTTCCCAGCCTTGAGCATCCCACTGCTCAATGTGAACTAAGAACTCTAGGGGTACTACTCCATAAGCTTGGACAGAAATGTAAAGATACTTATGGAAATGCCCAGTAGACATTATTAGGCCGCACTATACGATTCCAATTGCTTTATTTAACTTTTCATTACTGTGATGTGACACCTGGCAGAAGCAATGTTAAGAGAGGAAAGACTTATATATGTTTATTGTTGGAGTGTCCAACCCATCATGGCAGAATGGCATGGCAGCTGGTGTGGCAGGAGCTCTGTGGGAAGCTTGCCCATATCTCAGCACACCAGGAGGCGGAGTGCTCTAAATAGAACGAGGAACAGATGTCACCTCCCAGGTACATCCTCCATCCCCTCCTCACCCAGTGTCCCACCTCACCTCAGCTGCCTGTATCATTCTCAAAGGTCCCACAGCGTCCCCATACAGCACCAACCTCTGGAGATCAAATGTTCAAACACAGAAGTCTTTGGGCTGCACATTCAAACATAACATAGTTCAGAACAGAACCTGGGCTCTGGGTGCTGTATATCTGGTCCTCAGACAAAGCCGCATGGTCCGTGAACTACGTGCTTGGATCCTAGATCTTTGGCCTCTGGTCCCTATGCTGTTGTTAACTCTGACATCTCATTCTCACGGGTAGGTAGAATAGCTCAGGAATAGCCATGTCAAGATCTGCCTTTAGGTCCAGAGAAGTCTTGAATTTTCTAAGGACCCTCGGGAGAAATATCACTGGGTCCCCATTTTCCCAAGTGTGGAGACGCTTCTGACCTGATGCCTTCCAGGGGCTGGATTTCTTTCTGCATCCTTGTCACTAGAAGTCACACTGATCAGTGGCCGAATTTTAGCACCTGTTTAGAGTGTTATGGCTATGTTTGGTTTACCAAATCCATCTATTATCTAATTTTTCTCACTCCTCCTTCTCACCCTAGATTCTTTTAATTATTTTCTGTGACTGTATATTTTTATGTTACGTTGTGCATTTTAATTTAAAAATGCTCTGAAGAAGCGAGAGGAAACAAGTACAGATGGCCTAGAAAATGCATTTAGATAGCTCAGTTGCATAGTTAATGTCTTTGTCTTTTCTCTAATGAGAAGACGATCCTGCCAAAAGCCTGGTTTCTGTTTTCACCATTGGCTAGGTGTGTAACTTTACATGGAGGCCTTAATCATCTCCAGGGAACAGTAGTAATCTGTGGGTTGGTTTATGGAGTGAAGAAGTGGAAAGCGATGTTTGTTGAGGTCCTTTTCATTAGCGAAGGCCTTAGACATTCAAAGACATTGAGTTCCCCGTGCTAATGTCATCACCCATGGGTGAATCTGAATGTCAGGTAGTAGCGGCTTGTAGGGTTTTTCAGATAAGCCAGGCACAGGAAAATACCTGGTAGCAAATTGCTGTGAGCCAACTTAGTACCTTTCTAAAAAGAGTTTAAAATCTAAGGGGAATTCCTGGAATTCATTCTCCTCCATAGCTGAGAGTCAGAGGGAGACAAAGAGGCCATCGGGGTGAGGGAGTCCATAAAAATAAATGCTTGCTGAACACCCAGTAAGCTCCTCAGTGGAGAAAGGAATGAATGTAGGAATATATTCTTGCATGGATTTTCCAGTTTAGGATTCTTCCCTGTGTACCTGTAGAGTCTATAAGAAGCTAAAAGTAATCATCATGCTACCAATTATTCCTGTTTCTCTTCCTCAGATTTTCCCGTCTTCCTCCTCTTTCCCCTTTTCTTCCTCTTTGTCTTCCTCCGTATCCCTACTTCCCTTCTTTCCTCTCAACTACATGGGTTGAATATGGAAAAATGATCTGGAAATTTGAAAAAAAAATGGCACAAACCCTTTGAGCAGTGAGAGGTCAATATTCCTTGTTAATTTCTTAAAAAAAACATTTATTGATTCAGATGGTGTGTGTGTGAGAGAGAAAGAGAGAGAGAATGAGAGACGGTATATGTGTGGAGATCAGAGAACAACTGGTAAGATTCTCTCCTTCTACAATGCGGCTTCTGGGAACCCAACTCTCAGGTCATCAGTCTGGTGGCTGCTGCCTCACCTGCTAACTTCTTAGCAAAGGACACTGCTGATTTACAAGCAACTAAGTCAAGAATTGGCTTCACTAGGGTAGAACCTGCTCCCCTGAAGAGATTTCGTTTAAAAACTACACACTTAAATCAGATTTCATTTGTTACTTGACTCACTGAGTCATTGATTGTGTCTCCAGCAGCCCCTCTGATGAACTACAGCGGAATGCTCTTACGCCTTTGCAAAGCTGTATAAAGTTCCCACAGCAAATACAGTTCTTTCCCAATGAAAGAAACCCACAGCAAATACAGTTGACCTTTCTTTGGAGTAATACCGAATACACCTTTTAAATATTACTAATAAGAAGACTATCTTTTGTAACTCACAAGATTGTATGTGGCTGTTGCAATTTCATCTCCCTTTTGGAAAGTCCAACACTTCAAGAAACTAAATGATGTGACCGTTTCCTACTTTCCTTTGTGGGAACAACCATTCAAATGATTTAGACATAGTAAAGCCTTGGGTGTTAATCAGTAGTAGCCATGATATTTTAAGTATCTGAGCATGCCTGATTGTCTTTTGTAGTGAGGAAGTTGGAAAGCTTAGATTGCTCATATTTTTCCATCAGTGGTTAGCTTGATGAAGACAAGTCACTAAATCTCTTAGGGTGTGCCTTCCCCTCTCAGTGGAGAAATTAACTAGGTCTAACTCATAGACCTAGTTAAGAATTTTGTGGGAAGAACTTTGTATTGATTCACTATTTTGGACACAATGCAGCACTTCCTAGATTAATGAGATGGTAATTATGCTTGCATTTCTAGTGACAGCATGTCCATTTAAGAAAAACAAATCCATGGCGTTTGCACCACAGTCTCTTTCTCTTATTGTGCCCTCGAAGTTCTATGAGCTGAGACTTGGTTTCAGGGTTTATGACTATTTCAACAGTTCATACACCCCATGAAAGTGATTTGTCATGCATTTTGTGTATATGCATATATGTAAGTATTCATAGGTGTGTGGGGAGTTTCATGTGTGTGTGTTTACATGAAGGAGCCAGAGGACAACCTTAGGTGTTTAAGTGGCATCTACATTTTTTTTTTGTTTGTTTTGAGACAGGGTTTCTCAGTGGCATAGAGATTTCCAGTAGCTAGCAAAGCCCGCCAGAGACCTTCTTGATTCTGCTCACCCAGTGCTGGGGTTGCATGCACGCGTGCTCCCACACCCAGCATTTTTACATGTGTTCTAGAGACCAAGCTCAGGTCTTTGTGTTTGGGTGGCAAGCACTTCGCCATCTGAGCCATGCGTTTTGAGGTAGGAAAAACTATAACACCGTGGAGGGGATGTTTAATGTCACTGTGCCCCAACACTGTCTGGGTTCTAAAGAAGGATTACAATTGGGGTGGGGAGGTTCAAAGCCAAAGCTTTCAGGAAAAACAGGGACCTACTGAGGATGCATAGCTCATGCTATCTTTTCTCTTCTATCTTTTATGCAAACAATGGGCTCCTGTTCCTTTGAAGATGTGGAAGGGAGTACAGTACAATGGGGGCAAACTGTAAAA
Organism: Meriones unguiculatus; assembly: GCF_030254825.1. NCBI lineage: Eukaryota > Metazoa > Chordata > Mammalia > Rodentia > Muridae > Meriones > Meriones unguiculatus. The sequence goes on along the minus strand of NC_083355.1, from coordinate 31,182,782 downwards.
TCATCCCAGAAAAGTACCCCAATTTGAGGAAAGTGCTAGCCATGATGTAGCAGGAGATCCAGAAACCTTGGTAACATCCTCAGCAATTAACTTTCAACGAGGGAATCGGGGCAGCTGATTTTCTTAAGGAAGAAGAAAGCAAAGTCTACCTGTTGGTTCTTTTTTCCTGAAAAGCCACTGAGGCCAATGTCCCGCCCTGAGGTCGAATGACCTCTGCTTTTAGCCACCATGGGCCTCTAGGCTTCATTTTGAAACCTCTATCTTAGTGTGCTGCGCCTGTGGGAACGCTCAGTGCTTTAATGGCTGGGCTTTTGGAAGCCTAGCTATCTATTTGTGGCAAATGTGTCCAACCTTCGTCCCTGTTTAGACTGACTTGGCTAGTCCGGGCCTTCTGTTTTTCCATGTGAGGTTTAGATTCCATTTGTCAAGTTCCAAGAATCACCCTACTGGGATGTGGAATGGGTTTTCTTTGAATTACCAGCTGAGGTAAGCTTTTACCATTTTGAGACTTCCTGTACACAACAAATAGGGCACATCTGTCGTTTATCTGGATCTGGTTTCACGATCTTGAACAATGTCTTCTTCCAGGGTCTCAGCACTCGGGATATATTTAGCTGTGGGTCAGCGGCTTGCTTTGGTGCTCCGTGTTCTCCCAGGCGGCCTCGGGATGAGTTGGGAATTTCCAGCTCCTTCCCAGGCTGTTCACACATAGGAGTGTTCTCTTCACTACCATCCTGTCTATCCTCCGGCCTTCGGGTCAGCTGCTACGGTGTTCACTCACTTGACAGTGGACAGCTCTCCCTCAGGGGCTCCACTCCCCACCCTCTTACTCATGCTTTCTGGGATGGCCTTCTAAGAAAACCACATGGCTTTCATCTTTGTCTCAGGGGCCACTTCTGAGGCAACTGTGACAAGCGTTAAATTGATTTCCAAGTCAAATGTAATAAAATGAGTTCTCAGAACCTAACTGCAAAAGTCTTCCACTTGGGATGATCTCTGGGGAGGGCCTTCTTGAGGAGAAGGGCCTGGCTTTGGGCTTAGATTGTTGAATTTTAACTCCTTTCATTGCACTGTCTGCTCTCTATCAACTTCTGCCTTCTACCTACATCAAAACAATCTTTCATGCCTTGGAAAGCTGCTCTGGTTATTAAATGTTGTGTTAAATTTTATATTCATTTGACAAGTATTTATTTCTTCAGGCATAACATATGTAAGGAACATGGTTAAGTGGCTGGCCCAGATTGCTGTGACACATGGAACTATGTTTTTTTTTTTTGTGTGTGTGTGTGTTGTTGTTGTTTGTTTATTATTTTTTGGGTGTGTGTGTGTGTACTGATGAATAAGAGGGAGAGGAAATTCTGGAAGGCTGGTGACAGGCTAGTGGCATTGGGAGAGAGGCATCTATACCTGTCCTTATGCTTATGGGTGTTGTCTACTAGCTAGGATTCGGTGTAGGTAGTAGCTGCATAGCCTTGTCAGTGCCCCTGGGTCTGTCTGAGGATGGAAATCATGCCTTCTACCAAAAGACTGGGTTAGGAGTGAGTGGAGATGTGGGTAGAAAGGGAGGGTCTATAATCCTATGATTACTGGCGTGACCTGCCAAACCCTGATCTTAACAGTCAATTTCTTCTGTAGACTGCCACGTTATTTACAAGATTAAACCAGGCAACTGGGAAAGTGTGTGTGTGTTGGGGGCGGGGGGGATGTATAAAATCTAGTTTAGTTCCCAACACAGAATAAATACTTTTTATTTATAATAATAGTGGCATCGACTGCTGTGGGAAAACTGTTTGATGCATCTGATAGATGTAACCCAGTGATACTTCAGCTACTGAGGCTCAGTGGCAGCTATGGAGCATTTCTAGGTTCTTGGGTCCTGGAACAAGGAACTAGGCAGAAAAATAGCAGAGAGTAGCAGAAGCAGGGACAGTTTATTAGAGAAAAATGCATTGCCGAAGGGAGTGAGAGAGTTCAGCAGCATATGGGGCTCAGCTCCAGAGTTGGGGGCCTTGATGTCTGTCACATTGCTGGGGCCTTTGAGCTCATTTTCACGGTGTGCGCAAGCTGTGTCCTCTGTAGTTTTACCAACAGCCTCATGCATTGCGTTCTCATTAGTATCTTAGCTCTCCACCCAGGGAAGTGAAGTTTCATGTTGGAATGAGTCCTGGTCACCTTCAGACGCACTGGAGCATCTCCGAGGCTGCACTGATGGCCCGGTTTAATTGGAGGATTTCCAGCCTTCCTCGGTGCCAACTGCTGTCTTTCATATGCTAATTTCCTAGCCTTTACTCCAGGCCTTCTGGACCTTACCTTCTGCCTTATTCTCCTGCCTCCTAAGTGTGTGTGTGTGTTTAAAACATGGGATTGAAATATTTATTAAAAAAAAAATCTGTCTTACTTCCACTCTACGTGGTTTGTACATCTAATGTATTATAATGCTCCAACTTCCTTTTTTTATAATCTAATTCAGACTTGTGCCTCACTTTGCCAAATAATTATTTCAAGTATCTTGGTAAGTACTCGGTGATGTAGTAGCAATGCTACTGTCATCTGCAGCTGCTACAGTAGTTTAGCATAGTTTTGCTTGCTGCCACAGTTAGGATCCCAGTTAGGACCCTATTACCTGGTAAAGGGGAAATCTCAACTGAATAGTTGCCTAGGACAGATTAGCTTACGTACATCCATGTCTCTTATACTTTTTTTTAAATTGCTAATTGATGTAGGAGGACTCTGCTCACTATGAGCAGTGCCGTCTCTAGACAGGAGGGTCTGGGCTGTGTGAGCAAGCCAGGGATAGCAAGCCAGTAAGCACTGCTCCTCTGTGGTCTCTGCTTCATACTCCCGCCCTGAGTTCCTGCCTTCGCTTCTTTCAAGGATAGACAGTAACCTGTAAGCAGAACAGCTCTTTCCTTCTCTAGGCCGGTCATGCCATTGACCACAGCAACAAAAAGGCAAACCAGGATGCACGCTGTTCCATAGAAATGAAAGAAAAACGGGAAAAGGGTAGCTGTATTAGCAGCGCTAAACAGAGCTAACAAACAAAGAAACTAGCACAAGCTGAAATTTGCACATCTCTAAGCTCCCTTTGATGTTCTCTCGACAAGTGCTGGTTAACAGTGCGGCATAAAGCTAGGACAAAATTGAAAAGAGTTCTGGAAAGAGTAATTGGTACCTAAAGCGCATAAAATATAAGAAATCAGTGAATGCATAAAAGATGAGATCCAAGTAGAGGTTTTATAATATTCTTCCATTTTTCCCTCATGTAGGACTACCTTTCAGCATTCGTGGATCTGGGTTTTGAATAAACATCAGCGATGCGCCACATTCATCGAAGGTTGCTGCTTATATTTCTAAGAAGTGGACCTGATGCCTGTATCTAAGCTACCAGGCCATGCCCTTTTGCAGCTCTCTCTCTCTGGAACAGAGCTGATAAGAAAACAGCTATGAGATAAGTTTATGGTCCCATCTCGCGCCCTCCTCTCTGCCCTTCTTCATGGAGGCCATGCTGGCTAGACTAGTGAGTGATACGAAGCATGGCCATTCCTCTGAAAATCTGAGTCAGAGACTTTTCTTGTTCTCAGCGTGTCTCTCCCGTCTTGGTAAACTGTGACTATCTCCCCTAATGCAGATCTTCACATTTAAAGGGAAGACTTCCTTCAAGGTCCCATCTTGCCGTGTCCATGTTCCAGAGCTCTGTCTCTACTGATACCCTCCCATGTCAAGGCTGGATTATGGCAGGCTGCTGTGCTGAGGCCTTTTGTCCTAATGAAGATCATTCTGGGTGCTGATTTCATGGTCTGCTTCTTCCCCTGCACTTGATTCTCTCATCTTTTCTTTTTCTAATGTAAAGTATTCTCCTTTTCCCGAAGAAATAACAGTTCAGATGACAGCACTAGTCGCATCATCTAAGTAAAAGCTCTGACTGGAAAATTCCCAATTTTAATCACTTCAAAAACCTTAACATTATTGTTAAAACTATTTGGGCCCCAGCTGCTGTTGTTTTGTTCTTTGAGGTAGTGTCACATGTAGCGTAGGCTGCCCTCAAACTTACTGTAGAGCTGAGGCTGGTCTTGGACCCCTGATCCTCATACCTCAGATTCCTAAGTGCTGGAATTACAGAAAGAACCCATCACACGTGGCCCTGATTGTTTAAAAGACTAAGTCCTTCAACACGTGCATTCTATAGGGGTGGGAACAGAGAAGATTCGTAAAGGAAATCATAAGAAAAAGAAGGCAAGAGGAGCCCGGCAACTCTGTGATACGAGCAGCACCCAGGAACTTCAGTTGGGTCAGTGCCTGTCTCTACCATATTCGTTAGGGTTTGCTTTCCTAGAAGAGAGTACTTTCTTGGAGATACATGTGATGGAGAAAGATTTGCCCCAAAGGGGGTGTAGAGTCAACTTGCAGATACTGCTGATTTTGTCTTCCTCTGCTTAGAGGAGGTGATGGTGGGAACCAGTGCAGAAGAATTGGCACTGATGTGCGCAGGCCTCTGTTGAGACAGGTAGCATGCATGCCAGCGAGGAGACACACTTAGGAAGGAGCTTTTTCACCCTGTTCAGGGAGCAGCCCTACCTGTCCCTTCTCCGACCTTCTACTAAGTTGATGCTGCTGTCCCTTTCTTTACTAAATCACAGAAAAGTTCTCCCACTAAAAGAATCCATAAACATGACTCAGTCCTGTAGCAAAACGACCAAAGCCAGTTGCCAGCACAGCTGCAGCGCCATGTGGAAATTTCAGAATAAAATCTGCCTTCTCGTTTCCTCAGAGAAGCTCTCTTGATCTCGTTTCCTAGCTCCCACTTCTATTTAGTCTTTAATTTAATGACACAATTAAAACAGCCTCCAATGTTTTTCCTTCAAAGCATCAGAAACAAATGGGGTGATTCCCCCCCCCATGCAGATAAAAATAGTATTGCTTTATGGAGTTGATTTGAAATGTTACTGACAGGATTTCGGAGTTTACAAGTGAGATTTGGGCTCTGAAGTGAACATGTAAAGTAAACATGTATATGGTCATAGTTTGCAGTGAAAATTAATTGCTCTCCATTCATAGAGCATACCATGTCACCTTTCCCCATTAAGACCAGAGTAGCCAGTGTGGCAGGATGTTTACTAATGGATGAAGTAGCTCTTTTGAGTATAGATGCCATAGAAACAGACGTGAGCATCGTGTAGGAAGTCAGGGTGAAGAGCCCATGGTGTATTATGAACTACTTATAGAGCACATGAACCCATTCCCCATTGACCAGAGGAGGAAAGCAAGATCATCTCTATAGTCAGCCCAAGGAAGCCTACATCACTGGTTTGTAGCATAATGTGTTAAAAATAGAAATGAGAATTCTCCATAAAGATCCCCTTAGCGTCCTTCCAGTTTCTGCCATAAAGTCCATAAAAAACAACTAGGTAGAAAAGCATGGTAGCGTCCCTCTTGGGACCCCTTCCATGCTTAGGAATTTTTTAAGTCACTTTTCCTTGATAAAGCTACTTCTTTTTCTTTACTTGCTCCTTGTCCATGCTTCTCATTTTTGAGTGCGTGGGACAGTGAATCCAGAAGCCATTGGCTGGGGGCAGCTTTTATGACTGTGATTAGCTGGCACCCTAGTTCTTGGAGTTAGGTCCAGAATGATGTTTTACACACACACACACACACACACACACACACACACACACAATGCCAGAACTGCTTTACAGTTGGTGAACCCTTCATTTTGTGATGGGTTTGCAAAGGGCACAGAATGGCTTGCCTCCCACTAACTCTCATACCGGGCAAAAGCTTATTGAGCAGGACCCTACGAAACATTCCTTTCACAATGTAAGTGTTATTTTTCTTTGGCCGTTCAGCTAAATGTGCATATTGTCAAAATGAGCCACTGAATCAGAACTAAATGTGATTTCTTGGAGTTATACCCAGCCAATTCTAAGGGGTTACAGACAAATAAGCAATCAGAGGGTTGAGTAATTCACATACATACCCAGGATTACTGCAAGCCTCACTTTGGGAAGCACAACAATGAGATTTAAAAACCATTAATTGCCAAGACTACAAAACACATTGAAATTTGAATGGAAAAAAAAATTGGCATTCTGAGAAGTCCCTTTAAGGTAGGACCTTACGAATGTGTCCTAAGGGGCTGCTCTGAGGAGTGAGTTTTGTAGGTAGTAAGTATTTAGAGGCTTGAATGTCACCAAGGGTGGACCCCCTCCCCCTCACAGCACTGGTTAGTGTCCCAGGAAAGGGAAAGCATGGATAATGTTTCTCCTTAGAACAATGGTTCTCAACCTTCCTAATGCTGTGACCCCTTCATACAGTTTCTCAGGTTGTGGTGACCACCCCCCAACCATAAAATTACTTTTGTTGCTGCTTCATAACTGTATTCTTGCTACTGTTATGAATTGTGATGTAAATATCTGATAAGCCACCCCTGCGAAAGGGTCTTTCGATCCCGAGGGGTGTTGAAACCTACAGGTTGAGAGTCACTGTCGCCTTAGAATGTAAGTGTAACTAGGAGTCCAACAAAAGGGCGGAGGGTGGAGTTAGCAATGGTTTGTTGGGGCCTTTGGAGGGAAAGCTCTTTCCATCTGATAAAACACATTTTTAAAAATAGATTTTTCTTTCCTTCTTTTTAAAAATTTCACTCTGTCATGTCATGTCTTGTTTAAAACACTAGGATCTGAGTTGTGCCTCCAGCCCCAAGTGGAGACAGTAGAAATAGATGGCAGGATAGAAAGGCAGGGAAAAATGGTAGGGGCAGGGGACAGGGAAGGCGTGCCTCTCTGGAGTCTGGATAAAGCCTCTCATCAGCTGAGAATCAGCAGTTCAGGCACAATTAGCTACATTTGTTGTAAAAGGTGCTGATGTACAGACAACATTCCTGTTAGATCCAAACTGGACTCCACAAATGGCAGTGCTGTTGACAATGTCCTCCACAGAAGGACTCTGACTGCTAAACAAAAGGACCGTTACCGGGTAATCAGAAGCCAAAATGCAGCATTCCTTAAAAAGACACTACCTCCATTTATCTGTCCCCAACTGACTCAGGCAAGGGCATCTAGTTCTCAAGCAATCCCAGCAGCATGTATCAGCTCAAAGCACCCAGCACAAAACCTGCCAAGTTGCTGCCTTCTTGAAGGCAGACAGGCAGTTTGTTTCCCCAATAAAGTTTTCTTTCTGCCCACAGAGTAGTCTAGGGCAGTGGTTTCACTGTGACCCTACTTACAATTCCTTTTATGCAGAGGTATTTCAAGTTAAAAAATGTATAGCGGTGAACCATGCTTAAGGATTGGGGAGGTGTGATCAAGGTGTAGGTTTACCTCTTTCTCAGATAATTCCGGATAATTTTGTAAGCCTATTAAATTTTCTTTACAGTAAACTTATTGAATAACCCTAGTGACCCAGGGCCTGGCTTTTCAGAGGTCCTCTGTACCAGGCCACAGAAGAAGACAACACAGCCATTCCTGATGAGACCTAATTGACTAGGATCAGAAGGAAGGAAAAGAAGTCCTCCCCTATCAGTGGACTTGGGGAGGGGCATGCATGCAGAGGGTGGAGGAAGGGAGGGATTAGGAAGGGAGGAGGGAGAGAACCACGGGGGGGGATACAAAGTGAATGAAGTATAATTAATAAAGAAAAAAAAGAAAATGTAAAAAAAAAAGAAAAGAAATGAAAGCTGTGTAGGCTGCTGCGTGAGCCATGTCTTCAGCTTGTATCCGTAGCCACTGACAGAGGCATGGCATTGTAATCTGCCCTCCAAGTCCTAAGACATCTGGCAAAGAACAAAACCATATCTATGTCCCTTAAAGAGTTGAGCCAAATGGACCTGTCAATCACCTGCTCAGGAAACCCCTGTCTATCTCAGTCTTCAGAACAGCAGTTCTCAACCCGTGGGTCACGACCCTTTGGGGGTCAAACAACCCTTTCACAGGGGTTTCCTAAGACCATCTGCATATCGGATATTTGCCGTTCATTACAGCAACAAAATCACAGTTATGAAGTAGCAATGAAAATAATTCTATGATTGGGGGTCACCACAACATGAGGAACTGTATTAAGAGGTCTAGCATTAGGAAGGTTGAGGGCTACTGCTTTAGAAAATAGTATATAACCTACTGAGGGACCAGGAGTTAGACAGATTTCCTGATAGGTAGACAAATAGGCAGAGGGGCCGTGAGGAGTTAATAAAGATGCTGAACGTCCAAGTTGCCTGACTTCTTTTTCTCCAAGATGGCTAACTTCTTACTCACCCTCCAACCTGAGGAGAAAAATCTGGCACCTTAAGGCAAAAATCTGGCAGGCTTTTTCTCTTGCCAGTCGGGCTGCCCTGATGGAGGGCCAACAAGTTCTGGATCAAAATGTATTTACACTAAAGCTGTGGGCTATCAACCACCTTGTTTTTGTTCAAAGTGGTTACCCCTAAATTAATGAAGGAGGATACTTCATAGACCCTTAAGAAACCTAGTTGTCAAGGACTTCCTGCCACTGAATTTCTCTTCTTTTGAGAAGAGCTTTCTGTATGCCTACTGCATTTTGTGTTTCCTCACCTCTAATCAAAACCTCTCCTTGGTGGCTGATTCTGTCTGTCGTGTTCGATTCTCCCTGCTGCTACCTGTTGTGCTCCAGTTTTCCCGTCTTTTAGTTCTTTAACTGGCAGAGAAAATTAACCTGACCCAGATCCCTAGATGATAACACTCCCTAACCTCTGTCCACTGACTGCTTTCACCCTTGACAGTATGCCATGCATTATACATCATATATATTACATGTAATAAATTATGTTTGTCCTCTCATATTTTATTGTGTGTCTCATCTGCACTAATTTGAAGGAGATCAAGTGGACCCAGGAGTGGGAAATGGAGATTCCTGTGACAACTTGGGGCAAGGTTAGAGGGCTAAGGCAATAAGGCAAGGTTAGGTCAGCTCCTTCCTTTTTTTTTTTTTTTTTTCTCCACAGTCTCCTGTTAGAGTAAGAATCACAGCTGTGCTGAGGTTGTATGGCCAAGTGATTCAGCCCTCACCTGAGGGTGACTCAGTCCACATAGATTCATGAGCTGACTAAGCATTTGCCTTTAGGGCTGAAAGCGCAAATGAGGTGACAAGGTTGTAACTCTCCCTCTGTTTCTTTCAATGTTCTCACTTTTTGGTATCGACAGATATTTTCTCCAAACCAAGCAATCCCCCCTTTCATCACACACTTCTGAATTTTTCAGCATCCAGGTGAAAAAAGGATGCAAACACTGAGCGTGTTGTTCATACATGAAAGAGGATTGCCCTACGAGGTAAGAGCACAGAGACAGAGGTTGCAATAAATCACTGGTAGAAATAACCCAGTGGCTTCCTGGAGGCTGTGGGCAGTGAGAGATCTCTGCACAATAGCATCTGCTGGATACTGGAAAGGCGCAACTGAAATGTGATCTCAAAGTAACATGAAATCCAATCAATTATATTGAGCCACTTTGAAGACAGGGGCTTCTGCATAGAAGAACAGCCTGCAGCCCAAGTAAACGGTCAACGAGCAAGGATGTCGTAGATATTTCTCATCATTGCCTGGGGCATTCCGGTGGATGAGCATGTTAATCTTGAGAGAATAACATACACCTAAGAAGAATAAATGCCTCCAAGTCTCCTGAGCTGCCTGACATCAAACTTTAACTATGATTTAGTATCCACGTAGCTTTTCCTTCAAGGAAAACTCACTAACTGAGCCAACTATGTACATCTATTTAGCATCTGAAAGTTGGCATTTGGGTTATACTCCATCAGTGAACTGGTTCACTGTAGTCCATCCGTCTATGTCTAGTTCCCTTTTGAAATGCACCAGGAATAAACTTTCCAAGCTTGTGAAGACCTCAGATTTAGGTTCCCAGAGGTTGCCCTCCTGTGAGTTGAAGGTGTAGGACATCATGGTGCATTACTTTGAGTCACTGAGACAGTTTCTTTGGGGAACGCGGTGTGTACCAACCACCTTGGGGATGTTATGACAAACATTGTCATATGACCTGTGCCCTTAGTGATGGGGCATGAGTCAGGCGAGTAAAGGCACTTTTGTATTTTATAAGTTAGAGACGCAAATGTACTTCATATTGCAGAGAGTAATAGGCAAGCACACACTATAAATATCTCAACAACTATACACTATTGATTGTTTGTCTGCTCTTAGTTAATCCTATCCAAAGTGATACCTTGGGATGAATCTCAGGCTCAATGACCTTGGGAGTATGAGAAAACAGAGGGAGATGATAAAGAGGGAAAAGTTCAGGAGCTGTAAAAAGCACCAACATCACGAGTCTTGGGAGACAAAGCTGAATCCTTGAACAGGGAGATAAGACTGAACTTTGGGATGATTGAGAACGTTTTTTCCCCATTTTCTATGAAGCTTACTAGCTGGATATGAGACAAGATAGACCTCTGAGATATTCATTCACTGACCTTTCTGATGATTTCCCCAGAAAAGCATAACTTGAAAATTCAATGCTGCTTCTGCTCATGGGTAGTTTTGGCGACAGGCCACACGGATTCCAGTGTGCTGGTTATACCGTATTCCTGTAGAGTTACTTTTCTCCGTGTTTACCTTGCCTCTAATGGGTCCAATAGGCATAATCATCATCTTCCTTTTTAAGTGGTTGATTTTATTGCTTTAAATTGTGTATATGTGCATTGTGTGTGTGTGTGTGTGTGTGTGTGTTCACATGAGTCCAGGTCCCTGCAGAGAACACAAGTGGGGAATGTATGGGTGCTGAACTCAGTTCTCAGCAAGAGCAGCAGGAAATCTTAACCACTGTTCAGCCCTCTGCCTATCTTCTGTACTGACTATACCCACAGAACCACCTCTCCAGCCCCTCGTTCATCTTCTTCACTGACCATCTTCACTAAGCGTGTTAAGCCTCTTAACTAGTGTGTGACAAAGTGCATATGTTGGGCCCAAGTTTTCGGTATTAATGTGCTGAGTGTGGCAGATAATGTAGAGAAGAAAAGCCTGTCACACCCACATTACCCATAGATACTGCATCCTTCCTAGAATCCTATGTGCAATAGTCTATGTGCAACAGTCCTTCGGGCAGAATCTGCCAGCTTTTATTCCTACTTTCTTAGTTCCAAAGCCACTGATTCCAGCCCACAACTCATGTCAGTCTATGGCTGAACTCTGGGGCTTGGTGTATTTATACACACCCATAATCCCAGCCCTCAAAAGACAGAGGCAGGAAGATCATAAGTTTATGGCAAAATCAAAGCAAAATATGAAACAAAAAAAAACCTTCTAAAACAAGGTGCTGAGAAAACACCTTCATAAATAACATCAAAGTAGAGAAGATTAAAAAAAAATAACAAAAACCAAAACCCAAATGAAAAGTTCAAAAACTTAACTGGGAGCAAACTATAAACGTGTCGACAGTAAACATTATAAAAGGAAAATGGAAAACTAGCAACTGGCCAGAGGAAGATATTTGCATATAACAGTCTATAGATTCCAATCCAGAATCGACAGCTTGGTACAAATGCACATAAATAAAATAGTAACTGATGAATAAGGAGCAAAGAACGTGAATAGGTAGGCCACAGAGACAGGAGTGACCAAGTACACCCAAAGATGCTTCAGTGTCTTGGGTGTTAGGGACTTGAAAAGCAGGTAAGACACCATTTTATCTGGCATCTTGAAAACAATTAGGAGTCTAAAAGTAATCTGTTGATTTGGAGAGACAGGCATTTATGTGACATGTTCATGGGAATATGGTTTGGTCAGCCCTCAGAGGGGCAGCTTGGCAATATTGGTAGTATCTCTGAGGTGCATGCCTGAGAGCCCAGCAAGTTCATAACTAGGCATCCTGGAGAGAGTTCTGCTCAGATGCATAATGTCATAGGATGATAATTTCAGCTTTTTTTTTCTTTTTGGCTGGTGTGTATATCTGTGTGTGTCTGTGTGTGTGTGCAAGTGCAGGTGTGTATGTGTGGAGTTCAGGGGACAAGCTCAGGTGTTGGTCCTTGCCTTCAACCTTGCTTGATGCAGTGTCCTTCTTGACCACCACTGTGTGCACCAAGCTGGCTCACAGCGACCTGCCTCTCTCTGTCTCCTTGCTCAATGTTTGAGGGCCGGTCTTGACAGTTGTTTGCTTTCTGTGAATTCTGGGAACTTGAACTCAGGTCTTCCTGTCTGAGCAGCAAGTGCCTCACTCACTTCCTCTCCCTGGGCTGCTTGGCCTGTATTTTAACTGTATAGGTTGTCAATGAGGTAACAGCTCATCAATGGAATAGATAACAGAATGAGTAGCATCATAGTGTGATGTCATCTGTTCTAAAGTTGAGACAGCAAAACTGTCTATTTGAGTTAACCTCAGAAACACCGAATGGACTGACAGGAAATAAATAGTATCTACAAGTTGTTACCATTTTTTTCTTTATTTTATTTTTTTAATATTAGTTACAGTTTATTTACTTTGCATCCTAGCTGTAGCCCCCTCCCTCATTCCCTCCCAACCCCACCCTCCCTCCCTCATCTTCTCCCTGCCCTTCTCTAAGTCCACTGCTAGGGTAGGTCCTCCTCTTCTTCCATCTGACCCTAGCTTCTCAGGTCTCTTCAGGACTGGCTACATTGTCCTCCTCTGTGGCCTAGCAAGGCTGCTCCTTGCTGGAGGGAGGGGAGGTCAAAGAGCCTATCACTTAGTTCATGCCAATGACAGTCCCTCTTCCCCCTCCTAGGGAACCCACTTGGATATTGAGCTACCATGGGATCCATCCGAGCAGGGGTTCTAGGTTATATCCACACATGGTCCTTGTTGGAGAAACAGTCTCAGAAAAGACCCCTGTGCCCAGATATGTTCAGTCCTTGTTGAGCTCCTGTTCTCTCCAGGTCACACTAACACCCCTTTCTTTCATATGATTCCCTGCACTCTGCTCAAGGTTTGGTTATGAGTCTCAGCATCTGCTTTGATACACTGCTGGGTAGAGTCTTTCAGAGGCCCACTGTGGTAGGCTCCTGTCCTGTTACTTGTTTTCTCCTACTTCCAATGTCCATCCCATTTGTCTTTTTTTTAAATTCTTTATTAATTACACTTTATTCACTTTGTATCCCCCTCTGTGGTTCCCTCCCTCCTCCCGTCCCAATCCCTCCCTTCCTCCACCTTCTACATGCATACCCTTCCCCAAGTCCACTGATAGGGGAGGTCTTCTTTTCCTTCCTTCTGATCCTAGTCAATTAGGTCTCATCAGGAATGGCTGTGTTGTCTTCTTCTGTGGCCTGGTACAGAGGACCTCTGAAAAGCTCTGCCCTGCAGACTATCAATGTAGATGCTGAGACTTATGGGCAACCTTTGGGCAGAGTGCAGGGAGTCTTAGGAAAAAAAGTGGGAAACAGTAAGATCTGGAGAGGACAGGAACTCCACAAGGAGAGCAACACAACCAAAAAAATCTGAGCACAGGGGTCTTTCCTGAGACTGATACTCCAACCAAGGACTATGCATGGAGATAACCTAAGAGTCCTGCACAGATGTAGCCCATGGCAGTTCAGTATCCAAGTGGGTTCCATTGTAATAGGAACGGGGACTGTCTATGACATGAACTGATTGGCCTGCTCTTTAATTATCTCCCCCTGAGGAGGAAGCAGCATTACCAGGCCACAGAAGAAGACACTGCAGCCACTCCTGATGAGACCTAATTGTTACCATTTTTAAAGTCCTCAAAGCAATGAAGAATTGGTGGCTGCAGTGTCTTGATAAAGTTTGAATAAACATATAGGATTGTGCGTTTGTTTTTTGAGAATGACTGAGGAAAACAGTATAAGAAGAGGGGCAGATGTAGCTCAATTATACTTATAAGAACTTAATTATTTTTTTAAAAATCTCTTAAAGTTGAAATTATGTTTAAAGACATATTCAGTTGGTAAGAATGCTTGCTATGCTAGCATGAGGATCCAAGTTCGAATCCCCAGTCAGGCCTGGCTGTGCTTGTGCCTGTGACCTCAGCACAGTGAGGGGTGGAGACAGGAGGATTGTTGGGGCTTTGTGGGCACTAGCTTAGTACCAGGTTCAGGGAGGGACCCTGCCTCAAAGTAATTATGCAGACAGATAGGCAGCAGGATACTGGGTACCCTCAGCTCCACTCTCCATTATGTGCTCCTCTGCCCACATATGCTTGCTCAGCATCTCACCTCACAAGGAAGCCAGATCACAAGGTGTTGGTTAAAGGGAAAATGGATATTAATTATTCATATTGCTTTCTTCCTTTTACCAACAGACTCAATTACTGGATGAAGTTTCACTCTGAAGAATAAGCTGGGCTTTTAAGCTCTCAATCTTCCTGCCTTCAACTCCCGCTTTGGACTTACATAGTGTATACTAACATCCCGGTCATAATGTTTCCCCTTTTTCTTTCATTTTGTTGTGATGCCGGGGATGGAAGTCAGGGCCTTGGACTTGATAGGTGATTTCTCTTCTCGCTGATGCTGCATTCTCAGCCAGCACGTTCTGTCTCTGACGAATGAGTTCAAAGGCACTGTACTGTAATACTGTTAATACTGTATCTGTCTTCATAATGTTCCACAGTGTGTCCACGGACTTTGTGCGGAAATCCGTGTAGTCTGTGCAGTCTTGTCCCTTCCTGCCATCCTGATGAAGCCACAGCTAAGGCAGCCATTGATGTTTCCTTCTGGGGACATGCTAGCCAGTGAAAAGGCCTGAGCCTCACAGATTTTATTCATTTGAGTTTGTAAGCCGTGGGGGTTTCCCAAGCTTCAAGTGGAGCTCAACTGCCCACGAGGTTATGTCTGTGCCATTTTGGGCCTTTATGTGGCTCATGGTGTCAGACTGACCCGGCCGCCTGAGGAGCTCTCTTAAGGCTGCAGGGAGAAGCAAGCGGCTCTCGTCCTATAGCAGATGCCCCACGGAGCATCACCATCCAGGCAGTGCACTGCCCCACTCTGCTGGGCACTCTGCGAGTGCACCGACTATTGACATTCTGGCAATTCTATCCCCATTCTCTATTAACCTGCGCTCGTGGCCCCTGCTCCAAAGCACTATGTAGAACAGATGCAGTGATACAGTCTTTGAATCAATAATCTGCAGTGAAGAGGAAACCATCTTCATGGTGAGAGGGAGACACACACACACACACACACACACACACAGAGAGAGAGAGAGAGAGAGAGAGAGAGAGAGAGAGAAATAGCTTCTGGATGCATACCACATTGATCTTTGATCAAATTCTACATCAGGTTTTCAGAAAAATAACTTGTATGTTGGAGAAAACAACATTAGCAACATATATATATATATATATATTTAAATATCCACAGTTTTCAGGCTTTTCCTCCCACTTCTACCCCCGCTGCTAACGGGAAGTGCAAGGGCCAGTGTTATGCTAGGGAGGGTTTGTACAAGGAGCGATTGTTAGAGTTTTTAGGAATTTGTCAGCTATTTGCTAAACACAGACATTCTAAGAGGTTAAATTATATAGGGCAGTTACATAACTTGTATTAAGGACAAAGGAAGCGAATACTCCAAACTCATCATTTCCTGACTGCTTTGCTCCATTTGGTTGTTCTCCTGGTGTTTCCTCTGTATGCTGTAATGTGCTCAGGTTCACTACTGCATATCTCCTTAGCTGCATTTACTAACATGTTGGTATTTGAAATGTCTACAAGGGGGTGTTCATTCGCTAAATAACTCATTCACTTTTTTTTTTCTGGTGCTCAGGGTCTAAACTGAGGGTCTTGTGCTTGCTAGGCAAGAGTGCTACTACCAAGCCTAACCCCAGCTCCTTGAAGTTACATCTATGCCACAGAGGTTGGCAAATACTAGGGGTGAGGCTTTGATTTGTTGTCTTGTTAAGTGTCTAGACTAAGAAGTCAATGGGTACAGTTGTTCTAATAATGTAGATTAATCAAAGAGAAGTGTTCTGTCTACAGCTGTCACATAATGACTATTGTAGAAATTTGGAGAGATATTCAATTGTAGTAAAAGAAAAAAAAAACTCGTTCTCTGCTTACCACTTAACATGTTCACAGTACTGGGGAATTGCATGTCCTTGACATGCACTCTTGTTTCACCTTAGCCTTCGTCACGAGCATGATCAGAAATATCAGCTCTATTTACATGGGAACTAAGTTCACTCATCATTTGCAGCCTTCGGGTGGAGAGCTCAGCAGAAAACAGCAGCAGAGTCCTGTGAGAACCAGTTAGCTACAGGGGAGCTATGATAATATAGTCTATGTTTTAATCACTGTTCGTAAATCGTGTGTTATATGCCCATCACATCAGTAAGACTTACAATAAGTACACTCAGCACACACACACACACACACACACACACACACACACACAGACACAATGGATATACCCATATATGTGTGCACAACCAGTGCACAGCCCTGTGACATTTTCAGAAGCAGCGGGAGAAGATCATATTAAAATTACATAGGAAGTCGCACTGTTGTGGAGAGAATGCCACAGGCCTCTAGTAACTTGGTGGTTCTGGAGAATGAGGCATGATTGGGGAAAGGGGCAAATGAAAAGGAAAGCGAAATGTGCTGGGGTAGCAGAGCATACAGCAATAGGGAGGAAGGGGAGGGTGACAGTTTGAATGGGATACGTCCCCAATAGGACCATGTATTTAAACACTTGTTCCTCTGTTAGTTAGCACTGTTTGGAGACGTTATGGAACCTTTGGGGACAGAGCCCTGCTGGAGGAAGCACATCACTGGGGTAGGTTTTGAGAGTTTATAGCCTTGCCCGCTTCTAATTTACTCTCTTGGCTTCCAGCATGTGGCTGATGGCCATGCTCTCTCTCTGTCTCCTGCTTGGGCGGTCTGCTGCCCTGCCTCTCTTGCCACTGTGGGCTCTCCCCCTGGAATTGTAAGCCAAAATAAATCCCTTCTTTCTTAAGTTGCCTTGGACATGGTGTTTTATCACATATGTGAGGAATGAACAGTCACTACAAGGAAATGTGGGTGGGCATCTTGAAATGCCCTGCTGAAGAATGAGAGATAGTCCTCTCCAAATGGCTTTTATAAGTGTTGACCATGTTGTTTACTTCCTTAGATGGCTCTGTTTCCATGGAATGTGTATCTGAGATTAGGTAGCCCATGAAGGAGTTTATTTAGTCAAGTTGCACTGACTTGAAATGATTGTTTGGCATTATTGGGATTATCATAGAGTACTAGGAACAAGTTATGCCCAGTTGTCCTTGTTCTTATTAACACAGGGGTATGAACTGACATGCCCCTAGCATGACAAAAACAAAAGCAACAACAGTGATGGCCTATTGATTATTGCTTTCGTGTTACCAATAGTTTTCCTATAGTCCAATAGTCTTTACCTGAATCCATCAGTATAATAACCTGTGAGGCAGTCATAATGTCATGCTTTCACATCGGGAACAGGTTCGGGGAGATGAGACAAAGCACATGGCTTGCAAAGTCTAGTGTGGAAATAATCCAAGTGACCTAGACCTGAGCTTCCATTGGAGTCAGCTTTAGAGGAGAAGATTGCCACGTACTAGCAGACAAGTGTAAACCTAACCTTTTATTTTCTAAAGGGCACCAGTATCAATCTACAGATAGGTCTCTGTTGGGGTTGGAGAGCTGCCTGTGTTAGAATTTGCTGACGGGTTTCAGAAAAGCACTCACCGAACACTGGGTCGTGCAGGAGAAATGTCACAGACATTTCAGGGGAGACACAGTTGAATAAAATATGACTCTACCCTCTTGAGGAGCTCAAAATCCAGATGTTCATTCTATACCAATATCTTGAGTGAAGTCAAGAGGCAAATCAAACTGGAACAGGGGTTTAAAAGGAAAAATAAAATCAGAGTTCCTGTCGGTTCTCAGGAAGAGTCTGAGCCAGAGCTGTGTTCCAGAGACCCAGGTAAAGGTCTTATGTTATGGAACACCATGTACAGAAGCGTAGGCAAAGCTGGGGCAGCTCAGATGTGGCCTCCTAAGTCTTCAGCGTTAACCTTGGGGCCAAAATGCTGGTGAGTTTCTTGATGTTCTCTCCATTAGACTAAAAGAAATCCTGTACCTGGGATGAAAGCTTTGTTGCCTTTTTGTTTTCTTGGAAGTCTTCAGGGCCAGGCTTCTCAACAGTATCTTTTTATTTCAGGCTGTAACATTTTAAGACAGACACTGAAAAGGGAACCTGGACAAGCTGAAAGGGTTAACTCACCCCGGTCCTTTGAAGGGTGAGTTAATGGGACTGGGAAGTTTGAGTCTCGACGAGGAAGACTCTGAGAGTACGTGCGATTAGATTCTAAAATATTTGGAGGGTTGTCATGTGGGAAGAACAGATGCTTCTAAGCTGATCCAAGGGAGCACAGCCAGCACAAATGACCTGGAGTCCGAGGGCAGCTGTCTTAGGCTAGCAAAAGACAGGCTGGCAAGCTGTTGAAAAGGAGGACCTTTCCACCAGGACAGAGGGAGGAAGGGTGCTTCGTAAAAAGCTGTTCTGGCTTCTTAGACTGAGCTATTGTACCTTATGAGATGGAATGTGTTTTCCCCAAATAAAACCCTGCAGTTGATGATTCCATAAAAAGAACGATCTGCTAACCCTTAGGAGTCACAGTGAGACCATATTTTCTCTAAGGCAGAACTGAGAGATGGCAATTAACATATGAAGAGCAATTTTCTTTAGATTTCTTAGAAATGTAAGAGATCATGGCATTCAACAATGGCTAGTGTAGAAATAGGTGTCCTTTAGCCCTCCATCTCTGCCAAAAAGTGAGAGGCCATGAGCAATGGGAATCTACTATGTGGAGACCTGGGATCCGTCTTGAGACAAAGAAATGAACGGGAAGGATACAAGGTGGCCATGGTTGCAGCTCCAAGTTCTTCAGCTTTGTGCCTAGCAGCTCCGAAAAAGGAGGCAGCCAAGGCTTTGCAGAGGCAACGAACAAAGACAGAACAAACCACCCAGTCTAGATAAATGTCCCATCTCTGTACTACGTGGCATCACAGACCTCTGCAAAGGCCACTTCAGCCACTAGGAAGGAGAAGCAAAGGCCATCACAACACAACCAAGGCAACAGATTCTGGCATATGTGACTTAATTCACACAAAACATGCAATTAGCAAGTCGACATAGACAGACTTATCCAAAGAAGAGGCCAATAGAAGCCTGTTGGGGGGTAGGGGGAACAAAACTCCTCTAAGCTCTGTGAATACAAGAAGAATAGGAGGAGGAAGGAAAGGGAGAGGAGGAGGGAGAAGGAAGAGGAGGAGAAAGAAGGAGAAGGGGAATATTACTAGTAGTGGCAATAATAACAATAATAAGCAGATGGAGTAGGAAGAGAAGAAAAGAAAGAAAGAAAGAAAGAAAGAAAGAAAGAAGGAAGGAAGGAAGGAAGGAAGGAAGGAAGGAAGGAAGGAAGGAAGGAAGGAAAGGAAGGAAGGAAGGAAGGAAGGAAGGAAGGAAGGAAGGAAGAAAAGACTGACGCTGTAACCCAGACAAACTTCAAGAGGATTTTAGAAGAAAGAAGTTTTGCCTAAACTATGAAAGCCCCCAGATAAAACCATAGATTCACAATTTATTAAAAGTTGCTTCTTCCCCCCTGAACCCACCGACTTCCATCATTCTCGAACATTCTTTCTGACTTCTTTCATTAACATTTCCTTCTTTCACTGGAGCAGACAGAGCTCTGGGGAATCTCCCCCACCACCACCACCTCAGCCCCACCAATGGGGCATTGAATGAGAGCCAGGGTGTTGTCTGTGTAAAGAGAAATTGCAAAACCACAAATTGCAGAAAATCCAGACTGCCAAAAAATCGAAAGGAACACACAATATCGCCATGCCTCTTAAAAAGCAATTGCGCATTTTACAGGCCTCTGGACAGTTCAGGTTTGCTTGGCAACTTTCTCACCCATACCACCCAGAGAGAAGACAGTTCTCCCTCAGAGGCAGTGGTCCTGAACATGGTGGGTAGTTGAGCTCAACAACAGACTGAGGGAGACTGCTTGGGCTCAGCAGGATTCTGTTTTCTATGACGACATGGTGTTAAAGGCCCAACGTTTGGATTTAAAGGCCCAACGCTTGTCACCAGAATGTCAGAGACCCGCAAAAGCAGAACCACCAAACCAACACACAAATAAGTAAAACAAAACAAACCTCATAGAGATCCCTTACGCACCCAATGTATTTTAGGTGCCCGCCACCAACGTAATCTTGTGTGGTTATTATAACCTTTGATACAGCAAAAGCGATCTTCCTTTCTCTTTTGATCTTTCATAATAAAAGAGCTTAGGAAGTGAGCTGTTAACATTTTTTTTTAGAATCGTGCCACCTCTGAGAGTGAAACGGCACTTAGCTGTGAGAACTCTGGTTTTCACTCCAGAGGGCAGAGGCTCCTTCCACGGCCCTTCCTATGTTTTCCGTGGGGCATATCTTCCTGACTTGGCTAAGCTGTCCTTCTGTAGTGAAGCTGGTATTCCATGTTCTGTTCACATTTCCGGGACCCTGTATGGGGTACTGACTCGGAGGCTGTGTGTTGGACTGTGTATCAGTCACCCTTATGTCCTTGGGCTCCAGAGAAGCTGATTCCACTGAAAGGTTGGTGGTTTTGTTTTTCTTATATACTTTAAAAGAGCTTTCTTTCTTTCTTTCTTTCTTTCTTTCTTTCTTTCTTTCTTTCTTTCTTTCTTTCTTTCCATGTGTATTTGTATTTTGTCTGTTTGTATGTCTGTGTTCCTGGTGCCCAAAGAGATCAGAAATGGACATTGGATCCCGTGGAACTGTAGTGACAAATAACTGTGAGCTGACATGTGGGTACTTGGTGACCCAAACTTGGGTCCGCTGTAGATGCATCCGGTGCTCTTACCCACTGATGATTCTCTCCAGCCCCAGTCTAGTGGTTTTAACGCATTTCTGTGACTCCATGGTAAAGCCAACCTTCTTCCGGAAGCTCAGAGAAGACTCGGGGATTTGAGTAGACGCCCTTTGTCTGGATAGTGTGACATTCCAGCCCTGTTTACAGTCACCGTGCAGTGTAGATGAACACCGTTTGAAACTTCTGTGGTGAATCAGGCCAATTCCTCGCTCTCCTTCTGAGAGCAAGGTAAGGGGCGCTTTAACACAAGTCTTGATAGAGAGATCTGGGGGTAACAGTCATCATTGATATGGTTATGCTTCCACATAATGGTTTGAAACGCTGCTTTAAATTGCGTTTTAGCGGAGCTGGAGAGACGGCTCAGTGGTTAGGAGACATACTGCTTTTCCAGCGCACCAGAGCTTGAGTCCCGCAGCCAACCACTCATAACTCCAGCTCCAGGGGATCAGACACCTCCTCCTTCTCTGCCCATTGGTATAATGCTCTCTCCCTCTCCTCCTCTAACTCACTTATAAATTAATAAATAAAAACAAATCTTGTGAAATATTAAATTGGGGGTTGGAAAGGGGGCTCAGCAGTGACAACCATGAATTGCTGTTCCAGAGGCTCCAAGTTCGGTCTCCAGTCCCCACAGGAGATGGCTTATATTTGCCCGTTGTGGCTCCATCTCTAGAGGATTTGAGCCCCTCTCTGACCTCGGGGCACCTGCGCTCATACACTCCCCCATATAGATGGAAATAACCAAAACCAGAGACAAATCTTTAAAAGATTAAATCACTCTTTACCTGATGCTCAGCACGAACACATACAAACTACAATTTTGGATCCAGTATTAAATCGCTGAAAACACGGGGGAACTGAGCTGACAGTGGCCTATGCTAAAGAGCTATTAAATATAAATACGTAGGAAAATGAGCACAAGGTGGTTTCCCTTGAAGTGAGCTCAGTGTTCTAAAGAGAGAAAATGGGCAAAAGCTCCCACATCTGTAAACGCAACATGCTCATGGTAACACACGGAAAGGAGGCCTACTCATGAAAATCTAATGTGACTTTATTGGTAAAAGTCACTTAAAATATTCCTAGCATGCAGGTGTCTTTACAACGCAATCCAGACAATAGAACACAGAGAGCTTGACATTTTAAAACAGTCTCTTGAAGTATACCACTTGGAGGTGAGGTTTGAAGGATGCTGAGAGCGAAGGCTTCCTGTTGCCGGTGTTTGAATAGTTAGTGGCAAGCAGTGGGGTCAGTTTGCTGGAGTGAGCAAACAGAAAGACATCACCCTGGGAAGTCAGCATAAGCTAAGTTTTTCTTGCAGTTCAGCTGAACACATCGTCTCAGGGACCAAATGATCCGAGGGGAATTTATTAGAGTATTTGTGGTGTGCAGAAATCCAGGGAGACCTTGGAATCCTGACAGGTTTGAGAATGTCTAGTTAAATGCCTCAGTGGCTGCTAAGATGCACCCGTTGTTAGAAATTCCATATAAACCAGGAGCTGCAAATAGCAGGCTCAACCTTTTCTCTGTGGTTGTTTATCTCGTGACCACTTATCTTCACTGACAGGGAACTCATTACCTCTTCCAGCTACTTGTGCGTACCCTATAGTATTAATATTGAACCTAAATCAACTCTCTGCCTTTTGAACGTACGCATTATCAGACTGTTCCAGAGATAGACAGGCTTTTCATAAACACATACTGGGGGGGTTATATTCACACACTAATGTTAAAGGCAAAACTGTGCAATGCCTATCCTCCCAATTCAGATCACCACAATTATATCTGGCCTTCATACACAGGAGATGAGATGCACTCTAGAATGAACACAGGTTTACAGAGAGGCCATCAGCAGCAGACACAGGAAGGAATTACTGAGGAGACTACCATGCTGCTAAACAAGGAGGGACCTGTGAACCCACAGTGAGGACTGGCTGCCGAAAGAGAAATACATTAGTCACTCAAGGAGCTATGAATATTCAGATGTTTGATGGCTTTTAGCTATAGTGTCATGATGAATATGCATGACCCCTTCCTTTGCTTTCCTTTAGATTTTTTAGATGCAATATTTTCATAGCCACCATTTCATTCTGCTTCCAAAACCATCCCTAAAATGCTTCCATGGCATTATACAAATCAGTCCTGTGAAACGTTAGCTTCAAAACATTGGCTGCTTTTGGCTACTCCAGGCTTTAATGACGCAGCAGTAGGAGGTAGGGGATGGGAGCCTTAAGGATGAGGAGGTTTTAGGAATGACAGCTGGAACATAGATATGATCTCGAGAAGGAAATGTACTTACATTTTGCTGCAGGTGAAATGTCTGTCTTTGAAGGGTAGCCTCTGTAATAAAGAAAAAAAAATACGTTTAAGAAATTGAACAGTAACTAATTAAACTGGGAGGAAAAAAAAACACATCTACTTGCCTTTGAAGGTACAGCCACTGACAGAAAAATAATGAGGACTCTAAAGATGAAAACTTATTTATCAGGAGACTATTCTCGGGGAGCAAGAAGCTGGAACCCACAAAGGAAGCATCTAAATCAACCGTCATATCTCCTTGTATACTCAGTTTCTAGCTCCTGAGTGCCCTTGAATACTGACGCTCATTTTGCCCTCCTAGGTCTGAGCCTGCAGGGAAACCAGGAGGCATCTGGTTGCCTAGATCACCAGCTCAGACTCAGCATTCTCTTGCTTCTGGTTCATATTGACATCCTACCTTGTTTTTGAAGGCCCAGTTCTGACAGGTTGTTCCACTAAAAGAGTGTCCTCCGGGGGGAGGGGGAAGACCTAATTTTCTCAATTCATGCTTATTGGGATAAGTGGACAGTTTTTTCTTCCGAGAAATAAAATGCGTTTGTGAGGGCTGCTCAAGGGGGACCTCAGTGGATGCCAGGTTTCTCAGAGATGGCAGTGAAAAGGGAAAACAATTTAGCTACATGGCTGTTTAGAAGGGATTCACCTAGTGTGAGGGCAATTTGTTCATTGAGGCAGCCCTTCAAACACTTCAGCAGGCTTCCAAGTCTATTTTTTTTTTTAATCAACTTGGTTATAACCAGAGGAGTACTTTTTAGGGTAGCACGTTTAATGGGCAATGCCAGCTAAGATGCCCTCCTCCCCCATGTGTACCGTCTCCCAGCAGCGTGACGGACTTTGTACGTTCTGAGATTTGTGGGGACAGAGGACCCATCTTAGACTGAGCATTCTAGTTATTCCAGGGTCCTCAGACCTTCGCGAAGATCTCACTGTTGATGGTGATCTGGAGAAGTCTGATTAGTCACTATGTGAGCAATGTGTTCCCAATCTCCACCATTTGTGTTTGTGCCTCTGTGTGTGTGTGTGTGTGTGTGTGTGTGTGTATGTGTGTGTTTGTGCTGTGTGCATTTGTGCATGTATGTGTTTGGGGGTGCATGCATGTAAATGGTCAGTGTGGACGTACCTGTCATCCATGTACACACATGTGGGGGTCAGAGGAAGACTTCTAATATCTTCCACTCGTCTTTCCCCACTTATTCTCTTGACACAGAGAGATTAGTGGGGAAAGATGAGAAAGACACACATCAGGATGCTCTCACGGATCTAGGAGCATCCATTTTTACCTAGTCTGGCAGAAAAGTGAGCTCCTGGGGTGTGCCAGGCACACAAGACCATACTTGGCTTTTAAATGAACGCTAGAGAAGGGGACATATGTCCTCATGGGCCCTCTTACCAACCGAGTCTCCTCAGCCCCAATTGCTGTCATTTTTTCGAAATAATAATGTAATTTTAAGGCGCTCATTCAAAGCTCAGCAAGTGAACGAAAATGACAGTGCTAATTCTAAGAACTGTTACAAGAGTTAAAACAGACAATAAGTATACAACAGTTACATAAAATAGTGGACATTATAGTTTGGATGTGGAATGTCCCAGACCCTAAAAACTCAGATTTTAAATGGTTTAGTCCCCAGCTTGGCACGATTGGTAAGTGACAGGTCCTTGAAGAAGTGACATTCGGTGAGAAGGCTTTCGGCGTCCTAACAGGGGACAAGAAAGCTCTTTCTTCTTTGCTTCCTGGCCATGAAGTGAAAGATTTTTCTCTATTACGGCTTCTACCACAATGTGCTGTCAGAAGTCCAAAGCAACGAGGCACCAGTCATAGACTATAAAGCCTCTAAAACTCTCAGCCAAAATGACTTTTTTTTAATAAGTTGATAAGATCAGATATTTGTTACAGTAGCAGAGAGCCAACTAGTGCACTAAAGACTTACTAAATATTAATTGGTGTTGTCGGTGGTTCTGTTGCCGTTAGAAGGCAAAGCTGGGAAACCAAATTAAGAAATGGGACCCAAGAAGGCAGCAATTTAGGTCTTCTTACTCAGGCAAGACATTTCCCCTATTTGACGTCAAGATCATCCCAAGTTTCTTTCCGAGGTTAGTTTATCCAAACTTTATTTCTCTGTCTGCTGAGGATAATGCATGCAATCAGTCTCTACATCAGAACAACTGTTAATATGTCAGCAAGACACCTAATCCCTAGTTACTGTTCATGGGAGAGGACCCCAAGTTTGTTAAATTGTTAAATTGCTGACCACACGAAGAATGGGAGTCATTGCTGCCTATGCAGGCAGGTGGTACAGTTCTGTTGGCTGGATTTTGTATAAGGGCCCTGTAGTGTAGTGTATGCGCCACTAATTGGAAGAAATTAGAGATGCCTCTCTGTTTCCAGGCCAGCATACACTCCCCTACCTCTTGTCCTTCCAAATATAAATGCGTATTGAGGACACTTCAGAAACTGTGTCCTCGTGAGCTCCTTTGAGGAACTCGTTGCTAAGAAACAAATTTAGAACCCTCTTATCTACTAAGAAAAGTTTTTACTGTTTCCTTAGATAATGGGTTCTTTAGCTACAAAGAAAATTGTCTGCTAATTTCAAAGATTCAATGGCCAAGGACTCTTCATTTGGGCAACGATTTTATATGATATCATTGATTACTTTAAACACCATTCAAAGCTGTCCTCAAGATGGCATTATGTAGCTACCTAATGTGTGGTACCCATTGTTTTCCTTGGGGTACAGAATAAGTGAACAGAGACTATACAGCCGTGTAAAAATCTCATCTTTGCTCTTTGAGGCTTGTTCCCACCACAGACCAAGGAGAAAGAGAGCTCTAAAAGAATGAATTGACTCACTCGCCAGCTTGTCGAGTACCACTGGGTTCAGGGCACATGGCTGGCTCCTGATCACGTGTCTCGTCATTCCTGACAAACATCTGCCTGGTTCGAGAGACTAGCAGGCAGTTTGGAGAGACCCCAGGACACCGTGATTCAGAATTACAATGCTGGTTGGTGGTGGGGAGGGGGGGAGGTGGTGATCTGGTTTACTAAGGGAAGTTCATATTTAATAATGATATTTACCAAGAGTCCCGAGCATTTAATGCTCCATGAACTGCCTAAATGCTTTTACGTGATAAGTTTGTTACTGAGAGCAGCCCAAGGAGGTTTGGTTTCTGCTCCAGAGCAGGAGGGGACAAGGTAGGTGTGTGTGTGGTAGTGGTACTGTGTGTGTGTGTGTGTGTGTGTGTGTGTGTGTGCATGGGTGGTGTTCCGTGTCAAACAGGAGTGTAACATCAAGGCCAAGGGGTCTAGGCAAGAGGCATTGGCTCCTTTGAGGGTCTAAGAGCCCAAGGCTGCTATTTGCAGTATTTGGCACATCCTTTAGAGAGTCCAGGACTATGACTTTTGGGATGGAGTGGCTCTTATGTGCTATGATGAATACTCAACCAATTCTGTCTTTGTTTTGTTAGTTCTACTTTATTTGCCTGATGTTGTGGTAGGAGTAGTTTCCATTTATTCCCAAGAGGGCTGGGGACTGATAGTCTTAGGTGATTTAGTAACTCAAGAATAACTAGATGAAGGTTTCGTTCAAGGGAAAATATTGCTAATTGTCAGATAAGGCTTTATAAAATCGCGGATGCCCTTTGCATTCTGTTAAAGCATTCTTTAAGTGGGACCTGACATTTCAGTGCTGGGCTGTAGCTCAGTGGTGGGTCGTTTGCCCAGCATGTGTGAAGTGCTAGATTCTGGCCCAATACTTCCAGAAAAACAAAACAAAAACCATCCAGCCTTTTGAGTTGAAGGCATCAGGATCTGATGTTGCAGTTCACCGGCCTCAGCCGTCAGCACTGACTCAGCATATGCTAGTCTCAGGCGTTCTCCAAGCAATGTGGTGACCTGTTACTTGACCTTTCTAAGTTTGGATGCCTTTATCCCTAAGATGGGAATAGAGTAGCCCCGCACTTCTCTTGACTGTTGGGTTTATTGGAAGACCTAATACAGATAAGGAACAGGGTGAATGCCTGGACCATTCCAAGTGCTTACCATGCCAATAATTACAACTGACTTTAGTAAGCCCCAACTGAGAAAGTACCATCTGAGGAACTGCACCTTTTGCACACAGAAAAACAGCTTCTGCTCTTGTCCCCTAAATGGCCACTTGTGGGCCCCTAGCTTCCCAGGTTTTTGTCTGTGACTTTGGGCTCAGTATTGACATGCCACAGGCTCAACTTGAAAAAATCCTGTCAGATTGGTTTTCGAGCCTCTTCATACACAGTAGTATTTTGGTGCCCAGTCCCACTCCTCGATGTCTGCTGGTTTTAAAGAATTCTCAAAGCATTTCCAATGGTCTCTCTTATGGCATTGGAATTTGGCTATTTTTCCACAAAGCCTCAGCGCTGTGTCTTTGCCCAGACCTGGATGGGCGCTCCACTGCCTTACTGTGTTTACTTATAAATGATTTCTTGTGTTTTGATTTCTTTCTAGCTTTTTTAACAGCTAAAGTGTTTTTCATTTAAATAAACAATTTTCATTTCAGAAAATCTGGATACCGCAGAAAGCACTAAAGTGAGGCAAAAGAGCTCAGAACGACACAGATTTATTGTGATGAATGTAAAGAAGCAAGCACTTTGCTTGATGTCTATGAGACAGCCATGACTCAAGATGCATCCGGTGCCATTCTTAATGGTCTATTCTAATAAGAGAAAGCATGTAGATTAATGTCCCCACACTCCCCCACACTCCTTTACATGTGCAAATCTCTATTATTCAAGGTTTTTTTTCAGTAAAAATAAGATAATGCTCTACTATTTAATATAATTTGCTTTTATTCTTTTTTAAAAAGATGCATTTTGTTTTCAACTATGTATATATGTGTGTGACTATGTGTGAGTATGCAACGGTGTGTGCAGATGCCTGCAGGGGTCAGGAGAGGGTATTGGACCCCAGGAGCTGGAATTATGGGTAGTTGTGAGCCACCCAGTGCTCCGAGGATCTATCTTCGCCCCACAAGTGTTCTTCACTGCTGAACCTTTCTCGAGTTCCACTTTGATTCTTTAATTATAATTTTGTGGACACAAGTCACTGTGTATCAGATATTTGAAGTGTGTTCTAGGTGCTGGGCACGTAATTCTGTAGACACAGTTGCTGCATACCAACCACCAAGGCACTTTCAGTCAGTTCAGTGCATGAGAGCCCTGTCAGAAAATGGATCAGGCAGGCTCTGATGTGAGGTGACTGACGGGACAGCTATGCTGCAGCAAGTCAAGCTTTCGCTACACAGAGCAGGATCGACTTTTCCCAATGAAGGACCATATTGACTTGTGGGAAATGGTGATGGCTAAGTTGCACCTCAGCCATGTTGAACATTATTCTCAAGTACATAGAAGACACTGAGGGGTTTTTAATATGGGGGAGAAGTGTAGATGGGTTTGGGCAGTTTGTGGTGGAGGCTGACATTGCACAGGTCAGAAGCAGAAAAAGCACCTGAAGGACAGGTACCATTTTCAAAGGCCTGCCCTGCATGAACTACTTCTGCCAGGAGGCCCAGATTCCAAAACGTTCTAGTCTTCAAAACAACCCCACCAAGCTAGGTAACTGGTATTCATACAGACCTATGAAAGGCACTTCAAATTCAATTGATAACAGGACTTCTGAATTATGTAATAATTATACTTTTAGTTAGCTTTTCTTTTTTGCCTCTATGAGCCTCTACACTGTACTTTCAAATGAGTATTTGAAAAGGCGAAGTCGACTAAGACTTCGAATAGATGGTGTGAGAGCGACCTACATTCTGCTACAGAAGAAAGTAACAGGGGTGGAATTCCTAAATTGAGCTAGCAGCTGGCTGCACAGGAGGGGAGCAGAGTCTCTTGACAGGAAGGATGGAGGGCTTCTAATGGAACGAGTGCTGAATATTCAATCTCAGAACTAACCCCGAAACTATTTACTACCCCGCAGCGTAGAATATCTCCATTATTCAAGTCCTTATGTGGGAGCTCAGAACCATCACTCAGCTATGGGCATGGGGAAGTTATTTCTAGAATTAACATATTTCATATTTTAAGTTTGTCTCTAGTCCCCATCTCAATATTTTTCTTTTTAATGAAACTCATCCTTGAGAAAAGCTTTTTTTGCATGGAACCACCAGGAAGTTCAACTAACCTGTAAAATACTGAGTTTCATTTTTGGGGTACCAGGAAAGTGCTTTAAACCAGGTATAGATAGAGCTGGACCCAAGGGAGGAGGAGGAGGAGCTGTATTAACATCACAGGTCTTCTCGCCTGGCACCTCCCTTCACAGACGTGTAAACTGAGGCCTGGGTGTCGCAGCACTGTGCTTTAGGGACCAACACAGCACGGTGCGTGTGTAAATCACACCTCTCTGGTGAGCTAACAGTAACCTTCCAGAAAGCTTTTAATTTCTGCAGCGGCAGCTTCAGGTAATAATCCAGCCAGAAAGAGAAAGGAAAACATAAACTACTTAATTCAAGGTGGTTGGCAACAGGGAGGCCTGGCATTCCCACTCTATATTCAAATCCATGACATCATTAAAAATAGGATCTGGTTCGGAGTATTTTCAGTTTTCAGACATTTGTTCTCTTATTTCACTGTCAGCTGACAATACAGACTCCTAGAAACCTTCATGCCTTCTCGGCACTGTTTAAATCTTATAATTAAATGATGAACTTCTTTGGATAAATTATTCAAATATCAAAGTGATGGGTTTGAGCAAGGAATAGACTATCTGTCTAATCTGTGCTAACTAACATACGCGGGTCGTTGGACTTTGTGTGTACATAGAAAGCTATCCATTTTAATGAGGCATTGCCTTTGAAGTCACAAGATATTGTGAAGCCCACATATAAAAAAAATTGAACGAGAAGAAAAAAAAAAGAAATGGCACTAAAATTCTTTCTCACAAAAGCTGACCTTGATCAGTGCTGTTCTAAACCTCCTCCACCCGGAGAACAAATGGCTTGAATTCACAGCATGAGAACTCTGGTAAATTTCACTCGTCTGCAGTGTTTAGAAGAATATTTCACACCTTGTGGTTGTGCAACCAAGAACGAACCTCCTGGCTTCTCAGGCAGCAAGATTCTACCTACCCTGCAGCCTCCCCACCCCCACTGCCTCTCTCACCGATGCCCCTGCCTGGGGCCAACCACAGAATCTGGGCATCTTGGTGTCAAGATGAAAAGTGGGGTTCCTTGCTCTAAAATGACTCAGATTTTCAAGACGCTGACTGCAAAGTGTTTGATGAGCCCCAAAGAGATCATGACATTCTAACTGAGAACCTCTCTACCTGTGCCTGGCTGGCAAGCTCTGTCAGTCCACCATCAGTTCAGAGAGCAGGGAAACTAGAGGCTCTGGTTTCCCAGTTTCTGTGAAGATTTCCAGCTTCTGTGTGTTTGGGGTCACTGTTTACTCCCCAGTCCTCAGTTAAATTTGTTACTTCCAAACCCATTCATTCAAGAAAGGGTTAAAGACTTGGCACCCCAACCCCTCAGCAAATTAAGGCACTCTTTGGAAAGTTCTGAGACATTGAGAAGTACAAGAACTCAGGTGTGAAATTTCAGATGCTGGGATAGCTTTCATGGCCAGAGTTAGCAGAGTCTTGCCCTGAAATACATCTCTAGCTCTTTGTGTCACTATGTAGCTCTGGGTGTCCTTGAACTCCTGCTTCTTGCTTCCTTGGAACTGGGGTTGTAGGTGTGGACAATGAAGCCTGGCTAATCCTCATCTCTGACTTGCGTTGGGGACAGTCACTTGCAATAAATGTGTTTTTGAGGTCAATAGTGGGTTACTCAGACTTCAAGTTGCACAAAAGTGCTAAATTTCACCTAGAGGAGAGGCCTCAAGTCTCAGCTTTGGGCTTCGGTTTAGTGCTGGGCCCTGGGAACACCAGCTCCGGTAACCTAACTGGCGTTCTTGTTGTCTTTTTTGGAATTGCACAAGCTGTACAGAGGGTAGGGTGGGGTGGGCATGGAAGGCCTCTTCATACTTGTGGCCCAAACAGAGTCACAATGACCTTTCTTCATAACGCTTATATCTTAAACACACTGTGATTCTTAAATCTGTATCAGATTCCAACACGATTCTGAGAGACCATGACCCAGGTAATGCTCAGAGACGATTGGGGCTCTCAACTTATTATTATCTTAGGCACTTGACTAAGCTGTATGTTCAAAGAGCTTTTGTCTTGAAGCACTTGTTTTCAGGGTAGATTTTCCTTGGGTTGAGTAAGAGTCAATAGGTTGAGGATATAGACTTTGAGTCTGCACTTAAAAATGACCTGATGGAAATAAAGACATGAAGGGAGGTACTCCCAGGGGTTGGAAGTGCTTCTTCCCTTGGAGAATTGCTGTTCTTCCAGAGATCAAGGAAAGATTTGAAGCTGGAAAGTTTTAAATGCTGGTAAATAAAGCTAGAAAAGTGGTATTTTGGGGCCTAAAAGATTCCAATAGAAAATCAGAGAAGATAAAAGGAAACGAACAGCTTCAGAGTGTACTGCGTGTGGAGAGCTGTTGGGAGACAGTATCTTACAGCTACTACAGCTACTAAGTTTAAGGACATGGGATGGCTAAATGGTTCTCCACAGAGCTATACAGGCTGGCCAGGAGGGTCAAAATGGAATGCTCTGGAGATCATCCTTTTGGCCAATGAGGCGTGTTTTTTTTTTTTTTTTTTTTTTTTTTTTTGTGGTGAGGCAGTGTCAACCGATCAACTGATGTTATAGGAATTGAATGCAGCCAGCCTTCCCCCAGAATGTTCAAGAAAATGGGGTAGCCAACCTTGTGGTTGTGGCTTTCTACTAAAGGATTTTGACCTTATCCGGTATTGAGGGACATTTGGTAATGTCTGAAGCACTTTAGACTACCATGATTTGGGGGCTGGGGGAGCTACTGACTTCCTGCAGTGGCTAGAAAAAGGACCCACAACACAATGATCAAGGCCAGTGTTGCTGCTGCTGAGACTGAGCGCTCCCACTGCTTTTCACATCACTGGAATACAGACGGCTTAGAGTAGGAGGGGTTTATTTTGGATCACAGTTTCAGAGGTACTAACCCATCATAGGAGCAGGGTGTCTTTGTGGGGCCTAACAGTTTGTTTCACGGAGGGCCAGCAAGCAGAGAAGGGGGGCCCTGCACTTTGCTAGCTTTTGTATTAGGTTCAGGCATTAAACCACGGCACCCCCAGTACTGTTTGGAAACGTCCTTGTAAATGTGCCCCACTCACGTCTGACGTCACTCTCAATGTAGTCAAGTTGGCAGTGTAGATTAACCATCTCGTAGTCCAAGGAAAGCCTTGAGTATCGGTGGAGGCAGATGTTGGATTGACCTGTTCACCCCTACCTGGAGTGCTAGCTGCAGACAAGACTTATTTGAACTATGGCCATCTCAGAAGGTTCTCAAGTTACAAAATCAGAAATAGCACCAGGAAGCACACAGACAGGAAGGGCTGGGAGCAAAGGGAAAGAATAAGGTACGAAGCACTTGATGCAGCCAAGTGCCTCGGCTCCACGTGTAGACAAGGTGGGGAACCACGAAAGGGACATATTACCCTTTTCAAAATGCCAGGATGGCTTGTGAAGAGAGGAGGCTGAGGGAGAAATGAACGCTAGAGGCATTCGCTGCTGCCGGAGGTAAATGTCGCAGACACGTCAGTCCCTGCTGTTAATCAAACTGTGTAATAGCCTCAAGGCCTGGGGACTTAGACTCTGAGAACAGTCAAGGTTTGGAGCAAGAGCATGCTTGAGGCAGTGCAGACCTGACCTGCATCAGTGAGAAAATTTTGCTTGTAGCACCTCTTGACATCAAATGCTCTGAGGTGAAAGGTCATTGTTCAGAACGGGCTCTGCTGGAGTGGTTGCCACAATCAGTGTACATGGGGACCATCTGGGCACACTGCCAACATTTAGGACATGGACACCACTCCCAAATTGTTCTTATGATGAAGTTGGATGGGGCCTGGGAGCTGGCATGTCTGACAAGCCCCTGAATAAGGTTGATCCTGCCTGTGCAGGGGGCACAAGCTAAACAGCACTGGAATTCTGGTGTAGTAATGCTGTGGCTTAAATTTCAATCCTCCATCCTCCCTTCCCATAGGTTCAGGTGTTTGAACACTTGGTCCTCAGCTGGTGGGCTGTTTGAGGAGGTGGTGAGACCTGTAGGAGGTGGAGCTTTGCTGGTGGAAGTGGGCCACTGGGGGCCTGTCTGAGGCTTTACTGCCCAGTCCCACCTCCTATTTGTTCTCTGCTTCCTGGGTGGGGGCGCAATACAAGTAGACAGCTTTCTGTTCCTGGTGCCATAACTTCCTCCCTCTGACGGACTGTATCCCCTTGGAACTGTAAGCCAAAATAAGCCCTTTCTCTTTCACGTTGCTTTTGTGTGGATATTTTATCCTAGCGAGGAGAAAGTAACCAAGACAAGGAAGCAGAGGTGGTCG
Source organism: Meriones unguiculatus (assembly GCF_030254825.1). Taxonomy (NCBI): domain Eukaryota; kingdom Metazoa; phylum Chordata; class Mammalia; order Rodentia; family Muridae; genus Meriones; species Meriones unguiculatus. The sequence goes on along the minus strand of NC_083355.1, from coordinate 31,149,228 downwards.
CTGCCACTTTCTGTGTGGGAGTCCTACACAGAGGGAGAAACTCCAAAGTAAGGCAAAAATTTGAGGAGGAGATACTTGACCCTTGACCCTTGTAAAGAACCTATCCTTGGCTCAGCACTAGGTGGAGGGATCAAACTGAACTGGAAAGGAAAGGGACTAGAATATGTGCCACAGGACTGAGCCGCAAAAGACTTGAAGAAAAGAAATGCCACTATGATGTTTTAATAATTCAGAATAATTCAGAGAGAGAGAGAGAAGAGAGAGAGAGAGAGAGAGAGAGAGAGAGAGAGAGAGAGAGAGAGAGCCTTTTGTCCAAGGCTCATAATGAATTTCTACACCGCTGTTGGACCACAACTGTTTTACTCCATGATTCTATGCACTCAGGTCATGGACCCAAGCAGGGCATCCTTATAAAATTGCAGTAAAGAGTATTTCTCTTTCCTCCATTTTTTAATTGTCTCCTTCCTGGGACAATACTTAGGTAGGGTTGGGCTGATATCTAAGATTGTGGATCTGGTACTGTACATCCTACATTCCTTGCTGTTTTCTGTGTCTACTAGCCAGAAAGTAGAATGAATAGTCATGTTCAGAACAAACCAGTTTCTATGCTTCTAAGTCGAGTAAAGACTATTTAATGAAACTGTGACATAACCGTCTAGGAAGAGACTATCTTGTAGTCACTGGGGAAAGACAGCTTTATGAACAGTTGTAATTATACAGAGGAAGTGATCTGATATAATGTTTGGGGGAAATAAAGTTGAATCTATAATATCACACAGGCTTGGGAAACATAAAAACAAAACATTCACAGGCAAAGCTGCAGAAGGAGGTGCTGAAAATACATAATGAGGGCTGATGGTAAATGGAAAATTTTCTCTAAAGCTTTCTACGATGGACTTGAGTAAATGTTATCACCCTTAAGTATGTTAATGAACCCATTGTATTAGCTTTAGCAAGACATGGATAGGGACCTTTGCTTCTCATGGCAAGCAGGTGGGTAGATAAATTTCAAGGGGTAAAGGAGATGTGAAGACATGGTTAGGAGAGATGGAGAGGCTTGTGACAGAGAAGATGCCCTGACATTTCTTGATATTTCAGGACCTTCATAGGGTTGATGCGCTGAACAACAACAACAACAACAACAAACAAAAAACCTCCAGCAGAGGGAATTGATAATTGCTAAACAATTGCAGAAGTGTGAAAGTAAGTTTTAGCACTCTATAGATATAATGAAAATCAACAAAGTTGGGAATTGCTTTAATGAGTACCACATGGCAAAATAAAATAGATTGGCTACAAAAAGGAGAGAGAGAGAGAAAAAAAAAAATTGGAGTTTCCCCTTTGAAAGGATGGCTACAATATCACTTTCCTTTATAAATGAGGAATATAAACACAGGGTTAAAAATACACATTGTCAAGTGACTCTAACAAAAATATTTTAGCTTTCTGTCAGTTGAGTCCAGTGAGTTTAGATTGTGATTTCAGCATCAAGAGAAAGGAACTGGTGGTTCATGAGGAGCTTCACAGAGAGCAGAAGTGAGAAAAATTGCAAACAGATGATATGTAAATAAATATTTGCATATGCTGGCATAAATATTTAGAAGTACTGACAGCTCCCAATTATTTTGTTTTAATTGGTCCACGCAGAAGCTAATTTTTGACAATTGGATTAGGCCAATTATCACTTCAGTAGCTGAGCTAAGACCTTTGATCTTAAGAGTACTTTGTAAGAGTGTGGGGGCAATTTCTTGGGTGCCCTGAAGTCGCCTTTGTATGATGAAAAAAATAAAATAAACTATTCGTTTAACTCCAGATCCCTAAACATAGGTGTTTCTAAGTCTCCTTCTGCAACCAAGGACATCTCAGTAGGAGAATGGGGCTATGGAGGATGTGGCATTACAAAGTACAAAGTCCATAGAGTGATGGACATACAAAGTAGGACAAAGTCCGTAGAGTGATGGACATTGGCTGAATGGTCTTCACTGAGACCACAGCTTCCAGTCAGTAAAGTGTGATCATAAACACTTCCTGGTGTGCTGATAGTATCACAGAGAAGCAGGCACAGTGAGGAAGCTTGTCCATGTCTTGTCTTCTTGTCCCTAATATATTTTCCCCACCACCCTATTTTATTAATTATATATTTTCATCAGACAAATCAGACATCTGGCTATATCACGCCAGGTTTGTTTTCTAAGGCAAAATCCAGTTTTATTGGGGCTTTAAGGTGAGCATGCAATGAAGGAAGGCTGAAAATGGGAGAAATAGCCTTCCCCACCAAGTGGTTATCCAATACCAAATGGTCAGCCCTGAAAACATACATACAAATAAAACAGTACACACTGGGCAGATCATATTTAGGGAGATACATACATACATACATACGTATATATACATGTGTGTGTGTGTGTGTGTAGATATATAGATAGAACTCTGTGTATGTATATATAAGCTATATATGTATGTGTATATTATGTATATATATTTTGAACACTTCCAAAATATATGCATATAATGACTATTGATGAAAAAAGAGGCCATATTTGAAAGAGAGTAGGGAAGGATCTGTAGGAGGGTTTGGAGGGAAGAAAGGGAAGGGAAATGATGAAATTATAATCTCAAGAAATAAAAGAAACTTGAGAAAGTAAGCTTGCATTCTCCTCTCAACCTCATCTGTCTCTTTTCTAACTGCATGAGAGATTACTTTCCTGGCCCTTTTATGAATGAAGTCATAGGACTAGTTCTGGCCAATGAATTGGGAGGAAATATGAAGAACACAGAGTCAACTTCTTTGAGCGGGAAGTGTAGGAGATGGAGACAGAAAGGTCTAACATGTCTCCCTCTTTCCCTACGAAAGTCTGGATGTGGGGAGCTCTTCAGAATAATTCATAGAAAGAAGCACGCTGGGATGACGCACAGGAGATAGGCCTTTTCATAGTAAGTCCTTTTCACCCAGCCTGAAAAGACTTGTCTGAGTCTCAATCCCCCGGCTCATTGAAAAAGGTTTTCCTTCAAAATAAAAGCAAAACTTGTTTCTGACTAAGTTCAGAAGCCAAAAGAACTTGAAAAAGGATGGCGACAGCAATACTGCCAAGTCCCCTGACTTGCAAAGAGCAATGACTACCACTTTGGTTGACCTTAATGCTTCTTGAATGCCTAGTTTTCCAGCGCACAGTTACGAACCCAGGCGTGGTTTCTGCCATTTCTGGATGTGATGATCCATGTTCCTTCCCACCATTAAATTCTTTAGAAAGGCTTGCTTCTAAACAGTTACAGAGCATCCCCACAGGTGGGGAATAGGTTCGCCCACCTTATTTTCTTTTTGCACTTTCAGTTTCCATACTTGCACATTTTCGTTTGCTTTCACTGTGAAGTACTGCATAGCGCTGGTAAGACAGGGGCGGGGGTGGGGAGGGAGAGGGGAGGAGACAGGGCATTTCCTGTTCCTGAAAGATGCATAGGGGGCCAGATGATTTCTGAGGGGTGTTCCAGAAGTGGACGGGGGCTTGGCTCAGGCAAGCCAGAATGAGGCAGGGATTGCTTGTATCCTCATGAAGAGGTGACCCAAAGAAGCAGCCAGCAGAGAGGGATGGGAGGCAGTGGAGAGCTTACATTCCCAGGATAAGACGCTTCCTCTGTATTGTGCAAGGTGTGAAGAGATTAAAGAAGGCCTCTGATGGTGCCTTCAGGTGCATGCCAGTGTTGAGGGAGATCGTGGCTGGTCAGATGCAGGCCGTCTGGAGGCGGGAAGCTGGCAAGGGGAGCCCTGTGTGAGGCTGTGCTGAGGGAAAGGAGGAAGGCTCTTCCTCTTGGTACTCACTTGGGGTGCTAACTATGTAACTCCTCAGGTTGTTACATATCTTGTACTGTTCATATGACCTGCCTAGGTGGTACTAGGAAGGAACACAGGACCTGCTACTGCTTCATCAACCGAAATAGCCCTCATGCCCTTGTGTAAAAGCATGCAGATTCTCTGTGATGTGACCCCATCCTTATAAAGTGTGTGCAGAAATTACTCCCGTTCAGTGAGGAAGAAACTGAGACTAAGACGGTGAGGTGTTTCATCTAAGGTCAAATACCTAATTCATAGTGGGGTCAGAATTACAGTTGACGTCTCTTGACTTCCTTTGAATACCGGCGGCTCTTGAGAATGAACGATGATAAAACGCCGAATTCACCTGTCTTCTCAATTTAAGAAAACTCAGCGCTGACTGTCAAATCCTGGCCACACTTTTCTCTTTCCCTTGGATGCTTGGTATTTGGTGACTACAGTCACACCTGTTTATTATTCTACTTCAACATTAAAGTTTTCACATTCTTTGTATTCCAGGAATGCTCCATAAATATTTGATGGCCTCCTTGCCACCACTCATGTATGTTTAAAATCCACACATGGATTAGGTTCCTAGGCTACGCAGTCTTCTCCAGGTGTGGGGATAGAAGGCTGAGCGTATCATAGGAGAATACTAACAGACCTGTAATAGACACGTGCACATAGAGATGTGTGATTGCAAAGTAGAAACTGGCTTAGGAATTGGAGGGGACACGAGGGTGACTGCTTTGCCAAATGAAAACAGAGGGCACCAGTCAGGCCTAAATTTCAGAGAAATACTTCTTTAAAACAACTTTGAAAACAGGATAGACACCAGAAGTGATAGACCCTGGGAATCTACCACAGATCTCCTCTAAAAGACTCCACCCAGCAGGATGGAAGCAGATACAAAGACTCACTGCCAAACTTTGGACAGAGTGCAGGGAGTCTTATTGGAAGGAGCGGGAGATGGAAGGACCTGGAGGGGACAGGAGCCCCACATGGAGACCAACAAAGCCAAAGAAGCTGGCCCTGGTGGAGACTACAGAGACTAATGCATCAACCAAAGACCATGCGTAGAGAGTAAGTAGACCCCCTACCCAGACATAGCCCATAGACAGCTCAGCTCCATATGGATCCCCTAGTAAGGGGAGAAGAGACAGTCTCTGACATGAACTCAGTTGCCTGTTTCTTGATCACTTCTCTCTGGTGGGGAGACCTAGCCAGCCCACAGAAGATGAGCCCACCTGATAGCATAGGGTCATACAGTGGGTGGGGAGGACTTCCCCTATCAGTGCACTAGAGAAGAGGGATAGGGGAGGAAGAGGGAGGGAGCTACAGCCAGGATATAATGTGAATAAATTATAAAAAATAATTTAAAAAACTTCTTTAGTAGAAATGTGTTCCAAATATTAGATGGGACATATTCATATGAAAAAGTTTATTTGTTGTTGATATATGAAGTTCAGATTGAGCTGGGGTGCTAAATGTTGTCTGGCCAACCAAGGAGATAGACTTGGGTAGGCTGGAGAATACTAGGTTTGGTGTGGACAGGGAGAGGCCCCATCTAACAGAAAGAGTTGTTTGCAAGCACCACGTATCAGGGAAACTGAGGATTGTGAGGTCCAGAGAGACAAAATTAAAAGGTCAAAATTGAATTTCTGATCTCCCATTGTTGTAGGACTTCTAGCTGATGTAATGAAAAACAGACCCAAAATGAGGAGCATGACCTTTGCTCACTGGAAAAAAAGGAGGGGGGATTCTTTTCAGAAAATACCTTTCAAAAAAAAATCCCACAAGAATCAGCTAAAAAAGAAAGAAAGAAAGAAAGAAAGAAAGAAAGAAAAAAAAGAAAAATACAAAAGAAAAGAAAGAAAAAATAAAACCCACTCAAAACCCAAACTGTTGGACTTGATGAAGGTTGAGGAAGATCATTCAATAAGAAATAATAAACAATAAAAAGTCAGTCTCTTCCCTTTACAACAGTCAGCTGTAAATATAATTGGAAAAGATTGTGTTTAGATTGTCAACAAAAATACAAAGCACCCACCAAACTATGAATATGCAGAACTCACCTGAAAAAGCTGAAAACAGAACAACAAAAGCAAATGAGTTCATCAGATATGTGAAATGAAAAGGAGAGGAGGGGTGAGGTATTCCATGTCTCAACACTGGAAGAGCCAAAGTTTACATAATGTAAAGATGTAAATTTTCTCAAAATGTAGTTTTAGAAATAATGACGTCACAATCAAGATCCTAGGGGCCTGAGGCAGGAGGATTGCTGTTAGTTTGAGGCTGTATTGTGCTAGACAGTAACTAAGCAGGACCCAGGACCACCCAGGACAGTGTTGTGAGACCCTGTTTCAGGAGAAAAGAAAAGAAAAACCATAAGCAAGTAACAAGAGGTCTCACCGGAATATAAGTGTAATTTCAAAATGACCCTATATTTACATGGATGAAAAATTAGTAAGAAAAGGAGAGAAATTTAAGAAAAGGTGTTCACAGGAGAATTAGCTGCCTCTCCTTCTCTCACTGCTGTTAAATAGTTAGTTCCCATAGCTTTGGTCTTTATAACAGAGCTGTGTCTGAGGAAAAGACTGGGAAGACCACAGAATGGATCTGAGAGCCTGGAAGCAGCTCTAGTGTTCAAATGTCTTCTCACAGGGCAGAAGAGCAAATGCAGATTGTGACAGGAAGAAAGGGACCCCTCAGAGAAAGGCATTCAAAATAGCTGGCAAAACAACATAAACAAAACAAACAAAGGGAAAAAGTCATTTGGTCTTCATAGGAAACACTAATTATAGGCTGCATTAAAGAGTTAAATTGTAAAATTATATCAAAAGAAAGAAAATAAGAAAAAGCAATCCTCATTCAGAAAGGCAAACGGGATGGACATCGGAAGAGGGAGAAAACAGGGAACAGGACAGGAGCCTTCCACAGAGGGACTCTGAAAGACTCTATCCAGCAGGCTTTCAAAGCAGAGGCTGAGACTCAGCCAAACTTTGGGCAGAGTGCAGGGAATCTTATGAAAGAAGGGAGAGGTAGAAAGACCTGGAGAGGACAGGAGCTCCACAAGAAGAGAAAAAATAATCTGGGCACAGTGATCTTTTCTGAGACTGATACTCCAACCAAGGACCATTCATGGAGATAACCTAGAACCCCTGCACAGATGTAGCCCATGGCAGTTCAGTGTCCAGGAGGGTTCCCTAGTAATGGGAATAGGGACTGTCCCTGACATGAACTCAGTGGCCCGCTCTTTGGTCACCTTCCCCTGAGAGGGGTGCAGCCTTACCAGGCCACAGAGGAAGACGATGCAGCCAGTCCTGATGAGACCTGATAGACTAGGGTCAGATGGAAGGGGAGGAGGATCTCCCCTATCATTGGACTGGGGGAGGGGTGTGATTGAAGAAGAGGGAGAGTTTTATTGGGAGGGGGTGAGGGATGGAGCCACAGTTGGGATACAAAGTGAATAAACTTTAATAATAAATAAATAAATTTAAAAAAGGAAAAAGCTGGGGTTTTTGTGTTTTTGTTTGTTTGTTTCTTTTGCCTGTGAAAGCTCAAGTCTGTTCTGTATGTGTTAAAGGTCTTTGAGTGAGATATATTGAAGCACAACTGGGGAGGAGACCTCTTCTCTGCGAAGTGGTTGCTGACTGCAGAGGGAGACAAAACGGACTGGCTAGACAGAAGAACAGTGGAATAACGCAAGCCAGAGACGCTTGAGCTTGACCATGGAGAAAGCAGGAGAAAGCTATGGGAAGGAGGGTAAGCTTCCCAGGGAACTTGCCCCATGGACTGTGTGTCTAGACATAAAAGAACACACAGGGCTATCCCTTCCCCACAGTTTGCAAAAGGGTAATTTTTGAGTAAAACCCATTTTTATTATCCTTACATATAAGACCTCCCCACAATCCGGGCCTTTTAAACGACATGCCTCGCATAATCAAATTCAGTGTTTCCCACTTTCTATGTTTTCTTTTCTCAGTCTCTGGAAACATGATATAACTAAGTTCCCCTGTAATCGATAAAATATTGTACAGTGTGTGTGGAATCAGATATGTCTGTGTTTTTATAAATGTACATTAGTGAGGGACGGGAATGGAACAGAACAAGGCTGACTTGTTCGTGCTTTTTAATATAGATATGTTGTACTAAACAGCATGATATGTCATAAAATGAAACCCAATACTCCAAAATGAGATTGCAGTCTCTCCATGTCTCAATGGCTTTCCTGGGAGACAAATCTTCTTTCATTTGGACAAACACACAGGAACGATTTTTATGGAGTACTAGAAAATACCCAGCCATAAAGCTGCGTCGCTGAAGTACCAACATCATTACAATCAAGCTACACTTCGATTCACTCCCTATGGAAGTTTTAACGTCAGGGTTGACGAGGCATTCATGAGGTACAGTGTGCTGGGTCACTCTGATTGGCTGCAAATGTTTCCCAACTATTGAATGTTCTGTGAGGTTCCGGAGCCATCCTCGTGGTTGACACCAGCAGCAAGGATCTTGATCTGGGGAGTGAAGGACACTCCATCTAACCTGAGGGAAAGTAACTGTTTGAAACTGAGGGTCCCTTCTCATTTCGCTCAAATTATTCATTTTCCTCTCGCTTCATTCCACCCATATATGCAGGAAATAATGACTCTTTGCATTTACTTTTCCCACCGCCACCCCCCAGCGGAAGCATAACCTCAAAATTTGGAGACTCTATGAGGCGAGGGTGTCTAAGCTATGGAATGCAGGCTCATGCAGTCAGGATAACTATGAGTGTGGTCCAATGCAAAATAATAAGCTTAATTCAAAAACATCCTTAGATTCTTTTTTTTTTTTTTTTTGTAATTAGTTTCTGTAACTCAGTTGCGAATTTCTCCAGAATGAACGTTACAGATGATAATGTCATGTCTCAGTGTCAGGTGATAAACATAGGGGTGCTTTTACATCTCACGGTTCAACACCCCCTGGGTCCTGTGTGTGGCCCAAGATAATTCTTCCTCACCCATTGCAGCCTAGAGAAACCAAAAGGTTGGACGCACCTGGCGTGCTACTGTTTTGTTTTTATTAACCCGTCCACCTTAAGTCAGTAAAGTAGTGTCAAACTATGTGAGGGTGGTACAATTACCTCAGTAGGTAGTGTGATTCCTATGCATACCATTTGCAGTCAGGATCTGAGTATCTCTACATGGTAAGCTATGCACAGGAACAGCCATCAGCACCAACGTGTACCTGTAACTAAGTGGAGGCTGAGGAGCTATAGGTGCTCACAGAGTGAAGAGATTCACGTGCTGAGTGACACTCTAAGTCATTACCTTTGAGTCTGGCTATCGCCACAACCCCATTATTTTCTTAACGGAAAGACAGAAACATGCACCGTTCCGCCGAGAAGCATCTGACTCTTCATACAAAGTGAGGAGACTGGGTGCTTGACAGCACGCTAGAGGTGGCAGACAATGACAGAGGCATGAGGAGGAAACTCCAGGTGTGTGTGTGTGTGTGTGTGTGTGTGTGTGTGTGTGTGTGTTGGGGGGCAAGACAGGAGAAATACCAGGAACTGAGTTTTCTTCTGGAGCCCGTGAATATAGAAAATAAAATGCACCATGCTACGTTCATCCCAGAAGCATTTATGAAGGACTTGTTTCTAGGATCCATGAAGATGGAGAGAGGAATAGACCTGGTCCTTCTGGGAGCAAAGATTCTACTGAAGGAGGAAAAAAAGAACTTTTCCACATCTGAAGTGCTAAGTGCTTGCTGGGTATTTGGTACAAAATGAGTGGGTGTGCCAAGAATGCATTCAGGGGATTGGGGAGATACTCAGCTGGCAAGAAGCTCATGGAGCAACTCTGAAGACCTAAGTCAGGATTCCCCAGAGGTCATGTCAAGCCACATGCCTTAGCACACCCCAGTAATCCTTTCACCCCTATGACAAGATGGAAGGTGGAGATAGGAGAATCCCTGGAAACTTGTGGGCCAGCTAGCCTCATGTACATGGCAAAGACCCTAGCTCAGACAAGCTGAACCAACACCCAAGGTAGTCCTCTGACCTCCACAAGCAGCTGGTAGCAACCGTGTGCTCCTTCCGTGAATAATCACACACACACACACACACACACACACACACACACACACACACAAACAGAGATTGAAAATAAAAAGAAGGTACTGGCTTCCTGATAGAACTCCTGGAGGTGACAGTCGAGATGGAGGAGTTTGAAAGCCTAAGGGTGGGCTGTTGAACTGGGTTGAAGAAATATTCGTCTTTATTCCAAAAAGAATGGCAAGAGATATAACTCAGATGCCTGCTTCTATGGAATTCTTCCTTCCCTTCTCCTTCTTTCCCTTCCCCTCTCTTCCCCTCCCCTTCTCTTTTCTCTTCTCTTTTTGTTCTCCCCTACACCCTCCCCATTCTCTGCCTTTGTCATTATTTGCTGACATGGTATTTACAGATTGAGGATAATGAACTGTGGGAAAGAGGCTAAGCCTTGCACTGTCTCTTTGTTTGCTTCTTTATTTGTATGTGTGGGCATGTGTGCACATGTGTGCATGTGCAGGTGATGGGGTATGTGTGGGAATGCAGTATATGTGCACAGGTGTGGCCAGGCTGGAGATCAACCTTGGTTGTCGTCTCTCCGATACTGTCCATCTGGGTTTCTGAGACAGTCTCCCACTGGCCTGCCATTAGGTTAGCCTAAGCTGGCGAGCCAGTGAGCCTTAGGGACCCACCCTGTGTTTCCTCTTGCTAGAAAACACATTCAATGAGCCAACATGCCTGGCTTTTTCATGTAGATGTGGAAGATGAAACTCAGGTCCCCAGCCTTGCCCACAAGCACTTTATCGTTGAGTGAGCCTTCTCCTCTGCCCTGAATTACTGTTTACAGAGAAGTTTTAGGTTCATGGGAAGCCTAAGTGAAGGGTGAAGAGGTTGCTCATGTGTCCCACTCCTATAAGTGGGAGAGCACGGCCTACTCTCTCACCGCGGCACGTTTGTTCCCGGTGGTACATCCATGCAGTGGAAGCTATCCAGTGCTGAAAGATGAGCGAGCAAACCATGAAAGGGAAGGAGTGTAAGATGCATAGTACCAAGTGAAAAGAAGAGAGTACATCCCGAATGTGTCCATCTGCATGGCATTCTGAAGAAGGTCAAGTTGTGGAGACATTGAGGTGATCACATGTCTGTGGCTAAGGAGAGAGGGATGGTGGATGAATAAATGGGCAGCAAAGACATTTAAGCCGCTGAAGCTACTCTGCATGACACCATCATGGTGAAACAACAGGCCATACAATGGCAAGAATAAACCCCAATATGAAGGATGGGACTAAATGGTTATGGTATGACAAAGTAAGGTCATCTGTTATAATGAGGGCATCATGGCACCTTTCCTAACCCTAACCCTAAGCCTAACTCTAACCCTAACCCTGCTGAAGGGACACTAGGTTGCTCCCAAGTTTTAGAGACAACGATTCTAGTTGTTACCCAAATCTACACCCAAGCTTTTGTGTGGTCTTAAATCATCAGCCTTGGATGAATGCCAAGGAGGAAGGCTTGGTAGTATGGTACAGAGATGCTTGGCTTTGCCAGAAACAACCAAGCTGTCTCCCATCAGTGGCACGTCAAGAGTTCCAGATGATCCACTTTCTATTAGCATTGCTGTGCTTCATGTCCTGAACTCTGGCCATTTTGCCAGCTTCCTGCTTTTGTTCCAATCTGCATTTTCTAACAAAACATTCCAGGTGTGTAGTGATAGCTCATCCTTTGTGTGAGTGGATGCTGATTGTGTGTGTCCAGGTGGGTATGTACAAACATGTGCGACACACAAATGCACACACACACACACACACACACACACACAAGTGTGTACAGATGGAGGTTGTGCTGGGGTTCTGAACTCAGGTCCTCATGACTGTGAAACAAACACTTTACCTGCTGAGCCATCTACACAGCTCCCTTTGTCTCAGTTTTACTCTAGCATGCACATCCCTGGTAACATTTGATGTGAAACATCCCCCCTCCCGCTACTGGCTTTTTCATCACCAATACATCTTTGATGAGGAACCTTATAAAGGTCTGTGCTCCATTTTTAAGTTGGCTTCTTTCTTTCCTTATGGTAGATTTGGAAGATTCCTTTGTAGTCTGTACCTTCAGGGCACTGTACAAAACCCTGGGTCCTATCTTTTTCTGTGGTCCTTGATTTTTCTGAAGCCTAGGGAATCTAGGGATGTCATTTCCTGTGACAAATGCTTTGGTTTGTTTTGTTGTTTTCTTCTTCCACAAAACCACTTTAGACTTCTGCTCTAAAACATGGCTCCTACAGATCATCCTGGAACACGTTGGAGCTGGAAAGCTGTTGGAAGCACTGACTGATGCCTGGTAGCCCTGTGACCTTGGACAAGCTACTTAACCTCTCTCAAACTGCAAAATGGGATAATAACACAGATCGTTCCCGACTTACAGGGTTGTTGAGGATCAAACATGATAATATATGCGAAAGGGCTTTTTATAAGTTCCATAATGCTACTCAGATGTGAAGGATTATTATTTTTATATGCTCAGGAAGGTTGGCGTGGCTGCTGTCCCAGGTGACTAAAAAGCATATGTGATTTTATTTGCCCCAATAATTTTATTCTTATTAGTACTTGTTCGGTATACAACACGGGTATGCACAATGCACAAAGCATTTATTCTTCTTTGGCTACAGTAACTATACCCCCTCTCTCCGAACTTACCCTTGTAAAAACAAGTAAGACTCATAAAACAAAACAAAAGCAAAAGAAAAATGGGGGGGATGGAGGGTTGCATTATTCATAACCATGTGCCATCTACCAGACTCATTTGTGACTTTGCAGATGAGCTGCCCGTGACAGAGGACAACAAACTCTGCTGACCAAATGACCCCAAGACACATGGATCCATTGATCTTCCTTCTCTCTTTTTTCCTCTTTAATTTTTTTCCCCGTGGTTTCCTAGCCCTCCACTTCAGGAGGTAAACACAATTCTGGCAGAGTCCCGGTCTAATTTGGTTTATTAGGGCTTTTACTACAAGTTTTTAAGCACTCGCTGATTTTCAAAAACACATTAAAATGGCCATGGCCAATCTTGTAGATTGGTACAAGTCCACATTTCCCAAACGACTTAACAGTCTGCAACTTGTGCCAGACAGAGAGTGAGTTCACCATTCTGCTTCTTGCCACTTCAAGGCTGGACATTGTGTTTTAACTCTGGGGTAGGAGGGAGCCATTTGCTTCACCACGCTGGTCTCCTCCCTAGAGTTCCCGCCTACAATTTTATAGGTTCCACTGTCCTGGAGGGCACATTAAGTCCCCAAAGGACATCTTTGTGGACCATTTCTGGAACCCCAGACCTGCCCCAGCCTGTTCTTGGAAAGTGGAGTTATAGGGATGTTTTTCTAGACAAAGGTTGATATTTTGGGCAGAGGGGGATCGTAAAGTTTATGGAGACCGCGTCTAGTAGTAAGATAATTAAAATTGAGATTTATGCCTCTGAATCTCTTTACTTTTCTTCTGTTTTTTTTTCCCAATCATTGAAGATAAACTCAGCAAAAATTTATGTAGAACAAGTGCATGAATGGGTAAGAATCTGAGCTCTTTCTCCTGTAAGGAAGAAAGCAGAAACTGGGTCATAGAGTGAACTCACATTCTATTAGAGCCAAGGTTCTCAACCTTCCTGATGCTTCAACCCTTTAATGCAGTTCCTCGTGCTGTAGTGACCCGAACCATAAAATTATTTTGTTGCTACTTCACAACTGTAATTTTGCTGCTGTTATGAATCATAATGTAAATATCTGATATGTGACCTCCAAATGGGTTGAAACCCACATGTTGAGAATCACTATATTAAAGGGAAATAACACAGACACACAGACACACACACACACACACAAACATGCAAACACACATATACAAAGACACACAGATACAACAAAGACACACAAACACAGAGACATAAACAGATACAAACACACACAGATGCAAATATGCGCATAGAAAAACAGATACAAATACGCACATAGACTCATTCTTAAACAAGCTCACCCTCCTCCTCAGCACGTACCATGTATCACTCTAGGATGACAAATGTGTCTGAATTAGAGTCATGTTTCTAGGTCGTACAAGAGAACTGTGGCTAAGGATGTGGACAGAGGTTGGTAAAGGACCAAGGTGACCCATGACCCACAAAAGGACAGACCAGCCAGGAAACACCTCTTCACAAACACCGTGCCTGAGATCTGAGCTTTATTGCTTATGTGAATACAGTTGGGCTTTTCTGTTGTTGGGTTTTGTTGTGATTTTCTTTGTTCTTTTAATTTAAAGAAAAAGTTGACATCTGTTAGAGCAGCATTCTTTGCCTGGTGACCCACAGAGGTAATACAGCCCTCTCGACTCTCAATCAAAACTCTGATTTGAATTCACCCACAAGCATAAGTGCATGGCAGATGCACACACATGTGAAAGTAGCTGCTTGCTTAATGTTTGTTCTAAGGGGACAGTAGCAGCAATGAGAAAACGGCAGGCAGGCTGAGGTCTGAGTGCCGGGCGGTTCCTTTGGGTGGTCTGCAGTTGTGATGGGTGCTTGGGAATTAACTCATGGGCTCATCTCTGGGAGCCGAGTTTAACGTTCAAAGCCTCCATTTTTATCATCTCAAATAAACCGCTTCTGAGCTCAAGTCATCGTCTATAAAGTAGAGAGGAACGCTGCCTGCCACACAGTATGTAAAAAAATATCAATAATATGTGCATATATGTAATTGTTAAAAACCATGTTTTGGGAGCTGGAGAGATGGTTCAATCAGTAAAGGGCTTACTGTGTAAACACAAAGATATGAATTCAGATCTCGGTACTCACACAGAGGCTGGCACAGCACTGCGGAGCTAAAAATAGGGAGATATTTGGGACTTGCTGGCCATTTAGTCTAACTCAATTCTTGAGCTTCGGGTTCACTGAGAGAACTTGTCCCCAAAAAAACAAAGAAGAGAGTGACGAAAACCTATGTCGACGGCCTCTGGTTCCTTTACCATGTGCACCCACTTATATAAACATATACCCGCACATTAACAGACACACACAGGTACACAGCACACTTCACACACAACACTGCTAATATATTTGCAATACACCTTCATTCTCTATGTATATATTTGTAAAGGGTTGAGCACTTTGTAAGCATTTGATAACTAGTAGCTATTTCTGTTATGGTGTAAGTTAAAAAAAAAACAAACAACAACGAAGTGTGAGCAAAACCTTCCCATTTTAGAGATCAGAATGCAAACAGAACTCTAGCGCTACATAGGAGCGATTGAAAAATGCTCCAGATAAGAAGGCATTCACATAGGAAAGACGAAACTTCTCGGCTGTGTTAGGCACACGTCAGACAGAATTGACATTATTTTTCTAATAACAAAGAGCATCACTCATTCCCTGGACTCAAACAGCTAACCGGGCCCTGGGGAAAGGCGTATATAATGTTAGCAACTTGAAATAGAAAACTGCCTTTGAAAGCTGCTCAATAAAGAACCCTTAATGCACCACACGGAACTCAGGGCCACATGTTTTGTAGTTAATGAACCTAGAAGCTGAGGCCAGCGGTGTGGCTCGGAGGGCGGTGCTCCTTCCTCGATGCCATGAGGTAAATTAGCCATCCCGCCTTCTGTCATGAAACTTTCAATAAAGAACTGATTATAGAAGGCATTAAGCCTTTCTGTAATTGCAGCTATAAATATAGATAACCAAGTCGTTTTGAGTACTAAAATCAATTTTACTGTTTATACACTCGCCCTGCTATATATTTAGCTGTTGACTTTTAACTCAAGACATAAGCAGCTGGTGAAAAATACCCTTAGAATGCTAATTATGTTGTCATGGGGAATGCCAATAAATGTTGCCCTGAGGAGGGTTAATCAGGATTGAACACACTGTAATTGTTTTACCCACTAAAATGCTATATATGGGGAGAACCTATGATTTCATCTCATAAATTCAATGCTAAATGATTTCCTCTGGCTGTTTTCAGTGGTGTCATCCCTACGGTGCTCAAGTTCCATTTGAGCACTTAGCTGCGTGCACAAGCCTGGGGCTCAGGGAAGCCATCCATTCTGAACCACAGGTTTGCAAAGAGGCATCTAGGAAGAGATGTGAATGGGCTTAACTGGGTGGGCCCTGGATCCTCTCATTCAACCATAAGCAGAGGATGAATTCAAGCAGGAGCAAGGGTGAGGCACAAAGTGCAAAGCAGCCCAGGTTGCCAAGTTCACCTGTCTTTTAATTGCATGTCAGAGACAGGAAGTGATCTTGTCTCACTGAAAAGTAGGGTATAGTGAACTAGCAGAGAAACAACATTCTTTTTTTCTGGAAGGTTAAATAATAAAAGATAAAAAGAGAGGCCAGGAGAATTTCCACTCATACCATGTAAGATGGTACATGCTACAAACCCAATGCACAGGCTGGAGATTCTCAGTTGGAGGTTAGCCTGGCTTACACAGCAAGACCCTATCTTCCAAAAGCTATTTATCCTCAGTTCTCTTTGCTTACTTACATTTTCACAGTAACTATCAAGGCACAAGGAACTCCTCTGGTTACCCATACATAAAACATATGACAGCGCCTCCCTCCTCTGCCCCTAACAAATGCTTTCTGATTTGAAGAAAAGTTGCTGCCATCTTGGGGGAAGCAAGGTAGGAATGCTTATCAAAAACACAGCTTTTCTTTGGCTAGGCTTTTTATCTTCAGGAATGTCCAACATCTGGCACTGGAAAAAAAATGTCATAAAGTTCTAGCCAGAGAATGTCAAGTTGACAAAAATAAATATATATATTTTTTCTTTTCCAATCCTTGTTCTGAGAATATCTTATCTTAATGTTGTCTAGACAGTGTGCCCCAATTGTCCCCTGATATGCCAATAAAGCACCATAAATCCAATCGCTGAGCAAGAGAGAGAATAGGGTTGGACTTCCTGCCAGCCAAGGAAGGAGGTGTTAGAGAAGGAAGTAGGGGATTGCATCACAGGAGTGGTCCAGAAGACATCAGAAGAAAGAGCTGGGACAGAAAACCCTACAAAGTGCAAATATCTCTGGAATGCAGGCTGGGAGGAAGCCAAATTAGCTTGGAGGTTAAGAATACAGTTTAAACTGCTTAGTTCTTGTGCTGTGAAGCATGTTGAAATAATATAATAGAGTCTTAATTATTTGTGTCATAGCCAGGTGAAGAGAGAAACTGTGAGAAACAAACACAGTTTTATAAAAATAACTGTAACACATACCATTGTTCTGTTTTATTGTTTCACTTTTATGAAGTGCTAATCTTTTAAGTATTATTTATATAAACAGAACAAAATTGTATTTTCTTTTAATCCAACTTGACAGACATCTTCAGCAGTGGGTGGGCTTAACTCATTTATGTATCATTATTTTAAAATACTGTGAAAATTAATTCCACGGTTTTGAAAAATGTTTTTGTACTCTCAAGACTGTATTTCATTTATACGTGTGTCAGAAGAATGTTCCTAGAATAACTTGGAAGATTTGTATTTTTGTAATGGTGATTATTTTTAGTAATAAAATAATAAAAATGTTTTTAAAGAATAAATAAGAATTAAAAAGGTGTTTTTTTGTCATGTATCAGATAACTCACGCTGAGTCCTCTATTTTGCACCACTGATCTCTAAATCATGCCTGGTACTAGAAACCTAGCCAGCTACTCAGGCTAATGAAGTCGAGGATCGCAGAGGAGAACGTACTAACACGACTTTACTAGACCAGCATGATCCCTAAGTGGCCTCCACAACCTCACAAAGAAGAGTGTAGCTTCACCCTACATCACACAAGCCTCTCTTTGCAGCAAACAGAGACCATTACAGAAAACCACCGTCAGTCATAGTGCAGAGATCGACTGATCATGGGAGCCCAGCCCTAACAGGAATACCTACAACACAACTCCTGAACTTTAGGCTCAAGGAACATTGTCAAGTTGGGGAGGGGAGCAGAAAGATTGTAAGGGCCAGAGGACCGGGAAGTAAGAGAATATCCCCTAGAAGGGAAGGGGAAGCAACATTTGTGTTACCGCAACAACATGACCGCCAAAGCAAGACCTGAACGATGGCAATACTAATAGACGTTCTAATTTGGAAAGAAGAAATCCCAGGGCGGCAGCGGCTGAGGTGGCGGCAGCAGCTGCGGGAGCAGCAGCTGCGGGGTGGGGTGGAGCAATTAATGATTGATTGGGAAGGGAGGGAGAATAAGTTCCTTCCAGGGATAAGCTTCCTGTTTGGTTAGCCAATACAAAGTGGTCAGCCCTGAAGTCATATACGTACAAGCAACACCAAACAGGCTCAGTGGGCTACACACACACACACACACACACACACACACACACACACACACATTTATATATTTATTTTCATGGTGTGTGTGTTTGCAATCTGAGAGAGAGTGAGAGGAGGATCATAGGGGGACTTAGGGACTTAGGGACTTGAGGGGAGTAAAGGGAGAGGGGAAATGATGTAATTAGACTTTAATTAAAAATAGTAGAATATTCTAGCCCAGTCCAGGTTGAAATAAAAAAAAATAAATCATTTTATTGTGATCTCTGTATTTTCAAAAAGTCATGAAACCCTCCATGTTTTAAGAAAAGCTTAATATTTTGTATTGGGGCCATACTCCTAGCACAATTGCCCAGATACCATATACTGCTAGCTCAGGAAAAGATTAAAAGAAAGTCATTCTTTTTTACATTGTGATACATAAGTCTTCATCTGAGTTTTATGTAGCTTTGAAATAAATTTCTATATTCAAAACAACAGAATGCTCAAAGGATTCTGACAGTTACACAATTATAGATTATTTTTGCATACAATCAAAGATCTGCATTTGTATATATTATATATTTCTATACAATTACATATAAATATATAATTTTGTATGTATATTACTATATATCATAAAATTATAACCTAATTTTGCCATTAGTATACTATACTGAAGTCTACAAAGTTCATATTCGAGGATTGTGAAATCCAGTTACAAATAATGAATGAATAAACAGACAAACAAACAAAGTTGCAAAACATTCTGAAGTCACTATGAGGAATGCTCCTTGGGAAGCATTCGTATCTCTCCTGGGCTGCACACAGCCTGTGGGCTGCAGGCTGGACACGCCTGAGATTCTACACTTCTCAGATTTCATTCTCTCTCACGCTGAGGACAGAAATCCCTGTCTACCTCAGTGTCCCAGGCCACTCTAGAGTCTATTGAGAGAGTCCCCCCTTAATATTTCAAGTCATTTCCAGATGATTTTAATTCCTACCTGTTGAAACCACCTCTGCTTTTGAGATTTTCCTAAAAGTGAATCATCAGGTCTGAGTCACTCTGTTTAATTCAGGTACCCAGGGGCTAAAATAGTTCACCTACCGATAGTGCTGAGGTTGCCAGTTACTTATATTGCTAATTTCCCATGTCTAATACTGTACTCCATAGCTGGTCATGGATGTTGAAATGAATGTCTTCAAAATAATAAGGTTATGTTACATTTTTGAAGATGTCCCGTTGACAGACACACCCTGGGAAGCCACGTGATTTGTGGATCACTGTGAGTAGGCAACTTGCTCGAATGGGTGATTCTGGGCCTCATTTTTAGCTAGGCCTGCTTTTCCTGAGTCTGTGCCTTCTCTTTGGAGACTCCTGCATCAACCTAGGGCTTTTGGGGTTGCTTCTAACAAAGTGGATGTGGACTTGCAAGGGAAGGGTGAATTACACTCTTTCACCCTTGAGACCAATAACCAGCCAATTTCAAAGGTTAGTTCCATCAACACACAGGGACAATTAGTGAGGAGGGCGTTCTTCCATAGTCATTCTGCATTTATGATCAACTCCATTGTGACTTTCCTTAAGGGATAATAAAGTCCTCGTGGAAATCATAAGCCTTGCTAGAAAATACTGGAAGTAACAAATGATGTCCTAAAGAAAACTTCCCAGGATCTCAAAAACAAAAATAGTAAAAATAAATAAAATAAAACAGACAAAGCAAAACAAGAACAAAAATGGCAGTCCAGAAGCTACAGTAAATAAAGTAAAATTAAGACTTGATTAAAGTAGCATTATTTTTACACCTTTATTTCTTCTACTGCTGCAAGAATTATGGGCTTTCGCTTATACCATGCTTGTGTTTCCAAACGAATGCTATCTTGCTATTTATTGTGAGATGCTTCCTGATTCCAGAGAATGATCTAGCTAGGACGATCTAGCTTCTCTTATTTGCCAGCTTACACATTGGCTCAAAGTAGTGAATTTGATGTAGGTGGATTATAAAAACCAGCTTGCCCCCTGGCAACCTTTTATGGACTGATGGGGCAGGACTCTCTAGATGCTCTTGGTGCTGGCTCTGAGCTCTCCGCTCAAGGCCAAAGTGAGATGATGCTCCATCTCAGACCTCACCATCAGTGAATAACCGGGGATTTATTCCCATGCCGGAAAATCGAAATGCCATCTGTGTTGTTGGGTGGCAGCAGACAGTGTGCACACAGTGGCCTGTGGCTGAGTCTCCCTGAGCATGGGTGCTATGAGGCATGATTACGACATTCAGCTCGGGCACAGAGGTCCGTGGCTGGCTGGAGTTTCTTCGGAAAACCAAACTAAACTGTTGAGTGAGGTCTGTGGTGAACAGTCACTTACATCCTCTTTCCATCCCTGTGGAATGATGCTGCAACTTACAGCAGAGAGAGGCCATTCTTGTCATGGCTCAAGGTACACACACACACACACACACACACACACACACACACACACACACACTTTGGACACATCAGAAGGCAATGGCGGCTCATAGCCAGCACAGCTCCACTCTGCTGCAGTCATCTGGGTCACTTGTTTTCTCAAGCAGTGGCCGGGTTGAGACAGTAGTATTTAGGGAACTATAACATGTTTTGACCTTGCCAAGAGATTCTGTGTCCCGAAAGAACCCATACGTCTAATGATACAACCTTTTCTATCATTTCTCCCACAATAAATGCGTAATGGCTGCCCAACCTGTAGTGTAGATAGAATACACAATACGGACTAAAAGCTCTTATCTTCCCAGCTCTTCCTTCTGTCTATGTATTTTCCTCTATGACGGCTTCTTTATAGGAATGTTTGCCTTCAGACACAGCAGGTGATATGCTCCTCATATACCAGCGAGGGAGAACATCTGAGATCTTAGGTCGAATTTCCTCCTCTCCTCTCACAAATTTTGAGGCCAATCATATCCAAAATCCAGGGTGAGGCACAGCCTTGATGAAGCAACCACAAAGAATGGTGAGAGAAGCCTGCTTTGCTATAAATGGAATTCTCTTAACTCCTTGTGCATGCCGAGCAGGAATCAACATAACATATAACACACCAAAATCCCACGAATTCCCAAACTCATACCCATCAAATCCAAACTTTAAACTTGAGTAGTAAATACATCTGTCTCACAAAGTCCAAAGTATTTATGACAGGGATCACCCACTTCAGGAATTTAAACAATGCTCAGACCAAGGAAAAAATTCTCTACCAGGGCTTTAAACTCCCTTTCCCTCTCTCTCCAGCTGGCTAGCAAAGCCTGGCATGAAAGCAAGTGAACCAAGGAGATCCCATTCTCCCTTCCCTTAGTCCCACACTCCCTAGCCTCTTTAACTCCTCCTTGCCCAGTCACATGAATTTACATCACACGCACACACACACACACACACACACACACACACACACACACACGGGAGCGAAAGCGAGAGCAAGAGAGAGAGAGAGAGAGAGACACAGACAGACAGACAGACAGACAGACAGAGGGGGTAGGAGAGGGAAGGAGGGCCCAGAAGGCTCAGCGAGTGCATAATGTGTAGTCAATGAATTGACTCTTCGGCTTCTGCCATGAACTTGAGGGATGGTAAGAAACCATCCATCCCTATATCTTTATGTCACTCTCTGCCAAAATCAAATAAATCGATTTAAATTAGAAAGTCACAAGGAGCTATTTGCTCCTTTCTGCCCCTCAAGAAGCCTGGTTCATTTACTCCTACCTACTGTAACAGAGGTAGCCACTGGTTGGTAACTGAACAGTAAGGGGTTGGAAACTTCTATAGATGGGTCAGCATGTTCTCCAGCAGCAAGAAGGGGTGAGGCTGGAGCAGGAGCAGTGTACTCTGGGAAGTAAGGTAGTGGTCTGGGTGGCAGCCCTCATGGTCACTGACCACACTGGCTCTCACTTCGTGAGCTGAGTCACTTGACCTTTATGGAGGCCCACAGGGGAGCTGCAGTGTTTCTTGTCAGTACCCCAAATGATGTCAGCCACCGCTCGTATCAGCTGGTGTCATTACTTGTGACATCACAACCTTTTGGTGGTGACTCAATGAACAAGTAGCTGTGTGGAGAAGTGTCTTCACTCCCAACCACCCATATCTATCATCTATCTATCTATCTATCTATCTATCTATCTATCTATCTATCTATCTATTATCTAGATATCATCTATCTAGATATCTATGTATCAATCTAGATAGATCGATCGATTGATCAATCGATAGATCATACACACACATAGAGGTAAAATTCACAGATAATATTTTTTTCATTCCCACTTTCCTTTGGTCAGGGCAGAAGCTTAATCTTTAGGAACTTCTTATAGACCCAGGAGGCCCCTCCACAGTTGGAAAATATGAAAACATATTTTCATATCTTGCTGTGTTCATAGCTAAAGCTGTGTGGACATCATGAGCTTCCTGGTTTTCCTTAGGGAATAGCAGAAAAGGAAAGAAATCTGGGTCCTAATGCTGGTGAATACACACGTAAACACAGTTTTCTTTTATTTATTAATTTTATTATTCTTTACTTCAGAAGGTGAGTGGGCTCACTGGGGCCCAAGAAAAGAAATAGTAACACGGAGAGGTAATTAACTCATTCCTATGTAACATAGAGATAATCAACTCCCTTCCACCCAAGGAAATTAAAGGAAGTTCTTTGGATTGTGCATGCTTCTCCTTGTAGGTTCCTTTTGACCTGAGTTAAGGGTCCTCCCTCCTGGCCCCTACCAATTCTCCAAGGGTTGAATTTGGCTTTCCAACTCTGACCTCTAGTCAGTGGAGGGGAATGAGGAAGGTGGGAGGGGAGATTATTAAGGACTGAATCTTTGTTCATCTTCATTTTCCTGACTTCGGAGTCAATGACTAGATGTGAGGTAGAGGGAGCAGTAGTGTCCCCAGAGCCTTGTTTGGGCAAAATGCTAACCAGGAGCTGTAGCTCCTTGGCTCTAATTATAGGACCCTTAACAGGCACCAACAGCTGATCAGCAGGGCAGGAAGCAACCACAAACCCTAGTGATGCTGAAGTGGGAAAAGGACATCCCAGAGGCACAGGGAGGCTCACAAGGAGAAGCAATACACAGTGTATCAAAGATGCTACAAACAATTAGTTTCAAAGATTGCAGGTTTTGGAAGCCAACTTCAGCTTCTGCTCCCTCCTCAAGTCCAACCATCTTGAAATAGGAATGTGAGAACTCTACCTACTCACTAGGAATTATGAGTAGCCTGGGTTCTAGTGTCCCCTGGCTGGGCTATCGGAAACCTCTTTAGAGAAGTTGAATCACCGACAGTGTCTGGATGACCCAAGACTTCT
Organism: Meriones unguiculatus; assembly: GCF_030254825.1. Classification (NCBI taxonomy): domain Eukaryota; kingdom Metazoa; phylum Chordata; class Mammalia; order Rodentia; family Muridae; genus Meriones; species Meriones unguiculatus. The sequence continues at coordinate 31,125,785 of NC_083355.1, read as the reverse complement.
CAGAACATAGGGACACAGAGGAAGCTGGCTGGATGCTTGGAGCCCGCAGGATTCTATACCAGTGAAGACAGAATACTCAAGACAGGCGACGGAGACTGCCAACCACATGTGGTCCCAGCAAACAAATTTTCACATTCCCCCAGGCCATGCTCACATGTTCATCAAATACTGATTGAGTCCTTTTGGGCTCTCCAGACATTGTTTTTAGGACTGGGGAGATACTATTGAGCAAAGCAGACCCAAAGTCTGGCCATGGAATTGATGTCCTAGGGTGTATGAGAGAGTGTGTGAGTTTGTGTTTGGGCATGGTGCCTGGAGAGACTCACACAATTTGTGGAGTTAGGAAATGTAGAGTTTAGGTGTACATATTTTAGTATGTTTATCCTATCTTATAGGTCTATATAAGTGAGTATATGCCATGTGTGTCTTTCTGCTTTTGGTATACCTTACTCAGGGTGATTTTTTCTAGATCCCACCATTTGCCTGCAAATTTCATGATTCGCTTGTTTTTGATTGCTGAGTAGTGTTCCATTGTGTAAATACACCACAATTTCTGTATCCATTCCTCAATTGAGGGACATCTGGGTTGTTTCCAGGTTCTGGCTATTATGAATAAAGCTGCTATAAACATGGTTGAGCAAATGTCCTTGTTGTGTACTTGAACATTTTTTGGATATATGTCTAGGAGTGGTATAGCTGGATCAGAAGATAAACAAGAAAGAGGTCCAGGGGTAAGATGATCAATCCTCATCTAGAAAGACAAAGGGGATGGACATTGGAAATAGGAGAAAACAAGTAACAGGACAGTAGCCTACCACAGAAGGTACTTGAAAGACTCTACCTAGCAGTGTATCAAAGCAGATGCTGAGACCCGTAACCAAGACTTCGGCAGAGTGTAGGGAATCATATGAAGGAAGGAGGAATTAGTATATCCTAGAGGGGACAGGGAGCCCCACAAGGCCCAACTACATCTGAGCACAGGGGTCTTCTATGAGAGTGTTTATCCAACCAAGGACCATGCATGGATATAACCTATACCCCCTGATCAGTCATAGCCCATGGTAGCTCAGTATCCAAGTGGGTGCCCTAGTAAGGGGGACAGGAATTGTTTCTGACATTAACTCATGAGCTTCCCCTCCCCTCTGAGGGAGGAGCAGCCTTGCTAGGCCACAGATAAGGACATTGCAACCATCCTGAAGATACCTGATGGAAGGAGAGGAGGACACCCCCTCTCAGTGGACTCAGAAGGGGGCAGGGAGGAGATGAGGGAGGGAGGGGAGGATTGAGAGGGAAAGAGGGAGAGGGCTACAGCTGGGATACAAGTGAATGTGTAAAATTATTTAAAAATAAAAAAATATTAAAAAAAGAAAATGTAGAGTTCTACAGAGAATTAGAAAGGATCTGGCATAATGGCCTATCAGATTATTAATTAGGGTGGTAGGAAGAGCAAGGAAGGCCTTAACAATAAGGAATACTCAAGTAAGACTTCAGGACAGTGAAGAATGCCGTCTGAGGAAGTGCATTCTGGATATTAGTTTCTTTCAGACCTGGGGAGAGGGTAGTGGTGGCTGAAGACAAAATAAATAAATAAATAAACAAATAAATAGATAGATAGATAGATAAATAAATAATGTGTGAGTGGCGTCCAGTGGGATACCAGAGCTCTATAGAGCCAGACAGGCAGTTGAAAATGAGAACCAAGAGATGACAATACATGTGGACAGCACGCTAAAACCATGAAGTTACCTGCCTATCATGGTGAAGTGCCCAGGTTTAAGGATTTGCTTGAGGGTAAGACAGAGGCTGGTGCATGGGTGAGGAACCCAGTTGCAGGTATGAGTGACATCTTGCTCTTTGTCTGCCCTGTAGAACCTCATGTCACCACGGTGGTGCCTGGAAACTGCTGGGGACGCTATGTGTGGATCAGACTACAGATGCCACAAGCACCCTCGGGAAAGGAAGGGCCTGTCTGTCACTCTCCGGCAGCTGGCTAGTGACCATGTGAGCAGGGGCCAGCTGAGAAAGCAGACTCCCTTGAATTCTCTGGAAGTGCCCGATAGACGCGCCAGGAGAAAGGTGACCATTCCAGGCTATGGGCTCATGCTCTAGTTCACTTGTTACCTGTTTTCAGCTTCCTGGTTCGAAGCTGATAGAAACAGTTTCTCTTAACCTAGCCTTGATCCAGTGTGATCAAGACTCAGATACTTGGTTTATAAGCACAAGGACCACAGTTTTGTTTTGTTTTTTTAAATTTTAATTTTTAATTTTTTTTAGGAGCACGGTTCTAATGCCCAACAATCATGTGAAAAGCCAGGTGTGGTCACACATGGCCGTAATCCCAGCTTTGGGCGGTAGACAGGAGTGGATCTCGAGAGCTCCCTGATCAGTCAGTCTAGACCTTGTCTCTCTCGGTGATAAGGTAGGAAAAATGATAGAGAAAGATGCTGGCGTCCTGCAGAAGTATGAGCCACAGAGAAGGGTGAGAGGAGGCTGCTCTCCAGGCTTCAGAGGAAGGCAGCTTAAGGGGGTTTTTAAGGGAAAAAAAAAAGAGTGTCATAGTTTCCCTAAAGTTCACAAGCAAGGAAATGAGTGGAGCCCTGCCTTTTCCATAGAAAAGCTCTTCCCAGTCCTACATATGAAGAGTTGAAATCTGTCTCCCCCCATGTTTGGGTTCTGACAAGAGCTCCTAAATCCCACAGCAGTCAGTAGCAGAAAATAGATACTCTCTAAAAAACACTGTATGTGTGTAACAAGAACTCCTTGAACATACAATTACATACAGAATTTGTTTTTTGCTGTTACTCCTGGAGATAACAAATACGTAAAGCACACTGGAGACTAAATCGTGAAAAGGCTTAATTAGAGAGAGGTTAAAGGTCAGAGTGGTCTATAGCAAGTCCAGGGTGGGAGACCCTTCCCTTTTGCTTCTGTTGCTGGAAATTCCCCCTGAAAGCCTCCTTGTCTGTCTGGGTAGAGTTTCAGTTCCCTCAGCCACATGCTTCCCCGGTGTTCCCTGTCTCTTCTGTGCGGACATCTGTGTCAGGATGGGTCTAAATGGATCCGTGTGAAGATCCAGGCTCAGGATGATACAGCCCAGCTGTAGAGAGCCCCCTGTTGCAGAGGCTTGGCCACTTCTCACAGGGATGTCAAATGGAGAAAAGAAGTTTTCCCTGGCAGTTTCTAAAGAGCAAAGTGCCAGCCCCAGACTTTTGGATTTCCCTCTTCTGTTCCTCCACTGTTTATGGAAAATGAATCATTCGACTCGCTTACACAAGTGGACAGGGAACTTGGGAATAAACAATACGACTTCCTGGAATGCCATGGCTGACCATGACATAGCTGGGGTAACCCATGCTGCAGACCCACGCTGTGTGCAAAACCGACTGGGAGGAAGATCCCAGCTTCCGAAGGCAGAGGGAGAACCTAGCCTCTTAGCCTGTCTTCTGGAGACAGGAGCCTGTTTGCACTAGACTCTTCCTCTTGGCAGGGGTCAAAGCTTCCTTGCTCCAGTCTCTGCCTCTCATACTTTCAAGGCAGAGACCAAGAACCAACAGAGATGGAAACATGTGCCTCCCCCCACGGAGATTCACAGGGAAGCACCCTGAGCCCCTCTGCCATTTCCCAAAGAGTAGGCTTTCTACGCCAACTCCTGTTTCTTCCTAGGACTCCCACAAATGTATCCATCAGAGTTTAGCCTCATCCCATTCGGCTCTGGGGGAAATCTTCTGTTTTGGACTCTTCCCAATTCCAGAGCATAGTTCTAACAAAAAGCCATTCTTATTTCCTGGGACTTACATTAGCTTGAGGAAACGGGGAGAGGGAGGATTGTAGAAGTGGAAAGGTAAGGATGTTGCCATATTTTAATAAATTTTCACAGACTGACTTGAAGCATGTCCCTATACGTCCTCGTGACCTCCCTCTCTGCCACACCCTAATTGTATCGTGTGGACAGTGTCGCCTGTTTCTCTGCTCTTACAGATTGAACAGTTCTGTATTTATACTGACAATTACTTACTTGGGTGTCTCGGCCCCATCCTGAGCACTTGGCCCTGCATGAAGAAGGTCTTGTCCTCGTTGTTTTGGTATCTGTAGAAGTACCTGGACTATATTCAAATTCAACATACATTGACTGAATGAATGAATGAGTGGGTGTATGTGAGTTTTCAATAGTAATCAGTTTCTTTCATCCCAAGATTGTCTTTTTTTTCAAATTATATTAATTCATTTTATGTGTGAATGATTTGCCTCCATGTGTGTCTGTGTACCGTGTGCATGCCTGGTGTCCACGGAGGGCAGAAGAGGGCATTGGATCCCCTAGAACTTGAGTTACAGATGCTCATGAAGCACCATGTGGATTCTGGGAGTCAAATCTGGGTCCTCTGCAAGAGCAATAAGTGCCCTTAAACTGTGAGCCACCTCTCTAGCTCCGAGACTATGTTTTGAAGATACATGCATACTACTATTTTTGTTTTGAAGAGTTATTTATTTTTTCTTAATTCCTGCTCCCTTTCTACTTCTCTCTTCCTTATGTCCCTTTCTTCAACTTGAACAAAGAAAGCATGCAGGGGCTTGAGTCTCAAAACAGGAACCGTCTATGCAGATCTAGAATGAGGCAGAGTGTGAGAGCTTTTCTGTCTACAGTGTGGCTGCTACTGATTCATAAGGATTATCCACGTGGCTCATGGTTGACTAAGAACAAGCTCCGTGAACACAGTTGCTGAAGACTTGGCTTCTTATGACTCACTAACTTGCTTAACATGAAGGAAGTGCTTGCTCTGTTGGCATCAGAGGGTTGTGATGTGGAGACAAGCCGCTCTTGCCCCATCCCTCTTTTAACCTAAACATCCTTAGGGTCTTCTCCCCAGAGGCTGTCAACATCCTTTCTGCCAGAACAGATATAACAGGCCAGCTCCTTTTTCTTTGTCGGCGTCACCTTTGGCTGAGTGCTCTGGAAAGCTGGGTTGTGTCCCCACTGAGTGCCAGGAGGACTGCCTAGCCCTCTGGGCAAAGCCTATTTCACATTCGCTTGCCTTGCCTTGGCACCTTTATCCCAGCCATTTCACATTGGCGGACATGTTGCTTCCTGTTCTAAGAATCGCAAAGCTCCTGGAGGGACACTGCCTGCTCCTCCTAACCCTGCTGCTCTCCTTTTGTTCTAAAGGAGAACACTCTCCCCCAGTCTCTGGTTCAGTCTTCCTGCTTCTCAGTAATTCCCATTCCCTCCTGCATCTGCAATTCCCTCCCGAATTCCAGGTCTGCCATCAGCACCCTCAAACAGTAACGAGTCTCCTAGAGACCATGATCGTGCAGAGGAAGACTCTCCTGATTTCTTCACAGCCACAAAACCCCCAAAGCCGTGGTCTAAGCCTACCGTTTCCACTTGTACTCTCAACCCATGTAAGTTTCTAAAGAGACAGAATTCACTGGGGTGAGGGGTTGGATTCACTAAAGAAACAAACAGGGAGGAAGCATGCAAGATATGACTGTAGCATAGACCAGGGTGTGGCCATGGACAAAGAAGAAAGTTGGTTGATTTTGAAGGTATTTGCATTTGCAGTCAGATACATAAGAGATACGAGAGAGAGAGAGAGAGAGAGAGAGAGAGAGAGAGAGAGAGAGAGCTGTATTCAAAGATGACCTTAAGGCATTTAGAAGCTCAGCTTGGAAGAAGGCCTCACCACCCACTCAAACAGGATGAACAGGGTTCGGCTTTTGGAGAATGGTGAGTTTCTGAGATCCTTAAGCCCTGGTGGTTTCTGCGTTTCCCACATTCACCTTTTCCCAAAATACTCAGCCTTATGTCCCTGTATAATAATTTCTCTAAAGGGTATATAAACATATAACTGATCAGGGTGTTGGTTTCAGTTACGATGTTTTCAGGTAAAAATGATAGAAGGTCTTGAATTAAATTAATTAAAGAAATAAGCTGGCATGTAGAAGGACACTATATATCCATACTTCTCACCATGCGCAAAACTCAATTCAAGTGGAGCAGGGTCCTCAGCATAAGGGCTGATACCTGAATCTGATAGAGGAACAAGTAGAGAATATACTTGCATTCATTGGCACAGGAAAGGAGTTTCTTAAACAGGACCTTGATAGTGTTGGCATTAAGATAAATAATAGGATTTCACTAAACTAAAAAGCTTCTGTACCGCAAAGGACATCATCACTCAACTGAAGACAGCTTACAGAATGAGAAAACACTTTATGACTGACAGAAGGTTTGTATGTAGAACATACAAATGACTAAAAAAAAAAATCCCTGAACATCAAGAAAACAAATGACCCAATTAAAAATGGAGCATGGAATTAAACAGAATTTTCAAAAGATGAAACACAAATGACCGAGAAACGCTTAAAAAATGGTCAACATCCTTAGCCATCAGGAAAATGCAAATTAAAACTGCTTTGAAATTTCATCTTATCACAGCCAGAATAGTCAAGATTTATAAAAACAAATGACAGCAGATGATGGAAAAGATATGGGCAAAAGGAAACGCTTACACATTATGGGTGGGAGTTAAATTGATACAACCACAGTGAGGGGGCTCTTCAAAAAACTGAAAATAGATCTACCACCATATCTAACTATACCACTCTTGGTCATATACCCAAAGGGTTCTTCATCTTCCTTAGAGGTACTTACTCATCTGTGTTCATCATTGCTCTATTCATAATAGCCAGAAATTAAAAGCAACCTAAGTACCATCAGCTGAGAAATGGATAATGAAAATATGGTACATATATACAATGGAATATTATTCGAGCTGTTAATAAAAAGAAAATCATGACATGTACATGTGATAGAGCTAGAAGTATCCTGAGTGAGGTAAACTGGCCCAGAAAGACAAATGTTCCATGTTTCTCTCCTATGTAGATATTAACATGTTATCCTTTAGATGTATGTGCTTCATTTAGAAACAGAGGTTTGCCAATGGAGTTTAGGTAGCTAGTAAGGGACCAGGAAGAGGAGGGAATCTTCCAAGGAATGGGAAGTAGAATATGATATTACAAAGGAAAAAAAGAGAAATTAGAACAAGAGAATTAAATGGGGTGGGGGTGGGCAGGCAGGGGAGAGGGAGGGATATGAGAAATAATAACAGACTCTAAAGATCCTTTGAGAGCCATATGGAAGCCTACTGCTGTAGAAACTTCCTGAAATATATACATACAAAATTAACTTAAATAAAGTTACCATACAATGGGGGCAATTTCCCAACTAGAAATTGTCTAGAATCTAATAAAATCCCCAAGAACAAGGAAAGGGTTACAGCTTCCTCAGTTGTTGGCAAAAGGGGTCTGATAGAGTTCCCATAGAAATGGCTCTTGCCATTGTTATTGATTACCTCCCTCAATTTAACCCTATTAACTGAAGACACCACCTACTTGTGTCTTAAAACATGGAAAAATCTAGCTGGCACTCAACTGGAAGCATCACTCTTGCCAGCTAGTGTTCAGAGTGCTGGAAGGTGCTATACATTCCTGTAGAGGAGAAAACATAATCATCAGTCTCACCCAACTATGAGCCCTGAAAGTTCCAATGATGACCTGCCTACAAAGGACACTCACTGGTGCAATTATGGAGTTATGGGAGTAACTAACTACTTTAAAAAACTGAGTTTATAGCCTCCTCCATGAGATGGAACCCCACACCTGATGCTGTTAGTGAGGCCAAGATTGTGATGGTACTAGGCTGCTTCTGTGTCATGGGCCCTAAGGGGAAAACATAGTACTGTTATTCTGCTAAGTGAACATTAAGAAACAGCTCCGAATGCCATGTTTGTAGACACGGAGTGGAAAGCATAGTGCCTCACTCAGCCCTTATGAGAGAAGCTTCTTCTTACTGTAGGTGATAATTGTCACGGACCTGCATCTAGACAATGCACAGAGCATGAGAGAGTTTGGAGTTCTCGGCTTTAAATAGGATATCACAGCCCTCCACTCTAGGCTTAGGTATCCACAAAGATGTATTAGGGGGAACTTTCAGAGCCACAGTAGTACATGGCTTCAAACACAGTGTTTTCCAGACACAACAGAGAAGATATATGTACACACACACAGAAATTGTGACAGCTCGCACAAGACCTATACAAGAACAAGCCAGTCAAAAATCCAAGCATGGTGGTGGGGAAGTGGGCACAAAGTCCCACTCTTAACCAAGAATTGATAACTTCTGGGAGAGGGGAAAATCTGTTATCTGTTTTCCTTAATGGAATGAGAACCACACTACAAGGCAGGCCCAAGTGTAGGAAGTTCTTCTTCTCTTCTTCTTCCTTCCTTCCTTCCTTTTATTTTTTTCGGTTGTTTGTTTGTTTTGTTTTGTCTTCCACCATGGAATCACCAAAATGTATGAAATGCCCAAAGAATAAGTAAAAATATTAAAATAAAAAAACCCTTCAGACTGAAAGTTATATTAGGAAATGGTGAGGGCAAGCTCCAAAAACTGCAGAATTTACCCGTGCATCTGTATACTGTACACCTCAGCGTCTGCTTCAGCCCAGGCTGCTGTGCAGCAGATGCCGGGGTCCCAGGCCACCCAAACATCTGAACCAGAACATCCCCTTCCATGTGTGTGTCTTGTTCTTTCACTGTCTGGCACACTTGTCTCCTGTCTGATGGGGTATGAACTGGGTCATATATGGATGACTCAGGTTCTCACCCCAGGTATCTTGCTGCAAGGGGATATCAGGAATCTTAGAATGGCCCTGCTGCCAAAGGAAGAGAAGCAGGCTCTGTGTGGAAACCAAGATCATCATGCTGACACCTTGCACTATAATAATAACAAAATAGATTTATTAACGAGTTCTATGTGTTCAGAAAATGTGAAAAACAAAAACAAACAAACCAAGGGAAAAAAAAAACCAAACAAACCCTGAACTAAAGGAAAACAAAACAAGGAAAATAGAAAGTATTTTTGGTGCCTTAGGTATGTTTTAGAAAAGACAATTACCCCAAATGTCAGACTAATTTTGCAACTGATTGGTTAATCTCTACACACTCAAAAATAGATTTCCTGTGAATTGAAGGTGGTTTGGGGAAAATAACTGCAAAATTTTCATTAAAATTACTAAGCGAGTATCTCTTGAGCACTCTGTGTCAACACTTGAATTTTAAATGAAAAAGTAATAATAAATTGCCCTAGTTTTTTTTTTCCTCCCTGTGATAAACAACACATGACCAAAAGCAACTTGAGGAGAAAGGGTTCATTTCGCTTATAGGCCCCAATCACAGTCCTTCATTGAGGGAGGGAAGTCAGGGAGGGAACTCAAGCAGGAACCACGGAGGAACACCACTTCTTGGCTTACTTCCAGGATTGTATTCAACTACTTTCCCTATGTCTCCTAGGACCACCTTTCTAGGGATGGCACTATCCACAGCTGGGCTGAGCCCAACCACATCCATCAATACCTAAGGAAAAAGCCACACAAACATGCCCAGAGGCCAATCAGATGGAGAAATTTCTCAATTGAGGTTTCCCCATCACTTGGGACTCGCAGTTTGTGTCCTGATGTTAAAAATTAACCAGCCCATAAATACTCATTCGCCTCCACCCAAGTTCATCAGAAAGAAAAGAGGAAAGTGCCAAGCACTGTTGAAGATCAGTGGTTATGCAGAATTCTCCCAAGGGTTTTAGGTACTGTTGACCCCAGCAGACATGCCTCCCACTCATCAACATCCCGTCTTCCTGAGTGTGGGAAGGTTGCACTTCCCAGCTCGCTGACGTTGGCTCTGTGGTTCCTGACATGGGTCACTTCTCTTTTGGCAATGGATTACATGATAATCTTTTCTCTCCTCTTTTCTCTTCCTGATGAATGAAGCGCTGGGGCTTTTGCATTTGTTCCGGATGACACAGTGCGGAATGCTGAAGTAGCCTTCATTTATCTTCCTCACAAAGGAATCATGCTCACAGAGTCACGCTAAAGCTCGGTGTGCATGCTTGTTCAGCTCTACCTTCTGTTCACCGAGGAACAGAATGCTCGAGCTGCTGGGAAGGCAGTGGTGGCTTTCCTGAGTATTAGTGTGATTCAGTGACTTGTCTTAGGGTATTCTCGAGACCAGATAGGAAGAACTGGAATTAGCACCCAGATGGGAAATGTCAGGTGTTAAGCTGAGGAAGACCATATGAACATAATGAAATACAATAACCTAAGAGGTCGGAGAAGAGATATAGAGTTTGTCTTCAAAATATATTTGAACTGAAGTGGGGGTGGGGGATGAAAGGGGAGGCCTTTCGAAGTATAGGAGTGGAGGATCACAGGCTGGGGTTACCAGCAAAGGTTTCAGCAAGCAGAGCTTTGCAGGGTAGGCAGGACTTTGATAGAAGACAGTGAAGCTGTAGAATGAGAGGCTATCCAACCATCTAGAGTGTTCCAAACATACTTAAAGGCAATATTAAAAATACTGTTGGCTGCAGTATGCGATTTGCAGCAGGAGTCGTACATGGCTAGGATATTAAAAATGAATAAATAAACAAAAGACCAAAGAACGGTGGGGTGCCAGAGAAGGAGGTCAACTCAGAGATTATCCCTCGAGAGCGGTCCAAGGACTTTGATTGAAAGGTTAACACTGATCTGGAAGTGGCTTCAGACTGGTTTTGAAGTCTACTAGGGCCAAGGCAAAAGTCTGTCCCTAATAAGTTTCAAGGGAGTGGTGCTGCCTGATTGTCACCCACCTGCCATTTTGGCCTCATTCAGCTACTTCATTCCAAGTTCAAAGGAATGGAGATCTAGAGAGAGAAGACACCTCCCCCAAGGTCTAGCCAGCATCGGCACCAAGTCAACCTACTTTCTCTGCCTTCCCCCTCCACACCACGGAGTTAGAAAACCTAGTGCATTTGAACAGCCTTAGTAGCGTGGAGAATAAACCCACGCATTTTCCCATCAGGGATGTGGCATTGAGGTGAGAGTGACAGCGAGCTGCCTTGCCCTGTGGAAATTGGAGGCAGGAAGGCTTGGGCAGATTCCAAGGGAGAGTTCAGCATCCCATGGCAGGACCCCACTGAGGACAGAGGAGAGGAGGTCCCAGAAGGATATGGAGCATGGTTACAATAGAGGAGGAAATGCTCTGCTTGCCCCGAGGAGCCTCATGTTGTTACGCATATACAAAAGGTCAATTTGCTGTTCTGGAAAGTAATGTTGAAAAGAACGTTTTCCCCCAAGCAATCCCAGACTAATCCCATGTTTAAATAATCTGTATTCTAGGCTAAAGTTGTCCCCTGCCATTTTTTTGTGCCAAACGCTCAGAAGAAGACTGAAAAAGAGCCGAGCACCCAAATGTTTGATCTTTGTGACGCAAGCATCCCACACGGCTGATTCAGAGGGACGGCGGGGCATGCTGTGCCGACCATGTACACATTGTTTTATAGGTTTCACTGGGACTCTGAGAAGCTTGGGCACTTGGGACTTGTTACTCAGACAAGTGTGAACTTCAATCCTTTTGGAAAATCACTTCCTGGAAAAGGAGCTGAGGCAGGAAGCGCTCTATCTCACTCAAATGAAGCTCCGCTTAGAACGGTGAATAACTAAATAACTGCTGTCCTGTGTAATAGAGAAAAGCCTATACAATACCAGTCAGGGTGGCAGGTGTGGTTGACTCTCTGTGAACAACTTTTTAATTAGTAAATTGTTGGGTCTGAGCCAAGAACTTGCCATTCAAGAGCGAGGACCTGAGTTCAAATCCCCAGAGCTGGGAGTGGCAGATCTATCGCTCTAGTGCTTCTATGGTGGACAGGAGGTGGAGAGAGAAGAAACCCTGGAGGCCGACTGCCTTATGCGGTGGCAAGCAATAGAATCTTGTCTCAAATAAGGTGGAAGGTGAGGACTCACACACATGGCTGTACTCACACACACAGACACACAGAGACACACAGACCCTCCCCCCAACACACATGCATACCTACACCGTGCACAAAATAAATATACGGGTTTTAAGGCCTGAGCCTTAAACCCATGATGGCAGGTGAAGGACTAGAAAGGGCCAGGCTGCATATGACTTTGGGGAAGAATCTCTATTTGGATTTACTCGTCTTTGAAATGTTTAGCAGAATGGCAGGTATAGCCAAAGTACATGCTCCTATCAAAAGAACATATAAACTTTAATACCGTAATAGTGACACAGAGCTTAAAGTCACTTGTGAGGCCCATTTCATTTCATAAAAATAAGCTAGCTAGCCTTGAGCACTCACTAACTTTCCCACTACCACCTACCTTGCCAAAGTGGAAAACCAGATATGAACCTATAGCGTTTGGCCTTAAGTCTGATGTAAAATTTTGGGACACCATAATAATGAGCCCAGTGTGTGTATTACCATGTCTTTTCAGTAGACTATAATTTGGGCAGCCCACAGTGGATTTTCTTTTCCACTAAGGCTTGTGCAATAGTTTCCACCACTGAGTAATTTTAACTGAGAGGACGGAGTATTACTGAGAAATAAATTGACACATGATCCCAAGAAATGGGCTGAACTCTGTAACATGAAGCCCCAAGAATAGCCTGGGACCATCAATTCTTTCACACTTGAAAACAGTATGTATGAGGAAGAACATGTTATTTTGTATTAAAAGGACTTTGCCACTATCAAATGACAAGGCCTGATAACTCCCAGTTTGTTGATATTTTAAAAGTTATGTCTTTAAAACAATAAATAAACAAAATAAGAAATATATTAGCTAGGCACATTGGCACAAGATGCCTGTAATCCCAGCACTCAGGGAGGCAGAGGCAGGCAGATCCCTGTGATTTCGAAGCCAGCCTGGTCTACAAAGCAAGTCCAGGACAGCCAAAGCTATGCAGAGAAATCCTGTCTCAAAAATAAAAACAAAAACAAAAACATTAAAAAAATTAAAAAGCTATGTCTTCATTACTTCTCATTTATTTTTTATTCAGTTATTCAAATCCATTAAACATTATCATGTCCTAGAAACCGTGCTGAGCGTGGGAGGCTATGATGTGAGATATACAATTCTAACTCCAAAGGAGCTCATAGTTTGGGTAAAAATAGACAAATCAACTTGAGAACAGACACCACAGAGATAGGCAGGGTATTACGAGATGGTCGGGATGAGTAATTATCTGAGATTAAAGAGCAGGGACCAGAGGAGAATTCACAGAGGATCCCTTGCCTAGGCTGAGGTGCAAAGTAATGTCTGAGGAATATGAGACACAATAACTGACTTTCTGGGTTAAGGGAAAGCCAGACATAAAGGCACAGTGTAATTGGAAACTATGGTGAGCGACACAGCCAGAGCAGAGGAAACAGATAAACCTGGAGGTCGGAATGAATGACATTTATTTACTGTCAGGTACACTTAGGAATACTTTTTATATCAGTGGTGCCCACTGCTGCTGATGGAGAGTCACTCAGACTCCATGGTTGTGTGTGTGTGAACACCAACACGCACACACACACGCACACACACACACACACACACATTTATGCATATACACATGTACAGACATAAAACATGCTAGAACATGCCCAATAAACAAGAGTATATTCTCATATCTGGATTGTATCTGCTTCATGGATTAGACCTGATGCTTTCATTCGTGGTTTGTTCGACTTGCTTTTTGGGAGTAGTGGATCAGAGTTCATGAACACTGGAAAGTAGAAGTGATTGCTGCTCTGCAGAGCTGGATGGAGAATTTCCCGTCAGTGACCAGGCCTCATGACACCATTGTGGTATCTCTCACCTATCAAATATCTCAAATGGGACAAACTACCTCTAAATTTCAGGAGCAGACTTATGGGGTTTTGGTCAGTAGATAACTGCTCTCAAGAATGACATCTTTCAAAAGAGATCCAGGTATGAAGGGTGAGCCTTTGAGAAAGGGGAGCCATGAAGAAGGTGGCATACAAGCGTGCTGAAAAAATGTGAGGAATGGCATGATGAACTACGAGAGCTGGAAGTATGAAGGAACAAGCTAAGCTCCCAAGAGCCAGCCAGCGCTTTCTGCCTCACGGCATTAACTTTGTTTGTTTCACATATTGCTCAAGGCTGGACAGCATTGAGTCTAAACAGTGGCCAGAGTCCAAGAGAAAATTTGTGTGTAGTGAAGGTAACAACGAGCCATTCCTGCTTGGCTCTGCTCTGCCAAAAAAATCTCTTTGTAAACTTTTATAGGTGAAATTGGCGTCTCGGATATAAAGTGGTTTCTAGTTCTCCTCTGCCAAGCTTTAAAAGTGGATTGGACAATGCCAGGAGGAAAGCCTGTTTATCTCTGCTTTGATTGGCTCAACTAGCAAATCTGGAATGCTAAATGCTTCAGTGGGCTCTCTTGAAGGATTGATTATCCTATCTTTGCCGAAAGTGTTATTGAGGCAAGAGATGTTTGTCAGCCCCAACTTGTGTTTTCGGTGGTGTCAAGTATGGCATGAATTACATCCCTTCACCCAAATTCATATATTGGAATCCTAATTCCTAGTATTTGGGGTTCAGTATCCCTTGGAGTCTACAGAGGATTTCTTCTGAAAGCCCTGTGGATGCTAACACATGGTGATGCTCAAGTCTTTTGAATGAGATGGTGAAGTGATTACATATAACCCGGGCTCACTCCTGGGTACCGGGGTAGTTACCATGCTGAAGATATACAGCGTGTCGATGGTTATTGGTTATTCGACTGTATTGTTTAGGAAACTATGACATGAAAACAGGTCTGTACCTATTCAGTCCAGATGCAACTTTCCCCACCCCAATATTTACCATATGAATTTGGTTAAAATCATGGATGTGTAACTCAGGGAAAACTATCTGAGTGATTTGGAGATAGAAATGGAAGGGGGACCAAAATAATGATAGCGACGTGTTCTTGGTGCTGCCTAATGAGTACGCACTCCTATGCAGATCTGCCTTGCCACTTGGGTCTTGCAATTTTGCAAGCAATGGTTTTTAGCATTTCAAAGAGATCTGAGGTTTGTCTAATTCTTCTATTAATTGTCTTATCTGGAGTTAGAAAACCACATCTGCATACTGTGAGCAGTTCTTTTCCTGTGGATCGTAATGAAAAGTTAAACATTTTTATTTATTTAAAAATGCCTTCCTCGCATAGTTAGTTCTCTTTTAATTTCCTTTGTAGGTTGTAGGTTAGCTACTCACCATTCTAAACACACACATCAGGTAGTGTGCTAGATTTGCCTCATTGCACATTGGGTGACCATATCCTAATATAGAGACTTACTGAATATTTAGAAACCAGCATTTTGTGCATTATTAAATCGTGTTCTGTAGAGACTGTGTAAACTTAGAACTGAGAGGTCAAATTAAACAAGCAGGAAACTTTGTTTAAGCTTAAGATAGGGTTAAGTAGGCATTGCCACCGTTTATATACATGCTTATAATTTCAGCACTCAGGAGGCAAAGGCAGGAGGATTCCAGCTAGGCTGAGAGCAGCCTGAGCTACAGTGAAGTTCCAGGCCAGCAAAGGACACATAATGACAGCGTATCTCGAAAGAGCTAAATAAACAAACAAACAAATAAATAAAAGCAAACCTACCAATTCTTAAATGTGATGTTACTTATTGAGAACCTGTTGTATACCAAAGTTCCTATCAAAGTTACGAAGAGATCACAAGGGACAGCCAGGCACTGCCTTCCCATAATGCATTTACTTAGACATCCCCATTCCCCGCCCAACATACGTAACTGTGAATGGATTGGAGCAAGTTCTCCATGGAGCATGAACCTTTAGTAAGCAAGAAAACTCGCTTGGCTGTGCTGAATCCTAATGACGCTACCTCAGAGGCTCTGGGGTGTTGGCAGCATGCAAAGCTCCTTCTCTTCAGATTCTGCTGGACCCTCACAGCATGTGACACTGTGTCTACTGTGGTCTTCTGCCATTCACAGGGGAAGAGGCCAAACACGAGGGACAACTTTCAGGTATCTTTCCTGGTTCCTGGTGACACTGACATATAGACCCTCCTGGGAATTCTATTTTCTCTTTGCTACCACCAACCCCTTGAGTTATGAACAACAGACAAACAAATGTCCCCTCAAGGTCGAATGGCACTCGAATCTGTGTTCCATGAGCCACGGGACCTGTCCTCCCTTGAAATTAGACTTTTCTTTTATGTGGACATTCTGTTTTCACTTTCCTAAAAATGATGAAAATGACACTCCTTCTCCAGAATTTGTATTCTTTGACAATTTATACACATATATGGTGCATTTTTATCAATTCCAACAGTGTCCCCTCTCTTCCACATGAATCTTCCACTCAAAAAGTTCTCCTCCAACTCCTATTTCTCCTGTGTGTGATTGAATGTAATTAAGATTGCTTGGATGAGCATACGTAAGAGTTTCTTCACTGAAACGTGGGCTGCTTTTTTAGTTGGTACACCACTGATGAACATGACACTCATTCTCCAGCAGCCAGGAGTTCTCCATGGAGGAATGAGGCCTCATTTGTTCCTTCCCATCCCATGATGAAATGTTGAAGGGCCAGATTTTGTGCCCAGTGAGTTTCCAGTGAGTTTGTTGAGCGCAACAGCCATGTCACATCCAGACACCCTTTTGTGGCACAATGCCTCCTCCTCTTGTTCTTGCATCCCTGAACCCTCTCTTCCTCAGTGTTTCTTGAGCATTAGAATGACTCAACTGCAGTTGGTGCCCAATACTCCACCACTTATTTTTTGGTACTTCGGTCACTAATGAGCCTGTGCTTAACCACTACGCACAGTTATGAAGCAAGCAAGCAAGCAAGCAAACAAACAAACAACAACAAAACCTCTCTCTTCTGAAGATGGCCTCACTTTCAAGGCAACCCAGCTACCTCATTTCTCAGCCTGGGGTGAGGTGTTGTGGTTAGGAGATCAGCCTACAAGAGCAGACTTGCAGAACAGATCAATAGGTGTCTACCCTGGCATTTGTTGCAATGGGATTTTATATTTGTTATTACTCGGCTCCTAGATTCATTCTACATGAGCCAATTGGCAGCTCCCATCTCTTAGAACTTTCCATGAATGCCTCCCCAGACCTCTTTATCTCTTATGAGCATCAATAATCAAAGTGGCATTTACTAGCTTGGAAGTCAAATGAAACTGAAATTTCCCACAAGTTCAGTTATATGTATCAAGCTTCCCTAAAGTTTCCATAGCAGACGGCTGAGAGTTGTGTGAGGAAAAGGAAAGAAAAGAAAAGCAGCTAGCTACCAGGAGAGTCTGGAACAAGGGCCACAGTGCTCCTGTGTTGTTTTCTACTGACTTGCAAACTGTGGAATTTTTTGAAAATCATCTACCTCTCTCTTTGCTGTACCAATTTCTAGGGGAATGCTCATTTTTATTCATTATGAAAGTTTACCATCAATCATCCTCTCAAAGAGCTTGCCAGAAACTTGGACAGGAGTTTCATAACAAATTTGCAGAGACAGAGGGCTAACTGATTTCTGTAAATAATGTTTAGCTGTAAAGATATGAAAGGTTGTTAGAACCACATATATTAATCTCCAATTTGCTCCATCTGTCTGCAGAAGCAGAGTGGATTATAACAAAGTGCCCTGACTCTATTGCTCTGCAAACACACCACAGGAGATCAACACCAAGTACCCTTTCTCATTGCTGTCCTGACCCTCCCCTCTTCCCCCAACCCGCTTGTCCCAAATAATCTGGCTAGGTCTATCAGAAACCCTCTGCCTCAACCACTATCCCCAGTTTATACCCAATAATTTGAAATTTTTATTTCAGTTACCATTCTTAGGCTGACAACATGCAACCTAGCTGTTCCCAGCCATCGTCCTGTCTAACAAACAAAAAATACAACCCAAATGCCAAATACAAAAACATTCAATCATGTTCTAAGACCGTGTGTAAGAAAACGGGGCAGCTGCTGATCAAGTATTCTGTATTTTGTGAGAAGGGAATTACGTGTTAAAGTGTGTCTGGTTTGACCATCCATGGCTACTCCTATCACATGGCCCAGGGTCATTCTGTATGCTCTACTGATCCACATCACAGAATACAAGGACAACCTCCAGCCTTGAAGAGTAGCTGTGAGCTGGAGAATGACAATGCTGTAAGTTTCCTATTTATTTAAGAGAGCCGTTGGCATACTGAGAAGTCAAAGGTGAGCCATTCATTGTGGGCCCACTGATGTACCACTGAGCTGCAAAGCAATAGCAAGGCAGGGCTGAGCCCGTGTGATAGGTCTCCAAATCAAAATCAGGACTATCAGCTAATTATGGATGCAGAGGGTAAATCATCCGGGCAACCCCTTTGTCGGTTCAATCAATCAATTGGCTCCAATCCCAATTAAACAAAACAAATGGTCAGGTTTAAGGTCTACCGTGGCTTTCTGGCTACAGGTTGAGTACAAGATGAATAATTAATTTCTCTTGAAAGAGAAGGGAAATTGTCACATTAGGCAGATGTCAACAAATTGGCCTTCATTTCCACCCCCAGATGACTCCTCCATGATAGAAAGATTTTTTTTTTTTTTATAAATAAGGGTGCTAGGAAACCTTTTGAATGGCTCAGCCTATGAGAACAAATTGATTTAAATAAAGCAATCGCACATTTGTTTGTTTCTGACAGCATTAAATATTCCTGAAGTCGAACACATTGGAAATAGCCATGGATTTAAAGGCTCTCAAAGATACTTTTTTTTTTTCCTGCAGCTTTTCATGCAAGGGAGAGCAAATACTTTCTAACCTTTTTGGGGGGAGGGAGGAACGGTGGGGACACATACCGTATTTCGTAATTTTACGTCTCAGCAAAGTTAACCATGCTTGTAAAAGACCATTTGCTTCTAGTGTGGGCTCCTTCTATGACATTTGCTTTCTTTCACATTTTGTTTTTTGTGTCTGTCTTTACCGCCTTGAATCTGCTGGCTCAATTCATCTTTGTAGTTTCTTTTTTGTTTTTTTTCTTTTCCTTTTGTTTTGTTTTGCTTTTTGTTGTTGTTGTTTAGTTTTGTTTTTAAGGGAGGCTCCCTGAAGGCAGAAGGTGGTCTAATTCCCCTGGCTTTACCTCTTTCCTCAAGGGCCCAGGGCCCTAGAACTGCAGGGCAAGCTTTTCTACAGGTTTGTTTATTTATTGTTTAGATTTTTTTGAACCTTTCTTACATTTTCTTTAACTATAATGATCAGAGCCTTAGCTAAGTACCAGTGTGGAAAAAGTCAAAGGGAACCAGATAGTTGAGTGAGTCATAGACAGTTGTCTGTCTTTTCCCTCTCCCCTTCCTCCTTCCCTTTGTATATACATGTGTGTGTGTGTGTGTGTGTGTGTGTGTGTGTGTGTGTGTGTGTCTGTGTGTTCATGTAGGTATGGAAGTTGTGTGCAAGTATTCATGGAGACTACAAGTCAACTTCCCAAGTGCTACTCCTCAGGATCCAGCCATCTTACATTTTGAGACAGAATCTCTCATTGGCTTGGAGCCTGCCAATTACTCTAAGCTGGCTGGCCACTGAAGCTTGGGAATCTCCTGTCTCCACCTCCCCAGCACTGGGATTCCTCCTCCTCCACTCTTCTCATCCACTCTCCTCCTCCTCCATTCCCCTTTTCCTCCTCTACTCTCCATCCTGCTGTTTGGAGACATGGCCATTGCTTTCTGGCACATTTAAGCTAATGCAGCGAAGCAGTGAAGCTACGCCAATAACAGAATAGAGAAGTGAAGTCCAGGACCTGGCAAGTATTGCTCCTAAAGGGACAGTGAATAAATATTTCATCATTTACAGCCCAGATGGTTTTTGTGATTTGTATTCCTCGTCTCTGTCAAATCACTAAAAAAACAGTCGTTGAAAGGATGTGGATGAATGAATGTGGTTATGTTCCAATAAAGTATTATTTATAAACTCATATTGGCCTGGAGGGGCATTGTGTACTGATTATGATACATGTATATATTACATTATAATATATAACATATTAACTAAATATTAACGATATATACTAACTATATATGCATATTAGCCACATATATAGCTATATATAGTTAATAGATGATATATTATTAAAAAGTACTAGTCAGGAGTAGAGAGTCTATCTCCCACATCCCAGCCCTGACCTCAACCAGTTTTGTATGTATGTACATGTATGTATATATGTTTGTATGTGTACACCTTTGCATATAAGTATGTATGCATTTTTGTGTGAAGGCCAGAGGTTAACATCAGGGATCTTCTTCCATCAGTCTTCACCTTGTCTATGGAGATTGGGTCTCTCTCTCCTCGAGCTTTTACCTTGTCTTTGGAGACAGGGTCTCTCCCTGAGTCCAGTGCTCAGTGACCGGCTACACTGTCCAGCAAGCTCCAGGGATCTGCCTGTCTCCAACTACTACCCCACACATTAGAGTTACAATCCTGTGTGACCACTGGCAGCCTTTTTAGAGACCCGGGGCTCTCACTCAGGACTTCCTGCTTGTGAGACACATACTTCACTGACTGTCCATCTCCTTTGCCTCAGCCTCATGCCTTCGCACAAACTGCTTCCCCTTTTCCTGCTCCCTCGCAGGGAAGCATGGTGTGGCATACAGAGAGCAGAGCTGGACAGTGACAGTCTGGGCTGTCTTGCTCATCGATGGCCTACCGTGCAGAGATTTGTTCTGACAGGGATGGCCATCATTTCAAGCACCTATTCTGAGCTGGCATGTTTTCTGGCTGTTCCATCCTCAGCACCCACTGAGGCAGGTGATGTTGGAATGTAAATAACACGCACATGTTAGTATATGTAAGTCTCAGTGTCAGGACTCAAATCAAGGTTCAGCGGACACATCTGAATTTCCCAAATATCATTATCATCGTCTACATAAGCTGCTTCATTCCAAGCCTGTTGTGCCAACCAATCATGTTGCACATGGGTTTCAGGACTACATTTCTCTTGACTGCTGCTGGAGTGGCCAGGGGTCATCATTTCTGTGTGAAAATATGTCCAGTGGATAGCCACCAGTCTCTACCGTGCCCTCTGAGGCTGGAGACCTACACTGTCCTCCTCTAACCCCTCTGACCACTCTTCTGCTTTGCTTTACACATGGCAAGCCTCCCTGCTCCGCTCTCCTCAAGAGCTTCATACTCATGCTCCCCCAGCCTGAAGCCAGCACAACTTTTTCTCCAATTCAACCAATCAATGCTGAAGCTTTTTAAATGCCACCCCTTCAGAGGGGAGTTTTTCTGCCAGAGAAAATGAACTTTCTTTCAATTATTACCTATTGATTTCTGAGTATGTGAAAGGACATACTGGAACCAGATGACAGAGTGTGGCTGTCTTGAGTTGAACAGCACACTGCTGTGGCCAGAGATTCAGATCTGCTTTGAGGAGTCTTATTGTCTTAGCTCCAAGACAATTTACTTGCCTTCATTAGAACAAACCAAGATATGACCTTGATTTGTCCTTCAAGTAAAAGTTCTCAATGCAGGAAAGGTGACAAAAGCCAGCAAGATTAGTCTCATGATGTAGGATGTCAGAGGTAGAAGGGACCACATCTTGGAACCCGCCCTATCCAGCTTCGGACCCTCCAGAGCCTCTTTGAGGTCTGCCTTCCCATTTCGTTAACAGTTCTTTCCATGGCAGCTGCCTCTGGCCACTCCTGTGCCCCCTCCCCCACCTCCCTCAGGCTGAGGCATTCAGAGAAGCAGATATGGTGATACAATTCTCACCTAAGTGCTGTCACCAGACAGAAACAAAGGAACTTGAGTGAGGTCCCACTGCTGGGGAATGTCACATATCATCCAGAGTCTAAGGTGATGGATCAGACCGGGCCCCATCACCACACTGTAGGCCACCAAAGGTAAAGATGAACATCGAAGATTCCTCAGGCTGCTTCCTCAGGAGACTACTCAAAGCCTAACATAATGGTTCACACCTATAATCTCAGCACTTGGAAGGTAGAAGTGGGAGGATCAATAGTTCAAGGCTAACCTTGTTCATACAGTGATTTTAGGGCTGCCTTGGACTACATAATACTCTGTCTTTAAAAGAGAGCAAATGAATTCTACAAACACCTACAGAACACTCAGAACATCCCTATTCCTGGGCTTGTGGCTAGTTAGCTCTGGGATGTGACAGTGAATGCAGTGCAGTCCTCATCCCAGAGGGTTTACAGGGAAACGGAACACAAAATGAAAGAACTCGGGTTAATTTTGACTGTGGCTAACTGGATAATGCAGTGACCGGTTTCAACTTGGAGTGTCTCAAAGCACCTGCTTCCATAAACAGCCATGTTGAGACTGCACCCTAAAAGTGGGTTTTAAAAAGACAGAAAAACAAGGGAACAAAGGGAGAGAAGGAAGAGACATGGAGGAGAGAGAGAGAGAGAGAGAGAGAGAGAGAGAGAGAAAGAGAGAGAGAACAAGAAAGCAGGAGGGAAAGGAAGGAAGGTGATGGGAGGAGAGAGGAGAAAGAAAAGGGGAAGTGATTTGTGTTCAGCCTTTAGTTTCATCATCTATTCTTGCTTCATTTCAAGGGTATAAGCCTGGAGGTCAATCTCTGGGAGCATTTTGGCATCCCAGGTGCCTGCTGAAGTCCTAGGGTGAAAGCACCCATGGGTTTCCCTTCCCTCAGTAACTCCCACCTCTCATCTCCACACACAGAGGAGCCAAGACTTGGGTAACACGCTTCTGAATTGCCATAGAAACTGTTGACAACTATTTGCCAAGTCAATAACAGACATTTCTTCCAACAGCCAGCCACACACATGAGGTCTCCTGGGTCACTGAAAGGGCTTCTTCATGACTCACCAAGCTGGTCGGGGACCCTCCCAGCCCTGCTCAGTCACTCAGAACTCCTTCAAAAGTGCTCACTCCTCCACCAGCTTAGTAAGGAATGGGGGTGGAGAGGGAGCCAGGGAGGGAGGGAGGGAAGGAAGGAGGGAGAAAGAGAAGCATTCCCAAGCAACTGTTAACAGCAATGGCAGGAACTAACCTGGAAATGAGCAATGCCTCGTTTCTGTATATTCCCAAACAGAAATAGCCAAAGATAAGAAGGCAAGCAGAAACGCTTGCCCCTAGAGGCCCCTCTCCTCTGCCCCACCCCATTCTCCCACCTCCCCTCAGACAAAGGCACACTTTACAGCCCCAAACTCTCTAGGACCAAAACTTGCCTGTGTCCAGCAGCAAAATGCTCCTCCCCTGACCCCCCCCCCCCCCACTCACACAAGGGTGCTCACTTGCTTGCAGCCAAATTCATTCACCCACTCAACTCACATTTCCCTGCCTGTTGAATGCAAACCAGTTGTCTGCAAATGGCAATCATGAGATGAGAGTCATGACTATTGTTTTCCTACCCTGTTTAGAGATGCCTCCATGAGGGACCCACATCGGGATGAGCTCTGGAGTTGCGAGAGAGGCCCGGGGCTGGGGCTGGAGGGAAACCCCTTTGCAAACGTGCACACGCTGCGGTTGCCAAGGGAACCCTGGCTTTGTCCAGGGAGGCTGCGAATGGCGGCTTCTCCCACGGCCTGGCTCAGAAGAGCCTGGTTTTCATTCAGGGTCAAGAGCAAAGGCAGGGGAAAGGCTGCATGTACTTTGTGACAAACACGTCTTTCTCAGAGAATGAAAGAACTGGTAGGAAATGCTATGGTACAGTGGCGCCCGTGGCGAGGGGGCACAGTCATGGATGCCGCTGCCATCAGGTCTGAGTCGGCCTGTAAGGCCCCTAGAAGGAGGAGGACTGGAACACACAGACCTGAAAGGAGTCAGGAGGGAAGGACAGAGAGAGGGGAAGGTTGGAAGGAGTGTGTGTGTTTTGGGCTCCTGCAGATACTACAAATTAAACCGGTCAATGGCTAACTAAGTGAAGACACTTAGTTCAAGATTTGGTTTGGATTATTTTGGGCCGTTGGCATAGGGGAAAGAAATCATGGCTGTCTTCTTCAAGTGTGGTAGTTGCGGTCAGAAAGATGTCAGCATCACTTTAAGAATTATGTAAGCTCTCGCATGGCGGACACTTTAAGGCCTGGGTTTAGGTTTTCTTTTCCGAATCAGAGCCTCTAAACGAGGAAGCATCATGTTTGTGCCTGTACTGAAGCACTTCTGACTGTTACTGCTAGGCCAGGTTGCAGAGTAGATAGCTGAGTGTAGACAGATCCCATTGCCCAGCCTAACGCCTGGCGGCAGTATATGCGCTATTGTCTGCACAGCTCTGAAGGAGGACTGCCTGCCTACTCAGGATGATTCCTGACGAAGCAGTTGTGCCTCCGAAGACCTGATTTACCTGATGACTCATGAATGGCAGGGGGAGAATCATGAGCTCTGAGCTCATTCCCCTTACTGTTATGTCCTTTTTAAAGATGGACAATTCAAGAGAACTGTCTACCCGGTCTTGCCCCTATACAATGTGTGTGTGTGTGTGTGTGTGTGTGTGTGTGTGTGTGTGCGCGCGCTAAGCAAGGCACTGTGACTGGTGCTCTCTGCAGTTGGCCTGCACTAAACATTCATGGAAGCTGTTGACACTGATTCACACAGATACATAAACACACAGGCACACACGCACACACACACACACACACACACACACACACACACTTCCTTGCAAGATGGCTAACATCTTATATCTGTTATCTCCAAAGGCTAAGCTTTAGCCCCAGTTGCTTCTAGACCCTTCTGTCACCATTCTCAAGTTCAGCTTCTGTAGCACTTTTTTACAGATGCCCCTAATCCCAGCCAAGAACACTAGTTTGGTCATTTGTGCATGGTACATGTATACTTATTTATAGGCATGGCTCTTGCATTAGTTTTCCATTGTTATCACAAAACACCCTATGCTTGGTGACTTATAAAAGGAAGATTTACTGAGCTCACAATGTCAGAGGTCCGAGTACAGTGCCTTCCAAGATCTTAATCACCTTACATGAAATTCCAACTCCTCCCCAAACCACCATGGCGAGGAGCAAAATTCCATCATTTGTACCTTGAGAGACACCCAACTCCTTTCTGAACCACAGCAGTTCTCACTAGAACAATATCCTCGATGGAAGCACCGTGATCCATGCCTTTCAACACCTTTGATGCTTACATGTCTCTTACGTAGAAGGCGAATGACTCAGGGAGCCAGTTTGTACCTTGTTGAATGTCGGCTGCACAGAGCTCATGGGAGGATTCAAGAGAAGTTGAATGTGTAGCATCTACCACTAGAGAAGCTTAAGATCTAGGCAAGGTGAGAACTTGGCTGCTGATAAGACTTCCAGCTTATCACAGCCGGTGCCGCTGAGCTTGATGGGAGTGATGTGTTTATTCAGCCAGCGGATGAGAGCAAGCTCCTGGGAAGGCTGTGGCTGTGAACTCCCAGGAGCTCAAGCTGCAAACAGGCTTGGCAAAGCCTGGGGGAGCACACTTGCCTCTTTCATTTTGCTTTTGCATCCAAAAGAGGCCCTGTGTTAATTAGGGTGGATTACCTAGGGGTAGCAGGGTTGGAAATAGTCCCATTTCAGCCTGGACACTGCTTTGGGTCTTCTGTAAAAGACTAATCTGAATTCAATAAAAATCTATTACCAAAATGCACAAGTTTCAACTGGCACTCTCCCAGAACGTACACAGTTAGACACTGTCATCATTTAGGGATAGCTAGGACATGCCCATTTCCTGGCTCTCTGCACATGGGGGCAATGGTATGATAATTCACATTATTGACAGAACTACCTTGGGGAAGGACACAATCAATATATGCCAAGCAGAAGTTGATTCTGACCAAAGGGATCTGGCCTTCTAGCATGACTATACCTTGGGCATGGAGAAAGCAGGCAGAAAGACTAGATGGCAAGAAGAATAACAGAATCCTGAAGCTTGCCACTCACCCAAAGGGCACAGATTTGGATAGAGCCACATAGCGGTTGTCAAACACTAATGAAAGCCAAGGTTAGACTCTGAGCCTGGAAACACTCAGCCATACTTTTTCCAGTGGTCTCCTAACTTAAGGCCTCACCTGCATCCTAACCTGGTCCTGGTATAATCTTTTTGGAGACCATCCATTCCTTCTAGCCATTTTACTCACTTTTTAGACTAAATGTGTCCCCAGTTTTCTACTGCCCCAGGAACAAATCCAGTTTCCCAAGTTCTCTATTATCTGCGGGTTTTGCCAGTTTCTTATTGCTATAAAAAAAAAAAAAAAGAAAAAAAAAAAGGAGTGGAGATTGACTTTGGTTCATGCTTCAGTCAGCATCATGGTTTGAGGCCTGAAGTGGGGCAGCTCATCTTGGCAGAGGCAACATGGCATTTTGAGTGCTCACCTCATGGTGGTCAGGGAGCTGAAAGGGGGACAAAGAATGCCTGTGTTATCTCCTTTTTTTCTTCCTCCTCTTATTCCATCCCAGCCCCTCAATGGGTATATGGGTTGGTATCCCTCACATACAAGGAGAATGTTCCATTTCGTACTAGTTATCTTTCTAATCACTGTGACAAAACATCTGACCGAAGCAATTTAAGGGAGCAAATCACAGTTCCAAGCCATATCCGACCATCACAGCAAGGAAGCCATGGCAAATGGCTTGGTCCAGGGCAATAGGAGCCCAGAGATAGTGCTTGCATATACTGGTGGATCAGGAAGCAGAGAGCAAATCAGAACTCAGCTATAGCCATCAAGGCATATTCCTAGACTGCCAAGGAGGTCCCATTTGCCAGTGTTTCTATATCCTGTCACCAGCTGGAGATTTAGTGCTCAAACATGTAAGTGCAATTATCTGGAGAACATTCTAGATTCAAACTCCACCCCTGAGTTATGGAGACTCTGTTAGACACAGGCAGAGGTGTGCAGTTATCAACCTCCTGCGTTTCTATCAGTCTAAGCCCATAGTTAAGGCTGACCTCCACGTCTGCCCCTCCTGATTGTGCCTTGACTCAGTTCTGCTCTCCGGCGCTTCTCATCCTTACAAACAATCAGAAAGCTGACTTCAGCTCACATGTTCATTCTTTTGTATTTAACCATGCAAAAATGACCCAAGTGATCACAGCTACCAGAGCTAGCTAGTTAAATCTCTCTGCTGATGTCAGGGAGCTAAGAGAAGGGCATTATGGAATCAGAGACTTGGCTGAAGGAGGCTCAACTTGTTGGTCAGGATGGGATGGCGTGTTAGTGCTGGGCACTTGTCATGAGATGCTAAGTGTTTTCTAAGGAGGCTGTAATTAGAGGAACACATTATGGAAGGGCAGAGAAGCTGGAGTTGAGCCATTCTTACCACTCAAGTACATTCATGCCTTCTGGGCACCAACTGACTCCTGCCAGTGCCAACATGATTATCATACATTAGGATCGCTAAGAGAAATGCCTGGAGGGTTGATCTCAGCTAAATGAAATAAAACTGAAGGCAGAGGGCTTTGTACCAGGCAATAAGGAGTGATGGGGACTGTGGTAAAATAGTGACAAATGTTGCGTGTAGAGAGAGCAGCAATAATGTAGCTCCGGATGCTTAAATATGCGTGTGGTTGTGAGGCCAGGTTTCCAGAGCATTTTACCTTTCGAAGAAAGACAGGAAATGCGTGAATGTGAAAACTCTCAACTGAAAAAAAATGTTAGCAAACATTGTGTAAGTCAAACCTAATACATGGATAGGCTATAACCAGTCCGTGGGCTGCATTTTGTAACCCCTGTGCTCTGTCAAGAACTTTCCAGAGTGTGTGCATAAGTATCTTCAGGCAGGAGTGTGAGGCATCTGTCAGTAACTGAAGCTACAAAACTCATGAGAAAGCATATGCAGGCCAACACGGCAGAGCCACATGTGAGGTCATCACATCACTAAATGAACAAGGGGGTGCTACGGTGATGAACAGAAGAAGAGAATAGAAAAGGAGGTGCTTGCAGGGTCTGAGTCCTCTATTTGGAGGAGCGGCAGTGGTGGAATTGATACTAACCCTAAAATCCAGGGAGCTGGACAGCTCCAGGCACTGTGTCCCTTAACTCTTCCTCAGAGAAAGGAAGCAAGGATCATAGAGGGCTGAGGTAGGGTGTGGAGGGGTTATCACCATGGTAACAAAGTTGCCGTGCCAAGCATGCAGATACATGTTTCAATTCAGCTTGCTTTTTCTCTCTGGCCTCCAATATACTTTTCCCAGTTCTTGGCCGCATCTGGGGAGGGGTTGGCAATGGTGACATTCTCTTTTCCAAGGGGAGGGTGAACTCTCCTTGCCTGTGCCCATCTGTAGAGGCACTGGTTTGCTTGTATGAGGCTCGTTACTGTTCTTGGTGTTTGTCCTGCTTTGAGCCCCCCCCCCATTTCATTCCAAGGAGGAAACCCCCTGAGTCTCACCCACTCTCTTCCACCTTATTGTTAAGATACTGTGACATCCAGGGAACATACCTTCATATCCAATTCAGTTTTTCCTGTTTCCTAGGCTTATGATTTGAATATCAACGATGCTTTTCAACAGTGTCCAGTGGTCCAAAACCACCATTTTCTTTTTTCCATAGCCACTGTTCTTATCCAGGTGCCCTAAAGTCCAACTGGATTTGCTATGCATGATCTCTGTAAAGGTCTTTCTTGCCTCTGATCTCTTTTGCTCCACCCCACCCCCCAGCACTGTTCTCCTTTACGCCATCTACAAAAGCATGCCCTTAGAGAACAGGAGAGGGGGCTAGAGTTTAGAATCACGCATACCCAAGTTTCTATCCCAAGTCTTCCATTTTCTCCCTGTGTTCGCTCATCAAATGATATGACCTCTCTTGACTTGGCTTCTGTTATTTTTGTCTTAACAATCGAGATGCACCACACCCCCCTTGAATGATAGCTGGAGATGAGATGACTACTGAAAACTGGGTGGTGGTGTGCAACATTCCTCGCTTCAAGTGCTGCCTTATAAGAAAAACAAGACGAAAACAAGAGGGTACCTGCATCTGTCAGGAGTCAGCAAGGGATTCGCAAAGAATGGGAAGCACGCTAAATAAATAGTGAAAGTCTGCATGCCCAGTGTGTTCTAGTCTAGTGTAAGAGAAAGTTTAACAACAATAACAACAAATCAAAAGATGAAAAACTAGTGATCTGGGGTTCTGCAGTCTCCCTCATCCCTCACACATCTCAGTTATGTTACACCTCTACTCTCCAGCATGGATATGTGCATGGTTTGTGCCCAGGCTTATGGATTTTCCATGTGAGTCACATTGCCTCCTTCACATTGCCTTGATGCATGGTAGAGACACATTAGTTGTTTAGGCTCAAGCCAGCTTAATGTCTTATTTGTTTGTTTCTCTCTTGCTGTGATTAAAACAATAAACTGTCCAAAAGTGACATGGGGAAGAAAGGCATAGTGATACTTTTTTTTTTCCTGGAAACGTATCTTGACTCCAAAGAGACGGAACTTTCCCGAACCTTGCCACCAAGTTAATAATATGCTTGGTTATCATTTAAAACTATGACCTTAACCTGCTGTTCTGCTGTGTGCTAAGACCTGCCTTTGGGAGAACAGTGCGTCCAAACTTACTATGTCTTGGATTTCCCATGCAATCAGCTTTTAAAACCTAAGCTAAACGTGTAGCTTTCATAGTAAGTTACGTGCTCATCCATACCCCAGGAATAACGTATGTGTGTGTGTTGAATAATTATTTGCTGGACACAGCCATCAAGTTGAGGGTGACCTCAAAACAAATATCCACCATAAATGTTGCAAACAATGTGCATACAGGTTGAGAATGTCTGTTTCTGGTTCTGTTGCTATTCTGGGTTAACTGGATTCAGCATTTGTTTCCCTTCTAAAACTTTATTAAAGATTTCTGTAAAGAATCCCCAGTTACTCTCCGATGCCATGTTTTTTTGTACGAGCCAATAACTACAGAGGAAAGCCCTTTGCTAGGGACACACAAGGACAAGTCAGACACACATAACAGTCATGTTACAGAATAACAGGTAACCACAGACTATAGACAGATAGAAGATACAGAGAAAGAGAGAGAGAAGTGGAGAGTTCAAATTGGGACTCACTCTTGGTCAAATTAATCCAAGAAGAAGCAGCTTTGTTTGTGTTCCTTAGTGTGACATCAAAATAGACTCTGGGGTTATTCTTACTGCATTAACTGATGCAGAGAACTTATTACATTTCTTGTTTTTTTTTCTTTTCTTTTTTTTTTTTGTGTGTATGGTTTTTTGACTTACAGATTACAGTCAGTCATCAAGAGAACCTAAGATGGGAGCCTAGAGACAGGAGCTGCAACAGAAGCCATAAAAGAATGCTACTTAGTAGCTTGCTCACCATGGCTTGCTCATGCTTGCTATCCTATATATCCTGAGACCATCTACCCAAGGCAGGGCTACCTTGGGTTTGGGCCCTCCTGTGTCATCTATCAAGAAAGAAAAATTTCCCAAGACATTCCCACAGGTTAGTCTAATGGAGCCAATTCCTAGGATTCCCTGTTCCTGGGTGACTCTAGTTTTGTGTCAAGTTGACAAGATTAATGAGCCCAAATGTAAACCCTGATTCTATCATAGTAATAGATAATATTACTATGCTTAGCAATATTACCACTAACATTGCTAAGCATCAGCAAAATAAGGGCAATAACATGGCTGGGGGATTGCCTTCCTGGTTTCAGAGCAGTGTTTGGGGTTCGACCAGATGTTCCAACACTCACCAGCTGTCATGTCTGAGGAAGTCTGAGGTTCTCCATTTATAGGAAAAGAGGAATGGCTCGGAAGTTAAGAGTACTTTTTGTTGTCGTAAATGTCGTGAGTTCAATCCCCAGCACCCCAACTAGGTGGCTCACCTCACCTTAGCTGTACTTCCAGCTCCAGGGGATCTAACACCCTCCTCTGGCTTCATCAGGCACCTGCACACACATGGCACAAGGACACACACACACACACACACAAATAAAAAAATAAATAAACTAGTTTTTTAAAGAAAGAATAACAAGAATGGGTTTCCTGTGCAAACCCATGAGACAGTTGCAGGCAAACTGCTTAAAACAGGACCTAGCAGAAGGCAAGGGCCTGCCAGATGTCAACAGCTCTGAGGGTAGAATGTACCAGGACTGGTGACTAGAGGCTTGGCACTCTAATCCCATCTTGATGCAAGTAAGTCATATGACACCAGTCCCCTTGCACAGCCTGTCCATTTCCATATTGGGGAAAATGACAGATGCACCTGCCTCAAATCCACCGGGTGCCAGGAATATGAAAGTGTTCCACAGATGTGGGATTCTTTCAAACGAGCAAAGCAGCATTTTGATAACCCTGCTGGCAACATTGTTTTGTCCTTACTTCTTTTGTGTCTATGTTTGTCCAGAACAGTGTTTCTCAACCTGTGAATCTCGGCTCCTTGGAGGGTCAAGTCACCCCGTCAAAGGGGTCACCTAAGACCGCTGGAAAACACAGATATTTACATTACAATTCATAGCATTAGCAAAGTCACAGGTATGAAGTGGCGATGAAAGTAGTTTCATGGCTGGGGGAAATCACAACATGATGGACTAAGTTGAAGGGCTGCAGCATTAGGAAGGCTGAGAACAACCGATCTAGAGACTCCTGGGAGGCAGGGAGGGACCTCTCAATTCTTCTGAGCTCTTCCTGTGGTTTTTATTGTCTGTTGCTTGCTCAGTCCATATTGAGTGAGGGCTCTGTCACCTATGCCTTCCATACAGAAGAGGATAAAACTAAAACCCACCCCTGTGTGCAGGTGCTGTTTCTGTCAGTTTGAACTCCTGGTCTGAGAGCCTTAAGCTGCCTCGAGGAGAGGGGGAACGTCAGACATCTGTAATGTTCCCTGTGCAGGGAGAGGGGAAGGCACCTAACATTCTTCTGGGGGTGCGTGGGGGGGAGAGTTAAGAGTGATGAAAGAAGGAAGTTCAGCCACGAGCTTTGAACAAATGATCTGGCTGTTCAGCATCCATAAAATAAGGCCATGGAAAAGCGCAGGTGGCCAGTGGTTCCTGGATGTTCTATTGGGCTCTGTGCCTCGGTGTCCCCCTCAGTTCTCCAGGGCTGCCCCCCCCGTATTATCATCCACACTCACTCACTTCCTACTTATGAGGGGAAAATCATCTCTTTGCTTAGAGAAGAAAACATCCAAGCTAAACAGCAGATGGCTTGGCCCAGTGGATCCCACCATATTTGGCACCCCGGGACTTGAAAAGGTGGTTAGAAAAAGAGTCTAGGCTGCCTGTCCGAAAAACTGGGTGAGTCCCAGAGCCATTCAGTGCCTATGCAGGTTGGAACACTCTCCTCATTCGGATAGCTCTAGAAATACCAACAGGTAAGAAATAGTCTAGAACCAGCAGGGCTCTGAGAACACAAGCACCCACCACGCTTTTCCAGCAGCAGTGCCATGTTCTGGTACTTCAATCTTCTAGTCATACATCAACTGGTGACAGGCACAGTGGTGACCCAAATAAAGAGTCCAAGCTTGCATAATGCCTCTGGAGTTGGCCCAATCTGCCACTATGAATAAACTAGCCAAGAGATCAGCTACGTAAGTTCCCATGTCACCCCTCACCTCCTGGGCACCTTAATGTATTAGAGGAAATTTAGCATTATGAAAGATGAACAACCCTACTTCTCAGCAAGGGCTACAACAGGGTGACCTGCTGAGGACCTGTGTCAGCTCGCTATAACTAATGAGAAGCCATGCACGCATGTGCTTTGTCAGTTTGTCTTCCACACCACACAGGAGGTAGCTGGTCCTATTCAAGGTTATTTAAGGATAAACTTCAAAGGATGAAGGAAAAAGAATTTAGCTGGTTTCTCTTTCCTTCTGGATTGTTCTTCCACTTCCCTTCCCTTTCTTTCCATCTAGAAGATGTACGTATAGAGACAGTGTTACGAAGAATCCTTTTGCAAATCCAGAAAGAGCAGAGACCCATCACAGCACTCCCACAGCAGCTTCATCCCTCCATTGTTCCCAGACCAGGCAGGCAAATCCATGATGCGATGCGCTTAAAGCAAGCTCTCGGTACCACGAGAGCCTCCTTCGGGAGGGTTAAAAGTCCAGCGCCTATAAACATCAGGGCAAGCTAGCACTTCCACAGCCTGCAGAATCATTCAATCATTTTTACCGTGTGGGGGCTACCGGCCACACTTTCTGTGTTGCCATCAATAGCCTTCTAATTTCTTTAGGTTATAAATAGATGAGCCACAAATTGAGAAAGATAAGAAGTCTATTGAAGGAGAGCTGAGAGTTCTGTGCTGTCGTAAGCTTTACCGGATACCAATACCTATTTGTTTAATGTAAGGATCTGCATGGAAATAAATATGAAGGAGAAAGAAAAAAAATAAAACAGAGTCTAGAACCAGTAAGAAGGCTCAGTGGGGGAAAAGGAGTTCCAGCCAAACCTGACAACCTGAATTGGAGCCTGGGTTCAACTCTTACAGTGGTTCTTTTACCTCCATAGTCACACCCAAGTGTCCATACCTCCCAACACACACACACACACACATACACACACATTAAATGTAGCAAATTATTGTTTCAAAAAGAAATAAAGATCTTCTCCAGAGTGCAAACTTAAACTTTTACATGGAGGCAGAGCCCTGGGTGATTTTTGCCAGGGCTGGTAGATTTAGCAGAAATTCTGCTGCTATAGAAAGAATTTCAGGATCTCTCTTATTGCTTTGGATCGAGCAGTAATAGTTAGCAAACAGAGAAAAAGTGCAGTGCCAGGCACTGTGTGCAAGGCTGTGAGAGGAAGCATAGTTACTGCCCTCTGGAAGCTCACAGCTCTGGTGATGACTGAGAAGACTGAAAAGATGTGAGACTACAGTTATATTACTAAAGTGTCCGGTCTTATAATTATCGTAGCACATGGCTACGAAGTTTGTGGATGGATTTGGTGGTTATCCTGGAGCTCTGTTTGCACAGCTGGCACCTGATGGACAGTGGGAAGGGGTCTCTGTCCCAGGTTTCTCTCAGGTGTCTGGTGGCTGCTGCTGACCCTTGGGCTTGTTTGATCTGCACCCTCCTCATTCTAGAATGCCTTCATCTCCATTGTGGTCTTCCCGGCGTCAAAGATTTCTTTCCCTTGCAAGTACAACCGATGGTAGATTTAGGACCCATACTCAACTCAAAATGGCCTCATCTTAAGACTCTTGGCTGTAGGATATTGGAAAGAGGCTAGTTCTAAGTGAGGTCATGTTCACAAATATTAGGGGTTAGGATGTGAACATCTCCTTTGGAGCAAAACACAATTCAACTTACTGTGAAGACTGAACATGATGAGTGCTATAAAAATGGGAACAGCATGGGCTGCTGCTACAGCGGAGGAGAGTTACTGCTGTTGGAGCATGAGGAAGTGGTATGGGCAGTGCAATCTTTGAGTTTGTTTTAGAGGACAAGTGACTCATAGAAATCCCATTTGTGTTCAACACAAAGGTATTGTGAAGAAAGGGCTCCAACCCTGGCATGTGAATGTCCATGGACTCCTGAGATGTCCTGTCCATATCATACACTTCTCCACTAACATCTGTGGATGATAAAAGGAAAGACCTTTGTATGCTTGTTGGTACTTCAAATACTGCAGCTCCTAGCCCACAATTCATGATTCACCCAACCATAGCCCCATAAATGAACTGCCAAATAGCCCAACAAAACAAACAGAGGCAGGCTATTCCCATCTTTCTCTTCATTCTTCTCCTTACCAGGGTCCTGGATAGTCTTGTCTTTCTGGAAATCTCACCCTGCTATGAGTTCTAAATAAACTTCCATGGTAAATGCTCTCTGCTTGATGGGAGTAGGGCATGTGGGGTATGAGTGAAGTAGGAGAGAGAGGAATCCATACTCAGAATGGAAGACAGATAACAGAGAGAACACAGATGCAGTGGTCCCCAGATTAGAAACGGCACATGGAAGCTAAACAGCCTTTGCTTAACCCACAAGATTAAGATGTGTCTAAACTTTGGGGACCACCTAGTTCTCTAGGAACTGAGAGCTCAAAGTCAGGAAATAGAAGTCATGTGGATGAGCAAGTGACTAAACCTCAGAGAAGAGAGTGTTCCAGAGGCAAGGCCATCTATCTCCAGAGTCAGAAATCTCCAGGGAATGAATTTCATTCTGGAAGCCTGTCTGAGGCGAGTTGACCAAGGAAAAGAGAAGAAAGCCCTTGCATGATGCCCCATGAACTCATTATTAGATTCCTAAGGTTACATGTTTCCAAGACACTCCCGTCAACTAGAATTGCCCTTCACCGAGTCAATGTGGCCAATAGTTAACCTTGACATCAGCATCGAGAGGAGGCCTTGTAAGGAGACTTGTCATTTTCACCCAGCCCATGAAAGATCAGCACAGAGTCTGGGTGGCTTGGTATTTGAGACCCGTGAAGCTGTCTAGACCACAAAGTCTAGACCCACAGTCTAGACCCAGCACAGCCCAGCTCTAAACAGTGAGATCTTATTTTACGCAGGACAGCAGGTTGCTAACGCCTCCGGGTAAGGAGGCCGGAGCTGCGTGTGTGATGAAGCCACACACAGATCAGCACTTTTTCCCAGCTAGGGTCACAACACAGAGATGGGGTTGTGTCTGGAACGAAGTGCACCAGGGTAATTGGTTTAAATAAAGCCTTTCTCCTACACCACACCCCGATGGATGTTTTCAAATGCTCTGTTTTACTAAACAGCCCACTGCTTTGGGAGCCGTGTATGGCTGGTTCTGAAGGCCACGCCCCTCGCATTCCTGCTGCTTTTCCAAACTCACTATTTATGTGTGGCTTTGGACCGTCTTCAGAAAGGTCGCTGAAGCTCGCATGCAAATTTTAGTCCAAAACGGTACTCTTCCCTGGGACCATTCTTTATGTGACAGCTATGCCATCCCAGATCATTCTAGAATCAAATACCAGGTACATGACCTCCAAAGATAAACACTGGGGAAAGAGCAGCAAGTTCACCCTGATCTTTAAGTCTCTCGGAAAGGGATACATGGTGTTCCATATCAGGGGTTTGGAAAGCTAACATACTACTGTCAGCGGACTGCAGAGATTGTTCTGGCATGGTTGCCTTGCGGTGGCTCTGTCTACAGACTGTAGACATACTGTGTTTTTTGCCTGCCTGCCAAGTCCCACTGTCCCTGATAAATGCAACCCTACACTCAGGGATGTCCAACAAGCGTGACTGACGGGAGCAACGGAAGCCACATCCATGGGACCAACCAGGGAAGAACCCCAGCTCCGAAAAGAAAGCATATGGTGAGGTTGTAGAGTCCAGGAGTACTTCT
Organism: Meriones unguiculatus; assembly: GCF_030254825.1. Lineage (NCBI taxonomy): Eukaryota > Metazoa > Chordata > Mammalia > Rodentia > Muridae > Meriones > Meriones unguiculatus. The sequence continues at coordinate 31,089,746 of NC_083355.1, read as the reverse complement.
AGAATATCAAGACGTACTACCCAGTGCACAATTAATACATGTGTATCCTCATCAGTTAAAGCTACCAGCAGGGACTTTGAGAATGCAAAGAAATAGATCATATGATTTCTGCCACAGGCATTTCAGCGCATGTGAGTAGATGACGCTGGAGAGAATCGTGTATTCAGTGGGTCAGATTGTAGCTGTGCTATGATGAACTAACAGAGGGAAGGGAAAGGTTTGGAACAGTTAGGAACTGCACACATCCTTGTTTTGGGTAGCATGTTAAAGTGGGCCAGTGAGGTTGCTCAGTGGCCAAAGTGCTGGCTGAAAAGCCTGACAACCTAAGTTGGATCTTTCGGGATCCATGCAGTAGAAGGAGGGAAAGATTTCTGCCAGCTGCTTTCTGTTTTGTACTAGTACGCCGTGGTGTGTATGGGTGTGAAAACATCATTAAACATTCCACGGCATTTATCAGTCAACAGTAGTTCTGGTTGTTCTAACTGCACGCCAACTCACCTGCTTCTGACCATTTTTATTTTGAAGATAAAGGAACTGAAACAGAGCAGCTGAGTAACTTGTGAGTGGCAATTCAGCAATAAGTAGAGGTAAGATTCAAACCTAAGAAGGATAAAAGCTTAGGTTGGATTTTGAAGATAGGTTAGCGTTTGAAAGGCACGAAAGGTCTTTCAAATAGGGCTTTGAGTTCTGGCTGCTGAGGCGGAGAGGCGCCTGGAGAAGGCTGTGTCTCTTAACTTTGGAATGTTGATCTTATGGCAAAGTGTAGGGGCTGAAGTGGGGGGGGGGGCAGGTCAAAAAAATCCAATGACTGTGCTGTGATCTCACTAATGCCTGCCTTTGATTCCTGTTGTGGAAATGAAAATAAATGGGTGGGTTAAAAAACAACAACAACAACAACAATAAACAACTTCTAATTAAAGAGCTGACACAAACCAATGAGTCATTGGATAGGAGACAAAAGGTTAGGACATGTGCTGTGGTCCCTGAGAGAAGGATGGCTCTGCATACCATGCCCCTGGAATACCAGTTTGCACTCCCCAATTATTTTGCCACAAGGACAATAGCAGGAGCGGGCTAGGGTGGGAAAGGTCAGAGAAGCGATATTTGAAGGAGCATGGAGGCTTCACACATTTCTCTGTGAACTGTCCAAAAAGGAAGAGCACCTGTTCTCCTGCATGTGTGCCGGACACGGGTCACACCAAGAACATGGATGCTATTGATGCCAGCCTTCTAACGCACACATTCTGTGGTGACTAGGTGTGAGGCACAGTGGAAACAGTCAGTGTCCAGCAGCCATCTCTGTCCTTTCCAAGTAGCACTGTAGAACTGTATGTCATCCTCACGGGACTTCTCTGTCAGTTAGCCTCTATAAGCCTACTCCTCACATTTCTACTGTATTTTTTCCATTTTCTCTCAATAACCTATTCCCCCTTTTCTCCCAACCCCAGCACAGCTATGCTACAGCCATGGCAAGTGCCAAAGACTTCACTGAAGTTTTGACCTAAAACATATCATTACACTATTGATGGAATTGGGGAAGACGAGATGAAGCCCAAGTTCTAGAATGATCAGTGGTGCTCTAGATGTCTTGAGCTGACTACAGGACTAATAACTACTCCTGTCCATCAAGCAATCGAGTCAGTGGGACCAGCGCTTAGGAAAGTGTTCAAACCTGGGTTTGAAGAGGCAGGAGCCATTAGAACAGGGGTGAATAGATTCTCTGCTCCAAGAAGCAAAGGGACCAAGGACAGAAGAAAAGCAACTGAAGACTGGGTTTGTTTCACTCTGTTTGGTGAGGGGAAACAATTTATTTAATCGTGAAAGAGAGAAAATGGGAATAAAATGTGTGTGTGTGTGTGTGTGTGTGTGTGTGTGTCATTACCGTGACAAAGCATTGAAAGAAATTAATTTAATAAATTAATTTAATAATAATTTGTGGGAAGGGGAATCAATTTGACTTATGGTTCTGAAGGTCTGGTGTATGGTTGCTCGACTCTGTTGGGTTCTGAACCCACTTCAGACTTACCCCTGGTGGGCAGGGAACAGTGAGGATGAGGAAAGGATCAGGGACAAGATACTCCCAATAGCTCCAGTGAGCTCCTTCTTTCAGCTAAAGTTCCGCAAACGTCTCCAAATCGTGCCACTAACATTCAAAACATGACCTGGGGAATGGTGGCATTAAATATCCTAATTGTAGTAGCCTAACAACAGAAATCAGGATGACATAAGGAGGTTTTGTGGTCAGTCAGGTGTAAGATTCTGGGGCCTCTGAGGAACCAAGCAGGTTTATCCAAGAGCACAGACAGGAAAGGCTTCCAAGACTGGAAGTATGAATATAAATGGGATGGCCCTTTTCCTCCTGCTTTGAGGAGTGTCCCCTGCTCTTCTAACATTCCCCAGTATAGAATGGCTCGCACCTTTTAGGCCCATCATCCTTCTTATCTGTACGAACAGCACTGCCCAGGGAGAGGATATCCACATGACCTCGAGTGTGAGGACTTCACTGAGAGAGACCATTTTTCCAACAAAGGGCACATCCTGGAGTCTCATGGTACAAAGTTTTCTCCTCTCTCTTTTCATCCTTGAATGCAGTCATTCCACAAAATAGGAGTCTATTTCAGAGATGTGTGTCCTCTGGAAAGTTAATTTTAGCTCAAAGGCAAGTGTAACCAAGGTGTCATGACTTTTTCTTTTTGAGCAAATGTGGGGCTTTGGTGACCATAGATTTTATTCTTGACCTACGCTTTAATTGTAGATTTTTTGTCAAGGACATAATAAAAATGTTAGTAAAAATAAAAGTTCCACTTAAATTTTATTTTTAATAAATCTGGATATCTTGCCATCACCAGCCTTCTGAGAACTGGAAAATTCACTCTATCGCTGTACAGAAAAGTGGTGTCATCACCAGCAGGACACATGTACACGTGTTTGAAAGAGCCTGAGGTAAAACTTTTCAAGGTCTGAAAACTTGAACTCATGGGTGTCCAACTGTTATCCCTGATTTGATTTCTCTTCTGTGGTCTACTTTTTTTTTCTCTTAAATATGAAACAAAACAAAACAAAACAAAACTTGCTGGGGAAATTGAAAACAAGGCGACGTTAAGTATCCTTCTTTTCCTCTATTTGACAATTCAGGTCTTTAAGGGCTTGCTATGTATGGGTAACGTGATGGTTAATTTTTACTGTAAACATGAGGGGACCTGTTATCACCTAGAAGACACACCACTGACCGTGTCTGTGAGGGGGTTTCCAGAGAGGTTTAACTGAGGAGGGATGACCCTTCCACAGAGTGGGGTCCAGATCAAATAAAAGGGGGGAAAGGAGGGAGCCAACTGGGTACCAACATTCCTCCGTCTGCTTTCTGCTCACACAAGCAACATGAGTAGTTATTTTACACTCCCACCACCATGCCTTTGACTCAGGATAGGTCTGTGTCCCTCCTTACATTCTGAGACAGAATAAACCCTTCGGACACAGATTGCCATGGTCAAGAATTTGAGCGAGAAAAGCAACTAGCTCAGGAAGTGTGTCAGGCCTAGGTGACTGAGGCTTTTTGCCACGATTTGCATCCTCGTCCCCCTTCCCCTGTTCCCAGCAGTCAGAAAATAAATAGTAATAATCAGGCAGCTTCTTCTAGTTCAAATTCTAATAGGCTCTTTAGGGTTCAAAATGCAGAAAACTGACTGTGCACCTCTCTGTCTTTCACCAGTGTATCATTGCGAGAGTACCAATGCTCATCATTCCCTTCATTCAGAAACCTTCATTCACCTCAGAAGCCTTCTAGATGTGGGCTTGCTTTGCCCAGTCTCTGAATTTCTGGAGTCCTCTCACACATCTTCACCCACCTGTATCATATACTGGCTCTCTCAAACTCATCGGTAATTAACTGCGGACTCAGTGTCAGTGTTAGGCAGGAAGGCAGTCTTTCTATCTCCTACAGAGCAGACTCTGTAAACAGGAAAACGGAGAATGCGGTGAATATTTGTGATAAGTCCTAGCTTTAATGAAGTCGGCCTCCTGGTAAATGAGTATATAGAGAAAAGGCAGTTGGCCAACAGAAGACTAATATCTATGTATGCTGAAAGATATAATCCGGTATCGGGACAAGTTCATGTTCAAACACTGCCTTGGTGAGCTATGATGTTAATACCACCCAAAACAGAACCTTGGACCCTCCTCTCCCCTGTAGAAATGATACATGTTTGTCTTTATGTTCCCTCTCAAGTCTAGAGGGCTTTGCATGGGTGTATGGCAGTCTTACCCACAAACCTGAATTTCTTTCCTTGTCAAGACACACTTCCCCCATCCCCAAGTTGTTCACTCGGTACAGAAAAGGACTTCCAATAAGTGAGCATGACCAGCCATCAACCAGCATATGAACGAAAAGCTTGAAGTAGGTAGAGCAGAATCCCACGAAAGGGCTTGTCAGGGCTGGCTGGGAATGAGGGGTCTCCAGCTACACGAGACTCTTGGGTGTCCCGGAATCAACCCTGCCCATGCAAACATCCTCTGATCCTTGCGGGTTTGTATCTTCTGCAGATGGGTCCCCAAGGTCCCCAAGTATTTCCACGTAGCTACAAGCCACCAAAGCCTGCACTCAAGTGGGGGGGGGGCTCCATTCTCTGGTGAAACACTCATTCCCCCTGCCCCTCAACCCAGCCCTGAAACATTTTCACTTCTGCCTCTGTCAATACTTCTACACGCAGGCAGCCCGAGGGACTTTAAATGTCTCACTTTCCTGTTTGTTTCCTGTTTCAGACCGTGGCCTTTGCACAACTATGCCCGGTTCATCGGCGCATTTCCACCACCTGTGCGCAGTTGTCCGCTTTAGAGTGACGAATACAGCCTGTGTCTGACCACAGCTGCGGGAGGTCACAGAATAAGGGTGTCCAGACTTCTGTGCTCCCAGTTTATAAGGCTGACAGAAGTCTCACCCCTGGTTCTGGCCACATGCCTTTGCCTGGATGGACTTGACATTCTTTTGACCTTTCCTTCCAAGGCCCTTTATACATGTAAAATCTGGCATATATGCACGTGTTTGTGTGTATGCAAGTGTGTGCTCAGAAGTGTGTAAACGTACATGCACATTCATGGGGTGGCCAGAGGACACACCTGCCGTGTCCCTGTGACACGCTTCTTAGCTTGTGTGGTACATACTAAGTAGGCTGTCATGGTGAGCCCTGGGAATCTTTCTGTCCACCCTTTCCTAGCACTGCGATTGCAAACGTGTAGCATCACGTTTGGGCTTTTTGCTGTTATTGTTTGTCTGTTCGTTTTGTTTTTTAGTGGGTACTACATCCAGAACTGAGGTCCTCAAGACTGAGAGGCAAGGGCTTTGCAGGCTGAGCTTTCCCGTTCCATCCCTTCAATGGCTTCCTCATTCAAATTCAGAAAGAGTTGAGAGACTGTCTCTGGCCTATGTTATCATCTCAAGTTCAGCTACTCGTTGTATTTACTCTGTAGGTTGGGTGTATAAAAATCACTTGCTGTCGTGCACGAAGTCTGAGAAATCTCTGCTCTAGGTTGCCTCATGTCATGGCAACACAGCATCTTCCATGTATTTGTCATACCATGTATTTGGACACCTTTGTTTTCCTCCTCTTGGCCAAAAGCAGGTTTCCTATTGATCATATCAGAATTCTTTCCCAATACATTTTTTTTCTAGTCTTTATAAATGTGTGCCCAGTTCTAGGCCAGAGCCTTTGCTCTGGTATCAAAGACCACACTCTTCTCTTCTTTACTACCTTCTGTAGCCTGTTCCTACAACCCCCTTCCTTTTCAACTTGACCTTGAGCTATGAGCAGTGATGGAAGAGTCATTGCATCCTGAGCATCCCTCTGTGCATTTCTGCCCAGCACACTCATGCCTCTCCTGTGAGAGGCGGTGAACGGCGGGACATGGGATCTTTCTGGGAAGTTGCTGTGCATCCTTCACGTGGTTTCTCTTACTCGGGTGTCTCTTAGCGTGTAGTTCAGTCTGTAACTCACAAGCTATTCCTCTGAGAACGTGCCCAGACTTCTCCTACCTGATGCCCTTTGCAAATCTCTCGCTATTACATAATTTTATTGCACTCTTTGCAGTACAGGGATTAAGCCTAGGATTTCATGTATGCCAGGCAAGTTCTCTTCCCCTGAGCCACATCCCTAGCCCAAGATGGCATCTTTTAATCAAAATTCCTGCATTGCAAGAACCTCTGTGGTAGAATCGCCCCTTTATTTGTGCACATAACTTCTGACTCTATTTCCAGTGACAGCTTTGGCATATTGCTGCTTCTGATTCTTCTAATTATGCTCATGTTCTATAAACTACAGGAGAACAAGGGAGTCCTCAAATTTTCCTTTCTTTTCTAAAACAACTACTGAAGCTTAAAGGCAGGACAAACAGAACTCTCAATCAATAGCCTAGAGAAGGAGGAGCAGAAAATGGATTCTGAGGGTCAGAAAATTCTAATCAGCTGGAATCCCCATCCTAACCACAAGAACAAGAAAAAAAAATGCACCAAGGTTGCAGAGAACACTGGGGCTCCCAAGTCCTGCTGACTCAGATATGTACTTTTCTCTCATTCCTTTCATCTTAATCTCAATGTACATTTTTGAACCGCCCCACCACCACAAGCGGTTTTTCAATAGCTGGTACTAAGGTATTGGGAAGCTTTGTAATAGTCACAATTATCATCTCTAGAGAAGTGAATTCTAATTTGACCCCAGCATTGTGCATGTTGAGGTGATTAATTCAAACCCTGAATCTTATTTTTTGATCTATTAAATTGGGGCAGAAAAATGTCTCTGTTTGTCACTCTATTTGTGAAGAGTAGTAGAGAGACACTGACATGTGCATGAGTGTGCCCGAACACACACACACACACACACACACACACACACACACACACACACACCCCAAACCGAATAGTAGTGCAGAATTATGGATGTGAAGTTTTGCATTTTAAAGCTGGCTTGACATCTGAGAGTTTCATGAGAAGGGCAGGCTAGCGGGAATAAGCCTAGAGCCTGTATGAGACGATTTTCTCTCTGAGAACATAAACCCGGCCATCCACGCTATGGTTTCTGTCTCTCTCCTCCCTTAATGGAAGACAGCAATTAAATTCACCCTTTACATCCCAACTTTACCCCTGGAGCCCATCAGAACAACACACCAGAAGACAGAACAGTAAAACCAACTTCTGTACCAGACAAACAACGCATTATTGAAATGGGGTGAGAAGGAGCAATGTTCCCTGCGTACTTTATTCAAGGGTAGAAAATAGAGAGGACTGCAGTCTAATATCCTCTCTCCTTACAGTTCTGGACAGTTTGCTGCCTTTAATTAATTCATTATTTAATTAGTTTTGTGTTTTCCATTCATTTCTTATGCAGGGGAAAAATTTTAAAATATGCACATTACATCTGATTCATGACAGAGAGTTCTTCAAACTCTTACAATTTCCGCCATGATCAAGGGACTTGGAGAACCTTTTATTCTCATATTAGTGTTTGACTCCAATCCCCACACAGAGCTTCTGAATCGCTTGGTTTCCCGGGGGAAAAGAGCATTATTCACCCTAATGAGGGGACCCTTTTGCCCCTGGCTAGGGGCAGGACATGAGAAAGAATATACTATGATCTAAGTTTGATGCTTTCTCCAACATCCTTCATTCTCCAGAGAGAGCAGAAATGTGGGCCTAGAAACACAGGAACTAATGGGTTATAATTATATATAAAATCATCAGAAGAATTATGGATTTGGAGCACTTCTAGGCTGATAAACACACAAGTATGTGAGAAGCACAGTATATCCCTAGTCCAAGGGCACAGGGTTTCCCATGTTTGGAAGCTTCCCACACTTCACCGTGCTCATCTCTTCCATTTGACTGCTCAGGGGCTCATCTGTATTCTTTATTACATCCCACACCCATAAACTGACCAACAGAGAGACATCTTCTTGCTTCCTTTGAGCTGTTTTAGGAGAACAACCAAACTTAAAAGGGCACATGGTACGAGCACTTCACTTACAGACTGTCAATCAAAATTACAATACCTGACCTATGATGTAATTGATGTCCGCAGTGGGGACATCACTGTGGACCATTGTAGTACTGAGACCCTAGCGATGTCCTCAGTGAGGAGGCCCACCCCCCCCTTTTTGGGTAAATAATGCCAGCATAAAACTGAATTCCATCAGTGACAGACAATTGTGTGGGATAGTAGCTTACATCTGGTGTCCAAGTGCTGCACTGACTGGCCTGCAAGAGTAGGCCCCTATTGCCAAAGCAATGACAGTGGAGAATCAGAACAGCAATGGCCCAGTGCTGTCATGGCCTAAGAGTCAGAAGCAAAGGACACTGGTGAGTATCGCCTCGGGGACTCAGGTATATGAAGTGGAAAAACATAGCCACGCTACATCGACCCGAGGACCTGAATCCAGCAAGCATTTGGAAAGGACATAGAGAAACCACGTGCATGCCTAGGCACCCCTCCCCACTCCCACACACATGTGTACCCTCCCCCAATGGTAGCAAAGCTAAGGACAAATGTCTATGGCTATTTCATTTTGAATCTGTCATTTTTTTGTTGTTGTTGTTTTTCCAATAGGACAGACCAAAGAAAAACGTGATTGGCAGAAAGTGCACCGTGGGTTTTATTGTTTTTGTTTGAAGTCATCCATGCTGAAATTGATTTTAATTTAAGTGTGGGGTTAGCTTACTTTGGGGGTCACAGCACACAAGCAAGCAAGGGTAGGAGGCAATTATCTTTCACCATGTAAAGATCTAGGAGCCCATACACTCAGAGAAAGGTTATTTGCTAGTTTTTCACCCGGAAGAAATTGGCCAGCCGCCTCCAGGATGCACTGACTTAATGACAGGACATTAAGAAATGGTTGATATTTCTCTGCAACTCATGGAATGGTGAATTAACTTCCCAGGCTGGGGTCTAGACAGGCAAGCGTCAGGGATTCTCTTTGGGTAGCCATTCACTTTTAAATGGAATTACAAATTTTAAAGGAAACGGAACTGACATCCTCATGACCCTTTTGACTCATGAGATAAGCTTCTGTTCCCACAAAATCCATGTACCCACAGGATGCTAAGGGAGCATACTGCAGACATCCCTTCATATCCGTGTTCTATGTAGCACAATTCACCATCGTCAAGTTACAGAACTAGCCCGTGTCCTTCCACAGATGAATGGAGAGAGGAAGTGTGACATGTATACATAAGAGACTTTCATCTATGAAAGAGAATGAAATTATGTTACTTTCAGAGAAGTGGATAGAACTAGCTTTCCCCACATTAAGTGGAAAAAGCCGGACTCAAATACAAGCACCACATTTTGCCTTAAAAACCAGGGGACAGTAGAGAACAGGGGATGGAGTGCATAACTGAGGTAGGATATGGCCAAATCACATAATATCTGAGCATGGGAAGAGCATCAGGAAACTCTTCACTTTCTACAGTGAATGTCCACTAATATAAAAATAGGAGAAAAAGCTAATTTCCACGGTGATGGTATTAGGAATAGAACAGTTCAGGGGTGATTACAGAATTAAAGGCGGACCCTCACAAATGGTGCTGGTCCTCATACAGTCAGGACAGCAGAGCTCCCGTCAGTCTCTTTTACCACAACAGACAACAGGGAGAGGCCAGACGCTAAACCCAGATGCAGGCCGTCGGCAGACATTGCCTCTGTTGGCATGTGATGCCTGATTTCCCAGCCTACGGAGCAGGACAGCCCGGACTAAATTCCTTTGTTTGTAAGGCGCTGTTTCACAGATAGGACCTTTTCCCAAGACGCAGAGAAGTCTGTCCCTGTATCAATTTTATGCTAGTACACTCTCATTTCAGAAAATCCTGTTACACAGAGACCTTGCTGTAGACAGTCGGAAAGTTACAAAGAAAATATAGGTAGTTTGACTCTCTTACATCTCTTTTGAACCTATTCAAGTATTCATTACAGTGGAGTCCTCATGGTTACAAAAAGGACACCCTGAGATGGAGGCCTTGTGGGACCTTACTGATGAACAGTACTGAACGAATAAGCAGGCTCTCTCCTCTCTATACTGTGCAGTTGGTGGCAGCTCACAGCTGCCATGAGGAAAAAAAAGAAAATCCCTGAGATGCTTTTGTTTTATGTTTCTTTGTTCATCAAATGAGGAGATTAGGTATGTTCTCATACCCCTGCAAAAAGAAAACCACATCTGTGAGGACAAAATAGGACCAAGATGGTAGCCTTCATCTGCATGAAGGGACCCATCTCTGCCTACTCACTCCATAGCACAGAAACAGAAGATTTGAAGTTAAAAAAAATACAAGCTACCTGTCATAAATCACTCACAGATATATATATTTGGGAGTGGTCAGCGACAAACCATGGGTTTGGGATTTTAAGGAATCTGTGGTGGTAATATTTACTCTCCGGAACCATCCGATTATATTATTGAAGTTAGAATACACATTTGTAGATTTCAGGGTTGATCGAACCATCAAAGGAGTCCACATATGACCAAAGATTCCACACAGCTTTTCATAATACTAACATTCCCAAATAACTTACGTTTCTTTGAATGGTCACTGTAGAATCACCACTGTTGGTAATTCTTGCCTCAGTCCTGGCTGGGGGATGTGTGACTGATTACATGGTTGAAGCAGTTTGGAATCTGAGAACTAATCCCCTCTTAGCTGAGCAAGGGTTGAAGACAACGGTCAACATTCAAGCTCGCGTGAGGGTCTAGCGTATTTTGTAAGGAAAGATAAAAGTGTGAACTCAATAGCTGGGTTCAATGTTTCAAGGCTTTTAATCCCAATACTTGGGAGGCAGAGGCAGGCAGATCTCTGTGTGGTCAAGGGATCCAGGACAGCCAGGGCTACACAGAGAAACCCTGTCTTGAAAAACAAAACAACAGCAAAAAAAACATAGAGTAAAAAAAAAAAAAAATCAAGTCTTTTTTTTCCTTTTTTTTTTTTTTTTTCTTCAGGCCTGGGAGATAAGCCAGTAGGTGAGAACATGTGCTTTGAAAGTATCAGGACCTGAGTGCGCATCTCCAGCACTCACACTAGTGGCTGTCGCTGTGCAGAGCTCAACTCTGCCTCTAGGAAACAGTCAGGAGGATTGCTGGGGCTTGGTGGCCACCAGCTTAGCCAGGACCAGGACCAGGACCAAACTAACAAGCAAAGAACAAACAAAGACACCAGCAAGCTGCAATCTTCAGATTTGGTAAGAGACCTTGTCTCAGGGGACTAAGGTAGAGAGCAGTAGGAGGAGACATCTGTCGTCTTCCTCTGGCTTCCTCATACCACTGGGTACATCTGTGCCCATACATGTGCTGACGAGCACACACTACACACAGGTTTATTTCCTCAGCTGAGACATCTCCCGGAGGTTCTGATTCATATGTTTTTATACAAAGTTCTTTTGAAGGTTTCAGCCCTCCAGACCATCCCACACGGAGTAACAAACTATTTCGAAAAGTCACAAATTCTGTCCTTAGGCATGCCAAGGCTAAACAGGGATAGCTTGTTTCAAGATCTGGGAAAGAAAGTAACAAACGGCCACGCACATAGGGAATCAGGGAGTCCCTAGTCTAAGCTACCCAGTCCAAGTACTCCAGTGCCAAGTGACAATTTCCATTATTGTTTAATTGTGTGTGTGTGTGTGAGAGCGAGCGTGTGCATGTGTGTCTTCCTGTGTATGAAGGCCAGTGGACAACTTTAATGTTATCTGCAGGAATGGCATCCGCCTCTTTTGAGTCAGGGTCTCTCGTTGGCCTGAAGATCATCCGTTAGGCTAGACGGCTGGAGAGCCTCTGCTTCTCCAGAGCTTAGAGTTTAGACTCATGCTGCCCTGCTTTGCTTTGTATGCTGGTTCTGGGAACCAGACTCAGGTTTCTGTGCCTTCAAAGCACTGAGCCATCTCCCCAGACCTGTGCATTTTGACAGTCCCTGGGCAGGCTCCCCAGGTACCCTGGTACCACGCAGGTCTAGCTTTTGAAGGACAGAGATATTGGTTCGCTTTCATGTCTCCTTTTGTCTCAGATACTCCATTCACTTAGAGATAAATGCCCTCTGGCATTTGTGAAGAAAATACAGTCTTTCAAGTGGCTCACAGAACAGTAAGGAGGAAAAAAATTAGTTTAGAACACTGCCAAACACCCGAATCGGCCAGCCTTACACTGTTCAATCCAAAACAACTCGACAGGCTGCAATACAGAAAAGCGGTCCTCTGGAGGCAACCCCGCTTGCCTGCGCATCAGCTCCCAGAGTGCAAAGCACCAGCAGCCCAAAGACTCTCCAAGGCTGCATGTCCAAGAGCAAGAAAAAAGAAAAAGATCCTTCAGTTCCAGCAAAGAGAACACTCCTTCAGGTCATCAAAACACCTCTTGGTTGGCCGATCGAAGTATCCTGCTACTCAGGGAGCCTGCAACACTTTCCCCAGCTAACTGAGAAGCCCACTGAGAAGTCAATAAAGAAGCAAGATGCAAATAAATTAGCCTTCATCACTGCCGATCAAGCATAAATATTTATAAGGGAAAGATGCAGCCATTTTGAGTGACAGCAAGACCGGGGACCCCACATAAACAGTTGAAAAAAAAAATTAAAAAAAAGTCAGACTTGAGACATTGCACTTTGCTTTTTTTTTTTTCCATTTCACATCACCATAATCACCTAATAACTATTTAAATGGACCCATTTGCTGTAACTATAAAAGAACCGTGTAAACTTGTTGTCATCTCCACACATTAGCCGTGGTGGAGTCAATGAATTTCAACAGTTACTTAATATCGCGGCCACTAGCTACCTTAAAACTGCCAGCGACGGGGGCTGCCAGGAAGCTACCGTAACAGCCCCGCTCGCTGCCTCCCCGAGCAAGACGCGAGCTTCGTTATGAATGCGAGCATTGCTGCTCTAATTAGGCCGGGGAGAGAGTTTAACAACCGCCCTACAGTACTGCTGCTGAACAAATACAAAAATAAAGCCTTGTTCGAATTAGCAAGGTGAAGTGAGAAGGGCTAGAAGCATCGACTGTCTGAGAGGCCCCGAAACAGCTCTAATCTATAGCGAGGTTATTTTGGTTCATAAACTGTTAGTATGCTACCTGCAGGAGGCCTCCCCTGTAAAATGAATTATAGTAAGCTATATGTGATAATTAACCATGCATTAGCAAATATCTTGAAACAGGGAGGCTCTGTTTTCTCTGTATTTTGACTAATAAAAGCATGAATTTGTTCAACAAATGATCATTTAGGTTGTAGAATTCTAGCCATATTGGAAGGACACACTGAGCAATGCAACATTGTACTGGCCTAAGGGTTTCCTTACCCAAACAGGCTGCTTAATAGGCTGTCTACATACTATGATGCCATTCACAGCCCCGAAAACCACAGCGCTGAGAAGACAAATACAATATACATTTAAAATAATATGAACCTTGTGCTCTTATTTACTTAAAAATCACCCTAGATGTGACAATTACAAAAAAAAAAAAAGCCACAGATAAAGTTTGAGTTCAGAAAATAATCTTGCATTTCATTTAAATAATTTCAGAACGGCTCCCACACTTTTTTTTTCAACAATTAAAAATACATGTAATTGTAGCTTTAAAAAAAAAAAAAAGGCCGTCTCTGGAAAGTCTCAAACTAAATCACAAGGCTGAAAAGACATTGCTGTTTTTTTTTTTTTTTTTCTGAATTGCTTAAGTCATTGTATAAATGAGCACAGCCCATGGGCAGCGATGGCTCTGATAGAAGCGTTTTGGGTGCTTTGCAGGTCAAGAAAAGGGGCTGGGTTGAGGGCACATAACTGGGGAAGTGGGTCATGGGGCAACACACCCAGTGGTCAGGGCATCACAGACAGCAGTCGTCCAGGTGTTTCCCTCAGCACCGAGTGGCCACGTGATCCTGGCTGCATGGCTAGTTTGGCAGCAACAGGAGGTAGCTAGCAATAATCCCCTAAAGCGACAGACCTTCCCCTTGTCCCCCAGGATACTGATGGCTCTGTCCCGAAAGGAATAGCCCTTCTTGCCCCGCTCCCCACCCCACCCATCATCTAACCTCACAGCTAAACTATATATTTATACGTAGTCTATACAAATACATGCACACATACACAGCTCTAAAAATAGCCGAGACAGACCACTAAGACAACTTCGGCTCTTATCCCACACATGTGACCGATAGTTGTGCCTTAAATAGTCTGTCCGGTTCCATCAGTCCTTTGAGGTTATCCCTTTTCAGCAGCTTCAAGATTTTCTGTGTTCTTACCTGAACAGTTTCCAGGAGACATTCATATATGCTAACTAATAAGTTTTGTGGCTTTCTATGGATGTGTGTGTATACATACACACTTATATATATATGTATATGAGAATCCCTGGATTAAGTAAAGTGACACAATTTTTTTCTTTCTTTCTTTTCTTTTCTTTCTTTTTTTTTTTTTTTACTTCTCAGAACCTTTACTGCTACTTTAGGATACTTTTGGGACACATAGTTCCTGGGTAAATCTTAGGTGTGCCTCGCTAGCCCTCATTGGAATGAGTATCTAGTTTTACATAAAGTTTCACCAGTAATGTCAAAATGGACTAAAGATGTTGAGTCTGACGGGCTTCTTGAAGGACCACACAGCCCAAGGACCAATCAAGTACTCCCCATCTGCCGGGGCGTGTGTTCTGAAGCTGGGGGGGGGGGTCTTTCTCAGTTTGGTTGACTGTGATCCTCTTGACCAGGGAAACTTTGGCTTTTGTTTTGTTTTGTTCTCTTGCAAACCGCTTCCCCACCCCAAGGAAGGTCATGAGGGCCAAAATACGTTCCACGGATTTCATCTAAGAATGTCTTCTCTCTGTTTCGTGCCACACCAGAGCATTTCCGGCTTTAGCGACCAAGCACCTCGCTGGAAGGCACAGGTGGCTTCTAGCCTCTGACAGAGAGATGAACACTATGGTGTCTTCCCAGCTCCTCGTCGTGTGCAAACCTCTTTACCTCCAACTCTTAGCTCCCCTGGAAGCAGAAATCTTCAAGTTGAGTGAAAGCTCTAATGCCGGGGCTGGCGTACTTGCGAAGCATCTTGTGGGAGAAGGTCTTGAGCGGAGGCCTTAGGAGACTCACGGAAAGGAGCATGAGCGGGAGGCTTACACACGCGCGTGTACTCAAGAGTGTGTGCGTGTGAAAACGAGTGTGTGCGCACACGTTTGGAGGCTGGTGGCACGGAAGCCACTTCCACAGCCTGGGCTCTCAAGCCTCCCCCCATCCATGTATGAAGGTGGCTGACCCAAATCAAGAATTTTAGTTTAGGTGGTTGAGGAGGACTGGGATTGTGTCTGGAGTTGGCTGGGAACTCAGCATTAGCTTTAAGCCTTTGTAAAGGGGCTGTGTGTGTGTTTGAAACTAAGTGAAAACAACCATTTCCTTGTGGAAAACTAAGTCCTGAGTTGTGTTGTTTCATCTGATAAAAAAGCTATGTGGATACAGGTTCAAATCCTGCCCCTCTACGCACTAGATACCTCTTCCCACTTCTATGCCAACAAAATAACTTAAGTTAAAATGTGTGGAGGACAGGAGTGGTTGAAAATCACCAGTTATCTCCCGTTTCATGAGCTGCCATTCACTGTAAGGACTATTCCACACTCACACCCTTGTGCTGGTAAGACCCAACCCAGCGTCAGTGCCTGTTTAAGAAGTAGAGAAAGCTCAGAGTAGATGCTCAAATAATAGCTCTCTTTGGGATATTAATGACAGATAAGTCAAGACACTGTACAAAGCACTTATTTGTGCATTTATCCTGCTTTCGAGACTCCATTTCTAGTCAATGAAAGTTTTTTTTTCTTTCTTTTTTTTTTTTTTTTAAGTGCAAGTCTTTGGTAAGAAGAGTGGATTCTTTTACCCACCCAGTTTCCATCAGGACTGGTCTTAAAGAGCCCTGCTGTTTCTGCTCTATAGAGTCTTCAAAATGGTACTATTAATTGGGTTTAGGAGCGAGTGTTAAGAGTGACCCCTTGTGGTCACTGGAGGCCTTTGCAGCTCATCTGGGAGGTGGTGGCGTGAAGCCTCCCTTAGGCTCTTTGTGAGCAAATTTAGGCCTATTTGTGTCTCCTACTGTTGTGTCCCCTGGTCGGTCTGTATGTGGCTTTTACATTCCTTAATAAAGTAATAGACATGAAAAAAAATTCTGTGGCT
Organism: Meriones unguiculatus; assembly: GCF_030254825.1. NCBI lineage: Eukaryota > Metazoa > Chordata > Mammalia > Rodentia > Muridae > Meriones > Meriones unguiculatus. The sequence continues at coordinate 31,073,588 of NC_083355.1, read as the reverse complement.
GATGCCAGCGGCCACAGAGAACACCAAGTCTAAACTCAGCTGAAGGTAAACATACGGGGCCATCCAAGGAATGTAGCAATAAAAAACTGGAACCTATGACAGAGTCTCCCCTCCCCCTCTATTTTTTTTTTCTGGGATAGCTGTGCCAGGATGGGGGTGGCTCTCTTCAAAGACTGCATGCCTTCATTGTGATCTGCTGTCATCTGTCAGAGGGAGCTGGTCAAAGAATCTTCCAAGAAAGAGCCTTGCTCCCTACTCGGAGCATTCAACTTCCCCAAATCTCTCAAATCAAATCCAAAGACAATTATTTTTTTTCCAGACTTAATTTAATAGCAAAAACACCCCCGGAGGACTGAATGTGGTATTTGACTTTTATTTGGGCCACTCTGGGCATCACTAGCAGCTTTCTTCTCCAAAGTGTGACTTTGCAGTGAGCTCCCGGGCCCACAGAGCTGTCCAGGGGCACTGGCTGGCATCCTCACTCCCCATGCAAGAGCAGCCCCGGGGCCAGGCCAGACACAGCGCATAAATAACGCTTCTCAGTGCGAATTTGACTCAGTATTTCTTCCCTGTGGCTCGTACTCTTCATTCTCTTGGAGGGAAAGCATGATTCTCGTTTGTCCCCAGACCACCTTCCCAGCTCTGTCCCAGCACTACCGCAGCAGCCACATCTTGAGTTGCCTCTGTCCTGTCCCATTCTGTGCCTTAGCCGGCGCTCTGCTCCCGTCTCTACTCCTATGCACAGCACTGGCCTTAAGCAGGCATGCTATGGATTCAAAGCCCATCACTGACAAGCAAGGCATAAGGCCTCTCTGTGCGAATTCCTGTGTGAATCTCTGTCAAATGGAGACTATCATGGGGTCAACTTAACTTTATTGGGCTACCTTAAGTAAAACGAGCACATGGCTTTGCTGGTACCGAACACACTTTTAATTGTCCCTAACCACGGTACATAGTCGGAAGTAAAGACGTCGAGACATTCACAGACAATGTGTCATTGGATGGGGTCTCAGGGTGACAGGGTTTCAAAAGGCTATAATATGGAGAACACAGTGATTGTAGTGGGTCCTTCAGACTTGGAGTATTTGAAGACAGGGAGCGGGTGGGGCTATGTGACAAGGGACTGCTCATTTGTCTCTGTCATCCTGACTAGGACATGAGCTCTGGGAAGAAGGGATCATCTTGCTGTTAGGCACGTGGGAGGTCTCACTGAGACCACAGGAAGCAAACATTAGGAGGTAAAGGCTGAGGCAACTGAGAAAAGGTTTGGCCCTTCAAGAGTAGGAGTGGTCTGGAAAGGGCTAAGTAATGAGTGGAGGCTGATATTCTAGAATGTTCCAGGTAGTTTTTTTTTAATCCATTAGTTCGTTCAAGCAAAGGGGATAATTGGGTTTATATTCTCTTGCCTGGTGGATATTCCAGAAAAAAAAAGTAAACACATTTTTGTCTGAGACATTACAATGAAGAGTTGGTTCAGCCCAGGTCAGGAAATAGACTCTTGGGCAAAAGAGTGAGAGTGAACTTGAACCCAGACTTCAATCTCAGCAATTCCTAACCCCAGAGACCTGAGAAGACAGCAGGCTGAGGAAACAGATCCTTGCAAGCCCACATTCTTGGGCTTCTATTGTGTCTGGTGCCAGTAGCAATTTCTGAAAGATGCCATTTTGAGTCTCATGGGCACTGTAGCTTGGATACCCATATTGCTGTAGAGGCAAGTGATGGAAGTAGCTGGCGTTCGCAGGTAGCAAATCTAGACTGAACTTGTTGCCTCTGGGGACCAGGAAAGCCACATTGAATACTCATAGCCTATCCAATGTGGAAGCGCTCAAAATACATCAATATCAAAAGTGATAATTATGTAACGTTTCTAGACTACGGCATGGTTCGCAGACCAACAGCACACCCAGGAGCTCATTAAAAAGGTAGAGTCTCTGTCCACACTCCAGACAGACTGAATCAGAATCGGAATACTCAGTAGACGCCTCACTCTATGCATTAGACTTTGTGAAACACGGTGTTAGACCAATGACAGCACACTCACAGTTGTCTTCACTGCTTGTAGACTCTCAGCCTGTTGGTCAACAGGTATGACTGAGTCCAGACTCAGAACAGAAGAGGAGAATCTAGGGTTTCCTGCTGATTCAAAGTCTGTGTGGAACTCATCCTGCCAGGAATGCCTCCCATAACTTCTTTGGTTTGCAGTCATTTTCAGTGTTCTAGACACACCAGATTAGCAACACACACACACACACACACACACACACACACACACACACACACACATACACACACACACACCACGTACTCATTCACACATGAAACACACTGGACTATCACAAAAAGCCAGACCTGAATTCTACAGAGTGGCACACTTTCTCCCTTAACTTTCCAACTCAGTCCTTTAATTTTCAACTTCCTGATTTCATACATTTAAACTTGCTTTCTATTCGGTATATCGGTGGCTCTTAGCTCTGACTGTATCAGTTCTCGCTGGAAGAGGGTCCATATTCTTTTCCAGGCTGAGAGTCCTCTGCGCTTTTTGGGAAGTCTAGGAGAGAGGCTGCAGAAAACCTTCCCTATCTTTTGGTTCTACTCCACCACACAGTTCTGGCATAACACCACCTCTGACCTGCACATCATCTTTCGGTTGCTCCACCAGAACTTAATTCTGTAAGAGTAGCACTCTCAGTCCCTTCAATGTGCTCAAAGCAGGGACTGTGCTAAAGCTCCGGAGTCTGAGGACAGAAGAGACAGCCCCTCTGGTCAACACCGCACAAAAGCAAAAGAGCTGAAAGAACGCAACTACGGATGGCAGCTTGGGAATTTACCACCAGCTGAAATGTTCTGGGTGATCTACTTAGCCACTTATCATATCATCCTGAACACGTTTTCGCTACACCACGGAAGCCTCGGTTTCCCAAACATCAAGTGGGGAAAAAAAAATAACGGCACAGGATTTAATGATCTCTCGAAAATAAAAATGCTTAGTACGGTTCCTGGCACGGAGTGAGTGAACAATAAATGTTTGCTATTAGTATTAAGCTTACCGTACACAAAGAGGTTACTCTCTGCCCTCCTTTCCCCGCTTCATAAGCAAACAGACAGCTCAGACTTGGAACGCAGCTCCAGTGAGCTCCACCCTAATGGAAGCCAAGTGGTGCCTCATAATCACTGAAAAAACAGCAGGTGCTCTCCAAACCGCACACCCGAGCAGCCAAGACCAATGCTGTCGTGCCCGTTAGACCCCGTCTGGCTTTCTATAGGAAATATGACCACTTTTTTTTTTCCAAAACTGTAATTCATGGATTAATTAGACTATTTTCTTTTCTTTCTTTTTCTCTTGGCTGGCCAGAGGACCTTGTTAGCATCCACAGTAGCATTCGGACAGGGAAGCAATCAGTGGTGATCAGTTCCAACTGTCTAAAGCAGGAGGGAAGAGTAGGGAATGAATTTAGTTTTTTTTTTTCTCCTCTTAGGATATATATTTATTTATGTTACGTTTTACTTTGAGTCTGGGAGTGTTTGCCTGCGTGGGTGCAGTCTTAACATGAATGCAGTATGCTCGCAGGCCAGAAGAGGGAGCCTCATCCCCCGTCCCTGCAGTTTCAGACCAGTTGTGGGTCACCTGGTGGGTGCCGGGAGCCAAACACGGGTCCCTTAACAGAACAGCCAGTGCTCTTAACTGCTTAGGCATCTCTCCAGCCCCTGAGATACTGAATGTTAGATGTGGACAAGGCTGAGCAGGGCCCATCCATTGGCGGAGACACGTTTACGGAAGTACCGCGGTGGGCAGCAAATGCTTCTAGCCATTATAGGGAGCGGAAAATGACACACAGGGACGGCGATGACGGAGACCAAACAGCAGAAATAAAGCAGATTGGGGGCTGGGGAGACGGCTCACTTGGTGAAATGCTTGAGGCGTATACGAATTGAAGCCCCGAGTTTGAGCCTCGGAGTCTACAGAGAAGAGCAGGGAGAGGGGTCTGATGACACAGCCTTGTGATACGAGTGATGTGGTGGGGAAACAGGCCGGCCTCTGGGGCTCACTGGCCAACTCCTCCAGTTGACTCAGAAAGTTCCAGGTAAAAGGAAGAGACCCTATCTCAAAAAATCAAGGCAAAGGACAACCGAAGGAAACACCTGAGATTGAGCTTTGGCCTTCTCATGCGTGAATGCATGTATATTTGCATACACACACGTAAAGACCTACTTACATATTACACACACACACTCTGACCTTTGGTCACTTCATCTATGAAATGATATCAAACATAGCGGTTACAGACTTTTACAGTCCAAAGGAACCGCACGTCAGCATTATTTTCAACTATCTCCAATGGGTCAAACCTTGCATTGCGATCATATTTCATTAAAATTTTGATTTCTCCATAACTCTGCTAAGCTGGTATTATTTTTGAAAGCCGTCCAGTTCTCAAAGAACCAGTGCTAAGAACAGCCAATTTTTGTGGTAGATTCCGTCTGTGCCAATTAGCAGGAAAAGCCAAACTGTTCAGTGTCCATGCCTGCTTTTCAGCTAGTGGGTACCAGCTGGTATGGGTCAGCCATGACAGCGCTTCTATAGCAGCATTAAACAACCACTGCCTAATTCATCTCTCCTAGACTCCCTACTCCTCTCTCACTATCCCAGCATCTTCCCAGGGATCCTGGATGACCTTCTCATGACCCACCAGCCAAAGGTTCATCGTCCCCAGTACAGTATGGAGGCCCCGTAGGGCTCTTTGCAGCCCCGTTACGAATTCTTTTCTGAGATACCCTTGTCCAGTGGTGTGCTGAATGCTAATGCATTCTCAAGTAACTACCACAAACGACCCCCTTAGTCCCTGGGCTGTGTGAACTAAGACTTAGCATTCTGCTGTAAGCATTTTCTTTGAAACACTCCTAAAAGCATTTCCTGCTAACCTCAAAAATTCCCATCATCCAATCTCTGTCTGTCTGTCTTTGCCTCTGCTGCTTTTCCTCCTGACATCTCTCTCTGAATGACATTTGGTACACCACTCCTGGTGGAGTCTGAATGACACACAATGCAGCAAAAGTCCCCTTACAAGGAATACTTGAGCAACAGAGCCAAAGCGGACTCCATTCTTTTGGATAATGTCATCTTTAAGAGGTGTTTGAGGTATAAAATTCTAAGAAAAAAAAGGGGGGGGGAGAGTACACCCACTCTGGAGAGCAGTCATTACTAAATCAGGGGCTGGTTCTTTGAAGGATGCTCATCTGTAGAGAATTTTGAAGCAGGTGGTTACAGGTGGCCAAACTATGAAAGGGAGAGAGAGAAAGTAGGAGCAACTTCAGGGTGACCCCAGGGGAAAGGGAACACGCAGAACAAACTGAGATGAAATTTTCGTAAAGAAAGCAGGGAGAACCGGACAATGGCAATTGGGAGGTTGGGGCATCTGGTTGTTCATTCGAGTAATGATGAGCTGGAAATTTTAGCTGGGTATGGATAAGATCAAAGAGAGGTTCTGAGAAGATCCGCCATAAAATTCTATGACGCGACACAGAAGGGCTGATGTCCAGGCTGAAAGTCAGAGGAATGAAAAGAAGATGGATAAACAGTTCAATAATGGTGATGACATATGTGGTGACTGAGTGAGTGGAGTAGGAGTTTCAGAAATCAAGATGGAGGGAGAAGTTTGAACACAGAGGCCTGGAAACATAGAGCTCATGGCCAGAGAGCGTTGTTAATCTTGAGTTAAGAAGTCCTGAATATGAAACAGTGTGAGACTATGGGGGGTTGGTCAGAAGACAGCAAAAGATATGTACTGAGCAGTGTATTCCAGAAAGTTCTCAACTTGGGTAAACTGTCCATTTGATTTTTTTTTCCTCCTTCCTTGTTTTCATTCTGGTCTCAGTTTTATACCAACAAGCCCAAGGTCACCAGGTGGGGGGATTTCCTGAGATCTTAAGTGTTGGGTTTATGTGGGAAAAGCATATTGCGGGGTTACTGAAGATCATCAGAATCATTCTTTAAAACCCAAAAGGCAACAAGAAAATGGTTGGGTACACAAAAGCAATGGAAAAGATGTCTCCTCAAAGGCAGAAGGGGACAAACGGTAGAATCCGTCAACACTGACAGAGCCAGCACAGTGCTGAGTGGATGGGAAGAAAAAAAAAACCTTTTATGGAATGAGGATGATGACCATGGTTAGCAGATGATTGAAGGCATGATGGGGTCATGTGACGGAGACGATGCACCTGTGGTGAAGGAACAAAATCACGATGGTGATGGAGAAAACGTGTGCAACGAGGATGAAGCTTTGGAACAAGAAACCTCCATAGCTGTGGGAAGCCTAGTGGGTCCAGCAGCCCTGTCAGGAGTGAAAACACCAGAGAGGAGGAGGGGACTGACACAAATCGCTCATCTGTATCGGATGAAGCAATCTCTGTGCCAATGTCTGAGAAGCTGACTAGGTGACAAGTGAGGTGAGAAGAACTTCCCATAAGCCATTTCTCATTGACATGATAACTCTGAAAGACAGGATAAGGAAACCAAAGTTTAGAGTGGTTCAGTAACATGAAGTACGTGTGACAGATGGAAGGCAAAGCTGATATTTTTCTTTAGTGTATGTTGGATGCCGCACTCAGCATTTGCTTAACCTTTATGCAGAGAGTGCAGGCGAAAGCCCTGACCCATGGCTGAGGGTCTGGTGTGCCGTGCTCCTCGCTGAATTCATACCACTATATGCAGATGTCCTTTCTAGTTACTCAAGGCTGAACACATCATATTCCTTCTCTGCTAATTACTGGGCACTTCTAGACTCTTCTACCAGACTTAAGGAGTGATGCAGCCTTTGCCACTCCATCCAATGCTTGGCTTTTGATCTGCTTATTCTCTTGCAGACTCTACCTTGAAGGTGCCTAGAAGGCCACCAGCCACTGCCAAGCCCTTTGACAAAGCTCCATCACCCTCCTTGACCTCTGGGTGGCATTAAGAACTGAGGACGGTTCTCTTCCCACGGAGTGTGCTTTTCTTTTGGCTTCAGCAATGTTATGAACCTTTGCCTTCCCTCTTGCTTGGCTGTTTCCTTCCTGCTTTGTCCTGCCTGCAGGTTCCTTGGAGGCTAGTCTGGAAGTCTAGGAGGTCATCTTCTCATTTGCTTTTTAGTCTTCTCCCTTTGGCAACTATATCCATGATTCAGACTGTCTATATGACCCCAAAGTGTATGCCCTGAATTAGAACTCTGCTCTGTACTCCAGATCCAGCTGTTTAGCAAGCAGTATCACAACCCGGAGTTGATTAGCAGGCCACCATCAACAAAACTGAAATCATCTGGACCTACTCTCCCCACCTCCCCAGACAACCATGTTCCTTGTTCCAGGGGACAGATCACTACCATTTTCCAGTGGGCTAAGTATCATGCCATCTCTTTGTTTACTTGCCGTATGGAGCTAATCAACAGAACATCTCAATTTCATTTCCTTAAGTGTCTCCCTCATCAAAAATTCTAAGTTCATCGAGAACGGAGAGCTGATCTCTTGCTTGTAGCACTAACGTCTGGATATAAAATTACGTGGTGTGCTTGGTAGAGAGCAAATGAGTTGCAGGTATTGGTGAACTAAACAGATGAATAAATGGCTCAATCTATGTCTCATCACTTCGGTTGTGTTTCTCCACCCAAAGCTACTATTATTTCTCAGATAGGATGCACGTTTCAGAAGAGCACTTGGGAAGGGAATTAAATGTATGTGAACATATTTAAGACACTCAAGTGATGCCCGGAACACTGAACAATCTCAAAAAAAAAAAGGTAGTTATTGCTGACATTTACTGGTGGCATAAGGAAGTGCACTGTCATGAATTTTAAAACATAAATGCGTCCATTATTATTACTTTTGCATTTTTTGGGCCTTGTTGCTTGCTGAACACAATGGCTACCACAGAGATCATGCCCAGCCCAACACCTATTTAGTTTTGTGATAGGGATATTGCCATGAAAATCAGACATCACAAAAATTAATCAACGACTAGAGAAATATGTAGGGTGGCTGAGATCCATCTGCATTATTTGTGTGAATGTAAAGTAACGTGGCTGCCTTTGAAAGATATATGACAAACAGTGCCGAACAATCTAGTGATTCCTCTCCTGCGTATGTGCCCAGAAGAAAAGAAACTGAATAGCTTCAAAAAGGTGCACATCAGCCCTCACCGGAAAAGTATGCCTAATAGTCAAACAATACATCCCAGACTAGATTCTGTTGCTTGGGTAGCTGGGTGAATTCAGGCAAGGTCACTTCTCTCTGGGTCTTGGTTTCTTATCAACACAATGGAACTTTTGTATTCAATGGCCTCTGGACCACTTTCTGCTCTTGACATCCTTATAGTCTACAACTGGGAAATAGTTAATTATTCTTCTTGCCAGGTGTCTACCTGCCATTACTCAAATATCAGTGCGCAGAGAGTCTGTCTTTCCCTGTGGGTCCATGTGACTATCCCTTTGTCTTATACAGTAATGGTAATAGTTGCTCTTATTCCCGACAGTCTCAAGTTTGTGGTCCCCATCGTAGGTAGATTGTTTCATCACGAGAGTTCCACCAGGAGGGCCGCATTAGACTTCCTACTTCATGTGCGAGGACGCTGAACTACACAGAAGCTGCAAAATTTGCACGTGGTCCCACAGTCCAAGTCTGGGCACACAGAGAAAGCCCCCGCACAGCCCAGCTCTGTGGGTCTCTGTTCTATATAAGCTGTGACAAGTAAAGCATAGCTCTTTCCAGGCTTTCCTCTTGACATCTCTCGAATCTTTGAAAGCACTGAAGGTTGAATAAAAAAAAAAAAATGCAACTTAGCTGAGTTAATTCTGTGGAGAAAGCAACGTAGAATTCCCAGTACTACAGACTAGGCTGTTGAGATGCACGAAGTTATTTAACTTGGTCGTGGTTCCTAAAAATCCACCGTGTGTGTGTCTGTGAGTGTGTGTGTTTGTAACATGCACACATAGGCATGCATCTTATGCATCTTATGCACTGGGAAAGAAGTAAAGCAAAGCGCGGCAATGTGTAGGTCAGTGCGTGTGTGTACATGTCTGTGTGAGCGTGCCTCTGTGCGTGTGCCTGTGCATGGGGAGGCTGGACGTGAGCATTGCTTCTTTATTTTTGAGAGAGGCTCTCTATCTGAAACCAGAGCTCACCATTTGGCTAGAATGGCTGGCCAGCAATCGCTGGAGGTCATTCTGTGTTGGCCCAACCCACCAGCGCTGAGATGCGTTTACCACCATTCCCAGCATTATTATTATTATTATTTTTTAAGATGGGATTTATGTTCAGCACATTATGCTGCAGTGGTGAGCACTTCAGCCACTGAACCATCCCCTCTACCCCAGGACACACTCTTAAGCAGAAGAAAAACCTAGATAAAAGCCAAGACCCACACTGCCATTTTATTTACAGATTTAAAACAACCCAATGGCACTATATGAATTTAGTTTATATCTAACTTGTCGAATTCCTGTGCATTTTGAGGAAACCATCATCTGCAGGATATATACCAATTAATTACTTCTGAATATATTTGACTTGGGTCTATGGATTAAATGTAGAATTTTTATTTTTATACCTATATGCTCCACTTGGATATTTTATAGTCAAGTGTTATTTTAGTAACTGACAAATTAAAAAATGAGGGGAGAGGAAGGCGAGGGATGAGGAGAGAAAAGGAAATACCAGAGGCTAGAGAGAATTGATTTTAGTGACAAGCAGACTATTTCCTCTGGGTGAGCCAGAAGCAGCAGGTGACATCAAAGGAGCAGCCACAGCCTCACTTTTGTCTTCTTCCTGGGGGACAGCCATTGTTTAGTTAACAACTCCCCAGGAACGATCTATGTGTTTTAACCAATGAACAGCCTCTGGAATCACACAATCCATAACTCTTCCTGTATGTGTGTGTGTTGTTTTTTAAAGAGACTTCTTGTTCTAATAAAATATGCTCACCTGCATTATAATTGTGATTGCTTTAACTGCCGGATTAATTTATATGTCACCATAACTCCTTTTTGTCAAGAAAACTGCATGAATGGATTTGTGTCTTGAGGCAAAGATGATTTCATCTGGAGTTAGCGGCTTGAGAGTGTTACCACACACTTAAGTGAAAATATATGGCTCAGCCAGAATTTTCTCCACTCTGACTGTGGGTTTCTCCCTCAAAACTTAACACTTTCTTACCAGCCTCTCAGGACCACGCTCTCAGAGAAGCCATCATTCCACTAATGGTCTCAAGTGCTCTTCTGATTTAATGGAATAAACTCAATGAGGTCAGCTGCTCGCATTTTGTCATTTTTCCCCTCTGAAAATGATAGGGTACTTTATAATTATGTTGGCTGTACCTGATAACTTTGTATCTATTATCAGAATTCTTTATTCTTTAATTTTTTTTTTTTTTGCTTTTGGCCAACATTATATGTTTTTACTTAAACTTGCAAATAAAAGAACAAAACCCACAGAGCTATGGAAGTGTCAGTTAAGTCACAGCTGTAAAAGAATTCAGTAAAAAAAAAAAATGCCTATTGTTTTTGTTTGGTTTCTTATTTGCTCTTATTCCAGCATGAATTAGTACCAGGGATTTCCCTCCCCATCCGAAATCCAACCATTACAGACCCCCCCCATTTATGAATTTTGTCTGTAGTATTTACTTTTAGGTATGTTGAGCATGGACTCGGAGAAAAGCGATATGTTCGCACTGGAAGGAGAGAAAGAGGCTGTGAGAGCTAGAGTGCCAGGTTCATGGATCTGAAGTCTCTGCTCTTGGGAAGCAGGAGCAGCTCCCTGGTTCCATGTAGACTGGGTTTAGCTAACCAGAGACAAAGTGAGAACTCCTTATCCGGAGGTAGAGGCCAGAACGTGTGGGAATGGGCAGGAAGCCGGGGGCTAGAGATCTGAGTGCACTCCAGGGATAGGGAAGGAAGAAAACGGGTGACCATCTGAGGTCGAAAGGCCAGCAGCATGGCGGCTAAGCAGGAAGGTGAGTGGGCTAGATGAATGAGAACGGGGGTGGGGTGGGGGAGTGGACCAAGCCTGAATCTCAAGGAGGGGGGCAGACTTACCGCAGCAGCTCAGAATGACCAGCCAGTGCTCTCCAGGCCTGCAAGAGATCCTTTCCGTTCCAGCCCAAGGTTGCTCAGCCAGTTCTGTTTAGTCTTCACCATGGTTCCCAAGCGGGAACCAGAGCTGAGTGATTTCTCTGCAAACACGGCTGCCAGGGTGGCAGGCCAGGGCGAATCACTCGGTCACTGTGCATGCGGGTGACACCTTCAGCTAGGAGTGTCCCGAAAGGAGGTGAGGAGCCTGAGATTCTAGATTGGGAATTCCCACCCCTCTGCTTTTTTGCTTCCTGGAAAATATGATGGGCCAATACTTTGCTGTATGCCGTGTAGGAAGGCGTTCAAAGCAGATGTTCAAGATAGACTGAGAATCAGTCTAGGCATTCATTCATTCAGCTGAATTCTATTCATTCGCTCAGCCTCTAATTACTTGGGAAGAGTATGATCACGTTCGTATGTGTGTGTGTTTGTTTGTGGTATGCGTCTGAGTGCAAGCCAAGAGGGCCTCTGTGGTGGTCATTCCTCACAGGTGTCACCTGGCTTTCTTTTCTAGACATTATTTTAATCTCTTCCTCCCCCTCCTTTGTTTGTTGTTGTTTTTGTTTGTTTGTTTTTCTCTGTGTAATAGTGCTGGCTGTCCTGGACTAGATCTGTAGATCAGGCTGCTCTCAAACTCACAGAGATTCAACTGTCTCTGCCTCCCAAGTTCTAGTATTAAAGGAGGGCACCACGCTGGCTGGCCTTAGACATTGTTTTTCACTGGCCTGGGACTTGCCAAGTAGGCAAAGCTGGATGGCTAGCAATACCCAGGGATCTGCCTATCTCTGTCTCCTGGCCCCTACCCCAGAGCTGGATTTACAGTTGCACGCCATGTGCTAGCTAGTTTTACATCAGGTTGACACAGGCCAGAGTCCCTTGGGAAGAGGTGCTCTTGACAGAGAAAAGCACGTCATAAGATCAGTCTGCAGCACATTTTCTTGATTAATGATTGATGTGGTAGGGACAGCTCAGTGGCAGCAATGTCACCCTGGGGCAGGTGGCCCTGGGTTCCATAAGAAAGCAGGCCGAGCATGCCTGTAAACAATGTTCCTCCCTGGTCTCTGTTTCAGCTGCTGCCTCCAAGTTCCTGCCCTGCTTGAGTTTCTACCCTGACTTCCCTCAGTGATGCACTGTGACCTGGAAGTTTGAGAGAGAACACTGCTCCCCACCAAGTAGAGTTCAGTCATGGTGTTCCATCACAGCAATAGGAACCCTAAACCCCAAGCAAGGCATGCTATCACAGGAGGCTTTTTAAAATCTGAGCCCCTGTATTTGGAAGGCAAGCGCTTTGTTGACTGAGCTGTCTCCTCAGCTCAACTTGTATTTATGGAGTACCTATTATACATTATATTGACCTCCCTTAGAGTGTATGGGTGAGTAAAAGACACTACTGATTCTCAATCCGGCAGAGAAGACAGGCATCCAAAAAAAAAAATCTCATGAATCAATATGCGTCACAGATTGTGATGAGTAACCAAGGAAAGATCTCTACTTGGTGTAAACACTTGGCAGAATGAGAGTGTAGAGTGTAGGGAGGCGATGTGACCTGAGGAGTCAGAAATCTTTTTCTGGAAACTGAATAAAACAGAAAGATGTACTTGACAAATGAGAAGGAAACACTGCAGGGAGGAGGGCTATGGCATGTGCAAAGGCTCCTGGCTGAGAAAGAAGGTGGGAATGAAATGTACAGAGGAAAAGTCCCAGTGGTTAGAACATGGGAGGAAGACTCAAAAAAAGGGGAGAACACTGGCCACTGGGCAGGCTCTTATTTTGTGTGTGCAGGTTAAATAACAAAAAAGAGGAACTGGCCAAAAACATTGTTGTCATGGGACTTTTCCTCAAGTTACCCCAAATAGCACACTGTCATATTAAAGAAATGGATCCGAGTCCAGGTTGGTCAACCAATGAGTTACCAGTGGTCCTCACAGAAGCCTGGAGAAAGGAAGAGGAAGAGGAGCATTGGTGACAAGTAAGTACTTGAAGTACCAAAAAGTTTCACCCCAGCAGGAGTGGTGACCTAAGAAAGCTGAACACTAGGGTCTTAACCCCAATCAACCTCCCACCTCCTGTATATACTAGCATCACTCCCTCAACTCCACCAGTTACGTGCAGTTAGGGCAGGATCGCCAGCAGCTAGGAGTGGGCAGGAAGAAGCTAGCAGTAGCTAGAATTTGAGATGAACATCTGACAACTCTCCTTACCTTCCCCATTCTACTAGGGGATGCTGATGGGACCTATCTTAGGAGGAACACGTATTGTAACGACTAGGGCTGTTCTGCTTTCAAAACAGCAATGGCCATACCATGCCTGGAGGGTACCCTACGATTGTTAATAAGGACACTGTTGAAGTGAGACACCGCAAACTAATAAAACTCTACCACCACTAAGCAAGGACTATGGCACTGTGATGGGAGTTCTGTACTGTTGTTCTGACCCACAATTCTCCATTTTCCCTAAGGGGTACCAGATGGTTGGTCTTTCATTATACTCTGATATTAACAGTTCCCAAACAGTGGCCTCTGCCTATTTGATATGGGCTGTGTTAAACACTGCACATGTGGTCTTTTGTTTCACGTTGTTGCCTATTAGGCCTAGTGATACACAGTTCAAGTCTCCCTCTTCGTGATGTATAGTAAAATTGTAGGTCTGTGAGGTTAGGTGCGAGCACATGGCTGGGTCTCTCAGTCCACAGTAAAGGAAAGTGAGTGTGGCATGCTTGTGTAGAAGGATTTCGCTGCCAATGTTAGTGAGTTCAGCCTTCTGTCCCCTCACCTGTGCTGATCATGGGTGTGCCCATCTGCCTAAATCAGTGATTTGAATCAGGAGTGGCTCTGGCCTCCCAGAGAGCATGGAAAATCTGTAGATAACTTTGGTTGTTACAAATGGAGGAGGAGACACTTCTCACCTCTAGCCAGTTGGTATTAGAGATTCTACACGCCGTATTACGATGTGCAACAACTTGTCTAACCAAGAACCATCCGGCTCAATAGTTATCAAGTAGAGGAACACGGTGCAGGTGGAGCCATTCTCAAACCATGTCTCTGAGAGACCACAACATAGGATTACCTCTGCTGCCTTGCGCTGAAAGTGAACTTGAGCAAAACACAGATTTTGCTATGATCCACGGAGACCCAGGTCACTGCAGCATGGCCTCATCTGTCCTGACTAATGAAGTGGTAGAACAGATGTTATCCTCGTTGTACAAGTTGGGAATCTAGAGCTCAAGGATGCCAAGTGGGTTCTACGCAGTTAGGCAGAGCTGGGATGATTTCTCAGATCATCTGGACCCTAAACCTTATATGCTAACCACATGGAAGTAATTCAGGGTCCTGTTTGTAGACCTGGGGAAGGACGACCTTGCCCAGGAATTTCTGAACCTGTCACGAGGTCACCTATGACATTATTTCTGTCTATCTAATTGTTAATCATTGGGAGAGTTCAGAAAGATGTTGAGAAACAGGCTTGGCTTATGAATCCAGATTAAAATCTCAACCTTGTGAAATCTTGCCCTTTTCCCCATATTTCCTTGTGCAAACACATACACACACTTACCCTTGGTCTTAATTCTAGTGTCTTGGAGACGTGACATTATCTCTCATAAAACCAGGATGCTTAGACACTGTTCACTTAGCATGACTCTTAGTGTTTGGATTCAAATATCAGTTCCACTCAGGAGCACCTATATACTGTGTACCAAGTCACTTAATCCCTCCATCAGTCATTTCCAAAATTTGATAGAGTTGTGACAATATTATTTTCACAGGGTTGTCAGAGGTATTCTGATGACCTAAGATTGTAGTGGTTGTTATACCATGAGGGTGCTACAAGAAATTACTGATCAAGCTTTTGGAGAAAGTGTTGAGGGAGGAAAGAATCATTGGGAGAAAAGAAGAAAAGACTACTCAGCGTCCTAAGTCTGTCATCAAAGTGCTGTGACAGTGTGGTAGCAGTCAGTGTATTTGAGGGTAGGAAAGTGGGGGTGGGAGTTCAGAGAAAGCTACTCAAAAGAAATACTACTTAGGCTCTGTCCTAGGGAACGTTACCAGGTAGACACAAGGGTGGGATCAGGTGTAAACTTCCAGAAGAAATGTAATGTGGGCACAGTGCAAGGAGAGGTTTAGCTGATGTAGAATAATTACTTTGGAGCGATGAGCTCAGATACATGAGAAGGGGAAGAAGAAGAAGAAGAAGAAGAAGAAGAAGAAGAAGAAGAAGAAGAAGAAGAAGAAGAAGAAGAAGAAGAAGAAACACTCGTAAGCTCTTTGGAATGGTTAATGGAGAATTTTGACTTAGACATGTCCTGACAAACCTCTTCAATACAGATCCATAGCAGTGAGAGCAGAAGCTGGGGAAGTGATTGCAAGCAGGAAAAAAATCACCCTGAGCTTACTCAGGCCTTTCCTAATAAGACCTACCCTTGGAGAATTGTTGCAATGAGACCCCCAAAACCAGTGAGAATCTAATAGAACAGTTATCTGAAAACACCAAAGGCATGTGTGGACTCAGGGGGCATGGAGAGCTATTCAGACCACATTTGAACCCATCAAGCTAGAGGGCATCCCGAGTTCTTGTTAGATTTGGGGGTAGACACACCAGTACCTCCCCCTGGCCCCAGGTTCTGCTACCTCAGCCCAGTCAACTTTCTGGCTGCAGGGTCTTTTCGAAGCAGTACCTCTCTCTGTCAAGGTTTCCAAGGTAAGAGGGAACCAACACACCCGAAAGGTCACCCATCAACTTGGGTACCTGATTCCTGGCAGTAGACACATAGAGAACATTGGTCTCTGAATTTCATTTCAGTTATTTGCTTTGGTGGAAGGCCAGAGGAGTGTGCGAAGCCAGAGAGTCCCATGATGATGTTGCTGCATGGGCAGCCAGAGAGGGGAGTGGTACTTCAGCTCATCTCTCAGCTTGTTTCTCTTCAGTCAGCTCCTGGAGCAGTGTTGTCTGCTTCTGTCTAATTCTCAATAATGATAGTTGTTTGAATTTAATCCCAATGGCATTTCAGATGTCCACAAGTGTCCTTCTCTCAGGTTTCTTTGGGGTCCCTACTAAACCCTAAGGAGAGGGTTTTGCAAGAATGGATAACCTTCAAGATGAGATTTTTGAGGAGTTATCATTCCTAATTGAGTGAGTGTTGTCATTCTTAATTGAAACAATAAGAACATTAGAGCAAAGACTTGCCAAAGTCTTCAGCTCAAGCCAGCACCATTCTGGGATGAGAAATAGAGATTCAAGATTCCTACCACCTGTGTAAGCTGTTAGAAGAAAATGAACCCAGAGAATCCATTGGTGTGAAGATTATCTGGCAGTGACAGCCTACCAGCCCTCATGTATAGAGCCGAAGGGGATCCTGAAGATCATCTGGTTCTAAAGTCTCTGTTTTTATGAGTGAAGGGACTTGAGGTCCAATGTTTATTCCTTTGACACACACATCTCACATTGTTTCAGATCATGTCATTGCTTTTACACAAAACTAGTTTCACTGAATAGTACCCTCACAAGCACTTCAAGAAAGGCAGAGCTGATATCCATGGCTGCCATTTTATAAAGAACAAAAGGGGGAAGGAGCTTGATGGGTGAGGCAGAGCTTCCTGACACTCAGGCTTGGGAGCAATACCTGGCTGGGACTTCTGCTGTGTGATCCTGGGTAAGATGACAGAGGCCATCTGTAAAATGGGGGAAAATAACAACTTCATTGTGGGATTTTTACTGATGGCTAAATATGATAACATGAAGTTATGAGTGTCTAGTCCTTCGCATTATCAGTGTCTCAGCCTTAGCACTCTTGATGTTGAGCCCCAGCCTTCTTGGTTATAGAGGTGGTCACGTACACTGTAGGATATCTAGAGTATCCTTCATAGCCCTTGAGCCGGTTGTTACAACTCTTTCATCATCCTGGAGTTGTGACAATCGGATATATGTTCTACCTTGACATCATTGCAACACCATGCTAAAATGACCCACTTCCATGTTTCCCACAGGACCAAGAGATTCTCAGGAGGAGAAAACGTTTCTTCTTTCATCCACAGACCCTGGCCCATCATCCGGCTGAATGAAACAGTGTTTCCTGCTCCTTCAGTGAGTGAGTTTGGAACACAGCTGTCTGGTAGCCCTTGTTTTTTTGGCTGAGTGGGTGACGCGGAAGCCATTGTGGGGAGATTTATAGCACCTCTCCTGCTCTTCTGCCAGCCCCCTCCTCCTGCAAACATTAATTGCCACTTAGTAAAACAGCAACATTTGTTGCCAGGAGCAGGGTAGAATCCAAGGCCCTGCCAAGGGCTACCAGGACAGCACAATTACTTTGTCTGCTATTTGTGTCTTGCTTGTCATGCAAATCACAGGATCCTATGGTCCTATTAAGAACATTTGGACCAGAGAGCTGCTAGGTTACCCACCTCCAACAAGTAGCTGGCGCTCTGATACCAGCAAGGGAATGCATTTGTGTGTGCGTGTGTGTGTGAGTGTGTGCGTGTGTGTGTGTGTGCATGTGTGTGCATGTGTGTGCACGTATGTGTGTGTTGGGGGGTGGTACGCCTGTGTGTAGTGTGTACACAGCTGTGAAGCATGTATGGAAGCTACCTGGGAGGCCATAGCCTGAGAAGAACACAGTCTTCCACTGAACCTAACACATACACATCCAGAGGCTCATAGTGACCTGTAACTCTAGCGATTTGATGCCCTCTTCTGGTCTCCAGTGGGCACTCACACATGTGGGCATGCACACACACACACACACACACACACACACACACACACCATGTGTACATAAATAAATACAAACCTTAAAAAAATCATTAAATGCCAAACAAAAAGGGAGCCCTTGGTACACTGAGTAGGTGACCCAGAGGCCATTGTGGCCCTATCTCTTCTGCTATCCCTCTCCCTCCTACAAACATTCTTTGTCACTTAGTGAAACAGCAACTTTCGATGGCCCCCAGGAGCACCAGGAGCAAGTTCTACCGAGTATAGAAACATTAAAGACAAACTAACAAAACAAAAGGTCAAAGATGGTTCCTAAGATGTGAATCTTCCCCCAACCTCCTTAACTTATAACTGTAGGAAGGTCTTACTGCTCTGGGGTAGGTGGGAAGGGGGAGTAGAGGTCTCGCCAAGGCATACCTCAGTGGCCCCCGGGTCTTACGGGGACAATATCTGAACTATTTTTTCTTTTCCTTCAGGTTCCGCAAATAGGATGGCACAGAACCAACTTGTCAGAAGTCCTCAATGGATCCTGGCTCTTTGACCTTCTTCCTGTGACCTTGCTCAAAATAAATCCCCCTCTCTGGACCTCAGTGCTCTCATCTGTGAAGTGACCCAGGCATGGTTTGCACACTCACCCATTGTGTATCAAAGAAAAGAGGATTTGTGATTGCCGAGCCTGGCACAAACAGCTCACCTCTTTCCTCTGCCAAAAATATGCCTCTTTTCCAACCATATTCTGTACCTCCTTTGTGTCCTGATAAAGTCCCTCATGTCCTTGAAGGTCCTGTTCAGATCTCTCTCTCTCTCTCTCTCCCTCTGTGTGTGTGTGTGTGTGAATTGCTCTGTAGATCCAGGTGAAATCAATCACCGCATCTCAATTTTGTTTATCCTTCCATTTGTGCCTCTTGGTTTATTTTAGGCAGATGCTTGTTTGTCCATCCCCCTCCCAAACCAAGAGCCCTTAGGAGCAGGAGCTGCTGATTTCATTTCCATACTGTCAGTCTGGGACACAGGGTTTGGAACATAGCAGATGCCTGATTATGCTGGTTGAATTGCATCAGATTCTCTTTTCAGCAGATCTTATCTTTGCTGGGGAAATCGAGAGGAAAAACAAACCCACTTTGATCTCACAGGGCACCTTGCCTTTATATGAACCTGAGAAGAGCCCTGTGGTCCATCCTTCAACCTGCTTCTAAGTTTCCATTGTGTATTTCCCTACTGATGCTTGCCATCTTCTGAAAGTCAGTTTTGCCCTGGTTTGTAGAAAGCTGTCATCTTACTATGTCTACTCATGGTGGAAAGAGCTCCCCTATTCCCTCTTTCTACTCCTGTGACCCAACCTCAGCACATCCCAAACGTCAGGCCTCTTTGTGCCATCACATGGGGGAGTTAGTATTTCAGCCCCTGGATGTTTGGGAGGATGGGGGAGGATGACATATTTAATCCCTATCAACAATGGTATGGAGCCTTCTCTGAGAAAAGTTTTGTTCGCTTAATCCATGAGGACCCAACAAGGATATAAACCACAGCTGGCTATAAGAGGACAGATTGGCCAAACTGAAAATTTGGGGATTGGACGTGCTAAGATTATTTCTTTGACATGAGACTGACTGCAGAGACCTAAGGCTTCGAGTAGAAATCCGAGTTTGAAGAATAAAAGCAATGTCTGAGGGCTGCTGTTGTCTCTTGCCCACTTGGATCCCATGCATGTGGTTGCAAACATATGGGAATTAGCTTCATAACAGAGTATCAAGAAACATTCTGCTATTAGCCTGTCATCAGACAGATTACTAGACATGTGTCTGTGTATCTTTGATATCTGGACTTAAATGCCAGCACTCTGCATTTTTCATGTGTAATACAATGGCCTGTTCACAACCTGAGGGGAGGTGTTGTCTCTACATACAACAGGCCTTCATTAGCTGAAGCTCTGAAGACCCACCATGGACTTTTTTTTATGATCTTACATTTCAAATTTGACTGGGTTACAGCTCCTTTCCCAAGCCACCCATGGGTAAAACGGGGGCACATTCAGAAGGCATGCCAAGCATGCATGACTTTTGGGGTGTGGTTCTGTCTTCACTCTCACCGTGCTACAGAACGAGGGCTGAGTCCAAGAGAGAACAGCTTCCTCAATCACCTTACCAGCACACAAGGGACTTCCTACGTCTAATCTGCGCCATGCTGTCTGGTTTTTGTCACTTTTTGTTGCTAGAATTTCGTCTCTCTCTGATGTTTTGCTGCAGCCACCAAAACAGCCTCCCTCTTCTGCCCTTGGTTTCCACGTGGCCAGAAAGGTGACCAAGTCACTGTCTACTCAATGTTCTTTCATGGTGCTGTCTACAGGCTCTCTATATTCCAAATGTCACAGCACAATGGGATTCCTCATGACTTTTGTCACCTTCTCGCCACACAACATCTAACTCATCAAAGCTCATCTACATCCTCTCAGACAGACAGATGAAGCCCCTCAGTCACAATTCTGTCCCAAGAGAATTCTGTCCCTCCTTCTGCTTGTATTCTGCCTGGAGAACTTTCACTCTTTTCGTAAGCCTCAACTGCTGGCTTCTCCAGAAGGAGATAAAAAAAAGTTCAGATACATGGGGAATGGGTTTAATCCAATGCTTTCTTGGATCCCATGACCAGGGGACATAAGCACAGAATCCACACACAGACATCCTGGAAGCAGCCCGCACAACTATGGATCGTGTTGGTAGAATGAGAGGTAGGGAAAAAAATGGCAGGAATGGAATCTCAACAATTATTCACTGTCCCCAACACAGACGATTAGTTAACCACTCACTCAAGAATTAAAAACTTTGTCCCACAAGGCATTAGTGAAGGAATTAAGCCAGAAACGTAAGCCCTTAAGTAACCCACGATCGGACCGTCCCTCCCTCCCCATGTTCCTTAAGTGAAAGTCTCAGCTGTGCCCCATTTGAGCAACAAGCCTCAGCATTTACATCAGAACCATTTTCTCACCACTTAATCCACGACTCATAAAGGCTCCCAGGGTGGAAAATTGGTACACGGAAAAAATCGCATGTCACTTTTGAGTTGTGTCAAGGTAAGTGTATCCAGCCATTATTGCGGCCGTTTCCAAGCCTGCTGGGCAAATTGCAAAATGGTTAAGAGCAGCTTGACAGGTGTGGACACGTGGGTGAGAAGCAGCCCTTGTTCCTCTTAATCTCATGGGCAATGGACTAAGTGCTCTTTAGAAGAGATGTAACCAGAAATATGTTTTTTTCCTATCTCCATCACCCACTCCATCCCAATATCCTTCCCTTTATCTTGCATCCCTTCCTCTTCTCTCTGTTTCTGCTCTCTCTCTCACACACACACTCCCTCTAGGAATTTGCTTTGCTCTGGGACGAAGACTAAATATGCTGCTACTTTTATGATAATAGAAATTGAGGTAAGACTGGGAGTTTGCAATGAGGTGTTAAAATACAAATTGCAATTTCAAAGCTTCCGGGCTTTTTTTTTTTTAATGCGGTTAAAGGTGAAGATTTTCATTCATTTACTCAATAAATATTTAGAAAGCTCTCACGTTAAGCCAGGCATGTTTTTAGGCTCCCAACACATACCAGTTAATAAATCGAGGTGCATGCTGGTATGGAACATGCGCTGTAGAAAAAGAGACTGGCATAAAGAGATGGACTCATGAGTAGTGTCAGAAGTGGAGAGAAGTCTGGGAAGGAGATTAAAGCTATGAGACACAGTAAGGATAACAGAGGTGTGTGTGTGTGTGTGTGTGTGTGTGTGTGTGTGTGTGCGCGCATACATGCACATACATGGGCTTATTTGATGTGGTGGTCAGAGGACATTGCTCTGTGATGAAACCTGCTGGAACACACACCTATACACCTACAATCTGGGTGTCTTAAGACAGGAAAAAGAAAGGAGAGGGCATAGCCTGGTGGCAGGTAGCCTAGCCTAATTGGTGAGTCACACGTACGTGTGGAAAGACCTGTTGTCTCAAGAAAACAAAACAAAACAAAACAAAAGCCAAAGTGAATAGTTCCTGAAGGATGACTGGGAGGTCAGCACACACACAAATGCACGTATATCCGCACGTGTATACACAAAGCAAATCACCGTTACTGTCTGGATAAAGAGAGACAGTTTGGGGGTTTGTGTTAGCTCGCAGGAGTCTACATTCTTCCCTCTATAGTAGCAGGACCTGTGGGTCCTGGTTAGTACACTTTGGCCTAAGAATGTCTCACTTCTTTGAGCATCTGCTGGCTTTCCCTGACACTGCACAGAATCAGTGTCTCGGACATCTGTGTTTGAGCACATCTGTAGCTCAACCATCTCCAGATGTCTGCTCACCCCAGCGCTATCACTAGTTTCCAGCATGGGACCTACACACTTAGAGTTCGGGGCACAGGTGGTCCAGATGTAAACTCTGGCCCCTTCTCTCTCACCTTGCCAGTTAACTGGCATAGCCTGCTCAAAAGGCAGGTATTGATTTGGGAGTGGACTCGTGTGGTAGAATGCCCATCTAGCAGGCACAAAGCACTGGGGTCCATCCCTAGCATTGTGTAAAACCAGGCATGGAAGGGTTCTCCCGTAATCAGGAGGTAGAAAGAGCAGCGTCACTGGTTCAGTCATCCTTCACTACGTAGTGAGTTTGAGGTCATCTTTGGACACATGAGACCCCATCACAAACAAATGAACAAAACAATTTTCCCAACAGCCAGCTGGGTGGGTGTTCTATGAACTGAAAGAGAGATCAGAGAACCAGAGGGTTGAAGGTGAGGTGCTGACCTTCTTCAGGTCAGCTATGTTTCACATTAACATCAAGCAGGTGAGCGCTGTAAATATCCCCTGTCTTTGTGGAGTCATTGGAGTGCTCCAAAGGGGCGGTTAACTTAGTTATCTCCAGAAAGACCTTATTTCCAAATACAGTCATATCCCCTGCCACAGAGGGCTAGAACTTCTTGTACCATTTTGGCAGGACATGATTTAACTCCTGGCAGGGATTATGCAAAAAAAGAAAAGAAAAGAAAATGTATCCATAACACAGAAGTGTGCCATTAATAAGAACCATCGCATAGTTTGACATACATTAAAAAATCAAAAACATCATAAATTCTGTAATAAGTATGGACCACTCTTGTGTAAGTATCTCGTGAAGTGGGGAAGGAGGCTGACTTGAGATCAGAAGGAAAGTCGTAGGTAGCATCCCTGGCATGGGTGAGGCTCATCATACCTGAGGAGGCCAGAGGAGTTGTTGGCTTGGAGTTCTGCGCATTCCTCCATGGCGGGTTTTATTCTCTTTCTTTTTAACTCCCCAGTTTTTCATAAGTAACTGTAAAACCCATGGCACACCCAAATCATCCCTTATATAGACCAAAACATTGGGCAACTGACATGAGACTAGATGAGCATTCTGTGAAAAGGGGCTCTAACTTTTTCAGGGACACAGAGCAACTGCAGGGAAGCTGGCATTCACGCTCAAGTTGGCTGACTCCAAGGCTCAAATGTCAAGGTACTAAGATTTTGTGCTGCAAGTTAATTAAGAAAAACAAGGAAATGAACTGACTTCGTATCACAGTACAAGGCAGGGCCTGGTGTGATCACACCTGTGCAAGGCAGAGTCCTAAGACGAACTCCCCACTCCCACCACCAAGATTTCCACCAGGATTCCTGAGCAGGTTTTCATACCATGTCCAAGATAGTGTTCTGTCACCTAGCAAAAAGGACCTGGCAGATGTGACTAAGGTGATGAATTGGTTGGGTCTGAGTTAATCAAAAGTGATGTTAATCAGATGAATCTAACATAATCACCCGAGTGATTGCAGACTGCTACGCTTTTGTCTGGAGACCAAGAGACACACAGCATGAGATGATTCCAATCTCCTTGAAGGCTTTGAAGATAGAGATTGGAAGAGAGAAGTCCCCAAGACTAATATATATATAATATATATACTTACCCATCTACCCACTCTCAGACAGCAAAGCAACAGGTTTCACTCCCACAGCCACAGGGACCAAAGTTCTACCATCCCCCAAATAAGCAGAAGCATGGTTTTTCATCAGACCTTTCAGGGTAAGATACCACCTAACCAAAACCTTGGCTTTGGCTACAGGAGACCCTACATAGAGAACACAGATGAGCCAAGCCAACTTTGACCTACAGGGCTCATGAACTTTGACCCACAGGGCTCACGCTCATTAATGAGTACTGCTAGATTTGTGGTAAGTTCTCTCAGCTTGAAAAACACATACCTGTTCATTCCTTGTTCCTATGAGGCAGAAGAGCAAACGGAGAAAGGGATGATAAGCCCCTTTTTGGTTCCTTTGGACAGATAAATCTCTATGTATCACAAACCGTTCCTAAATTGCATGGACCCTTTCCCCCAGTAAGGCTGGGAGCACTTGAATGGAAAGGACGCCCTAGGCTGGAGAAACAGCTTGATCTGTAAAGGCCTAGTTGTGCAGGCATGAGAACCTACATTCAGTTCCCCAGCACCCACATAAAAGGCAGGCACAAAGGCATACTCCGGCAGTCCTAGTAGAGGGAAAACAGAGATAGGCAGATCTTAGGGTTCACCGGCTAGCCCATCTAGCTCAATCCGCAAGCTCCAGGTTCCACTAGAGAACTGATTTCAAAACAAAAGGTAGAGAGCAATAGAAAAAAAAAAAGGCTGACATCAAACTCTAGCCTCTGCATGCACACGAACACACGTGCTTGCACATTTACGCATCCAAGCGCACATACATGTTCACACACACACACACACACATCCACACATCCGTATATGTGTGCGTGTTCATGAATGTATTACCTTTCAAAGTACTATATGCTGTTTTCTTTTGTCTCCTATAATGTATCTCGCTGCAAGGTTCCTAGGTAGATCCTATTAGGAGATTTTGTCAGATAAGGTCGGTTTCCATATTTTAGATAGGTAGTTTTAGAAACAAAACAAGGAGGAAAGAAGCTGAACTTCCCTGGCCTCCTTGGCCTCAAATGAATATCATATTTATATTTCCGTTCTATTGCTTTGACTGGTTAATATATCTTTCCCTGGAGTTCTGTCTGTGTTCAACATCCTTTAAAAGTAAACAGATGATGGTTTTTTCTTCTGAGGCTTCACCACATATCCTCTGGTTAATTGGACTTAGGTTCAGCCTCAGCATCTCCCTTTAGTTGAAAGAATTGGAATCTGGATGTTATCAACATGGAAGAAATGAGGTTGCTCCTTCTATAAGAAAGTCAAGGCTTTGAACACAGTGTTCACTTTCCTTCAGGGAAAAACATCTCTTCGTAAGTGGAAATATCTTTTTTTTCTAACAAAGAACTGCTGCTTTAGATTTAAAAAAAAAAATGGGTTCAATAATCTGTTTCCATTTTTGCGTCAAATGTTGGGGTAAAATGTTGAATATGGCGGGTTGTTTGTACTGACTTTGTAAAATGTGAGTGTTGGGTGTGTGTGTGTGTTTCACTTGCTAATAAGAGAAATGAGGTATCTGGAAATTATATTTTAATGAAATAAATAATTCACTTAACATAATACTGTTTGATTTATGTTGTTAATGCCTTCTCTAATATCAATGGCATGATAGACTTCCCTGTGTTGTGTCTATGATTTCATTGCTGTTAGTGTGTGTGTGTGTGTGTGTGTGTACTCGTGTATAGTATGTAAGTGTGCACATCTGTGTGCATATAAGCATGAGAGTACGTGCGCGTACACAAACCTGTGGAATCTGGAAGTCGGTGTCAGGTCTCTTCTATCATTGCTCTCCATCTTGTCTTTTGAGGCAGGGTCTCTCCATCATCCTAGTGCCTAAACTGACCAGCCACGAGCTCCAAGACTCAGCCTGTGCTCCTTCCCCCAGCACTAGGCTTGCAGGCGTGTGCTGACATGCCTCACTTTTTCATGAGTTCTGAGGGTCTGAACTCTGGCCACCATGCCCACCTGGTAGGCACCTACTGACTCAGAAATCTCCTCGACTCAGTTGCAAAGTGTTCCGTGATTCTGACCAACGTATTTTCATCATGGGTGTTGGTATTTTGAAGTCCTTTTCAGAATCTGTGCAAGACTTGAATTCTGCTTCTCTGTTGGGTGCTACTCTTATCCAGAACCCAGAGCATTTCATTCACTTCAACAAGCCTTTTTAAAAAAAGAGGTGGCTCCATTTTTTTGTGCTCTGAATCAGCTGTCCTGAGGGGGGAGGGGATGAATGATGTGCTGCCTCATCCCTACAGAGGCTCAGTTAGTTTATAAGCATACTTCTCAAGTACATCTCAGGGATGGAGACTCAGGATTCCTTTTGGTAGGTGCAAATACCACAAAATATTAACACAGTACTTTCAAACTAACACAAATACTTAATAATTTTACGATAAATCAGACTTGATTTTTCGTAAATCAGACTCGATTTTGCCAACACGAGAACCTAGTGTTGGCAAATGTTTGTGGATACGAAAGATTTATTAAATTTTTTTTTTTTTAAAAAAGGTAGTGTTGAAACCCAAGCGCAGGGACCGGTCTGCAGCTCATGTTTGTCTGTGGCTTTGTAAAAGACCATTGAGACGTTTTTGCCTTCTGGTGGCTTGGGGTCACTCATGTGTGAATGGAGGGGGTGATCCCCACTGGATATGGTGTGTTAGAATGCCTTTCAAAATTGGTCTTCAGATGAAGTTTCTGGATCTCTTGAGGTGCTTTCTTCCTCCAATGGCACCAAGTCCCTTTATTGCACACAAGGATGGTGCTAACATTCCTATCTGCACCCACTCTCCACCCTCGATAGCCCAGCCCCACCACCCACAGTGCCCTGTGCTCTCTGCTCCAGTTCCTCCAAACTGCAACTGCTGCTCCTCTTACCTTCACCTTCCTTCCCCACAACGATGGCCTGTTCCTCTAAGTCAAAGGACTCTGGTAGCCTTCCTTTTGAACAGTGGAAAGAAGTGCTATTTATAAGCTAATACATCCCTGGTCAACTGTATTTTCAAAAGAGGAAAGTAGATGCTCAGCTAGGTGATGTAAAGTGATTTGTCTAATAAAGAGCAAAGCCACAGTGGGAGCTACAACAGTCTCAGACCTTCCTTAATTATCCTCCACCCCTCACCATCTCTTCACAGTGTCTGTGTTCATGGGGCTAGGTAAAACTGTGTCTCTTTCCCAGTGTGATACCATATACCTGGCAGTTGTTCAAAATACAGCAATTGGAATAACCTTATGTGAGAAGAAAAGGATGGTATACCACCTTGTTTTTTATCTTCAATGTTTAAAATGATTGATTTTTTTTATAATATTGGTGATTAGGTAGAAGAAAAATCTAGTTAATTAATGGTAGTGTTAATTAAAATAACATTTTAGTTCTCTCAGAATAAAATTATGTGTGTGCCCTGAATAGTAATTACACTTTTAGGTTTATCTTCTCTGAAATAACTAGCAAAGGGCCATGCGTGAGTATATTTACCAAAGCGCCATATGAGGTGGGGAAAACTTATAAAAATCTGTGTTCATTAATAGGGAAATCGATGTGCATATTTGGTGGTTTGAGTAAGAACGGCCCCATAGTCTCATATATTTAAATGCTTCGTCATTGGGGAATGGAACTGTTTGAAAAGATTAGAAGGATTGGGAGGTGTGTCTTTGTTAGAGGAAGTGTGTCACTGGAGATAGGCTTTGAGATTTCAAGATCCTACGTGATCCCAGTCTTTCTCTTTCTGCCTGCAGATGAGAATGTAGCTTGTAGCTACTGCTCCGGTGCCACAAGTGCTGCCATGCTCCTACCATACCCCTACCGTGATGATAATGGAGTAGCCCTATGAAACTGTAAGCAAGTCCCCAGGAAAATGCTTTCTTCTATAAAAGTTGCCTTGGTCATGGTTTCTCTTCATAGCAACAGAACTCTAAGACATCATGTTACGGGATACTCTGTGATGATGTAACCACCCATAACTCTAATTACAGGGGATCCAATGCCTTCTGAGTTATTGCATGCATTCACTATAGGCAAACCACCTATATACATGAAATAAAGACAAGGAAACCCTTAAAAACCAGAGAGACCCATTTTATGTATAGCCGACCACCGCAATGTGCCCAATCTCATCCGATCTTGGAAGCTAAGTAGGATCAGAGCTGGTTAGTTCTTGGGAGACAACCCTCAAAAGGCAAGTAATATCTCCTGAAAGAGGGGAAATGGTCTCCCTGGTTATGTGTGAGCCCGGGGAGAAAGAAAGATAAAGGTAGCCATACCTTTAGGGGTCAAAAGGAAGAGTGGGAAGTGGAAGACAAGGACAGGACTTAAGCAGCATTGGTGCTTGGGAGACAGAGAGGAATGTAGCAGAGAGATAGGGAGAGACTGCCACCAGCTGGATATTAAACAGTTCATGAGGCTATCAGTGGCTACACAGACACACACAAGCAATACATGCATACACTTAAAATAAAAATAAGTAAATGTTTTCATAAACAGTGCTCTATTTGCCAATTTTTAAGACTGATACTCCTTACACTTCAAAGTGGCTGAAAACGATGGATGTGGACTTAGACATCATGAAGGGAATGTCTGTTCCCTGGGGATGCAAGGTCAGTACCATTTAGGCATAGGTAGCTGTTAGAGTCATTTCAGCAAAATCAAAATCATTTGTGCTTGTACCTAATGTGTTGAGATGCCCCAGTAAACTGGCTACACACACACACACACACACACACACACACACACACACAGAGAGAGAGAGAGAGAGAGAAAGAAAGAGAGAGAGAGAGAGAGAGAGAGAGAGAGGTAGAAAACAGCATATGGTCCTAGAACACTGGCCAAAGAAAGACACTCTGCAAATGGCTATACCCTCTCATTCAGTTTGTCAGTTCATCTGTAAGTATCAGACTAGCCTCAGAATACACACACTAATACTTGTAGCTGTGTTCCCATAAACTTTTATTGTATAAACAGAAATCTGGCTATACCTAGCTTGTAGCTGTGGTTTGCTGTAAGACAAAGCGGGATGTGTTAATTCAAAGCATTAATTCTAGAAAGTTATGCTCTCTCCCTTCCTCCCTCTT
This sequence comes from Meriones unguiculatus, assembly GCF_030254825.1. Lineage (NCBI taxonomy): Eukaryota > Metazoa > Chordata > Mammalia > Rodentia > Muridae > Meriones > Meriones unguiculatus. The sequence continues at coordinate 31,044,769 of NC_083355.1, read as the reverse complement.
ATCCTCCCCCCCCCCCGTATGTGTGTGTATGGGGGTGTGTGCATGCTGAAACAAAAATGAAATGAACAAACAAATCAAGGGATCTTTTTGGGGGGTTCCAAACAAATCAAGGGATCTTTGGGAGGGGTTCTTGGGGCTGAGCGTAGAGACAGATGCCATCGTCTAGATAAGGCAGGTGGACTGAACAACTGAAGGAAACAATATCAGTAGTACCAAGAGCCAAGGGCAAGGACTACACCCAAAGCTGGGCAGACAGGTGGCACTCAGCTTCCAGAACCAAGGTCTATCTGGAAGGCATGAAGGCCAGAGTTGGCAAGGTTGTGCCTGCTGTTTCCTATGGTTGCTGATTCTTTGCCAACAGTAAGGAGCCTCTGTGCGGCTGTCAGTGTTTCCTTTTTGGCCATCCTGGTCATACTTTGGTTAAGTTGTCTGTCCAGCAAGATTCAACCGTTCTCCTACCACCTTCTCTTGAACACCGGTGTAATGGGCAGTCTCTGCCACACACAGCTTTGAGTAGGTGCTGGGAATCTGAACTCAGGTCCTCCTGCCTATACAGTGAGCTCCCCTACCTTTGGGCCATATCGCCAGTAACCAAGGTCACATCTTAGCGTGCATATTCATCTCCACCTCAGCGCCTGTCCTCTAACACCCAAAGGTGGAGGGTAGAAAGGGCATTTATTTACTCTCTGTTCCTATTCTATGTGACTTTTGTACAGTGAACATGCTTACTTCATGTATCTGACTTCAAAAGACTGTTCGGAGGGACAAGAATACGCCACTGCTGTCATTCCATGAACAACAGAGAATAAAACAGACCTGAGCTGAAAATTTGTGTCGTGAAAAGAAAAAGACATGGTTCCCCATTATTTTGTTTTTACCTAAAAAACATAATGCCTTTCCAAAGTGCCTACCCTCCTTCACCCCTGCTATAGAAACAAAATACATTTCTCCCTCTCTTTTGTTCCTCTAACTTTTGGATGGAAAGTGTGAATTTTTTTTTCCATTAAGTCTCCACAGGATTTGCTGTCAGAAATTGAAGGAAGTCCGCTACATTTTCTCACAAATCCCTGTCACGAAGAACGTGGGGTACTAAGCCTTGACAGGTTTCTGAATTTATTGTGTGAAAGCATAGAGAAGAACAGTGCACTTAGGTAATCGACAGAGAAAGATCTGGTGATGGGGAGAAGGATGATTGATTGATGGAGTGTTTGGAACAGGAGCCTGGTAATTTTCAGATTACCACTCTACCTGAAGCATCGATTCTAGGTTTGTAGCTACATTTTCTGCACACTCATTAGCTCATTCATTAATTCATTCATCAACATGGATTAAGTGTTTATGCCCTGCCAAGTATCATGCTCTTAGAAGGGGTATTGGCTGAATAATCATTTTTTTTTTTTTGTACAAAAAAAAAAACTGTTGACTGGATGCTGAGTAACTCTGGAGGTTGTCAAGGTTCTATTCAGTTTAAACTTGCACAGCATAGGTGAGCAGAACCTGCCAAAGAGATCTCTGTAAGGTTAGAAAAACGTAAGAGCTTGTGTGTCTGGGCCCAGGGGTCTTTTCTGAGACTGATACTCCAACCAACGACCAGGCATGGAGGTAACCTAGAACCCCTGCACAGACATAGCCCATGGCAGCTCAGTCTCCAAGTGGGTTTCCTAGGAAGGGGAACAGGGGCTGTCTCTGACATGAACTCAGTGGCTGGTTCTTTGATCGCCTCCCCCTGAGGGGCAAACAAGCTTACCAGGCCACAGAAGAAGACAACACAGTCAGTCCTGATGAGACCTGATAGACTTGGGTCAGATGGAAGGGGAGGAGGACCTCCCCTATCAGTGGACTGGAGGAGGGGCATTGGAGAAGAGGGAGGGAGGGAGAGTGGGATTGGAAGGGGACAAGGGAGGAGGCTACAGTTGGGATACAAAGTGAATAAACTGTAATTAATAAAAAATAAATTTAAAAAAAGAAAGAAAGGAAGGAAGAAGAAGAAAAAGAAGAAGAAAGAGCTTGTGTGTCACTCCACCTTGCAGGAAAAACTGCCAAAGGATTTTTTTTCCCATGTGATTACAGTTTCTCTTACACCCCTTGGAAGCACCCAGAGGACATCCTGGGCCAAGGTCAGCACCTTGTGCCTGAGGAATGTTTGAATGAGTGATGAGATTCTGACAACCAGAAAGCTGAGGTCTTGCATGCAAGCAGGGACCGCAGGAGAGAGATCAGCACTTGCAGGGAAAGCCATGGAGCCTTTAGGAGGTAGGGCTTAGCTGGTAAAAGGAGGTAATTAAGATGCCTGCTCTGTGTCAGACATCGGCCCTGTCACTGATGTGTTCACACTTGTTAAAGCATGCCTCGTCGTTCGGTAGCGTCACTGTCCATACTCCTTTCTATGCTACTCAGTGAGCAGATCTTTTCTTAGGAGAGGAATGGTCGAGTTAGAGGAAAAACGATGAAATCTTTAAGTCTATTAAACTCAAATTACATCTTGTGTGTGCGTGTGCGTGTGCGCGTGTGAGAGTGCAGGGGGGTTGCGGTTGTGTTGGTGGTACGGAAAGGGTGCTCATGCCATCGTGCTCACCTGTGGATGCCAGAGGCTAACATCAGGTATCTTCTTCTAGCATTCTATAACTTACCCTGTCCCTTAGTTTCCGAGGCAAGTGCTCACTGAATCTCCCTCAGCACAGGGGCTATAGGCTCACACCACCATGGCTGGATGAGTGCTGGGGACAAGAACTCAGATCGTCATGCTTGTGCAGCGGGTGATTCATGAGCACCAAGTGACACAGTGAGCACAGTGATGGCTGCCATAGGATAGTTTCAGATGATCGTATTCTGATTTTGAGAAGGAACTGAAACAGAGCTCTCCGAGACCTGGAGGACAGACCACAGGGGAACTGGAACCTTTAGCATCCTGGAAAATCAGAGCAGTGAGCTACTTCAGAGAGTCCAATAGGAAGTGTTGAAATTGAAACTCTCTATGGAGACTAGATCTTAGTTGGGGAGAGTTCCCTTTGGAGGTTTAAATGCAGGCAGGCATGAACACTGCCTGCCTGCCTGCTCTTACATAATTCCCTTATAGCAGCATTAATGACCAAGTTTGATTTTAAAATGTCCAGAAAGGCTTACGTTTTCAATATTTCCCACTTAGGTGAGAGGCCATGGAGCCTTTAGGAGGTAGGGCTTAGCTGGTAAAAGGAGGTAATTAAGGATGGCTGCTGAAGGGCATCATCTACCCTCTGGCTCCAGCACTCTTTCTGCTTTCTGGTCCTCCAAGCTGAAAGTAGCATCTGCTTTGCATCCCAACTACTGTGGACTGAACCAGTTTATCATGCCTTTTACCTGCATAATAAACTAAATCCCCCAAACTGTGAGCTAAGCTAAAGCCTTGCTTCCTCAAGTCGCTCCTTTCAGAGACTTTGGCTATGGCCATGCATGCAAAGGTGACTAATTTGACACACTTAGATGAATGATGCAAAGAATAGAATTTGAATTAAATGTCCTTAGGTTGATGCCACCAAGGAGAGAGGCAAGCAAGAAGCGATGTGCGATGTGACAACCTGGAGCATCTATGCTTTAAGAAAGAGCTCATCAAGGACTCAACCCAAGCCTATGTAGCCTACCTATGGGAACTCAGGCTCTGTCCTGAGAGCCTACACTATCTCAAGAAAAGTAAGAAAGTTTAATTTTAAAAGGCGCGGCCAAAGACATATGTTGGTGAGGCCTTACCAGCAAGAGAGACCAGAAAGCCAATGGTCACCATAGTCAGTGGAAAACATGAAAACAAGATCATTAGAATGTGAGACGTTGTCATGGCAACCAGGGACTAGTACAGGGAGATGTAGAGGAGGAAACAGAATTTCCTTCCTTCTCTCCTTTCCCCCCTTTAGGTTTGGCCTTAGAATGAAAAACAGGAGAACCATTGTGTGAATGAAGACCAATCCGAACTGTAGATGAAGCAGTTTGTTTTCCTTCCCACTGTTCTTCCAGCTGAGCTGCAGTTCTGGGAGGCCATTGAGGCCCTCACAGTTCTAAGGTGATACAGTCCTCGTGTCCTGGGATGACTGTGTGAAGGTGTGAAGAAGTATTCTAGAAGTTTCTCTCTTTGTCAATTATCTGGGCTGTTAGCAGTATGTCCTGAGGAATTTATACGAAAATGTATAAAATTACAAGTTGATCCAGCCATCAGCCATTTTCAGTGCCAATAAAATATACCATTTCAATGTCTCCTATTATTTTTCTAGGCCTTCATTTGACTTTCTGAGACTCCATTTCCAGACATGGTCACAGAAAGCCTTCAGAGTGACAATAAAATGGAAATACATTTGTCTGCATCAGGAGTCTCTCTGCTGATCCAGGATAATTTACTTCTTTTAGATGCGTCTCCGAACCGGAGTTCTGATGTTAATGTGGCCCAGCTTGCCGTGCGTGGAGGAGTCTTAGGCACAAGGCAGAAGATCTTGGCTTCAGTCAAGTTTTGACATTATCTAGATCTGTGTCTTGGCTTCTTTTCCTCCAGTCAGTTTCCCTACTGATTAAGGGAAACTTCCTTGTCATTCGTTTAATAAACACCTGTTGGACTAAGATGTGTGAGGGTGTGTGGGAGTTAGGTTGCCGCTTCAGTAGGAGTTAGGTTGCTGCATTGGTTCAGACCTATGATCTCAGCGCTTGAGAGGTAGACAGAGGGGGATCATGGGTTTGAGGACATGCTGAGCTACATAGCAAGACCCTGTCTCAAAACATAAACAAAAAAAAAAGATTCATGGACCTATCATAGTCATTATTGTCTTGGCAGGTTGAATGGTGACCTCTAAGAGATACATCCACACCCTAATCCCCTGAGCCTGTGACTCTTGACAGTATCTGAAAAGTACATTTTGAGAAGGAATGTTAAGTTAAAGATCTGAGATAAGATTTTCCCAGAATATTTCAAACCTGGACTCATGTCGTCACGAGACACAGAGAGACTAGGGAAGATGAGGGCAGAGATTACAGTAATTCAGATATAACCCAAAGGACACCTGGTGATACCAGAAGCTGGAAGAGCAAGGATGGGTTCTTCTCCGGAGCCTTTGTTCAGAGAGCACGTACTGACTGACACCTGGATTTCAGACTTCTAGTTTCCGCAACTGTGAGAAAATGCATTCCTGTTGTTTTCAGGCCCCCATTTTTTTTTTATGGAAGCTTTTAAAGATCTAATTCATTTGGTCTCGGGCCAACCATCTGGCAGTGTACTTCTTGTTTTGTGGGACAGCCGCTGGTGGGTGCTTTCAAGACTTTTACAGGGCAGCAGTAGCATTAACATTTGGCTGCCCTCAAAGGTCCAGGCAGAGGGTACAAACCACAAAGGCCCCTCCTGCTCAGGTTTCCATGCTCTCTGCACATGACAGTGCTGTACAGGAGACAGCTGTCCTACCAGAAGGAAACCTCTAGTGACCTAGACCAATCACATCCCTCCCTTTGGAGAGTTTGGGTCTGATACATACATAAGAGAAAGGCAGTGGTTTTTAGGAAGCAAAGGACTTTAGAGTGGAGAACCGATAAGGGAAGAGGGCATGTGAGTGTGTAGAAATATGACCTGCAAAGGCCACGGGCAAGTTCATGGCATGGGTAGAGAAGGTCTACGTTTAAATATTAGTTACTGGGCTGAGGTGCTGGCCAAGCATCTTAGTCTAATAGTGACCTCCGGGTCAATAAGGAGGTCTTATCTGAAAACAATACAAGGTGGACAGTTTGTGTGGAATGACAACTGAGATTGGTCTTTGGATTTCACACACACACACACACACACACACACACACACACACTCACTGTCAGCATCCTATTGAATTTCTCAGATAAACACTTATAGTTTTTAAGTTCACATTTTCAATGCACTGACCTTGAAAGGACAAGGCAAAGAATATTGGAGAACACTGCTTTCTCTGACCTCTTCACGGGTACACATGGATATGCTTACACAGGTACGCACCATACATGGTACGCATGTAACCATCGCACGTATAAAGAACAGGTGGAGAGGGAGCATGAGGAATGACTCTAGGTCACTAGACCCAGGGAAGCATAAAGAAAAAGACCAGAACAGAGCGCAGTTTCTAGAAAGGCTTTAGCTGATGTAGAAGGAAAGCTTCAGACCTTCACAATCGTCCCAGGAAGCAAGGGGAAAGATCTTGGGTACCACCTCCTCCCACCGTTGGCTGCATGTGAGTTGCCCCTCAACCTCCCCAGGAGAGTAGGAACTTGGAAGAAGCATCTCTCTTTTGGACAGGAGGGCAGTAATTGGAAGCACCTGACAATGAGCCTCCCATAGCTAGCAGCTTGGGCACGCAGATGAACATGTGCTGTTGGGAAGATGAAATGAGTCAATTAGTGTGAAGCTCTGAGAATGAAGCCCGGTACGTACACAAGCTTAGCAGTTTGCTGTGGTGTACACGGTGATCTCAGACAGGCCGATTGTCTCTCCACACAGGTGTGGCTCATTCTTTTGAGCCAGCTGAATACTACTATTTCTGGATACAGGATCTTGAATGGTGGGGGTTTAGTCATACCTTATTTAATGATCTCTGTTCATTTAGGCTGTCTCTGGTCTCTCTGAGTTACAGGAAACAGAACAGGGAAGGGGGTGGGGGACAGGAGAGATGGTACAGAGCAAGATCTTGCTCTGCACCCATGAGGACTGGAGCTCAGGTCCAAGCACCATCTAAGTGGCTGGGGCATCCTACAGATTCCCATAACTCCAGCTCTGAGAGACCTGATACCCCCTTTGGGCCTTTGCGTGTGCACTTGCATGCCTATGTGTGCATACATTCACACATGCATGTGTGAATACGGTTTTAAACAGTGTAAAATTCCCTGTTGTCTACAGCCACATCACCCTGAATGCACCTTGTCCCATCTGAAAAATTCCTTGTGCATGTGTGTTTCTTACGCACTCAGAATGTCTGGGATGTAGCCTCCCCAAAGAGAAGTATTTAATAAAGAATATGCACATTTTACAAATTTGCCAAGTATTTCTCACAACTTTCTGAAAGGACTGAATCGTGCTAACTTGGACCAGAGCATCAGGTGAGGATGATGGTGATGATGATGGTGATGATGATGATGTCCTTCTTTTATTCCCCTCACAGAGCAATACCAGTAATAAAATGTTTTTAAAATTGAGAGTGTGAGGCAGAACTTGCTCAGCCATTCAGACTCTGTGCTGCTCTTACAGAGGACACATGTTATTTCCCAGAACCTGCATGGCAGAACCCACATTTGATACAGTTGTGGGTTCCACAGAACCCGCAAGCAACAGACTATATAACTTTAGCTCCAGGAGCTCTGACACTTTCCTCTGGTTTCTGTGTTTTTTAGGAATGCTCATAGAATACATACATGAATTCAGACAAAATACCCATACACATAAAATAATAAAAAATTAAAAATATTCTTTATACACTTGCTAGCCTGATGAGGTTTTATTTTATTTTGCATCTTAATCAGTCTCTGCCAAAACTTGGCCTTTCGAATCTTATTTCTTAGCCCTTTGGGGCATCTGCTCCCGTGACTTAACCACATTTCCCCTTTCTTATGGGTTACATTATCGATATGCACACCCACACACCCCACACCCACATCCACCCCACCCTGGACACAGACACAAAGTAAGAGAGCACTGCAGCTGTTAGTCACGTTTAACCTTTCCAGGTGTCTCATCTTACAGAGGTTAAGTTTCCGTATGCTTGGAGTATCTGCAGTTAGACTTTTACCCCCATAAGAGACGTAAAGAGGGGTTACCACCCACCTAGCATGTTCTGACGCACGGCCCACTTCAGCACCGCACATCCCTTTACTGACCCAGACTCTCCGTCTGTTCGGCATCTTTTTTTTTTGGTGTGTCTTTCCCATTTTTGTTTTATTCAGGCCCTGTCCTGGTTATTAAAAATCATAGACAACGTCTGATCTACAGTTTCATTCTTGCAATGCTGATCATATTGGTTCCCCCCACCTCTCCTTTCCCCCTCTGTTCTGGCATCTCCTTTCACAGTGACTAGCTTGGGAGGGTGAGTGGGGCAGAGTCACCCCCCTGGAAATCATGCCTTCGTTTGGCTTGTGGTTACTTCTCCGCCGGGTCCCACCGCTGTTGCTGTCCTCCAGCACTGGCTTGAGTGATGCTGGATTTGGCTCTGGCTATTTGCTATGTGTACTGTTGGGGTTCGCACAGCGGGAAACCAGACAAGACAGAACATACCCATATTTTGAAACTGGGGTGATGAATTTTGAAACAAAGGCTTCCAAGGCCACGTTGCTCTTAAGTAATACTCCTTTCTTCTCTTCTCAGAAAAATGTCTCCTCCTGTGTCCCTTACCACACCTCCTTCCCTCCCCTCCCCTCCCTTTTCCTTTTCCTTTCTCTTCCCCTGCCCTCTTCTTCTTCCTTCCCACCTTACTACTCTGTTTCCTTTCCTGTCTCTGTCTTCCTCTTCTCTCTCTTCTTCCTCTCTCTCATCCCTCTCCTATAACCCAGACTGACCTTAAGCTATGTAGCTATGGATGACCTTGAGCTTACTAGCTTTGTGCCTTCATCTCCCACATGCTATAAGCCCGAATCACCACATAAATGCTGGGATCAAATCCAGGGTTTCATGCATGTTAACAGAAGCCCTGAACAGACTGATTTATATCCTCATGCCCTATGATTCTTATAAGAAAAATATTTCTGGCTTATGTTTCATGGATAGACTCCATGCTCCCTGGATAGCAGTTGAAAGAATGATCTTCCCTTCTTCTATGACTCTCTTCACTTCTAAGCACACAAGGAACTCTGAGAGAATGTTCCATTTCCTTCGTCACACTAAAACCCTCTCTCATCTGGCTGGTATGATTGTACCTTGATAGGCATCAGATTTCCAAAATGTTTCCTATGTGTCCTCTGTGGAGGACATGATGGGGGAGAATGAACATTGTGCCATCCATGCCTTCCCTAAGAAAATGACCCCCCATTTCCACATACGTAGGAGGTCCTTGTTGTGATCTGTATATGAATCATGATACTCCAGGCTCATCTGTTTGAATGCCTGGTCCCCAGGATGTGATGCTTTTTGGGGAAGTTGTTAAACTTTTATGAGGCAGAGCCTGGATGATCAAAGCAGGTCTCCAGGTGTAAGGCATTGAAGGTTATACCAGTTTCTTGTTCCTTCCTCATCTCTGCTTCCTGACTGCTACAATATGAATGGACCGCATGCTCTCACCATTATTGGTAGAGTCTACCCTAGGACGATAGACTGAAATCTACCAGAAACAAAAGAAGAAAAAGCCCAAATCAATCCTTTCTTCCTCTAGTTGCTTTTGTCTGCTCTCTTGTCACTTCAGGGGGAACAGTGATTAATACTGTCCTCAGGGATGATCCTTGCAGCTTCTGGAGAAGACTTGCTATCTTACTGGTCAGGAGAATCCGAGACAGAATTCAAGGTCGCTATATTTCCTCAAAGTGAGGAGTGAAGGGCAGAAATAACGGTAAAGTAAGGGCCCCTAAGTTGTATGCATTAACTCTGTCTGGACCTCCAACTGACCCCTCAAAGAAGACTGAAAGCAGTCTTGCTCATGGGAAAAAATAAAGAACTAAACTGAGATTTTTTTTTTTAGCCCCCACATATAATAGACTAAAAAATATGCAATTTTATTCTAAGTAATTTTATTGCCCGTTGAAAAGCAGCACTCTTTAGAGGAATATAATACAATCTAGGACTGCCACAAATCAACATGATGGCTAGAACCCAAGTCCAAATTTCTCTATAAAATAGCAATACAACTGTTTCCTGGAGATGGTTGTAAAACTTAAACAAGATGATTTATTCAGTATGGTGTTTGAAAAGTACCTGGCTTGTCTTTAATGGATGAGTCATAGCCTATATCTCCCTGGTTCTGAAAAACCAAGAAGCTGTCAAATGTAGTAAACACTACACTGGAAGAGAAAGTATGTCTGTTTTTCACCAGAATATTTTAGGCTCCAGAACACACTAAAACCTGGCTCCTCCGTTGAAAAGCAGATTGACACTTAAGTTATTTGTCAAGGATGCCAGTAAACAAAGGTATTGTTAAAATGTTTCACAAAATAAGCCAAGTGTGAAACAAAAAGATTTAGGAGCCCCAGCCTTTTTTTTTTTAAATCATGTACAGGTAGGTACATGTTACCTCTGCAAGACTAGAGTCAAAACAACACGAGAGATGCTTAAGAGGAAGCTGGAAAGGGCCCAGGATTTCTGGGTATTGGAAGACAGGTTTGGATCAGATTTACAGATTGCTGCTAAATTCTTCTGGTGCTGGCCAAGGCCAAGGTGTCTGTTCGGCTGTTCCCTGCCTTGCAGTCCCAGGTTCTTGGTTTTTGTTTTTTTTAATTTATGTTTGTTTGTTTTTAATCCTCTTTTCTTTTTAGGAGGGAATCATTGCAGAGATGATTCAAAGGTCACTCCACTCTCAGTGGCCACAATTATCAACCCAAGGGTTTACTAGTAGAATGTGCTTGGCTACCTGTTCTAGGCAAGGAGCTATCACTTTCCTAATTCAGGACCAAGGCCACAGACAAAAGGCAAAGCTTACCTACAATAGACAGCAAAGACCTTGGTGCCGGTCAATGGATGTCTCTATTCAGTTCTTCTCCGCATCAGTGATAGATCGGAATATAACTTTGATGTTGAAAAACAGACAAGTCCCAAGAATGCAGCATAGTAGCAAAGATCACATTGTTTGGTTTGACTCATAAATTCCCAACTTTAGGACTGCCCCAGAAGTCCAGGCTCTACCACGGCATTGACGAAATTCCTATTTGCCAAAAGGAAGATATGGTGATATATAGAAGAGAAGCGTTTTCTAGTGATGTTTGAGCAAGATGGATTTTACCCTTTTCTTGTCTTCCGGCTTTCTCCTACCAAATTACTCACTTTCTACAGTCAATGCAGTGATAATAAATATTTTGGTTGCACTGTACCAAATACTGTCCCAATAATACTGCAAATACTACTGCATTTAGTGTAACAATATTGTAACCTTCAGGCTTTTGTTGCCGCCCCATTCTGCAGATGGGGGCGCTCCTGTCTAAAGAAATCAGGAGCTAGTAAGCATCAGAGTCAGGACCCAAATGTTACCATGTGGATTCAAAGTTGGTGGTCCTAGTCATTGTCCTTTCTTGTCCCCAAGTGGCGCCTGCCTCCATCATAGGTATTTAGTAAATGAGAACAATTATAATAATAATGGCAATTATATCTTCACCACACATTGAAAGCAATTAAATAATACATTGTCAGTTTATCCACTCAACTAGCGGATTATGCAAATGGACCACATGCTTGCATAATGGGAATGTGCTCACAAAATGGGAAAAAAAATAAAAATGAAATCGTTTCCCTCTCTATGTACTTCTGCTGCGTCTCTCTTTATTGTAGCAGCAGCACCTGGTGCCGGATGGGTGCTGCGAAAATTCCTAATAATGCCTGGCTTACACCGCTGATAGACTGTGATGATAAATATTAGCATCAGTGTTACAGATGATAAATATTAGCACCACTGTCACAGACTAGCTCAGTGTTAGGGTTAGATCAATGTCACAGGTAATTGTTACAACTCCATAGTAAAGAACAAGCGCTGTTGGGACATCAGGTTACAGGCTCTCCAGGATGAGTGACCTTCCCAAGATCTGATGACTTCCGTAGCAGGTGGAGATAGTAGCTATGTGGGGTAAGTCGGCTCTGTGCTTCCCTGTGATGTCACGAGTGGTTTATTCTGTTTCTGAGGTCAGGCATTTGCTGTGAAATTCATCAAAACAGTTCAGCCTGTCAGTCTTGTTTTCAAGTTTGCTCAATTCATAAGTGTGGCAGGGGGATGGAGAGCCACCACTTGGCCTAGCCTGATGTTGGTGCTTGCTACTGTCAGCCTTTAGGATATGGGTTAATCTCTGTTAGAGAAAGCTTGGAGAAACTGGAGGAAAATAATCACTAATGCACAATGTACCAGGCCGCAGTGTTCCAGCCTCTCTTCCCTTTCATGTTGAATTCTCTGCCTTAACTAAGTGGCCCTTCTCAAAGCCAGCCTTGTGACTAATGGGCCTTTGATCAGGTTTTGCTTCCTGACAGCTGTAAGTATAAATGAATGTTTATCCCAATTAAGTAATGAACATCAATTCTTTGAACCCCTCTGACTGCAAAGTGTTCCGTCATCTCTAAGAACCCCTGTTGTTCTTATGTCGAGGCTAATATCTTCTCATTTGGAAGAAGGCTGATCAGGAAGATGTGCCATTTAAAACACTTTGGGGAATAAAAAAGTAAGACTTGAAAGAGGCAATGGGATCAGATTTTTCTAGAATCTGCTTCCATGCTATGCTAGCTTAATGTGGATGAGAAACTACAATTCTTTTTTTTTTTTTTTTTTTTTTTTTTTAGAATTCGTGCAACTAATAGCATGTAATATTTAGCTTATGTGATTTCATTTTATATACACATTGACCTTATGAGTCAAGTACCATTATCTCCATTATACAGAGGAGGGAATGAAGCAGGGGGTTAAATTATTCGCTTGTGGTTACTTGGCTTATCACAGGTTGGGCCAAAATTCAAACAGCTCAATTGCACATTCTGAGTATCTTGAACAATCATTATTTATTTCACATACACCATGGTTTGTTGTTGTTTTTTTTTTTTTTCTTCAGGGTTTCTCTGGTGGTTCTGCTTCTTGCTAGTTTTATGGCCTTCAATCATTTCTATATTCTCCTCCTTTTTGGTGCTGAAGATGGAAGCCAGGGCCTTCCATCCTCTAAGTATACACTTTCCCACTGAGATTCACCTCCAGCCATTACAAATCCTTTACAATCTGGAGAGCTTCCTCTACAGAGTTGAGATCTACCAGTATCTCATCTGCCTACCTGGCAAAGGCTGTTGGAAGATGTCAAGGTGCTATAAAAACATGGCGGACTCTTGGCATGCTTGTCCACAGCCTGCACGGCTGCCTGTTCTGTTCTAATTGTGTCCTGTTTCCCTTTCTCAACTCTACAAGCAACACTTGAAGTTGCTTTGCCAATAACAGATTTGTTTTCATTATTAAGGATGATTTTTGTCTTGAAGTTGGAACAGAGATAGCAATTGAATGTGCTTTCATGGGAATTTCAAAGATTCCATTTTTCTTGGTGAAAGAAGAAATAAGATCCAATGTAACAGCAATTAAAGCCATGGTTTAAGAACAAATGCGACTAAGGCACGGATGATATCATGCAATATTTGGAATTTCTCTTGTTTTCTCAGGCTAGTGGGGCAGCCCTATGGAATCCGAACCAGCTGTCAGTGCCTGTCCAAGAAGCTGTCCCTCCCATACATCTCTCTGGTGAATTCCTCTTTCCAACCCAAAGCCCTAGTACTCAGCTCCCTGTAAGAATACAGAGAGCCACAAGGGGAGCTAGTACCTGTGGGGTTTGCAGAGTGTCAGAGGGGATTCGTGCCATGTGGCAGCTTCCTGGAATGGAGACTCATCAATCCTGAAACTGACCCATCTCGGTCCCAGCTGTTCATCCATGTGACACAATGCCAGGTGAGTTGATGAGCAGCAAGAGACAAGAGAACATGGTTGCCTGTGCTGTATACTTTATCAGGAGGATAGGCTCATCAGCGGCATGGGGGGTGATAAATCACTGCTGAGAGTCCACCTTGGAAGCCCAGCATCCAATCTGACCAGAGGAGTATCTGCACTGAGAACAACATTTCCCTGGTTCAAGAACCTATCACCAGAAAAAAAAAAAGTTTGTCATTTCTTCCAAAGGTTAAACCTCGAATTCCCAGATGGCCCAACAATTTCACTTGAGCAGTTTGACCCCTGGGCGTACACTCAGTGTAACTAGAAGCAAGTTCTTAAACAAATCTTACACAGATATGCTCAAACTCATGATAGCCAAACAAAAGAAAATAAAACAAAAAACAACCAACCAACCAAATAAACAAACTAACAAAACTCATCGTGCCTCACCCCAGATGGCTGGCTTTACAAATTGTGGTATGCCCACACAACGATTCATCCATACAAGGAATACTTGGGATGGATTCAGACTACAGAGTGGGCATAAACACTATGCTAAGAAAGGAGCCAGACACAAAAAGTCACATATGTGAATTTGCCTACATGGAATGTCTAGAACAGATAAGTTCATTATGAGCAGAAAGCAAGTTGCTAGGGATTAGGGTCCAGAGAAATGAGGAATGAATCGGTAAAGGAAATAATTTTGGTTTCATTTCTTTTGCTGTGCCTAAAGACCTTAATAAAAAGAAACTCCGGGAAGAAAGGGTTTACTTTAGTTCACAATTCCACTTTATAGTCCATCTTATTAAAGAAGTCAAGGCAACAGGAACTTAAAACAGCTAATCACATCACATCACATCCACAGTCCAGAGCAGAGAGAAACAAATGGATATACGCTTGCTCTGCAGACCAGGTTCTCCACTCTCATCCAGTTCAGAACCCACACTCAAGGAACTGTCACGCACAGTCGGCGGGGTCTTCCTAAGTCATGAACACAGGCAAGACGATTTCCCACGGACATGTCCACAGGGATCTAGACAATCCTTCATGGAGACACTCTTCCCAGGTGATGCCACACTGCGTCAAGGTGAAAATTAAAACTAATTTCCACGGGGTCTTATTTTGGAGTGCAGATGTTTTAGAGCTAAATATAAGCAGTGAACGTACAGTGTCAGGAATGCACTAAGTACCGTGGGGTTATTAACACACACAAAAATGCTTGCTATGTTTCTATCCGGAGCGTTTCCCAAAGTCTCGTGTGCAAACGAATATGAGAGCTCTAACCTCACTCAAGAATCTATCCATGGATAGATTCACAGCTGAATGGACTATGGGGGAAGCCAAGTAACCCAGGAGGTAGAAATTATTGAAGAAAAGGGGTCATTTGGGAGAGTCTTCTTAATCTTGTGTTCTCTGGTTCTCTGTCTTTGTCTCTGCCTCTCTCTTTCTCTCTGTCTCTGGCTGTCTGTCTCTCATCTGTGTCTCTGTCTATCTGTTTCTCTTTCTCTCTCTCTTTCTGTGTGTATATATGTGTGTATATATTCTCACCATTACAATATGCTGCTTTTCAACATCAGGACACCCTGGGGAATTGATCAGAATACATTTTCTGGGATTTGTCCACTGCTCATATTTCTCACCTCCCTTGTGGTCGCCCATGTCACCCATTTTCAGATATGCTATCCTTCCATGATAAAACTGCCTTACATATGCCTGGGACATGTCAGGCCCTGTCCCCTGTGAGTGAGACCCATTGTCTCTAGTCCTGACAATACTGTTAATCATAGTTGTAACTCCTGCCATGAGGTTGAGTAAAGTTAGGCTCAGCACATCTCAAGCATCGTATATGTAAAGCAGGGAAAGATATGGATAAAATGGCTCCACATTTTTAAAGGGATGAGGCAACCCCAAGCTAGGGAAGGTCACGAGTCAGCCTCACTTGGAGAAGCAAACAAAGGTTTTCTTATAGAATCCTTTGCCCTTAAATGCTCGACCAGTCTTCCTGGTACTTCTGCTGGGGGATTCTGACTTTCAAAAACAGTGGGAAAATAAATTTATGTGTTTTCTTTATTCTTGCACAATTACATACACATAATCTATACTTTGATAATTTTTACCCTGTTATCCTCTCTTAGTACCCCAACTTCTCACTACCTCTGAATCCTCTTTGCTTTCCCACAAATCTCTCCTATACTTTCATGTGATTTTACAGTGATCCAAGGCCTTTAGTTAATATTGCTTACATGAGCATGGATGGGAGGTTATGTTACCCTTCCTGGCCAAATGTTTCTGCTGGTCCAATAGTGGCATGTGTTCACTGTTACAGGGGTAACCAACTGTTTTTGATTATATGTGAGGCCCTCTAACTGGAGTAAATCATACTTGGTACTGTAAAAACCTGTTACAGAATCCATGGCTAAGGAGGTCATAGACCCTAGAGAGCAGCCTACTACTGATGTGTTTGCTAAATGGACATACTGTCACTGTTTCCTGTAAATCTTTATTTATGCTCACAGTTTAGTGCTCTTTTCAGCCTTAGTAAAGAAGCTTTAAAAACAAACAAACAAACAAACCAGACAGCAGTGAATGTGAAGTAAGTGATAAGTAAGTCAGAGTGATAAGAATAATGGACATTTTTGAGTACTGAGCCCTACACAGGGAGAGCATCTTTATCACTTTCTCCAAGGCTCAGAAAATAGGAAGCTGAAAGAAGGTAAGATGTGGGAGACAGTGAGTAGTGTTGCATAACACTCCTTTATGGATGTGATATGATCCTTGCACTCCTGAACTCATATCAGCTACGGTAACCTACACAAAACTGGCTCCTTCAACATTCCAGCATGGATTGATGATGTGATCACGAGGCCCCACCTCTCTCCAAAGAGATGTAAGCAGCTAATGGTCATATTCATTAGTGGTATAGCTGCTGGTCAACTGCCCTTGCTCAATTACATGTAGTGTTTTAAGCCACCTGATTTTTTGGCAATTTGTTATGTTACTCCTAGGAAATTACCACCACCTCCAAACTCCAAGTGAAAATTAACCCATTAGGGTGAGGACACCCAAACCATATCACCGTACTTCAAAGATGTACGTGTTCTGACTGTTCTGTGACTCTTCCCTAAGACCCATGAAAAGGTATCTGTTCACTCTAGATGTTGCAAAGCCTATGGAACAATGAAACAATTTCATCCAAGTCTAGTTTGGTAATCCACTGAGTTGATTAGAATTATTTACAGGAGCATTACTTACAGCTGTATGGGAAACCCAACATCACCAAAATGTTCACCCTACTTCATTCAGCACGGGTGATGACTCACAAAAGTGATATATCTAGTCCTGAACAACTGGCAGGCAACTCCACTGAAGACTATTCCTCCACATCCCAAGCAACTGTTAACTGCTTATATAGCATTGCAGATAGCCTTCATGACCTTTTAACTTTCTGAGCCTAGTAACGTTCCCTAATTTCCAGAGTCGAACGAGCCTTCCCCTTTCTTCAGTTCCTAGGAAATAGCCATACAACACTCACTGGTGTGATGATGTGGCTGGTCTTGGTGTCTCATGAAGACTTTGTCCACAGGACCACTCTAACAGTATCAAAATCAGTCTTAAATTGTCCTTCTTAGCCACTTTCTATTTTGTTTGTGCATTTCTCATGCATCCCAACATCAGTCCCAGTCACTTCAGAATCAAAACATTAAATCTTCTAGTATGTCTTTCCGACCCACGAATTGTGATATAACATTGCAATTAGAGAGGTCACAAGAAAAGGCGCATGGCATTATATCCATATAAAAACTGCTGCAGCCTGGCTTGCACTCACACCTCAGTTGGAACACATTTATTTTCATGCTCAGTCTAACTTATTGTGGATTCCCACCATTTACACTCTCAATTGTGATATAATGTTTCACTGATCATAGCATCACAAGACACTGGGAACCATTAGTTGAATCATTTTTGCTTTCTTTCTCAAAGTCAAAGAGGAAGGAGATCAGTTTTCTATGATCAGTTCATAGAGACATTGCCATTCTGGAATCATTACAGGCTACTGCAGTTCCAAAGAAGTTTTTGAAAGAAGTGTGTGATTAACTCCTTAGTTATCAAATACCTACTTCTGTACCAGGCATTTTGATAAATATTGGAAATATAGACATGAATTATAAGAAGAATATGACTTTCAGAGAGCCTTCTATCTCTTTTCTGGCACATTATTAAACATGATGAGTTAGTAAGGATTATCTTTTAGTACAATGGTTCTGCTGTAGGAATGGGGGTATTTCCAAATACAGGGTTTAGTCTGATGCTAGATGCTCTCTCTCCTTACGTTTTGTTCCTACCCTCTCTGTCCTCCATGTGGGGACTCTAAAAATGACCTCCATGTATATTCAGACCTTCTGGTCTCCAATTTATTCAGTTAATGGGAGAAAAAAAAAGATTAAGGTGTGAGATTCTGGAGGAGAATCACTTTTCTGTAATACTTTCTAGAACAGGCCATCTTTTCTCTTGTGGGTCTAGCCATGTCCAGTGGATACTGGGGTCCAGGGTTGCTCACTAGCAAAGAATCTTTGCACAGTGTCCTAGAGAATGAATAAGTTTGCACCAGGCCTGTACAGGTGGGATGGAATCTCCAAAGTTGATATAAGATCAAGGTCAAGGCTTGAAGTCAAGGAAGCATATTGCTTATTTTGGAGACTAATAAGGCACCTTGATCTCAAGAGAGGGAAGTTTGCAGGGAAGGATGGAGGAAAAAAATCAGGGAGCTAAAAGGCTTTGGATGCTACAGTGAGACTGAGATTCTAGCCTGTCTGTAAGTGTTGAAAATTTTCAAAGGTTCTGACATATGCCTTAAATGCCTAGATCCCCATGTTCTTCCAGGGAAAATTGATTTCAGAAATGAAAAGCCTGTGTAGATCTCTAATCTGAAAATTTGCTTTATTAGTTTTACATTCTCCCTTGCTTGGGTGGGTTAACAAAATTCACTCACAAATCACAAGCTGAGTACAGCTGTTGACTTTTTTTTTAATGAAAATTAAATAGCTTCAAAAGCCTTTTCTTCTCAGTTTCAATTTATTGGGCCCTCTCCTGATATATTATGAAGAAAGGGAATATTCCTCTTGAGAAATGTCACAGTTTCACTTAATTACAGAAAATTTTGTAAGTATGACAGTCTTTCATGGGTCCTTATAAAAGGGAGAGCTTGATAAGAGCTAAGGTATTGTCTCAGGTCCTAGGAAAAGGAAACAAGAGAATAAAGTTAGTACAGGAGTTGTCAAAGTCTTGTGTCTGAGGGTTGTAGAATGAAGAGGAGAGGGTATTGAAGAAGAGAGAAAAGTTTAGAACAGTGGTTCTCAACCTTCCTAAGCTGTGACTCTTTAATACAGATTCTCACATTGTGGTGACCCCAACATAAAATAATTTTTGTTACTATTTCATAACTAAGTTTCTCCTGTTGTGAATCATAATGTAAGTATCTGATATTCAAGATATATTATACATGACCACCACAGGGCTCATGACCCACAGGTTGAGAATAACTGGTTTGGACCAACACTGTTTAGTAGAGATATGTCAACCTCAAATGTGAGGCACTTATAGAAGTTTAAATATTGTAGAAGACACATTCAAGAAAGGCAAAAAGAGATGAAAATAGAGCATGTGTCCATGGGAGTAACAGATGTCATACATGCATACGATGAGACTATATTCACCTCAGAAACTAAAAAGATTCAGATACATACCACAGCATGGATGAACCATAATCCATGATAGCATTATGCTAAGCAAAAACAG
Organism: Meriones unguiculatus; assembly: GCF_030254825.1. Classification (NCBI taxonomy): domain Eukaryota; kingdom Metazoa; phylum Chordata; class Mammalia; order Rodentia; family Muridae; genus Meriones; species Meriones unguiculatus. The sequence continues at coordinate 31,025,444 of NC_083355.1, read as the reverse complement.
GAGAGCGACAGAAGCACAAATTCTGTGTAATCCTGCTAATTTGCATTACTTAGAATTGTTAAAAGTTTAGAAGCAAAAAGTGAGTAATAGTTGTCCAAGGTAGGGGGAAGGAGAAGAGTTTCAATGTGTACAGAGCTGTAGTTTTCCAAGGTGAAGAGTTCAGGAGGTTGTTTTCAGTGCAACGAAAGTATACTTAATACCATGGAACAATACAGCTAAAACACTTTAGATGGTGCATCTCATGTTCTGTGTACTTTTTCATGGTTTTCCGGAACATAAAACAAAGCAGCAACACTTACTTTAATAGTACATTTCATTTACACAACTAGAAATCACTAAGATACTTGACTCTTTTATTTCAAGCTGTTGAAGTCTACTGTGTATTTGTACATTTAATGAAATGCCTCAATTTGGACAAATTTGTTCAAAATGCTCAGTAATAACATATGGTTGGCAGCTACCATATTGGGAAGGACAGATCCAGCACAATGGACAGGGGGACACACAGACAGGTGCTTAGCTTTTCTTTTTCTTCTGGTTTACACATAACTGGCCCAATGGTGGCCATTTTTTTTCCAGCCCCTTCCTTGAGGAACTTTCCTTAGTATAGCAAGAATAGTCTCAGGGTGATTTAAAAGATAGCCCAGAAGTCTTAAGGGCTTACAGGGATTACAAGAAGCCATTGAGCAGAGCCCCATGGTCCTTTGCTATCACTGTCTGGACATTCTTGCAGCTCCAATCTCCTGCTGCATCAGCAAAGTGCTGCCAGAGGCCATGGACATCACAGTCAGACTCACCAGCTCTGTGATCTGGGGCAAGCTGAATGGCATCACAGAGCTTTCCTTACTTTGCTAATAAAGACCAGGAGAGTAGCAAGGATTAAATCAGTGGCAAGGATTAAATGAGTACACAAGCTTCTGTAAAAAGCTTGGCACACAATGTAATGAAAAATGTAGGTCACTGGCAACAATGATCATCAGCAACATCATTATCACCATTCCAGCTGTGTTTTGGAGATACAGCAGTGCCTCAGTGTTCTTTCAGCTTTCCATCATTCTTTCAGCCTATGTGTCTATGGTGAAGCTGTTCAGAACACAGACTCTGTAGCAAGCTCAAATTGTGGTCCTACCACAAGTGTCCTTCATCTAAGACTCCTCTTCTGTGTTTCTCCGTTCTTCCCTTGATCCCAAACTCAAGGCCCCATCTACACGCCACTATAACCTACCGGTCTCTCACTATTTAAATCTATAAGAGAGAACTAGCAATAACGCAGACCACATGAGGTCACTGTGAGGATGAATGGAAATAATGTAGATCAAACATCCAGATTATGAATCGATGCACAGCAGACACGGAGCAGGTAGGCACAGTCACCACTTTCTGAAAGGTGGTCGCTTAACAGTAAACAAAGCAGGAGCCATACTTGTCCTGTGGGGTATAATATTGTAGGAAAGTTACACCTTGAGCCTAGGAAGACAGTAGTGTTTGAGGGTGTCCTACCATATGAAAAGTTTTCAGGAAGATTTTGCTTAAATATTTAGGCTATAGCTTGAGAGTCCCTTGTCCTCTCTTTAGAGGACACATGCTTTGCTCCCTCAGACACATCACAGGCATGCTGTTTCTCCTAGCCTGTGGAAGGGATAGCTACCCTCACACTCAGATCTACCTCTGATTTCCAGTGACTTCCAGTTTGGAAGCACTAAGTCCTTGCAGACTAAAAGAGTTAGTAAGCTGAGGAAGGGAGAGATCCCATTGATCTGCCTGCCTACAGAAGGAAAATCTTGCTCCCAGGACTCTGTTATTTCTACCTACGTAGGACAGGATGGCTAAATGCATGCTGAGGAACAAGTGTGGTCCCCACTGGCTAGCCTTGGCCTTTGTGCAAATAATCATTGAGAGGACAAAGAGATTAGCACTGAATCAATTTATGGTGAGCCCGGAAAGAAGAGAATAAAAATCTTTTAACTTACTAGACACAAGCAAAGAAAAATGGGGAAAGATATTTGATAGCATTGTCTTTATTGAGATAGGAACTGAAGTATCTCACAATTCTTACTTGATAGAACAGAGTAACCATGACTCCTTCCCTTTCTCTGTTCTCATCATCAAAACCCAGAACTTTGGGTGAAGTCTATGCAGGAGTAGAAAACACAGAACGTGATCTTTGTTTTAAATCTCTAATAAGTTTGACCAGTCCTTCCCCTCCCAAAGACTCTAGTCCCATTTTATCAGCTTCTAGTTTAATAAATTGGCCTTTGTGCTGCCTCTGCCAGCATTGGAAGGAAGGCAGAGTCTGAACAATGTGCTAGCCGGGTTCATCTGCCTTCCTTTCTTCAGCTTCCATAGAGCTGGAGAGTAGAAGCTGTCGAGCATGCTTTCTCACAGGAGGGGAACCTGAAAAGCTACAGGCTTGTCCTATGGAGCATGACCCTGTCTGTTCCAAAGTTAAGCATAATCTTTAAAAACAGAGCCAGTATCTTTTCATAGATCCATGCTTAGAAGAAAAAAAAAATCTATGTGCATAGGGTTCCAGGCAAATCGGCATTCTCTGGATGATGGTTTTGAACAGTGGAAACAGGGGTCAGAGAACATGGTCATAAGCATGGAATGCCAAAAGAATTCATATTTGTACCTCATTCATTCTGATGCAGAGACTTCATTTTCCCCAGTTGTTTTTTTTTTTTTTTAAGAGAAGTAAAATGTGTCAGTCACAGAGCTATTCATAATAGCATCACAGTTGCAGACAAACTGGAAACAATTTAAACATCCAACAGTTTCTAAACAACCTTTATAGCACATTCACTTAAGGGATTAATCCATTGACTCCAGCTGAAACCAACCATCCCTACCAGAGAGTGGTACTGGAAGATTAGAATGGAGTCCAGAATAATGCTAAGGGAAAGGCGAAGGTGAGTACGGCGAGACCACAGTTACCATTGTCGGAGATGTACAATGGCAGATCTGGGTGAGAACACAGAAAACTCAGAGGTGTTAAGAAGTCGAGATTTAGAGAAGGTCTGACAGAAATATTTTGTAATGTTTTTGCTCTGCACCATTACCACTGATGACAAAAATAAGCACCAACGAAGCACAAACATCAGGCTATTGATCTTGAACCATTCCTTCAGCTTTCTCTGGGTTGCTGATGTTAGTCCTCTGCTTGGCTGTGCAGGCACGATGCTATGATGCCGTGGATGATGGCTCCAGATATTCCAACAGCCATCAGTTTTGAGCCCTTTCCACTTGGATGGCTCCTTGAGCTCTGCTGCCATTCATTGGCAGCTCTGAACAGCCTCACCTGCAGCTAGCTATACCTGGTGTGCCATGGCATGAGAACTGTTCTGTGGGGCTGCCCTGAGGGGAGAGCTTCCCTTGTAGAAAACAGATGGCTCCCCCGGCCCCCATTCTCTGCCCTGGTTCGTATTTCACTGCACTTCCCATAGCAACTTGGGAGCAGGGGCCCTGACCCTCCTGTGTACTGGCACACAGTTGCGAACCCAAGCTGCTGGCTGGAATCTCTCTTCCCAGCCAAGCCCCGGTGTGAAGTGCTTGGGATTCTTGTCCCTCATTTTGCACAGCTGCTGGAAGCCAATTCCTAGGCCATGCAAAGGGCCCCTCCCTCTCTCCCACTCACTCCTCCTTTTCTTCTCCTGGGGACGATGTGCTAGTTTGCTTTTCCTGCAGATTTCCTGGCTCAGCGACATAAAATCGGCTTAAAAAAAAAAGAATGAAAGAGAGAAGTGGGCGTGTGTGTGTGTGTGTGTGTGTGTGTGGTGTGTGCCTTATGAATTGTGTATACATGTGTGTGCATGATGTGGTGTGCGTATATGTGCATGTATATGCATGTTTGTATGTGTGCACATGCATGCCTGTGTGTAAGCATGCATGTGGTGTGTATGCATGTTCTTGTTTGTATCGTGTTTGTAATAGCATGTGTGTGCTGGATGTGTGTGTGCATTTATGTGCATGTGTGTCTGTGTGTGTACTATATCTTTAGACATTCTAAACACAAGCAAGTTGATGACTGGAACCTGTCTTTCACATCTTTCACACAGAGCACCTGTAGTCACCATTACCCACAGGTGCACACCAGCTCGCCCTGCTGAGAAAATCAGCTGCTCGCTGAACAAGTGCCTGAAAGCAAAACGTCCTCTTCTCTGTCCTCTCAGTTTCAACGTACATACAGTGTCCACAGGCAGCACACTCCAGGGCTCAGCTTTAAGACAAAGCAATCAACCACTTTGTAAAGTTTAAAATCACACTGATGCTGAGACCCATGTGTTTGCCCTGGCTGAGAGACCTGGTGCTTTCCCAGACCGGATTGCGCTCAGTGAACCCATTCAAAGAGGACAAGTGCCAGGTTAAACTGTGTTGCTGTCACTAACTCCAGAGGACTTAAATAGAGGGCTGGAGGCAGAAAGTAGCCTTTATCCCTTCCCAGTGGGAGGCATGTAATCCCCTCTGCAAGAGAAGCAACTGTGCAGCTAAGCCATAGCGATTCACACATGTGGCACAAAAACTTGGGAAAGAACCCCCTTTGGGGAATCCTCATGCTCTGAAAGCTCTTTAGGGCTGAGGTGCCTTTCTGCCTTGCAGCCCATTGCAGAAAACAAGAAAACAAAGAGAGACCTCTCCCCACCTGCTGCTGTTTACATGTTTTATGATCGGCAGATGCAGAAAATGCAAGTGCGTGAGGCACCCTCTGTTGCCTCCTCTGGAAGAGGGGCTCAGGTGCCAAATGCACTTGGTGATCGCGTAAAGCATCATCGCTTCCACTCCTGGGCACCGGAAAAGCGGGACCCAAACACGCACACACACCTCCCAGCCAAGCCCCCTCCCAGCATCCTGTTCCTAGCTGCAGAAAATCAAGCGCTACTCACGTGCGGCAGCCTCAGCCTCCCTTTACCTCTCCCCGGTCTGGGCGCCAGCAGCTGCTGCTTCTCCTGTTGCAAATGAAACGAACCTTCGCCAGCAGAGATGCTTTTCCTCTGGGCTGCTCTGTCTGAGATTCCCCAGATGAACACCGGCTCGTTTATGTCATTATCCAAGTTCAATTGCTCCCCTACCACAGGCAGGGCTTTGGGGCTGTCTTCCAGTGGCTGGGATTCTGGTAAGAGAAACAACAGACCTGAACCTGACAACCGATCGCATCAAAAAAAAAGCACTCCGGGGGATGGCAACCCAACACTATGAAGCAACACATTACATTACATCGGCTTACAATGATACTCTACAAAGCAGTGGATCATCTGTCTCCCATTGGCCCCCAGATCCTCACCAAGTCAGAGTAACATTATTTATGAACTTATAGCTTCCAGAATGGCACCAGGTAAAGCCACACAGGCACCACAAAATGTTAGCATTTGCAGGCTTCGGCAGCCTTCAGATATGTTCCCTATGGTTGAAATCAATAAAGAGGTAATAGCATTTGGTGGTTAATGCTAGACCAGGACTCATAAGTTTATGTGGACTTGGGACATTAGATGTTATCGTCAGTTATTAGCAGTGTGGAAACTGCAAGAAGAGGGGATATCAAAATCCTCCTTTGTGCATATTGTCTGTTGGACATCTCCTAAGATACATAAATTGCCCTCAAACTGCCACAGTGTTTGCTCATGCCGAGGAACCTTTCTCCTTTAATAAAATCATAATATGACTTTCTTATCAATTGACTCCTCAAAGAAAACACATTTGGATGCTCTTAACATGTAGGGCAAGCCTCATTCCAAGTCTCAAGTAGGTAGGAATTCTGGGATATCTGTTTTTCAGGTGTAATTACACAGCAAGAAGAAGACACTGATTTCTGATGCTTTCCTTAGATAGGGTCACTTGGTTGGTTGGGGCTTTCCATGACTGACAGATTTTGTCAAAGGAAACTTTGGCACAGAAGTTTACATTCATTTTCCAAACACAAAAATGAATGTGTTCAAATGAGGAAAAGAATTCTATAATGTTCATTTCTGAGAAGAGCTCTAAGGGAGTTGAGAATATTGGACATTCGTGGCTGGCCATCACTATCTCTTCTTCATCCTCCCAATGTTCTGGAAGCATCAGAAGAAAGACCAACCCTAGGATACAGATAGTTAGGGGATCTCCACCACATTGATGTAGTTTCTGTGAAGCTAACCTGAAGGTTGGCGAATGACTTAGCAAAGTCCAAAAAGTTCTATCCTCTGTCATAGACCACGTTGTATGGAAACTGACAGCTCTCTCAGTAAATCAGAGTGAGAAACAAATGCAGAAAGTGGAGACCACAGACAGTACCTACAGGCTCTTCTTGTATAGGCTGACGAAGGGATTGCCTCTCTATAAAGAAGATCTTTGTAGGTAATAGGAAGGAAAGAGCTAAGAGAAAGAGAAGTAATCTGTCAACACCCTCACTCCCTCGAAGAACTTAGTCTCAAGAAGCTCTCAAAACAAGAAAAAAGATCATTTCAGAAGGGCTTGCCAAGTCCTGAGCAGGATGTCTGCTAATTGGAAGGCTCAACAAATATTAGAAATTAATGACAATAAACCCCTCCACTAATTGCTCTTTGAAGCTGCTCTCTTTGGGGCTAGAGAGATGGCACCCCCCTTGAAAACTTGCTGTGCGAACGTGAGGACCAGAGATTAGATTCCAGCACTCACCGCTTTCTTACAAGCAAGGTGCCTCACCAAGGCCAGGAAGACCAGATCCAAGGGATCTGATGCCCTCTTCTGGCCACCTTGCGTGCATCCACATATACCTCTGCATGTATATGCATGTGTACAAACACACACATACACACATGCAAATTAGTAAATGTTATGAACATCTCTTTCTGTAATACTTTCCTCTTTTCAGCTGTATTCTTCTCCACATTATCAATGACTGAACAACTTGCTCTATGTTTTTCAGTTTTTTTGTTTGCCTCCAAATACTCCTTTTATACAAAGGTGAACTTAATGACAACAGCTTTTTCTTTCTTTATTCTTTATTTATTTACTTTTTTGTTGCTTGGAGTTGAACTTAGGGCCTTATACATGCTTGGCAAGCACCCTACCACTTGGTAATGTTCCCCACCCAAAGTGGCTTGATTTTTTTTTTTTTTTACTCTTTTCTCTTACTACTGTTCAGTGGGTACCTAGAAGTGAGTCCGTCCTCAGTACTCAGTAGATACTCCTTGGATGTTTCTTGAACAAATGAATGTGACTAGAAGAACCATTTCCCTTGCCTACAGTTATAGAATTGTCGCCAATGCAACCCCCCCCCCAGCTTTTCATCCCTTATTCTTTCTAATGCACCAACGAAAGTTGAGGTATGAACCATATGGACTGACTTCAGCCTACCAGTGTGACATTTTAATTTCCTAGTGAGTGTTGGGATGTCTGCTACATTTCAGTGGCTTCAGGCTGCATTGCTGTCATTGCTCACTGACATTTCCATCAACAAAAAAACTTTGTAAGTTGTGTTTCAAGAAAGAGAACAGCCACTTTATTCCTTTGAATAGATTTATTGGGAATCAATGCTGTGGCTGAAATGAGAGTTTGGCTTATGGCAGTTGTCCTTGACTGTTTGTTCAGATAGAAGAAGTTGCCTCTGAAGCTTTATCAAATGTTCTTTGTGCACAAAATTGTTTGAGAAAAAGTAAGCAGCACGCTGGGATAATTGAATTTGGGGAACATGTTTTAGGAGTGGTGGCTGAGCGCTACAAGTGACCAGAGACTCTGCAAGCTGTTTTGAGCCATTCGTGGGAAAATAAATTTGCTTTCTTTCATTTTTGACATTTCATTAATTATTTCGAGGATCCCTTAAGTTCTACCGAGAAGAACATGCTGTCCTCTCTTACTATACTAGAAGCTGTGTGAGGTGGTAAAGACCTCTGGCTTAGACGGACAAGCTAGGCTCCATCCAGCTCTGTCCTTCAACATCTAAAAGACCTTGAGCAAAGCTCTTCTGTACACTGGAATCCTTGTCAAAGAGGAGGACATTCTTAGCATGTTCTCTTATCTCTTCCAGGTTTAAATTCTTTCTCTTCTTCCAGAGGAGGTTCTACACAATGGTTCTGTGATTAACTTTAAAGGATCTGATGTCAATAATAAGCAAATGTAACCCACCTCGTCAAGATCAGATTTATCGTTTCCCTGCTTGATTACTTAATTAATTCTCTATTGCCACTCTGGTTAAATGTACAGACAGTAGCAAAGCTCCACTTTTATATTAAAAAAACACACATCCAAACACATAGACAATGGCGATGTTACTGTATTTGGACAGCAGAAGTGACCCTTGATTAAGATGAAAATTTAGGAGTAACTCTTTGGCGGATGTGACCCTTAACCTGACTCTTGAGAAATAAGAAAGAGTTGTTGGGGCAGTGAGGGAGGGATACCTCATGGGAGAAAGCATCAACTGTCGTGCTAAGAAAGCTGCTAGAGTGCAGTCATACCAAACAGTTAAGACCATGAAGCACAGCTGTGACCTTCTATCTTATTTCCCAACTAGTACCTATAAATTTAGAAAGAAGTCTGTATTTTTGTTCAACATAAGAATAGGAAAGGAGATTTGGGTCTCAAAGACTCTTCAATGTTTATAAAAGATAGTGAAGGAACTGTAAAGTGAAAATGACCCTTACATCTCTTTATTTGTGGTGACCTCCCAGTCTTGCCATTCCTTGGCTCCTACCCCAGCTGTTAGCATTAGACCAAATGAATGATACGTATGGCCACGTAGGATGTGGTAGCATCCACCAAACGAAGATAAAATGTGTCTGAACAGATCTTGGGTGAGGAAACAATTTGACATGGGGAATAAGGTACAAGATGGATACTAAGACATCCTTGCCTTGATTCCGGCCTCAGAATTCACTCTCCTCATCTATTTTATAAGTCTGTGAGTTAAGTGAGATCATCATGCAAATTTTATTTTTAAAAATCTTACACTTATGTGTGTTCTGCCTGCGTGCATCACTTGGGTCTGTGTGCAGTGCTTGTGGAAGCTGGAAGGGAGCACCAGATCCCGTGGAACTGGAGTTACAAGCTGTTATCAGTTGCTGTGTGGGTGCTGGGAAGCCAACCACTGTCTTCTAGGAAAGCAGCTAGTGCTCTTAACCACTGAGCCATTTTTTCCAGTCCAACGAAAATTTCTCAATTCAATGCTTAATGGGAAGAAAGAACTTAATACATTTTAGTTGATTACTTTTAGTTTTGACACTTTCTCAGAAATAGGCATCTGGAATAATTAACAATTTAATATTAAATCATTTGACTTAATATATTCTCGTATTAAGCTATGAAAATTGGAAACAAATGATTACAATTTAACTACAATGCAAAAATAATTGCTTAGGAAAATTTTTAAGGAATCCTATCAGATCGTAATATGTCAAATTATAACTTTAGGCATAGAAGACCAAGAGGCAAGAATGAGGTATTTGGATATCCAGAGCAACTGTGTGCTAAGACTGGGGTTCAGACTGCCAAAGATACTGTGTATGCCTTTCTCTTTCCCCCATTTCTCCTTCTCTTGCTCCTCCTCTTTCCCCTTCCACTCTTATTTTATTGTTTGGCTTTATAACCCTCCCCATTTGTTAATTTAAAAGCTTCTCATGCATTTGTCTCCGGTTTCCCACACTCAATGACTAGTAATACAGTATGCTCTTGAATCATTAGTTCTTGGAAAATTTCATGCAATGTGCTTTGATCATATTCACTTTTTTCCTAACTCCTCCAAGACTCACTCCTCTTTCCCACCCAGCCAAATTCATGTCCTCTTTTCTTCGCCACACATCAGGGCCAATTTGTGCTGCCCATATATTCTTGGAGATACTATGACTTTTTGTGTTTTTCATTTATCTCCACAGTTCATCCTATTTATACATTATACATTATAGATCGAAAACTGTATAGGTCCAATGATTATCTATCACTGCATAGAAGCAAAGCTATCATGTATCTATTAATCTACATCACCTTTATGTAATTTGTATAAATGCAGCAAGCTGACCCTTAGACACATCTTAAGGAACTGGAATCCATGGATATAAGGTTCACAAAAGCAGTTTGATAACCACTCAACCCATTATATTGAGTTTTCAGGACCTACATTGCGAGTTGATCTTACTCAGGGCTTTCTATGATATATAGGGAGCTTAGAGTGGGTTTGGGAGCTTTCTGAATTCTAGCCTGAGTTCATTCCTCATAAGAAATAAGGGAAGGCATAAAGTTGCACCTACCAACACCAGGCCATTGTCTCTCTAGTGCTTCTAGATGGAACAACTTTTCAGTGAATAATTCCAATTAATTAAGAATTCAGTAAAACATATATGTCAGTCTTTCCTTTGTTTGTGTTTGTGTACATGTACATGCATGCAGATGCAATGAACATGTATGTCTGTGCACTTCTGTGCATACATTCATGTTTGTAGAAGCTGGAGGACAACCCCAGTATGGCCGTACTAAAAGCCTAGGCAGTTGCCATTTGCATCCGACTCTAGTGCATTGCTTCATTGTGTCTGCCACGTGAATTGCATGAATGTTTATATCAGAAGGTCAACACCCAGTGGTGAATAACAAAGACAAGCACTTGCTAAAGGGAGTGGGGTTGCGGGGGGAGTTCAGGATTCCTTATCCTTCACCAGTGGTTGGTATGGCAGGAAGAGAACAAGTCCAGGCTTCTGGACATGGGGTCTTTCTCCAGTACCTGGAGCTTGTCAGTTAAGCTAGGCTACCTGGTCACTAAGCCTCAGACATCGGCCTAGTTGGTGTGACAAGTGTATCTCATTACATTCATATTTTAAATATGGATTTAAGCATAGATTCAGGTCATCATGTTTTCCAGACAAGCATTTTATTGGCTGACGTACCTCCTGAGCCCAGTCTTCTAGTTTTCATTAAAGTTAGTCCACTGCTCTGCTGAGCAACACTGGATTTGGGAAATGGTTTTGTGTGACCAGTGAGGCAAGCATGGAAGTGTTTCCAGCTCTATGATTAGATGGAGGTCATTTTCTTTCTGTCTCCTCAAGGAAAGAGAACGTTCTACATGAGCCAGAGGCCACTTGCTGATGAGTTTGGGGCAAGAGGGGCCATTGGCTCTCAGATTTCAGAGCTGCTCTGTGTGCTCCTCTGGTTTCACCAGGATGTCATGTTCTTGGTAACAGCATCTTCAGCCTAACACACACACGGACAAGCAGAGATCCTCTGTCTCTACCTAGGGCCTACAGAAGACAGAGGGGCCGCAGCTGGGACAAACAGAGCAAGGCCGTATGTCATAGCAATTACTCTGGGCTATCAAGAAAGGTGACAAGAAAAACTATTATCACATTTGTGGAAAGGAAAATTTACGGTTTGGTAGCTCAAAAGCATGACAGGTTTTTCTTCTGAGAAAAAATTACTTCTCTGGCGGGGAGACAAAGCCAGGCACTCTGCTTAGAAGATGGGAATCCATCAACTTGACTTCACCCTGGTACAGCGGGTTTTAGTCCCAGGCTACAAATGTCTCTTCTGCTCCCTAGGATAAATAATACATGTTGGATTCACGAAGTCTACCGTGTCCCTCATCCACTAAAATGCTGCCCTTCTCAGTCCTGTGTGAAGCATCACGGTATTTTGAGTTTTGCCCAACGCCCACTTTGAGAGAAGCAAGCAGCATTGTATGTTTACATATTCTCTTGATACCCACCATGAGGAGACATGTCTTTGAGAAAAACACCATTTTTCTCCAGGGAGCAATGAGTATATTAAGCGTAGTACATGCACAAGGGGGTATGCCACAGAAGTCTAAGGCTGAGAACTATAGGCAAGTGATAAGATGGTGACGTTTTCCTTGCCTAGTCCCCATGAGGTATGTTCTCATGACAATCCTGGATGTGGGCATCATTTTCAACTGCATTGAGTCTAGGTTTCTTTGAACAGGTTTCTTAGAACAGGGACTATATCTCTAACTTCTACACGTGTTATCTGGTTCTCTTTCTACTCTACTTTTCATTGGTGCAAGAAGAACAGGGGTGGACCTTCTTACACACACACACACACACACACACACACACACACACACACACTTCCTTCTTTAGAATTTACCATTGGGTGGAAACGGCCTTCTAATGTGAGCTTCTATGATGCCGTGTGGCACACAGAATGAAGCAAGACACCAAGGATGTAGTAGAAAGTGCCTTAGAATCTGTCTAGCATTGCTCCGCCTTAGATCAGATTCTACACATTGCTCAGATAAAATAACGCTGTGCTAGTGTCAGGGATTCGGTTTTGTTGTTGTTGTTTTGTTTCTGTCTTGTCAACTTGACAGAAGCTAGGATCATCTGGAAAGAGGAAACCTCCACTGAGAAAGTGCCCCCATTATTCCTCTAGGAGGTCCAAGACACCCATGGCACTGCCACTCCTAGGTGAGTGCCCTGGGGACATATAAGAAATGTCGCTGAACGTGAACATGGAGTGCAACCTAGGAACCAGCACTCCTCCACGGTCTCTGCTTAAATTCCTGCTTCTAGGTTCCAGCCTGAGCTGCTGCCCTCACTTCCCTCAGTGATATCCTGTTACTTGGAAGCATAAGATGAAATGAACCCTTTCCTCCCTAAGTTGCTTTTGGTCATGCTATTTATCACAGTAGCAGAAGATCAAACTAATGCAAAATGAAGTAACAGGATTAATTTGAACCTTACAAGGGTTTAATAAAGAGATTTATTTTATCTCCATGCTACAATTACCAATGGCCAAAGGGAAAATAACCCACTAATGTTCTCAGCCAACAGTCCCTTCTTAATTCAAACTTGAAGCTTCTTGCTGACCAGTCCAGCACACAAATTGCCTTTAAAATGCTTATTTGAATAAAAATTTTATTTATCATACAGTCTGATAAGAAAGGAGCTGTTAGGCTTCCACGTTTTCTATAGAACTGTATAGTAGGTAAATATGAATAAAAGCTATATTTGGAAAGACCTGTTTAGAGATACAAGTATGATGGCTAGTGCATAAGAGGTACTCAGTAAATGTCTGCTAGATAAATGGATGGAGCTAAAAAAAAAATCATTTCAAGTGAGGTAACCCAGACTCAAAATGTTGGACATTTTCTTTTATATGTGTATCTTAGCTTTTACGCTTTTATATACATGTCATAATACAAATAATCACAGAGATTAAGCAATGAGTAAGGGACCTGGTGGAGAGGAGGAGAGAATAGCCCAGGGAAGGAGAAATAAAACATATTGTTATGGAGATACAAAGGTGAAACTAGAATAGAATTAAATAGGAAGGGAGGTAGAGGAGAATATGGGGAGGGGCAATTGACACACGAGAGCATCTGACAAACCTGGTATTACAGAAGCCTCCTAAAATACATGCAAACATACATACATACACACACACACACACATATCTGGAAGAAATAGAAATGGAGTCATCAAATTGTAGGGGAGACAATTCCCTGCTAGATATCTTAGGACACCGAGTAAAACCTGCAGTGCCAGGAATGGCTTACACCTTTTCTAATTGTTGCTCCAAAGGAGGTCCACGGATCACACACCACCACCACCAGAACCACAGACTATGGCCAAGGTTATTGGTTTCTCTTCGCAACTTGATGGTAAGGTCCTGTTGCTGAAAACACATATATCATCAAACAAGGAGAAGCCGAGTGGATGTCTGACCAGAAGCGTCACCGTTACTGAATAGAGTTCATAACACATGAATGCTGCCAGAGGAGAAAGGTAATCCTCAGGACCATCTAGCTACAAACCCTTTGACCTACAACAGCAATTAGCTGCATGATATGCTAGTGCAATCGAGGCACAAAGGTTTGGGAAGTGATCTACCACTTCTGATTAAAGTGAAGACCCCCTCCATGAGATTGAACCCACATCTGACACTACTGAAGTGGCCAAGAATGGCCAAGAACCTAAGACTAGACAGGCCATGGGCCTAAAGTAAAAAGTAATATGATTATTTTTCTACCAATAAAATGACTCCTAGTGTTATACTGCTGTACTCATAGGTCAGTGCCTCACTCAACACACATCAGAGAAGCTTCCTTTTACACGCAGTCCTAAATGAGACGTCTTCATCAAATCCCTCCCCTCAAGGCTCAGGGATCTATGAGGAAAATAAGGTGGGAAGATTGTAAGAGCCAGAGTTGGTAGATAACTTCAAGATACAGTGTCTTCCCGGTGCAATGGGACTAATGCTCTCATAGCGATGCATAAAGACCGTGGCGGTGGGAGCAATGCCTGCACAGTGGCACAGGTTAAGTAAGAGGAGGTCTCACCACGGAGGGAAAGTGGACACAAGTTCCCACCTCTACACAAGAAGCTGTCTGCAACTGGTACACACTGGAAAAAGAAAAATCAACTTTTTCCAATAGTGGGTCACTGGGTATATTGACCACACCTCATATTTGGATGTTTGGACTTCCTTCCTTCCTTTCTTCTTTTCTTTCTTTCTTCCTTTCTTCCTTCCTTCCTTTCTTTCTTTCTTTCTTTCTTTCTTTCTTTCTTTCTTTCTTTCTTTGTTTCTTTCTTTCTTTCTTTCTTCCTTCCTTCCTTCCTTCCATCCCCCCTTCTTCTTCTTTTTGTCTTATTGGTCTTTTACTTGTTGGTTTTGATTTTTGTTTTGTGGATTTTTTTGTTTGTTTTCATTTTTTTCTTGTTTTATTTATTTTGTTTGTTTTGAAAGGAAGAGAGAGAATGCGTATAAAGCTGGCTGGGTAGGGAAGTAGGGAACATTTGGGGGAGGAGAAAACATGATTAAAATACCTTGTGTGAAATTTTTAAATTAAAAAAATGGATTGTAACTTTAAAAAACTAAAATGTCTATTGGCTGGGTTGGGTGGCTCATACCTATAAACTCAGAGCTTGGGAGGCTGGAGCATGGGATTGTTGTGGGTTCAAGGCTGGCATGGATTAACTACATAGTGATTCTGATTCAATGGGTGAGATCCTGTTCCAAAAAAACAAAACAAAACAAAAAACAAAAAGAAAGAGAAGTTTGTCAAGTGAGTAAGTGACTATACGGATAAATTAATTGAGCTATTCTGCCACATTAGCATACCTTGAAAGGCAAGCAGCTTTTATTCAGGAAGGCAGCAGGATTTATTCGGAAAGCTCCAATTCTGGGAGTCTTGCAGGGAGTACAACTTATAAATATCAAGAGCACCAAAACTTCAAATCTAGAGTCAGCCACAGTCACACAGGATGCACCTCCAACCCATTAGGGGAGTCAGACAACCTTCTTAAATCAATGGCAGCCTGGTTTCAGGGGCCCAACTATGAGCACAAGCCAGGAGGCAGGAAACAGCCACAATGGTAAATGGGCCTACCCATCAGACTTTCACTGAGAGTCACAGGCTAGCTAGCACTTTGCTCCAGTGATCCTTCAAGCCCCATGGCTGAAATTACTTGGCATTGACAGAAGACTCAGCCTCACTAGAGGCTCTGGGGTCAAACAGTTAATGCCGAAGACTGTTTAAAGAGATCTGATTTAGCAGCGAGGTCTTCAGGGTCAGGCTAATCTTGCTTCCAGTGTGGTCCCAACCTCGTGCTTTTATTAAAGATTTATCTTGTGTCTATCTCTGGTCTTTTTCTGTCTTTGCATTTGATCCTTTAAACTCAAGTCCCTCTCTCTCTCTTTTTCCCACTCCTAAATTTATTCTTCCTTTTGACTATATTACAATTCTGAGTGAGATTAAAACTTAAAAGGCATTTATTTCGTCATTTTTCAAATCAGAAATTTAAATTGGCAAAAGTTGTGATTTTACCATGACTAAAACACAAAATGGTATCTGTGGAATAAAATCATGTGTCTTTTTTTTTTTTTTACTAGTTTTAACTTTTTCTCTGAGAATTCCGTAGGTGTGCATAACATAAATGATCATATCTACTTTCCACTTGCCCCTCAAGCTCCCTCTGTAACCCATCCGATCCTAACATCACGTCCCCTCCCCCACCAATAACACAGTAAGTCAAGATAGCGCTGACGATCTGTGCATGTGTGTGAGCCCAGTTGCCATGTCCCTAGTAAGGGATGGTGTCTGGCTTGATATCATGTAGTATTTGTACAGGCCACCACACCTGCTTGTGAGTACATGTTTGTGACAGCCATGCCTGCCCCCAAGACAGCATTTCACAGCACTCCTCTCCAACGTCTGGCTCTTACATTCCTTCTGCCTCCTCTTCTGGCATTCTCTGAGGGTTGTTGTTGGTGGGGTTGATACAGATATCCAGTTTAGGGGTGAGTATTAAGCTTCTGTCTTGATAAACTGGACAGTAACTTTTAAGCCAGCTAGAGTATATTCCATTACTGGCACTAACACTCCCAGTGCTGACTGAATGGGAGAAACTCTTCACAACAGCATCTAGCCTCCCCATGACATAACTCCCATAATTCTTTCCCTCTTTCTATAGGTCTTATCTGTGCTGAATACCTCCTCTGTTGCATTCAATTGTCTCTATATTAATACAGATATTCTTTGTGTATCACCTGGCTTCCAAAATAATTGGCAACTAATCTGTGTTTCTCCTCTCTTTAGTGGAACTCTGCTGTGTTAGGTGTGGTGGGGAGAACAATGGCTTCCCAAAGATGCCCATATCTCAATCCCTAGAATCTAAGAATATGTTAGGCTCCACAGAAAGGGTGAACTAAGTGTTCAAACAGAATTAAAGTCCATTATCAGTTTATTTTAAATGAAAGAGGCTATTCTGGATTATCTGGGTGATTCTAATCTTCAGCTTACAATTGGTGGATTTATCAATTTGGGAAGAGGCCCTCAGTCTAGAAATGATATTGCATCCAGAAGCTGGGAATTACCAGCCATTTTCAACCAGCACGAATACAGGCGATTCAGCGCCACAATTGCAAGGAGCCAAAAGTCAACAGATGCAAAAGAAGACAAGTCTCCTCCCGGAGTTTCCAGGATGAATGGCATCTTGATTTAAGCTCTGTTCTGTACCTATGAATCAAAAGCCATAATGTGAAACATTTGTGTTGTTTAAGCCTTATTTTCAAAGATTAATTCTTTGATTTTGCCCAATCTCTTACACTGGCGTTTTCCCACTTTCTTTTTTTCCATCCACATTAAACTCACTTTGAGCTTACAGACATGATCAGAGCCTGAAGGTTCTGCTACCTGTCAGTAGCACCTTCATGGGAACCAAATATTTAACATATGGGCTCTGGCAGATATTCAGCATCAAAACTAGTACAGAAGACTAGAAAGATGGCTCGGTGATTGAGAGTGCTCATTCCTCTTAAAAGAGGACCCACAGTTGGTTTCTAGCGCCCATGTCGGGCAGATTGCAACCACCAGTAACTCCAGTTCCAGAGAGAATCAATGCCTCTGGTCTCCTGAGACACTTGTGTGTAGACACATACACGCAATTAAAAATAATAAAAATAGTTATCTCCATGCATGGTCCTTGTTTGACGTATCAGTCTCAGAAAAGACCCTTGTGTCCAGATTTTTTTGGTTCTATCGCTCTCCTTGTGGAGCTCCTGTTCCTTCCAGGTCTTTCTATCTCCCCCTTCTTTCATAAGATTCCTGTACTCTGCCCAAAGTTTGGCTATGAGTCTCAGCATATGTTTTGATACCCTCTGGGTAGAGTCTTTCAGAGGCCCTCTGTGATAAGCTCCTGTCCTTTTCCCTGTTTTCTCCCTCTTCCGATGTCCATCCCATTTGCCTTTCTGAATGAAGATTGAGCATCTTACCCAGGGTCCTCCTTCTTGATTAGCTTCCTTAGGTCACAGATTTTAGTACGATTATCCTATATTATATGTCTAATATCCACTTATAAGTGAGTATATACCATGTGTGTCTTTCTGCTTCTAGGATACCTCACTCAGGATGATCTTTTCTAGATCCCACCATTTGCCTGCAAATTTCATGATTTCTTTGTTTTTAATTTCTGAGTAGTATTCCATGGATATAACTTAGAACCCCTGCACAGAAGTACCCCATGTCAGCTCAGTGTCCAAGAGGGTTCCCCAATAATAGGAACAGGGACTGTCTCTGACATGAATTCATGGGCTGGCTCTTTGATCACCTCTACCCAAGAGGGGAGCAACCTTACCAGTCCACAGAGGAAGACAAAGAAGCCAGTCCTGATGAGACCTGATAGGCTAGATTCAAATAGAAGGGAGGAGGACCTCCCTATCAGTGGACTAGAGGAGGGCCAAAGGGGGAAAAGAAGGAGGGAGATTGGGATTGGGAAGAGATTGGGGAGGGGCTATAGCTGGTATGCAAAGTGAATAAACTGTAATTAATAAAAATATAATAAAAATTTAAAAATAAATTTAAAAAATAAAATAATAAAAAATAAATATTTTAAAAGCTACAACAGAAAACAGAGGAGTGTCATGTAAAATTATCTAGCCACAACAATAATCAGTGATGGGATAGAGAGGAGCCAGTTTCATGGACTTTGGGAAAAATGAGCAAGGATGGAGTGCCAAGGGTCCACATGGTGGCATTTAGTGGCCAATGACTTTACAAAGTGTCTTCTGAAGAAGAAACTCTTTGGCCCACTGTAGCAGGACAGACAACCGGATATGCACAGCCTCTCTGGTCAAGCATGGACTTGAAAAAGACATGAGAAAGGAAGGTAATCCACGAGAGGGTGTCGTGAATCTGGGGCGCAGCCCATTATGATTGACTTAACATCATCTTTCAGACATGGGTATCATGTGACCTCATGTGACCAGCCTTCCCACCACAGAGGGAGCTACTCTGTGTAAGTCACACGAGGCACCAGATGCTCTTAGAAGAACTGTCCTCGTCAAACAGCAATTGGACAAGCAGTGCTAGTCACACAACAAAAGCAAACCAGTAAAACAACAAACTAAACAAGTTCATGAGCCTTTACCTCCCGCTATTCAACTGAGATTGTCCAGGCATACCCAGGGCTCGGCATCATTTCCAGACGAACAAGGGAATGTCTAGGGGCACCAATACTTACAAACTAAACCTGCGTTTTTGTTCTTGACAGCTGACCCAAGATGACGATAGGCTTAACGTTTCTAAACTCGGCTCCCAGAGACGAAGACCTATGAAATCCAAGTCACAATGGGCAGAGAAATTATCCCAATCTCGCCGCCATTTTCACTCTGCAAGGATCCGATTGGCTCTCTGGCAGCCTCCAGACCGTACAAGATGGGTCACATCTTGGCTGAACTACTGGGTCAAGAACATAACGCTCTGAGGACCTGGCGAGCCAGGACAGTCATGTAGAGCAGAGTCTCCAAAGGTGTGGACAATCTGCTGGGTTATTTTAGGAGCAGAGCACCTTTTCCTGTGCTGTCCCAACAGTTTCTGGTCTCAGGGGAGGTCTCTCTCGCTCATGTGTGTATGTACCCATTCACATGGGTGTGTTTGCATACGTGTGCGTGTGTATGTTGGACGCCGAAGGTTGATGTTAAGGGTTTCCCTGTATCGTTCCCTGCATCAGTTTTCAAGACAAGGTTTTCCCTTGACCCTGGAGCTCATTCATTTGGTTGGGCTGGTTGGCCACTGAGCTCCTGTGATCTACCTATCTCTTGGTTGGCCACTGAGCTCCCGTGATCCTCCTAACTCCATCTCTTCAGCTCTGGGACTACAAAAGCAAACTGCTGCATTCTGTGAGTGCAGGCCCTGGCAATGGAATTCAGTTCCATTCATGCTTGCGTGGCAAGCATTGTACCCACTGAACTATCTCCCTGACACAGAGGCCATCTCTCTCATGGATATTTAGGACAGGAATCAGCAAGCTTCTGTAAAGGGCTACTGAGCAAATATTTTACCCATTCTATCATTTTTATCTCAAAAGTGGCTGAAGATAATATGCAAATGAATGGGCATACTCTATTTGCAGTACAACCTGACCTGCAGTAAGATGGCTTGGACTGCCAGTCCTCCCTTGCCTACCCCTGCCCTAGACTCAAGCTAGATGCCCTGTCTTTGTGCTACTGACAATGGGATGCTGGAATAACTCAAAGCGAAGGGAAATGTTTAAACTCAACCTTCTGCCTGCTCTATACACAGCTCAAAACCCATTACACCGCTCCTCTGGCTGCTGATTTAGCTTCCTAATTATGCTTTGCTCAGGATGATATTAATATGGGTTTACATTTTCTGAGCAGATCCCACTGGGGACTTGAGAGGAGGCCGTGGGTGAATGTGGAGAGCGAAGTGAGAAAAGCTGGCCTTGTATTAAAATTAGCTACAAGTAATTGAGAGAAGACTGTTTGTAACTGCCAGTGGGAATGAGAGATGCCCCTGTGAGCGGCGGTATGTTTATTAAATTTGAAAATGGCATCTTTAGCCTTCATTTACCTGGCTCCCGAAGGTCTGTGCTCGAGCTGCCAAGAGTCACATGGGGAGGGAGCCTCCACTGCACTAGGGAGGGTCTTTTCTCCCTTTCCTTGTTCATCCTAGAGAATCAGAGCAAGCAGTGATGGGGGTCTATGAGCATCTGCGGATTGCCTGCTACCTGTGATGCATCTGGCCAGCTGCTTGACCACTACTGGCTGAGTACATATGATTTACAGAACGTTTACGTCACTTACTTCAGTTAAGCTTCTCCGTGGCCCCACTCATGAGGGACCATTATCAGGTCCTTTCTTGGTGTCCACAGTTACAAAGCTTCCTTAGTCACAGACCCATTTCAAGCAGACTTTCTGACTTACAGGTGCTCAACATGAACCAAGATGGTCAGCTGTCTCCCATTGTTTGTTTGATAAAAAGCACCCCAGGAGGAAGGTAGGAGAAGCCTCATTTCACAGGCAAGACCAGAGATACCTCCCCCATGGCTACATATTCAATCAGGGACCACCTCACCTCTGGGACAGTCTGCATTTGGTGTCACTCTGTTTTATTATCTATCTGCCTGTTGCTACCATGTGGCCAAGGCCAAGTCCTTTGGCCACTTTAACTTCCAGGTTCACTTCTGCCTAGCTGAGATAACAGCAGCTGACTTGCCTTTCAGGACAGGAGGAGCTCAAATAATTATAATTAAGAAATGATTCTCTCCTCCCTCCCCCCTCTTTCATTCTGGGGATTAAGCTAGGACTTTGCCGCCACTGAGCTGCATCCCTAGAATTTCTTATTCTTCCATCCTTTTAGATCTCATATATTTCTTTAGCTAACCTTGCGCTCAATCTCATCCTCAACGAGTCGAAGCTAGTTTTCAACTTGTGATCTTCTTGTATCAGCCTCCTGAAGCTAGGGGTTGTAGCCTAATACTCCCAAGCCTAGATGAATGGTTCACTTTCAATATGATAAAGCACCTAATTATTGTAGCTTATTGATTAGATATAGCAATCTAGAGTGTAAAAAATATGAACCCAGAATTCTGGTTATGAAATCCATTACACAGCATCTGGGTGACCAAAGACAAATTCTCATACATCCCTGGGCTTGAGTGTTTTTTTATCTTCAGAGCTCTATGCTAGCCACCGCACAAGGAAAGGTTGTGTTTTGAGTATAAAATTTGATACTATTAGAACTTGCCACCTAGACACCAAATGGTGTCATTTCTTATTAATTTCATATTGCCTAGGGAGGTGAAAGAATATAGGAATATTAAGGTGAGACTAAGAAACTAAGAGCTCTGTGTGACAATGGCAGTAGAAAAAATATAAGCCCTTCATGGAGCTCATGCTCTCTCCTGGCCTCCAGGTTGAGTAAGCCCTTCTACTGGACTCACTCGGAGCTGCAATCACGATTCTTATGCAGATTCTCGGACAATCATTTCTTTAGGTCTTACCGGATGATCTACTTGCATGCATTTAGGAAAGCGCATGCCTCTTACGACTAAGTATGTAAGTGCTGCAAGCTTTGGGGAGATGCCCCAGGTTTAGTCTTCCTGTGCTGGAGAAAATGACGAGGCTGGAGATCCAAGTCCTCTGCTGCTAACTCAGACATGCTACAACTGGTTGAGGATTTCTGTGGCCTTTGTAGAGCCTTTGTTGGAAATAACGGGTCCAAAGGCAGCCGCATGAACTGCAGGATGTCTTCTAGTTTCCTCCGAGCCATTTCATTGGAATTTAGAATGTTCTCCGTCTCTCTGGAACAACATGGCAGTTGGCTTGGCAGGCCAGTTCTCCTGTAACTTTGATTAAGTTGGTGAACAGCAATCCTGGGACAGCATCTGTCTCAGGAGGCTGAGCCTTAAGTGTCAGCCTGTTTCTCTGGGGAAATGCATTTCCTACAATATGACAAAACATGAAGAACCATCAAGGGCAACAGTATTAGACATCATGCTTTGGGGGAGAGGGGACATTTTGAGGCTCAGGAGAGCCTAACTTGATTCTTAAAAGTTGACCAGAAAAGAGGTGTTTCTGTCGCTGTAGCGAAGATGAGGAGAGGGATGGAGACTGTCAGTGACTCAGACCCTGCGGTTGATTTTATGTCACGCATGCAGAAGCCATGGCTATCCCGTGAGGTCAGGGTTAAGAAGTGGCATTGCTAGGAGAGACCTCCCTTTCCAGATTTTTGGGGTGTTCTTTATGTCTGAGCCCTTAAGGGCACCAATGCTGGGATTCAACATTTTCCTTAAACACAGTGCACTTGCGTTAAGCACTGAGTGTGTGGTAGGCACTATAATATCTATTTGTTGACATGAGGGCACAGACGACTCAGAAAGGAAGTCTCAACACTCCCATAAATTACGACAAAATGTAGTTGGCAAGAGGTTTGGTGACTGACCCAAGGTTGTGTGACTAAGTAGGTGACAGATCTGGCTTTGCCGCCCAAACCACTCTTACTTCCTGCGACCCTTCCCCTGCTGCATGCATTCCTTTAGTCTTTTTGCACAAGCCCCCTTTCCTTGAGCTAAACCATGCTGTATTGAAACATGGTTCTATCTCTCTGACCAGTTAGCACATATTCCTTTACATCCTCCCCAGCTCTGCTCAGTCCTGTCAGAGAGCTTGAGGGAAAGATTGTAACGTGAGGGTGTTTGATGACAGCCCCGTGGAATGAGTGGCCACGGCTAAGGTTTCAGGACAATTCTTTGGGGCATTGTTCTGCGCCTACCTCCCTTACCAGCTGTCAAAGGAACTCGTATTATATTCTCCTTAATGGGAAGATCCATTTCTACCTCTACCCTGCCCCTCCCCAAACACACCCACCCACCCACCCACAGACACACACACACACACACACACACACCTGTCCACACTGCTATCAAATGTGTCTGTATCAATTAACCCCTTTAGCTCTCCCTGTAAGGGATTGGGGCACTCTAGGGGTAGACAGTGAAGACGTGGAGTGGACAGCGTGAGGACTAAACTGTTTCTGCGTTTGCCTCTTTTGTCTTTGAACTGTGCTTGCTCTGGTTTTGAAAAAAAAAAACCAAGACAATTTTAATCAGTAAATGAGTTCATTAAATGGAGACATCATTCCCCTTCTAACCTAGAATCTTAATTTTAAAAAATGGCCTTTCAGGATATCACAGTATCCTATGAGGATGCTGGCATAGACCCTGTTCATTCTGCCCCCACCCCCACCCCCCTGCTTTGGAGAAAGCACGCTCTGCTCAGAGCCTGGCTCTGGTCTGATTGGAGGCAAACATCACAGTCTCCCAGCATGAAAGCTGCCATATCCGCAGGGTGATGTTTCTCCTGCTCTCCTATCCTACGTACCTCGAGTTGCCTAAAAACAGCACTTCTTGTGGTTTGGTACATTTATTAAAATGGATGAGCCAATTACTACACATTTTTATTAAGTACATTTTATAACTTTCATTATTATTTTATGCTATAGGTTTTTCTTTTGTAGGTTTTAACAACTGTACGGTAAGATGTGGGCATGATTAGTGTTATGGAGGAGCGTTCCATGGACCTAAAATGTTCTCTGTGCTCCAACAGTTCATTGCTCCTTGCCACCACCCACCTGTACACAAGCACTGAACAACCACCGCTATTTTGTCCGTTTCCAAAGCTTTGACTCCAGAATGTCATACAGTTGGACTCTTACATGCTATAACCTTTTTAGATTTGATTTTTGAAGGATTATTTTAACTTTGAAAACCAGTGAAACCAGCTGTTAAAATCACTAATTGCAATGAACCAATTTGCATTAAATGCTTGAGCTGTTTAAAGCGAGGTAAATGGAGGGTGCTGTTTTTTATCTTAGCAACCAATTGGGGGGGGTAATTAGGGGGAAGCTTTAAGGTTAGGGGGTGGTCAGGTAGTGAAAGCTGAGTTAACCATTTCCTCTAGTTTTGTAATCACTGGCCCACTTAAACCTCTCAATTTGTTTTGCTCTGTAAAATACTTGCATATTCATCCATTTGTCTATACACCGATCCATCTATCCAACCACCCATTTGTTCATCCATCCATCCCATTTTTATCTGTCCTTCCATCTGTCCATCCCTCTCCCACCAGACTTTAGTCTTATTCTTTGAATATGTTTTCTCTGAACCACAAAATATTGTACACATATCCTTGACATACAGTGTTAGATGTGGAACTGTTTTCTGTTTACTTATGACCCTGTACTAATGGTCTCATTCTGTTTCCAGTTGTGACTGGTAATCTACATTGGTACTTCTTTCCACTAAATAGAGACCATATTAATGTCATATACCCTGTTATCTCTCTGATCCCTTACTGTTTGTCACCCAGGTTGTTGCCGGTTCTGAGCCCCCATTAGCAGTGTCGTGAGAAACAGTTCACAAAACTTAGAGTTTTCAAACATGGAAATCCATGGACAGCCATCATTCTTGCCTCAATACACAGGTGACAGTGGCCCCCCCTCCCCCACTTCACTTTCAGAAACTCAAGGAATCTATTTAAATTCACAAAGGCTTCAGGGAGGGTGGATGTCTCTGTGGAGAGACAAAGATAAGGATGAACGGCCCTCTGCTCAAATCGCTTTCTCTCCTGTAGCCTCCACATTTCCTTCTATACATCTCAAGTATAACGTGAGTTAGTACACAGACCTCCTCGCATTTCCAAATCTGATTTGCAAATACAAGATCCTCCTAGAGCCATCTCCTTAGAAATAGCTTTTCTGTCCATTTGGGTTTGTATGTGGAGTTCAGTCATATAACATATTTAAGATTGCATGTAAACAGGCTGGGGTTTTTTTTTTATGTGTTATTCTTTAACTCTAACACAGTCATGGAAATGCATCGAAGTTTTACATTATATTATAGGAGAAGTTAGTTATACTTAATAAAAGATCCTGTTTGGTTCCTTTGCTGTCGCCCACGTAGGAGGCAATGATTGCTGCAGAGCTGGGAGAAGGACAAGGCACATATATTTTTGAGGCTTCATCAGAGTGCCCAGATGGAATTTTGATGGAGGTGGCTTCCATCTAGCACAGATTCTTCTAAACCTACCTACAAGGGAAGGAGCTTAAATTCAGCTTGTGTGTGCATAGTGTGTAAGTTATTTATTAGATGCCAAGCATTTACATGTTTAGTGAGTTGCATGTGTAATTTTCCTGAATCCTTGGATGTGACCATTGAAATTTAGAGCTCCCATAGTACATGTGATCATCTCCAAGCCCATACTAGAGATAAGTCTTCTCAGTTCACAGTGGCACTGAAGTAGAAAGAAGTGGACACTCTGACCTATCTGATCCCTCCTTACAGTTTATTGGTTAGAAAGGTTAAAGCAAGGGCTGTAGGGGTAGCTCAAGTAGCAAAATGTTCATTGAATGAGCATGAAGACCTGAATTTGAATCCCCAACACTCATGGAGAAGTCATGCAATGTGACCAGCTACTTAGGTCCTGCTGTGATGAAGGCTGTATCCTCTCAAACTGTAAGCCAACATAAACCTGTCTGCCCTGTAGTTGCTTCTTTTCATATCTATGGTCACAGCAGCAGGGAATGTCATTAATAGAGAATGTGCTATTCCCCATCAAAGGAGAGACCAAAACGGAGTCCCAACAAAGCTCAAGGCATGAGCACAAGTGGCAAGAGTGAAATCCTGCTGTTCAGTTTCCCCATCCCTTTGTTCTGTAACATCTAACAAGATGGCTACATAGTTCTAGGAAGACAAAGATCACAGATACAGATACATTAAGAAGCAGTCATGAAGAACTAAGTGATTTAGGGTTTAAGATTCAAACCCAAGATGGTGTCTTGATATTCTGGCTGTGTTATCAGCATAGGTTTTCTGGAGAAAACTCCGTAGGGCTATGGAGTCCAAAAGAGTCTCACTATGCTGTTTGCAAGCCAACGAAGCAGAGAATGGGGTTGGAGAGAGCAACAGTGTAATTGTCAACCAGAGAGCAAAGGTCCAAGGACCTGGGGTTCTGACGTCCAAGGGTAGACAATGTTTGTCTCGGCTGTGAAAGCGAGGTCAGCTCACCCCTCTTCTGTTTTTTTTTTCTTTCCCTATCAGAGCCTGAAAGCGATCTGATGAGTCTGCTTCCACTGCTGAGAACAGATTTTTACTCAATCCATTTTCAAATGCTAATCTGTTCTGGAAACAAGCTCACAGACAGACAGAGAAATTATGTTTTATTCAATATGCGGGTGCTCTTTAACCAGGTCAAAATGACACATTAAATTAAGCATCCCAGACTATTACAATAAAATTCCATAAAGTGAATAGCTTATAAACATAAATATATTCCTCATCTTTTTGGAGGAGGATGGGAAATCCAAGATCCAGGGTCAAGAAGACTTAGTGTCTAGTAGGAGTCATTTTCCTAATTCATAGGGGATGCTTCCCACTGTGTCCTCAGACAGTAGGGAGAACAGTTGAATTTGCTTGAGCTGATGTTATGAGGGCACAAATCTTATTTGGGATCCCATGACCTAATCACCTATTGCTTTTGTCCCTTGGTCTCCACACCATCACCTTGATAGCTATGACTATTGGAGTGGAAGGACACTGGCATTCAGACCATAGCAGATGGCTCATTTTAAATCCTATTCCTGGAGCTTCTGTTTATGACCAGTGTTACAAAATACCCTGGGAAATGTACAGACACCACTACTTAGGAGTATTTTTCCATGTCTCACTCTGAAGATGGAAATCACATTTTCCTGGCTCCCAAAAGCATAGCCCTGTGATTTGTTTTAGCAGATAAAATATGAGCAAGGTGGTGTGAGTTAGATCCTGACAAAAACTTTGAATTGCCAGGGAGAGATTCTGGGATGGGAGTTACATGCTGGCTAAACTGTAACTTGCTGACCAGTCCTACTTGCTTTTGTAAAATTAAATTGTACTGAAACATAGTCATATTTGTTCATTTACATATTGTATGTTTTCATGCCCCAGTGGTACAGTTGAGCAGCTGCAATGAAAGATCTCATGGCCTCTGAATTAAAATTCATGAGACAAGGTTTCTCAACTTCTGCTTAAAACCGTTTTCTGCTCAGGCGAAGAGACTGAGTGTCCCTGGGATAAAAACATAAACCGGACTGCTAAACATTTCATGGGAAAACAGCACTGCAGAGGGCCATCTAGACCCTCCGTAGATCCGAGGGACTAAAAATAATCTTCTGTGATGTTAGGGCCATCAAGGTTTTGAATATTTGTTAGCAAGGCATAATTTAATGTTTCCTGCCTGAGGAATAAGTTAAATTAGTCAACACTGGGGGAAGAAGTGGAAATGTTCTTGATTAGAGTCTGTTGGGGTCAAGGTGGTGATAGATGTGGACATGCAAGGGTGGATGGGTGTTTCTGCTCCAGGGGACTGTCACATCCTGTGGTTTTAAAATGGAAAGCCCTGGGCCAGAGATTGCGGATAAGTTCCCATTGTTCAGAGCTCGGCTCACAGGTTTAAGGTCAAAGGAATTTCCAGGTAACTCACTGGTTAAAAATAGGCATGTTTCTCAAAAAAAAAAAAAAAAAAAAAAAAAGAAAGAAAGAAAGAAAGAAAGAAAGAAAGAAAAAAAGAAAAAAATCTGCAAATCAAGTTTTTGCGTTGAAGGTTTTCAGTTTTCATTGTTGACAGAATAGGGGCAAATGTGATCCTAGTGCTGAGCTGCTATTTGTAGTATCCCCTTTTAGGAATGTTCCTGTCCACAGGATCCACCATCGAGTCCCTCTCTGGTGAGTGATGTTCAACTCTGAGCGGCAAGTTGCCTGGGAGCAGTGAGAAGATGGCTGCTGGCTGACCAGCTGATTGCACCAGCTTTAGTTGTTAGTTGCCTGTGATCTCAAGATGAATCAGAATAACTTCCATGGCTTCAAAATGTTTGCCAGTGAATACAAAGGCTCATTTAACAAAGAAATACCACCCCTTTCTGTCTAGGTGTGTGAACTCTTCAACTTAAAGAGGGGTCAGAATACTAGAGATTGATTTGTATAGAGCCTGAGGCACTTGGCGATTCCACCTGGATGGTGGAGTCATTTTGATGATGGACACTTGTTCTATCCTGTTCTATATCGTGCACATTTGGCTTACCAAATTGTCAAGGGAAAAGCGATTTACCTTTATGATTTTGAATGATGGCTGGCCAATGAGTGGCCTTACCTGCATTCAGGAAGTCAAGCCTCAAGTCTAGATACTATGGATCTATAGTACTACGGTACTATAGATACTATGGATCTGTAGATACTATGGATCTATATGGTGGATACTATACCATAGATGCTTGACGAGTTGTTCAGACACGTGTTCACCGTGTTCACAAACACTTGGCTTGGGCACAAAGGCACACTGTCTACATTCTCTAACATAACCAGATACTGTTAGGGTTCAAAGGAGAGTCCCAGCAGCTTCTGCTTTAGACAAATTTGGAACACTTAAGAGGAGAGAAGGGATGTAAGAACACGAACTGGATAAGGCCCAGAAGGCTGGAATGTGCAGGAAGAACACCAATTCTGACTGTCTACTGAGTAGATAGAACTTGCTGTTGACCAGCAAAAGAGACAACAATGACCTCGAAGAAGCTAGAACAGAGACACCACTGCCATTACCCATTCCACTGTATCTTAAAGAAAGACATTCACCAAGTCTCATTTATTATCATGCTAGAAGAAGACAAAATGAGCAAGCTATACCTTTTATGAGCTTTGTAAAAGTGTGTGTGTGTGTGTGTGTGTGTGTATGTGTGTGCACCTCGGTGCATGTGTGGAGATCATATGTCTGCTTGACACAAGCTAGAGTTATATCTGAGAAGAAGGAATCACAATTGAGAACATGTTCCCGTCAAGACTGACCTGTAGGCAAGCCTGTGGGAGTATTTGTCTTGCTTAATGATTGATGCTGGAGGTCCCATCTCATAGGGAGTGATGCCAGCACTGAGCTGGTGGTCCTGGTGTTATAGGAAAGCAGGCTAAGCAAGACACGGGGAACAAGCTAGGAAACAGCACTCCTCCATGGCCTCTGCTTCAGTTCCTGCCTCCAGATTCTTGCCCTGTTTGAAATCTGCTTTGGCTCCCTTCAGTAATGGACTATGCTGTGGAACTGTAGGCTGAAATAAACTGTTTCCTCTCCGAGTTGCTTGCTCACGGAGTTTTATCACAGTGATAGAAACCCTAAGACGATAGATTATGCAGCCCACAAACTTCCAAGGATTCTACGGTTTCTACTTCCCATTTTGCAGCAAGACCCCTGTGATTACAGACATACACAGTTGAATCAGGCTGTTATGTGGGTGCTGAGGATCTGTATTTAGGTCCTCACATTTGTGTGGCAAGCCCTTTACCCACTGAGCCATAGCAGCCCTATCTGAGTTTCCACAAAATACTATTTACTTTGTAAGCTGACGACATTACCCTTGTCTTAGCAATCATAAATAGCAGAGTGGTGAGAAATGAGTCATATCCTAAACAAACAAACAAAAAACCTCTCTGTAGAGAAGTATCATTTAGCATTTCAGGAAACCTGTAGGAATGGGATTCTGCACACTCCCAGTGAAGCCAGATGGAGGCACAAATTCCCACTAAGAGGACAACTGAGATATCTAGCAACCATGGTGGCTTCATTACACTCCATTAAACTCAGTTTGATATCAGCAGAGGGTTTCTTTGCTTTCCTCCGATTAGGGTTAACCTTCCAAATAACAGCACATCCCTTTTTGTGTCGAGAGACTGTTTTCTTTACTTTCTTATATTTTATTAATCCATTCCTCTTGTCCTGTGCCTGTTCTCAGAATCTAAAAATAGCTCTTGCTTTGAACTAGTAGCTGCAGGCATCAGGTAACAGTGGGAAGAGGAGACAAGGGCTCCCCACATCACTGGCGTACCTCACCAGACACATGACAATGTGGGATCTACTTGGGTTTTGGAGAGACCATAGCTTTGTGGGAAAGAATGCACTCTTTACTGAATACCTAGTTTCATTAAAAGTGGAAAACCAAACATACAGCAAAGGGGCCAGGAGTCACAAGGAAAGCTCTGGTTTCTATGACAACCCAAGGAGTGCACACATCAGCACAGAGAGAGGTCTGAAATGGGGCAATAGTGCTGACAGCTTCGCCCAAAGCCTGTCATCACAGGTTTCCTTCGCCGGGTGTCTTTATCAGCTGCCTTCCATCTCCCTAACAACTTGGAGTGGACAGGGACCATACAGTATCCTGCTAGCCAGCAAGCCTGCTGCCGGCCAGTAGTACTTGGCTATCGCCACTGCAGAGAGGGAGAGGGAGTATCAGTTTCCTTCAGACTGTTTACCAAGGTAATTTTGATTCTAGTACTCCTCCTGTGTTTTTCTGACCTTGGGGATTTCACATTCTCAGCTTCTAAACAGAGAGAAGAGAGTTTAGATAGATAGATAGATAGACAGACAGACAGACAGTCTCTGTTAGAATTTCTGGTAAAAGGCATCTAGGAGAAGTTGCACCAAAATTCATCACATAAAATTTCATTCCAACATGCACACCAGATCACAGGCTCAGGACACACTCACTTCCCATGGGGAGACCTATTCGGAACTCAGTTGGCCTGGTCCTGACTTTACCTTCTAGAATCATATTCATTCATTCATTCATTCATTCAGAAGAAATCCCCCCTAGCAGCCGTTGATTCCCAGGCTCTGTTTTGGATCTGAAAATCCATAATACTATAGAAAACACAACTCACTGCCAGGAGGCAAACATGGAGGAAGTGCTGTGTAGGTCTTGGGCTGGTCTGAAGGCAACAAGTGAGGAAATATGAGTGGTTGGTTATGTTTGAAAAAAGTCAAGACAATCATTGTGGTAGAGAGGATGATGCTGGAGTCCAATATTAAATAATGGAGCTATGTCATGGGTGGCTTCATGATGAAGAATTACTGTAAAAGAGATCTATCAAGACAGAAGCCAGAGGGTGTGAGATTAGAAAAAGCTAACTTTATATTACTGATATATAAACCGGAGGGCTGTTTTAAAACAAAAGGCAAATATGTATTATTAAAATACAAGTAAGAAGAAAATGTTCAAATTAAATCACAGACAGAGAAAAGGATAAAAAATTCCCACCCCCTTCAAAAGCACAAACTACTTATAAATGTATGGCCTAATGTAAATAAAGATAGAACCATCCCCCTCCATAAAAAAAAGGAAGAAAGAGAATGATGAAAAAGCAAATTTGGGAGGTGATGGCGGCAGGGATATCTTACATGGACACAACCATCAGCTTCAGAAGAAAGTGCTATAAATCTAAAGGGCACAAAAATAAAATGAACCAGTCTAGACCTATCACAGTAAGATCACTGAAAAATAAATGCAGAAAGAAAGCCCACAAAATCAGCCTGTTCCAAAAGATTGCATCAGATGAAAAAAAGTGAAACCAGTCATGGAGTTGTCAGAAAATTAAATAGAGAAAGAAAAGCAACAAACAAACAAAAAGTCTGAAGACCTTGAAATATGTCTCATAAGCTAAAGGACAGGACAGGCCTAAAATTGGACATCAGTGGTCCCCACTAGAAGAATGTAGATCCTGAGCAAGGAGGAGTGTGACTCCAGACAATATCAGAAAGTTGATTCAAGATTCAAGGAGAAGTAGAGAAGGCAGATCTGAGAGCATTAACTGTCTAAAACAATAATAACACACTTCACAGATTGGACACACAAGGAATCAAGACTCATATAGAAGTTGAGGGGATAGGAAGGGCAGGGTAAATGGACTTCTTATATTTTAATTCCTTGTACTTTCAGGGTGATAGTACTAATTTGTATTAGATCTTGGCAAACCCATAGAGAGGATTACTGCCAAGACAAAGATGATAGACGGGATTAAAATAAATAAACAATGCCATGAATAGTCAATGGGGAGAAAGGGAAGAGCCTAAGAGGTGGAGCACAAAGAAGGGTGAGAAATTCAAATTTAGCCAGGCCCAAGATTACAGGAATGCAATAGTACTTGATCATCTAAGCAAAAAGCAAATGAGAAAAAAAAAAAAAAAAAAAAAAAAAAGACGGGGAGGTAGAAAGAAAAAAAAAACAAAACTTTCACTCTTGGGTATTTTTTTTAAAAGGAACTCTATTTGCAAAATAAAAACAAGCAAACAAACAATAAGCAAAAAAATCTTACAAAAGGCTTTGTTTACATAATACCAAGTTGAAAACAATTCAGATGATTGATAGGAAAGTGCAAAAGCATTGCACATGCACAATAGACTATTATTTAACTTGAAAAAGTACATATCAATGAATTGCAACAAGAACAAGAACAAAAAGAAATCAGTCACAAGAACATGCAGAAAAAAGAAACTCAGTAGCTTTAACAGACATTGGTGCAGTCAGCAGGGCTCAAGCAGAGAGGGATTACGTTCAACAGACTCAAAATGTTCCATCTTCACTCTTTTAAATAATATTTATAACAACCCAACACAAACTTAGCAGGAATATGATAAAAGCTTGGCTAAATAGTGAGCTGGAGGCCAGTCCAGGATACACGAGACCCAGTCTCAAAAGTGAAAACTAATTAAGAACTCCTCATCATGTAAATATTTGATTATGAAAGTGAAAACCCACGGTACGTGTTAGGGAGAGACACTCATGGCGAAAACACACAAACAAAAAAAATGAGACAGCATCGAAATCCAGAATTCATGAGGAATATTTACAGATCGGCAAGGAAGGACGGTACGGCGTAAGCAGGCATTTCTGACAAGGGGCTGTTCAAAAGGCAGCGCCGATGCTGTGGTGTGTTTTCCTTCACAAGTGCGGGGATGTAAGCTAAAACCACGGAGTGTTGCTGCTTCACAGCGCTGTGGGCATGGAAATCAAAACCACAAGATACTGTAAAAGGGATGGAAATGTGAAATTCTGGCAGCAGGGCCAAATGTTGGCTAGGATGTGGAGCAGGGGGATTCTCGTAGTCTAAAGAGACTGGGAACTTGAACAAGCTCCTTTGGAAAGAAGCTAAATAAATCGGGTACATGCCACTCATGATTTCACTTCTTTTATACTCAATGGCACCAGGGGAGCACGCCTAACAGTGACAGGTAAGTGACATGCTCATAGCAGTTCCTTCTCATGATATAATAACCCCAAATGTCTACCAAGTGGCACTTGCAAAAAAGTAAATATCACACAGGTACAACAATTAAGAAACTATGCCCACGCAATAACATTAGGGATGGATCTATTAAAGACAATTTGGGATGGGATAATAGACCCAAAGAGGAGGTACTAGACACCTCTGTTTATCTAAGCTTAAAAAAAAATGTAACATCTGGAGTTAGAGCAAGAAAACTCATGCTTAGGAAAGAACACGGTGCTTGAAAAGGCACGAGGAGCGCTGTTAGAATTCCTGCAAAGTTCTATTTTTGACAAAGACGGTTGTTGCTCATTCTTTGTGAAAATACAGGCTGAGAGAAATAGCTGTGATTTGTATGCTTTCCCGAACGTATATTATACTCTAGAACACCTTTACAGCGCAGTTATCTCTTCCCGCCCACCAGAGTCCCTGTTTGCAGCTACAGATTTCGCAGCCGTGACAACAGGGAAAGGGAACAGGCGAGGCGTGCCAACAGATCCACAACTTTCTGTGACTGTTTTCAGCGTGAACTTTTAGAAGTGGCTTTGCTTTCCCGTGGGGAAGAAGCCCTATTGGTGGTGTGATCTGTCCAGTGTTTATGCAGGATTTGAGGATGTTTCCAAAGGATAACGTTCTAGATGTGGGTTTATATGGATAGGCAAATGCATTCTCTTCTGAAATTCATTTTTGGAGTCTTTTTTTTATAATTTCAAACATGAATACTATATTTACATCATTTTCAATTCTCCCTCTTCATCTTCAACTTCTCCATTGCCTTTCAAATTCACAGTTTCTAATTATTGTCTCTATCTATCTATCTATCTATCTATCTATCATCTACTTATCTAATCTATATACACATATATATCATCTGTCTGTCTACCATCTTTCTTATCTTCCTCTCTACCTAACATCCATCCATCCATCCATCTATCTATCTATCTATCTATCTATCTATCTACCTACCTATCTATCTATCAGCCATCATTTGTATGTATCTATGTTCTATGTTCTGTCATTTATCTATCATCTATCTATCCATATCTGGCATCTATCATTATCTACATAACTATAATCTATCTACCATCTATCTGTTTATCATCTCTGTATATTTATCTATTTATTTATAATCTATCTTTCTATTGTCTTTATCTACCTACCTATCATCCATCCATCTATCTATCTATCTATCTATCTATCTATCTATCTATCTATCTATCTATCTATCTACCTATCTATGTATCTATCATTTATCTATCCATCCTGCTGGGTGAGTACTTGTAATATTGCTCATATGTATGTGTATTTAGGTCTAACCACTTGGGGCTGGGGTAACCTATCAGGAAGCTCATCCTGGGAGAAAACTGATTCTTTCTCAGAGGGATTGCTTCTAGGCCTTCATTTAGGGGTGCTGTCTTAGGACATTTTTCTCATTTCTGTTGGCATGTCATTTGTTGTGGGTGCTATGCAAGTCTTGGGTTGGCAACCATACTGGTGAGATTTTATGGGTGCAGCTTCCTTGCATGTCTAGGAGATAAATTCTTTGGTTTCTCTGCAGCTGCTATGATTTTCATGAGGTTTTGTTAATTGAATTCTGGAAGAAAAATGATCTGTAAATGGAGTCCAACTCACTCAATCCAACACCATCAGAAGTCTTTTTAGATAAGCCCCTGAGATTATTGGGCAATATTTTTAGTCTTTTTATTCCTTTCCCTTCTGTGGGATCACCTCCTTGATGACATTTGTGTGTATGTCTGGGGGATGGTGCATAGCTAATGGTGGAAGGTGACAGAAAGCCACAGACACGGTATCTGGTACCTGTTGGACAGCCTATGCCGGTAGCTTCGTAAAGGTACCACTAGCCTTTCCTGCTTTAATCTGGGTGTGGAGTCTGCCTCAGCTGTGCTCCTGGTCTAGCGCCTCTTGCCCTGGCTTTCGGGCATGCCTTGCGTTAGCTCATCATTAATGTCTTTGATACTGCGGCAGTCTCTGAAATCTTACCTGCTGCCCACACCAGGCCTCTGACTGAGGTTTTCTGCGTTGGTACGTTTCTTAATGTGTGCATGTATGTATGAGTCTGTGTGCATATATGTGTTTCTGTACCAGTACATTTCTTTTGTGTGCATGCAAATGAGTGTGGTGTATAAGGAAGCATTATAAAAATTCGCATGTTGTCCCCAGGAACAAACACCATTATTATTATTATTATTATTATTATTATTATTATTATTATTGACAGGGTTTGTCTGTGTAGCTGTCCTGATACTGAATCTATAGACTAGGCTGGATCTCGAACTCAGAGATCCACCTGTCTCTGCCTCCCTAGTGCTGGGATTGAAAGTGTGCACTACTGCCCAGCCATCCATCTTTTCTTGTATCTAGAGACCTAGATACATGGTCTCTAACTATAGAGAAACTCACCAGTGCCTGGTGTTTCATGGGGGTTTTGCAAAGCGAGCTCAAGTTCTTATTCTTGCAAGGCAAGCACTCTCCTGAGTGAGCCATCTCTGCAGCACCTCTGCTTGACATCTTGATGGAGTAGAATATATGACAGTCTCCACAGGTCTCTACCCTGCTGTCAAATGTGTCCTGCTCTTTGAGGGTATGTAGAAATGGGTGAAAATTCATCAATTCAATTGAGCACCTTCTCCTTCATCTGTGGTTGTCAAACTTTGGTGCCCAGCATCATGGTTTAGAATACTCATTAAGACAGAACACTGGCTCCTGCTTGAGGTTTCTGATTCAGTGGGTCTGTGGTGGGGCTCAAGAGTCTGACCTTGACAAGTACCAGAGTGATGCAGCCTGGTGATTACACCTGGACAATTCCTGCTTTTCTCAAACCACCAAATCACCTCTGACCCAATCACCTCTAGGCTTTTGTGGGGCAGCCTACAAAGTCATTTCTTCCCAAACTCCCAGATATCAATTGCAGACTGTGTCCTCTCTATTACCAACTCTCCCCGGGCCTTTTCCCTTTGTAAAAAACAGTCTATCTAGGGCTCCAGCAAAACCAGAAAAGACTGGATTTGAAATTGCCTTTTGTTTTTCTCATAAGTCCTAATATTTTTACCCCTACTCTATCCTTTAGATAAATGGTGTTTAAGGAGGAGGGATTTATTTGCTCTTGAAGAAGAGCCTGGCATCCGACACACTCCCAGTGGTGCTCATTAGGCTAAGGATGATTGACAGAAGCAGCAGGTCAAGGTGTGATGTCAACACCCACCCCATACCTCTGGACCAAGGAGTGAGGCTCGGTCCCTGAGAGACAATGGATTCGCATTCGCCCCATACAGATCCAGGAACCAGCATCAGTCTACTCCGTATGTTGCAGGTACTAATCCCTTTTCCCTCTATTTCACAGGGTGACCATGTAGTGAGCACAGACACAATGGGACAGGCGACACCACTCATTAACCTCTACACAAATGCAATCTGTGCGAGGGTGAAGATAAGCGTGTTTTACACAGTGTGCTAGCTTTAATCCTTTGCCTCATATAAATACTAGAACATAAAAATCACCGCGTTCCGGACTTTTCAGCTAAAGCCCACATCAGTTCCTCCGGTTTGACCTCCTGCTGTCTTCCATTCAGCTCCCTCTTGAGTCACATCCATCTCACATCATTTCCTCCTTTCAGTCGAGAGAACAAGATAATAACAGTGTTTTGGTTTTAGGCATAGAAACTAGCTCATGTTTTCTGTTTGCAGGAAGGGGAAATAACACAGCCCCCTAGGCTTTTTGGTTTAACACCGTGTGTGACTGCTCCCATAAGATAAGACACTGAATCCACAGTGATGGCTAGGGCTTGTACAGAGAGAGAAACTGCCTCAGGCATCACCAGCATCACTGCCTGAGCTGATGCTGTGATAGGACAGATAAATACATAGTGCCGTTTGACCCTGGACCCAGCCTTTAAACTGAAACCATGGTCTGTCCATTGTCATTGAAGCTGTTGCAGTCAAAGGATTGTTTAGATACTTAGGGAAGATGTTCTGGGTTGTAGAATTTCTCTCTCTCCTTCTCCTCTAACCCCTTCTCAGTCTCTCTTTTTCTTTCTCTCTCTGTCTCTCTCCATTCTGTCTTTGTCTCTGTCTGTCTGTCTATGTCTCTCTCTCACATGTGGGAGCACATGTGAAGGTAAGAATTTGACATCAAGTGTCTTCCTCTATCATTGCTTTCCACATTACTTTTCAAGTGCATACAGTTCACCAATTTGTTAGATTTGCTGGCCAGTAAGATCCAGGGATCCTCCCATGTTCTTTCCCTGATGCCAGTGTTACAGATGCATGCTACCACACTCATTTTTTACATGGGTTCTGGGGGTCTCAACTGAGATCCTCATGTTTGCATAGTAACACTTTACCAGACTGACCTGTGGCTCCCAGACTTGTATTTTCTAATTTCACGTCTGCTTTTGCTCATCTTGTCTCCTGTTACTTTCATGGGCATTTGTGTTTGGTACCTCTGTTATTTCTGTACATGCTCTTTGAAACTGGATTCATGAGTAATTTTGGTCCTTGCTTTTTTTTTTTCCCCAGTCACCTATCCTTTCCAACTCTGGTGTCTGAGACATAGCCATGGCATCAGCTTTCTTCTCCTACAGTGTTTTCTGTTTTGTTTTGTTTTTTTTAACCATTGCCCCGGGAGTCTATTCAATCATAGGTCAAAATAAATAGGCCCAGGCTATAAAATAAATGTGTCATAGTATTTATTCCAAGCCAGAGTTTTAATAAAGAGAATTCTGTTCCCTTATTTGACCTCTGTTTACATCTTCTCCATTTTTCAACCCCACACAGTTTCTCTACAACAACCCACGGGCCATGGAGAACTATTCCTCACATGAATCTTTAAATGAGACGGAGGAGAAATGCTATGGGTTCAAAAAGTCTTGAAAAAATTCAATATTTATCCTAGGCAAGTCTTCCCAGGTAAGCTAGAATTCAAATGTGTTTGCTGTGGACGGGGCAATGTCAGTTAGAACTAATAAGTAGTCTTAGATATAATAAATAAAGTAGAATATATATATATATATAGTGTTTTTATATATACATAAAGTATCTATCTATCTATCTATCTATCTATTTATCTATCTACTTTAAGAAGATACTGTTTGAGGTCTCAAAAGTCCTTTAAGACATGAGACCACAACAACCATAACAACCATGCTGGATGGTTGGAGGAAATCTTTTGTAATGAGAAGGTAGTAGCTGCTGTCTGAGGGTCAAAAGCACTGTGACCAGGCTTTTATCAGGGACAGAGAGTATAGACTCCATCTTCCTTGCATGGACCAAAATTTTCAGACTGCCAGAAGAAAGCAGGATTCAGCAGAGGGCATGTTGCAGTCACCAAGAGTTCCAGGTACCATTCATCAACACCTCCATCAGTCCAGAATGAGGAGAGACCGCCAAAGACTAGCTAAGGGCTCAACTTGCAAGCAGGCCTTTGAAATGGTAACAATCTCAGGATTGCCACATTAGTGCTCTTCTTTCTGTAATGTTTAATTTGATTTGATTTAATTTAATTTAATTTGTGTGTGTCAGTGCCACAGCACTCATGCCAAAATTTGTTAGCTGCCAGACTAATCCAGTAACTTGATCTCCAGTTTTAGTGAGAGAACCTGCCTCAAAGCAACAAGGCAGAGAGCAACAGGATACCTGATGTTTCCTCTCGCTTCCACACATGCATTTGACACAGACACACACAGTTCATACACATATGAATATACATTTATGTGTGTGTGTATATCACATTTAAAAAGTAAACATAATTCTAAAGTTTTTTTTTAGAAGTTACAAATCAGCCATAAAATGAGAATGAAAATACCAAGCCGCTGAAATTTGTAGGGTACAGCCAAAGCAGTGCTTAGAGGGAAATAAATAGCTCTGAAAGCATTAGAAAAGAAGGCATTTCCAATCGTGAGCAGCACAGGAGGTTTTTCTAAATTACCAACAATAACGTAATATTACGGAGAGGCTTGTAATTTTCTTTCTGAAAAGTAATGCTACAAAGCCACTCTCTTACAACAACATAACCAAAACAAGCGGTGAAAATTGTAGGATATTTGACCACAGAGACATAAAGCAGTCAAGCAAGGTCAGTATTTCTTCATGATGACATATGTGCTATTGTCAACTACTGGTGTTAGTAATATGCCACAATGTCAGGGTGAATGCTGAACTGCCTGCTCCTTTTTCATTTATTGCACTGAATAGTTTTCTTTAAAATCATCTATTCCTCTTTCAACTGGACTTGTGTTTTGCCAGGGCTTGAACTCAACTCTGACTGATACGGTTTCTCCATAGAAAGTTTACATGCGTGTATCTGATGCTGGTGGCAGTGTCACCAGTATATAAAACTATCAATCTGTATTCCTCAAAAAAAAAAAAAAATCGACCATGCCAACTGCAACAGAACACTTTGATGAATGACCCTCAGACCTATAGACTCACATATTCTTGGCACAGCATAAAAAGTTTGAGTTCCTTAGAATAACTCATAAAATCAGTTTACAAGATGAAATTATTACCAAAAGAACTGGAAATATCTCTGATGCATCTCTTAAAACATTTTGTTTCTGCAGAGAACTGAGTGGGAAGGCAGTATGCTTTCAGTGAGAGATGGCTGACAGAAGGTTAAAAGTACTTTCAAATGCAGAAAGGAAATGTTCTTTCCCTGAAGGCAGGCTTGCCTGGAGACCCACATTCTGATCAGAAGTGTACTTCATAAAGAGGGAAACCAAGCAGAGAGCTCCATAAACTGCATAGTTAATCACATCAGACTAAAATCTTGTTCCAACTGTTCTTGTTATTGAAGACCATTGGATACAAAGCCTTGTACTCATTTCTGCTCTAAGGATGGCTCTGGTGGTGAGAAGAGAGCTGTTTCTGAGGACGTTCTTTCACCAGTAAAACCCAATGTTTCTTTTTTAAAACATTCCTGTGGACATCTTTTTCCATTATAGATAACGCCACAACTATAGATTGCTGCCAGTCTAGTTACTACTATTATTTAGCTCATCAATGAATTGATGGAACAGGTCCTTTGGTGGTTTAGTATGGTGGCTATCTGACTTTTAATAGTGTGAAATAGAATGGAGCTACAATCATTCTGAATAGTTGAAAACCATGTTTTTGTTAATATCCTTCAGCTTTATCTTCTGCTAAAAAATGTTTAGTGAAGACCTTTTGTATATCAGATGCATTTATGGAAAGGCATATTGTATATCAGATGCATTTATGGATGAATAAAATAATTGTTGTAAAAATAAATGATTGTATATCAGATGCATTTATGGATGAATAAAATAACCCATCTATTTAGTCTCTGAGGTGACAGATAGGACTAGGTTGAAAACTCTCCAGCTGACTTAGGGAAGAAAGATTGAGGATTTTGAGATGTGGCCATCAAGTGGCTGAAGTCCATTATTGCACATAAAGATGTAAATGAGCTTGTAAAAATCCCAAGTCAACCTTCTAGAATTTAGAAGACTGTGGTTTGAGTATTAAGAAGATCAACTGATAAAATGATTGATTTGCCAAAGTGACACTGGTAAATACACCATGTGCTTGTTTCTGCATAGGCCAGTCTTAACCAATGATCCATGAGAATATGTGAGTTTTCATTCTGACTGGCCACAAGGGAACTAAACTGACCTAGCCCAAATTACTACTTCCCTCTCCACCACGAGCCCCCTACTCCCCATGCGTTGAAGGTCCTGTAAGTTCTGCTCCATAAAAAGCCTGGTTCTATCTGCCTTTCTTTATATCCACAGCTAGCACCATCCCTTCCCATGATCAACTGCATCAACTCCTGCTTGGAGTCCCCATTTGTGGTTAACACTCAATTCTTTCTCCATCTTACCATCTGCATGGGTATCCGAAAACACGTAGGTGATTCCCTTAAGGTAGACAGAGCCATGATTTCTGTAGTCTTTTCTGGTCTAGCTCTTCTGACTTCAACCTTTCTTCTCATTACTCTGCCATGCTCACTCTTTTCCTGAGTCATTCCTTGTTCTTGTTCTTTGCTATCTTGGGACACTTCGCTTTCCTCCTCCATCTGCAACACTACAGGCATGCTATGTTCCCTCATCAATTATGCGGTGCATTAATTACTGCTTGACTTGTTTATAACTCTCTCAAGACCATAATGCTAATGGAAATCATCGTTATCTCGGTCACTTTTGTATCCTCCACACCTTCTACAGCCTAAATTGATAAATATTTGTTGAATGAACAGATGAGAAAAACTATCAGATTATTATGTTTCTACTATATAGGGAAAGAGACATTTGTGGGTTGTTTGTTTTGAGACTTTTTTTATATGCTACAATGTAACAGGCAACATTGAGACAAAATTTTGTTACTCTCCAATCCTGACTACATTATTATGTGTTGAGCATTTTGGGTGAGCCTGGTGGTCCCCAGTGTGCTTTGTAAATATTGTCTTGCAACAGCCTTCATTTGTTCCTTCTTTTAAAAGACAAAACCCAAGTACAGAGTAGGTCTTCTAACCAGTGTTAGTATCAACTGGGTTCTCTGTTTCCACCCTCCCTCCTGCAGTCCCCAGGCTAATCTGTCATGGTCTCACATTCATCATCCATTCAGGATCACTGTGGTAGACAGCTCAATTTTTTGCAGAGGCCTTACTTCTGAGGAAATTGAGGCAGCAGGGAATGGAAAGAGAGAGAAAGAGATAGATAGATAGATAGATAGATAGATAGATAAAGAGATAGAGAGAGAGACGTTATACCAACACTCTGCTGATGGAGGCATGAACACCGAAGCCAGGAGGACAAATTTTCTCAATTCCTCAGCATCCCTTCTCAGCTATAAGGCATTCCCCCATGTGTTGGACATGTTCAAAGTTTTAGGAGCATTGCTCTTGGGAGTAAACACTCTCATACACATAATCCCTGAATTGTAATTTCTGGAGATCTACACATTACCAAAATAGTCATTTTAGAAAAAAAGGTAGACACTAGAGACTGGAGAGATGGCTCATCAGTTAAAAATACTTCTGCTCTTACAGAGTACCAACGTTCAGTTCCTAGAACGCATGTGGTTCTATTTGTAACTATTCGTAACTCCAATTCCAAGGGACTCTCTGGCCTCCTTAAATGCTAGGCGTAGGCATGGTACTTTGACATACAGGCAAGCAAGAAACACTCATACACATAAAATAAAAATACTTCTTTTAAAAATGTAGATATTGATTTCTTACTTTGGTGGGAGGACTCCGAAGAATGTCTTGTGTCTTTTAACCAAGACTTCTAACAATCCGGACTCCAGTAGCTGAGGAACCCCATTTTGGCAAACCACTCCTGGTACCTCTGGTGTGTGGTCCTTATCCTGCTGTAAGTGTCTGGAAGCTGTTTTCCTCCTAGACCTTGGCTCTCTAAGTAGGCAGCCACAGCATGACTCTAACCGGCTCAGTCCCACTGCTGAGATCCAGCCTGGCTAACACTCCTGGGTCAGCCCCAGGCAGGGCTCAGGGCTCAGAGTTTCTGAGACTGCATAGAGACAAAGGCTGTCTCCGTGGTCACATGGATCTGCTGAATAAAGCGGCAAGGGTCAAATTCTACGGGGCCAGGCTGAAGATGTATGAAAAATGTGAAGTGACAGGCCCAGTAGCAGAAGCTGCTGAACCATGTGAGGGGCATGTTCTAAGAGGGCTGGGGCAGTCGGGTTCAAAGTAGGGCAGTCGGGTTCAAAGTAGAGCCACAAAATACGGGGTGAGGAGT
Organism: Meriones unguiculatus; assembly: GCF_030254825.1. Lineage (NCBI taxonomy): Eukaryota > Metazoa > Chordata > Mammalia > Rodentia > Muridae > Meriones > Meriones unguiculatus. Next base: position 30,982,399 of record NC_083355.1, on the reverse strand, counting down.
CTTCATTTCATAGGAAGCACGTGGATGTGGGTGTGGGAAAGTGAGAGTAAGCGGCAGGCAGGCTCTTTGAGCCCCTCCTGTGTCCACGGTAGGTAGGACCTGGACCACCCACACGGTGGTCAGACTCAGACAGCTGCACACAGAACCTTTGCTCTGTTGACCCACCTCCCCAGCAGTTCAAGAATGGCAGGAAGGAATGCTGTCCTGACAGACACAGCCAGGGGCTTTGCTGGTCCCCATGGAAGATGATTCAAAAGGAGTCTACTGAGCAGCCTCGGGAATCAGCCCTGTCTGGTCTGGAAGGCTGTTGATCTGCCTGCATCCACTCTGCACCCTCCCCCAAATTGGCAAGTAGTTATTGAGGTTGTGTGAAGACCCTGAAAGCAAAGGGGAGGGAGCAGTTACAAATACTGTGGTGACAGAAGGCTTGTTGCTCTGTCATTTCTTCCCCTCCTGGGCCCCTCTGCCTGGTTGTCTGGCTTGAGAGAAAACAGCAAAACATGGAGATACTCGGGGTCATTGTCTTGGTGACAATCCTTTCTGGCCTCACACCAGAAACTTTCCTTATCCGTGCCTTGATGACTTGTCAACCATGTGATGACCTAAGGATGACTGAGCTACGTGGGTGTCTAGAATCTGTTAAGCTATCAAGATGCTTATTATATCTCCCAGAGAGGGCGGGGTGGTGCTGGGAAGAAAAGGCAGACTTCCTGGATTGTGTGTCTGGGCTTCTAAGTTGGCTCTGCGCAACTAGTCCTGAGACCCAAGCTTCTTTCATTTAGTCATCCAAGTGTCTGAATGTTCAGACTAGGTGATTGGTTAGTGTTGGCAGAAATAAAAGTGGATGGAGATGATGGATGGAAGGAGGAAAATGCACTTCAAAGCATAAACTCCCTTAATATCTCAGATCCTCACAGCTATTTACTTGAATGATCCTATTTGCCATGACCATGTACTGAGGAAAGGGAAGACTGTGGTAGTTTGAATGAGAAATGTCCCTTTGGAGAATTGGTCCTCAGTTGGTTAAGCTGTTTGGGGAAAATTCTGGAACCTTTCGTAGGTGGAGCTTTGCCGGAGGACACATAGCCACAGGGCAGGCCTTGAGTGTTTATGACCTTGTCCTGCTTTTACTTTCCTTTCCACCCTTAATGATTGCTGTTGGGAATGTGATCTCTCAGCTTCCTGACCCTGAAGCCAGGCCTAAGGCTTGCTGTCATCCTTCCCTATCAAGATGGACTCCTATCCCTCTGGACCTATACAGCTAAATGCATTCTTTCATCCACAAGTCACTCTTGGTCATGGTGCTTTAATATAACAACAGGAACATTATGGATAAAGAAAGTCCATTGGACTTCTGCATGCCCTTGCCTGTTGGTGAATGCCCAGTGACAAGCAGAACGAGGATACAAACATAAATAAGGGCCAAGGAGATAGACGCCTCCATTCCGAGGTGCTGGGCTTTGGGGGAATGAATCATGTTGCTTAGCTCTTGACTGAGGCTCAGTTTTTACTCCATGTTAAAGTTTATTTTCTCCTGAGCTGTGTGTTTGAGTGTGAAGCAAACTGTCAGAAGGTTTTAGGCCAAAGAAAAACTATTTGGCAAAAAAAAAAAAAAAAAAAAAAATTGTATGCTGCCTGGGATGGTGCTCGAATTCATGGGTGTGGTCAAGAAGCTACTGATGGTTGGGAGGCAGAAGAAAAGCATCGATGCTTTGTTGGTGTCCTACAGGACAGATACTTCGAAACTTGCATCTTGCAAAGTCAAGTTGTCGGAAGGGCCACACAAGCCTTATTCCTGCCTTATTAGAGTTTTACAAATAAATTGGCAAATGCATTGCTTGCTAGAGAAGATGCAGCTTAGGACAGCCTCTTCTTTTGATGCTGCTTTCAAAAGACAGAGTGATCCTTTGTCTACAACTTGTAAAAAGAGGGGACAAGGATGCAGACAATGTTTATTTTCAAAGTTCATATAAAGAGAAACGTCTCAAGGGCAAACCTTCTTCATCTCACCTCCGACTCTGCCTCTTCTTTAGCTTTTCTTAATTCCTGAAAGTCAGAACTCCGTCTAATCGAAAAGTATTCAGTATGCTAGCAAGAGCGTCTTCAGAGATGTAGGCAGATGAAGCAACCTCCCCAGAAGGCAGCCTTCAGAAAATCAGCTGGTTTTTATACGCCGGGATGGCTGAGAATGAAAATGTGAAAATCCTAAGACCTGTAAAAACTTAAAACCCAGCAAATCCTTCCCTCCAGGGAGAGAGGAGAAGAAAGAGAATGTTCTGTATCACATAGCAAAAGGGTCCAGCTACTCATGAGGCTTCTGGGAGATGTTCTATGGAAGGCACTGTAAGTGCTAAGAGCATTTGTCCTGGGAATAAAGCCTCAGCACCTGCTGCTCTCCAGCTTGCCTTGGGCACCTGGCAGATGGAGTTGACTAAATGTTCAGCTACCTGGAAGCAAAGTGAACTGAGGAATCTCATTGTCACCAGTGACTGAATTGAAGAGTTGGAACAATGAACCCCTGGAGAGACAGACAGCCCAACAAATGTCTGCCAAAGAAGGACATGATTTTGCCAGCTTCCATCTGGCACATACAGTGGCAGCAGTCCTGGCCCCAGTCACACCTTGAGTTATGCCTTATACCTTGCAGCTTTGTATAGAAATACGTGTCTGTGCATGAGCATGTACAAGTGTGAACGTAGGGAGGACATAGTTCTTTTAAGCTTCATTTTTTTCAGCTTAGCAGATAGACATAATAAGCTTTGATATACAGACCAAAAATAAACAACCCTTCCCCCCAAACCAAAACCGTTCCCCCCTCATAAAAACCACTCAGGGCCAACGAGATGATGCAGTAAAAGGTTTAGCTATCCAAGCATAACGACCTGATTTCAATGCCCGGATTCTCCAGAACCCGTATAAAAAGCAGGATGCAAGATCTGCATTCACAATACTAACAATCCTACCGAGAGATGTGAGGCGGGGACAGAAGAACTGTCAAAGGCTCTGGGACCAGCTCTCACGGGGTAGACAGCACAGCAAAGCAAGAGACAACTGCCTCAACAAGGTGCAAAGCAAGAATTAACTCTCCGAGTTGTCTTTGGATAGTCACGTATTATGCATGTCCACGCGCACGTGCATGCACACCCACACACACACAATGTTAAAAAGCTCGAACAATATCACAACCCAAGCCCCTTATTTATCTGATTGAATACAGAAAATAAACAATTTCACACAGCAAGAAGCACTTTGGCCTTAGCAACCCAACGTTATCAAGTCTAAACTTCCACCGCCCCTGGTTTCCGTTTCCCTTCTTCTTCGGTGGTTGTCAAGGGCTGTCAGTTCCTTAAGAGCTCCTGGAGCTTGTCCAGGTCCCACAGCTGGTATGGGAGTGCCCACTAAAGGAGGGGAGCATGTTTTCACTATGCGCCTTTACATCAACAGAGAGAAGGGCTTGCGAGAGAGCTCAGCCAGTAAAGGACTTAGCACATAAGCATGGGGACATGAGCTTGACCCCAAGAAGATGTGTAAAAAGAAAAAGGCCAAGCATGATAGTGTGCACTTATAGTCCTAACCATGAGGACATGGATACAGACAGATCCCTGGGTCTCCTAGACAGACAGTCTAGACTATGGGGCATTACCCAGGCCATTAAGAAATCCTTTCTAAAAAAAAATGAAGTGAACAGATCTAGAAACTGACATCCAAGGTTGACCTCGGGCCTTCACATGAGCACACATGTACACACACACAAACGCACATGCACACACAGACAGACAGAGACAGAAACAGAGAGGGACACAGAGAGACAGATAATCACACAGACAGACAGACACAGACACACGCAAAGAGAGATACAGTTATTGGAGTCCTTTTGGTGCAGCCTGGTATTCATGTCTTTTGGTCTACAATTGTGCTATATGACTAAAGCTTTATCCGTCTCTGTCAGGAGCAGCTGCGCCATTATAACTGATTTAATTTAAACATGATTCCCCTCTATGGTTGAGCCCATATCACCTGCATTAAATGACCTCAAGGGGAAGGTTATGTATCTAGCTAAAATCACTAAACCTGAAAGGGGGAGGTGATGACTTTCCATGTAGACAACCTAGTTTCTTCCACTCCAGAGTGTAGTTGGTGTGATGATGTCCGTGACAAATGGTACCTATTGTTATAACTCTAGCACATTCTTTACAGGCTTTTGAAAATTGATCGCAAGTCCATTTTGCTAATAACCATTAACAGAATCCTCAAATCCTCAAATTCCTCTGCTGCCTAGACCAGATGGTGCTCTTGGTATAAGTAAACAGCATAGGCTAGAACTAACGAGATTTGTGAGGGAGGGTTCCCCCCAAAGGTGTGAAATGAAGACTTTGCCCAGATCCAGTTGATAAACTCCTACTTTCTTGAGCTCTATCAGAACTAGTCAGCTCTAATTAGATGCCATGTGTATGGTAGAGCTGTTGTGCTTATTGATATGGGAGTTAGAAAAGTCTATTTTCAAACCTTAACTTCATCCTCTCCTGTCCCTGTCCCTGTTGGTTGCTTTCTGATCTTCAAACTTTCATCTTTAGCACTGAGATATCAATATCATCTCATTGAAAACAAAAAAAAAATCATTTATGTAAAAAAAAACATGGAACTGCATTGTGCTTGCAGTATTAGCTTCTTTTTATTATCTAGATCGTGTAGTGATGGAGATGATGATAACACCTCTACAAATGGCCAGAGTTAATAGATAGCAGTAATTATATCTGCCACAGGCCAGAACAGTAGTTGCTTTTAATGGTACAGAGGATTGGTGGAATCCTGCCACTCTGGTCACGCTACAAGTATTAATTTTTTCAGATGAAACCCATGGTTAGTGTTTCAAATTACTGGCTACTCCCTTCAAGGCCTGTCATGCTACAATGAATGGTTTGGTTTGGTCATTCAGCAAACTAATGATTAAACATTGGAATTTTGCTAAAACAAGTTACAAAGTAAAAGATATTGGGCCTCAGCCTACACCCAGAAATGGGTATTTCGAAAACTATACACTTGATCATTTTTTTCATGTTTTCTGGAATTTATTCTCCTTTCATGTAGAATATAAAGTCTAAGATTTCACCAATGCCTTGAGAGACAAACAAACAAATCGAGATCCAAACGATTGCACAGACTGAAGTGACCCAGGCAGTCGAGGGCAATTCTATGCAAAAGATATCTCTAGAAAAAACAAACTCCATAAATCAAACAAAATAAAATAAAACAAACCAAACAAAACACAAAAAGCCTTTGGTACCTTCCAATGGCAAATAAAAAATATTTAGGTGGCTAAATTCACACAATATGAAAATGCAAATGTTGGATTAGCTTTATAAAACGGAAAAAAAAGCTAAAATACACTTCATCATTTTGTGAATTTGACTAGACCTTAATACAAGCCCCCAACTGCCTATAGTTATTAAATTCCTCAATCCCTTGGGTTTTCATAATCAGCACATAAAGAAACATTTCCTTTTAAAGTATCTTTCTTTAAAGGAGTAAAGTGTATCCCGACACAATGAGCACCATTCTGATACAAATTGCCGAGTAGAGAGACATGTGACGAAAAATAACACACAAGTTATTCCTGTTGGACCAAGTCAAGGCTTAAGAACCTGTTGTTTTCCTGTAATAAAGGAAGCTGAGTGGCACATTGATGGGAGGACTGAAGTCAACAATGTTCTCCTATCTCCCTTCAGGAGGGAGGCCCACTGGGCAAACTCAAACACTGACGTATCTACTCGCTTTCCCTCTGTTGTAGCTACCCAAACTATCCCTCACCCACATTGTGCTGTGCTGTTCCAGGAAGCAGCTGCAGTCACGGGGACCTTGCTACTAAGAGTCTTCTGAAGAGACATCTTTCTTGAAGACTTCATCCACTGAAACTGATGGTTCATTCCAGTGACTGCCAGGGTCAATTAACAAAGTGAGGGCCAGCCTAAGAGACGGATGACAATGCTACAAACCGTACTTTGGATAAGAGGATCAAAATATACAGACTGTAGAACTCTATTGTAAAACATGACTCTATAAACATCCTAGCAGGTTCAAATATGCATTTACATACCAAAAAGGTATTCAAAAGGTATTTAATTTGTATCAGGGCAATACAAATTAAAATCAATCACAGTGAGGCCCCATTTTATAAGCCAGGTTGATGGTGCAGACCTGTAATCCCAGCTCTCTGGGAAGATGAGTCAGGCTTATAGTCAAAGCCTGGCTGGGCTAGAGTGAGCTGCAAAGCCTGACTAATTTAGGGAGACCATGTCTCAAAATAATAATAATAATAATAATAATAATAATAATAATAAATAATTGTAGTAGTAATACCAGGGCTGCAACAGTGTATTTATTGTACAGCCCAGGATAATAAATAAATAGATTTTCTTCACACTTGTTAGAATGAGTATTATAGAGTCTGGATGGCTCAGAGGTTAAAAGCACTGGCTGCCCTTGCAAAGGTTCTGAGTTCAGTTCCCAGCAACCACATGGTGGCTCACAACCATCTATAATGAGGTCTGGTGCCCTCTTCTGGCATGCATGTGTATATGCAGACAGAACACTATACATCATAAATAAATCTTAAAAAAAAAAGAATGAATATTATGAATAGGACAAGAGAATGTATATGCTGACAAGCGTGTGGAGAAAGAATTCTTCTACATGTAAGTTACTCAGACACTGTGAGAAATAACATGCAGTTTACTCCCCAAATTGAAAACATAACTATCATTGAAATCTCACATCTAATGTGTATCCACAGGAAATGAAATCGGTACCTCAGACACAATCTGCATCCCCATGTTCATCAAAGCAAAGGACACAGTTGCCAAAACATGAAAACACTCTAACTACATGTTGATGGGTAAAATGGATATAAAATTCTGGGATGAGTGTAAAATGGAATATTACTCAGCAAAGGCAGCGCTTATCATTGCAACAGCCTGAATAAAATTGTTGGCCACTATGTGAAGTGAGAGATGCTTCTTATATAGTGAAGTGGTTCTCAACCTTCCTAATGCTGTGACCCCTTAATATAGCTCCTCATGTTGTTGTGACCCCCAGCCACAGAATTATTTTCATTGCTTTTTCATAACTGTAATTTTGCAACTCTTGTGCATTCTAATATAAATATCTGATATGCGCATGGTCCTAGGGGACCCCCAAGGGTTTGCACCCCACAGGTTGAGAACCTCTGATATAATGGCTTTCTGTGTCTTGAATCCAAAGTGTCAAAGTCATTTGTAAAGAGCAGAACACAGGTTGCCAGGAGGGGTAGATGTTGGTCAAAGGACAAACTCTTGAGTGATCAATGAGGAAGTTCTGGGAGTCTAATTACGAGGTCATAGGTGGTGATGGAGACTTTAATTCAGCTCTTTCTATAGCTTGGTTACTATGACAACTGTTTCAATAAACACAAGGATGCAGATATGTCAGAGGTACTGATTTCACTTTCTCTGGACATGCTTTAGATGTTATATATCAATGATAGTTCTGTTTTAAATCTGGGAGATAAACTGCATATCACAATATACATGTATATCAAGGCATTGTGTTTTAAGTCTTGAGTACATTTAATCTCTGACAATGGAATATTTAAAATTAAAAATTAAAAAAAAGAAAACATGATGTAAGACTTACAGAGGGGAAAATGCCATGTGTGTGAAACAGGGCAGGCATCTAGACTTTGTTACTTATGAAGCAGGATTCATTTCCTGATACTGGACACATACTTGATTGATATGTTTGAGTAACATGAATTGATGAAGAAATGGCTGTTCTCTGTAGAAACATCAGCGTCTTCTGAGAGTTCCCTCAAGCTGAGACATTGTTATTTCAACATCCTTTTTTTCACAGCACTGAGTGTTTAACCCAGAGCATTGTACATTCTAGTCAAGAGTCTACTACTGAGCTGTTTCCCAAGCCCTATCTTGTCCACATGTACAGGTTCTAGGATAAAGAGATAAGGTCAATTATCTTCCTAATCTCTATTTTTAGTGATACTTTCATTGTCTCCTGCAAAACTGTTTACTTACTGTTTATTTCAGGCTGTGTCCCCAACATTTATTGACCACTTTGTTTCATGTCCCTTAATTTTTTTTTCAAATAGGAAAAAAATAATGTTTCTTTGAACAGTTAGTGTTCATCCTCCTTATCCAATTTTATTCACATTTTATTGTTGATTTCAACACTTGTATGAATTCATATGGAGGATGATGATACTCTTCATGTATTTAATTATGAGGTGTTCCCTGAACACTGTGAAGTTTTCTTATCATTTTGCATCCTGGGGATGGGGAGTTGGAGAAGCAATATCTTTACTCTTGTGGGTTGGGTCCGGGAGACAATAATCAGTAAACAATTAATAACTCTATGGAGTGGTGATTGCTATACAAAAGGCAAGCGAAATAGCCAGAGCAAACTAGGGCTATGGTCTTTCTGTTTCTCCTGCTCAGCTCTCCAAAACATCACCATTACATCTAAGTCCCCTTCCTTAGCTGCTTTTCAATATCCAGCCCTAGGTCTGCTAATAGCAAGAAAATGAACCTCATCCTGATTGTGGCTGCAAGCATCTCGAGTTATAGCACTACTTCCCATGGTTTCAGCTACCTTCCCAAGTTCACTATGCCGTCATTCTTCAGGCCCTTCATATCATCCAAGTCCATGCTATCCAAGACACTTTTCTCTCCCGTGAAGTATCCTTTTTCCTGCCTAAGGCTAGCCCTGTTTGCTGATCTCTGTCATCTCTGTATCCTTTGCTGTGAGCCTCTGCTCAATCCTCTTTCTCCTAGTTTCCCTCTCTCTGGTTCTTAATTGGGTCAGTCCCATCAGCACTGAAGGTTTGCTCTGGAATAATTCTAGGGGAAAGTTTCTCACTTTTCATAAGCCCCTTGAAAAAGCCCAGCTTGAGTCTCCTCTTTAAATTCCCCAACTCTTAGCAGGAATGGTGAGTTCTATCTCTGAGGTCATTATGAGTGAATGTGAAAACGTTGCAGAGGCTTGGAGAAGTGAGTAAGCAACACTTCCAGAAGCTCTAGAAATGGACTTTGTTCCTTGGTACCTTGCCATTGTAATTAATCTTTATAAATATCACTGCAAGTTGGCAGTGACTTCTCAGAGGAGCAGTGCTGGAGAGACCAAGGTCTGCCATTCAGAGTAGACCTGACTACCATGAAGCACCATGAAGCACCTTGCTGCTCTCCATCTCCCTTTTGGAAATGTGTGAATAAGACTTTAACAACTGGTCATTCCCTGGCACTCTCCCACGGTCTTAGTTGGTTCCTCATGCTCTCGGGCAACCATGCATTTTGCTAGACTCGGAGAATCTCTGATCTCTGCAACTGCTGTTCAGAATGAACCACACTGTTGACTTGCAAGCTCCATGTTTAGCGATACACCCTGACACTTAGATATTTCTTCAGGGAGTATTAATTGTAGGGGGAAAGTGATGGCATTTTATTTAGGTTGTCTGGAAAGTCAGAGAAAGATTATAATTTATAGTTACTATGGTAGCTAATTATACCTTTAAGGATACACCAGTTGCTGTTCAGAAAAATAAGACTTTGATCATAGCTGAGACCCTTGTTGGGGAATCAAAGAAAATAAGAAAGTGTAATTTGCCAACTTAAAAATTTCCTTGGTTACTGAGACCAGATTTCTTTTTGAATAGAAAGCATTCTAGTTGATTTTTTTCATGATGTTAAAATTCATACAGATGCTATTAATGGGTGACATTGTGAGATATTTGAGTCCTGTATTTTCACCTCTCCTTGATATCTGCTACATGTTTTATGTCTCTCCTTTTTCATGGATGGGGAAGCAATGCATCCGATGCACGGTTCTAGTAAAAGGCTGGATGTAGGTTACACCGGAACAAGACAGATCTGGAAACATATGCTCTTAGATAGAATCACTGAGTTCAGGAGGAAGAGAGGGAGGTTGAGTAAGAATGAGAACCACATCTGGAAGTCCCTACCTGGGCCTCCTCACTTGCATTGAGTTTTGGAAGAGTTGACAAAAGAATGTATTTGTGTTTAATTCCCTATTTAAACCTTGAAAAAAAAAATCAACAAGTTTCAGAAAGACCTAGATCAAGAACACATTTTGTTTGTCTCCACAGTTTCCCACACTAGTGACAAAGCATTTAAAAATTCCCCTGATAAGGAAGTAAAGGGACAGAGGGGTTTTAATGGAAGGCATAAGATTGAGACTAGTGTGTTTGTGGCCGCAAACTGGGAATATTTCAGAGCTGGGCAGGTATAAATGACTAGTACTGTGTTGGTTAATTTTCATGTTTAACTTGGCATAACGTAGAGTCACCTTAATCGAAAGATTGCCCAAATCAGATTGGCATACAGCAATGTCTGTGAAGAACTGTACTGGTTGAAAGTTTATGTGGAGGGCGAGTCTGCAGTGGGCGAATATGTTTAAATACTTGACCCCCAATTGGTGGAACCATTTGGGAAAATATTAGAGGTGTGACCTTGTTGGAAAAAGTGTGTCACTGGGGGTGGTCTTTGAATTTTTAGAAGACTCACTTCATTCCCAGTGTGCCTATTTTTACCTCCTGTGTGTGGATCAAGATGTGAGCTTTCATCTGTTCCCACTGTGCTGATACCATGGCCTCTAGCCTTCTAAAACCGTAAGCCCAATTAAACACTTTCTTTTAGAATTTGCCTCCATCGTAGCAGTCTAATACTACAATAGGGCTATACCTTCCTTGCTGCATCTGATCCAGGGACCCTGATTTCCGGTGGGCTACAGTGTAAGAGGCATCAACCACACAATCCTGTCTGTATGGATGGAGATGCCTTTGTCCAACAACTTTCCCTCCATGGTGGCCTGAGATCATGAAATAAGGTCAATCCTTCTATCCCTAAGTTTCTTTCGTCAGTTATTTGGTGACAACAATGAGAAAAGTAACTAAGATAGAAAACTGACACCAAGAAGTTGGGTTGTGGCTATAATAAACCTGCTGATCATGTGTTTTCTAAGCCTTCAGAACTGGTCTGCAGAAAGATGTGGGAGAGTTTTGGAGGTGTGGGCCAAAAACGCCTTGGAATGTTGGGGGCAATACTCTGTGGGAGTTTGGATGACCAGAATATTGGATCCAAATATGGGCAGTAAAGATTACACTCATGAAGTATCATAGGGGAACAAGAACCCTCTTGGGGACTGAGCGACAGGTAATTCGTGTTATATTCTCGCGAAGAATTTGGCTGCATTCTCTTCGCATCCTGAACTTTTTGGGTAAGGCTGAGTTTGAACTAATGGACTAGTGGGTTTGTCAGGGAAAAATCTCAAGCACAATCCAGAGACTCAAGTGGATTTTACTAACTGCTTTAAACCAGATTTATAGCAAGAAATTAGAGTAACAAGCAGAGGACAAAGATATGAAGAAAAAAAATCCATTTTGGCTAGGAAAGGGAATGACTGCTTTCAAAGCCACGAACAGCAACAGCAACAGCATCAGCAACAAAGCAAAGTAGCTCCAAGGCCACTCCCATTGTCCTTAGGTCACTGTTTGCATCAATAGATGTATGGCATGTCCAAGAACGACATCGACATTCTCAGTGTCTTATCAGAGGAGTTTTCATGAGGCTCCTTTGCATCACGTCCTCCTTAAAATCCCAGCTGTGAGTACCCGCTTCCCCTCACTTCCACGTGCTCCAAATGCAATTCCCAATGCGGCCATGTTGAAAGGTGGGCTTCAGAGACAGATGATTAATGGTGGGAATTCGGAAAAAGATTAGTTAGCATATAAGTAGGTCCCGCTAAAAGAGTGACTTCTGTTTTTGATCCCTTCCCCTCTCCTTTGGTTTTATCCTCCTCTCTCTTTTTCTTTCCCTTTTGTAATACCTTCGAACATGAGATGATGGCACAAGATGCCAGATGTGGCCTGTGTGGCCCTGGACTTCCCACCCTCTAGAATCGTAAGAAAGAAATTTCTGTCCTTCACAAATTGTCTAGTCTTAATAACCTGTTGCAGCAGCACAGACAAAGACAGCATGCATCAGATATAGAACAAAATGTAAATTACTGGATGACATCACTCCAGGTTCTCAAACATCCAGTGCCAAACCAGCTGTTCAGCTCCACATAAATCCTCAGGATAGTCTAACTTCCAGCCCCCCCAAAAAGTGTCCAGGAATATTTGCTTAACTCCATTCTCATAGATGTTCCCTGGTTTTTGACCTTTTACTTTGCATTGTCTTCTCTGCTGAAATCATTCTAAACATTTACGAGCCTTGGCTGTGATTCAGTGGTTCAAAGTATGATTCTTTGCCAACTTGCCGGCTCACTCTGAACAAGTCTGCTCTTAGATATATTTAAGTTAGACTCAAAATTATGGGATATACTATAGGTTGGAGAAGGTTGGGTATCCCACAACTGTTTATAAGAATAAAAGATTTGTCTTCCGGTGGTGTTCTTGAGAGGTGATAGAACCTGTGAAAGACAAAGTCTAGAGCAGTAATTTCTCCCCTTCCTAGTTCTGCTATCTCTTAATACAGTTCCTCATGTTGTGGTGACCCCTAACCATAATTTTTTTTTTGCTACTTCCTAACTGTAACTTTTCAGCTGTTCCGAATTGTAATACAAACATCTGACACGCACATGGCCTTAGGCAACCCCTATGAAAGGGTGTTGCTCAATCCTAAAGGGGTCTTGCCTCACAGGTCGAGAACCAGTCTAGAGACACAGGTCTAGAGGGATATCTTTACATCATCAGGGGCATACTTTAGAAGCTGGCTCTTGTGAGACTCCTTCAAAGTGCTTGTGAAAGGCTTGGTACAAAAGGCGGGCTCAGCTTTAATGAATGGTGTTCAGCACCTAAAAAAAATGCCATGTGTTGTACTTAAAAGACCCTAGACACAGTCCTAAATAACTGTAGTTTTGCTGTCTGATAGATACTGATCTGGCTTTCCAGGAAGGCCTGGAGCCATTAAGCTACAGGAATGCTCGAAATATACCCCTTCTGGCACTTCCTGGGCACTGAGCAAATGGCAGCAGAATGCATATTTGGATGAATACTTAAAGCTGGTTTAAGTTACATGAGTTTAGCTTGTGTGAAACGCCATTCCCCATGCCAGGCAGAATTAACAGCTGTTTTCACTGGGAGCTGCTAATGCTTCCACATACCTCATATTTCAGTTTGCCCAGCAACATGTCATTTGCATGCCATTAAATTATTATTTATGTGTTAATTATTAAAACATCCCTTTAAATGGTGTTGGCTATATTCTTGAGCTGTGATTCTTCATGTTGTTGGTAACCCCCCTGCCATGTCCTTAAAAACCATTCCTCAACTTGTGAAGTCACCATGTGAAATGTGCTAGGTGCTCAGCCGATGCTGGCTAAGTTATTCTGAAACCCCCAGACTATCTTTTCTGGATGCAATGAGTCAAGGGCATCACGTCTGTGTTTAAAAGTGCTCAGGGATCAAAGAAGAGGCAACTATTTCTTGGTTGGTTGATACATCCCTTTCAAATCTCCTGTTGACAGTAACCACTCTAAATGGCCACATGGTATTTTATGTGCAGGTTTGTTTGTTAAAATAGGGTCTCACTACGTAACTGGCAGGTCTATAGATTTCAATATAGAAGAGTCTGGCCTCAAACTCACAGACATCCTCCTACCACAGCCTCCATAGTGCTGGGATAAAAGGTATGTACATCCACACCCAGGCAAGTGTTTAATTCAAAGCCAAACTCTCAAATATTCTTTTCAGGTTTTTAATACATGTATGTGTTTTCCTTGCATTGTATCTGTGTATCACATGCATTCCTGCTGCCCATGGAGGCCAGAAAATGTGCTGATATCTCCTGAAACTGGAGTTGTGCTATATATGGGCTGGGGATCAAATATGGGTCCTCTTCAAGAGCAGTCAATGTTCTTAACTACTGAGTCATCTTTTCAGTCCCCATCAGATGTTTTATTTTATTCTGGGTGTGTGTCTTCTCTCTCTCTCTCTCTCTCTCTCTCTCTCTCTCTATATATATATATATATATATATATATATATATATATATATATGTATATATGTATATACATACATACACAAGTGCATGTGAAGGCCAAGGACTGACTTTAGGTATCATTGCTAAGGTTCCATTTACCTGACTTTTTTGAGACAGTCTCTCTGGAACCTGTTTTTGCATACTGTGCTAGGCTGGCTGGTAAACCAGTGAGCCCTGACCATTTGCCTGTCTTGGCCTCCCTTTCTCTTGGATTACACACATGCTCCTGTCATTTTCACATATCAACATTTTTATGACATGGAATAAGATTTGAGAAGTTATTCTTTTTCTCCTTTCCAATGCAATCCACAGACTATGCATGAAAGGGGTGTTAGGTCCTATCGAGGGAGGGGAGGAGAGAGAAAGATGCATAGTTGGTTCATATGTACATTATTCACATGGTCTATTTTTTTGTTTTTGAGACAGGATTTCTCTGTGTAGCTTTGGCTGCCCTGGGCCCTCTTTATAGACAAGGCTTTCCTCCAACTCATAGCTATCTACCTGCCTTTGCCTCCCTGAGTGCTGGAATTACAGGCGTGAGCCACCTCTCTCGGCCCATTATTCTCATGGATTGTAAACTCTGAGTTGCTTAGATATAATAATTATCTATATTCACTTCCTGAAAGATGTCCACCCTTGCTGTCTCTGGGATGAGAAGGTCAGAATCTGAGACAGGTCAAGAGGCAAATTCAGGGGCTCTGTATCTCCCAGAAGTATGAGCTAGCTGCCTTTGTTCAAATTTATTTTCATTTCTTCTGTTCCCCTGGATGAAACCACTGAGCTTCATAGATCATGGGATCATGGGCAGTAAATGATACACATGGGCTCACATAGACTTTTCCCTGTGATGGGAGCAACACGCAGCCACATCCACAGGGGAAGATGTGAACATGAAAGTGAGGCTGGTCACACTAAGAACTTGAAAGAGCCTTCTATAGAGCTGAGTGCTTCCCTTAGTTCATGAGCGCTGGCGTCTCTTGTTTCCTTGACATAGTGTCTGTTTACATGAGCCACGTCTAGAGTAAGTGTTAACAGCCACTTGCACTTCAGCAACAAATATTCTGGTCTTCCTTGATTTTTTTTTTAAAGTAGAAATCAGAGCCCCAATTAAGGGCAATGGATGTAAAGTTGGGATGGGTGGATTGCTAATACAATCAAGGTAAAAGCTATACAAGTAACGTCAACAATTCCATCTTCTCACACTGTGTTAAAACCATTGTATATTTTATACAATGCCAAACACATATCAGTCATTTGATATTTTTGACTAATATATTCATTAGCCGATGGCCCTGTATGCTTTTCATAATTTGATTTGATTCTCCTTGAGCGTTATAAGATTGATACCATTTTTAAAAAGATGAAAAAAGTAAACCGAAAGCCTAGAATGTTAAACACTGAGGAAGTTAATAGCTAAACCACTCAAGCCCAGGTCTTCAAAGTTTCTTTCCATTACAGAACTGCTCGCTGTTAGAAGGAATCTAAATGTGGATCGAATGTTTGCTTAAAAGGGATGGAGATCAGAGAGCCAAGGAAAATGTGGCAAGAGACACATCACTGCGGGCTCAGAGATTTTACTCCTGGACCAGTAGGGCTGTTTCCTGGCGCCCTGTACATTTTCCAAGATGGCTGCTACTTTGAGAAGGGAAAGCACATTGTGTGCTGATGGCCCTGGCGGGAGAGAGGAGGTTTGGACACAACTAGGTGGAGCCAGGGTCAGGATTCAAACTCTGCTGCCGTAGAACTGGATGGAGTTTCACTGCCGCCAAGCTTTGGTAAGACAACCAAGAGCTCTACTCACAAGGGTGCCCATAAAATGCATCCAGAGCTCCATTCAAGAAAGTTTCAAGCCTAGCATTTTTCTGTTTACTTTTTTTTTTAAATTAAGGTTTAGCCTTTTTAAAAATATATTTCTTGGAGACAAACATATTTTGATCCAACTGACATCCCACTAGAACTCACCACACACAGTTTCCAGCTCTATCCCCAGGCCACAGTACAACTGTACCATGAAGGAAGATATTTTATTTATTTAATTTCTCCTTTAAAAAAAATCCTTCCATTTTAGTTTCTTTGGTAACTAGTTGTTTGGGGTTCTTGGGTCCTGACACTGTCCTTCTAGGCTCCCCAAATCAGTGTCCTCTTTGCTTTTGTCTGTGCAAACTTGTTTTTCCCCCTCCTAACAATGAGGTAAGCCCTACCTGACATGGGGCTATAAATACCCCCAGGCACCATCGGGAGTCTCTTTGACTTCTTCCTGGTCCAGATGTCATCACCATTCAGCCTACTATAGGCTATCCTAAGAAAAGAAGGACATTGGAAGATAATTGAGCATCAGGGAAGCATCTTCCATGAATATATGAATTAAGTGTCCAATAAGGATGGCGCTGGTCTTCATGTCCCTGTTCACCATCCTTAGCCAGGATCTAAGAAGCCAGTGCGACATTATCAGCAGTCAAAGAAAACCTAGCAAAAATTCCCATCATGCCTCAGTAATAATCCTCAGCACCCTACATTTAAGGATCTTCCTTCTATCTTCTTCTAGTGGACTGAGAACAAGTTTCTCCAGGAAAGTAGAGGGTGCTGTGGCCTATACTTCCAGAAGCCCTTCTTGGCCCCAGAAACTTGAGCATAGTTCATGGGAACACGGCACAGCTGCTGTCCCCACAAGGATGTCTTTCCTATCAAGGGGGTCTTTTCAGTTCATCCTGATGTCACAGCTCTGTAGGGCCAATAATGCCACACCAATCAAAGCTAATCACTCTTTCTCTTACTTTCCTCTTCTAAAGGTATTCTCTTGCAGCAGGATGGGACATGGAGACACACTCCAATCTGAGCCTGTACTTCCTAAATGTGTGCCACTGTATTTTCTCCAACTTGAAGAGCGAAGGCATCAATGCTTACTAGTTGGTAAGGGTGAAGTGAGATAGTGCCTTTCGGCATACACACCATCTCTGATAGCTCCTGGAGATTTGTGGTGTGATCAGGCGTCCTCTCGATGGACACTCTGCCTATGCGAGCCGTACAGAGTTTACTTAGTTCTTGGAACATGCCTAAGATGGACGCTAGAGAAGGGCCATAGGCCAGAGATGGCAGCTTTCAGGCATCATTTACCGGTGGGTCTCCCAGGCCAAGTACGGAGATACGTATTCTCATCACAGGCCCAGAATGCTACAGTGGTGTATACACCGTGCAATGTAAGCTAAGCCTGAGGGCCAAATCTGGCTTGCTGCTCTCTGTTTTTGTAAATAAAGTTATATTAGAATGCCTCCATGTTCATTCATCTATCTACCCTCTCACCCAGAGCAACTTCTTCACTATGATGGCCAAGACAACTAGATGTAAGAGAGTCCACATGACTCTCAAATTTTAAAACATGTATTATCTCGTTCACACACACACACACACAATTTAGAACCAGTATTTTATCTATGTATCTTATAGCTTTCTATATCTTATAGCTTTCTATAAGATACATATGTAGAAGATATAGGTAGATATGTCTTATAGCTATTGAGTGACTGAAAAATAAAAAGAAAGAAAACCCAAATACTGGCTCCAAACAGTCCAGCATTAATCCTAAGAATTCGTTAATCAAAAAATATCAATCATTTTAAAAAAGAAGAAAAAACTGGGATCAGACAAAAAAAAAAATTCAGTGATTCTAGTTTCTATTATGCTCCACTTCTTGTTCATGCTGTCTTAGATTGGAAGTTCTCGACTCCTATAATTCAACTTCCATGTTTGTAAAGTTGGGAGTCCTAAGCCCCATTTTCCTGCATTCCTCACAGGAAGAAAACTGAAATCATAAGTGGACAAGCACCATGCCTGTCTTGTGACTGGCACACACCAGTTCATTCAAATTAGACGTGAGGATGACAAGAAACCCTTTGCATTTGAATTCTGTCACAGAGGAGTCTACAGAGTCACACATTTAATGGGTAGCTGTCATGGAAGGCTTCAAGGTGCATTCTACACAAAGAGGGACAAGCTAGTTTGTGTTCAAACAAACCAGACAGCTAGTCTACAGTTGGAGCCATGAGCCAAATAGTTCAGACACCATTGAAGCTGACTGTCTCCAGGCTAGGCTGTTTGGCCTGCTGCTGGAGTCTGGCCACAGAAAGCCCTCACTGTCTGCTATCCAGAGCCTCACAAGAGCCAGCCAGCATTTGTCTGATCCTCCTTTGAAGCCACTACTTCGATAAGGAATGTAGAGAGAAAGAAAGGAAGGGGGGATCACCATGCACAAAAATAGTTTCTTTGGTAATGTCTACACACCAGCATGCCTCTTGCTTCTATTCTCTTCTAGGCTGGGGCTGGAAAAGGGTGGGGCTGGGGCAAGGGTGGGGCTAACGGGAGAGTGCAGGGAAGAGGGAAGGGAGGAGTCTATCTTAATGTTTACCTTGGGGGATGTCTGGCCTCTTCTCCACACAGATCTCATTTTATGGTGTGTGGAGTTTTATGAACCAATTTTACCATGGGAGAGGAGACGAGAAGGCTGATGTGTGAGCTGAAGTTTCAAAGCCATAAATTCAAAGGGAAATTATTCCAGAATTATAAGCCCTGCTTACTGGTGTCCAAGGGTAATAGCCACTGTCCAGTGGCAGGGCCTGGGCTTCCAAAGGTATTTCAGGGGCCATTTGTAGGACAAACACCCTTTCATTTCATTTGGATGGGTAAATATTTTTTAAATGGGGGTCTCCTGAATATGTTGGGATCCAGCCAATGTCCCCAAACTTCTGGGAGCCCTGAACACCTAGGTACTCTTTCTCCATGATAGTTCATTCAGTAATTCAGGAATCTAAAAACCAGGCACCACAGACACACACACACACACACCACACCACAGATTTACACTTCATCTTCATGAAATACAACTCACCCCACTGTTTGGTGTAAGCTTAGACCCGAGGTGATTTCTAAAAGGCTTTTGATTAGGATGTATTGGATAGGATAAAATAAAACCAACTTCAAAAGTTCCCATAGGACAGAAAGCAGGACAAACACACACACACACACACACACACACACACACACACACACACCATGTGAATGTTTTTGCCCAGAACTGAAGAAAAAAACAGAGTAAAAAAAAAAAAAAACCAACCAAACAAACAAAAAAAAAGGTTGTGTGGGACAGAACTGAGCCAGCCAGTGACCAGTGACACAGGGAACAATTTTCATTTTTGCAAACACTTGGAAAGAGAAATGTGTAAGACCTTTGAGGATGCTGATGAAGAACTGGAAAGTCAGTCCAAATGCCCTTCCTTCCCAGTACCCTTCCTGCTCCTCCCCCCAAGCCCCAGAATACCTGCTGCCCGAGACTGTGTACCGCTGGCTTTTCCAGGGTCCCTTCTTGTAGGCATCTGATGTCCGCTGAGTTTTCAACAGGACTGCTACTAATTTCTCTAAGCATAACATTCCTTAAGCTTCTCTTTTGACATGCATCATCACAGGTGGTCTCCAAAGCTGGGTGAAGCCCTGTGCCTTCATGCCTTGCTGGCCAATGTTGGACAAGGCTGGGCGGCCCTCATTCAAAATGAATAGCCGGCCTGCTGATAACTGAGATAGTAAAAAGACCCTCTGGCTGGTGTTATACTAGCCTGAGGCCTGCCGTGGGGAGCTTTTGCCAGAACCCTCCCATTAACCGAATTCTCGGTCTTCGATTTTGTGTGCGAGTGTGTATGTGCGCGTGCGGGTACAAGCTGTGAGGAACATTTGGCTATTTGGAGGTGTTGGTTTCTGCAGGCTAAAAGTAATTTCTTTAAAAGTTTTACTATCCATGTCTACAAATTCATGCATTTTTCATCCAAAGCCCAGTGAAGTGCTCTTCGGCATGCTGGTGTTTAAGTTACAGGTTGGAAGACATTCAAAGAGCTTGAAATTCAAGCTGATGAGATGGATGAGAAGCCAGGGAATGTCAGCGGCCACTGGCAGTCATTCAAAATCGGATGTTCTTCTCTTTGGTAGGTGCCAGGGCCCTTTAAAAAATAGAGGGATTGGGAGGGGAGGAGGGAGGGAACTACAGGGGGGATACAAAGTAAATAAAGTGTAATTAATAAATTTTTTTAAAAGACTAAAGATAAAAAAAATGAAATAGAAAAAAAAAAGTTCTGCTACCACAAGACCAGAATGGAAAACAGGAAGTAAAAGTGAGAGATGGACACTGTCCTGGGTATTTGTGAGGTTCTGTAGCAAATTTCTTGGCTGAAGTGAATGTACAGAGAGCCATGTGTAGACCCATCCTGGCAGAGTGTTTTGAAACAGTGATTACTGTAATGGCTCCTTTTTCTCTCTTTTTCTTCTTCTTTTGATGCTCTGGTGTTTGGGATATTGGTCCTGGAGAGAGCTTCACCAGGGATCAGCTAAGTCCTAGAGAGTAAACACGCAAACCCTTGGGAACATGCCTTTCATATGCCAACCACCTAACCCAGAGTTTACACTCCGAGCCAACTACTCTGGGGAACTCTCAGTCGTCAAACCAATAGGTCTTTTATACTAAATCATCCCAGGACTAAAAACTAGGCAACTGGGACCAACTGTATAACCCAGAGCCCACTGAAATGATCCAAGTTCTCCAGTCTTCAGTCCACTTCCTGTACCTACTCTGTAATGCCCACTGTTTCCCATAGAAACTTCACTAAGGGGTCCAGGCCATGCTCCGACTCCAGTGTCTTAGTTACCGCTGATGAGGCACCATGACAAAAAGCAACTAGGGGGAGGAAAGGTTCATACCCTGAATCATAGTGTGCTGATGGATGGAAGGAAGGTAGGAACTCAAACTGGGTAGGATCCTGGAGGCAGGACCTGGAATAGAGGTCATGGAGAAGTGCTGCTTACTGGTTTGCTCTTCATGGCTTGCTCAGCCTGCTTTCTTATGGAGCCCGGAACCATGAACTCAGAAGTGGCAGCATCTCTAGGGATCAGCAACTATAGACTTTTGTGACCTCATGTCTGTAGGCATGTCTTACTCTCTTTGATTTAAATAATCCTTGGTATATTATAAGAACACTTTTGTGCAGTGTGAATTTAATTAAATAAAAGTCACGTAAGAATGTGCGAGGGGGGCATGAGGTTATACATTGTAAGAAATCATCTACGAAGCAAAAAAAAAATTAAGCATGTAAATAGTTGAGCAAACAGAAGGTGCCTCTTGGTGCTGGGGTGTATTTGGAGAAGGAGTAAAGAGAGCTGGGAAGGAAGGTGAGGGGTCTTTGTATGTGGTGGCACATGCTTGTAATTCTAGAAAGATGTAGTTGGTGCTGCAGAAAGACCGAGAGTTCGAGGTTAGTTTGAACTACATAGTGAGAGCCTATCAAAAGAAAGAAAGGAAGGGCTAGAGGGAGTGAGGGTTGGGAAAAGGATAGATTTTCTGCTATTGGCATTAAGAGCCTTTCCACTTCAAGCAATTGACCTTTGAAGAGGGACCAATTAAAAGAAGAGGAGACAGAAAAGAAAAAGAATAGCCAATAGTAAAGAAGGAATAAAAGAAGTAAGAGAAGTAAAGTATGGGAACATCACTCAATTCTTCACTCTCAAGCAGTCCTCTGCCTTGTGGTACATGGTGAGCACACATGACGGGCAGGGCTACACTGCCTGGGCCATTTCCCCTGAGCTTTCTGCTAAGGGTAGTAGTCTGTTCCCAGGTACTTCCATGTCCACAGATAGGCTCCCTGGCCACAGGAAAATGCTTCTGGCATTGAGCTCAGTATGAGATGCCTGTCGCTCCAACATACCCGTTCCTGCTGGCTTCCCTGATTCTGTAAGGAAGTAGATTGTCCAACAGAGGAAAAGAATTGGTGCACTCAGGTGGGTGTGGTCTCTGTTTTCTTTGCCGCTGTGGTTTTGTTTTTCTAAGGATTCAAAGGAGGCCAACCCAGAGATGATTTCATCGGGTACCTGCTTTTCTGTCCCTTCTGGACCTGTTGCCACAGGGACATTTGCGGAAGGTTCAGTGGACAAGCCTAGGAAATAATGAGGTTTTTTTTTTTTTTCCTAAGGAATCCGTCTACTTAACATGATTTTGGAAGCAAAAATACCTTCTTTAGAGAAATATGTTGAACTAGAGCTTTTCAGTAACAAAAATGGGCAAAGGCCTGTTTCCTCTAGTGCTGTGGGGAAGGGGTGGATTTTTTGTTGGGAGGAATGTAGCTATTGGTTTCTTTCTGTAATTCAGACTTTGTTTAAACTCTCAATCCTGTCCATGCCGTGGTAGAGTTTTAATCACAATTGACTATGGAAATCCTGTCCCCATCTCCTGCCATTCACAGAGATGGCCTATGGTTGCTGAGGCTGGCACACGGCCCCAACAGGGCTCATGTGACAGTTGTTGGCAATGTTCATCTCTTTGGTGTCACCCACCATGTTTCCTGCTGTGTCTTCACAGAGTACCCTCCTCTATTCCTTGCACCCCTTTGCTCTGTTCTCTGTGTCACTTCTGGGTCTCTGGGAAGTTTTTCAAGGGTTTCTAAGCCGTACTGAACATATTGGGAACCTGAAGATCTCTCAGCCTGCGTGCATCTTATTCGCTTCAAAAATCACTCAGGGTCAAACACAGGGACCCTCTCTAATGTTATACACTCACCTGAGATCCCTCTCTCTTGCTCATGTCTGTGGGCTAAGAAGTCCAGCACAGACCTCCTCTCATCCCAGGTATGAAAAGTGTCCTTGAACTTGTCACTTCTTCCCACAATGCTCTTTCTGAGGACTCTGCTGGTCTGAGGAACAGAAAAGCATGCTTTCAACCCCTCACATACAGAACTGGCTCTCAACATGCATGAGTCCTTCTATTTTTCTCTTGCTATTGATATTTTTGGAAACTCAAAAGTCAAATGTGAAGAAAGGTAAGGAAAAGAAAGGAAAAAAAAACAATGGAATTAAAAAACAACAACAACAAACAAACAAAGGAAAGCAAAGCAAAGCAAAGCCAAGAGAGGGGTGTGAATTTGCTGAACAGGGCAGGAAATAGTTAAAGATAGACCTATTTGACCTAACTCTTCATTTTTAAGAATGCAGGTGATTTTAACTAGAAAGTAGAGGTCTGGTGTTCATGGATGTTAGTTTGGCAAATGACACAGAGGTACACACACACACACACACACACGCACACACACAATGAGGTTTGTTTATAGACAGGAAACTTTAGAAAGAATCTAATTTCAGTGAGTAGTCTCTACCTTTGGAGAAGAGGCAAAGAGTGCCAGTGGCGAATGAATGATTCAGAAGTCTTTGAATAATACTGTAAAACAGAATGCTGGGGCCTGGGGGATGTGTCAGTGTTTGCTGCACAAGCATGAAGGCGTGAGTTCTTATCTCCAGCATCCATACAAGAAGCCAGGTGTGACAATGGGCACAGTCATCGTGCTGAGTAGGCAGAGGCAGGAGGATCTCTGGGGCTCAGCTACTTAGCCAGTTTGATTGGTGAGTCCTACATTCGGTGAGAGACTGTCTCAAAAATTAAGGTGGAAAGCGACTGCACACACACACACACACACACACACACACACACACACGCCTGGGGGCGGAGGTTGCTCATTCTCTTCCCTTCTGGGATTCAGAATGGAGCACCCAGGAAGCCTTATGAGATGCTTCCTTCTCTCTAGTCATGAAAAGTTAAGAACGTTTTCTTATTTCACTGTTGATTCAGGGAACATTCACATGAAACTCCAGGGATGATTCTGCTGTCAGTGTTAGACATGTCAGTCCTCAATGCAAGCAAACGCTGCTGCAGATGTGAACAAAGCTTGTACCTACCTTGAGCCTCTATCCTTACCTTCCCCCTCCTCAACTCTCTTACACACACCTCCACACACTCATGCCCACACATCCCCACCCACCACATGCACCCATCCAGATACACAGAGTCCACCCTGCTCCACGTGCCAAACTAAACAAACAGGTCAGTTTCTCAAGCTGTTCTCCAGCCAACTGACCATACAGTAAACCTCCTCTATGAGAGTAAAAGCTTATTTTCCCCCACAACCGTTGAGACACTTTCAAAGCAAGATCTATGGACAAGATCGGCACATTGGCTGAAGACATTAAATGAGATGACCTCTGAGGTTGCTCTCCTACTCTCTCCATCACTCCTACAAACGAAAGTATCATTCTAGGAGAATATCTTAAGCATCACAGATGTATTAAGTTTCCTAACAGATTTTTCTATTTTAACCAGATCTATTCAAGAGGCAGTGTAGCCATCGGTCACACTTTCTTCCGCAACCCTGAAATATTTGGGGTGGGGGAACACTCGGCTTCCACCTATTTCTCTCCCTTGATTCACCATAAAAAGACACTTAGTGCCATTGCTTAGGGCCCTCAAGAATTAGAAATATACAGAAACAAACAACCCATTTAAACCTACATCCAATTCTACCTTCAATTGTAGAGACTATTCCCTGAAATTAGATTCTTTAAAAGGTTTTTTTTTTTTTTTTATCTTCAAACGCAATCTCAATGTGTGTGTATGGGCCTCTGTGTCATTGGTCAAACTAACATCCACAAGCACCAGACCTCTACTTTCTAGATAAAAATACCTGCAATTTTTTTTTAAAGTAGAATAGAATAGGGTAGGGTCCTTCTTTTGGCTTGAGGCCTTTACTGCCTGTTTTATTGAACAGATACTTCAGATCTCTCACTCACAAAGCCTTCACCATTGCTTTCCTAGTCCAGGAACCCAAAAGTAAATCAGTGTCTTGACCCAACACAGTGGATGAGTATGGCCAGTCCCAAATTTCTGAATAAATTAAATAATGTCACACGCCGTCGTTGCGCCTGGCTCCGGCCACCGTTTCTCTAGATTAGTTTGTGTTCTCTCAGGACCCTCCGTGCTCGTTCCTTCCCTCTGCAGTACCATTTCGTACTGTGTTCACATCGCACGCTGCATTCACTCTCACGTGGGTCAATCGAGAACCCGGGCTGCTTCCAGCTTTGTGGCATAAGAATTGAACAGCTAAGAATTAATCCATCCTCTCTCTCTCTTGGTTGCACAAACACATGTCTGTGGTTTTATCCCCAAGAACGGAATAGCTAGGTCATAGAGCATTTTCACATTCGTTTAAGGGATATCACCAAGGAGTTTTCAAAGGAGAAGAAGCTGTCTGCATGGCCACCAGAGACATTTGAAATTTCGGTCTGCTCTGCTGCATCAGGATATGGGGTTGGCCATTTTCTTCATTGGAACCAACCTGGCAGCCCATTCCTGTTTGTTTGTGTGTTTGCTTGTTTGTTTTCTTTATGGATTATGTTGTTAGTGACCTTTTCACAAGTGTTTATCCACTGCATGAATGTCTTGTTTCTGAACATCTTTTTATTTATCTTTTTATCTTTTTTGTTTTTGTTTTTATTGGCAAAAATTACTTATAACTTCTAGATTCGTGACTTTTATCAAAAGGTTGAGTTATAAATATTTTCCTGCCAGTCCATTTTTATATTCAGTTTGGTTTGGTTTGTGTTTTAATTTTTATTTTTTTGAAATGTTTTCACTTTTAAGCCAGTTTTAGTTCGCAGAAAAAAATGAATGAAAAAGTACCAGGATTCCTATATACCCCCTTCCCTCACTGTCTATACAGGGCAATACATTTGCTGCAAACAAAAAATCGGTTCTGATCAGTCTGCCACAGAGTCTATAGGTGACATGAAGACTCACTTTCTTAGTATATTTTATGCATCATATCACATACAAAATAAGAGGACCCCCTCCACAGATGGCATACAGAGTGGCTTCATGGTACTAAAATCCTGTGCTGTGCTTCCCCGTGCCTCCTTTCCTCCTGCCCTTGGTAGAACCCGATGGTCCTTCACTGTCTCCAAAGGTTTGCCACTCCCAGAATGCCATTTGTTTGGAATCAGCCAGTGAGTGAGCGTTGCAGCCTGGCCTCTTTCAGCTAGAATTATGCTTTCCAATTTCTCCATGACTCTCTATGGCTTAATGGAACATTTCTTTGTAAATAGCATAGAATCTTCCGGATTTATCAACGTTTCTCCATGTACTTCCTGCAAGGTATCTTAGTTGCTTCAAAACTTCAGAAATTTTTAAATAAAAATTTTGTAACTATTTGACAACGTTTTGAATGTGCCCATTTAGAACTCATTTCTATATACCAAGACGGGTGGGTACTGAACAGTGTGGTTTGTTTTTTTATAAAGTGTCTGTCTAAACTCTGTCCTAAAGTGGCTATCACATTTCACACTTCCACCAGCAATGACTCCATTTTTCTTTGTGTTCCAGGCAGTATTCAATGTGCACAAACATATTTAATTTGGGGCTGGTGTGATGGGTCAGCAGGTAAAGGTGCTTGCCACCAAGCCTGAATTTGAACCTGGAAACCCACATGGTAGAAAAGACTCTTCTCACCTTCACATGTATGCTGTGGCATGTGCACACACAGATACATGAATACGATTTCAAAAATCACAATAGCCAGAAATAATTGACTTCACTGAGGTCCATATTACCATGCTGTGTTTTGTTTCCTTTCTTCATGGCTAGTTCTTTTGAAGACAAAGTCTTTTGACATCGAGGCTTCTGATTCCTCCTCTAATTTGGGGAGCAGCGCTATCCTGCCAGGTAAGGGTCCAGTCTCATTTTCCTTTGTGTGATGTGTTTGCCGCCTTCAGGAAAGCACAGTGTGGCCATAAGCCAACATTCTGGACTATATAGAACAAGAGCAAATCCTGTAAATGGTTTGCATCACGGATGATCTTGCAAGTAAAAAGGCACAGATCTGTGAGATGAACCCATGGTCCATCTCTCTGCTCTATTACACCTTAGGTAACCGTTGTGGACAGCTATTTAGAGCAGCTTCAATCATTATGTGACAAGAGATAATAGCCAAAGGTATCATGAAGTCATTGACCCAGTGATTTTGATGTCATCCTCTAGAGTGATAAGCAACAATTGTCTAGATGTCCTTTGGTGGAGGGCCTTTCGGTCACAATCGGTCAGACATTTGGTAATTGTTGATGAAAGTATCCTTTTGAAGGAGGGACTCATATTCACATCGATTTCAAACTTTTTTTTTCTCTTAATGTGTCATAGATAACAGTGTAAATTAGAAAATTCAGATTTATATTTCTCTTTAATTGTCACAAAAATTCCTCTGTGAATGTACCACACATTATTTACCCCACATCTTATTTATTTTATACTTACATTATTGCCATATTGTTATATAAATAGTACTATAATCACTTGTGTGGCTACTTTCTTGCAAGAGCTTAAGGCCTATTGGTATTTTTAAACTAGAATTGCCTCAGTAGAAGAATCTGGAATTTAATCTCGTTAATCTGAAATTTTAACAGATTAAATTCCAGAAATGTCATTACAATGTGGATTTCCACAAATTATATGTTGGAAATTTACATCCTTTACATAAATAACAAGATATGTATTTTTAATTTACATTAATTATAGACAACACAATTGTGTTTACCTAAACATAAGGCTTAAAAAGGTTAGCACGGTATTTTCATATTTCTACCACCCATTTGTCTGTGTGAATTACATATTCATAACTTTTGCCCTCTCCCCAGCTGTGCTGTTTATCTTTAGAATTGCATCAATTAGTACGATGAGTTACCATCACACTTATTTTAAAGGATGTCTAAGCCCTAACTGAATCACTGAATCAGCAGAATTACTTCTTCCCTTCCTTCCTTCCTTCCTTCCTTCCTTCCTTCCTTCCTTCCTTCCTTCCATCCTTTCTCTCTCTCTCTCTTTCTTTCTTTCTTTCTTTCTTTCTTTTTTTCTTATGAGTCCTTTATTAGTGGGTTTAAACCACATGTTTGGGTTGGTAAATCTGAGCAGAATCTATTGAGGTTCATTATATGCTCCATAAATATTTTCTTCTTTTAGCTTAGCTTGTGGAGACTTTTACTATACAGAAATTTTATGATCTTATGTACAAACAAGTCCATCTATCATTATGTTTCATAGCTTGGTGGTACTCTTGGAACAGTATCTTTGATCACAGGGTTTTTAATAATAGTTTCCAATCTTCTGTCTTTTCTAGTTCTCTTTTAAGGTCT
Source organism: Meriones unguiculatus (assembly GCF_030254825.1). NCBI lineage: Eukaryota > Metazoa > Chordata > Mammalia > Rodentia > Muridae > Meriones > Meriones unguiculatus. The sequence goes on along the minus strand of NC_083355.1, from coordinate 30,954,326 downwards.
TGATCTTTTAGTAACATTTAACAGTTATTTGTTGAGGGATTAATATGTGCCAGGCACTGCAAAACAGCAAAGAACTACCTAAAATTCTTTGCTTCTCATAAGCCTAGACTTAGCTGGGAAGATGGGCCATAATCCCTTAAACACATGCGTCTCTAGGGATGAGTTAAAAGAGGACAGCCAGAAGATCAGCCTGCGAGTGGGTTTCACAGCTGGGACAACCAGGACAGGCATCTCTGCGAAAGCGACATTTGAAGAACCCTGGAAGGTAACACAAGCCAAGCGTATATGATATTAGAATTGCGGAGCCCTCGTGTGAGTGACAGCAAGTTTCCAATGCTTGGAGTAACCGTGAATCACTAACGAGACAGTGGCCTGATGTTTGAAAAGCAGAACAAAGAACAAATTAATGACTGGTCCAGAGAAGCTAGCTATTGATTACTTCTTTTGGCTTTTATGGTGATGCATTAGGAAGTTATAAGTAGAATGTTAATCTAAAGTGAATCACTGGGGGGGTGGGTGGGAAGGATAGACTAGCTTTTTAAAACAATGTTGTTAAAACTTTACAGTAATATGGAAGCCATATGTTGGTGGTGAGAGTATTTTCAATTGCTCTCTGAAGGGACTGGCATCAGATCAAGACACCCCAATACCAAGTTCTCAGCACAATGGAGATTTATTTGCCCAGGGACACAAAGGACAAGAAATAAGAGGCAACAACAAGAGATAAGAGCAAGGGGGAAGGGGAAATAAACAATAGAAAGAAAAAGTGGGGTATTTGTTTGGGGGACAAATGGGGAGGCAGAGAACTGCTTCTGGATAGAGAGGAAATAGACACGGCCCATAGACGAATGTCAGCTTATAGAGATAAAATGAGAAACCCTGTGGGGCTTTTGATTGCTGAACTTTAATACTATGATAACTGGATCTTGGTTGTCAGCCTCAGGAGGAGAAAGTGGCCAAAGAAAGGAATGGAGCCTGGTGGCTAGCTTTAGAAATGTATTGTAATGATTTGGTGGAGAAAGGGTAGGTCTGCCAAAGCCATGCCATGTTCAGGCTGGCTAGAGCCCCTTAACTCTTCACCTCATACATGAAGGCAGGCTCTCTCACATGAGCTGGGAGCTGGTTATTCAGCTTGTCTAGCTAGCTTGTTTGTCTCTGCATCCTGAGTGCTAAGATTACAGGAGGCCAAAGGTGCCTGCCGGACCTGCACCAACATCGATGCTGGGAATTTGAACCCCTGCTTTCACATTTGCTGAGCTATCTCTCTAACCCTCTGATGTTCATTCTTAACTTAGTGAGTGGAGGCACTATTACTATAATATGGTATTGCTTGTAAAAAAACAATGTTTTGGGAATATGAACACGGGAATCTTGAACTCTTACATAAAATAGGGTAAAATGTAAACTCACTAGTCCAATGGGAAAAAGACACAATGACTGTAGGTTGAGTCAGAACCTTTAGATAAAAATGTAATTTTTCCATTTATAGGGTATGCATCAATCTTTTTTTCTGATTAAATGAAAACTGATGGTTTAAATATCAAAAGTCACTTCGTTAGTGGATTGTTTGCTGTTTGAAGAAAGCGGAACCAAAGATGACCCTAAAGCATCTTTTCATTAAAAAAAGAAATCTAAAGTATTCGAGAATAAAAATTCCAAGATAAATAGTTCAGTCTGTAAAGAGAACTGCCAATGACCAAGGAACAGCAATTTAAGGATTAAACATGATTATTACTTGGAACCAGTTTTGTTTGTTAAAGGTCATCCATCCAATGACGCTCCACAGGGCAACAACCATATTACACTAGACAAATGTGAATTCACTACCTCAATACACTTTATATGATTCATATTAAAAAAACAGAAGTTACTTAATTGGTAATATACATATTTATATGTTCATGCACACAAATATATACACAAATCTTTATGTATATAAATATATATATTATATTATATTATATATATATATATATATATTCATCTTTTTTCTTGTTTAAGTCATAGAGGACTATTGTTCTGGCCTAATTGACTAGTTCAACTAATTGTCTACTTGCATTTAGCTAGTGATGTGTAATATTTATTTTATGGTTCTTTTATGTCCTATAAAAATTGTATTTGGAAAGTTGTGTGTGTGTGTGTGTGTGTGTGTGTGTGTGTGTGTGTAGATGAATTGTTTGAGAGAAAATCAGGAGAAGAATGAAATCTTATTCACAGATCTCAAGCAGATCTGAGACCTCTTTTTGTCCTCTTGATTTGGTCCCACAGGAACCTAGAGAGATGTGCTAATCTTGGTACTTGTTATTTGTTGCTCATGAGTGGGCTGGATACCATGACCAGGACAGATGCTAGTGAGAGAGGAGATATTTAGGATGTTCTGATCTTATCGGGATCCACTCTCTAATGCTTTCTGCATCCCATCTGCTTCAAATTCTACTTTTATTGTATGTCATTTCTTCATCAGTTCTGTAATTTTTCACTCCCTCATTGTAGAATGGTGTTGGGCATACGTATTATAGAAGGCTAGTCTCAAAGAAGAATATCTGTTGTTACAAAATATTTCTCAATAAAAATGACTTCTTTTCGGAGGCTGGACACTATCATTAAAGGCAAATAGAACACAAAGGCTATAACCTCATGATTGGATTAATAAATTGATTTATCCATTCCTTAATGGGCTATCCAAAGATGGAAGTGTAGCTAGAGGAAGAAAGTCATGGGAAGCAGGACTTGGAAGGATACATTTTGCCATTGGTTCTTTTTGCCTTTTGCTGCGTTTTGGCCGCTATGGGGTGAGCGTAGTGAGCCTCCTCTACCACACACTTACACCACTCTAACACCCACCCCCTCACTTCACCTCCAGGGCAAAGTAGCCAGCCAGACTCATCCCGGAACTTCTGAAACCAGGTCCCCAAACCATTCCTCATTTGATTCCATTTGACTCAGACACTTGGTCACAGTGATTGACAGCTGACCAACATTTAGCACTAGGCTGAAAAAGAAAGCCTCTCTAATGACAAAGAACTGGATAAAACTGGAAAAGAAGGTCTTTCACCATGCTTTGGAAGATCCTTGCATACCAATGCTTGCCCTATTGCTTCCTTGCTTATACTTGCCTAGGCGTCGTCTCCAAGGAATATCCCACAGTCCCTCAAGTTCACTGTGCACATGTTTTGTTTTGTTTTTTTTCTTGCCCATTGTCTTCTGGTCTCTACCCTTAGTTATCTGTAAGGTTTTATTTTTCAAAGACTTTATCAAAGATATATTACATTCATTTATTGTGAGGAGCTTCACTTTAAATTGGTATCTTCCCCTCCCTGCCAAAATTGGCTACAGGAAGACTTAAAGTGCATACACGTGAGTCATTAATTTCTTTGTGTTTTCTAAGTTCTATCCTTGCATTATCTTAAACACATGAGGCTATGTGCTTCAAAGGAGGAAGTCTATCCTATCAGAGAACTCCCTTACCCGCTTCTATTTTACACGTTGGGGTATAAATACACTTGATTCGTGCTCATCCATCCCATGTAGTTCTTATAAGTGGGTCATTATTTGATCCTTGCAGCACACTCCTTCACCACGTTTAGCTACGGAGTTTCCAAATGTCCTTGCTTCCATCTCCTCATCCCCCCGCTCCTTTTGTAACTACCTCTTTCTATGGGGTAGCAACCAAACATTTCAAGGCAAATACAAAAACAAGAACAAATAGCACTGTATTTGATCTCATTCAAAGTAATCTGGAAATTCATGGTTTGGGCTGGCATAGCAGTTTGTCAGTGATGTTAAGGACTCAGTGTCCTTTTCTAGTCCAGGAATGCTAAAATATATCACTGTTTTGACCCCAACACAGTAGATGAATGTGGCCAGTCCCAACATTCTGAATAAATTAAATAATGTCACACGCCGTCGTTGCACCTGGCTCCGGCCACCATTTCTCTAGATTAGTTTGTGTTCTCTCAGGACCCTCCGTGCTCATTCCTTCCCTCTGCAGTACCATTTCGTACTGTGTTCACATCGCACGCTGCATTCACTCTCACGTGGGTCAGTCGAGAACCCGGGCTGCTTCCAGCTTTGTGGCATAAGAATTGAACAGCCAAGAATTAATCCATCCTCTCTCTCTCTTGGTTGCACAAACTCATGTCTGTGGTTTTATCCCCAAGAATGGAGTAGCTGAGTCATAGATCATTTTCACATTCAGTTAAGGGATGTCACCAAGGAGTTGTTAAAGAGAGAGAAGCTGTCTGCATGTCCACCAGTAGCATTTGAGGGCTCTGTCTGCTCTACCACCTCATCAGGATACCGGGCTGGCCATTTTCTTCATTGGAACCAACCTGGCAGCCCATTCCTGTTTGTTTGTTTGCTTGTTTGTGTGTTTTCTTCATGGATTATGATGTTAGTGGCCTTTTCACGAGTATTTATCCAATGTGTGAATGTCTTGTTTCTGACCATCTAATTTATTTTTTTAGCTTTCAATCATTTTTTTTTGTCTTTCACTTTTATTGGCAGGGATTATTTCTAACTTCTAGATTCATGATTTTTATCAAAAGTCTGTGTTATAAATACTTCTGCCAGTCTTTTTCTATTCATTTTTGGTTTTGGTTTGTTTATTAACTTTTATATTTTAAAAATGCTTTAAGTTTTAAGCCATTTTTAGTTCACAGAAAAATGAATGAAAAAGCACCAGGACTCCTGTATACCCCATTCTCTTACTGTCTGTAGCAGGGCAATATATTTGCTGCAAACAATAAATCTGTTCTGATCACTCTGCCACTGAGTTTATGGTTGTCATGAAGACTCACTTTCTTAGTATATTTTATGTATCATATCACATACGAAATAAGAGGGCCCCCTCCACAGACGGCATACAGAGTGGATTCATTGTACTAAAATCTTGTGCTGTGCCTCCTTTCCTCCTGCCCTTGGTAGAACCTGATGCTCCTTCACTGTCTCCAAAGGCTTGCCATTCCCAGAATGCCATTTGTCTGGAATCAGCCAGTGAGTGAGCATTGCAGCCTGGCCTCTTTCAGGCAGGGTTAGCTATCACACACTGTGTCTGATCAGCAGGGCAGCAGTGACCGCACAGCAACCAACAGACCAAACTCTGATCCCTAAAACACTAGCGACTGAGTCTCCTAGGTGAGAGGAAACCCCAAGGTGAGTGAAACAATTGTGTCTGAAAGCAGGTCATCTGACTAACTCAGAAATAATGGCACTAACAGATGTCATAACTCAAATGGACCTACCACACATCTAAAAAACTTTTCACCCAAACACAAAAGAATATAATATACTTTCTTAGCACGTTATGGAACCATCTCCAAAACTGACCATATAGTAGGTCACAAAGCAAGCCTCAACAGATACAAGAAGATTGAAATAACAGTATGTATCCTATCAGACCACCATGGACTAAAGCTGGACCTCAACAACAACAGAAATAGCAAAAAGCTTACGGACATGGAAACTGAACAACTCCCTACTCAATGACAACTGGGTCAGAGAAGAAATAAAGAAAGAATTGAGGACTTCCTAAAATCGGATCAAAATGAAGACATAACACACCCAAATTTGTGGGACACTCTGAAAGCAGTGCTAAGAGGAAAGTTCATAGCACTAGGTGCCTCCATAAAGAGTTTGGAGACATCTCAGATAAGCAACTTAATGGTACACCTGAAAGCTCCAGAGGTTAAAAACAAAGAAGCAGACACAACCAAGAGGAGTAGATGGATTGAAATAATCAAACTCAGGGCAGAAATCAATCAATTAGAAACAAAGAGAACAGTTCAAAGAATCAATAAAACCAAGAGCTAGTTCTTTGAGAAAAGCAAGAAGATACACAAACCCTTAACCAAACTAACTAAAAGGCAGAAAGACATTATACAAATCAACAAAATCAGAAATTAAAAGAGAGACATAACAACAGACACCGAGGAAATTCAAAGAATAATTAGGTTTTACTTCAAAAGCTTATATGCCACAAAATTTGAAAATCTAAATGAAATGGACAATTCTCTAAAGAGATTCCACTTCCCAAAGTTAAATCAAAGTCACATTAAAAAAATAAATTGAAAAGGAGAAGTCAAAGTATTACTCTTCACAGATGATATGATAATATACATAAGTGAACCCAAAAATTCTACCAGGGAACTCCTACAGGCGATAAACGTCTTCAGCAAAGTGGCTGGATACAAAATTAACTCAAAAAAATCTGTAACCCTCTGTATACAAAAGACAAGTGAGCAGAGAAAGAAATTAAGGAAAGAACACCCTTCACAATAGCCATAAAAAACAAATACAAACAAACAAATAAAAAACCCCATAAAGTATCTTGGTGTAATCCTAACCAAGCAAGTGAAAGACTTGTATGAAAAAAACTTCAAGTCTCTGAAGAAATAAATTGAAGAAGATATCTGAAGATGGAAAGATCTCCAATGCTCAATAACATGGTAAAAATGGCCATCCTGCCAAAAGCAATCTATAGATTCAGTGCAGTCCCCATCAAAATACCAACACAGCTCTTTACAGACCTTGAAAGAACAATTCTTAACTTCATATGGAAAAATAAAACAAAAACAAACAAACAAACAAACAAAAAAAACAGAATAGATAAAACAATCCTGAAGGATTAAAGATCTTCTGGCTGTATCTTCTTTGCTGATCTCAAGCAACAGTAACAAAAACTGCTTGATGTTCATGCCCTAAGATCAACAATTAATAAATGGGACCTAATGAAACTGAAAAGCTTTCGTAAAGCAAAGGACACTGTCACCAGACCAAAATGACAGTATACAGACTAGAAAAATAATCTTCACCAACCCTACATCCGACAGAGGGCTAATATACAAAATATGTAAAGAACTCAAAAAATTAAATTCCAACAAATAAATAATCCAATTCAAAAATTGGGCACAGAACTAAACAGAAGATTATCAACAGAGGAATATAGAATGGTGGAGAAACACTTAAAGAAATGCTCAACATCCTTAGTCATCAGGGAATAAATCAAAATGACTCTGAGATTCCATCTCATACCCATTAGAATGGCTAAGATCAAAAACTCAAGTGACAGCATATGCTGGTGAGGATGTGGAGAAAGGGGAATCCTCCTCCATTGCTGCTGGGAGTGCAAACTTGTACAACCACTTTAGAAATCAATCTACTTTCTCAGAAAATTGGGAATACTGCTACCTCAAGACCCAGCTATACCACTCTTGGGCACACACCCAAAAGATGTTCCACCATTCAACAAGAATATTTACTCAACTATATTCATGGCAGCTTTATTTGAAATAGCCTTAATCTGGAAAAAACCCAGATGTCCCTCAACCAAAGAATGGATAAAGAAATTATGGCATGTTTACACAATGGAATACTACTCAGCTATTAAAAACAAAGAAATCAATCATGAAATTTGCAGGTAAATGGATGGAAGTAGAAAAGATCATCCTGAATGACATAACCCAGAACCAAAAAGACATACATGGTATATACTCACTTATAAGCAGATATTAGCCATATAATACAAGATAACCATACTAAAATTCACAGACTTAAAGAAGATAAATAACAAGAAGGACCCTAGGGAGGATGCTTAATTCTCATTCAGAAGAGCAAATAGAATAGACACCAGAAGCAGTTGAAGAGAGGGAACAGGGCCTGAGCTTGCCATTGATGTCCTCTGAAAGAGCCCACCCAGCAGGGGATTGAAGCAGACGCTGAGACACAGCCAAACTTTGGGCATAGTGCAGGGTGTCTTATGAAAGAGTGGGGGGATAGAAGGGCCCAGAGGGTCAAGAGCTCCACAGGGAGACCAGCAAAGCCAACAAATGTGGGCCTAAGGGGCCTGCAGAGACCAATGCACCAGGCAAGGACAGCCTGCTCAGATGTAACCCACAGGCAGCTAAGTCTCCATATGAGCCTCCTAGTAAGGGAAGCAGGAGTTATCTCTGACATGGACTTGGTTTCCAGCTCTTTAGTCACTTCCTCCTGGCAGAGCTGCCTTGCCAGGCCACAGAGGAAGAGGAAGTCCTAATAAGACTTGATAGGCTGGGCTCAGATGGTAGGGGAGGAGGATTCCCCCTTTCTAAGGAATGAGGAGGAGGATAGAAGGTAAGAGGGAGGGATCAGGAAGAGACAAGGGAAGAGGCTACATTAGGGATTTAAAGTCAATACATTATAAAAATGTAGATTTAAAAAGAACCCGGTGTCCTTCACCTTCTCTCCTTATCGTTCCAAACATGCTGGTGTATCAACTTAATACTGTCAAAGTGTCATGTCACCTGGATCGATGTCTGAAAGAGGGCATGGCACACCAGCTGCACCTCTCCCGCTAAGTTAGAAAAGCACAAGGTTTCTCAGAAATCTGGCCCGATGTGCATGCATTCATCCTTTTAAAAGCTGTACTTCAATAGTGTTTACATGGATAGTGTATTTTTATAAACGAATGTGTTCGTGCATGAGGGTGCCCATGAGGGCCAGAAGAGGGCATCGGTTTCTTGGTATTGAAGTTAAGGTAATTGTAAGCCACCATTGTAAATCCTAAGAACCAAAAGTGTCTTCTGCAAGAGCAGGGCATACCCTTAACCAAGGAGCCATCTCTCTGGACTCTTATGTGCATTCTTTATTAAAGAACTGTTGTTCCATGTTCCTCTGTGAAGCAAGAGATGATGGGGGTCATTGTCTCCCTGAAGGAGCATTCCTGTATTTCAACTTAGGATAAACAAGCCAAAGGCTCATATTTTATATTTTTCAGACACTTGACTGGGTTCTGTCTTCTTTTCATCAGGCAATTAAGCCAATAAATATAACTGAGTACTAATGGTGTTCTAGGTTTTCAGGACATAAGGCCACACACACATGGATATATGTATAAATATGCTTTTACATTATATTAGGGGAAATGTAAGGTTGTATATGTATATAATATATATATATGTACATATTAGGCTAAATGTATTAATATGAAATGTTCATTATCATATTCAGACTCACTCTGATAACTTGGAGAAAGTGATGGAGAAGATGAATGAAAAGGCTAATGAAAAAACAACTACAATTTCTACAAAATTCTACATCAACATGTGATGTAATTTCATCACAAAATAAGGAAAAGATTTTAATAATTTTCTATAATTGTAAGTTGCTCAGAAAGAAAATTGTTAACATTATTCTTATAACTTAAACTTTATTTTTGAAATATCAAACTGCCTGAAATGACTTATACCTAGGCCATCAACATTTTGAGCACAAAATATGTGATATTTATTACTCTTCACACCAAATCAAATGAATGCTTACAAAGGGCCTCACATCCGTTCAAATCAGGTTTGCTATCAAATGAAAAATAAAATCCCTCTTCTTAATTATTTTCTCCATTCATTCTCTGCTTTATCCTCCATCAAGATAGTTGTGTGTGTGTGTGTGTGTGTGTGTGTGTATACATGCACACTTTTATGCATGGGTATGTGATGGTCAGACACAGTGTCAGGTGGCACTTCTGAAGTTACCTTACTTTTTGAGAGAGGGTCTCTCAATGGCCTAGAACTTTCCAAGAAGGCCAGACTGTCTGACCAATGGGTCCCAAGGATCTGCTTGTTTTGGTCTCTTAGGAGTCAGCATTACAAGCACATGGTACACCTATTATTATTATTATTATTATTATTATTATTATTATTATTTATTACAATCTGTTTACTTTGTATCCCAGCTGCAGTCCCCTCCCTCTGCTCCTCCTGGTCCTATCCTCTCTCCCTTCCCCCCTTAATATCCCTCCCCTAGCCCACTGATAAGAGAAGTCCTCCTCCCCTACTGTCTGACCCTAGCCTATCAGGCTTCATCAGGACTGTCTGTATCTTCTTTCTCTAAGCAGAAAGACACACATGGTATATACTTACTTACAAGTGGATATTAGCCGTATAATATAGGATAAACATACTAAAATCTATAGTCCTAAAGAAGCTAAACAACAAGGAGGTCCCTAGGGAACCTCATTCAGAAGGGCAAACAGGATAAACATCAGAAGTGAGAGAAGACAGGGAACAAGACGGGAGCCTACCAGAGAGGACCTCTGAAAGACTCTACCCAGCAGGGTATCAAAGCAGATGCTGAGACTCATAGCCAAACTTTGGGCAGAGTGCAGGGAATCTTATGAAAGAAGGGGGAGACAGAAAGACCTGGAGGAGACAGGAGAAACCTAGGACCTCTTACTTAATAAGTACTTTTTGCACTGAGATAGATAGATCCATTCCAGAATTTAGCAAATTTTAACATTATACAACCACATTCATTTGCTTATGACCTGACTTCCTTAAATCTAAAGGAAGCTGAATGAGAGTATAAACCTAGACATTTTTTTCCCTGCTTCTAGACTGAAGACTGTCAAGACATTGTTGGCTACTTAGTAGAGGAACTATTGAATCCCAAACTGCATGAAGTCATGGTCAAGACAACTTTTTCTTCTTGTGTGGTTCCCCCCAGGAGCTTATTTAATGTCATATTTCTAGAGGAACAACGTCAGAGCTACCAACACCCAACCCTTCTGTTGCTTTCACTGCTTCAAATAACATTAGTTGGAACTCCAGGTCTCCTTGGTTCTTTATGGACGAGGTCTTTGAGTTCATTTTAAAAATGACTGACTTGAATCCCAGAGAAGCAAATGAACCAGCTCCTGGTTACCAGAATGCAGTCTCTAGCAGAATTAAGAACAGAGCCCAGGCTCAAAAGATCTTTCATCCCCTTTGTCTCAAACTTTTACAGATATAAAAAGTATTTGTGGAATGTTGAGTGGCTCAGAAATTTTAATAACCTGGCTTATTGGAGTATTATAAGAAACATAAACTTTTTGTCACTAAGAAATGAATTTTTTGTAAGTAATATGGAACTTAATTCTTTTAGGCTATAAAGTGACGTTTATGTTTCTTCCTAGGGTGGGGCATTTCAATTTTGTACAAGGTTCTAAAGAAAACACGCTTGGTGAACAGAGCTGGAGAATGCGCTGTAGTTCCAAGTTAATGCATTTGTCTTTAGAGGATGTTTATAAATAACTTTGATTTTTAGTATGTACATGTAAACACATGATTGAGCACACCTTTCAATAAATGGTTAAGTAATACAGTTTAGAGTTTATATATCATACTGTGTATTTTTACATATATTACATATTATGAAACATTTAGGATGAAGAATGTTGTCACTGCTACACTTGCCAGTTACAGGAGCTCTAAAGAGTCACTTAATGACTCTGAGCCTCACTGGTACCATGGGAAGATAATATATTAACAATCACCCCCGATCAGTTTTTTTTTTCTAGCTCATTTCATAATTTGTTGCAAATTCAAGATAATCTTATTTTTACTTAGAGTTTACAGTTTAGTGAATCTGTTATAACATATTAACTACATGCATGCATGAAAATCAGGGTCAGGGACCATGGACCCAAGCTGCCCCATTTGAAATGTTGGCATTGTCACTTACTAGTATTCTAACCCTGAACCATGTTGCTTAACTAACTGTACGGAGGTTTATCTTCCTCATCTACAAAGCAGAGGTTATAGTCTATGAGGTTTGACTGTATCAGTGCACATAGCATTCATAAGGATGCCTAAGGGGGCCTGGGAAGCTGGTTCCATACTTAATATTTACAGTTCGTTCAGAGGACCTGAGCTCCGTTCGCACCACCTACACGGAAGTTCACAACTGCCTGCAACTCCAGCTGCAGGGGTCCCTCTTCTGGCCTTCTCTGGCTCCTGCACACAGATGATACACATGGACTCACACAGGCAGACACATATATACATTAATAAAAAAGTAAATCTTTAAAAAATAGAACCTCAGACACCTAATTATTCATCATAGCCACTTCTGTAATGCTCCTAAGAAGTCATTAGTTTATATTTTACTTAGTAGCAGAGGTGTACAGCTGGGAAAGTGTGCCTATGCACACAGAGATAGCTATTGAAGTCTTGAATTCCTGCGGTTATATATATAGATGTAGAAAAAGATTCATGGCTACCTCACCGGTGAACTCAGTAGCTCTGTTATTTTTATGAATTCTTAATGGAGACCACAGAAGTACATAGGAAATCTGAGAGTGTGGCTGCAGTGACCTCTGCAGTTAAGTTCATGTTGGAAATCCCTTAAGTCTGGCACTAAACTTTCCATATTGTTAGAATTTAGTCCTTCCCAAGGCAGCCACTGCTTGGCCAGAACATAGCAGCTGCTTGACAGGTGTTGAGAAATCTGAGAAGGGGCAGGGGAAGGAGCAAAATCTCAGAGAGAGGAGGCTCTTCCAAAGAGGGGGTGGCGTGGGAGGGGAGGCCAAGTAAATAAAGGAAGCAAGATCGTAACTGAAGGCAAAATGGAATCATGTCCTCAGAGCTGCCTCTTCTCATGAACCACAAAGCTTTGAGTCATGCTAACTCCAGAAGACACTTGTTCCCTTCTTAGCATTAGCTTAGCTCGCTCCCTTGTCTTGAATACCAACGAGGCAGGAAGAGACCAAGAGACGGCAGGAAGCGCTGCCTTTCCTGGAACTTCCCGTGCTGTGAGTTAGAGCTGATCTTGGGCACAGTGAAGATGGGAAAGACCTTCCAGTACTCAGAAAGTATCCCCAAGGAAACTGTCCTGGGGAACCACACTAGATGTCTTATTTGAGTCACGTGACCCTTACCTTATTGTTTCAGAATCTGTCTGTAGCTCTTGTGTGTGTGTGTGTGTGCGTGTGCATGTGTACTTGCATGTGTATGTAGGTGCCTTGGGACATGTGTGTGTACATGAGCATCACATGAAGGCCAAAGAACAACTCTGAGAAGAATCTGAGGTCCAGGTTCTCACTGGTCCAGAACTCACCAAAGTAGGCTAGGCTGGATGGCCAGTGAGCTCCAGAGCTCTGTTTTTTCTCTGCCTTCCCAGTGCTGGGATTACAATTGCACATCATCATACCTAGATACACACACACACAAACAAACACACATATGTTTTAATGTAGGTTCTGGTGATTCAATTTGGGTCCTCCTGCTTGAATGGCAAGCACGTCACCAACCAACCCATGTCCCCAGCCATCTCTAGTTCTTAGCCAATAATTTCACCTTTGAGATTTTTATTTATAGGCTATAGATGGTAACTAAACATATCATTTACTTAACCTACAGACTAAATAAAATATAATAATATTTTGGATTCTGTGTAGTCAGAACTGAGCTAGATAATGTATAAAAACAAACAAACAAACAAAGCAAAACAAAACAAAACAAAACAAAAGCCCCAGAGTTCTCAAGAATGTGAAATTAATTTTGGTCGAGTTTAAGCATGTCAAAATATTCAAGAGCAAAACCAAAGAGTGTGCAACAGAGCATGGCTAGCTGTCTCTCTCTCTCTCTCTCTCTCTCTCTCTCTCTCTCTCTCCTTGCTAGACCTTAAATTATAAGTCTTGTTCTACACTGTATCAGGATAGTGCCTGTAACAGAATAAGCAGCCTAATTCATTGCATAAATAAGCAAGAACTGTCTTAGCTGGTTCTGTGTCCACTTACCACAAGTTAAAGTCATTTTGGAAGAGAGAATCTCAGTTAAGAAAACACTCTCAGCAGATCAACCTGTGGGCAACCCTACAGTGCCTTTTCTTGGTTAATGATGGGTGTGGGTAGGCTCAGTTCACTTTGGGCAGTGCCAACCCTAGACAGATAGTCCTGGATGGTTAAAGAAAGCAGGCAGTAATAGTCTATGGCACCTACACATTGCACCTCCAGGTTCGTCCCCTGCCTTGAGATCTTGCCCTGACTTCCCCCAGTGACAGATTGTTACCTGGAAGTGTAAGCTGAAATAAACCATTCTTCACAAAGTTGTTTTTGTTCATGGTGGTATATAAGAGCAACAGCGATCCTAATTGAGGCAAGAGCCTAAAGTGTTGGATATATATTAACTGCTAGAAATATGGTTGGACTGTTAAATAGATCCTTCAGAAGTCAAATCGAAATGCTAATATAAAATACATAGTTGTGGTAGAGTCTCGTTTGATACTCACTCAAACCTTTGACTCTTCTCTTTGCCTGTGTACCGAACAGCTCTCCCAGAATCCCTTGCAGTCAGCTGATGTAAAATGACTTGAGTTTTTGTAGAAAGCTTGTACATATCTAAGAGGATCCTGGTACATGTTTTATGTAAGAACTCAGTCATATTACCTCAGCCGATTGCTAAGAGGACCCTCTGTGAGCATCCTTGTCATTTGAAAATTTCATTGTCTCTTCCTTTATCAGTCTGTTTACTGGTGCTCTGGATCCTCTGAGGTCTTACAAGATGGAAGATGCCTGAAGCAGAACAGGGACAACCAGAAGAAGACACTGCTCTGTGATGTAAGAAATAGGAAGGGACAGTGTTTTCTGTTTATTTAGCCATCTCTCTGTGTGTGTGTGTGTGTGTGTGTGTGTGTATGTATGTCTCTCTGTGGGTGTACTTGTGTATATTTGTGTGTGTGTGTGTGTTCCTACAGAGCCCAGAAGACTGTGTCATCTCTTCTTCGGCTGGAGTTGCAAATTATTGTGAACTGCTGGATGTGGGTGCTGGGAACTGAACTTGGGTCCTTTGCGGGAATAGCAAGCTACTCTTAACTGCTGAGCTCTACCCCCAGTCCTGAAAAGTACTTGTTATCTCATTAACACACCAGTCTCTTCCGAACCACAGCATTGTGGAAGCAGCCGGAAGTTGCACCAGTTACAATGGTGAAAAGACAGAAATAACCATTTGGCACAGATTAACTCCCAAAGAGAACTTTATTAAAGAGCTGACCTACTTAGAATGTAACCCTGCTGAGAACAGGGACAGTTGTGTGTGTGTGTGTCACAAGCATATGTCATGACGTCAGAAAAGTAGTTAACATTTTACTATAAGACTCAGGCTGCAAGAGATAAAAATGTATTATTTATTAATTCATGATTCATTTCTTACGTGTAATTATTTCTTACAATTGGGTAAAAGAGATAAAAAGTATTATGTGTTAATTCATGGTTCATTTCCTATGTGTAATTATTTAGTATAATTGGATAAAATGCTTATAGAATTTAAACCCAGAATGTCCATCCATCACAATGTCAAGTCTGGTTGTGGTGAGGAAATAAATGAGACTGGGATGGAACCCGGAAGAAGAGATGGGTTGGCTCAGTAGATCTTGCTTGAATTCAGACCTGCAACCCTTGGGGGCGGGGGTGAGCTGGTGCAGAGTGAATGACACAGATTCCAGGTGTAGCTAAGAAGCGAAAGCAGACTCGTTCTTTTGTGGAAATATGGTAGACCTTTATACTCCCCCCTCCCTGTATCCCATTGGCTCCCTGGCTGCTCTCTGCAGCCTTGCATCTTTTTCATTGAATCCCTCTCTGTCTCCCGCTATCAGTCTCTAGGCTCATCAGCAGACATCAGGTTGGTTCCAACAGGAACCTTAATCACGCTTGTGCATGCTACCCCTTGGCAGGCCTTGTTCCTCCTGCAAGAAGAGAGAAATAAGTTCCAGTCAGCGCCAGCGCATGGCTAGGTGGGATGAATTCAGGGAAGGACTGGAGCGTGTAAAGAGAATCTGAAGAGGCCTAAAGTTTTCAAGGTATAGACAGGGTGTGTTTGGGGGGCTACATTAAGAAGACGCCTCTTGCTGCTTTCTCATCTGCTGAGAAAAGCAGCATTCGCTCTGTGAATAAGTCAAGATTTAGTTTCTGTGTTTTGGGTGTGAAGGACGGCTTGTGTTAAACTGCGAGCTGAAGGCCCGGCAGCCGAGGGTGGATAAAGCCAGCAGATAAAAATATAGTTACATTTTATGTATCTGATCTGGAAGTGTGGCCTTAGTCAGTGCATCATCAGGCTGACTGCCATGAAAACTAACCAGACATTGCCATATGTTGATTAATAGGATCCTGTGGTGCAGTCTCATGTTCTAGCACATTCCTTGTATGTGCTTTCTACACCTTTACCTGAAAGATAACATACAGAAGAATTATTCAGTCTTTTGAAGGTTTGGGAAGGGGCTGGAGAGATGGATCAGAGGTTAAAAGTACTAGCTGTTCTTCCAGAGGTCATAGGTTTGATTCCTAGCACCCATATGGTGGCTAATAGCCATCCTTAACTCCAATTTCAGGGCATCTGATTCCCTGCTTCTGGCCTCCTCAGGCAGCAGGCATATATGTGGCACACACACATAGATGCAGGCAAAATAGACATTAAATGAAATGGCATTTAAGAATATGGGATGAAGATGGGAAGTTGAACCAAACACTGCTCGCTTGATTCACTGTGTGCCACGGAGGAAATGCAGAACTGTGAAAAACTTTCCCAGCAGTATTTTTAACATAACACTGGCATCTCCCTTCCACAGACCAGGAAACTCTGTCGAGGCACAGAGAGGCTAAACGATTCTTCTAAGGCCACAGAATGCCAGAGATGTGATAGGTACCCAAATCTGTCGAACTTTGTTTTCTGGGATATTTCAAGAGAAGGCAAATAAGACCGGTGGCATTCGGGGGAGAGATGGGTTGTTCTGAGAGTACAAAATAGATTCCAAAGGTAGGACTCGAGGTCTGTGAAGCGGAGAGGAAGGACTGTCTGCTACTGTTTATAAATAGATGTGCATTTGGAGAAGCCTGTTATTTTAAAGTGAAGCCTTTGCTTGGAGAGGGCTCAGGGGCAGCTGCTTGGAATTAGCAGGAAACACCCAGGCCTGGTTTGAGTGTCCCTTGAGTCTCTTTCCTCTAGGAGCAGAGGCCGGTGCGTCTTTGAAACTCGGCCTTCTAAGTCCTGTCAGCCCACTCGGCAGCAGGCTCCTGTGAAGCACACAATCAGGGCATGTTTACTTGCCGCTTCATAAGCCAGCATTATTTTTTTTTCTAAAGGCTCTTCTGATCCATTCAGGAGCATTGTAAATGACAGGAGCCTGCACATTGCCATAGTTACCACATCCGTAATCAGCCTCCTCATCCATTTTCTCTCCGGTGGCAGAACACTGAATGAGAGGATACACCAGGGCAAGTGCATGGAAAACCTTCCCCTGCTTTCTTCTCATCCCTGCCCCAGTCCCCGTTCTATTAGCATCTTAAAGGTTCCAATTCAGAAGATTTAAAATAGATCATAGATTTTTTTTCCAGAAGAACGGGACCAATATTTCAAAACATAGGTCATAGGCACATGGGTCAAGCCTAAGAGTCGGGGGTGGGGGTGGTAAGGACAGGCAAATGTAATCTTCCATTCATAGCATTTTTCTCTGCCTTTGTCCACACTCATTCCAGTCTTCATGACTAGATTAAGCCCAAACTCCCCAGTTTGGCCAAAAACACTGTGGTTGGCTCCCAGACTGACTTTCCAACCTCATTACTCCTTCTGCATCAACACTGACTCCAAGTGACTCCTCCTCCAGCCAGTCTTCCTGGCTCTTTCAGGCCCTCTCACAGCATCTTCCATTTGACCCAATCTAAATTTTTGCTTATCTATCTCTTCTACCGTGAAAGGAAAGGGGGTCACATCTTTACCCATAATCTTTATCGTTGGGGCTTCTAGAAGGTGGTCCCGATTTTTTTCTTAGTCTTCTGCCCCAAATTCTTTTCTGAGCTCGAATGTGTCATCTGCGTACTCTGAGGCTCTCGAGGGCAGTGATCTGTTGTGGTGTGGATATGAAATGCCTCCCGCAGGCTCCTGTTGCTTGAGAGCATGGTCCCCAGCTGGTGGCTCTGTTTGGGAAACTCAGGCCACCTTGAGGCGCTGGAGTTCCACAGGAGAAGGTTGGTGGGATTTGAGTGTTTATGAACTGTTCTCACCTTCTGTCCCCTCTCTGCTTCCTGACTTCAGACACAAAGTAACTACACAGCTCAAAACCCTGCACCTGTGTGCCATGTGCTTTGTTTCTTGACGCTGGAAACCAAAATAAACTTTTCCTCAGTTAAGTTGCTTCTCATCAGGTAAATAGTCACAACATTTTTTTTAAAGTAATTAATATACTCTGGGTATTTTATCACAGCAGTGAACGGAATAACCAAAAGTGTGGTGGTTGTTTCATTGTTAACTTCATGAGATTTAGAATCACCTTGGAAAGCAAGCTCAGGGCAAGTCTGTGGAGGATTCTGTAGGTTGGGTTAATCGAATCGAGGCAAGAAGACACCGCAATTGTGGGAGGCGCCATTGCATGCACTGGGGTCCTGGACTGCACTCAGAAAGGAAATTTGTGGGTTGGGGAATTGGGAGGTCAAGAGCACTTACCAAACGTGTGGAGGATCGGGGTTCAGATCCCAGCGCCCGCATCAGGTGCCTCCCAACCACCCCTCGCTCTAGTTTCAGCATATGGGACATTGTCTTCTGGCCTCTGTGGGCACTGCACACACATGGTGCATATCCTGGCAAGCAGGCATGCACACAAACTTGATGATCAAATTAATTAATTACATGACTCTTTTTAAAGGGAAGTTTATCTCTGCTGCTTTCTGACTGCAGATCCAGTACGACCAGCTGCCCCAAGTTGCGGCCATCTTGAGCTGACTATACCTTCAAAAGGTGAGGCAATAAAGGTCTTTTTCTCCCTAAGTTACCTGTGTCGGGCATTTTGACACAGAGGCAAACCAAAGCAACCAACCAACCAAACAAGCAAACAAACAAACAAACAAAAACCACAACTAATACAAAGCCTGATGGTTGTTTCTGCCATCTAGCAGGTGCTAACACCCATAAGGAATTAAATCCAGGCCTGTCTACACAATGACATGCAGGTGAACACTGGACTGCATCTATGGTGATGTTTAGGATTGTAAAGGGGCTGCCAAAGTCCTGTTGACAGAGACACGACAGCCCATGGCAATCAACGCACAACACACTGTGAGTTATTTGTGGTATGCTGGTATCGACACACCTGTTTGTGTGTGTCCAGGAATACAAATACCATTGGGCTACAGATGCCTGCAGTATTTAGTACAGCACACGCCATACAAGTGTGCAGAGCGGGAGTCATAGGCCGTTCCAAACGGCCAGGTGTACAGCAGGTTTTACCGCGTAGATACACCAACACTTTACGGCATTTGCAAACTAACCAAATTGCCCACCAATGTGTCTCTCAGAAAGCATCCCTGTTGGTTGGCACCACATGGCTGCTATAAAACGGTCAGCAGTCCACATGCTTGGGGGTGACTCATCTGCCTCTGGCTCCATGAAGAAAGGTTACCTGCCCCCACCCCACTTGCCCGCCTCCTCCCCTGTCCACACCGACTCACTCCTTCCTGTTTTGACAACTCGCTCGGGGTCTTACACCTGACTCCTAGGCTGCAGGCAGTTGCTCTAGGGAATTCGCGCTGAGTGATGCCTTCTGCACCCCAGATAGAGGCAGGAGCGGTTGTGAAGCAGTTGCCATTTGGAGTGGCCCCTGAAGATCAGTCAGTTCCCTCATGCTTGTCAAGCTGCGAGTGGAGACTTTGTTTCCAATCTGCACATCAGAAGAACATGATTCTTTCCTCCAACCTGCCTCAGGCCCAACACGACTGAGATGGGTTGAGGAGAAAAGGGGAGGGGAAAAAAACAACAAACAAACAGAAAGGCCTGGGGAAAAAAATAACAAAATAAATAGAAGCTTCAGTCAGATGGAGTGAACCAAAGCCTAATGCGCATTCTTCAGTGAATATAAAACTCCTTTCTAATCTCTGGGGAGTGGCGTAGTTTCCTTACGCTCCCTGCTTCTTTTTTTGTTGTTTGTTTTTTGTTTGTATGTTTTTAGAGATTTCTTTATTTATTTTATGAATATGAATGCTCTTATACACCTGCATGCCAGAAGATTACATTGTAGATGGTTGTGAGCCACCATGTGGTTGCCGGAAATTGAAATCAGGACCTCTGGAAGAGCAGGCAGTGCTCTTAACCTCTGAACCATCACTCCAACCCCCTCGCTCCCTGCTTCTTTATCTACAATGGGTTAGTTAGACTGCAGATTAAAGGAGGTGGTGTGCATTTCTAATAGCAAGCACTAGACAGTGTCCAGGAAGAGGCTTGGGAGGCAGGCACACTGGCAACCCCCAAGTCGCCAGGAAGAATTTCATTGCCTGATGGTGCTGTAGCAGGGGCCTTGAAGCCAGGCTCCCTGGGGGAGACTCTGAGACTCTCATGAACTACATAGGGAGGGTCCCCAAGGAGCTGTGAGGAACCAGGAAGAGGAGGAACCAAGCCAGCAGCGATTTTAAACGAGGTCTCTGCTATTGGAGTATTTCTTAGAAGATACCCTGAATCTGGACAAAAGGATTGGTTGTTCCTTCAGCTCATCTTCTGCAAGAAGATAATGCTATATCCTTGGGACACACACTTCTAGGCACTCAGAACTGTTTGTTTTTTCTGAGGGTACTCTTCTGAAGACTTCAAGAAGCAAAGCATGAGAAAGAAGCCAATTTAAGGCACTCAGGCATGGGAAGTGGGACCTTAGACTCTAAGACTAAACGTTGTAATTTCAGGGACAATTTTACACAGGATTTTTGTTTGTTTGGCTGGCTGGTTGGCTGGTTGGCTGGTTGACTGGTTGGCTAGTTGGCTGGCTGGTTGGTTGGTTTGCTTTGGTTTTGAGATATATTTGATGAAGCAAGATCCTGTACATACTTAATACATATAGATGTATGTATATCCAAACACACTGGACAACATCACCACAATCACATTCATAAATATATCACCTCTGACAGTTTCCCCGAATCTCTTCATCTAGGTGCCTCCCTTCTTCTCTTCACCCCTTCCTCTTTTCTTCCCTTCCTCCCTTCCTCTGTCCTTCTCTTACTCCCTCCCTCCATTCTTCCCTTCCTCCCTCTCTGCCTGCCTTCTCCTTTATTTATTTTTGTCATTGACAACTCTTAGCATTTGATATAATCGCTTAAAATGTTAAGTTTGAAACCCTCCATTTTAAGTACAGTTACTATGTGGCCTAGTAGGTCTCATTTGCTTTTCCCTCACCTCATTTCCCCTGGAAAACACCATTTAACCCTGTACTTTGCCAAATCAGAATGTTCTAGACACATATATAACTGGGATCAGTATAGGTCCTTCAATGGCTAATTTACTTCACTTGCCATAATGCCTTCCAGGCCCTTTATAATGCTGCAAATTTGCAGATATCCTTTACAATAGCTAAATAATATTCTGTTGTACATATGTATTTGATGAACATATGTCTTGGCTGTTGTAAACAATGCACAGTAAACATGGTGGTGCCTACATCTCTGGGAACTGGATTCTAATTAGTTCCCATATGTATCCACTAGTAAGCCTCTTGTATCATACAGATGCTCCATTTTTAGGGTTTTAAGAACCTCCACAATGTTTTGCTGACTTCTATTCACCACCACACTACATTTTTCTACCTAAAATTGAAAGGAATTCCAATTTTCCCACTACCTCACCAAAATGTATCATTTCTCCTCCTCTTCCTCCTCCTCTTCTTCTTCTTGATGGCCATTCCAACAGGAATGGGGTGATTTTGATTTGATTTTGCATTTTCTAATGCTAGACATGCCAAATACATTTTACAAATGCTATTGGACAAGCTTCTTCTTTTAGAAGTGAACATCCTTATATATTTGGTTGTGAGCTTAGCCTTTAATGGGTGAGCCATCTTTCCAGCCCAAACTCAAGTGACAGCACATGCTGGAGAGGATGTGCAGAAAGGGGAACCCTCCTCCATTTATGGTGGGAATGTAAACTTGTACAACAACTTTGGAAATAAATTTGGTGCTTTCTCAGACAATTAGGAATAGTGCTTCCTCAAGATCCAGCTTTAGCACTCCTAGGCATATATACAAAACATGCTCAAGTACACAACAAGGACATTTGCTCAACCATGTTCATAGCAGCTTTATTCATAATAGCCAGAATCTGGAAACAATCCAGATGTCCCTCAATGGAGAAATGGATACAGAAATTGTGGTACGTTTACACAATGGAATACTACTCAGCAATTAAAAACAAAGAAATTATGAAATTTGCAGGCAAATGGATGGAACTAGAAAAGATCATTTTGAGTGAGGTATCCCAGAGGCAGAAAGACACACATGGTATATACTCACTTATAAGTGTATATTAGACATATAATATAGGACAAACATACTAAAATCTTTACACCTAAAGAAGCTAAAGAAGAACGAGGATCCTGGGTAAGATGCTCAATCCTCATTCAGAAAGGCAAATGGGATGGACATTGGACAAAAACAAGGAACAAGACAGGAGCCTACCAGGACCTCTGAAAGACTCTACCCAGCAGGGTATTAAAGCAGATGCTGAGATTTATAGCCAAACTTTGGGCAGGGAATCTTCTGAAAGAAGGGAGAGATAGAAAGACCTGGAAGGGACTGGGTCTCCACAAGGAGAGCAACAGAACCAAAAAATCTGGGCCCAACGTTCTTTTCTGAGACTGCTACTCCAACCAAATACCATTCATGGAGATAACCTAGAACCCCTGTACAGAGGTAGGCCATGGCAGCTCAGTCTCCAGGTGGGTTCCCTAGTAAGTAGTATAGGGTTTGTCTCTGACATGAACTCAGTGGTCTGCTCTTTGATCAACTCCAGCTGGGTAGTACAGCCTTACCAGGCCACAGAGGACGACAATGTAGCCAGTCCTGATGAAACCTGATAGGCTAAGGTCAGATGGAAGGGAAGGAGGACTTCCTCTATCAGTGGACTGGGAAGGGGCATGGGAGGGGAAGAAAGAGGGAGGGTGGGATTGGGAGGGGACCAAGGAGGGGGCTACAGCTGGCATACAAAGTGAATAAATTGTATTAAATAAAAAATTTAAAAAATAAATATTTAAAACAAACAAAAAAGTGAACATGCATTTACCTCAGACAGACAAAGCACCAAAAGCCCAAAGAATGAATTCTATCTCCTTCCTAAGTTGTTGAAACATTGGAGACTCAAGGGGACTTAAGACTATTCACAGGCTGTTCCACCAATGAAAAGCACCACCTACAGCGTGGACAATCCAAGACAATCTTTACTGATGAGTACCCTCCCCTGTCCATTGGGTACCTCTAGTACAATCTGGAAGTGCTGGGGAGGGGTTCCGTGAGGTTCTCATGAGCCTTTTCCAGTCTCATGGGGATGTCAGGTGTCATATCACTGATGCTTGGACTCAGACTGGCAAGGGTCACATGCAACCATGAGGAAAGAGCAACAGCGCCCACTGTCTCGCCTCTTAAACTTTGACCACACTGTAGTGGTGGAAGAACCGGAGAGAGGATGTGTCAATGTCATTCACGAATTCCACGTAAATTAAAGAAATATAAGCCATCACAGAGCCATCATTGAATATCCTGGTCCCTACCCTGTTTTTCTTCTCTTCCTCCAACATCACAGCAAACAGAGGCAGAACAGAAGTCCCATTATTGCCAGGTAGCTGTGAAGTTAGATCATTGTCTTTACTCCTTCCTGAATAACATGTGGTGTTCAGGAAATTACCTCAGAGCTTAGAAAGGTGATTCCAACTCACTGGTTTTCTTGGGTTAAACTTGTTAAACTAATGGTCTCAACACACCTTTCCCTTTCTCCAGGCACTTTCATTTCAACCACTGGACAGTCCACTATGATTTGAAGAAAAGCATGAGCCAGCAGTAGTCAGCAGAGAGAGGAAGGAGAAAAGTAACTTAGCAAGCATGATGCAGGAGTCATACAGGGCTTTTCAAGCAGCCTGAGGCACCAGCAGAGAAGGATCCCAAACTCACCCCAAGGCTGCAGCCTGACCAACGAAGGAGGACATTTGGACAGAAACCCAGGTGCCAGCAAGGGTTCAAGATAATGCCAGTGCAGATGACTTTTAAATGACTGTGCTAAAGAATTCTAACCAGTTAAAACATTCATATCTGGCAGGTTTTTTTTTTCCTTCAGGACCAGACAATTAACGAAGGTCTGGACTTCATTACAGTGATGACTAATATTGGTTGTCACTTTGACTACATCTGGAATCAACTAAACCCCAATCTTCTGGACACTTTCATGCATGTGCTTCTTAAACTACAGGAAGCTAGAAGGCCCACCCTAAATATGGGCCACACCTTTTGGTGGCAGTTCACATAAAAGAACATGGAAGAAGGAGGCTTTTGCTTCTGCCTGCTTGTCTGCACTCTTACGGGCAAATGCATCTACCCAGCAGCTGAGGCATTCCTACATCAGCATTAGCAGAACGTCTTCAGGATTCCTGCATAGACTGGAGACCAGCAGCTCTCCAGGAATCCTCCTGAACTCTAAGGTCACACTGGAACTGCTCAGACATCGAGCCTCAAGGACTGAACAGCTAACAGGTTCCCAGCCTTTCTCTCATAAGGCAGCCATTGTTGGGTACTTGTAAGCCAGTCTAATGCATAGTACATTTATACAGAGACTGATCCCATCAATTCTGTTCCTTTAAGAAAACCCCAACCCATGCACTTACCAAATGCGTACTGAATTTTCTATAAGGGATACCTGGGCTAATCAGCTGGTAAGGGACAGAATTTTATTTGGCTTACAGACTTACGGGTTCCAGCCTGTGCTTATGTTGGCCCTGTGGCTTGTAATGGCATGACAGCGTAGCAAGTGATAGATGTGTAAGAGGACTCTTGGTAACTTTGTGACACAGAAACAAATGTCAGGAAGAAGAAAGGTCAGCCAGGGTCCAAAATGCCCCCCTACAAGGTTATAAATGTCCCCTACAAGAAGACCCCTGACTGGGCTTTTTAAATTTCTACCTCCTCCCAGTATTGACAAGCTGGATGCGTGGGCCTCTGGGGCCACCGTCTTTCTAAACAACAGCCAATGCCTTCTAGAAGCCAAGCACTTCAGTACCTGGGGAAGACCATTGAGTGAGAATCATGTGGTATCTTGGTATGTGATTAAATATACTAGCTGGATGATATCTAGTGCCAGCCTGTAATTCCAGCTCTTATGAAGGCAGGAAAATGAGGAGCTCGAAGCCATCCCTGGCCACATCTCGCATTGGAGACCAATCAGGATTACATAAGGCCCTGCCTCCAAACCCAAACAAATAAGAAAAATTAGCTCTCAGCAACTGAAATTGAAAGATGTGGGTGGAAAGCCTTGTGGAATCCACTCCGAATCCACTCTGGATAGCTCATGTACAACACGGTGACCATAGCTGATAACAACATATTACACATTTGAAATTCAGTGAGTAGGTTTTGCATATTCTAAGCCACAGTCACCTTGTGTTATTTAAGTGGCTGATAGCAAATCGATTGCTAGTTCCCAGCGCACAGGCGTATCACCAACAGATCAAGTGGAATACCTTGAACACATGTATTTTTTTTTTACTGGTTAACTAGATAATGCTGAAGCAAAATAATGTACTCTGCTGCAGGCTTTGTGTTCCTTGAAATGGAAATTCTAGAATGTAAGAAGGCAACAGGAATAGAGGCGGAGAGGAATGCCACAGGCGGTGTGGGCACATCCCATGGCACATTTTCACCTTTCAGCCATAGGGAAAGTCACTTTGTAAGGGCACTAAGTGCATAGGAAAACTCACTCCTTACAGAGTTCCTCAAACTCCATTGTAAAATGGTGGACACCCTCTTCCCCCACCCCAGCACACACTCCTCAGGCTCCCCTCATTCTAACTCCCTAACTTAATTATTCAGAACTGTTCAGCTATTCTGAACTCCATGGCTTCTATCAGATTCTAGGTCTTTTTTTTTAAACAGCATCTCATTAATGTGCCTGCCAAAACAAAGGTTCAGCTGCCCTTGGACTCAGCCTGCTTCAGCACAGAAAAAGTGGAAGAATCTTTGAAATTTTGATTTCCCCTCTTTCCTTCTCCTACCCATCTCTGTATCTTGGAAGAGAGCCTTCAGAGATTTGCTCACCCCGCTAATCAAAACTATGATCGATCTGTCACTAAGCACAAAGGAGGAGCCCTTGTTGTCGTTTTTGTATAACAAATAACACCTTGGTTCACAAAAAAAGAACAAATATGTTGCTGTCCCCAGACAAACGATATGGTTTCCCCATGAGCTTCACATAATCTGGAGAAGAGAACAGTCATTGAGCACCTGCTGTGTGCAAGATAGTCCACATACATTCACTTAACTTACTACTTAACTGTGTCGAGGTCAGCATATAAAAGTTTGTCAAAATTTTCATTGTTCGTTGACAGTCCTGAGAGTTTTGAGGAATGCTGTTCGAGTATTTTATAGAATGCTCCTCTATTCAAAGCTCTATGGTACTTCATGGGGTGCAGGGTTGTGGGGAGACCCTACAGAAGTATCAACACAAACACACACTTGGTGTTTGTCTAGCACTCTTGGCCAAGGTGCAGTTTTCAGTTTCTCCACTTGCTATGTTACTGGCTTCCTCCTGCAGACTGTACTCTTGATAAGCTCTAAATAGTTCAGTGAGATTCAGGAAACACATGAACTCAGGACATTGAGTCTATTGGAGGTAAGTCATGTGCACTTGTACACACACACACGCACACAAACACACACACGCACACAAACACACACACCAGACAAAAATTAATAATAAGTAATTCTTCATGCTGTGTGTGTGTGTGTGTGTGTGTGTGTTTACATAGAGGTCAACACTAGATGCCTTCCTCTGTCTTCTCCAACTTATTCGTTTGAGACACAATCTCTCACTGAACTGAAAACTCACCGTCAACTGGCTAGACTGGCCAGTGAACCTCTGAAACCTTCAGGTCTCTGTCTCTGGGTGCTGAGATTGCTCATAAAACACCATGCTCAACTTCTATGTATTTATTTTTCATTGAGTCTGAGAATCAAACTCAAGTCCTCATGCTTTCCCAGCATGCACTTTAGTGTTTACGATATCTCTTCAAACTACGAATAATTACTTGATGGATGAACAGTGTTACACACAAAGTTGTTACGTCACATCCTGTAGTCACACTTGGCTCCCAGCACTGGTAAATGGGCACTTGTTCCAGCTGGATTTATTCCAGGACTCTTTTGTTCAAAAGGCAATTTTTGGAAGAAGAGGAGGATACACTTTTGGTCACAGAGATTCCCTTTGATAAACAAATCACTTGATGATTTTGAGGTCTAGTTTAACATGATTCTAGAAGCTGGGGAGGAGATAGCGGTAGAGATCAGAATGATTCTTTCGAGTTGAGCACCTCATTTCCAAAAATAACAAAACCATGTGGTCAAATCGCTGTAAAAGTAAAGGCTGAAAAGTCAGAGCTGTTGCAAATGAGCCAGCAAGTACTCTGGAAGCCACAGAAGTAAGGATCTAATTCCAGCTAAGGGAGGCAAAACTAAGAGTGGTTTCCTGAAGGAAGATGGCACGTGGCCTGGGCCTTGACAATTAGCTGTGACTTCATTTAAAGTGTTCAAGCTAGGGGAGCAACACAGATGTCTATGAGAATAAAAATGGTAGGGATGTTCCAGGAATAGCAAATATATCAATATCATATAAGCAATATGATTGAGAATTCATCATATGTAGGGCAGGTAAGCATTAGCAAATGTTGACAGTGGAGCATTTGGGGAAGATCAAAATGCCTTATCATCAGTTCTTCCCTTTAATCTGTAGGTCACAGAAACCGTTTCTAAAAGTGAGTTGTTTAGCGGACACTGTAAGTTAGGGAAGAGCCTGGAATGTGTCCTAGGGATACTTCATGTGGTGATGGTGTTTGGAGCAAGGGGAGTCAGGAAGCAATGGTATCCCAGGAGATGTAGAGATGATGATGGAGATGAGAAATAATGCAAAATTTAAGTGAAAAAAATTGGTCACTTAGTGAAGAAAGCTCTTCACTAAGTCAGCGAATGGTATAATGAATTTAAGCTCATTCCAAGTTTTCTTATATCTTTTGTTTTTGGTCCTTCATAACAACCTTTTAAGGTAGATATTATTCATCTTCCTTTTCAAGATTGGGAAGTAAAAGGTTTAGAAAGTTACAGAGCCTGGATTTGAACTGCCACACAGTTCAAGAGTCTGACCTCCTGGCATAGTCTGTTTCAGAGCTAAGTTTATAGACTAGTCTCATGTGTCCGTGTGTGAAGCATCTATTTGTGGATCACCCAGAGAAGATGTGTCATATCATGGTGACTTCACCCTGCCACCCAGCACGTTCCTGGACCCCCTCCCAGATCATGTCTGCTCAAAGAACAAAAGCTCACTTCAACATTAGCCCAAGTCAAACCTAATTAGAAAGGCAAATCCAAATCCATGCCCAGCCTTCCCAATCCTAAATGGGTGTTGCATGCCAAGCAGTAACTTTCCTGTGTTTTCTGCTGCTTTGGTTTCTCATCCCCAGCTCCAATCACTCTAGGTAATGTTCTTCTCCAAAATGAACCCATATTCCCATCTAATTTCAAAGCAAAAAAAAATATCTTCATGGTCTATCAAATAGTTAACATCTTTCACCTTGCAGCTGGAGTCCCCATTAGGTAATGTTATGCTTGACTTGAAGGGCACTTAATGACTATTAGTGTGCAGAGGATAATGTTAACTAAGGCAATGTCCCCATTCTCTAGGCCACACTACCTGGAAGGTGGCACATGCCTTGTGTTTTAGTGAAACAAGAGCCAGAGCTGTCCCAGATAATAACTCATGCTGGCTTTCAACTTCTTTTCATGTTTCTCAAGCTGGTGATGTTTCAGGATGGATAATTCTCTGTTAAGATGAGGATGTGCCATGCATTGTTGGAAGTGAAGCATCATCCATTTCTACCTGCTAGACAACTACAGGAGCCTGAACTCCCAAGAGTTCTTATAACTGGCCTGGCGGAGATGAAGATATCTAAAGAGACACTTGTATCTCTTCATGATTGACTATCAGATTATTGAAGCCACGAACCCAAAGAATTCAGAAATTTCCCTCAAGAATCACAATGCTCGGAGAAAATCTAAAACCTGAACCTGGTAGGTCTTTTCTCTGGGAAGAGTTACAACTTGTTAGACCACCTTACAAAAGAGACATTGAGTGGCAGGCAGGCATTCAGCTTGACTGAGCCTGCTTAGCTATGCATTTCTCTGGTCCAGTACCTAAATCTCAACCTTACTTTGGGACCCTATAGATGGCTTTGAAGGGACATCACCGAATCACTTTGTTTCTTTTCTCAGCGTAGTCTTATTAAATCTCTCTGTCTCTGTCTCTCTCTCTCTCTCTCTGTCACACACACACACACACACACACACAGAGACTTCACTATTAATTTGGATATTTTAATTGGCTTCTTGAGGATGGATGGATAAACCTGGATTCTTGGGGGACAAGAAGTAACCATAAGTCTAGTAACATGACCTCAGCCCCAAATGTCTCCAAACATTCGTAAATGCCTCCTGCGGGAGCCAATGAAGAGCCATAAGCCAGACCACACAATCTCTGCTCTGAGCTCATATCACAATGGCAATGTTACCGTCGTCATCGTCTTGGTCAACACTGTGGTGTACCTTACTACACCAACTTAGGATAGGGATGTGCTATTTTCCCTCACTATCACTGCCAGCTCTCCAAGTAACACAGCAAGATGAGTATCGTTAAGATAATCCTTTTATGATGGAAGAAATTGCAGAATAAATTACTTCAGGCTATAAAACCATTTAGCCCAGAGTAAAGCGGGGCATATATTTAGGCTGAGATACCCTAAACCATTTCTGAACATAACCTACTATCTAACATACAAACCCCCCCCCCAAAAAAAAAAAAGACAAAAACAAGAGCTGTTTATTGCGAGTTGAGAAGACCAGGCCCACAAAGGTCAAAGCTCTCCATGCACAGTACCAGAGTGAACTGTCTTCAAAACCCACAGTTTCATTCTCATTTCACTAGTTAGGAAACTGAGGTTCAGACAAGTGAGGTGACTTCCTCCGTGGTTCCGAGGCTCATAAGTGGTGAAGTCTGGATTTAACCCGAGTCTGTCTGGCTCCAGAGAAAAGACGGATCCCTAGCGTTCATGAGTCTCTCCATCCACTGCCCACACAGGGAAGCCTGCAAAGTGGATTCTCCAGGCAAGGCCTCCGCAGTTCTGCCTGGGGTGTCCTTCTCCTCACTCCACTTCCCAGCCGCTGTCCCTGCTTTCCACTGAAGGGGGTCAGGTCTCTGTTTCGACAGCCTCCTGGGCACTGCATCCCCGATTCCAATCCAAATAAATCTGTGGGTGTTTGGTGAGTGTTTTTTCTCGCTGGGAGGCCCCGCACATCAGAGTGTGGATTTTGGTTTCAAGTCTTTCCTACCTTTTGGCCAACTCTCCTCTCACCTACTGCACTGAGCAGTCCCACCCCCCTCCAGCTTTGGTCTTTGCCAAACCCTGACTCTGGCTTAGCAACAGAAGGCTGCCCTCCTTGGATGTCACCCTCTTTGGGTTCCATGAATAAGCCAGCAGGAATGCTTCAAGAAAGCAAAGCCATCATTTTTCCACTGAAGGGGAAAAAAATACACAACTTTCATGGCTGTGTCCAAGTGAAAACAGCCCAGGCCTCCTGCGTAGTTGGTCGTTCGGTTCCAAATGCACACCAAATAGAACCTGGTCAGTGAAATCAGTCTGCCTCTTGGTTCTGTGTCTAACAGTGGTACACTAGGGGAGAAAGTTGGTATTTGACCAGTGACCATCACCCACATCAATGCAAACTAAACTCATATAGAAATTCGTAAAGAGACCAGCAAGTGGCCCAATATGAAAGAGACAACTTTTCCTACTAAATGGACTTATTATTTAATGACAAATGAGAGTCCTCTAGGGCCTGTGTTTCCTTTCCGAGCCTAGAGGCTAAGAGGTCCAATAAATCAATGTGTGTGGCTGTCAGCCTGTGTCTAAGTACTTGATTGATTCTCCAAGCACAAAAACTCTCAAGGACAGCTAAAGGGAGGAGACAAGGGTACATGTGTGAACACTAGTCCCCATGCAGGAGCAGGCACCTTCACAAGCATCCATGCCATCACCAGACTTGAAGGCAGGATAGCATCAGCCCTGAAGGCAAAGTTGAGTATTTCAGCTCAGTAAGACATTGTAGTACTCTCTAAAGACTGATGAATTCAAAGTTGATTGAGGATTGAAAGAGTATGATTGAAGAAATGTCATTTTTAAAGTCAGTAGACCTGATTAGATGGCTGATCTACCACTTGACTATGCACAGCTGAAGAAAGTAATTGTCAAAATTTATTCGAAGTAAGATTATTTTTTTAAATTAGCTATTAAGAAGAACATACAAAGGAGGGAATGGTGGTTGTGGGGTGCAGAGGAGGCATTGGATAAGAAAAACATGGGAAGTGAACTACATTAATTGTGGTATGTTTGAGATTCTCATCTTTTAACAGTCCAAAAATCCTGCCCATTTAAAGTGGTTGTGATAACGTCATCTTCCCTCCCTTTTCACAGCCTGGACTTTGGCATCATAAGCACTTCAACACATCTTATCTGGTGAGTGTAAGGTAATCTGACCTAAGCAAAAGAGACACCTTCTGCAAAAGATAAAACCAAGATTCAGAACAACTTAAAAATTATTTACTAACTAACAGTGGATCAAAGATTTGAGCCTCGTTCTGTGGGACCTGTGCTCTTTCATCATTGGTAGGCTTCTTCTCACGGGATGTCTTTGTCTTAGAATTGATCTATCCTACTTGTAACTTCATCATCTAAAAGTTCATCCAACTGCAGATTGAAAACAGCTTTTAAAATATGTCTACACAAAGTAAGTGCATATCCCTCTTTCTCACCATGCTTCCCTAAGCAACAGTCAAACAGCTAGTTGTATATCATTTACATACTATCAGGCATGACAAATAATCTGGAGATCGCTTCAAGTGTATGAGAAGGTACTTGCAGGTTATACAAAGGTCTTAGACTATTTGATTATCTAAGCATCTTGGTGTCCGTGTGGATCCTGACACCAAGCCAAGTGGATATGAGGTGGTTATGCTCACCTGATTCGTTAAGACTCACCCAGCAAGTGCTATGAACTGCAAGTCTTCCGCTTAAGTGCCAAGGATACACATTGGTTAAGTATTCCATCATCTCCTAAGTGTCCAAATCATTTTATGTGAACCTTTGGTCAGACCTGCGGGTGACCACCAGAACCACAATCGAACAGGCCTCCAGGAGCAAGTCCTTTGTACTGCATGTGCGGAAGCACATAGCCTGAGTGGCCTGTTTGCAGGGAGTACCTTGGAAATGGTGTCCTCTCAGCTGCGCAGTGCCAATGGTGAGGCCCCGGTCAGCATCCAAGCTTCCTTCTCAACAGCAGGGATGCTCAGCTCTTTCTGTGCCTTTAATGAGACGTTGAGTGTAGATAGCCCCATGTTATGCATCTGCTTTAGATACTGCCAGACAACACTTGAATAATTGCTGTTTTGTGAGTATAGAAATGTTTTGAAAGTTACTGAAATTATTCTTTTTTTTTTTTTAATAAGTAACCAAGGGCTTGATAGATGGCCCAGTGGGGGGGAAATTGCTATAGAAACTTGAGGACCTCATTCCTGGAATCCATGGTGGAGGAAGAAAACCAATTCCTGTAAGTTGTTCTCTGACCTCCACATAACTGCCATGTACACACACACACACACACACACACACATACATTGTAGTAGTAGCACTAACAATAATGAATGTTCTAAATGAAGATGTAATAAGGAGTCAGGTGCCTGATTTCAAGCATGAAGACAAGAGTTCATTCTCCAGAACCTACATAAATCCTTTAAGGTCATGAGGGCAACCGGGTAGGAGCCTGTGCAGGTGGCTGCTGTGTGCCTGTACTGAGGGAGGGGACATAAACAAGTCGACCCCTTGGGCTGTCTGGAGAGCCAGCCTACCCTAAATTAGTGAACCCCAAGCCAATGAGAGACCCCTCGTAAGCAGGCAAGGTGTATGAGGGGGAACAATACCCAAGGTTATCCATTGGCCCTCCCGTGCACATGTGTATGAAGGCAGGGGCACCCACACAGCCACTCACGGGTACCTGCACATACATATATGCCCACAACAGAAAAAGAATAAGTAATCAGTGATGCAGTCCATAACCTCTACTCACCTGTGGGTCTCTGAGGTCACAGGGCGAGTACACGGGCACTCGGATGACAGTTTTTATGAGCCAAGGTATGCAGTGAAAACCCCTTCTTTGAGGACAAAATGTAAGGGTGTGCCTGAGAAGCAAGGAGGGGGGGGTTAGGAAATAATTAAACTCCTCTTTGGAGGAGGACAGGCAAGTGAAATAGAGGTGTTCTTAAGGTTGTCTGTGGAGCCCAAGAGAAGATGCTAGAATGTGAAGTCCACATCACTGACCTCTTGTCACAGTATGGCCCTCAGATTTGGAATGGTCACATTCTCAGGCATCATACATGACCTTGCCTAACACAACCAGTCACTCCTTATGTAGCTAACAAGACAGTGAGGAAATAAGGCAGCAGGGAAGCTCTGTGATTAAGATGGATCTTTACAAAATCAACAGCTGACATGTGGGGCTGGTAATTTAGAAGATGGTCCTTAGGGAGGACAATCCTGTTATAACCTAATTAGGTTGCAGAAGTAAATACTAGAGAGGAATACAAGCAGCCGAAATGCCTTTTGTGTCACAAGAGGAAGACAAGTGGGCTCTCTACTGAGTTATAATCAAAGGCTTCCATTATGAAGGCCATTTACTCAGCTGTGAAGAAGCCTCAGGGCCTGGCTGTGGGGGTTGACACTCTCAGAGAAGCCCCATTGAGACATGGTCCAGCCTGCTGTCTCAAAGCACCCCCGAAGACACACGAAATGAATCAGTTTGCTCACTGTGGCAACAACCACCGCGATGACGTCATCTTTCTTTTTGAGCATCATCTGAACATCTGCAGTGGGTTTTCCACATGACGACTGACCGAACAAAACCTGGAAAGAAGCCAGGTGCCATGGCACACACCTGCAGTCACAGATACTCTGGAGCGGGAGATGGGAGGCTCCCAAGTTCAAGGCTATATTGAAACCACGTCTTAAGTAAAATCTCCAGAAAGAAGACATCTAGCCAGTGCTCTGCCGAGTCGCTAATATACGGTGCTGTATACTAGAAGATGTGCGGGGGCGTTTAACCTACAACACCCTGGGTCTCTTTAAAGCTGCTGAAAATAGGAGACAGAAATTTAATAAAATTTCCTGGTTAACACAGTGTTTTGCTGATTTACTTACTTATTTAGCATGTATGATATATGTTTGTGCATGTTCATGGATTTGGGTGACCGAGATCGACGGTAGGCGTCTCCTTTCAAATGCTTTGAGACATGATGTCTCAACTGAACCTAGAGCTCACTGATTCAGCCAGGGAGTGGCCAGCAAGCTGAGATTCTCCTGGCCCTGTCCCCCTAGCACCGGGTTTGTGGGTGGCCTGCAGCACACTCCAGAGATGGGAGTCCTCTTCTTGGACAGCAGGCATGTGACGTACTGAGCCATCTCCCCAGCCTGCACATGAAAGTTTAGAGATAGGTTTTAGATTTGAACCCAGGTGAATTTTTTTTCATTTAGCATATTGACATCCATCAGTAGTGCCACAAGGCAGGGGTTATACTTGGCTGTTTTTTTTCCACCAAGAACATCTAAGAATTAGAGAGCCTCCTGCAACCCACAGAAGCCTTTCACCCGAATCCAATATTTTGTTTTCTAAGGTCTTTCGGTTATACCATAGCTTCGAGGTCATGTCTCAGGGTACCTTGGGGTAGAGGAGAGGAAAATACCCAGCCCCGGTAGCACCATCACCTATGCATGCACCTGGAGAGAAAAAGCAATCACACTAGGAAGTACGTGGAGAGAGAATTAAACAGGTTTCCAGCTGATGCTTTGTAATCACAAGTTAGCGAGGCCATCCCTCGCTAAATGAAGTAAAACTAGCTTGAGGGAGCGTGGACCCTTTATTCAGTGTCATTACCACATTTTCACGAAGTATTGTTCTCCCCACTTAGGCCAGCAGCAGCTTGCACAGTTGTCTGCGGACAGTGGACTGCAGGCATGGCCATCATCTCCCTGAGGGCCAAGATCTCAGTGACAAGCTCAGTACAGTTGACCTTGCTCTTGATGGCAGCCAGAAGCAAAGGTACAGATCAGTGGCTATGATACCACTCCCCTGGCACACTGTGGAACTATCTCACTTCCTGCCCGGGGAAGCTGCCATCTCATCTTCTGTACGTCTACCCACAAGGCACCTTTAAGTGAGAGTAGTGTGAAAGACATAATGCCAAGATGCTTGAGAATGGACAAGCAGGAGGAAGGCACAGATAGCCACTGAGTACTTATTTATTATGTAAGGCACTACACTGGGGTGATTATTGAACTTGATTGTCCTCTTTATTGGACAGATAGATACCCAAGAGACTAGTAGGATACAATTTTGAGTGTGTCTCTGAGGGTGTTTTCATAGATGGCTAGCATATGGGACAGCAACCAATGTACAAATACCCATTCTGAATATGGAGAGGATCATTTGATAGACTGGAAACATAGATGACATAGAGGGGAAAGAAGAAAGTCCACCAGCATGGCCTTACCCTCTGCTGCCTCTGTTTCCTGGTCACCATAGTTAACTACGCCCTCTGCCCTTCTACTATGATGTTTCTGACATGCCATGGGCCTGAAAGGAATGGCACCAGCCAACCATGGAGTCAAATTTCTGAAACCATGAGCCAAGATAAATTTTTCTTTAAGTTGCTTTTCTCAGGTATTTGGTCACAGCGTGAAAATCTAACACAATTAGGCACTGTGGATACATTACCATATTTAATTCTATAAACATAATGAGATCACATATTCATTATTCGAGGTTCACTGATACCTTTTGAATGAGAACTTTAGCATGCTGTGAATTGTTTGGCCCTCCTGCAGCTTTTTGTTGCCTAGAGACCAAGTTCTAGCAAAAGAAATATGAACATAACTGACATTAAGATTTCATGTCACTCTCATAAACATGATTGCTTGTCTTTTCTGTTTTTCTCCTTCCTTCACCCTGTGAACTACAATATGGGCATGGTGTTGGTCAATCATCTTTGATTACACAAAGGCCAACTCCTAAAACTGTGGGTCTCAACCCAGGCTATTTCCTGCAGGAGACCCTGGCAGTGTCTAGAGACATTTCAGTTTGTCAAAGAGCCTAGGAAAGGGGTTCTACCAGCTAGTAAGTTAGGGTCTGGGAAACTTCTAAACATCCTACAAACATACAAATAGCCTACCTTCAACTGTCCACTGCCCCAACAAGAAAAATGTCCAGACCCCAATGCCTATAATGTTGAAGCTTAGTAACATTTTTCTGAAATGCTAGGCAAGATGTAACTAAGAATTGGAACTGTCTATACTCTCTGGACTGTAACAGGAAAGTAACAGTTGTCTGGCTTTCTGTGTTGCTGTGCATGACTAGATAATGCACAACAACATTCTTGCTGTTCGTTCAGCCTTTAGAAAAGCTAATATTATAAGTGAATAAATTAATGTCCACGCTATTTGAATCCAAAACTCATGCCATTATCCCCCACAATGTAATTATTTTTTACAGGGAGAACGGAGTTGGAAGAAAATAAATAGAAGGAAAACCGATAATGTTGGGGAAATGTTGACCCAAATGATGGGGGTCACAGCTTGGTTGAGCTCATATGCCAGGCATCTAGTCATGAACAATAGCTTGGGATATATTTCAAATCTGGTTATAACCGGTATTTTGCAGGGGAACCACCTTTTGCCTCCAGTTTGTCTCTTCTGTGATAGAGAGTATTGCTGTAAGATCTTCCAGACATTTCTCTGTCTGCCTCATCTACTTTACACTGGAAAGCTCTGAAAATGAAGGCTTAATGTGAAATACCTAGCCTGACAGCAGTGTGTTTCACTGCCTGCTGAGCAAAGCCACAGCCTCCTTCTCACCTCCTGGATGTGTGACACCCCAAGAAGAAGGGTGATCAGTGCTGACCTGAGCCAGGACCTCCTACTCGGTGGTGCTGACCGCCACATTTTCCAGTGTGACCCAAGACCTGCAAAACTGCTGTTCTCCTCTCTGGTGTCCTGTCTCTAACCTGCATCACATAGGGCAGGGAGGGCCTAGAAATGGTTTTCCAGAAGTCGGTTCCCACAGGAGGCCATAGGCTCACGTACATGCCCAACGATACATTTTGCCATCACTTCTTCATTCAGGCCCTTCCTGTTTGTGATAACCCACCTTCCCATCCAGTGAGGGAGCATACTGTTCAACTCAGAAAGGAGCTGCTCTTGTATATGGCCCTTCTGGTCTGGGGTTCCACTCTATGGTCTGAGCTTCCCTGTGGCCCTTGGTTACGGGAAAGATTCCATATAGACAATTCACGTATCGCCTCAACTCCAAAGCATCTCTTAGACCAGTGGTTCTCAGCCTTTGAGGGTTGACTGACCCTTTCACGGGGATCTCTTTAGACCACTGGAGAACAGAAATCTACATTATGATTTATAACAGTAGTAAAATTACAGTTGTGAGGCAGCAACAAAAATAATTTTATGGTTGGGGGTCATCACGACGTGAAAACTGTATTAAAGGGTCGCAGCATCAGGAAAGTTAAGAAAAACTGTCTTAGACCTTCAAGGGCCCTTGCCAAGCACCAAACATTATCATTTTACACCCTGAGAATCAAACTCAGACTAGTTAGCTGAGCCACAAAAATAATTCACAGAGCACTTTAATACAAACAGAAAAGAAGGCTGTTGCAGAGTGAAAATGAAATATCACAAAGCCAAATCCTGGGGAGGGTGGTCTGTAGGATGGGTGTGCCCATACCTGTGCATGTGTGAATGTACATGTTGTGAGCAAGCACATGTGTGTGTGTTCATGTGGAAGCCAGATGTCAACCTCCGTTTTTTGATATGCGGTCTCTCCCGGGACTTGGGGCTCATTGATTTAGCCAGGCTGGCTGGCTAGCAAGTCCCCAGGATCTTTCTGTCCCTACCTTTCCAGTGCTGGGATTACAGAAGTAAGCCACTAAACCTGGCTTCTCCCTGGATGCTGGATAAGTGCAGTCCGAATGCCCACAAAAACCACACTTTGCTGACTGAGTTCTCTCTCCAGCCCCTAACAAAGCCATAGTCACAGGAAAACAGAGAACATATTAAGGCAGACACATGTTTGGGGGATTATTACATTAAGGATTATTTTTGGAGTAAGTAGAAGAAACAAAGGCAATAGAAAGAGTGGTTGAGTCTTAAGTGTATATTCTAAAATGGCAGAATAAAGGCATAGGCATAACACGCACAGTGCTAAAACTAGTGATTTATACTGTTATGATTAATAGGAGATTTACATAGTCATTATCTCAAGCTTCATAACAGTTCTGAAAAGTAACACTTCAATGATTTTTCAAGACTTTTTAATAGTGTGATGAGAATACAGATCTTATCTACTGGCAGTTTCTAGGTTTCTGGGTTGGCATCACCCAGAGATGGGCGCCTTGAATTGAGGTCACTTGTGGAGGCACAGTGACTGCACACTCTGGTTGTTATTTTCTGCCACTCTCAAGTCACTCTTAGTCACAGTACTCTCAGGTCACCATGCTGAACTTCTCAAAGTGGCTCTTTGCTGCCCCAGTGGGAACAGGGGTACAGGGTGCAGTTTTCTCGTGTGGAGCAAATCATCACCGACTTCTGTGGCTTTACACATTCCACGAACTCCCAAAACTGGTCAAAACATATTCAAGTGTTGGTAATAAGTGAGTATTGAGTACACAGAACTAGGAGGAACATCTATATTAAGCCCCCACAGCTGAGGAGATATCCCGAAAGAGGTGGCAGCGAGAATGTAGAACTGGCCGTTGCACCCATGAACTCACCAAAGCTCTGGTTGCCAGTTCAAGATCAAGCTAATAAAATCAGTCAGCTTTTCATAGGCATCACTGAATGGACTTAATGGGATAAAAAAAAAAAAGAACAGAGAAAACTGTATACATTTATGAAATGAAATCATCAAAGAAGATATCAAAGATATATTTAGTTTTAACAGTAAAAAGGAAGAGATTTTATGTAATGTCAATGATCAAAAAAAACAAAACAAAACACAGAAACAAAAACTATGGCTGGGGATACAGCTGTATTTGTTTGGATAACTCATGACATCAAGCATGTATTGTCTGGACCCATCAAAAAGAAGTGGAATGCATGGCCGTACACACATGGAATGCATGCCTATTCATACATGCACACCCCACTCACTAGGCTGCCCATGGGCAGCAACACATTTTCATAACTGCCTTGGGATTCAACTAAAATTTCCCTCTTTCCTAAAGTCCTAAGATGTATGAATGGGAATCATTGTGCTTCGCAGAGAAGAGGAGATTCCCTAAGAACCAAGGATGTTCAGTCAAGTCAGGAAAAGGTCTATGCTGGCATTAAAAGGCTTGCTATTTGGATGTATTCTCTGAGATCCTTTTTCCCTAGACCACTGGGCGCGGGGGGGGGGGGGGGCGGCTAACCTAAGCCCTTTGATGTGCTGGGGAATTCAGAGGTAGAAAGAATAGCTATGCAATAAGAGGGAAAGATTAGAAAAAGGGAAGACACTGAGGTTATCCACAAAAATAAGAATGGACTACAAATTGCTAATTTAATATCGTAAATGCTTGTGAGTATCAGATGCAGAGTGGCCTGGTTGGCTTCACAGGCCCAAAATGAACATATCTTCAGCAATGAGCAAAGGTCAAGAGCTAGAATATAGGATAACAGCCAGGATTCTCTTACCTGGAGTTCACAATAAAATTAACCTAAAGCTGAAATCCAAGTGACATAGTCAGTTCCAGCTGGGACAGATAGTCATGGACTAGGAGCAGTTGAAATATAGCCCAAATTCCTGCTTGCAGGGACATCCTATGGATCCCTGTTGTCCCATCGCTCTGACATATTTAGTATTTGCTTTAAAGTTGCCACTTGAACGAAGTGTTATTGTTATCATTTGTGTTAAAACAATCTCAGGTGGATTTGAAGAACTATACTTTATATTTCTAGTTTTTGTGAGTTCTTATGGATTAATATAGGAGGCTGCCTGAGGACCAAATATATTTCAGTTAGTGTTATTTGTATTCACATTTGGCTATTTATTCTCAGGGTTGACCATTTGACACTGGACAAACAATTGTTGCACTCTTGTATAGGGTTAGGGTCTCATGGGCTTTTATCTTCCCAGTTTGTCACATTGGTGACACATTATAAGTGTCTCTTCTAATATTACTAGCAAACACAATCTCACACAGCAAACTCCTAATCTGCTGGCTCTCACAATCTCTCTTCCCCTTCTTCCACAATGTTACATAAACCTTAGGTACAGAAGATGTAGCTATTGGGACTGGGCTCCACAACTCTGCATTTTGATTGGTTGTGGTTATCTGTGGTGGTCTCTGTCTATTGCTAAGAGAGATTTCCTCAATGACGGGTGAAGACTACACTTATTTGTGGTGTTAATGGCAAATGTTTATAGATAATTGTTAGGGATGATGCTGGTTTAGTAAATTGTTGGATATAGATTCTCTATAATAGCCATGACTTCACTGTCACTGAGTAATAGTTAGTTTTCCAATACCAGTCATGTTTTTCCCCCCCTTTTGTTCAGGAGGACTTAAGTTCAATAAGAAAGCTCTCATTTACTGCCATGGCACAGCACCCATAGGATTACTGTGCCATGCTGACTGTTGATGCGGTTCATAGGCATCATAGCTGGGTAAGACTGTTGGCTGTCTGCCTCCTTTGGAAGCTTGCATAGCACCTTCTGGTACCTTGAAAGCTACAACTAAAGGAGGGGGCATTTAGGAAGGTTCCTGTAACAGAGGTCTCTCCATCCTGTTTCAGAAGTATAAACCATCAATCTGAAAGGAAGTGAGGGGGCAGGGTTGGAAGGGGTTGGAAGGAGGACAGGCAAAGGGGAAGGGATGTTAATATATTGTAATTTAAAATAATAATTATAAAAAATTCTTCTTTGGGGTAATAATACTAAAATAACATTTGGTAGATATTGTAACATAATAAAATTAAGAAAACTATGGGATTTACATCCCTAAATTGTCAGACTACACATCAACACATTGCAGTTTCCAAAAAAGGTATCACTTCATATCATCCAGATTAGAAGCTACAGTTGAAGTCATGAATAATTATATACATATACATATAGTACATATATATGTGTGTAGGACAAATGAACTCATTCACTGTGTGATGGATAAGATAATGAATCCAGAAACCTCATTAGCATAGAAGATGATTTCTGTCTCTGCAGCCCACCAGCAGCGATATTTTAAAACTACCGAGCCTTTGAAGAAGTGATTTGTGAATCAATTTATTTCTTTCAATGATACTGTTCTTTTCTCGTAAATAAGTCTTTTGTTTCTGATACCTCTTATTTAGAAGTGGCTAAATAAATCCTTTAACAGAGCATTCAACAACTGAAACAGATTTGTTCAATTTCAAGCTCAGCTGTTCAAAGCTGAGAATACATGGCTATTAGGACAACCAGAATTTACAGACAGGAAGAGAGTGAAACCCATGCCTAAGAAAGCAAGGGAGGAGCAGGGCAAATTAAGTGATGAGTGCTCAAATGATGTGTAAGGATTACACTTTGTAATTCCGTATTTATGTTCTTGTTCTGTTAATATTTGAGACTAATCATTTGATGGATCGGATGTGTTTCAAATATTATTGAGGATTAATTGAGAATTCTTGCGATCTTTA
Organism: Meriones unguiculatus; assembly: GCF_030254825.1. NCBI lineage: Eukaryota > Metazoa > Chordata > Mammalia > Rodentia > Muridae > Meriones > Meriones unguiculatus. The sequence goes on along the minus strand of NC_083355.1, from coordinate 30,912,734 downwards.
AAAAAAATCTAAAACTACCAAACATCCAAAAAGAACTGCAGAAAGACATCTCATTTTGATGAATTATGTCTTGCAAAAAAGATTTGGCAAAAAAATTTTTTAAAAAAAAGATTATTTTAAATCACAGCTTCTTTAGCTGTGGGCCAGTTAAATTAAAAAAAAAAAAAAGTCAACCATGAAAGATTTCTGAACACATAACAACTACAGAAACTAGTTCAAAACCAAAGGCATAATGAATCCAAGGTATTTCTAGCAAGTGTTTGCCAGTGTTGGGTTGGGCAACTTCACAGCAGCCTTGGTTCTGAACAAACAACCACGTGTCTTTTGCAATGTACTTAGCCTCAGGCCATGTACCGCCAATAGGACTATCAGGAATGCCTCAGTTCAGATCTAAGACTATCTAAGCTATGAATGCGATAGTCTTTTTACCATGTATGCAGTGGTTTCTGCTCTTAGGGGAACTTGGAAAACCACTAATGATGATTTGTATGTGCATCCTGCCATATTGATTATTCAGCCAACGTCTGTTTACATAAAAGTAGACACCTTTGTTCGTCTCATTAATATGCCTGTTTGGTTTCAACTTCCACAGACAGTAAAATAATATGTAAACAATAGCATTATTTAAATAAATTCTCTTATGATTTATTACCAGGAAATGTGAGTCTGAAACTATGCAAGAAGAACCCACAGGTGGGTGAAGTTTAAATTTGAAAAGCCCTTTTCTACATGTAGACCTCCAGTTAGACCAGAACCATTTGTTACAGGATAATCATGCTACAACTCACAGACCCAAAGAAGATAAGTAAGGAGAGTAAGGAGGGCCTAAGGGAGGCTCCTTAATTCCCACTCAGAAGTAGAAATAGAATAGATAGCAAAAGTGGTTAAGGAGAGTGAACAGGGTAAGGGAGGGAGCATGGAGAGAAAGAAGGGTCAATATCAGACCTAGGGAGATTGGGGGTGGGAGACAGAGGGCTTGCAGAGAGAAGAGAAGCCTTGAGCAGGACTTCTCTGTGACAAGCTGGAGACTTAGGGCAGGAGAGGCTCCTGGGAGGAAATGGGGGTGACTCTAGCTGAGACTCCTAGTAACGGGGGTCATAGAGACTGAAGAGGACACACTTAACTAGCTGTGACTCCTAGTGGAGGGAGGGGAACGCCAACCCCCACACAAAAACTTTCACTCAAAAAACAAGATATGCAGGACAAAAAATAAATAAATAAAATAAAATAAAGCAGAGATTGAGGGAATGTCCAACCAATAACTGGCCCAACCTGACACTCACCTCATGGTAGGCAGCCAGTGCCTGACATGATTAATGATGCTTTGCGATGCTTGCAGACAGAAGCCTAGCAGAGCGGTCCTGTGAGTGGCTCCATCCAGAATCTAATGGAAACAGATACAGAGACCTTCAATCAAGCATTGGGTGAAGCACTCTTGTGGAAGAGTCGGGGAAGGATAAACGGACACAGATGGAACTGGAGCTCCTCATAAGGTACCAGGGGAGGGTTTTGGAGCCTGAAACACCAACCAAAGACAATGCATGGACTGGACTTATGCCCCCTACACAGATGTAGCCAATGGACAGCTCATTCCTCATAAGGGTTCTCTAGTAAGGGGAATGGAGGCTGACTCTGACATGGACTCTGTCTCCTGCCTTTCCGTCACTTTTCCCTGGAGGGGCTACCTCACCAGACCACAGGGGAAGAGGATGTGCTCAGTCCTAATGTGACTTGATGTTCTGGGGTGGGTGGGAAGGGGGAGTTCTCTGAGGAGTAGGGGAGGGGGAATAGTGAGAAAAGATAGGAAGGGGAGGACTGGGAGGAGAGGAGGGAGGGGGTTATGACCAAGATGTGAAACGGATAAATAAAAATTAAAATTAAAAAAAAAAGAAAAAGAAAACAATTGAAAAAAGCCCGATTCTAATTAAAAAAGGTATGATAGTGCTTCTGGCAGTATTAGTATGAAGTGATGGTATATTTCCATTTAAAAGGAATTAGATTGAGAATGTGCATATCAGAATCTGCTTCCTATTTGAAACTTACCTTAGCACCTGCCGTGTAAATATTTTCTTTTGTTTCAGTTTCAGGTTGATGAGGATTAATACAAAAGTAAAAAAAAAATAAATTCTGTTCAGTGTACAAAATTATATTTGGAAATACTTCTATCTTATAAAAATGTTACTATAACCAAGCTAACTAACATATGGATAATCTTCCATAGTTCTTCTTGTGGAGCTGAAAATGCTGAAGACCTACTCTCCCAGCAAATTTCTACCACTCAGGACAGTAATATTAGCTATGGTCACCACGTGAAACATAGATCTCAAGATCCTCCCGGCTCATGCAAGTGTTACTTGAGTCACATCTTTCCAGCTCCCTCATGCTCCAAGCCAGGTTAATCACCTTTCCGTCTCTATAAATTCACCAATTTTAAATCTCACCCATCGGTGGGAAATCACTTGCTTAATTTGTTTTTATAATCTTATCCGATATTTGTTGAAAAAATTTCTCTCTTCCTCCATGTTTTTTTTTTTTTTTTTTTTTTTTTTTTTTTTTTGCAATAGAACTTGATCACAAAATGTGTGTGGGAGGACCATCTGCTCTAAGACACCCAGTTCTGCCCCACTGGTCAGACTGTTCATTCTTGAGCCAATGCCACCCCTCCCAGCCACTGATATGCAGATGAGCTCTTGGTACCCACTCACAGAGTGCTCTAAGTTTGCGTTTGTTTTGGATTCTTTCTCTCTTTGTGTTTCCACTACACATTCATGTTTCTTCCCAAAACACCTTTAGGGTTTTCATTGGAGTTGCCTTGACTCCATAAAACTGCTTGGAGAAAACTGAAATCTTAAAAGTGCAGATTTTTTTTAAGTATCTATATGTGGGTAAGATATTTGGATATCTCAATTTTTTTTTTTTTTGGCTATCTTTCTCAGTGTTGGAAGATGTGATGCAGCTGTAAACAGCAGTGTTAGAACACTGTTTGAATTGCTGACTGATGGCATGTAGAAATGCAGTGTGGTTTTATGGGTTTGCTAATTTACATACTTATCTGAATATTTTGGTTTTCAGTCTTTTAGATTTCCTACATGTAGAAGCGTGTCATGTGTGAGCAAAATGGGTTTGCTTTCTTACTTTCTGATATTTATAACTTTTATTTATTTACTTTGTCTGCTGGCTAGGACTTCCTGTACAACTTTAAATAGTGATGCCAACAGAAGACACCTTGCCTGGGCCAATTGATACTTGTGGGGAAAAAAAAAAAACAGTAAAATGACCCCCTACTTTGCAGTGTTTCAAAAATTAAGTAGCTAACAGATCCAAATTTGAAAGTAAGCCAGTTGAGTTTATAAATAAGGCATTTTAAATGCCTCCATTGTTTTAGGAAGGCAAAATATTTTAAACAGAATACAAAATATTCAAAATATAAAACACTGAGAAATCAAGATTAATTAAAATTAAGAACTTCTGTCTGTTGAAACCTTGAGAAACCAACAAGTCAAGTCGTAGCTTGAGAAGATACTCACAAGCACACACAAGTTAACTCTGTATCAAAGACAGGCATATAGCCCTAAGGTGTTGTGAGAGCTCGCAAAAGGGCAAACAAATCAAACAAATGCCTTTCAAATATGAAAACACGAGTAGCCAGAAAAATCAATGAAAGATGCTCAATGCAGCAGTCAGAAAACTGCACATTCGACTATAATGTGGTGTGGTATCATATTCCTATAAGAATGGCTGAAATGAAAAAGACTGACAACTTCAAATGTTGACAGAGATGTTGACACTAATGTGGTCTTTATTGCTAGTTGAAGAACAAACACTTTGGAAGACTATTTACTTGACAATATCTCCCAAAGTGCAAAACACCTGTCCTAGCCGCAATTTCCACACATATATATGTGTATATATATATATATATATATATACACACATATATATGTGTATGGCTTTTTGAGGATGTGTAGAACAACTAATAAAGCACTTTATTAACTGCTTTTCTTCTCACAGTGGCATAAAGCCCTACAAAAACAACTTAAGGGATAAAGAGGTTTGTTTCAGCTCAGAGTTTGGAGGATGTAGTTCATCATGCTGAAAACATGGAAGCTGAAGCCACTGAGTCCACGCCAGTAGTGTTTATGCATGGCTCTGTGGCTGTTTCATGTCTCAGTAAATCAGGAAGCAGAGAGAGCTAGCTAGAAACAGGGCCAAACTATAACTGTCAGTGCCCTTCTGTAACCCTCCATGCCCTCCTGTAACCCTCCATGCCCTCCTGTAACCCCCCATACCCTTCTGTAACCCTCCACGCCCTCTTCATGAATCACTTTCTTCAGCTAGACCCAATTTCCCAAAGGTTCTACAAACTTTCAAAATAGTACCATGGACTGGAAACCAAAGTACTACACATATGAGCCTGTGGGGAAATCTCACCAAAACAAGTGCTAGCTGGGTACCAATACTGTACATGGTTTGCATGGTATCCTGGAGGAGATGTTGTAGGCTATGATTCAGTGATTCAGTATTCAATGTATGATAAGCTTACTCATAGTCAGTATATACAAGTCTGGAAATAAGAAAGTGGAAATGGAGGTGGTCCTTCTTGCTCTTGTGCCCAGGCTCTCAGCTGCCTCTCAGGGTCTGAGGGTTATCCCCTGTTGCTGAAGACAGTTAGGATACAAACCTAAAGACTGAAGCTGGATCTAACCCGCAAGCCTCGTTCCTTTGGTCTGACTTCCATAGAACTAGAAAATACCGTGTAGGATAATAAGGGAGAGAAACAATTAACAGCACTATCTAGCTGCAATCCCCTAAAGGCTGCAACAATGCGGTATGGCAAGCTATCTCTAAAGATACAATAGGCAGCATTCGCATGCTCGTGGTATCCAACAGCTGTCTAGTTAGACTTAAGGTCCACACAATAGGAGGGAAATAGTCCCTGGCACTAAAAAATTAGAAGGCTTCCCATGGACCTTTAAAACATATTCTACTGCTGCCACTTTTTAGGGCTGAATCTTGCCCTTATACCCACAGACAAAGAAGCCCTCTCTCTACAGAACATGGAGACCATCACAGAAAACCATGATCGGATACAGTGCAAAGAGCAATGGTTGTGAGTAGCCTACCCCCAAGGGATACATCCGCATCACAGCTCCTGCATTTATGGCTGAAGAAAAGAACACTGCAGAAGAGGGGGCGGAAATATTATAGTAGCCAGAAAACCGGGGAGTGTGCAGTGAAACGGTCCTTCTGAGAAATGGCTACATAAACAAGACCAGAACAGTGACAATATAAATGAGCATGATAAGGTGGAAGCGTGTAAATATTACTGCACAAGGAACCACGGGAAACTAATGGCTGTCGAGAGAGGGATTATTAGCCTCCACTACCAAACATAAAGTAGCCGGTCCTGAAACAATGTATACACAAACAACAAAAACAGACCCAGCAGCTTGTATTTCTATATTTCTATGTACACAAATGCACACCCAAATATCTTTGTAACAATAATAATAAATTTTCGATGGAGCTATATCTTGGCAGACCCACTGTAAGTTAAAAGTTACCTTTAATTAAAAGTATGTTTCTTTAAAAAAATTAAAAATTCTACTCTATATCCTGATTGTAGCCCCCTCCTTCATCTCCTCCAGATCCCATCCTCCCCTCCCTCTTCCCTTCTATCCTCCTCCCCTACTCCTCAGAAAGGAAGAGCCCTCCTCCCCTACCATCTGACCTTAGTCTATCAAGTCTCATTAAGACTACCTTCATCCTCTTCATTTGTGGCCTGGAAAGGCTGCCCAGCCAGGATGAAGTGACCAAAGAGCAGACAACTGAGTCCATGTCAGAGTCAGCCTCTGCTCCTCTATGGATTACATCTGAGCAGGGGGTCTAGATCCTCTCCATACATGGTTTTTGGTTGGTGCATTAGTCTCTGCAGGCCTCCCTGGGCCCAGATTTGTTGGCTTTGTTGGTCTCCTTGTGGAGCTCCTGTATTCTCTGGGTCCTTCTATCCCCCTCTCTTCCCTAAGACACCTTGCACTCTGTCCAAAGTTTGGTTGTGAGTCTCAGTATGAGCTTCAATCTCCTGCTGGGTGGAGTCATTCAGAGAACATCTATGGTAGGCTCCAGTCTGGTTTCCTCTCTTCAACCGCTTCCATTGCCTATTCTATTTGCCCTCTTGAATGAGAATTAAGCATCCTCCATAGGGTCCTCCTTGTTATTTAGCTTCTTTAGGTCTGTGGAGTTTAGTATGGTTATCCTGTATTATATCGCTAACATCCACTTATAAGTGAAGTGAGTATATACCATGCATGTCTTTCTGGTTCTGGGATACCTCACTCAAGATGATCTTTTCTAGTTCCATCCATTTGCCTGCAAATTTCATGATTTTCTTGTTTTTAATAGCTGAGTAGTATTTCGTTGTGTAAACGTACCACACTTTCTTTATCCAATTTTTTCAGTTGAGGGACACAAACTGGAAAGGAAGAAGTCAAAGTATCACTATTCACAGATGATATGATAGTATATACATATATACATGTGTGTGTGTGCGTGTGTGCATGTATGTAACCCCCAAAATTCTACCAAAGAATTCCTACAACTGATGGAAAAATATTTAATACACTTAACATGTCATAGATCACACCTTTCCCTTACAAATGCTCAAGACACATTAGCTTAGAGTTGGGCAAAACCATGAGATGTAAGTCTAGTTTATAATAAAATGTTAATTACCTCATGTCATATCTAGAATATTACCCGATAACAAGAACAAATCAAGTTTTAAAGCACAAATGTTACTGAATTCACCCCATAAACAAATTCCATAAAGTCAGGCCCACCGGACAGGTCAGCAGGTAAGGAGACCTTTCACCGAAGTTTATGACCGGAGTTTGACTCCAGGGGCCCATAAAGCGGGAGGTGAGAACCCACTCTTTCAAGTTTCTCTTGGCACATGGACACACCAGTGTGTGCGTGACCTCCGTACACACATAAACAAGTAAACACTGCAAAACATTCAGTATATGTCCTAAAATCATACACTGAACCCACTGTGGCCTACCTAAGGCAAACACACGAACATTGCAGACGGAAGGACTGGGAAGCAGTAACAGTAGCCCCAAGTCCTGGTCCTTGAGTGTGGGTCTCTCTCACTCTCCCCATGCCCAGGTACCCCTTGGAGACCTCTGACCTCACAGGATATTGGTAGAAAACACTGAGGTTAGCAACTAGTATTGGCTCCACATTGACCAGTGCTGCTAAAGAGTGCTCTGGGATGAATCGGGCTTAACGATATAGCCCAGGACCCATTAGCAAGCAAGAGGCACACGAACAACTTCAGGGCTCAACCGAAGCCACAGAACTGCGAACAAGCAATTAGATCTCTCTGCCTGCTTCGCCCAAGAGTTTCCCGAGGGTGTCAGTTTCTCTATTTCAATAAGCCTTGCTGAGAAGGAACCCACATCCAGAGGGCATGGCTGACCTCCTGACAAAAGCAAGGCCGCCCCATCTCAGGTCCAGCCCGTGCTGGTCTTTATGGTCTATGCATTCTTTCTAAGTAACAAATAAATGTGTGTCCATGCTCTTTCAAAGAACTTTTTAATTTGTTCTTTATTAATTCATTTATTTCCTTTAAGTCTTGGCTGCAGTTTCCCCTCCTCTCCTCGCAGTCCCTCCTTCCCTCTTTCCTTTATCCTCAAGGAAGGGGAGACCTCCCATGGATATCAACCCGCCTTGGCATATCAAGCTGCAGCAGGACTTGGCAGATCTCCTATTAAGGTTAGACAGGGCAGCCCAGTGAGCATAAAGGGATCCAGAGTCAGGCAACAGAGTCAGAGATAGTCTATGCTCTTGCCGTTAGCAGTCCCTCATAAAGACCAAGCTGCATAACTGTTACACATGTACAGATGGCCTAGGTCCCTCCCACACATGCTCTGTTTGGTGGTTCAGTCTCTGTGGGCCTGTATGGGTCCAGGTTGGTTGATTCTGCAGGTTTTCTTGTGCTGCCCTTGACCTGTGGCTTCTTCAGTTCCTCCTTTCGCTCTTCCACAGGTTCCCAGAGGAAAAGCAACTCTAACACATAGCTATATCCCCAGCCCAAAGGACTTTAAAACAGAGAAACAAAGTCCAGCAGAAACCTTTCTTACTGGGCTGTGTAAACTTTTATTCCTTGCCCAAACTAAAGGCAAGCATGAGTTTCCCCATTCATTACTTCCCTCCTTCCTTTTCTAACGTGGTAACACAACCTTGGAGACCTATGTGAAGATTTGGTCCAACTCTCTTCAAGACATATCCTTTGAGAACACACCTACAAGACAATGGCCTGCATCTCAAAGCTGTCATATACCCAGTGATTCTTCTTCCTTTGAACCCAGAAAGGGTGAAACCGAGCCCTCTTCCTCATGTGCACTCTTTGTTCTAGAAATACCAATGTTTTCCTGGGGTTTGTTCAGGGAAGTAATTTTTCACAATTAGTTTGGGCTCTAACTCCCTGAATTTTCTCGACTCTGTATAGGGTTCTTAATAACCACTCTGGTGGACATCCATGTCTTAAAATCCACATCTTCTCAACACAGAACTTAATATTCCATCAAAAGCTTCTAAAGGTTCCACCGGGTGGTAGTGTGAAGAAGTCTGCAGACCCACACTGAGAAACAAGCATAGTTGACTATGAATATGTATTTATAGAGAGAGGTCTGGATAGATACACTCACAGTGCTGTGGAAAGACACAGACTGGAAGAAATAGATAGGACATGTACTACCTGTCTCTCTTCTGCAGAAAAACATCTGCTATGTTTTATGGTGACAGGTAAGCCTGGCATCTGATCCAAGGCTAGCTCTCCCTCTGACCAGTACCATGGTCTGGTGCATATTCCCCTGCAGTGGGTGTAGCTATATGGCTAAGACTTTCTTTTCTCTCTGCTGCCAAGCAAGAGTTCCGGTATCTCACAGGACATGGCAGGCCATAAGGGTTTCTCCTACTTCTCCTAGCATAAGGATGAAATCCCGGAATCTGTTCAAAAGATCAGTGTCTCCCGTCCTCTCTGTATCCTGACTCCACTCGCTGTTCAGAGGTTCTCCCAGGCAGAGAATTCTAATAATACTGGGGTCTCCTAATAACTTACCCAGCACACTTATATGGAGAAATTTCCATGCCAGGAGGTTTGGGCCAAGCACATCAAAGATCACTGTACTAAACAGTAGATGGAGTTATCTCTGTCCAGGGGGGCAAGAAGCTCACAAGAATAGAGCTTGTGGATGCTCTTAGAATAAGATAAGCACTTGAAATAGAGTGTATGAAGTTTTACCCTAAGAGTGTTGTTGAAAACAAACCTCTATATTAAGTGCAACAGACTCTCTGGGTATGATATCACCTATAATCCTAGCACTCAGGAGGCTAAGATAGGGAGATTGAAAGCATGAAGCCTGTCAGAGCTACGAAGCAAGACCCTGCCCCCCTCCAATAAACTAATGAGTTAGCAATTAATGTAACCTAATAAGTATTTCTCCACTTCTCTTTTCAATTCTATCACTGTTTCCTATATGAGTCTTCAAACTCAATAGCTGGATTCATCTATACTCATTTCTCTTTCTTGGAGAACTAACCACTGTATTACCTTTGTATTTTATTCCTGAGAGTGTTCATTGATCCAAATCCCACTTTGGCATTAACATTGTTACTTCTACTCTAAAGATCTTTCTAGTACTCAGCAGTTCAGGTCACCTACTATTCTTCCCAAGAAACAAGTTTGCTTCCTCACATTCACACCAGGTAGTTCACTATGGCCAGTAATGCCTAGTATAGATTCCTACAGCCTCTTCTGGCCTCTGTGGGTATTTTGCGCTCATTATCTCTCTCTCTCTCTCTCTCTCTCTCTCTCTCTCTCTCTCTCTCTCACACACACACACACACACACACACACACACACTGGGGGAGGGCTAAACAACGAACAGCACAAAGTGACTTTTGTAAAAGTACTTTAAAGTAACTGCATGGTCTATGTTTTTCAGGTCTTTGTTTTCAATCTCCTTATGTCCCAGTTTAAATCAGTTTTCTTCCCGAAAGATTAGAGCTGGTTCCTTATTTACTCTGGTTGCATCTGTATTTTAATTGTTAATCTTAGAGCATCCTCATTTAATATGATGACAATAACGTAAGACTAACCTCTACTGTGTCATTAACTCTTTCCTATTTAGTTCAGTTTCTTTATATCTTATGTCCCTGTTTGTATGGCTTTTTAAAGCTAATTTAATTTTGATGCCTTATTTTCTCTTCTAGCAGCTTAAAATTTAAACCTTTTCATTTAAACTCTTGGTGACTGCTCTAAGATATTAGTGTTCACTGGTAAACAAAATCCCATTTCTCATATTTTTAAGAAACATGGAATAATTCTAATCTTTGTTGGGTTTTTGTTGTATTTTTACTTTCAAATTGAAATAGTAGTATTCATCGTATGTATTCATCCACCCATTCATTTACCCAGCATTTATTAATATAAGGCTTTGGATTTAGAACTGGAGATAATATCCTCTAGTAGGCTTGACTGACCCTGTTACAGGAGTGATAGAACGAGGACATTGCCAAAGGCCAGGAAGAAGACAAGAATGAGGAATCAGTCCTGGGCAGGAGCACTGGTTAGGAGAAGTTTGGTACAGTACACGCATTTCTCTAAGACTTTGATTGACACCCACACTGGTCTGTATGTTGGTGAATGTGAGTTTCTGTAACAAAACAGGGAGCTTGTGAGCAACAGACAAGTGCATCTCATGGTTCTGAGAACCGGGACATTCAGTGTGAAGAGACTGGCACATCCGGTGTCTGCTAATGACAAACTGTTTATTTCTGTCATAAAGGGAGATTTTTTTTTCTTTTATTGTTGAATCTTTACATGGTGAAGAAGGCTAGGCAGAGGGCTAGGGTGTTTTTTTGTTTGTTTGTTTGTTTGTTGTTTTTGTTTTTTATAATGGCATCAATACCATTCACGAGATTTCCAGTCTTATAACCTTCCCCAAAGGAACCATCCTTTAACACCAGGATTTGAATTTCATTTATTTGTTGAGGTGCTAGGAATTGAAGCTAGGGTCCCTCACATGATAGATAAAGTCTCTGCTTCTGAGACACAGCCTTAATCTTTGTTTATTTAAGTTTTCTGAGATGAGGTCTGGCTATGTGGTTCAGGTTGGCCTCAAAGCCATGGTAGAGCCTACAGTGAACTTGAACTCTTGATTCTTCTGTCCATACCTCCTGAGTGCAGAGACTGCAGGTATATATCACATGTTCAGTTCATTATCCAAAGTTTAGAGGCCATTTCAACATGTAGGTTTCAGTGTGACATAAGTACTTAAATCATAACAATACGAGAAAGTGGACTAAGGCTTAAAGGACCCCTTGATTGCCAACTGAAGCAACTGAGCAAAACATGGCTACACTATTGGTTGGGTTGAAAACAGAATGAACTGAACAGGGGATAGCTAGATAACGGGGAACTGGAGTTTCCTGAACACTGAATCAATGAATGGTCTCTGTCAGGTCCCAGAGTGACATAAGTCATTGACACAGAAGAAAGCACAAAATAACTGAGAATATTTTTTTAGCGGATATGAAAATATTATACTGAGCTCAAATACTGACTTTGTAGCATCTACCCACACGTCTTATTTGACTAGCAACTCAGAATAAATAAATCTCATTTGGAGATTGCCTTGATGTTGAATTTTCAAACCAGTCTTTGAACTAAGTGTTGACACTTCTAATCCTGCTGACTTCCATAATAGTTTTCTCCATTTCTGATGATCTACAGTTTGGCAAGATTCTTCACCATCTAATTGATCCATTTTTACATTTACTTCCTATTGACATCCTTAGTGATTAAAAGTGTTAGGATTGTGCAGCAGTTATACAAAGGGTTCATAAATCATGCTATGAGAATGGTTCCACGTGGGAGGTTTTATTAAGGGAAGGGGGAGGAGGTCACAGAGACCATCTCTGGGCAGGGTAGGAGAGAGAGAGAGAGAGATAGAGGGAGAGAAAGATATGGTGGGAAGAGGAGCACCAAGACAGTGAGAGGGAAAGAGAAGGAGAGAGAAAGAGCGCAAGAGAAAGACAGCAAGAGAGAGACAAAAATGGCAGGTTGGGGCAACTTAACCATGCCTGCCAGGTGTGGCTACCTGGCAGGGGACACATGATGACATCATAGGTTGCTAGGCAACCCAGAAGCAGGCTGCCTAAATACTAACAAAGTGAACATTCCTAAGTACCAGAAAGTTAGCTGTTTTGTACAGGGTGACAAGTATGGATCTATTTGCATTTTTCTACATGTAGATATCTAGTTAGACAAGCACCATTTGTTGAAGATGCTATCTTTTTTTCCATTGTATGGTTTTGGCATCTTTGTCAAAAATCAGGTGTCCATAAGTGTGTGGGTTTATTTCTGGGTCTTCTATTTGATTTCATTGATCCACCAGTCTGTTTCTATGCCAGTACCATGAAGTTTTTATAACTGTTGCTCTATAGTACAGCTTGAGATCAGGGATGGGGTTACTTCCAGAAGATCTTTTATTGTAGAGGATTCTTTTGGCTATTCTGGGTTTCTTATTATACCATATGAAGTTGAGAATTTTTCTTTCAAGGTCTGTAAAAAATTGTGTTGGAGTTAGATGGAAGGGGAAAAGGACCTCCCCTATCCGTGGACTTGGAGAGGGACGTAGGAGGAGATGAGGGAGGGACGGTGAGATTGGGAGGGAAGGAGGGAGGTGGCTACAGCTAGAATACAAAGTGAATAAACTGTAATTAATATAAAAATAAAAATTTAATTAAAAATTGTGTTGGTAATTTGATGGAAATTGCACTGAATCTGTAGATTGCTTTTGGTAAGATGGCCATTTTTACTGTTAATCCTGCCAAGCCATGAGCATGGTAGATCTTTCCATCTTCTGATTTCTTCTTCAATTTCTTTCTTCAGAAAATTGAAGTGTTTTTTTTTCATACAAGTCTTTGACTTGCTTGATTAGAGTTATACCAAGGTACTTTATGTCCTTTGTAGCTATTGTGAAGGGTGTTGTTTTTCTATTTTCTTTCTCAGTCCATTTGTCTTTTGTATACAGGAGGGCTACTGATTTTTTTTTTTTAGTTAATTTTGTATCCAGCCACTTTGCTGAAGGTGTTTATCAGACTCTACCCAGCAGGGTATTAAAGAAGATGCTGAGACTCAGTCAAACTTTGGGCAGAGTGTAGAGAATCTTACGAAAGAATAGGGAGGGAATAGAAAGACCTGGAGAGGTCAGGAGCTCCACACGGAGAGCAACAGAACCGAAAAATCTGGGCACAAGGGTCTTTTCTGAGACTGATACTCCAACCAAGGACTATGCATGGAGATAACCTAGAACCCTTGCACAGATGTAACGCATGGCAGCTCAGTGTCCAAGTGTGTTCCCTAGTAAGGGGAACAGGGGCTGTCTCTAACATGAATTCAGTGGCTGGATCTTTTTGATCATCTCCCTGGGGATGAGGGGAAACAGCCTTACCAGGCCACAGAGGAAGACAGTGCAGACAGTCCTGATGAGACCTGATAGGTTAGGCTCAGATAAAAGGTGAGGAGAACCTCCCCATCAGTGGACTGGGGAAGGGACATAGGAGGAGAAGAGGAAGGGAGGGTGAGATTGGGAGGGGGCTACAGCTGGGATACAAAGTGAATAAGTTGTAATAAATTTTTAAAAAAGTAAAAAAACAAAACAACAACAACAACAACAACAAAAAAAAAAAACAGACCACTGTTAAAAAGTCCTGGAATACTCTACGATTCTTTTTACGATTCTTTTCTAGCCCTGTGGTAAATTTCTCTCCAACGAAAATTTTTAGTTTCCTTCTCTTCCTCCTTCTCCTCCTCCGCTTCCTCGTTTTTTTTTTTTTTTTTTTTTCTTTTCATCTTATTCTTTTTGAAACAAGGTTTCACTATGTAGCTCTAGCTGTCCTAGAACTCACTGTGTAGACCAGGTTAGCAGAAATCCACCCTCTTCTGTCTCCTGGGCACTGGAATTAAAGAATTTGTGCCACCATGACTAAAATTAAGCAACCAAGTCCTCTCTCTCTCTCTCTCTCTCTCTCTCTCTTTCACACACACGTACACTCATACATTTTCTCATACACTCTCACACACGTTATCTCTCACATGCACATACTCTCCCACATACACATACATACATTCTCTTACACACATACACACACACACACACACACACACACACACACACACACATGCATATGTTCATGCTCATTGATTTGTCAGTTGCTTTCTCTTCTTTCGGCTTCTTTGCATTAGTTTCCTTAGATTTTTTTACTCACAACCTGAAATGAAAATACCTGGTTTCCTCGAACACTCAGTTTTGTCATGCAATGTTTTGCTGCAGGCTTGGCACGTGATGTTTTGCTTGAGGTTGACTGGTGGGAGGGCACCTGTGAGGGGTGTGACTTTGGCCAGCTGAGAACACCCATGGGTGAACTCTGAGCAGAGGAGATATATAGAGCCCCCCCCCCCAATGGGACATCACTTTTTGGATCGACATTGCTGCACTGATCTTCATGCCTCGACACTTGACTTCAAAGAGAGAAACATTCCAGAGAACTTTTCGGGGCAGTCCAGCTGAGTCTTTCTCTGACTTGTCCAGATCTCCTGAACCCTGTTCCTGCTTGGTTGTTGGCCTTGGGACTGGACAGCTGATATCCTGAGAATGAGTCTCGTAATCCCCTAAAGACCCATTGACCCTAATCAGCAGGAAGTAGACAAAAGAGATCAACATCCCTTTTCCTTACTAATCTACTATCTAAGGGGTTGAGGTGGGGTGGGGCTGGAAGGGAGGTAAAGGTGTTTAAGAGCCCTAAGTCGGTTTAAGAAACCTAAAGTAGGTTTGGTGAATAATCTAAGCCTACAACACCCTGTGGTTTTAGTCTTACTGACTCAAAGTATCATGATCACATTTTTCCTGATAAAAGAACACTGTACAAACCCCAAGGCATCAATTATCTTTCAGCCCTTAACAACATTTTTACTGCTTTTAAGAATCTGTCAAATTTATGGACTGTTCCAGATTTAAAGGCCAACTTTTGTTTTGCTGTCTCAGGGATATGAGACCACTGACAATATTGAACAGAATACCCATACCAAAAAGAAAGCCTCCTAGTGATTATTCTTTTCTTTCTTCTTTCTGAGACAGATATCATTTTCTGACATTAAAATTGATATGGAGGGGAAATTTCAAACAATGAAGAAAAGCATGAAGGAATGTATCAAGATGGACGAGAACCCCACCACAATGAGAAATAACCACTACCTTTTGTTAGATTTTTTTCTTTCACTTAGTCTATTATATATTTTAAGGTTAGTATAAGATATCTTTTTGTTTCTGCTTGTCTATTTGTTTTGTGAGACTGGGGATTGGATCAAAAGCCTTGTGCACACCAAATAAGCACTTTATCATTTGAGCTCTCAATTTCCTGGTGTTTTGTTTTGTTTTAATTAATTAATTAATTAGTTGCAACTTATTCACTTTGTATCCCAACTGTAGCCCCCTTCCTCATCTCCTCCCAGTCCCTCCCACTTTCTCTGTTCTTCCCCTATGCCCTTTCCCTGATAGAGGACCTCCTTCTCTTCTATCTGACCCTAGCCTATCAGGTCTCACCAAGACTGGCTGCATCATCTTTCTCTGTGGCCTGGTAAGGCTGCACCTCCCAGGGGGAGGTAATCAAAGAGCTGGCCACTGAGTTCATGTCAGAGACAGCTCCTGTACCCCTTACTAAGGAACCCATTTGGACACTGAGCAGCCTATGGGCTTCCTTTGAACAGGGGTTCTGGGTCCTCTCCATGCATGGTCCTTGGTTGGAGTACAGGTCTCTGCAAGCACCCCTGGGCCTGGGTATTTTGGCTCTGTTGTTCTCCTTGTGGAGTTTCTGTCCCCTCCAGGTCTTTCTGTATCCCTCTTCTTCCATAAGGATTCTGTCACTCTGCCCAAAATTTGGCTATGAGTCTCAGTATCTCTGATACCCTGGTGGTAGAGTCTTTCAGAGGTCCTCTATGGGAGGCTCTTGTCCTGTTCCTTGTCTTCTCCTACATCCTATGTCTATCCTGTTTGCCCTTCTGAATGAGCATCTTCTCTAGGGTCCTCCTTGTTGGTTAACTTCTTTAGGACTATAGATTTTGGTATGTTTAGGCTATATTATATGGATAATATCCACTTATAAGTGAATATGTACAATACAAAACAACCTAGATGTCCCTCAACAGAAGAATGGATATAGAAAGCGTGGTACATTTACACAATGGAATAATACTCAGCAATTAAAAACAAGGAAATCATGAAATCTGCAGCCAAATGGTGGGATCTAGAAAAGATCATCCCGAGGGAGGTATCCCAGAATTTCCCAGTATTTTAAATTTTATATGAAAACTATCTATATCTTCATCTATATCTTTTCATGACATTGAAAACTGTATTTCAAGGGTCCATAAATACAACCCAGCAAAGGAATAGATGCTTGGGACCTAGTGTGGTGGCATAAGGTTAATCACTGGAAACCACATGATGAAAGGAGAAATCTGACTCCTTTAAGTTGTCTTCTGACTTCCATACATGCATCATGAAATCCATATGTATACACACACACACACACACGCACGCACACACACACACACACACACACACACACACCAAATAAATAAATATATATTTTTCCAACATTATTCTGAAGTAAATGAACATTTTTAAATCATAGAGATATTTCTGGTTTTTTTCTCCTATTCATTTTTTTCTAAGTTAGGATGATGATACACATATTCCCATGTTATGTTTTAACATGCAAATTGGTCCAATCATAAACATTTTATTTTCTGATATACGTTTTTAAAAGATTTCTTAGACTTTCCCTGACTCTTCTGACTGATTTTGGAACCCTTTTTCTCCCACTTGGTCACCTCTTCCAGCCTTAATACAAGAGGAGGTGCCTAGTCTTATTGCAACTTGATGTGCCGTGTTTGGTTGCTATCCCTGGGAAGCCTGCCCTTTTCTGAAGAGAAATGGAGAAGGAGTAGATACAGTGGGGGTGAAATGAGGAGGAGGAACTGGGAAGAGAAGAGAGAGTGGAAACTGTGCTCAGGATGCAATATATAAGAGAAAAGAATTTTTAAAGATTTTTTTTAAAAAAAAACATGTGTGTGTGTAAAATATATGTGTAGATGCTCATGTAGAACACAAGATGGTGTCAGATTCCCTGAAACTGGGGTTACAAGTGCTTTTGAGCCACATGGTGTGTGTGAGAGGAAGTGAACTTTACTCTCCTGCAAGAAAAGCAAGTGTTCTTAACCATGAAGCCATCTCTCCAGCTCTGACGATTTACTTTAATGAGAACTGTGCATAAATGTTTGTGGATTTCTGTTTACTGTGGGATAAAAATAACAGGGACAGAATGATTTAGCAAAAGTTTCTGAACTTGTGCATACAACTGCATTTCATTCTCTCTCTCTCTTTTTTTTTTTTTTTTTTTTTTTTTACTTTCTGGGATCCTTAAAGAAATTGAACTTTTCCATGAGTCTTTGGTGAATCCTTCCCATGTATGATTTTATTTTTACTTTAATTAAGACATGACTTTTAGTCATCAGAACACATAGAATGTTCGCATTCTTTTTAACAGCTGCGTTGTTATCCTTCATATGGATATACTGTAATTAATTTAACCGTGCTTCTATAGGTTGGCATATGCTTCTACTTTTAATACTTCAAACAATGCTGAAAGGCTTCACGCTTTGAGTCATGTTTAGCCAAATGTTCTCTTTTAAGATTATATAACTAGTCTCCTATAATTTCTTCTAGTGTATAAATTTAATTTTGTATTTACATGCTTGGAATTTGTATTTTTGTACACTTAAAATAGAGATGTAACTTTATGCTCATCCAAATAACCAATTATCTCCACATTATTTATTAAATAATTCATATTTTCCTTATTGTTTATGTTTATGAGTCTTTAAATAGGCTCTCTCTACTCATTTACTAATTTATTTGCCTGGTTTTTTATTCTTTCCATTCCTTTAATCATAGAAACTTTATAGTACACTTGAAATTTGACAGGACAAGTCTTGATGCATTACTCTTTGATTCCAAATGTTTTGCTGAGGCACATCAATAAGTGCTAAAATTAGTAGGTAAAGTTTACACAAAAGTAGGATGTTTGGAGGCCAAGGAAATGGCTCAGGAGATAAAATGTTTGCTTGGGAAACTGTAAAGACTAGGGTTTGGATCCCTTAAGCCTAGTGGGGATGGAGATACCTCCAGATAAGGTATCTTCTTTTATTGTAGAGGATTGTTTTACAGATTCTGAGTTTCTTGTTATTTCATATGAAATTGAGAATTTTTCTTTCAAGGTCTGTAAAAAATTGTGTTGGTAATTTGATGGGAATTGCATTGAATCTGTAGATTGCTTTTAGTAAGATGACCATTTTTTACTATGTTAATCCTGCCAAGCCATGAGCATGGGAGCTCTTTCCATCTTCTGATATCTTCTTCTAATTCTTTCTTCAGAGACTTGAATTTTTTTCATATAAGTCTTTGACTTGCTTGGTTAGAGTTACACCAAGGTACTTTATGTCCTTTGCGGCTATTGTGAAGGGT
This sequence comes from Meriones unguiculatus, assembly GCF_030254825.1. Taxonomy (NCBI): domain Eukaryota; kingdom Metazoa; phylum Chordata; class Mammalia; order Rodentia; family Muridae; genus Meriones; species Meriones unguiculatus. The sequence continues at coordinate 30,894,078 of NC_083355.1, read as the reverse complement.
GTCATTTCACTATTTTCTTTCTCAGCCTATTTGTCTTTTGTAGACAGGAGGGCTACTGATTTTTTTTAGTTAATTTTGTATCCAGCCACTTTGGTGAAGGAGTAGGAGTTCCCTGGTGGAATTTTGGGGGTCACTCATGTATACTACCGTGTCATCTACAAATAGTGATACTTTGACTTCTTCCTTTTCCACCTGAATCTCTTTGATCTCCTTTAATTGTCTTATAGCTCTAGCAAGGACTTGAAGAACTATGTTGAAGAGGTAAGGAGAGAGTGGGGAGCCTTGCCTTCCCTTATTTAAGGGATGTTGATTTAAGTTTCTCTCCGTTTAGTTTGATGTTGTCTATAGGCTTGCTGTATATTGTCGTTACTATATTTGGGTAAGTGCCTTGTATGCCTAATCTCTCCAGGACTTTAAACATAAATGAATGTTGGATTTTGACACCCTAGAAATTGGGAAAGGATCTTCACCAACACTATACCTGACAGAGGGCTAATATTCAGACTATATAAAGAACTCAAGTAGTTAAAAAGCAACAAAACAAGTAATCCAATTAAAAATGAAGTACAGAGATAAACAGAGAATTATCAATACAGGAATATTGAATGGCAGAGAAACACTTAAAGAAATGTTCAACATCCTTAGTCATCAGAGAAATGCAAACCAAAATAACCCTGAGATTTCACCTTACACCCATCAGAATGGTTAAGATAAAAAATTCAAGTGACAACACATGCTGGAGAGATTGTAGAGAAAGGGGAACCCTCTCCCATTGTTAGTGGGAATGTAAACTTGTACAACAACTTTGGAAATCAATCTGACACTTTCCTCAGACAATTAGGAATAGTGCTACCTCAAGATCAAGCTGTAACACTCCTAGGCATATATCCAAAATATGTTCAATTATACAACAAAGACATTTGCTCAACCATGTTCATAGAAGCTTTATTCGTAACAGTCAGAAGCTGGAAACAACCCAGATGTCCCTCAGTTGAGGAATGGATACAACATTTGTGGTACATTTATACAATGGAATACTATTCAACAATTAAAAACAAGGAAATCATGGAATTTGCAGGCAAATGGATGGAACTAAAAAAGATAATCCTGAATGAACTATCCCAGAAGCAGAAAGAAGCACATAGTATATACTACTTATAAGTGGATATTAGACATATAATATAGGATAAATATACTAAAATATGTATACCTAAAAAGGTTAAGCCAGAAGGAGGAGCCTGAATAAGATGTTCAGTCCTCATTCAGAAAGGCAAAAGGGATAGATATTGGAAGATGGTGAAAACAAGGAACAAGACAGGAGCCTACCCACAGAGGGCCTCTGAAAGACTCTACCCAGCAGGGTATTAAAGCAGATGCTGAGGCTTATAGCCAAACTTTGGGCAGAGTGCAGGGAATCTGCTGAAAGAAGGGAGGGATAGAAAGACCATGAGGGGACTGGGGCTCTACAAGGAGAACAACAGAACCAAAAAATCTGGGCCCAGGGGTCTTTTCTGAAACTGATACTCTAACCAAGGACCATGCATGGCGATAAACTCTGCACAGATGTAACCCATGGCAGCTCAGTGTCCAAGTGGGTTCTCTATTAAGGGGAACAGAGACTGTCTCTGACATGAACTCAGTGGTTGGCTCTTTAATCACCTCTCCTTGAGGGAGGGGCAGCCTTACCAGGCCACAGAGGATGACAATGCAGACAGTGCTGATGAGACCTGATGTGCTACAGTAAGATGGAAGGGGAGGAGGACCTCCCCTATCAGCGGACTAGGGAAGGGCAAGGGAGGAGATGAGGGAGGAAGGGCAGGATTGGTAGGGTATGAGGGAGGGGGCTACAGCAGGGATACAAAGTGAACAAATTGTAATAAATAAAAAATTAAAATAAAAAAAAATTTAAAGCCTAGTGGGTGTGAAGAGCCTGCCTGTAATCCCAACAGCGCTCTGGCGGTGGAGACAGAGTTTGCTATCTACATTAGCCTGGCTTCAATTGAGAGAGTCTACCTCAATGTATAACATGAATAATAACTGGAGAAAACTCTTGATGGTAATGTGGGCCTCCACTGGCTCACACGCACCCACACACATGTGAACATGCACACATGTTCACACCACACACAGCATTCACACGATAAAGTGATGGTGGTGCTGCTGACGATGAATAAAGTATTTGCAAAGACTTATATTAGTGTTTATATGTTACAAGTGGTGAATAACTTTATAACGGAGAACTGTGGCAGACAGCACTTATCCAAGCAATGGAAATTAGTGTGACTGGAAACACAGGACAGCATCAGGTGCCTCCCAAATGATGTACAGACGATGATGGTATAGCCTCAATCTAACCATGAGAAACATGAGCCAAGCTCAAACTGCAGGGTGATTTAGGAAAGTCAGGACTCTACAAATATCCCAAGATAAGGAAAGATGGAGAAAGACTGGGGAATCTGAGGAAACCTGACCACTGCATGTATGTGCACTCTGAAACAGTGTGGACTTTAGTGAGATACCCTCACAAAGCTTGTGCTGCTATCCCCCTCCCTGCTCATTGTCTTGCGGACACATCCTTCTAGTTGCTGCCTATAACTTCACAAGACCACAATGACCTGTGTGTCATCGTGTCTGCTATAAGGACATTCACGTGAGATTCAACACAACTCTCATCTAACATGGTTTTGTCTCTATTGTGACCCCAATCAAATCTACAAAGACCCTATTTCCAGGTGAAACCACATTCTGAGGTTCGTGGTAGGCATATATTTTCTCGGAGAAAAGGAAGCACCACTGTTCAGCCTACAACACAGTTGTTTCCTGTTTCTTCTTTCCCTGTTCCTTCCTTCCTTCCTTCCTTCCTTCCTTCCTTCCTTCCTTCCTTCCTTCCTCCCTCCCTTCCTCCCTTCTTTCTCTCTCTCTCTCTCTCTCTCTCTCTCTCTCTCTCTCTCTTTCTTTCTTTCTTTTTCAGACAAGGCATCTCTTGATATGTTTCCAGACAGTGGCCCTTAACTCTAATCCTCCTGCTTCATCTTTCTGAGGACTAGCAATTTCTTTACCATGGTAATAAGTAATAAGGCTGTCTGGTATTTCATACATGTTTAGCAAATACCTGCCTATTATTAAACAAATTGAATCCCCTTCATTCCAAAAACAAATTGGAGATGAGGGCTGCCAGCTTCCTTTCCATAGCTTCTTTCCCTAGAACTTAGATCTCCTGCACTTATTCATGTCACCTCTTGGGTCTTCTTGGTTTTTACATAGGGGTTCTCCATTTCTCAGCTTTGTACTGCTTGCTTTTTCTTCCACTGAAATGAAAGGAAGAAAGAACGACAATAGGAGGAGTGGAGGTGTGTTGAAGATTGCAAAATACAGATGTTCTGATTCAGAACCATTCATTCATCATGGGTCCCATGTTCCTCAGTGTCTCCTATAGCAAATTGAAGGCCATAGCGATGCCCATCTCTATGCTGCAAAGATAAAATAAATTGATATTGTGAAAAAGTGTAACCTAATGCAACAGCACAAACTCACATTAGAACCTTAGCTACCATCCCAGAGACTTTGTGCACAACATGTAATATTCTTTACATCCTGACTTTCAGGAATAAGATATTGGGTATATTGTTGTTGTTGTTTGTTTGTTTGTTTGTTGTTTTTCAGAATCCAACTACTTTTATTTTTATTGTTTTCTTGACAATTTATTCATCATATATCCTGACTGAAGACCTCTCCTTCAACAGCTCCCAGTCCCACTCTCCCTCCTTCTTCCCCTATCCCCTTCCCCTAGTCTACTGAAAGGGGGAGTTCTCCTACTCTGTCACCTACCTATTGCTTATCAAGTCTCATCAGGATTGCTTGGATCCTCTTCCTCTGTGGCCTGGCAAGGCCGCATCATCAGGGGCAAGTGATCAAAAAACGGGCAATCGAGGTCATTACAGAGGTAGCCACTGCTCCCCTTACTCAGGGATCCTCATTATGTTAGACTTGGAGACATCTCACACACTTGAGATGTCTTTTTATATTTACTTTTATTTTATGTTCATGAGTATTTTGCCTACATGTATGTGTGTGCACCATGTGGGTGTCTGGTGGCCATGGAAGTCAGAAGAGGGCAGCGCATCCTCTGAAACTGGAGTTACAGATGGTTGTGAGCCACCAAGTGGGTACTGGAAACCAGATCGCTGCCCTCTGAAAGAGTACTCAGCTCAACTTTTAATGGCTAAGCCATTTCACTTGCCCCTCGGTATTTTCATTTTAACTGAGAACCACATCAACCCACTTCTTTGTAAGCACCTCCAGATGAGAAAGGGATTTTCTTTTTAGGCTAAATATTTCATCATATTACAGTGCTATTTTAATTGCTCTAGGGAAAAGGTTTAATTTAATAGGACTATAGAGTGAATGTCTTAGATAATGCATTTGTATTTCCAGCTCGAGGTTTCCTCCTGCTGTTCCCAGCTCCTCTCTCTTTTCCTTCCTACTCCCACTTTGCCCATTATTAGCTTTAGAAGCAATCTGGTGAAGGCTGGAAGGGAGAAGAAGAGAATAAGATTTGAGTGTTAGGAATTATCTTAAATTGTTTGCTAACATTTTTCATTTGACACTACAAAATGTGCGTTATTACTTTCATTTTCAAGTGAATAAATCTTAACTTGGAGATGTGAGAAGTGCCTCACGCAAAGTTATCCAAATATTGTGTGATTAAGCTACTGTTTGCTACAATCTGTCTGACTCTAAGATCTGCTTTGTTCAGTACACAGCACAGTGTCAGTTATGACATGATGCTAGTGGAATTTTTCTATCACAGAGAGAGGGAGGAAAAGGAGGAGGGAGGGAAGGAGAGGGCAAAAGAGAGGGAAGGAAGGAGAGAGGAAAAGGATGAAGAGATGGAGGGAAAGAGGAAGGGGGGAGCCAGAGACATACAGTATGGATTTTTGTCCTAATACTTTGGTTCATCTTAGCATGCCTGAGTTGACTCTAACACGTTGCCTTTCATCTGTGTAAAAATAAGAAAACACAGGAAAGATTAGGAGAAGAGCTAGCCCAGGCAATATTCATTTTGCAAAGAAGATAATGCACATTTGGGATTAGCTATACCCTGTCTGTGTGCCCAACACCTTATCACCGAAGCTGATTAATTTTAATAGAGTACACTGGCACACACTGTTATTATTATGCAAATGTGTTTGAACAACCACTCTAAAAGGAAACAGTCTAATTGCCTTTTCCCTGGGCTTCTTTTTAATTTTCTTCATGCTGTAAACGAATGAGCTGATATTGAATATATGATCCAATCAGAAAGAAGGGAAACCTGGTAGTGTGTCTTTATTACCTTTCATTTAGAGGAACTGAATTATGTGGCCAAATTATACCTTTAAACTAAATAAAATATAATTAAATTACAAGGGGGATTGCTGTCTTTCCACTTGGAAAAAATTCTTGTGTTTATTTCCTAGGGTCTTATAAATAGGAGAAACTTAAAAGGATTAAGCATCCTTAATTATTTGTGTATTGTAGATTCATTTATACCTGTGATGTATATTTCTCTGTTCAACAGTAAAACAAGCTGTCTTGAGAACTTGTATGGTAAAAAGCCTGTCATTGAGGATAGCTGGACCAGCTGGGTGAAACTGACCTGAAGGGAACCAAATACCCCTGAAGGTCATTCTTCCAACTCCAACATTCTAATAGTTGTACATTTGTGGGCATCAGTCACCTCTGCCGCTTTGTATTTTACCCCTCCACTCTTTTTCCTCTAAGACTGATATTCCAAGTTGAACATGATCTCGATATGTAGCTGAAGATGACCTTGAACTTCTGACCCTCTTACAGTCATCACTTGAATACTTTGATTGCAGGTATGAGTCACACTACTCAGCCAATGCTGTGCAAGGAACAAATCCTTGGCTTCCTGCATGCTTGGCCAACACTACCAAATAAGTTACAATCCCGCCCTAACCCTCCCCTTTCAACAGCAGCCAATCAACTCCAGGGACTGAATCTATTCTTTTCTCTACTTTCCAGATCAGTGGTTATCAACCTGTGGGTCATGATGCCTTTGGATGTCTAATGACCCTTTCATAAAGATAGCATATCAGAGATCTTGCATATCAGATATTTACATTACAATTCACAACAGTAGCAAAATCGCAAGAATAAAGTAGGAATGAAAATAGTTTTATTATTGGAGGTCACCACAAGATGAGGAACTATGCAAAAGGGTTGTAGCATTAAGAAGGTTGAGAACCACTGTTCTAGATCAAGGAGACCTCTAAGCCACAGGCAAAATCTAGGTACCCACATATTTCTGGTATTAGCTTTATCAGCAAAGTATAGTCTTCACATTTTTAAGTTGTCAGAAAATTTCATCCATAAAGCTTTGCTGAGACACAGTTCTGCCCTTTTCTTCTGTGTCACCTACGGCTGCTTTAGTCCTACAGAGAGAGAGAAGAATTGGGAAAGGCACTATGTTTTCAAAGCTATATTCACTGACCTTATCTTTTTAATTGTAAACCTCTAGGAATAGGTTTATGGTCATTGTTGTTCCTCATTGTGGCTCAGATATTCAACACAAGGTGTCTTTGATGATGTGCTTTCTGAATGACTACATCAGTGAAACATGATCTTATTCAGAATTTATAAAAAGTCATTATAGCTAAGTATGCTGTAATTATGTTAGAGCTGCTAGAGATCAATAAAAACTTTAGTCTTTCTCAGCAAGGCAAAGATACAAACAAGAGACTGCACCAGATTTAACCTGGAAGCCTGGTATACCTACATAGCATATTGCCTGGCTTCTATCCTGATGGGGCTGCACCAAAACCTCACCAGTCATTAACAATTTGGGAAACCACTTTTGGAAGAACTCCAGGTTATTATCTTTAAAAAGTTATGACTTATTGAGACCTCGCTGAATTCCCAGAATATCTTAGGGAACTTGGTCTTTTCTTGCCTTAATGGGTTGGCAAATCTAATTCTCCCTGGAGGAATAATTGTAGGGAATTATTATTTCCTCTCAACACAGAGAGAAAGCCAGCTCAGCAATTCACTGACAGTTGCTGCAGGTAAAGATGAACATTAACGCAGCCCTCCTCCCTCCCCACAATGACTGCAATCCCGAACTGACTCTCCCTGAACAAAACTAGCACAAACACCCACGACTTTTTTTTTTTTTTTTTTGGGGGGGGGGACCCATTGTAAACTGCTGGAAGTTGGTGAAAGATGCTTAGATGGCCTCTCATCCCCCCTCCCACTTTGTAAAACTATTAACCACACGATGTTAATTACCCAGCTCTTGCTATTACTGCACAAAATTCTCCACATTGCCTCCTCAGTTTGAAGCCGTCAGGAGAGGAGTTGAAGATTCCCATTTCCTCCTACAGCTTGGTGCTCTAATTAAAGCAATAAATATGGTTCCCTTTGTGAGAGAAGCAGGCAGGGAGGAAGGAACAATCTCTTCCATTCCATTAGTCTGTCAGCACAGCCCGTAGTGTTTCAATTCCTAGGTAGATGGGACAGTCGGAGAACTTTTTAACTCTCAGGGCAGAGAAGAAGGCACCAACTAGTTACAGAATCTCAGGAACCATTTGGGTCACAGCTTGTAGAAAGAGCCACCTAATTTTATTCATGTGACTGAGAGCGTGTGTGTTGGAGTGGGAGTGTGTTTGTGTGTGTGTGCTTCATGGACATATGTATGCAAGTGCACATGGATGCATGTAGGAAGACGTCACTCAAGTTTCTTCATCTATTGCTCTCTGCCTTATGTCCTTAAGACAGGGTCTCTAATTAAATTCGAATATTCACCAGTTTTGATAGACTTACAAATCAGGATCTCCCAAGATCCACATCTTTCTGTACTCCAGTGCTGTCATTAAAGACATGAGCAGACGTGACCAGTTCTCTATGTGGGCGCTAGAGATTCAAACTCAGATCCTCGTGCTCCTATTCAAGCCACTTCCCCAGCCCCCATACCAAAATTTAAAATGTTTATCAGTTTTTTCTTCTTTTCTTTTTGTGATACCACAAACTGAACTTAGAGCCCTAGCATGCTAAGTTCTGAGCTATGTCCTCAGGCCCCTCTTTTTTTCTCTTTACTTTTGAGATACAATCTCACTTAAGATTTTCTGGCTGGCCTTGAACTTACTCTGTATCCAAGATGGCACGAATTTGTGATGTAGACCTGCCCATCTTTCTGAGTAGCTGGGATTACAGACCAGCATCACCAAGTCCAGGTTAAAATCTTTTATTATATTTGTTCCCCTTGTGCTTTTTTACCACATTAATAATTAATTCTGTGTTATTTGCATTATTGCTTTACATTAGTTTTAACTTTAAAAAGGATTCTAAATTTTCCACTAATAGTTTTACTGTGGCCCCTTCAAGTCTTCAAATTCATGCTTCCTACTCAAGTTTATCACTAGGTATATTGAATGTGTTAGCGATAAGAAAGGCTGCTGGTGCCAAAAATCCTCCCTGTTTGCTTATAACTTATTGTAGTCTCGTATCTTGACTAAATTCTTTATCCATGTCTAAGAACTTCCAGAGAGCTTTTGTGACTGAATCCTGTCATACCAAAGGTAAATGTCAGCAGAGATTTTTTTTCTTGGCTCCTGCAGCTGTTTGAGTTGTGGTACCTTAATCTAACTTAATATATATATATATATATATATATGTAATATTTTTAAATATAGAAAAACGAAGAACAACACCCATTCACACAAAATCAAAACTGTATTGAAGTCAAATCACATTTAATACAGATTTCACCCAGTTTTATAGATATTTTACTTTTGCCATACTAATAAACAATTGAATCATATGAGAGTTCTGAGTCTTGTGAGTCTCTGATCCCTGGAACGGGGGGAACATCACTTACTAATCAAGATCGTTAGTTGTATTTTCCCCACCAAGTTCTGACAAGTTTTAGTAAAGAGAAACGTACCTGGGTTACTGTCCTCTAGTCTGTTGTGACATCTCTGTAAGGATATCAGAATAGCCTGGAACTATGCCAGTGTACCAACTCTGTAGTAGTTTCTGCATACTGCGCCCAACTCAATCTTCTTGCCACTGTAGCAATGGACACCAGTTTCAGTCAACATGGCATAATATTCTAGTCTAGATTTTCTCACAGCTGCACAGATTTTGTCAGGGATGACCAATTTAGTTTCCCCCTTCCAGTCATCCTCAGAGTTTGCTTGTACCTCAACACATACTTTCCACTTTTCAAAACAGGTTGATCAACTCCAGAGACCTTCTCCATCTTTATTGCTGTGGCCATCTTCCTACCTTAGGAGTAGGGTGGCCCCCAACCAAGAGCAGCCTCCAAGATGGCCAGGGATCTGGAAAAGCAGTTGTGTTACTTTCTACAAGATCTAGCTGAGGCTCCCCTGAGCATTCGTTCATGGCTCATGTGTGTAAAATAATGTAATAAGGTAGATAAAGCATGAGCAGAGCTGCTGTATGGTGGTCTGAGTGTCAAGTTCACATGGCCAGGTGCCCCTAAACTTTGCAAGGTGACTATGAGATTTGATAAAAAGCAAAATGCGTAACATGGCAGAATCTCCACATTGGGAGCCACCGCAGGCGTTTGTTTTATTGTATTACTTCTTTTATTTTTGAGGTTATAGTATAATTATACCATTTTCCCCTTGCCTTTCCTCCTCCAAACCCTCCCATATACTTCACTTTCCTCTCTTTCAAGTCCATGGCCTCTTTTTCAATTAGTTATTGTTACATGTGTATATGTATATACATATATGTTCCTGTATCGCCTGCTCAGTCTTCATGTTACTTATATGTGTGTGTGTGTGTTTACACATGTGCTTAGGTGTGTGTGCTATTTGGTGTTGTGTAACCATTTAGTGTTCTCTTCCATTGGGGAAGACTGTTTCTCCCACTCAGCATTCCTTCGTCCTTTGTGTAGGGTGAGGCCTCGTGGACTTTTCTATGTCTCTTTGGAATGCTCATTGTCTGTCCCTCTCCAGCTCATTCTTAGGCAGTCATGTTGGTGAGACTTTACGGATGTAACTTCTGACATTAGTAAACATTACAGTCTCACAGCAAACTTCCTGATGCCCTGGCTCTCACAATCTTTGTACCCCCTCTTCTGCAATGTTCCCTAAACCTTGGGTGGGAGAGTTGTTTTGTAGATGTGTCCATTGAGACTGGGCTCCACAACTTGGAAGCATTTTAATACTGTAATTTTTTAAAAACACTGATTCAGTAGTCATATTCTGCATAGACATAATTTGTATCATAAAGCCTATTGAGTAATGGATAGAGTACATATGCTCTAAATCAAATGAAATCAAATGAAAGTAAGATAGTTTTCACAGACTAATCTTACCAATATCAATTCCATAACCCTATTCCATAAAGGAAGACACAGCTCTAACCCCTTTAAGTGAGATGAGCATTATCCTGACCCCCAAATGAGATAAAGCTATGACAGGGAAAGGTAACCTAGAGCTCCTGGATAGTCATTAGGCTAAGTCATCCTTTGCAATACGTTAGAAGACCAAATAAAAGACCTTAGTGAATCAACTAACTTGATGCAGTGTCAAGAAAATCAAAGACCATTCTCTAAGTCAATTACAAAAATGGTGGTCTGCACTTATCCAGTTATTTTCCACGTCTGGCACATTCTATTTACTGCTTCCAACTTGCACTGTTTCGCTTCCACCTGAAGCACTCTCTTTGACATATCAAGCACTTGCTGAAATTAAGCTCTTAGCTTTGGTTTATTCAAAACTGTCTTTACTTTACCTTAAGTTTTAAAAATATATTTCTGCCAGATACTGAATTCATAGTTGGTTTTCAGTCTTTGACGCTTTGAGGATACCATCATAGCGTGTATTTTGCCTTGCTTCTGAAAAACACTGAACATTAATCCCGTTGTTTACCCGTCTATGATAGCTCTTCCCTCCCCGTTCTCCTCTACTTGGCTCTTTTAGAATTCTCTGGTCCTATTTTAGGATTTGTCTCCGTCTCCCAGCAGTTTAAATGTGTTGTACATATGTGTGGTTTTCAGTGAACTTACTCTACTTTGGATTGGCTGGCTTTTAACATTGAAGCCCTGCTATTTTCAGCAAACAAAATTTTTCCTGTTATTTTTGGAGTTATTTTGTTGCATTCTTTTCCTGGAACTTGGATTACATATACATTCTATTGGTTGGCATTCTCCCATAGGGGAAGAATATACTGCTCAGTTTCTGTTTCAAGTCTTCTGTCTGTGCTTCACATTGGGCTCAGTTGAACAGCCATTGAGATTGCTGGTCCTTTCAAGAGTACAATATGCACGTTAGTTCATCCGATACATGTATGAATGGGTGAATTTTGAAACAATGGGATGAGCGAAGACATTGCTGACAGGGTTAATAAACCAATTGCACAATCGTTATGACTCATTTCTATGATTCTGTGAATAACAAAAATAAAAGGAGAAGCTGGACATTAGAGCTGCTATTAGAAATAATATCCAGTGGAATATGAGCAGAGGGCAACATCATACATGTAGTAAAATATAATAATGCCAATATTTGGTAAGTTAAGTAAAAAAATATACAGTTTGAGAATCAAAAGGGAAAAGAGGAGAGAGGGATTGGAAAGGGAAGGGAGGGAGGAAAAGGGAAGAGAAAGGAAGGGGAGGGGAGGACAAATGAGGGGAAAGAAGGGAAGGAGACAGAACTATTGTAGATAAGATTTAAAAAATGTTTTTAAGAATTTAGTAGGTTGCTGAGACTCATAACCAAATTTTGGGCAGAGTGCAGGGAATCTTATGAAAGAAGGGGGAGATAGAAAGACCTGAAGGGGACAGTAGCTCCACAAGGAAAACAACAGAACCAAAAAATCTGAGCCTAGAGGTCTTTTCTGAGACTGATAAACCAACCAAGGACCATTCATGGAGATAACCTGGACCCCCTGCACAGAGGTAGCCCATGGCAGCTCAGTCCCCAAGTGGGTTCCCTAATAAGGGGAGCAGGGGCTATCCCTGACATGAACTCAGTGGCTGGCTCTTTGATCACCTCCCCCTGACAGAGGAGCAGCCTGACCAGGCCACAGTGAAAGACTATGAAAGACAGTCCTGATTAGACCTGATGGGCTAGAATCAGATGGAAGAGGAGGAGGTCCTCCACTATCAGTGGACTGAGGAAGGGGCATGAGAGGAGATGAGGGATGGAGGAAGGGAGGGATTGGGAGGGGACAAGGGTGGGGCTACAGCTGGGATACAAAGTGAATAAACTGTAATAAACAAAGTATTATATTAGAAAAAGAATTTCATAGGTGCCAGTTGCTGTGCTTAGCAATAAAAACAATGACCAACAGGATGTACAAAACAATGTACAAACTTGTCAAACAAAGGTAGTTAAGTGCATCTTAACACATGTGATGCACACAGTATACAGGATGTATGTTAAATATCATACTCCTCAGCTAATTCATAGTCTTCATGTGTATCTTTAGCTTAGATAACCTGCTCAGAAAGTATAATTCTTGACGACAGGAAACTTTGCCCTTACTCTCTCCCGGTGTGTTTGGTTAGACTTGGAACTACACAGAGGCAGGGAATAAACCTGTTCTGTCATTCAAAACTGGAATCAATCACAGTGACCCACCCACAAAAAAGTTCAGTAGATACATGCTGAGTATCATTGAGAAAAAAAGGTTGGAAGGTGAATTCTCACTTCAAAGGACTTTTTGCCTAGCCCTCCGGGCTTTGTTAAAGACTCCGTATCCCTGTCACGAGTGCTACAACACCACACCCTAGAAGGGTGCACACTTGGATGAGAAGGTAGGGTGAGAGAGTCATGTATCCTGGAGAGACTATATGAGCTATTTGTACACACACCCTGTTGCACTGGATAAGGATATTGACAAAGTGGGTCTCACATTCTAAGTACTGTAATGGGATCCAGTGAAGGAATGTCTGCCATACTGATATGGCACAGGTAAAAGCGATCTACCAGGGCAGAAGTCCTAAGATCACGGAGTTGTCTCTGTCCTTGGCCAGAGGTAGGGCATAGAAATGTTTAGGTAAGGTTATGACACTGAGGTGGGCTTCCAACCACCATTTTCTTCATATTAATCATGTTTTCCCCTCCGAGGTAGACTATTTCCACATAATCTAATTCAAGACATGTGAACTTCTTCACAAATAGAACTCAGTTTCTGAGACTCTGTTTTGTTTCTTATCTCCCTATATGGCTAGAGATGCTCCGTTCCAGTTGTGTCAGCAATATGAAATGCTTTCCTTCATCAATACAAAAAGAGATCAGTTGAGAAGTTGCACGATGTTATGATTTGGAATCTGAAAATTGGCCCACGGGCTCTGGTGTTGAGTTCTCAGTCATTATTAATATGTGGTGCTATTTCGAAGGCTATTTTGTTAAAGGAATGTTATAGTCTGAATCTGAAATATCCCCAGTAGGTTCAAGTTGTGAACTTTCCGAACGTGGCTTGTGGTGATATTTTGAGGGCTGTGAAGACTTCATGGGGTAAAGCACGGTTGATGAAAGTAGATCACTAAGGGAATCCTTTAGATCAATTTTCTCTTCTTGGTTCAGGTCCTGATTTTTGCTTCCTTGTCTAAATCATGTGAGGACACATTGTCACATGCTTCCACTGTCAAAGGAACCACCCCTGCCATCTTGTCGTCACTGCTGTGAACTGAAATCCCACTAGGCCAGTGAGCCAAAGCAAATCTTTTCACCCTTGAGTCCCTTAAGGCTTTTATCTTATTGATGAGAAAAGTAACAAATATACAAAACTTTTTCTTTATAGCTTACTATTTCCTTATGACACACAGGACTGAAGGTAGAATGTGAAGAAAACTCATAAATAATATAATTTCTTGGATTATAACTAGTCCAGGGGCAAAAAATATAATGAAGGAAGCATTGTATAAATAGTGTGGGCTTAGAAGCTATACAATAACAGACACTGGGCAGAAATACACTACTTCAGCCATTTTGAAGTCTACTATTATATTATTAGTTAAGATAACATGGCCAGCCCTAACAGATTTTTAAAGCCTAATTCTCATTATACACTCACAGCTAGTTTATCTCTCCTATGATGTGCAAGCAAATATTCCCAAGGGACAGATAGCTCACTTCAATACTAACTTCCTTGTGCCTTTACCAGTTTCAACCTAAGGTTCATAAGGACCCCCCCCCCCCCCCCGCGATGATTTCTTTCCAGCTATTCAGAAGGAAAACCTAGTGCGGAAAATACCTTGTGAAGGTTTCTGTGAGTATGGTCAATATGCCTATAATCTGGGTCATTAGCCTATTAACTGCTTTATAGTTTCATATCTCAGTGTCAATTTTTCTAAAGGTGAGGTTGCCAAGGCTTTTCATCAGCACAAACTCATTTCAACGCTCTTTCATGAAGAGGCTGTCCTGTTTTCATCGACTTGCTTCTGCCAATTCCGCAAATATTCTTTGGCTATATTTGTGTGGCTTTATTTCTGGGCTCTACTCTATTTCTTTGATTCACATACCTACCCCTGCACCACTGCCATACCGTCTTATTATGATAAACAGCAACTCTTAAAGTCAAGAGAATTTCTTTCAACTTTAGTCTTCTTTTCCAAGTTTAATTCTAACTACTCTGGTTTCCTTAACATTCACTCGATACAGATTTTATAATAAGCTAGCTTCTACTTCCAAACATGTTTTAGAACTTTAATAGGACTTCGGTGCTAATTTAGAATAGATACGTTTACTATCTTGAGTTTTCCCTCTATGAATATGGCATTATATTTATATTTGATTTTATCAGTTAAAAGCTTATAGTTTCCCCAACATAGGTATTCTGTACATATTTTTAGGTTTATATACAACTCTTTTGCATAGGGGTAATGGTCCTTTCACTCTATATATTTTATAATTCAGGGTAAATGCGGTTGTGTGTTACATTTTTTTCACATAATCGTTAGTGTATAGAAACATGTTTCAGTTGTATGCATTAATGTTATGTTTTGTGACATCGCTAAGCTTGCTAATTAGCTCTGTACGTAGAACTTTGCTATGCGTATTTGTCAACTTTGGAATTTTCCGCAAACACAGATTTCCTTCTACGTTTTTGTTTATGTGTACATACATTGCTTTTTTTTTTGTATCTGTATAAAACCTAGGAACCCCAAAGGAGGGAAAACCTGCAGTATGTGTCTAAGATTGGCTTGATACACATATTATGGTTGTATCTGTTTTCTGGAAAACAACATAACCTTATCTTTACTTATGGGTTCACAAACCCCACTGCGTATATATGCCACATTTTATGTTCTCATTCCTGTGTCTAAGTTCGTTCCTCAAGCTGGTATTCAATACTACTGCAACTCACACTAATGTGTAAGAGTCTCTGATATGTTGATTTGGAGACTATTTGGTTAATTCCCAGGAATGGCACAGCTTGGTCCTAAGGAGGGAGCTCTTTTGGTGTTTGGGGGAACTTCCAAGCTTATTTACATAGTAGTTAACTACATTCATTAATACCATCAGGTTGTGGTTCTTCTTCCAAACCTTCACCAACTTTTGCTGTTGTTTCTTTTTTCTTTTTTTGTTTTTTTTTTTTGTTTTTTGTGATTGCCATTCTAACTAGGGTGGGAGGAAATTGCAATTTAATTTTAAGTCGCATTTCTCTGATGTCCAGAGAGGATGAGCATTCCTTTTGTGTGTTTACTGGCCATTTGTATTTCATCTTTTGAGGACTATGTGTTCATTTTCTTAGTCCATTTATTCACTGGGTTGTTTGATTTTTGTGATTGTTTTGTTGAGCTGATTATAAATTCTAGACATAAATTCTCTGTCAGATATACAGCTAGCAAGGGGTTTCTCCCAATTCTCTAGGCTGATAGTTCATCAGTTATTACTGTGTAGAAATGTCATAAAAGTTTTACGAAATTTATAATGTCATGAAATCCCATTTGTCAAAGGTCGGCATTACTTCCTGAGGGACTGGAGTTATTTTCAGAAAGTCCTTGTTTATACTAGTATTTTAAAGTGCTTTTGCTAATTTTTCCTCTAACAATTTCAGAGGTTCAGGTACTAGTCCTTGACTCATTTGGGAGTTTATTTGTGTACAGGATCATAGATAAGAATGTAGTTTCATTCTTCTATGTGCAGATATCCATTTCTGTGAGTATAATTTATTGAAAGGGTTGTCTCTTCTGCAATGTACATATTTTTGGCATCTACATCAAAAATTAGTTGGCTGTAGTGGTGTGGGTTTGTATCTGGGTCCCCTGATGTATTCCATTGATCAAAACATGAATATTTTTTGTGCAAGTATCATGTTGTTTTCATTAGCATGGCTCTGTAGTGAAGTTACAATTTGTTATGGGACTAGCTTAAACATTGCTCTTTTTGTTCAGGAGTGATTTAGCCATTCGGGGTCTTTTGTGCTTTGGTGAGAACTGCAAGGTTCTTTTCATTCCACTTGTGTGAAGACTAACAATGTAGGTTTTTTTATTTTTTTAATTTTAAGTGTGTGTGTATGTGTGTACATGCACTTGTTACTGCGTGAATATAGAGGTCAGACGACAATTTGCAGCAGTCAGTTCTCTGCCACCATGTTGGTTCCTGGGATTGCGTTCAGGTTTTCAAGCTTGACGGCAGGTACTTTTGTCTGCTGAGCAATCTCATCAGCACAGTGATGGAGTTTTGATGGAACTGCATTGAAACTGTAGACTGAGTTCAGCACTGGAGCCACTGTAACAACGATAATTATTTCAGTCCACAAGCATGGAAGATCTTCCCATCTCCCAGCTCATTTTCAATTTATTTTTCCTCAGCTTTTCGAAGTTTTAATTTAGAAGTTTTTTCACTCTTTTGATTAGGTTTATTCTGAAGTGTTTTTTTGTGAGGTGATTATTAATAGAGAGTGTTTTTGTTTGTTTATCAGATCTAGAAGTGTTCTGATGAAATTTTTAGTGTGTGTGGTTTTATTTATATAAAACCACATGAGAGAAACTATATAATAAATAAATGAATGAATAAATAACCTTCAAATAAAGATATTGGACTTGTTCTTTTCCTACCTGTTTCCCTTTCATTTCCTTCTCTTGTCTTACTCCTCTAGCCAGGATTTCAAGCACTGTATTGCACAAGAATTGCAACTAAGTTGACTTCATCCCACAGGCTCGTGGGTGTTTCAACATACGCAAAACATGACACACGTGGGAGAGACATTACACGATCATCTCAACTAACAAAAAAAGGCAACACCTCCTTACGATAGAAACCATGAAGAAATCAGGAACTGAAGGAATATATCTCTACATAATAAAAGCTTTGCATGATATAATCGTTTAATATAACATGCTAAACAGGAAAACTTAAAAGCATTTTCACTAAAATCAAGAACAAGACAACCACTCTGTCTTGAAGAATTTTGCCTTTGTCATAAGGTGGGATTTCATACTTTTGGTAACATTCATGCTTGCTTCTAGTGTTAAGGTAATGCTGATTTCCTAAAATGCTTTGAAATTCTCCTTTACTGTTTGAAGGAAACGATGTAGGATCCATAGTGTTTGGTAGAATTTTTAAGTAAAAGCAGCAGTACCTACAGGTTACTTCTTAGCTAACTGACTTTTTAAATTTTAAATATTATTATTTTTTATTTCTTTTATGCTTTCTTACCCATTCGTTTCTTTTCATTATTTTCTGTGGCTCCTTAAATAGAACGACAATAATACTACTAGAACACTATATGGCATCCTGGTTTGTTGCTCGCCTGTGGCATAGTTAGCACGGGTTTTCCTGGCAGGTGTAACGGAAGATATTAGAGTCTAGCTTCTTCACACACCACTTAGTGTGAAATTGGGTGTAGGATTACAACGGAGACTGGGTTATGCTATCAACTTGTCTGGTCTAATCCTAAGTGTGTGAACTCACTTCTACATGCAGAAGTTCGATTGAGAACACGATCATTTACACTTCGCTGTGTGTTAGGCTGGTCTGGGATTGGTCCCCAGCATTAGGACTTGAGTACATTCAGAGACAACACTGCTATCCGCATCCGGCTCTGCTGCTGTGAGCACTGGTGCTCAAGTGTTTGGCTTCTCCTGTTGATGCTTCAGCTGGAAACCAAATTACCTTCGTAGTTAGTACAATTCCAAGCCAACTTCAAAGCACAGAAGAACACCAGCGAGGGTACAAGTTCCTTTTTTTGTGACAAAATTGGGGTATGAGGTGAGTATTGGCATCCATAATTACTTTAAGAGAATCATTAGTAGATCCCTGGATCTACTCTGTTCTATCTTCCACCATCATTGACACTAACTTCTTCTGGACCCAACAAATGTAGTGCCGTCTCCTGTAGCCTCTGACAGAGCTCCCTGCCACAGCTCTGAAGTAGTCTCTTTCTATAAGATAGCCCCTTAAGATTCTTTGTAAAGTATCCTCTCTAACAGTCTGCTAGATAACACGTTAGTTAATTTTACATGTCAAGATGACTAGATCATAGAATGTCTAGATATTTGGTGTATGTCTTGGGATGTATTTAGGGATGAGATTAACATGTAAATCTGTACACTGAATGAAGTAGACGGTTCCCTCTAATGTGGGCGGGCCTCGCCCAACCAGAGGAAGGTCTACATAAAACAGAAAGGCTGCGGCTGTCATTGGTGAGAGGGAACCTCTTCTGCCTCACAGACCAAGCTTAGACTTTAGGCAGTTTCAGCTCTCAGGCTTGTAACAAGACATTGGTCCCTTCTGCCTCTCAACCCCCATGGCTGAAAAATTCATATCATCATTTCTCCTGGTCCTCAGGCTTTCACACCACACTGTCAACCCTGTTGTGCCTCCAGCTGCTAACTGACAGTCTTGAACCTTCTCAATCTCCATAACTGTGTGAGCCAATTCATATACATATTCACGTGTTAATACACCATAATAAATAAAATCACAATGATTGATATAGATATAATTTATAGATACAGACTCTCTTATTGATTTTATTCTTCTGGAGCGCTCTGAACAATATCAACCTATTTTGATGCAATATTACTGGCATTTTATTGTTTTGTCTTAATATTAATATGATAGGCCGCAGGACTTCAGTATTTTACCTGAAGTAGACCTTCATAACTGCGTATGTGTCCCTATATTGAAAGTAGAGAAATGGTATGCAGTGACTATAGAAGAAAATCTATGGATATTTGGTTGAATTACCACATCCAGCCAGATCCCTATTAGTAACCCAATTACTCAGGAGTTTCAAAATCATATTCATGATGCTAACAATCGGGGGGGAAAAACATCAGAAAATGAGCATTATTTTCAAAAGATTGTAAGATTCCTTCTAGGAGACATTAAGATCAGTTTTGTTCTAGCAAGCAGAATGAAGGCCAATGAAGGCCAAGTTCCAAGAAGTCTAGTCTTAGCTTTGATTACCCCCTTCAGCAAGCATGCTCAGAAAAACTGCTATGTGGCACTCACTGTTCTTGAGCTAAAAATGTGGCTTTGAACAAGGAAGACAGAATTTGGAGCTTCAAGTCTTGGAAGAGAAATCTAAGCAGAGAGACGCCTGAGGAATCACTGGGGGAAAGAAACCGAAGAGTCAAGAGTGGGAAAGGAGACTGAAGTGGCTGTAGATTCTTGTAGAATCTGAATAATTCTACCAGCTTTGAGGAACACAGCTTTGAGGAGGTTCCTAAATAAGAAGGAAGTTGCTTTGGGTGACCTCACGGGTGACCTCTCCCTGTGAGATGCCCTTAATCATTGTTAACTTAAAGGCCTGGAGGAACTAAGATGGCCTTTGCTACTAGCATTCAGTGACAGTTAGAAGGGATTGTTCTTTTCCTTGGGTAACAAAAAATGGGGTGACTAATCTCACTGTCAACAACCTTCTGGGTCAGGAACACCCTGATTCCTCCACATAGTTTGCTGTGCTAACTTACTGCTCAATCACCTTCCGCATAGCCTTTTATGTTTTACCCCTGTCATGTCTCCATCCACTGACCCTTACCTCTGAATAGGAGTCCTGAACACTTTCTCATTTGCCCTTTTCCTTTCCAGGATAACACCTACCCTAGTCTCTGATTCCATGGAGTGAGTTTGTGTGTGTGTTTGTGTGTGTGTGTGTGTGTGTGTGTGTGTGTACGCACCCGTGTGCTTGTTTTGACAGGCTCTGTCCCCATCAACCTGCAAGATCTAGGTGAGTCAGGACTACAGGTCTGGCCACTTTATAAGCAGGATGTAGCTCTCCTCCTGACATGTGATAAGGTGCAGTGCATCAGAATACAGTGGTGAGGGCACTACCTGGGGAGTAGGGTTTATACATCTCCAAGTTATTAAAGGATTGGCGATTGGCTTATTTCTGTGAATCCACGAGAGAGAGAGAGAGAGAGAGAGAGAGAGAGAGAGAGAAAGAATTTTTTTTTTCCTATGACTGTGTCTCTTCATAGCACTTCCTCCATTCTTGAATAGCTAGAACTATGAGTACTGGAGCTGGGAGAGGCCTTACAACTTACCTAAGGTCTTGCTGGAGAAGAAAGCTTCACCATACAGCCAGAAACAAGCTATGAATATGCATGAATCCATGGATACATAGGGCATGTTTTCAGAACTGCTTTCTCAGAAATATTTTGGAAAACACACACAAACAAATAAAAACAACCCTCTCAATCCATCCACCATGGATTTGAAACTCATCCCAAGCTGTTGACTCAAAAGTAGTCAGGATGAGAAGGGCGTGTGTGTGTGTGTGTGTGTGTGTGTGTGTGTGTGTGTGTAGGGGGAGGAAGTGTTGGTCTGGTGGCAGGCCACTGACCGCTGAAAGCCTAGCCCTCATGTGCACACATTGTCCCCTGGGGCCCTGGTGCTGAAGGAGCCTGCTGGACCTGCCTTGTGGGGCTGGCTGCTGACAGCTTTCTGACTGTGCCGGTCACCACAGTAACTTTCCGAAACCTCCCACAGCGGGGCTGGGGGAGGGGAACCCAAAAATCCCAAATATAATTTAATTTCCAGGGCAAAGATTTTCATGTGAAAAAAAAAAATGGCCAAGGCTTTCGGAGAGGAGAGGCAGCTTCTCTCGAAATACCACACTGCCCTCTTGAGCATTCAACTGAAACCCGGCGCTTTTCCTCGCTTCAGCTATAGTCCCGGGTAGAACAGAACCTAGCCAGGACACAGAAAGGGCAAGCAGAAGAGCAAATGAAAATGAGCATGCGTGATGAATGTCGTGGTTCTCTCCTAGAAGTTGAAGGAAAGATCATCTCCGCTACAGGAAAACCTAGCAATCCCTGTCTGTGGCATAAATAAAGAAAAGGAGGAGGCATTACATGCCAAGCCGAAGGGGGCCGTGAAAGAGAAAGTGCTGTGGAATTTTCTAACCCAACTCGGCTTGATGCAAAAGAAAAGTTAAGATATCTGTCAAGGAGGAGTCACAGATCCAGCTGAGACAAGGAGAGAGGGAAGAGGGCTCCAGTCCAAGGCTAGAGGATGAGCATTCAGGACCGCAGGCAGCAAGCAAGCCTTATTCTGGGAATTGCACAGAGATGTTCAGGACATCCCAGGAAGCATGCTTTGGGAGCCTCTAGGGCACAAGTGTAGATAGTACATGGAAGGCACATCAAGACGGCTACATTGTCCTTCATACAACATTTGAATTTTTATCTTAAAGCAAATGGGAAAGGGTTTAGCGGGTTTCCTGCAGCTCAGAGATTCTCAGGTAAAATCAGAACACATTGCGAAGGACTAACGACTAAGACCCAAGCAAAGGAAGACAGAGCTGAAAAGAAATAAGGTATGACGTGACACGTCAGATGGAGTAGTATTCTGTGGTATCGTATGTCTCTGATAGAGGGAGCGGACACTTTAGATTTTCTAATATCTATCTGCTGTGTGATAGGCTCGTGAAGTTAATATAACTTGGCTTTCAGCATGTTTTCAGGAGGGTGCTGCCTTAGGAACCAGCTTCTGGGATTTGTACACTTTCTCACAGACGCTAAACAGTTCCATATTCTTTGTGTTCCCTCGGCTTCTCAGACATGACCATTCCCGTGTGCTAGCTGGGGCCCGCCTGGTTCGTGCATTTCCTGTCTTTTAGCTGATCCATAATCCACCCACATCTTCTCAGGGCTGATCTTTGCCCACCAGAGCCATCAAAACCCCTGGCTTCAACTCTTTTGCTGTTCCTTTGGAAACAAAAGCCACTGAAACGTACCTCCAAAAGAGTCTGATATCCATGGAGCAGAGAGCCACGGAAACTGAAAATAGAACCAGAAAACATATTTATTCTTTCCCCCTGAGCACTTTTGCAAGGCAGGAATGATGACGCAGCCTCACTGGCTGGCCATAAATTGTCCAATTTCTTCACGCCTCCAAGCTGACGCCAAGCTGTCACCAAGATCTGGTCTTGATCTTTCTAGTCTGGCGCTTCGCTCTTTCAAACTGCAGCCTGGCTCCTTGCAGGCCCTTTCTGATTAGTTTGGGATCTGGTGTTCCTCAGACTAATTCTGCCCATTCAAGAAGTGATGTAACAACACATGCTTTCCTGGGACTTCCAGAACCTCAATGAAAATAAGATGATGGAAAAACCATGCAGCTTAAACCAACGCAGGTTCTGTTTGCTCTGAGAGCTGAGATCCTACCTGCATTATGAGTAGCTGGCCACTGTGGACTTGACTTTCCTGACCATTTTATTTCATGATGCGACCTGCCTGCTCCCCCTAACTCCCCTGCCTCGTCCCAATTCCTGTGTGGCCTTTCATTTCAACCTTGCTTATTTTAGCTATTGTCTTCTGCCTGCCAACCACTTCCACGCCAACACCAACTCTTAGCTCCACAGGACAAAAAAAAAAAAAAGTTTGTCTTTGTTTTGCTGGGTGAAATAATTAAGCAGTTTATAAAAAGTGGTTTGTATGCGATGTGCTCAACAGATGTTTTCTAAATACACAGGGGTGGGTGTGTTTATGCGTCTCTGTCCGCTCATATACTCACACATTTGTACATAAGGAGACCTAGCTACTGAGCTAGGGTAGGCAACAGATAGAGATGCCTGTGAGTTAGCCAGAGCGCACAGGAAAGGAGATGGGTAAGAAAGAGAGGGGATGACATCATTGTTGGGAACAAGACTGAGACTCATCATATCCACACCTCCGGTCACAGCGGCTTCTGTACAAGTTGTGGGCATAACCAAGCTTACAATCACTTACCCTCTCACAGAGGAGCGACTCAAAGTGAGTCTCTTCTGGGAAATCCAGGATGTCTCTGTGCCTACAGTTTTGATCTCCATCAAGTGATTGTGGCTGCAGGGGCTCTAGCCAGCTTGAGCATGGCAACTGTGGCTCTGGCAGGCCTTGCCCTTCTCCTTCATTCCCTCTACCTTGCTAAAAACCGTGAGATTATTTTCCTAAAGGCAGCCACCAGGGTCTAGTCTTTTATTTGGCCACTTCTTCCTCCCGAGGCTGACTACCAAGGTCCAGCTATCAAGTTTTGAAGACCAGCAATCAAAAATCCCCTTTGGTTCACCAAATTAACATGCCCCATCAAAATATAACATCGTATGCTACCCTGTTCTAACACAGCCCTCTCCTTCTGCTCTTAAAAATTATACCTGCAAGGTCATTTGCTGCTATTTTTCTGCCTGAGTCAGAAAGCAGCCATCTTACTTTTCTTTCCTGCTTAATAAAGGATCTCTCTGTGAAAACAGGCATTTGGGTGTGGTTTGAGCCTAATGATGGGCCATCAGAAAGGGCACCCCCACTGTGTGGGGTCTCCTTCAGTGACCCCTCTTTATGTGCGATATCAGTCTGAGGTTTGGAACTATCTGTCTGTAGAGCATACTCCAAACCATGGACCTTGTAATTGTTTTTAGTTGGAGATGTGAAATAAAACAGGGAATGTTATGAAAGAAGGGTGAGATAGAAAGACCTGGAGGGGACTGGAGCTCCACAAGGAGAGCAACAGAACCAAAATATTGGTGGAAACAAAAGGGTCATTTCTGAGACTGATACTCCAAACAAGGACCATGCATAGAGATAACCTAGAACCCTTGTACAGATATAGCCCATGGCAGCTCAGTGTCCAAGTGAGTTCCCTAATAAAGGGAACAGGGGCTGTCTTTGACATGAACTCAGTGGCTGGCTCTTTTATCACCTCCTGATGAGTGGGGAGCAGTCTTACCAAGCTACAGAGGAAGACAATGCAACCAGTTCTGATGAGACCTGATAGGGTAGGGTCAGCTGGAAGGGGAGGAGGACCTCCCCTATCAGTGGACTAGGGGAGGGAAGTAGGAGGAGAGAAGGGAGGGTGGTGGGATTGGGAGGAGACAAGGGAAGGGGCAACAGCTAGGATATAAAATGAATAAACTGTAATTAATAAAATAAATAAGTAAATTTATAAAAAAAGAAAAAAAACAAAAAATAACAAAAACAGAATTCTTCCCAAAACAAAGGGCCAGGACCAACTTTCAGAGCTACCTCACAAACTAGGTTTAAGACAAGCTCTGTAAAAGCAAACTGTGTGAAGACCCTGGTAACCTGAGAGGCTAGTGTGCAGCCTCATGCTGGCTGTCACTCTCAGCCTCACTCTAGGGCGTCTGTGGAGCCCTGGTATTCTTCCTTCCTTCCCACGATCTGGTCTCTATTCTGGAAGCCTTCGGACTATGCTCCAAAGCTTCAAGTGCTCCCTTAATCAGGGAGTTTGGGGAGCTTTCATTGCAAAGGAAGAACCACTATTTAAATAGATTCTTTCCAGAAATCTCTGTGTAATGGTTGCAAGCCTCTCTCTCTTTTCTAGCGATGCAGGCAGTAACACACTCACACTATAGATTATTTCTCTATGGCCTTAGCGAGCACATTATTCATCTCCGCTGGCGATGGATTCATCTGGAATAATTACCTATGTGGATGCAGACCCCTGGTTAGTCAACTATGAATTGAAATTATACCAGATTCTTTTATCTTTTTCTAGTAAAGGTGCACAAAGGTGTAGCTCATTCCTATTCCCTCTAGGGAATCTACATATTCATGTTGTATTCAATGAGAGTGTTGCTATGGCAATGATTATGGCTTTACAGTAAGTATCAAGAAAATTAGTTGCAAGAAAAACAGTTTTATTATCATACAGCCATGTTGTTGTTTTTTTTTTTTTTTTTTATCTTCCTCTGTATGCCCTAAAGTCTGCCAGGATTCCATGCTACGAGTGTAAT
The DNA here is from genome assembly GCF_030254825.1 of Meriones unguiculatus. Taxonomy (NCBI): domain Eukaryota; kingdom Metazoa; phylum Chordata; class Mammalia; order Rodentia; family Muridae; genus Meriones; species Meriones unguiculatus. Next base: position 30,868,917 of record NC_083355.1, on the reverse strand, counting down.
TTAGCTTTGACCTTGGTCTGGATGGCCACTTTGGCCAACTGTGGGTAGTTCAAAATAAACTGAGGTCTATGATGTCATTTCTTCCACTCTACACTGAATTATTTAAATGACATGAGAATAGAACAAAACAGCCAAGAATTTTTGTTCTTTTGTCTTTTTTTTTTTTTCTATCTATGCTCTCTTGTGGATGTTCTATGTGAGAGTGTATTTTACGCCAGGAGCCTCAAGCTTCCTTCTCAGCAGGGTGGCAACATTAAATCAAAGGCATGCTTCCCAGCATCCCTCTGTTCTTACTGTACTGAACATGAGAGCCAAATGAGTGTGACCCACAGAGGCGGGTGGGGAGGATCAATACCGTGGCTCCACTCGCTAGCTCTGCAAGTATTGCACTCCCATTTTTATCATTTTTAAAAATGCCAATTGCTTTGGAAATTGTGTAATATTCAACCAATGGGTTAATGAGAGTGAAGCTTTTGGTTCACACTGCACATTTAATAAAAGCATCTGTCTATTTTGCTATTTTTCTTTTCAGTTCTTAAAATTCATCGTCTTCCTACCAAAATTGTTTCGTGTGTGAGAGAGACAGAGAGATCATGAATGTCATGCCCTTTTGTGGCTGTCAGAGGACACCTTTCTTTCAGGAGTCGGTTCTCTCCTTCCTCCATGGGTTTCAAGGATGAAACTCAGGTCATCCACCCCTTTTACCATCTTAACCATCTCACTGGCCCAGCCACTTTTCATTTAACAGATAACACTAAGGTTCTATGAGGCTCTGAACTACAATGATGAGTGACAACCAGCTTTAAGAGTCCCTCGTATGTGTGTGTGTGTGTGTGTGTGTGTGTGTGTGTGTGTGTGTGTGTGTGCAGGGTGGAGGTGTGGTAAATTAACAGACTGATATAATACTAAACTTCCCCAATGACTTCTATGGTGCTAAGAGGTACTGGATGAGAGTTGCTGTTCACAGAAATCAAAAGTAGCTGCCTGATCTGAGAAGTGGGGTAGGAACGCTAACTATGGCAAAAGTATTGGCAATGGGGGTGGCATAGACAAAGCCCTGTGACAGGATTTGCTGTGACTGGAATGGAGAAAGGTGAAGATGGAGCCCTGCCTTAAAGGGACTTCCAGGCTGTGTTACCTATTTCTTCCTGGACCCTAAGAACAAGAACAATTATTACAAGATGATTGATAGGAGGTCTGCCAATGCAATTTCATTTGCATTCTGTACTCTGATGTGAAGATCAAATGAAAAAGAAGTGGGTAGATGGGGGACAATTGGATGAATGGCAGGGAGTGTTCTCTGGACAAGAGATATGGGCGGCTCAGTAGGAAGTGCCAATAGATTGATAGCATTAGATCAAATTGGTAGTTTCCCTCCAGCCTTCCAGCCTTTGTGTTCCGAAAGTTGGAAGAGCCCCATCTGCAGAACTGGTAAGGGTAAGGGTAGTCTGACTGACAGCACTGCTGAACTCTGTTCGTCTTCCAAGAGAGGAAGGGGTCTAATGGAGTGGTGAGATAGTTCAGGGTATACAAATAAACAAAAACAAACAATTTAGGTGTAAGGTTTTTGGTTAGGTGTCAGAAAAACAGAAAGGAGGAACTAGGAAGATTCTGGATTGCAAAACCAAATGGTAGAGCTATTCGGCAAGATTTGCAAATCATGTGCTGTGTCCTAGTCTGCTTTATATCAATGTAATAAAGACCACGATCGAAAGCAGCTCGGCAAGGAAGAGGGTTTATTTGGCTTACAGGTTACAGCCCTTCATGAACAAAGCAAAGACAGGAACCAGAAGGCAGAAACTGAAGCAGAGACCATGGATTTTGATTTCTCATACATCTCAGGATCACCTGCCCAGGGATGGCACCGCCCACAGTGGGGCTGGGCTCTCCCACACTAATTATCAATCAAGGGAAAATTCACAGGCTTGCCTACAGGCCGTCAACTGAAGTTCCTTCTTCTCAGGTGACTCTAGCATGAGTTACATTGGCAAAACTCTGACCAACAGGAGGTAAGATGGGGATGGGGCATAGATTGAGAAATCTCAGAAGATAAGCTTTAGACATGTTCGGTTTTAAATGCAGCTGAGCTGTCTGTAAGGAAGACGCTTAAGATAAGTCTCACTTCAAGCGCTTAACCAAGACGGCTGCTTTGGACAATGTGACACCACACAAGCACAGTGGGTGTCACGACCCTATCCTAGTCCATTATGAACACAGACATAGAGCAGTGCTTAATGGGGGGGAATCCATTTTGGACGCTACTGCCTGGAATCTTGCTGCTATGGTACGCTGCTTGTTGCTTTGTGTGGCTCAGAAAGTATCTCCTAACATTGGCTGTCCCACCTTGAGCCATCTCTCCCTGTTATCCCTTCCCTCCCTACCTGGTGGTTTTTTGTTGTTTTTTTTTTTTTTCTTTTTTCACCTATATAACCCAAATCAACTAAAACAGTCACAGCATCAGGCTACTCCTATTATTCTTCAAGATGTGATTTAAATACTACAGTCTTAGGGAGGGCAGTGAGACCCTTCTGCCATTGGGTCAGCTCCCTCCTGTCCTGTCCCAACTCTCTCAACACCTATCATATCTGGAAGGATTGTAATATCTGTATAATTTTGCTTTACTGCGGGTTACCAATACTAAGGCAGGAACAAGGCATTCACTTCTAATTGAGGCAGCTTCAGCCACAAGGTGATGATGAAGGAAAGAACAGCCGGATTTTTAAGTGTGTGGGAAATGGCCTAAAGGGGAAGACAGTGGGGGAGGAATGCTACACTGGGCCTCGCACTGAACATCTCCGATGATTCAACCCTAAGAACAACTTGAAAGAAAATTCGAAAAAGAGAAAAGTGCTGTACTCGTGACGGCCGATGCTGAGGTGGGAAGGGCAACAAATCGTCAAGCCGGAGGCAATGCGGAAGAGTACCCCAAGGAAAGGCTAATGCCTAGCACAAATGCAAGGGACGGTGGTGATGGACTGCCCTGGCTTTTCCTGGAGCGGGCAGAAGAAATAAGCAGTGGCATGCTTAGTTCCTCCGGTTGGAAGAAGAAGGTATTGAGGAGTCAAAACAAGATAGGGGCTCCCCTCTATGGTTGAAGTCAGCAGGCTTTTGGCGTGCTGGGAAAGCACGTTCCTTCCAGAAACTATGGAATCTTTCACAGCAGTGTTGTCACCATCTGGGGGGAGATGCTGAGAGTCAGCCACTTCAGCTGCCCCCCTTGTCAGGGAGTTCACTCTGTCATCTAATCGGCAAGGGAGTTGACACAGAAAATTGAGGGCCTGGCAGAACGCCGGCCGGCAGGGCCAGGTCCTCACCAGGACTGCAGGGATAGTGTTCATGAGCACGACAGAGGACTGGCATGTTAAAGGACCTCAGCCACTATCCAGAAGCTGAGGAATCACACCGTACCAGGGACATGAACACCTACCCTCCTACCCAAGTCGCTTCCAAACTCAGCTCCTACAGTAATGCATTCCAACCAGTGTCCTACTCACAGCTGCGGCTCTAGCACAAAGATGCTTGGAAAAGAGAGCATGGAGGTGTAGGCTTGAGAGTTGTAGGAAGATACACTGAACGAGAGCATCTATGATATCCGCCACAGACAGGCCTGAGCTCTGCGTTTCCCAAAGCAAGTTAGGGCCACAGACAGAACCATTCTCTTGTGAAGCATCTTGAGAGAATAAGCACCCTGGGAACATACTTTGGGAAATGCTGACCTAATTCTGCCTTCCTTTGGTGGGGGGAGGGGGAGGGGCGAGGAAGGAAGTGGATGTCCAGAGAGGTTGGTTGTTTGGCTGACCCCCACCCTGTGAAAAAGCATCAGGGTAAGGCCTGGAGCAGGGCCAAGTCTCCTCTTCTGAGTCCTCTAAACCTGGCTCCAGATGCCTCTCATCGACCCTCTCCATCCATACAACTGCTGCCTAAATGGACCACTTGGAAGAGGGTCCTTTGTGACCCAAAGCAGAGAAGAGACGTTTAAGGAAGCTTGAGCTGAATGCCTGAATTATGCAACAATAGAGTAAGCTAATCAGCTCTCCTGAACCTCGAATTAAGTACAAGGATAATTGTACCCTGGAGCTGGGGAGCAGCTGTGGCTGGGAGCATCCCAGAGCCCGTGGAAGCCAAGCTGCTTTTTCAAGCTGCCATTTCATCCTTGTTCTTTTCTGCAGGGACGGGGAGGGGAAGAAGAAAGACACTTGGCCAGAGCCCTCTCCCGGATGGACTGTGTTGACTCAAAAAAAGTCTACTCCTGTTTTGGCGAAAGGAAAGAAGCCCGCTGTCCCTGCCTGTAAACCTGACTGGAAGGGAAGGCGCTGACAGCCAACAAGAAAGGACTCTGTTAGGAACACGTCTGCCTCTGTGCCATTGGTGCTGACCTCAAGCTTTCAGTGAGTGCTTTGTGAAGTCTGATTTTTTCTTTCCTTTTTTCTTTTCTCCTAGCTGTGTGCTTCCACAGCTGCCTTGCAGTAGTCAGCCTCGAGGCCACTTGCGTGTTCCTAGGAAAGTTCAATCCCTTTCTAAAAGTCATCTTTTATCATGGCAGCTCCTGGCTACCCCTCATTCTTCATAGATCTGTCTACTTGGGGTCTCCGATTAGACGTAAGCATGCCTTTTGCACCATTTCAGTTACTCTGCATAACCTATGAATCATAATCACAGCTCTTCTTAGGCCCTTTACACTATGGACATCAAAGACAATACGTTTGGTGAGACAGGGAAACTTTCAGGCTCACAATAATGTTATTGTCCCCGCAGTGAGAATTCAGAATTCCATCCAACCTTCACTGTTCAGGCAGCAGGTACATTTTCATGTGGCAAGATGAAAATCATGAAGTGAGTTGATCAAAACTCACAAAAATTGAGCTGGGAATAAAAAAGTCCTGAGTAACTAGGTAATCAGACCCAAATCAACAAAAATGTGTGTGGCAGATAAGGACTGTCAGAGTAAAAACTGTCAGAGAACAAGGAGTAACAGAGGTGTTATCAGCCATGGCTGCCCCTCGACTGAAAGCAACACAGCCACCCTGCCCCCCACTCTGAACCATCAAATCTCCGGTAGCTTTGACAGTGATTCTCAGGGTACAACCCAGACCCATTTAATGAGGTTTTCTAAAGGGTGGGACCCAGACATGAGTCTGGGATTCGCATACACGCTGCTGGTTACCGATCACAAATTATTATTGATAGCAATTTGTTCAATATAAATGTTTGCTCTTAATTCAACATGCCACATTTATTTGGTATTGTGAAAACACAGCCAGCAGGAAACATAAAATGCTTCACAAAATCAAAAGCAATTTCACATCTCATTTAATCTTCCCATTAGCCCCCTGACTCATGCCCTGTTTGGGTAGATGAGAAAGCTGAAGTTAAAAGAAAACAAGAAAACCGAGCATACATTATCTGACACCATAGAAGGAAGAAGTAGAAGAACAAAGTGCCTGCCTTGAATATTGAGCTTATGGAGAACAGTACCCCAAAACTTAAAACGTTCTTTTGTAAACACATGGAAGGTGTGTGTGTGTGTGTGTGTGTGTGTGTGTGTGTGTGTGTGAAATTATTATATGAACTGTATAGGTTAGAAAACTTAGAGGGATAAGAGATTTGCCCAAAACAAGGACTGTCGAATTGAACTGTGACTGCACTGGAACCATCTGACCCATGGGTGGAAGGAAGAGACGTGTGTGCGTGAGAAAGCTTTCTCCTTCCCAACCTTTCAAAATCCTTTCCTAGCGCTTGATCATTCTGTGGACAAGTCCCAGACCCATGGCTCCTCTCAAGAGTTAAAAAGTCAGGCTCAGCGCCTCACTCTCTCCTCCATGGATAATGCTGCGGTCCTGTGGGTTCATTCCCAGGACACTTCCTCTTTCACTTTCATCTCTGTCACCTCTATCATGCAGTACTCTGGAAAGCAGGCATGAGGGACAAGTGCAAGTGTCTTTACCTGTCAACCAGAAGGCCATAGTTTTGTTATGTGGCTAGTCATGATTCTAAGAGGATAGTGAGTGTGTATCCTCTACGGACTTAGACTCCAGTGTGGCACGTTATTGTAGTTTTATCTTATTTGCAGAAGGAAGCCACAGGTTAGCTTGTGTTTAAGAGGCAGAGAAGGAGGCTGTTCCTGTGTGATAAGAGAAAACACAAAGTCAAGGTGAGAAAAGCCTGGATACAAGGAGCGGGAGAGAATTGTGGCCATTCACAGTCTAGCACATTATAGATCCTTAGTGTCTGTTGGCATCAGTCAAGTCAAGTTATACTGGATGATAAAGAAAAAAAAAGCCTCGCTTTCTTTCATTTCATTCTGTTGTTCACAACCTAACTCAATGAAGAGTGCCACAGAGAGGAGAGTCTGCTTCAAGGAATTTGTTTTTCTTAAGGACCAAGGTTTGATTCCATTTCATTCCCAGACCTCAAAGTCACTCCACACCTACACTCCGGATAAAGAAGGAAAGCAAAACACATGTAGGAACTAGCCTAAGGCTGTAGATGCCAGACCTGGAATAAGATATATCATTTTACTAGAACGCTTGTCAGCGTTTTAGCCTTTACATGCATGTCCATCCGTGTTTCACCTGCCCTTGCTCAGCTCCTTCCTGAGTTGAGGGGACACTTTCTACCATCACACTCTCCGTGTGCCTTTCCAACATCATATGTGTACATAATTGCACAGAAGCGTACATAAGTGTACATGCCTTTCAAGCTACGTAAACTTCCTATACAAATCAATCAAATGCACTGGCTTCATACTCCAGCTCTGTCATTGGAGCTGACTATGTAATCTCTGGCCAGTTGCCTAGCACTTCTGGCCTTGAGTCTTCTCACCTTTCACATTAGGGTGTTCCTACCTTCCAGAAACATGGTAAGGGCAGCTGGTCCAAGGCAAGAAACCCATTCTTTCTCCATCATTCTATTTTTCTTCTGCCTTCTTCCTCTCTTACATCCACTTACAGCTGCCATGTGAATGTGGCTGGGATGAGGAAGTGATTGGAAGTAGAGTTCTGTTGAGTGTTGTGAAGAGGCAAGGTTTGTGCTAGACACAACAGGGATGCCACATAGATGAATATAGGTTAGGGATAGTGGAGTTTATTAAAGAAATGCCAAGGCTGACCAGAAGGATCAGAAGGTAAAGGCGGTTGCTGTAAAGCCTGATGATCCGAGTTCAAGTCCCAGTAGTCACATAGTAGAAGGAGAGAATTTATACCCAATGTGCTGTGACCTCTGCTCATGTGCTGTGACACGTGCACACACACACACACACACACACACACACACACAAATTGCATTAAAAATGTAATTTAAAAAAATTTGAAAGAAAATTCCATTTCACTGTTCCAATGAAGGTTTTTCTAAATGTTTTTTTTTTTTAAATCTGTTTATGGGGGTGTATGTGTTCACTTGTGTGGATACACATGTCCACATATATGCAGTTATATTTGGAGGTCACAGGTTAAGACAGGGTGTCTTCCTAAATCACTGTCTATTTTGAATATTCGGGCGAGGTCTCCTACTGAACCTGGAGCTTGTGAGCTTGGCTAGTCTAGCTACTTGCTAGTCTATTTGCTCCATGTACCCTTTGTCTCTGTCTCCAAAGCCTTGGGATCAGCCGTACAAGCCCAGTATTTCCACATCCCTGTGAGAGTTGTGGATTTACAACCAGTTCTTCGCGCATGTGCAGTGAGTTCCTTGCCAATTACATCAATCTCCCCTGACCCAGCCAATGACGAGTTTTAAAATAAAGAATTTTTTTTTATAGCAGAGAGTTTCTATAGCTTGGAGTTTACCATCTCACCTGTATAAAGAAGCGCCTTTCGCCAAAATTTCTTCCTCTAGTAGCTCAGGCTCTATCTTGAAGTCTGCGAGGCTGGAGTGGGATGCAGGACCCTAAGATCGCCATGCAGCCAGGTGTGCAGTCATCACTAGATGGCAGTAACATCTAATGATTAATTTTCTAGTCCCACCATCTCACTGTTGTGTCCATTTTGCTCCTGCTTGAAACAAACACTTACTCAACACAAAATAGAAATGATCCAATGTTTATCTCTGTTCTCGTTTTGAAGTTGACATAGAGGCACAGTATTTTAAAAGGCAGGCATCCAGGCTGTTTCTCAAGCTACAAACCACAGGCTCCCTCCCACAAACCCCTGGACTCTTAGGGCTCCAATTCAAGGTCTTGTATTCTTCCTAGGACATGGATCAAAAGGTCAAGTGTTTAGTATCCTCTGTACTGAACAAGGAGTCACAAGATTTGGACAGATTTTCTCTTCCTTAAACATGAAAACAGAGGCATTAAAAAGTCATCTGTGCACCTGGTGGGGATAAGCTGACTTGCTTGAAGCCATTTGACTCACTAAACAGTTTCTGTTTAGCTTCATTTTTATTTTTTCTCCCCATCCCTCCTTCTTGACCATAAGTTCATCTCTACACCCAATGTTGGATTTTCTTTCGAAGCATGATTAGAATAAAGATGAAAGAAAAAAAATGTTGTTAAAGATCAACATTATTGTAATGATTTGAAATCAATGCAGTGTTCTGCCTATAGCAAGGAATGTGGAAACGTGGATCCTAAGTTGTCTCAAGAGGGGCCTTAATGGGCCCTGTACTTAATCCCAAAGAACTTCTCTAGGTGATTCTTAGCTTCAGGGTCTTAACTTCTCCAGAGGACTGGGACCCAGTCTGTCTATCTCTATAGCCAGAGAAATCTAACATCTGTAATAAATATTGACACCAAATGTTTTCCTCTCTGTGTGAAGATTCAATTACAGATGCTTAGGGTTGAAGGATTTGACCTTAGAAACTTTGCATTGCTGTCTACAGTACAGTCTGCGCTATAGTTCAGTAGGAATTAGTTGGAGACATAGACTTTGAATTAGACAAGGTGTACTTTGAGGTGGACATATACACTGAGACAGTTCAGATGTCATCAGTTCAGTTCAGTTCAGCATCAGCTTACACTCACTACCCCTGGGTCTACACCAGCCTCCATCTTGCTTTTGCAAAGGACCATGCTAATAACTTGCATGTGGTAAGTTTTTATTAGAATTTAAATTGTTGGACAAAGAGGACTCTAACAGGCAGCAGGCAGGCACATAGTATGAGGTCTTATTGTAATCAAGGAGGCAGAATGAATAAATGGATTCCTGGAGCCAGAAAGGGGGCTAGTGTACTAGGTAAGTTAGTAGTTCAGCTGAAGAAGAGGTACTGAGAATGTAGGTCCATTCTGTAGACTGGACAGCTATAGGGAAAACAGTCAGGAGAAGGAAGCTGAGCCTACATTTTTCTGGACACCATGATCAAACCTAATTGCCAACAATTTGATTAGGAACCCTTTGTCATCCACTGAGTCTTGGATCTTGGGTTAAGTAGAGATAACAAATCCACCAAGAATGTGAAGTCATGGTACATTATCCATTTTCATTCAGAAAAGCTCAGGAGAAGATAATTGATCCTACAGCTGGAAAGTATTCATGGAAGCAACTATGGCCATTTGGGAATGCAGCAACATTGAAAGCAAGGCCGAGACAAACTCAGAATTTAAAAATCTGTGTCTCATGTGGGGGGGGGCAGAGGGACGGGAGAAAGGGTTTTTTCTCAATCATTCTCCACCTTCTTTGAAGCAGGGTATCTCACTGAACCTGACACTTGACAGTTTGACTAGACAAGCTTGCCAGTGAGCACCAGGGGTTTTGGTGTCTCTGCCTCACCATTGCTAAGATTACAGGCGTATGCTGCCATTACCTTTTCACATGGGTGCTAATGATCCAAAAAGAAGTCCTCAAGTTTGTATGACAAGAATTCTACTGACATGTTGTAGTAGGGCGGGTTTTTTTTCTCCTGGCCCCATATTCTCTGAGTACTGACTCACAAGACTCAAAATATTATTTACAAATACATAGGCTATATAGCTAGGCTCTTCTCTGAATAGCGCATAACTTAATAACCCATTTATATTAATCTGCATTCTGCCAAGTGTCTGGTTACCTGTGCTCAAGTACCATATAGTTTGTCCTCCTCACATTTTTCTGCGTCTCCCCACACCTGGCTCTATCCAAAAATTATTTCTGTCTGCTTCTGTCCTACCTCCTATTTCCTGCCTAAGCTGTAGGCCATCAGATTTACTATTGAAAAGTGACATTTCCATACAGATAAAAGATATTCTCTCAATACTGACAGTTTACTCTCTAGTCCCCAAAGTCATGTCTCTTGGAATATTTGGATTAGGAACCATGTAGGATCTCTCTTGACCTAGATCAGGACCCACTAGAACTGAAATTTCCTACTACCATGAATTTATATATGATACCGACAGGCATAAAGGGAGGGATGAGAAGGTTGTGAGCCACTTTTTTGTCTTGAAGAAAAAAAAATCCAAGCCTGCAATATAGTTTTCTTCTTAAACTTCTATTTTCTCATTTACTCTCAAATTTACCTTCCTCTGTGGAGGAAATAAACCACAAATGCAGAGATGATAGAGGAAAGAAAAAAGAATTCTGTAGAAGAATATTTGGTTCTGTATTAGTGTAAGCTCTTCCCAATCTTTATTTTTTTTTCATCATTTGGAAGGGAATGTTTTAAAAGAAACATTTAAAAGAATAATACAATTCCCCCTCTTCTTAGAAAATTTAATTTTAATTGCAGGGACATCAAAGCAAGTCATAACAACAATGGTTCCTTTCTGGCGAGGCAGTATGGTAGTCAATGCTAAACTTTATAGCAAAATACAATAAATATTTGTAGTGTAGGGTAAAAGTTGTGAGAAGAAATTATGGGAGAAAATCTGAATTATAATTTTGTCCAGCTAAACAACTGACCTTTTAAACATGTTGGGATCTGAGGCCAGACCAGAGGATGTAGGTCAATGTGAGAGTCCTTGCTTGGGATGTGTGAGGTCCTGACTCTGATAGCCCAGCACCTGGGAGAAAAAAAAAAAAGTGGTAATTTAACATGCTATCTTCCAAATGGCATGTTCTCCATTAGAACGTGAACAACAGAAGGGAAAAGAAATTTGTCTGTTGTTTGTTTGTTTTGTTTTTCTTTACTGTTCGGGGTGCAGAGACTATAGTGAATACTAACTAACTCCTATAGATCAAAGAGTGCATTCAGGGCTTAAGGGAAGTGCCAATTTCTAGTAGTGCTATCTGTTCTTGTGGAGCCATATGCCTGTTTCAGCAGGAACTGAGCCCTGTCCTTCACCTTTGTCGTTGTCCTTCTATTACTTCCACTTGACACACTATAGTGAACTGAGAGGGGCGGACACCTGGAGGAGATCTCGGAACTTAAATACCGCATTTGGTTCTGCCCTGATATTAAAGAATACAGTGGAAAGATCAAAGGAGCAGAGTAATTGAGTACACAGAATTTTCTGGAATCACTCTAGAGTTCGCAAAATAATAAGATTAGAACAGTCATAGTATACAGCAGTCCAGCCTCCACTCTCTATCACACAAAACACTTGGGAAGAGGCATCCCTTCCTACTGTGGCTATATTCTGTCCCTTGATATCTTTCTCAGCGTCCCATGAAAATAGCCCTGTACACAGTCAATACTCCAAGGGTAATACTCCAAGTGATGAAGGTCACCACTATGCCACGTTCCATAAAACCCAATCCTGCCAATGGCTTCTTGCCAACCCCAGTCAATATAGATGTTCATTACTTTGTTGGAGCAGGGGCCACAGTCAAGATAGGGTTCTGTCAAACTCGGTCATCTCTCTCTCTCTCTCTCTCTCTCTCCCCCCTCTCTCTCTCTCTCTCTCTCTCGCTCTTATTCCTCCTCCTTTTCCCTTAGTTGCTGAGCCCAAACAGAAATCAGAATACATCTGCTTTAGGGACATTTTCCCCAATTGCATCCAAACTTTTCTTGGTGAGAGCTACTCTTCACAGACCTAACACTTTTCTCACATTTTTGTATCTTAGCACTGGGAAGCAAATAGGGCCAAAAGCAACAAGACTAAGTTTCAAACACAAGTCATAATCTGTAAAATCAGCACTGAGAGTACAAGGTAGTGAGTTTCATACACAGAATTATACATCTAAGAGGACATTAAAGGCATCTCAAGCACACAAATGTGGGATCAGTAGGCCAGAGAGCACAGTTCATTGATGACAGAGTCCTTTGTAGGAACTGCCCAGCAGAAACTGGGAGCCAACATATCAGGCCAGCTCCATAGTCAGAAATTTAAAACTTCAGGGCTGGAGAGATGGCTCAGCGGTTAAGAGCACTGGCTGCTCTTCCAGAGGTCCTGAATTCAATTCCTGGCAACCACATGGTGGCTCATGACCATCTATAATGTGGTCTGATGCCCTCGTCTGGCGTGCATGGACACATGCAAATAGAGCGTTCATATACATACATATATCTTACATACACTTTCTCTCTTTTGTAAAAGAGAGAAAGAAATTTCAGACTTCTCTGAGACTCTGCTGACTTGAGTGATTGGCCAGCACTCTGGGTCACTCAGGGTAGGAATGTTAGAGGGCTGGAGATCTAGCTTAGGCCATTTTATAGGAACCTTAAAAACTCAAAGTGAGTCCTACCTCCTGTTTCATGATCTCGGCTCACTAATATATGACCTCAGATCTCACTATGAGTCTCTTAGTCCCAACCCACATCTCTTTTTAAGACAGAGTCTCTCTCTATATAGCCTTGACTATTCTGAAACTGCTAAGTAGACCAGGCTGGCTTCAATCTCACAGAATTGCACCTGCCTCTGCCTGCCAAGTGCTGGGTTTAAAAGCATGCACCACCACACCCGACTTCTTACCGCCTCTTTTTTTTTTCTTTATTAATTACACTTTACTCACTTTCTCAATGTTTTCCCTTGTGGATAAAGAAAATAAACTTTCTTGGGAGATGTGTAGTTGCTGGGTAAGTTTATCTGTCTCAGCACAGTACCTGGCATTTAATCCATGAGAGTCGGTTTTGTCATTGTTGTACTGTGGGTTGAATACAGGGCTTCTCCTGTGTTAGGCTGGTGGGTAGTATTCTACTACTGAGCTCTAGCCCTTGCCCTCAATATTGTTATTTTTATTGCATATTTAGGAGCTAGAACTCACAGCATTCAACTCACCATCGCAACTAAGTGGTTGTTAGCATGTTCAGAGTTAAGCAAGCATTGTCATGAACACAATAAGAAGTTTCAAATATCTTATCTTTAAATCCTAGGCAATCACTAATATATTCTTTTGTCTTTATGGATTTGCACTCTAGACATCTCATCTCAGCATGATGACGTCATAAATTTCATCTCCAGTACCAGGCTCCGGTCTTTGTCACTTTGGTCTAACTTTCAACCCAGTGTAAATATTTTCCGTTTCATACATGTAGCATTTATTTCTTCTTACTACCACATAACTATCCATTGACTGGCTATACCACAGTTTATTTACTCGATGCTGTTGACGTCGCTCAGCTGGAACATTAGTAACAACAGTGACAACAAAATGCTATGGTAAGTGTGTATATTTAAGTCCCTTGGTCGGCCCCTTCATTACATACCAAGAGTAGATTTCTATCAACTTCATGTTCAGTCTTCCTAAGGGAATAGCAAGTGTTTTCTTGAAAACGGCTGCGTTTTTGTTTTTTTCATTTTACTGAGACGTTTATAAGAATTTCAACTTCTCCGATGTTCTAGTCATTTGTTGTCAGACAGTGTGCTTTTGCTACAGCTGTCCTAGTGGGTGTGAGGTGGTGCCTCATCGGAGTATTAGTTTGCATTTTCCTGATAGCTAGTGATATTAGTCATATTTTATCTGTTTGCCCTCCATTAGCACATCTTCTGCTAAGATACATCTACTGAGTTCATTTGTCACTTTAATTGGATTTTTGGCTTCTACTTCATAGTTAGTAGTTAGGATGGATTTTATTTTGTTTTGTTTTGTTTGGTTTGGTTTGGTTTAAACTGTTTTGGATACTGGCTCTGCTGTAGTCTCAATGTGTCTCACAAGAATTTTTTATAATTCACATGCTGAAACTTAATCAGCAGTGTGGACAGTTTTTGGAAGTGGGAGTACTCAAGAAGCAATCAAGTCACCAGAGTGGGGCCCTCATGAGTGACATTAACCCCTTTTAAAAGAGGTGCTAGGGAGCAATCATTCTCTTCTGCCTGTTTGTCTCATCAAGGGTGCACACAGCAACAAGGTGTCATCTTAGGAAAAGAAAGAAACATTTACCAGACCTGACTCTGATGCTCTCAGCAGACAGAGTGCCACGAGTCACCATCATTTTATTTATTACCATGCTGTGGTTTTGTTCTCTGGGAGCAAGGCCGGAGGAGTCAGGTCCCTATGGGTTAATAAGCTGCAAGTCTTTTCTTCCATCTCAGTGTTGTAGTTTTACTTTCTTTAAGGCAGTCTTTGAAGCACAAAGGTTATTAATTTTGGCTGAGTATCTAGTTTCTTGTGCTTTGGATGCCATATCTAAGAAATCATTGCCACACAATGAAATACTACTCAGCAATTAAAAACAAGGAAATCATGAAATTTGCAGGCAAATGGTTGGATCTAGAAAAGATCATCCTGAGTGAGATATCCCAGAGAAGAAAGACACACATGGTATATACTCACTTATATAGACCTATAAGATAGGATAAACATGTTGGGTGGCATGTATTCTGCTAGTCACACAACAATGGGTCAGAACTGTCTCTCTTACCAATAGAGTAAAGGAGAGGCAATTAAACACACCTATAGAGACTGGGGATACCTTGGTTGGTGAAATACTTGCCATCACAGCACAAAGCTGGAATGCACACCTAGAATCCAGCACATGGCATTGAGGGCAGTAGGATCAAAAATTCAGGGATATTCTTGGTTTTCTAGCAAGTTTGACGCTAGTACTTTTAGACTTCTTCAGCATCTCCATAGCACTTAGCACTTGACAAGCCAGGGCGGCAGAACAAATGAGAAGTGAAGGATCATCTTCTTGCATTTTAACAACATGAGTTGCTGGGCATAGAAGAAGCAAAGGAGTCACCTGCATGACTGCTTGGAAATGAAAGTGTATTCCTATTAAGGGAATGGAGTTAATTAAGCTATGAGTTAAAACTTAGAAACTATGAAATAAAGAGACATGTGAAAGAAAGAAAGGAAGGAAGGAAGGAAGGAAGGAAGGAAGGAAGGAAGGAAGGAGGAAAGAAAGAAAGAAAGAAAGAAAGAAAGAAAGAAAGGAAGGAAGGAAGGAAGGAAGGAAGGAAGGAAGGAAGGAAGGAAGGAAGGAAGGAAGGAAGAAAAAAAGAAAGAAGAGAAAGAAAGAAATCATTGCCAAATCCAATGCCACAAAATTTCACCACCTCCTCTGAGGTTTTTGTGGATTTTGCTCTTACGTTTAGATCATTGATCCACTCTGAGTTACTTTTGTGTACGACAAGAGGTAAGAGTCCAAGTTTATTATCTTGTATGTGGAGATGTGGAGATCTGGGTATCCCAGCACCTTTGGCCAAAAGCAGTAATTCTCCCTATTGAATTTTCTTGATCCCTTTTGTGGAAAAATCAAGTAATTATAACTGAGACAGTTTACTTTTGGACATTCAATTTCATTTTATTGGTTTTTATATCTATTCTCATGCCATTAGGTTGTTATTTTGATTACTGTCTGTAGCAAGGTTTGAAATAAGCTTCCAACATTTGTTCTTCTTTTTCACAATTATTTTTTTATATATACACAGGATCACACTATCTGACAACACATCATTTTGCTTATTGCTTTCCAATCTGGACGCTGTTCCTTTCATAATTGTCATGTCTAGTATCTCTGGTACCATTTGGAAGTTTTGATTGTGAGCCTAGGCTTTAAGAGTCAAGCCATCTCTCCAAATCCTCTAGTATCATTTTGGATACACATAGTAAGAGAAAGCATCTTGATGTTATCTTGGTTTTAGGGAGAACACATTTATCAGTTCATCATTTATTTCGGTGTTACCTGTGGGCTGTTCATGCTTTTGATCAGGTTAAGCAAGTTACTTTCTCCAAGTTTGTTAAATGCTTTTGTTAAAAGTGGCTGCCATTCCTATCACACAACAAAAATCCCTTTCAATGCCTGGTAGGACACCAGAATAACTGGAGGAAGAAGGAAGCCACCAGCTGCTGAACATTCCTGAAGCACTCTGTCTGTGATCAAAGCTCCTGTCACCTCCTCCCTTCTGGCCACCCTCTGCCCCAGCAGTGCCCTTGTTCTGGCACGGGGCACACACCTACACTTTGATCTGCCTCGCTAGCTTACATTTTCCTGGTTAGGGGGTGCACGTATTCCTGTCACTCTTCTGCAGGCTTCAGATCCCTTTTCTCCTCTTTGCAGGTGTCCTAGGCTGCTTTGGCAGCTACTGGTGTTTGGAAAGCTGAAGGTTGTTTTTCAGACATTAGAATTTCCTTTTCACTCTTGTACCCAGTTGGATTCCACAAATATTTTATGAGCACATTTTTATGCCAGGCATCATTATTGTTTGAGGCTGAGAATGCTCAATATAACCCAAAAAATATTTGGCCCCCTTTGACAGGAGAAAAAAATTAGAAAGGGGCTCTATATGACCAAGGAATATGCCCAAGGCTGCATATGTGCTTGGTGGAAATGACAGGATCTGATCTTAGATTGGCCGATTTAGAGCAGAAGAGATGACCCTTATATACTTACAAATACTGAGCTAGAACTCAGGGTCCCAGCAGTCAGTCACCAAGAGGAGCTGGTGAAGTACATTTTATTTCATTTCCAATATAAGGCCCCTATGAGCCTGACCATTGCCATTTTGGCTGGTTTCTTCTTCACAAAGACACATACCAAACCTCTCAAGACACATGAACCATTATACCATCTCTACATTTCACAGACTGGTCCCTTAGCCTCAACAAAACCACCTCTCTCATACAAGTGACATCTTCTATCTGCCTGCCCACTGCCTACTCTTACTTCAGGACCCCACTTCAGATTCATTTCTCATGGAAAGTCTTTCTCACCATAGGCTCTTCTTGCCCATACTCTATAATGCAAGCATCACAGTGATCACCCACTTCCTTTTTCCTGTAGCCAATCACAGATAAGTTATGAGCACTTTCATAGTGTCACCTCGTTAACACTGCTCTGAAGCTCCATTTCCAGCACAGCTTGTGGTTCTTACCTAGTATTTCTCAAATAACCCATTAAACTCTCTAGAACACATTTCCTTCCTTTCTGGGAAGACCATACTCTAAAGCCAGAGGACTTGTGTGTGATGTGAGCTTAAGACAATAAGACCACTCTTTTACACTATAAAATGTTACTTAAAGTTAGCAGGTGAATGAGATTAGCCTTGGACAAGATGATAATGTAAGAAATAGACTAAGGGCTCCCCATAACCCACTCACCAAAAGCGTCTCCTGGCTTATTGGAAATTTTTACTTTCTTAGGCACTTCTGCCAATCCAGGGACCTACTGTCAAGGTCTGAGACCATCTTCAGGCTAAGAGCCTGAGACATTCATTTCTTCAACTACTCGACAAAGTAGTAGTTTGACTGCTAGAGCAAATGCCAGCCCAGTGACAATGAGCCAACTGAAAGAGGGTTGGTTCAAGATTGTGGGCTTTCTTTGGGAAGTAATGAAAATGTTCTAGAGCTAGTTGTGGCTATGGAAGAGAATCAACCATACTGCTCTCCACCTTTCATGACAATGCAAACAAGCATCAGCTCTGGGGAGCTGCCACCTTTCTGGTGTGGCTCTTGAACCTTTGGCCTCCCCAGCAAAGGCAATGATGCCACCAGCTGAGTGATACAGACCTATTTCCTGCATTGGTGATGGCTAAAATTTGAAGGGAGTTTGGTGATCCATTGGTTGTGACACTGAGACGCCTTAGGGAGGCCACCTTTTGCCTCTTCCCCAAGCAAAGATTCTTAGACTAAGAAGCAGGATGATAATGCTTAATGGCCTCCCAAAACTGTCGGTGTCCATCCTTGCCAACTTCTCTCCAAAACCTTGGCACACCTTGGGCTGTTAGGCACACATGTTATTTTCATTTAAACTTGAAAGCTAAACCAGTGGGTTTTTTTTTTTTTCTGGGCTTTCTGTTAACTGAGTCTACAAGCGTGGTTTTGAGAACTATTCCTTTTGGTCATTTATCTAGCAGGACATACTGGGATTTGTACCTCCATCCTCCCTGCAGCTTTCACATTTTATTAAAACAGGATCTTTTTTTACCAGGAAATCAACCCAGACAGGGGAGTTCATTTGAGGTTGGAACTGTAAAGTGGCCAATTATCTCTCAGTCATTGGTTGCATATGCTCTTTACCCCAAGCATTGGAAATAAAGACAACATTTAGCAAACATTCTGCTCCAAAGCTAATGCTTTGGAAAGAATAACAGCATGTTGGGAATAAATTACATGGTCTTTAGTGCGTTTCAGTGTTATTGCCTGTTAACACGCAGTGTGATGTGCCAACTCACGAGAGAACCTCATTCTCCTACGGAATCGATTTCTGATTTGTTGAATGTATGGTGCCCAGATTATATCACCAAATAGACTCAGAGTACAAGAGGCCATGAAGCCCAGCTCACCCTTCCATTCTGATACTACAGAATAATTGTCATACACTGGGTACTGGTAGCATGGGGAGGGGGCTTTTTTTAATTGTCTGGTTACCTAGTCGTGGGTTTTGATCCTAAAATGGTCACCACATATTCCTAATACAAGGATGTTGCTAAATTACCCAATAGGTGCAGGGTCTTCTGCAAGGGTGACTAGTAGGGTGTTTACACAGAATTCTTATTCCATGTATAGGAATAAACAAATCCAGAAAGTGAACTAGTCGTTTCCTAGAGCCGGAAGGACAGAGGGACTGACTGGAGAGCATTGGTTCACGACTGTAGGCTTTCTTTGGAAAGGAAAGAAAATGTTCTAGAGTTGATTGTGGCTATTTGAGAGAGTTCCCTTTCCAATGCACACTGCTCTCCACCTTCCATGACAATGCAAACAAGCGTCAGCTTTGGGAAGTTGCCACCTTTCTGGTGTGGCTCTTGAACCTTTGGCCTCCCCAGCAAAGGCAATGATGCCACCAGCTGAGTGACACAGACCTATTTCCTGCATTGGTGATGGCTCAGATGCCAAGGTATGCAAAGTATTTCTTTTCTCCCTACTCTGTCCAGCCTCAGTAGAACTGTGGCACAGTCAGAGCTCCCTGCCCTGGGAACAGCTGCTGAGTGTCAGCCAAGGCTCCCAAAGGCACAGCTGTTTGTTGGCTTATGTGTGTATTTCTTCACTCTCAACTTTTCAAACTTAAAAAAATAAAATAAAACTCATTTTAATCTTTTTATCTTTTTTCCTTTTCCTTTTTCTATGTAATTAATATGTCTCTATTAATATGTAATTAATATGTCTTCTATTAATATGTAATTAATAGAAACATACAACAGAATAGACAGATTTACATGTGCCCTATTCCAGGCTTGATCCACCCTCTAGAATGGATGTAAATAAACTAAAATCTTAGAGCATGGATGACATTATATGCAAAGAAAACAGGAGAGAAGCCTGGGGAGTCACACATTGAATTGTGCTTCTGGAGAACATTTTAATGAGAAACTAGACCATATAAAGACACTGTTCTGTGGTTATCACTCCATACATACAGGTGATACATGAGCAAAGATTAGTAAGAGCACAACAAAAGGAGTTTGTGAGTACTTCTTTGTTAAGCTCCTTTTATGGTGGTTATTTATCATTTCAACATCATTTCAATGATAAAAGAAAAGAAACAAAGTTTAATAAATCATAAATACACAAATAAACCTGATCATTTCTTTAAATTTTGTATGTTATTAGCTTAATATAAAATTGATGCTCATTCTACCATCCACTTTTTTTCTTCTATTCTTGAAAGACACAGTTCAATTTCACTGTCAGCAAGAAGTGATGGATTGGGCTTAGTTCTGCTGTCCATCACTCTAAGAGACGGTTCTACTCCCTAGATGGATTGTGGCTGCCCACTATCCTCCTAAGGAAGAATGATTTTGGCTCTGGATGGGTATGGGAGGAGAGTATCTGATCTTCTTCCAGAATGGATAACTAAGAGTTCCTACTAACTGCAGGGGCCTCCTCATTCCTCAGTGTGTGAATTCTTGAAGACTCAAGAAAGCACCTGAATGTCCTCCACAGTTTATTCTCAATAAAGTGGGATGAGGAGGTCCAAATGATACAAGTTTATAATTTGGGTACCTTGACCACCAGGCGGTGGAAGGTGTGTATTCACAATACCATCGCCACCTACCTCAGAGTTGACCTGCAACTTCTTTAGGTCACCCTCCTACCTTGGAGGTAAAGGTTGAGAATGGTCATTGGCTGGATGGTTTCCTCTGGCAATGTTGGCTTTCTGACATACTCTTTAAATGGTTGAACTTTATTTTTACTCTAAGTGATCTTCTTGAAGACCAAAGATCTAACTTTTCCTCCTTTATAACTTGGGGAGATGTTCATATCTACTTCTCATGACTGCTGTGAGGGGAAAAAAGGAACGGTGCTTGCAGAGTGATCCAACCATACAGTGGAGGCTCAGTAATGCTATCCAGTAAGCTACAATTGAAGTTTTTAACCTGTTAACATTGTCACTGGTATTATATTACTCTCCACTCTTTACCCACTTCAAAACTAGAACTACTCCAATATATAGAGGCAAAGGCAGAAAATTTGGAATCCAACCCAGTTACTCTACACATTGGAATCCACTTCCCTGTCTATAAATCACGGAGAGCAACAACCACCTCACAGGGCTACTAGGAAGATGGAATGTCATAAGATACTTGAAATGACTGATACATGGTAAGGGCTCAGTAAAAAATAGTTGACTCAGGACTTCAGTTTGAGTAATTGAACCAGATTGTCCCTTTTTAGTTTTGGTTTGCAACTAAAGAAGGCATCGCACCCTCCCTTTATGCCCCTTTGAGCAGAGAGCGGCAGGACAGCTAGCCAAAGCATGAGCAAGCTTTTGGCAGTCGCCTGACTGGAGTTGATCACAAGACCTCCGTGAAGAACTTTGATGACTGGCTATGCAAATTACGCTTATTCAAGCTGGAATATCACCCAAATAGGTTTTGGAACCACACTGACCACATCCCAGCTGGACTTGGGAAGTGAAGCTGCATAGCCAAGGGTTTTTTTTTTTTTTTTTTATTGCTTTGATTTGAAAAGTGTGAATCATCACACAAGCTGTGTCCTCTAGCTGGGTGCTGGGTTCTGATTTGGAGTCAACCTCTTTGGCAACTGAGGAAGGCAAGAATGCTAACGAGAAATTGCCCTGTGCTTGGGGACGTCTCAAAGATCAAGGTCGGAATGATGTGGGTGATTTAGAACATTGGATAATCACTAAGGACTCGGTGATCTCACACATGAAAGAAGGCAATGAAAGATACTGTGGGAGTTGTGGGGCTTATATGAAATGTGTGAAAGTGTTTGGGAGATAACGCGGTGCAGAGTATGTGCTGGATATGTTTTCTAAAATGTTGGTTAGTGCTCGGGTTACTTTTCTGTTTCTGTGACAAAGCACTCTTGGCAAAAAGCAACTTGAGGAGGAAAAAACTTACTGGACTTACACTTCCAGATCACAATCCAATACTGGCAGAAGTCGGGGAACTCAAGGCAGGAGTCTGGAGGCAATGCCATAGAGAAGCAATACTGACCAGACTGCTCAGTGGCTCACATTCAGCTAACTTTCTTCTGCAGCGTAGTCACTCATCCCTAGGGATATCACTGCCTATAGCCGGCTGAACCGTCCTACATCAATCAGCAAACAAGAAAATCTTTCAGGTCTGACCACAGGCCTGCCTGATCTGGGAAATTTCTCAGTTCAAATTTCTCAGTCTTCTTCCTGAAGACTCCAGACTGTGTCAAGTTGACAAAGAAACCAATTGGCATACTTAGAGAGCTGAGTCCTTTGAAACCTTCCAAGGTCACAGAGTTATCATGTCTACTCTGATTAGCTTATATTCTTTTGGGACAAATACATACATATGTAATGACAGAAACAATGAGAAATAGTTATTTCTCATGCATCAGAACTAAATATGATACCTGTATCTGCATGGTCTGTTATAATTCTGTGCAAAATAAAAAAAATAGAGTGAAGCTTTGCAAAATATTTATGAGTGATAGTAATGGAAAGGAGAATAAGAAGGGAAGATATGAAGACAGAAACTGTTTATCATGTCCTGATGTACTCTGATAAACTCTGGCATCTTTAGCGTAATTACACACACACACACATACATACATACACACATACACTCATGCACACACATACACACAAACACACACACACACATGTATATACACACATCTGCACACACATACATACACATAAATACATATACAAATACTTATATACACACACATACATACGTATGCATTGTCTTAATTAAGGGTACTATTACTGTGATGAAACACCATGATAAAAAGCAAGTTGGGGAGGAAAGATTTTTTTTTTCTCTCCCACAATTCCATCTAGCAGTTCATCATCAAAAGCAGTGAGGACAGGAACTCATGAAAGGCAGGAACCTAGGGGCAGGAGCTGATGCAGAGTCCATGGAGGTATGCTGTTTACTGGCTTGCTCCTCAGGGTTTTTTCAGCCTGCTTTCTTATAGAACCCAAAACCACTATCCCAGACACGACCCCACCCACAGTGGGCTGGACCCTCTCCCATCAATCACTAATTAAGAAAATGCATTATAGATGGATCTTAGAGAGACATTTCCTCAATTAATATTCCCTTCTGATAACTTTAGCTTTTGTCAAGTTAACCTAAGACTATTCAGCATACATATATGCATACACATATTTACATGTGAGCACACACACACATACACATACACACACACACACACACACACACACGCACAGAGAAAGAGAGAGGGAGAGAGTCCAAGTCAGACACTAATTCTCAGGACCTGGTCACTCGCTGTTCCAGCCTTTCCTTGTCAGTTCAACATATGGTTCATCTTAAAATTTTTGGTCATACTTTTACTGAGTAGTTTCCTCTAGTAGATCCTGGGGAAGAATTCCAACAGGTTGCTTGATCTTAGCAACATAACTTTAGCTTGTTGGCATAAGGCAATCCAGCATGCACACATAGAAACTGTGTTTTCAGTCTGTACACAGGGAGACTGCTCCTTTTATGAAAGGGAGGAAGGCTGGTTCGTTTTCATGATGAAAGCAGAAAGAGGTAATGGAATGCATTAGAGCTGTAGCTGTGGTGGTACACTCAGGAAACGGAAACAAGAGGAATGTAAGTTTAAGAACCACCCGGGTGAAGATCTTTAACGGAAGAACGAAAACAGAAATTGTGGCACATTTACACAATGGAATACTACCCAGCTATTAAAAATAAGGAAATCATGAAATTTGCAGACAACTGGATGGAAGTAGAAAAGATCATCCTAAGTGAGGTAACCCAGAACCAGAAAGACACACGTGGTATGTACTCACTTATAAGCAGATATTAGCCATATAATATAGAGTAATCATACTAAAATCCACAGACCTAAAGAAGCTAAACAGCAAGGAGGACCCTAGGGAGAATGCTTAATTCTCATTCAGAATGGTAAACAGGTTAGACATTAAAAGTGGTGGAAGAGAGGGAACAGGACTGGAGTTTACCATAGATGTCCTCTGAAAAGCTCCATCCAACAGGGAATCAAAGCAGATGCAGAGACTCACAGCCAAACTTTCAGGAGAGCACAGGGAGTCTTGTGGAAGAAGCAGAAGATGGAAGGATGGAGGGGGCAGGAGTGCCACAAGGAAACCAACAAAGTCCATTCTGGGTCCAGGGTGGTCTGCAGAGAATGATGCACCAACCAAGGACTAGATTCCCTGACCAGAAGTAGCCCATAGGCAGCTCAGTCTTCATGTGGGTTCCCAAGGGGAGCAGGGGCTGTCTCTGACATGAACTTGGTTGCCTGCTCTTTGATCTTTTCTACCTGGCAATGCAACCTTGCCAGACCACAGAGGAAGAGGATCCAGGTAGTTCTGATGAGACTTGATAAGCTATGGTCAAATGGCAGGGGAAGAGGACTCCTCCTTTCGGTGGGCTAGGGGAGGGAGGTAGGGAAAGTAGGACTGGGAGATGAGGGAGGGCATTCCAATCAGGATATAAAATGAATCAATTATAAAATAGATAAAAATATAAAAAAGAAAGAAAGAACAACCTGTCCTACATAGAGAGGTGTATCTAAAATGGAGCCAGAGTCATAGCGAAAGGATTTTGCTAGACAGTCCTCTCACCCATGTTCCTTTGGGTCAGCGGAAAAACTGGAGATCCATACTTTAAGGGGATGTAAGATGCCCATTCCTTAAGGCCTTTTTTGATGGTTTTCATCGTGGGTTTGCTCATTCTTCCTGCTACGAACCAGTTGGCTGGTGCCATTTTGAAAACTCTACCAGTGTAGAACTTGTGGGTAGGCAGGGAACAGGGCTTCTAGTGCTGCCCTTTGGCACTATGAGCATCCCTTTGGTGTTGCACAGCAGCAGCAGCAGACAGGATGAAGCAGCAGCCGGTGGTACTTACACAGCTCTCGCATGGGCCTGAGTAGCAGGTCTCTCGGCTCTAAGTAGTGCTACAGCTCTTACGTTGTCAGAGTGCTTTGGCCTCTAGCAGCAACTGCAGGGGGAGCTTCCAAGGGGTTCCAGGGAAGTCCTCAGACCTTGGCAGCTGCCAGTGTTATGATTCTTGGGCCTGAGGCTTTGACGGTTATCTGGAACTCTGTCAGTGCCCTATTTTCTCTTCTCTGGCACTTTACAACAGTCTATCTTTCATCCTTCGCTCTCTGCCTCTTTCTATTCCCACCATACCTCTTGGTCCTCCCCTGGATGCTCTCCCCAGCTGCTTATTGCTTCTTGTTACCATGGCTGCAGTCACTGGTGCCACTTTTAAGGGGGTAGCAACTAGAGTTCTTCCACTGCTGCTGTTGCTTGCCTGGTTATCTAATGCCAATCTTGAGGCTCTGCCTTTTTTTTTTTCTTCAGCCAGCCTCTCTGCTGTTTCTGCAGCTCGCCCTGTCAACTGCTCTGCTCTGCCTCTTCTTCTTCATCTATCAGGTTGGCTTCTCCATTGCTTCTGTGGCTCAGGATACCATCCCCTTGGCTGCTGACCTTCTGCTGCTTCTGTCATCTCTGAAGGTTTTTTTTTTCTTCATGTCACTGCTTCAGCCCACTTTACTAAAAATAGGCCAGAAAAGACCACTCTAGCTAAGTCTTTTACTGGACCTAATACCTGGTACCTAATGCCAGAGGAAGCAGTTCAGGAGGGTGTCTCCCAGCCAGCTCATTAAGATGAAGAGTCTGCCCAGATAGCCAGATCAGAGACCTGCGCATCACAGAAGAAGTCCTGTGCAAATGAATGAGTGCATTTATACCAATCATGCATTGACCCTCTCCCACCAGTCATAAAGGGGAAGTGTTCTCCCTCTAGTGGAGATGGCTGCAGAGTTGCCTAGGGTTCACTGAGGTTTGTTATAACAAAAAGTCTAATATGCATTGCTGTGTATTAGATATGCCTGAGTTTGCGGCTGTGGAAGCTAGAGTAAGCAGCTGGCGTTAGCATGCAGTTTCCTTAAGACATCCAGGAAGTGCTCAAATGCATTTGAACTGGGTGGTCTGGCTAACTGGATGACTGGCAGCCATTGTTTCTCAAGGTAGCCATGGTAACAAGAAAGGACCAAAGAGCTGCCAAAGAATTACCTCATCTCGAAGCATCTTTGCTTATTAATAGGAAAATGAAAAGAATGAGTGCTCTATAATAAAAACGTAGTAAGATTACCGTTAACACTAACACAGGTTTTAACAGGGCATTGCCGTACCTAAAACATGCTCTGCATCCCAGGGAGAGACAGGGATTTGCTCTGTCTAATTTGCAGCCCTTAACTACGAAGTCTTGCCTTTTCGATTGGGTGAATGAACGGCTATGTCTACCTACTGGCTAGAAGATAGCTTTCAAAACAGCAGCAGTTGGACTTTTCTGTTCTTATTTTCCTCTTAACATTTCCACCAAACAAAGCTGTTCATTTGAGAGTGTATCAGGAAGACATTAACAACAACCAAAAATAGCAAAACTAAAAGCAGGGCCTATGGGGATGACTCAGTGAGTAAAGCATAGATTGCATGACTGAGAGGTTGTAAGGTCCTGAGTTCAAATCCCAAGAACCCATGTAAGGTTTGGAGCAATAACATGTGTCTTCAGCCTCGGTGCTTTCACAGCCAGACGGGAGGCAGAGACAGGGGAATCCAGAGAAGCTTCTGGACCAAGTGTATGCTGCAGTGATCGAGAGGTCCTGCTTCCGACAAGACAGAAGAGCACCTGAGGTTCTCCCGTGATTCCTAAGTGCATTCTGTGGCACGCAAACACCTGCCCTCACAGGAATGTACACCTGAGCACATGCATATGTGTGTACTTGTACTTCACACACACCACACACACACATGCATACATGCATGCATGCAAAACTCACGCACACACATTCACATAAACACCCATGCATTATACACACACAAATAAATGTAAAGTTTCAGAAAATGTGAAAAGCTAAACAGAAAGCTCCTGAGAGAGCTCTGATTCTGAGGAGCAATATGAGGTAAAAGTGGTGGTTTCTGGTCCCTGCCCACCAGTGGAAACCTGCGGGTGTGTTCCAAGGTTTTCTCAGCTCTCTTCCCTACCTGCAGGGCAGAGCATGTGACCCTGATTCTGATTATTCCATGGGGCATCGTTACTGAGTGGAAGGATGGTGTGAGATCACACAGACATCTTCTCAAAGGAACCTGGGAAGAGTCAGTAGTACAAGGAAATGAAAAGTGAGGTCAAATGCAATAAATTTACAATTCACTTGCTGTCTGCTTAGAGGAAAGAAAAGGACAGCTACCATTTTGAACCATTTCAGTGAACATTTGTAATCTTTTTTACATCAGAATATCTTTTACAAAAATTGGATCCAAAGAGGAAGACAGATAATATAGTCTCAAAACTCTTTTACTAAACTCCTCTCTATTCCCCGGGGGTGGGGATGAGTGAGGTAGGGTTCTTGATTAGCTTGTGTTTCCTCTTCCTTTACATCGCTTAGCTGACTCGAAGAATACCAAGCTCTCACCAGATATTGGGAGAAATGTTTGGAAGTAGCTGGCCAAAATTGGATTGGCTCAAATCCCTTATTCTTTTTTTAGATATTTTTTATTAATTTATTACAATTACAATTTATTTACTTTGTATCCCAGCTGTAGCCCCCTCCCTCATACTGTCCCCTCTCAATCCCATCCTCCCTCCCTCTTCTCCTCTCAGACCCCTCTCCTAGTCCACTGATAGAGGAGGTCTTCCTTCCCTTCCATCTGACCCTCTCAGCTAATCTCTTGGAAAGTCTTCACCAGGAAAGACAAGTTAAATCCCTTTGTTCTTTTTTAGAACACTCAAGCTTCGGCTAATTCTAGGACTGACTTCTCGGGGGTCTTCATTTTCCCTTTGTCTTCGACATCTCCTATAGGATATTTCGTTGCCAACCCCTACCTCTCTGTGTGTTTTTGTATGGTATATATGTGGAGATTTGGGTGTGGGCCCTCAGGAGGCCTGCTACCTTTCGCTTGTGACAGGGCGTTCATTGGCCTGGCACTTTGCCAAGCAGGTTAGGCTACACAGCTGCTGAGCCTCCAAGGATCTACCTGTCTCCACCCCCAATCTTACCATTTCTGGGATTATATGACCATGTCACCAAGCTCAATTTTTAGTGTGGACTCTAGGGTCTGAACTAGCTTCCCCATGCTCTCAAGGGAGCTACATTACCATCTTCTTTGCCCAGGTTAAGTTATTTGGTCTTTACTTGAGAGTATTCTCTCCTGTTCATGAATGAAAAAACTCATGTTAAATAATTTGTCCAAAACCACGAAGCTGGTAAGTAACAGAGAACTGTTCACAGAGGAGGTGAGGTTTTGAGGGAGGTGAGGGGTATCAACCATTCTGGCAAGGAGGGAATTCTATGAATCAGATCTGGAAGTGTATGGATGGGAAAACCTAAGACAGAAGACTTGGGCCCCCCAAAAATTTTCTAACATTTATGAGCCATGTGACCTGGGATGAGTCACTTTACACATCTGAGTTTTCATTCTCTACTTCATGTATGTTTGAGAGGGAGGAGGCTTAACAGGTACGATTGTGTAAAGATAGTCATAGGAGTCAAAAGTGAGGCTCAGCAGTTGAGAATGCTGGCTGCCCCTCCATAGGACCTGGGTTGGATTCTCAGCCCCCACAGTTAGCAACTGTGGGTAACAGCAGTTCTACATGATACCGGACATGAACATGGGGCACAGAGCTACAAGTGGGAAAAGCACCCATACACATAGAATTACAACAAAACACATTTAAAGGAAGTATTGTGTAATCTAGGTTATAGGAGAGAGACCCCTAGTGAGTTGCTTTCAACACCATCATCATCATCATAGTTAAACTGCTGCTCTCGCCAGCCCAGCATCATTAGCACTAGTATATACTTTTTGACTCAGCATTTTTGGAGATTGTAAAAAAAATAAATGTAAAAGTGATTTGTACCTTAACATAAAACAGACAACAGTTTTGCCAGCACTTACGACTGCTGGATTTCCTTTAATCCTGGGATAAACTCAATGCTGAGTTCATCGTGTCCCAGTGGATGGTTCTAAACTCTTGGTCAAACAGAAGGTCCTGGTTTAAAAAAAAAAAATCCATGGATCACCAAACAAAACAAAAAAGCCATGACTGTGAAATGTATCCTGTTGGGGTAGAGGGAGAATGACACAGAAGTGGGAGGGAGAAAATGAAGAGTAGTAAGAGCAAATACACTATCACATGTAAAACTGTCAAAGAGCAAATTTAATCAATAAAGAACGGAAAGCCATGCACAAATACCAATTTGAAGTATGCGGTTTGGAGAATACAACTTTTGGCTTTGTTATTAGCCAAACATTTCATTGCCCTACTCAGAAATTGTGTACACATTAAGCAATAATTCTCTTCCTTGCTCTCCTCTGTCTTCTCATCTACTTCCTTTCTATGAATTTGATCATTGTAGATATTTTAGATAAATGGACACATATACCAACTGCAACAAAAATCTGTTGTAGTTCAAAAAACAATGCAGAAAGATAATAAGATGGATTCACAGTAGTTGTGATATGTTTCTGCTGTTTTGACTTGTAGCTACTGAAGAGTCTTGCTACCACCACTACAGAAGGGTAGCTTAAAGTGAGAAGCCGGCACACCAATCTCTCTGATCACTCATTGATCAATGACTTTATGCTGATGTAATTCCCTCTGAGTGTTTTCCACCAAGACTAGTGCGGTGGCTGGGTGTGGTGGCACAGGCCTTTAATCCCAGCACTCAGGAAGCAGAGGCAGGTGGATCTCTACAAGTTTGAGGCCAGCCATATGGCCACTCTTGCCAACCCCTGAGTGAGAAAGGAACAGTGTCTCTGACAGTCCAGAGCACTGAGTAATGGCTTTTGCTTGTAGAAATCCTTCATCCTGATACACACAAAAATCTTAGCCCTTAAGTTCCCGCAAATGGTGATTTCCAAGTGGCTGTAATGGTAACAATAAAAATCACCAGAACCCTTTAGCTTGATGCTGTTCCGATAAGGTTATGGTGTCACTGGCAGCTTGTGTTTCAAAGAAGAAACACCAGGAAGAGATGGCTACCATCAGAAACACTGTTCTCCTTGTTGCTGTTCTTCACTTGTTCTGATGCACTCCGAGCGTCCTGAAACCTCTTTGAAATTTCATGGATGTGGAAGAGTACACCAAATGCACCCTGAGTTATTGATGGGGTGACATTCACTCATGACCTGTTGGAATTCGAGAATATGAAAGGTCAGAACTTCCCAGGGCTCCATTGGGGAAAAAAAATCTCTTCCAAGAATCTCCTTTTAATAATGAACTTTGAAATACTTTTCTGTTCTCAAACTATATAAAATGGAACAGAGCGTTTTATATTAATCCCTACAAAAACCTGTATTAAGGATATTTACACCCCTTTTCAATGCAAAGACTGTAATGCCATGTTTTCATCCAGACTCAAAGTTTAGGTAGAGATTTCTCAATATTTCATGGTTAGATTTCACCGATTGACTTGGGACTTCATGTTTTGAAGGAAGTCATCTTTACCAAGTAAGGTATTATTTTCCACATTTTGCTGAGCAAGGTTATTGATGAAGATCTGCTTTGATCAGTGGTAAGTGATGCATGATGGCTGAGCTTCTGTGCCATGGCAGGTTCTCTGGTGAGTTATATTTCCAATAAGCAGCCCATTGTAGTAAATGGTCACACCACTCTTCAGCTGTATATGAAGGTGTATATTAAGATCATCATTCGCTTCTCTCCTGTCTATGATAATTTCTGATGAGAAATAAGCCTAAATAAGGTTTTTCAAAGATAAAGAGTGTTTTTCCTGTGGAATACTTGGAATATTTTTTCATTTCATGCTTGATGATATAATAAATTTAAATGGCGTGTCTTTTTATGTTTTTAATAAAATTGGTACAGATATAAGATCTACCTTCCTTCCTTCCCTCCTGCTCACCCTTTCATTTCTTCCTTCCTTCCTTCCTTCCTTCCTTCCTTCCTTCCTTCCTTCCTTCCTTCCTTCCATTTTTGCTTTCTGTTTTCAATGCTATGGATTCTTCATGTTTGCAAAGATGGAGATGGAGCCCAGGGCCACACACAAGCCAACAAAGCAAGTCTTTATCTTTGAGCAACAAACCCAAGCCTTGTCTTTTTTGAGACATGGTTTCTCAAAGTAGCCCAGGCTAGCCTTAAATTCATAGTGCTCTTGCATTTGCATCCTGAGGGCTTGGAGTGCAGGCTTGTGTCTTTATGCCTAGCTTGCAATATTTCTTGAATCAATAGCTTGATATTCCTCAGCAACTTTAGAAGTTTTTAAAGTATATGTCACAAGCATTAAAATCATCTCTTACCAATTAAATCCTGCTATATGTCTTTATTTTTAATCATCTTTTCTTATACAAATTGCATTTTTGGATTTTCTTGAAAGGTATTGTGTAAGAGAAATTGTAACGAGAATTGGAGTCTTTGAGCCGTATTCTCTTTCGTAAGATAGAATTTGGTATTTCTTATATCAGGAAGTTATAATGCAAAGGGGCCACAATAAAAATTTGGATCTGATTATTTTGGAACAGATCTTTGTTAATGAAATAATTTTACTTCATCACTTACAGGCAGTACTTCAACTGTACCAGTAAGAATCAGGCCTAGGGTGAAGAGACAAAGCAAATGAGGAGTGATGCATAGATTTTTGTACCATGTATGTCTCCGGTTGTCTTATCTTAGTGTTGGTTTTGGTGACAACAGACAGCCTGGGGTATATTACCAGACATTTATCTTTAATCACTCCTATATTTTATATTTCTTGAAGACTCCTTAACTCCTGTTTCGCTTTTCCATTTTCTTGCCTTGGCTCATGAGTTGTCAACAAGCCCAGGAGAAACCACAAAGCTCTGAGGGACTGACCTGTCTGTGCTTATTGGATTTTTTATATCATTAAAAATCACCTTTGCATTGTTCTCTATGCTTTCAAACATGTCTTTTAAACAT
Source organism: Meriones unguiculatus (assembly GCF_030254825.1). Lineage (NCBI taxonomy): Eukaryota > Metazoa > Chordata > Mammalia > Rodentia > Muridae > Meriones > Meriones unguiculatus. The sequence continues at coordinate 30,837,356 of NC_083355.1, read as the reverse complement.
CATCTAACTTCTGGAAATATTCCACACAAGGTGGTTTGTCTGATACACACTTGCCTATCATAGTCATATGTGGAAACAAAGCCTTTTTCTTTTTCTGTGTTGTGGCAAAAACTAGAGACCCAGTTTCACATTTCTCTTTCAGATTGGAAGGACTCTGTTGTCAATGGAATCATACCCACAGATCCTCCTCCATCATTTGAATGTAAATGTTCCTTAGAATTTCCCCTTGAGCAGTATTGTCATGGCAGGATGCCTATGTCCCGATGAAAGCCAGTTCACATGTCCATCCATCCATCCTAGTACAGTTATCTGTGATTCACATTCATACCCAAACACTACATGGAATACCAGTCCTGCCATCCACTGTGCTCCTAGGATTTAGCATGCCTCCTTCTAAAGCCTGCATGTTCCTCTGCTCCTTTTCACCATCACAACTTCCTTTTATGCTTCTTCCCCTACCTTAATTAATTATGATTGCTTCACCAAAGATCCTGTTCCAAATGACAGGACTTGTAAGGCCATCCTTTAGTCTTTCTTGAACATACACAATTCATAACTTCATGTATGTGTGTGTTATACAGTGACATACACATTGTGAGTAATGTATAGCATGGCATATATTATTTATTTGTAAAGTTGCTGGCATTCTCTGCCACTAATACATTGAGAGTGTCCTAGTTTGAGAGCAGTTATTTCTCTCCCAGACTTCCAGCCATCCTACTGACACAGAGATGACAAATACTTAGCTTATCCCTGTTGTCCCATTCCACCAACCCCCATTCCCTTCTGACACTCAAAATTGGTATAAATTTTTTTTTTCTTAGTGGAGATTTTTCTGGGCAGGACAAACACAGCTCTGAAATCCTTCTCAAAACAGGAGATAAATTTAAGCCCACTTGTCATCTCCTCTTGAGTTTTTTTTCCACCAAGTAGCATGAATTTCATCACCAGAGATATTTCTCTAAGTCGGAATCTGACCATGTCTGGCACATATTTAAGAACCCATGTGTATGGTTCGCCTCTTGTTTATAAAATAAGGTAAGAGTTTATAGCTTGAGCATTGGGCCTTTTACAATCCACTTCCAGTGAAATTCTTTAGCTTTCTTTATCATTGGTGACAAAGTACTGTATGCTTTCACTGCAACCTGCTCCGTCTCACATCCACAACTCAAAGGGCTTTCATATTCCCTGTGTTTGTGTTATTACTTCTTCTTTCTGGAACCCTAATCCTAGACAATTGTCCATTAAACTCCTATTTCTCTTTATTTTTCTGACAGCTTGCAATACAGTTAGTCAATCTACATTTTAGATCCCTATAACTGTTTCATAGCACAGTACGTTCCCCTCACATATTTCCAAATATTTGCATATATATCCATGTAGGGGATCACCCCAGGTAATAAGTGTGTCCTCAGTTGGTGCAAATCGCCTAGCAGGTGCTCACTTACTCCATCCTAACAGAATAAGAAAATGATCCAATTTCCCCTTCTCTTGGTGGTGGTGGGGGGGTTACTGTCATTTATTTCCTTTCTGTCATTAATTCAAGAGGCACATTTCTTTATTGCCTATTTTGTGATAGTCATAGAGCACCATCCAGGACACAGATCTGTGATTTCTCCTGAAGCATTTTACTCCATCATTCACTCAGTCCAAAGCACCAAGAAGAGTGTAAGAAGCTCCTTTAAGCCCTTTCACACAAACATTTCAATCTGTCATGCTCCTTTCCATGGGTGAAAGACCTGAAAATGAAGTATTTGGCTCTTGGAGAGTTATGGTACAATTCTTGGCTCACCTTGATAAATATTGATCTTGTATAAATTACTCAGGAGAGGCAGACGATGGTTCTCTGGGCAGCACACACAGCCCCCCTCCCCTTTATGCAAAGACATAAATCATCCATGAATAGAGCCCCACATGCTCCATGAATAAGTCCTTGGGTTCCAGGATGACTGATACTCAAGTATTTTTTCTCATTTGAGTGCAGACCTAAATTTAAGCAAGCAGTCAGACTACAGACTATGTGAAGGCACAATGCCCTTTTGTCCACGGTAAGGTGAGAGATGCATAATAGGCTTTCGAGGGTAAACATCGCATGTTTTAAAATAAACACCATTAACTGTGACTGCACATTGGCGCTCTTAATAAAGCTGATTCAAGCAGAAAACTCTTTAGAAACATCTCATGTCATGCTCGTTCCATTTTAAGTTTTAGCTGCTGGAGGAAAGAAGTGTGTGTGTGAATGGTGTGTGTGTGTGTGTGTGTGTGTGTGTGTGTGTGTGTGTAATTGTGGAGAATTGGTCTTCTTTGACTACAGTTGAATTGAGCCTTTGGTTTCATCTAGAAAGTTGTGAATAGCACAATGGAGGGTCTGTGTGTGGCGAGGAGTCATTAAAACGGAGGACCAGAGGGCAGCAAACATTGGTTTTCTGAGATTCTTGTGGTAAGATTAATAATGAGTGTTTAACCTCGGGGGACTTCATCACTGGAGAGACATGAAGGAAGATAAATAGACAAACTGACAAATAACTTGTGGTCTCTTGGCAGGGCCTGGAATTTGTCATTAGGGCTCACACAAAGGGTTGAAATGCTGAAACTTCTTGGGAAAAATAAAGGAATGTGACTTATGCTTTTAGGCACTTTTATTGATGTGACTTTTCCCACCTTCGATGCCTTTGTCCTCTGATTCCAACTTTTTTTTTTTTTAACATTCTGTGACTTTCTGTCAGTGCAATTTAAATCACATCTAACCCATCCCTAATACATCTTAGTTTTAGGAAAGGACGAACAGAAAGTCTTTAATGAGGACTCACGGGCATATATTCAAAGGGAACTGTTATAGAATTAATTCTGGAGGAGATGATGAAAAATTAACCAATGCCCATAATGGGAAACTAGCTAAACAAATTAGAAAACGTTTCACTAAGAGAATAAAGTGTAAGAGGAAAGTTGTCAGGCTGACACGGATGTGTCAGAAGGGAGATTGTTTAAGTTTTATTGACCTCAAACAAGAAATGCAACACAATTAAAACCATCACATTGTATATATATATACACAATTCTGTGCATGCAGCCAAGTCTTGAGAAACATAACCAGAGAAAGACTTCCATGTCTTACATTAGGTATGGCTGTGCGGATTAAATTATGGTGATGCATAAGGACTATGCTTTAACGACTGAATGTTTCGATATAAAATCTTACCTTGTCTACAAGTGAACTGTGGACCTTTGCACCACTTTTGTTGACCACATTGCGAATCACTGTTATGTTATAAAGGCAATACTTAATTGGCAGTGAGTTGGCTGAAACCCAAATTCAACTCTACCACTTTCTGGCCATAGAGTAACTCTGGGGAATGACGTCACTTCTAAGGCTACATTTCTCTCTATAACATGGGAGAAGCAGTGTTATAAGATGCTTGGGAGCTGTAAAATGTGATGCAGTAGCGCGCTCTTGGTGTGCTTTTCTGCACACGTGTAACTGTTCCTTTCCCATGACAGCTGTCACTGCCATCTTCACTAACTATTCGTTCACTAGCTTCGGCAACTATTCCGTCAGGCACGTTGTTAAGCTTTTGTGTTTCAACATTGAGCAGGCAAATTTACTAATTAAGTCCAGACAATTGCCGAGCAGTGTAGGAAGAGAACTGTAAGAGAGAATTGGGAAATTAGCACCAGGAGGTGATTCCCAACTCCCTTTCTCACACAGTGAATAAACTTCAGCTGGTGAGGGGATTTGAAATGGGGTAAGGGGAGAGAGGATGATAGAGTGTCCTCTGGTGCCATTAGGCATGCTCAGCACGGAGCTCTCTGAGGAGCCCAGAGATGGGCTGAGATGATGTGATAAGGGATCTTATACTCCCCAGACATGCCTTCTTCACAGAGCCAAAACAATAGACAAGAAGGGCAAGCCCAAGCCAGCAAACCTACAATATTGGGAGGGAAAGTAGGAGACACATTTTTGTTTGTTTGGATTGGGGGACACTGGGTAGCTGAATACAGATGCATCCATACCCTTGGAACAAAATCACTGAGAAATTAAGACCAAAGATCTAGAGAGAAGTCATAAATTTGCCCTCAAATGACATTTGTTTAAAATAAAGATGCTCATGACCCACAAAAAAGCATTAGCATTAATAACAATAGTTGAAATATAAATAATCTATGTAAATGACTAATCTTCAACAGGGCTAAGAGTCATACCAATTCAGTGCTGAACTAGGCCCTTGAGAGCATCTGACACTCTCAACTCATAAAGGAAAAGTCTGAGTCCCAGGAGGATAACACTTAGTCATTCATCTATTCAAACATGGATGAATTGCCTCTAGTAAGTGCCTACTGGGGCTGGCAGGAGGAAGAAGATGGAAAGGCATTGACTGAACAGTGATTATCATCTAGTAAAAAGAAAATGCATGCTATCTGAAAATACAACCTCATGAAGACAGGCTGACAAAAGGAATTCAAGGAGGCTTGGAAGGAATTTGTAGCATTGAATTTGTTTTCAAAGGATTTGTGGCAGCCAAATTTGGTGCTGTACACCTATACACCTAGCACTCGGGGGAAGGCTCAGAGTTGAAAATCACCCTCTCTTACAAAGCAAGTTTGACATCAGCTTGGGCTATGTGAGCTCTTGTCTTAGAACTTCCTCCCCCACAAAAGGAAAAGAAAAAAAGATGCACAGCGTTTTGACAAGAACAGGAGCAAGAAGATGGCACCATAGGAACTGCAATCAGGGCGCTCAGATAATACGAACACGCTGAAGACAGGAACTGCAAATAGAGAATTCACAACTTAGAGCAAGGATATTCCACCTGCACAGATACACACAACACTTTTATGCTACCAACCTGGGCAAAAAGAAATCTTAGAGACAGTGGGCGTATTCACACCTGTGACCATTCACTTACTAACGTAAGCATCCATGGAATACAGAACAGGTGTGAGCTTTGAGGAAGTTTAACTTTGAATGAGTACAGGCAAGGTATGGGCACCAGGATGTACACTTGGAACTCCAGAACCTGGGGCTGAGGCAGAAGTTAGCCTGGGCTGCACAGAAAGACTTTGTTTCAGTAAAATGAAACAAAAAAAGAGTAGATGAAGAGAAGACTATGAATGAGCCTTAACTCCTTGCTTCGGATTTTCAGAGAAAAAAATAAAAGTTATACAGAAGGTAGGTAGGTGGAGAAAGTGGTGGAAATGAAGCTGCTTTTATCCGAAATACACAAAATGGTTAGGCGTATAATTTACTTAACGTAACCAAAAACTGGGGATGTAGGTGAGATTATCTCTCATTTCATTGATGAGAAAATTAAGGTTCTGGGAATTCTCTAGAAACACAAAGCCTAGGCGCAGAGTGCTTGTTCCACTGTCCTTCCAAGGATGTGACAGTTTCTCATAGAAACCTTCGAGGAGACAGGAATATCATAAGGTTCCTAGAAAGCAATACGAAAAGTTTCAAAGAGGAGGGTAGGGTGTAGCTCCATGCATGAAGATGAAGCCTAATAAAACTTACAAAGGAGAGACAAATCTCATCCAGTATTTTCTTATGACAAGTTTAAAATATTTGGAAAGCTAAAAATTACCTTATAGTGAATACTCATATGCCCCATGACCTAGATTCTACAATAAAGTTTTGCTGTAGCTGCTTATTAAGCCTGACACATTTTACCAGGAATTTCTGTATGGCCACTAGTAATTACAACTGAAGATCTATAGATAAATACTAAAATTTAAGAGCTGTATCATTAGCGCTCACAGACCAAGAATAATGTTTTGTATTGTCTGCATAAGCAATTACCAGCTTGGGCATTGGAACAGTTGGCTCCTTAGAACATCTTTGGGGAAGACATGGCTTATAATCCCAGTGGGGACAGCTTGATTCAACCAATACAACCGACGCACTCTTTGACATTTTAGTGTTAGAAAAGAAACTGTGTGGTAGGTGGAAGGAACCCACTACAGAGAACTGGAGTGAGGGGCCTGTGGACTGTGAGATGGGGAAGCCAGCCTGGAGTGAGCTAGAGTGATACTGGGATGTCCAAACCCCGAAAATCTTATCTTCAGACTGGCACGAGCAAAGATCTCTCCCTCCCTGTTCTGTGCCTGCATGCGCGGGTGCACAGTCTCCCGCCCCCCCCCCACCCCCCTCTGCAATTCTCAAGGTAGTCGTGGTAGCCCAGCACCTGGAATTTCTCTCCATGCAAATAGAGAATCCACCACACCTCGGCTCCAGTTAATAATGTACACTGGCCCCGAAAACCCCTACCCACCTCCCCCAAGGTTTATAGAGCCCTTATTCCGCCTGCCACCCGGATAGAGAGCTGTATCCCTGGGAAAGCCGTGATGCTGAAACGTCTGTATTACTGAAGGGGTTGTTTTTTGAGATAGCTTTCTTCCTCCAGGAACTCACCCTGCACCGGGATGCTGTGAAAACCCCACCCCACCCCCATACCCCCTCGGATAAGCTTCATTCCTTCGGGTCCAGTGCCAGCACCCTCTGGTGCCTGGACGCTCTGAGGGGAAGAAGCAGGGCCTGGGCTCCGGGCTGACACTGGCATATCAGAAGGTTGTCAGATGGATAAGGACAAGAATAACTGAAGCTGATCTTCCTGAAAATCCTGACACACACTGCAGAAGGGGCGAGGGCTCAGCACCTACAGAACAAAAATCCACTGTGGTTTGGGGTAATCTTCTGTTTCAGCAGACCCTCAGTTACACAGTAGAGGATATGGGAGCTGTGGCTCGGCAGAGTTTATAGAGTTAAATGTGGGAAAATTAGTGGAGAAAGTTTTTTATTACAAGGTAATAGTATACACGATTGACTTAGAAACATAAAAATCCAAATTTGAGTTAACAGGAAAAGACAGATTAAAAAGTTTACAATTGTGTTGTACTGTGAGTTCTCTCAATGCTCAAGAAAATATATTTTAGTATATTACATAGTATAGTATATGTTATATAATTTATAAATATATCAATATAATATTATATGTAATTATGAGGGTGAAGAAACGGGGTTCTGAAATAGAGAATGAAGGGGTTTTTATGGTTTGGGATTTGGTTGATTTTTCAGCCAACAGGTCTCTCTGTGTAGCCCTTGCTGGCCTTGTACTCACAGAGGTCTACCTGTCTCTGCCTCCCAAGTGCTGAGACTAAGGGCGTGCGCCACCAGTGCCTGGCTGAGAATGGAGTTTTAAATGATAATGGCCTAGAAGATTATTGTAAGGGGCTGGAGAGTCTGATCCGTGGAACCCACATAATAATGGAAACAGAGAACCGACGTAAAAAAATTGCAGTCTGGCTTTACAGACACAAACAGGCGTGCGCTTGCCTCCCTCACAGACATCTTGTGAGCACAAACACACACTGATTTTATATATAAATATATATATTTATATATATATATATATATATATATATATAAAGGTCCTCAAAAGATTGGTGTGCTAATCACCTTCAAATTGAAGGGCAGACAGCAAAGAAAGTAGAAATACTGGTAGCTATATATTCATATAACCCACAATTTACATATTAACTATCAAGTGTTAATATATATAAATGTATAAACAAAGATGGACTAAGGCACAACACTTAGAGCATCACTAAGGCTCAGACGTGAACAGGAAATGGGTGGGGTAAAATGGCAGAGGGAGCTGCATCCTGGGACATTGATGACAAGCACGGCTGAAAACGACGGGGAAAACAAGGATTACCTTCACTCAAAACTGGTGATGAATGCCTCTTATGACTCTTGTGGGAGTAGGTGGGTGGTGAGCAGTCCAACTGATGGCCTCACTTTATACGCCTGCACACACGTACATGCATGCATACCCAGGCACACCTGCAGGTACACCTGTCACAGAATGACAACAGGTAACGTGGGACTTTGGGGGACTCCTGGGTGTTAGTGACATAAAGGGGCACCCTACATGTACAGATGATGATCCTGCTGACCCCGCCACTCCCATCAGAAATGAGGTGTGAGCGCACTTCTGACGTGCCCTGCACATGGCTCACTGGGACCCTTTAGCATGGCATCTCACAAGGACACTGTGACGCTCCACTCAGAAGGATCTGCTTCTAAGTCACTCAGGACATTGGCGACATAATCAGTTCCTGCCTGGCCACCCAACTGATGTCTAGGCTCCTGGGTGGCGATGAGCCAAAGGCTGCACTCCGTTCCCTGTTGGCCTCACCACAGGGCGGCTTGCAAATGGCACCTGCCTTATCAGAGAAAGTAAGAAATGCCAGAGAAAGAGCATGAACAAGAATGGGATGCTCAGTGTTTACAGCCTGATCTTGTATGTCTAACCCGTTGCTTTTGCTGTATTCTCTTCTGGAGAAGCAAGTCTGCAGGTCTAGCCCACACAGCGAGAAGGGCATCACACCAGGGAGCAAGTGCCAGGAGAACAGACTACCAGAGCCAAGAGAAAATGCTGCCTGCCCTGGGCACTGCACCAGAGCTAGAGAAACACAACCAGAAGCTTGTGTGCGTGTGCGTGTGTGTGTGTGCGCATGTACAGGTATCTTCAGAGGCCAAAAGAGGGTGTTCGGTAGCCTGGAGCTGGAGTTACAGGTAGTTGTGAGCTATCCGAGGTGGGTGCTGGGAACTGAACTCTGGTCCTCTACCGGAGCAGCAAACACTTTTAATCTCCATCTTTCGAGCTCCAAACTCTTTCTTTCCTTTATGAAATCATGGAGATGGTTAATTCACTGTGTCTGCTTGTTTTTATTTTAACGGCATTCTGTGAGGAAACTGGAAAATCAATGTCAATTTCTTTCCACAGCATTTTTCTCCCTGAATCTTAAAATCCCTACGCTAATGATCTTTAAGAAGATGATTCTAAAGCACACTACTGGGAGGGGGGAGTTAGGGAAGGGAGAAGTTAGTCTTTTTCTTGAATTCTGTCTCTGAGACAGGCTCTCAGGGGCCTCTTGAATGTCTGATCCTCTTGTCTCAACTTCCTGAGAGCTGGGATTATAGGCTCATAAACCCATGAAGTTTATGTGGGTCTGGGGCTTGAACTCAGGGCCTCTTGTACACTCAGCGAACTCTCTGCTACCTACTGAGCTACATCCCCTGATCTGCTTAGTCTTCTTGTCCCTACTCACTATAATCAGTAGAAATGTCCCACTTCCACCGCTAGCAAAGGTCAAGGAAATGAAGGAGTAGGGATGGACAGCCATATCGTTGGTGTGTTCCTAGCTGTGTGTGGTGGGAAGGGGTAGTGGAAGTCTCCCACAGCCCGAGTGTTTTTGGGGAGTTTCGAGGAGGCTTGTTGACTTCCTGGAGGAGAAGAAACTGGCTTAAATCACTTACTCCTTGTCCCTGTTATCTGGGTCAGTTAATCCCAGCCGTAGAGCTGCCAGCTGATCTTTTCCCGGCCAAACTGCTCTGTTTTGAAATTCTCTCCCAGGCCACCTCGCCCAGTGATGTCAGACCTGGTTAGAGCAGTGCCAGCCCCCACCCCCACCCTCACACAGGGATGATGTACGAGGGGAAATGCATACTATCTTTGCTCAGGAAACATCTGCTTGATCCAGCAGTCGTCAGACAGGCCATGGCTTTATAAGTTAGCAGAACAGAATCAGATGGGAAGATGGGGGCGGGGGGGCGGCTTCAGAGATTATTCAACCTTACCATCAAGAGTCACAAAGGCAAAAGAGATGTGAGGAAACGGCCTCCAGAGCAGACGCTCTCCAGGGACCCGGCACTGTTGCACAGTCACATTTCCTAGCTTGTAATGGAAAACGAATGCTGTTTACAAGAGCTTAAAGTAGCTGAAATGGGAGCATGGGCCAAGCTGTGTAGTGGAGGGCAAACTTCTTGGAAGCTTTCAGCGGCCCTGTAATTATTCAATACCCGGCCTGAAATATAGACTCCTAATGAAGAATGTTATTCAGTCTTCCTCGGAAAATGAAACACCACATTCATTGGGAAGCAGAATCCATGACCGCTTAAACACAGGCCTGGGCCCTCAGAAGCTGCTTGACAGACATAACACAAAAGTCACTGTATGGCTTGCAAGGAGCTCTCTAAGTACCATTTTCATACTGCTTGGTTTGCGGCAACTATTTTTCAGCTTACGAGCTAATCGAGAGGAACTGAGTACAGCAGATAAGGGGAGATGGATGTGATATTCTGTCTTCACCTTCTCCCAGCTCTGGGCCAGGGGGAAGACAACTTCACTGCACTGGCCTGCAAGTGACAGGACCTTCCCTTTCATCCCCTTTTGCCTCAGTAAAACCATTCTTGCTGGTATACATCTCTTAAAGGTGTTGAATCACAATGAAAAGGCAAGTAATGATGATGAGGAAAGGAAGAGAAAAAGCCTTGAAACACTAAATGACACATCTTAAAAGTTTGAAGCTTCTGAAAATTATGTCTGACCTGGTGGCAGCAGGCCTTGAATCAATTCGGAGTCGGCATGGATGAAGTAGAAGCAGGGATCACACAGGTACTTTGCCTTCTCTTCTGCTCTCATCCTCCACACAGGACTTCTCAGATACAGTGAAGGGGGTGGGGGAAAGCGAGCTCTCTCTTTTGAGGACCCAGAGCTGGGAAAGGCACATATTGCATTCTTGACGCCGGCCAGCACTTGATCCCGTGTCCACACCTTCACTGTCTTCTTCTAAAACTCATTCCTTTCTGCTCTCATGGGATAATCAGCAGTGCCTGGCAAGCTCATGTCACCCTTTCCCTTTATAACGCGGTGAACCCGTGCCTTTTAATCACTGTGCACGTGTTCTGTGTCTCTGTAGATGATGAACTTCCTGTTCGAAGAAGCCATCTCTCCTTCATGGATGTTACCTAGCATGTCAGAGAGCACAGGAAACCTGAGCATGCTGTCACTGGACCACTGCTTACCGCAAGAAATGAGAACCAATCACCTGCGGCAGAATAGATGCTCATGCATGCATCCATAGAAAGACTTCAGAGACATCCCCCACAGGCTCCCCTGTATCCTATATCCGAATATTTAGTCCGAAGTTGGTGGTGCTCCTTGGGAAGGGTAGAAAACTTTTAGGAGGTGGAGTCTTGCTGGAGGAAGTGTGTTACTCAAGGTGGGCTTTGAAGTTTTCTAGGCTGCTCTTCTCTGTTCTCTCTGCTTCCTCTGAGGAAATGAAATATGATCACTCCACTTCCTGGCTGCTGTGTGTTCCTTGCAGCAATGGACACTGTCCCCTCAGAAATAGCAAACTGAAATAAACTGCTTCTCCCTCATAGTTGGTTTTTATTGGGGCACTCCACTACAGAAAAGTAACTGTTTGTAATAATGTTCTTGTGGAATGTGTACAATTTACCCTTGTTCGTTCAAATGTTGATTTCTCTACCCCACTATCTGGTTTCAATCAGGACATTGCATTGTGATGTTTATTCTAAGCATCACTTGTATCAAATTTGTGTAAACATGCCGCCATTTGTTCTCTGTATTGTCAATAAAACAACCAGCCAGTGCTGTGCAATAGGGTTGGTCATCCTTGTCCAGAGGGAAGGAGAAGGAAGAGGGTGGGGGTAGTCGGAGAGCAGAGATAGCCTCTGGACTATAGGACAGGACTTGGAACCAGGTGGAGAGATGAATCAGACCTAAGATATGACTAAAAGCAAGTATAATGGTTGAAATCTGAATGGTAGGAAACTATGCGGGCTTGGAGGTTTAGGATGGCATAACTCTTGCCCAGTATTGTGCTCTAGGTTAGTTAAATAAATCCTAGTCTCTGTTTGGTGGTTTGGGTATACAGCTGGTTTAGGAATAACTGCTGCTTAACTAAAAGATAAATCAATAATAAATATTAATATTCAATGACAAGTAACTAATGAGCAAATCAACAAAATTAATAATTTATCTAAAGCCCTCCATACGTGACCCAGTCAAGCAATACATTTTCCATTTTCTCACGCAAAAATAAATAAATAAAAATAAAAGTAACAATAAAAAATAAAGAAGACTCTTCCCTACCGTGAAGGGGTATTCTAAGGAAATCGCTGCTTAGTGTTTGAGCACCTCACACTTTTTCCTTCCCACATCTGGACTGTGCAAAGGCTGGCTGCATGGCACAATACAAAATAGGCAGGAGGGGCAAGATGTACATGGAGACCCACCCTTGGCCTTTTTTTTTTTTTTCACAGTTAAACCCCAGAGCTACACTCTGCTTTAGAAACTCCACTGAAGCATGGACAGTCCTGTACTATACAGAACAGAGTTAGAAGGCTTTGAGAGCCCTGAAGGATCCCCCTGCCCCCAGGGTCACACAAAAGGAATCCCACAGTTACAGGTGTAAATGGCCTGAGGGAAAAAAAGGAAGGTATTAAAAATGAAAAAAAAAAACTTAACTCCTCCAGCAACAATCCTTCAGAGCTTGCGGGCGGCTTTGCCATCAAATCTTGAGTCCTCATGTGGCTCTCAGGATCTCCCCTGGCCTACCTCAGTCACCCAGAGTACCATCTCACTGATCCTATGAGCTCCTTTTCATCCAGAAAGGTTTTCTTCCTCTGCCTTCTCTTAGCGAACTCCAAAAGGCACTTTTTCTTAGTCCCTCCACCTTGCCTAGTGTCCCATGAGGGAACAGCCGGGATGTGTCCCTTCTGAGCACTTCCCATGATTCAGCGGCTTGTTCGTGCTGTCTTTCAGCACACTGCAGGCCCCTTGAGGACAGAGGGCAGGCCTCAAGTCTGGCTTATTCCTTCTGGGATCCATCCTGCCTGCCCTCGGTTCTGATGACACCAGCATTTGGGAGAAAACCTACACCGTGACTCAGTGTCTCCATGATTTTTACAGATAGCTCTCTGAATTGACTGGGTGGTACCTTCCTGATTCATCTCTTCCGAATCCTACTGGGAAGCAGGGAGTGGAAAGGGCAAGCATTGTGGATAAGGGTCCTGAGAAAGAAATCTCAACCAGAAAACAGGGAGGCCAGGGCTGTCTCTCTCTCTCTCACTGTGAAACATTTGCCAGGGAAATGACCCTCTCTGGGAACATCAGTTCCAAGATGACCTTTACTTTTGGATTGGTACACAGTGAGGATGATTTGCTTGTGGAAAGAATTCTGCACCACAGTAGTGTAGCTTCTTTTACCTGAAATCCTCAGTGATCTGGGGTGCACAGCATCTGGACTGCACCATTTTCCGTACATCATAGTAAAACTTGCATATAGCCATGCAGCAAAATCACCCCTCCCTAGGGCAGGACTCAGTCATTCTCAGGGAAAGACCAGTGGGAACCTGAGGAATATAGACAACCCCCACACACACAAACACTGATTTGGCAAAGTCAATTAGACTGAATCTATGGAGATTTGAACCTTTCTGTCAGAAAGGGTTTAGTCTTCTGAGTCTGCATCAACTTTCTCTAAATCCACTTGTTACCATATGCATGTCTCTGACATACTTCTCTGAGGCCGTTAACCAGTGAGCAATAGCTTCTACCTAAACATCTTACTATCTACTGCTCTGTTTGATGTGGAGACTGTCTAGAGAGTTGGTCTCACAAAACAAGACAAACAATAAAACCATTTGATATTCTTAGCATCCACAAAGTCTTTAGCTGCTTAAATGAAATGGCTTCTTGCTGCTGGAGAGATAGCTCAGTGGGTAAGAGCACTAGCTACTCCTTCAGACATCTGGATTTTATCCCCAGAACTCACATAGCAACTCACAACCGACTGTTCCAGGACATCCAATGTCCTATTCTGGGCACCAGACACACAAATGATGCACAGACATACATGCAAGCAAAAGAGTCATATACATAAAAAAATGACTTAAGTTACACCATTTTATGTCAATCCTCTGTTCAAAACTGTGAACTTCATGCTTACATCTCAACAGGTCTGTGTCAGGGATCAATACAATTAGATGATATGTTCCAAAAATTAAATACCAGCCACTTATTGATAATGGCATTTTAACGACAATTTTATAAAGCATTCCCTTGCTTATATAATCTTATTCCCAGGATCAACAGGCTTATACCACAGGGAGAGTTTAAATTACAGGGAAGCAGTGTTCTTCATTCTTAACTTTAAACTTAATTTAAGCATGTCACTGGTTCCTCCCAGAAGCCAAATACATGTGGCCTTGAATGTAAGCTATAAATTCTCTCTTCTTAAAGAGATTTATTTAAATTTAATGAATGTTTTGCCCACACGTCTGTAAGTGCACAATGTGCAAGCTCTGGCTGTGGAAGCCAGAAAAGGGCGTCAAATCCCCTGAAACTGAAGTTACAAAGAAGGTGATGATTTACCACGGGTGTGTTGGGGACCTAAACCTGAACCAGGATCCCCTGAAAGAGCAGTCAAGCTGAGTCATCTCTCCAGCCCAAAAGTTTCTCTCTCTCTCTCTCTCTCTCTCTCTCTCTCTCTCTCTCTCTCTCTCTCATCTTGAGCTGGGCCAGGTGTCAATGCAAACAAAAGAGACCTCACTAATCCCTCCTTCCGAAAAGAAAGGTAAGAAGGAAACAGCACATGAGAGAAGCATAAGTCACTGTGTTTATTCATAGAACACAACTTTCTTCCCAGAAAGAACACACAGTCTAAGGAATCCCACTTTCACAATTTCCTTTTTCTGGCTTTGCATAGTGAATTTCCAGATCTATTAATCAAGGTTTTCACAGAGTGATTAAAACTTTTCCCTGAGATCATCAAGGCTGTGTCTTGGCCACGGAATATATTTTCCTACAAAAATCCGGGGTCAAACATAGGGCTCTGAGTGTCCTTGTTTTGAAGAGGTAGAAATCCTAAGAAAAGAGGTGAAGAGCACACCAAATCACTACTTCAGTTTTACTTGGTTGTAAACTATTATTATCCCTTCAATATCTCCACACATTCCAGAAGGGAAAGCCACCGTGCTACACAGGAAGACACCGTCATTGTGTTATGCGCAAGGCATCTTTGTTCTTGAAGCCTTGGGCTTGCAATCAAATGAACAGCTAGAGAGGTATAGGCAGCATTTTCCCAGTGACTTATGGGAAAGGAACAGCCCAGATGTGGGCGATTAAAAAAATTCAGTCATCTCAACATGTACTCAGTCAGGCCTGAGATGCTCCTCAGAATGGTCTGATATCACCGCAGCTACTGATCCTGCGCACATGGGAACACAGCCAGACTTACTTGCTATCTCAAATCCAAGTCAGGAAAGCGGATAGAGAACGGACATCACTGTATCTCCAGTATTTGAACATGGAAGGTCAACTATGGACCAAAAGCTACTTTCACTTGCAAGAAAGAGTGCTGAAGTTAGCCTGCTTTCCAGGAAGGGCCATTCCTTCACTTTGTCATCCTTCCTCCTCTCACTCATCCCCCTAAAAATGGCACAACAGTACGGCTCCTCTTCCCTACTGAGGATTTCCCAAGTTACAAATAAACAAGCCCAGGTCTCCCATCCAATAGTGGAAGAAGGTGCCAGGCCCTGAGTAGGACCAGTGAGAAAGAAGGCAGCAAGTGAGCCAGGTAAAGGCAAGCATGGCTCAGGTATGTGTGGACCTTTGAAGAAGGAACGTGTGAAGGGAAGGACAAGCATCATCCAGAGATGTCACTGATGGATGCTGGGGTCCCATTCTTCTGCTTAGGTTTTCTTGCGATAGTTCTGACAGGCTTTCACCAAGTCTTTCAAAAAGTTTGGAACTCCATTCTGCAAAGGAAAAATAAAAATGTTTCTATATATTCCTCATTCTCTGGCATGTGGCAAAAGATAAACAGTGATGGCTTCAGAGGGTAATTAAAGACAAAGGGGCCCCTGATCCAATTTCAACGTGATGCTGTCAACAGAGAATGGCAGAAGGCAAAAGCCAGAGCAGACAGACTGCTGTCTTAAAGACAGGACCTCCAGCTTGACTTTTGCCAGTTAAAAGTACAGAGTCCTTTTCAAAATATCATTTGTTAATAAGAAAGAAAGCGGAGGCTAGCAAGGTGGCTCAGCATGTAAAAGCTCATTCCATTTCTGTAAAGAAACTGAGTTCGGTTCCCAACACCCATGTCAGGTAGCTCTTGGCCACCTGTAACTAAGTCCAGCTCCAGGGGCTCCAAAACCTCTTCTGAACCCTGAAGACATCTACACTCACATAGGCACATTCCCCTCATACACATATACATGTAATTTCTTAAAAATAAAATTTTCTTCCTCCTCCCCACCCCCAGGCTCTCCCACGCCCACCCTGAGTCACTGGAGTTCACCACAGGACCTGTACAAAGCCTGTTGAAGAGTCACAGAGATTCAAGATACTACAAGTGGCAGCCTGTGCCTGGTCCACTATCACAGTTGCCTGGCCTTCAAGAATTAAAAAAAAAAAAAAAAGTTGACCAAATCAGAGGCTTCCTTTGGGCGAGGACATGTCTGCTTGTCTCTAAGCAGGACACTCTAAGCAAGACCTTTACTTACTAAAGCAAGTAAGTAAAATACCGAAAGCACCATTGTCCCTTCAAGGGGTAGACTTTTGTCTGGAAGTTCCAGAGAATGATCTTGGAGGGTCTGGGGCCACCAGCAGGAAGGGGTGACATTCCAAGCTAACAGATTCTTTGTCCTACGTCTCAGTCTCCATCCTGGGTGTTGGCCACTCCAACTCTCACCAAGTCACTCAACCAAGCTCTTCAAAAAAAAAAGAGTCTCATTACCCTGGGACAATGTGTCTCTTCAATGTGACAACCGGCCGGCAGGCTAAGTCAACATTTGTCAAATACGTGCCCCTCCCCCCCCTTGCCTGACTCCTGGCATCTCACCTGGGTTGCCCAGTTAATGAGCCAGGACGGAATCTGGCCACCCGGGTTATCAAAGTAGTACATGAAAACTAAAAGGGGAAAAGAAAAGACAATTCAGAAGGAGCTGTGGGGGTGGGGACTGGGAAAAAAAAAAAAAAAAAAAACAGTAACAAAGCCCTGTAAACCTATCTTCAGATTTGGGCTCAGAGAGCACGGAGGAAAGGAGCAAAGGATCCCAGGCAACTCCCCTGCCCTGCCTTGCGGCTACTGACACAGAAGCATTGTTGGAAAATACAGCCAGTGAAACATTTGGCTGTGATTTCTTACATGCCTGACAAATGCTAGACACTTGGATATCACTTCATTATCCAAGAAGCCCCGGGGAACTGACAGTTAACCCACTTTATACATGAGGAAATAAAGATTCAGGAAGAGTTAGATGACAGATCTAACAAACCTCAGGCTTATAGTGCAGATTTTTGCCTGGCAAAGGCCACACTCATGCCAGTATGGCAGACTTGAATGCCCCATGTCTGGGACTTGAGTCTCTGGCCTTGTGTTGATCAGAGCTGTTATCTTCCAATACCCGCCCTCCAATCCGACGGCCCTACCTATGCCGAACCCTTTTAGCCATAGGATAAGCCCGAAGTGATTCTTTGTAAACCCTAGGGTCTGCTTTCAATGTTCTGATTTCGTCTGGTCAATAAAGAATGAATGGCTGGTGGGTAGGACTGGAGAGCTGGCTCAGCATTTAAGAGCACGTATTGCTCTTACGGAAGATCCTGGTTCAATTCCCAGTACCCACATGGTGGATCACAGCCGTCTGTAACTTCAGTCTCACGGGGTATGATGCCTTCTTCTGACCTCCCCAGAAATCAGGTGTGAAACACATGCAGTCAAAACTCTCATGCACACGAAGGAATAAAATAAATAAAGCTAAACAAATAAAAACAATGCACTGGGTCAGATTGGAAACACCCTCATCCAGCCCTAGCCAATGTGGGATGTGGAGTGAGATGCTTCCCAGGGGCTGACCTCCAATTTCCTTGTTCCTAGGCCATTGTTACTGCTAATAGATAAGCTTTTGTACCTGACTTGACTCCTACCTGCCCAGCATTCAAGTGGCACTGTCTAGCCACTGACCTGCACCCCAGGATTTACCTCTGCTCCCCTTCTTGCCGTTGCTCTCGATTGCCAGGCTCTGCTTGTACTGCTTCACTCGGATCACCCCAGACTTCTCTGGAAACTGAGGCACACAGATGCACTGGGCCAGGACCACGTGGACCTTCCTCCCGTCCACATCCAGATCTCGCCGCTGACGGGTGTAGACGTACTGCACAGCCAGTCAAGGCAGGACACCAGCACGAGGAGGGCAGCCCACGCTGGTGGCAAGGGGAAGCCACTTGGGACCTGCCGCTTAGCTTCTGTCCCCTTCTCCTTACTGCCCACTTGCTCTGCAAAGCTGAGCCTCACGACTAACCATTATGCTTGCAGGGGAGCCCTTGTCACCTACCTGGGAATGACCCTGTGAGCTCTCGGCCATGCAAGGACCGTATTCTCTCTTCTCCAAGAGGGTGCATAGAGAGCACTGTTCACTTAGCTATTCTATCAAAGATAATGACATCTTCTAAAACTCCAGACTTCATTTTCTATTAATTCTTAAATTCGTATACAAAATGATGTGTTTCACAGTGTCATCTTCTTCCATAGATATCGTTATACTTTTCCACCTCCACTGTCCTTCCTTATGGTCACCAATTTGTTCACAGTAGCAAGTAATCAACACACTTAAATGTGAGGGGAGACTCCCTAAATTTCAGTTAACTGCTTTAGTTTATAATCAAAGAAATAGAGAAGAAAAGCCTAGGCCCTGTGGCTAAAAATCAGCATTCAAGACGACCATGCTGGAGACAGACAGCTAGAAACAAAGGGCCAAGTCCTGGTTCCTTTGCCATATCAACCTGTATGATTGTCATCTCACTTCACAGATGCCACCTTCTCCTCTGTGATGGCAAAAGTTCTGGGCCAGCCTGGACTGTTCCTCCTGAACCCCCAACTCTGAGGTTCTTCAAGTTTTACCTTTGGACACTGTCTCTGAAAGTCACCTCCCAGTGACCCTAGGGGTAGTTACTGTCCTGTGAGGTCACGCCCGGAAATGACACTCTGAAGTCTCTAGAGGCCACACAAGCAGCCGCAGCATTTGAATGTGGTTCCACAAGAATCCAAGACTCGCCCACAGCTGCTGTGACGCCAGTGGCATGCAGTGTGAGGGCGGTGGCTGGGGAGCACAGGACCCCGAGAGAGCAGAACGGAACGCTGGTGAAGAAAGGATACATCTCTGTTGGACAGAGGGAAAGGGTACTTCACTTCCCAGTAGGCCACCATCTGTCCACTGCACTCCTGCTCGCAGAGCTCTGAGGGACACAAGTGGTTAGTATGTCTGGATAGTTCTGTGGCTTCAGAAAGCCCATGTGGCCTCACTATGTGATAAAGCTCTGACTCGCCAGCCATGGGACTGTTCTTTGAAAACAAAAGTATAGTTAATACCACTGAAAGCTTGCTGCCCAGGGATAGTCTAGAGAGCAGAGAAACACAGGAGACCTAAATAAGCCCAACCCGTGTCCATTTTACCAACAGCATGCTGGGATAGAATGTAAGGAATCAGGTATCAAGAAATAATCAGTGGTTTTAAAGCAGGTAAACCACCAGATGTCACTAGAGTACCAGGAGTTTTGCTTCCCACCCTCCTAAATCACGATTTGCTTCCCCCACTTTTAGCCAGACTGAGGAAGTCACAGAGTCTAGAGTGTTTGGGTTCATGGCACCTGGGAAACAAAAGACCCACAGAGGACTGTGACCTTCCACAGCTAGGCCATGGCTGAGCTACAGCTAGTGCTGGGTTTCTTGCTTCTTTCCTCCGTCCACAACACACCACAGCACCACTAACTGAATTCCCTTAATGTTCCTGCTCTCGTGCCAGGCCATGCAAACTGCAGCTCTCAGAAGAGACAGCAAAGGAACTGAAGAGCAGGCATATGCCTAGGCTCCCATTTAACCATCCAGAGAGGGACCAACTCACTCTTGGGGGAGACGTGAAGGCCACCTTTAGCATTTAAAAGAAGCCAATCAGAAACAGGCCATTGAATTAGGGAGCGTGGTGGCCCCTC
The DNA here is from genome assembly GCF_030254825.1 of Meriones unguiculatus. Lineage (NCBI taxonomy): Eukaryota > Metazoa > Chordata > Mammalia > Rodentia > Muridae > Meriones > Meriones unguiculatus. Next base: position 30,817,500 of record NC_083355.1, on the reverse strand, counting down.
AGTGCCACAGGACACTAAAGTCGTGAAGAGGAAGAATGAGTAGATCTGTTGCCTCTGCCTGTTCATTATCCATACCCCTACCCCAACACAGAGAGAGACAGAGACAGAGACTGATACAGAGACAGAGACAGACAGACAGACACTGCCTGACCTTCTCTACTATGAGATTTAAGTAGGTAAAGCTGTAATTTCAGGAAATGGAGCAAGCCATGACTATGATGGTCAAGTGACCAGCGCCTTGGTCTGTTCCTTTAGTAAGCTTAGGCCCAATTGGTCACAACTGGGTACTCCTAAAACCCAGAGGCAGCAAGGTAAGGACTTCCAAACTGTTCTAGCAGGGCTAACAGCGGCTTCCACTGTAGCAGAAACTTCAGTGTAAACAGCGGACGGCAGGTAACAAGGTAAGAGGCTTTGCAATTCCTTTTCTTTTTAAAGTCAGGTGCCTTCGCTGACGTGTAGGCTGCCAGCTTCCTCACATTGCTCTTTCCAAGCTGAACCCACACGCGCACCTATTACCAAATTCTGCACCACACGACTGCCTTATGGCTGCTGGGGAGAGCAAGATGGTGACAGCCTGCTCCCTTGGATGGGCAAGTGTGCTGATTGTCCCTGATGAAGACTGGTACGTGAAAACATGAAGATCCCTGATTCCATGGCCAACATACACAGAATAAGCAGCCGCCTTGCGATGAGTTATGGGCAATGAGTCCTGGGACTCTGGCTGACATCGCTAGGAAAATGTGGCTCTCTTTGCTCGAGATATTTGTATGATTACAGTATGAGCCTTTGTCTTCTGGAGGGCACTTCCACAAGGAACAGGGATCTTCCTGAGAATTAGGTCAATAAGAAGAACACAGTCTCGAGCTGAAGGAACATCCTGATGTGATTGCTGACGGTCCACAAGGAGCACTCCTAATCCATAAACTTCTGGACCCTTCCCTGCCCTCAACAATACATTCTTCTTTTTTAAAATGGGGGAGGAGCACTGCCTCTTTGACACTTGACTGAAAGCCCACTTGACTGACTGAGCAAGTCTCTTCCACAGTGGCTGAAATGGCAGCGGACACTTCCCCTCTAAGATGCGGGAGGCTCCTTGCTTAAGGCTTTTCAACTTGATATTTCTCCTGTGGTACAAATCTCCACTATGTAGTCTATGTAGGCTGTGGATTCTCTTCCTGACATTGGTCTCAGCTGAGTAATACAGGACTCGGGTCAGGGAGCATCACCACCCAGCAACACCAACTGCCAATGGCTTCTGGACAGGTTGCTTTGCGCCTTCCGTCATGTGGGTTCCTGGACCTCCAGTGCCCTCCAGCCACTCTTACTCCTACTTTCTAACTTCCTCACATGTATGTGCCCTTGCTTGTTTGGAGATCTTTGACACAACTTCCAAGAGAGAGTTTTGATACCCCCTCTTCCAAGAAGGCTTCCGTGGCAATCAAGCTACGTGGGTGAGCCCACCTCAGGAAACAGATCAAAGCAACTGTGAGGACAGAACGGAGATTGACACTAAGACATGGTCAGAGTGGGCACTGGAACAGGCGAAGGAATGTTTCAGCCTTGAGTGTACAAAACTAAATTAGACAAGAATAGATTAACTTTGTAATGTTTTTTTAAGTAAGCCGTCACTCACCTTTCGCATACTGGTCCCATTTTTTTCTGTAGTCTAAGTCCATGTAGACATCTGCGAGCAGAGATGGTGAACAACCTTCCAGAATACCAAACATTTTATACTCATAAAGTCCAGTTTTCTATGGAAACAGAGTGGGAGGAACAATCTGTTGATACCAGAGTTGAGATTCCACATCACATGAAAAACAGCTGGGGCTGGGGTTGAACTACACCAAGCATTGACCTCCTCTGGGGTCTTGGTGACCACAGTATAGAAGCAGGTAGGACCCCTGGTCTCATGTATCTTGTATACACCTTTAGGTCTTAATGGAGGGAATAGCCATAAGAATTAGACAGATGGTTTAAACAGGATATGAGTCGCATAGAGGGACCTATGTCAACAGATAGATAATGCCTCTCTAGGGAACTGTCTCCCAAGATTTATCAGGATATCATGTTCTAAATGTCAGAAGGACCCACCCCCCACTGGGAGATGAAGAAAGCCACCTCTGGTAAGAGGAACTGACAGACTGGCATGCATAAAGACAGAAGTCTGGAACACAGAGCAGTACGAGCTGAGGTTAGGGAAGCTGTAGAGTCAAGATACCAAAGCTAGGAGCCATGGGAAAGGGGAAGGCTTTGCTTCTCATCTCTCCGGGAAACTGAAGGAGGACAGCGGACAGAGACATGGCCAGATACAACTGGGAAGAATTTAGGAATGACCACATCTAATTCGATTTTAAAAGCTCAAAAGGCCTGGTAGAGAACACCACCATAGGTAAACATAGATGGTTTTAAAACTCAGCGCACTCATGGCTGGCGGATATCCATGGGAGACCCGCCCTTTTCTGAAGAGAAACAGAGGAGGGTGAGGGAGGAACTGGGAGGAAAAAGGATGGAGAAGAAACTGCAGTTGAGATGTAAAACAAACAAAGAAACAAGTATTTTTTTAAAAGATAATTAAAAAAAAAAAAGCAACCCAGTGCGCTAATCCAGATAACGCACTGCAACTAAAATAGGGAGCTAACAGCAATGGTGGAAATTGATAAATTAATAAATTGATCCCAACAATAGGAATTGTTGCTGGAAGAATAAGGAGAGGGAATTAAGTTACCAAGGGGAGTTGTGCCAACTATTGTTGGGCAGAACAGTTGGTAGGTGAGAGAGTGGCTGCCACTGACACTGAAGAAACTGGGAAAGAGGAGGTCTGTGAACTGCTGTGGTGGGCAGCTACTTTAGTCTGGTTGATTTCCAGATACCAGGTACACAGCCATGTTAACGCAGGCAGCAAGGGTTCTGAGGAAAGGGTATATTCCATGTATCCGCAGAGCGCAAGGAAACGAATGCATTTCGTGAAGCTGTTTACAAGACAGAGTCTTTCAATTGTTTTTATTGGGGGGTGTGGTTTGTTTATGTATTTGTACGGCTTGTTTATGGTTTTTTGTTTTATTTTTTATTGAGCAAGAAGACTAAAAAGGGAACAGCTGTCTGTTTCAAATCATGTTAAAACAGATGGTCCTGTTGTTTAGAAAAAGAAAATTCCTGCATTACAAATACGAGTGAATTCTTTCCTTCTCATGTCAAGCCACAGCCTCACGTCAAGATGTAGGCTCCAGGTGGCCCCACTACCCGTTTCACTGGATACAATGGCAACTCAGAATGCCTGGAGCCTCTGGTGTTAAGAGGAAAGCTGTGGCTCTAAATGAGAAAAGCAGTGAACTGACGAAAGCACACAAGCAACAAATGTATGAGAAAACACAGCTGTGAGATGGACCTTGGGTTTCACTAACTCCTCACTAAAGAAGCTCCTTAAACCCAGAGCCAAGGACCCATGCAAAGTTTAAGACAGCCTTGCAAGATCCTTCTAAAGAGCAGCTTCCAAATGAGCTGGCATTGGCGTAACAAACTATATCCCAGTTGAGGAATCTCAGATGGATGTGTAAGAACCCTGGCAAAAAATGGAAGGTGAAATTGAAAGTGAATCCACGGTGATCTGCCAGTTGTACAAGCAAATGGCTTGGAGCCAGGGGTCTCCAAGAAGCCAATTGTAATTGGGTGTATCTAAGACCTGTGTACCTCAGCATAGATTGATACTCTAAGGGAAAGGCTGTCCCTAGGTTCTGATGAGAAGCCTCTGAAGAGACAACTTCTGCCTGCCCTCACAACACGGAGAGGAAAGGATATGGTGAGGGCTTCCCCATATGCACACATTTACACCAGTACAGGCACATTTTAGTCAAGAGAGAGAGAATGGACAGCTTGTTTGAGAAAATAGAGGTCCTATTTTCTACATATGTTCACCAAAGGAAGAGGACACTTATGTGTAAAGATAATGATCATGGAGTCTTCTACAACTTACTGTGGATATCTACAAAAATTAAGACAAACCGTTTTTCTCAGACTAGGTCCCTTCCCTTCCTGACTACAGTTACAGCCCTTCCCTCTGTGACCTTGATTCTATCTGTATCACAGAAGAGGACCAGAAAGACAAAGAGAAAAAAATAGAATGACACAGTTTGCATGAACACAGAAGAATGAACTATTGTGATGACTTCCTTCAGTCCCTCCCATCGCGGCAGGAGTGAGAAATGACAGCACTCCAGAGGAACAAGACCCTGGGTGCCCCCTTCCTGAGCTCTGGGTCTCACATTCTTTTGCTGAGCTCCATTGCCTAGCCCAAGTTCCAGGATCAAAGCACTTTTCCATTCATTATTTCTAAATGGATCCAGCAAACATACTCATTTTTTTAAATTTCATCCTTTAAAAGATAAAGTGATTTTTTTAATCGCTTTCAAAACAATCCGTATTCATTGTAGAAAGTCTGAAGTCGTTATAAGAAGTACTTAATAAGTGGCATTTAATCTCGTAATCTGTACGTCTCTACTAATAACATTTGACACTATTTCTCTGAAGGGAGAAGATGTTTGTCTGCATACACACATGGCACATGAATGTGATGTGGGATCAATAGGTGCCATTCTTATCAGACACTTAATAGTACATTGAGACTATGTAACCTTCATGTGAAACAATTCTCCTCCAAGTGTATTTCTGCTTCAGAGTATTTCACAGAAGTACTTCCAAAATGATCATAAAGCACTCAGTTCAAAATCCTAGTTCCTTTCCTCAAGAGGGAAGTTCTTCCGGAGATGAGTGTGGCGGTTACAAGCATTGACATCCAAGGGTTGCTCGCACTCTTTGTAAATCTTTAGAAGGCCTGTACACCCGAGCGTGCTCTCAGAAACAGTGAAGCAGCAGCTCCCTGCGATAATGTGCCACTGTTTTACATATATATATATATATATATATATATATATATATATATATAATATACACAATACTTAGCCCTACTTGAGCACAGTTCATATTAACAATGTATGAGGCCTTTTTAAAAACTAGATTTACAAATCATTTGAAAAGAAATGTTGGATATTTTTACAAGCTCGCAAACACTGCAATAAATAACTCCAAATACGCATACACGAGAGATGGAGATGCTCAGCTTTTCTTGACGCTTCCCACAACTACCTCTAAAAATGGCTCGAATTCCTCATTTATAGCAAAATACACTAGTTGCCTAATGCTCCCTTTCTAAGACTGCCTCCTACACTTGAAATACTGGAAGGTTATATGGTGGCCGTGGCATGCATGGAATACAATTGCCAGGAGAAACAAGGTTTGGTTGACATGGTGTATGCCCACTTTCTCCCTTGCCGGGAGAGCTCTCATGAGAATGTGAATGGCTGGTAACTTTTCTTGTCTCCTGTGTTGGAGAGCATCCAAGGGATGCTCTCTCCCTGCTTTGAATGGAGGCAAAATATTGGGATCTGTGCCATCTCTTCTGGGACTGAAAAGCAGCAAATAAACGACAGAGTAGAAAGACTGAGAGTTTCTGGCAATGATGGATCAGCTAAGCTGATACCCAGTCTGTAGATCTCGGAGTTATTAGTTACGTAAGATAAAAAGGTACCTTTACTTAGGGCATCCTCTCCAGTTTTTTATTACTTGCTCCTAAAAGCAAGCCTAATTGATCCAAATGGTTCTCACCGTCATTGCAGAATTTTATGCGAAATTTGTGACATTAAGAAACAGTCAAAGTTTAAAAACAAAAAAAAAGGGGGGGACCATGTAAGATAAACATGAGGACAGAAATTTGGATCCCCAGCGCAGCGGAAAAAAAGTCAGGGACATACAGACAGGAGGATCCCTGGGGCTCACTGGCCAGCCAGTATAGCCAATCAGTGGGCTCCAGATTCAGTGAGACCAAACTGAATGGACTTTTTCTCCTTGCTTCAAGGCCGTGGCCTTTGACCCACCCTAACATGAGCCAACATACACTACCTCCAGCTAACAGGCTGGGCTCAGGGTAAAGGACTCTGGTCTGTTGTCCATCCATGCCACCCTTTCATCTCACTTCTGACACAAGCTTCTTCCTAACCCTGTTTACTACTGTTTGGGAAAGCAAAGTCACTTGCCTGACCTTCACAGTGCTGAGTATCTTAAGGCCAAAGAACTCCCCCGTTGCAGTAGCCACTCAGCTTCCTGAAAGTCTCTATTACTAGATCTGGATCTGTTCTACATTTCACACTGCTCTAAAACAGAATGCCTAAATAGTGTCAAAACTTGTGTACATTTGAAAGACAATGCGATTGTGTATAAACTCACTAGAACCCTACAGAAACACAAAGCGCTGCTAAAATGCCTTGCCAGGAAAGTAGGGAAAGAGCCACGAGAGTTTTCTGAGACTGATGGAGCCTGCCTCGACTCTTGGTATCTTAATTACTTTTCTATTGCTGAGAAGAGACACCAAGGTAATTTACAGAAGCGTTTATTGAGGGCTTGCTTAATGTGTCAAGGATGACTCCATGACTACCCTGGTACGGAGTATGGCAGCATGTGGGGGGAGGGAGGGAGGAAAGGAGAGGGAGAGGGAGATAACTGGAAATGCCCTTGTGAAATCCTGCCCGCCCCCCCCCCCAGTGACCTACTTGTTACACTGACTCCTTTAACAAGACCATCCCTTCTAATCCTTCCCAAAGGTTTCCATCAAGTGGGGACCAAGCATTTGAACAGATGAGCCTATGAGGGTCATTCTCCTTCAAAGCACAAGAGTGAGTTTAACAACTTGGGGAGTTAGATCAATGATCACTGGTTCCAGTGCCACCAGAACCCATGGCTTATGCTGAAAACAAAAATAAGGAAATATGAACAAGGAGTAGAGCGAATGTAGATTTATTAAGGAAAAGTGAGAAAGAAGTCCAAAGAGTGAGAGCACCTCCAAGGGAGGACTACGATGTGCTGCCCTGCACAGTGGTCCTCACCCAGTAGCCATATATGGATCTTAGGGCAAGAACTAGATGGAGGCTGAGATAATTTTTATTGAGGCTGGTCAGTTTTGAGAACATTACATAACGGGTCCACATGCCTTATGATGCTCTCTCCACCTATCTGAAGAAGTGTGAGCCTACATTGCTCGTCCGGTCAGGTGAGTGGACCAATCAGGTGAGTCACATGACATAAGTGACTAATGATCCACAATGGACCCCTGCCCTTCACCTGAAGGAGAGCTACCTATGGTCTCAAAGGGCCATTATAGCAGGCAGCAAATTGATGGTTAATGTATAATTTTGCAGGGACGCAAAGAACTACACGTCATTCCACTAAAGTTACTCACAAGAAAACTCAGAAGCTGGCAGGGACCTAGGCTCTTTGCCTCTGAGAAGTGATCGGGCGTAGGAGTACCTTGAGTTTGCCTCCCACCCTGGGCTTCCCCTAGCGATCCATCAGTGGTCACTGTGACAGCCACACAGATTGCTTGGAGGAGTTTTTCATCACTTAGACATGGTATGATTCTTTCAAATGTGTCAGGAACTGTTTCGTTAGTCCACTAGTTTCCAAACAATCTTATAGCTATGATTTTATTGACTCATCAGTGTGGTCCTTGAGGTAGACAGGGAAGTTGCCGTGATCTCCATCTTTATATGAGGAAATGAAACACAGAGATACCGAATTACTTGCGTAAGCCTGACCATTAGTATCAGGTCAAACAGAGAGTATAAATCTTTTGTCATTGGCTCCTTCTAGCCCAGGAGTGTCTCATTTAGCTCCGCTCTCTCTGCATGTCTTATCCAAATCAAAGGCTTATAATTAAGGTAAAGAAGGCCTGTCACATAAACTCTTACTTCAAGCAGGGCCCACAGAGCAATGATCTGAAAGACACCAGTGACTTGCTGAGGGTCAACTGATGATACTCAGTGGCAAAACCTGCACAGCCTGTCCCTTCTGCTGTTCTAGCTTGAGAAGGGCTTCTCACTGGGAGTTGCCCTGGTCCCTAAGCCTGGTACATTTACCCAGTGGGACCCTGGATGGCCAAAGTGTTGTTCTCTAGAAAGTACAGAAGAAGAGTTTAGAGTTCGTATCGACTGAGTCTGAGGGTCGCATCAAGTGAAGTCTGGGAGGCGGGGGGCAGTTACACACACACACATTTGATCTCTTTTTTCCAGTTTAAGAAGTGAAGACTGAGGATCACAGATTCTCCACATTTTCAGGTAACTGACACCTACACCAGGCAGTGATCTTATAGACACACACATCAGCATCTCCACTTTACAAAGGAAGAAATGGAGGCTGCAGAGAGAGGACACCTGGCTAGGACACTGTTACTGGGGTGTCTAAATTTTAAGATGTGCTTCTGGTGTTGATGACTTGTGTAAACCTTGAGCTATCTGTCTGTCTATGGAATGATGGATAAGATAAAGTTTTCTTTTTAAAGAAAAGCTGTGCCTGCCTGGGCATAGTGGCATACACTCAGGGAGGCAGAGGCAGGAGGATCCCTGTGAGTTTGAGGCCAGCTTGGTCTAAAAACGAGTCCAGGACAGCTGGGCTACAGGACAGCCAAGGCCACACAGAAAAACAAAACAAAGGAAAAAACACAACAACAACAAAAAAGAAAAAGCCATGCAGTTTACTTTCAGTTGCACTGCTAAGTTATTTGGCAGGCTCATTTGACTTCAGCAGAGCAATCGCCATGCGTTTACATGAGAGAAATGGAAACTGTCAAAATGTTTATAGTTGGCCCTCACAATTCCCACGTAAAAATAATCACCCGTGGACAGAGGTACCTTGAGTTTGTGTTGCTTATCTGCCTTTTCATTGTTAACTGTCCGGCAATCCAGGAGCTACCTTTTCCTAACCCTGAATATACTCCCTGTGGTGTGCTCTGACTTGGCCTTGAACAGGAGAATGCACGTCCATTCCTACAGAGGACACAGTGCTCTTGTTTAGCTGTGGGTGCTGACCGGCTCCAGCCATTCTACAGAACTTAGTAAATTCAGGGGACATGAAAGTTAGGCATTTTCACCAATATAAAGTAAGGAGTTAAAGGGGACAATATGGGTTTAAAATGTAGGGGTTGATCTTCTTACCCTGGGTCCTCCTTCTTGTTTAGCTTCTTTAGGTGTACAGATTTTAATGTTTATGCTATCTTATCTTATAGGTCTACTATCTACTTATAAGTGAATATATACCATGTGTGTCTTTCTGCTTCTGGAATACCTCACTCAGGATGATCTTTTCTAGGTCCCACCATTTGCCTGCAAATTCCGTGATTTCCTTGTTTTTATTGCTGAGTAGTATTCCATTATGTAAATGTAAACCACAATTTCTGTATCCATTCCTCCGTTGAGGGACATCTGGGTTATTTCCAGGTTCTGGCTATTAGGAATAAAGCTGCTACAAACATGGTTGAACACATGTCCTTGTTGTGTACTTGAGCATCTTTTGGATATATGCCTAGGAGTGGTACAGCTGTATCTTGAGGAAGCACTATTCCTAATTGTCTGAGAAGACAAATAGGATGGACACTGGAAGTAGGAGAAAATGAGAAGCAGGATAGGAGCCTACCACAGAGGGCCTCTGAAAGACTCTACATAGCAGTGTATCAAAGCAGACACTGAGACTCATAACCAAACTTTGGGCAGAGTGCAGGGAATCATATGAAAGAAGAGAGAGTTAGTAAGATGTGGAGAGAACAGGAGCTCCACAAGGACCAAATGTATCTGGGCACAGGGGTCTTTTCTAAGACTGATTTTCCAACCAAGGACCATGCATGGAGATAATCTAGAACCTCTGCATGGATGTAGCTCATGGAAGCTCAGTATCCAAGTGGCTTCCCTAGTAAGGGGAACATGGACTGTCTCTGGCATGAACTCTATGGCTAGCTCTTTGACCTCTCCAGCCCCCTGTGGGAGGAGCAGCCTAGCTAGGCCACAGAGGAGTAACTGCAGCCAGTCCTGGTGAGAGTTGATAAACTAGGGCCAGATGAAAGGGGAGAAGGACCTCCCCTATAAGTGGACTTAGAGAAGGGCAAGGAAGAGATGAGGGAGGGAGGAGGATGGGATTGGGAATGAATGAGGGAGGGGGCTACAGCTGGGACACAAAGTAAATAAACTGTAATTAATATAAAAAAATAAAAAACATAGGGGTTGCAGGTGGGTAGGTAAAATAATGATTCCTGACACTCACTGAACACCAGATAATGAACTGATTGCTTACATGGCTTATCCCATTTTGTTCACATAATTATAATATGAGGTATAGGCTACCTATTACATCATTTTTCATTGAGGGAAACTGAGGCTTAACAGTATTCAGAGGGATATCAAAAAAAGAGAAGGGGTAAACTTACAGACAAAAGCTTCTGGTCAGCATTACCCCAAATAACATCTGGATATTGATAGTCTTATGACCCAGGATCCAATAAGCCCAAATCTTTCTTTGTGGGTCATCAACCCTTCTCAGGGTTCCACAGCCCAATATAAAATGTTTCACTGTACTTAAAGCACCCAGAAGGGGTGTGGTGAAAGACAGGGCAGACCTCAAACCTTGACTTACACCTGGGAACAGAGACAGGACTTCCTACTCAAATCTACACAAATCTAAACCTTGGGGTCAGCATTCTCAAGGCACTCACACTCAAACACACACACCCTGATAGAGAGGAAAGGCTGTCACCCGTCTCTGCCTCTGCATACTTGGGGGAGGTGGGGAGGGAGGAGAGCGGCCTCTCTGTCACACAGGAAGAAACCCTCACTGGTGCCCTGACTGTAGACAGGCTGGCCCTCTTGCCTCTAAGCTACAGTTCAGGGAGTATGCTGAGTTTGGGTACTGGTGTTTCCACCACACTGAGAGCCAGAAGGGTAGGAGGAGCAGGCAGATTTGATCTGTTATGCTGCAGTAAAAGAAGTCTGCGCTATGAACTGGATTAGATCCAGCTAAGGGATGGTAGAGGAAGATTCTAGTCTGGAGAGGTAACGCCTGTCAGCTGAGGTCACCTGAGCTTCTTTCTCTGGGCTGCAGCGCAGCCTGGATCGATGCAGTTTCACAGTCCTCTGGGGCCTGGAAAAGCTTCATAAGGTCAGCAGTACCAGGAAAATCCATCACTGGGAAAGGACTGTTGGTTCCTCACCCAGCTGAGACACAGCCAAGGACCAACACACATCAGGGGAGTCCTTCCCTGAGTCCAGTATGTAGAGATGATCTACTAAGTCGTCAGTCAGATCCTTTCAGCCCAGCACCCATCTCAGCCAAGTTGTGACCTCTGTTTGCCAGACTCACTCTATAGGCTGTGTTGTGCACTATTGCCATGGTAATGTGTCCAAAGCTGCTACAAGACATGACTGTAGATCCCTAGGAAAAATCTCCTAAGGGCCTTTGGTTCTTCTTTTCAGAGAACCTATGAGTACTGCTCAGAGGACCACCCTTATTCCCAGGGGGGTCAACCCAAACATCAGGGACAGCCAATCTTACAACAGATACTCATTTTGCCTTTGGATACTCACGACCCTTGGGTTTTCACCTTTTTGCATCATAACTCGTCCCAGAAGACTCTGCTGCTCTGACTGTACCTTTCAGTATCAGAAAGCCCACATGTGCCATGGTAGACTGTGCCTAGACAGCAACAGACTGGAAGAACAGTCTTAACTTTCAGCTTCAGCAGCAAGTTATTCATGTCATGCAGAAGAATGCCCAAGGCAGGATCAGCACTGAGGTTCTAGGTCTATGTAGCCGTGGCCAGAGTTTTAAAGAATGGGTGCTTGGGATTTGAAGTCAGCCCTCTTCTTTCCCAGGAAGTCTTCTTTCCTGCTGAGCCATCTTCCTCTTCCTTCTCTCCCCGCTACTTGATTTTCTTCTCTGTAATTTACTGCCCAACAGCTCTATATAATCCAGGGGGGTTGTTCTCATCAATTGGATCCAGCTCATTTCCAAGAGGCTTTATTCACTGAAACAGCAGAGCTGCCTCCGCCACTTGCCGCTGTCTGAAAAGGCAGCAGCATGTGACTCCCCTGAATGACTCGATGGCTGAGAAAGGAGCAGAGCTGAGCTCTGAACACAAGACTGCCTGCCTCCAACGCCCATGCTCTGCTCATGAGGCCACAGCCTAGCCTTCGCCTGTATTCTTGCCTCCTAGCAAGCCACGTATTTAACAAAGATTTCATCAGAGCAGTCTAGCTCGTGCCAATCGCTTACCACTCACTAGGTTTTGGGGGGGCCTTGCTCAACTTAGTTTCTCATTTCTACCTGTCATAAGAGCATAAGCAACATGGGTAGGAAAAAAAAAGAGTAGAATAGAACAGATGAAGTTCAAGCAAAAGGTGGTGGTGTTGGGGAGGACAGTCCTGAAGAAGCTTTCCTTGTGGAGCAGGTCATGACTTAATAGAGAGGAAAACCATAAGTATTAAAATATTGCTTGTCAAAAATTCCTACCTACGAAGGTATGGTGGTGAATGCCTCTTAAATGGCAGCACTCAGGCTGACACAGAAAGAATTCTAGGATAGCCTGGGGCTACACAGTGACTGCTAGGCCAGCTAGAGCTACGCGATGAAACTCTGTCTTAAAATAGATAGATACAATTAAATGAGGAGAAAGCTCCCATTTGTCCAACAACAGGATTCAGAATCAAGTGCATCTACATTAAAAGATGGTGCAAATTTGCTTTTTTAATTTAAAACACAATCCGTTACCCTGAAGAATGTTCCAGCACCTCTGTATTTGTTTTAATCCTTTTGAAGCATCATTGTAAAATGGTCACAACCACATGTAGATGTGATCATAGTTTTTGTTTTTCTCCATCCTCATTTCAGGAAAGGATGTTACCACAAAGGAACCACAAAGGGCAGCAAGATTCCCACCTCAGGTGAATGACCTCTCAAGGAGGCCAGCCACTTATCAATGGCCACCTTGCAGCCGTCAGCAATATGCTAAGCATGATCTTGAAAGGCACATCAATCCAACCAACCTACACAATATCTTTCTAACCAAGCCACTGGATCCTTCAGGGAAGCAACGCTATCTTAGGAGTTGCAGCATTTCATCTACCTCACCGGAGACCATCAATGAATATTGAATGTGTACATAACCAGTTTTCGGTCTCTTTTTTTTAATACAGTAAACATGAGGTAATATATCTCTCCCAGGATATACCATTCCACATTCTAGGCGCTCTACCAAAGTGTGATGTAGGAGGTAGGGTAAGGTAGGGCTTCATGGACAGAAGGACTGAATAACACTCCGATAACTCTAAGCCTTGGATATATCTTGTACCTTCCTAGGTTCTAGGAAGGATGGACAGAGGATGCAAATGGGGAGACACTGCTGGAAAAGGTCAGCTGAGTCCGAAGCATTGGGTCTCAGCTGTACGTGCCTTCTGCTCAGACAGTCTGAGGGTGTAAGAAACAAGTGCAGAGCCAGACAGCTGGTATCAAGAGGCTGCTTTTAACCTTGACCAACCAACTCATTTCCTCTACACACTCCTATCCAGATGGGTAAAATGGTGGTGATCAATGGTGCTATCTTAAAGCTGACTTTAGAATGGAGTATGTCAATGCCTGCCATGTACCTGCTGCCCAGAGTGTAAGAAAATATGCAGCGAGTGTCAGCTATGACAATGACTGGCTGCAATTCTGTGATGAAGGGCGACAACAAAAGGACAGTGATAAGATCACAACCTCTCTTTCAGGTGCTGAATGTGTGGGATACAGGATAGTAAAGAGGTGGAAGGTCAGGGAACCAGTTTTTAAAAATGAGGCAATATGAGGTGAGAGGTGCTGGGAACCCAGCTTTGAAAAGATAGAGAGATAGATAGATAGAGAGAGAGAGAGAGAGAGAGAGAGAGAGAGAGAGGAGAGGAGAGGAAAATAGACATGATGCCTGACACACAACTTGGCAAGTTCTTTAATATGTGGATGGTAGGGAGAAGACAGAAGGATGTTTGTCTGAAAGCGTCCACTCTCAAGAGGGAGAGTTGTTTAAGTCTCAACAGGATGTTGATTTTGTCTGTTCTATATGCCCTGTCTCCTGTGGATCTTGCAGCTGACAGTCCTGCTCTACTACAGGGAAAGTTTGGTGACTGAATGACTGCCGTACTTAGCAAAACACGAATGCAGTAGGAAGCGGGCGCCCATGGATGCACATGAGCACAATGAGTGAAAAGACAAAACAGCAGCTAGAACTTCTTTGTGTGCGCTGAATTAAGTAAGGCACGAACAGAGCCATCTCCAGGCTGATAGTTATTATCAGTAAGTTACTGTTCCAGACAGGGCACAGGCGTACAGTAGAATTTCCTATCGCTGATGTCATGAAGGACAGCCCCCCAGAGGACTGTGAAACTGCATTGACCCAGGCTGCACCGTGACCTCACAAATCAAACACGCATGACCTTAGCTGACAGGGCTCGACCTCAGCAGACGAGAAGGCTCACCTAGGTCCACATAGTTCCATCCAATCCCATCTGTTCCACAAATTCTCGTACGAGGGTGTGGACTCTCCAACCACGCCTCGGCCATTAAAGATACTTCCCTGGGCCTCTGCGAAGTTGCTTACTTCATCCCTCCAAAACTGTTTCCTACCACAGCAGATGAGCGTTAGGACTCCTTCCCCACAGCATCTGGCCTTGTGCCAGGGAACTTTGGTTGCCTACAGCAAAGCAGCTGAGGACAAGCCTCCAGTTTCTCCCACCTGGATAGCTACCTGGTTCCAAAGGCTTCCAATAAGATGCCTCAAGACCTCTAAGAACCAACTCCACTCCTATTCCAGTTTCCGCTCTCTTTGTGCCTGAAGCGTCACAACCAAGTTACCAAATGTAACTCACAATTGAGATCCGCTGAAGACAGTCCTTACAGTGGTGAGATCACTATTGTCACCTCGTGGCCACCCTGAACACCAGTTCCTGAGTCCTGTCTCTTTCCCACCTGCTCAGGACATGGGCCCTCCCCCCACCCCACCCCACCCCACCCCACCCCATTCAGCACTGGCACCCATCTGGCAGGAGGAAACCTTGTTCTCTGCAGGCGTGGGCATGGTCTAGGAATCAGCTGACCAATGTTTTCATTCTATCATTCACTCCTAACAAACTACTTCCCGAATTGGGCTAAGCTTCCAAACTACTCATTTCCCGTTGTCTGTCAGCCGACTGCTGCCAAATGCTTCTCTCTTATGAATGTAGATAACCACACTTCTCCAAATGCCCATGGGCACACCACCCCAGCTCGGAATCTGAACCCTGTACTGGACCCATCATTCCCTCTCCTATGGGTGTCCAGACCCTAGACCACTTCTGGCACATTGCCCCATCTCCAACCACTGGCCACTAGATACAATTCCCTGCTCCCAAGCGGTTTGATTGTTTTACAAACGCTACAGAGTAAAACATAAATTATAACAATCCATAAATGCAGCAACAGGAATGACCTGAGACTGAGCTCGGATTACCTCCCAAACACATAGGATCTACACAGGGCAAAATAACTCAAGAGGAGCCTGGTCATTCCAGCAGGCCCTTGGGGGTTCCTGACCAGGATACCCAGGCCCCTGATCTCCTCCAGCAGAACAGTCAGCCGCTACCTGGTCCAGCAGCCGGTAGATGGTGAGGCCCGAGGCCTCCAGCAGCGGCTGCCATTTGGCCCCGGCCAGTGCCGGTTGATGGAGCTCTGCACAGACCTCCCGGAACTGCTCGTCCGAGAAACCGGCCGTCCTTCCGGCACCCGCCATCCTCCCACAGCTGGGCTACTGCATCCCGAGCTCAAGTCACCCACTGGCCCTTAGAAAGGTCGGGGGCGGGGTCACAAGGTGGCCCCAACCTGATTGGCAGAAGAGAGAGAAGGCGGGACTTGGTATAGAGGAGGCGGGGATTATGGGGTTGTGGGGAGCAGAGGTTGGGGGGAAGGTTTCAGGGCTGAAAACGGGCGGGGCTAAGCAAAGGGTGAGAAGAATGGGAAAGAAAAAACTAGAGCAAAGCTAGAGGGTATCTGGGGAAGAGAAGGAAGGGCTGAAGAAGTAAGGAAACTTCTGAGAATGAGGGAGCATGTGTTAATACTCACCTCCATAACCTTCAAACCTGTGTGAGGTCCCTACCTACCTACCTCTCTGAAAGTGGAAGGTCTCTTTGGAAGACTCATGGGGAAAGAGTCCAAACATACGTGCTTGGTCAGACGCTAAGAGTATATATATATGTGTGTGTATTAAAATACATATTATTACATTAATATACATAATAGACATTAATATATACATATATATTAATTGCTTTTCTTTCTGTTATACATTTTGAAACACTGTTTTGAAAATCAATCCCTGGGATTCAGCAGAAGGCCAAGGGAGTAAGTAAGTACCTGCCTTGAAAAATAGTTAAGAAATTGAATTACGACAGGCAAGATTTTTGCCAAGTGATCTGAAAGATATGGTATCTGGATTTCTGTAGCTTGCATAATTTAAGTCTTTGTGCAACTTAAAGATCATTCTCTTCATTTAGGTCTCATGGCATTGCCGACTCTCTCAGCAGAAAGCTGTAACCTGGATTTGAGTGAAGAAGGTAGTTTAAAGATCAGTGCAACTGCCACTTGATTGCCAACACAGTCTGGAAAGCCATGTTGCCTAATCTGTAAAATGGGTCACGCTACCTTAAACAGTGAGGGCTGTAGAATATGTTTTCCAGGGCCTAGCCAAGTAATGTTTAATGATTATTCCCTTTTGTTTTGCAGGAATAAACAGAAATGCAATTCTTTCTATACCAGGGCCGGGGGAGGGGTTGTAGGAAAAAAAAATAGATATTTAAAGCCAGTTTACAAAGGTTCCAATATCACGGTGGCCATAACACAGAAAAATTATTATTTTATTCAGTTCAGCATGTTTTGCTTGTACAGGACAGAAGGAAAGTGAGATATTCCTAAACACGCAAAAGATTGCTCCAAGACAAATCTCCCTGCAGTTTTAATAATGGCTTGGAAGCTTTTTCATGTTTGTAAACTATTTGCTGATGCAAGCAGTCCCATTCGCCACCCCCACTAAAAGAAAACACTGTGGAGGATTTTCAGATATCTTCAAAGAACCGATTATAGTGGTATGCTTTGATGAAAGTGTGGCTTTACCACCACAGAAAAAAGTAGATGAATGAAGACAGGTCCAGGAGAATGAGCATTACTATAGAAGGTATAAGATACCAAATTCAAACTGCATTTATTGCATTTATTGTGTGTGTTTAAATATGTTGCCTCTTTCTCTCTCTCTCTCTCTCACACACACACACACACACACACACACACACACACACACTTATTTTATTTTAATCAGTACAGGACATAGTGTTAGCAAGTGCTTTTCTTTCACGAAGTATGAATGACTTAGAACAGGTCCTGAACAGGCCTGGTCTTGATATTTTACATAAACAAACCAACCTTTTTCCTTTATGAGAAAGCCCTCCCCCACCCTTTTTTCTTGAGGGAGAGGTGGAAGAACGAAGTCTCACAATGTAGACCAGACTAGCCTTGAACTCACACAGATATCCCTGCTTTTGCCCATGCTGTGCTGAAGAGGAAATGCTTTCTAGATGAACTGACTACACAGCCACCCAAGCTCCTGGTCTCAGATGTAGAAATGCTAGGTAAGACCGGCCAAAATCAGTTTTATACACAAAGCATAGCTGAGGACAAAGAAGTACACTCTAGATTTCAGAAAGGTGAGACAAAGTGAAAGCCACAGAGAGATACAAGGCGCAGGAATGTTTCAGAATGGATAATGTCCACCATATTATTGTCTCATCCCACTCTCTGCATCCTTGTCCCCAATCCTGTGTTTGTGGAGAACTCCTGTTTGGAAGAGGCTCCTGAGCATGACTGGAAGAGTTTCTGGCACCCTTTTTACACCTGCCTACTCGTAAAAAACATGCCTTGGGTTATGCTGTAAAGCCAAGGGACAGCTCCGGCCACTTATCAGGTCACAGGAGTCCTGTCATTTTATACTTACCAAAGAGTGTCCTCTAAAGAGCTTAGTGTGCCAAAAGAAGGGAGCATGCCCACTGCTGATTTAGCACGGATCTTAATCTGTCTCCGCCTGAGTTTGTAGGAAGAGCATGAGCTTCCTTGAGGATGAGGATTCCCTGTTCTCATCTGAGTGACAGAGAGAGTTCTCGGAGGACTCAGGCTTTAAAAGGAGAGCCTGCTTCAGCCTCCCCACCTGCTACAGCTAGCGAAGCATCTTCTTTAGTTCAAGGACAAGTGTTAGCACCTCAGGTGTCATCCCTCGGACTTTCTGTCTGCTGGGGGATTGAGGCATCCAACTACAACTCCTCTGCCTTTGATAACTGCACTGAGGATGCATGAGAACCACAGGTAATAAGTAGGCACAAAATTTGATTCAGGTCCATTGAACCTCTGGGCTTCTAGCAGAATCAAAAGAGGAGACACTTTACCAACCAGGACACATGGAGCTATCACCAAGAGCATAACACCCACAGAAGACAGATGTACAAATAGAGTAAGAGTCACCTAGACCTGAGGAAACAGGACCTGGGCTGTGGTTTGGTAGTAGAACGTTTGCCTAGCATGCGTGAGGCCCTAGATTCGATCCTCAATACTGGAAGAAAAGAAAAAGTACCTTAGGAAACAACTCTCCATATGAAAAAACATTAGAGGATGTTCAATTAGAACCAAAGAGGTTCTAATCGTTTGATGAAAGCAAAACAAAACAAACAAGTGAAACCAGTCCAATTCGAAAGCAATTAGTTAATGCAGTTAAAACAAGCCAAAGGATGTCCAGGCTGTAATAAACACACACACACACACACACACACACACACACACACACCATGAAAAAGGCAACTAATTTGAAACAGTAGAATTTCTACAAATGGGAAACATAGTTACTGGAGTGAAAACTTGGGTGTTGTCGAACAGTTGGCTTCTTATAATGTGAGAGTGATACAGGAATGACAGGTGACCATGAGAGAACAACATGAGGAGATAAATAAACTGAAAATATGAATGACTAAGATACATGCAGCTATGTGGAAACACCAAGCATTTCTGACGTGGACCCCAAAAGGAGAGTATAGAAAAGTTGGGATAGTGGGTGAGTAGGTGGAGAAGCAGATAAAAAAGGGAGAGGGGGGGAAAGACACAGAAAATAAAATGGAACTAAGGCCAGAGTTTTGTTTAAGAGGTAGATAAGAGATATTGATTAACTTGGTGTTGTTTAACGGTGCATATAAAAACAAGGAAGTGAACTCCCAAATGCCAATATTTGAAAAAAAAAAAGAAAGGAACTACGCAAAAAAATAAAATTCAAGTAGGCATTTCACCAAAAGAACTATTACCAAATAACAGGGAAAGATGTTCACCATCATTGGTCCTTACCATATTGTAAATTAAAACCAGTATGAGGCATTATTATATAGTAGTAGAATAACAAACAGCAAACAATTGATCAGGGCTGGGGAAGTGGCTCCATGGGAAAAGGTGCTTGCTGCAAAGCCTGGAGACCTGAGTTCAAGGCCCAGAACAAACATGATGGAAGGAGTAAACCAAATTCCACCAGTTGTCTTCTGACCTCCACACATTTTTAATGGCATTTATACACACACACAAACATAAACACACATAAATAAAAAAAAAATCAATGGAAAAAACTTAAAGAGGGAAGCCTGATAAATGCAAATGTTAGCAAAACTGAGGAGGAGCTAGGTTTCTCTCAGTCTCCCTTCCTTCCCTCCCCCACCCTCTCTCTCAGTAGGACTAGAAGTCATCTAAACACTTGATAATTTCTCAAGTTAAACACGTAACTGCTGTGCAAACCAGCCTTTCCATCCCTAGGTACTCAGCTGGGAGAAGCATTGTTCATACCATAGACTATGAGCGCATCTTCATAGCAACGTTTACTTGGACAGATAATCAGAAATAGCCAAGATATTCTTCAGTGAGTGATCAGAGGAGCACATTTTGATATATCCATCAGTGAAGTATTACTCAGCAATGAAATCTCAAATGATGAATAAATGATGAACGGATTGGGCTGGGAATGTAACTCAGTTGTAAAGTATTTGCTTAAGATACGCAACGCCCCAGTTTTCATTCCCAGCACTGCCTGTACAAACGCACAAACACAATTTGTGTGTGTATAGCTAATTCCATCCATTAAAACCAGATAGCAGCTTATAAGCTTTGTCCCTCCTCCAATTCCCTGTGTCAGTGAGCTCACTCAGTGACCCAGATCTTGGCTTCTATACACCATTTCTGCTCAATGCTTGCAACACTAATTGCTGATAGCTTCAAACAGGAAACTTATAAACCTGGGGACACTGTGTGCTTGAAATTAAAGAGACGTTCAAAAAATATTGAAATCGTGTCAAAAAAAAAAGATAAGGGGCTGGCTTGTAGGAATATCTACTGGCAAAATTCTGGGACATGTGATATCAAGGAAGAATAGTAACATTACTGGATTCTGAGCAAAGATTTAAACAAAAAATCGCGGGGCTAAGGAGATGCCTCGGTTGTTGAATTGTTTGCCACGCTAGCATAGGAAGCTGAGTTCTACTCCCAGCATCCATGTAACAACAATGGCTGAGTGGGGCACACATGAGGACATGGTGGAGCACACTTGAGATTCCTGTGGGGAAAAGGCAGAGATAGATTGCTCCCCAGTCTAACCGTTAGGCCCCCCGGGATCCCAGTGAGAAACTCTGTCCTAGTAATCAGGATGGGGCCAGCAAGATCCCTCTGCGAACAGAAGTTCTGAGGACCTGAGTTCAATGGCCAGAATCCACACCAAAAGGAGAGAACTGATTGACATACATGTATGTACACCAGCTGGCATCCCCATGTGTGTCATGGCACATACATACAAATCATACAAACACACAGCTCTAATAACTTTTAAAAGATGGATGCTCTCTGGGAGCAACGTCTGAGTTTGACCTCTAACCTATGTGCTTACATGAATACCCACACATGCAAACGTGCCTCCACAAACACATGTGCCCACGCATGTACACACGAATGCACACAACTGTGTCTACTGACTGGGAGAAAATATGTGGGGGAGAAAAACTGAGTAGAGGCAGAGAGAAAAAAAAAGTTTCATCTCCAAAGAGGAATGCCAAATAACTGAAATAGAAATGAAACAACTAGAAAAATGCCGTTTCTCGCCCTCGGTGTTTTGTTTGATTCAGAAAAGGGTCTCCAACAGACACTAAACCATAGTATGAATGTTTGATGGCAATTATACCAATCGCCTCAAAGTACTGGCCACGGATTCCTTAATATGTACATACAGGAATGTGTAACTCTATGGAAAAGATGTGATCATTGGCACCTGATCAAAAATCATTAGTTTCCCAAATAACAAGACAACTACCATTACTCTTTCCTGAAATTAAACAATGAGAAGTTGACAATGTCATCTAAATATTTTAGCCAAATATTTAATCTGTAATCAATTGTAAGACACCAAATAGGGGAAGTAGAAAACCTGTCAAGATAATACCTACTCTAATTAAAAAAAAAAATCAATACATTGAAACTGTTCCAAAATTCAAGAGAAATAACAACTATGTGTAATATATAAATTCCAGTTGGATTATAAACTCACAAAACACTATTACTCTGCAATAATAAGGATATTAGAATATGAAGCTTTCAGCCGACGTAATAGAATTGTTCTTAATGTTTTAAGCATACAAACAATGTTGTTAAAAGAATGCAGCTTTCATTCTTGGGAAATGCAGGCTAAATTTCTTGGGAGATAAATGCCATGCACCCCACAATTTGCATTCAAATGTTTCACTTAAAAAGTGACTTAATATTAACAATATAAATAGCAGGTGAATTTTTAGCAAGGGCACCCAGGTCTCTGCTGTTCTATAAACTTTGTGTACAATAAAAACATGTCTCAGTTCCCCTACGGAACTCTTGTGACCCAGGGTTTTCTCTTATCAGTTGTCCAGTGCATCCCGCCTTCCAAGCTCACTTGCTATCCTCTGCAGCCCTTTGATACACAACTTCAGAAGTGGCCCAAACCCAACACAAAGCTGTTACAGAGACATTTAAGAGTGGCTCTCTTTTGAGAAGCCCACGCCCAAATCTTGGGTGCTTCTTACGCTTGGCCCATGTGCCTCTCCTTTTAGTAAGTAACACTCATGTCTAAACCTATATTAAATCCTATTAAACCTCAGCTCGATTTCATAAAAACATATGAGTGAATGAATGAGTGACTAACTATGCCTGCATTTATTACATCTGTCAGGAAAATTCCTCCACCAAATGAAACCTGCCCACTCCTTAGAAAGTCTCAACAACAAACCAAAGTAGAATTCCATGAAACTTCACCCTGGGGACTCAGTGACCTTATTAGAATTGCTTACAGAATGCAGTGAGGGTTACAAGGAGTGGCACGGATAATGGTAAGGCATCCTCCCAAGGAGGGGTACTCCCGGTTTCCCATGTCACCGTAGTCAGAGATCCCTCAGTTAACTTCTCCAAACTACATCCTCTAGAGCTTTCCCCAGCCACATACCCCATGTGCAATTAGTGCAAATTTGTACACAAATGGCTGAGAGGATTGACTGGATACTGACTTGAGGGCCCAATGACCATCTCTGTTCCTTCCCTCCCTTTGAGAGAATGCCAATAGCCCACAGGCTCCATCTTGATAGATTCATACATAGAAATATGACTGATCTCACAAAGATGGCAGAAAGTTTGCTCTTAAAACTGAGTTCTGCAAAAACAGACAGCAATCAATTTCCAATATCAAAATTCTTCCTGGTTAGATACCCAACGTGGGTTTTGTTTCCTCTGTGATGACACTTGATGAATAACTGTATTTGTTGATGAAGATATTCAGTACATCAGAGATGACCATTCTGATCAATGTAAACTATAAATCCAGCAAGATCTGTGCAGAAACTCAGGTAGTATGTTCATGGTGTGTGACACCAATTCTAAAATTTAGAGGAATGGTCTAGAGATGGAGTACTTTAAAAAGATGGAAGGTTTTGTTTTTCTTCACTAGTGCAACCCCTTCCCATCCATCAGCTGAGAAATGACTGTGTTACTTGGCATCACTGAGAAAAGAGCTGCGTGAGGGTTAGCCTTTCTCACTTCCCCCTGGGATATTTTTCACAACACAGCACTGATTTGGTAAATTAAATCAGACCCCCCAAAACAGAGCTGTGGTCAAGAGACTCCATCACTTTAAGAATTAGGAAAACCGTATTGACAGTTTTAGCTGGCTTACTCAGTAGTGATATAAAAATAATAACTGTCACAAGGGATCACTGAGTGGACGAACTAGAAAACACATTTCAAAATAGTTCTGTGCCATAAAAGTCAACACATTAGAAACTCCCTTTAAAAGCTGTATTTATTTTTATTTTATATGTGTACAAATGTTTTATCTGTATATATTTATGTGTACTATGTGCCTGCAGTGTGCAAAGTGGCCAGAAGAGGGCTTTTGGGCCACTGCAACTGAACTTACAGTCAGTTGTGAGTCACTGTGGAGATGCTGGAAACTAAATCATCCAAGTCCTTCGAAAGATCAACTGGTAGTTCTAACCCTGAATCCTTTGTCCAACCCTAGAAACTTTTAAAGCCCATTTTCTATTCCAAACAACTCCATTTGGGTCAATTCACCCTGTTCAGTTGTGCTGGGGTTTGCAGCCCAAACATTCCCTGCAAGTCTGTATCTTAAAAGTTTGATATCCAATGTATGATCCTATGTGGTGATAGAACCTTTTGGATGTAGGGCCTCTGGGAAGAAAGTTAGATGCTTAAAAACATACCCTGGAGGGGATGTTGGGAGCCTGACCCCTTTCACTTCTTCCTCTCTGTTTCTCAGATTTCATGAAGTGAACAAAATTCCCCATGTCCTTCTGCCCAAAGCCAGGGTTCCAAGAAAGCATAAACTGAAACCTTTAAAGCCAGAGGCTAAAATAAGCCATTTTCCCCTTCTTGAGATATATGGGAAAGCTGTTTTGTTGTAACAGAAAGACAACTGACTCAGAATACTTGTGTCTTAAAATGTTCATAAAATTTTTCACAATAAGTAGCTTGTTGTACTTCTAAATTACAAGTTTTATCATGATAGGGCAATGGGGAAATGTAAGGGAAAACATGGGGCTGGTGAGACAGATCACTCCGTAAAGAGCTTAGCTACTTGGGCAAGAAGACCTGAGTTCTATTCCTGGTGACATGTAAAAGTGCCAGCATTGTTGACACACACTTCTAATTCCAGTCCAGGGCTGGGGAGATAGCTCTGGGACAGGAGGGTCCTTGAGGTTCACTCCCTAGCCACTCTGGGCTAATTGGTGTCCTCCAAGCCAATGAGACTCCATTCTAGCTAAGGCAGACAGCCCTCTGGCTCTTACACACATGTAAACGTGCATACATTTACACATACAAAATATACACATAAACCACAATTTTCAAAAAGAGGGCTGTCCTGATGTTGCTGGTCTCCAAAGCATACACAGTAACCTCTATAAGTCAGCCAGTCATAGTTTAACCATGCCAAGTTACTCTTTATGAACCAGAGTTATGGAAAGTGTGTTTAATTCTCATAATGCAATTCTGAAATCAGTACTGCTTGAACCTTCAGGATATACAGGAAGCAATTAAGGTTCTGAGGGGTCACCACATAGCAGGGTGAAAGAAATCTACTTTAGAACCTGTTCTCTTATGCTTAGGTCACCCGCAACGAATGCAGAATCTTCTAATTAGGTTGCATCCACAAAGGCCTCTGTGCTCAGTAACTTTTCATGAGTCAGCACAGCAATAAAAGTACAAAGTTCCAAAACTGAAAATTGATTCTCATACTCCTCTTTAACAGATTCTATTTTTATTCTTTCAGATACTTCTATGTCAATTAACAAGTAGACACCTACATTACTAGAATTAACTCAGGACAGTATCTGGTAGCTCCTTCCATTTAAATTGAATCTCTTTAAGGCCTTAACAAGCTGCTGGAGAATAGAAAGCTGCCATTGTAGAGACGTTTATCCTCAGCCGTGGGTCCATGTGAGAACAGAACACAGTGGTTAAATATTACCCAGGCTACAGCTTTTGATTTACAGGTTCCAAAACTGAGATGCAAGGATTTGGGAGAATGTTGTTACTCAACTCAACTACTTTAATCTTTAAATACCCCTAATATCGGGAACTGGAGATGACATATACAACAAGAGCACACAGTAGGTATTGGGAGAAAGGACTTTGCAGTTTTGCCTTTTAATACAAGTGCTGTGCAGGAAACAGTGAATGAAATAGACAGTTGAAAGGGCCAGGCTTATCTGAATCCTGGAAGAGATTCAGAGAATAAAGTCATCATCCACCTGCCTTCCAGGAAGGGGATTCCAGAGGCAGACTGGCTGTATTGTATTACCGAGTCCCTTCCGCTTCCTAATCACTGTGAGTTCAGCACCAGGACTTCTCAGCTCAAGGTGTACAGTTTCACTGGGGCTAAATCACACACATGTTAATCAGCATGAATACTGGCCTTTCCCTGTGCAGTTGAAGTCCTCTCTTTAGTAAAACAGGCTTCAGATTTGGGACAGAGCCTGGAATGTAGGCCATGCTATGGGCAAATGCATCAGACCATCTGGGGGAAAAATCTCATTAGGGTCCCCCTGAGGACAAATAAAATCATCTGAATGTGTGGACACCTTCAATGACTCTCTTATCTTTCCTTCAAATCCATCACTAATGTATTAATGGTCTCTGCCCTTCCTACTTCCTCTGCAGCTTGAATTCACTCATGTTTTTCTGTCTGTTCCAGACTAAAGTAAGGCCACCTTCACAGTTTCTCTTGACTTTTGGCTCTGATCTTGTCCTTGCTGGATCCATTCCTCACTCAGAGACTGGGGCAGTTAGCTTAAGATGCTACGTATATCATACCATTCAAATCCTTGCAACTTGTTATAGTTTCTTTTACGTTGCTGTAATGACCAGACAAAAGCAACTTTCAGGGGAAGATGAGGTTTGTTTGGCTTACAACTCTCGGTCATAGTCCATCCTTGCTGGAGAGTCAAGGCAGGAACCGGAAATCACTAGTCATATTCATTGTCAAGAGCATAGAGAAAATTTGTGCATACATCTCCAAGCTTCGTTCACTTTCTTCACTTTAGATCTAGGGAATGGTGCCACCTGTGGTGGGCTGAGTCTTCCTATATCAGTTAACATAATCAAAACAACCCCTCCCCCGTCCCCACAGACATTCCCACAGGTGGTTCCTGATCTAGACAATACATCAGTGAGACTCATCCCAAGTGACTCTAAGCTAACCATCACACAACCCTTCCATGTCTTCTCATGGCATCAAGTAGAAGTCAAGTTCTTCATCTTGCATCCTCAGGCTGTTGGCTGCCTACAGCTCCATCCTCATTGCCGTCAAGCTCTTCTTTACTACCTTTAGATTCAGAGTTCTGGCCAGTGTTTCTCTACTTTCTGAACATCAGCCATGGTGTTTTCTATTCCATACTCCCTCTCCTTGAGCTCTTCACATATCCTTAGCCTTCAGATATTGGGATGAGTTGCCCTGCCATGGATTCACCTTCCACAGCTCTTCTCCCCATTCTATTTTTAGACATTTTTTTAAAAGTGAGTTGCTTTTGGAATGTGACAGTAGGAACTTCCCATTTTCTTCCTTACCAAATATTATATATATATTATATATTATATATATAATATATAATATATTATTTATATATAATATATATATCTTCTTGTAGTTGGACCTGTACCCAAGTTGAAGCAGGAAGAAAATAATTCAAGGTGAATGAGTGCTCACTCCGCTCTGTAATCAGTTGTAATTAGTTATTAAATAATAAGCTTGACTGAGGATGAAGCTTGAAGGTGCAGTGCTAGGATGGTCAAGAATGAGCTCAGTGTTCATTATCAAAAAATTAGTGAACCTCTTGCTTCTGCTTCTACTCCAGCTGACCCCTTTCTTATCTCTGCTTGTACTTTCAAGTCTTTCCTCTCTCTCTCTCTCTCTCTCTCTCTCTATCTATCTATCTATCTACGTGTGTGTGTGTGTGTGTGTGTGTGTGTGCACGCATACATGCATGCGAATGGAGGAGTATAAGTAAGGTAATGTATAGGACCCTGGATAAGGGTTATTGAAAGGAGCATGGGCAACTTATTAGTGGTCCCATGAGCCCATCCTAGCAATATAGACATTAACTATCAATAAATCCCTAGGAAGAGGAAGTGACCTTGATCCCCTCCTGACTCGGTACGGAATATTGATGCCTCCAATCTCACGCTGGCTTTGTGTAAGTCCAACTGTTGAGAGCTCAAGGGTGTAATTGCATATCATGCCTGGGAGGCAGCACTGAGCAGCACTCCGCCCCTTCCTCTCACTCTTCCGTTCTTTCCTCCCCCTCTTCTGCAATGTCCCCTGAGCCTTCTGCGAAAGCTTTTCTCCTATCTGCACCAATCATTTTTCTTCCCGTGTTCATCTTTTGTTAATTTTCTATCATGAGGCTGCAAAAGAGTTTAGGAAGGGGATAGAATTCTGCTAAGAACAAATCTGAGAGTCGGTGGGCCAGAACTTCTGGAAGCTTACGAATAGTGGTACCACTGCATCTTTGTTTTGCTTTCTCAAACAAACATTTATTGATTACTTACTATGTGTCCGTGACTACATTTGGTTCCTAAAAGCGGACTCAGTGGCAACACTGACTTATGCGTCTCTGTTTCTAATTTTTAGTTTTGTGTGCTACATCGACTAGTTCATCAATTTTGTGTGGGTACAGGTGTGCTAAGGCATCCGAGTGAGGGTCAAAGGACAGGGTGCCCTGACTGGTTCTCTTCTTCTACCCTGTGGGTCTCAGAGATCAAACTAAGCATCAGGCTTGTCAGAAACCACCTTTACCTGAGTCATATCCCTGGCCTTGTGTGTCACTGTTTCTTTTTATTAGCTGTGACTCAGGAGTACATCCACAGATGTCCAGATCCAAATCTCTCTATTTCTAGCTATTTTTCATAACTACGAGTCTTCTATGTTCACACAACTAGAGACGTGAATACCTTTTCCTCCTTTAGTAACTTTAATGGACACTAGCCGTACTTTCTAAAAACGAGTCAACATCATCTCCCATCTCCCGTAATCTTTTATGATATTACCTTAACCCTCCTCCCATGACGAAGTTGAATCTGGGTTCCCACAGTCTTCTGACTGTATCAAAACTGATGCTCTGCAGCTATAGTGGCAGATGCTCATAATTCCAGCTACTTGAAACCTTAAAGCAGTAGAATAATGAGTTCCAGGCCAGCCTGAACTTCAGAGCGCAAGACCTGTCTCAATTAGGGGGTATTCCGGGAATGCAGATCCGTGGAAGGGCTCTCATGTGGCATACCCAAGAGAAGCAGTGATATCTGGTGCGCTCCAAACCTGGCCCGTAACTGATGGTACAGCTTCTTGTTTCTGTCAGACTAGCTCTCTGAACCCGGATAGCACATCAAGAGAAAGCCCACGTCGCCTATAACGAGGGTGTCTAGGAAGGGCTGAAAGTCTTCAGGTGCAGTTCTCGTGAGCTCCCCACCAGTTTTCAGGCACGAAGACAGTTGTTTCCAAACGGAGCAGGTACTGGTTAAGCTTCTCCAGAGGAATGGAGCAGAGTGGATATAGGCTAAAATGTATCGGGTTGGCTTACACACGGAATCTGTCTATTACAGTTTCCCCTTTATCACTTTGTAGCCTGAAGAAACTGGGTTCCGATACCAGTGAAGGAATGCGGCGGCGGCGGCAGAAGCAGCAGTGGCGTCAGCAGCAGCAGCAGCGGCAGCAACAGCGGCGGCGGCAGCAGCAGCAGCAGCAGCAGCAGCAGCCTAGGAGAACTTGTCCGCGAGAGCAAAGGCAAGCAGGCAGAAGCCACTCTTCTCTCTTTTACCTCCTGTTATCTGGGCTATCACCAGAAGATGATGTTCCCCACGGTCAGGGCGGGTCTTCCCGCTTCAAATAGCTTGATCAAGAAAGTCTCTTTCAGCTGTACCCCGAGGCTCGCCTTTCAGGTTGATTCCAAATCAGTTAAGCGGATGACTGAGATCACCCATCCCAGGGCCCTTCAGCCCACTCTCCCACATCCCCTTGACAGAACACTGCCTGCAGAGACATGAGCGGTCTCCACAGTGCTCCGCCTAAATGAAGCATCAGGGCCTCTAAGCCACGACCGGGACAGAAGGACACTAAAAAGAAAAGACGCGCATTCTGTACCCCGCTACTGCACCGGAGAAGAAAAAGCCAATACAGAAAAGAAGAATTTTTTAAAAAGGGGGGAAAAAAGTCTTATTAGTGTATGTACCTTCAGGTTTTTGGTTTTTTTTTGTAGTTTTTGTTATTTTCATTTTCTTGTTTCAAATATGCATCTTCACTTACTTTACAGTTTTCAGAACGTTCATTTTTGTAGAGGAGGATGCACTGGGCTGTAACACATGCATGGGAGTCATAGGTCAGCTTGTGGAAGTCAGTTCTCCCCGTGTGGGTACCAGGCATCAAATTCAGGCCATCAGGTTTGGCGGCAGCGCCCGCCGTTACCTGCTGAGCCGCCCTGCATCTCTGTTTCTAAGGATGACAGTTTCACCCTTGTAAAACGTTCTAGTGGAATGATCTCAGTGCTCAGTTCTAACACTTTCAAACTATGTCTTCACCATCGTGGATGAAGGAGTTTAAATTGTACATTAAGAAATGTACATTCATGTTAAAGATTTCATAGATGCTAATTGCTTGACGTTTAACCTTGAACAGAATGGCTCGAGGTTAAATTTATTTTTGTAGTGGTTCCCATTTTAAAAGCCTCAATTTCCTCTTTTTTTTCCCTTTCTTTTTGTTGTTTGTTTGTTTGTTTGTTTTGTTTTTCAAGACAGGGTTTCTCTGTGTAGCCCTGGCTGTCCTGGAACTCACTCTGTAGACCAGGCTGGCTTTGACCTCAGAGACCCACTTGCCTCTCCCTCCCAAGTGCTGGGATTAAAAGCATGCGCCACCACTGCCTGGCAAAAGGTTCAATTTTCACAGAAAGTTTAACCTGTTTGTTGCATTCATCATTTCTCCTCCACAAATTTTTTTAAGTGTCAGCATATTTATTATTCTCGAATTTTTCTTTTTCTTTTTTTTCCGCTTTCACTTTTGGCTTGTATCCACTTAATCCCTCTCCTTCCCTGCAATTCCCATTTTTTATATACTAATTGTCTTGGATTATAATCCCATACTTATCTTTTTAATATATTTTCATATATTCATATGTTTCTTCTTTGTGACTATTGATATTTGCTTAAGAAAACATTAAATATTTAAAATATGTCCCATAACTTTAATATATTTTAATGCAAAATAGTAGAATACGATGAGCAGTGAAAGAAATAAAAGGAGGAAGAGAAATATTTAATAACATGGTAAAATCACTGACATTTGAGTACTAGAGAATTATTTTTATTGATACCAATATTAATTATCTTGTTGTGACTGTGACTTCTAATTTCTAACTTCTCTTCATGAGGATATGAGAGAAACTTAAGAAAAAAAAGAAAGAAAAGTTGAAATCAGAGTCAATGTCTAATTTTAAAGATACAGGACAGGACATGTCTGCAGTGAAGTATGTTTGTGTTCATGGGTATGCATGTGTGTGCGGGGTCGCTGTGAGGCCAGGGACTGACTCGGGGTGTCCCCCTCTACTACTTTTGCCCTCACGGAACCCAGAGTCTACTATTTCAGCTAGACTCGCCGGCCAGTGGGCCCCAGAAATCTTGTCTTCCCTTCTTCTAAGCACTGTGTCCAGTGAGATATCTTCCTAGCTCTCTGCACCGTATTTTATATTTTTACTATATATGTTTTTTGAGACAGGATCTCATTATGTAGACCAGACTAGCCTTGAATTCACAGAAATCTGCCTGCCTCTGTTTTCCAAATACTGAGATCAAAGCCATGCACAACCATATCTGGTCCAGCATATATATTTTTAAAACATAGCAACATTCACATGAAAAAAAAAAATTAGGACAAAAACACAATAAACGTGAATGGTTCTTTGGAGGGAGTGATTAGCATTTTTTTTCCAGTTACTTTCATAGATTTTACTTCATTTTTTAACATTATGACTATGTTCTCAAAGAGAAGATACTGTGATTCCTTAAAGAGGCAGTTTACATGTTATAATTTTTGTCACAGGTTGGGCCGAACTGTGATCTTGCTTTAGTTACAAGTGTTTAGTCAATATCTATTGTGGTCAGTAGAGGGCGCAAAAGAGAGCCGAAGAGGAGAAGGGTTTTGTTTTTGTTGTTGTTGTTGTTGTTGTTGTTGTTGTTGTTGTTTGAAGGGTTTCAAGCCACTAGCAAGTGTTAGCTTTTACTCATCTGTCCTGTGAAATTTCTGAGGTATGAGATTAGTTGCAGCTTGATCATTTTTCAAAGTTTCCAACAGTGTGTTCTCTGGAGAATCAAAGTATGGTGAGCCACCCCTCCCCCTTCTTTTTTTCTGCCAGGTACCAACATGCACTTTGTGAACTGCCAGAGTTGGTGTAAAATTAAGTCTTCACAGGGATTTTTCTAAGGATAACAAATGAGATATTAAAATAAATGGTCAAAAAAAGAAAATGTGTGGGCTTGGTGTGTTGTTACTCACCTTTAATGCCAGCATTGAGGAGGGAGGAACAGGTGGATCTCTGTGAATTGAAACCCATCTGGTCTTCATGTTGAAGGGGTAAAGAGTGAGATGGCCTGGCTCACAAAAAAAACAAAATGTAAAGAGAAGGAAAATATTAAATATTCAAATAAAAGCTTGCATGCAAAAATGCCTCTCAAAAATTTCCAATTTAATAGTATGATATCATCAATTAATTTAATTCTAAAATATACAGGTATATATGTAATAATAACGCATCATCCACTTAGAAAGTTTGTTAGAGATCTCAGAGTAAGTTTCTGAAAGGGACTGTGGAATGGTTTTAAAAGAAATGAATGAGTCAGTGAATATTACAGTCCAGGCTCACATGTATATACACTCTTCTGCAGATAAACGGACAAGTAACGTAAGTGAAGGACATTAAAGAACTGAGTTTAGTTACAGTTGTTTCACAAATGCTCAAAAAGTCTTCCTGTAATTAATGTCCCACCCTAACAATTCCATAGCGAAGCAGATAAAGGCAGTGTGATGTGCAGACCCTAGAAAACCGGCTCCAGATCTACTTAAAAGTAGGAGAAATTGTCATTTCATCTTTCATTGTTTTTCTTTGGGGGGGGATGGGGTTAAGGGAACAAGATCTTTCTGTGTAATGCCAGCTTTGTCCTAGAACTCACTACATAGACCAGGCTAGTCTTGAACTTATAGAGTTCCCCCTGCCTCTGCCTCTTGTGTGGTGGTGGATTAAAGGCATGCACCACCACGCCCAGCCCCCAAACATTTTTAAAACAGAAAAGAAAGAAATCATAGTGTATGTGATGGCATAAGTCTTTAAGCCCAGCACTCAGAAAGCAGAGACAGGGGGACTCTCTCTAAGTTCAAGGCCAGTCTGGTCTCCCTAGTGAATTCCAGGACTGCATAGAAAGATCTTATCTTGGAGAAAAGTAAAAAAAAAAAAAAAAAACTTTTGGGGGAGGGTGTGTGTGTGTGTGTGTTGCATGCTATGCTCATGTCTATGTAGTTTTACATATTCATGGGGTGCACATGCATAGACCAGTAAGAATAAGAGGATGAGTTATGGCGTCTTTCTTCATTCCTTTTAGATAAGTTTTCTCACTGTCTTACCATACATGAACTGGAAGCCCCCTATTTAGGCCAGGCTGGCCAGTCAGTAAATTCCACTGATCTGCCTGTCTCTCCTCCCAAAGCTGGAGTTACAGGCACAGCAGTCATTATTGGTGTTATTAAAAATTTAAACTCAGGTCCTCACGCTTGCACAGAAAACTCTCTGATCCCCGGAGCCACCTCTCCAGCTTCCGTGATTGCCACTTTCCAAACAAACACGGGCAGGCCCTGAGTGAGCCTTTTCAGGAGGTGTTGCTCTGCAAACTCATTCAGTATCTGACTGATGGACGAGTCTACAGACAGAAGACCCACACAAATGAACTCTTAATTAAACTCACATTTTGACAGTAGTTCTTGAGCATGATGTAATGTTTCGATTAAGAAATAAAAACCCACAGAGTTTAGAGACATAGACAAACCCTCGGTTACCTACCACCTTTTAGTGCTCTCATCTATTGGTTTATGTCATCTACACACTGTTAAACACGTCTTTCTCTTCAAAGCAAAGAAACAGGAAGGCTAGGACTTTATGGAGTGTGACAGAGAGTCTCGCGGACAGGCCTGCCTGTCTGTATAAACTGGCTTCACTAGATAGTCTCTCTAATAACTAGAAACCTCTCTATATAAACAGCATGCTAGTCCCACTAAAATGCTGCACAATGGGAACAATATTTAATACTCATAGAAAACAAAGGATTTAGGCCCATTTGTTTTGAATTGTATTTATCTTTGTAGTTCAGACCTCTAGTTCCTAGCTTGAGAGTTTTCTCCTCCCCCAGAGTTCAGTTCCCAGAAGCCATATTGAGTGTCTCCTACAACCTCCAATGTCTTCTGTACTCCTCAGACATATATTCATGTGCCCCTACACACACACACACACACACACACACACACACACACACACACACACACACAGGCATGCACAATTAAATATCAAATTAAGAGTTTAAAGCAATAATTGTGATTAGGATGATAGCAGACCACTTTAAAAACTAGTTGTTTGGAAAAAGAAAAATTTGAAATCTGTTTCCAAGACCACAATACCCCTGGACTCACCTCTCATGACTCTCTTATTGACCCAAGTCCTTGTAGACCGCTGGCTTTCATCAGCAATGTGCAAGCCAACATGCCCAGGCTGCCAGAGATCACAGAAAAGCTGTGGTTGAACGGTGTAGGTAAATCGACACACAGAGCCATCTGTGTTGCAAGCTCTCCAAAATTCTCCACCAGAAAAATGTTAGTGCTTTAAGAAATGAGTACATCTATTAACGAAAGTTTTAGAAAAAGACAAATCCAGTCAATCTGCCAGAAGAAAGAAAAAAAATGTTTTTAATGCGTGAAAAATAATTTTGGGATAGAACAGAACCGTTTTTAATTCCATGAGAAAACGTTTAATTGTGTTTGGGAGTGGTTAAAAATGATAAATAGCAAAAAGTAAAGATGAGTCCTTCAGCTTGAACTTTCCGCTTGCTTGTAAAAAAAAAAAGATACAATAATCAATATAACACAAAAAAAATAATGATCACTACTTAAAAAACAAAACGAAACAAAAAACAAAACTTTTCAGA
This sequence comes from Meriones unguiculatus, assembly GCF_030254825.1. NCBI lineage: Eukaryota > Metazoa > Chordata > Mammalia > Rodentia > Muridae > Meriones > Meriones unguiculatus. The sequence continues at coordinate 30,783,258 of NC_083355.1, read as the reverse complement.
AGACAGGGCCTATCCTTGGCCTAAAAGACATGCTTGGCGATATATGTATGTGTGTGTTATAAGTGTACGTGTGTGTGTGTGTGTGTGTGTGTGTGTGTGTGTGTGTGTGTGTTAATGTGTTTGTGTGTAGGTGCACTTGTGCACCCTGCATGCATGCCTGTGGAAGCAAGAGCTTTGATACCTTCATGTATCACTTTCCCCCTTGTTTTCTGAGACAGTCTTTCACTGGACGTGGAGCTCCAGGCCTCAGTAAGAGGAATCGGCCAGCAAGCTTCAGGAATTCTGTCTCTGCCTCCCTAGCAGGGGGCGACAACCACGTGCCATACCACCCGGTGCTGTTATGTGCATGCTGGGATCCGAACTCAGGGTCTCGTGCTTTCATGGCAGGCACTTCGCCAACTGAGCCATGTGTCTTGTTCCCCCAAAGAAATATTATTTGGAGGTTAAAAATAAACAAACAAAAAACAAAACCAGAATGTCCTACGGTATGAAAGAGGTAATAAGATAAAGCTTAGTTACGTAGGAAACAACCGAATGATCCAGACTGTCTCTTGTGGAGGATAGAAGCTGCAAAGAGAAAATCAGGAGTCACTTTGTGTCCTCAGTTTATCTGTTCCTGGGTTTACAGAGGGAGGGTTAGCGGGGCTCTTGCCTGCTCACAGGGTCCCTTGTGATCTGAAATCACTATGAAGTGGGGAGATCCACAGGTCAGCCAGTCACAGGGATGGCATAACAGGCCACAGGGATGGGGTAGCATCCCATCCCTGATGCCTGGAGTGTAAACTGACGTCATAAAACCTTCAAATCAATCTAGAAGATGAGCAGAGAGAAAGTCCTCCTGTAAGACAATCAACAATTGGAGAGTGTGTTCTACCACATCTCATGTAGGCAAGAACTGCCTTTGCAACAAGTAGGTGGGATTCCCTACCAGGTCTGGGGATTCGGATTTGGATTTCCCAGATGTAAGATGTTCTCATTTCCTATTGCCGATATTAGGATTGGGGGATCGAGGAAACAGCTCTCCCAGTGCAGAGCAGAAAAGAACTAGAGCAAAAGGCAAAGAATAAGATGATCATTGAGGCCTAGGGTAGAGGACACCCCTCCGACCAAGCTCAGCCTTTCTTAGATGGACTGAGTCAGGGACGAGCATTTGTCCGTTAGGACGTTTGTAGCATATTGGATCAGTGTGCTCTGCTCGGGGCTGTCCAGCCGTTAGGCCAGCCTCCCTGTGCAGCGGGGGTTTGGTTGCTTTTAATGACATTTCCTGTATTTGTAATCTTCTACGTGAAAGAAACAGCCTGATGCGGTTATAGAGGATTACACTTCTTGCGTGGACCCTGGTGCTCAGTGTTATCCAGGCCTTAGGTCGGAGAAAACAAGCAGGACAGCAGTGGCCCATGGGATAGGCCGCCTTCACCAAGGCCATGCTTGCAATTGTCCCTCCTACACACGTGCTCTGTCTCGTTCTATATGGTAACAAGGCTGGTGTTATTATCTCCCCTTCAAAGGAGTGACGTGGAGGCACAGAGACGTAGCTTATTCAGCCACATATTTTAAGCCGACTAAGATCTGATGGTTTCTTTTAAACATTTTTTTTTTTTACTTATAAGTATGGACATTTTTGTTTGCATGTACGTCTGTATACCACATATTTAGAGTGCCTTTGGTGGCCACAGGAAGACAAAGGAGGCATTGGATATATAGTTATGACTCACCATGTGGCTGTTGGGAGTCCAACCTGGGTCCTCTGGAAGAACAGCCAGTGCTCTTAACCACCGAGCCACCTCTCTAGCCTCTGATGCAATAATAGCTTATGATACCGGCATCAGAAACCCATCAACTGAGTTTTGCTCAAATGTGGGCCACTGCTGTCAGTATGCATTGGTACAGAAGATATAAATTTGGATATTTTGTGTTCTCGAGAAGCTCTCAACCTCTTAGATTAGTATAGATAAATAAATACCTCATTTCTACCCTATTTGGTGAGGGCTGTAGCATTGGTAAGCACCAAGCAAGGGGTTCAGCTCACGGAAGTTTTGTTCTTCGGGATGATTTCGTCAAATGTCGCTAGAGGCTTTGTGACTCAGTAAGGAGCACTGAGTCGCAGTTAGGGTTCCTGTTCGTTATTCAGAAAGGACATTGCAGTCCTTCACAGTAGGGGACATTTTCAACTCAGAATGTCAACAGCGCCAAGATTGAGAGGAGCATCACGGGACCAAGGACAAGGTACTCAGACACATATAGTCTGAACATGGAAGAGGACTTATCAAGGACTTAGAAGCAGAGCCAGGTCAAGGGAGTCAAAGAGAGATGCTCAAACCACACCTTGACTGAGCAATAGCAGAACACGAAATACTGTGTTGAGATTTGTAATGCGAACCGACCTGGCTCTGAGGCTGACCGGCCAGTTCATGGTGGCAGGTCAGGGAAAGAGGGTCCCTTCCCCTTTAAGAAAAGGAGAGAATGGATGGGCTTTCGCCAAGGGAGTGGTGGTGTTAGGTTCACATGCCTGTTTAACTTGGTATGTTAATGGGAACAAAAGACCTAAAACTTCATATGAATAAAGAATGCAGAGTCATGGCTTTTCAAAACATGTGCATGTGCACACACACACACACACACACACACACACACACACACTCCCCAAGTATCCTAAAGCAGCAACACAGTAAGTCATGGCTATATATTATAAAGGGATCTGATGCTTTTGGCTGAGCCACAAAACAGCCCTGCGTCTCTTTTCTGGATTCTGTGGGTGGGGAGGGGCAAGGCAGTGAGGAAATGCACACTCCCTGGGACCAGAACACACCCTCTTGGCAGCCCATCGGGAGCCCAGTTGCTTCTACAAAGCCTGTGGAGCTCCTCTGTCCAAAAGTCTTGTTGGTCCAGGGAGGACAGCTTCCTGTTCCCAGAGAGCTTCACCCTTGGGCTTTCCTACCCCCTCCTCCCTGGAGTTGGCTACTCATATGTCCTGTCACATAAAACTGTGAACTGAGGTCTCCGGCTTACGTCATGTCACTCACAGCAGGGCGAGGCTCTGTCAATGTGCATTCTGGTCCCTGGAAGCTTGATTCTGAATTGATTTTGCAGCCTGTTGATGTGGCTTGGCAGTCCACACGCACACCTTTTTGAATCAGCTTATGGTCAGCATGACTGGAAATCAGGGTGCAAGCAGTTGCGAACCTCAAATTTCTCACAGAACTGAAGAAAATGCTTGTACTGCAGTCAGTCCCCGAACCAGTCTCCTGCATGGAAATAGATGACTAGTCAAAATACAAGGTCAGTGGCTTGGCAGACAGATGTTGCCCTGGAGATTTTTTTTTTGAGGTTTCCTACATCTGCTCTGGTGGCTTGGTTGGCAGCATTAGCTTTCTCCCTACGTTGTCTGCTCTCATCTCTGAAGTGTCGCTCTCACATATACTTAAAAGAGAAAGAAAGAAAACAGAAAAGAAAGAGTAGGAAAGGGTTTAGGCAGGATCTCCCACATGGAACTTTCAGCAGTTGGGTTCCCCTGCTTGCTGCTGTGAAGAGGAAAGGAGATTCAAATCCAAGTCTCCTGATTGCCACTTCATGGTTTATTTTTATTGCACAACAAGTGTGGAGAGTCAGAAATGCTAATTTCATTGTGGAAGTGATCCAGGACTTTATTGTTGTGACCCTAGGGGATGCTGGGGGAAGGATTGAGTTCTACCAGGGCTGTAAACAATGCTTTTCAGACTGACGTGATCTTAGAAAATAAATAATCGCAGGACTAAATCAGGGGAGAGAGGAGCCCCTGAGAATACTAAGACTCTCCAACTGGACATCCTTCAAAGGTATAGATGGCAGAGTTACTGACTGGGGGTAAGTGAAAATTTGGAGTCATCTTGGGTTTCCCACTCTGAGTCATGGTAGAAGAAACATCTTGTTCTCCTTCTGGGGCCATGGACTCTCCTCGTGGGATCACTGGTTTTTACCAAGTTCCACACTTTTTTCTCCTACAAAGACAATAATGTCTTTTCCTGTATAGTTTACTTAAGTAAACAAGAAAGAGACAATGGATGGCTGCCTTTATGAGACAAGTCTTTATTTTTTTTTTTAATCTAAAGAAAGAAGCCAATCAATGATTGGAGCTCCCTGCTTTGTTCCATAAGATAAGCCCATAAACGGTTCTATTTTGAATTCAGTTCAGCTGGGCAAACTGTTTCCTACTGCCCGCTCACGTCATGGACATCAAAGACTTCTTAAGTGGATCAGAATGCTTTCAAAAGGCTTTGTGACACTGGTTCGACACTCAAGTTGTCAGTGCACTCCTGCAGAGGCCCTGTGGGAAGATGATTGTATGTTTTTACTGGCAGTATGAGCATTGCAAAGCCCAAGCATCTATTCACAGAGAGCAGAACTGCTTCACGAACCACAGAAAACATCTGAACAGGGGAGCAGTATTCCAAAGTGTGAGGATGAGAAGCTTGGGGCAATCAAGTGCTAGTTTCAGTCCTATTTTCCGACAAGGCCCTGCACATCTTCATTTGCATAGCAGGGCAGCTCTTGCTCCTGCCCTATTGGACCATTTGTATTAAATGAAATAATACATCCATGAAAATAATATAAGTAATAAAATCAAAGCCATATCCCCTACCTGTGCTTTGTCCCCACCCGTTTCTGCTGATAGTCTCATTGAACCATTAATCATTTGGTGTTTAACTCTTCCAAAATCTTCTCCCAATGGCTGGTCCCACATAAAAACCCACTGCCGAGTTTTGCTGACCTTAGCTGTTTTCATAACTCCTACTTGTCCATACTTTCCAGTATCAGGGTACCAGTGTCATGAGTCCTTGCCTGCTCTCTCAGGCTGTTCTTCCCTTCCCTGTTTGACTTTCCTCAGACTATTCCAACACTCTTGCTCAGGTCACTCCTTATAACACAGAGCTGATTATGGTGTCTTGTTCAAAACCGCTCCGCTTTCAAAATCAACCCCGAATGCATCATTTGGTCACTAATAAGACCATGAACCATTTCCAGTCCCGCTCTCAACGTTTCATGCCTGACTTGTACAAGCTACTCCCCACCCTCTGCAGAAGATGTTGACTTTTCAAACTTTGTATTTATGTCATATAGATTACTCCCGCTACCCAGAATTACATTTTCTCCCTCATTCCTTATAGTGTCAAATGCTTACCTGGCATGAAGCTTCCAGTTCCCTATTCATCTCCACAGTTCACACACCTAGTCCAGAATTAATGGGTTCTCTCTGGGGTGTGTGCACCAGCTTGCCGTGCCCTCTTATGCCGATTGCCAGCCCTAGAGTTGCTGTGTCTTTCCTATTGAAGGCTTGGATCTGAGCTCAGACCTTGTTTTTCCCTCTGCTTCCGCATGTGCTGAGCTAGAGTCTTTACCAAGTCCCCAAAGCAGTATAATCGATATTGGGAAATTGACATGGCCATGAAGATAGAAGAATGATCTAGGAGACCCCTGAAGAGTCCCTACTGCTACAGCATCTTGGTACCAGCCTGTATCAATCTTGGCTTCGAACACACCCAAATCTGCTTGATAGCACAGCTCTCAATGCTCAGAATCACAGGGGACAAAATACATCATTCAGCCACTAAGTTTATTTTCAGAGGACTAACAGTAACGTGGCAGGGTATCCATTTTTAGGGTGCTTTCCTAAAAGTAAACATAGTGACAGTATGCCACCACGCACCTCCCAAAACGAGACTGAACCCTGACAAGAACTATTCATAGAATCCTGAACAATCAAAAACAATGGACAATAGATGGGCACAAGACAGAGGTTTCTGGAGTTTTCAGCCTGGTTCTGCAACTTTCCCTAGTAGTGGATCCCCAAAAGCAGCGCGCGGTGCCGAGTATCAGAATCTTCTATAAGAAAACACAAACAGCAATCCCTGAGCTGTGGCCTGTGCACTGAGTAACAGATGCTTGTGAGCGTTCACATGCTCCATTCCCCTTGACGAAGTCTCCTGGGTAGGTCCACTCAGAATGAGGAAGCCTGGACACAGTGCCAGCCACCAGAGGCCAGGGCATACATCTGAAAGGTCCGAGCTGTTCTTTCTCTCTACACATCGGTTTTAGGAGATCCCACTGCCTAGAAATTGACCAATAAATAGCAAAAAAATATGTTTGTGTTGAAGGCACACTCCTTCTTCTTACTACGTTTAGATCTTTCTACTTAAAGAAAACTGCCTAGAGTGTATTTGGGAGGGAGGATATAGCAAGACATGTTTTCCAAAAGGAACACCAAAGCACAGATAACTTTCCAAAATGCCCCTGATTCCAGAGTAAAACTGCAGACACACCCTCAAGGAAAAAAAGTAAAGTATTAGCTAAGAGAAAAACTGGCCAGCTTCCCAAATCTCACTGAATTCAACTGGGCTGGGTGATGGCTGGGATCTTCATGTGGTGATTGGACAGAGAGGAGCCTGAGGAGCAGGCATCTTCCGCAATGCTGGAAACTAGCCAGCTCAGCTACACCAAGCAAGAGCAAAATGAAAGCGGGAGAGTAATCAAACACACGTGAAGGCAGCTCGTCCCCAAATGCAAAGCGCATGTGTTCTCAAAGAAGAGAATGCCAGGACTTCAAGGGCAGAGTGGAAATGGCCCAGCCTTTGGCTTCTTCAAATGGGAAAGGCGCCAGTGAGCTCTTTCTCTTACTGTCCACCATCCTTCTTGCTTCATTCTACAGCGACTCCTCCCTCCCCCTAAGCAACTGTGCCTTATTGCTAAGGAAGAGGAGATGTTTTGAAGTAAGGGAGAATTCTCTCTAACATGGTAAATCCTCCACACTGTTGTTCATGATGCTTTTGGTGGCCTCGGTTCTTTTGAGATGTGACAGAGTAGAGTGTTATCAATTTCATGCCATCTGGGCATCCTCAAAGGAGGGACATTGGTGAACCGGATTACTTGGCTTCATGGCTACAGGACACTCAGGCACCAAAATATTATCTCGTGTTATCTCTCACTCTTCCTACCACTTGACTATGCTGCTGACAGAGACCTGCAGGGGATCTCACTCTCCCTTCTCAGAGCTCTCCAAAAGCTTGCCTTCACCCACGCCCATCCCTCCACCCACCCTCCCCCTCCACCACTAATACAGAAAACAGCAGAGGGGTTCTTTTCTGCGGCTTCACATTACAAAAGAATGGTATCAAAAATAGGATCTTGGTTAGAGTAAAACTTAAAAAAAAAAGAATGCTTGCATACAGATTTAAAATGAAGAGAACAATGCGGGAGAGGTTCTTAGTAACCTTTTAAATAATTGGATTATTATGGACTCACGCCTGTAATTACAACGTATGGTGTGGGCACGGAGGAAAACACAGAGTAAAATTCGACAGCATGTAAGGAATTTCCTCTCACCAAATTGTCTCCGGTCCCTTAACGGTCTGTAAGTCCCGCTGAGTACTTTGTGCACGGTCCCTAACGCGGTGATTTGCATCCCACTGTCGGCCCTTGCTGTTGGCTGCCGCTGGCAGCTGTCTCAGTCCGAGTCTGACTGAGAAAGGTAAGGCTGGGTTTCCTTGCTCTTTGAAAGATCTGGGAAAGACTTGTAGAACGCCTGCCTGCCTGCCGGGGTTCGCTGTGGGAGGATTGCTACCATTCATGCATTGAGATGCCTTCAGAAAAGTTTTCCAAACTCGAGCCTTCCCCAAGCCCTGAGCTCTAAAAAGAACCAGGGAGATTTCCTCTCCCTTCTGCAGGGTAGAGGGCTTGCAGAAAGGAGGCTGGATGCATTGTGATGAAATTTTGCACGTGGGGCCAGGTGTCGCTGGAATGATTCCCGAGGGTGTTCACTAACTGTGTGGGTGTGAGAATGGGCACTTTGCAGGCATCTCCTTGCAATTCTCTTTGAATTTCTTCTTGAGAGAGAGAAAGTTGATAAAAGCTGCTTGTGTCCCAGGTTGCCTTGGTATCTATCTTTTCTGGCACAATTTCTGGTTATTTCCTAAGCTTTCTAGTTCTTTAAATTTACCTGTGCAAACCAGCAGTCTCCAAACCGCCTGACTTTGGAGACTGACATCTTCATACCTAGACAGATGTCACACTGTGCTGGGAGAGTGGCATGGGCCGTCACATGGGTGGGACTTGCTGGTTTCTGGCTAACCTGTGAAAACCTGGCTATCTTGACTTGAAGGCTGAAGCTTCAGTATTAGAAGTAGCAACAAATCTGTGGCCTTCCACCCTGGCGGCAAGGCTCTGTTTGCTCTCTCTTTACCGGTACAGCCCAGGGCTCATCCTGGGAAAGGATGTCTCTCTCCCCTCTATAGGTTCATTCCTTTACTTTTGGCTTTGGAGACAAGGAAAAAACAATCCCTCGGTAGGATACGGTGATGTCAGGAGCTATTGCGGATTTGTTTGATTTGCAGAAAATGCCCTGTGCTAGGAATTAGGGAGGGCTTAAGATGAGAGTTCTCAGGTGGAAAGACATTCTCTTTGATGTCGCTCACTCCCCAGGTGACCACCATCTCCTGAAATGCCCTGATCCCAAATAAGCCCAATCTCAACCCTTAGTGATGCCATTGGATGCACGCTGATAGCTGTGAGCATGCAGCAGCCTGACTCTCCAAGTAGCCAGCAGGCACCTGGTACCCAGCATGCTGAAGGGAGGCCTCTGACTCAGCCAGGTCTTGGGAACTTCTCAGTGTGGTCTCTTGGAACAGAGAAGCCCGAGCTCTGGCTTACATCTGAGGGAAAAGGACTCCTGATCTTTCCGAGTGGCCTTGTTTGTAGGCTGGGCTAGAAGGGTGAGGAGTTAAGGAGGTCGGTGTCTGAGAGGATCCAAACCAGTGGCTTAAAGAGAGCTGAGCATCCCACAGCTGGGAAAACAAAGCTAGTCCACTGTTACTAAATAAATAAACCCAGTACCAGGATTTATTAAGACTTGCACAGGTTAAAGAAATTGTGAGTAGATAGCCTTTAGAAATATAGGGACAGGCTTATCATAATGCCCTAGAGTGGTCACCCATCTTTTTTCACCTCAGGCTTTATGCTTTTCAAATACTTTACAATTTAAGTAGCTTCTCTGTAACAAAGCATAGGCGTAGCAGGCCAGGGGTGATGATGGGACATAGATTTATTTGAGTTTGTTATTTAAGAGAATGGTGTACCAGGTGCATGTGTTTGAATAGTCAAGATATATCGCTGATTAAAATGGGTCTAGGCACAGCGGGCTTGGCACAGGTGAGCGGGTTGTTCTGGACCTTCTTACACAGACTCTACATTTAGCAAGCTTCGTGGACAAGCTCACACCTATTCATGACTTAGGTACAGTGGGCCTGGCGATGAAGAAACTGAGATGGGGGGATTTAAAGGTCAAGGCAGAGACTGAACTGGGAATATATATCAATGATGAAGTAATTGCCTCGTCTAGAGGGAGAATGTGACTGGGGCCTGAAACAAGAGTTTCTTTCTTTGGGAACTTTTATCGCACTTCATATTTATTTACCTCTGTGAGTCCCCATAACTTCATTCACAAGTGAATGAGAATTAACACTGGTGTATGGCAGTCCTTAGTATCATGCCACGCCCATCGTAGGTGCTTGCTCTGTCGATAGCAGCAGTGTTGATGACAAGAGTGGTGATTTTAGCTTTGCCAAGTCTACTCATCCCCTCGTACAAGGAGTAAGCTATCCTCCTGAAGTCAAGATAGCCAGGTTTTCACAGGTTAGCCAGAAACCGGCAAGTCCCACCCTCTTCTGTAAATGAAGAAACATCAAACACGAGGAGGGCGTTTAAGCTTCCGGTGGCCATCTCTGGGAGAGCTAGGAGCATGGGTTTCTGTTGGTCTAGAGACTGGGATCATCACCTTGACAACTCCACAGCTGTTCCTGCCTCCGAGGAGCGTCTGTCCCCCCCCCCCCCCAGTTCTGTCCCTCAGTTAGGTCTGCAATGCTGACTCTGGGATTCTCTTATGAAAATGCCTGATGGGCAAGCCAGAGGAAGATCTGGAGTTTGGCTGGGGAAAAAATGAGTAATTCAAAGCAGCCTGCGTAGTAAACGCTGCGAGAGAAATAAAAGTTGACGCTGGCTTCTGTCTCCGGGGACTCTGAAGTGATGATCCCGAATTACCATGTCACTGAGCAGAGTTGGGGCAAGCCAAAACTCAGAATCTGCTGGCAAGGAAAAGAAGGAAGAAAAAAAAATGACAGGGAGGGGCAGACCAGAGGAGGAGGGAGTAAAATGAGATGGGGAGGGGAAGACCAGCGTCAGTTAAGAGCAGGGGTGGCATGAAACAAGAGCTCTAGGATTCGAAGCCTTCTCTACAGTTAAATATTTTTATGTCTGTTCTGTCCCCCAGGGGCAATCCCTGATCTGTCATTCTACCAATGCCCAGTGGGTGACAGGCTCTTTCTCAGAAGCTGAACAACGAAGAGAAGATATACTCTCACTGGTCCTTCTCTCCCAAGTCAGGTGGCTCCTCTGGTAATGGGCTGCCTTTCTGTGAGGTATGTGCTGTTAATTTGGAGGCATATCTTTGATTTTAAGTCTCAGTCTTGTGGGGAGGGAGTCTTGTATTTTAATGTTGGTTGTTTGTTTGTTTGTTTGTTTGTTTTTTCCCAGATGAAATGTCAAAAATCCTTTCACTGACCCAGCCTGGTTAGGGCATCACTGTACAGTGAGTGGTTAATTTGTTGGTGACTAAACATTGTTACATTGTTACAAGTTGCATCAGGTAGACCTCTCTAACATTGTCATTGCCTGATGAGTGATATTTTAATCCCCCAGGGTAAGGAACGAGCAAAGTTTGATTCAGTCTTGTGTTTATTTTCAATTAACGCTCAAAACGTTCAAAGGATTAGTGTCATCAAAATGATACCATGTCCCGCAAATCTGCAGCCCCTGCAACTGCTCAGCCTCTCCAGGGTTCAAGCCCATGACTCGACAGGTCTGCGCTCCAGATGAGAACTTCTTCCTGGTTTCTCAAACTAGGGTTTCAGTCAGATGCCTTTTCATCTTGAGTTTTGTACTAAAACCTTCAAGTTCAAAATACCCAGGAAGGGGCAAGTTTTATACAGAAGATTGTTGAAGAGAAAATGAATTGGCCACATTGTGTGTGTGTGAATATTTATACTTATTTGTGTTAGCGTCTTATAAAATACAGAACAACAAAATTCCTTGCTGATTTTACATGGGAAATTTGTAAATGACAGCAAGCAACTCTAATAGTTGATTAATAGCTATTTTTTTTGTCTGAAGAACTCAAAAAGAAAATAAGAAAAAGAACTAGTCGTATCCCGTAAAGTGGTCAATAATTTCTTTTTTCTTATTTTTCCCCTTTTGTACGGGTAAGGGAATATTGCCACGATCTAATCATAAGTCCTGAAGTGGTTAGCAACTAGATTTTTGCTTGTTTGTTTTTCTGACTTGCACATATGTCTCAGGGCTGAGTTGAGAAGTGGTGAAGGAGAGGGTGAGAGTTGGAATAGGGTGGGGTTGGAAAGGTCCCCAGCACACGCTTTACAGTTCGCCCTGTTGAAGGAGCTGCCAGTGGATGGAGCAGCGCGTCCTTTGTGCACTTGCTGTTTGTCGTGACTTTGATTTCATGAGCAGTGAATGGGTGATAGCTTGGAAAGAATGCGTGTCATGCCCGGCAAAATTGGCAGAGTTCAAGTTGCCATGAGTTGTGGAACTGTTTATAGCATATTCTCTTAAATGAGCCATTCTTTGAATTAGAATTCAGGCTTACTCTGTGCTTAGAGAAGATAAAGGCAATGGGCAAAGAAGGCGGCTTATAAAAGATATTTGCAGACCACCAGGGAATAGGAAATACTGCAAAAAAAAAAAAAAATATGCTTCCTCCTTTTTATCTCTCTCCTTTTGTGCACATAGCTGCTTCACCCTCTTTCACCCACTGCAAAAGAATGTCACAAATAGAGAATGCAAATAAGCAAGGATACCTCCAGGTGTCCTGGAGACAGGAGGTGGCTCTCCACCTCTCTGCTTCCATTTGCAGGGCTGGTGCTGATGAAGTAGCTGATGTCTCCTGCTCTCTTCTTCACAGCTTTCACCCTGGAAAGGCTTTCCAAATCTAGCCGGTGAAGCAAGATAGGAAACATCCTCAGAAAAAAATGACAGAAGAACCCACGAAAGAGAACCTGGGATCACCAGAGTCTCCCACACCTGTGATAATGGAGAAGAGCCCTCAGCGTGAAGTTGTGGTCACCACCGTCCCCTTGGTCAGTGAGGTCCAGCTGATGGCCGCCACAGGGGGTGCCGAACTCTCCTGCTACCGCTGCATCATCCCCTTCGCTGTGGTGGTCTTCATCACCGGGATCGTGGTCACCGCCGTGGCTTACAGCTTCAATTCTCACGGTTCCATCATCTCCATCCTCGGCCTGGTCCTTCTGTCCTCTGGACTCTTTTTGTTAGCCTCCAGTGCCTTGTGCTGGAAGGTCAGACAAAAGAACAAGAAAGTCAAGAGAAGGGAGAGCCAGACGGCTCTCGTGGTAAATCAGAGAAGCTTATTTGCTTAAGACTGAGTGAGACCAAAGGGGAAATTTCACCCTAACGCTCTGCTATAACTTGTTAAGTTCTTTCAGACAGAACCAGCCCAGGAGGGAATGGGCTCAGCTTCAGAAAGAACTACCAAAATGGAAATGGGACACAGAGAGAACTGAAAATGAGGGGTCAAGACAGTTCCCCCTTTGTAGGGAATAATATCTTCTTTAATGACAAACTTAATCCTAAGGGCTATTTCTAAGGCAAAAGAGATTTCTTTTTACCTTAAACATTCATTCGGGGGGCGTGGGATATGGACAGCATTAAATAACACTTGATTCACCTTAGAAAGTGATGATGGACAAATAGTGAGAACCCTGGTGTACCAGGGCCATGAAAGAAATAGCCCACACTCTGGCAAGCAGCGTTATAAAAATGTTTCACTAAAGGCCCACGTTGGCTTGGCATTTCTATGTACCTAAAACAATTGAGTTATATATATATTTTTTTTCCAGTAAGTTGATTCTCTGACCTTTTAAAAGCTTTCACTTTCAGTAACTCATCACTTAGAGGTACTTTATTTTGAAGAATAGACTAATATTTTTTTATATTTTAACAGTGGATGATTCTAGGTGATCGTAATGATATGTCAGAAGAAAATGGGAAAGTAGAAGATAACACAAATGACATGGGGGCGGTGAAATTAATACTGAAATAATCCAATATAGCACCTTTGGTGGTTTTTTTATACAAAAGTTCAAATGTGCATTTCACTCAAAATAATAAATGCTCATAGCTGCTGAAATTCTTAAATGGTTGTTTCTGCTGTCCTAATTCTTCCCAGATTTACTTTGTTTGAATTATGTATATTCTTGTGAGTCTGTGTTGGGATTTGTGCACATGAATGTAGGTGCTCTTGGAGTCCAGTAGAGGGTGTCTGAAATCCTGGGACTGGAATTACTGGTGGTTGTAAGCTGCTTGTCTTGGATGCTAGGAACAGAACGTGAGTCCTCTGCAAGAACAGGGCATGTTCTTAACCCCTGTGTCACCTTTCTAGCACTTATTAATGTTTGTCTCTATTCCAAATTGTCAGTCCCCCCCCCATCTCATTTGCAAAGCATTGATTCTTATGTTTCTTAACTGGAGATGTTATTTCTTCTTCTCCTTGAAGATTATTTTCATCTCAGATACAATAATCTCACTCAAACTTAGTATATTCTAAAGTGTTTCTTTAAATGCCATTTGGAAATCAGTGCCTGGGGTCAGAAATGTTCTATTAAATGAGCATTATGCTTTTTGTTGATTTAATTATACATTAGTGTAGGTTGCATATTCCATTGGTCAATGCTATACAAATAAGAGTAGTGTTTGTTTGAATTTTTATGCGTTTCTGAGCTAGCCCATATCTATCCCATTACGTCAGCAAGAATCATTCCTCATTAAGGTAGTTTAAACCTCACTCAACCAAAGTGAGAAGACAGTTAAGTCTAAAGTCTTAAAATTTGCAGAGGCTGGGGGTACCTAGCATGTCACACTCCTTGGAAAGGATTCTATTGAGAGATTTCATCAAGTCTCCCAGGAGCCATCTGACAGTGGTTACTTCCCTGACCTTGCTTGCTTTTGTAGTTGGACACACCTCAATGACCAGTCGCCATTGAATACACAGGACTCACTGTAGAGCAGGTACTGCTGGGTCTTGATATGGTTTTTTGTTTTTTTGTTTGTTTTTTTTTTAAATCAAAGACAGTCAAAGGTTCAACATCGCTTCATGAAGAGATTTCTCAGGGAAAGTTCAAGCTTCTCTGGCTGTTCTGAACATGTCTCATCTTTCACTCCCAATCCAATATCCCTCCCTATGAGTCACCCAGACAAGACTCCACTGTCCTGCATTGGGCTCTGGTTTTCCGGCCTCCGTGTCCTCCCAGACTTTTCTCTTCCTTATAACGACAGCACCGTTCTTCCCCATCCTTGTCTCCATCTCAGGCTATCCAGATCCTGCTTCTCATCAGCAGCCGAGCTCCACAGCCACCTCCTCCCGGAAGCCCGTCTCCTATGTGGCATGAGCTGCACTTTCCTCAGCCGGTAGTTCTTATTGTTTATGGCAGCTTTCAGTGTTCACTCATGTGGGTGCTGTAAATGTTTACTTTTCCCTTCCAAACCTTCTAGGGCATATCTTGAAGGATGAGCTGTTCGCTGCATTCAGTGTGCTGGCCAGCACACTATCTTGCACAAGGAAGGAACTCGGTATATACTCATATGAGGTGTTAAACAAGCTCAAGAATGAAAACTGACTGGCTTATCCAAAATGACAGTTTATTCTTCTGTCTCGAAAGTCAATGCTTTGATTTTCAACTTCCCCGAGGGTCGGTTACCCCACATGACCCAGCCCCACGATAAAGGCACGTTAGGGTCACAAAAGAGTCTTCTGTTCTTTAGCTGAGCCTCCCACCCTTCCAAGTGATTGAAAAGTAAATTATTTCTGGCCACCAGGGGGCCTCGTGCTGCTACCTGAGTCCCCAAAGAAATCCTATGGGAAGCCTAACTGTATGACTAAATGAGATACAAACCCCAATATAGTTCTTAGCTGAAAGGAACCAGGGAAGATTTCTCAAGTGCCTCCTTTCCATCCACTTATCTAAGTTTTTTTAATGGCATTTTTTTTCTTCTTTTTACATATTTTACATTTTCTTCACAACAGTGTCCATCTCTGTCAAGTTGTCAGACACTGGGAGAATCCTGATATACTGCAAATCACAACTCCAGGAAAGGAAAATAAACAAGGTTTGAACTACAATCACACCTGCTTGAGGGGCGTCTCTATATACAAATAATTCTATCATCCACAGGCAAGGAGGTGCTAAATGTACCCCCATATATCATGTGAACTGCAATGGAACTGTGCACATATTCAGGGTCTAACTCTGAAGCCCAGGCTGGCCTCAAACATGTGGCAATCCTCCTGCCTCAGCCTTCCAAGTGCTATAATTACAGGAGGGGAAGAATGAAGAGATAACGAGGCAGAGGGAGAGGAGAGGAGAGGAGAAAGAGAGAGAGAGGTCTTTGCTTTAGAACTTGGAAGATCTGATTATGTAAATTCTCCTGTTAAACTAGCCAGGTGATCTTGAGGAGTCAAGTCTTATTTTCAGAATCAGGTTATTATAAAAAAAATATTTTCATTTTCTACCCTATTATCAAGCATTATAGGAGCTTCGAAGATAACTCAGTGGTCAAGTGCACTTGCAGAAGGGCAGATTTTGTTTAGCTGAAACCACACAAATACACGTACCCATTCTCTCTCTCTCTCCTCTCTGCATGTGTACCCACATGCACACTAAATCTATATATTAATATATATTTAATATATATTAATATATATATTTAATATATATATTAAAAACCGAGTACTATAAAGTTTCAAAACCGTTACTTGTAATCTCTAATGTTGATGGCGGCTTCCCCCTCTCAGTGTTTCCACATATGGTAAAGCAGCAAGCAAATAGTTGTTTGATTTAAATGTCTTTAACTGGTTACGTTATTTAACCTTGATACAATCCATAGACTTTCTAGGCCGCAAAATAATCTGGAGAAAGTATCTGTCCCGAACATGAATAAGCCTACCAATGCAAGGTTGTGGTGGTGGTGGAGGAGGATAATAAATCAAGGAATAGATCTGCAGAAAGGAAAAGACGTCCTCACTGTTCCTCTTCTACTGATCCGTCATTCAGCCAGTTTTGTCTTTATCACTGCAGGTAAGAAGGCCATGGTAGAAATCTGCACAGAAACATTGGGTGTGTTTTCATTCTTGGGTGTCAAATGCCAACGGCCTGAATCCCAACTTTATGGCCTATATGAGTAAGTATCATTATTTCTGACTCTGTCACTTGCTGTGTGTTGACAGGACCCAGCCACAGCTGCTACTAGCCAATAGGCCATACCTCACTGTCCTGTGAGGCTAGGATTCTCTTCTGCTTCACAAGCTGAGCCAATTTAAGCGACACGTTTAAGCAGGAACTCACAGCCTAAGAAGCCTAACACTGGGGTGAATGAGTTGATGGCACATGGTGGTTTGAACAGGAATGGCTCCCATAGACTCGTGTGTTTGAATGCTTGGCCCATAGCGAACAGCACTATTAGGACATGTGGTCTTATTGGAATATGTATGGCCTTGCTGGAAGAAGTGTGTCACTGCTGGGGGTAGACTTTGAGGTCTCAGAAGTTCATGCCAGTTCTCTTCCAGCTGCCTGTGGATCCAAATGCAGAACTTTTAGCTTCTCTCCAGCATTGTGTCCTGCCTGCATGCTGCCATGCTCCCCGACATGATGATAATGGAGTAAACTTCTGAAACTGTAAGCCAGCCCCAATTAACTGTTTTCCTTTATAAGAGGTGCCATGGTCATGGTGTTCTTCACATCAACAAAATCCTTAAGACAGGGCATAACACTGCAGTCAATATGGAGTCTCTTTCCTTATGGCATTATAACAAAAACACCATAAACTGCAGGGCTTATAAACACAAAAATGGATTTGTCTTAGTTTTGGAGCCTCCAAAATCTGAGCACAAGGTAGTTACAGAGTGTCTGTTTGATGAAAGCATTCTCACTTAGTTCGTACACAAGTCTCTCACAGTGTGACCTCAGAGGAGATGGCAAAAAAAATTTACAGGGCCACTATCTCATCCAAGAGGATTCATCTCCAGGAAGCCATCATCTAAAGATCCACCTCCAAATACTATCGCACTGTGGATTTGATTTTCACATGTAAATTTGGGGAGTATTCTAAGCTCCTAGCTCCTAGCTTCATGATTCTCTATAACCAAAATCATTCTCCAGATGGCTCCTTAAGAGAGGGAGGTGTCGTAGCCAGTGTCCTATTGCTGGGATGAGACACCACGACCGTGGCAACTCTTATATAAGGAAGCATTTAACTGGAGCTTGCTTGCGCTTTCAGAGGTTTAGTCCATGATCATGGCGGGGAGCAAGGGCGGCATCTGATCAGTTGCTAGAGAAGTAGCTGAGAGTTTTATATCTGGATCCACAGTAACAGGAAGAAAAAGACCCTGGCCTGGCACTGGAGTAGGGTTTTGGTTTTCTTTTTGTAATTCAAGCCCCTCCCTTAGTGACACACTTCCTCCAACAAGGCCACGCCTCTTAATCCTTTCAAATAGTGCCACTCTCTGCTGACCAAGTAAGTATTCAAATTTATGAGCCTATAGAGGAGGAGGAGGAGGAGGAGGGGGTGTTCTCAGTCAAACCACCACACAAGGAAATAAAAGTATTCTTCCTTCCATTCAGTATTTTTTATGAAGTTATCATAGATATGTGCAAGGGTGTAGTCTCAGTCAATTCCCACAAACCGATCCTGTGGAACCGTACTATGATTAGAATGAGAAACGCCCCTCACAGGGTCACTCTGTCCCCAGCTTGTAGCAGTGTTTTGGGCAATCATGAAACCTGTGGGACATCAGACCTCGCTGGCAGGTATAACTCTCACTGGAACTAAGCGTTTGGGGTTAAAACCCAGCCCTGTGAAGGGCCTGCTCTTTACTTATAATCCACCAAGATGGAAGGAATCCACTGCCATGAATTCTGATCTACCTCCCTGCCATGTTGAACTACATAAATCCTTCCTCCTTTAAATTGCTTCTGCCCTGTACTCGATCATGGGGAAGCTAATAAGTACTAACATGCAGATAAAGAAATACTGCTTCCATGTTGTCATCCCTGTACCTTTCTTTGTGTCTGTTTCTGGGCACTAGACCTCCACGGAGAACCATCGTTCTGAACACTTAAGCAGTGTTACCTGTTCATTTGTTTTTAAAAATAATTTTTATTTTCTGTGTACATGTGGGGCCTGAGTATAGGTACAGGTACCACAGGCATGCAGGAACCCACAGAGGCCATCCTTGGAGCCGCTGGAACTGGAGTTACAGATGTTTCTCAGCTGCTCTGTGGGTGCTGGGATTCAAACCATGATCCTCTGCAAGAACAGCTGGTGCCCTTAACTGCTGAGCTGTCTCTCCAGACTCTGCTGGTTCTTTTGTTGTTGCTGCTGCTGTTTTTTGTTTGTTTGTTTGTTTGTTTTAAAACTTAATAAACAGAATAATTAATGTATTTTCATGACTAGTCTTTTTCTAATAGTGTATGTGTGAGATAAGCCCATATTGTCGTATGTAGTTATGTATGAATCATTTCTACTTCTGTATAGAATTTTGTCATCCAAAGACATATTCGTACATTGTTCCTTTGTGTTGTGGATAGATATTTAAGGAGTTTCTAGTTTCTAATCAGCAGAAATAGAGCTTTTGGTAACTAGCATCCAGCATGACCCCAGTGACCCCTGGATTTTGGTATTCACGTGCTTCTGTGCTCCTCCACCCACACTATTCCCAGGACTGGCCTGTTGTGGCAAATAAACTGTGGCTGAAGTGATACCTCACTTCCAAGATGGGGCTCTAAAACACACAGAGACTTTTTTAAAAAGCCTCCCTGTCTCTCTTGCTTGCTCACTCTCATCATACTCTCTCTACTTGCTTTGTGGGAAGCCATGAAGATATCCAGGAACGTGGAAAGAGGTCATGTGTAGAAGAACTAAACTCTGTTTCACTTCCAGTTTCATTTCTGGTGCTGTGATTAAATACCCTCACAAAAGTCACTTAGGGGAAATGGGGTTTATTTGGCTTAAAATCGAAGGTCACAACCCATCATGTCAAACAAGTCATACTAATAACTCAAGCAGCTAACCACGTCACATTCACAGCCAAGAGCAAAGGGGGAAAATGCATATCCTTGCTTGCTTGCTCTCATCTAGTTTTCTCCTTTCTTATACTCAGGTCCCTGCTTAGGGAATAGTTCTGCCCTAAAGGGACCCGGACTTCCTACCACTCAATACTCTTACCCACAGACCACCCTGACCTATCTAATTTCTCATTAAAACTCACTACCAGGTGTTCTATGGTGTGTCCCGTTGACAGATAAAATCATCCAGCATAGTCTCCAACCAGCCACTAATCTTGTGTGTGCTTGGGAATGTGTATTCCTCCTGCAAAGCCTTCCAATAGCTATGTTCCCATTCGCAGCTCAACCAAAACCTCATTAGAGAACCCACTAGACATAATCACTCATCCAGGGTTACATTGTGGCTATCATGGGATGTAGGCACTTTTGGTCATGTCTTCTTCCTGTATAAAAAAATAGTATCCCCCTGCAAAAAAGGAGTGTGTACTGACAAATAATGTAGGCCGTATACACTATACTTACCCAAGGAACAAAATGGACTTAAAGCCAGCTAGGTCACTCACACCTAGAACCTAAGAGATGATAAACACTTAATGTTCTTTATTTCTAAGTCTGAAGGTAATTTTCTATGCACAAACAGAGAAATAGTGTACTGGAATGATATTTCTTCTGTATGAATTTTGAAGTTCGTGTGCATGTATTTCTCTTGACTATATACCTACAAATGAATTCTTGGAGCAAAGGGTGGTTATGTGTTCAGTTTCAATGCCAGCTGTTTCATTTTTTTACAGATGTTAAGAAATTGTTGAATCAGTTGACTCTCCCATCAACACAGCGAGAGTGACCGGATGAGCAACTTCATTGATTTGATACATATATACAAAATAGAACATGAGAAGTGATTGAGAAAGACATTGGAGGACATTGACCTCTGGCCTCCATATATACCTAGGGGTTAGAGTAGAAAAACGGGATTTAGAGTGGTCTTTGAAGGAATAAAAACACCAAGAGATAAGGTCTTCGGAAGTTCCCTGGAAGCCTACAAAGCAGACTACAGCCCGAGAGTTTAATTCCTGATCCTAACAGCTGCCTTCATCAGAGTTGCACTTAGCACCCTCCAGCAAACTTCATTTTGGGCTCAACATCCCACAGTTTCTCATCTGGCCTTGACAACAGCTCAGTGAAGTAGATGACACTATTGTGTCATTTTGCAATCCAGGAGACAGAGCCACTAAACCAACTATCACACCACCGGGACAGAACAGGACACGGGGCTGGAGAGCTAGCTCCATTGGGAAAGTGCTGGCTTTGCAAGCATCTGAGCTCAATTTCCCATCCCATATTTAGGTAAAAAGTCAAGTGTGGTAGCATGAGCTTGTCATCCTGGGGCTTGAAAGGGTGGGGACAGGAGCACCACTGGGGATCATTGTCCAGACTGCTGAGTATAATTGGTGAGCTCCAGGCTGGTGAGAGACCTGGTTTGAAAAAATAAGGTAGATGATACTAAAGGAATATCACCCGAGGCTATTCTTTGGCCTTGACACTCGGGCGCATATATGTGAAAACATACTCTTGCATAAATGTATGTACACCTAAACACATTTGTGCTTACACACACATAACGCATGATGGAGGTCAGCGACAGTTCTGAGAAATCTTGACTAAAACACCAACAGAGACAATGACTGAGTCACATCTGCAGCCAGGTCCTCAGAGGATAGCCTCCACATGGTTTCAGTGTTTCATAAACATCGTCTCCAGCTGGCAAACACGGAACCTGTGATGGTGCTTTTATTCCCAGCCCCACTGGGTTTTCTATGCAAGGAATTCAGAGTTCAGAATGTGAGAGCTGCCAATGCCGGGAAGGTGGGAGGGTTCACTTTGATGAATATCCTGACTGGGTTAAGAGAGGTCTTTTTTGAGATGCCCCCCATGGGTGAGCCAATCAGCAGAAAGAAGGGTCTGTTGCCAAAACAAGATGGGAAGCTATTGAGGAAGACACTGGACATTGGCCTCTGGCCTCCATATATACCTGCTCACACGCGCGAATATGCACACACGCATGCATACACACAATTCCAGGAAACACAAATTCATTACCAGAATATGGTGCTGCTTCACTGCGAGGCTGCTGATTCAGGAGAGCAACGTTCTGACCCTGACTTTGTTTCCCGTCACTCTTTCCTCATTCACTCATTTGTCCAGTGTCACCTGATCATGAACAACGTGCCGAACATATCTAGATACAGTAAATTCAGAAGGGAACAAGGTGTGCATTGTACTTGATCTATAATGAGGCTAACTAAGACAGAGCAAACATAAATGTTCTGTAAAGACACTAAAATCCTAAACAGTCAGACTCCCAATATGAATATTAGCCACTCAGGTTTGGATTCCAGAACTTCAAGCATCAGGACAGAATGGGAACAAAGGGCTTATGTTTATTTTAATTAAATACCTAGATAAATCTTAACCTTAGAAGTAATAGGAGTGCAAGCCAGGCCTTAATTCTTTCTCCATCCTTTCCCACTTAATGTAAAATTTTTATAGCCCTTGACCGTATATGTGTTTCAACATTATTGCTTTAGGTGTGGTTCACCATTGGTAAATTAACGTCTCAGTAATCTTGAGTTATATAGGGATCTATGTAGCCCCTGAGGAGGTAGCCACCTTCTAGATAATCCCTTTCCCCTAAGAACCTTAAACGGTAGCAGGCTCCAAGACCACTGGGGCACAGGTTGTTAAGAAAGCCATTGTGTTGTTTTGACATGGAAATGGATCCTCCTGTGAGCTGTCACTCATTGCTCTTGGCTTCTCCACCATTTGTTGGCTGTGTCGTAAAGGAAGAGAATCATGTGTTTGCTCATCTCAGCTTCCTATTTAGGAAAGCAAGCAGCTGATTGCTCACGTTTAAAGTCCAAGTGCAGAATGGATCACTTCTTGTTTTACTCACTGTGAATCCTTAGTGAGGGCTCAAACATTGCCATACCTAAATAAGGCGTGATCCTATTGCTGTATGAACCTAGAAGGAAAAAAAAAGGCAGGTACAGAGTAAAAGACATATCAAAACAAAAACAACTGTACGGTTGGAGGAGGCTTGAATGTGATCTTCAGCAGTTCAAGTATCTGACCCATGTACTTGCAAGGCCAGAGGGAGACACTGGGAAGCAGGATTTGTGTTGCTACACTCCGTTGCAACCAGGTTCTATAATAACAGTGTTTGCCTCAGAGGAAGGCTAAGCACTCATTTTAACACTTCCACAGTTCTAACTTAATCGTGGCAGGAAGCTTTTCTGCTGCTGGGAGAACAAGTTGCGTCACTACAGACATCTGACTCCGGGATCTAGTGTCAATCACTTTCCCTAAGGTCACTACAAATGCTAGGGTGTCTCCTTACCACATAAAGTCTTTGCCCAACTGACAATTAAAAGGAAACACACGGCACCATAAATAATTGAGAAGGTGGATTCAAGAAATTCCTTTTCCAGAGGGGAAGAGGGAGAGAGAGAGAAAGAGAGAGAGAGAGAGAGAGAGAGAGAGAGGAATGCAAGACAATCCTCAAAGCCAGGCTTTTCGTCCTGTCTCCCTTCACTAACCAGAGTGCTGCCCAGTCGATGGCTCTTTTAGTTTCGCTTGCCTTTCCTAGTTATTCAAATATCTCTATAGGCGCAAGAAGTTTCTCATCTATGGAATGAGACAAGATTTGGGAAAAGATGACACTCCCAAGAGCAGCATCAAAGAGACACTTGCCCGGGATTGGTATTGCACAGTACAGCTCCCCTCTGAGTAGAATTGTACTTAGGACCTGATTTCTTCATGACAAGCTGTGGATCAAGTGGCAAGGCAATGCCACCTGCTCTGGAGACTTAAGAAACACTCTCCTGTGGCCCAAAGGTGCTAAAACACCTGTGACAAACAATTCAAGTCTCACCTTTTCATCCAGAGGTTTGAGTGCGTCTCCCTTCTTGACAACAACCCACTGGAAGTCTCCAGGATGAAGACCAAATATGTTAGTTTACTATGTCATTCCCAGGAGTCCAAAAGGCTTTATTGATAATGTCCCTGGGGAAGCGTTTGCCAGCAGAAAGTTCTTGATACCCTCAGTAATTGCTCCCAAATAGATATATGTCTGGTGGGGGTGGTAGTGGGGGATGGGAAGGAATGCAGAAGCAGAAAGATAAAGAAATGCACAAACACAAATTTTTCACAGACAAGCTGCCACCTTGGTTTCTATTTGGAGTGCCGTGGTGATATTTGAAGCACCCAGTGAAAATAAAACCCTTGAACTTGGAACCGCAGCTACGACGGCATATTTTTAAATGGTTACGAAAGGAGTCTGAGCATCCTGTAAGGGCAGTGGCCAAGATTCCTGGGCTGCTCTGTGGGTAGCACTTGGGATCCATCAGGCAGGTAGACAACACCTGTCCCACTGAGCTAGGTCAAGAAAAGACAAAGTCAGAAGCGGACCCTACAGAAGACAAGGGACACAGAGCAGCCCCTTAGGGGATTACCACACTCTCAAAGAGAAAAATTAACTTCACCACAAATATTTGAAGGCAGGCTTTTAGAAAAACAAAAGTTGTTTTTTGTTTTTATTTTTTTTAAATAACAATTAAGGAAACTTCCCAATATAAACTGTAACAGGAGAATGCATCATCATAGAGTTCAAGCGAATGCATGGTAGAGTTCACGGCCACTTCTGGCGTGACTTCATCCTATCCCTAACTCCACTCACCACTAGAATATTTGGTGTAAATCCCAGGGAGCAGGAAATGGATGACTTAAAGGCAAACTTTTATGAGATTTATGACTTCATTATTAGTTAAATCAGAAAGTGCTCAGAGAAGCTCACTAGGGTCAGTCACTTAAGGACATAATTTACAGAGAGTTTAAACGCACATCTCCTGGATTTCCATACTAAGTGAAAATCAGTTTCTTCCTGGATTTGTGAAAATGTTCTTGGCGGTGCTGGGTGATGGCTGAACAGCGGGTTGTTTGCTGACAAACAGCAGAGCTGTCATTTTGCAAGAGAAGGAGCCTCTGGGAAACAAGACTGGAGTGGGGGCAGAGTAATGGAGAAGGGTGCTGACCCCAGGAAAGGGTGCAAAATGCCGTGTGAGATTACAGGGGGGTACCCGGAGCGCGGAGATCAGAGAGCCACTTCGTGGTTTGCGGCCAAGACTGTTCTTTGATCTTCATCCTTCAGACCCTATTATTAATCTCCCCAGAGGGCTGCCCTTTCCCTCCTCACACACCCAATCCAATTTGGAATCACACGGGGCAGGAGAGGTTGGGAGTGGCCCCGAAAACATTTCACCCACCTCTGTGGTCAGCAGAGATGTCTAAAACACAGCGGCCACTCCTTTCCAACCAGTTCAGTTGGTGCAAAAACAGACTTAGCAAGGGTGTAAAATGATGATGTTGCTCAAGACGTTTTCGTTTCAATTATGCGAGGATGAATCAGAGTTACCCCTTTGCCTCATCTAACTTCCTCTAGCCCATGTAAGCGTATTTTGACAGAGGCAAGCTACGTTATGTATTCAGTCAGATTCAGACACCTTTAAGCCAATGCTGCATGCAAAGTTTGCAGGTAAATAGTGTTTGTTGGACTCAACAAGCAACAAAGCAGGATTTTTAAACCAAGTATATAAATGGCTGCATGCTTATAATGCTACAATTAAAGCAAAAAAGCAAGCAAACAAACAAAGGGTTGGGGAGATGTCTCAGACAGTACGAATAAAAGCCCAAGTTCCTGTTCCCAGCACAAAGCAAAAAGTTGAATCAATCAATAAGCTTCTGGTTCAACGAGGGACTCAAAGAAAGAAGAGCATTGAGGAAATACACTTGTAGTCAACCTCCGCCCTGCACATGCAAGCACATACACACACTAAGAAATACATAGCACACACACACACACACACACACACACACACACACCACATATTGAGAGAAGGAGAAGAATGTGAAGTAAGAGGCAAGCTGATT
The DNA here is from genome assembly GCF_030254825.1 of Meriones unguiculatus. Lineage (NCBI taxonomy): Eukaryota > Metazoa > Chordata > Mammalia > Rodentia > Muridae > Meriones > Meriones unguiculatus. The sequence continues at coordinate 30,758,104 of NC_083355.1, read as the reverse complement.
TCATCAAGGCAAATAAGCGTATGGTTAAATGCACAAAGTCTAGAACAAGGTAACCAGAATTCTAGCTCTGCCCCTGAGCTGAGTGAGCTTTGGACAAGTCCTGAGGCATTAAACTTCAGGATCTTTGCCTGTGAAAATCAGGATACAAACAGGGTCCATCTGGCTAGTCCATATGTTACCAATGGTATGTAATGAGGTCTTCTTGACCTGTGTAGGAAAGATGAGGAGATGAAAGATCACATGTCACAACATTCTGTGTTGGGGGCACGGGGTGGAGCCATTTCATCTACCTTCCCCGAGGTGAGCTGACTCCAGACAGATCTGAAGCCTAGAAGCTCTCATGATAAGCAAGATATTCTTCCGGAAGACTCCTTTTATGGGTGTTGGCTGAACTACATAGTTGGGCCTAGATTACAACTCATTTTTGCTATCCCAGGGAGGCTCAGGGGAAACAGCTTTTACTGCTGATTTTCATGGAGGGCCTCCTGCAGGCAAACAGCTGGGGTGATTGCCCATGTTTTCTGGAGTTACAGCAGGACCTTCCTTCCTATCTTCATCCTGTGTGCTTCATGAGGAAGTTGAGTTCCGTCCTCCGCACCTCAGCCCCAGAACCAGGCGATACCTGCCGTTTAAAAAAGTCTCCACTGTGGGAAGAAAAGCAGCCTGTGGAGTCTGTGTCCCCTGATGCCACCTGCCAGCACTGCGGTAGACTGGCCCCTTTCAGCTCCCTTCCCTTTCTAGTATAACATTGTTTCCCACTGGAAGGGGTGGAGTGAGAACTGATACCAAAACGTAAAGTCTCTTTTTCCTGAAAGGCCTGGCAGGATCTCTCCCGCCTTTGCGATTACTCGCGATGATGGCTGTGTGGCCACAGAATTAACCTTGCTTCGAGAGGTGAGCTTTAGAGAACCCTTCCAAGCCCAAGTCATGAAGGAATGCTGGTATCTGCTCACAAGGTGACTGTTGTGCACATATATTGTTAAAATCTGGGGGAATTATTCCCAAGCAATCACTGAAGGAGTCAGTAGATAGTTATCATAAACACTTTAACTGTTAATGATGCTTCGGCATCTTCTATTTTGATTTCTTTTATTCTGATAGTTGCCCTCTCTAATTTTGTCAGATTTCACTTTTGGGGGGCTATCCAGTTTGGAAAACCCCCAGCATACTTCAAAATTTGGCAGAGAGTTGGAGCTTAGCTGTCTGGTGTCCAGGATTCCCAATACATAATACCTTGTATTCTGGTTAGTTTTCGTCCTCAGCTTGACACAACCTGGAATCAGCTGGGCAAAAGGACCCTCAGTGTAAGAATTGCCTCTCTACAGTTGTCTCAAGGGCATGTCCACAGGAGCACTGTCTTGACTGCTGATTGATACAGGAGGGCCCAGCCCACTGCGGGCAGCACCAACCCTAGGCGGGTGCTCCTGGGCTGCGTCAGAAAGCAGCTAGTGAGCATAACCAGAAAGCTAGCCAGTGAGCAGCATTCCTCCATGGCTTCTGCTTCAGTTCCCGCCCCGACTTCCCTCAGTGACGCGCGTTCACCTGGCCGTGCGAGCTGAAACAAACCCTTTCCTCTCCCGATTTGCTTTCAGTTGTGGCATTTTTTCACAGCAACAGAAAAGGTCACAAGGGTACCCAGGAATCTGATCTTCAAAATTCTCCCATTTGGATGATGTCAAAGCATATTATCTTTCTAAAATAGGATGAATCACCATGTTCCTGTTATTCGTCTTTAATAATTCAATCTATGGGCGACCTACTTGTGAGATTTTTAGTGGCTGATTTGTTGGCAGATACCGTTTTGTCTGCCAATATTACAATGTGTAACTCCAGAAAAGTCCATTTACTAGTGTATCTCACCTTTAATATTACCAACAATTTTCTTTATGTGAAATAGCTGGTTAGCCTGGCATGGCGGTACACATCTTTAATTCCAGCACTTGAGAAGCAAAACCAAGAGGACATCAGTGAATTCCGGCCAGCCTGGTCTACATAGCGAGTTTCCTGCCAGCCAGGGCTAAGTTCTGAGACCCTGTTTCAAAAAAAAACAAAACAACAACAACAAAACCAAAGCCTGGTTAGTGTTTAAATTCCTCAGGATCACAATTCTTGTTACATTATCAATTTTTAATTGACATGTAACAATTGCGCAGATTAGTGGGGAACCATGTGACATTTAAATACAGATGCTCATTTTGCAGTGTTCAAGTTGAAATAACCATATCCATATATTCTGTCATGTGCTGTTTCTTCATAGTGAAACCATTCAGTGTTCTTTCTCCCAGCATTATTGTCATGCACAGTACATTAGCAACACCTATAGTCATCCTACTGAACAACAACTGTCTTGAAAAACTGTCTTTTGGTTAAAGGCAAAATAGCTAATAAATATTTTATCTGGCCTATTTGTCCTGCAGAACATCCTGGGGTCTGTGTTTTGCTGGTTATACTTCCATGGTATCATTTAACCATGCTCAGTGGTTATGAGAGCTTTTTGCACTTCCAGGGTACCTGAGTTCATTTTTCCAGTGCCTCGTGTCAGGCAGCTCACAATCACCTATGACATTGACTCCAGGGCTCTGATGCACTATTCTGACCTCGACGGGTATGCACACTCAAGTGGCATATACTCACACAGACACATGCAGATACGCTTAAATACATTTTTTAAAAGTAATTTAATCCGCTTGCCGATCCCTATATTTTTATTTCATTGATACAAGTTTGTGACTCATTATGTCATTATATCATTAAGGATTATGTAATAAAAAGTATGTTCCTCATCAACTGTTAAATGTAAAACCTTAACCAGAGCAGGATTTACTCTTTTTGGTAATGATACAGGTGGTTTGAAGTATGGGTTTTCCTCTGAGGCACTGATTGTCTTATTGCCTTTTTGTAACATTAGTAGCTATCAGTGGTGGCCATTCCATGCAATGAATTCATTTGGGATTTTGGTTATTTATTTTCAGATCAATACATGTGGATTTCGAGCACATTAAAGCTTAAGGATCCTATCACAGTACTTTTTGCATGCTGCTGGTCATGTTTTACAAAACACCACGTCTCTCTCTCTCTGTGTGTGTGTGTGTATGTGTGTGTGTGTGAGAGAGAGAGAGAGAGAGAGAGAGAGAGAGAGAGAGAGAGAAAGAGAGAGAGAGAGAGAGAGGAAAACTTTCAGGAACAGGGTCTCTCCACCATCTGGGTTCTGGAGATCAAATTCAGGCAGTCAGACCTGGAGCCAGCACTTTGCCCTGAACTATCTCACCTACCCAAAGATTTTCAGCACACACTTGCCTGAGTCTCAAGAACCATAACCTGAGGCAAGAGAGAAACACACACACAGAAAGAGAGAGACAGAGACAGAGACAGAGAGACAAAGAACTATTTCAGCATTTTTATTATTACATTTTTCTTAAATATGGAATTATTACTTGATATCTGCATCAATTATAATACTGTATAGAATCTCTACATAAGTATTCAGGTCAAGCTCAAAACTCTCGATCATGGATACATGGGGAAGAATTGTATGGTCTGTAAGCCAGGTGATAGAGCCCACATCCCTGGACTCGTCAGCCCGAACCTCCTTCTCCATCTCTACCTCCCACTATTGTCCTTCCCTCGCACTTCAACTGTTCCTCAGTGTTCTCCGGTTCTTTCGGACCACCTTGTGATTTCTCCAGCTGGTTCCAGGCCTTAAGTAGAATTTCATAGGTAGTTCTCTAGAAATCTAGAAGACTAAAAGGGAAAACTATTTACCAAATATAAAACATTAGATTCAGGATACAGGCATTTTCAATGGGAGTAAAAGTGACCCCGAAGATCCTCTACAAAGATACCAAAGGGAAGAAATCATGCTGAATGGGAATCAGATAGATGGATGTAGGGATGTAGGAGGAACTAAAAGAGTGAAAGAAAGAAAGAAAAAAAACTACCATCCTGCTATGTCCAGGAAGCTTCTCCTTTACTGGGAACTTCCTGTGGGCTCTGAAAAATGCCAGCTATAGTGGCAAGGTCTGGGGATTACTTACCATCCAATGAGTGCTCCGTTTAAGACAGATGTCGACTCTGGTCCTAACATTGTCATTTTATCCCAGGTCACATTTCTAACCACGAGTTCCAATAGCAGATTTAGTACTTAAAACCCAGTGGGTAGGGCCTGGGCCTCCTGGTTCTACTTACCCAGAAGAGGAAAAAGTACAGCTCTCAATTCCTTGGAATTGTGGGGTTTTTCCTCTGCCTCCTTCTCTTGAATTGGAGGGGTATTTATATAGGCCCCTATGATACTCGTCATTGGATAAATTTTCATTCACTGGCATTTCTCTCTTGTGTTCTTGGACTGTGAGCTCAGAAGGGCAGGGACCTAAGCTCATTCCTGCATGCTGTCTAGTTGTCACCCTCTTTGGTACAGAGGGAGGCACCAATAGCCTCCCTGGCATGCTCTGTTGGTTAGAACATGTAGTGTAGGAAGGCTTGGAGTTTGCTTGAAATTGACCAGCCCAAGGCAGTGAACAGGAAGCAATTGCAACATTACTTATGCTACTAACTCATCATTTTACTTGGGGATGAAATCAGAAGCCTGTCAGACTAAGATGTTTTTATAATCTCCAAGCCCTATTCAGGGCGATAAACTCCACAAGCTCCGTCAGCCCATGCTCTACCACAACACACCCTAACCCTAACCCTAACCCCTATTCCAGTCCTCAATGGTGGGTCATTAGTCTGGGAACGCAGTAACTGTGGGCCGTTAGTTTGAGAACCTAGGCACAAGAAAAGTATGTTTGTTCCTCACGTGGTTCTTGAAAGTTCTTGGGAACCTTGAAACCTGCGTAGGGAGTTGTTCACAGCAGCTGAAACAATCGCAGGATCCAAGCTGAAGTCCGAGGGGGAAAAATAGGAAGAAAAAAAGAAAATATAATAATAATAATAATAATAATAATAAACCCAGTCCCATTCAGCTGCAATCCCATTCAGTCTAGGGTGGTGGGGAGTTGGTGAATCTATTTAACAGCAACATTCCTGGAAAACTGGCCCCGTTGCTGAGCTTTCTTGCGAACTTTATCCACCTGTCATGCTGAGTCTTGGAGGGGAGCCAGGGCAGGCAGGAAATAATAGGCTGCTGCAGGATACTGGTGTGTGTCGGTGGCCCCGACCCTCCCATTCCTGAACACAGATGAGCTGGAAGTCTGTGTGACGTCACCACTGCCGTGGGTGAGCTTGGAAGGCCACAGAGAGTCTGGCTGGGGGAGGGAGAGGCCCAGAAGGATGCCAGGGGGTTAAACTCATGGAGGGTTCCTATTTGGGACTGCAAAAACCATCTCTGCGGGGAAACGGTTCTGGCTAAGGCCCCGATACATCCATTTGTTCTCCCTAACCTCATCCTGCACACATAAGACTGAGTCTAATGCAAGAGAGAACATCCGAGTTCTTCCAGCTCCCCCGCTTCCACCCGGTCTCCTGGACAGTCACAGATCTGATTATGATGACATCAACTGGCTAGAATTAGATAAAACTTCCCTTCTCAACTCCGGACTCCTGGATCCATATTTTGTTTTTAATTTCCAGTGACTTCACTTTGTCCACTAAGGCACCCCCTCCCCCGTCGCTTTTATTCCTGGCAATGTAATTAGCTGTCTTCTCTTAGGAGGCTTTGCAAAATATGCACTGGTTAGATTAGCATGAACAACACTGGCCAAGTCAGGGGTAGTTTGCCCTGCCAGCAAAGGAGCCTTGGGTAGCTGGTTGTCATATTAAAACAGCATTTGCTGTTTCTGACATATCTAGTCTAGTCGTTCGAAGGAAGTTAATCAACACTTATGTTTCCCTCGCTGCTTGACAGTAATGGTTTTCTTATGATATCCCACAAAAGAGATTAATTGCTTTCTCATGCGGCCCTCTAACCAGTCACAACCCACTGGAAGCTCAGTGGTATGATAAAGGTAAGGTTAACCTCTGAGCAGCATAGAGGATATGGGGAATTTTTCGGCTTTGAAATATTTAAGTATTATTGTTGGCTATTCATGCTGACTCAAGCGGCCAGGAAAGCCTTCTCTGACATGAACTCCTTTTGTAAATTTTATAAACTTTGTATACTTTGCAAACTCTCAAGGCAGGAAAGTGGCCAGGACCCACCTGAATAGCTCCAGCAACCAGGCCCCACCCCCAGACTTCCCTAAAAGCCCTAAGGATCAATTCCTAATGGCTGTAATTGTCATTCCCAGCCCAAGGCAGGAGAGTACCCAGACCCTGCCCTACAAGAAAAATCTCACCCATCCCTGAACAAGAAAACCCACCAACTCGAGAGCTCCCCTAAGCTCCAACTACTACCCCTGGATTCTTCCCTCTCAATAAATCTCTTTTATGAGATTTGCTGCCTGGTGTGACTCTCTCATCAGAATAAGCCCCCCCCCCCCCCAAAAAAAAGCAAAGAAGTCCAGCAGGGCTGAGGCTCCTGAGTTCCTTGGCTCAGCTGTGGGTACCCTCCCCTGGGAGCTGCAGCACTGAAGAGGAAGTGGGGCTATTACACCGCAGCACTCCAGCTCACGCAGGGAGATCCTCCCTCTGGGCTGCAACACCTCTGCTGAGGAGGCTTCCTCTCAGAGATGTGTGGCTCCTGAGCTTCTGTGTCTCGGGAAGCCCTTCCATGCAGACACTGTCACACCTCAGAGCTTTGTGGCTCCCGAGCTCCAGAGTCCCAGGATACCTTCCCATTGAAGCAGGAGGGCCAACAATTATGAAGTCTTGTGACTCATTTTTTTGTTATCCCAGCTTTTAGGCATCCATAACTATATCACTCACCCGAAAACATGATCATCTCTTAATCCCTTGGGAACCTACAGAAGTGCCATGGATTTATTACTATCATTTCACGGCGACTTTGGTATTCGACTTCTGATTTAAGAGCTACACGTGATATACCAAAGCCAGACACTGCCATTCTTACAGTAATGCATTCAAAGCAGGAGCTAGCAGTCGGGGACAAGTTTCTAATGAGCTCCTGAAGGAGAAGCTATAGGAGAACAGCGGCAGCCTAGAAAATGTCAGATGACCGCCACACACTGAGGTCTACTAGTAATCCTGACTGAAAAGGAGGCCGCAGTAATATTCAAACTGAACAAAATGGGACTGTTGTCTAGAAAAGAGGTAAAGACAAAGTGACACTTGGTGAAAGAAGCTAGCAATGTCAGAAAATACTTCAGTCAGCTGGCAACAGAAAACTGACTAAAAACCATAGCTTTCATAGGTTGATTTGCTGATAAGGAAATTATAATTGATAAGAAAATTATCTTAAATACCTTTTATTCTCACAGCTAAGTGAGTGGCTATCCTGGAAACTTTATTTGTATTTTAGAAAGACAAATGGGCTTTGCTTTTTTTATTTTGAAAGGGCCACTTCCACACAGGCCCTCTCTAATGGCCAAAAGGAATTCCTCAGTGCCCTGATCTGTAAGATATAAGGGGAAGGTAATTCAGAAGGAGCCACATGAAACCGTTGGTAGCTGAGGTTCTTACCAACCAAAAGACTGTTCAAAATGGCACAGCCTACGAGTCAGACACAGGAGAGTCCTAAATGACACCAGGATTCTAGTATACACAGACAAAGCGTGTCTATTGTCAAACACCCACCATTAGCTCCGCCTCCCACAGTCATGTTCGAATCAAAAGGCACCTTGAAGGCAATTGTTACAGTGCCCCTGAAAAAAAAAAAAAAGGAAAACAAAAGAAAAGAAGTAGAGGAGGAGAAGAAAGGAGGAGGAGGAGGAGGAAGAAGAGGAAGAACCAAGATTTCTCGATGAGAGCTGCAGAGCCGAAATGAAAAACTACTCTGTGTAATCTCAAAGTTCATGCATCTGGTATGTTTTCACACACACACACACACACACACACACACACACACACACACACGCACACGCATGCACACACGCACACATGCGCACACAAACATGCCCCAAATCAAGAGCCCTGTCCCCAGAAACAGCACAAAATTCAAGAAAAGCATCGGGTTTAGTCTAATGGCAGCGTGAGAAGCTCAAGGATGCTTTAATCAACTCGAGCTGGACCCTCCTTTACAGACATCTCAGTCACAACAGAGACGAATGAGATTGCGCATGCCTGCAGAGGAAATGTTGCGGGTTGTGTGGTCATTAATTCTATTTCTGTGTCGCCTTCTCCCCTTGGAGGAATGGTTGCGGGATTTCACACTGAAAGGAGAAAACAAGAAGCATTAGGACAGAAAGAAGGTGGCATGGGTGGGCAGGTCATTTTGGTTTGCTTCGAATTTTATAGTTTTCTTTTAGGTTTCGGATGGGTTTTTCCTTCCCAGAGGAAATAAAACTTCGTTATGATCAGAGACAACAAATTCCCAGAAAACTCCCACTTTTATATGATTATTGAATTTTAGATGAATCATTGAATTACATGATTATTGAATTTCATAGTGCACATCTCAGAAGACATTTCTTCTAGTCTCCTGCTGCATTATTATTTATTGTTAGTTTTAGTCAGCAATTTGGGATTCCCACCATATATCTTTAGCTGCCTGTTGAGCATTACCCTTGAATGTCTCAAAGGCAGCTCTGTCTTAGGATAGCCAAAATTGTCCCCAAACGAGTCAAAGTGCAATGAAGCCTCATGTCTTCTCCTATTGTGCTCCTTCCTGCTAAATGAAATCAGAATTTACCCAGTGAATTGGCATATACCCAAAGCCTGGAAGTCATGGTTGATTCTTCTTTTTCTTTTTTTTCTTCTTCTCCTCCTTCTCCTTCTCATCCTTCTCTTCCTTCTTCTTTTAACCTTTTCGTGCTCAGACAACCCCCCAAACCTGTCAATACCACTTCCTAAGCCTTTCTCACACAAGCAATGGTGTGCTGAGACTTTCTCCACTATCAGCAAGTATTTGCAAAGTTTAACCAAATGAGGGATGTAACACTCTTATCCGAGTCACAGAAGGCCCACCTCAGAGTGGCACTATGTAGCTCTATCACTGGTACTCTGTCTCCATGGAGGTCTCCGGTGGAACCTTAGTCCACCAATGTCTAGTTGACTCCATAGTGCATGATTATTAAAAGCTCCATTCAGTTAAGGAGCCAGAAGTAGATGGCTTAAGTGTTGGAAAGTAAAAGGTAGGCTCCTTCCTAATGAACCATCTTTCTTGTGGCACATCTCCTCCCCAAATCTAACAGGTATCAAGCATAGGCAAGCCTTTGACAAATGTTCATTGGGCGTTGGAAAAATAAGAAAGGTGTAGAAGAATGCCCATCTCATTTTTTAACTTGGAAACATCTTTAATGGTCATTCTTACTGCTAATTAAAGCATTTCATCCTTGCAATGTTTGGGGCACCCTGGGTTCGGACAAAGTCACAAGCAGCTTGAGAAGGTTTAGTGTTACTTGCATTGGAGGGCCAAGTATTAGTTCCCTTTCTGCTATTACAACCTGAAGAAAATGTCTTCATTCTTAAAATTGCAGTCGGTATTAGAGGAAAAACATGATTTGAAATCTCAACTTGTCAGTTATCGTTTTGTGATTTTTTTTACCCCTAATTTACTAGACTCTGCCTGCTTCCGTTACTCATCGGTAGTCTGGGGAAGCTGACACCATGAGGACAGAGGAGTCAAGATGGTAACATGAGAGGAATGTTGAGGAGGGTTCCAAGGATAGAATAGATATTCAGTTAGCAAGCATGGCTGCTTTTCTACCACCTATGGATGGATCACCCTGGCCTCTTGGAACACTGACAGCATTCAGAGAGCAGTTGCGAGTTTTTCACTAGTGAACCGGGAACTCTTGGAAATGAACCCAGACTTCTTGTTGTGTTGAACCATGAGTCGGTGTAGAAATGTTTGGGTTCTGAATGTGTGGTTTGGGGTACTAGGGTTTGGTTCATAGCCCAGACACTGGGAAGTTGACAGCAGCCTGTTCTAGGGGATTCGACTCTCTCTTCTGGCCTCCATGAGCATCAGCACACACATGGCGCACAGCCACAGAAGCAGGGGCACACACTCAGTACAAATAGTAAAGCCAAGAGTCTTTGAAAAGAAAGGGTTTTCTGTTCTGAGAGTTGTAAGAGAGATAGCACAGCCCCCAATCCGTTCCAAACTGTACCTCTGCTACAGAGTACATTCTTTCACTTATCCATCCATGTGCACAGTGAGCACTTTACAGTCTATTGGTAGTGCTGGTCTCTGGGTGCCTGCTCTAAAGAGGCTTGTATGAGAGTGAGGAGGAGAACAACACAATGAACAGGAAATTTTAAAATATCGACAATCTATAAATTCAAACTAAGAGATGAAAAGTGCAAGACGTGATCAATGTCTAAATAAGATCACCATGGTTTCCATATGGAGAACATGTGGTATGTTAGAAATAAAAAACAAACAAACAAACAAACAAAAAAACGAGAGTGGGTTGAGGCACACGTAGGTAGAGTGGCTGTGAAGTATTGAGAGAAAAGCAGACTGTGAGACACACCTGCCTGTCGCTTAGCTTGAATAACCGGATAGTGCTATTTCTGAGACAGGGGTTGGGGAAGGCACAGAGGAAGCACAGGGTGACACGGAGTTCTGTTTTGGTTGTATTCAACTTGAGATGTTTCTCAGACGATGAAGTACAGAGTCGAACGTAGCAAGTAAAGATGGGACTTCATTCTCAAAGTAGAGATGCGGGCTGGAAGATCAGTGCTTAGAAGGCAAATAGAAACCACAAAACCAGATGAGATCGCCTAAAGACTGAATATAGGGAAGGGAAACAGGGAGCTTTAACTATGTGCAGAGACGAGCCAAACTTCAGAGACCAGGCGGGAAATTGGGCGGCAAAGAGATTAAAGGACAGCTAGCTAGCGTGGATATGGAGTACAGAAGCTGGAGAAAGGAGATTTCAGTGGGGGAGGGGAATAAGTTCTATGTGTTGAGAGGACAACGAGATGAAGACAAAGAAGTTTTCACTGGGTCGTGCAGCACAAGGGGCTTTGACAACCCTGACTCCGAGGGCTGTGGAAATAACAGAGGCAAAGTAGAGAGCGCTACTCGTGGGGTGGTTTCAGTAGTTTTGCTTTGATGTGGCAGACAGCAAATATTGAAGCAGAATGTGAGGGACTAGGATAATTCTCTCCTGTATTGACATGGAAGGGAGGACCACACATCTGTTTGCCTGGAGGAAGGTTCTCAGAGAGAGAGAGAGAGAGAGAGAGAGAGAGAGAGAGAGACTAGGCAGGGAACTGTGCACATGAGACTGCTGCACCATCATACAAATTTTTCTGTAAATATGAAACTGCTCTACATTTGCTCTTCGATAAAACAACAGGAAGTAGTTAAAAACTATTATAAAACAAGAGGCTATTTTTTTTTTTTTTTTTTTTTTTTTTTTTTTTAGAAAGGATGAGATGTAAGAAAGGGAACATTCCAGACGCCAAAAAAAGGATTTATTGCCAAAACTTTGATGGAAAAAGATGGAGTTGGCTGTCAGTGAACATTTTCCATTTGTTTATGGACAGCAAAATAAATTTTAGTACACTCGAGTTTAGAATACGATAATGCATTTGAATACTTTTCATCGTTATAACAGTGGGGAGGGAGGACTTGTGAATCCCAGCTTATAAGATAAGGAAACTGACACCGGGGAAAGCCTGGCCCCACTAAGAACTCACTGCAGATCCCAGAGAGGATCCATAGAGAACAAAACCCATGCTATGTGTTTGAACACATCTGTCATCAGATTTTATCTTAGTGACACCGGTGCTCTGCTACAGGATGAAATGATAACAAGAAACTCTAACCAGGGCCTTTCATAACCAGATGATTTTTAAATTCTCTGCGTAGCTGCTTGTGGATAACATGAGAAAGGGTGGGAGCATTTGCCAGGGAGACAAATGTGTGGCCAGCCGAGAGAGATCTGAGAGCTTACCCCACACGGTCCGCTCTTGTGTTGCTCGGAGGGTCTGTTTACAGCAATGTGCTCTGTGTTGGAATCTTCCACATTGCTCCATGAGGTGTTGACAGCATCTTCTTTGCTCTTCTGCATGTGTTCAGTGGCTGTGAATAAAGCTGCATTAATACTGAATAGTCCTCTCTTCTCTCTCTCTCTCTCTTACTTTCTCTATCTCTCTCCACACACACCCCAAGGAGCCCCATCAGAAACACTTTAAAAAGCTGAGTCTCCAAAATGATAGAATAGTCTTGAGAGTTTCTTTCAAGTTTATTCGGTTGCACTTTTTTAACATTTCAGTCTTTTGCCTAGTTTGGTGTTTTAACAGAGCCTGGTCCCTCTTTAGATCTAGAATGAGTGTCATTCACCCCAGAGTGGCCTCAGCATACTCTGCCATTCCTCATGATGGGGTAATTCTATTGAGAATGGATAGTTGCTTGACTTAATCCTCGTTTATTGGACTGCCCCAACCCTGCTTCCCATGAGGCCATGGCTGATCTCCATCTACGTTTTTCATGGATGACTGATATGTCATCTCTGTTTTCCATGAATCATAATTCACTCTATTATATATCTATGATCCTTAAGGAAGCATCTCAACAGATGCGGGTTCGAGTCATGGCACTGGAATCAGGATGCCTGGTTTCCCAAATCTTGCTTTCCTACCTACTGAGACACGGAGTCATCTAAGTTAATTATTGATACTTTAGTTTCCTCACTTGTAAAAAAGGTGATAAAGGACACCCATGTCTTGGGGTGTTACTGTTGCTGTGAAATACCATGACCAGAAGCCAATGAGCAACCTGGGGAGGAAAGGCCTTATTTCCCGTATACTTGTATATTACAGTCCATCATCAAAGGAAGACAGGGTGGAACTCACATAGCACAGGAACCAAAAGGCAGGAGCTTCAGGCTCTACCTGCAGCGGCTATGTGGAAGGCCTGCTTATTCGCTTGTTCCTTACGCTTGCTCAGCCTGCTTTCTCATAGCAGTTAGAACCACCAGCCCAGGAGCAGCATGACCCACAATGGGATGGGCCCTCCCACACCAATCACTGATTAAGAAAATGGACTACAGGCTTGCCTACAGGCCAAGCTTACGGAGGCGTTTTCTCAACTGAGACTTTTCTTCCCAAATGACCCTAGCTTGTACCGAGCTGACATAAAACTAGGAAGCACATGAAGTTCTTATTTAAAAAAATTAGAAGGTTCTCATGTCAAATCCCAGAGAGCAGTTACGTTTCCCACAGATGCTCAGGCTCCTTCTCTGTATTTTCCTCATGACATAGCTCCTACTCCCCCTTACCTTTTGCCTATTTGCTTACATTGTATTTCTTTTGTGAATTTTATTTTTCCTAAGAAAATAACAGAAATCAGGGGTGGGGGATCCAGGAAGGAATATTCTGTGAGACTCAACAGGAGTTTGTGACAGTGTTGATGAAGCATAAGATGATATCCATTAATTTGGACATTTAGAAATTAGAAAAGTGATGAATTATCATGTACACAGAATTCAGTGTGTTAAAGAGATACAGATATCCATGACTACTTGAGATCATGTTTGTTCGTTAAGTAGAATTAGCCATCCATGCTGTACAATTATGTGAAAATATGTTGTACACAATGAAATCGTAGTGTTAACTTATAAATAAGCAAACATAGATATCAAGAAATGCCTGCCTTTTGGAACATGGCTGAAAAATTAGCAGACAGGAAATATATTTAAAGCATTTCATAATGTAGAGAGAGGATAAAATTAATAGCTATGAAAGATGTGTATAGTTGAGTTTTAAAAACAAAAAGGTGTGTATCGGTTGAGAAACGAGAGCAAGGAGATCAAAAGAAGCTAAAAATAGATGCAGGGTGCCTATAGAACAACTGTAGATTGTTATGCTATTAGGATTTTTAGGCAGTATTTATTATTCTTACTTGTACCTGTGGTCCATTTATCATTTTTAAACATTATTTTTGGTCAAAGATTAGTTGGCTCATACTCATCTAGATATTTAAGCTGCAATGTCACAATAGTCCGGGTGCCATTTAGAGCTGTTTTATTGGATAAAACCAGTCATGTCATAAGTTTTACTGAGTCTCGCAGCTAATAAAAAAGCTTACTGCCCTAGCTTCATCCTTTTTCTTGTTTTTTTGTACTAGCAAACAGCTTCCAAGGATAAGCTTCCAACACAGTCACCGGTGTGCCTAGCCCTGTTTTAATGTGATTTAATGTGATCGCAAACATCAGCCTGTGTTACTGATTACATCCATCCAAAGAGCATCATCTCTCCAGTGAGTGAAATTATCAATAATCTTTCTGAACTTTAAATAAGATGGCAGTATCATCCTAGGGTCATGACATCTTCCCCTTGTTAATTATTTTATTTTATATGTGTGTGTGTGTATCCCATATGTATGCAAGTGCCTGTGGAGGCCGGAAGAGGGCACTGAGACTCCCACAGCTAGAACTACATACAGGTGTGAGCTGAGAACTGAACCCGGGTCCTCTGGAAGAGCAGTAAACACTCTTAATCACTGAGCCATCTCTCCAGACCTTCCGTGTTAAATTTTATGTCTATTTGTCTGTAAGTTTGTCTATATTCTATAATATTTTAAAAGACTTGACAAATTATAGCCAGTTTTTGTACATTGCCAAATTACTCTATAACATGCCTCACATTTGGGTTTTGTAGATTAACAAAATGACATGGGAGTGGTTCGTTTTCGATTGTTGTTTTCATTATATTTTTATTTTATGTGTGTGTGTGTTTTGCCTGCATGCAGTTCTCACGGGGGCCAGAAAAAGGTGCCATGTCCTCCCCTTTCACCTGAGACTAGCAGTACAGAGGGTTGTGAGCTCTTGTGTGGGTGCTGGGAAATGAGCCCTGATCCCTTGGAAGACCAGCCCTTGCTCTCGACTGCTGAGCTATCTCTACAGCCCCAAGCATTTCTTTGATAATTCAATGAATAACATCAAAAGTCTACCTAATTAGTGTTACCATGGTAACTTTTTTTCACAGCCTTTAGCTCTCCCTCTGTAGTCCAGGACAATTTTATAAGGTTGGGTCAAAATATTCATTGGAGGTTGACCTAGTTGGATACCTTTCTGTTTCTCTCTTCTCTAATTCTGAGGAATAGAAGTGTTTTCAACAGCACTTTAATTTGTTGGCTTAAAAAATAAACATTTAATCTCTTAACCATTTCAATCTGTTCCAGATATTAAGTCCTACTTGGAATGAGATGAGTTCACTTCAGCAGAATAATGCTTTTGCTCATTACGTTTCAAGTTGAAAGGGGATATATTAGGTGTTTACTCACCAACCATCTTCAGTGGATCCAGCCATTGCTTCTGTTTTCCATTCTGAAATGGGGCCAGAATTCTTCAGAGAGAAAAAAAAAAAAAGTACTGGACCCGAGGAGGAGCCTCCACTGCACAGTTTTCTACACAGGAAGAACAGCTTGCATAGCAATGAGAAGTGATTCATTCAGGGCTGGAAAGAGAGTCTTGGGGAGATGCTGTGCAAGCATGAGGACCTGAGTTTTATTCCACCGATTCATGGAAAAGCCTAAAAAGATTGTGTGCACCTGTGATTCCTGTGCTTGGGGACCGAGAAAGGCAAACCTCAAGGCTTCTCTGGCCAGACTATACACACAGTTGGTGAGCTCCAGGTTCAATTAAAGGGCCTGCCTGAAACTATATGATGGAGAAGTGATTGAGCAAGACAACTGATATCAAACTCTGGCCTTCACAGGCATCCATGGGATTGAACGTGGGAACCTCAGAGCCTTCACATATACACATACACATACACAAATACACACACTCACACTCACACAGAGACACAGAATAAAATGTTCTTAGGGTAAAAACACACACATCCTCAAATAAGCTTTTTAGCATATGTAGAAAAATGCTAGCACTGGTCTTTTCCACGACCAGCCTGTACTCTTTAATTTTAAATATTTGACACAGTCTGGGATGATTCCTTAGCTGCAGATGCTACTTTAGCTAGCTAGCACAAAACAAAAGTGTTACAGGCTGTAACTGTGGACCCACACTTTACAGCTAGCACTCACCGCATCAGAAATGGAACACTCGCTCTGCTGTGCTACAGTCTAGCCTACCCAAATGCTCCATCACACTTTAGAATAATCAGACCCACCCGTCACTGTTGCAGTGAAGGCTACTGTTAAATGTCAAGCCTTCTATCACCAACAGGAAAGTCTACTTCCATGGTAGTTACGAGGCCAGCCTTGGAAGATCTGGTCCTAATCCCAGACTAACTTCCTCCGTGATAATTGCTAACATAACAGTACGACACAGTGACCCTGTCAGTGCAGCCCTGATTTCAGAAATCCATCAGGTACCCAGATGCTTGGCCTCTCTCAGGGAGGCTCTTATTTATGCAAAGAGCAAAGGCTGTGTTTCTTATGGCCCGTGGCAGCCCACATGGCTCCCCTTGCTGGATGAAATCACTGATTTGAACTAAAAATGTATTTATATTCTAGCCCAGAATTCCTCACACTCCAGTCTGCGCTGCACCTGGAAACCACAAAAGTGATTTCGTTCTGATAAAGCCACTGGAGAGAGACTGGATTCTGTAATTAGAGAGCTTGCGATAGACTTAATCGAGGCAAGGTGAGATGACAGGGTCCCTTGGCTGTCTACCTTGGAATCAAGTGTTCTCAGTGAACGTGAAGAGGGGAGGGGCTGCCTGGTTGTAAGCGTTCTTGAAAATATTTCTTCAGCACACCATGCCAGTCTCTTTCAAAACATTAACTGTGGGGAACTGCTTGTCCCCTTGTCTGTTCTTCCCTTTAGATCACAATTTCCTCGACTTGAGAATGAGTCTATTTCCTCCATGGCTAACAGTTGTTGGATAGAACAAGCTGCTCAGTATAGGTATATCTAAAGGCTTAATAATTCTTATGGGACAGAAATTGGGGGCACTGGAATTTGGACACTTTTTAAATTCCAAGGATGCCATTAAACTAACATAATTTTAATATAGACTGCTGCTTTAAGGGCAACCTTGTAACAACATGAATACACTTTTTTAAACAAATCACTTACTAACATCTGAAACAGTATAATTTGTGCCCAGACCTGGTGGCTCTGACTGTAATTTCAGCACTTGGGAGACTACAAAGAGGATTGCAAATTTGAGGGCACCTTAGGCTACCTGCTGAGTTCCAGGTCATCCTGCGCTACGTGGCAAGATGCTGACTCAAAAGAAAAAAAAAGGGGGGGGGAGAAGAAATAACACATTTCCAGGTTTATCATCCAAGGGTAATAAAAATGCACATTTGCACTCTAGGAAATGTTCTTCCTCTTCCAAACCCTTCCACTGGCTTGTGATTTGAGTCTGGACGAAGTGATAGAAAGGTCCAGGCCTAAATGATTAGGATACTTCATTTTATGTGTCAAGAGGGTTGGTTCCCATTTCCCAGATAGTTGGTCAAACATTATTCTGAAAGTTTCTGCAAAGGCATTTTATTACAGTACTATTAGTAATGAAATCGATGGACCTTGAGTAAGCCAGATTGCCCTCTATAATGTGGGCATGCTTCTGATACTGAGTTGAAATTCTTGATGGAACAAAACCTGGTTTTCTTTGATCTAGAAGGCATGCCAGCAGGTGGACGGTCTTTAGAACTGGATGGACTGCAAGGTCATCTTTTGCCTGGGTCTCCAGTGTCCCAGTTTACGCTGCAGGATTTTAATTTGATGGCCTCTGTAGCATGACCAATTATTTAAAATGAATCTCTATACATACCCATATACATATGGTTTTGTATCTCTGAAGAACCCTAACTGATACACTAACCATCAAGCATATAATACATTGCAGCAGCTGGCAGCCCTAAGCCCACTTTCTCTCCTGATATTTTGCAGGAAGTTGTCAACACCTCTTGTTGATGTCATATCTCACTTCTGACTCATGTGTGAAGTTGGATTAAACAGTGTCCTCAAAGCTATAACACTTAAACCAAGCGGGGGACAAGGTGCCAGGAGACCTCTATCCCATTACAGCTCCCTCCTATGCTACCTACGATGTTTTCCCACCCTCCTCTACTTCCTTTCTGCATAATGAAGGGTGAGAGGATATGCTTCATGAGATTATAATGATCCTAAAGATCCACAGAGATGAGAATAATCTTTGCTCTAATGCCCCATGAGCATGAAGGTGAGAGATTAAGTGTCTCAGACTTTCTATCCTAAGTTTCAGAGAAGAGTAAGGAAGTGTTCCAAGTTGTAACTTTTGAGAAGAGAGAATTACATGAATGCAGAAATATGAGATGCTTTCTGTAGATGACATTTCTGATGGCATGTACTTACTGCCTTGTCCTCAAAGAAGATACCCACAGGGTCTTTTTTCATTCATTTATTTATTTATTCATTTTACATCCTGATCCCAGGCCCCTCATCTTCTCCCAGTCTCATCCCCACAGCCTCCTCTCGCCAAGTCTGTCTCCTCCTCAGAGAAATGTCTGGAACTAGATGAGAACCAAGAAGCCCTGGCTCATCAAGTTGCAGCAGGAGTAAGGCACATCTTCTCCCACTGAGGCCAGACAAGGCAGCCCAGCTAGGAGAAAGAGATCCAAAGGCAGGCAACACAGCCAGAGACAACCCCCACTCTAATTATTTGGGGACTCACATGGAGACCAAGATGGTCATCAGCTACATATGTGTATGGGGCCTAGGTCCAGCCCATGCATGCTTTTTGGTTGGTGGCTTAGTCTTTGTGAACGCCTGTAGGTCCAGGTTAGGTGACTCCAGGTCTTCTTTTGGTGTCCTTGACCCCTTAAGGTCTCTCAATCCTTCCCCCCTACTCTTCTACAAGATTCTCTGAGCTCAGCCTTATGTTTGGCTGTGGGTTTCTGCATCTGTTTTCATCAACTGCTGGATGAAGCCTCTCAGAAGACAGTTATGCTATCTCCTGGGTGCAAGCACAGCCGGATATCATCAATATTGTCAAGGGTTGGCTCTCTCTTATGGCACAGGTCTCAAGTTGAGCCAGCCATTGGTTTGCCGTTCTCGCAATCTCTGCTCCATCTTTGTACCTGTACATCTTGTCAGCAGGAAAACTTATGGGTCAAAAGATTTGTAAGTGGGTCAGTGTCACCTTCTCTCCACTGGAATTCCTGCCTGGCTACAGGAAGTCACCACTTCAGGCTGCATATCCCTGCTGCTAGGAGCCTCAGCTAGGATCACCCTCCATAAACTCCCAGAAGGTTCCCCTTTACCCCTATCCCAGGTCTCCAATCTAGTCCAGAGGTGGCCCCCACCGATTTCCTTTCTCTTTCCCAACCATCTCCCACATTCCCTGCTCTGCCCACATCTGTTCCCCACCCTACTTCCCCTCCCCACCCTCTCTCCTTCCTGGTTCCCTCCCTTTATCCACTCCAGAAGTCTATTTTAACTCCTCTTCTCACTGTGAGTCAAGCATCCTTTCTTGGTCTCTACTTCTCACTTTGTTTCTTTGGGTTTGTGGATTATCTTGTGCTTTATGGCTAATGGCCACTTATAAGTGAGTACATGCCGTGTTTGTCTTTCTGGGTCTGGGTTACCTCACTCAGGATGATCTTTTCTAGTTTCATCCATTTGCCTGCAAATTTCAAGATGTTTTTGTTTTTAATAGCTGAGTAGAATTCTATTTTCATGTATGTACTTGTATGTACAGACCTGCATGTCCCTCCTTCTAGTCTTTCTAGACCACATGTTCTTTATCCATTTTTCCTTTTAGGGACATCTGGGTTCTTTCCAGTTTCTGGTTATTATGAATAAAGCTGCTATTAATATAGTTGAGCAAGTGTCCTTATTGTATGATGGAAGATCTTTTAGGGAAAAGCCCAGGAATGGTATAGCTGGATCTTGAAGTAGAACTATTCCTAATTTTCTGAGAAACTGCCAAATTGATTTCCAAAGTTGTTTAAGTTTGCACTCCCACCAGCAATGGAGGTGTGCTCCCCTTGCTCCACATCCTCACCAGTATGAGCTATCGCTTGGGTTTTTGATCCTAGCCACTCTGATGGGTGTAAGATGGAATTTCAGAGTTGTTCTGATTTTTGTTTCCCTGATGACTAAGGATGTTGAACATTTCAAGTGCTTCTCACCTATTAAAGATTCCTATTGAGAATTCTCTGTTTAGCTCTGTACCTCATTTTTAATTGGATTATTTGGTTTGTTGCCTATTTAATTTCTTGAGCTTTTTATATGGGGGGAGTGAGATGCAGGCAGAGCTGTGGGCTGGGGAATTGAGAGCGCAGGAGACAGGGTGGAGCTCATCACTGCTGGGCTTGTGGGGATGGAAATGGGTTTGGGGAGTCGGGGAGCCAGCAGGCAGAAGTTTAGGACATAGGGGTTCCACCTGGTCATCCCAGGTGCAACAGGCCTCTAGAGATGCAGACAGAACTATGGGCCAGGGGAGCACAGGGGACAGGGCGAACCTTATTCATAGTTTATTAATTAAATTTGCTCTTATATAATCCATGTAAGTATATAATGGATTCCAATTACTCTTACTCCTTACCCTCTCTTATCTTTCTCCCATCCGAGTCAAGGTCCCAACCTGCTTTATATCCATATTCCATATTACTGTCTTTTTGTTTGGGTTATGGCCACTGGGTTTAACCAGGGATGCCTATTTGACCGTGAGTTTAGAACTATCCACCAGAGCCTGGTAGGCTCTCTTTTTGCTACATAACTAAGGACAATAGCTGACCATCCCCTGGAATCCACCAATAGCCACTGATTCAGCCGGGAAGGGAGGGCACTAAAACCTTCCTTGGTCTCTGATTGACTTTTGACAAACCCAGTCTTGTGCAGGCCCAGAACAGAAGGCCACATCTTCTATGAGATCACGATTGCTGTGTCATGTCCTGAAGATAGCATTGCTCAGCCATTCTCCCCATCTGCCTGCTCTTGCATTCTTTTTGCTCACCCCTACCCCAAGATGTTTCCCGAGTCTAAGAGAGAATGAGACATTTGTTTTGTTTAGAACCGAGTACTCAACTGTCATTTTTCTTAGAACCTAGGGAAGCCTTGAGTCTTGGCATTCATTGACATTGACTATAAAGACAGGGTCCTCTGGTTAAAGCTGAAAGCAGCCTTTGTCTATGAGTGTAAGCATAGATATTTAGAAGGCAGTTAGACTCTATGCAAATTTAGCTAAACAATAAAATAGGTTAATTCTCCTTGTACATGGGTCTTTGGCCGACTTTATAATACCAGGAATGGATCCCCTCCTGGGGAGTTGACCTAGTATCCAGTCAGACTGGTTAGTATCATGGCACTATCCCATAAGTAGACACACCTTTCCCGGCAAGTTAATATTGCAGTTGATAGGGTTCACAACTAGATAAGAGTATCAGTGCCAATCTCTCCCCAGAATCCTGCATAGCACATTCCATCATGAAAGCCAGCCAGCGGACATGGACTTTCCAACCCAGTTTCAGCTTATTTCTGTTTATCTTTCAGTAGAGTTATATCGTGTCTTGAGTGACAGGCCCTGGACTGATCATCTGTTCATGGTAGGCAACCAAGAGTCATGGGAAAAGCCTGTATTGTTTGGGGTGCCTGTTGGGCCTCTTCAAGCAACAACTCCTATGGAGGTACCTCTTTCCTGACACTGGGATTTCCATTTAATAACCCACTGTTTCTAGGCATGCATTATCTCTCCATGCAGGGAATCTCCCTTTAAGCTCACTGTTGTTGGTGGTGGTGTTGTTTTATCTATTTTTAGTTGTCTTATGAGCTGCTATGCTTCCATATGGGTTTCGATTGACCTTCCCCCCTCACTACCTCAACTAACGCCCACCATCCTCCGTGCCTAAGCATTTCTACTCACAGTGTTGCTCTCATCTAACCTATGCCCTGCTCTTTCTTTACAGCATCACTTGCCCCCATTTTATTTACTCTGAAGTCAACTAAGTTTAAAGTTATAAGAAAACATCGAAATATTTATAGGTTAACAAGAGAGAGTACTCATGAAGCATCACTGGATGAAAAACAAAAGAGTAATAATAGACGGAGTATGATCACATTTTGATCAAACACAGACAGTGTCATTATCCATTTATTTGTGCACACCATATCATGGGATGAGTACCTTCTACCATGAGACCAGAGAAGCAGCAGTTGTTAGGAGAAGGTTATTAATAAGACTTTAGACCTTCCTGTGATTTAGTTGTTATAACTGGTACACTAAAAGTTTGTAATTGTATTGCAATGAGAAAGAGAAAGAAGGGTGTGGACTTGGAAGGGTAGAAAAGTGGGGGTCTGGGAGAGGGAAACCACAATCAGTGTTGTGTAAAAAAAAATCTATTTTCAATAAAATAAAAATTGTAATTCAAATAACTAGAAATTTTAACAAGATTCTGTGTGTATATATGTGTGAGTTGTAATAGAGGAAGCTGTATGTTTGTTTACATATCTATTATAAGGCACATGAATTTATATGTGTATCTTATACTGAAGGCCAATGGAAATAGAAACTTTGCTGTTCAAATGGGTTGGTGAATTGCGTCCTCTGTTAAAATAATGCTAAAAGTTAGAGAGCTTGTGGGCTATAATCAATGGTCTTAGTTTTACCCCGACTCCCACCTGCTGAAGTCCACAGGGTAGAAAGCGAGAACTGAAAAGTTGTCCTCTGACCTCCACACACATGCCCCAGACAAAAATAAATTCATGTAAAACAACAACAACAACAACAACAAAAAACGTAAAGGAAAGATCATGGCAGTAGCTGAAAGAATGAGTAGTTAGCAGTGTATTTCTCTGATTTCCCCTCACGCACACACTTAGAGCCCATGCCTTGAAAGGAAAATTCTACTCTGGGAACTTGGTAGGTCAAAATTATTTCCTTTGGGATTGGGACTCATCTGGAAAGGCTCTTGTTTATCTCTGACAGCTGGGAGTGGAGAGAGGGCATGAGAGTGACTCTAGTTGGAGAGGAGAGAAGGTTACTGGAAGGGGTAGCAGACAGTGTGAAAAGGGAAGTTGAGACGAGGAGGATGGTGAAATGATCCCCTGGGCAATATGAGCTGAGCTGAGCAAGGAGCCCAGGCACGGCATTACTCCCCAGGATTGTGTTATAGCCCCATATTTCCACACACAGTAGTAAAGTAGCACTCCGACGAGGAGGAGGAGTCACTCAGGGGCAGGGCGGCATTCCCAGAGGCGTGGGCTTTGAAGAGTAAACCCTTAAAGGGCGGGTGACAGCAGTGGCAGGAAGTTGCTCAAATAGCAGTGAGAGAAAAGTAACTGATGTGGCTACAGGGCATCTCAGTGCTCCTGGCCTGGTTTTCTTCACAGTTAATGCTCTTTAACACATTTGGACCCAAGGATATTGTTCTCATTGAACTCAGTTTCCATTTTACACTAGAAATCCCATGGCCGAGGGGTCATTAACAAGACTCGGAGGAGAGCTGTGCCTGCTGTCTTTCCGCATTCCAGACATTCAGAGCAGGTCACAGACTAGAAAATCCATGCATTTAATGGTACCACATTTCATTGTTGTTATTATTTTTAATAAAAAATATTTATTTATTTTACAAGTATATTGTCTGTCTGTCTGTCTGTACACACACCACATGTTTGTCTGGTTCTCATGGAGGTCAGGGGAAGGAGAAGGCATCAGGTCCCCTGGAACTAAAGTTATGAAGCATTAAGCTACCATGTGGGTGCTGGGAATCAAACCGGGTCTTCCGCAAAAGCACAAGTGCTCTTAATGCCAAGCCATCTTTCCAGCTCTCATTTAAAAAAAAAAAAAAAGGTATTTTCATTTATTCTTTTAAAACTTCATACATTTTTACAATGTACTTTGATCATATTTATCCCCACTACCTCTTTTCAATTCCCCCCACCCCCAGCATTCCAAACTGGCCTCCATCTAGATTGTATGCCATCATCATCATCATCATCATTATCATCATTACCTAAAAAGTCCAGTTGTGTTGACTGTAAATGCATGGGTGTGAGGCCATCCTTTGGGGCTTGAGCAACCTACTAAAGGATCATATCCCCAAAGAAAAGTGACTCTCCCTTCCTCAGGAGCCACTGGCTGCCAGTGGCTGATGGTATCTCATTTCTAACATGGACTCAGTGAATGTCATTTGACCTTGTATTTCTAACCGTGAAAGGAAAATAAGAGTTGCTGACATTACTTCAAAGATCTGGGGAGCAATTGTGATTCCATAGGCTCACCTGACAAATTCCATCAACTGGCAGGGAAGGAGAACCCACACAGTTCGGCAAGAAGTGGGAAGAGCTCCTGGACCGTATGAGAGAGAATATTTACCGTGAGAGGACTTTTCAATGAGCACTCAGGGAAGAGAGCAAGCTGCGCCAAGGCTGTTTGAATCCATAATGCATCACATGAGCACACAGTGCAGGACTTTAATATCGGACTTTCACAGAGCCCTCCTGGACCAGTCTGTCGCCTCCAGACCCTGCCTCTCTCCTGGGTAGGTGGCGAAGGCTTCCCAAAATGGAGCTTTAAGTATAAACAGCTGTCCCACTTCTGCTGCTTTTCTTCCCATAGAGAAGATATCCAAATTATAAGGAACTGTATCAGCACACACTAGGGCCACTGCCCCTGGGATTTTCTTTCTGGGAAGCCCATCTGCATGTCTCAGGAGTCCTCTGAAACTAAGGATATGGATGCATAGAGAACCCTGTCCCAGAGCCTACCCACTAGTTTCAGCAGAAACAGGCTCCAGAGCTGACCAGGGTTTCAAAATAACAGTGAACACTGCAGTGTTTTGGACCCAGTGGGTAAACTGTAGAAAGAATCAGGGAAAGTAGCCGAAGCCACTACTTAGACTCCACCTTGTTTTCCGTTCATGCAGCCCCAGGGTGTTTTGGGTTGAATGCTGCCCACTCCCAGCACAGACACAAGATCTGGAAGTTATTTGAAGTTCAAAGGCACACACAGATTTCTGCAAAGCAAAGCTGAAGGCAGCTCCTGGCTGGAGGAAGTACATTAATAAATACATCTGGACTAAAAAAAAAAAAATCTTGATGTTATTTCTGCAGAGTTTCTGACTGAAATTTCCCCATAGAAAAATCAATGGCTACAACATTTTCTCTGAACCCAGGCTCACTTGGGCTTGGAACATGACTGCTGGCACAGTTTATGGAGTGTTTAGGAAAGGGTTTGTCCAGGGTCAGGAAAGAAGGGCCTGAATATTCCCTTAGCACAATGTCAGTGGACAGTTTGGGGAGGGGGGTGTTCAAGCAACTCCTTCACAGGTGTCACCTAAGGCCACTGGAAAACACAGATGTTCACATTATGATTCCCCCTGATAGCACAGTTACAGTTATGAAGCAGCAAGAGAAAATAATCTTATGATGGGGGATCACCACAATGTGAGGAAGACTGAGAACCACTGCCTTAGCACTTGGCTGGAAGAATGGGGTTCTTCTGATTTTGAAGGTTGCAGATGGACTCCTGCATACAATCAGCTCAGTCTCTGAGTTCACAGAGCACACAGCCGACTTTAAGTAATTGGGATTTCTTAATGGGGAGTTTCTGATGCAATCAATCCTCTTTCTTATTTAACAGTTTCTCTTTCCTACCCATACCTTTCCCTCCCCCACCTGCCTTTTCCATTCTCTCCTCTTCCCTCCGTCACCTTTTATTCTTTCTTTCACTGTTTGCTGGTCATCTCCAAGATGAGTTTCAGCAATGGCTGATTAAGACTTTACCTTAGACTCTTTCTTCCCTTTTAAAAAAAAATTTATTTATTACAGTTTATTCACTTTGTATCCCAGCTGTAGCCCTCTTCCTCATCCCCTCCCAACCCTGCCCTCCTTCCCTCTTCTCCTCCCATGCCCCTTCCCAGCCCACTGATAGAGAAGATCCTCCTCCCCTTCCATTTGACCCTAGCCTATCAGGTCTCATCAGAACTGGCTGTATTGTGTTCCTCTGTGGCCTGGTAAGGCTGCCCCCCTCATCAGGGGGAGATGATCAAAGAGCCAGCCACGGAGTTCATGTCAAAGACTGTCCCTGTTCCCCTTACTAGGAACCCACTACCAGAGGCAGAGACACACACATGGTATATACTCACTTATAAGTGGATATTAGACATATACTATAGGATAAACATTAAAATTTGTATACCTAAAGAAGCTAAGTAAGAAGAAGGACCCTGGGTAAGATGCTCAATCCTCATTTAGAAAGGCAAATGGAATAGACATCAAAAGAGGGAGAAAACAGGGAACAGGAACCTACCACAGAAGGCCTCTGAAAGACTCTACCTGGCAGGATATAGAAGCAGATGCTGAGACTCATAGGCAAACTTTGGGCAAAGTGCAGGGAATCTTATGAAAGAAGGAGGAAATAGACCTGGAGTGGAAGTAGCTCCACAAGGAGAGAATAAAACCAAAATAATCTGGGCCCAGGGGTCTTTTCTGAGACAGATACTCCAACCAAGGACCATGCATGGAGATAACCTAGAACCCCTGCACAGATGTAGCCCATGGCAGCTCTTTCTTCCATTTTAATGAGGGTCTGGTAGGTTCTTATGACCAGAGAAAAGAATGCATTTCTCCATGGATCATGATTACAGCCCTGAGTCATATCCTTCAAGGAACTTAATAAATTGTCTTCCCTCTGAGACCCTGGGCTGAGAGCAAGAGTGAAGTATAAAGTACGAAGACAATGCACTAATGGATGCATCAAGACAGGCTTTAAAGAGAGGGAACATTGTGACAGTCAGCTTTCCAGTGTTTATGACAAAGTAACGAAGATAAACAGCCTGAGGGAAGAAAGAGTTACTTTAATTCACAGTTTTAGAGATTTCAGTCCGGGTTTGAGCTGGCTTGCTCCATTGTCTTACAGTCTAGGAGGAGGCAGAACATCACAGGTTCATATGTCAGGTGCATATAATAGGTGCATACGTCAGAGAAGGCCAGTCACCTCCCTGTAGTCAGGTAGTAGTGGAAAAGCCCTTGAAAAAGGAGCCAGTCAAAAAAAAATCTTATTCTGAGCAAACTCTGTTTCCAACTAGGCCTTTTTAGCATTTTTTTTCAATAATGTCTTCAAATTATGATTTCTTCAGTGGATTTATCCATTAATTAGGTCAGAGCCCTCAGGATATAATGATCTCTTCGTGACAGGTTCCACTGGCTGGGGAGCAAGATTTCAACATACATAAGCCATCCAGAGACATTGCATATGCAAACCACAACAAGACTAGATCTCAGGCAACCCGAGATCAAAATTCTCTTTCTGCTTTGTAAGTCCTTGGGCAGAGTGCCTTCCTCAACTAAACCTCAGAGTTCTAGCTGTAAAATTAATGATGGGGGCTCAAGGGTTTCCCGGGTTCCTTAATTCTTGCTATCCTTTGCTTTGGCATTGTTACACAACGGCAGGATTATGTCCTCATAACACACCCGAGACTGAGTGATCATGCTCCTAATGCAAGAAGTCCTTGGTACACTTCCCAAGCAGAAGCAGGGCACAGCTGCTCAGATCTGACCCTGGGACTATGGGTGATGATTCTCTTCTGCCTTCTTCTCATCCTCCTTTCGTGTCTGGCTCCCTCCTCCGTGGCCCAGTTTTCACCCACAGTCACCACCTACTAGTTTCAAGAAATGCTGACCTCCTTCTCTCTTCAGTGTATGTGTGAATTAGAAAAAACAAACACAAACTTTTGAAAACTCAAAAGTAGACTTATTATGTTAGGAAGGAGGAGTCTTGATTCAGAATACATTTGATAAGGCTGTCTTCAGACTGACCGAGTTTACAGATTTCTGGGGAGATTTTAGAGACTCAGAAGACTGACTTGTTCTTTTCCAAATA
Source organism: Meriones unguiculatus (assembly GCF_030254825.1). NCBI lineage: Eukaryota > Metazoa > Chordata > Mammalia > Rodentia > Muridae > Meriones > Meriones unguiculatus. The sequence goes on along the minus strand of NC_083355.1, from coordinate 30,730,378 downwards.
GAAAGTAAATCCTTCTGTTACTGCAAGACTCCTGGCAGTCCCCCTAGGGTGGGAACATGGCTTGCATTTAACTAAAAGTGAAGTCATTCAGTGAAGAGTTTGTTATGAGCTGTCCTAGATCAAAGATCCCTCCCTCTGAAGAGAACCCTTTCTCCTTGACTCATCAACCCTGGGCCCCAGCTCTGCGTCCAATGGCTCATTCCCACTGGAGGAGGCAAATGAGACACATTGGAGTTTCTGCCCCAATGCTAATTAAAGACAGAAAACGGAAGTTAGAGATTCATTTGGTGGTGGTTGGGGGAGGGGAGAGACATTCACTGTTTTTCTTGATTATTTTCCCCTCATCTTAAACTTTAATTTTTGTCCTTGTTCATTCTAGAGCATTTCCTATTACTTTGGCATGAATCAGGCACACATGAGGAGTCTCAATTATAGCCTTGATCCTAGCTCTACCACTGTGGTCAGGGGTGGCCAAATGCTGTTGGGAAAGTGGAGGCTCTCAGATATCCATTTGAAAATAAGATTGAATTTTTTTTTTTTTTGGAAATGGACTTCTCTTTCTGGTGAAGAGTGACCTCTTTGAAGACAAGCGTGAAGGCAGTAGAGATGACACTAATCATTCACTCAACAGTAAAATGTCCTTGTCCAAAGAGGATTACTACAACTCAACAGTCAAACTCTTGCCTAGCATGTCCAGCCCTCTACATTCCATACCCTGTGCTGGAAGAAAAGACGGGGGAAAAAAAGCCACAGACCAAATGAAAAGTCTATACTCAACTTCAGATGGTTTTGCTGAGATCTGCAGAAAGCATCATCGGACCCCGCTGATGTTCACACATCTATAGAGCTTTCAGAATTAGACTTTTCATAAATTATTGTGCAAGAATGTTAATGGAAATGGACTTTATTCTTGTTGTTGTGCCTAGACAGCTTTGTGACGGAACAGAATGCTCTCCTGAGAAAGGTCACCTTTTTGAGTCTACAGAATTAGTCTACAGTCTAATAGAATAGTCTACAGTCTAGAATGTGTATTCTACACACTAGTCTCTGATTCCTTATGTGTCACTGTCCATGTATAGACAGTGTAACCCTGTACCAGTATTGAGTATATGTGGCTAACAACTGACACTTTCATCTTTCCAATAACGGATACTCACGTAACACATGGGTGGCAGCCCCTTCCTCGCCAACAGGAATAACAGAAAGTGGTCAAGCCCAGGCTCGGGGAAGCATAGCACAGTGCTAATGTCAGGAGGCTTCCTTGGGTGTTCCTGCACCTGATGTTTCAGTAGAAAATGTGACATCAGCAGGAGATGGTTTAAATGGCTTTGAGAACTGGCGAAATAGATTTTTATAGGGATGTGACCATACCAACAGTGACTTCCTGGAGAAGTGTCCTGAGGGAGTCTTTCCCTAGCACTCATGTGAGCTGTGGAATAGAAAATGTTGCTGTCAAGTTGCCAAATCCTAGGTTTTTTTGTAACTGCTAATGTGATCTTGAGAAAGTCATCTCACCTCTGAACTTTAGCTTCCTCTCTAACAAAGTGCATTCAGCAAACAGAGTTGTGTGAATACGGGTGTAGAGATGAATGCACAAGCCCAAATGACATATTGGCATCTGTCCATCCATCCATTCCTTTCCTATCCTAGCCCACTTATCCCCACTACTCCATCATCTCTGTCTTTTAGAATTCAGCTAAAGGCCAGGTCTCGAAATATCTTTAGTTAAGAAGAAAGATTTGTGGCTAGGAAGGACAGATTAATGCTGAAGTCCAGACAAGATGCTAGATGAAGAAACCTGGCTTGAGTAAAATGCCCATATCTGGAGGAAAGAAGATATTTGGAAGGAGAAGAGAAGGGCAAGGAAGATATGCCTGAGAAGGATGTTACTTGTGGTCTTAGTCAACCAGGGTGGATAAACAAATGAAATCAGAATATGTGCTGTGTTGGTGCTTTGCCTGCATTGTGCCCTGAATGTAGAGGAATCCAGCTTTCCCTGGAGAAAGGCCTTCTCAGACTGTGTTGCTATGGCAATGTGCTTTATTGTCCCTCTGCATTTTATAGAGGGTGCTTGAGAACTAACACAGCTGTGGGGTGGCTGGTACTATCAAACACAAACCCCTCTCTTCAGCATGAACCCATTTCCTACCACTCTCTGATGGCTGAGAACTGACCCAAAGATGACCAGTTTCTGGATGGGTAAGTTTAGTCTTCAAACTCTTCTGCCTCTATTGTTTGACACTTTAAGTACTCCGTGATCCCTGAGTTTCATGGGTGAATATACGGATTCTGTGACACACTCCAAAAGTATCTGGGTTAGAGTGTGGTCCAATGTGCATATAAAGAGTCAACTGCATCCTGATGGTCGGGTGGGCGAATCCTCTTGAAGCCTCCTGAAGGCTAAGAATACAAGTGTCACCAAGCCCTTTCCACCATCCTCAATGGAGCATCTGTGATGGTCCAGCAGAGACAGGCCTAGCTGGCCTGCAGTACTCTCAGGTAGGTTTTTAGCAAAGATCCATGACAAAGGGAACATTTCCTGCTAAAAAAAAAATCATCTATCAATTTTTTAAAAACATGACTCCCAGTTAGCTCAGTTACCCAAAGAACTGGCCAAGCAAATGCAGACTGGAGAGGCGCAGCCACATCCTTGCAGGGTATATTAGAATTTATTAGACCACCACACTTTTGGACTCTAGGTTACATAGGAACTCTAAAACAATAGCCCCGTTTATAGTGACAGAAGGGAACTTATACACAAATACTTATATAAACACACCAACACAACTACAAAGTTCCCAGATGCCCCATTTCTGTGTTTCTGAAACAAGGCCTGGCCTTGTTTCTTTCTTTTCTTTTTTCTTTTACATTTTTATATCTCTTGGCATTCAGCATTTATCCCTTTGCTATGTGTTTTAATTTGATGGTTTCCTAGACTCTCTGCCCAATTCAAGCAGTAATCTTCAGATTCATTCTTTTCATTATGTTTTAGTTTTTTTGTTTTGAAAATTCTTACTTATGAGTATGTGTGTTACTCTGTGTGTATATGCACATATGTGCAGCTGCCCAGGAAGGCCAGAAAAGGGCGTTAGATGCCCTGTTTCTGGACTTATAGGCAGATGTAAACCATACAATGTGAGTGTTAAAAAGACAAACTTTGGTTCTTTGCAAAAATAGAAAACACTCCTTTAACCACTGAGTTCTCTCTCCCACCCCTACCTTCATTCTTTACTCTTGATAGCAGCAACTCTGTCCTCAAGGTTTTCGTAGTCCTCATATCTAGCAAGGTAGCATGCAGGAAACAGAGTCAGAAGAAAGAAAAGGTAGCTTGACCCTGTGGGCTGTGGCCTTAGACTGAATTGATCTACCTCTAGGCAGAAACACACACTGTCTATTCTATGCAGGTTTCCTTTCCAAATACGGTAGGGGATCAAAATTGCAGATCCCAAATTAATATGTATATCAAAACATAAAAACCTCTATGATCACAATAACGAGACCATTAACATTTGCCTCAACACTTATTCATAGATAGTATTAGAAAGAAAAATTCTCGCACATATCCACACAAAGACATATACTTGATAAACATCTGGCGCATAGACCCAGTGAAAGTTTGTGCATATCAACATACATAGAATAGTGACAAAGATAAGAGGTTAATGCCTGGGGTGACAAGGATTCTGTTTGTCTCTAAGGATCATGGACAAATGGTGTTTATTTTGTCATTTTCTTTTACTGGTAGAGGGTAAAACTAAGCAGTTGAGAACTTGGGCTCTTTTTGGCATGTTCTTTTGAGTCCCTGTCATGGGATGCATTCCTGGCTTTCTTGGCACTCTCTCCAATGGCTTCTCTTTCTCACATGGTCAATGCGTCAATAAGCAAAGAACACACACACACACACACGCACACACTCTCTACTGTTTAGGAAGTCACAAAGAATATGGAGCCACTTAGATCTAGTTACTAAAGCAAAAATTATGTATAAACAGAGGCAGAGTGGGAATCTTTAAAGAACTGATTAAAATAAAATAACTACATCATTCTTTATGCTATTAGAAATGATGTAATACAAGATTTTTTTTCTAACCGTGATTCTTATGCTTTTATTATTATTACTTGGGAGTTAGTATCCTATTCAAATATCAGTGGATTGGCTATAAAATAATTGCTCTTCATTAGATTTGAGGAAATTCTAGCAACCCTAAAACTAGAGACTGAACATCAGACAACATTTGAGGAACAGGAGGAAGCATCAAGTATAAGGAAACCTAAGGACTCCCCAAGTTCTCCCATCTTTCTATCTTACTAGGGTCATCATGTGGACCTCAGAGCCTTGAAGAAAACAAGCTACAGCTGAGAGAGAGAAAAAAAACAGTAAAGAATTACTTACTGTTCATTCACTGCCTTCCTTGTCTCCGGCATTTATATGTGCATTTATTTGGGTTTGGTTTTCTTAACTCCCTAGAGCAAATTTTTCCTCTATTTTCAGCTGCAGGCAGGAGAATAATAGAGGTGAAGAATCCTTATAGTTTATATAGTTGGTAATCACCATTTCGGGAAACCCAACTCCTCAACCCCATTGTCTTCCACATGTACGACTTTTCTTTCCCTGTGGTGAAAACAAATTCTGAGTTTCTGAAAGCAGAAGACATTCTGTGGGGTTTCTACACGATACCAAGAGGTGGGCTGGGACTCATGAAGAGAAAAAGATCAGATGAGAGGGATGGGGCAGCTCCTCAAAGCCAGGAAGGCCAGAGAGAGTAGTAAGAACCACGCAAGGGCTAGGGACAAACTGAGGCATGCTGGTCCCCTGGCAAAGGCAGGAAGAAGGAGGTCTTAGATGAATACCTGGGGAGACTTTTAGGTTCCCCTGCCCCTTCAAATGACCCACAGCACAACATGAAGGCAGCTAAACCTTGTCTAGGATCGCAGAGGTTGGGCTTCCTTTGAGAATCTATTCAGTTCATTGAACCCTGTCCCCCTTTTCCAGGTCATGCAAAGATCTAAGTTCTCAGGGCTCCGTGAGACTTTATCTCTTAGCTCACAGCCTAGCTGGAGGTATGCAGGATCAGATATTGAGCAGTAACGATTGAGCTATAGATACCAGCTTCCTGTGTTTAGAAAAGGTAAGGAAATTGTTAGTTCACTCTATAAATATTTACGGAGGACGCCCAAAATGGAAAAGGTCCATTGTGGAAGGCCAAATAAAATGCTGGGGATTCATCTGAGGAAAGCAAGCGACGTGTGAGCTGAGAGCTGCAGCTGTGGAAAAAGCATATGAACTTTTTTGAGACAGGGACCCATACAGTCAAATGCAAAGGCCATTGTGCACCTAAAGGCATGTGGTTAAGCAATTAAGATCGGTGCCGGAGACATCCAGAAAACATGGAGATTACAAGCAGTAAGGTAGCAGAGGGACATTCCGTCTCAATCACTTACTATTGCTAAAGACCATCTCATGACTTCGGGCTTGCTACGGCACTAAGGATGATCTTGAGTTTCTGGTTCTCCTGCCTCTACCTCCCAAGTGCTGGGATTACAAGTGTGTAGGACCGTATCTGGTTGATACAGTCTTAGGGATTGAACTGGGGCTTTCACGCCTGCCAGGCAAGCCCTCTACCAACTGAGCTCCTGAACTCCATGTGTATATTTACAATACACACACACATACAATATACACAACATTCCTTTTCATGAGACTAACATCTGTTTTGACCATGATATGTTCTGATTATCCAACTACCTATCTGCCTCTCTCTGTTGAAAGAAAGCTTCTGGAAAAAAAAAAAAAAACAGAATAAAAGTTTGTTCACCATACACCATCCATGGGTCATGGTAGTACATATTTAATCAGGAGTCATAGAATTTTAAATTAGTCATCTGATCTAGAGGTTTTGGGATCTTGACTTCATTTGGAAATCACTGTTCTAAGATTGAAAACGCGTAATTTTTCCCACCTAAAATGAAATAATCTATTACATTGTCTTTCTAAGCAAAGCCTATGCCATGTTTTCGGGGTTTTTGTTGTTGTTTGTTTGTTTGTTTGCGTGTTTGTTTTTTTAACTTTTCACAGAACTGACAACAGTTCTTCTCCTGGAAAAGCTCAACAAATAATTCTCTGGAGCAATCAAACGTGAATTACACTGGAACACAAATTAGTGCGCCTTCAGAAAGTATGTTCATCATATTTTTTCACTATTCCCTTTAATCTCTAACAAAGAAACCAGGCCCATGTGGACTGCTATATGAGACCTCCCATTCCTTTTATTTGATGTGAAAGATGCGTGCACCATCTGCACATGAGAAACAGATGTCTCATTTGCATTGGGTTTTTCCAGTAGAAGTGAGCCTAGAAGGCTTCGGAAATGCATCACATTTCTTTTAATGAATGTAGAATGTTGACACAGATCATTTTTCCGGGCATCAAATGCAGAGGTCAGTGTGCAGCTAATACAGGGCTGGAAACATTTGGAAGATATGGAAGCCACCAGCAGCCAGATAACAGAGGGTCACCCAACTTCAATTACTTAATATTGCTTACGGCCATCTCATGCACTAGCCATTGTAAAGGGAACTTCTGCATTCACTGTCTCATGATAGTCATCACTATCCTCATGGGGACAATAAAGGGACCTGTTCTGCAGATGAGGAACTGGAGACTCGGTGACACTCAACTGATTTATCCATGCCCTATGCACCAAGATGGAAACCTATGACTTGTGACTTCCTGAAAATGCTCAAAAGCATGTGAGAGAGGGAACAGACAGGCTCTTTAATATCAACTGCCATCCTCAGAGTTAGTGTCTACCTAGCAGAAAGTGCGAGGGTAAAGCTTGCTTTTAGCTCAAGAGAGTATTCCAGAGTTCAATGTCTTAAGTCAATGAGGCCTTTAAAGTAAAATGTGATTCCTGAGCCCTAGCAGGACAGAGAGGAGATCACCACCCCTGGCATCAATACACTTACATTCTCCAGAGCTCTCATCATGTGGGCCCAGTACAAATGCCAACTCTAGACACAGCAATTTGGAGAATGTGATGAAGAAGAAAGGCAGGTTCTAAGGAAATGTCAAATTATTTTTTTAAACATATATGCTTTATGTTTCATATTTAGAGTGAATACATTTCTGCAAGCTCAGAAAAAAGTTGGAGTCACCAGGGACAGAAAGTGTACATCCTTTGGGGAATGAGGTAGGTGTATGGGTTGACTGAATGATAGAAACAAAACCCAAAACAAACAAACAAAAACACCTACAGTGTTTATGGAGAGAGGGCTTGGGGGTTGTTGTCATTCAGCATCAAGACTCAGAAACGGTTTACTGAGTAGCATTCAATAAGCAGTCTCTTTGAAGGAAGCGAGCTATAAATGTGTCAAAAGACAATTATGGATTGGCCTCTGGGGAGAGGAGATGTGCTGGGCTGGAGCTGTGTGCCTTGGAAAGCTGACTTAGGAATTAAGCCATGCAGATCTAGAGCAGCTCTCGACTCTGTTCCAGTACGAATATGTTGAGAGCAGGGTGTGGTGGCACGTTTTGGTCAGTACTCATGGGGTAGACGCAGCTGGTTTTCTATGAACTCAAGGGCCACCTGGCCCAAACAGGGAATTTCAAGCCAGCCAAAGCTGCATAGGGAAACCCTGACTTGAAACACAAAACAGAACAACAACAACAAAAACATCAAAAAGAGGAGGAGAAAGGGGGAGGAAGATATATTGAGAATGGTATTCCTTAACAACTGAGAAGTTTTTACATATTTCCATGGTTTATTAATACCTGTCACCATTCTTAACACCCGGTGAGGTCAGAGTGTTATTACCTACCTTCCTTTAAATTGTTTTAAATAGAAGAGCAGCCAGTGGCATACAGAGAAAATGAGCTCCTTTCAGGGCCCCATGAGAGACAAGAAAACACAATGTAAGCTGCTGCTCCTCATGATGAGATGATGATGATGATAATGATGACTAAGAGGACAATGATGATTGATGATTATTGATGCTACTCACATGTTGTCAATGTTGATGCTGTTGATTCCAATTAAATTAACGTGTACTTTACACCAATCCCAAACCTTGTACTAAACACTCAAAACTTTATTCACTTCTGTTCTGTGATAGAGATGGCTATGCACTCCACTGGAGGAATATCAGACACAGAATGAGGTGGCATGGCAGGGGCTTAAACCCCACAGCTGAGTCCTAACCACTGTGTCTTGTGCTCCTTCCTGACCTCTGAATTTTCTTCTCTACTGTGTCTCCCCTGTTCATGAGGAAGGTCCATAGGACAGAGCTCTAAGAGGGTGACTGATAATGGGTACAAAGCCCAAGACAAATGTTAGCACAGAGTAGACACTGAAAAAAAAATACTGATCCTATGTAAACACACAGAAATTGTTGATTATTTTCTTAATACCTGGCTTTCTACTAGGGGAAGCATTCCAGATTGCTGGGTAGAAACCTTCTTATGTTATTTTTAGGGCTGAGGATATACTTCAGCAGCAGTAAAGGCAGCAGTTTTCCTTCTAAAACAAGTGATTCCATTTATTCCACGGTTTTGTTTGCTGAGATGGGTGCCCTAGTTTTCAGTGAACTGGATTGCTTACAGTCATGGGAAAACATTGAGGTAGCTACTGAGAATAAATTATTTGGGGAGGGTATGTACAGAAATAACTAAAAGGGGCTGCTGTTGTTAATATAATTGATGTTGTTAATATAATTGATTGTTGTTAATATAATTGATGTTATTATTTGCCCTGTAATTGCCTCGGCGGTATTATTTAACCTGCTATCACAATTAACAAGACATAGACACTTGCTACATTTTATTAATTGCCTTATTTACCTTGGACTAGGCAGATATTTCACTATACTGTCTCAATAACCTCACCATCCATTTCCCAGCCTCCATCCAATGCCATCTGCCTTAACCATCCTTATCTGGGCTACCTTCCATCCACAATCTTATAAATACTTGCTTGTATTCTTCATCTGGGCCTTTCCATGCCATTATTGGAGTCCTTCCTCTTGCCCACATGGTTTCTTATCCACACTAACCCATGGTGGTGTCCTCCTTCCTCCTCCCTTCCCATATGTCTGTCTGTTTCCCATGATTCTCCTTTTCCCAAAGCCAAGGAACCTTAGCCATGCCTACCCCATTCTGCCCAACTCACGTTTTAGGCCTTTTGATCAACCAACTAGTCTTAGGCAGGTTTACATAACAAGGATAGGTACATCTAGGAAGTAACCAGATCTTGAGGGCCAGTAATTAGCATCAAAGTACAAGCATCAGACCAACCCCCAACAAGGGTTTTGTCAATGGTGTTGATACATGCATGGAGTAAATGTTCCTGTGTCTCCCACATCTATGGCACAGCACGCAGTGACGATTAGCTGTTGTGGCAGAGAGAATGCCAAAGAAGAGAAGAACAAGGTGGACTTCCATCTGAGAAGGATGTGCTGGGCAGCAGAGGTGGAAGAGGTGAGGCACACAGCGGGTGACTCTTGCGCTGTGTGAATTCACGCGATGGAGCAGACAGCAGTTCCTATATGCTCCGATTTCTGCATGATCAAATGTTCTAATGCTCAGAAAGCAGCTGGTGCAAAATGTATATGTTTCTGTTATCTTTATCACCCATCTCATCTCGTTCCTAACAGCGCTAGCCAGAGCAGGAACACTGGTCCTGCTGATCTGTAATCGTGTTAGCTAATCGCAAGGCTGTGCTGCAAAGTCTACTTCCTCGAGGAATAAAAATACCTGGAGGAGAACTTGGTTCTTACCCAGCTCTATAAGCAGCTTCATAACAAAGCCCCGAGTACCGGTATAATCACGTCTCACCACGTGTCATTTTTTATTGCTCACAGCAGTTTCTCTTTAAATGGAACTTGATTTCAAACATGTGTGTATGACATCATAGTCTTACAGAACATGTGTGTGTCAACCAACCTGAACAATAACATATATGTGTGTACATATATACATACTTACTGATGTCATGCATGCAATTTCACGGCGAGTTTAAAACACAGAGTCATCACCTAATATAATCCTTTTTTTTAAACATTTTTCTTTAGTTTTTAGTTATTTACTACATTTTTGGTGTCAGAGCTTAACACGGGGTTTGGCAGATGAGTCTGCCACTGAGATACATCTTCATTCAGATCAGACTTTATGTCCTTGTTTGTTTCTTTTTAATCTAATCCACACAGAGCCAGTACTTCCTACGTGCCAGGCAGGCTTCAGATCTATTAACCAACGGATCCTGAAAACAGCTGTGAGGTGGCCGCTCCCACCCTCCTCGTTTCTCTCCTAAGGAGACTGAAGCACGTTGATGAATTCCTCAAAGTTGCGTGGAATAAATGGCAGAGCCCACCAGTAGGGTAGTTTCTGTTCTGAAAGAATGTTCTAGAAACATACCCAACTTGGAGTAGAAAGTGTGGTGAGAAAAAGTATGCCTTTTGTGTCCTGGATGAAGGCAAAGATAGCCTGGTGATTGACAGTGAGTAAATTTACCTCTGTGGAGGCTGGAGTCTGGCTCAGGGATCAGGAGCTTGTGCTGTTCTTTCAGAGGACCAGTGTCCGGTTTCCAACACCCACACTGTGCAGCTTACAAGTGCCTGGAACTCTGCTCCAGGGCATCCTATAAATTCTGGCCTCTCAAAGCATAAACACATACCCAAACACACACATGCACACACACACACACACACACACACACTTAAGAATAAGTACTATAAAATGTTGTGTGGGCTCCTGTGTGTGAATTCAGAGGCTATGCACAATGGTACATGTATGAAGGTTGTAGAACAACCTCAGACGTTGGTTGAGGCAGGGTCTCTTATTATTTGCTAGCCTAGTCCTGGCTAGCTAGCATTTGAGCTTGAAAGAATTCCCGTGTATCTTTCTAAGAATGCTGGATCTCAGAAGCTTGTTCTACTGCATTATCTGAGTGTTCAAACTCAGATTCTCAAGTTTGTACTGCAAAGACTTTAATCCAGCCTATCTAAAGGCCACCATAAACCCTACAGAGGCCGGAGAACATGGCCTTATAGTGTAATGCACAGTAGCTCCCAGGGACAGTGACCAGAGACATGCCAGGATGCCATGGATCCCATGAAGACCTTGGGAGCATATACAGAGGGTGGTGGGAACAGCGATTCCAGGATGCTAATTTGGAACAACCTGAGCTCGGGCAGACAAAACTCTGTTATTACTGTCATTTTCAGAAACCCAGCCCCCACCTCCCAAAGTCACACTCAGGGTTTTCTCTTTAAAACCTAGTGGCCCAAGAAAGCAGCTGACGGGACTTTCTGAGGACATGCTTTATTCTCTCTAACTTCAGCACCCACAGGGGCAATGATCTGGAACTTCACATGGAGGACCCTAGGCCAGGTCACAAGATAACAGGCTACAGAGGACAAAATGTATTGCTTGTTGACGGTATGCTGAGCTGGCACTGATGGGCATTTGGAATCTGTCTTGTCCTTCTCTATGGCTGTTTCTCCTGGGGGGCCATGGCATCTCTCTTCTGACAAAACAAAACAAAACAAAACAAAACAAAACAAAGACCTGGGTAGAAATGAAAGCAGACTGCAGCTCTGTAACTACTGTTTATTTTAAACCGAGTGCCTCTATATTGGATTGAGAAGTCTCATTCCTTCTCTTTCTTCCTTCAGTCCATGAGGCAATAGTTTTTCTAACATGTAAACAACGTTTTACTAATTAATAAACAAAAAAGGCTCATTTCTCTTCTACCTTATGGTGAAGGGGATACTTGAAATCCTTTAAGGTTATGTAGAAAAGGGTTGAGGTTCTGGCTCAGTAGTAGAGCACTACCTAGCATGCTGGAGTTCCTAGGGTCAATTACTAGCACTGCCAAGAAAAAAAAAAGAAATATAGAAGAGATAAGCCTTTTGTGTATAACCTAACCTAAGTTTAAATCTTAGAAGAATATTGCAAATGAAATGGTATAAAAATAGCAGGAAAACCACCTTCTGGCTAATATAGTTATATATTAATTGATGAAGGGGATAGAGTTTAATGAAGGGGAAATCTGCTTATCCCACCTGAGTTATTTGTTGGTTTCATGAACTTGAGAAAGCCTCAGATTTTCTGAGTAAGTATCCTACCTGTAAAATTGAAGACAATCGTTCAGAACTTACAGGGCCATTTAAATTACTATTATCACAGCATCACGGCATGAACCATACAAACACCTTCTCATCTGAATTTCCCTCATGCCATGTTGTAGTTTGAATGTGAAATGTTCCCTCATAGCCTCAAATGTTTAAATACTTGGCATCCAGCTGGTGGCACCGGTTGGGAAGACTGAGGAACCTTCCGGAGGTTGAGCCCAGCTGGAAGATGGACAACTCTAGGGGTGGTCCTTGATGTTTTATAACCTGGCCCCACTTCCTGATCCCTATCTGTTGAACACAGATATAATGTGACCAGCTAGCTTCCTGCTCCTGCCATCACACCATCCCTGCCATGATGGAACTTTATCCCTCTGGAATGGTAAGCCAAAGGAAGTCCTTTTTTTTTTTTTTCTTAAGTTGCTTTTATCAGAGCAATGATAAGATAATTAAAGCATGCCGTGATCATTTCATTCATGACTATCAGTAGTTTGTATTGTCTACTTAGGCCACAGATCTTAATTGCATATTAGTTTACAAAGGCATCTATACATGTAAATAAATTGATTCTCACAATGGCCCTGGTGGATATTAAGCAAGACAGATAAGTATTATTAATCAGAAGCAAGGAAATAGGGTTCAAGGAGACTTCAGTGATTTCTATAAATGTGTACCATGCTGAATTCATTAATTTTATCTGTATTGAGTATCTACCTGCCAGGCACTCCACTCTGCTAAGATACTATGATGAAAAACAAAATTAGTCAGCTCATTTGAGCCTTCTATATAATGACAGAAGGAAAAACAAAGGGAAGAGAAAGCAAGAGGGAGAAGGGAAGTGATTTGGGATGAATAGTCTGGATTTTAAATCCAGATGAAATATAAAGAAGCCATGTCATTGCAATACACACCAGTCCTAAACGATACAATGAGTTAAGTGCAGTTGGAGTCGTTATTCACAATGGTTCCCAGAGCTTTCGGCCCTAGCCTCAGAGGGCCTAGCCTTTATTAATACAGAATAATTCTCCAAAGGTAGCTTGTTGCAAGGCTTTTGGATTGCTGGGGAGAAAACCTGAATGAGTGTCCAGCAAAGTTGCCGAAGTTCACAGAGTAAGAACTTCAACTCTGGAGAAGCCCTGCTAGCTTTGTGCACTATGGTTTCTCTTCATCTAGTTGAGATAATTTTGTTTGTTTGTTTGTTTGTTTGGAACATTGCTTCCTGCCCTTGGCTTAGAAACAATCCATGAATTGTGTAATTCCCATGGAGCACTATCTTCAATTGTTGTGCCTTCCTCTTGGGAGCAAACTGATGGGCACTCTCTGAAAGTCAGTCCTGAACCATACACCAACGTGTCTGGTTCATCCTGAATGCACTAAGCTTGACAACCCTGGGTAAATGTGCTTCTGCTTTATTAGTTTGTTGATGACATCCATTGGACACAGAAAGGAAATGCCAGTTCTCTCTACCTCCATTTTGTTTATTGTTTTAGCCTCAGTCCAAAACATAGAAGCTTTCAGGAAACATATATACAATGAAAGTGATAATTAACAACATTATAGTAATGGTGCTCTTTTTATTTTGTGTATTGTGTGACTATGCTGTGTGTGTGTGAATATGGTGTGTGTAAGAGTTCACACATAGCATGGTGTGCATATAGAGAACAATTCTGAGTGTCTGTTATTACCTTTTTCTCCCTTGTTTGAGAATGACTCTCCTGTTATTTGCCAGTGCACATGCCAAGGTAGCTGGCGCGCTTGCTTCCTAGAATCCTTTTGTCTCTGCAATCCATATTTCCATAGCCTCGCTAGGGCTATAGACACAAGCTACTGATTCCAGTAAAAGAAAGCCACAGACTGCATTTTGTTTTTAATTAATAAGATCTTGGGACTGGAGCGATGATATAGTGGATAAAGCACTTGCTGTGCAAGCATGATGCCTGGAGTTTGGATACCCCAGTACTCATGTAAATGTCAGGTGGCCATGTTTGCCCATCTGTAATTCCAGTTCTTGAGAGATGGGGATGAGGGATGCCTGGAGAAGACTGGCTAGCTGGAATAGTAACACTGGGAGTGAGTTCTATGTTCATCAAGAGATCCTACCTCAACATACTCAGCAGACAGTATATCAAGGAAGAATACAATATCAATCTTTGGCCTCCACAGCCAGTGAGAAGGCATTTGTTGTTGGGTGCCCCGGGCTCACAAGCTTTCTGGGATTTTTGTTTCTGCCTTCCATGACTAATTTCTTTCACTTCCCACAATATTTTTCAAGCTTCATCTATATCAGTGGTCCTCAACCTTCCCAAATGCTGCGAACTTTTAATACAGTTCCTCATGTTCTCGTGACCCCCCCAACCATAACATTATTTTCATTGCTGCTTCATAACTGCAAATGTGCTACTGTTATGAATCATAAAATAAATATCTGCTTTCTGATGGTCTTAGGTGACCCCTGTGAAAGGGTCATCTAACTCCGAAAGGTGACCCCTGTGAAAGGGTCATCTAACTCCGAAAGCCTCAGGGTGATAACAGCTGATCTGTCTTGTTATATGCAGGTACACATGTATCTATACATGCATCAGTATCCCGTTTCTTTTTATGTCTGGATAACATCTTACTATAAAGACACAGTATCATTTACCCATAAGTCGTTTTTGGACATAAAAAATAACTTCTGTCATTTGGATATTATGAATAATTCTGCTATATTCACTTTTTTTTGGATGGATATGTGCTTTTACTCCATTATGTATAGCATTGGAATTAATGTGTCATAGAGCAATTCCATGTGTCACCATTTGAGAGACTACCAGCCTGCCTTCCAAAGCAGCTTCATCATTTTAGACACACATCTGTAGTTTGTTAGCATTCTTGTCTCTTCGGGAGGCATGACAATTGTGCAGCCATGAATTTTGCTCAATAACTTCCTGACTGGGTAAAGTTATTATTTTTTTCTTCATGCTTTTTTGTGTTGACAGGTGTTTGTCTTAACACTGAATTCTCACCTTCTCCCAGTCAGTTAGAAACCTGGCATTATTTTTAATTAATTATTCAGTGTGTGTGCATGTGTGTGTGCGTGACACAAGTGCACACCCACACTCTGGCATTGTGTATGGAAGTCAGAGGACAGCTTGATAGAATTAGTTGTTCTTTGATCCACCATGAGGGTTCAGGGGATTGAATGTGGGTCCCAAGTCTTAGCCACGAGCATCAGTGCTGCCCAGGACTCTGTTGAGCATTCCCAAATTTTGCAGCTGCTATTTTCAGCCAGCTAATACTGATGAAAGCCTACAAAAAATAAGTGTAGTGACTTATAGTCTCCTGAAACTTGAGGCTCCCAGAGAATTTATTTTTCTGACCTCCTGTTTGATCTCTGTTTGACATTGTCGATAAATAGGCTGAAGATAACTATGAGGATGCCATTCAGGATGTGAGGACAGAGTTCAGGATTTGCTTTTGCAGCTTTGTAAATTCATCTTCTTTTTCACCCAGTGTCAGTCTGTCTCCCTTTAAAAATCTTTGTCCTCCAGTGGATTACATTTTCCCCCCATAGAGATGCCTACATGGAAATTGTGGTCCCTTTTCAGCAGTATCAAGCTTGACACCATTAGTAGAAGGAATGGAAAGTTCTTACCCTGATTCCAAACTTTGCATTTGTTTGCTTTCTATGTTCACAGTGGAGGGAGCAGAATGCCAGCCTCTTCTGTCATGGGTAAAGGTCCTCAGGATGTATTTCACCAAAGTAGGTGGCCATAGAATGCATTTTTTTCTACAACCGTAGCTCCACTCTCTGGGTGGCTGGTTTTTCTTTTACTTCTTCTCTTTTCTTTGCTCCAAATGTTAGATGTTTTGGTGGTGGTAGTGGTGGCAGTGGTGCATCCATACTTTCCGTTTTCTATCTATTGAATTGCCTCTTTTCATAATTTTTTTGTTTCAATTTTCAAAGCCACTTGGGTTAATTCAGTAAATGTTTATTCTTTAGACCTTGAGTGCCTAGGGAAAATAAGATAAACTTTGACTTGGTTCTCAAAGGGCTTTTTATTTTAGGTTTCTCATTATTATGCTTAGTTTTAATTTTAAATGTCAACGAGCCACAACATAGAATCACCTGATATCCTAGTTTGCTTTTCTGTGAGTGTGATAAACACCATGACGAAAAGCAGTTTACAAATAGTTTATTTCATCTTAAAGGTCATACAGTCCATCATCAAGGGAAGCTAATTCAAAATAGAAGAAAAAAAATTCACAGAGGAATGCTATTTACTGGCTCTCTTCCAGGTTCACACCCATCTACTTATCTTTTATACAGTTCAGGCCCATCTGCCTAGATACGGTTCTGTACACAGTGAGCGAGGCCAACCTACATCAATTAACAATCAAGAAAATGGCCCACCAACATTCCCACGGGATAATCTAGTGGAAGCAATCTCTAATCTGAGTTTCCCTCTTCCCTGGTATAGCAAGTTGCCAACCAAGATGAGCCATCACTGCTGGGAAGAGCCTCAATTGAGTAATTGTCTTTATCAGGATTGTGTGTGGACATGCCTGTCGAATATTATCTTTATTTTTAGTTGAGATAGGTAGATACCGCCCATTGTGGGCAATACCATTCTTTAGGTAAGGGGTCCTAAACTACACTGAACAGGGGAAAGATACATGCTAGAAGCAGAAAACAAGGCAACTTCTATATGAGAAAGCATTTAACTGGGGGCTGGCTTACAGTTTCAGAGGTTTAGTCCATTATCATTATGGCAGGTGGCATACAGGAAGGCACTGGAACAGTAGCTGAGAGCTACATCCTGATCCATCAGCAGAGAGGGAGACAGAGACAGAGAGAGGCAGGGACAGACACAGACAGACAGACAGCCTGGTGTGGCTTAACCTCAACGCTGACCCCCGGTATCACACCGCCTCCAACACTTTCCCACATCTCAAATAGTGCACTACCTGGTGACTAAGCATTAAACTATATGAGGCTCTGGGGGCCATTCTTATTCTGAAGACCTTCCTTGACTTCCCCTCAGTGATGGACCAAAACTTGAAATTAAGTCAAATCAACTCCTCTGCAAAGCTGCTTCCAGTCTGGGTTCTTTATCATAGCAACAAAAATAACATACTGATACAAGCTATCTGTTTGAAGTATATGTTGAATCTGAGACACATCTATGTATTTCCTGCCCAAGCTCTTTATATACAGGACACTTCTTATTATTATTATCTAAAGGCCACGCAATTAAGACCAAAGGCATTGTTCTGTAGCACAGTTTTTTCTTCCCTTGCCCATTGGGCACAGAAATGCTAGAAATGTATATAAATGTTTATCCATTTTTTTTCTTTCTCAATTACGTGTCAGTTTCTCTTTTATTCTTATGTATTTTTTTAATTTTGTTTCAAAGTGGAATTTGTTATGTCTTAAAGATAAAATATGCTTACATTTGTGATGACTGCCATTAAAACATTGCTGTGTGGCTTTGTAATGAATGACCACACTTAATGTAGCCCCTGGGCTATAGGTTGGACATGACCTATTTAAATCATTGCACCATGTAAAGCTAATTTTCCAGTGCTTGGAAAATTTGGAGATATTGATTAAAGACTTTCTCCAAGCTCCCAGTTAGTACATAACACCATCAAAAGCACCTTGCCAAATCTTTTGCCTGGTCTTAAGCTTCATAAAAAGTTCATTCCCTTTTTTTCCTTTTCTTTCTTTCTTTGGCTTACTATTCTTTCTCTCTTCCATTTGGCTCAAAGTTTCTAGATGATCCTCAACAAACCCGTGTTTTCTTTTGAGAACATTCCTATATTCTCCCTGAGAGCCCCTTAATTTTAATCAATCCGTATAGCTTGATTGATGCTACATATTTTCCCTACCATCCTGTGTAGTATTTTCACCAGGAAGAGCTATACTTTGGAGTCACAGAGAACTAAGTTCAATTCCAGGTCAGCCCCAGAAATAGTTGCACTTATGAGACAGGCACTTTTCCACAGCATGTTTCCTCACCTGTATAATAAAGGGAGGCATGGCTTACAGGCTGAATCTGAAGTGTGAGCATGATAACATAGCCAAAATAATGAACGTCCCCCACAAAATGCCCAGGTCCTGACCCTGGGAACCCGTGGATGTATCCATTCCTCTGGCAAAGAAGAATGTAATTAACATTGCTAATCAGTCGAATTTCAAATGTCCAGGATCTATATGAGTGAAAGAGTGATAGAGAAGAATTGATATTAATATGAAAAGGCGAGAGTGGCATTTACCAAGACCGAAGGTCTTCATGCTAAAAAATAAAATAAAAAAAGAAGCTACCCCTCAAAATGATTTTTTTTTTATGAAGGCAATGAACACAATTGTCCCTGAGAACCTTCTGAAGTAATGCATCTCTGACAACATAGTTCTTGTCCAGTAAAGCCCACTTTTGATTAGCTTATAAAATAATATATGTGTATCACTTTGAACCGCTTCATTCGTAGCAAATTGTTGTATCAGTAAACTGTGGTAGATACAATGATGTGCCCACCGCAAACCCAAGTCCACACCCTGATCCCTGGCACAGTCGGTGTGTCAGCTTAGATGGGAAGAGCGAATTTGAACGTGCACTTTGGCCGACTACACTGAGATGCTGAATGACTGTGAGTGACATGGTGTCCCCCTTGTACCAATAAGCTCTTTGTCAAAGCAAGTCAGGAGGTCAGAGTCAGTGCGGGTGTGAAAATAGGAGTAGAGAAGTACTGTGAGGACACAAGCCAAGGAATGTGGAAGAGCAAGAACACAGGTTGAGATGACCCACCGAGGGCTTCTGAGCTCCAGAACTGTAGTACATTTGCATTATTTTAAGTCTGTGAATTTGTTATGGTGTTTACCATGTATGCCCCAAGTCAGGCTCAGCTACCTGTCCTCAAAAAGCCAATTAAAAAAGAAGAAAAACGAGGATTATTCTATGTGGCCACATTGGCAAGAGGGACAAAGAAACCCAGCAAGTCCCACAGGAATGTCTTTGGGGCTTCTAAAAGGTGAGGTTGAGGTTTAAGCAAAGGCTGAGGTAAAGTCCATCTGAGCAATTCCAGTCAAGTCAAGGCCCATGCACTGATGCATGGTTATCTGGGTTTCAGTGTCATCCTGTAAAGTGGTCTGACCAGCTGTTAAAACTGTTTGGAATATCTTTCAAGGAGACGAGTTCTCCCTCCCTCTGGCTCGTGGCTTTTCCTTTTCCAGGCATGAGATTTCCGGGGAAATCCCCATTTATTTGAGGTTCATTGTTCACAACAGTCTGAAAGACTGAGAGGTTTAAGTTAGAATATCTTCATTTCTGCTAGACAGTGTGTGTGTGTGTGTGTGCGTGTGTGCATGTGTGTGTGTGTACAATCACCTGTAGCCTTCCTACAATATCTAGCTTGTTCATGTCTTTCCCCTTCAGCAGTAAATTCCATGCTTCAAACTGCACTGACAGCCCCTCAGAAGTGTTCCACACTCAGAGAAACCAGCAAACACAAGAAACGGTTTCACTTTGTCATAGTTTTTACATCTGGAGCTCTGGGATCTGACCCCTACCATGTTTATCCACCGAGAATTCCATCCTTGCCCTTCTTTTTGTTCCACTTGTCCTAGAGTTCTGGAGAGAGCAAAGACTTAGCTAGCTATCAGCAGGCTATCTCTTGTCCCAATTTTAATCCATTCCTTTGCAGAGAATCATTGTTACCTCTTTCCTCCCCTCCTTCCCGGTCAGTCTGGAATGCCTTTGTTGGGCAAACACTTCGGTGCCCTTTGCTCCCTTTCCTTTATCATCGTCTTGAGCCTGTCAACGAAAACATTCCACTGAGCATCTCGTGTTCAGTGTTGAGCCTCATAACTCACACCGTGCCTGTTGCTCTTCTTCTTCATCATGCATGTCCTTGTTTGTTCTTCAAAGACGACAGCATAATTTTAAAACTCACTCGAGAGTTTTCTCTATACCACTCGAAAAATCTTCACTTCTAACAATAAGAAAAGGAACAGAAACGACAATGAGTCATTGTGTGATAAGAGATTAAAATGACATTGTATTTACATATCCTGGTCTTAACTGAACAGAAACAAGAAAAATTCTACCACATAACATCAATAAGCAAGTACAGGTGGCTCTTGGCTGACAAGGGTTCAGCCCACAATGTTCAACTTTAATATAACTTTAATATATATATATATATATATATATATATATATATATCTTACCTCCAATTTTTAGTTTCAATATTTTCCCCTGCACAGTGATACACGCTATGCTGGTCTCCCTCAATGCTGGGCAGAGGCAAAAAGTCAAAGCTGCCAGCCAGCCATGTGACCATGAGAATAGGCCAACAAACTCAATAGTGTACTCTGCTGATAAGCTGTGATCCACTGATAGGTTAAGTGTTTCAAATGCATTTTGGTTTGCCCGATTTCAAAATATGTTTTTTAACATAACACCATCACAAATTACATCAATTACAAGTCAGCAGTATTTAATTCTTTATTAAAATGCACATTTAAAGAAAGTCTCATTCTCTCTGTCTCTGTCTCTCTCTCTTAGCTGCGTGTCTTACATCCTAACCTGAATGCCATCCACACTCAACAGCATGCCACCGTGAGCTATATTTTTGTTTTCCTATATAATGTAATGTAATGTATATATGTGTATATATATGTGTGTGTGTGTGTGTGTATAATTTTTTTCTTCACAATTTATTCATTATATATCCCAAATGAAGCTCCCTTCCTCAACTCCCCCCAATTCCACCCTCCCTCCCTCTTTCCCCTATCCCCTCCCCCTAGGCAACTGATCTCCACATCTGCCCAAAGCTTGTTAAGTCTCATCAGGACTGCCTGGATCCTCTTCCTCCAAGGCCTGGTAAGGCCGTATCACCAGAGGCAAGCGATCAAAGAGCAGGCAACTGAGTTCATGCTAGAGGCAGCTCCTGCTCCCTTCACTCGGATATCCACATGAAGACTGAGCTGCCAATCAGCCACATCTGAGCAAGGGGTCTAGGTCCTCTCCATGCATGGTCCTCTATTGGTGCATCAGTCTCTGCAGGACCCCCTGGGCTCAGATCCTTTAGCTTTGTTGGTCTCCTTATGGGGCTCCTGTAACCTCCCATATCCCTCTATCCCCACCCCTCTCTTCTTCCATAAGACTCCCTGCAGTCTTCCCAAAGTTTGGCAGTGAATCTCAGCATCTGCTTCAATCCCCTGTTGGGTGGATCCTTTCAGAGGACCCTCTATAGTAGGCTCCCATCCTGTTTCCTCTCTCCCACTGCTTCTGGTATCTATCCTGTTTGCCATTCTGAATGAGATTTAAGCATCCTCCCCAGGGAGGATGTAAATTGTATTTATCAATATTTACTTATTCACTTGGACCAAACAATGTTCTCAGTGCTGAGATAAGATAATTAGCAAAAGATGGTGCCCATATCCACGATTTTATCCACCTTCTTGGTCCTTCGATTTTTTTTTCTTTCTCACTATTTTGCTCTTGTATCAATTGCTCAGTTCCTGTGTGTACCGTAATCTACCCAGACTTTACAACCAAAGCAGTTCTTAGAGTAGAAACTGAAAACAAAAGATGCATCTAAGCTGCTGACGTCAAGAAGCCAAGTGGAGGAAGAGATAACAGGTACTAACCAGGGAACAAGAAAAGAATCAGGGAAACCACATTTGTTCCTTGTGCCATTGAATTAATGGAACTAAGAGTTTACACACATTTCCACAAACTATGTCTAAGAATGTGATAACACAGATGGGTGTAGCTAAGTGACATTTATGTGCTAAGAGAGAGAAGGAAAGCATCGACCAAACCAGTGAAAACTGTATCAAGGATCTGAGCTACAGAGATGGTGTCCTTAGAGGTCTGAAATGAAGACTGACCTGGCCAGGAAAATCACAAAAGATTTTCTTGAATAGGGGACAGATGAACTAAGATCTCAAGGACAATCATTGATTAGGTCTGAAATGGAAAGTGTGCTAGGCTTTGTCTACAGTGCTTACCTAAGATTAGGTACTTCCTTAAAGGACCCAGTAGGAGATCTGGCAAAAGCAATGATTAGAAGTATCTAGAGCCCTAGGGTGCTTCAACTCTGAACAATTTTTTGGCTATTTCTGCTATTTTCCCCTTGGATGTCTACATTCCTGGGATAGTCACTAATGACTTGTAACAAGCTGTGTCTCTTCCAAAGCTTGGGAAATTAAGATGGACACCAAATAAAGATAAGTGACAAGGAACTCAGCTTGATGTTTCTAGGTTCTACTGCATTAGTGATTTACCTGCCTGCATTCAATCTACACCTAACTTAGCCTTGCCTGAGACAGACTGTCCCATTGCACATTTACTCTTATATTTTTTCCCAAATATGTTATACTCTTCTCCTGTATTTCTACTTTGAGACTTAGGCAAGGTCTGTCCTTCATAACTTTGTCATTAGTCGTCAGCAGAGCCCACATTGTCTGGACTGTAGAATCTAATGAATGATCAGCAAGCACAGACAGAGTCTATTTGAAGCAGAGTCATTGAAATGTATGATGTCTGATGTGCTCTCTGGCAGTGAGGCAAAAACATCTAGTTGCCACTAAATGAAAATAGTCAGTGTTTTCTTCCACAGGAACAGACACTCCTTGTCTTCACTCATCAATGCTTACTTCTGCAGCTGTCTGTGAACATCCCCCAGCTTCCTGCTGAACAGGGGAGGAGGGGAACATTTCTGGGTGTCAGTGTTTCTCTGGCTTCTATCCCTTCTCTGCTCTTCTTGACTCTCCACTAGGTTCTGGGGGATCAGAGTTTTATCTCCCAAGTTTTATCTTTCCTTCCTAAGTTATATCTGTGTATACTTGCTCTACCCTACAGCAGGATTCAAGCTGTCTTCTCATACTCAATATTCTCCTATATTGGTCAGCTCACATCATCCGCACACCACCCTGGGAGTGAGTGGAAGGGCTAGTTCTAGCACACAGAAAAGCGACATGGCCACCCTCAGACTTTCCAGAAACTGAGTAGCAAGGCTGGGGCTAGATTAAAACACTGATCATCACACTAGCAACTTTTTGCTCTTTAAGAAGTAATGGTTGGTTGGTTTCAGTGTGTTGCTCTAGCATATGGTTCTCTAGTAAGAAAATATCTGCTATCTTTCTATCTAAGAGGATTCTTTACGTTCTGGTAAATGATGAGTGGTCTCTACATTTGCTTCACCCTTTGGATTTCCTGTGGGTTCGGCCAATAGGAATCCCAAGATGGAGGTAGAGAGTGAGAAGATGAGGAAATCAGAGAAGCTCCTTTGTCTAGTCATGAGCTTCATTTTGTGCTTGGTTCTGGAACCTAACTAAGGCCACTGAGAGAAGGAAAAAAAAAAAAAAAAGCACAGAGATTGAAAAAAATGACAGGTACATGCATACAGAGAAACTAGGACCAGGCATGCTTTGTACTTTCTGATGGGGCCTCACCTACTATCGAAAAAATCTTGGATCCTCAGTGTCTTTATTCTGTATGGTACAGAAGGACATGGCTGGCCAGTCTCAGGTAATGGGTCTCTGAATGTGAGCAGTTCCACGCTATAAATATCCTGGAAAAGGAAAGCAGCAGTTGCTAGTCTTTGTGTACATTGATCAGTCATCCTTAAACACTCAGACTTAGAAGAGAACCCTTTGAAAACTTTAAACCTGGCCCATAGGGGGAAAGGCTTTGCCAGTTTCCCATGGGCCCTTGGTGTTTGTCATGGCTGCAAGCATGCCAACAATACATGTCCATTCAAAACTTCATTTGGGGATTCCTCTACTCCTTAATCAGTGTCTCTCATACAGTTCTCTTCAAGCTCCAATAATCACGCTTTCTCCTACACCATCTGACTTTGGGATTCTTCCCTTTAACTGCCTAAGCCTTTGTAGTCATGTCATTGAATTTTTCTTAGTTTTCTCTCTCCAGAGTCCCCATCTCTTTCCTCCTAGAATCAGCATTTCTACAGTGTTTTGTAAATAAAACTTCAGAAAGAGTTCTGCCAGACACAATGCAGCTTTCAGTGCATTCTTTGACCCTCCTCAAATTTGCTAATGGACATAGTTCATGTCTCATGAAATCTGCCTGCTGGGGGAAAGCTCCAGAGATCAGAGCAAGAGTCTCTGAATCCTGATTCCTCATTATGACCACCAGCAAACTGTCCCATTCAGATTCCTGGGGGATTTCCACCAACTTCAAGGAGGAAATACTCTTCCCAAACATTCATAGTAGTAGAGGATTTGTGTTCATGGCAGGATCATTATTTCTGGGTAATAGATAATAGATGAATCAGTGAAAGAAGAACCCTTGGGGCCATCTTTGGGAAGGCTCTTGGCTAAAATTGCATAAAAGCCTTTAGCTCTAGTGCTCATACTTCTGTTTGTGAAAAACAATAGCACTGATCTGAAAGTGTTTATTATCTATAATCAGCTTGAATGCCCGGAGGTACAGGTTCCCTTCCTGCAAGGAAGGTCTCTGTGGTATAATTCCCAGGACGTAACCCATTGATTGCATAAGTACTCTTTCAAGTCTCTAAAGGGATGTCTCAGGGCCCACACAGTGCTCTTTAGAAGTCATTTTGAACTACTCCCAGGCGCAGTAATTTAGCATCTTCACACCGACGCCATCCAAAGCCACACCTTCTCACATCAACACAGCAGATAAACCACTTTGAAACTGTCTGCCAAGCAACATGGGGCCCACCAGGGTTTTCAGCCTGGAGAGCATCAATTTGGCATGCCTATGACCCTGTGTCCAAAAGCCCATTAAGAGATAATCATCTGCCTCAGCCATTCTGGTCCTCGTGACTGAGATGTTATTGTTATTCTCTGCAGAGCAGTTTTAACTTCCCCAAAGTTTTCTAATCCTCTATTTCCTTAGATCCACCTTGCAAATCTATAGTGCTGGCAGAGCAACGCTTGCTATCCTGTTTTCACAGAGCAATGAGGAAACTGAGATCATGGTTTCAGCTCTTAGAGCTAACTCTTGGCAAGGCTGGGATTAGAAATTAGGCCTTCCTATGTTCTCTGCTGACCCAATACTCCTTTTCGCTCTGTGAGCTTTTATCTCATGGTGCACAATACATGTTTTCTTCCAAAAAGTGTTCTTAACAATATTTTGAAAGTGTTCTTATGGCCAGGGAGGGGGCTGAGCAGATAAAATGCTTGCCTGACGATCTGAGTTCAGTCTCCCAGACCCATAAGGTGGAATGAGAGAACAGACC
This sequence comes from Meriones unguiculatus, assembly GCF_030254825.1. Taxonomy (NCBI): domain Eukaryota; kingdom Metazoa; phylum Chordata; class Mammalia; order Rodentia; family Muridae; genus Meriones; species Meriones unguiculatus. Next base: position 30,705,037 of record NC_083355.1, on the reverse strand, counting down.
TCTGCAAGTTGCCTTCTGATCTCCACACATATACGGTGGCATGTGAGCACCAATACCCACATCCGTGCACATGCACAAAATCAAACAAACACCTTTTAAAAAGACTTTTTGTTCTTCCTGATATAAAAAATTCCAAATCAGTATGTACAGTACCCCGAAGCTTTGTGATCTTTAGTTCATAACATTTATTTTGAACATATTTTATCATTGGGGGTGTGAAGATGCTATATTTAGAGTTTTAATGTGTCCCACAATACACAGCAAAGGATAAATAAGTTAGTACTAGTTTTGGTAGTGAATCCTACCTTCTGCTATAGTCTGACTTCCTTTTCTCAATCACAACTTTCTGCAAATCCACAGCCCCACTGAACCTGGAATTTCCTGGAGGAACTATTGGTCTGCTGAGGATTAAGTGTCTCCACCTCACTGTCTAGGAGAGGGGCCTAATGACAACCCTCACAAGGACTGGCTTCCACTAAGTCAAGTGGCATAAGTGGATAACGAGGCTCCCTAAGCCAGGTCCACACTTCACTCTTTGGAACTCTACCGCACGCAGAGCTGTATCATATGTCCTGGCACTGGTTGTCCACTGAATAAGAAAGCTTGTCACCATTTTTCTCACAGTAGATTCATACAGAGCGTGAATTCTATGCATGAACTCTGAGAGGCAAAGAAAGCAGACATTCTCATTTGTAGCCCTTGTTTTTCACTGCAGGGATGTTTGGAAATAGGCCCCACACATTTCCCAATGTCCCCGATACATGTATAATCACAAGAGTTCAAAGAACTCTTGACTATTCTGTTTACCTTAGCGCGCAACATGGAAGACCAACATTCTCAAATCACAGGCAACATATCGTTAGTGCCCTAAGCCTTGGAATACAGGCAAATAAGGTTCAGTCTCTGTCCTCCAAGAATGTTTTTAAAGGTGGAACCTCAAGTGAAAAACATCACCGGAGGGGAAAAAAAATGCACTCAAGCCTGCCTTTCAAGGTTGTTACCTGGAAATCCATTACCTTTCTCTCTCTCTTTCTCTTTCTCTTTCTCTCTCTCCTTCCTCTTCTCAGTGCTTCTATTTTCTTGCTTTAGAAAAGATGAATGCATGCTAAATGTAAGGAGGCACTTGTAAACTGGGGTTCTTGGGGAAAGCTGGCATTGAGGCTGGAGCCCGTGTTGGGAAACAGCAAGCACAGCTGAAGGAACAGAGCCCCGAGGGCACAGCCTAGACTTCTGATGTTCCCTGGGAAATTGTCTGAATGCCAACTCTCTCCGAAGCTTCCTCTACTAAAATCCACTCTGCAAAACATGCCTTTTGTGACTGCAGCTATTGTAAATATAGAGAAGAGGCCTGTATTTCCTGTGGAGACTGGGGCGGTATGGGCCTGAGTCTGAGAGGACAAGCAGAGGCTGCAGTCCTCCCGGCCCAGGGCAACCTCAGCCCACAGAACCCCCACAGGCAGGCAATAGACCAAGCATTGAACTGGAAGTTCACAAAGGTTCACAAGGGTCATGTGACCTTGTCATCCGTCCTCCTTTTCTAAAAGCAAAAAGTTTAACCTATGTTAATACACATTGGAATAAGCAATATTACAGGGTTGAACAAAGAAACTGAAGAAAAAAAAAAGTAATCAGAATTCAAAGGTGCCTCATAGAGGCAAGCAAATTTAAGCAGTCCTAGGAGAGGCCTAATATAAAGAGATGGGGAAGGAGAGAGAGGTTGTTCTAGGTGGAATAGGCAGCTTATGCCAGGGTTTGTCCATCACAACAACACTGGCATCTTAGCTGATCGGTAACAAACACGAGTCGTTCTGTGCATTGTGGAAAATTGACTAGAATCCCTGCCCTCGACTTGCTAAAGATCCAACTTCAGGCATAACAAAAACGACTCCAAGCACTGCCAAATGTTACCTGAAAGATAATGTGAATGTCATGTTTGAAGGACGCCATCCCTTGAAGCTGATGATCGGTCTAAAGATGTCAAGTTAAAAAAAAAAAAAAGAGAGAGAGATTAGCAAGAAGGCTGGCCTGATTGAAAGCTAAGCCCTGATCATTGTACTGGCATGCTATTCTATGGCCTGGTGATTAAGATAGAAATTCTAAGCACAAATAAAACGGCAACAACAACAACAAAACGGGTGTGTAGGCAGTGACTTAAAGAGGCACAGAAAGCTCAAGTCAGAGAACTCAGCCGACGCCTTACAAGACAATGAATACATCCATTCTTCTTCCTTGTCACGCTTGTAGACAGCCCACGACTCTTACCCTAAAGACTTCCTCTTAGCTTGGACCAACATGCCTGGCCTTGACCCTAAACTCGTGGCTTGTTCCTCTGAAGGCTGAGAACACCTGTGGCCTTACCCCCCCTTATTTTAGCAACAATTTTTGAAGCAGCCAGAAGCAAACACCCAGAAGCCCTTTCTACTGTTTGTTGTGTTGTTGCTAATGGAGCCTGAGGTCTAAAAGGGGTTTCCAGGGCGTGTTATCTGCTACCCGGGGAGCCAGGGACACAGTGTGCGTAGGGGTTGTTCAGCGGAGCCTGGTTGGAAGTGGTGGTTATTTAAAGACACCAACCAACCGTAGTGTCAATGTCCCTTTGACTTTTTTTTTTTTTTTTAAGATACTTTAAGGGGCGAGGAGTAATGGCTAGTTGATTCTTCCACTTAGCCTTGCTAATTTGGGATTTGGGCTGCAATTACAAACAGCTGTTGCAAAATCTCCAGCTTCCTAGGAGATTAAAAAAAAAAAGGTGAGGTGATTTGTGAAATCTTCAAAGGGCCTCCTCAAGATTATGGTAATTGAATTTCCTTATTTGTCAAAATCGTAGTTCTTAGCATGAATTTGGGGAATGAGACATACAGGTTGTAGGCTCAGGATTTGTCACATTTGAGGCAAAAGAAATGCCCTGAAAGCGTACTAAAACCATCATGCTAATAAAAGTTCATAAAAATAAGCAAATATGGTTTGCCAAGAAATCCATATAATTTACACATTATTTAATTAGCTTCTCTTGGGCACATCCTCCATGCAGGCAGGGCTAGCCGAGGTATAAAACAGAGCAAGAACTCTTCCCTTGCTCCAGAGGGATTAGTAACCTGAGCTGATAAAACAAACACACACACACACACACACACACACACACACACACACAAGCACACCTTAAACAATCACTACCTATTCTACAGTGATGTAATAATTACACTTGATGTGTTTCATAAGCATGATAAGTAGATAAATCATAGCAGAAATTTTTATGCTTTCCCTTGGAATCAAGAAAAGCTTCTTAGAACTTGACTGAGTCACTGAAACCCGACTTTACATACAAGTGTTTGCTAGTCCGGTGCCTCTTATGTGGTGGATAATTTTATATCTGTTAAATCAAGATCCAGTTTTTTCCCATCAAGCTTAGTGTACAGTTGAACCACTGGGACGTATAATGAGCATTGCAGGGATTCTTAGAACAATATGTATATCATTTCAACATTGTTCTAAAGCAAAGGGTCTCTCTCTCTCTTCCCTCTCTCTCTTTGTTTCCTTGTCTTTCAGAAGGATAGAAAAAAAGGCAAACATTAAACTACTTACTTCTAGAAAATTTGTGACAGGACTCAAAGATCTAAACAGTGTTCCCTTTGGCTGGGAGTCCTCAGAGCTCCCAGGGACCATTTCAACAAACCTCTGCTCATGGGGTAAGACATCCTGGTTCATATTGTGCAGGTGCTGTGAGACAGGCTGGCCTGAGAGTTAGGAGGGTATAAGCACTTATTTCTTTTGATATTAGACAGAGTTGTTCTGCCTTTGTGCCCTGGTTCCTCTTCCCTCCGTTGCACAGAGAGGATCAAATGAGCTCAGGGTGGCCAATGCTTCATGAAGGGCTGGATGCTTAGCAGACATAGTTCAGCGCATGTGAACCGAGCTCTGCAGTGTGCTATTTGAAAACAGTGAAAAGAGCTGAACTTCATCTTCAGTGAGTTTCACAGCTATTACATGTACAGATTAATTTATTTACTTATTTTCTGTGGGTTCATGCAATAGCATCGTGTATGAAGGTCAGAGAAAAAACTCGTGGATGTCGATTCTCTCCTTCTCTTGGGTAGGTCCTAAGGCATGAACTCAGGTCCTTAGACTTGAAGGCAAATGCTTTTAGCAAGAGTCCTCCTGCTAGTCCATTCTTAGAAGCTAGGAAAAACACATACATAGCACTTATGGAAGAATTGGATATGTGTTATAATTCTGAAATGTCCTTTAAAATCCTGGGTAAGAATGACAAGTGGGTCAGATTACAAACACTTTCTCAGTTCTCTACTGCTGCAGAGCCAACCACCACAAGACTGCTGACTTAAAGTAACAGCCATTGCCAACTGCACAGTCTCTGTAAATCAGAAGTTCAGGCACAGGGACCAGGGGGGGTAACATCAGCAATAAAGTGCTTGCCTGGCGAGCGCAGGATGAGAGTTTGATCCACAAAACGTGTGGGGGCGGAGAATATAGGTATGGTGGCACACACTTCTTTTTTTTTTTAATTTTTATACAATATATTTTCATCATGTTTTCCCTTTCCAACTTCTCTTTTCCTCCTTCTCTTTCTCCCTCTCCATTTAAAAAAGGAGAAAAAAAAAAAAGAAAGCAGAAGTATCCCACAATCACAAAAAATCAAAACAGACAAGAGACAAATAAGACAAAAAATAAAATTGCCAAAACCAAAGTCCACAAAAATACTACTGAGTTCATTTTGTGTTGGTCAACAACTCCTGGGCATGGGCTCTGCCCTGGACTGTGGTTGATACACTCAGTGACACTGTATTGGGGAAAACCAAGGCTGCCTTTGCCAGCCACTGGGAATCAACTACAGATAGCTTCTTGGTTAGGGGTGGAACCTCGAATCCACTTCCCCCTCTCAGATTATAATTCACACTTGTGATTGCATTTTCAGGGAAGCAGAGACGGGCAGATCTCTGGGATTCTGAATACCCAGCTTAACTTATTTGGCTAGTTCCGGACCAGTCCCGAAAGAGAAGATAAAGTCATGAAGTCCTACCCGTTCCTGAAGAGCTTTTTTTCAGTTAGTGGTTGCAGGGCAGGGGAGTAAATAAACACTGGTAAATTGCCCATGCTCTAGGAAATATACCCCCCCACACCCTCTCATGATAAACTCAGTAACACACACACACAAGCATAACATAGCATACGTAGGTTCCTCATCTCTGGCTTCTCTCCGTTCTTAAAGACTGTCCTTTGGTTCTAGAAGCCACTCTCTCGACTTTGCTAGTGGCCTTTGTCTACAAATAATAATAATAACAGAAGCAACAAAATCAGTGGTAAATTAAACTCCCTATTTCTAGCAGCTGGAGTTTTTAAAGGACTCTTCTGCCAGATAAACTTTATGTGGACAGCAGAGCTGGAAAGGTGGACCTACCCAAGCCCCTAGAAGCCCAGAAGATTGTAAGCTAGTAAGCATGGTTCCTGCCTCCAGGTTCTTGCCTTGGGTTCCCGCCCCGACTTCCTTAATGACGGATTGTGACCGGGAAGTATATGCTGGAATCAACTCTTTCTTCCCTCACAATGCTTTCTATCAGAGTGGTTCATCCCAGCAAGAGAATGAAGCCAGATAAATTCCAAAGCAGTCCACTTCATGTCACACAGAGCAGTAAAATTTTTTTTCATGTATTTAATATCTAGGGCTGTTAAGTGAGCCTGCTCACAAGTGAAAGTCCATGGGCTAGAGCTCTGCTATTCTTGAGCCAGTTTTAGGCCCTCATCAGTATATCCACATGCCACTAGGCCATTTCCAATACAGACACAATACTTTGGAAACTCTTCTGGACTTAGTACAGACTGCTTATTCAGCAAGTGAGTATCATGAGCTGTTCGGCCAATAACTATTGTACGAATGCTCATTCCACACCCGTCACTGAACCTGGATGTTAGGAAGAAAGGTGAGCAAAACACCATTATCCCCGGAAAAAAAAAAAAACTTACAGTCCAGATCTCTAAGGTTCTCTGGCTAGCCAGTCTAGCACGCTTGTCTAGTTCAAGGTCACATCATTCTCTCCCATTAAGGATAAAGAATCACTGCCCAACACAGATCCCCAACTTGGGAAAATCTGATTTATCATGTTTATTTGACTTACTGGTTGGAGAAATGGTAAGGCCGCTAGGTACAAACGGGGGGGGGGAGGAAGCTAGCATTAACAGTTTTTACTCTGTGGGAAGAAGGACAGCAGTGTAAAGGCTCAGGCTACACACCTGCCAGCCAGCCTTGTTTGGTTAACTGAAAGCGTGTGATTAAAATCCCACTGTAGGGCCCCACTTTCAATTGCCCCACATAACCCATATGACTATATTGTGTTTCCCTTTTCCTCCCTAGTAATTACCATTGTGTTTAGTAATCAAAAGCCCTGATTTACGCAAGCCACTTTCAAGTCAATCACTCTAGCACTTAAAAACAATAGCTTTGAATGGAGTTATTTCCTGGGAGAATGTTAAATGTTTCCGAGTTCAGATAGCCAAGGAAAGGCGGTTCCCTGCATGTAAGGAAGGAGAATGAAATGCTTTCTGGCAGCTGCTCCAAGATAAAGTGTTCAGGCAAGTCCTGTAGTGGGTTGGGAGTGAATGGGAGTAACTTGTTTCCTGCCTAAAACTGTACGGTTGGATACATTCAGCTTCCTTATACAGCATGCCTTTAACTACTGATATAAATCCTGATAGGGCCCCTCAAGGGGTCAGAGATAACCTTTAGCCATTCTGTCTGCGAACAATAGCAGGGCTGCAAAGGAAAGGTAGCTGGTGCAGATGACTTCAAGGAGACTTTGCTGTGTCTGATGCTAAGTTTCACACTGCTCAGCTAGCTACTCGGTGGTCTAGTTCCGAATCTCTGGCCTTTGATTTCCCTTGGAATCAAGAAAAGCTTTTTAGAACTTGACTGAGTCACTGAAACCCGACTTTACATACAAGTGTTTGCTAGTCCAGTCTAAAGTCTCAAGAATCAGACTACAGGCTGAACTTGAAGCTTGAAAAATGAAGAGATAGAATGAGGGCTAGACAGTGTGTGATTTCAGAAGGTAATTGAAAGGGAAGTGGGAACCTGCCCTTATTTAGGGAATATCATATATTAGGTGTTTTAACTTTCTATTGTGCATGTGAGGAAGGCAACTTTAAATACATACCAGTGTCTTCTGAAGACCGTCCCATATATGGGTGAGCAGGGTAGCATGACACTTCTTGCCTGTGGCTCTAGAGTAAGGAACCTACAAGTTGGCCTTTGGTACAGCACCCAGGAAAATACTCAAGTGAGAATCCAATAGGCCATTTGAAATCTAGACACTGGTTTAAACAGTGACGCGAGCAACGAAGAGTTCGGGTTTATAAAGAAAGCAACAAGGAGCCACAAGGGTGGCTGCAAGATCTTTCCACCTTTTCTCCCCCAAGACTCACCTCCTAGAATTCCAGCAAGGATCATCAGCACATCCTCATCCACGGGTACCTAGGAGAGAAATTCAGTAGGTGTTTGATCACGTGCACTTACATTCTAACAGGACTGTATCCTTTTCAGAAGGAACGATGAAGAGAGGTAATGAAAATATTTATCTCATGAAGAAAGCTAGTTTGCCATCAGGTCCACCTGACCTGGTATGGTTGAAATATCTTCTATTAAAAATCTTCTTAAAGATTTTTTTTGTTTTGTTTTGTTTTTTAATTTTCTTCAGGGGCTAATCCTTGAAAATAAATAAAATGGCAATCAGAGAAGCAAACCACTTGTTCTAGATAGCTGTTTGTCACTTGAAACAGAGCCATCTAGAAAGAGAGAACCCTGGTTGAGAACATAGTTTCATCAGATTGGCTTGTGTGACAATTCGATAGTCAATGATTGATGTGGGAGGGCCCTCCTTCCGCCCCTGGGAAGGTGGCCCTGGGTTGTGTAAGAAATCAGGTTGAGAAAGCCATGAAAAGCAAGATGGCAAGCAGCATGTCTCTGTTGCTCGACTTCAGGCCCTGCCTTGAGTTCTTGCCCTGACTTCCCTCAGCAATGGACTGTGATTTGGAATATGTAATCCAAATAAACCCTTTCCTCCCCAAGCTGCTTTTAGTTTCAGTGTTTATTACAGTGATATAAACCAAGCTAGGACATTAATGTAAGAAGAAGAGAGGTGTGAGAGAGTGTGCCTTTGACAGATGTGTTTTTGGAGATGATGCCTCTTGACTTCACCTAGACTCACAATGTTGCCTTTTATTCAAACAGGAACCACTTAGGAAGCTCATCCCATCTTTAATCCATTCCAGAGAAATACTATTTTTATGAGTAGGTATGTTTGTAACTACACTTTTTGAAGAAATATAGTTAACTCAGTTTAAAAACCTTCGTCACTTCTCCCCTGTGTAATCTGTGATACAAAGTTTGATAACAGAATTTCCAGGTCTACATTGAACAGTGATTCAAAATAGTACCCTACCTTTGAAAAGAAGCTGACAACCTCTTCCCTTAGTCACGGAGATCTGTAGGGTCCAGTTGCCTTGATAATTCCATACATAATCTTCAGCATGATCTTTGTGGTACAGATTAAGGCAACCAGGGCTCACTCTGGCTAATGACATAGCCAAGGTTATCTAGGTGGGACTTTCTTCCTCCTCCTCCTTCTCTTACTCCTTCTTCTTTGGTGTGCTTCTTCACGGTATATGGGAAAGTATATATGGGAAACTTCATGGTAAAACCAACTGGGTAAACTCCAGGCAGTAATGACAGTTACAGCTCAGAATTGCTGCAGACAGGTCAAACTGAGTCCTTACAGAATCTTTGAAGGACTTCTTCCCCTTACTTACTAAAAAACCTCATATAGCCAAAACTAGCTTCAAATGTATGTAGCTAAGGCTAGCCTTGAACTCTGATCTCACATCTCTACCTTCCAAGTGCTGGAATTACAGGCATAGCCACCATGCTTGGCTTATGAAGAACTCTTAATATCTGCAATTTTCAGTTACTGTTTTTGCTATTACAAAATTAAAGCATCATGTACAGAGAAAATAATTCTCACCATGCTGTTAAATTCTGCTATAAATATGACTGGTACATCAAAATGTAATAATTAGTTAAAATAAGATAGTTCATTAAACATCTTTTATTAGACAGAACAAGTCAACATGACCTCCATTTGGGGGTATTTGCATGAAAGTGTCTGGAAAGTTCTACAGCAGGGCTAATTTGGGCTGAGAAACTCTTTGTTATAGGGGTCTCTCTGTGCAGAATAGACTATTTAGTGATATCTGAGGTTTCTATCTCTATTAGAAGCCATTAGATATCTCCTTCTGAGACATAACAATTAAAAAAATAATGTCTCCAAGCCAGGTGTGATGCCACATACCGTAGGGCCAGCCACTGAGGAAGCCAATGCAGGGCGACTGCAGGAGCCCATTTGTCTAACAGCAGCTTGGGTTCCAGACCTAGGCTGGAACCCTAGGTTGGGTTCCAACCTAGGGTTGCAACCTAGGCTGCATAGTGAGACTCTGATCTCAAAAAACAAAACAAAAAAACAAAACAACAACAAAAAAAAAAACAAAAGACAAAGTCTCCAGACATTGCCAATGTTCCCTGGGGGACAGCTGGGGTCCCCAGCTGAGAACAGTCTCTCTGTCTTAATACACATACAGTGGTTAAATCCATGTGGGATTTCACCAAAAATAATTAAAACTGTTTCTATTTCTAGTTGGTCTATGATCAATATTTATGCATATATCTTAATGTATTTTATATAATAAAAATGAAAATTATTAAAATGCCCACAACCATACTATTAATATAAATTATAGCCACTTTTTTAAAAAAAAATAAAAGCTTTTTAAAAACAACTATAGATAAACCGTTTATGGTTAATGTAATGTGAGGAACCAAAGAGGGAAAAAGATATAGACAATCCTAATATAATTTTGCTTAAATTCATCCAGAAGATGTGGGGGTGGAAATGTGTGGGCCAGAAAGATTATGATTCATGACCCAATGGACCCAGCCACAATGATCTACTCTCTGTTTAATGTTCTCTTTATGTTTATCATATGGGCAGGCTTGTGCTCTGGGATGTACAAAAGTCTTTCCTTGTCGTCCAGATTTCCTTGGAGCTGAACACAATCCAGGTCATCAGTTCTTTCTCCGGTTGCTAGCTGGGAAGACAGATTCTCTTTATCCACCCTCATTCCAAGGGCAAGATATGACCCTTGGCTTCATTTGCTTCTCAGGGGTAGAATTTTCTGTCTTTGGTTAAACATGTTTATTTTATTTTATGTGTATGGGTGTTTTGCTTGTCTGTGTGTCTGTGTGACACATGTGTACCTGGTGCCTGTGATAGACAGAAGAGGGCATCTGATACCCTGAAACTGGAGTTACAGATGGTTGTGAACTGCCATGTGGGTGCTGGGAATTGAACCTGGGTCCTCTGAAATAACAGCCAGTATTCTTTACCTTTGAGCTCTCTCTTCAGCCACAGTGGTAGCATTTTTGCTGCATCAGTTGTTTGAGCTGTGAGTACAGATTTAGTGATAAATGCTTTTACGAGTAAAAGAAATCTAATGTGGAAACAGTATGTAAAAGCCTGGACTTGAGTGAGACGGGGAGTGCATTCTACCGATTTTGATGTCCTTTCAAAGATCAGTTAGGTCTCTATTCATAGAAGTTGGCTGGCTATTGTCAACCAGAATTACTATAGTGGAAAGAACCTAAATGGTCACTGACAACATCTGTAAGAGTTCCTGAAGGACCTGAAGAAAAAAAAAAAAAAGCACACCAGTTTACCAGACAGTTCATTCTGTGGATCCACTCTGAATTAGTTCTTCAAAGCCCCATGCCCTTAGCACTTTAATATCTGTGCTCGGCCTTATCTGTGTCATGGGTTGAAAGTCCCTGCAGCTATTAAGCCAAATCCAAGTTTTCTTTCTCCCTCCCCCTCCCTTTTAGCTAAATGAAGAATAGTTCTTCAGTCTATTTTTAATTTTAAACCAAAGGGTCCAACTTCTATCTTTGTTTAGCATAAATAACTGGTGGGAAATGTACCCAGTTTGTTAATTGCTTACATTCCCAGGGAGATGGGGCATAAAATGGCTGGCATGTCTTTTTTTTTAATATAATAGAAGAAGCTCCAGACTTAGGTTCTGTATTAGTGTGAATGTAACACTATAACAAAATAACAAAATACCTTAGACTAAATACATTGTAAACAACAAAGGTTATTGTGTATAGTTTCAGAGGTGGAAAGTTCAAGATCAAGATGCCAAGAGACTGGGTAGCTAGTCCTTCTCAAAGATGGTACCTTTTAGCAATGTCCTCCTGTGGAAGGAATGAGCAAGCTTCCTTGAGTTCTTTGTTTTGTTTTTGTTTGTTTGTTTGTTTGTTTAGTCATGTTATTTTTTTTCAGAAAAACATTAATCTCATTTGTGAGGATGGCTCTCTTGTGACCTAATAACTTCCAGAAGTCCATTAATCTTGGGGATTGGGATTTGAATATGTAAGCACTGGAAGCTCACAACTGTTGACTTTAATGAGGCCACAGTATTAGTTGAAAGTCCCTATCCCTGAGGACCAAGTGTGGCTGTGAAGTGTCAGGGTTCTTGACCAATGCTATTCATCATCTCACTTAAGTCCAGGCCTTTACATACTGCTTCCACATTAGATTTCTTTTACTCGTAAAAGCATTTATCACTAAATCTGTACTCACAGCTCAAACAACTGATGCAGCAAAAATGCCACCACTGTGGCTGAAGAGATGGCTCAAAGGTTAAGAATACTGGCTGTTATTTCAGAGGACCCAGGTTCAATTCCCAACACCCACATGGCAGTTCACAACCATCTGTAACTCCAGTTTCAGGGTATCAGATGCCCTCTTCTGTCTATCACAGGCACCAGGTACACATGTGTTAACACAGACACACAGACAAGCAAAACACCCATACACATAAAATAAACATGTTTAACCAAAGACAGAAAATTCTACCCCTGAGAAGCAAATGAAGCCAAGGGTCATATCTTGCCTTTGGAATGAGGGTGGATAAAGAGAAGAAAAGGGAAGATAGGAAGGCAGAGACAAACACCTGCTGGAGGAGACATCTTTTCAAGGATACCACTGCCCTTGGGCTTTTCAGAGTATGGCTTTTCCACACCCAGCAGGCACACAGAAGCATTCTTCACACAAGTCCAAGCCTTGTTCTAAATTTCCAGGTAGGCTGGAGGAACAGAACTCAACCTACTGGGAAAGAGTATGGGATATTTTAAGTTCCTTTCATCTTTGGGATACAAAGGAGCATATCCAAATGATGGATGGGCATGGTGGCTCACCAGGAATTACAGGCCTTGAAAGGCAGGCAGGTAGTCCTTAAAACAAGATGGCTAGCTAGACTAGGGAGACTCTCCCTCAAAGAATAAAATAGAGAGTGATACAGGAAGATTCTTCACACCAACCACAAGCCTACACACACACACACACACACACACACACACACTCACTCACTCACTCACTCACATACATATGCATACCGCACATGTACACAGGAGAGAAAGGAAAAATATTTAAGATTTCAACTAAATGAAGTGTAGACAGAACTCCAAAACCATAGCACATAAAAAAAAGTATGAAAAAAAAATTAGAGCTCACCAAAACAGCATTTCAAAAGGCACCATTAAAAAAAAAATGAAAGGACTTGCAATAGACTGAGATGAAACATTTGCAAAACACCTCGCAAAAAGACTTGCATCAAGAATTTACAGCGAACACTTGAAAGGCAATGATAATGAAGCAACCCAACTGTGAAACGGATAAAAGACACAAAGAGTCATTTCGCTAAAAAAGGCGCTCAACACTTTCTGTCATTGTGGGAATTCAAGTTACACTTGAAGGGATAAGAGCTCACGCTCGCTGAAAGGGCTGTAATGAGGTAAGACAGAACAGGAACTGCTGCGGAGGGGCTGGAAAGCTTGGAGCATGCGCGCTACTGCTGCAAAGGTGATGAGGTCCAGCCTCGGTGGATGGAGCTCTTCAGCTCTTCAAAGAGTTTTCAAGGCATCAGAAGCTCTATCCAGAGCAGCAAAGTGGTGGAAATAACTCAAACCCATCAAGTCCGAAGTGTGGCATATGGAAAGCTGCACAGAGAGCAGTGAAACAAAATACGGAGTTGGACTAAAAATCATTACGCTAAATGAAAGAAACAAAACTGGTGTGACTGTGCTATTGTTTCATTTATATGAATTGTCCTGGAATGAAAGGCAGATCTAGAGCGGCCAAAAGTAAACTCAGGGATTCTCAGGGAGATATGTGTGTGTGTGGATGTATGTGTGCATATATGCATATGTATGAGCTAAGCTAAAAATGAAAAATGTCTAATACAATTATAGCACTCACATTAATTAATAAATTTATTAAAATTCACTCAATGTTTAAATCTGAAAAGATATAATTCTGTAGTATGCCTTTAAGAGGTGGAGCCTAGAAATGTAAGTCATAGCCCAATGAAGAGTGTATTATGAGACTCCAGTCTCTAAGTCTTCCTACTTCCTGGCCTAAATTTTGAATGCTTTCTCTGGCTTGTGCTTCTGACATGACGTTCTGCCCTTATGAGAGGCCCAAATCTATGTAGTGTTTCAGGTTGGATTTGAACCTTGAGAAGTTATGAGCCAAGCTTAAACTCCCTTTTCACTTCATAAGTGCCCTGTGCCACATATTTTATTATCGAGGCTGAAAACTGATCGATAAATCCCCAGACGCTCAACACACAATAGTGGGATGAGACAAAATGATAAAAAAAAAAGTATGAGTGTCCTAGGAATGCCTGCTACACAGCAATCCAGAGAGCAATTGCTAACCATCCCTGTTGGTTCCTTGATTAGACTCCAGGCCTTGGAGTGGGACTCCGTGGCTTCTGTCTCTGTCCTTAGGGCTTTTGGTTCTGGCCTTCTTTACCCTTGCACATTTCCAACTGACTACTTTTCTTTTTTTTTTTTTAAGAAAATAAGATTTTAATGACAATCTGAAGCATCCTGACACAGGGAATGTGTGAGTTTGCAATGCCCATCAAATTACCAACACAATTCTTTACAGACCTGGAAAGAAAAATTCTCAACTTCATATGGAATAACAAGAAACCCAGAATTGCTAAAACAATCCTCTACAATAAAAGATCTTCTGGAGGTATCTCCATCCCTGATCTTAAGCTGTACTATAGAGCAACAGTTTTAAAAACTGCATGGTACTGGCATAGAAACAGAATGGTGGATCAATGGAACCGAACAGAGGACCCAGAAATAAACCCACACACTTACGGACACCTGATCTTTGACAAAGACGCCAAAACCATTCAATGGAAAAAAGATAGCATCTTCAACAAATGGTGCTGGTCCAACTGGATATCTACATGTAGAAAAATGAAAATAGATCCATACTTATCACCCTGCACAAAACTGAAGTCCAAGTGGATCAAAGACCTCAACATAAAACCAGACACATTAAATCGGCTTGAAAAAAAAAAGTGGGAAATACCCTAGAACTCATTGGTACAGGAGAAAACTTCCTGAACAGAACACCAACAGCACAGGCTCTAAGAGCAACAATCAATAAATGGGACCTCATGAAACTGAAAAGCTTCTGCACAGCAAAGGACACTGTCATCAAAACAAAGCGACCGCCTACAGATTGGGAAAGAATCTTCACCAACCCTTTATCTGACAGAGGACTCATATCCAGTATATATAAAGAACTAAAGAAGCTGAAAAGCAGCAAACCAAGTAATCCACTTAAAAAATGGGGAACAGAGCTAAACAGAGAATTCTCTGTAGAGGAATATCGAATGGCAGAGAAACACTTAAAGAAATGCTCAACCTCACTAGCAATTAGGGAAATGCAAATCAAAACAACCCTGAGATTTCACCTTACACCCATGAGAATGGCCAAGATCAAAAACTCAACTGACTTCTTAACTCATGTTCTGCTCATAAGACTTTGCAAGTCCCAATGATTTATTTTACCATTTTTGCCTTACCTATTATTCTTTCAAATCGACAGTGTTTGTAAAAAAATCCTTTCAAAGGCTTTTGAGGTCTTATACAGGTTTTATTGGAGTTTGTTTCTTAGGACAAAAGCCATATTCTCAATTATGTATGCTATCAGTCCTGCTCTATCCCTAGAAAACCACCCCAGAAAACCCATTGTTAGATACAACTGCTATTGGATCGTACTGAGATTATACAGAATTTTCTGGGCCTTTTCTCAGCTTTGTCTGGGTGATGTTTCCCCAACAGCCCTAGATTTGATCTTTGTCAGAACTTATAGGTCGACTTATCACTGCTTGTCATCTGGAAAACTACTACTTTAAAAATCAGAAAGTTCTGCCACTTTTCACTTTCTTTTAGTTTAGCCTGTTTCAAATATACACACACACATACACACACACACATATTTTTTTTTCATCACTTTACCCGCTACAAATTTCAACATTGTCTTTTAAATTCCCCTTATCTCTCACTGGTCATCTTCCTGTGAAGACATTGAATTTTAAGGACGTAGCTTTCCCTAACACATCCATTAAGAATCCCCTGGCTCCCAGTCACTGCCTGATCCATGATCCCTCTCACATATTAGGTTTTTAGTTAGGCAGCATGCTATTTCCAAACACTAAAATTTGCATTAGTGATCTGTAACTGCATGACTCATTTGGGTTAAAACAAAATAATAAGCATTACTTCACTGTTATTGTGGCTTGTGCATTTGTGACTTTGTTTGGTGATTTGGATCAGGATCTCTCTGAAGGTTCAGGACCAGATGTCAGCAGAGATTAAAGACATCCAGAGGCTTGACTGAGCTGGAGAACCCACTTCCAAAGTCACTCATTCAGTGCAAGGCCTTGGAAAAAGTCCAGCTTTATTTATCTTACTTGACCAACGGAATGTGATTGACATGATGTTCTGGGCCTTGCAAGCCCAGGTCAAAAGAACTGTTGCAACTTCTCTCACAGTCTCTTGTGATTCTACTCTGAAACTCAGCTACCACACATACAGGGGGCTTGGGTACCTGTGGGAATCTCCACAGGTAAAAAGTAATGAAAGTGTCAGTCAATAGCCAGCACCAGCTTGCCATCCCCGGGTCTGAGTCATGTTGTAAGTGAATGCATCAGACCCATGCAGGTGCCAAGGGGATGCCATCTCCACTGCCCTCTTCTGAACTGAAGATATATGAGCTAAATAAATGATGTCCATTGGTTTAACCTCTTATTTTGGAGATGGTTTGTGTCAATAGATACCTGGGATATCTAAAAAGCCAGCATTTGACTGAAAAGGTTGTGAGAGAGATAGAGGTGGAACAGAAGATAGAAAACTTGAATGCATGAAAAACTCCTAGAACTGAACCTTTAGATTCAAATCAAAAGAAAAATAAAATACTGAGGCCTAATATATATATTTTTTAAATAGGCTGTTCAGAGAACATTATCCTAAGATGTATAAATACTACACACTAGAACATGTAAATACCACACTAGAACATGTAAATACTTCCAAATGGGAGCAAGGGCTGGTTGGAAAAGTCACACACAGAAATGTTAAAAAGCAAACCGCTCTTAGCAGCACAAGAAGCTAAAAGACAAGTAATGTCCAAGATCACTGGGAAAAAGAAAGAAAGAAAACAAAACAAAACAACAACAACAACAAAAAAAAAACACAACGTATTTCCAACTCAGAATTCCAATTCCATTTACATTACCTATCAAGTGTGGAGGGAATATACAGAGAGCTTTCCGTGCAGGGTCTCAAGTGCTTATCCTGCTAAAACAGAGTAACCACGGATAAAAAGTTGGATCCCGGAAAACTGGACCCAGTGTCTGTACATTTGAGATGGGAAGGAAGCTTCTATGAAGAAAGAGCAGGGAATTTCCTCATGCCTGGGAGCAACAGCCAGAGAGCCAGTGTGCAGAAGGAAGAATTGAGTGCCAGGAAGAGGCAATGAACACATGACCTGGCATCGTGGCAATACTGAAAGAAGTTTTGCCGTTCTGGCGGTGATTTATTTTGCAATTGGAGTTGAAACTGAGCAAAATGGGAGTAACAGCAAAGGCAACCTCAATTCTGTAGTGTTACAGAGGAAAGGAATGTGTGGTATTTCTTCTCAACTGTCAACTTTTACAAGATTTAGAACCACCCAGGCCTGTCTGTGAGAACACCTCCAGAGACTTCTAGCAGAAGTAAGCATATTCACCCTGACTATGGCAGCATCGTTTTGTGGACCAGGGTTACAGACGGAGCAGAAGAGAAATCCTATGGAACACCAGCATTCATCTTTGTTTTCTCCTGACTGAGGATACAGGAGCCTCGGGCTCCTGCCACCTTAGCTAAGATGGCTGCCTCCACCTTCCACAACACCAGAGACTATAGCCTCAGACTGTTAGCCAGAGTACAGCCCTCTTTCCTTATGACACCTTTGTGATGGCAATGAGAAAAATAAGTAACAAGTAGAAATGTAATATTCTACAGAACCCAATTAAGAAAATGTTTAAATGGTCATAGTATTTTAAGTGTAGACTATTCAACCCCAAACTGAAAATTGTGATATGATCACATGTGAGAACCTGGGGAAGAAAAAACATAAATGCCAGGGCAGAAGGCAGTTTTAGAGAATTTGTTTTGTCTTCTGTCAGGCTTATTATCTTAAATTTTAAAAGTCCAGAGGCTGGGCAAATGGCTCAGTAGAAACTATGGTTGCTGTGCAAGCAGCAGGGTCTGAGTTCTGATGCTCACTACTCACAGAGACAGATGGACCACTGGAGCTCAATGGCCAGCCAGTCTAGCTTAATCGGTGAAGACCAGGTTCAGTGAGAGACCTTGTTTAATGGATGGATGGATGGACTGACTGACTGACTGACTGATGGATGGACAGCCACACACACACACACATACATACCAACATACATAGGATAGAGGGGGCAATAGAGGAAGATAATGACCTCTGTTCTACACACACACACACACACACAGGCAGACACTTAGCACACCTGAGTCCAGTCCTTACAGGAAGGCATTTCATATCATAAAGGTGTTGATAGAAAGAGCAAATTGGAGCCCGTGAGATGGCTCAAGATGTGAAGGCCCTTGGCACAGGAGCTCAGCAACCTGAGTGTGATCCCCAGGCTCCAGATAAAGGTCAAAGGAAAGACCCAGTTCCACAAAGTTCTTCTCTGGCCTTTATATTCATGCTGAGGAACATGCCCTCCCCAAAGATAATAAATTAATTTTAAAAAGCCACAAATTTTAAGAAAGATGAGGACAATATGGAGAGTAGTGATGAGGCTCAGCTCCATGTATGATACAGTTCAAGGGGATGTTGAAGAGAAGTCTTTTAAACCAGTCCTGAAGAAAGGAAAGGAGGCTTTTACAAGGCAGGAAAGAGAAAGGCATTTCAAGTTCAACAAATGAAACTAGCAAGCAGAGGATTGAAGCCCCAAAATGTGAGGTTGCAGACAATGATCATAAATATTAAAGAAGCAGGAACAAGCAGAATTTGGTGCTTCCTTATGGTGGATCATGATTCTAAACTCTACATAGATTCTCGGTATATAGAGGCTTACAAAGAACTTGCTTTAGAAGGGGGTAAAATGCCTTGCATTTTGTTACCTTTCCATGGCATCGAATCAAAATAAAACCCGGATGTTTCTGACGGTCAGCATAGGGTACTGATAAAATATTGGCCAGTAGGGGACCTTGAGGCATTTGGCATCAAAGTTTTATACACATGTCACAGATGTTTCCACTCAGATTCACTTTACATGGGTGCTGTGTCTATACAGTGGGGTTGTGCATCCAACAAGAGAAAAATTGCTAGGTGCAACTAAGGCTTCCCTGCTCTGAACCAGGTTTCCCATGAGTCCCTGAGGACTAGCTGAGAAAGTTTAGGCAGGAGAAGCTGAGAAATTGTGATGATTGGAGATAGCCTTATAAAAACAAACAGACAGTTTGTCCCAGATCCTCTGGAGAAACAGTCCACTGTTTTGTTTGCCTGTTGACTAAAGCACCATAATATTTCTCCATCTTCCTACCGTATCAATTTCTGACAGCACAATTGAACAGAGGCAGGAGAGCATTGTCTACCAGACCAGCCAAGGAAATTGGGAACTTGGTTGGAGGCTGTAAATATCCTCTTGATCTTTCAATGTGTTTATTCTGAAGTGCTCTCTTACAGAGTTGAGAGGGTTCTGGGACACACTGGCACCAAGTTTTCAGTGGGAAAGATCAGTGGCTGAGATAAGGTTCGGGGGTCCGCCTTGAGACGCGCCCTGAAGAAAAGATCTGATTTTGTCGTTAGATCCCTCAAAAGGGTGGTGAATTGGACTGTAACAATGGAGTATTCAGAGGAGCGCTTGGAAGGCAGGAAAGGGATTTTTAAACACAAATGTCACAGAGGCCTAAGGGAGGAGAACACCGCTCCCTCTCCTAACAGAGATGCTTATTACCCACTGGTAAGAAGGCACTAGAATAGACTCCTACTTTTCACAGAACAGTGCAACTCAAGGGACAGCAAATTCTGCAGAAACACTGTCCGGGGAATAGGGGACAGCAAATTCTGCAGAAACACCATCCAGGGAATGTAGTTCTCAGTGTGGGTGGTCCTGGTTGAACTCCAGGGGATGAGCTAGTTTATAAGTGCCCTAACAGATTTCCTTATTCTAGATAGAGGCATTTGACCCTTAACAAAAACAAGGGGTGGGATGCAAAGGGAAAATAAAGGACTATCGCACTACAGGGGAAAGAATACAGACACAGACAAGCATTTGCGGGAAGGAGAGAGAGGGGGAATCCTGAGAGCAGTTCAGTAAGAGTTATCCCCGGCAAAAGAAAGGTTCACACAAGTGGGTGGTCTTCCAAACCAAGCAAGAGCTACTCTGCAACTAAACACACACACACACACACACACACACACACACACACACACACACACACACTGAAAGACGGGCTTCTCTGTGTGTCTGCAATTCTTCAATTTTAAATCTCTTGTTTGTATTTAGTATGGAGTGTTTTCTCTAAAGGATATCCTGTTTGAGATTAGTATTGGCTGGTTCCTCTTAACATCCTTAAAGAAACATCCAGGGAAACTAAATAAGCCCCCACCCCTCCAGGGATAGGCCAAGAGATCTGTCTGTAGGAGGTCGGAAGGAGTCTCAGCACAGAGGAGGACACAACCTCAGATTCCTGCTGTGACCTAACACCTGCAGCCTCTCAGATCTCATTGACTGACGAAATCCATCCAGGTGAGGTCTTGCAAGTGAGCAGATGCTTGGCCAGCTCCACCCACAGCTACTGGCGGCCTCTCCTCAAGCAAGTCTGTGGACCCGGTTCCCTTGCCTAAAAAAAATGAGGATAAATGTTCACAGGGTCATTTGGAGAATAAAATAAGCAAGTGCATATGAAAGATGCTCCATAGCTTATGAGGCTCACAGCAACTGTTACTATTCCGCAAGCTTCCCCCATCAGTCTGAAGACTGCGTCTTGGCCTCTCAGAATGAATGAAGGAGCAACTGAAAAAATAAAATAAAATAAAATAAAATGACTGAAAATGGTTTCACAAATGTAACTCAACTGAAGTCAATGCACTTTTTGTATGCTTAATAAATACCCAAGTAATAATATGATATTGTTCTGTCAGATCAGTATCAGTGTCAGATTCTTCAGACATGAGAGAGAGAGAAATACTAGATCCTTGCTAAAATGCACAAAACTAAGTATGTTATTTCTATGAGCATTTAAGAAAAGACATAGAAAGAAGCATTTTTAGACTTAGTGCCAGCTATTTCTGGCTACACACCCAGGATTCCAGGCTCTACACCCTCACACTCTGGGATCATACCACCACATGGAGAAGTCTGAGAAGTTCTGGATCACCAACAGGAGATCCATAGATGGATGCCAAGAGAGATGACACCATTGCCTCCAGACGGTGAGCTGGTTGTGGAAGAGGCTTCCAGCCGGGATGTGTGTGGTCCAGGGTGGGACAATGAAGGATCAGGAGTTCATGTGGAAGATCTGTGTCCAAGAAGACATTTTCAAACTTCACACCCAATGATACAGCTCCCATTCCCACCAGAACATGTGACCCCAGGTCAGGGATGTGTGGTGACTTGCCAAAGAGATTGAGCTAAAGACAGTGTTTCTGGGCCATTTGTAATGGGAAAATGGAGCAGATGTCCTTCAAATATCACTTTTCAAGCTGGACTTGGAAACTGAGTTAATAAACAAATATCTACCGGAGTTTCCACTTAGATATATATTTCACTGGCCATTTAGCATTTGAACAAAAACCACAAGGTTATCAGAAACACAAAATGATCAAACAAACTAGATCCTGAGTTCTAATTAACATCTAGTAGGTATACAAGGCATTTATTCTACGTTAATATACATTTTTTTTCTCACATTTTAAACATCTAAGGCAGTGACACGCTGTCACGAAATCTATGGTATATCGTACCGTAATAGAACATGCCTTTTCTTCTTTAGAACGACATTAAATAATGTCTTGTCATAAAAGGCTTTTTGGAGTTGAAACACTGTGTTGTAGTTCTAAGCATCAGTTTTCATATAAACATGAGATTTATATGTAATTTTAGTGAGCTTTAAAGAGCATAAACTACTGAAACTTCTCTCATTGTGAGGTCTGGCATTATCTGGGCCTTGGCTCTCACAGAATAAGCACCTAAGAAAGAAGTGTTGTTCTCAAGGTTCTGTGCACACTTTGGCTTGACAGCATATGCCGTCTGTACAATGGTGGCCTGTGGAGAATGGAGGCAACCACCTACTCTCTGGATTTAAACCCATTCTATAAGACAGAACTCATGCCTGCTACCTTTAACTAGGTCACAATAAAACAAAACAAATAAACAAAAAACAACAGCAAAAAGAAAACAAACAAACAAAACACCATGGCTATGACAAAGGTTCTAGGAGAGGACCTAATATTAAATAAACATTGTAATAAACTGCCCATTGTGTCTTACTTTATACCACAGATTGGTGCATTTGTCATACCTCACCAGAGAATCTTCTTTTTGCAATAGATTGTGAATAATAACAAAGACCTATATCTGTTCAATGGGCAGAGAATATGGCTGTGAGTACACAACTCAAAATGGGACCTCTATATCACTCCCCTCCTAAGGCCCCAGAGATCACTGAACAAGGAGTTGGTGAAAAGGTTCCTGCAGTGAAAAGGTTTTTGTTGTACATAACTGCAGAGCTGCACACAAGAACTCACAGTGACTAAGAATGCATGCACAAGACCAACACAAAATCAAGGCAGCAAAAACCCCAGCATGGGTCGGCAGGGGCCTCATGGAGTCCCAGCCCTAGCTGACGACCCATTGGCAATTGATGCTTACTAGGGGAGGGAGAGTCCATTTTCTTCCAGGATGTAGAGCCTGAGAAGGGACTTGTGCCTTAGTAAATGGATCTCTCCCCATGCACATACAGGTGGCAGGAAGCGGATTTGTTGTGGTGAGTGGTGGGAAGGAAAGGAGAGGAACAGAAGGAGAGGGGACCGGGGAGGGCATGTGTGGATTTGATCAAAATACACTACATTCATGCATAAAATTCTCAAATAATAAAAAACATTATTGTCAATTAAAAAAAAAAAGCTTATTGCAGGAGATTCTAGGCTGTGTCAGTCTGACAGCTAAAACTAACCAGCACATCTCCTAACCTCATTTTATAAACAGATCGGAGGAGGAGAAGGAGATTTCCTTAGTATGATTCTTCCGGTGAGTCTCTGTTAAAAAAAAATCACAACAAATGCTGTCAAAACACATTGTTGAATTGTGGCAGTTTTGAAACAAAGGCAACGCTTAGGCTGACAGTCTGAAAAAAAAAAGTGTTTCTCAGGAGCCCTTTGTTTTCCATGTTCACTAGGTCAGATTCATAAGCATCCTCGTGTGTTGTCCAGAGCACATAGCCGTCTCAACTGGGGGCGGGGAGGTGGGGTGGTGGCAGTTAGCTTTCTGATTTCCTGAAGTCAACAAGGGACAGCATCTTCTTCTCCATGAGTACAGGAACTGGGTTTCAAGAAAAAGAGCACCATTAAGAGAAGAGAATAGTTCACATCTGCAAACAGTCCTCTGTGCCAAACTTCTGGCTGGTTTGTTGCTGTGCACATATATACAAAGACAGATAAAATAAACCAAATAAAATAAATTATCAGAGGTTACCTTAGGATAAGGAAGAAGAAGCTGCAGACAGACAACTGCAAAGAAAGAGTATTGCAGTTCTGATTATCATCACACTTCACATGCAACACCCGTGCACTCAAAAATTCCCATTTTCCCACTGATTATATGCATAAGAACTTTGTGAAGAAGCACGGGTATCACACATGAGTGTGTATACACACACATACACTACACATCTTTTTCTTCAATGATTGTCAGGTATGTATCCTTGTTATATTATACTTCTTTAGAAGGATGGAATAATTCTTATCTCAGAGCCAAATCACTGGGGACCAGATGGGAGAGAGTAGGATAGTAAAGGCTCCGGCCATGTCCCTGAGAGCCTGACACCACTGTCTCCTCAACTTTAGAACACTGAGCCTGCTACAGTGGATGCTGTCTGGGAAAATTCTTCAGTTTTACTCCCTCTGGGTTGGTATGTGCATTTTCTACTAGAAAAAAAAAAATTGAAAAGCTTGTTATTTTTGAGAATCAAAAGGGGGAGGAGGTTGCCTTTTTCCATGAAGGCCCAACCAACAGCTGTGATTTTTAATGGCGGTAACTGACAGTAACAGCTTGGTGGCATCATATTTAATAGGAAGAGCCTAACTCTCCTCCTACCCTAGTTGCTATGTACAGAGATGCAAGGAGCCCACAACAAAGGCTGTGAGAACCATTGCTTAGGTTAGAAGGAAACAGAACCTGTCTCTAAGACAAAGGAAAAGACCTGACTTAGTTTTGTTCCACCCTGTTAGAATTTACAAGGTGAGCAGAGTGGAGTTTATGAAGGTGATCCTAAGAGGCAAAGAACTCATGAATTGTTTAGATAGCTCTCCAAGAAACTTCTAAAGTACTCATTTCACTTGGAACAACCTAATTAAAGAACACAGCTCTCCCGTGACGATGTTTATGCATAGTGAATGACTCTCTGGCATTTCAAAAATAGTATTATTTTCCATTTTATACCCTAAGGAGTTCTTTGACCCACCAGCCATTGGCCATTCCTAGGAGAAGATGGAAAATAAACTGCATCATTTAAGATGTGGAAGCCAATGATGGAGCAGGTTTCATTATCCTGGGAGTAAAATAATCCCTAATAAACTCCATGAGTTATTACGATTTTTTTTTTAAAAAAAAAGCATACATGTTTGGGTTTTTTTGTTTGTTTTGGTTTTTTGTTTATTTGCTTCTTGCTTCTCACCATATACACACCCCAAGAAGAGAAAATCCAGGACACGGGTGGCTGACGCATCAATGAAGATATAGCTGACCATGGCATTGCTAAGTCCATGTTAGAAGCCAAAGCTGCTGACTGATGTGGAAGTCAAGTACCGGAGGCAGGAGTCTGAAATGTCAAGTAGCTCAAAGATAAGATCCCAACCCCTGGGAGCTCTCTGTGCAAGAGAGGAGGCAGCAGACAACTGCTCTCTCACTCACGGATAAGCTTTGCTAGAGTTTGGTGGCATCAAGACACATCATTCATAGCTAATAATGCAATCCTAGAGTGTGTCACACTTTCCTTCAATGTCAAATCAGAATTTTGTGTCTTAGATCCTCCTGACATGGGCAAGCACAGCTCTTCCATCTGGCCTCCCAGCACAACCATTTCTAAGTGTCCCTGAGGCATGATGGGCTATTCTACAGCTCCATTAATTGAACGGAACTTTTAAGAAGAAAGATCAAACAACAAGAAAATCAGAGATCTGAATAAAACTGAGACAGCAAATAGACCTCAATAGACTATGGCTCATTAGACGCAATACTAGGGGAATACATATACACTTAAAGGCACATAGGCAATTTTACAGAACAAATAACATCTGGGACCTTAAAGCTAACCTTAAAAAATTTAAGGATAAAATAGTAACAAATATCTACACATGAGGAGCAAGAGATAAGAGAAATTTCACAAGGACGTGGATATTAAATAACACATTCTTGAACAAAGGGCCAAAAAAAAATTACAAAACATTTTTAAATGTATGACGAAGACAACGACAACCACCAAAGCCTAAGGAATACAGCAAAAGCTCTCAGGAAGGACATTTTGGTAGCAAACACCTTATTAGAAAAGATGCCCTGTCTGGGATGAATTATCTAACTTCATACCTGAAGAATTACAGAAACAAAAGGAACTCAAGACATCATGAGACAACAAATGTATGTGCCAATCATGATGCCTCGAAGAAATGGCTGCATTTCTGAAAACAGATCATTTATTAGGATTGGGGAGAAAATAAAAAAAAAAAGATACACGAATCTACATATAGCCTACTCCCAATGAAGGCAGCCTCAGAACTATAGCTTTCACTAGAGAATTCTAATATATTTTAAAAGGAAGCTGGATATCTGAAGAAAAAGAAATTTTAAGTCCTCAAATAAGGTCAGTACTGCCCTGGTATCAAAAATCAAAGATATCTTTATTTGTTTATTTTAATTATCCTACCAAATACTCTGTTTCATTATGGTATTTTTCAAAGAAATTAGGATTCACACCTCCTCCCTTCAAGGCTCAGGGAGTAACATGAAAGGAGCAGAGGAAAGATTATAAAAGCCAGCGGTTAAGGATCGAAATGATATCACCTGGCCATGCACGACTACTGCACCCTTGAATACCCAGCAGCTCTGGCTGCCTGCCTAAGACCTGTACAAGATCAAACCCACCAACATTCCGGCGTGAATCTCGGAGGAGTTCCCCAACACTTAAATGAGGAACTGTATTCTGCTCGTGGCTTCTCGTGGAGGGAGAGTCGGTTTCCAATAAGAGTGTGGCTTCTGATAGGTTACCCCTGTTTCGGGAGATGGCCCCACACCCGTGCATATGTGAGCAGCATATATTGGACTCCCTCAGCTATTATTTAAGGAGGACGTGAAGTCAGTAGAAATGTTAGGGAGTAGGTGTGATCTGAGAGGAGTTCATGGAAAGAGTGAGCTTGGATATATCAAACTACATTGTATGCATGTATGAAATTACCAGAGAATTACTATAAATATTATATTATTCAACACCCAGAGTCCACATATCAAAGAAAACATGATTTTTGTCCTTGTGAATCAGGATTACCTTGCTTATTTTAATATTTTATGCATATATCCAACTTTTCCTCTAAGTTTTATAATTCCATTTTTCTTTACAGCTGAGTAAATATATTTTCCTTATCCATTCATCTCTATATGTGCATCTAGATGAGTTTCATCTCCTTGCATTGCGAATACAGAGCAATAAACATAGGTGTGTAAAGACCTCTGTGGCAGGAGATGGAATCCTCGGAGTACTATAATGCCTAGGAGACATATTGCTGGGTCATATGGAAATCCTACTTTTGAATGTTTGAGAAACTTCCCACCTGTTTCCAAATTGTTGAACTAGTTTACATGCTTGTCAGCTGTGACTAATGATTCCTGGTTCATTTGTTTTCTTGAACAAGCCACTCTGAGCGCAAAAGAAAAAAGATGAGCTCTTACTTCACAGCACATGGAAATGTTAATTCAAAATAAGCTCAAAGCCCGAATGTGAGGCGTGAAACTATTCATCTCTTAGAAGACAGCAGAGCGGACGAGGTAATGATTTCCTAGACAGGAAAACAAAACCAAAATTAGAACGACAGGACACAGCTTCTAGTCAGCTAAGGAAGCCATCCACGGAGTCAAAGCCAACATGGAAGACAAAAGAAAACACCGGCAAAGCATAGTTTAGATCATGGATTGATGACCTCAAACTATCAACTAAGTCAGCAACAACGGCAGATCCATTATTTTATAGGTGGGTGTGGCCTGGGGAGATGACTCAAGTGGTAGCCCACTTGTCAGGCAAGAACCGGGACAGGACTTTCATCCCTAGTACACACATTTGGAAAAGGTGGGTGCTGCACATATGTTCGTATGTGCAGGAGGAAGCAGAGACAGGAAAATTCCTGGCCTGACCAGCAAGCTCCAGGTCCCGGTAAGAAACTGTCTCAAAAAACAAGTCGGAAGGCTCCCAAGAAACAGCAGCCAGGGTTGACCTCTGACCTCCACATGCATGCACACGCTCCTTCACATGTGCGCACTTTGGGAGAACTCGAAAGGTCACAGAGCTTCCGGTCCTCAGAGCTATGAATGTCGGAACAATGCTCTCCACACAGCAGGCACATTGCAGACCCTTATTAAAAACAATTCATAACCTCTACTAAGCACCCATAAGCATTACTCTTCTTGAATGTGAGAGTTAAATCCATCTGAACCTTAGTGTATTGATTTTCTATTCCTGGTACCCATTTAAGTAGCTTAGCAATGACTTCCTTGTTGGGGAAGTAACCCAACATTTCCCCTTGCCAGATGTGGTATTTGTGTGTGTGTGTGTGTTTGATCCTTTCCTTCTCTTCTTCCTATTGTCCCTCCATCTTATTTGACTAGGAAATATTTTTGTTCTTCCCACCATTCTCTGCACTAGCTTATTGGCTAGATCAGCTAGCACAAGTTGAAGCCATTACAACCTCAGACAGTTTATTCCATGATTTGAAAATTGTTCACGGGCTACAGTACAGTTCTATACTCCACGTTTAAATGACGCTTGAAAAACAACCAGGAGTTTGACATTCAAAGAATGTAGTCCCGGCGCCCCCATCCATCAGAACTCTGGAAAAACACACACATTTTGTTTCTCATTCAAAATATTAATTTCCTACAGTGTTCCCAACTTCCTAAATCCACAGTTTCCTTGGGAAAATCCCCACAACCCTGGGAAGGTCCTTTATCCTATCTCAGTAACATTGCTCTTACGGGGCTGTTGTGGGGAAAATGGAATCCGCTGAACATTAAGGACTGTTTTTAATACCAGTCATGCAATTTGCAAGGTAGTCTACACAATTCAGATGCTATATAAATCTACTTGTATTGCAAAATTTATTAATTATGAGTCTTGAGCAAAGTCGCATTGTGGGCCGCAATCTACCTCATTCTTCTCTCTGATAAAATAGCCATTCACTCTCCTATAGACAGGAAGCCATTAGAAAACTTATCATGAACATATGTTTCCAACGGGAATTCAGAGAATATCACTGCTTCAGATTCCTTTCCCGGGGATGATAAAAGGAGACTTTTCTCCTTCTTTACCTCCTAACTCCTCTCTTGTTCGCTGTCCGAACTCTACTAACTGAAGGGACAACAAGTGGATTCCTTGAGGACAGCCAGACTGGTCTGGCCCATGGGAGTCCTGAGATCACCATGAGCAGCCAGAAATATTCACCTCTAGCCATTTGAAGTGATGATGTCATGGTAGCATTTTCACTGCTTCCTTTAAGCTTCCTTGAGGAGCCAGAGAAGGAGGAGGGTATATGATAGATGGAAGGACCAGATCACAGGCTACAAGCACTTCCTTGGCCTTTTTTATTTTTTTGCTTCTGGCTTGGAGATTTTGCTGCAACACCAGTACGTGCTCTCAGAAAACCACACAACAGTCTATCCAGGATCTGGGCACCGCTTTCTTAGACATGTGTCCTTCCTCCCAGAGAAAAGTCCTGCCGATGGACTTAGGTTTGTGCAAAGACAGGTTGTTAAGCACAGAGGGATGAGGACACGTGATTTCCACGGGGCGAGCAGAGAGGTCAGCTTAGAGCCGAACTCACCACAGTCCTCTGCTTTTCTGCAAAACAGAGGACACTCGTTGGACATCGTGGGCCCTTGGAGCAAGCTGCACTGCAGGCTGCAGACACACGTCGTCTAGAAACCTGGAATACCAGAAACAGATGTGGCAACACCCCATATCACTCCGGAAAAGGATGCAGTGTGAGGAAAACGAGCTAATATCAGCAAAGCACTTCGCAAGTAACAGGGTGAGGTAAGGACCTGGAACACCAGCAGGCATTGTGCCCCCTGGGTCCATCTGCTCTCTGCTTACCAAGCTGTTCTTCATCAGCTGAAGGAGGCCTTGCTCTCTTCTTGCCACGGGCTCTTCCAACGCCACCAAGATGCACACCTCCTTTCACATCACCATCCCATTTCCTACACCATCATGATTAACTCATTCAACAAACCTTTACTGAATACATTTTCAATATCCAGCTCAGAGCTTCAGGCTGGAGGTTCAGAGGACACACAGTCAAGTTAGAGGGGGAGACCCCGCTGAGTGACAAAGTGAAACACAAAGCAGAAAGAGAAAAGTAAATAGATCAGTGGATGGGGTCTATAGCACTGGGCACAGGAGGGACAGGAAAGTAAGCAAGTCCACGGGGAAGCTGCAGGGCCAAAAGTCAAAAAAGGCCTAGATGTGAGGAAACTTTAGAAGCCAATGAGGATGGTGTCTACCCAGCTGAGTGAACAGGAGCAGGATGCCTGAATAGAGAAAGCAAAAACTCAGGCAGTGAGTCACACAGAAGTATCCCTATGACTGCAAATGATGTGAACTAAATGAATCCAAGAATGGAGGGAGAGCAGGCAGGAGGGGAGGAGGGATTGGAGGCAGGACAGGAGGAGGAGTTGGAGCAGAGAGGATCACAAAGGCCTTCTTTTGCCTCTGTGGCCAAAGAGAGGCAGCCGGCCAGAAGCCAGGCATGAGACAGCTGTACATCAAGACAGAAACCCCATTATCCATGTCTCTAGAGGGGACACTAAGCCGCCTGGAGAGACCGCAGCACACAACCTGGCTCTGAGACTCGGGAACGTGGACCTTTGTTTGGGCTGCAGGGCCGGCTTCAGAGAGCACACAATGGCCAGTGTTGAAACTCCCTTTTTTGGAAGGAAGAACAGTTGCACATCTGGGGAAGGTTAGGGTCAAACATATAAATGAGAGGAGCGGAGTACATTACCCGAGACGCTCTGTCTGTGACGTCAATCGCTGCTGGCTTTGGACAGAGGTCGTTCTCGTGTGCATCAGGCAGGACCCATTAACATTGCCCAGCACTCTAGTGTTTATGTGGAAAATGTGAGCCAGGAAGTTTCTCCTCATTGTGATTTGGAGGTTGTCAAGGAGTCGTTCTTTAGTGGTTGGTTTCTGTCTCTCCCTTCTTACCAACCTCACTGTTTTCTGCTGCTCTTTGTCCTTGTCTACTCTCTCCCTCTAATCTGTTGGGAGACACAGGTTAGAGAATATGTGTCTCTAAACTTAGAGGGAGGGAGGGAGGGAGGGAGGGAGGGAGGGAGGGAGGGGGAGGGAGGGAGGGAGGGAAAGAATACATATTACATGTTAACTATTTACTTCTGTGTGCACTGTCTCTCCATTATAGACCACGCTGGCACCGCACCCATCTCTCTGTGGCTGCAGGCCCAGCCGGGAACTGAGCTCTCAGAGCACAGACCGCCCTGTTAATATAAAGGCCTTGTGCGTGTTGGCCTTTTGACTGATGATGACTTTCTCTTTCAGGCTTCAGGGAGCAAGCTGTTTGCTGCTCAGGCAACACCATGGCCTGTCCCCAAAGCCCCGTCACTAGGAGACAAGGCACCCAGCCAGCACCATCCTTTATCCCCTCAGCTGTCATTCAGAAAAGGGTTGTGGATGCCAAATCTGAGCATAGGAAAATCCTCACAGCCTTTAACAAACTTTTCTCACCTCTGCCCACCCCACACGCATAAGGCCATTACCACGACCTGGATAATGAACCTGGAGAATTAGATATGGTTTTTTCTTTTAACTTTCGTCTGACTACTTAGTTCTGGGCCAGTGTGAGGCACCACAGAGATCCACCACCAGCACTAGCCAAAGCATCATATGGGCTGATGATGCCATCATGTGGGCTATTATTCACTCCTGATGATCCACTTTAAGAAAGTAGGAAGAACTACAAAAACATACACCAAACTAACAAAACAAGCCATCAAATAAATGGGCTAATGAACAGAACATACCTCAAGGACGGAACAGACAGTTCTCAAAACAAGAAGCACAAATGGCCAATAAATATTTTTCAAAAGTGTTCAACATCCTTTGCCATCAGGGAAATGTAAACAAAAGTTGCTTTAAGACGCCATCTCATCCCGGTCAAAAATGGGTAATGGTCAAGAAAGCAACTGACAACAAATGCTGGAAATGAGAAAAGAACCCTTATTCACTCCTGGGGGAGGGTAAGCTATTGCACTCACTATGGAAATCAGTTTAAAAGTTCCTCAAAACACAACGACTACAGCTACCGTATGACCCAGCTACTCCTGGGTATGTGCCTAAATGACGGCATCTTACCACAGAGCTATTTGAACAACCATAGTTACTGATGCTTTAGTCATGATAGCAAGAACACGGAACAAACCTAGATGTCTACCAGTGGATAAATGGATTGAGAAAATATGCTGTATTCATACAATAGAAATTTGTGCAGCCATGCGGGAAAATGAAGTAGTGAAATTCTCATGAAAATGCATAGATCTGGAAATTATATTAGGTGAAGTAACCCAGACACAAAAATACAAATACAATATGTTCTTTCTCATAGATGGGTTGTGTGTGTGTGAATTGTGAGACAAGAAAGGAGATCTATGAGAAGAGCTCTTAAGAAAAGGAAGTCTTAAGGAAATAGGACAAATTAAAACTGGGTACTAGAGAATACATGACATGACAGTGGAGAGATGAGTCATGAGAGGAGAAAAGCTAGGGGATGGGAGAAGGGCTAGAAATTGGAAGAAGTCAGCAAGCCCAAAGAATATGTATGAAATGCCTGAATGAAGCCTACTACTTTGTATGTTGATTTAAAACAAAAGAAATCAATATCAAACAAAAACAATGAAAAAAGAGTCATCACAATGACTCTAACACTACTTGTGTGTTTTCTCAGCTACTGTCTACACCACTCAGATAGCCTTCCTCCATAAATACCAACTGCTATGAAGCTTGAGAGACAAAGAGAAGACAAGGAAATACAAGCTCATTTTAATGCCAGTTCAATCAGGCATTGACTACATAGCCAATGAGCTAGAGGAGGGAAAAGAAGGGAGAGAGAATACAACTTTAAAACTTTTACAATTTATTGATAGCATTTTGTTATATTTATTTATGGTATTAAATGACATAATCAAAAATAGAAGCTCATTTTCAGTAAATACTTTGATGTGTGCATGTCAATGCACTTATCTCAATTAGTCTCTGTATCAATTCTACTCCTAAATGGGACCACTCTTCTGACTTTTATCACCGTAGAGTTGTTGGTCTTGCCCATGCATCAACTGAGTCCTATACTGTGCATAATGTCATTCTTTTACCTCAACAAGATGCTTTTGTTACTCCACTATATTATGCTTAATAATTTCTTTCTCATCATAGTGTAGGTCCCTAGACTCAACATCTCAGTAATACATACCTCAGTTGGAGGTCAGAAGCAACTTAATTCAATTTTTAGGACTCCCAGCATTTTTACTGCAACTGGGCACCTGTTTGGGTCAAGGATGCGTATATAAAAAAGCATGTTTTCCCAGAATTCCCAAGATGCCTCAATAGTGTACTTAATTTTAATTGAAGCTAGAAGACTGAAGCATAACCAAGTCACTCTGCATGTGCAGCACAGCACAGGAATGCCAGTGAAGACGGTGGCAACAGTGGTGGTGGGAATGATAATTATCCCAGATGGAAGTTTTCTCCAGACCTAATACTGTGTTAATCACCATCACAATGAGCATCCTGACTGACTCACAGTTAGAATCCCCGGAGCCAGCACAATGGCTGGTACATAGGTTCTCAAACATACCAAGTACTAAGCTTCACTTGTTCCACTCTGTATCCTTTAGAAGCAAATATCATGACCTCTATATTTAAAAGAAGAAAATGCAATGTCTTCTTTTAAATTGCCTAAAGTTAATCAGCATAAACACGGGGTAGGGGGAATAAAAAAAACAAGTCCAGGTTTAACTGTTCTACTTTACCCTGGGATGAGATTTAAAGAGACACCCTTTCAGTGAGGGAGAAACTGGGGAGGAATTTGGGTGAGCTTGGGAATGGACTCTTACAGATGCTGACTAGAAGGACACACTGGAGGGGGGCTCACTTCCACTAATACTCTAAGGAAGGGACGGCATCCTCCTCACTGGCACAGGAAGGACGAGGATTCCTATGGTACTTCACAATACGCTCTTTATGTTGGATTTCACTTTTCTGTTTTACAATGAGAAAACAGGGTTCTGAAAATTTCATTGAGAGCCTAGCCTTTAACGGATGAGGCATCTCTCCATTCCAATCAGGCTTCTGAACACGAAGTACCAACACTGACCAGGAGTCACACAGTAAGTTATGGCACCACAAAGCTAAGTCAAATCCGCCTAACATCAATGCCTTTCCTTTTTCAACTCACCCCGCTAGGTGTGGCCACTCCTAGAGATTTAGTGGACTCTGTTATCAGCACCACAAGAACACCATGCAAAAGAGAGGAAAATAGAATTGAACATCACAGCATGTTTTCTGAGCACTCATGACTTGCCATGCTTAATCTAATCGGTTCTCCCAGTGACTCATGAAGAAAGAACCATTTTATTCCCACATTATAGAGGAACCATTGAAACCCACAGAGTTAAAGTGACTTGCACAAGTCACATAAATATTAAGTCGCCAAGATTCAAAGTAAACCGTTCAAGAAGGAGAAAATCCCAGAGAAAGTCTTAGGATGCTGCAAGCATCACAGCTCAGGAATCCGTAGTGTCCAAGCCTGACCTCACAGCATAGAGGTTAAATTAAGGAGAGATATGTGGTCATAACCACAGCAGAGGCATGCACCTACAGACCAAACAGACAAAGCTCCTTTATTCCGGGGATCTTGGTGGTTTAAAATGAAAGTATTTTCTAGGAAAGACAGTAGTGTTGGGGAGATGGTTCGGTCAGTAAAGCGCTTGTCCCACAAACATGGGAACTTGAATTCACAAACCCAGACCCTGCACAAAACCTGTGCCTGATAGTACATGTCATAGCACTGGTGAAGAAGAGACTGGTCAGACCCTTGGAGCTCACTGTCTGGCCAGTGTAGCCAATTGATGGGCTCCAGATTCAATGAAAGACCTTGAGGAAGGCCAACATGTTTCTGTTCTTCCTGCTTGACACGTTCCTAGAATCCTGGTCCTTGACTGCACCCATTCTTCTAACGTCTGTCTTGTGTTGACCTCAATCAAAACCATGCCCTGCCCATGCAGATTCCTCGGGTTGGTTCCAGAGCGTAGTCAATGGCAGCTTGACCCAACAGCTATGCCAACATCCACCACATTGCTCAGCACCCTCATTTCTTCTTTCTCCTCTTCTCACTCTCTCTCTCTCCTGTGCTCCAGTTTCCTTCCATCTCTCATTCCTCTGTGTTTCTAATATAGTGAATTTGTCTCTCTAGTGTGGCTTTGCTTCTTGCCAGCTCAAGTCCTTACAACTTCACCTTTTTCTAGATTATTATTGATTGTTTCACCAAATTAATCTCTTTAAGAGAAAAATCTTCACGTTAAGAGAAAGCTTCATTTTACTACTAAGCCAATAAATATAAATAAACACTGTTGATCTGTGTGATGACTAACTGTGGTTTGTTAACTTGACCAGATGTAGAGATTAACGGAGAATGAATAAAGTACTACTTTGAAGCATTTCTGTGAGATGTTTCTAAAGAAGATTGGCATGTGGGTTATAAACCCAGCGGGTGAGATCTGCGATTCATGTGGCTAAGAACCATCCAGTTGGCTGTGGGCCCAGGTAGAGCAGGAAACAAGAGAAAAGCAAACTCCTGTCCAGTTCTTTCTCCCTGGGCAGGCACTCTTTCCCCTGTTGATTGCTTTTGGACACCAGACTCTGGGCTCTTGAACCTCTGGACTCTGGAATTTGCACCAGTGGAATTCTGGAGACTCTAGGGCCTTGTCCTCAAACCAGAATTTGCACCATTGACCTCTCTGGTGCTGACACTTCTGTCGAGGCTACTGACTTGTCTAGTTTCCCAGCTGGGAGAGGGGAATAGATAAATACAGGTATTCCCTTGCTTCTGTTTCTCTGGAGTTATTTAGTTATCCTACTATTTGCAAATATTTCTGATATTTTGTTCCTGATGAAGAATCTCTCAGTCGGAGTATATCCTGAACACACTTCCGAAGATGCTAAGTAATTCCATTAGAAAATCAAAGGATATAATGAAAACCATCAAACAGCTCTGCAGCAACTGTATGCTATCCTTAATGACCAAGTCCTTAGGGCCTGAGGATTTTCCCTGTGCAGTATCATGGCTAAGCTTAAGAGGCATTGTACAGAAGTAAAAACATTACTGTTCCCAAATGTCCAGTACTTAGTATGGAAATTATATTGGAGGAAGAGACTGATGTTAAATCCTTTCCCTAATGTTTAGGACTAAGAGCTAGAAATGTCATTTTCCTTGTGAACCCACCATAGAATTGTGTTTCACACACATTAAACCTCACCGGTTCCCACTCAGTTTCACGCAGCATGTTTCCCATGTACCCACCATGGCTTGAACCCTACCCCAAGTCTGCCTCCTAGATAACTATAGACTTACAGGGTCTTCTAAAGAGAAGACCAAAGAACGCGAAGAGAAGGAACATAGGGAGTAATGTACTTTTCCACCTCAGATCCTGTTCTGTTGCTGACGTACAGCTAATACTGAGGCTTAATTTGCTGTTTGGTTGTTTTGTTGCTTTAAACAGTCTCATTATCCAGCCCAGGCTGGCCTCGCAATCATGATTCCCCTGCCTCGGCCTCCCAAGTGGAGGAATGAGAAGCATTTGCCCCTCCCCCCATGCTCAGTTAAGATTAGCACTTTTAAATGAGCGGAATGAAATTAAAATTATTATTTATGATTATCTAGTTAGATGAAAGTATTAAAATTACTTTTATGGTAAGAAAATTTAAAAGTCTGGCTAGCCTCAAACTCAGAAGGATCTACCCACCTCTCTTTCTCTCATGAGCACTGGAATTAAAGAAAGGAGCCATCACACACACTAAATTAAAAACATTTGATTGCTTGAAAATCTCTACATCATCTTGAACTTCTCATAAATTTCCAGTAATCTTTTTTCTTAGATACAGGAGCAGATGCAACATTTAACTTTTTAAATGTATAAATCACAAAACAATGTACTTCCAGGTAGAAATAAAATAGAATAGTTAAATGTTCAAACATCCAGCTACAAGATCAAGGAAATATGTTTTGGAACAGACCAAGAAGAAATAGGTAAAGGGCTGGAGACACAGCTCAATAGTAGAACACTGGCCTGTATTCTACTATTCATTTGTCTGAGATCCAAGGTTCAGCCTCTAGTAAGACACAGACATAAACAAAGATGGAGAGATTGGAAATGCTAAAATGTGTAATTTTTTAAAATAAGTATTTTAGACTGACGACAGAACACATAAACATTTTAAGGAAAATATTAATAAAATGAAATAGACATAACCAATTGTATACTTTTGTCATTTAGAGCAAATAATTTTCTCAAGCTTCCATAAAATGTTTATGTTACACAAACCAAAATATGCAAAAGGTCAAATGAAAAACATGAGACAAATAGCTAAAGACAAACAAATGTAAGTAAGGAGAAAATTACACAGTGCACTTCTCATAAAAAGTAGCTTTTGCATATTAAAAGTTAAGTGAAAAATTTAAGTCATTAAAATGTCCACATTAAAAGAGAAAATTACTCATGGCATAAACTATAAACACAAGGAAAGTCACTTACTTAAAATACGTAGAGAAACCTCTGCTATTGGTACTTACTGGGGATGCAAATTCAATTTGTGGGAGGAAAACACATTAATTTGCAGCCAGAAATTTCAAATGAGATGGGTGGTGCAATAAAAGGGCAATCAGCGGTTTAAAGTGGCTGTTGTGCAGAGGTCAGGGTGGCAGGAAATGGGACTAATACTTTCTGTTTTTCCTCTCTTCTTCAGCTTCCTGGCTGACATCTTATCTCTGCCTGGTCTTCTACATCATTAGACAAATGAAACCAGATTGCGAATGTCCTTAAATGCCATGGAAAGATGGAAAGCAGCTTAGATTTGCTCCCTATCGGTCAACAAGAGCACATTCAGAGATCATGAAGTAGAACCCATCACGAGCAAATATGTGTGGTTGGTGGGTTAAGGACGGCAAAACTAACCTCTGTGGGTTTATCGTAGATGCCAGGAAACATTCATTCAAAGCTTGATTGTTGTGTCACGTGGAAAGCCACATGTTCCAGCTGAAGAGTGAGTAGAAAGAAAACAGGCTTGCTCAGGAGACTGGTGAGACATATCAGCCAGCGGTGAAGAGTGGGTGATGCTCTGACAGAGGACCCCAATTCAGTTTCTTGCTCCTGCATCAAGTGCCTTACAACTGCCTGTAACTTTTGCTCCAGAAGATCCATTGCCCTCTTCTGACCTCTGCAGGCAACGGCATTCAGGTGCATATAACCAACACATGCATACATATAATTTAAAACATAAAAATAAATATTTTTTTAAAAATAGCCACTACCTCACATCTTGTATGTGGGCATGGAAGAGAGTAATTAGTTTATGTGAGGAATCCAAGAATCTGAGACTATTTGACCCAGTGTTGGTGTCAGCAATTACTTTATCCATTCTTTTAACATTTGCAAACACAGATGAGGATTTTCTTTGTGCCATGATGGGGAGAAGGACCCAGGACAGATGCTAAGTCATCCAGGGAGCTTAGGCAAGAAAAATTGAAATGGGTAAAAAACAAATGTAACCGATGGCATCATAACAA
The DNA here is from genome assembly GCF_030254825.1 of Meriones unguiculatus. NCBI lineage: Eukaryota > Metazoa > Chordata > Mammalia > Rodentia > Muridae > Meriones > Meriones unguiculatus. The sequence continues at coordinate 30,667,208 of NC_083355.1, read as the reverse complement.
ACCAACAGAAGAAGATACTGAAATGTAAGGGCAAAGTGTACCCTGGAGTCTGGAAGTCCTTTGTGAAATTCTGAGTTGTGAATCTTCATTTTATTGCTAAGACATCCTTGGAAAGTGACTGGCTTTATTCTGCATGATCTAAGTCAGTGGCTCACAACTTTCCTAATGCTGTGCCCTTTGTTACAGTTCCTGCTGTCGAGGCGACCCCCACCCGCCCAACCATAAAATTGTTTCGTTGCTACTTCATAACTGTAATTTTGCTACTGCTATGAATTGTGATGTAAATTTCTGATATGCGACCCCTGTGGGTTCCTCCTCGGTTCTTCATAAATTCTGTGATTACTCTCAGCCCATTATGGCCTTTGAGTTTATACTTCCTCTGTCTACAGGAGTCTTCCTATTACTTTCCATGTCTGGCTCCTTCCATCTCTTTGGTCTCACCTTGAACATCAATAATTTTGAGTACGCAAGCAAGTGAACTGGGGAAGGATCATTGTTCAGGCAGAGGCCGTGGAAAAGCACAAAGGACTTCAACAACGTTTCGCCTTAAGTTTGGAACACAGAGAGAAGCCAAGAACAGGGTGAAGAGGCCAGACAGAGAGCAGGGAGGCGCCAGTCCACACCGAGCTTTAAAGAGTTTCATCTTCATCAAAAGCATAATGAGCACACAGATGGGAAAACATAATATTCCAGTGATCTTCAGCTCAAACCAAAAGAAACTTTGTTAAAAAAAAAAAAAAGTAATAATAATACAGCCTGGTGACGGGCCAACCCTGGCACAGTGGGAGCAGAGTCTGTTGTCCCACACCAGTTCCCTTCTGGCTAGCCCTCTCACCATGACACATGGGCACCCTGCCGCCAACCTCAAACTAGAAGATGAGCCACAGCTCATGCTCTGAAGTTTCTCCAACTGTTCCCAGAGCATCAAACTGCTTCCCAGCTCAGGCGCGCCCCACCCTGTGTCCCGTTTCCTCTGCATGAAAAGCTTTTCCAGTTCCAAGCATATTCACCCACTTAACTCCTCTCCCTCCTGCCTCCGCCGAAGCACCGTTTCTCCGGAGAAGACTGCCCTGACCTCCTCCGCTCTGAACTACACTGGAGCTATCGCATGATGCTGTAACTCCCTGGAATACAGCTCCAAGGGATCGCTGTTCATTTCGAAGCAATAGCCACAGTACACATCCAGCTGAAAACGGAGGCTAGCGGTTAACGTCCAAGGTTTTCTGCTTAGCGCCTCAGCAGACACAGGAAGCAGAAAACTTCTAGAAATAGAGGACAGTGATTTTCAGTTAACCTAGTTGACTAGTTAATGCCTTTCCTTCGTGACAGATCGAAATCTGTACTGGAGAGGGATCAACGAGGAGCAGCTCCAGCAAGGCAGCATGCCTCAGTTCCAGTAAGTGTCCAATTAATAATAGATGAATGGCTTTGTATCATTCTTGGATGCAGGATTCACCTCCTAGGAACATTCTTGCTGAATGTACGTGGCAACATGGAGTCTAGTCTGAGGACGTGATTCAGAGTAAAACTTAGGACTGTATTTAGCTTAAGTTTGTGCAATATGGACTTGGGCATTATAAACAAGATAATTTTATTCTTCACAGTTCATGCGCTAGAAAGTTCAAGAGGAAAGTGTTAGATTCTCTGCTTGCTGACAACCACCTTCCTCACGGTGACCATCTTTTCAACATACCTTCTCCGTGTAGCTCAGGAGCAAAGTCCTCACAGAAGGCCTTTTCTTAAGGTCAGCGGCCCCATGCATGGGGCCTTCCAAAGGCACCATCGCATAACGCCATCGCTCCTGGAGGCAAAGGTCTCAGTACATGGGTTTCCGTGAACACATTCATACCATAAGAAGAAGTCCTCCTACCTGGCTATTGTGAGCAGCCTCTGCTGTTCCCACCTGTCCTTCTTTCGAATCCATTTCAGTTCGTATCCTCAGCATCTGAACCAGCCATTCTACCCTCATAAGGAAGTACTCTCCTTCCAACCCAGCTGGATCACCTTGGGTTCTGAAACACAGACTTAAAAAAAAAAAAAAAAGCAAAAAAATAATTTTGAATCCAAGCAAGGAGTGTGGGAGTCTGCAGAGCAGAGAGAATGATACCATTCCCACAAGGCCACATTGGGTGGAAGCAACGCTCAGACGTAGGCAAGCCAGCATGAGGACACCGCGGACCCTCCTGCCGCTGTTGCTCCTGTAGTACTCGCCTGCCGAAGAGGAGGCTTTCTTCTGTGCAGAATCCAGAAGTACTTGATCCACTGAGAACACAAGGTTGTCTGGGCAGCCCTTCGCATACACACTGGTGCTCACCCAGGAAACTGCCACAGCACTGAGGCTCCATTCACAGAGCAGCATCCATGGTAGAGGCGAGGGGAGCAGAGGAGAAGCAAATGTGAGGGGTGCTGAGATCCAGGCAGGACATAGGAAAGTATGCACTCAATGATATATGTTCAGAAGCTCATGAGTGTGTGTGTGTGTGTGTGTGTGTGTGTGTTTGGCCATGTGTGTATGTGCGCTGTGTGTGTGCCTGCCTGTATTTATGCATATGAGTGCATGTGTGTCACACTGAATGTGCAGCCGTCAGAGGATAACGTCTGGAATCATTCTTCATCTTTGGGTCAACACTTTGTATAACAGACTGGTTGGCCCTTGAGCTTTCCGTGTCCTGACGGCCTCCATGTCTCGTCTCGCTGCTGCAGCTCTCAGGTTACAGACGATCAGTACTGTGTGCAGTTTCACATGGGCCCTGAGGATCTGAAATCAGTCTTCACGCTTGGATGGCAAACACATTACCCACCGAGCCATACCTTAGTCTCAGCATAAACTGCTTTGCTGAGTTCTTGTAATAACCAGGATCATATTTTTGTTTATTTCCATTTTAAAGATGACACTGACTTGCAGGTGAGCTGGTCAGCTTGATATTAAGTGTGTATCCCCAAGGCCTGGGTTTTCATCTCTCTATACTATGCCACACAGGTCATAGACCTCAAGCAAAAAAATTGGAAATAAGGAGGTTGCAAACCATAGCAGGAAGGTAAAATTGCACTTACTCTTGCAGGATGGTGTGAATACAACAGAACATTCAGCAGGGGCTGGACAACAGGGGCTGGGCAGGTACCCAACCCCACAGAAACTGAGGATAACTGCCTTGGTCATATGATAGCATAATTAAGACACTATCAGGCTCTGACTCACCAACAAAATTAAATTCAGTTTAGTCACTTATCTTTAGGGTACCCATAATATGTATCATAAATGTAGGGCATATTTCACCTACCAGGTACTTAATATAAACGAAGGTTTGGCACCAGCATAAATATATTCATTCAACCTCATTGAGTATTGACACTGTGTGGTGTGTCTAGGCAGGATTTAAGCTTTTGGGGAAAGGCAGGAAAAAAAATCATAAACCCCACTGCTGGAGCTTAAGTTTTAATAGATAAAAAGAAAACCACCAACCAAACAAACAAACAAAAAAAACGCCCCTATAAGGTTTCTATTAGCAAAGTAAAATGTATGTGGGAGAGAGATGGGTTTGCTCAGGGGCCAAAGGCGCTTGCTGCCAAGCCTGACCATGTTGATCTTCAGAACCTACGTGGTAGAAGAAGAGAGTCAATTCCCAAGAGCTGTGCTCTGACCTCCACACGCATGCCCCCACACAAGCACACGTGCGAAATAAACAAATATATGCATGATATAGAGTGGGGGTCGATGAAAAGGTGGCTTGGTCACTAAAGTGACGGCCACACGGCACAGGGGGCCTGTGTTCTGATTCACATTGTCCATGTGAACACCTGGGCACAGCAGCCCACACCCGCGCTGAGGAGACACAGACAGAAGCATCCCTGGATCTTTCTGGTGAGACAGTCTAGCAAGTTGGTGCACTCAGGATGCAGTGAGAGGTGCTGTTTCAAAAAAGTAAAATAGAGGTTGACTAAGGAAGACACCCAGAGTCAACATATGGACTTTGCCCAAATGTGCGTGCACACAGATGAAAACAAAAGGGGGACTATGTGTGTGTGTGTGGAAATGACATGATGAAATCCATTGCTTTGTACAATTGATACATGACAATAAGACATTTCCTTGAGGCCCAGAAGATGGCAGAGTGGGTCAGAACACTTGCTACCCAAGCACAATGGCATTAGTGAATTTCAGCACCCGTAAAAACAACACATGGCAACATGTGTCTGTAGTGTCGGTGTTGGAGGGCCGAGACAGGTACTTGCTGGGAACTCACTGTCTGTGGCAGCCGAAAAAGCAAGCTTTGGGTTCGATGTCTCAAAACTATGAAGCAGATAGCAGTAAACACTATGTCCTCTGGTCTACACACACACACGCGCACACACACACACACACACACACACACATGCACACATGCAATTTACAGTTCACATGTAAGATACATACACAGGCACGCACGCGCACATTCTGCGAAATTGTTTTTCTCTTATGAATTAGGTATGTAGGTTACTTTGTACCACATACCTTCGGTATTAGTTTGTGGTCATCCGAGCACCTTGCTAAACCTAAGCCAAGCCATTTTGAAATCAGGTCATGTTCCTTTCTCCACCTGTTATGTCTTTAACACTTTCTACAGCTACCACAGCACACAGATCACATAAGCCCCGTCTATACAAACAATCTAAACTCAACCAATATTGCTCTGCTGGGCTCTGGGATGATTAAAAGAAGGGAGAGATCGTGTTCCATCAAATTGGATCCAGCATGTGAAAGCTAATAGCTGTTTGGATGTAGGGAGCAAAGCCATGAAGAAATGGATGCCTAGACCCTGTCTCTAGCTGATGTGGGGAAAACCGCAGAACAGCTATTCCCTCTGCCTTTGAAGTATCATCTCGGAAGAGCCTCTGCCTTGGGATGGCCCCTGCCGCTGTTCCCACAGGAAAGGAGGAGTCAAGGATAAATAACATTGAGCCCATTCCTCCAGATCCAAGGACCTCTCTGCTGGATGGAAGGGCTCACTTTTTCTTAGAGACCTGCCTTCTCCCCTTTCCAGCTGGCACAGAAACACACAGTCCCTGCCAGGTTTCAGAGAGGACAGTCATTTGGTGATGCAAGAATTCAGACTGTGTTTTTGCTGTGAGCTGCCAAGGTTCTGGAGGGCCTGCTTAGGAGGAGGTGGGTTTGAGATGAAGGGGGAGGATTCTGATTGCACGTTGTACAGCATCACTGACCCCTTTGAACCAGGATATCAAATGAGGCTCTCTTACCGTAGGCCGTGAGACATTGGAGAGATTCCACTGACCTCATACCTCAAAATGAGACAAGGCCTCCACACAGCAAGAAGACAGTTCTCTCGGGGGTGGGGAGGATAGGGGCCCATAATTCCGGGAAGCAGTTGAAGAGGGTACAGAGGATGTAGGTGGCAGAAGGAAGCAGTGGACTGAGTAAGCACTACTTGCCCCTGTGATGAGCGATTGTGGCTGAGAGTGGAGCAATGAGGGCTTGCTGGTTCCACACTTTTGACCTCTCTGCCAAAGAATCAGTGGGGGCTTTTTGAAACAAGATTTCCCACCCAGAGCCTGAGGAAAGGCTTGGTCTGATAGACTGATGTGGGAATAGGCAAGACCCACTTGTCTGGCTTCCCACATCCAGGGAAATGTGAGCTGTCTGTTTTTCATTACGCTGTGCTTATCACATCAGGCTGCTCTCCTGGGAAAGCAGTTTCATTTCCAAGAAACCTGTTCGGTTTCTCCTCCCCTACGCTCTTCCGGAAGCTTCCCACCTCCCTTTGTGAAGTCCTCCTTCCTTTCTACCTCCCCAACCCAAACAAGAACCAAATCAGCTGCTTTCCCTCTGAAGTCAGAACTCAGCTGCCATGAGCCTCTTAACAAGTACCATACCTATAAAGGACAGAAGATTAATATCTGGATAGAGGTGTCTTGCTGTTGCTTTTCCTGCTTGGAGCCTTCTCGCCAGTGTGGGCAAAGGGATTTCATACCTCAGTCCCTTCTGTGATCACAGGCAGCAACTTGGTAGATATCTTAGTTTGATTTCTATTGCTGTAATTAAAAAAACACTGACAGCAACTTGGAGAGGAAGGTGGTTATCTCTTCATACTGCTTATTGTCCCTCCTGAAGGGAGTCAGGATAGGAACTCAAGGCAGGATCCTTGAGGCAGGAACTCAGTCAACTGTATGCTTCTTACTGGCTTGCTCCCCATGGAAGGTTCAGCTTCATTTATCATATCACACAGGAACAAGCTTCAGGTTCGATGTCTCAAAAAATATAAAGTGGATAACAGTAAATACTATGTCCTCCTCTGGTCTCCACACACACACATGCACATATCCACATGTACACATGCAATTATACAGTTCACATGTAACACACACACACACACATGCATGCACACATGCTCTGGAATTATTTTTCTCTTATGAATTAGGTATGCAGGTTTACTTTGTAACACTGGGAATCAAACTCTTGAAAAATAGCCAGTGTTCTTAACTGTTGAGTCATGTCTCCAACCCCAAGTCATTCATTTTTAACATACTTACATTTCGTAGAGAATGGTTTTAAGTTTTTAAAAATTATTTTTAATTGTATATATTTATGGAGTGCAGTTTTACTTTACTTTAATGCTTAATAATAATAATAAAATAGTTAAGCTTTTATAAAGATAATAGCACTGGTAGCATTTTAAAGATTTTACAGATTAAAGATAGTGGATACTCTTTTTTTTTTTTTTTTTTACAATTTATTCATTATATATCCCAACTGAAGCTCCTTCCCTCAACTCTTTCCAGTCCCACACACCTCCCTCTCCCCCGCATTCTCTTCCCCTAGTCCACTGAAAGGGGAAGTTCTCCTCCTTTGCCATCAGCCCAAAGCTTGTCAAGTTTCATCAGGACTGCCTGGATCCTCTTCCTCTGTAGCCTGGTAAGGCTGCATCAGCAGGGGCAAGTGATCAAAGAGCAGGCAACCAAGTTTATGACAAAGGCAGCCCCTGCTCCCCTTACTTGGGGATTCACATGGAGACTGAGCTATCAATTGGCTACATCTGAGCAGGGGGGTCTAGTTCTTCTCCATGTATGGTCCTTGGTTGGTGTATCAATCTCTGCAGTAACCCCTGGGCTTTTAGTTTTTTTTGGTCTCCTTGTGGAGCTCCTGTCTCCTCCGTGTCCTTCTACCCCCACACCCCTCTTCTTTCATGAGACTCCCTGAGCTCTGCTAAAAGTTTGGCTGTGAATCTCAGCATCTTCTTCGATGCCCTGTTGGGTGGAGCCTTTCAGAGAACCCTCTATATATAGGCTCCCATCCATCCTGTTTCCACTCTTCCACCACTTCTGGAGTCTATCCTGTTTGTCATTTTGAATAAGATTTAAGCATCTTCCCTATATCCAATAGAGGGATAATATCCAGAATATATAAAGAACTCAAGAAATTAGGCACCAACAAACCAAATAATCCAATTTAAAAATGAGGTACAGAGCTAAACAGAGGGATATAGAATGGCAGAGAAACACATAAAGAAATGCTCAATATTCTTAGTCATCAGGGAAATGCAAATCAAAACAACTCTGAAATTCCACCTTACACTGATCAGAATGGCTAAGATCAAAAATTCAAGTGACAACACATGCTGGAGAGGATGTGGGACAGGGGAACACTCCTCCATTGCTGGTGGAAGCACAAACTTGTACAACCACTTTGGAAATCAATCTGATGCAGTCTCAAGACTGGGACAAGCACTACCTCAAGATCCCGCTATACCACTCCTGGGCATATACCCAAAAGAGAGTGGATATTCTAAGAACACTCATTTTACTTATCTCTGTCTTACTTATCTCTATCTTTCTCTTGTCTGCTCTCATGCTTGCTCACTCTCACTTGCTCTTGCCCTTGTCTGCTTTAGCTCTCCCTCCCCTGCTCTCACTCTTGATCTCCTTATTTTCTCTTTTCAGACACAAAATGCTCTCTACCTAACTAAGGCCCAGGCCCATCCCTTTCCTTCCCGCCTACCCTCCCTCGGACTGTTGCATTGCTCCCATGCATGTTTTTATACTTTGGTTGCATGTGAACACTTCCCTTACCACACGCAGTATTGTCTGGAGTGTTTAAAAATATTCTCCGGATTGGTGCATTTGGGTTTATGGGGGTGAGCTTCCTAGCAACAATGACCTTGTCTCACTCTGCTTCTTTCTCCTTCCCATCCAGTGCTAGCACCCCATGCTCCAGCATTCTGAAGACACTGAACAAATATTTTTTGAATGTGTTGCATAAAAGAGAGTCATCAAGTTCTCAGCAATCAAAGTGTTCCAATGTATTAAGTAATGCAACATGTGTTGTTTCACATACTACTTTTTTTGACCGGAGAAACAAACTTTAACAAGTCTTCCACACACGCACTCTACATAGGAATACCTCGCAGGAGATGAATTTATAAATACTTCATTAAAGGACATTCTACCCGTAGGGTTCACTGTGACTCCGTTCACATGACTCACACCTGACCCCAACTTCAATGAGATCCCCCGGGTCCTTAGTACAAGTTCTTCCTTTCCCCTAACTGATGACTTCATGGGTGAGAACAGTTCCTTCTCTTCTTCCATCCCTTCAGTGCCAAGAAAAGTACCTGACGTCATTGTCTCTGGAGCAGCCAAAACACCAGCAATCATGAGTGGAAGCCATAATCCCTAAGGCTCACACTTCCAGAGTACAGAGGAGCAGAATTAGAGATGTGCAATGGCCTGGATTCTAGGGTGAAACACGCTTAGGGGTAGAAAACAACTCCACCCAGACTGATGGCGCTAGAAGCAGCTCCAACTGCCTTCCTTACTCTGGCCATCAGTAGAGAGGTCATATGATTTCTCATCCAAATACTGACATCCTAATGACATTTCCCAGCGACGGCAGTGCTGGGAAAACTCATTCTGGCTCAACAGGTACGAAAGGCCCCTCTTGACAAACTCAGGTGTGCAGTTACCCTGAATCAGTAGTCCTGTGTCAAAGTCAAGCATAGCATTCCAGTAATCAGAACCTCGGGGACAATGTCCTCCATCCCTCTCTTAGGTGACTCTAAGGTGGGTGGCTCCATTCTCTTACAGCCATCATTAGTGTCGATCCCCAACCCCACAGAAAATATGCGTACAAGGTGTATAGCTGTGACCCTAGCACTGTGGCGACAGAAACAGGAGGAATCTTGCTTGGCACTCAACAGCCAGTCAGTAGAGCCAATCGGTGAGCTCTCAAAAAATAAAGTGGAGAACAAGCTATAAAAACTCCTGACATCAACCTCTGGTGCTCTCTCTCTCCCCTTCTCTCACTCTGACACACACACACATACACAAACACACTAGCATTTATCGTATTATATTTATGAGAGTGCTTGAGAAACATTTCTTGACCATAGTTAGGCTAGAATAAACAACTGTCAAGTGGTTAACAGCTGGAATCCGGTAGACTTGGGGCTTATTCATAACTTATATTATAAAGCAAGTTATTCAGCCTCATCAAACACCAATGCTCTCATCTGCAGGTTGGACATAAATGCTGCCCAACGGTGACCAATGGGCCACCCAGGGTGAAGCTGATGGTAACTATCCTGAAGATGATGGCCAACTGAAGGCTGTATTAAGTCACTGCTATGAGCGACTTTGCTTATCTTCAATGATATCATTTCAGATAATCCCATTTTTTTTACACTTTTTATATTACTCAAGTCAGTTCCGATAAAGGCCAGATGCTGTGAAAATGGCTCTCCTATTATGAGTGTCGTCTAATGGCCTTAAAACCACAAAAACCTAGTACTTACATACACCATTTCATGTACTTTTCCTGGTGAGTAATATGAACCATTAATCTTACCATTATGTCAGTTCTTGAGCTCAAAAACTCACAGAGATCTTTTTTTTTCTGGCACAGACCCTGTAAAAACAGAACATTAATTTAGCCATTGACAAACACCTTCTTAGTATCATGACTCATTCCTCTCTACTTAACACTTGCTTATTTCTTCTCACCTGATTGCTGGTTCCTATGAAGTCATGATCATTGCCATCTCCAGGCCTCTTCCCCTGTCCAAAGAGACAGTGTGGGATAGTGGAGTGGAGGTATAGGCCCTGTAGCTAACAGCACCACATCCGATATCTGGCTTGGCCTCTGACTGGCTGCATATGGAGACTCTTTTACATAATTCGTTTACCTTTTCTCACCTTTGATGTTTTCATCTGGAAAATGTGAATGAATAAGTAGATAAGAGTCATTGCTAGTCATGCAGAAGATTGAACTGATGTGGAATGGAGGACTTTCTCCCTCACACACACACAGAAATGTGGAAGAAAATATTGCCAAAAAAAAATTAAATACATAAGAAAACTTACAAAGGGAAAATGCCCAGTCCCCAAAGCACAGTAGGAACAATGGCCTAAATCATCTCTTGTACTAAATGTGAAGTCTAAAGTTCCAGCAGTTGTAGTGGAGGAAATTAAAGAATCTCCAGTCCACAAGGAGAGCAACAGAACCAAAAAATCTGAGCACAGGGGTCTTTCCTGAGACTGATATTCCAACCAAGGACTATGCATGGAGATAACCTAAGACCCCTGCACAGATGTAGCCCTCGGCAGTTCAGTATCCAAGTGGGTTCCACTGTAATAAGATCAGGGACTGTCTCTGACATGAACTGATTGGACTGCTCTTTAATCATCTCCCCCTGAGGGGGAAGCAGCACCAGGCCACAGAAGAAAACAATGCAGCCACTCCTGATGAGACCTAATTGACTAGGATCAGAAGGAAGGAAAAGAAGACCTCCCCTATCAGTGGACTTGGGGAGGGGCATACATGCAGAGGGTGGAGGAAGGGAGGGATTGGGACAGGAGGAGGGAGGAAACCACAAAGGGGATACAAAGTGAATAAAGTGTAATTAATAAAGAATTTAAAAAAAAGACTCTCCAGAAGGACTGGACATTTGCAGAGAGCTTGGAAACAGGAAGCCAGATTTCAAGATCCTGCAAGACAATGTGCTGAACCAATCTTCCCCATTTAAACCTGGATCAACATTTGGAATAGATAGTTCTTTGTTCCGGGAGGCTTAGGCACAGAAGGATTGCTCTTTTAATGATCTCTCTTCTTTATCAGCCAGATGTCAATGACATCCTTCCATTTGTGATAATTAAAAAAAAAATTGTCTCCAGTTACTGGTAAATGTCTTCTAGGAGATAAATCTCATTACTGTTTGTGGGAGTATTGTAGTAAAAAAAAAAAAAAAAAAAAAAAAAAAAAAAGGTTGTTCTATATAAAGTTTGTTTTTATTAACCCTGTGTTTATCCCAATAGTATTATTTAACCCGCTAACACAAATAAGACACAGACACCTGTTAGATTTATAATTGTCTTATTTACCTTGAGCTGGGCAGATATTTCACTTACACTGTCTCAATATCCTCACCATTCATCTCTCAGCCCCCATCCAATGCCATCCACCTTAATCCTCTTCAACTGGACTACCTCCCATACATAATCCTATGGTACTTGTTTTCATTCTTTATCTGAACCTTTCCACGCCATCACTGGGGCCCTTTCCCCAACCCCATTGTTTTTTTCCTCCATGCTAACCCATGGTGGCATCCTCCTTCTTTCTCTCTTCCTGTCTGTCTGTTCCCTTGATTCTCTCTTGAACCCCAAATCCTGAGAACCTTTGCTATGTCTACCCCATTCTGCCCTCCCCAGATAAAGGCTGTTTAATCAACCAATCAGATTCAGATATGTTGGTTTACAAAGCAAAGATAGGCGTAAGGGCCAGTAACACCCACCAGACCAAACTCCAACATGGGAGTTAGCTTTAGTTAACAAAATTAAAACTAAATTGTCTAAAACTAAGGTCACCAGGGAAGAGAGTTTTGATGAGGCATTGTCAATATCAGTCCATCCTGTGGTCATGTCTAAGGGAGATTGTCTTAATTGATGTGGGCAGCACTTTCCCATAGTTAGGCAGTTCTGAATTGTAGGAGAGGAGCAGAGCTGAGCAAGGACGGGCAAGTAAATGATTGTACATTGTTACCATTTTCGCTCTTGAGTTTGTGTGTCCCAAAACTCAGGCATGTCACCCTTCTGCTCTTGTGATGTCCCTACAGTGATGGATTGTAATCTGAGCTGTGATCGAACCCTGAAGCTTGCTGTATCAGCTAGACACTCTCACCAGTGAGCTCCTGGGTTCTGCTTATTTCAGGCTGGGTTGCAGGCAGGGGCAGCCATGTCTGGTATTTGCACATTTAGTGAGAATCAGAACCCAGGTCACTGGTTTTGTACGGCAAGCACTCTTGCCCACTAAACTGTATTTCTCCTGAAAATTCTTGAAATGTTTGAGCAATGTTCTGTTTATGTTCTTCTGTCTTTGAGTACTATATGTGTTTGTGTGTGAAAGTATTTGACACATCATCTTATTTCCTTTTTCTACTTACTGCACCTGACGGATTCTCTTCATGCGTCTTCTTTAGAGATTCAGAAATTATTTCCTGTAGTAAACTTACCCATAGTGCATGCTGAGTCCCAGAGACGTGGCATGTATTTGCTTCCTTGCAGACTGGTGTGAGCCTGCTTGTGGAGAGCAATGGGGTTATGCTAATTTCTGGATGCATTTCATCATGTTTTCAATTTGAGTCCTCCACCAGCTGGAATGTGTTCATTTAGAGCTAGCAAATTCTTATGATCCAAATTTCTAGTTTAGGCACCTGGCTGATAGGTAGCTTTCTCATCAGACCAGTGGAGGTGGTGGTGGTGGTGGTGATAATGATTTTCAATCACACAGAATGATTCAATCACACTATAATTTGTAATATTCTTATTCTTTTCTTTTTTGAAAAGGAATCTTGCTATAACCCAGACTGGCTTTAAATTAGCAGTCTTCCTGCCTCTCTGCCTCCTAAATGCTGGGGTTACAGATGTGTGTCACCATTCCCGGCCTCTGTGCTTCTTTCTAAGCGTCAGATTCATAAATTAGCTACATACTTTCTATGTGTTGCTGGATACATCTCGGAGCCTCAAAATTAAATTTTCAAAACTGATCTCATGATTTATCCACAAAGCCACTCCAGTCTAAGTTCTTCCTCTTCTCAGTAAGTGACAAGACATTTTAAGACACGGTTAAATATTTTGTCATTATCTCTTTCTCTTACAGTTCTCTGTCAGTACACCCTATTTCCTTCATGGGACAAGTCATTTATCATTCTACGTGTACAGCAGAATGTACCTGTGCAATCTGTCTCTCTCTCATAAGTTTAACGAGTCCAGTTATTTTATTCACCAGTGTATACTTCATATTAATATGGGCAGGAGCTTAGTGAGAAGTTGATAGTATGGCCGGAGCATAAGTAGTTATGTGCATTTATTTATTCATGCTTTATAGAATGTACTAATGCCTCAGCAAGGCGGTGTTGATCCTAGATCTCTCCCTGTTCATTCTGACCAGCTGAAAGAAAGTTGCAATGGACATTAAAAGCTGCTTTAAAAGGAAGAGGGCAGATACTCATACCTTTAAACTTAAGGAGAACTGACAGGGCACAGCAAAGAGTGCGCGGGGGGAAGGGCAGGACTCTGACTTGAGAACACAGATCTCAGCTCAAACCATCACTCAGCCCAGTCACAGCAAAATGTAAAACAGGCCCACACTCTGAAAGGCTAATTGTTTAGGATATAAATTAAGAGGAAAGCGAAAAGAAAGACAGAAGGATGGGAAAAAAAGCCCAGAATGCCCGTTGTTTGCTTGTTTTGGATGCTGGAGGTTGACCGCAAGGCCTCACACTTGCTGGAGAGGCACTCTGCCACTGATAAACCTCTGGGCTGGATGTTTTTATTCTCTTCGATTAGGAGCAAGGTAGCACTGAGGAGGATAGAAAGCAAATGAAAATACTTGGAAAACTTTATTTGCTGGAGCCAAAGTGATTTGTACTGCTCTTTGAGAAATATCTTATTAAATAGTTGGCCGCCAGACCCAGTTCCCTGATGACAAAGCCAGTCTGCATATAAATTATTCATGCTCCTTTTCATCAAGGGCTGGCCTCTCACAATTTTCTTCCCTTCCCTGAAGCTGCTTTTAAGGGTCCTTTCTCACTCAAAGTCTCCCCAGGCTTTGCCTGGGACCTTGATCTGTGGCTGGGTTCAGAGCTCAGTCACTAGCTTATCATTCCCAGCAGAAGCAACCTGAGGTTGAGTCATCAGAAGCAGTGACTCCCAATTGTGGTGGACCCCAGGTATTTCACATAAATTAGTTAATATAGCTGGTCCTTCTGAAAAGCCAAAGAGAAAAGCTTTGCTCCCTCCATTCTGCACAGGAGGAAAGTAAGGCTGAGTAAGGCTTTCTAGGTGCATTCATTCATAGGGCTAATAACATAGTCTTTCCACCAGGAGCCGAAGACATAGGTCTGTCTCAGTCAAGTGCTTACAAGGCAAAGACTTGAGCTCCATCCCTAGAACCCATGTCTAAAACCAATCAGGCTTAGTGGCACTCACTTGTAATCCCAGCACCGAGGAAGGAGAGATAGCCAGGTCCCTGGGGCTTAGTAGCTTTTCAGTCTAGCCTGCTTTGTGAGTCCTAGCCCAGTGAGAGAGACCATGATTTAAAGATAGATGGTACCTGAGGTATATCCCCTAACTTCACACACAGAGACACACAAAGACACATCCACGTGCAATATACAGTTAAGACACAGAGAGTGTTGGGCTCATTTGATCCAAAAATCACACATTTTTCTTCTCAACACATGGTATCTCTCCACTGCAAGATAAGGGTTTCAGGAAGACAAACCTACTTCCTGGCAGCCTGAATGATCTTTTTGAGAATTCAGCCCCAATCACATGACTCTGTGGCTAAAACCACTTCCTAAAGAGTTCATTCCTACTGACAGGTTAGGTAGTCACAAGTATAAAGCCCTCAGTGTTACACACACACACACACACACACACACACACACACACAGAGTGTGCACCCAAAGAAATATACCCACAGACTCATCATTCACCTTCTCATTTACATGACTGTCACCCTTCAATCTGCAAGCCAGCATGTTCAGTCCTAATGCAAACTTGATGAGCTTCGTGGATAAGAAAGGGAGCTCCCCTTTTCTGAGGAAGAGGTGAGGAAGGAAGGGGAAGGAAGGGAGGGTAGGAGTGGGAGAGGAGAAGGGATGGGGCTACAACCAGGATATAAAGTGAATAAAAATAAAATTAATTAACTATAAAAAATGCCCTGTTGTTATTTCCCAACAGAATCTAATCCACTAAAATGTCGGCATCATAAGGATTTAGGTAAAATATTTCAGGAAAGACCCCTATGCGCAGATTTTTTTGGTTCTATTGCTCTCTTTGTGGAGTTCCTGTCCTCTCCAGATCTTACTGTTTCCCACTTCTTTCATAAGATTCCTTGCACTCTGCCCAAAGGTTGCCCATAAGTCTCAGCATCTGCATTGATAGTCTGCAGGGCAGAGCCTTTCAGAGGTCCTCTGTGCCAGGCTTCTGACTTGTTCCCTCTTTACTCCTTCTTCTGATGTCCATCCTCTTTGCCTTTCTGGATAGGAATTGAGCATGGCAGTTCAGTTAAGAAGGACTTTGGGGTTGTATACAAAGGGGTCAAATGCCCCCAGCTCTCTTCACAACTGAGGCAAATAATTGTTTCTCTTTTGCTGCTTTGCTGCTTGATGGGACTGCTGCTACCCTGATGACTGACACTGATATGTCACCCCAAAAATCCAACAACCCTAATCAGTGGAAAGTAAGCAAAAGAAGTCTACAGCTACTAAGAGGTTTTTCCCTACTAATCTACCTAAGTGGGGGGGTAGGGGAGGTTGGAAGGGAGGCAGACACATTTACGCACCTTAAATAAAATAGATATTTGAAATATCTAAACTTTCAGTCCAATATACGCAAATATAAGTTTGCTGCACAGAGAAATTTATCCAGTTCTCACCTGTCCTCCTGTTGGCTCCTCAACATCAGCAGACAGACCTATAACTCAAGTCCAGAGAGTGGCTGGCTAGTCAACAGAAAAACAGAGAGTTAAGGATTTCAGGAATTCTCCGACAAGTCACCCCAGTTCATTGCAGTCTCCCTAAGATGGTGTCAACAAGCTGTCCCCACAGAATTAGTCAGTTTTCCATCACTGTGGTAAGGTACCAAAGGAAGCTGATTTAATGGAGGAAAGGTTTACTTTGGATCATGGCTTCTGAGATTTCTGCTCATTGTCACTTGTCCCATGGCTTCAGGTATGATTCCAAGGATTATAGTAGAACAAACATGCTTATATTATGCTGGTTAGGAAACATAGATGGGGAAAGAAGAACCAGAGAAAAATGCATACTCTCTAAGGGCACACAAGGAAAGTTCTCTGGAGTGTTAATCTTTGCAAAACCAGCAAAGTGATCCAAACCATTTCAAAGCACAGAGATGTAAAAAGCATTGTCTCATAGTCTGTGGGCTTTTATTTATCCCTTTTCAGACTCCACTCAAGGATGTTTTCCAGCTCACAAAACCCACACACCTTGCACAAGGTATTTTCCAGCTGACAAACATCACTCCTTTTTTCACAGGAACTGTTTTCCTTGGAGACTGTTTTCCACGGGGAGGGGAGAGACATTTCTACATCCCTTACTTGGGACCAAAACAGAAAACATATTCAAGTGATTCAACAAAGTTTCAAAACAAACCAGAAACTTCTATTTCAGAGGACACTTTGCCTCCAAAGCATAACACCCTCACGTCTTTTCCCTTTCTTCCATTTTTTTTTTTTTTGTTTTGTTTTGTTTTATGTTGTTCTGGGCACACTAGGCAACTACCCAACTTCTACTGAGAAATACTCCCAAACCCAAATCTGTCTAGAAAGAAAGAAAAAAAAAAAGCAAGGAAGGAAAGAAGGGAGGGAGGGAGGGAGGGAGGGAGGGAGGGAGGGAGGGAAGAGGTAGGAAGAAAGGAAGGAAGGAAGGAAGGAAGGAAGGAAGGAAGGAAGGAAGGAGAGAGAGAGAAAGAAAGAGAAAGAAAGAAAGAAAGAAAGAAAGAAAGAAAGAAAGAAAGAAAAAGAAAGAAAGAAAGAAAAGCCTCTACTTTATACAATACTCGGTTATTCTCTCTCCTTTTGTTGTTCACAATCA
Organism: Meriones unguiculatus; assembly: GCF_030254825.1. Taxonomy (NCBI): domain Eukaryota; kingdom Metazoa; phylum Chordata; class Mammalia; order Rodentia; family Muridae; genus Meriones; species Meriones unguiculatus. The sequence goes on along the minus strand of NC_083355.1, from coordinate 30,650,106 downwards.
ACCAAGAAGAAATATGACTGACAGTACTTTACTGATCCAAAAATTGTGACGCTGGAAGGCAGAGACAGCAGAAGTGGGAGTGGGAGGGAGAGGAAGAGGAGGAAGAAGAAGAAGAAAAGAGGAATGAAGGAGTTTGGTGCACATAGATTTAAGTCTTTTCCTTCTATCACCAATAGATGAACCCAACCTGGATTTGAATTTTACAATGATGTATGTCAGTGTAGGGCTCTACAATAATCTCTTGTGCCAAACACTCAGTGAGATGTTTAGTCTGCAGAGTTTTATTTATCAGAGTCATGGCATTTTTTCCTTCAGCTATTTTTAGATAAGTTTCTCCATGAAGTGAAGGTGTTCTGGTTTGGAGGTGAGCCGTCCACCTCTGGAAGGCTTAGCTTAAAGGCTTGGCTACCAGCTAAAGCAGCTTTGGAAAGAGATCAGATCATCAGAGCTCTGGTCTAAACAGCAAATTAATCTGTCAGTGCATCCATTTGATGGGAGGCAGTGAAATTTAGGAAATAGTCATGCCTCAGGAGCAATGGCCTTTTTTTTTCCTAGCTCTTCTTTCCCCATTACTGTTTCCTAGCCAACAAAGTGTAAGCAGCTTTGTTCTATTCTAACATTTGACTTGGAGTCATACCTGCAGCAGTGTGGCAAGTGACAATGAGCAGAAATCTCTGAGGTCATGAGTCAAAGTAAAACTTTCCTTCATTAAATTAGTTTCCTTGGGTACTTTATTGCAGTGATAGAACACTGACTAATGCCATGGGGACAGGTTGTGTTATTTCACTGTAGGACACAGTATTATTTTACTGCAGAACACAGTATTATTTTACTGTAGGATATAGCAGCCAGTCACAGGTGTGTTCCCACTACTGATGCTTGCTGCAGACTGCTGGCCTGTGCAGTGTACTCTGCCTTAGAAAGTCGGGGCTGCTGTCAGCCTTCCACACAAGCCTCATGAGTCACTGAGCTACAGCTACACAGCCGACCCTGCTCTGTGAACAAGTTTTTGCTCTAAGTCAGGTTCAAAATGGCGAACATATCTAAAAGTCTGGATGCTTTAAATACAAAATCCAATGTCTTCAATTTTAATGTTCTTACCTAAAATGATGGAAAATTTTGTGATTATAGCCTGAGTCATCTTATTTATAAAAAAAAAAGCATGATATTTTGTCAGATCATCAAAGAAGAGAGGGAAGAAGGGAATGGGAGGGAAGTAGGAAGGGAAGGAGAGAGTAATAGAAGGGGAGATACAAGTCTGTGGGCCCGTTTTTTTTTTTTTTCTCATTAATTTATTTTTTCACTTTGCATCACAGGCTCCTCTCTCTTCTACTTCTGACCCCACCCTTATGCCCTCTTCCTCCATCCCTCCCTCCCCTTCTTCTCAGAAAAGGGAGCCCCCACAATCCAACCCTCCCCAACACATCAACTTGCACCAGGACTAAGCCCATCCTCTTCCACTGAGGCCAGACAAGACAGTCCAACTAGGGAAAGTGGTACAAAAGCAGGCAACAAATTCCACGTCAGAGACAGCCCAGCTCCAATTGCTAGGCTGCCCCATGAAGGAAAAGCTGCCTACCAGATACATATGTCTAAGGGGTTTAGATGCATTCCATGCATGTTCTTTGGTTGGTGATTCAGTCCCTGTGAGCCCCTATGGGCCTAGGTTAATTGACTCTGTTGGTCTTCTTGTGGGGCTCTTGTCCCTCCTGGGTTCCTCTATCCTTCTCCCAACCCTTCCACAAAATTTCCCAAGCTCTAACTAATGTTTGGCCATGGTCTTGGCATGTGTTTTGATCCCCTACTGTGTGGAGCATCTTCGAGGACAATTATGCTGGGCTCCTGTCTGCAAGCATAGCAGAGAATCATTAGCAGTGTCAGGGGTTGGCCCTCTCCCCTGGGGTGTGTCTTGAGTTGTGCCAGTCATTGGTTGGCCTTGCTGTCAATCTCTGCTCCGTCTTAATCCCTGAACATCTTGTAGGGAGGGTAAATTTTAGGTCCAAGGTTTTGTGGTTGGGTTGGTGCCCCTCTCCCTCCACTGGAAGTCCTGCCTGGATATTGGAGGTGACCACTTCAGTCTCCATATCCCCTGCTGCTGCTCCTGCTGTTGCTACTGCGAGTCTCTCAGCTGGGGTAACCCCCGTATCCTCCCAGGAGTCTAACCCTGTCACAGGTCTCCAGCTTGTCCCTACATAGTTTCCCTCACCCTCCCAGCCCTCTCACCTCCCACCCCTGCTTGCACACACCTTATCCCCACCCATCTGTCCCTCCCCACCCTCTCTCCCATCCAGTTTCCCCTCCATCCACTTCCAATGTCTATTTAGTTTCCTCTTCTGAGTGAGATTCAAGAATCCTTCCTTGGGCCCTCCTTGTTACTTAGCTTCTTGTGGTCTTGTACTATATGGCTAATACACACTTATAAGTGAGTATCTTCCATCTGTGTCTTTTGGGGTCTGAGTTACCTCACTAGGATAATATTTTCTTGTTCCACCATTTGACTACAAATTTCATGAATTCCTTGTTTTTAATAGCTGAGTAGTATTTCATTTTCATGTATGTATAGACTTGCATCTCCTTCATTCTATTTCTCCTAGTACCACATTTTCTTTATCGGTTCTTTGGTTGAGGGACATCTGGGGTTTTTCCAGGTTCTGGCTATTATGAATAAAGTTGCTATAAACATAGTTGAGCAAATGTTCTTGTTGTATGGTGGAACATTTTTTGGGTATATGCTCAGGAGTAGTATAGCTAGGTCTTGAGGTAGAATTATTCCTGATTTTCTGAGAAATCACCAGATTGATTCCTATGCTGGGATGGTTCATCATATGAAAATCCATTAGTGTAATCCACCATATAAACAAACTGAAAAAAAAAATACATGATAACCTCATTAGATTCTGAAAAGTCCTTTGACAAAACCAACACCTTTCATGATAAAAGTCTTGGAGAGGATACAAGGCTCATACCTAAACATTATAAAGTCAACACAAAGCAAGCCAATAGACAAACATCAAGTTATTAGAGAGAAACTTAATGCAACTCTACTAAAATTAGGAACAAGACAAGGCTGCCCACTCTTTCCATACCTATTCAACATAGTACTTGAATTCCTAGCAAGTTAAATAATACAACTAAAGGAAATCAAGGGGACACAAATTGGAAAGGAAGAAGTCAAAGTATCACTATTCACAAATGATGTGATAGTGTATATATAAGTGACCCCCCCCCAATTCTACCAGAAAACTCCTTCAGCTGATAACCACCTTTAGCAAAGTAGCTGATACAAAATTAACTAAAAAAATCAGTAGCCCTCCTATATACAAACTATAAATGGGCTGAGAAAAAAATTAGGGAAACAACACCCTTCACAATAGCTACAAATAATATAAAATATCATGGTGCAGCTCTAACCAAGCAAGCGAAAGGCATGACAAGAACTTCAAGACTCTGAAGAAAGAAACTGAAGAAGATAGCAGAAGATGGAAAGGTCTCCCATGTTCATGGATCAGTAGGATTAACATAGTAAAAATACAAAAAGCATTTACCAAAAGCAATCTACAGATTTTCAACACAATTTCCATCAAAATTCTAACACAATTCTTTACAGACCTTGAAAGAGCAATTCTTAACTTCATATGAAAAAATGAAAGAAAGAAAGAAAGAAAGAAAGAAAGAAAGAAAGAAAGAAAGAACAAAGAACAGCACAAACACTCCTGCACAATAAAAGAACTTCTGGAGGTATCCCCGATTTCAGGTTTTACTACAAAGCAATAGTGATAAAAACTGCATGGTATTGGCATAAAAACAGACAGGTTGATCAATGGAATTAAAGCAAAGACCCAGAAATAAACCTATACTCCTATGGACACCTCATTTTGACAAAGAAGCCAAAACTATACAATGAAAAAGAAAGACAGCATCGAAAACAAATGGTGCCAGTCTAACGGATGTCTGCATGCAGAAGACTGCAACTAGATCCATATTTATCACACCGCACAAAACTTAAGTCCAAGTGGATCAAAGACCTCAACATAAAACCAGATACACTAAATCTAATAGAAGAGAAAGGGAGAAATAGCCTTGAACTCATTGGAACAGGAAACAACTTCCTGAACAGAACACCAACAGCACAGGCTCTAAGATCAACAATTAATAAATGGTATCTCATGAAACTGAAAAGCTGCTGTAAGGCAAAGGACAATGTCATTAGAAAAAAAAAAAGGCAGCCTACAGGCTGAAAAAAGAATTTCAGCAACCGTACATCTGACAGAGGGCTAATATCCAAAATATATTTTTAAAAACTCAAGAAATTAAACACCAACAAACCAAGTAATCCAATTAAAAATTGGGGGTACAGAGCTAAAAAGAATTCTCAACAGTGGAATCCTGAATAACTGAGGATCTATGATTTCATTGTTCCAATGGTCAAAATTATAATTATGGTCAAAATTATAATTATGGAAATCTGTTGTAAACTTGAATTTTTCAAAAACCTACTTTATTTAGGGCTCTTAATGCTTCTACCTCCCTTCCAACCCACTGAGCAGAGGTAGGGGAGAAAGGCAGTTATTAGGAAAAGGGGTTTGTGGACCTTTTCAGATGTAGTTCCTTGGAGCGAATGAACTCTTCATTGTCCCAATACCAGCAGTCCAGTCAAATAGCAAACACCAAGCGGCAACACAAATCAATAACAGTGGCACAATTCAGCAGAAATAGCAAGACTTTGCCAAATCATCAGGAGTCAGCAAAAGCACCAATACTCAGCCGAGTGTCATGAATGTCATGAGAAGTTCTCTGGAGCACTTATCTCTGAGAAATAAAGTGTAGAAAAATGAAGACCAGCAAAGTGATGTGAACCTTACAAAGCGTAGCAATGTGAAATCATTGTCTCCCAGTCCATGGGCTCCTATTTATCCCTTCTCAAAGTTCACACAAGGCTGTTTTTCCAGCTGGCAAAACCCACACCCCTTGCATGAGACAGCTTCCAGCAAAACATCGTGGCCCCTCACATGCCTGTTTTCAGTTGGCCAAGATCATGTGCCCTCTCATGAGTTTGTTTTCAGCTAAGGAGGAACTAAGAACTTTTCCACATCTCACATTCGGGACCAAAACAAAAGACACATAGAAGAAACCACAACTTTCACTACAATCTGTTCTTGTACATGTCTCAGCAATTTGAAGTGAAGTACAGATTTGCTTCAAATCACCAAGTGTTCACTTGCCCCCATCCCTGAACAATTGAGAAAATGTGAAATGTTCCTCTACAAAACAACAGTGAAGCTTGTCCTTTCTTCCTTTGCTTCCCTCCTTCCCACTGGCTCTCCCTCCCTCCTTCTGTTCCTTCTCTTGGGGTAGGGATTTATTCTAGAGTCTGGTGCATGCCAGCAAGTGTTCTACCACAGAACTGCATCCCTAGGTGCCTCATCTTTTCTCCGTCATTTAATTATGGGAGCCACTGTAGCTGTTGTTGTGGGTAAATTGAAATGATCCAAAAAATTTACAAGCAGGGACTTTTCTTAAAAATATGTCCTGAACAAGTGCTTTCCAGATAGTACAACGTAAACTATTGATGGCTTAACTACCTAGTGATGTTATCAGATTTTTTTTTATTAATCCTGCTTTTTGTGTGTGTGTGTGTGTGTGTGTGTATGCGTGTGTTCATTTATGTAGGACAGAGGCAAATTTAGTGTTATTCCTTGCCCATTATCCACTCCTCCTCCTCCTCCTCCTCCTCCTCCTCCTCCTCCCCTTCTCCTCCCCCTCCTCCTCCTCCTCCTCCCCTTCTTCTTCTTCTTCTTCTTCTTCTTCTTCTTCTTCTTCTTCTTCTTCTTCTTCTTCTTCCTCTTCTTCTTGATCTTCTTCTTCTTTTACAGACTCTCTCAATAGCCCAGAATTACCAAACAGGCCAGAGTATCTGGCCACCAAGCCTCATACTTACAAGGCAAGCACTTCACAGATTACATTATCTCCCCAGCCATTGTGACTCTTAATATGAATGACAGTGAGTAATAAAAGAAGAGTGGACAAGAGAACAGCACTGTGAACAGAATAGCATGACCATGTTTGACTTTGATCCCAGACATGCTATTTGGGTGACACTGGGCATCAGGCTAACCACTGGTTTCCCTCTCCCTGTTTCATTTTTCATCTATCACATGAGGCGGCCAGTTGGAATGGTCTCTCAGGTTTCGTTCAAATCTCAGAATAGAAAAGGTACATTAGAAGCATAGCAGGAATGTTCGCTGTCTGCTCATGAGCCCACCAGACAGATTTACATAATTATAGTGGTCTTCCGCAAGCCCTCCCATCTCCAAGAATCTAACCATCAGTTACTGCAAGAAATGCAGCAGCTTAATTTAAGCTAACCCTAAAACACTATGAGCATGACTAAGCCCTTGGATGCATCTTAATTGTGCCCACAAATTGAGGGTGTGGTGTCAAATATAATCCAAAATATATTCTCACTTAGCTTTCAGATCCAGGATATTTGCTGATTTGTATCAGATTCAAATTAGCATTTTGGTTTACTCAAGTTGACTTCAGAGTTTGTTGCCCTAATTAAATGGTTTTTGTCTTAAAAAATATGCCTCCTTAGATAGAAAGAACAATATCCCTGAGTTTAGCACAGCCCTTGAAATTCTGTGGACTGATTTACACAGAAACCTACATCAAACAGAAGGGCCCTTGTGGTCTTTGTCTGAGTCCCCTCTTGTCTGACTTCTCCTCTCACTCTGGTCTACCAGGTCGCTAGACTGGGAACCTTGAATCTATGTTTTAGTTGCATGGATTCACCATTGCCTTGGGCTCCACTGACAGGAAACTAACTGAGCCAATCAGAGCCCCTTTTTGGGATTTGACAGTCATAACTGAGGATGCCTCTAGATATGGGTCTGCTCACGTGGAAACCACACAATGTTTGGAATTAGGGAAGCACCATTGTCTTAGGAGCAGATAAGTAGCAGTTATTTGCAGAGAATGGAAGACACAAAAACAAACTAGAGAGAAAGCCAATTCTCTGGGTTCTTTGTGCCTTTCCCTTTCTAGTCTGTTTGGGTTGATCTGCAGTTCTGTCAACAGCTTCTAGGATATTATAAAAATATCCTGGTCAGACAGTGGTGGCACACACCTTTAATTCAAGCACATGGGAGGCATGGACAAGTGGATCTCTGTAAGTTCACAGACAGCCTGGTCTACAGAGCTAGTTCCATGACAGTCACAAATAATAGCCTTTACAACTATATTAACTTTGCCCTTCTGATAGTAAGTAAAGATAATTTCTACTGCCATCAAAGCAAACAAACAAACAAACAAAGTCTTTGTTGAACCATATTGGAAACCGCAATTGAGAAATCTCAGTTGCTTTTCCTCCTTTTCTCGTATTAACTTGCAGATTGACCCACTACAATTGGGGATGGTTTGGCACCCGAGAGATTAGGATAACTAAGAGATTTCATTTTGCTTTCCTTGCTAGTCTCTATTCTACAAACCTGTATGTAGCTTTGAGGTTTCTGAGGCTCAGCAGAGGGTCACCAAAGCAGAACTCTTTATTGCAATGGCCAAATGTGCTCCTGAATAAGGCACAGGTTATTATACAATAATTAATCACTTCAGGGAAACAATAGTAATATATTCTTGGAATAGAAAATCAAATAGCTACTGTAACATCACATGGCTGCCATTTGCTGGCTGCCTCCAGATGGCTTCACAGTATATAACATTTTCTGAAAGCTGAAAGTCCAAGTACCTTCCGGGAAATAGGGGAACAGCTGTCACTCCAAATGAGTGCCAACTGACTGGTACTAGTTTTTTACCAGTGTTTTCATTTTGGGAAATTCAACATTTATCCTCTCCATCTCATCGGAAGTAGAGAAAAATCATGTGTGAGGACCCACAGGCCAAATGTAGCTCAGAAGACCATGCAATGAGGCCTTTCACATCTGGACATGCTAAACTTTTTTTTTGTTATGGCTCTATTTCTTCAAGTATAAAATTAAGCTGCTGATTTCCCTCCCTCATAGGGTTGTTCTGAAATCATTACTACCCAGGAGGTTATTGGAAGAGGGAGAGTGTGGTTCACATGAATACTCAACTCCTGATGCCATCATTTCTACCATGTCTGAAGATTTGTAGCCGCAGGCAGCAGCTTCTTATGAGAGTCCCACTGATTCTTCACAAGAGTGACGAATCTGGCTATGGGAAGAGCAGAGAAGACAAATGGAGGCAGATGCATCCACAAGCTCAACTAAAGTAAGGAGGTATGAGAGGACGGTGGCTGAGGATCTGCAAAAATGTCCCCCGAAAAGGGTAACAACTGAAGCGAGTTACTAAGAACGGGTGGGTGACTGGAAAGGGCATGTGGAGAAGGCAGTGTGTGAACTGCAAGCAAGGAGGCACACACAGCTGGAGCCTGAGTGTGAAACAGTAGGAAGCTTGACCTTGGGACATCAGCAGAAGTGGGAGGGGCAGACAGTGTTGGGATTGTGGAGGTCTCCCCGAGGCAGACGTCTTATTAGTCTGTGAAATAAGGAGCTCCAACAAGGGTTGATAAAGGTCTGAGTGGCCGAGAAGGTCTGATGCATTAGAAAGATGGGTTGGAAAGAGAAGCCTGTGGGTTACAACAGATATAAATGAGAGTTTGGCTCTCCTGCTGAAAACAAAGATCACCACTGCCAGTACCGAATATAACCTATCTGCACACCTGTGCCTGGCTACCAATCTCTAATGTTGAATTTTCCTTGCAAAAGAGGACCCAGAAGATATAGAAATATACAACTCGGTATGATATACAGGAGCAACAGTTTCACATTGCTGAGCTGGAGTGATTGACAGCTTTCATTTCAGACTCCCCTCAGACCTCAACTGACAAGGGGAATCTCTCTTCCCAGACTTATTTGCAATGTTTCCATTGGCTTTTTTTGTAAAATCCCAGTAGAATTTGGAGATCCTGATTGGAGGGCTAATTGCAAACCATTGTTGGTTTCAGAGCAAATTTTTTGTTTCTCTTTCCTCCCTGAGGCTCTGGGTCAGAGTTCCAGTTTCAAATGGAAGGTAGGCTATGACCTCAGCACCTCATTCCCCATAAAGCAATGTCCTAGAGTCTTACCGACAACACTTGCAGAGACAAGAAGTCATCTTCAGGTGTCTTCCTCAACACCCTCCATCTTATTTTCCTAGACAGGCTCTCTCATTGAACCCCAAACTCATCGACCCATATAGCCTGGCTGGCCACTAAGCTCCCCGGATCCTCCTCAATGTCCCCCCAAGACTGGATTGACAGGCACATGGCTTTGTTTACGTAGATGCAGGGGATCTGAACTTGTCTACCAAGTAAGCTATCTCTCCAATTAAGTCCAAAAATGTTTCTGGTTTTGGTTTTGGTTTTGCAGCAGATTAGTCAGGAATTATTGGGCAAATCTGGGGTCAGGGGTGGGGAGTGGGAACGGTTGGTTTAAAAAAAAAAATGTAATCTGTTCATTCTTGTATTTCATGGGCTTCTCTTTGTACTGCCGTCAGGGGGAGCCTGAAAAGGCTGGTGATGTCTCACGTTCTCTTTTCATCTTCACACTACCTATTACCTGTGAGAAAACTCCGCTGAGGGTTTCTCAACCCGGGAGAGAAGAAAAGGGCAAGATGTGAGCGAGAGACTGTGTGGTTTACCCAGGCTCACCCAAGAGCCTGTCAGGACTGGAATTCCCAGCTACAAGTCCTGTCCTTTGTCCAAATACGATAGAATCGTTTGCATGCACAGTGCATTGCCTACTCCGAGTACCTCAGCAGAGAAACTAAAAGGAAAAGAAGAAAAAAAGAAAAAACAAAAACAACAACAACAACAAAAAACCGAACTATACCCTTCAGACTCTCTTGAATAATCTAAACCACCTGCGATAATCAGCCGTGATATTGATTTGTGAAGACGCGAGTATAACAAACCCTCATGGCCTGTAGGCCGGACTTGACCCGCCCTACGGCGGAAAAGACAGCGCGTTATTGATGTGTGTTGGCTGCACAGTCCGGACAGCAAGGCACACTAACCTAACAGGTACTATATGGTCTAGTCCTGGGCTGTGCGAGACTCAGAGACTCAGAGGCCGGAAGGTCGAAACGCGAAGGGGTCATTTAGGACTCCGACCTGTACCCAGGAGCTTTTCAGAGGAGAAAGAAAGGGCTAGGCCTGCTGGGAAGCTGTGGCTCCAGTTTTCAGGGGCGAAGTGGGCAGAGTCTAGTTTCGCCAGCTCTCCCGAGCCAAATGTTTTCTTAGGTTAGGCCCAAGGTTTCCAAAGCCCAGTTGGCATGGTCAGAACCCAGTGATCTAGTTAGGCTTGGCTTACTTTGTTTCCTGCCTGTAGGAAAAGGCTACAAGATAAAATTCCTGCTCCTAGGGCGCCCTCTCTTGGTTAAAAATCACACACAGCCTTCTCTCTTAAAAAACTATTTTTGTACACTATCACACAGACACACACATACACACTCCGGATTAAAATCGCCTATAGTTTTATCCTCACATCATCTTACGATGGGAGCAGCTCTCCAGAAATGTTCCTTCAATGTGCAGTAGGAGATGAGGGAGAGAAATGCCGAGAGAACAGGATCCCACAGGCTTCGCAACTGGAGCTTTCGAGCCCCTGTTGATACGATTAGTGGGAGATGCGCTAGATGATCTGAATGTCCCTGCTTCCCCGGGCGGTCCCCGGCTTCTAAAATGTAGAGCTCACCGTATCTTAGCTGACTCTAAAGTGCTTGGTGACTCAGGCCACGTTTGCAGGAGATGATGGCTCTGAACTCTAGCAGAGAATCTACCCCAGGAGAAAAATATTGTTTCTGGCTGTGGCCGCTTATAGTCTCCGAATTTTCCACAGCGCCCAGAGATAATTGGCCCAAATGATTTCCCCTTTTCCTCCGTCTCACGATGTTCTCACAGTAAAAGGCCTGTTTGGAGACGGTAAATAAGTGTGCCTGGACCCAGCAGGATTGTAGCTCTCTGAGGGGCGCGGGGGGGGGGGGAGATTTTGCCCCCCCCCATGCCCACTCCAAACCGCAAAGCTTCTGAAGAGGAGATGGGAAAGGTGCTTTCTGGATGCAGCAAGGGTTTTTGAGGGCATCTTACTAAAGGGCTTCATGCTTTTTCCAGCTTGTGGTGAAATGGGCTGAGTGTATTCGGAACCGGCGGCTGATAAGAGCCCGGAGATGACCCTGCAGTGTGGTGGTCTCTTGAGATCCGGAAATTCCCGCACAGATTACCCCAGCAAGTGCTTAACAGGGGCTGCGGGTGCAGGGCACAGGGAGATTGGATCCTGTTGCAATCCCCTGAGGGTCAGGAAAAGACAACTTACTGTTTCCGTTGCTACCCCAGACGTCACTGCTGACATAAAGAATCGGAAAGGGAGAAAGACGCATTACTATCCAGAACCTCTTGTTTCCTGCTCCCAAAAGGAAGCAAAGTCCGACCTTAAACCGAAGATTTTCCGGGGTCGTGGTCTCCTGATGCCCTCTACTGGCCGGGATGGCACACTGCGGCTGCTTGCATTGAGACTCGTGCTGCCTGTGGGGGGAAGCCTCGGTGGTCAATAAATAATTGTTACATGTTAGTAAGAGAAAAAGAATTCAGGATGAGGAAGGGAGAAAGCGACAGGACCCAGGGACACGGCCTCATAAAACAACACAAGTCGGAGTCCACAGAACTTAATGTACTGTGGATGGAAGGCCAAGAAATGTGTAATAGAAGGCGGCCCTCAACATTAGCAGGTGATAAAGTGAAGAATTCAGAGATAAGGGAGAAGGGGAGTAAAAGAAAGAGGAAAAGAGAGGAGAGAGGAAAGAGAAATAGGAGCCACTGAAGTAACTGGCCCAAACTATTTCTCTCTCGTCTGTCATCTGAACAGAACGACACGAGCGTGTCTGTCATCTGAATGACTTTAATAGCATACAAATTCTGCAGATATGTTCTGAAGGCTTTACGTTTGAGTCACCAGGAATACACACACACACACACACACACACACACATCCTGATTTTTATGTAGTCAACACCTCTAAATTTGTTTTCAAAGGTAAAGCGTTGGTTGTGCAGGAGATCAATTCAAAAGCTTGGGGGTGCCTAGACCAAGGAATTTGCAACCTATGAGGAGAAGCAAGGAGCTCCTTTGTCTTTGTGTAGGAAGTACTATCCCAGTTTGTGGCCTTTTACTCAAAGCGTGTTTGTGGCACACATCACAGGTCATGACAGGTCATGATGGAACCGACGCTTGTCACAGTCCCTTTACACGTGCAAAATGGAGGCTGCCGACTACTGATGCTCGGGAGGTATTTGAAGCTGGCACTCCCATCACACAGCAAATGTGTGGTTCTCTACCAGGTGACTGGGCTTGCTCTGACTGACGTCTGGGTCTCCTAACTGTTGTAGTAAGTGAAACTTAAATGGCAAACAGACTCCTTTTTTTCCACTTACATAGCAGCACCAAGAAAACTTTCTAGTTCCACACAGGGACCAGGGTCTCATCTCCCTGTGACTTCCAACCTCCTATGGAGCCCATCCTGGGTCAGAAGGACACAGTCCCAGAAATGGCATTATCTATCACATCCTTTGACTACATCTAGGGGATGCTGAGAATCTAGCTGTGTGCCTAAGAATACGTATTCTGATGAACGATTAAATTCTTGCCCATGAGTACCAAACTTCTAGTCACACACTGTTCCTCAGTAGCAGAAATCCTTCATATTAGTCTGTCACACCGCTTCCAAATCGCAGCTGTAACACTTAGGAATCATGTTACTTTGAACAAGCTGCCAGCACATCACAGCTTGGCTCCCTTCAGGCATACAGTGGGTGATAACAGTACTTACGGTAACATAAAGAGAATGGGAACTAACCCTCATAATGCATTCAACAAAATGCCAGTATTCACTGCCTTGGCTTTTCCTTTTGCCAAATCTATTACTTTTTCCTTGTGTTTAAAGCTTCATCGGCAGTAGCCATTTCATCCCCCTCCTCAGATGATTAAGTCTGTCAAGATGATGAAACAGAAGCAGATCCAGAGGCTGCCAGGATGGAGTGTACCACCGTGGTGGTAGAAAGCCTGTCCAGAATTCTTGAGGCCCTGAGTTCCACGGCCATCATTCCAAAGAGCAGGAGGAGGGGAAGGAGTGAGTAGGTGATTAGTGGAAGAAGGGGGGGAGGGGGAGAAAAGCCACTTATAAATTAAGTCATCAAAAGGACAATTTTAATAATAAAAAAAAGCAGGTTGGGTGTAGTAGCTCACACCCATAATCCAAACACGGTAGGATAGCTACAAGTTCAAGGCCAAGCTTAGGCTACCTAGTGAGTGTAACTTGGGTACAAAGTAAGAGACTGTCTCAAAATAAAAACCATAACAAAGTGAAAGGAGCAGGGAAGAGAAGAAAGGAGTAGGAGAAGAAAAAAAAAGAAAGCAAATGATTATTCCTAAATTGGCTGTGCATGCAACAGAAGCTTCAAAGGGGAAAGCTAACACAGACTGCTATGTGGGAGACGGAATTTGGAGCATAAGAGTGGGAGCTGGGTTTGAATAATGGGTGAAAATGGGCACAGAAAACACTACAGAAGCATTAGTTACAACGAAAAGTCAAACCAAGGATTTGGGAGAAACCTAAGGAAAAGGAGAGGGACTTGGATGATAACATTTTTTGTAGTCTTGAATAACAATATGTAACCCTAGAGCGATGATCTGGTGCTAGCCGATGACTGTGCTGAGAGAGCTCATGAGCCAGTGACTATATGTCAGCAAAGTAGAATGTAAGAGTGACAGGCACAGGCTCCCTATTCAAACTTTGGCTCTGCCGTGTAAAATCTCATGATCTCGGCCAACATTCCCAGGCTCTGTGCCTCAGTTTCCTCACCAGAAAATGAATGAAAACGTTTCAAAGAGTAGATAGGATCCAACTGCCCAACACATGCAAAACAGTTAGAGAACCTGGGTCTAGCAAGCCTTCCTCCAACGGTCATAATATCCAATGACAACACACAGTATCCCATTTCTTAGGCCAGCCCTCACTGTAACAGGCCTCCAGGCGATATCATAACCGGCTCCATGATAGAAGTACCATTCAGGCCACAGAATTCGGCACACAGACAGCACCGCCTGCCACAAAAACCAAAGACCTAATCCATCAAAATCCATAGTTCTGGACCATCTCTAAATGTACTAACCTTGTTTTGTTTTGTTTTGTTTTGTTTTACTTCTGTAGATCTGTCTGTGGCTATGTGTTCTTGTAAACTGAACATGGTTTTTGTGCTTAAAAGCTCACTTTGAGAAAGGCTCAGTGCCACAGTGGGATCCTGAACTCCCAGCCAACTAGTAAAGACTTTCAATTGGCTTAAGCCCATGTCTGAGCGGTCTTCTCTGGTGGATACATCCCAACACTCGCTATGCCAGGATTAAAGTCCATCTGGCTTTACACCGTAGTTCTGAGGGGCAGGCCTGTTGGGAACTGGTCTGATTGCTTGTGTTTTGATGCTAATTACTTGCCCTCAAGATCTTGTTTCTTCCCGGATACACCTAACCTTGTGTAAACCTGCCTAAGACATTATACCTCATCAGTTGATTAAAAGGCCTGAAACCTGGGCAGGGAAGAATGGGGTAGGCATGGCTAAGGTTCCAGGCTTTGGGGAAGAGGAGAATCACGGAAGGAGACAAACAGATGGGAATAGAGGAGGAAAAGGGATGCCACAATGGGTTAGTATGGAGAAGGAACCTCGTGGCCCAGAAGGAAGGCTTCCAAAGATGCCAGATGACATTGATGGAGAAAACACCCAGACGAATAATACAAGCAAGTACTTATAAGATTATAGATGAAAGATAGCCCAGATTAGGATGGTTAAGGAGGATGGTATTGGATGGGGCCTGGGAGATGGATGGTGAGGTTATTGAAAAACCCTACACAAAGTTATCTGCCCAGCCCAAAGCAATTATAAAATCTAACAGGTGGTGAAAACAAGGAACAAGACAGGAGCCTACCACAGAGGGCCTCTGAAAGACTCTACCCATCAGGGTATTAAAGCAGATGCTGAGACTCATAGCCAATCTTTGGGCAGAGTTCAGGGAATCTTATGAAAGAAAGGGGGGATAGAAAGACTGGGAAGGTCTGGAGATCCACAAGGAGAACAACAGAATCAAAAAGTCTGGGCCCAGGGGTATTTTTCTGAGACTGATATTCCAACCAAGGACCATTCATGGAGATAACCTAGACGGCTGCATGATGTATTCCATGGCAGCTCAGTCTCCAAATGGGCTTCCTAGTAATGGGAACAGGGACTGTCTCTGACATGAACTCAGTGGCTAGCTCTTTGAGAACCTGCCCCCAAGGGGTGGGTAGCAGCCCTACCAGGCCACAGAGGAAGATAATACAGACAGTCCTGATGAGACCTGATAGGCTAGGCTCAGATGGAAGGGGAAGAGGTCCTCCCCTCTCAGTGGACTGGGGAAGGGACATAGGAGGAGATGAGGGAGGGAGGGAAGGCGGGATTGGGAGGAGAAAAGGGTAAGGGCTACAGCTGGGATACAAAGTGAATAAATTTAAAAATATATATTAAAAATATAACAGGTGTCTGTTTATTTGATTGTGATAGCGGATTAAATAATACTGCCACAATAATTATAGGAATAATAATAAACATTATATAGCCCAATGTCACTTTTATGGACAACATCAAAGGCCACCTCTCCCTCTCGGTGATAATAAACTACCTGGAACCACAGGAC
This sequence comes from Meriones unguiculatus, assembly GCF_030254825.1. Lineage (NCBI taxonomy): Eukaryota > Metazoa > Chordata > Mammalia > Rodentia > Muridae > Meriones > Meriones unguiculatus. The sequence goes on along the minus strand of NC_083355.1, from coordinate 30,634,373 downwards.
CCTGAGGGAAGTTAATGAGCTTCTGTCCCTTCACCTCCTGCTTTCTAGAGCCAGACACTTTGAAAGCACAACTCAAAATAGCGCTTCTCCCTGAAAGCTAGGACACAGCCTCCTAGGACTGACATTAGAAGGCAGGAGGGCAGAACACCTTTAATAAAAACAATGTTTATTTGTTTGTTTGTTTTCTTATGTTCTGGAAGCTGAAAATCTAAGACAAGAGGCCTGCTGGTTTGGTCTCTTTTGAGGCCCCTCTCATTCACTTACAGATGACCACTCCCTCACTGTGTCCATCTGTGGCCTTAAATGCTGTCTGTGTGTCCATCCCTGTTATCTCCTGTATATCTTAATTTCCTCTTATTATAATGACAGTGGATTGGAGTCAGGCCCACTCTGTGTCCAAACTGCAAATCAGTTACCTCGTTACAGGGGCGAGCTCCAAACGCAGTCACATTCTGAGCTGCCACCATTAGGGCTTCAACATATACATAAAAAAAAAAAAGACTATTTTACAACATATAAATTTGAAAGAGATAACTTAGCCCATAACATTAGGCCAGACCTTTTTTTTTCTTCACAATGTTTTTTCTAATCCTTTATCAGGAAAATGTCATGTGATCTGAGGGTGCACCTCAGTTGGTAGAATGTTTGCCTAGTATACATGAAGCCCTGGGTTCAGTTCCCAGCAGTGCTTAAAACTGGTTATGCTGTTACAATCCTGTGGTTCTAGCACTTGGAAAGTGAGTACGAAAGGATTAGAGTTCCAGGTCATCCACTGGCAATTTTTAGGGTCTCAAAAAGCAAAACAACACACACAAAAAAACCCCCAATAATCGTCAATTTCTCCTCACAAAATAAGAAAGAGAAATACCTAGTAAGTAACAGGGCACACCTTTGGGTGTGTCCCTGGTGGCCTTTTCAGAGAGGATAAAATGAGGAGACAGGAAGGTGGTGCTCAAGTGAGAACAGCCCCATCTCAAGGGCTGACATCACACACTGAGCAAAAGCAGAGCGATGGCAGAAAACAGGCGCTCTCCCCGTTGCCTCCTTTCTTATCCGCTGAAACCTGAGCCATCAGCCACCCTCCCACCACCACAGAGCCACTGTCTGCCATGCCACCTCTGCCATGATGGACTGTGACTCCTCAAACTGTGAGCCAAGATCTTTCTTCACCTCTTAATTTGCTTTTGTCACAGAAAAGTGAAAGGTCACTGGTCTCATGTCAGACTGAGACTTGAAGAAAAGAAAGATGGAATTCTGTAAGTGGTACATTTATCCTGTCCTCAAATATACATTCAGGGTTTATAGTCATACAAACTGCCCTGCTCTGGGTAGTATGCAGGGATAGCTCCCTGGCCTGTAAACTTAATCTTAAAAAAAAAAAAGTCCACTAGCAGAGAAATACTAATAATATGTAGGGTATGACCGACGGCTACGGTGCTAATCAAGAAAGGGGATACAAAGAACAGAAGTCCCTATTTTCTAAAAATCTCGAAAAGCCTCTCTAATAGAGACTCTTTTGAGAAATGGCCCAAAGGAAGCCAGGGAACAGACCATGCAGATAAATAGAGAAGCAGTCACAGAGAGAATATCAATTACTAAGAACCACAAGGTGAGAGCGACCACATCACTGAGGCCAGAATAAAACAAGTGAAAAAAGACAAAAAACAGTGCTTAGGGATGACAGGAGAGAAACAGCCAGACCTACTTGTTCAGGGTGAGAATGTTGGCTTTTGCTGAATTAATGTGAGAAGCCATTTGAAAGTTTTAAGGCTCACTCAGGGTTACCGTGGTGGGGAGGGGGCCGTGTGGGAATTAAGCAAATAGTCTAGTTGCAGCAGTTTTTCTGGAGGTCCCGGAGCCTAGCACAACCCTGAAACAGTAAGATGGTAGGAGAGGATGGGAGCGTTAGGATATTTTGAGTGCAGAGCCATCAGGATTCTGTTACTCCATATGGCATTTGTGCCTGTCTCTGGGGTGCCTTCGGCATCCTGGCAATTAGCACTGTCAAAATCTCAGTTACATCTGAGCATTCTCTATATCTCAGAGCCAAGCATACATCTCAAATCCGGGCGTGTCTTCCCAAGTCCAATCTACATATCCAAATAAATGAACACTGGCATTACATAAACCCTACTTGGGAAATTGGATGAAGAGAAAGAAGGCGTCTCCAACCATCCATACCCTAATCACAGGTTATAAAAAGTCCAAAGGCAAAAGGAAGACAGAATGCCTCCAGATGGTCTGAGACTCAGATAAGGAAATACAGAACATCATTATGGGTGTGAAGCATTTCTAACCAGAGAAGAGAAAGAGAGCAGAAGTGGAGAACAGACCCGGGAATGGATAATAACCTGCTGTCCCTAAAAACTGGGTGCTTTCACAGTTCAATTGTTCATTGATTTGGTTTTTGGAAAGGGTTCTTGTCAGTGCTCTCAAAGGCAACATACAAAATCAGGTTCTCTCAGGTTCGATGGTAGGAGAAATTTGGTATCATTTCCATTTTTCTTATTTTAGATGGGGCCTCCAACCCAGTCCTTTGCTTCTCTGGTTCTGTTTTATGCATTCTGAGATCTCTAGATCAAGACTGACTTTTATCGGAATGGATCAGAGGGTTAAAGCACCTGTCACCAAGATAGGCCACTAGAGTGTGAGTCACACATGGTAGGAGAACCAACTCCTACATGTTGCCCCATGTGGGCCCCATGACACGTGTGCTCCCCACACACAGTCTCAAAACCAATTAATAAAGTGTCTAAATGATAAACATTATTATTGCTATCATTATTAGCGTTAACATTTTTTTATGGAAAACTGACCATCCTGGAGACATTCCTTCCCAGTCATAGAAAAATGGAAGCTCATTTTTTTTCTTCTTTGCACTATATAACTGAAAGCCACCTTCCTAGAACATAGCCAAGGCCTCATTTTTGGAACCCATGCATACTACCCATGAATGTCTACACATGTAGACATGGCTAAAGCCAGGGTCTTGAGAAGGGGAGATTGTGCTGGATGACCTAAAATCACATGTAGATTTTATGCACAGAAAGAAGCCAAGATGCTGGCCTTAAAGACTAAAGTGATAAATCACAGGAACGAGTGGGAACTGAAGAGCCAGACATGATAGAGGCCATGCCTGTAACGCCAACATTCAGGATGTGGAAGCAGAAGGATAAAGAGTTTAAGACCTCTCCAGCTCTTACTATTTCCCAGTTCTTACCTAAAATTCCGTTCACCTGCCCAACAGTTGCCCATCAGGCTCAGCATCTGCTTTGATAGTCTGAAGGGCAGAGGCTTTCAGAGGCCCTCTGTAATAGGTTCCTAGGTTGTTTCCTGTTTTCTTCTTCTTCTGATGTCCATCCTCTTTGCCTTTCCGGATGGGGATTGGACATTTTAGTTAGGGTCCTCTCTCTTGCTTAGTTTCTTTAGATGCGCAGGTTTTAGTGCGTTTGTCCTATGTTGTATGTCTATATGAGTGAGTATATACCATGTGTGTCTTTTTGCTTCTGGGACAACTCACTCAGGATGATCCTTTCCAGATCCCACCATTTACCTGCAAATTTCATGATTTCCTTATTTTTCATTGCTGAGTAATATTCCATTGTGTAGATGTACCACAGGGTCTCTACAAGGAGAGCAACAGAACAAGAAAATTTGAACACAGGGAACTTCCAAGAGACTCATACTCCAACCAAGGACTATTCATGGAGATAACCCAGAACCCCTGCACAGATGTAGCCCAGGGCAGTTCAGAGTCCAATTGGGTTACATAGTAATGTGAAGAGGGACTGCCTCTGACATAATCTGATTGGCCTGCTCTTTGATCACCTCCCTCTGGGGGGGAGCAGCCTTACCAGGCCATAGTAGAGGACAATACAGCCACTTTTGATGTGAACTGACAGACTAAGATCAGAAAGGAGAGGAGAACCTCCCCTATTAGTGGACTTGGGGAGTGGCATGCAAGCAGAGGGAGGAGGGAGGGTGGGATTGGGAGGGGAGGAGGGAGGGGCTTATGGGGGGATGCAGAATGAATAAAGTGTAATTGATGAAAAATTAAAAAAAAATAAATGTGGGCTAGGACTGTTAAAAAAAAAAGAGTTTAAGACCTCGGTTTCAGTTACTTCGGGAGTCTGAGGCCAACCTGAGCTACATAAGGTGCTTTAAAAATAAATAAAAATAAACAAACAAAAACTAAGGAGGGAAGGAAGGAAGGAAGGAAGAAAGGAAGGAAGGAAGGAAGGAGAAGGAAAAGAGGGAGGGAGGGAGGAAAACCAAAAGGACCTGATCCTCTCCTACCATGCTGGCACAAGCCAGTACCTTGTTGGTGGCCAGTGTTATGAATTTTGTATATCAGACCTCTAGAACTATGAAACCCCACTTGCATTCTAACAACAAAGGTGGTGTTAACTTGTTACTGCAGTCACAGGAAACCGATAAGTCTACACATGCCTCATGTCATACATTCAGCAGGAGAATTTACTGCCCCAAACTATTACTTTTAAACATTTTTCCCTTTTCTCCATCAAAATCCTGAGATAATTCGCTGGTGACGGACACAACGGCTAACTGCCAAAGGTGTCCTTCTTTCTGCTGCCCTTATTCACCCCTCCATCCCTGATGACATTAGCCTTAAGCTCACTTTATTTTCTTCACTCTTACTTCATCATCACACAAGCTACTGAGTACCTCGGCTCCAAAGGTATGTCCTTTATTCCACCTTATCCATGTGTCTTGCCCGTGCTCTCTCAGTCACGTCACTCCGAAGACCTCCAAACTCTCCATTTCAATACTGCCTGGCTCCAGCTACCGCCCTCAGATCTTCCCAGGGCACTGGCTGCCATTCCTTCTCCCAGCTCTCTCCTGGCCACACAGGGGCCATCATTGCATTAACTCCACCATTTGTCACATTTCCCAGCCACACACACACACACACACCCAGTTTAGAGGCTTTGATCTCCTGTCCGAACCATTCCTGTCCTAACATTTACTATCGCCATCTATTTTTGCTCCCCTGATGAAGCTTCCAATCTGCTTACCAAACCACCTGCCCACTTTGAGCTAACATCTCTTTAAATTCTCAGCGGCACACCATAACTGGATGGCCATCCACTGCTGAATTCCATCGATGACTAATTAAGAAAATGCCTTACAGCCGGATCTTATGGAGGCATTTATTTTTCAACTGAGGCTCCCTCCTCTCCAATGACCCTAGCTTGTGTCAAGTTGGCATAAAACCAGCCAGCACACTACAGAACTATGGCCTTATTCCTGATTGGGGTCCATTCTTCAATGTTTACTCTGAATCCCATCTTTTCCCAGGAATATTGTTACAATTATTTTTCCTTTGTCCTTTTATATTAGAATGTTCCTGTGGACACACATGAGTGCTTTACTGTAATCCGTCAGAAAACCGACCAGAATTCCATTTTCTGAAATCCTTCACAGCCCAAACCCTCCAGTTATCTGTAATCTATACTCAGTGCCTCGACTCTCTGTTTGAAGTTCTTCTGTCAGTTTATTTGGGTGAATTTCCACCCTCATCCCATCCCTCCTCTGAAAAACTCTTTAGATTTTATGAAAACTGTAAACTAGCAACTGGTTCTCTGGGCTCATGTTACCCAACCGCTTAGCATCCTTGAAATATTTTTAGTTATATTTGTCTTGTGTTGCGGCATGTACCGCAGAACACGTGTGTGTGCCTGTGTGCGTGTGTGCGCACCCCCGCGCACTGCATATATATGTGGAGGTCATAGGTATCAGTTCTCTCCTTCCTTCCTGTGGAGTCTAGGAGTTAAACCCAGGTTGTGCCTGCTGACAAACCCCTTTAACCGCTGCGCCATTTCACCAGCCTATCACTTATCAAATTGTAACCTAGTGGCTTCGTTTATTCATTAGCACCTTTCCTCCCTTAATTTTCATGGTACCGTGTCCTGGGTTTCCTCTTACCTCATTAGCTTCTCCTTCTCTTCCTCATCTAATGACTCTTCTTCTCTGCTGGGCCTCCAAGCTTCAAAATGCAACAACCACCATTCTAAGGCCTCTTCTCTTCCTTGTCCAATGTTCCTTGTCCAGTTTTGGACGGTGCAGAGTGCGGCATTTTGATGGTGCTGGAAGTTGTGTTTGCAGCGGCGAGCTTTCCTCTAGGCTCCATGCTCAGATATCTAGATACCTCCTCTGCATCTCAAGCTTAACTCATCCTACTTTGAGCTCTTGACACATCCGATGTTACCTCCCACCACCACCTCAGCTTGTCTACACGCCACAGTATGAGGGATGTTGATCTCTTGGGGTTGGGGTTAGAGAGCACCACATGGGTGCTGGGAAATGAACCCTTCTTGTCTTATGAGGGCAGGCAGCGTCCTTAACCACTGAGCCAACTCTACAGACCAGTTACCACTCTAGCTCTTGAGAATTCAGTAGCCTTTTCCATCCTATCTCTCAACTCGGTCTTACCTTGGACTCTTGGCTCATTTCCTTACATCCCGTGTGCATAGATTCCATCGTAAGTAACCCTGGTCTTTCCTGTCAGTTACCTCTGCTTTACTATCCAGAACATATGAGATGGGAGGGGGGAAGGCACACTGTAACTTCCGAACACTTGTCACTTTTTCAGGTCCCCCTTTGAAAGTCTTCATTGCCTTCCAAGTAGGAAAGCTGCTTACGGCCTTCATTCTTCTCGTCTTGTATTTGAGGGTTTAGTGTTTTCAGTATCTTGCTACACATCACTGATAATTTTACATTTCGAGAGTAGCCCTTGCTCTACCCATAGTACCTAATTCTTGGCTTATGGGTGTTGATTAAACAATGTCTGAAATGTACAAAAAGGAAAAATAACCCTCAGGAATGATGGATTTGACTCTTCAAGGCTGAGTCTCTCTCAAGAGTCACTGCCTCTAGAAATTCTGGATCATAAAGGAGAAGAGAAGTGAGTTGTGATAATTCTTGAGGAGAGAAGAGAGGCATGGCCTTTGCCTCTTAAAAAATATATTTACCCCTGCAGTGTTGTTCATCGTCATTTTTATAGGCCTGGGTGTGTTTTTTCTGTCTTCTGAGGAATTTTACTGGGAAGTTATAAAAGGCTGCATCAATGCTGCCAACAAGAAGCTATTTTAATTGAAAGGTCTTTATCTTTTCTGGAAGTAAGTCATTTTCTTTCATCTCACTCACTTTATTCTGTGGCCATACCTGAGAAAACCGGCACAGTACCAGAAGGGGCAAGCCCCGAATTAGAGCAGAAGCGAGCCCTTAAAAAGCTTGCAAGCCTCACGGTTTCCTCTAAGCCATGTCTCATCTTAGCTATAGAGTAAATATGTGGTCTGCTCATTCCCTAGGACTGTTACAGAAAAGCCTCACTTCTCCCCCCCCCCCCCCACCAAACAAAAAGAATGACTTAGAGCAAAAGTCATTAATCCTTCCATTGTTCAGTCTGAAAGTCTGAAGTCAGGAGCACTGCTTCATTCTGGAGGTTCAGGAGGAAGATCTGTCTCCTGTCTCTCCCAGTTTGGGTAACAAGCGGAGACAGGAAGTGCTCCATGAATGAAGCGCTCCCATCTTTGTCTCCATCTCCTCATGGCATTTCTGTCTTTGAGTGTCTCTGTGTCCTTACAAGGATACCCGCCAGGGGCCGGTCTTAGCTGGCATGATCTCAACTAAGTACACTTTGTTTCCAAATGAGGCTGTACTCTGAGGTTCCATGTAGGCGTGGATTTGAGGGGGCGGGTTCAATTCAGTCCAGTGCAGTGGAGGACTATGGAATGGTTCAGTGCTAAAATGTAGCAGTGTTTCTCCAGAGGCAGCCAGGGAGCTGCATGGGTGCTTGCAGCTGAAAGCTAGGAATAGAGAGTTGGAAAAGGGTCATGTCCTCAGTGAGGTCCAGTGTTTTTTGTTTGTTTTTTGTTTGGTTGGTTTTGGTTGTTGTTGTTGTTTTGTTTTGGTTGTTGTTTTTTTTAAATACAGATTAGAAACATTGTTTGGCACTGCCGCTCCAGCTCCACTGGTGTCTGCACCAGCAGCTCTCAACCCGTAGGTTGCAACCCTTTTGAGGGGTGAACGACCCTTTCATAAGGCTCAACTAAGACCACCGAAAAACATGTTTACATTACATAATTCATAACAGTAGCAAAAATTACAGTTATGAAGTAGCAACAAAGTAATTTTATGGTTGGAGGTCACCGAGACACCAAGAACTGTGCTAAAGGGTCACAGCATTAAGAAGGCTGAGAACCACGGATCTACAGAGTGTGGCCTTTCATTTGCCGCCCAGGTTGGAAATGCCGGCACAAAAAGGTCTAGACTGGGATTCATAAAAAAATCTTTCTTGAGAAGGGGGCACGGTGCCTGGTCTATCACCGTGCTCCAGGGGCTGTCCTCATACCCACAACCACGTGTGCAGCACAAATTGGAACTTGTGAGTTACTTCCTTTAGAGGGACATGAAGGCAAAAGACGCTGATGGGTAGAAAATGGGTCTGGAGGGAGTTAGGAGAAAGAGGCAATTGAATATAATCCACAATGTTTACCCACGTATGAAATTCTCAAACAGTTAACAAAAACTTTGGGTGAGGTGTTATTTAACGGTGTGGCATCTAGTACATTAGCAGCCACACTCAAGAGCAGGCCCCACGCTCAAGAGAGGAGGAGAGAGAGGGAGAGAGAAAGAATACAAATTTAGCAGGAGATGATTTGGGAGGAGTTGGGGGAGCAATAGATGTGATCAAATATGCATTTTATGAAAATTTCAAAAAAGTAATAAAACATTATTTTTAAAATATTACTTATTATAACAGAGAATAACATCTATACATATATTTCAAAACTTGCCTTGGGGCGGAGGATGCAGCTCTGAGGTAGAGAATTTGCCTAGTATGCACAGGTCCTGGGCTCAAACACTATCACATCCAAAAAAAGAAAGAAGAAAAGGAAAGAAAAAAGTCTTACAGTCTTCTTTCTGTTATTTACTGTTTGACCTGAAAACATCACTTATTGAACCTAAATGCCCTTGCCTTAGTTAGGGTTTCTATTGCCGTGAAGAGACACAATGATCATGGCCACTCTTATAGAAGTAAGCATTTAACTGGCTTACAGTTCAGAGGTTTAGTCCATTACTGTGATGGTGGAGAGCAGGCAGACGTGGTGCTGGAGAAGGAACTGGCAGCTCCACATTTTGTTCAGACGCAGCAGAGAGTGATCTGGCTGAGACTTTAGAGCTCACACCCATGGAAACAGACTTCCTCCAGCAAGGCCACACCTACTCCAGCAAGGCCACACCTACTCCAACAAGGCCACACCTCCTAAGAGTGCCACTTCCTGTTGACTAAGCATTCAAATGCATGATTTTATGAGGACCATACCTATTCAAACCACCATGTCCCCAACTAATGAAGTCTCCCGTAATTTTTTTAAGTTTGTGATACTTTTGCTTCTGAAATTATTAAATATTTTTAAATAATTTATTTACTTTTATTTCATGGGCATTAGTGTGTTGCCTGAATGTATGTCTGTGCAAGAGTGTCAGATCCCATGGAACTGGAGTTACAGACAGTTTTGAGCTGTCATGTGGGGTGATGGGAATTGAACCCAAGTCCTCTGGAAGAGCAGACAGTGCTGAGCCAAATCTCCAGCCCTGAAATTATTAAATATTAACCTAGAGCTTTGGGGACCTGGTATCTTTCAAGGACACAAGGAACTCTGTATGTAATACCAGGAATAAATTCCAGTCCACAATATTTAAAATACCAAAAATACTTGGGTATGTTGAACAGCAAACTCTAGTTGCCTTTCCACGAAACACTGTTGCAACAATACAGAATGCATTTGTTTTTTTCCTCAAGTAATGTTTGAGGTCAGCAGTCACAGCAGACTTCAGTACAAATGAGTACAAGGCAGACCCCACGGGGTGCCTTTCTCCTGGGTTCTGAGTGTCTCCCTCCCCAACATAGAGAAGTCATTTGATCCCTATTTCAGGCACTGGGAAGAAGTGGGTACAAGAGAAAGAGTGGGGCCAGGGAGGGGAGGAGGAGGAGGAGAAAGAGGATGGAAATGGGAAATAAAATCCCACGCCTTCGCTAAGCTTCAGTTTTCCTAAATTCAGAGAATAAGTCTCAAACAGTGGGATTGGAGTTCACCTCTCCCCCTGAGCGCTGCAGCACTGTGTGTGTGTGTGTGTGTGTGTGTGTGTGTGTGTGTGTGCCACACAAGTCAAGCTCAAAACCAGCAAGCGTCTGCCAGCATGGTAAGAACACAAGGAATGTTCGCAGTGAATGAAGGAGTGAGGACACCCTGACTACCTTGAGGGGTTAGTTCTGAATCATGGCTTGTTCTTGGCGGTTACATTCTGTTTCCTGCCAACCATTACCGTTGGCGGATTGCCAGGTTGATTTTCTTTATTCAGTAACCACTAGATGGCGCAAAAGGAAAAGGCTCCAGACAATGAGAGAGGGAAGGCAGGCCCAAAGGAGAGGGTGGCCACAGTGTGAGGGGAAAAAAAAGCAGGCATCCTGGAGTTAATTTGGTAAAACATGTAAGGTTCATTTCACGCTGGACATTATGGGAAGCTGACCTACCCCAGGAAGGCTTCTCATAGAGTTAAGCTTAAGCAGAGACAGAACAATGAGGCAACAATAACGAGAACAAAACTGTATGCTGATGGTACCAAAAACCTGAAGCCAAAAGCAATAATCTTAATCAAAATATTACAGGATACCACGTGAAAAGTCAACACAGTTGGGTTGAGGGATGAAGAGAAGCCAGGCCAGATGCCCATCGTGATTAAGGGTTGTCCCTGAAGGGAACCTAGAACTGACGGAAAACCCCACTTACAAGAGCAAAGTAGCTGCATATACTCTGATTTAGTATGGACCATGCTATGTGGAGTTCTCACTTCACAGTCAGTTTTAACAAGCCTTTGTGCATCTGTTTAAAGGTGCCGGAGCGCTCATGCTGTTCCATGCAGACACCTAGACATCTTGGAGGTTCAAGTTCAGTACAGAAGTTAGGAAACTAGAGTTCAGTGTTGGCAAAAGAAAGTGATGGTCTGGTATACACTGTTGCCTTTTAAAGCCTGGCTTCAGGCTGGGACACTGCATGTGACTGACCGATGAAAGACAACGTCACTTCCTGGGTCCTGTGCTCACCACGGAACTTCCTGATAACAACTTGATTTTTCTACAGATCTGCCTTCAAGAAGAAGGGAAGCCATGGTCCTTCCCGAGCGAGCTACAGGAGTTCCGAATGTTGGCACTCTGGTTTTTAACACCTGTCTCGTAGGACCTTGGTCAATGGAAATTGTTGCCAGGAAAAGGACTTTCTCTTGACAAAATTAATTCTCTGAATCTATTGAACGGTTGTTGAACTGTGTATTGAGCACACCCTGGAGTATCTCTTGGCAGATAGTCAAGGTCCATCTGAACATTTCACACTCCTTCTGTTTTCATACTCTCTCATCCAAGTACTAACCAGATCCAGCCCTGCTTGGCTTCTAAGATTAGATGAGACTGGGCACATTCAAAGCAGCATGGCCCTAGACTTTGCTTTGATATTTTATGCCCAAGACTCCAACAAACTGGCATAGCAAAATTATCCATTAAAACCGCTATTAATGCAGACTCCAAGACTCAAGTCCCAGATATCCTCACCAGATTGATTTGGGTTTGATCTAGGCATCTGCATTAATAAGAAGCCAAGTGGAGTCCAAGAAGGATGGCCGGAACCTACAGCATAGGAGAAGCATTCATCCTGCATCCAGGACCACAGAGTCCTAGAATATTTCATTTGGAAAAGATCTCCTGAAGATTAAGAGTGATCCTCTAAAGCAGTAGTTCTCAACCTTTCTAATGCTGTGCCTTTCATCGTGTTGTGGTGACCCCCAACCATAAAGTTATTTTATTGCTACTTTACAACTGTAATTATGTTACTGTTACACATTATAATGTAAATATCTGATATTCAGGATTTGTGATATGAGCTTCCCAACGGGGTCACAGCCCAGAGGTTGAGAACCACTACTCTAAAGCATTCCTGAAGCCTCAGCTTTTTGTGTAAGTTAGGCACAAATGGGTGTGGCAGGAAGTTGCTCATTAGAGCTTAACCAAAACAAACAAATGAAATAAAACCCTGCCAACCTCAACCTCAACCTCAAGATGCTTTTAACTGAGAGTATCGAAAGACTGCTATTAGAGAAATGGCCATTCATGTCCTGTATAACCAAAAATCCACATACCAAGAAAACAAGGAAAACAAATACGGTGTGGGAAAGTTGTAAGTATCTTTTTATCACAGTAACCAAATGCCTCATAGAAGGAGCTGAAGGATGGACTCATTTTGGCTCGTGGATTCAGAGGGTTCGGCACATCACGGCAAGGAAGGTGTCATGTCACGGCAGAGAAGTTCATGTCATGGTCCAGGAGGCATAGAACAAGGACATACGAACACTGAGCTCCTTTCTGCTTTTCCTCTGCCCAGACCACTAGCCTGTTGGGTGGTGCCATCCAAATTCAATGTCAGTCTCCCTCCTGGGTTAATTTTCTCTGGAAATGCTCTTACAGACACACCCCTAGACGTGCCTCACTAATCTAGATAATTCTAAACCCAGTCAGGTTAACAACGAAGATTTGCTCTTACGCGAGCCCAATACGAATACCTTCAAGATGGCAACAGCAGCGTGTTTTGAGCATAGAGTCTTGCGCATCTGAGTAAGTCATAAGGAAATGAAGCTAGGTCTATTGGCACTATGGGGCAGGACTATGAGGTAGAAAGAAATTATTAGTAAAAGGATAACTTACTGTAGTCCATATATAAATTTATTCCTGCCCTTCATTTTCTTAATTTTAAGCCTTATTTTATTTTTAATTGTATAAATTACAGGCAGTTGTGAGTCAGTCAGTGTGGGTGTTGGGAACTGCATTCAGGTCCTCTGCAAGAACAGAGAGTGCTCCTAACTGCTGAGCCAGGACTCCAGACCACTTGCATCATCCTTAAGTGGTGATTTGTACAATGAACTGTTTAACATCTGTTTTTATTGCAGAGCTGTCTTACCTTTCTCACATCAACGAAACAATTCCATTAATGAAGACCATGAAACATAGGAGGTGCTTGAGAAGGATATTGATGGGTGAAAAGGAAAATAATGAAGGATGGTAAATGTCTCAGTTACTTTTCTATTGCTGTGACAAACACCATGGCCAAGGCAAATTATAAAGCACAGCATTTAATTGGGCTAAGGGCGTCAGGGGATTAGAATCCATGATAGTGGCACAAAGACATGGCAGCAAGAACAGTTAAGCATTCACATCCTGACCCACAACCAAGAGGTAAACAGAGGCACAATTGGAATGGTTGAAGTTTTCTGAAACTTCAAAGCCCACTCCCAGTGATGGACCTCTGCCAACAAGGCCACACCTCCTAATCCTCCCCAAACAGTTCTACCAAGTGGATACCAAGTGTTCAAACATAGGCGCCTATGGGTCATGCTTATTCAAACTACCACAGTGAATCCATCGGGTACTGGTACATTCCTCCTGATTTAAAAAAAAAAAAATGCTAATCCAAATCCCAAAGGCCTGGCACCCCAAATCAGTCCACAACTGGCATTAAGCTTCCATTAGGGGAAGGCTAACAATACTTCACACTTCACAGTCCTCCATGGCAATCCAGGTTTGTGACCTTGTGCTCATTAGCAGCACTTTTGCTCAAGTGATTTTTTTTGTCTCCTTGTCCCTGTCTCTGTCTCCATCGCTGTCCCTCTCCCTCTTTCTGTCCCTCTACCTGTCCCTGTCCCTTTCCTCTCCCTCTCCCTGTCTTTCTCCCTCTCCCTCCCACGCTCCTCTCTCCAGTGGTATTAACAGAAAGAGCTTAAGTTATTAAACTGAGCAGCTCTAATCCTTGAGGTTTCCTGGAGCAGTGGGGATTATTGCGTTTTTATTTCAGAGTCAATGTAGCCCTTGTGTTTCCTGCCTGAGATGCCCAAACTGACCCCAAATGCCTTTCTCTAGACACACTTCCCCACTGTGGGAGAGGTGATGGAGTTCTACCTGGAGATCGACCCTGTCACTTTGAACCTCATCATTCTAGTTGCCAGCTACGTCATCTTACTCTTGGTGTTCCTCATCTCCTGCGTGCTGTATGACTGCCGAGGCAAGGACCCCAGCAAGGAATATGCTCCTGAGACCACGCTGAACGCGCAGCCTTCCATCCGAGTGGTGGTGACGCAGCACAGTGCTCATGGGTCCCCCTGGTCCAGAGGACCCAGCCTTCACCTTAAAGATCCTGCCTCAACGGGGAAGAAAAGCACTGTGGTGTAAGACTGCATAAGGAACGCTGAGGAGAGTCCAACAAATGCAGCAGAAAACAGCTGTTCCGACTGTGGCTCCTGTTCTCCCCACGTGCGGGTCCTGATTGGCTGAGGCAGCTGAAGCTCTGACTTCCTATCTGCCCTCCGGTCACTCTTTGTGAATAAAGCAACCATCTAAGGTAAGATACCCCGAAGGGTTTTCAGCTGTGTCCTCTAAATGCAACACTATTTCAGAGCGAAGCAGCTTGCTAGTACCTTCACGTTAGGAGGGGCTGGCTTTGCATAGGTTTAAAAGACATATAGGGTGAGTGGAGGGGTGTGATAAATTATGAAAATAACTCAAGTCTATACCATACAATTTCATTATTGTCATGTAATCACATTTATACACCCAGACTTCAAGTTATTATCTCCGTGTGTAACAGCACATCCCATTCCATTCCTTCTCCCATCACGAGCTGTGTGGCCAAGACTGGGTTGAGATACCTCTTCATACCTCCAGTCTAGTGATAATGTCATCACAAAATATCATTTTCCAAAAAAAAGCCGCTCACTAAAACCTCTTAAGGGAATGCTTGACAATTAGTGCTGCTGTGATGAATGTCACTGGTGTTATTCCGAGGTGTGCTTCTCAGCAGGAAGTTTGACCTCTGGTGCCTGGAGAGAGCCCATTCAGTAAAGTGCATACTACAAGAACAAGAAGACCTAAGTTCAGATCCCAAGCACTGACATAAAAGGGGGGAGCGGGGTGTTGTAGCCTGTAACCACAAAGGCATGTGGACCCCTGGGATGAAGTGATCACTTTCTCTGACTAAATCAGTGAGCAGCAAGCTCAGGGAGAGACCCTGCCTCAAAACACAAGATGGAGAATAACAGAAGACAATACTCAACCTCTGGCCTCCATGTACATGCACATGCATACACACCTACACATTCATAACACGCACACACTCACAAACACAGGATTTTTTTTTTTTATGAAAGGAAGAATTTATTCAGGCTCAAATTC
The DNA here is from genome assembly GCF_030254825.1 of Meriones unguiculatus. Lineage (NCBI taxonomy): Eukaryota > Metazoa > Chordata > Mammalia > Rodentia > Muridae > Meriones > Meriones unguiculatus. The sequence continues at coordinate 30,619,078 of NC_083355.1, read as the reverse complement.
AAGGCTCAAATTCATGATTATGGGAAGTCCTGGCAAAAGGGAGCTTAAGGCAATTATTATGTTGCCTCAACAATCCGAGAATTAGCATCCTCCTCTTGTTTCTTTCTTTTTTTTTTTTCTTTTTCTGAAGGACAGAAACCAAACCAAGGGAACAATACTGTTCAGTTTAGGGTAGGTCTTTCTACAAGAACGCATTAGTTAAACAATTACCTTCATAAACATGTGATACACATGCTTGTATCCCATGTGATTCTGGAAACTATCAAGTTAAAATTCAACCCTTGTCAATTCGACCTTCACACACAGCATTTTAAACCACAACCTTTCATACCTCAATCCCATGGGCTCATGGCCAATTTGTAGTGCAAAATAGTAAACATTCAGTCTAATTTCAGATTTCCCCATAGTTTTAAAATCCCAACACTGTTTAAAAAAATCAAAAGTCAAGACATTCTTCTAACTGTGGGTCCCTATCACATGAAAATACAATTTACATGTATTCAGCATGTAATGGTACAGAATAAATTTTCACCCCAAAAGAGAAGAATCTGAGCATAGCAAGACCAGTCCACAGAAAGATAAACCTTATTAGAGCAGACACCAAATCCTCAGCTCTGAACCTGGCATCTGGAGCTTCCAGTCAAACACAGGAAGTTTTACCTCTGGTCTTTAAATCTGACTTGACATAATACAAACTTATTGCATATTCATTGAAAAATATCCAAGGTCTTACAGCTTTGTGTTTTAATCCCCAAAAGAGTGCCCACAACCTTCTTGCTCCTTTTGTAGTTGTTGTTGAATAATATTTTTTTTCCTGCTCATTCATTCACCTGTTTCTACAAGCTTACATCATTATCTCCATTGTACATGCTGAGTATCATGCCTCCCCTCCCTTACAGATCTAGGTGGTGATTTATGGAATCTTTTTCTCCCCGTGAGTACCTGTGCGGCATTCAAAGAAGTAAACGTGGCATGAACCCCTGCCCTCTGCCCTCTGACCCTCTGCCCTCTGCCCTCTGCCCTCTGCCCTCTGCCCTCTGCTGCCTAACAGGAAGAAGAAGAGCCGGGCACTGGGGTAGAGAAAGCATTGCAGGTGCTCCATCAGGGTCCATACAGACTGCCGGAGTGGAGATGCATTTGCTCAGTGTTGATTGACCAGTCTCACCAGCTCAGCCATCAGAGATAAAGTGATTCAACTTGGAAGATCAGTGACTGTCTTCCTGGTGGGGGCAGCTGAGGGGAGGGTTGGCAGTGTGTTAGGAATACAGGAGATAGAATTTTGTATATAAGAAATGTCAAAACAACAACAACAATAACAAAGCTTAGAAAGTAAAAAATTATAGAATCCATTGACAGCAGAAGTCAGCTGTCTTCCAAAACTATGAAAAAATGTGAAACTGAATTACAGTTTCTGTGAGGGAAAAGTGAAGAGGAGAGGCTGTCCCATCCTGCCCTACCAGCTTCAACCCTGAGTGCTGTTTTGTCTTTACAAATAACTATAACAAATATAAAAGCAGATTGGTTCCCTTATATACATGTTTTGAGAATTCTGTTGAAAATATATAGATTTTTTTTCATGTATGCTCAAATAGCAACCTTCACTCTTAAAATGGAAATGTAAAACGTGACTGTGTAATGCAGAAAATTCGCACACTGCTTCTAGAAATTTCTCTTTTCGCACTAATATCCTTCTTTCTTTACCCTATGTCAGTGGAGACAAATTACATCACTGGTGGAAAAGTCAGGGAGCCACCAAAAATTGTTAGCAATATTAATTAATTTAGCTTTTGAGGGACGTAAATGTTCAATAAGCTAATAAAAGTGTCAAGGATATTCTTAATTAAGAATATAAAATACGCTTTCGCTTAAAATAGTTCTGTGAAATACTTGCACTGATGTTTCAATTTCATGTTTGGGCCATTTAAATAGGGAAAAAGTAGGAGCTGGAGAGATAGCCCAGGGGCTTAAAGTACTTGCTACTCTTGAAACCAAAGTTCAGTTCCAAATTCCAATGTTGAGTGTTTTACAAATGCTCCTGACTGGCTCCAGAGGGTCTGACAGCCTCTCTAACTTCAGAGGGCATCTACACGCACATAAACACACAACACACACATATACACTAATGACAAGTCTTTATTTTTAAGGAAGACTAACATATATGGAGAAAAGAATACCGTAAGAAAAAAAGTCAAATTATAGCAATAGTATAGTAAGTACCACCATGAAAGAAAACAATGACGGGGGGGGGAAGGAAATCAGAAAACAAACTACAAGCAAGCTAAGTTTGGAATGGATGGCATTGAACTATAGTCTAAACCTCCCCAGGTCATATGACTTATAGTTTATTCCATTTGTGTTCTCTAAACAGGTGCCAATTTCAGAATTTAATATATATACGTTTTTCTGTATAGAGTTTTATGACAAGTATCTATCTGTAAGCCTCTTGCTGACATCCTGGCCTGTTTTGTGTGACTACAAGTCAGTCCAGTAGGTCATGTGATTTATAAAGAGGAGAGAGAGTCACGTGACTCAGGACCCTGCAGACTGGTAGATCCAAAAGTGCGGTGCTGGCATCCGGTCAGGGTCTGGCTGCTGTATCACAACATGGTAGAGACGCCACCTGACATGAGAATGCTGGTCCAGGTCTCTCTTTTCTTTCTTTCTTTCTTTTTTAAACAAATTAACTTTATTTTGCTATCACAATCCTTGTTCTTTTTTTGATTACCAACAGCACTGACCTAAGCAGCTCCTATGAATGCCCAGTAGGTGCAGAGATCACCATGATGAAAACCCTCTGCAGCTGGACTTTTGGCTAGTTTATTTAATTCTTTTTTTTTTTCTTTCTCCCTACACTGCACCTATCCCTTCCAAACTCCACAACGCTAGGTAGGAGAGAAAAAAGGTTAGAGGAGAAACGGGATGTCGGTATCATTAGACTACTTCTTCCTGTTGATTAGGGGCATCGAGTTCCTTGGGGGTGAATTTGATCTTCGTAGTAGTCAGGATATCTCCAGCCATCAACCAGCAATCCAGACAAAAGCAAGCAGCAGGGGCAGCAGGGCCAGCAGGGCCAGCAGGGACAGAGGGCCAGCAGGGACAGCAGGGGCAGCAGGGACATCAGGGACAGCAGCAGCTGCCTTGCTCCTTTCTGGGCTCTAGCATTATATACCCTCTCAATAGTCCCCAGAATCCCAAAGGTAATCTATCTTCACCTGGCAAAAAATCACAACCCTGATAGAGCACGAGGCAAATCATAGCCAGCTGCCATGCACAATCTGAAGCGGCCCTGAATCCCACACCTGGGACTACAACAAAAACATAGTCACATAACATCTTTATGTGTTCCTGAATAAACTGCATTGAAAAAAAAAAACCTTTACAAATATTTTTATGCAAAGTACGAAAAAAAAAATCAGTTTTCAGCTGTCTGTGTGTTGTGATGGCCATATTTGCGCTATGAAGCCGCTACTTCTGTGATAAGATGTCACACTCTCAGCTAACCCTAAGCACTTACCCGAATGTCACAAATACACGTATTGTTAATATCTAAACTCAAAGCTAAAATTTTCAGCACATGAACTTGTGTGTATAAGCCACCCCCATGCTCAAACCACAGCACTCAGGAAGGAATGAGGCCAAAGAAGGGCTATGATTCTTCCAGAAATCTCTGGTCTGGAGCTGGACCTAAAATGAGTTCTGCCGTCATCTTTTTTTATCTATGCCCATCCTCTTTCTTTCTATCCTACTGTCTCATCGCATGTGTGCATTTCAAAACCTAGAAAATAATTTTTAAGTTACTCTTTATTTTTATTTTCAATGAATAGATGTTTTGCCCGCATGCATGTATGTACAGCATATGCATTCAGTGCCTACAAAGGCCAGAAGAGAGTGTTGGGTTCGCTGGTACTGTAGTTACAGATGGTTGTGAATGACCATGTGGGTGCTGAGAATTGAACCCAGGTCCTCTGGAAGAGCAGACAACATTCTTAACCACTGAGGCATTTCTATGGCTTTGACCGACATTTTTTATTTTTTGTTTGTTTATTTGCTTGGATTTTGAGGCAGGGCTTCTCTGTGTAGCCCTGACTGTCCTGGGATTCACACTGCAGATCAGGCTGGCCTTGAACTCACAGAGATCCACCTTCCTCTGCCTTCTGAGTGCCGGGATTAAAGGCCTGTGCCACCACCACCTGGCATGCCATTTCTTATTCTTAATTAAAGCTATTTCCTGGAGGAATTATTGGTTTCACAGCTGTGAGGTTCTTAGGTTTTATTAATTCACCACTAAAACCCGGTGGGATGGATTGCCAACCAGAAACATGCAGGTCCTCTGACCTTCAAATACCATCTTATTTTTGTTTCCTTGTGGGATTAGCACTCTCTTGGTTCACATTATTTTAATTTGTTACTCTCTCATCATGTGCAATTACTGTTAAAGAAAATGCAACATTTTGTCTAATTTGGTCACAGCAATATCTGTGGGAGACATATGCACAGAACACCCAAAAGGCAGCAAGAAAAAGAAAAGGAAGAATAGACATTTTCACGAATCTCAGCACATGCTGGGTATTTTCTTTTATTGATGGTATCATTTAATCCTCACACTCTCATATATGAGTGGCACAAAAAAAAATAGTTTAAATGTAATGATAGGTGGTTTTAATCATAGCTACAGCTTTTTCAAGGCCCCTGAGTGGCTAGCTCACTCAGCAGGCAGTATCTGAACCTACGTCTATTGTTCTCACCCTGTACTATTTTTTTTTTTTTTTTACGGCACACAATAGCCACCCTTGTATATTCTACCTATTTTCAATATGGAGGACACTGTTCAGTGCATGCCTATTAAGTCATGTAATGACCAGTTTTGTTCCATTGAATATTATAGCCAGCGTTGCCAATGGACAGAGTAGCATGCTCTGGTGTTTACAAAGTCCCTAGGGGATAGTGGACTAAGGCTAGCCATGCTACCAGGAAAGCCCACCTCAGTTCCTTCCTCTCACCACCTGCTCATAAGCCATTTATGCATGATTTGACTTCAAAACCATTTCATTGAACTAAAATATAGGTGCGATGGGTTTTAGAATCGCATACGTAAAGTCCCTGACACATAGTAACATCTCAGTGACAAGAAAGCCACTGTTAGTGCATCAAGATGGGTGGACGTAAGAAGGAAGCACATCCCGTGAAGGCTCAGGTCAGTTCAGGGTAAGGGGTGTATGGCCACACACAGTGGAAATTTGGGAGGGAAAGAAAGAGCTAGGAGTTGAAAAATTTTTCAACACCACATAGTCTCTAACTTATTTGTAGGATCTCTAGACATGGCACCTCTAATTTGAGTTTGGTCTGAAATGGAATAATTTATGCCATAATTAGTCCAGAAAAAAATCATACTGGAACTAAGATGAACCCCCTAATCCAACATGGCTACTGTTGTTATCAAAACAGAAAATTTAGCCAGGCCAGACGGTACATGTCTGTTAGCTTAGCATTTGGGGGACTAAGCCAAGAGGACCAGGAGTCGGAGGCTAACCTGGACTGCACAGTAAGATACTTTCTCAAAACTTTAAAAGGAATGGATGGCTGCACACAGACAAACAGTCAGAGGAACCACTCCATAAAACTGGAGTTGTGCAATCCAAAGCAAAAGAGCTGGAACACAGGAGAATGCCTAGAGCAGATCCTTCCAGAACCTTCAGAGCGAGCAGTTCCTGCTAATACCAAGAGCTTGGATGTCCAGGCACTGGACATGGGCAATGTTAAACAGAAAACAGCCGGAGGCCCTTAAACTCTCTCCTTCACTTACTGCCTCTTCATCCAAGCTATTTTTATGTGACTAAGGTGATACAGGTACATTACAAAAATAATAGAAATCATGTGCTTACTAAATCACAAGTTTATTGTAAAACAATTCTTTAGTGTACACATATTTTGCTATTATTAACGACAAATTTACATACCAATGAGACAGACGTGCTTGTTTTGAATAAAAGATTAAATCTTGTCTGAATATTTGAGATTGCAGGATGTAGTTGAAGAACATCTCCAAGAGTTTCCAAAGTTCTTTGATATTTTGATTTTAAGTCATCAGTTCTAGTAACTCTGCTTCACACAAGTACATAGTGTTTAGGGGCAATTTGATATGGTTGGAAATTTTGTCATAATTCCAAGCCAAAATTAATTTGATGATTTTTTTTTAATGAAACTCAAATCAAAAACACAAACATCGAGTTATAAAGTGAAACATTTTAACTGTGAAGTTAAAGATACATGAATTGAAACAAGCTGGTGTCAAGTTATAAAGTGAAACATTTTAACTGGGAAGTTAAAGATACATGAATTGATACAAGGTGGGAAGCGATGGTAGGCAAATACTGAAAATCTTTGTTCTCCCTAGCGATTATTGTGTTTCTGTAAGAACAAGAACTGTGCATTAAAAGCACTGCTGTCCATAAAAATAGCATAAGAGTCTCAAATCTCAGCTGAGGGGCTTCAGGCCGTGTTCACTGCTTGGCACAATGTGGTGCTGTGAACAGGGGAACACGTACATACTGTGTGTCCAGAACCAAGGCTGCTGGGAATCAGCAAGATGCAACATGGATGGGCAATATCAAACTAAGAGTCATGACATGGTTGGCTGTGATTTAACTGATGTTTGTGCTCAAAAAGTTTTGTCAGCAATCCCACATTTAGTTATGTGACCCCGCCCCACACACACACCTCATGCACATGGAGTCAGAATGGCTAGAACAGATGGATTCAAGGGCATTTTACAGATATGAGAGGGTGTTTTGCAGTTCAAATCTTCCCAGGGTTGGTTATGTAACTCCAGTGGAAAGGACACAATGCTAAGTTGGAGTCTCAGGGCAAGAGACAACTCTGTCTGTCTGTCTGTTTCTCTCTGTCTCTCTGTCTCTGTCTCTGTTTCTCTCTCTCTCTCTCTCTCTCTCTTTCTCCAACACACACACAAAGGCCAGGAAGATGGCTCAGCTGGTACAGTGCTTGCCTCAGAAGCAAAAGGAACCAAGTTTGATCCCCAAGTTCCAGGTTTAAGAAAATAAGTCCACATGGCAACAGGAGCCTGGTTAAGGAGACAGAGGTTGGGAGATCCCAGCCAGCCTGACCCATTTGGCCAGCTTTGGGCCAGCAGAAACAGCAAGTGGATGGAACCTCAAGAATAGCATCCAAGGTTGTTCTCTACCCTACAGACATGCACATACATACACCACATATACAAGTACACACACACACACACACACACACACACACACACAGTGCCCCTACTATTATAGAACTCAGTACAAGACGACTTAATTGCTATTTAAAAAAAAAAAACAAAAACAGATCAGTGTTAGCTCTAGAGTACTACCATTCTCTTCCAATACGCATCCTAACACTTTTTCAGATTTTTTTATTTTATTTTATATGTATGAGTGCTTCACCTGCATGTATGTATGTTCACCAAGTGCATGTCTGGTGCCCAAACGCTGAAATCAGACATGGCTGTCAGAGTCCCTGGAACTGTGTCAAACTCCTCTGGAGTTACAGATGGCTGTGAGCCACCACCATCTTGAGTGCTGGGAATCCAAACTAAGTCATCCGCAAAAACAATCAAGTGCTGGTGACTGTTGAGCCATTGCTCCAGGCCCCTGATTTATCCACAAGGGTTTTCCGCGTGTCCTGCAGAAGCCTTGAGATACTAGGTGGGGTTGGTAGGATCCAGGGACCCTGACTGTCTCCTGAGTGTGCATTGTGATGCCAAAGCTGCCCAGTATCCCTGTAAAATAACAGAGTAACTCATGAAGAAGGATACAGAGTGGCCACATTTTTGTGACTCATCACTCCCTACTCTTTATTTTGGGGGACACTAAACACAACAATCCCCTGGATTAGGACAGTACCTGCTGAGACAGTAGTCTAGACTCCAGTGCTGCTCAGGGATGTCAAGGACAGCTTCTTAAACATAATTTCACCCTCCCTGAGATACTGATGTGCTAGGCAAATGCTCTACCACTGAGCCACAGTAGTGCCCACTAGTGTTGAAAATACAGAAAGTCAGAGGAGCTTATCTGAATCTGCTGTAGCAGTTCTCTTCAACTTCAGCCTTCTTGTCCTGTCTAGCTTTAACCTATTCCCAAGATAGCAGAAGTCTAAAACTATGTTTTGTTTTGTTTTGTTTTTTCCTCTTCTCTACTTGTCTGTTTAATTACATCCCCATCATATGCTGGAATCCATTAGTTCTCCATCTGGCTTATCTCCAGCTTGCTGGCCTCAAGTATAATCCAAAGCAGGCAGGCACGTGATTACAAAGCTCAGGAGAAAGAAAAAAGTGGGGGAGGGGGACTCGGTTCAGAAGCCTGAGCCACCCAAGGGAGAGGAAAGCCTGTTGCTTCAGGGGACTTTATCATTGTTCAGGAGAAGCTGAGAACAAAAGTGTTTTTGAACTTTGGAATCTAGAGCACCAGTCAGATTGATAACAGTATTCTTATCACCGAAGACTGGTAATAAGAATCTGCTTGCAACTTCATATGGAAAAACAAGAAACCCAGAATCACTAAAACAATCTTCTACAATAAAAGATCCTCTGGAGGTATCTCCATCCCTGATTTCAAGCTGTACTATAGAGCAACAGTAATAAAAGCTGCATGATACTGGCATAGAAACAGACTGGTGGATCAATGGAATTGAACAGAAGACCCAGGAATAAACCCACACATTTATGGACACCTGATTTTTGACAAAGATGCCAAAACTAATCAATGGAAAAAATATAGCATCTTCCACAAATCTTGCTGGTCTAACTGGATGTCTACATGCAGAAAAATGCAAATAGATCCATACTTATCACCCTGCACAAAACTAAAGTCCAAGTGGATCAAAGACCTCAACATAAAACCAGACACACTAAACCTGTTAGAAGAAAAAGTGAGGAAGAGCCTTGAGCTCATAGACAGAGCTCCAGAACAGAACACCAGCAGCACAGGCTCTAAGAGCAACAATCTATAAATGGGACCTCATGAAACTGAAAATCTTCTGTAAAGCAAAGGACCCTGTCATCAGAACAAAATGACAACCTACAGACTGGGAAAGGATCTTCACCAGCCCTTTATCTGACAGAGGGCTAATATTCAGAATATACAAAGAACTCAAGAAGTTAAGCAGCAACAAATCAAGTAACCCAATTTAAAAAATGGGTACAGAGCTAATTCGATATTTCTCAATAGAGGAATATCGAATGGCAGAGAAACACTTAAAGAAATGCTCAACATAAGGGAATGCTCAACATTCCCTTAGTCACCAGAGAAATGCAAATTAAAACAACCCTGAAATTTCACCTTAAACCATCAGAGTGGCTAAGATCAAAAACTCAAGTGACAACACATGCTGGAGAGAATGTGGAGAAAGGGGAACCCTCCTCCATTGCAGGTGGGAATGTAAACTTGTACAACCACTTTGGAAACCAATCTGGCGCTTTCTCAGCAAATTAGGAATAGTGCTACCTCAAGATCCAGCTATACCACTCCTAGGCATATATCTAAAATATGCTCAAGTATACAAGAAGGACATTTGCTCAACCATGTTCATAGCAGCTTTTTCATAATAGCCAGAATTTGGAAACAACCCAGATGTCCCTCAACAGAGGAATGGATACAGAAATTGTGGTACATTTACACAGTGGAATACTACTCAGCAATTAAAAACAAGGAAAACATGAAATTTGCAGGCAAATGGTAGGAACTAGAAAAGCTTATCCTGAGGGAGGTATCCTAGAAGCAGAAAGACACACATGGTATATACTCACTTATAAGTGGATATTAGACATACAATATAGGATAAACCTACAAAAATTTGTACACCTAAAGAAGCTAATCAAGAAGGAGGATTAAGATGCTCAGTCCTCATTCAGAAGGGCAAATGTGACATGAGAAGAAGGAGAAAACAGGGAACAGAACAGGAGCTTATCACAGAGAGCCTCTAAAAGACTCTATCCAGCAGGGTATCAAAGCAGAGGCTCATAGCCAAACTGGGCAGAGTGCAGAGAATCTTGTGAAAGTAGGGGGAAGATGAAAGACCTGGAGGGAACAGGAGTTTCACAAGAAGAGCAACAGAACCAAAAAATATGGGCCCAGGGGTCTTTTCTGAGACTGATACCCCAACCAAGGACAATTCATGGAGATAACCTAGAACCCCTGCACAGATGTAGCTCATGGCAGCTCAGTGTCCAAGTAGGTTCCCTAGTAATGGGAACAGGGGCAGTCTCTGACATGAACTCAGGGGCTGGCTCTTTGATCACCTCCCCCTGAGGGGGGAGCAGCCTTATCAGGCCATAGAGGAAGACAATGCAGCCAGTCCTGATGAGACCTGATAGGCTGATGCCAGATAGAAGGGGAGGAGGACCTCCCCTATCAGTGGACTAAGGGAGGGGCATGGGAGGAGATGAGGTAGGGAGAGCAGGATTGGGAGGGGATTAGGGAGGGGGATACAGCTGGGATACAAAGTGAATACATTGTAATAAATTAAAAAATAATAAATAAATTAAATTTTTTAAAAAGAAATAAAAGCTAAAATAAATAAAGAAAGAAGCTACTTGCCATCGAGAAGGAAAAACTGATATTATGATATAATTATAATCATGCCCAGTAGGAAAATCAGAAGATCCAGAGGTCAACCTGAGCTGGAGAGAGAGAGAGAGAGAGAGAGAGAGAACTCAGTTTATAGTGTTTGCTGTGTGTGCTGGTGTGGATTTGTAATCTCAGAGCGGGGGAGGCAGAGGGCTGCTGAGAAATAAAGGAAGAGCATGTATGCATGCACGCATACACACACATACACACACACACATGCACTCAGCACACGCTGTCTCCTGATAGTTGGTCTAAGTCGTTTTGCTCTTGAACTTTGCACATCGTTCGTTTTCAGTTTTGAAAAGAAGCACTGTTCCCATAGTGATTTGTATAAACATGGCTTGTGGGGACATCCAATCAGATTAGAGCAAAGATATGATAACCTGTGGTTACAGAGGTGGCCAAAAGCCACGGAGTCAGAGCTCGCTGGTGAGTCACCGATCGGGGCCTGTGCTGGGAATCATCTGTTAGTAATAAGGAGTTACTGAAGGGTGTGAATGATTTACCCTTCTGAGCACAGGAGGTAAACTGGAGATTAGCACCACCGTAATGTCACCCTCAGCTCCTTTGCGCAGCGCTGATCCACGAAGGGGCAGTCGGCCCGGGAGACTCTTGCATTCACAGACAGACGTTTACCTGACAAACGCTTGTACAGCACAGATCAGATCGGTGCTGGCCTCACAGGAGGTATCAGCTCCCACCACTGCTCTGAACTCTGACCTCACAAAACTTACCAAGAAGTCAGAAAAGGGCTGCCGTGGCACAGGGCGTATGCTTTTCTGAACTGCCGCTACAGCGCTGAGATGTTACATCGTTTTCCCATTCCGGCAACTGGAGCTGTAACATCCGTTCTTTAAATTAGTGCCTACTGGATGCTTCGGAGAGGTGAATGTGCGTTCCTGCCAGCGGACCTGATTCTAGTGCTAACCCTTCTATGTGCACGTGTATGTAAATGCACTCATTATTCTGCATACATATTCTTACAAGTGCTATGCCTCTTTTTGTATGTCTGACCTTAAACATCTACCATGTCGTTCCACCATGTCGCCTCTGCTTTCGCCTGAGTGTGAAAGGAACAATCTGTTTCTGATCTCTCCCACCAAGCCTCGTGCTTTACTCTGGATGAGTGAGAACAAAAACCCTTCTTAAGAGGGTGGCCTACAGTTATCTTCTTCTTCTTCTTCTTCTTCTTCTTCTTCTTCTTCTTCTTCTTCTTCTTCTTCTTCTTCTTCTTCTTCTTCTTCTTCTTTCTTAAAGAAAATAAATAAGCCGGCGTAGTGGAGCCCACATTAATCCCAGCACTCTGGAGGCAGAGCCAGGCAGGTTTCCGAGTTTGAGACCACAGTTTCGTCTATAGAGTATCAGGAGAGCCAGGGCTGCCCAGAGAAACCCAGTCTGGGGTTGGGGCAGGGGGCGAAATAAACCCTGGCAAATTTTAGGTTGGACTAGATCTATGCACATACGTACACAAAGGGTAGTCCCTCACCCCCACTCCTTGATTGGTAAATCCTACTCTTTCCTTTGAATCTCTTGGCTGGATAGTAAATATCTAATGCTGAGCAACACACCTCCCATTCCCCGCCCCCACACACAGCATCTCAGACAGGGCTGGACACATCAGAAAGTCTCCATTCTGCGACTTTGTTTCTTTTTCTGAATGAGAATGACTACCCCCGAAAAAATGAACGGCTACAGGACACAGCAGGGAGGCATCTGAGATGTTTCCAAATCCTGTCCTTAGGCAGGGATGTGGAGGTGGAGGCTGGTGGGGGTCGGGGAGGGGAATGATCAATGTGTCAAAGATGGTGGCAGCCACCACAGCTGTCATTTGACCCTGTCCAGTACAGTGAAGAGTTGAGGAACTGGATTCACAAACCAGGCCTTGGGGCTACGAGCTGGAGCTTGAGCTCTGGGTTCTAAATCTAGGCCCCAGTCTCTGTCTTCCCAGTCTGCCTCCCAGGCGCATAAAGAGCACAGGAAGAAGAGTTTGTCAGCAGCTTTCCAAGGTTGTTTGTGCTCTAATTTGTGTGTGACCCTGCAGCTTTCTTTTTCTTGGCCTCTCCTCCTCCATCTAGAATGAATCCACAAATGACAAGAAGGTGTGCCCTGAAAAAAAAAACCAAAAAAAAAAACCATGCAGAGCTAAGGCATTGTTGATCAGAGAACAGCAGTAGGAAGCGTCAACAGAATTTTGAGCCTTCCTTTCGTGGGATCAGTATTAAATACCCCCATTTGCTGGTGTGTTTTCCACCTGACGTTTCAAGGAACTATTCCCACGTTGGCGCTTTTTCCAATCAAGGTCCACCCTGCACTCTTTAGAGGAAACACCAACCGTGACAAATGGTCTCAGTTTAGGCATATGGCAGTGCATTGATTTCCTAGTTGCTAGGGTGTGTTAACAAATACGTTCCCGGATGCAAAAATAATGAGCTCACCACCAAACAGGGAGTGTTGACAATAGGAAACATGTGAGACTCATGGGAGCCTCAGACGTGCCTTAATTTTTAGAAAAAAATGCCCTCTATTTCTACTCTAAGTAAATTTCATTGCATTTCCACTAAAACCATTGGTTTTTTTTGAAGAGAGTCTTAACAGTTAGGAATTGGAGTTTATGTTGCTTTATATATATTTTTTAAAAATGGTTGTATTTGTTTTTTGTTTTTAATGTGCTCAGGTATAACTAGTAAAGAATCAGATGTTGAAGGTGTCATTCATTCACAAAGTACTTGCCTAGAATATACAACGTCCTTAGTTCAGACTCCAATACTACAAAAAAGCAAAACAAATAAACAACAATCAGAAAAAAAAGATGAAGGGGGAGAAGAGAGTGAGAGAGGGAGGGAAGGATGGGGAAGAAAGCAAGAGAGTGAGGAAGAAGATGGAGAGAAGAAGACAGACTCCATTGGTTGAATCATGATGTGGCCTTTGTTTCCTCCCACAGCACAATGGTGCGTCCAGCGAGTCCAAGATGGCCCCTACTCCCCAGGTAACTGTATTTCTCTCTTTGGCCTTCTTTTGTCCTTGAGATTCTTTCTCATCAGAATTTAAATGCTACAGCTCCAATTTTGAAATGTGCAAACAAGCCCGGGTGGGCTGAGTTAGTCCACTGGCCAGTGCTGGATCTACTTACCATTTCACCAAACAGACCTTAAACAAATGTCTGCTTCTGTGTACAAGGAGGAAGGAAGAGGCTGAATTTTATTCTGGACACTGAATTTCCCAATGAACCCTGAAAGGAAAAAGGGGGAGATGAACTTGGCATGAAGAGTTCCCCAGTTGTTTTCTCTTCTAAAATGAATACATATTCGTTAAGGTGATCTTGAAAAATATAGACAAAGAAAAGAAAAAGATGGCCTTGTTGTAGCAAGTGGCGTATTGCTCACTTCCTTTTTATTTGTCATTAAAGTCACTTTTGTTGTATTTTTATTGTGAAAGGAATCCTTATTCATCTGGAAAACTGATTTTAAAAAAAATACATGAATGTTTAGAAGAGAAGATGGAAGTCACCCATAATCCTGTTACTCAGATTGTGCGTTAAGTTTTTTCATTTTCTGCTGACACACATTATCAGTGTACTGTAAGCTGTGCTTTTTTTTCACTCTCCGAATAACAGTGAATTTACATATGTATACCTAGTGCATCCCTGGCTACTGACAACAGAGCTTTCCAAATCATGACTGAAACCTGTTTGGATGGTGCCTGAGATGGGAAGGCTTGAAGAGCGTGGACTGATTTTTCTCTTGCACCACTTCGGGGAGGCTGCACGGTGGATCTGGCTCACTCATCACTCTCTTTCTGAGACTGTATCCTATTGTCCTCCTTTATATATTTTTCCATCCCCAAGAAATGTCAAGGGCGCAAACTAAGAGTTAAAATGATTCCTTAGGGAACATGAGCTTCCAGGTCCATTCCCATAATCTGGCTCACACAGATGGATCTTGCTTTGGCTTGCACACTTGTAGGATGTCAGGGCTAAAGGGGATTCTCAGGGTCCAGCAGTCTGAACCAGTAACACAATGGCAAACAGAAAGGACCAGCTTCCTCCTTGGAGGCTGGGGAGGTGGCTCAGTGGGTAAAGCACTTGCCATGCCAGTGTGAGGACTTGTGTGGTGAGATGGGAGACAGACAGGAGGATTTACTGTCTCATACAAGGTGAGCTCAAGGATTGACACAGAGATTATCCTCTGACCTCCATACATGTGCCATCATGTGCCCCAAAATGTATACAGGTACCCACTTACATGAATGTATGTACACACACATACACAATTTTTTTAAATCTGTTAATCAACATGGTGCCTGGCCTGCTCAGTGCCAGAACTCAGGCCACTGTGGTGCCTTCCTATCTCATTCAACATTCTTTTCTTTTTTTTCTTTTTCTTAAACTCTTTTCTTAAAAAAAAAAAAAAAAAAAAAAGATTTATTTATTTATTTAATGTATGTGAGTGCTCTATCTGCATGTACACTGTCATTCCAGAAGAGGGCATCAGCTCACATTACAGATGGTTATGGGCCATTATGTGGTTATTAGGAATTGAACTCAGGAAGAGCAGCCGGTGCTCTTAACTGCTGAGCCGTCTCTCCAGCTCAACATGCTTTTTTAAATGTAACTTTTGATATTATGTTTGCACAAATACACATTGGTAAGACTGTCCAGGCTCTCCCATTCAACTTTATCCAGTTTCATGCAGCATTATTTAAGCAGAGGCATGCAGGTGCACTTGCTCGGGGTAGCTTTCCTCATTGGCCATTCCACTCACCACACTGAGCTTTCCAGTGACCCTGAGCTCTACAGAGAACACCACTTTCCATTGCTCAGGTCAGTTGCTCTGAGCTCAGACCTTCCCAAAATGCCTTGAGGTTGTGCTCTAAACCTTCAAACCTTAACAGCCTGGTTGAGTGATAAGAGAGACACAAGGACCTACATAGTACATTCATACACTAGAACACCATGCTTGTGAAAAGCAGTGACGACCAAGGGGTGATGTCATATGCTGGTAATCCCAACATTCTGGAGGTAGAGTCAGAAGAAAGTCACAACAACAAAGAGAGCTTGGGCTACATAAGTGAAATGTTGACACACACCCCCCCCCCACACACACACACACAGACAAATGAAAGATCATGAGGCAAATCTTTGTGGAGTGCTGTGGAAAGGTGGCCATGGCTTGTTGTTAAAAAACAAAAAATTAAGAAAGGCAGGCTGTAAAAGAGTGATGGAGAGTGCAGCATGGTCTCCTCTGTGCTTAAAATAGATGCATTTGCAGCTTGCTCATATTTTATGCATAGAAACATCTGGATGAATATATACAAAAGTTTTAATAGCGATTACTGTTTAAAGCAGGACTTGAAGATGGGAGTAATTCTTTTTCACTTTTGTGTTTATCCAAATTTGATTTTTAGGTTTGACTCTCTATTGCAGTTTCTCTATGGAGCATTTTGAATAATATCATGGCATTTGCCACTCAGCTATTGTGATAATTCAATAAGTTGCTATAATACAGTGTTTAGACTATTGCTAGGCATATTGTTTATCGTATATTAGTTTATGATGATGATGGCAGCTATAATGACAATAGAAGAAGACCACACTTCTATACTGTTGCTGATTATATACATAAACATTCATTCAATGCTTTTATAAGTCAGCTTGAAAATCTGAAAACATTTACACTACAAAGTTTACTTTTTGAAATTCTTTAAAATCTGAAAACATTTACCCTACAAAGTTTACTTTTTGAAATTCTTCCCAAGAGGTTGCAGGCAGTCCTAGTGAGACTTGATGGGCAGGGGTCAGATGATAGGGGAGGAGGGCTCCCCCTTTCTGAGGAATAGAACAGGGAGATGGGGAAAAGAGGGAGGGAGGGTAGGACTCCGAGGAGATGTGGGAGGGGGCTACAATCAGGAGGTTAAATGAATAAATTATAAAAAATAAATTTAAATTTAAAAAAAAGAAATTCTTTTTAGGCATGGGATGGAGATGTAGTTGGTAAACTCTTGCTCAGTACACAGGAAACCCTGTGCTCAATTTTTTCATCCCACATAAGCCAGTATGGTGGTGCATGCCTATAATCCCAGCACTTAGGAGACGGAAGCAGGACGATCAGAGATACAGCCCTATATAGTGAGCTTAAGGCCAACATGGACTATGTGAGTCTCTATCTCAAATAAAAAAGAAAGAAAGAAATTCAAAGAAAGAGGAGGAGGAAGGGAGGGAGGGGGAGTGGAGAGGAAAAGTTGGAGAAGGAGAAGGAAGGAGTGGGAGAAAGAAGTGGGAGAGAAAGAAGAAAAGAAAGAAGAAGCAGAAGAAGAAGAGAATTTTTTTCTTATGGAGAAAAAAATAAATAAATACATGTGTTAGAAGTACCTAAATGGGTAAATAAAATATAAAGCATTGAGAACATGTTAAGTGTTAAAAATGGGAATAATTTGATTTTTAGGTATACCTTTACATTGGAATTGTATATATGCATTGTGGCAATGAGTTTCTTGACACTGAAGTATTCTACTAACATACAACTGAAGGATTTCTGAAAAGCATGCGCAGTACATTCCCAGCTGTACACAGCTACATGCCTCTGTGTGTCTAGACACAGGGACTAAAACTTCAAGGTCAATATTGAACTTTGGAAAATTATAGTTTTTTTCTTAGTTATACCGAGACAGCTTCATATTTTTTTCTGCAACAAAACTATTGCTTGTTGAATTATTTGGAAGAGAGGCAAAGGGCATGGTGGGGATTAGGGGTTTTATAACACAACTTCCATGGCAATGAACTGGGGTCAGCGCGCTCCTGCCAGGAGCCAGAGGAGTTACAAGGATTTCAAGTTCCAGAGCTGGAGTAGGCATGCTTGTCAAACTCTAGGATAAACTTAGCAGACACAAAACCAGTATCCTGGACTGATCTGGGAGTCTGGCATGAGCCTTGTCGTTGCAACCAGCAACCTAGAGCAGACCGACAGTGAAGAGCGGATAAGCATGGGAAGGAGTCAACCATTGACTTCAAGCATTCACTTCACAAGTCCTCATTCGCTTCTTCCTGGATGTCAGAAATATCTAGCAGCTTAACTCAGAGGCAGCGAGCAGCATTGCTTGAGTCTGGTTTTGAACCTAGATAATTGTACACCTTTAGGCTTCTTCCAGCTATTTTCCACAGGATAGTAAAGGCTGCCCCACTCCTTGAGGGGGCTTGCTAAGAGGAGTCACGTCTCTGTGTCTCATGCTTTTTCAAGAAGAGAGAACTGAGAACTTCATACAAGCCGCTCTCCCCTTTCTGTGATGTTTGTCTAGGCTCTACATGGTGATACCACCCGAGGGAAGATGGAAAAGCACCTAGTGAGCTGAATTTCCCATCTACCATAGGAACTGAGCCAGGCCTCAGGTCCCACCATGGCTCTGTCCCAGGAAGCTTGAATTGTCAATAACTGGACCCAGCCTAGAATTATCTGAGGGGAGAGCCTTGCGGGACTTGCTTGTGCAGATTGGCCTATGGGCATGTCTATGGGGAAGGGATTGTCTTGGTAGTTAATTGATGTAGGAGGCCCTGCTCACTGCGGGCAGCACCATTCCATTGTCAGATGACCCTGAGCTATAGATGAAGGCAGTGTAAGCCTATGTGGACCAAAAGGCCGCGTTCTTCCACAGTTTCTACCATTTGTCCGTGACTGTGAGAGTGCTTCAGCTAGAGGCAGTGTGGTGTAGACTATCAAACAGGCTTGCCTTCAAGTTCCTGCTTGACTTCCTCCCCTGATTTCCCTCCATGGTGGACTGTAACCTGTAAGCTGAAATAGACCCAGACTTCCTTTCCCAGAGATGCTTTAGGTCATGGTGTTTGTCACGGCAATAGAATGAAACTAGGACATGCTCCTACCCACCCAGCCAGCCTCATTTCTCATTATTACTCATCCTCCTTCCGTGGAAGTACGTTACATATTTATGATTAATTTAATTCAGTAAACCCAAAGGTTCTGACATATTTTCATTGTGCTTTGGCTCTGCTGTGGCTCAGAGTCTGGAATTTTCATAGCTTCAAGGCTAAGATGAGGTGTCTCCTTCTCAAGACAGTCTATGACCTCTAGCCTATACCAACATTGTGGGCTGGGGACTCTCTTCTTTGACCACTGAATAGCCTGTCCTACAGTCTGTAGAATACTTTCCTACCCTACTAAAATCACCCACTCCTGTTTTCTTTTCTCCAACTCTATTGTGAACAAGCACATTGAAACTAGAAAAGTTTTTCTCGTGATTTAAGGCTGATTTTACTCCCATTGTGAATGTTTTCAAATATCCTAAAGAGTAGACAGAATGGCAGCCAACTTCCATAAATCTATCACTGACTGAGATAATTTTTAAGATTAGAAGAGATGTGGACCTATTCCTACAGCACCCACATTGTCTTCTTCCTGTATCTGTAGAAGGAATAGTCTCCTTTGTATCACCAGTGTCCAGGTCAGGGTGTGTTCTCAAAATGTGTTTGTCATTAATAAATGAGTGCATCCATGAATCAACCCATCTCTACACTGGTTGAGAGTCATCTTCTTTGGAAAGTGTACCTGGAAGTTTGCAGAACCTATCAGTTAGTCTCAGGTTAGGATGAATTTATTTGTTTGGTTGCATTGCTTCCCGTGTCTTGCTAAAGTGAATGGGAGGGAACTGACATCAGATGTGGTGATTAGGTTAGAATAAGGTAATTCGATTGGGTGGAGTATTTGGTAGAATAAGGTGCAGGCTTACTAGCGTAACGCATCTCAAAGCGTAGTGAGGACAGACTTCACCAAAAGCATTCAAATGTTTGTGAACAACACAACTTCCAAGGCCTGATACAGATCCATGTGAACAACAATCTAAAGATGTGGACATTACCATCCCTAGCTGGCTATGATGAGAGGGATTACAAAGATCTAAAGTAACTAGATGGTAGTGAAGCAGGAAGGTTGGGGGAGGAGTTGTGGGTCACTAAGAGACATGCAAATGAAAATAGGATCATACAGAGATGGAGGGATTGGAGCATAAGCCTAGTGTGCTCTACAAAATCTCTCCCCAACTCTACTCTCTCTCTCTCTCTCTCTCTCTCTTTCTCTCATGTGTGTGTGCATGTTTGTGGTCAATTGCCCTGCCTGTATCACATGGGATTTAGAATAAATCCATTCAGGAAAAGCAACATGATGTATAAAAAAAAAAAAGAATGGATCAGAATATGCTATACAGAGAGTGCCTAATTAAAGCTCTTGCTTCTCAAGATATTTGCTGCATGCTCTTTAGCGGTGACATAAAGTCTTTTGTTTTTCAGTTTCCTCCTTCATAGAGATGGTAACAGACACCTGCCTTCTAAAGTTTATTGGATTATTAACTACTAGAAGTAAAATTCTTTCAACTACATGGAAATAAGTGCAATATGCAATAAATATCACTGCTACTCTATGGCCAGATGAAGAAAACAGTTATGGTGTTAGACAAAGAACTACAGAATTTGCCAGTTTGGGGAAAATGCTTTCCTTCTGATTTAAGGGATTTTTTTTTTTTGTGAATGTTTTCAAATACATTAAAAATTAGATAGAATGGCAACCGACCTCTGTAAAAGTCACCAAGCACAGTAGTTACAGAGATAGTATGAAATGCGAATATCTTCCTATAGCACCCCAGTCTTCTTACCAAGTCTGCAAAACACGAGACTCTCTGTGTCATCCGTGATGATTTTTCCAGATGCTTGAAATCAGAAGGCAAACAAGATCTCTCCCACATCACATTTGGTCATAATACTTCTCAAGCCTCCTATGTGTGAGTGTGTATGTGTCTGAGTTCACATGTCCTCTCTGTGTGTGTATGTGTGCGTGCATGTATGTGTAGAAGCCAGAGGCTGACACCAAGTGCCTTCATCAATCACTATTTATTTACCCCAAGTAAAGATCTCTAGCTAAACCTGGAGCTTTCCAACTTAGCTAGCCTAGCTAGCCAGCTTGCCCTGAGTACCCTCTGCCTTACCCTCCTTGAATGCTGGGAATATAGGGGAGGCTCTATGTCCACCGAGCTTATGTGTGGAGTTTGGGGATCTAAGTTCTAGTCCTCATGTCTGTGTGACAAACACTTTATTCACTGAGCCATCTCCCAGCCACTCAGGTTTCTTTTTAATGTAAAATAGTTTATCTTTTTTCTTAGGCTCTTAATTTACGACAGAAACTGATTTTATTGTCCTTTGGAATGAGCCACAATCTTCCATGTACACGTTTGTTATTTTAGCTTTGGTTTTGGTTTTATAGTTAGTCAGTCAGTCAGTCAGTCAGTTAGTTAGTTAGTTGGTTGGTTGGTTGGTTAGTTGGTTAGTTAGCTAGTTAGTTAGTTGTTAGTTAGTTAGGGATTTTGAGGCAGGGTGTTGGTATGTCCAGCAGGATGACCTCAAATTCATAGCCTTCCTGCCTCAGCCTCCCAAGTGCCAAGGTTACAGGCATGCAGCACCATTTTCCACATTCTCATCACAAACACCCTGTGAGGAAGACTATCTTCCAGTGCAATTTGAATATGATTTCGCTGTTGATAACCCTGTTCACGTGTGGTTTGCCAGCCTGTTTTACTACTTGATTCCAGATTTTTCTTCTCTATCTTCCCTATGTCTTATGCACTGAAGTCAGTGAAAATCCAGGCTCAGATTTAATTACTTTGCTGATGAAAATGGTTTGTTGATGATTCCATTTGCTGTGTGCTGCCTTACGTCAGGGGTTGCACACTGCCATCCCACTCTTAGTGATGCTCACATTAATTCATGGATTCAAGTGATGTCCGTGATTGAACATCCATCATTATTTTATCTCACGCTCACTCAAAAAAGATACGTTAAGGCCCTAATCCTTCAAACGTACCACCAAATAGCAGTTTGGAGATAAGGGTCTCTTACCAGGTAAGTTAAGATGGATCCCTGAGAATGAGTCCTAATCAAACATGACGGGTACAACATGAAAAAGGGGGGGGGGACATTCTCACACAGAGGAAAGACAACCTGTTAAAACATACAGGAAGCAAACACTCATGACCCTGGGTGAAATGTCTATAAACCAGGGGAGGACCATTTACAGAACGCTAGCACCAGAAACTAAAAGAGGAGAGGAAAGGTGCTCCCTTAGTGAAGTCAGAAAGCATGGTCCTGCCAACACTTCCAGTTCAGACTTTGGCCTCTAAAAGTATGGAACAATAGATTTCTGTTTTTGCCCACCCTGTTTGGGGTACCTTATTATGGTAGCCAAAGAAACTAAAACAACTCCTAAACGTTTGTAGTCATGATAGTGCTGTTATGCCCAGTTCATGAGGCCCCCAAAGACCACCAGGAATAGACTCCATTGCAAATGCATGAGGGTTTATTTAATAAAAAATCCGAGCCTGGGTCATAGCAACCTCCTTGGTGAAAAAGAGGAGTGCAGTGGGACTGGCTAGGGGAACAAGATTTTTAAAGGGAAAAACTGAAAAAACTAGTATTTAATTCTCTGGTCTAGTATTAAACTAGTATTTAATTCAGTGTCTCCATAAAACTGGGTAAATTTAGACAGATTTGACTTCTAGTGGTCCTAGCATAGCAGGAATAACTTTATCAGTGTCTTTGTGAAGACGATGTTAGAGCCAACAAGCTGTACATTGGCCCAACAAGAGAATCAGGTCATAAGGAGAGTAGCCAGGATCTCAGCTTCATGTATCTAATTCAGAGCATGGGACCACAAGTGTTTCACATGGAAAACTCCTCTACCCTTTGAATTTGGTATCCTTCTTTGTCTTCAGTTCTTCAGTAACGGAACTTACTGGCCCCAAATCACATATCTAATAAGAGAAGAAGCCTTCCAACTACAGCTTCTAACAACCTTCATTGTTCTTCTTGCCTGCTGTGATTTATTCCCACAGGAATCCATCTTCAGGGACATTTCATTGCCTCAGAATGTGGGAGGACACTGGAGAGAACACTTTGTAAGTACACATATTTTTGCTTCAAATTGTCCTTTGTTCTCTGTGTGTTCTGGGGTCAGTATTGCTTTGGGTTTTGGAGGTGCTAAATTGGTCATTGTGGCCATTAGCCATAGCAGAACACCTAACTGCTTCTCCCTAGTGCCTTCATTTCCTTCCTCTGCTACTGTGCATTCTACTGCAGCAGGGCTAATAATTGCAGCTAATTAACTTAAGTATTGCCTTGAGGCAAAAACAGAAGTGCTGACTTGCCAGAAGCTGGGTTAGCCATAGGCAAAATGATTTGTCATTTAAGAGGAAACTTTGACATCTGGCTTCCAGGTCTGTGTTTTGTCATTTTTGTGCTGGATGTACCTCTAAGTGCTTCCTGTGTCCGTCAGAGCTAGGAGAATGATGCCACAGAAAGCCCCATCTCCCTGTATTTTGGGAATAGAAGGGAACATTAACATTATGGGCAACTCGCCACACTTGTGTAATTAAGTACATCACTGGCATGAAGAAAAGGTGACAATTCAAGCTCCAGATTCCAGGCTTGAGGACAGTGAGAGTATTAGTCATTTGTCCCAAGCTGTGATAAAGTAGCTGCCTTATGCAAGTTAAGGACAGAAACATTTATTTTGACTCACAGTTTAAAGTAACCCAATCCATGGAGGCTGGGAAGGCAGGAGGCAGGAGGCAAGAGTTTGCTCACATCTGGGTGAATCAGAAATCAAAGATGGGACAGGAAGTGGAGAGCAGCTATAAACCTCACCCCCACTGCCACAGACAGCAGTGATTCACCTTCTCCAGCTAGGACTCACAGGTTACACAACCTCCCCCCAAAATTTATCACCGTCTGAAGACCAGGTGTTCAACACATGAGCCTATGCAGGACACTTTACATCAATTCACAACAGAGAAGAGAGAAGTGTTGTCTGTAATTGCTTTCATTCACCGTTTAGCTGATCCATGCACAAGGAGATTCTTTGTAAGTGTTTCGTTCTTCATGGAAACCTAACTGGGGAATGTGCAAAACTTCTCACCAGCTCCACATAAAGCTCTCCATACATTGGCCTTGGCCTCTCACTGTGCTCTTTTACCCAACAGCTCATTCTAACTAAGTAACTCCAAAATATGCCTGCTGCTTGTGTTTTTTTTTTTTCCCTATATTTTATCTTCTCTTTTGTTAAGACAGGGTCTTGTGTAAGCTGGCACTCAGACCATCGATGTAGCTGAGTATGACCTTAACTTCAAACTTCTGATTCTCCAGCCTCAACCTTCTCAGTGCTGGGGTTAGAGGCATGTTCCACGCCCAGTTCTTGTAGTGCAGGGGATCAAATTCAGAACTTCCGTTTGCTAGGTAAGCTTCATGGACAGAGAAGCATCCTCAACCTTCTTTCCTTGTTTTCATGTCTCTCCCTGAGGCACTTTCACACTGGAATTCAATCTTTGCCTGATATATGTGAAAGGAGCTCCCTTCCAGCTCCACTGGAACAAAACAGCCCACTCAGAGACTGGTTTTATCACAACAGGCTGAGATGCTTGCCCAGTAGCAATTCCTGAGCTCAAGCCCTAGGTCAGTGATTCTCAACCTCCTAATGCTGCGACTCCTTAATACAGTTCCTCCTGTTGTGGTAATGGCCAAACATAAATTTATCTTTTTTTTTAACTTTTTGTTGGTTCTTTGTGAATTTCACACCATGTGCCCAAAGCCCACTCATCTCCCCATCCCCTCACACCCATCCTCCATCCTTACAACCTCTCTCACCCAACAGAGAGGAAGAAAAACATCGTATTGTGGAAGCTGTAGGGTGTCACAATGTGTCCTGCATTACACCCTTTTGTCTGCCCGTCTTTGCTTGCAAATGTTCATTGCAGTGACTTGTTGGTTCGGTGCAAGGCCTCTGGCTTCTACTACTCTATCAATATTGGAACCTCAGGGAGACTTCTCTTGGCAGATATCCTGTTGATGCCCTGTTGGCATCAAGACCCTGTAGTTTTGTATCTGCAGAACTGGGCCCCTGACACACTCCAGAAATTTATTGATGGGATAGATTTTGGGATGGGTCACATCTAGGCCTGAGAGGTATCTGAGCTGGTCAGCCCACCAGCTCTCAGAGCTGGTTCACAAGCAACCCTTGCAACCAAGGCCATCTTTACCCTGCTGCCCAGGTGAGGTGCAGGGCTTGCTCTTTTGAGTGTTCCAGCAGGTGAGGGATATGGCCAGTTCTCCCACTCTCGTGATCCCAGGACCAGCTCTCCTGCCTGCCATAGATGGCAAAGGATAACAGAGGGGAGGGGGGCATCTCTCCCTAGTCTTTGCCACTGACTGGAAGCAGGGTAGTTCTCCTGCACCGGCGACCTCAGGGATGCCTCACCTGCAAACCACTCATCAAGGGCCAGCTCTACTGTGCTCTCCAGGTGAACCCCAATGCCAGCTCTCCTGAGTGCTGCAGCTGGTTGAGGAGCAGGGCCAGCTCTCCCACTCTAATGACCTTGGGGTCAGCTCTCCTGCCTGTCATAGGTGGCAAAGGGGGGATGCATCTCTCCCTCACCCATATCCCTGCATGACAGACAAGTGTCAGGGCCAGCTCTCCCACGGTCATACCCTCAAAGTAGGCTTGTCCATGCCCTCATCACCAGGGTCAGCTCTACTGTGCTTCCCAGGTGACATGAAGGGCCCACTCTCCTAAGTGCTGCAGCTAGTGAAGGGCAGGGCCAGTTCTCCTGCTTTCCTGACCCCAGGGCCGGTTCTGTTCTCCTGCCTGTCACAGGGAGTGAGGGGTGAGGGTGGAGGAGGGTATCTCTCCCTCATCCATACCATGGCACAGGAGATGAGTAGTGGATCCAGCTCACCTACAACTCCCTGCAATGCACAGGGCCTGCTCTCCCAAGTACTGCTGCTGGCTAGGGGAGTATTAGCTCTTCTATCTCATGCCTCCAGGGCCAGCTCTACCATGATGCCCAGGTGATAGGTGGGGCCAGTTCTGCTCTGTCCTTGGACATCAACATGTCCCCGGGCTATAGCCCAGGCCAGGGCTGTGTACCTGGCCTTTGATGGTAAGAGACTCCTTCTGCTGTAGGGCCACAGATGTGGCCCCATAAAGTTGTTTTTGTTGCTACTTCATTAAGTGTAATTTTGCTACCTCTATGAATCGTAATGTAAATATTTTTGGATATAGAGTTTTGCCAAAGGGGTCATAACCCACAGGCTGAGAATTGCTGCTCTATATGAGTCTCGGGCACAGTCCAAGAATCCTTAAGAGCCCAAACTTACTTGGCCAGTGACCAGGTCAGGGCTCTCCTTTGTACCATCCCCAAGACATGAAAATTAGCCACTTGAACTCTCACTGGGGTCTGAGCATCACCCCCCCGGCTAGAGGCTTAAGTCCCATTTTCAGACAATGGATATTATCAATTTTTCCTGTCATATCTTGAAGATATTTTTATCTCGTTCTTTGAAAATCTCTTTTTGACCAAATTCTTTCATTTGAATCTAACTAAAATCATTCCGGTAATTCTCTCCGATAGCATTTGTTCAAACACACGAAGATAGATGTCACCTCCCATTCACACCAACCTCAACTCCTAAGTCTTCAACATTCCTGGCAGGCGGGAGGACTGGCCCTGCCCCCACTGGCTGTGGCACTTGAAAAAGTAGGCCCTTCACCTCACCTGGGCAGCACAGTAGAGCTGACCGTGCTGATGAGGGCATGGAAAAGCCCACTATGAGGGCATGAGTTTGGGAGAGCTGGCCTTGACACGTGTTCTTTCAAATATAAATAAAAATATTGTCATCTTAGCTATACTCTTTGCCACCCCATGAAATAGCTGCTGTTATTATCTTCAGTGTATGAGAAAACTGAGCCTGTAGTAGCTTAAGTAACTTCTCCTAGGTGACAAGATTACTCTCAGAGATCAGAACTGATCATTCTCCAAAATGGATGCCACTAACCCCTGGGTTGTCTTGCCACCGATTTGTTTACTCTTTGGATAATCTCTAGCTTTGCCAATCTCTCATTACAAGTACGATCCAGAATAGTATATGCTGCTTGTGAATTCATCTATTCAATACAGAATAGAATTTTCACACTGCCCAGCGTTCACATGTTCTGTTAATGTAGCCCACAATGATCTTGGTACTTGACTGGTTATCAACAAAAAAAACTCTGTCTTCCATGCAACTCAAAGATTTATGGACTTGGTGTACAGAATGGATGCCACACTGAGTGAGGCATACTAAACTCTCAAAAGAGCAAGTGAGAAGGAAGTGAATGAGGAGCTCTAATCCAAGGACGTTAGGGAGTAGTTCCCATCTTATCTTTCACATTGTAAAGCGGTGTAGACAGATCTTAGAGAGATTCGCACCTTGTGATGAATGCATCTTTGTGTCTACGTGTATTTGGCTATATTTTTCATTGCTGTGATTAAAAAAAAAAAGCAACAACAACAACAACCTCAAAACTCCAGAAAGGCTCACAGTTGAGAGCACAGCCATCCTGGTGGTACAGCTGTAGTGGCAGGAGGGTAGGTCAGGTGATCACATTGTAGCCCTCACCAGGAAGCAGAAAGAGGAAGGTCGGCATGCCCAAATGGCTTCCTTCTTTCTTCCTTTTTCATTTAGTCCTAGCCCAGGCAGCTGTGCTGCCCATATTCAGGATGAGACTCACCTCAGTTAATCCTCTCTGGACGCACCTTCACAGACATACCCTGGAGTGCATCTCCAAGGTGATTTCAAATTAGTGGAACTGACAGTGAAAAATAATGATGACGCCCATACTGGAAGCTGAACACAGAGGATCAGATACCTAGAGCTACCGCTGTATTTCTTGTCCTGAGCCTTTTAGAACTGAGCTGAGAACTTGATTTGTACTTAAATATACAACATACACTTACCTGTTAGTCACAGCTAATCTTTAAACTTTACAGTTGCTTTTTCATTTAGCTTTGCTGTTGTTTAGCTTCATTTCTCCTTTGCTTTATTTTGTTTTATGAGACAAAGCCTTACTATGTAGCCCAGGCTAGCCTAGAAATATCTTCATCCTATTTCAGATTCCTAAGTACTGGAACTAGAGATGTATGAAATCATGACTGCTTTTGTGTAAGGTTTTAACCTAACTCTGCCATGCATATAGTTAAAATGTCTTCTGACATCATAGGTGAAAAATCAATGAACAGGAATTGATCCTGGATGAGAGAAAAGCTAAAGCCAGGATAGGTCTGTCTATGTCTGACTCATCGGTTAACTTTTCAGCATATAGCATAGGCCTTGACATGAGGTAAACACTATACTAAACCTTATATACAACAATCAATTAATGCCATTTCCATCTTCAAAATGTATAATACTCTAGATGGCTGACCCTTTAACGCAGGCCGGTGAGATAACTCGGTGGGTTATCTCAAGCCATTTCAATGCAAGCTTGGTGACCTGAGTTGACCCTTAGAACTAATTTCTGAGAGTTATTCTGTAACTTCTACATGCATGCTCTGGCATGCACATGTACACACACACACACACACATACACACACCACTACCACCACCACAATAATTAATAATAATAGGGTCTTTTAACTCAAAATTCTTTCATATAATCAAAAATTTAAAAACAAAGAGCAACCATTTGCTCTTTGTCACCTATTTAGGAAAACAAAACAGTAAACAACACCACCAGATCAATAATGCATGCACCCAATTTTCCAATGCAAAGCACTAGAAACAATACAAGGCAGTTGGACATATCAACACTTTCTTGTTATTTTTATTCATCTCTGTAACTGAACTACTGCTACTCAGGTTAGGGAATCTTATTTAAAAAAAAAAAAACAAAGCAAAACAAAACAAAAACTCCAACTAAAATGGAAGAAATAAATTCTCCTCGTGACTCATGATCCAAATGTTCTTGGATGAATAACTACATCCCCAGCTTCTTGGGAATCAAATTAATCATAGTCAGAGAAAGGCATTTCCAGCAAAGACTTCCCCCTAGATCTGGGGCCTTAGTGGAGAAAAAGCTCCCAGCATTCCACAGACGCTCGACTGGGCTTCACGAGGAGCTCTCCAGGGTGCTAGACACATCTAGAGCGTTCTGACACACCGTCTGCTCTAGAACCCGTGCCTTCTACCAAATATCAAGGATGTCCTACTGGATAGAGGGTAGAGAAATGGCTCAGCGGTTGAGGAACTGGGTTCAAATTCCCAGGACTCCATGGCAACTCACAATCTTCTGTACCTTCAGTTCCAGGGTATCCAGGGTACCTACCCTCTTCTGGCCTTCACGGGCATCACATGCATGTAGTACACAGATCCACATGCAGCAAAACACCCTCACACAATAAGATAATAATCTGGTTTTTATAAAGTATATATCCTATGACAGTCCCTGTGTCTGTGACTTTTGCTATTTTGTTTCAAGTCTTCACTATAACCCTGCATGCCAGATTTCATATGCCCTTTTTCCAGGTGAGAGGATGAAGAGCCAAGGAGGTTGATTTTGTTTTTTCATTTGATTCATCTAAATCCAAGATTTCAGCCAAAGTTTTACACTCTCTACATTAGTCTGCTTGCCCTAAATTCTGTCCTAAATTATTTCAACCTTGACCTCAAGCAATCTCCCAAATAGGATATCTAGAAAAAAAAAAAAGATGAACTTGGCTAACCCCCATAGCAACCAACTTTCCCATCTGCTTCTCCAGACCAGCCCATCACGATGGATTTCTAATGTAACCCACATTGCAGCTTTCTTCCACAAGAGTGTTCTGCCTCTGCCCTGAATTGCTCTGTTTGCTAATCACATTACAAAATCAAAAACAGTGTCTCACTTGGAAGGGGAATGTAATTCATTTAGCGCACTCTGGGAGTGGCCTGTGTTTCTTGTTTATTGTCCTTCACTTTAAAAAAAAATGAATGTCATAAAAACAAACAAGTTATTTTTTTTTCTGGATAGTTACAGAACTGTGCTTTCTGTTTCAAAGAGCAGCGTAATTTCTGCATGACGACGAATGCTTACTGTGATCCTTGAGGTATAATACACCTAAAGCAGATGCATTCTTTTCATGTATACAGCTCTACATATTTTAATATGGTTGTGGCGGCCTAAATTGTATGGGCCCCAAATATCATTGTTGAAAATGTAAATCCCAATTGACTGTACAGCAGCAGCCATATAGTCACAAACAGCACTGGTACGTCCTGAGAGACACTTCATCAGAGACTTTTGTCATTGTGTGGACACCAGAACCCATTTCTATAAACTGAGATACAATGATGAGACTAGGTGATGCACTTTTATGGAACCACCATTAAATATGCCCCATTGTTGTCTACACTACCATTATGTATTATGACTGTATTTAGCAACAGGACCTTTCAAGAGGTAATTAAGTATAATGGAGGCATAATGGAAGGAGTCCTGACCTAATAGTCTAATGACTTTACAGAAAGAGTATGGCGGGGGAGGGGTCTCTGCAAATGCTAAGGGCAACAGTGAAATAATCCACAGAGAGGTAAGAAGGAAACACAGTTCAGCATGACTTAGTTAGCCAGGCTGGTCCAAACTTCTGGAGTCTGACCCCAAGCAGTTTACTTTTTACGTATTTAAACATAGTAAAGGTTGGGGAAAAGTTTTCTCAAGACACTTACTCCAACAAAGCTTAAGGAGTGACTACATCAAAACTCTTTTGCAAAGCACCTATGACCTCTTCCTCATGGAAGGGTTTTACTGACCGAGAAGCAGTGCTGAGGATTAGAGTCTAAGGAGAAAGGGTTTGTAATAAGCAGAATAGCAAACTCTTTTGCAAAGTGCATGGCCCCCTCTTTCATAAGGATGGTTTCTATTGACTGAGAAACAATGCTCAAGATAAGGGGGATTCCTGTGGCATGGATTTACAGAAGCAAAGATTAGCAGTTTATTGACACATCCATTCCCAGCCTTCTGTGTGAAAAACAGGTATGTACATCCCTTCCACTGAAGACAGAAGCATGCGTGTTTAACAAGCCTGGTTTCTCTCTTGCTTTCTGTAAACATATGGGCCTCATGCCCTCTGCAGAAGAGAAAAAGACACCAACAGCTTTATGCACAGAGGAAAAGCTAGGTAAGGACAAGGTGAGAACACAGCACTCTACAAGCAAGGAAGAGAGGTCTAAGAGTATCCATGGGGATGCTAACTTTCAGCCTCCACAATGGCCCGGTGATGGATTTCTGTTGATGATGCTAGCCAGTCAGGGGTGTTTTGCCCAGACAAGTGACAAAGCTGCGTGAGTGCCACCACCATCAAGACTAAGAGTATCTCTGTTGTTGTAAACATTCATCTCTAGAGCCTCTTCCATAACCAGTTTTTGGCAACCACTGACCTGATTTCTGTTGCTGTGGGTCCACCTTTTCAAGAACAAGATTAAAAAAAAAAAAAAAAGAATAAACTGTATGGCCTTGTGTGGATAATTATGTGTTTTAGATGAAGATGTTTCCTGAGTGTATGAGAAGCAATTAAAGGGATGGAGGGCAAGGAGGAGAAAGGAAGGAGGGGGGGAGAATATAGGAAAGGAAGAGAGAGAAGAAAAGGGAAGAAGGAAGGAAGGAGAGGGAGAAAAAGAGGGGGAAGAAGGGAGAGACTGGGGAAGTAGAAAATGAGTATCTCATTCTCAGAACAGGAGAGCTGGCATTGACAGCCCCTTCCAATCACCATATTAACCGATTTCTCACTAAAAGGAAATCGAGAAAAAGCTTAAGCGCTGAAGCACTCCAAGGAAGAGATCCTGCTCTCCACTCCTTTGCATTGGAAACTTGATGCCTTGGGAAGGCTTTGGAACAGAGTTTCTACCAGAAGGTACCAACCTTGACCTGACACTAAGGTTAGGTCCTCTGAGGCAGAAACATCTAACTAAGTTTTGTCACTGTCCTTTACATTCAGGATCATGGCAGGTCAATTTAAGCCATGAGTATTAGGCATACCCCAAACGAAGCTGCTTTTTTATTTTTCAGAATAAGATTGAGAAAAATAAGGCCAAGACTGTGCTTCATGAAATTGGGCCCAGTGACTGTAATAGAGAGATGATTCAAGCCTGAGTGACCCAAAGATGACTGAGAGCTACGCAGA
The DNA here is from genome assembly GCF_030254825.1 of Meriones unguiculatus. NCBI lineage: Eukaryota > Metazoa > Chordata > Mammalia > Rodentia > Muridae > Meriones > Meriones unguiculatus. The sequence goes on along the minus strand of NC_083355.1, from coordinate 30,587,443 downwards.
TCACTTAAAACTGAAGTCATCACCAGCCCGAGGCAGCTCCTCAGTCCAACGCAAGTGGACATCATCAGCAATTCTGCCAGCATTAGCAGAAACAGCAACAACAAAATTATGAATTAAATTCTTCTGACTGACTGTTACGGCTACAAGTCTGTCTATTTGTGCATGTGAAAGATGCATTAGGGACATTAAGGCATATAATGTTAGACAAAAGGATTCAGTCAGCACTCTTAGCTTTACCACCAAATTGCATCAAATATTGCCTCAAAGAGAGAACATAATTCAAAACGCAAATGCAGTGGTAGAAAAACAGGGAGCACCCAGTAGATGGCCTCACATCCATGCACATATGGGAAGCACTAATTAGATTTAGTTATGGAGAAGATATCGGAGTAGGAGGATGAGGAAAATATAAAGTTGGGAGACATATAGGATTCATATATTTCATTATGTAAGCTTATTAAATTATTGATGAATAAAAATAAGTTAAAAATAGACACATAAGCCAGTGAACACACTAGAGGATCCATGAATAGATTCAGTTAGGAAAAATAAGTAACAAATAAAAGCAGGGAACATAGACCTACGTGTGCTGGTTTAGATAGCGGGCAAATCCCAGCTTCTCTTTCAATAGTCTTTTCTTTTCTCTTTTTATTAATTTTTATTTTTTTAATATTAATCACAGGTTACTTACTTTGTATCCCAGTCGCAGCCCCTTCCCTCGTTCCCTCCTAGTCCCACCCTTCCTCCCTCATCTCCTCCTTGCCTCTTTCCAAGTTCACTGGTAGAGGAGGTCCTCCTCCCCTTTGTCTGACCCTAGCTCATCAGGTGTGTTCAGTACTGGCTGCAATGTCCTCCTCTGTGGCCTAGCAAGGCTGTTCCTCCCTTGGGGGGTTCGGGGAGGTAAAGGAGCCAGTCATTTAGGAGGTAAAGGAGTTCATGTCAGAAATAGTTCCTGTTCCCCTTACTAGGACCCAGATGTCCATCAACGGAGGAATGGATACAGAAATTGTGCTACTTTTACACATTGGAATACTACTCAGCAATTATAAACAAGGAAATCATGAAATTTGCAGGCAAATGGTGGGATCTAGAAAAGATCATCCTGAATGAGGTATCCCAGGAGCAGAAAGACACACACGGTATATACTCACTTATATAGTCCTATAAGATAGGATAAACATACTAAAATATGTCCACCTAAAGAAGATAAACAAGAAAGAGAACCCTGGGTAAGATGATCAATCCTCACTTAGAAAGACAAATGGGATGGACAGGGGAAATAGGAGAAAACAAGTAACAGGACAGGAGCCTACTGCAGAGGGCCTCTGAAAGACTCTACCTACCAGTGTATCAAAGCAGATGCTGAGACTCATAACCAAACCTTCGGTAGAGTGCAGGGAATCATATGATAAAAGGGGGAGTTAGCATGACTGGGAGAGGACAGCAGCTCCACAAGGACAAAATATATCAGGGCATGGGGGTCCTCTATGAGACTGTTTTTCCAACCAAGGACCATATATGGATATAACCTAGAACCCCTGCTCAGATGTAGCTCATGGTAACTCAGTATCCAATAATCTTAAAAAGGCAGCGCCATCCTGAGGGGTAATGACAGGCACAAATATTTTCTCTATCAGGAAAATTGCCATATATTAGTGTTGAGAGCTGTCAATTTCATTGATAGCTGAAATATTTTTAATAGAAACGTAAAACCTGCTCTTCACCATTTAGAAGCCGTGTAAGTGTTCTCTAACAATGTAGCCTTATTTGAAAATGGCCTAATTTATCCTCTCCAAATGTACTCTGATTACAGAAATTAATCTCCAAAACATCAATGTCCTCGTTTTGAGAAATGACAGCACAGCACGACTGCTCAACCATTTGCAGTCTTCTGACTCAGGAACTCTCAAATCACAGGCTTCTAGGAAAAATTCAGCAAGAAGCACCTAATGTTTAATGGTGCCTAAAGGACTAAAAGCCAGGGCTTGTTTCCAGTGTAGTTTTGAAAGCCTATCAATCATCTTTCCAAGGTGTTGCTATGAATAGAAACTTAATAGCAGAGGCAATAGAGGGTATTGGCAATCATTCTGGAGTTTCAGAGTAATCCCACAGAAACTATTGCTAGGCTCTTCACCTTCTGGTTGAACATAATTCACAGTAGATAGGTGATAGATAGATAGATAGATAGATAGATAGATAGATACATACATACATACATACATACATACATATGTAGATACATAGATAGATAGGTTATAGAGATTATAAATATAGACAGATGATAGTTAAATAGCAGATAGATCAGTAGATAGGTAGATATAGATATAGACATATGGACCCTTCTTGATATAACCAACATAGAATGAAGCTGAAACATGAACAGTCAAATTTTTAAACTTGGACTTCCAACATTGGTCATTAACCATATTGCTATTAAGATAGCTGTATTTCTAAATCCATTTTTGGGAAGATTATGAGGCCAAAAGACATCATCATATTCTCAAATACAATCTGAGATTTCAGGAGATTCAAAGATCACAGTTGTGGTTGTAGAGAGACTCTTTTACAAAGACCAACTATGTTGCTAAAAGTGAAGGGATGCTTAAAACTCATCAGTGTACAGGAGAGAAAGCTGAGGCATGGTGAGGAAGAATGACTGGCTCCTTATGTAGGACAAAATAAAACAACGGACCACATCCTTCTTCCTGGGACTAAGTATGAATGTGACAGGCAAGCATAAGACAATGCTGATGGAGGAATTGTATGAGAGGAAGGAAAGCTTCCATTCAGTTGCTGTCATAAAGACTTGATGAGGGGCATGACATTTGAAAAATAGCAGATGATGGCTGTTGAGTTGTTTCAGGGAAGGCTGGGGGTGAACTGACGGAGACTGTCAGTGGGTAACAAACATTCTATCTGTGATTGTCACATGCAGTTTTGAGCTCATTGAGAAGCCAGCTCTGGCTTCTTTTCCCAGCCCTTGTCTCTTTCCCCTGCCTTAAACCCAGGTATGTTTATGACAAGTGTTGGACAAAACACCCTGTCCTGGATCAGGCCAACCTCCCAACTCTGTCACAAGGAGAAAGGAAAACATTAACACAATCCAAGAGTAATAACAGCATTGTGCCCTTGGAAACAGCCAGAAGGTGAAACATTTCCAACATGCTTTGCTATTCTTTATCCCGTGATATATAAAAACAGCTGCCGTGTAGTGAGGAGCCCATTTATGGGGAAATGGCTCACCCTGCCTGAGGCCCTCCAACTGTTTCAGCGGGTCTTCCCCAGTCATTTCTGCTGGATGATTACAAGCAACCCAATTTGATGATGGTGTCATCTGCTTGGATTCATTCTTTACGAGGAAGCCTCAGCCAAGGGAACACTCTGCCCTGTTGGCACCTCTAAGTCCCCAGTTTAGTAAACAACAGTTACCTTTTCTTTGTTTTCTCAATTTGGCTCTTCCGGTTGCCTCTGCTGGATATTCTTGGGGCCAGATTTCGGTGACGTTGTTATATCCGGCTACTGCATCTCTCTATCTGCTGCTTGCAATTTATTCTCTGACTCTTGTTTGCTAGAGACTGAGTGAGCTCACTCATTCCGGACTGAAAGCTACCATAGATCATTCTCCACACCGTTTAAAAACAGTTGTGCAGAAGAAAGATGAAACCGGGAATTTCTGACTTCTATTGGAACAACTGTGTGTGTGAAGCCATAAAAACAGATGGTGACACAATTTTAAAAAAAAAATATTCTCACATAGTTTGTTGTACAACTACATACAACAGGATGTAGCATAAATTGTTTATCAAATTGCCAAAGTCTTCCCTCAGTGCTCCTGCTACTTGTTTGGTTTTTTTTGAAAATGATAATAACTGCAGAGTTATCTGTAGTGTCTTTCTTTTTTTTTTCTTTCTTTTTTTTATTATTTTTTATTTTTTATTTTTTTATCAGTTACATTTTATTAACTCTGTATCCCAGCCGTGTCCCGATCCCTCATTCCCTCCCAGTCCCTCCCTCCCTCCCTCATCTCCACCGTGCCTCTTTCCAAGTCCACTGATAGGGGGGACCTCCTCCCCATTCATCTGATCCTGTTTTATCAGGTATCTTCAGGACTGGCTGCAAAGCCCTCCTCTGTGGCCTAACAGGACTGCTCCTCCCTTGGGGGGTGGGGAGACCAAAGAGCCAGTCATTGAGTTCCTGTTAGAAATAGTCCCTGTTCCCCTCACTTTGGGAAACCAATTGGTTACTGAGCTACCCCAGGCTACATCTGAGCGGAGGTTCTAGGTTATATCCATACATGGTCCTTGGTTGAATGCCAGTCTCAGAAAAGACCCTGTGCCCAGATATATTTGGTCCTTGTGGAGCTCCTATCCTTTCCCCATCAGACTAACTCCCCTTCTTTCTTATGATTCCCTGTACTCTGCCAAAGGTTTCAATCCTCATTTAGAAAGACAGATGGGATGTGCATTGAACGTATGACAGGAGTCTACTGAGCGCATCTGAAAGACTCTAACTAGCAGTGTTTTCAAAGCAAAGACTGTAGTGTCTTTCTAAAGAGTGAATTGGAACTCAGTATAAAAATGCTTTTGAAAGGGCACAGATTTTGACTAAGCATGTCTTCATCTAGCAATCCATTCCAAAAATAAAGGTTCACGGAGGTTTCTCTCGAAGCAACCCGTTGCAGAGTTCATTCCAAAAATGAATGGTTGGGAATCACCTTATATAGACAGAGCAAATGAATTGTGTTATTTTTTTTTCATGACAGATAGACAATGGTTGTTAATTATATTATAGAAGCATAGTTAATGCATAGTAAATCATGAGATTTTTAGATTCAGTTATTGTTATCAGTTTTCCAACACTGTAAGAGAGACTTGGAGAAAAAAATCAAGCTAGGAAAAGGAAACATTTATTTTTACTCAGTTTCGGAGACTTCAATCCATGAAAAAGTAAGCTTCATTAACCTCCTTCTTCCATGTCTTCTGAGCATGCCTATAAAGCAACTTTAAAAAAATAAGATTCTGTGCATGTGTGAAGTTTTTTTTGGTTTTTGTTGTTTTTTTTTTTTTCTGTGGGTGTAGTTGGTACACTCAAGTGTGCTGTTGAAGGAACCCAGAAGGTATCAGATTTCCTGGAGCTACAGTACAGGTTACTGCGAGCCACCTAACATGGGTGCTAGAAACCAAAGCTGGGCCCCCTGCATGAGCAATACAAGCTCTTAATGTCTGCGCAGTCTCCCTAACCCCCAAACCAGCGGTTCTCAACCTTTCTAATGCTGCAACCTTTGAATACAGTTTCTCGCGTTGGGTGACCAGTCCAAACATGAAGTTACTCTTGTTGCCACCTCATAAATGTAATTTTGCTACTGTTATGAATTATGATGTAAATATCTGTGTTTTCTGATGGTCTCAAGGGAGCCCTCTGCAAGGGTGATCCAAATCTCCAAAGGGGTTGTGACCGATAGTTTGAGAACCATTGTAAAACCATCTTGTTGACAGGAATGTTACAAAAATTCCCACCAAACACTCAATATCAGATTCCTTAGAAAGTGACTTCTGCATCTGATAGTAGCTGCATGGATGATGTCATTGTCTTGGGACCCTTCTGCTAGAGGAAAGAGGGACAGGGCTCAAACTTGATCTTGCTCTCCATCCTCACATCCATGCAGAGGGAGCTGATGGGGTCACATACCCTCCAAATGCTCTGCGTCTTCCCAGTCCTGATAGCTTTAGGGGTTCTTCATCTTGTGGCCACCTTAATTTACTTGTAACCTAACCATGCCGGCCCCCACCCTGTTCTCTCCTAGGCCTTTAGGCCTTTCCACCTTTCTTTTAGGACTCTTGAGACTGCATTAGGCTCCACCCGGATAACCTAGCATCAGTTCGAATCATCAAGACTTTGCTGAATCACAGCATTTACTATAGGAAGCATCCTGTTCCTCAATCTGCCACCACACAGAATAACACTGACATTTTCCGGGCACTGGGATGCAGATGCATCTCTTAGAGGACAGAGACTACCTGTCCCAATGACAGCCTTACCCCAAATACCCTCTCACACTATTGTCTTTCTTCTTCTCTCCAGGGTCCCCAGTCAGCGTGATTTTGCTCCCTTCCCTTTTCCTTGGCAGTACCCTGTTTAGGACTTTGTGATGAGTGGAGCTCCCAATGGGAACTTCTGGAAATCCTTTTAATAAGGGTACCTCAGTTATTTTCCTTATAATTCAGTTTGAAAAGTCTGCTGGACACCAGCTGGCTTTAAAAAGCAACAAAAGGCAGAGCTCAGCTAGAGGCAAAGTGCTCAGTCCTTGCCCCCCAACCCCTGCTAACCTCTTTCTTCATGACCTTGGCTAGGCAGTTTCCTCCAGCTGACTATGCATTCTCTTCCCAAAGAGAAGAAGAGCTCAGAAGATGTTTCTACAAGCCCTGTACTACTTAGACGCCACGGGAAGAGTTGAAGATTAAATAGATTCTTTGTCCTCAAGATCCTTTGAGATACTCACTTCTTTTAAGTTATAAGGGGAAAAATACAGCCCTTCTTCCTGCCCTACTGAATTTGGAAGGAAGCATCTGCCCTGGAAAGAAGAAAAGGATTGGAGGGAGATAAGAATCTTCATTTTCCACTCACAGTGGCCCAGATCTGAACACTTGAGGCTTTTGAAACAAGGAGAATCAAGTTCCAAAGATTTCTATCTTTGCTCTAGGCTCTAATACTGTTTTGGAAAAAGCAGGTCCTTCGGCTAACAAAGAGTCTTTGGCCTAGCAACATATGGAAACTGGATATCTGTTTCTATCTTCTACCCAGCTCCCCAAACTCTCCTTTCAAGACCTTAAAACTCATCTATGGAAATAATTACCTCCATACATCATTGTAAGAGCTATGTAATACACTGAGAAATCAGAAGAAACAGAGAAAAGGAAAAAGAATTATCTTACCTTTGTAATCACATTCCCTTCCTTAAGCCTTCAAAGCAATATTTGAACTTTTATAGTTGAACACCCATTCTGTATTAGGCCTTTCTGTAATTGTCATATCCTCATAACTCTGTGAAATAGATATTATAATCCCCCTTTAAAGATATGGAAGCTTAGGACAGCTCTCTGTAGATAGTAAGGGAACGAGGCCCACCGTGGAAACTACAAGGTGCTCATGCATGTTCCAGTGAGAGCAGAGACTGGAGTTGAAAGCAGATCAGAGACACTGAAGAAAATGAATAAGAAGGCTTGTGGCTGTACCTGAGTTCACCAAGTTAAGTTGTATATGAGGTAACCAGGAAAAGAAGAGGGACAGAGCTCTGGGCCAGTCATGGAAGGTTAGCTGGTTTCCCAGTGCCCCGGAGGAACATGTAAGCTTATAAGGCATCATTCTGTCTGTCTGTCTGTCCGTCCGTCCGTCCGTCCATCCATCCATCCATCCATCCATCCATCCATCCATCCATCTATCTATCTATCTATCTATCTATCTATCTATCTATCTATCTATCTGTCTGTCTGTCTATCACCTATGACCAAGAGCTAAATATGAGATAACCAAAAGAGATTGGGCTGTCATGGTGTCTTGCCATAGTAAGGCAACAAGCTCATCATGTAAATGTGAAAATGAAGAGAGCTTAGGATAATTAACAGCATGGAGATCTTGCGAGGTCAGAGGGTAGTGATATTGGCTAAGAAATTAAGAGTCAGCACACATTCAAGGTCAAGGCCGGGATCAGATGTGACCTACCTAACTGAGTAGGCATCCCATGACCATCTTCTGTGTTGACACAGGGAGACACATAGACTACATGTCAACCCATGATCTTCCATTGCGCTATAAAACCCCCAGACTAAAAACACAATACCTTTTCCTCTTTGAATCCGTTCCTAACCATCAAGGGTTTCTCCATTTTGTTTCATTTCTTCAAATTCTCCCTTTTCAGTAATAATTCTTTTTCAAATCTTTCATTGTGTGTGTGTGTGTGTGTGTACATTTGTGGATGTCAGAGAACAATTTGATGGAGTTGGTTTCTTCCTTCTACCATATGGATCAGGGAGGCCAGTAAACACCTCTTAGCTACTGGGATGTCTTCCTGGCCTACTTTGCCATAATAATTTCTAAGAAAGTCTGCCTCAGCTTTGCTTATTCTAGTGAGAAGCCACATCTTTAATTTTTTTCTGATGAGATAACACACTTAGAACCACTGTCCCAGGTCAGTCTTTGATGACCACAAATGTCTAGCATTTTAGATCCTTGGGTCATGCATAACTGGGCTAGGAAAGGTCACCTCATTCTCAAAAGCCCTGTACATCCAAGATGTAGACACAACTCAGATATCCATTGTCAGATGAACAGATAAACAAAATGTGGTGTGTATTTTCCCAGATACTATTTAACATGGAAAAAGTAATTAAATCCTGACACATGCCACAATACCGATGGTTTTTCTGACATCAGGGTGAGTTAAGTAAACTAGACACCAAAAAGCAAATACTGGACAGCCATGATTATATGGCTTTTTCAAAAGACAAATTAACATAGACAGGGAGCAGCTAGAGCTCAGGGACAGGAGAGTGGGTGTATTCATAACATGGGCAGAGTGCCCCTCAGGATTCGGAACCAGCTTTGGAAAGGGAAAGCAATCGTGGTTATATGACATTGTAACAGTGAGTTTGAAAAAGGCTAAACTGGAAGATTTGTCATTATATACGCTTTACTACAATAAAATGAGTGGTTATGGAAACTGTGCTTTTTACTCCCAAAAGCATGTAACTGCTAGGAGAGCGAGCCAGCGTTTGAGCTTTTCTGTCTTGCACTTGTTATGGGAGAGATGAAGTGGTGGCTTAAATGGAAAAACATTTGTTGCAAAACCACAAGGAACTGTGTTCTATCCCCAGCACCCATTAAAAATAAATAAATAAAGCCAGGCAGAGAGGCATGCACCTACAATCCCAGTACTGGGAAAGCAGAGAGAGAGGAGGGCCCGGGTTCCACTGGGCAACTGGCTTACAGGAACTAGACAGTTCTAGGTTCAACGAGACTGAGCCTCCAGGGATGAGGTGGAGAGAGGTTGAGGTTGACAAAAAATGGTCGCATGCATGCACTCACACAAACATACAGTAAATACATACATGCATGCAAGCATGTATACATACATGGTTGGTCATATGGGGGAGGCTCAATCATCACTAAAAACATCCTCTAGACAAGACAGAAACTACAGTGAGTCAACAGTAGTTCTCTGTGTCTTGCCCCCAGCCAATTTCCTAACCTAGGGTTGTTTTTTGGAGCAGGAGGGAGTGGTTGGGAGGAAGGTTAAAACATTACTCACTGAGTGTTATCTAACCACATCCCCAGGAGTCTCTTCTGCTGGTGGCCTCCTCTGCTACTTTGTCCCCTGATTCACCTCTGTTTGAACTTTAAAAATAATTAAAGATCCAACTGAAGAATAAATATGCCTCCCAATGCCACTAAGCATCGTTAGTGACTGTTAAGTGCAGTGGTTCTTTTTAGCCAAGACCACGGAACTTTCCAGGTCAGTAAACGGTATCATTTTGCTTTTACATGAGGTTTTAAGAAGTTTGTGTTAGGGGGCGGGAAGTGTTGAGACAACCTGGGTGCATGTGGCTGGAACCAAGTGAGTGGGTGGTGAAGTGATGGCAGAGAAAGAAGCAGACAAATAGGTGAGAATGGGGAGATGGAAGAGGAAGAGAAGCTGATCGGTTTGTGCGCTGTGAAGAGTGGCAGAACCGGAGACGCGAAGGCAGCTGCTGTTCTTGCTCCTTGGGAAATGGTGAATTGCAGCATCCATCAATAGAGCCAGCAACAAACACAAGTGCCAGAGAGCCTATGCCTTCTTCCTTGGAGAAAGCCAACCAGTGTGCGTGTGGCTGTGACTCCCAGAGCTTCAGCTATCTCAGGAAGAAGAGCAGTAACTGCAGAGCAGAGACCCATAACTGACTCAACATGTCCTACTGTGTTAATTTCTCATGACTGGCCTATTTGCTAATCTCTCTGGTTGGTTATTGCGGAGGATCAGCCATGAGACCGAACGACTCAGTCCAGTGCTGTGCTTAATTTTGGCCGGCTTTTTATTTCCTTTGAAGTCTTCTGGTTGGCCAAACATTTAACCATCCTATCTTTCAAAAGATGTCATAGCTGACACGGTGCATGTAGGTCCCACAGTGATGAACAAGTATGTGAAAAGATGGGAGAGGAAGAGGAGCTGAATGGTTTGTGCACTATGAAGAAGGGCAGAACTGGAGATGTGAGGGAGGTGAGGAACAGCATGCTGTGAGTAACCTGTGCTGCCACCTGAGGCCATGGTGAAGTCTGGGCCCATGCTGCTACTGCCGGGCCAAGGGCCATGTCTGGGTCTGTTGCCTGCAGCTCTGGGCTGGGCTGCCACTTGAGGCCATGTTCTAGGGCACCCCTGCTGCTGGCTGTCGCACTCTGGAGAGCAGCCACACCTAGCCTGGTAGCATTGTAGAGCTGGCCCTGGTGGAGGGGGTGGGGGGAATGACAGGTGAGCCAGCCCTTAGGGCCTTAGAACTGGAGAGCTGGCCCAGCCTCTTATCAGCATCAGGACTCTGGTGAGCTAGCCCCGCCTCTCACAAGGGAAGTGTGAAACAGCTGGCCCTGGTGGCAGGGATGAAGGAGAGCCGGTGGGCAAACCAACTCAGCCAGCACCTACGCCCAGTTTCAGGACTTCGAGTTGGCCCACTCCAACATCTACCCATCTATGAACCCCTAAAGCATGTGAAGCCCCCAGTCCTTCAATCAAAGCTGCAGCATCTCCATGACACAGGCAACAACAGGGTATCCTAGAGGAATCCCAGTGAGGATCCAGTATTGATAGTATGGCAAAAACCAAAGGCCCCAAACCAGACTAATGACTCATTGCAATGAACATCTGCAGGTGAAACTAATTTTTGTTTTGTTTTGTTTTGTTTCCTTTAGGGAGGAGGTTGCAAAGGCAGGGGGTGGATACGGAGGGGCAGGAAGATGAATGAGACTGGGGTGCATGATGTGAAATTCACAAAGAATACATTTTAAAAAGTTTTTTAAAAGTTTGTATTAGCGTATGTTAATTATACGTAATAATGGATTCCATTAACATGTATGTATTTTACATATTTACACGTATGCATGTTGTAGTTTTTTATCACATTCACCTCCTATTACACTCCCATTCCTCCCCATCCTCTTCACCAACCTATAACTTCAAGGTCAGTATCATGGTCTCCTATTCCTAGGACTTTAGGACAGTACTTGGCCAATATCAGTATCTGAGCATTTTCTAACTGAATTAAAATTCAAAATTTGAATCCCAAACCTAACAAGCGTTTCTCTGCTGGTCTAGATACCGAATAACAAAATCTCTAGTGGAAATCAATGATCTACAATTTTGTTTGGGGGTTCTCTTCAACAGCTACCACCATCACGAACAAAAATATGATGTTTGGTACTTAAAGTATTCTGGGTAGTTTTCTTTCTTTGGTACTTAAGAACAATTAAGCGCTGAGTCTCTTCTCTGGTATGACTCATGATAATGTGTAGGGAGCGTATGGTATGTCCCAGGCAATGTTCTGACTCCATATTAGCGGTTCATTTAATCTCCACAAGAACTCTGAGATAAGCATTAATACTCATCGCACCTCCCGGACGAGGAAGCTGTGAGGTTTGCCCTTGGTCACAAAGCTGTCAGAGCATCCGTTTCTGGCCATTTTGTGTTGCCACTCAAGATATCCAATCAACCATTCACGCTTTCCAATGAGACAACGCGGGGTTATTTTAAAGCTAGCATTTGTCAGATCTGGAATAAATAAATCATTTCACTAACATGGAATACTAAAAGTCAGATAGGCTGTGCGAGGATCAAATGAAAATTTCCACCTGAATTCTGGATTTGTGAGTGCACTTCTAGTCCATAGAACTCAAGGTTTTTCTCTCTTTCTCTCTCTCTCTCTCTCTCTCTCTCTCTCTCTCTCGCTCTTTTTTTTTTATTAAAGGCCTGTGCCACCATACCAGGCCCCAGTTTTGTTTTGTTTTTTTCTATTTCTTTCTTTTCTCTTTTTATTTACTTATTATGTACACAATGTTTTGCCTGCATGTACACCTGCACACCAGAACTCATTATAGATGGTTGTGAGCCACCATGTGGTTGCTGGGAATTGAACTCAGGACCTCTGGAAGAACAGCCAGTGCTCTTAACCTCTGAGCCATCTCTCCAGCCCTCTCTTTAGCTCTTAAAGACTCACAAACATGACTCCTGCAATATTTAGTGCTCTTCACGACAGGAAGTTGTGTCACAAAATGACCTCACTACTGCCAGAATATTGTTTAGATCCTAATTTAGGGATAAGTCCCTCTGTCTTAACAACAGGAAGAGGAAGCTGTCAAGTGATTTCAGCATGCTGTTTATTCCATTGCTGCTGTGAACGGCTCTAAGACAAAGAAACATTCATTTATTTGTGAGTTCCTCCCCCCCCCCGCCGTGTGTGTGTGTGTGTGTGTGTGTGTGTGTGTGTGTGTGTGTCAGAGGACAACATCAACTGTTGATCCAAGGCATTATTTACCTTTTTATTATTTTGTTTGTTTATTTATTTATTTATTTTGAGGCAGAGGCTCTCAGGTGAATCTGGTGGACCAACGACTCTCAAACCTAAGCCCTTCTTTTAGGAAATGACAAGATGATGTGGACCATACAAATGAAAAGGACCTTTGTGGCTTAGACTTACCATAACCAGCACATCGGTTTCACAAACAACTTTGTTCAATTATGAAATGTTTAAAGGCAGTCTCTTGCCACTCGCTTAATCATCTTCCTCGTGTGGTGTCATGGCTCTGTTTACCTCATAACCAAGCGCCCAGGTGCAAAAATCTCTTGTGACCCCAAGCAAGAGATTCAAGTTCCAAACAATGGGACTCTGTGTGAGTGGGGGGTTGAAAAGCTAGTCCATTCCTCATGCTAGAAACAGGCAACACAAGTACACCCAGCCTCTCTGCTTTCTTCACCTCCTGAGTGTCAGATTCCTCTAGTCATATGAAATTCACCATGCACAGCCTAGCCAGATTGGTAAGGGTGACATAAGAACCCAGCAAAAAAAATCTCTTCTGTCTCCACAATTGGACCAGGCAGCGTGTTTTCCCTTGCGGTTAAAAAAAAAAAAAAAAAAAGTCACTAATGACTCTGGGGTTGAGGATTATCCCAGATTCTAATTCTCTGACTAAATCGTGAAAATCGGACGCTGGGTTGAGGTGCACAGTCCCTTGCAGGCTTGGGATCATGTTTTATTTCAGGTGGAGGTTTGCCCTAAGGCCAACTGTTCTGTGTCAGACTTCCCTGAGCTGAGGAATAAAGGCTGCAAAACAGTGACTGAACTCTTATCCGGTTGGCTACTTTTGCCTGTGTTTGGCAATGGCTCCTTGGAATGTTCTCACAGAGGAAACATGTCTGTTTGCGTGCTTGCTTGCTTGTTTGAGTAACTTTGCATTGTTGTTGAGTTTCACCTTTATTTTATAGAGAAAACAAAATTACTAAAAAATATTTTCTAGAGCTGGGGAGATGGTTCAGTGAGTAAAACGTTACTTGCCATGGAAGCAGGAAGACCTGAGCTCATACCCCCACAATCTGAGCCCTTGCCACCAGAAGAGTGGGTCTGGGACATTGGGGCCCACCCCTTGGCAGCTTGAATGGAGATGTGGAAGGATGTCCTTGCTCTTGTTGAACTGTTTCAGCTTCACTCTGAGGCAGACCACACCCCCATCTTCCGCCGGGACATCCTTCCCCAGGATTTCTAAATCAGGACCAAAGGCAACAGAGTGTAGACTCTACATTCCGCTCCTTGTGTAAGAAAGTCCTGTGAAAATTCCCCACTTGGGAAAGAGACAGCAGAGGAGCTGTTGAGAGCTGCTACTGTACCCCAAAGTTTAAGAGCAAATTCCCACATCTTCCATTGGAAAGAGATCTCCAGAGGGGACAGGATAGAGGTTTGGGATTTTTTTCAAGGTTGTTTATCTATCTATCTATCTATCTATCTATCTATCTATCTATCTATCTATGTGTGTATGAGTGTTTTGTCTGCATGTATATCTGTGCATGATGTGCATATACTGTCTGTGGAGATCAGAAGAAAGCATTGGATGCCCTTGTACTGACAGAGATGGCTGTGAACCCACCATAGAGGAACCAGGAACCAAGCCAAGGAAGAACAGCCAGGTTCTTAATAACTAAGCCATTTACTACACACACACACACACGCACATACACACATCCCAGGTTAGAGTTTTATGGCATGTCCTAAACTGTCACATTCTGCTTCAAAACTATTATTTTTTAAGATTATTTCATGTTTGAGAATTCGCCTGCATGCGTGTCTGTGTCACTTGCATGCTAGATACCTTTTAGAGAACAGGAGAGGACATCAGCTCCCCCGGAAGTGGAGTTACTGGTGGTTTTGAGCCATCATGTGGTTGCTGGGAATTGAGCTCAGGTCCTCTGGAAGAGTAACCTGTGCCTCTAAGCACTGAGAAAGTCCCAGGCCCCAACAATTTCATTATGAAACTAGCCTGGAGCCATATATTTTCTATCCTCTTGCAAAGTGTCACTGTGTCTGAGTGCACTAAAGGCACAAAGAAAGACAAGCCAAAGGAATCCTGTTAGAATTTAGTGCAAAGTTTCTAAAAACTTACTAGACTATACAAGATTTTTTTTTCCTTTCTCTTATGTAACACCATCAACATCTGTTCTGAGGCATGCACATTGGGAAATACTGGCATAATAGAAAGTGGTGACCCCTGGAGTCAGCAACCCCACACAGAAATCTCCACCTGATCGCTGACTTACTAAACCTTCATCTCTGCATTGCCGTCTTCAAAGACTGAGCTCGTAATTCTCACCTTATAAGACTATTGCAAGGGTGAGATCAAACAAACAAACAAACAACAGACAGAACAGAACAAAGTATATTGCTTGGTGCCAGAAGAGGAGCCAAGGAAGCAGAAATTGTTGTGAACGAAAATGGCGTCACACAGAGCAGGGTTGGTAAGGCACTCCGAGGTGCCCGTCCTGGGGTGAAGGGGATTTGTCTCCTTGGCTTCTGGAATTTCTGCTATTTTCAGTCCGCCCAGCCTGAGGGCAAGCCCTAGCCTTAGAGCAGCTATGGGGGAAGCGAGAGTTATCACACTCTCAATGTCTCAGTCTAAAAGGATGTTTTAGCTTCTGAATTTCCCATGGAGCTAGCTAGGGGTTCTCATGAGACTGTGGCAACCTTTCTTCCCTTTTCTCCTAATCTTCCTTTGTCTCTTTTCTCTTCTTTTCCCTCCATCCTTATTCCTTCTTCCCCAAGCCATCAATTCCAGAGCATTTCCTATGAACCTCCTGCAAACAAATTCTCTGGGGCTCGTGTGATATCATCTTGACCCTGAGTCCATCTTCTACCCTGGTTTTGAATGGCAGGGAAGACAGGCATGTAGGACTTGGGTGCCTTGGGAAGACTCAGGCTTCTGCCTAGAGGTATGAATGAGCTCTTTAAAGAGGTACATATATGGCAGACAAATGTCCTCCTCAATGATACCTTGTTACTTTAGCGGGACACAGTGCGGCTTTGTTCATCACTGTATGGTGACTCAGCATCACCCAACTGAGGTCCCTGACAGCCTTAACGAGGAGCAAGTCTTAGGTGACACTGGAAATCAGTGTTTCTAACAAAACCTTCCTTGATGCTCGTGTAGGCTGGGTGGACTGCCCTTGGAAAAATGAGCACTTTGAGCTTTTTCTATAATGAGGCAAACGGGAAAGAGTTTTAAAACCAGCATACCATGAAGTCTGTGTCTCAACCTTACAACTCTGCAGTTGTAGCAAGAAAGCAGCCACAGACAATGCAATAGGTGAGTGACTGCTGTGGATTCCAATCAGACTTAAGTTACAGCAAAGACAGGCGACGGCACTGGGCCATCAGCTCCACATAGGCAGCTCCTGCCCTTGATTGTTGTTTTAATGGCTTGGTGCATGGATCATCAGGATCATTGTACTGTGCTGCAGAGGCCAAGTCTCAGACCCGGTGCTCCAACTCACAGTCAGATTCAGCAACTTAACAAGGTTCTCAAGTGATTTCTAGCACCTTTGGGTTTGAGAAGCAATGTCGTATAGCATCCTTTGAGACAAGGTCACGGATCAAGATCAGCAAGAGCTGGTGGGCATCTGTGTTCTGTGACTACAGAAGAAAGACCAGAATAGGGCTCTGCCAGCTGCCTTGAAGAAGTGTGCTGCATAGGACAGGCAGCACACTTCATAGGGCAAGCTGATATGAGCCCATTTTCTAACAGGAGGCCAGTGGGTTATTGACGTAAGGGTATACAGTCTTTAAAAGCTGCAGTCAAGCTGACTTAGAGTGTATAGAGGGAAGAAAGATAGGAAAGAAACATTTTTATCTTGGAGGGGAATCACCAGAGAGAGTCTTGGTTGCTAGGCACTGGAGCTCATCTTCCTGATTCATGTCATCCTGTTTTTTCCAGTAAAGACTCTGCAATATTGCATTAGTCAAAGAATTCTGCAACATCATTTAAATGACATAAGGCGTCTGCTTGTGTCTGAGCATGACTCAAAGGGCAGACTTGTGTCAACCCATCTGTTCCTCCACGAAGATACTCAGAATTAATTCTATTAGAAACCTGAAAACAACAGGCCCGCTTTGACAGATGACCTGCTGAGTGGCTAGAAAGGGACAGTGTGCCAAAAGATGTACCTTGTCTCACTTCCTTTGCCCATGCATGCCCTAAAGAAAGTCTGGAGATGCTTTCTTGGCTGGGTATCACCATTGCATCCTCTGCAGTAAATAAAGGAAGTGAAACTTCACCCTCTTAGGACTCCCAGCTGGGCCCAAGAACTCAGTTATCATGAGAAAGATCAACAGGAGAAACCCATAAACATTGATTAAAAGTTTTATATAATGTGGGAACCCTCCAAAAAACACCCAAATCTCCGATCTTTTCTGTAATGAGGCAAATCTACAAGCTTAAGTTAACTAAATGATGGAGGGAAACTAAAGAGCAGGCTAAGATGTATTTTACAAAGTCTCTTTGTACAAAATTCTCTGGGCAAGACCCACAAAAGACCATATCTTTCACTTGGGCACCTTAATCTCTTGTTTCCACGGAGAAAGGAGGGAAGCTTAAAACACGTTTCTTGCATCTTTCAAGAGTCTTTAGCTGTCAGTAATCTTTACATCAAAGTAGTATGTTTGGTGGGGGACGGGGCACGCATTCCGCCACTCTTCATAAACACTTCAGCTTTATCAACTGTAAGATCTTAGTCACAGTCACTCAACCCAGACATCACAAATATAAATCCAGTAGAAAATCAGATGTAAAGAAATGGGTCTGGCTGTGATCAGTACAACTTTGTTTATAAAAACAGGCAGGGATTTAGATGTCTTCTACGTCTGAGCTTGCTGGCTCCTACGCTAGGGTCTTGTCTAGACTATGGCTTTTCAAGTCTTAATGTGCTTAGAAATCAGCAGGTATCTTGTAAGGATGCCCATTCTGATTCAACAGATAGAGCCTGAGATTGTACGTTTGTAACAAGCTTTGACCATGCTGACCATGGTCCAAGGACTGTTATTTAGGGAGACTGGGTTTACAGAAGTTCTTCTCAGCCCAGCGTCACACTGGAATCAACATGGAGAACTACGAAAATATCAATGCCTCGTTCTTGCTCTCTCCACCTCCACCCAGCCCCTTATCCTGAGGTGTGGCCTGAGCATCAGGATATTGTTACAGTTTCCCAGGTAACTCTGACATGCAGCGGACTTAAGAACACAACACAGTATCTTGTATGTAAAAGAGGGGTTTCTCTGAGGATTCACGGCTCAAGTTCCTGAAATGAAACATTTGCTCAAAACAAAATTGTCCTTTTTTTTTGGGGGGGGGAGGAGAAAATATTCCTATCCAAGAAAAATAGCACACTCTCTTACGTGGGAAATAACCAGGTCCTGGATTCCCCAAAGAGGATCATATCAGAGCCCATCCAGAGTAATGGGAGCAATTTGAAGAGATCAGCACTTCCTCTGAGGTTTAAGGGAGAAGACAGGTTTTTTGTGTGCTTGTTTGTTTGGGCGGGGGGGTTCCTGTATTGACAACTTTTCTTTTTTGTGTGGGCAAAATACCTGGTGAGAAGCAAATTTGGGGATTTTTGTCTGGTTTATGGTCTAAAGGCGGCACTAACCATCATGGCAGGGAAAGCATAGCATCACTGGGATGGGACAGCTGGCCACATGTGTCCACAGTCAGGAAGCAGAGGGAGAGGAATGCTGGCGCTCAGGCGGCTTCTTCCCTTTTATTCAGTATCAGATGCTAGTCTATAGAACTGCGCCATCTACATTCGCTCCACGTTGTTTCTCTTCAGTTAATCCTCTCTGGAAACATCCTCACATATATGCCTCAGGGGTGTGTCCTTCAGGTGATTCCAAAGTCAGTCAAATTGCTTGCAGTGTATATTACCTTTCTCTTGGACCAGCTTTTATATGGCTTTCTTGAGTGAACATCCCATTGTCCTGACACCTCTAACTCCTCCTGGGGTTTCCATTGCCAGTTAGGCTTCACTTTTACAGCATGTAATGGTTCTTTAGGACATTCTTGTGAGAAACTCAACCCTAAGCCACACTGTCTTGCTTTGGTGGCTTCCTGGAATATTGGTACAAGCCTCAGTGACTCCCTTCAGTCTTCTATATTCATGAAAAAAAAAAGTAATATGTGGATGATTTTACCAAATTATACTGTTATCTCTAGATATACCAACCACCACCCTGACAGCTACAGCTGATTCTGTGGCCCTTTGAAGTGTGTGGTCTTGCTTCCACTGCACTTTTTTTATTGTCCAACCCTCATCTAGCAAATTATTGCCATAATGGCCCATTAAGCTATGTTTTTAGCATGGTAGGGCTTCTCTAGCCCACAGCTCCCATTTCTTCCACATTCCTCCAGCAAGTCAACTCCAAAGGCCTATGAGCCATCTGACCCAGAAGTTACCCCACTCCTGGCACCAATTTCCTCTCTTAGCTGCTTTTCACGTTATTGTAACTAAACACCAGACAAGAAACAACTTAAGCGTTCTTAAGTTGTGAGTTTAAGTCTGAAGGCACATTAAACTGGAAAAGACACAACAGCAGGAATGTCAGGTGGCTGGTCATACTACATCCAGAGACAAGAAGGAGAGAGAAAGAGGAATGACCGGATGAACTTCGTCTTTCTCATTATAGGCAGTTTAGAATGCCAGTTTATGTTATTGTGCCACTCATACTCAAGGTGGGACTTCCTTGCTCAGTTAAACATGTCTTTGGGGGAAGGACCTTACAGACATGACCAGAGCTACACCACAGAGATTATTCCAAATCTTGTCATGTTGACAATAAAGATTAATCATTATAGGTACAATCTAGAACTGGGTTATTCATGCCAACTCTTTTATATAGAAAGATTGTCAGCCAGAGAACTTTCTCAGCATAGATGAGGGAGGGATCGGTTGTTGCACAGGGGTCACAAAGGTAAGGTGAAAGACTTCAAGAAAACTGTGACATCAAGGTATCGCAGCAGAGGCTGAGAGTCCTACCCAAACGTTGGGCAGAATGCAGGGAATCTTATGAAAGAAGGGGGAGACACAAAGACCTGGAGGGGACAGGAGCTCCAGAAGGAGACCTACATAGCCATAAAAACTGAGCCCTGGGGGCCCTGAAGAGAATGATACTCCAACCAAGGACAATGCATGGAGAGGACCTAAAATCCCAGCTCAGATGTAGCCCATAGACTCAGTCTCTATGTGGGTTTCCTAGTAAGGGGAGCAGGGACTTTCTCTGGCATGAACTCAGTGGCTGGCTCTCTAATTGCCTCCCCCTGGAGGGATGCATCCTCACCAGTGCACAGAGGAAGACAATACAACCAGTCCTGATGAGACCTGATAGGCTAGGGTCAAATAGAAGGGGAGGAGAACCTCTCCTATCAGTGGACTAGGGGAGGGGCATAGGGGGAGAAGAAGGAGGGAGGTTGGGATTGGGAGTAGAGGAGGGAGGGGCCACAGCTGGAAAACAAATTGAATAAATTGTAATAAATGATAATAACAAAAAAGGAAAAAATTAAATTAAATTAAATCAGTGCTGGGACTTCTAGGGGGTAATGCAGAGTAGAGCACAAATGGGTTTCCCAGTGCTGTAGAGGGCCAGCTGTAGTTAGAAACACTTGTGACTGAATAAAAAGAGGAATTTGCTGACAGTGGAAACTGTGCCAACTGTCCTGGGCTGACATCAGATATAGGGAATTACCAGTGTCGGGATCTCTACCGTAGGTGAAATCAGCACTTTTTATTTAAAAATAAAATCCCATATGCATCAGAAACAGCCAAAGTGAGTATTATTAGTGAGTCTGGGTAACAATAATTAAAGGGCCAACCTTCAAAAGAATGTGATTGTAAAAATAACTTAGCCTACAATAGAGGTTGTTTGCATGACAGCTGTCCCTCTTTCTTTTTCCTCCTGTTTTATCTTATTATGGTCTCTTCTAAAGTTTTTTTATTTAAAAATTTACATGTAATATGTTTTAATCATATTCTTTCCCTTCTCATGACTCCTCTAATATACTCCCTCCAAAAATTCATATTCCGTGTGTGTGTGTGTGTCTGTCACTCTAAGACAAACCAAAAAAACGAACAAATATGATAAAAATCAAAACAAACAACGAGAAACAAATTACCAAAACAAAACAAAATTAAATAAAAGCCCACGCACACACATAACAAACAAACAAACCTGGGGTCCATTTTGTGTTGGTCCTGGACACAGGCAGGGCCTGCTTTGACATGTGGTCAGTACACAAAGTGACACTCGACCAGGTAAACTGATTTTCCTTTTACAAGCAGGTATCAATTGCAAATAGCTTCTTGGTTAGTGGTAGGACTTCCTTTCCACTTCCCCTTCTCAATGCTGCCATTTTTCTCTGGTTTCAAGCTTGTGAGAGTCTTGAGTGTACAGCTGTCACTCTTTTATTTTTAGAACAAAATAAAAAAATTATCTAATGTATTTTGAAATTTTTATACACATGTATATACATAATAAATTTTCCAAACAATAGGTAAAAGAGATCAGAAGTACAATCTGTTGGGAACTGGAAACTGCAGGATGCCGCTCTTCATTACTGTCATTATTAATTCACTTTGAGTGGAAGAAAAAAGAGAGGCAAAAGGTAAGCATGACAAGAATTGCATACAACATGCAAACTCTCATCTCACAAGCAGAAGTAATATGTCTCTCAGATGAACGTTACCCAGAGAGACCAAGGAAGTGAAATAAAAGGACTGAAAACCTGTGAAAGCATGAATCGAAATCAATCTTTCTTCCTCTACGTTGTTTCCGGAGGGTGTTGTGGCCGTGACACACAGATGTAGGCAACAGAGTGTGGTAGAATACGGAGCAGTCACGTCGAATCAAGACAACAGCCTCAGGTTTTCCAATCCTAAGATGCTGTGATTCTAGGAAAACACCTGAGCTTCGGTTAGAAAGTAAAAGCCTCTTATAAGAAGGGAATGGATCACTTATAAATTATTCAGGGCTTCAAGCCCTTCAGGGAACTGTGTTCTGAAATTTGATTGAGGCGGATAATTCCTGTATCTCTAGATCAAGGCTGAAGTCTTTCATCTCTCAAGTGCAGAGATTAGGCTGTGGTTGATTAGTACATAAGAACTAGGTGTCCCCTCAGCTTGTTTCATTGTGACTATCAAAAACATCACCTCCTGAAAAAAAAAAAAGAAAGAAAAAAATTGCAATAAACTATATCCCTAAAAACCAAAAATTGCTATGAGGCAAATTGCTATGAGGGTGGTGTTACAAGCGAATTTTATTGCAGTATAAACTCAATACAATGTTGAGTTTAGGTTATTATTAGTTTTACTGCATTGTAAATAGTGACCTTAGACAGGTGACTTGGGCAAAGTGCCAGCTGTGGAAAGACAGGATCAATCATGCATCCAAGGGTTACTATGAGAACAGAACACAGTAGGTGGCAGGAAGAAAAGTGGGTCTCCGCTGGGCTCCTTACATAACTCCTCGTGTCAGATAACTAAGAGATAGTTACACTTGCATGGATGCACTTTCACAGCACAACATGCACATAAAGTGAAAATAGTATTAACAGGTTCTATTGTTTCTTAAAAGCAGACCATCTTTCTGAAGTTAGTCAGTGACCTATTACTTTGGTATCAGAGTCCTTCATGAGAGGCTGGAGATGTAGCTCACTGGGAGAGCACTTGCTTAGTATATCCTAGCATATTCAGAACTCCTAAGTTCAAATCACATCACCAGAAGAAAAATGTCCTTCCTGACTCCATGCCACTGTTAGTTACACACACACACACACACACACACACACACACTCTCTCTCTCTCTCTATTAAGTGAACAGCATGTACTTGAGCCAAAGCTACTTGCTCTAGTGTTATTAGGCATCATGCTTTCAAAACTCTGAACAGTTACAGTATTCATATGTAAACATATGTATAAGTACATAACATAAATATATATATATAAATTTTACACATATACATTATATATATAATACATTGCATAATACATATATAATGTATATGTGTAAAAATTTTTACTCATCTGGTGGCCAGGGTCTTTCCAAACCTTCACCATCCAGGCCAAATGACTCCATCATGAAGACTTTCTTCCAAACACACCTGACAGAAGTTGCCTCCCCTTGTTGCTGAGACCGTACCTCTTTTTGCTTATGTTGCTGCACTTTCCATATAACCCTCTGGCTTAGAGTTGTTTTGCAACCTCTGCCCCTAGGTCTTAAGTGCCTTGAAAGATAGATGTTGTTCTTTATTTATTTTTATATCTCACCTTCTGACTGGATCCCACAATTTCACCTTCCCAGTTTACACAGTTATGTGTATTGGGTACCTTACACACTGTAAGAATTTAATACACACGATATATACTCACTTATAAGTGAACCTATAAGATAGGATAAACATACCAAAATCTGTACACCTAAAGTAGATAAACAAGAAAGAGGACCCAAGGTAAGATAATCAATCCTCACTTAGAAAGACAAATGCGATGGACATTGGAAGTAGGAGAAAACAAGTAACAGGACAGGAGCCTACCACAGAGGGCCTCTGAAAGACTACCTAGCAGTGTATCAAAGCAGACACTGAGACTCATAACCAAACCTTGGGCAGAGTGCACGGAATCATATGAAAGAAGAGGGAGTTCGTATGACTTGGAGAGGACAGGAGCTCCACAAGGACCACATATATCTGGGCATAGGGGTCTTTTCTGAGACTGTTTCTCCAACCAAGGACCATGACTGGATATAACCTAGAACCCCTGCTTGGATGTAGCCCATGGTAGCTCAGTATCCAAGTGGGTGGCCTAGTAAGGGGAAATGAGACTATTTCTGACATGAACTCAATGGCTGGCTCTTTGACCTCCCCTCCTCCCCCAAGGGAGGAGCAGCCTTGCTAGGCCACAGAGGAGGACATTGCAGCCAGTCCTGATGAGACCTGATAAGCCAGGATCAGATGGAAGGGGAGGAGGACCTCCCCTATCAGTGGACTTAGAGAGGGACAGGGAGGAGATGAGGAAGAGAGGGTGGGATTGGGAGGGAATGAGGAAGGGGGCTACAGCTGGGATACAAAGTAAATAAACTGTAACTAGTATAAAAAATAAAAATTTAATTTAAAAAAAGAATTTGATAAGCCTGGGATGGGCATTGGAATACTGAGGATGCAGGGAAGCATATAATTGGAGTAGAGATTTGGAAGTTTCCTATCTAGCCTGAATGTGGAAAGATAAAGCAGATGGCTGCTCTTTAGACACTGTGAGTACTTATTAAAATGAGGCGTTTAATGTCTGAGAACACATTCTTACACACACTTAGCATTTGTCAAGCTGCAGTTGCTAACTGCTCATTGGTCCCCTTACTTAACAACTTTCCCACTTAGCCCCCGATGAGAGATACGGTGCATGACTCATCTGTTTGCTCCATCACCTCTCCAGCTTAAAATGGGACCAGGACAGCCCATCTACAGAAAATCTGGTTACTCCTGGCCTAGTGAGACAAGATAAGCTATGCTAACAACACCCTCTACTGCAAACTTCCAATAAAGACCTGGGACTCCTCAGCCAGGAGCCGCAAACACCAGTGTTGCTATAATAGCAACTGCACAATGATATCACCTGTATCCATTGAGCATCGATCCACAGTAGCCACTGGTCCGAACACTCAAGGTCTTATCTTTACTTCTCAAAAAGTGTCCTGTGGGGTTGAAGCTACTAAAAGGCCAGAAAATCAGAGCACAACATACAGTGCTTTGGCATGTTGAGTATCTTAATTAATTTCAAGTTTTCACCTCCTCCCTCTCTCATCCCCTGTTTCTCACCATTTTCTTCCCTTGAGGTTCAAAAAGGATTTTTGTTTAAATTATTCCTGTTTGACTACAGGCCAGATCTTCTGGAAGTGGCTAGAAGAAAGATTTGAGCTGACATCACCTCAGAGCCCGGTTGAAATGTATCCCAGGCTATTTTCTACTCTTTGGGCCCACTGATGTCCCTAAAAATGATTTATTTCTCCTATGAATTGCCTATATTCTCTGACTTCTCCTATTCCCTGTACTCTTTGATTAGGATGCGTATGCTTCTAAGACTCACTGGATTGCTGGGTCTCCACCTTCCATGTACGCCTTTTCTGATGCCAACTTACATGCCACTAGTTAAAACTAACTGAAATCCACAGCAGTAAGAGGGAAAGTTCCCGTTGGCCCTAAGAAGCCACAGTTGACTCCATTTCACAGATGAGGAACCTGGAACATAGAGAAATTGCTCAACCGGGCATCACACTCACTCCATCTGTTTTCGGTATCTCTATTTTTAACAACTAATGAAATGCGATTCTCCAGGAAGGACTGGGAAGGGGAAATGTCCTGAAGATTCTATCAGCACACTCTTTTAAGTGTTGAAAAAAAAAAAAGTCATTCTGATGAGAAAACACCAGAAATACCAGGGAGAATGATAGCTAGGTAGCAGAAAAACAACAAAGAGCTTCAAGTCTCATCAGGGGAAAATTCCCTGGGCTCGGCAATGTTGTTTCCTGACTTAGTATTTGTGAACCCGGGTTGACCTTTGCATCCTTGCATAGTGGGGCTGCTTTGCAAGGAGAAGAACCACATGTGTGCTTAGTAAAAACCTGCACGGATGCAAAAAAACCCCACATCACATGGTCTGTGTGCTCTTCAGTTTGTTGTCAACTTGATACTAGCTTGGGTGGTCTGAGAAAAGGGAAGAGGTGAGTCTCTAGAGGCAGATGGTCCTGGGTTGTATTAAAAAGAAAAAAAAAAAAAACTAGCTGAGCTTACTGGTAAGCAGCAAGCATTCCTCTGTGGACTGTGGTTCAGTATCCACCCCCAAGTTCCTGCCTGCTTCGGGCACTGCCTTAGCTTCCCTCCTCGTAGACTGTGATCTGAATGTGTAAGCCAAATAAACCCTTTCCTCCCCAAGCTGCTTTTAGCCAGTGTTTCATCACAGCAACAAAAAGAAAACTAAACAGTCCACTCCTCAGGCCAGTCTCTGCAAACTGTCACACGCTGAAAAGATCTTATTTAGATTGAGTTTTATTGGAGTTTTAGCTCTACCGTAGTTACAGGGAGGTCTGTTCCTTAATGGCTCAGAACCTCCACATTTTCATTTATAAAATGACAGGGGCCGGGAGGGAAGGGCTGATAACATTTGCTGTGTCTACAGCAAAGATTTGGGGCTGCAGCTAAGCTAAGATGTCAAATGGAAACACCTTCTCCCTTTCTTCTTCTTCTTCTTCTTCTTCTTCTTCTTCTTCTTCTTCTTCTTCTTCTTCTTCTTCTTCTTCTTCTTCTTCTTCTTCTTCGTCTTCTTCTTCTTCTTCTTCTTCTTCTTCTTCTTCTTCTTCGTCGTCGTCGTCATCGTCATCTTCTTCTTCTTCGTCGTCTTCTTCTTCTTCTTCTTCTTCTTCTTCTTCTTCTTCTTCTTCTTCTTCTTCTTCTTCTTCTTCTTCTTCTTCTTCTTCTCCCTGAATAGCATTCCTTAGGGCTTGTGTGGTAAAGCCCATGTTAGTAATTTTATCTATCTGGGTTTCATTTCATTCTTGTGGCTATGTTTCCAAAGCTGCTGGTATTGACAGAAAATACCTGCATCCCTTTTGTTCTCACCGTCAGCACCGCAGGCACCTGGCTCTTATCAGTGAGACTGGCCAATTTTTCCACAGCTCTGTTTACTCGATATCTGCAGCATTCTTCCAAGGTTTCTGGTTTATTTTACTGGCCTTTATTCTTGTTGGATTTTTATGTTTTCCAAATCTTACTTCCTTACCCACTTGGACCTGACTGGCCTACGTCCTTCTGTATCATATCCTACCCCCTCAACCTTTAACAGATGGTTGGAAGAGAAGTTGAGTCGGCTACAGGGCAATGGGACAGATAGCTATCCGTCAGAGAGTTAAGCCAACTTTATAATTTTCCAATATAGCCAAGTGTACAGACACAAAGGGGGCACATTTAATTGAGTTTTGTAGTGGATTTATTTGTAAATGAACCATGCCTGTCTTATAAATATTACCTAGGGTTGTTTCCACCTTTGGAGAGGTTTCAGGCCTCGACGAAACTGCAAAACTCACTGATCTCAATCTTCTTCTCATGATCACGTGACCAGAGCCACACACAAACAAGTTGTGAGATGACTAAAATAAGTTGTGGAATGCAAAGGACCCAGGGGAAAAGTTGCCCCGAGGCGGGAGTGCCACCTCAAGTATGGGATATTAAGTTAAGGTTGAATTTCAGAGAACTGATTAATTAGCAGGCAATATTACACGAGGGGGAGAGGCAGACTTTTATACTGAACAAAAATGCTGAAAACTGAAATTCAAATTTCCTTGGACGTTCTGTATCTTTATTTGAATCTGGCAACTTTGCCAAGGCGTCACGTTTTAATTCTTCTAGCAGGTAGCATTTAAATTTTCCAGCCCTCAGACTCCGCAAGGCTGAATAAACAAACCTGAGGGATTTTGCAGCTCAGCAGTTATGCAACTCCATGACTCAGGTACTAACGAGCTACGAGAGTGATGTCAGGTAAGGTATTTAATCTCTCGATGGATCAATTTCTTCATCTTCAAAGTAAGAATTGTGCAGCCATGGATGACCTGGCCCATGCCTCCATCCTGGGTAACTAAAGTTGGACATTGGTTATGAAGGAAAACAGAGTTGACTTGGTAACTGCTGAGGAGAAGGCAAAGCCCTGCAGGCTGATTTTGGTGAGTGCTGCTATAAAGGGAAAACGAGGGCCTAGGCCATGGATAGAGAGTTCCTGCAAAGCCGTGGGAGTGAAAAACTACAGAGGACTGACCCATGCAAAGGTGCTTAGGTCAGCTGTGTCTACAAGCTGGCAGTTTGGGAAGTCACGATTCTGTCTTCCCCTGAGACCCTGCCCACATCCTTCCTGCGGATTCTTTTGCCAACGAATCGTTCTCAGCTGCGTGAAAAGGATGTCCCTAGAGTTACAGGAGATAATATAAACCTCAAAGGATCTGAGGAAGGACTCTTTACCTTGAGCCCTTTTATATTGTTCTAAGTCAGGGCACTCGGAGGCTGATGGCCAGCTCCCGGCTACAACGGTCAATTTTTCTGATGTCTTTGAACTCAAAAGGGTTGGTCTAGCAGTGCCACATTAGGCTGCTAGCATTCATATTAGGTTTGGTCAAAATCTTAGAACAGGATTTGGGTTTAGAGAAGTCTTTTTTTTAAATGCATTTTTAAAGTTGATTTGGTTTGTTTACAGTTTCATAATGTATATGATATAGTGATCATTCTCCCCTCACCCCCCTCCTTTTTTTTTTTTTTTTTTTTTAATCTCCTTCACACCCTTATCAACACCCTCTCATCCCTACCAGCCAGTTTCACAGACTCGTGGCTTTGGCTGTGTTTTGTGAGCCACTCAGTGTAACCAGGGACATCTGTATGACCACTGGGTTGAGGGTAGCCATTGGAATCTGCTGGGGTCACCAGCGAGTAAACAACTGAAGATACTGATTTCCACCACCACCCCTCCCTGAATTTATCAACACAAACAAATGAGCACAAGAGGTAGTCCCCTCCCCAGCGCACGCCTGGCTATTGGTGGGGCCATTCTTTGGTAGACCCAGTTGTAGGCCTCTGCAGTTGCGAGTTTGTGATCACAATGGCTGATTTGCCCAGAAGGTGGCATTTTGTAGCCATTCTCCCTACCTTCCAGCTCTTGCGTTCTTTCCACGCTCTCTTTCACAATGTGCCTCAAGCCTTACAGAACATAGTATAAATATCTAGCTTAGGCCTGAGCACTCATTTGTCACTTATTATGAACACCCCGTGCAAACATGAGTCTCCGTATTTACCATAGTTCACTAGGGAGAGAGGTTTGTTAGATTAAGGCTGAGAGTGACACTTGTCTATGTACATTGGACATAAATATTTAGAAGGTCATTGGATGTTATCTTAGCTTGGATAAACAGCATTGTTCAGCTCCCTACTATGACCTATGACCTTCTCCACCATGGCTTTTTGGACAGGTTTAGAGTCTCAGGCAGGAATTTTCTCCTGTGGATCATCTTCAAACCCAATTAGAGATAGGTTGGTCACCCCCATACAATAACAGTAGTGTCGCTGCTGCACGAGTTTCTTCATTTGTTTATTTGGGGGGGGGTTGCTTTGTTTCGTTTTGTTTTGCGATGAGATCTTATCTATCCCTGGCTGACCTCAAAGTCATCATGTAGCCAAGATAGGCTTAAATCCTCTTTCCTCTACTTTCAAATTTGGGGGATCACAGGCACACACCACTATACCTAGCTCTAGACAGGTTCTTACGTTCAACTCTGACCCTCAAAAGTTCTTGACATGTCCACTTGCATCATTCACACCCAAGTGTGGCAAACCTGTAGTTGCAGCTACTTGGGAGGCTGAAGCCGGAAGATCTATCTCCTGAGCCCAGAAATTTGAGACAAGTCCGAGCAACACAGTAAGAAGAGTCTGTCTTAAAAAGAAAAGCCAGTTACTTACCTGTTTTAAGGTACTGTAGGGTGTCACCTAGTCAAATACATCCAGTGAAAAAGTTGTAAATATACATGTATGTACACGTGTGTGTTTGCATGTATGTATACTGCACATGTAATGCCCAGACTACTTCCACTGGGTAGTCACAGATAAAAGGACTTCCCAGGTTCCGAATAGGTCAGGGCATGACACACATTTAATTATATCTACCTTGCAGCATATCTGGGATGGATCTAGAGAAAAGAGCCTGCTCTGGTTTTTTGTTTTGTTTTGTTTTGATGTGTGTGTGTGTTTTGTTTTGTTTCTCTTCACTCATTTGATTTACATTTTAAGTAGGATTAAAAGCCCAGTTAGGCTCAAGGCACACAAAAGCAACCATGGGTGGCATTGTCACTCCTTGGCTCAGAAGCATTTTCAGAGACTTAAGCTTCCTTTCTATCATGCCTTCAGCCAGGTATGACGGCTCTCAGCAGTAATCCCAGCACTTGGGAGGCTGAGGCCTGGATCACTGTGAATCTGAGGCCAGACTGAACCGCAGAGTGAGTCTCGAAAGACGATGCCGTTAGCTCAGATGGCAACGTGCTTTCTGTGAAAGCATCAGGTCCCAAGTGTAATCCACAGGCCTCGGGAGAACAGCTGAGTGTTCTCAGCACTAGGGAGGGGGAGACAGGGGCATTGAGGAATTCACTAGCCAGGCAGCCTAGCCCAACCAGTGAGTTCCAGTAAAAGAGAGAGATCCTACCTTAAAACACAAGGTAGAAGCATTCTGAAGGATGATATTTAGGTTGACCTCTAGCCTCACATGCTTGTGCGCACGCACACAACACACACACACACACACACACACACACACACACACACACACAAGCTCTTTCATCTTTCTCTGATTATTCCCCTTATTTCCACTCCCATGATACTGCCTGACTTCCCAGCTTTATTGAGCTTTGCCTGGACTGTTGTAATCCGTCTGTCTGTTTCTCTTACAGCATTTGCTGGGATAGGGGAAATGTGAGAGAAGCTCCAAATAAAAGCAATGTGAGTGAGATGGAAACTTGCCCTCTTATTTAATTAGATTTATGAACTAGAAAGGCAGTTTTGCCCGAGTCATTGGACTTAGGCTCATCTCTCTTGCTGTTCTCTCATGCCAGAGAAACCCTGTCCATCCACTGTGTCCACATTCCAAACTATGGAGGAGGATAAGTAGGCAGAGGGCCCTGAATTTTAAAGGCGTGACCTAGAAATTACACTGCAGCTTGCACGGAACTGTGTAGAACTCAGCCACATGGCAACATTTGCTGCCAGGTAAGCTGAAAAAACATAATCTTTATTCTGGGAAGTCATGTGTTCAGCTAAAACTGGAGTTTCTATTTGTACAAAGAAGAAAAGAATACAGACCTGTATTTCTGTGCAATGTGGAAACCACAAATTACTTTACATTAAATGCATCAAAATTCAGTAAAAGTAAACACCACATTTCTCAGTGGGCCTCTAAGGTACTCAATAGCCAGAGGTAACAGCATAGATCTAAAGCACCCCAATCCTAAGGCGACACTTTGCTGGCTAGAGTTGCTATGGATAACCAAGACGCTCAACCGTGTCCTCCCATGTTTCCCACACATCCCTCTAGATGGGAAACTGATCGCTTCACCTGTGTGTTACAAGTTTTCCCAAACATTATTTTAATACATCCATCCTTTCTCTTCTATGAAGCCTGTCTTCCCACCGCCTCTACCATCTGGGACCCTTCTCCACAAAGGTCCCTAGCTTTCTTCACATGGAACTGTTTCCAACACATCAGGCCCCTGTGCGTTCCACATTCACCTTCCTCTCCCGCCCAGTTTGCTGACTCTCGTTGTTACCTGTTCCCATTGCCTTTAGAACGTCCCCCCGCACTGTTCCACTGGAGCATCACACGCCGAGCTGCTATTTAATGTCAGGTGTTTATGTCCTCCATGAATTCTCTTCCTGAACTTTCTACCCACCACCAGTATACTCACCAGACTGTATGCAGAAAGTGCTCATTGAGAACACGTATGACATATTTCATAGGTCATGTATTTCATATTTCATGCTCAGCTATATCTTTGTACATATGTCAGATGTACATACATCTTTGTATGTTTGTCAGCAATAGAGCAGAACCTGTGTTGGAAAAGCACGTTACTACTTATGTTCCCTCTCCTCCTGTTCTTTAGTTTCCTTTTGGGGGACTCTATAATTTTATATTTAGCTAATAGGCAGATTTACAATTGGGGTTCAACTCACGATGGATGCATGGGAAACATACTAAGGGAAACTGAGTGGGAACTTAAACATTAAAGATGTTTAATATTCATAAAACAAAATTCTATGCTTTGTTAACAAGGAAAATGGCATTCTAGCTCATAGAAATAAGTCCTAACCATTAAAAAGGGGGCCTATCACCAGTCACTTCCTCCTATTGTTGTATATGAGAGATACATGCATATGTACATACATTCATACTTGTGTGAAGTTTGTATATAATCTTTTTACGTCCCTTCCTATACTTTGTCATCTCTAACTTACATCTAAATTCTAATGCAATGCCTAGAGCCCACATCACTTCCCTTATGTGGATTCGGTGTAGTATTTGGTGCATATGAACTCAAGGGTTTGCTCTCTGGAATTTTCTGGACTTGCTCTTAAAAGTCTTTCCAGTCTATAGGTTGTTGCATGCATAAATACCCAGCTGAAGGATACAGAGCCTCAACCACACAGAAGTCTGTCAGGAAGCTGCTGTGGATTGTCTAAGAGGATCCAGCCACACAGGAAGTAGAGATGAGTAGCGTCTGAATCCTCTCAAGAGGGCAGGGCTTCTTTCGGAGAAGCTCCTGCCGTGTGTGAATATGGAGAAATACTCTTGGCCAATTCCACCAGCAACTACTTTACTCTCTTCAAGAGAAGGTATATCTTTGCCAGCAGCAGCAAGATTACCTAAGACATACAGGAGACCTGAATCCTCTCTCAAGTTCATTCCTTTGTGGTTGATTCTGACTATGGTTGTTCCTACTAATTTCCTAATGCCCCTACCTATAAAAGCAAGAAGCATTGAATTAAATGACTAACTCACTCAAATCCAAGGACATCCAGATTTGTTCTTTCAGCTAGAAAAAAAAAAAAAGGACAGTGATTTTCTACAAACCAGTGGGAAAGGCTTTGGTTTGCTCCTGTGGCTTCAGAACCACATGGTGACAAACACTGCCATTAACTTCTGCTTTGTTGGAGGAGCATTTCTTTGCTTACCAAAATCTGCACCTACCAAGCCTCCTCCTAAAAAGAGAGCTGCAGCTGTCCCAAACTTTCTCTATACAACAAGAATCCACGAGACTGTCAGAATAGCCTACACTGATTCAGTACCAATGGGTTGGGGGAGGGCAAGCGCTGCAGCCAGTACGACGTCTTATATTGACTTTCCATTGAGAGGGGGATTCTGTTTTATGCCAGGAAGAATGACATGTATATGCTGTGATGAAGTCTAGAGGGACAAAGCCAGGACGTGGGGTCAGAAGGCCTATACTTTTAACTTTTTCACTTTTATTTAAAAATCCAACCAACTCAAAAGTTCCCTTACTGCTTCCACTTCTTCATTTATAAAATAGCTACAACATTTCCTTGCAGGATTATTATTATTGCTGTTTGAGGGGATGGGGTCTTCCTATGCTCCCTAGGTTGACTTTGAACTTCTTGGCTTGCACACACGATCTTCCTGCTTCAGCCTCTGAGTAACTGATATGACAGGCACACAGGCATGTGCCACTTTGCCTGGCTTTGGCAGGATGGTTCTTAAGGAAAAAAATAAAGGAACGGATGTAAAAGTAGGTTGTCAAAAAAGTTAATCTGGGTAACCGCTTTTCCAAATTGTTTCTTGTGATCCTGTCTCTAAAAGGAACATTTTCAAAACAATACTAGCAAACAGACAATGATAATTATAATTTTTTTTAAAAAGCCTCTAAATTTTGCCTTTTGGGAAGCTCTCCTAGGAAACCATCTTACTATACTTTTACCTTTGTTCTTGTCCCTTAATCCATGACTATGAACCCTTGCACTTGCTGAATCCCTCCCTATCTCTTAAAACGCCTTAAGCAACATCCCGTGGATTGCAGATTGTGGATTGT
The DNA here is from genome assembly GCF_030254825.1 of Meriones unguiculatus. Classification (NCBI taxonomy): domain Eukaryota; kingdom Metazoa; phylum Chordata; class Mammalia; order Rodentia; family Muridae; genus Meriones; species Meriones unguiculatus. The sequence goes on along the minus strand of NC_083355.1, from coordinate 30,554,234 downwards.
TTTTCTTTTCTCTTACTCACCAGAAAGTTCAACATAAACTGTGTGCCTGTATTAGTCATTGCTTTTCCTTGAAAAAACAAACAAATAGAAGGTTGTGGAAGGAAGGTTTTACTCAGCTCACGGTATGAAGGATGCATTCCATTATGAAAAGGTGTGAGAGCAGGACTGAGAAGCACACAGCACACTGTCAACAGTCCTGAGCACAGAAATGGATGTGGGCTCTCAACTTGCTTTCTCAATCCCCAGCGTCTTATCCAGCCTGGAAGTCTAGCCCACAGAGGTTCCAGGCCCATTCAGAGAAGGTCTTCCTTCCTCTGTCAAACCTTCCCAAAAGCTCCACCACAGACACAACAGAGATGTGCCTGCTGAGTGATTGCAAATCCAGTCATGTTGACAAGATTAGTCATCCATATCCCGCCCATCCCCCCATCATTATTTCATTTCCCATTGCTTTCTTCAGATACTTTCATCAGGAAATCCGATGAACTGAGCTTGCAGAGACAAGGGATCTTCCCAGATCAGGGAATGTGGGCAGAAGAACAGGAAAAGGCAGCATTCCTCTTCTGAAGAAACCCTCCTCTGAAGGCCAGGAGACTTCTCTGTCATTTATGGAGATTCACTCAAAGCAGCAACATATCTGAGGGGAAAATTCATTTAGTCCTCACAGGGCATCTCAAGTCAGACTCTGAGCAAATCTATTCTTTTCATATTGGCCTATCACTGTCAGGGCGCAGGGCCCAGCTGCTTGCTAGTCTCATCAGCATCCTGTCTAGGAACCCTGTGTACCTCAGTCAGCAGAGCAGGTGTTCTCCCAAAAGCTGCCTCAGCATCTGCTGTCTATGCAATGACAAATCCCATCATGTAAGGAACAGGTTGTCTTTTGCAAGCGCGTCTGCAGTTTTGCAGAGAGACCTATATCCCCAAACCGAAGAACAACGTTATGTTCTGTTAATGCAAAACAAACAAGAGAAAACCCATAACCAAAATGAGTAGATACAAAACAAAACCTCTCCCTTGTGTGTGTGTGTCTGTGTGTCTGTGTGTGCGCGCGTGCACCCACCATCTCAACCTCAAGTTCTAAACTGAAGCCAGTATTCTCTTCTGCAGATACAGTTGGAATTCCGCCTCACGAAAGGACATCTCATTCCGTGTGCGTATGTCGCATGTACATGCAGCAGCGTTTTATTTCTTACTCTTTAAAGAAAAAAAAAAAAGAGCAAATCATTTTAACAGTTTTAGGTTCAGAGCAAGACTGAGAGGAAAGTACAGAGACTTCTCACGCTCTCTCACACAGAGCCTCTCCTGGGTGCCCCGAGGAAGTGGTACATTTGTTATAATTATGGTTCCTTGTTCCTATGCCTTATGTCATCATTTCATGTGGCTAATTTTCACGTAACTATTTTAGTTACTTCCTTTGTTACCACCCCCTGAAACACTGATCATTTACCTGGGGAGTGCCACATAGCCAATTGGCAATCAATGCTAACTGTCAGGCTTTACTGTGAGTGGAAAAGGAGTCAAACGTATGTTTTAAGAAATGAGCTGTTTGAAAACTTAGGGAGAGGCAGTTGGCACACTGAGGATGTCTGGGGCTTTGTGTTAGAGGAAGCTACATATGAATCTGTTTTGCATCGGGCAAGTTTCTTTTTCACTCAGTACATGCTCACTGTATAAAATAATAGGTTCCACTGTGACAGTTTCATACACGCCAGGGCGGTCAGCTTTATTAACTTGACACAGCCTAGAATTGTCTGGGGAGAGCCTTTCGATAGGGACTTGATTGCGTTGGGTAGGCTTGTGGAGGACTGCCTTGGTGAAGTTAATTGATGTGGGAAGACCACTTTGGGCAGCTCCACTCCCTAGGCAGGGGCCCCTGAACTGTATGAGAAGAGAAACTGAGCCCACCATGAACAAACAAGTGCACACGTGTGCATTCTTGTTTTACCCTCCTCTTGACTGTAGAGGTGATGTGACCATTGTCTGGACTCCCCCTGGACTCCCCCATACTGCTGCCTATAACTTGGAGTTGTAAGCCAAATAAACACCTTCCTCCCAAAAGTTGCTTTTCCTCAGGATATTTTAGCACAACAACAGACATGAAAGTAGAACATGTGCCTGTGGTATACTTTGAACAGATTCATAACCCCCCCCTTTAAATCTCCCTTCTTCCTGATCTCCTTCTACACTGAAGACGTTTCTTTTTCTTTCTCCGCATTTAACATATGAGAGAAAGCATTTAGCATTTGTCTTTCTGAGTCTGGTTTATTTATTTCCCTTCACGTAATGATATCTGGTCCCTTCCATTCCCCTGCTGGGTATATGGTATCATTTCTCTGACAGCCTGTTAGGAAGTTCTTTCCCAGAAATGTAGTTGTTCATACCCTTCACTGAAGAATGATCCAGTCCTCCTCTAGTGGGGACGTTCAATCAGCCGAGTCAGCCCTGGAGATCAAAGGCCTGACATATCACAGTCAGATTACTCTGACGTCTTCGTTTTTTCCTTGTGGCTGACATTTTTCCACGCTGTCTCTGTACACCACATTTTCTTTGGTAGGTACCTAGGTTGACTCAATAACTTGGCTATTGTGAATAGTGTCACTTCTCAGAGCCTTGGTCTCCTTACCTGTGAAATGAATAACGTGATGTCGACTCTAAGGATTCCTGCCAAGATCAATGCAATTGCTGAGGGAAGTACCCTTAGGCACTCAAAAAAAAAAAAGAAACCAGAATTATGGGAGAAACCATTCCCCAACTTCGCGGTGCTGTATTCGTTGAAAGCAGAGCAAACACTCCCATGAACCTGGCCCTAAGTCCCTCAGGAAGGTGAAGTCTGAGGAGTCGGGGGTGGGGCAGGGTTCCAGGAGCGCAGCGGTCCTGACAGGCTCTGCAAACGTCAATCACTTTCCTCTTTCTAGTATTCCTCTGTGTTCACTACCTCTTACCTCCCCTCTCCGTAAGAACTGCTCTTCTGACAAATCCTCTTAGCTTTAAAGAGGTTTAGCAAAAGGGGCCCCCCGATTCAAGTCTATTCTTTCTTTGGGAATTTCTTGTTTTTTTTTTTTTTTTTTTTTAAATAGAAATAAAATGGATGATATAAAAAGATCCCTCCAGAAAAATCCCCCTTTCTTAGAGACTCCAATCGCGTCTTCTTTGGACAGACGTCCAAATCTTTACAGTATGGTAAGCGGTGAAGAATGAAATGAAAGGAAGGACGCGGAGATGAATGAAGTATGAATTAACGACACGGGGCCAAGATTAGAAGACAGAGAGAGGTGTCCTTGTCGGCTGCCACTTCCGGCACAGCTGCTTTTCAGACCACGGGGCATCTCCTGCACACCATTTCTTCCTCTCTGTTTCGGCTCGCACGGCTCCCAGCTTTAACGCAGAGCGCCGCCCTCCCAGGACCCGCCCCTTTCTGGAAACCACGCCTCCCCGCCCTGAGGTCCCGCCCCGCCTCCCAAGCTCCGGAGGAAAATGAATGGCAGCGGAGTCGCGCGCCGCTCCGGACACTGATTGGCCAGTGCGCCCGGTGACGCGCTGGCGGCCGCGGGTGCACGCAGAGGGTGGAGCAAGCGGGGGGCGGAGCCTGGCTCTGGGGCGGGGCGCGGGCGCCCGGGGGCGGAGGAGCCGAGGAGGCGGGAGGCGGGAGGTGCCGGGGCCGTTTAAGCGGCCTCCCTCCCGCCCCCAGCCGCCTGCTCTGGCCCGGGCCCTGTGCTGACCCCCGGAGTGGCCCACACCGGCCCTGCCCAGTTGCGCGGCTCCAGGCTGGCACGCCGGCGGCCTCGGGAGCAGCTCAAGCCCATGAGGCCCGTGCGCTCCACCGCCGGTGCAGAAGAGACGGAGCTCCCGGCCCCCGCGGAGGAGCGGAGGATCAATGCGGTTCAGGAATCGATTCCAGCGGTGAGAGCGCTGTGGGGCGCGTGCTTGGTCCTGCAGAATCCGGAGCCCTGACCAGGGCCAGCTCCTGGGAAGACCCCCGGTCTTGCAATCCCCTTCCAGCGGGCAGCTCGGGATCTGTGCCCCGGGACCCTGTGTCAGCTTTGCCTTTTCCATCCGCCTGCACACCCAACTTGGCCCTTGCGATCCCCATCCAAACGCGGCTGCTGCTAGCTCCGAGCGCCCTGCCCCAGCCTCCGAGCCCCCACGAGTCCACGCAGTGCCACTATCCTTGTACAAGCCCTCTTGGGACTGCTCCAGCACCCTGTGGCGGTATTTGCCTTACATCGGGGTAGGGGGTCTGGCCTGAGCGATTTGGGAGTGTTTGGTCCATGACTGGCCCTAGAGACAGGGAAACTGAGGCACGCTTCCCTGGGTCCAGCTTTGCCCAGTGTGTCTGGCGGGGTGGTTCTCAGGCTTAGAGCCCAGTGGTGTGCTTTTTGGTAGGGGCAAGTTAACATTCAGGTGCAAAGACTTGCCTTTGAGGCGTCTGGTTTTAGGAAATGGGGAGAAGGAACAGGGGAGGCGCCACCGGAAGGCGGGTCGGCTGCTCTACGCTGGAGGAGACCTCCGACTGGAGGGGCAGACACGGTGGCCCTTCACTCCAGCTACCTGTGTGGAAGGAATGATGAAAGCTGCTAGCCTATTGTTCCCGGAGAAAGCTCAGACCTTTTTTGTTTCTTTTAAGTGGGTGAAAGTTCACCCCCTCGGGTTTCTGGTAACTCTCCATCCCTTTGTCTGAGCCTGGCAGCCATACCCATTCCCAGCCCTTCACCACCAACAGGCCAGCTTAGTGTGAGCTGCCAGGGAATCCAAAAGCGAAAATGCGTGAAATCTTTCGAGCAGGCTGCTGAGTTTGAAGTAGTCTTTTTATTTCAAAATGTAAACCCACAATTTAGTTACCCTTTCCGGCCTTTCCCCCTCATTCACCTATTAATGCTTATCTCATTCCTCCCAGTCCCAAAGGGTAAAAGCCAATGCATACACAAGATGAGGTGGCCTTTGCCAAACATCAGTGAGAGGGGGATCAGCTTGAAGAATAAGATTGCCTTCTGAATCTTGATTATTCCTTGGCGGCTGAATGTCTGGCACTATTCTTGGAGGGAACTGCTATCTATGCCAAAGGCAAAAGGGAACCCTGGTCTTTCTGATTTAGAACCTCATGGATTTAAGAGAAACTGTAACATGTGAGAACCTCGTGGCCCTCGGGTGTGGGTGGTTTGATTTGGTTTTCTCCTCTGCATGTCTGTGGGCTTCCTGCTTTCAGAGAACTATAGCTGTATTCTGCAAAATTACCCCCTCCCTGTTTGACAAAAGAGTTTATATTTCTTTTCTGTCCCTTTGAATTCTATAAAGAGAAGGAAAATGCCTGTTTTTGCTTGTTGTATCAACATTCAGACAGCTCGAAAATGGAAAAATAAAAACCACTTCATCTGATTGAGCAATCTTTTTGATGGGCAGAATTTGCTCTCATCCTGTTTTTGGATCCATTCAAAAATTAGAAAACACAGGGATTATCTCTCAGCGTATCACAGAATGTAATTTTGAGTGGGTATATGTACTCCAGAAATATTAGTTGTGCCTTTTCTTGATGATCCCTGGGTCTCCTTTGATTTTCCTTGACGTTATCCCTTCATTACATGTTTCTCTATTGTAGTCTAGATTGGAAGGCAATTTATAGGCACCAGTTTGAACTTGAAAATGAATGTGCAAATACAAAGTAATATTAGAAGAGTCCTGATTGTTATGATTCACATGCTAAAATGTTGAAAGTAGTATTCCACATCTTTTAGTGGTGGTATCCAATACAGTTCCTCGGGCCCGTTGGTGTGATCCAATATGGTTACGCGCAGGTAAATTATACGGGAGGGACACACTGTCTTTGAACTCATATGCCATTTTCCCTCATGTGTGTTGAGACTCAGCTGAGGAACAGTTCGTTAGACCATGGCTTATAACTCTGCCTAAATAAAAGAACACCTTGCATCTCCACTCAGAGTGGAAACTCTGTGGTTACTGTGGATTTGGATCGTCTTCCAGACTTCTGCCATTTACGTGGAGGAAGATTGTAAGGGAACAGTTAAAGTAATCATTGAGCCGGGAAAAAAAAAAATCTTAGGTTGTGAAAAAATTCCTCTGGGATGCAGCATGCTTTCTGTCTTGCTTTATGCCTCTCTGGTGAGTCTCTCAAGACATCCAAGCCATTGCCTGCACACACACACACTTCTTTCCTTTCTCTAACATTTCTGACAGGTGATAATAACCATCACCATTCACTTACTGCCTGTTTGTGCCAGCCACTGGCTGGGTACTTGCATATTTTTTAACTTACAAGTAATTGAAGAGCAGATAAAGCTTAGCGAGTAACAACGTTCTTGCCCAGAGTGGTACAGGTAGGGAGATACAGACCTCGATGTCCAGTTTCATAGCCCTGCAGCTACTGCTTGCACTGTTAACTCACCCTTTCCCTCTCAGCCCAACCTGTGACTACCCTACCTAGACTGATTGCATAGAAGAGCATCCTTTTCAAAACCTAAACCATTTAGGAAGTCTTCTGCGGCTGTCTGCTGTCTAATTGGAGCAGTTCTTAGAGTGTTGAACCATAGAATGAGGTGGTCTTGTATCTCCCTTCTCCCTTTAGTGATTGCTAAGAGTGTCATCATTGACAGCGGGACTGCCCGAACAAATTCCATGCTGTCAGTCCTAAAAGGGAGCTGGCACAGTAGCAGTGTGCTGTGTTCACGGCCAGCTGAAGCTGCAGCATTCAGTGGGTATTGAAGGGGCCCCAAGGATATCCGTTACCTTGACCTTTGAGTTTTCTGTTCATAAGACTCAGGGTTCTTTCGGATCCAAGGCTGCCTGTTGCTCTTCTGGATGGAATCTGTACACTCTCCAGCAAAGCCAGATTGACTATGGCTTATCTCTATAGCCGGGAGAGCTGCATATTTATCCATCCATTCAATAATTATTAAGTAAACTTCAGCAAAAGATGAGCATTGTGCTTGAAACTGGAAATAACACAGGGAAGACTGCTTTCATAGATTTGTATTACAGTGTGGAAAGATGGAATTTAAAAAAATACCTACGTTTAGGAACCAACTTCTTACTAGTTATGGTAAGAGCCCTGCCTGGGCGGGAAGGCCAAAGTGGTAACTGAAATCTATGATGTCTTGAAGATCTCTTCACAGGGGACATGTTAGCTTGAAGGAAGGGAAGCAAGTTAAATGTTCTAGGGAGGAATAAATAGCCAGTGCCCGCAAGTGGACAAGGCCTTCCTGGGTCAAAGGATCAGAAAGGAGGTGGTGGTAGCCAGAGGGAAGATGGACAGGCAGGTGGTAGCTTGAGTTTGGGGAGTAGCTGTGGAGGCTTGTGGGTCAGGGATGCATCAAAGTGTTACCCTAAGCATGTTGGGAGGCTAAGAGATAGTTTTAAGTAGAGGTGCGTGATACGATCTGGTTTTAGTAGACAGTTAGGGCTGCCGTGTGAAGAGTCGTCTGTCTGGGGACCAGTAGCAAGGCCAGTTATGAGGCTCCGATTCCACAGGTTGGAGATGTCGCATGCTGGTCTTGATTTCAGTTGGGCGCTGCAGGGTTGTAGGGCTGAGCTGATTTGGAATATGCTTTGAAAGTCATGGTGACAATGTTTTGGGCTTGGAGGCAGGAATGCAGGAGACTTAACCTGTGTGGTTTGGTCTGCTGAAAGAGTTGCTGACCTGCCTGCTTTCTGAGAGCCCGATGCTCCGGGCTGGATTTAGTATACTAACATACAAAGGTCGGTGCCTGACTACTCTTTCCCTCCATAGTTTCAGAATTCTGCCGTGAGGCAAAAGAACACATAAGAGTAATCCCAAAGCCAGAGGCAAAAAAAAAAAAAAAAAATTATATATATATTGAAAGAGAAAGCGAATAAGCCCTGCTTCCCTAATCATCTTCCTAAATGTGATTACCATGCCACATTCAAGCCTAAATCAGAGCCCCTGCAGGTATGTCTATGCAACCCACAGCCCACAAATGTTTCAGAATAGCTGTGAATGAGGCATAAAATATTTGTAGGTGACAGTTTCGCGTCACAATGCCAAAAGGCTGGGCACCCCTACACGCTGGTTATACACTCTGCCCAGGGCTCTGAGTAACCCCCGGGTTGCTTCTTGTTCAGTGGAGATGATTTCTATACATGGGCACCCTCTTTCCCTCAGACTTTTCTCATTCTCTTGGAGGTTGAAGAGACGAGGCTTAGGGTGGGGGAGTTAAATTTGCACGGTGCATCTGCTCTTCCACTTAGGTCTCAGGGATGGTTTCTTCAGAAACCGGAGGAGGAGGCATGAGTGCAGCCTGACAGATTGAGAGAAATTGAGAAACTGTATTCTTCTTTCCCAGCAGGATGATTGTGCTGTCTTTCTCGCTGAACCCTAGACGGTAACACGCTCCCAAGAGAGCTGCTTCTGCCTTTGTTTATAGTACAGAGCTCATCCCACACACGCACACACCAGGACAGGAAACACAGACCACAAGACAGGACTGTCTTTCTCTATAGCTTCTCTTCTCCTCCTCAGCTGCTTCTTTTTCCTCGGCACGTGTACTCACAGATGTGTGTGCATGTGTTCATGTGCATGTGTGTCGTGTACTCACGCATGTGGAAGCCAGCCAGAGGCCAACAACAGGTGTCTTCAATCATCCCCAAATTTTTGAGACAGGGTGTTTCTCTGAATGTGGAGCTTACCAAGTAACCTCGGCTAAGTGACAAGTGATACGGATTCACCTGTCTCCATCTCTATAGCATTAGAACTACAGGGGCAAGTACCTTTATTTTTCTGTTTGTTTGTTTGTTTTTAAATATGCATACTAGGGGTTGAACTTGTCTGCATGCTTGCATAGCATGCACTTTACCCCTGTCCCTCCCTCCCACTTTATTTTGAACCTGAACCGTTTCTGCCGGGCAGAGACCAGCAGGCATGGCCACCCAGCTTCTTCACTTGCTGGAGAAAATGTGAAAGTCTACCCGCACCCATGCTGTGTAATGGTCTGACTATTTTTAGACTGGGCTTCTTGAGATAGAAGTTGCTATTTTAGTCTGCAGCCTGGTGGTGGGTAGACAGTTTCTACTTCAACCTTACATGGTGTGTTTTTCCAATTTCATCCAACCTCAGCCATTTTGGAAGCTCATTCCTCACCCTTTGAGATTCCTAGTAGGGTGTGAGCCGCTGAGCTGGGTCGTTACCTGCCAGGGTGAGGATGTGATGGATCCTCAGATGCTAGGAGAGGTAGGAAAGCCTGCTTCCCCGGGGTATAATTATTTTTCCTTTTTACTAATAAGAGCCACATGACAGCACTCTCTTCCCATAGGAAACGAGTGATATAATTTGGGGGATTTCCAGGGGAGAAGAGATGAAGTCTGGACTTGTGTATGTGCATGTGAGGGATGTTGAAGAAATTCCGAAGCTACTAGATGGATTATTTCTTCTTCAAGCTGCCCTTGAAAACGTGCCATCTTGTTTAGGTGGCCTGGAGGTAGCCAGGTGTCAAGTGGCTACACTCAGTAAGTTCATTTAGGCTGTACCTTGACATCTGGTCCAAGTGAACCGTCTTCACTGTCCCTCTGTCCAACCTGCACTGTGTATGGACTTTTGTGTTTTTAATTATTTGATCTGAAGTTCTTCCCAATTGGAGTAGGGGGAAATATTAATCTTTTTTTTAAGTGTTTATAACAAGTTGGTTATATAGTTTAGCCGTATTATTGTTGATTTTGACAACTTCACTCCACCTTTGGGTCAGTCTGGTACTGTTTTCCGTCATCCAAATGGAGAGTGTGATTGGTCATATTGTACACTGGCAAACAAACACAAACTACCTCCAGACTGCCTGGAATTTACAAAATAAATAAATAAATAAATAAATAAATAAATAAAGTGTTTTGGTTTTGGATTTTGGTTTTTAGGTGCTAAGCATGTTGACAGGCGAAGCTCTGGGATCTCAAAGCTGTCAAGGCTTTTACCCATTTGTTTCTCTATGTCTGCTGCTTTGCTCTTTTATTCAGTGCCCTCCCTCCTTCCCCACCCCTCCCCCTTGTGTGTGTGTGTGTGTGTATTAACCTCCACAAAATAGTCACAATGATCCAGACATGGCCAGAGCCTGGCGTGAGCACGGGGTTAGCTTTAGAAGGCTCTCTTCACCCTCTTGTTAGAATGGCACAGTTTTCACCCTTCTGCTGCCTATGAGAAGGTTAGCTCAGAGGGAAACCTAGGCAGTGAGTGTGCCGGGCTGGGTGCATGTGTGTATTTCAGAGCTGCGGTGTCAATTACCGATCATGTGCGGTGTCTGAAGCAAACTCAGGAAGAATGGAGGTGAAAACGTGCCATCTTGTTTAGGTGGCCTGGAGGTAGCCAGGTGTCAAGTGTGCTGCCTCGTGCCAGAACAGGTAATACAATACAGAACTAGTCTGACGGGCCCTCTGGTGTGGGACGCAGGCTGTATAGATCTCCATGCGTCAAGCTTTACCCGCTCTGAGTGAGAAAGCAGAAACCCGGCTCATGCAGTGTGTACCTTTTTCGCTTAATGACAGTAACTGAAATTTGGATTGTGGGGAGCAGAAATCGTCACTTTCTTTGACGATTTGAACCTTGGTTATGTACCACCCCTTTAAAATGCAGGGGTGCCACTGAGTTTGGTATGGTTTCTGTTTGCTCTTGCTTGGCATGAAGTTTATCTATTGAGTAAACTCCAGGGCTGTTTCATCAAATAAACGAGATGTTTGCTTTAGATGATTCGGTGCTGCGGGCCAAGCTGACACCTCTTTAAAGGCTTTGGTTTTTCTTGTTGATAACAGCAACTTTTTTTTCCTTTGGGAGAGACTGGGTGACCGCTACGGGCTTCCTGCAGAGTCAGGTGAGAGCGTTTCTCACGTGTTGGCTTTTCTGTCTCTGCAGTTTCATGAACCATCGGGCCCCAGCCAATGGCCGCTACAAACCAACCTGCTACGAACATGCTGCTAATTGCTACACGCACGCAGTGAGTATGACTTTTCTGTTGCCATCCTTCCCTCTGGGCTTTGGTGGGATGGAAAGCTTCTCCAGTGAATTCAGCACAAGTGGCTGGAGGACCTGAATGTCAGTGCTGGGTCATGCCACCAGAATCTGAAAGTGTGAGCACAGAGAGAGCTCTGCACACTCAGACCAGTAGCCCATGTTCTCCTGGACTTGTGTGCCTCCATAGGTCCTCAAGGAATGGTAAGCTCCCTAATGAGGGGGTGACAAAGACTCCTGCCTATGGATCCTTGAATGAAAGTTACTGCCTTTTCAAGACAGCTACGAGGCTCATTTGGCAAGGGCAAGTTATTGTTGAAAATGGAGGGCTTTTTGCTGTTGTTTGGTTTGTGTGTGTTGGGGGGGTGTTTTGTTTTGTTTTACTAAATGATTCTGTGAGGCTAAATCTTCTCTCCCACACAGGGGCCATTGCATTTTCTTTTGTCATTGTATTTTTTTTTTCTCTTTTTGTTTTTGGAGGGTATTTATTTTAAATTACTACCTTTGGGAGTTTCTTTTTTAATTTTTATTTTTTATATTAATTACAGTTTATTTACTTTGTATTCCAGATGTAGCCCCCTCCCTCATCTCCTCCCTGCCCGTCTCTAAGTCCACTGCTTCCATCTGACCCTAGTTTATCAGGTCTCATCAGGACTGGCTGTAAGGTCCTCCTCTGTGGCCTAGCAAGGCTACTTCTCCCTTGGAGGGTGGGGAGAGGTCAAAGAGTCTGCCACTGAGTTCATATCAGAGACAGTCCCTGTTCCCCTTACTAGGGAACCCACTTGGATTCTGAGCTGCCATGAGCTACGTCTGAGCAGGGAATCTAGGTTATATACATGCATGGTCTTTGTGAGACCTTTGGAGAGAAATAGTGACCGGGATATTTTGAAAGCAAGAAGTAGGGAAGATGGCGAATTTGCGTCTGTAGCAATGAGTATTTAGACAAGACCTAAGTCGTGCATGGAGTTGGGCCAGCATGGTGGTTTGCATGTTCAGATACACACAGATAATGTGTGTAGATGGGTGTGGCTACTCCTTAACTCGTCTGAACATGTCAAAAAGTTACAGAACAGTGCCCACACTGAAATTAGGCAAAAACCGATTTAAAAAACAAAAACAAAAAAACTCCACGCTAATGTTTTAGGATGGAATGTGCGGTCTTATTAAGTAAATCCATATTTGGGAGTATTATAGACCCATGAGATTTCTAAAGACAGAAAGTATCTACCTCTACCGCCACCATTTCTTTAAAAGAGACGGTGTTATCGGGTGTGGTGATGCATGCTTGGAATTTGAAGGCGAGTAAGGGTCATGCCAGCCTGTCTCAAAACATAACAAATGTTATTACCGCCTCTGCTCTTGTCTTGTTCTGGACCTGGGAAAACTGGTACCTGGTATTGAAATGTGGGTCTGTGGTGTAAAATATAACACAGAAGCCAACCATGGTGGCATGGTCCTGTAATCCTGGTAGAGGAGGGAGATCCAGAGCTCAGGCTCACCCTTACCTCCTTAATGGTGGCAAAGGAAGAAAAGGGAAGGAGGGAGGCAGAAAGTGGCAGTCAGGATTTTCTCAAGCTTTGGGGTTCAGGGATAGATTATTCAACATACACTGTTTAAAATGATAAGGCCCCAAACCCCTTTGTTTGGAAGGTACTCCTGAATAGGTAAAATCAACAAATTTAAAGTAAAAACCAGGATATACTATTTCAACAGTTGATTTGGGGTGTGTGTGTGTGTGTGTGTGTGTGTGTGTGTGTGTGGTTTTGTAAAATATAATACAGACTTATTCACTCATGTATCCTCTACTTAAATAGTGGGATTGCAGACAGGATGGAATGCTTAGAAATCAGAACCTCTCTGGGAATTCTGGAATATGCCTGATATTTGGATATTTTAAATACTGACTCTATATCAAATGAGAAAAGGAAAAAAATTGGAATCAGTCATGTTTACTGAAATTAGGATAAAGAACAACTATTTTGCAACAGTTGGGCAATGTTGTTTCTCTGCTTGTTTGTGCGGTATTGGTTGGCCTAGTTCCCTGAACCAGGGAACACCTGTTTCCATGCAGCCTCTCCTTTTGATTATCCAAGGAAGAAAAATGTTTGCTTAAAAGTCACTTTTTCCAGAATTGGCAGACCCCGTTTTGTTTTGTTTTGTTTTTGTTTTTATGTTTTGTTTTGTTTTGTTTTAAGGAAGAGTCTCAATTCCACAGATGCCAGGGTACTCATTTCTCTTCCCCTTCCTCCCAGTTCCTCATTGTTCCAGCCATTGTGGGCAGCGCCCTCCTCCATCGGCTATCTGATGACTGCTGGGAAAAGATAACAGCATGGATTTATGGGATGGGCCTTTGCGCCCTCTTCATCGTTTCCACAGTGTTTCACATAGTATCCTGGAAAAAGAGCCACTTAAGGTACAGTGGGCGGGGCACTTCCTCGGCAGATCAACGTGGTTGACGAAGCATGTCCGCAAGCCCGAGGCTGCTGCAGTTTAGTCAGTAGGGTGAAGAGTAAGGCCTCTTCCTACCCCATAGGCATTGAGCTATCCTTTAATTCAAGACATACTCTATGGGTTGGATAGAGTTTTGAAGATCCCACTGCTTTCTATGCATCTAAGGAAGCAGTATCCTGGCCGGCTTTCTGGGTCTTGCAAATAAAAATCCTGAGAGTGAGTTTCCGGTCCTCTCATGCACACCTGGGATGCTTCTCGAGAGTCATAGTTGTGGCCTAGCAAAGAAGGACATCAAACTTTGCACCCCAGGTCTCCTTTATTTAATCTTGAGTAAGGAATTCCGCCTTGAAGAAAGAGCTCCAGTTTCTTCATCATGAAACTGAGGATGATTGCGCTGCCTCATAAGGATATTGTGATGCAATAAGGTGAATAAGATGATAAATAAGAAAATGATTTGAAAAGTATGGAATGTAGGACCAGGTGGCCAGGAGATATATCACAGTGAAGATTAACTATGAGGCACTTTCAAAACAATATCGTAGTCCTTGGCCTAGCAATAAGATTGCAAAAGTGTTCATGTTTGCCAGAATTAGACTGGTAGAAAGACATTATTATTGTGAAAATGGGTGCTTACCAAATGAAACCTTAAATCATTGGGTAGACTATACCCAAAAAGAGGAAAAAATTCTAAAAAACAAACAAACAAAAACAAATACAAAAAAAAAAAAAACAAACAGAAAACTTATATCAGGTCAGGACTGATGTAGAGGAGTATGAGGCTAAGCTTGAGCTGGGCATGGTAACACACACCTATAGTCCTAGCATGAAGAAAGTAGACGTGGGAGGATGGGAAGTTTGAGGCCAGCTTGAGCTATATAAACGAGGCTGTGCTTCCGAACAGAAATGTAAAAAAAAAAAAAAACGACCTTTTGGTTTCATAAATTGCCCCCCCCCCCAAAAAAAAAAAAAAACAAACCAAACCAAAACAAAAAACAAGCCTCCCAGACATGATGGCATTCATAATCCCAATACTTGGGAGGTTGAGACTTGAGGAATGTCATGCCTTTGAGGCCACCTTGGATTCCATAGTGAGTTCCAGTGAGACTCTGCCTCAACAAAAGTAACAAACAAACCAGCCAAATCACAACCAATGGGAGGCAGGCTTAGGGAGAAGGCTCTCTGCCCCATGTCGTTCCTTTTTTCACCACATCCTTCACAACACTGCCTGGAGCTTGCATTCTGCTACCCTTTCCTATAAGGTCACAGTTCCCTGAGATTAAAATTTTAAGCCACTCTTGAGAAACACTCGCAGGAGATTGACAAAAATGCCTGTGCTGACTCCTCAGGGCACACAGTTGCAGGACCCAGAGGCCTGTCTAGAAGGCAAGCACTTCATTATCTCCTCTTGGCACAGCCCGAAGCTTGTGGTTGCCTCAGCACACTTGGCTCTGATGTCTAGATTTCTGAATCAATAAAGAGTTGTGGATGCCTGCTTCAGAATCGGGGCCTCCCTGGCGGAGGCTGGAGAGGGCAGTATGAGAGAAATAAGACTCCCTTGAACCTTGAAAGAGCATTGCTAGAATCACAAGCCACGTGTAGATTTGTCAGTCACACCATTTTTGAACATGTGCTAGGTGGTGTGCTGAGGACGTAGGTGACATTGCCACATTTAATGTTGCGTGTGCTCGGATTGGTCTCCTTTTTGTGAAGTAGTGAGAGGTGGCTCATGGAGCTTTTTTGCTTTGTGGGAAAATGGTGTCGGGGATTGACTCTGCGGTTCGACGTATGGCAGACAGGTATTCTGCCCTTGAGCTAGACCCCCAGCCCTCTTCTTGCTTTTGATTTTGACAAGTCTCAGTTAGGCTCATCCTGAGCTCACTGTATATCCCAGGGAGACTTTGACATTCATACCGTCCTGCTTCAGCATTCCGGTGGCTGAGAGTACAACCTACGCATGCCACAAGGGCTAGCTGGTGGCAGGTTATGAGTAAGAGTCTGGGTTTGAATATCTGCCCAAACGGTGTCTAGAAAGCAGGATTAGAAAGTCTTCAAGCCTTGCTAAGAATCAAAATTATCTCAGGGGTTCAAAAAAATAAATTAAAATTCTCCATGTTCCTCTTCTATCCTGTTTTCCCAACACTTTGAAAGTGGAATCTTGCATCTGTGAGTTGGTGACTGCCTTTATTCCCAGGTGATTTTTAGAGGTGACGTTTGATTGGACGTTTGCTTCATTAGACCCATAACTGAATTATCACAAAGTAAACTGTACTGTTCTATACCATTCTTCCTCAAAGATATAATTTTTACTTATCCACTCACACATCCATAAATCTACTTGGCCAATAGTCTGTGCAGTGAGGCAACAGGAAATGCTCAGGCTGGCCCCACAAAATGGCAGCTGTTACACCCTGGAAACCAAAACCAGATTCAAAGCAATGTTATGGAGCTGGGCAGGTCCCAGCATTGTGAGACATGAAGGCAAGAAGATCAGGAGTTCAAGCCTAGCCTCTGCTACATAGCAACTTCCAGGCCAGCCTGGAGACCTTGAGATCTTAGATCTTGTCTCAGAACAAAACAATAAAGACCATCCTCTGTATTTACACTTTTATTTATTTATTCATATTTTAAAAGATTATTTACATGTATGTGCACCTGTGTGGATGTATGCTGTGTGTGTGTGTGTGTATAGGCCAGAAGAGGGCATCAGATTCTCTGAAGCTGAAGTTATAGGTAGGTGTGAGCTACCATGGGTGCTAGGAACCAAGTACAGGTGTTTTGGGAGAAAGAACAGTAAAGCAGTTTTCCTAGAAGAGCAGTAAGCACAGTTAACTGCTGAACCATCTCTCCAGGCCCCCGCATTTATAATTTTAAATGACCTCAGTAATGTACAGGGTCTTTCTGATGCATTTTGTCATTTGAGTCAACCTCAGTGGGTCGAATCTTTGTACATGCACTTCCTGGCTTTGATTTTGGGGCCAATTTAAAGATGCAGGAGTTTCCCTTTCAAGAGCAAATACGTCCCATTCATGTTTGTTACTACTGTCCCTGAATTACTGACATTCCCTTATTACCACTTACCGTCTACCCTGGCATGTTTAAAGTGGAAGCTTGTTAATGTTGTGTGGGAAAGCAAGAATGTGAACTCAACAAAAACAGAAGACATCAAGAGGGGATTAAGACCTGGTAGAACAGTGGTTCTCAACCTTTGTGTTGCAACCGCTTGGGAGTTTGAACGACCCTTTCATAGGGGTTGCGTATCAGGTATTCACATTATGATTCATAGCAGTAGCAAAGTTACAGTTGTGAAGTAGCAATGAAAATAATTTTAATGGTTGGGGGTCACCGTAACAAAAGGAACTGTATTGAAGGGTCGCAGCATTAGGAATGTTGAGAACCACTGTGGCAGAAGGAAGGGGCCGTGGGGAGGAGTCTAGTAAGAGACGGTGGAGTAATTACTATGACAGAAGGTGCTATGTAAGTATATGAAACTGTCAAAAAATAGGCTTAAAGAAAAGAAAGGATTTTCAGGGCGGGTTAGCTGGGCTAACCAGATATTGGACTGAATCCTGTACTGTGCTAGGAACCAAGCAGTGGCCTGCCCTCACAGAATTCCATCTTCCAAAAGAAGAGGAAAACATCAGAACAAAGTCTCCCATCACCTGAGCGTTGTGGGGCTCCCCCATCTCATGTCTGTTATGTATGCAACCTAAAAATTCAGAGTTATTCACTGTGGCTTCCTGTCATCAAAAAGAGGAGCTGTGGCCTTGAAGGACAAGTTACAAATGCCATGAGAAAAGGAAACAGTCATGGAGACTGTAGCCTCCTAGAGCGGATAACCCATGCTTCCTGTCTGAAAGTTTTGACGAGTTCGCCTGCCTTTTTTTACTTTCCCCCAACAGGACAGTGGAGCATTGTTTCCACATGTGTGATCGGATGGTCATCTACTTCTTCATTGCTGCTTCCTACGCTCCATGGTGAGATAGAATCCCTGTACTCTCGAAAGCGTGTCTATGATTGGAAGTCCTCACTCCTTTCCTCCCTCCATCCCACCCCACAGCCCTCCTGCATGCACTCTGACCCTCCCACAACACATACACATTTGCACACGGCCTCCCACCCTCCCCAACCCCAATTTGATTTAGCTGGTTATATTACTCACAGCTTGGAAGGACTGTCTGGCATGGAATTATTTTAGAGGAGGTGCTATGGACTTTGGTATGGCTAGCAGGTCCCTTTCCCCCTCCATCTTCTTTCCATGTACCTCTGCTGATTTTCAGGATATTTGAAAATTGGATCTAGCAAATGGAAATTCTGTAAATACATACGAGGAAAAGCAAGCTGCTTTTTGAAATTTATGCTCGTTGTTTCTGCCCACTCGGTAGCCCACAGTCGCTACTGTCTGTCTGCACATTTCTTATTTCTTCTGCTAAGTAAGTAACTAACCAAACTAGTTAACTACTTAAAATACCTAGTCTCCTGGGCAGTTGTCTTGATTTTTAGTGCCCTTCTGGGCATGGGTCAAATGCAGCCTTTTGTTGCTTTTAAAAGCTGAAATTAGGAAAACTTTGGTTTTCCCTCTAATTAAGACCTGGCCCAGTTTTCAACACTGAGAACTTGCCAGTGAGCCATCCAGTGCTGTAGTCAGTAGAAGCAGCAGGCCTCCAGAATCCAGCTCACTCGGGCTCAGTCACTCAAAAGAAATGTAATTATCTGTTTGAATGAAGAGATGTGCAAAGCCTCTCAAGCACCTCTCACTAAATTATAGGTCTGATTCATATATGAATAAGCATGCCTAAAAGCCTTTGTGAAGCAATTTAAAGTAAGTAAATACGTATAAAAAAATTAAATATGAGCTCAGGAATCACATGTAGCGTAGGCAGTTTGTTCCCCCTGTACTTTTCGATATGTCTGTAGTTAATTTTCCATTTAGGAATGTTAATTTTATTGTTCTAGCCCAACGGAACTTTTTTATTTTTTCATATTCATCCTGAGTATATCAGGGCACATGACGCTGTGTTGAACTGGGGCAGGGCACATCCCATAGCACGTGCAATAGGAGTTTGCCTCTTGTTCTGTCTTAGAGGAGAGGTTGCTAAAGGAGACGTGTATATTAGGTCTCTGCTGTGGGTATGGGATCCTGGCTCAGGATTTTATTCTGGGTTCTCGATAAGCTTTGTCAGCATCCCAAATCTGTGGTCAGAAATAAAATGACCGGCCAGTAGCCTTTGCTTCAGTGTGCCCTGCTAAGGAAACTCAGACTTGACAGGCATACCCGTGTGCCTGGTTTTAGCTGGTGCTATTTTTAAATCATGTTTAATTCTCAGTACTAACAATCTTTTCTTTGAATGATTAATTTCACCCAGATTTCCCAAATGCCTCCTTGCTGCATTGAAGGCCGTGTCTTTCTGTTATCCTGTTGTTTTCTGTTTGCTGTCACTAGGAGAGCATGGGCTCTGAATTCCTGTCATTTACCCCTTTATTGTCATTTACATTTGTAGGTTAAATCTCCGTGAACTTGGACCCCTGGCCTCTCATATGCGTTGGTTTATCTGGCTCATGGCAGCTGGAGGAACCATTTATGTATTTCTCTACCATGAAAAGTAAGAGAAAAAATCACTTCCATTTGATAGTTTAACAATTAACTGTCTAAATTGTTCCTGTGTTACGATGCAATTTCCTTTGTGCTTGTACTTCACAATAGTAGAAATACATAAAAAGAAAATATACTGCTTTTTAGTAAATCTTTAACGCCGTTTGGTAGTCACTGTTGCTGGACAGGCTGGGGTGGCATAAATGACACATTTGTGTCATGATGAGGCTGAAAGACAATGTGACGAGTCATTTTTGAGCCATAGGGACCTCGTTTCTCATCTGAAGGCAAGCAGGCCCCATCTGTTTCACGGACATCTTACAAGGAAAATAACCCTCTTCCACTTTCTATGGTGATGGAGGATAACTGATGTTAAGTGTCACAGCACAAAACTTACCTGGATAGAAATCCAGAGAGTGTTTGAGGGGGGGAAAAAAGGCTAATGAAGGACACAGTTTTTTCCCTTACTCATAGCTGCAGTCAAAAGTGTGAGTAATAGAGACAGACGTATTGAGGTGTACCATTTGGATCCAAAAGAGAACTTCAAGGTCATCACCTTCAGCTGGATGCTTAAGAATTAAGAATGTAAGCGCCAGAAGAAAATGAACTTTGCTGTGAGAAGGTCTCCTGGGAATGCCATGAAGCTATACTTACGACGTTTGCCAACATAGCTGTCTAAGCAAGATCCGAACAAAGGGAACACCAGTGGATGTATTGATGCTGAGCTTATGGCACACACCTGACTCAAAATGTGCTTCGACTACAGTGAATGCTAAGCGTATTATGAAATGCACAGCAATCCAAAGGAATGTTCAGTTCTTGGGTTCAAGCTCCTGGATTGTACCTTCCCGATAGCATAGCAAGTAAAGACGGGCCTTCTGGTAAACTAAGGTCTGCAGCCCTTCCTCCACTAGGGGTGGAGATCTCATATATCCTGCAGCCTAACGGGGTAACGCTGGAAATGCACATGTAAAACAAAGAAACAAACAGAGAACCCATTCTGTGCTCTGGCTGCTACCCGCCCCTGAAGAAAGCTGGGTTTTCACCTGTCTTCACACTTCAAGGGCCTTTTAACTCTGGACAGAACTGCTGATGGGCCAACCTGAGAAGACGGGAAAGAGAGAAATAGTGCGCTGGACTAGATCACAACTCTCTTAGATGGCAAACCCATTCTAGGCAGCCTGTGTCAGTTTCTGCCTCTTCCATCCTAAAAGAAAACCTCATCATTACCCAGTTTGGTATGTTAGGGAAAGGCTCAGTGGTCTCCTACTGGGAAATGCATTTCCAGTTTAAAAGCTTACATTTCTCTTTCAAAATAAAGAGAGGGGAAGCTGGCATGCGCATGATGTAAGCATTCCCAGAGTGTGTGGCTAACTCCATTTGTGTCCCTGCAGGTATAAAGTGGTTGAACTTTTCTTCTATCTCACAATGGGATTTTCTCCAGCCTTGGTGGTGACATCAATGGTGAGACACAGCTTTATAAATTTCATTACTTCCTTCGAAAGCCCTGCTACTCTGATGTAATGATAACTGCGAGGTTTTCCCTTTTAGAGCAATGATGTAGCCATAAACTATAGGCTTCGGTGAGAAACATAAGTAGATAATACAGCATGCCACCAAGTTGCACTAGCTGCCATCCAAGGCTTGGTGGAGCTGTGTATATTAGGTGTGCTCTGTGTTTGTTCCGGATGATGGGTCTTTCCACCCCTATCTCATCACCCTTCAAGAGTCTAGTCCAACTCTTCGACTATATAGAAGTGGCTATTTCAGGTTAAATAGTGTAGCTGTCTAATCTCTAGAAGAGGCTATTTGGGGATTTGTCATGGTGAAGAAAACCTGAATTACTGACATAAAATCTTAAGAATTAGAAGACTCTTTGAAGGTTGTGGTGGCCCACAACTGTAGTCTCTACCCAGCTGAGGAAGGAAGTTTGAGGTTAGAAAGTTCATATCTCCAAATTAAGACAAACAAAACAGCATCTGCTTCAGCATCCTATTGGAGTTTCCAGTTCCTTCCACTTTAATTTTTACACCTGCTTTTAAGTAATATTATCTCTCTTTCTGAGACAGGAATGTGGCTTTTTATTTGTTTGTTTCTGTTTCTTATTTTCCTTTTAACTTTGCTTGAAAATAACTTGGAAACTTTAGTATAAAAGTGTTACATTATCTTTAGTGGGCATTCCTGTGCAGTGTCAAGTGCTCTTTCAAGTTGAGTTACTATTTAGAAATCTGGGTTCATCTGCCACTTTGAGTCAAAACTGTACATTACAGTCTTATCTAGCTCTGCTGCTCCTGGCTTATGTTCTCTGGTGCCCTGTGTTTAGTACTGGCCATTAGCCAGTCCAGCTTGTTTAGTTTCAATTCATTTTCCCCCCTCAGTTGCCCAGAGTCAGGATTGCACCCGATATTTTATTACTGAGTTTCTACATACAACATTTAGAATGTGATTCCACTCCCCAGTGCCCACCCTCCTCAGAAAAGTGCCTCTCAGAGCTGAAACCTGATCCTGAGTTTTCAGGAAATAGGACTTGTGAAAATGTCAGAAGTTCTGTTTTCTTGAGATAGGAGCTTGATGATGGTTTTAATAGTTACCTGGCACCATCGCATAGATAAATCCATATACCGGTGTCTATGTGTGTGTGTATATTCATAGATGTGTGTATATGGTTCAGTTGGTAAAGGCACAGGAGCATGATGAGGAGAGGGAGGCATGTGACTGAAGTGAGAAAATAGGCCATGGCTATCACATCGTTAGAGGGCAATTCAGGACAGCCAGAGCCATAATAGCAAAGTCTGTGTGGATTGGTTACTAATTATTAGAGCAGAATTTCAAGTAAATCCCCTCTGGCTGTCATAAAAGCAGGTTTATCCAGTATTTGCACTAGCCTGAATCTTTTATCGGCCTTTTCATAGGTGGTATAATAGCCAGTGACTAATGTTTATGAAAATGAAGCAGGATAATTCACCCACTGATGTCATAGAACTTAGGGTCCAACAGGCAGTTTCTGTTCAGTAGGATACTGTAATAAAATTTTATAATGTCCTTGAAGGGGGGCAGGGAGAGGGAACACAGGTTGCTATGGGAACATGAGATCGAAATGCTAAAATAAGCGACAGGTAAGCTGATTCAGAAAGACAAGTAGGAACCAGGAAGTGGTCAGAATGAGGCAGGTGCTACTAATGGAGGCCACCGCATACCTCAGGGAGTGTGCTGCTGTCTTCAGAGAACGGATAATAATCTGGGCTTTAGACCGAGTCCAGATCAGAATAATTACATAAGAGTGAACGCTGAGCTGTGGAGCTGGGGAGTGCTGAATCTCAAATTTAACCCGTCTCCCACAAAGAGCTGTAGAACTAGGTGATAAATTAAAGCAGCTGGCATTTTAGCATTAAGCACAGATAGTGAGAGGAAGTGATGCTTAATGGAAGAGCAGCCAAAACTGAGCTTTGAATTCTGCCATTTCCCCCATTGTTTTCCTGTAGACTTTCCAAATAGCAACTAAAAGAGCCCAGGGAGCAGCAGTCTGCCTAGAAATCAGCTGTGAGAGAGTTCATGGGGCAGGGACCTAGGGAGAGAGCTGCTGAGAGAAACCTCTGGAAATCTATAACGGAATACGCTTGGCCACGTATCAAGCCAGATTTGTGCAGAGCAAGATTCTGTGAGCCGTCAGTGAGAACAGCCATTTGAAGGCGATGAGCTAATGTGTGATTCCAGAAGTGCCAGATTTGGGGGAACAGTGGAGTCCCTACCGTCCCAATTGGTGGAGCCACACTGGACGCCAAACATCTTTAGCTTTCTGGTGACCAGAGTCACTGCAGGGACAAGCTCCTCTGCCCGTGTCTCAGTTGCTTTTTATCACTGTGACAAAAAGGCTCAAAAAACAAAACAAAGAAGGAAGGGAGGATTTGTTCCGGCTCATGTCAGAGGCTTCAGCCTGTAGTTACCTGGCTCTTTCTTGGTTGTGGGTTCGTGCATGGAGAGGTGCATTGTGGAGGGAGTACATGTTAAAGCAGGGTGACTCACCTCATGGCAGACAGAAGCCTAGCTAAGAGGGAGCGGGGACAAGCTAAACCCTTCAGAGGCATGCCCTAGAGAACTGCTTCCTCCCATATTGCCTTGCCTTCTAATAGGTCAGGATACAAATTCTTCTGATCAAAATAAGACAGCATAACTAGACAATAAAGTAATCTTGATGTTAAAGAATTGAAACAGTGCCACACACATACAGGAAACGAGATAGAGAACCCCCAAATATTTAAAGATTAAACATCACACTTCTACATAAACTCTCGGGTCTTTGAATTGACTAGTAATAAAGATGCAACACAACAATTTGTGACCTGCAGCCCAAGCGGTGTTGGAAAGGAGGTATGGTGCTTTAGATGCCTCTGTGAACACACAGGTCACTTTTAGGAGTCAAATTGACTAGGCCCAGGTATCTAGATGTTTGTCAGTTAACAGCCTAATTGCTCTGAAGGTACGTTAGTAGCCTTAGCATTCAATTCAGTAGACACGGAATCTGCCTTATAATGTGGACGGGCTTCAACCACCGAGGGCCTTAAGATAAAAGGATCGAGGTCCTCCTAGGAAGGAGCCTACCCTACCTTTGGATGCTAGTTGCAATAGCAGCATTACCAGGACCACAGTCTTCCAGCCCCCTGCAGAAGTCAGGCTTGCTGCCCCATAATTGCGTAAGTCAGTGCCTTAGAGTCTATTAGTACACACGCATGCACACACCTGTGCTGCATGTAGACACACATGTCACAGCCCCTAGACCTGCGCAGGGTAGCCCTGACTAAGGTGATGAGGAAATGAAGAAAACACAAACACATGTACAGAAAAGCTGGGATCAGGTAAGGTGTGCGCATTCTGATGGAATGACACCAATTATGTAACCTAAAACCTCAGGGAGCTTACTACGTACAGCATGAGAAGGAGGTGGGCAGCCTTGAGAGGAATTCTCAAAGCGGAACGGTCTCAGATTACAATCTTCTGTAGGGAAGAAGCTGCAGTCCCTCGTTTTTGCACACTCCTGATGGTCAGTCCACGGTTAACACTAGTGTTTGGGTCCGAGCCTCATCCGAGCCTTTTCCAATTCTCTTGGTGAGCGTTGGTGTCTTCTACATGGCTGTGCCTACGTCAAGAACACACATTCACTCTGTGCTTCCCCAGCTCCCCACAGTTCTAGTTCTTTAAAGAACTCCAGGTAACACTAGCAAAAAGAAGAAAGTTTTAAAATTGGTGTGGATATGACTAGTGGTGTAGACTTTACTTGGCATGTAGGTATTGGTTCAGTTCCCACTGTTGGAGAGGGAGAGAGAGAGAGAGAGAGAGAGAGAGGAATCGACAACTAGAGAAAAGTCGATGAAACCAAAAGCTGTTTCTTTAAAAAGGCTACAGTCAGGACAACAATGAACCCGAAGTAGAGAAAGCATAAATACCATAATGATGGAATGTCACCATGGACCCTGGGGCTGTGAAAGGATGATAAAGGGATATTGTGAACGACTTGCTATCGATAAATACAACAACTTAGATGAAGTGGACATGCTTCTTGAAACAGTTTTTCCTACAACAGGCTGACGAAGAAGCTGAGTTCTAGCAGCCTTATAATATTTAAGGAAGCTAAAGCTTAGCCAGAAGCATCTTACAAATACATACATACATACATACATATTATACATACATACATACATTTTATTATATACACTCTAGCAAACTTTATACTTAGGACCAGAATGATACTTCTACACAAACTTTCACAAGTGGAATGGAGCTTGGTATGGTGGGACATATTTGTATTTCCAGTGCCTGGGAGGTAGAGGAAGAAAGGTCAAGGGTTCAAAGCCAGCCAAGGCTACCTGAGGGCACTCAATCAATCAGACAAACAAAAACTGGATTGGAACACTCCTAGTTCATTTTATAAGGCCAGTATTACCCTGAGAATCAAACACACATTTCAGTAATATTTCAAACATGAAACAGAAAAGGCTCCAACAGAATATCAGCAAATCTAGTTTCATGAGAATATAAAAAGAATCTCATCAGGTTAGATTTTCCTGTAGCAATGCAAAGCTGGTACATCACTTAGAAATCAATTATTGAAGTTTGCCATGTTGTGAGAACCAGTGGAAAAGATTGGTTATCTCAACAGATGAAGAAAAAGCTTTCAACAAGGTTCAATATTCAACCATAATTTTAAAAGCTTTAGCGAACTTAAAAACGTCACATATCTGATAAAAGACACTTGAGAAAATGCCCTTGCCAATACCATCTTTTTTGGTGAAAGACAGTGATTGATAACAAGGCAATAATGTATGCCCTCACTACTTCTAGTCAACATGTAACTGATGGACTAGCTATGCAGTACAAGGTAAGAGAAACAAAGCATGACAAAGGAAAAGAACAGGAAACAGACTTTATCTGTAGAGGCCTTCATCACTGTATAGAAGTGAGGATCTACGGAAAAGTCCTAGACATTAGGAGTGAGTTTAGCAGCGCAGTTGGATACGAGATTAATAAAAAGTAACGGCCTTATTCCTAAGGAGGCCTCACACCTGTTTGTGCCACTGCTGTGTCTGTAGTGATCCCTGAGAACTTTGGGCACGTTCTGTGAGTACTCAACACTAACATCAGTGGGATGCAGAAAATAGCCGTTACTGCCCTCAAGATGTGTTTGTGTGGTGCTAAAGAAAGCAGACAGTGACTTCACCAAGAGGACCAGAGAGCTCAGGGAGGATGGGGTGGAACACGTGATCATCATTATGCAGAATCCAGGCCAGTACAACATCCCAGACAGGCTCCTGAACTGACAGAAAGATGGAAGGGCCAGGTTCCAAACAATAAGATCTGTGAGGACCTAGGGCCTCTGAAGACAGTTGGAGCCCACAGAGGGCTGTGCCATGTTTAGGGCCTTCAGTTGTCTGAGGTCAACACACCAGGACTCCTAGCTGCTGGGCCTGTACCATGAGGATATCCAGGAGGAAGTGAGCCTCTAGACAGTTTCTGTTCATAAATAATTTATTTAGGAAGCAGCAGCATTTATATATGAACGCAACTCACTGGAAGAAGGAAAATGTTTTCAAGAAAAAGGTTTAGACTATCTGAATGTCAATTTCACGTCACGCACAGACCTCATTTGCCGTATAGGCGTAGCTATGAAGCAAGAAGCTTAAGATTTCTTGGAAACAGAAACTTCAGGAAACCTGGAGGTTTTAGGACAAGCACAGATTCTGCAAGCCACAGAAACAATGACCGTAGGAGAAGCAAAAGCAAGTTGGGCAGTTTTTCAAACTTAAAAGTTTTTGCTTCTGTGAGGACTATATGAAGAAAACGGACAGATAGTAAGTCTGGCTGGAAGCACTTCCTGGTGTCTGTGATAAAGGGCATGAGTCCTGGTAAATATATGTTCAATCTATGGGCCTCCAAATCAACCCTGAAGTCCTTTAAAGATGGATGCAAAATTTTAACAAAAAAACTTGCAAAGAAAAATACACAAGAACCCATAACCCTTGAAAATACGTGCATATAATTAGTGGTCAAGAAAATGGAAATTAAAGCCCCAGTGAGCCGCCACAACATACCCCAAAGAACAGTTATGATTAGAGACCTGCGCTAGGAAGCCACGAAGTGAAATTCTGACCCGCCAACATGTACTGCATGAAATGATAGGGCCTGCCTCCAGGCGTGTAGTTCCTTAAGTTTTTAGTTTTTTAATAAAATTGTATGACACATTTATCCCATGACTCGGTGGGCTACTTAACAGAAATGAAGGCATGCATCTGCAAAAAGACTCATAAAGGTAAGATTAGTGTCATTCATAGGAGTCCCCCAAATGACAAGAATTAAGTTATGTTAAGTGAAAGAACCACTAAAAAAACAAAATAAAATAAATGATTGAAAAGAGTGGGTAGACCTTATGGTGATGGTTAAGAACAGAACTTGTCTTCGTGGCTGGAGAGGATTGATTGGCAAAAAGGTACCAAAGAACCTTATAGAGTCATCAGGGTTAGACAGATGTAATTGATGTAATCAAACTCATTTTGTTTTGGCTGTTCGTTCTGATCTATATACCTCACAAAATTAGTCATACAAACCCCTGTTTTGAAAGCACCCATTTCCCCAGTCCTGAATGAAAGTTCAAAGGTCAGACCACTTTGGGTCACATCCCAATTCTGACACAAGGAAACTACGTGGGCTTGAGCAAAGTGCTCAACCTCTCCATTTCTGCATGTCAGTCAATGCTGTTGATAGTTGCTAGCACCCGATTTAGGGTCTCAAAGACTAAAGTGAATAAATAGATATGAGTGCTTCTTGGTGTGTCTGTCAGGTAGTACAAGCAAAGAAAACACTTGGCTTGCTTTAGAATTAAGCCCATCCTCGTCCTTCAAAGTCTGACAAGGTAGATGTGTTTTAAGGAGCTGTCTCTTAACAGAATGTGTTTAAGCACTGTTTGGTGTGCTTGTTTTGGTCTCTTGCCTGTTTGGACAAAGAGGACTGGAGTCTATCAAGACCAAGCCAAAAACCATGTCACGATGTCTCTGAGAACAGAGTGGAACGCTGGCCAGCCACATGACTTTGTCAGGCCTCTCTTAACCTCCTTCCAGAGCCTCTTCCCCTCCAAATAAGGAGGTGGTATTTCAAGAATGGCACTTCCACTCAGGGTTCCTGCTCTCCCTATGAATCTATGGCAGCCCCTGTCCTTCTGGAACAGTGCTCCTGCTGAACACACCAGGATGTTGTATGGTGGGTGTTGGTAGCCCTGTCACCTGTATGAAGCAATACATGTGTATGACAAATTGGCTTGGGGTTTTGTTTTGTTTTGTTTTAGGTTTGTTGTTGTTGTTTGCATGTTCGTCTTAATTAAAGTCTAGCTGACGTCTCTTCTTACCTAGAATAAGGAAAATCTGGTTTAGGTCATTTTGAGTTGCCTCCTTCCTAATCTTTTAATCCTACAAACCCCTGAGGTTTATGGGAATGTTGAAAATAGGGCTGATCATCACACCTGGCCGCGTCTGTCCTAGCAGGTGGCTGAGCTGGAATTTCCTCTTGCTTTTGCCTGACTTGGCCCCTAGGACCTGGTGGCCACATAGACTTGCCCTGAGGCCACTGGCATTAGCACCCAGCTGTCTTTGGGCATCCACATTCTTGTTCCCTTCCAAAGGCTGGCTACCCTCCTCCTTGGCTTTTCTCTCCCCTGCAGGGCCTCCTGTAGGAGCACCTCCTTTTTCTCCTCGCTCATTCAAGTCACTTTACAGTTTACTTTTTTAGATGGGCCTGGATCTTTGACTCTCTCAAGGCAGCCTTAAGAAATCTTGCTTTTGACCTAAAGCACTCAGGACTTAGCTTTAACAACAGAAGCACAGGGCAAATTAGGAAATCCCTCAGAATGAATGATGGATCCCCATGTCAGCAGTAAGAATGCCCTAAATTCATACACGCTGCTAAGATCTAAAAGAGCAGTCGGTATAGATGATGCAAGAAAGGTCAAAGGCATGTGACAAGCCTGGCTGAGATGTAAATTATAAACTAGTTTCTTGGGCCTGCCACATGTGGGGGGAGGCTTCCAGCGGGTAATCTGGAATGTGAGGCTCACGCATGCAGTGCCTCGGAGGCAGTTCATAGCTGACTGTGATTACAATCTGCTTAGACCCAGTTAAACGAGCGGAATTGACGCTTTGTCCTGTGGTGCCTCTAATGTGTCCCGTGGCCAAATCACTCACGCCTGCAGATCCAAAGGGTGTTCCGGTTCAAGCGGGTGAGGCATTTCACGGTTGCTTTGTGTTTACAGATAAGTGAGTTGTTCATGGCCTACTCTTGATTGTGCAGAAAACCAGGAGCCTTTAGGGGAAGGATGGCGACTGTTACTTTGTCACATTGGAGTAACATCAAACCTTTCTTTTTTTTTTTTTAACCTTCCCCTTTGTTGACAGAATAACACGGACGGACTTCAAGAGCTTGCCTGCGGAGGCTTGATTTACTGCTTGGGAGTTGTGTTCTTCAAGAGCGATGGCATCATTCCATTTGCCCATGCCATCTGGCACCTGTTTGTGGCCACAGCAGCTGCTGTGCACTACTATGCCATTTGGAAGTACCTTTACCGAAGTCCCACGGACTTTATTCGACATTTGTGACCAGTCCGCGCTAGGTCTTGAAATCAGTATTATCTCAACGGAGGCACTTGAGTGGGGCGAGAGCTGAGTGTTGCACACAGAAGAATGAGCAACTTGCACTGACTTCATTTAATTATTTTTTTTTTTAATATAATTACTGTGAAAGTATAAAAGCTGTGCCCTGGAGTTCTCCTCCCACAGCCAGCAAATAAGGTAGTGAATTAATTCTTCATTCCATTCCACTATCATGAAGGACTCTGGATAGACTTGGCCAACTGATGTTTACAAACCAGAATTTTGTATTTTCATTTTACAGATTTTAAACTAGGTGATTTTTTCTAAATTGCTAGGTCAGGATGTCAAAGTCAGTGCAATAACACAACTTCCTTTTTTAGAAAAACAAAAGTTGTTTCTATCACTTTTCCCGTTCACTGTGTAAAGAATCATGGAAACTTAACACTACTTTTTTACCATGTTTCATCTTGACATGACATGGTTATTTTTTAAAGAGAAGAGGCTTAAGTTCTTTTGTAAATTTTTAAAGAAACTATTCCATGAAGTGGGCCCCACGGTTCCTCATTCACGTGAAGCTCTGCAGCAAACGGTCAACATTCCACAAACAAGCATTATACCTCCTCTGACAGTTTTATTAAGTGTGGAGAGTTTGCCAATTAAAAAAAAAAAAAACACAAAAGCAAAAAAACCTGCAGTTTTCCAAACTTTTCTGCCAATCTCTGACCCTGAAGTCAGGGCTGCTTTGGGCTGATAACAACCTGACCTGGTGTGGTCCACCAGTGATGAGAAAGTATTTTGATATCATCAACTTTTCCAGAAGACATAACTTCACTCTATGCCTTTGCCACGTTTTCTCCAGGACCTCTTACCACAGCGGAGGGTCCTGTGTGTCCTGAGATAGTATTGTTGGGTTGGCGATCTGCCAGACACTTCTCGTGAGCGTGCTGAATGATAGTGAATCGTTGTACTGCCACGTTGGTGCCCAACGCTTCAGTCATTGTAGTTCAGTCACTTAACTTTATTGTATCAGTTTGATATTCATTTTGAATTGTGGGACTAGACGCATAAATTCACATCTCTGCCTTTTCCTCTGCATTTCTCAACATACTATTTTTTTTTTCATTCCATGTATAAAACATTTTGATTGACAGGTAGAAACTCGTGTCAGTGATCCATGGGTTTTACGCTGACTCAGTGGAGTGGTATTTGTATATTATTTCTAGTTTTCCCTCAGTGTCTTATATTAAGATCGATGTATTAGTTGCTTTCTTGAACCTCTCTTGGTGTTTAAGTGAAGCCCCCTTGCCCTTAGATCAGATGTTAATATAACCTGTTTGTCTAGAAGTAGGCTTGCTCAGTGGAACTATTAGATTAAAGATATGCTTTATCCATTGAAGTGCTGTACAGCTGTAAGTTGAAAAGAAAGTTTATTTTGTATGTCTGTCCAGGCTCTGACTTGGGTAAACTGTAGAGACGCGACAGAAGCACTGATACTTGCTGGTGGTTTCTTCAGTAGGCAAGGACACCCAAGGATAACACCAGCCAGGCCACTGTGTATGCATGACCGAACAAGTGGGTGCGTGTTGTTTTGCTCTGTATATGTTCCTTTACATATATTCACTTTTTGTGGATCCATCGAAAGTGCTCCTAAGCCACACTGTCAAAAACCACTAACATGTATGTAAAGCCTTGTGCTGTAGATTAGAATAAAGTTGTTACTTTATTGAGTTACTTTGCCGGTTGAGTCCGTTGCCTGGAGCGTATGGCTGCCAGCAGTGCTGGGTGTTTGAGAGCTTAAGAGTGTCACCCGTTAGTTGGTGCAACAGTCTCACAAAAATCAGAACGTGGACAAAAACAAAGTGGTCCTTTCATTTCAAACTTGTGCTTTTAAGCTTTCTGATCTGCCTGCTAAATACTTGCAGGAGCTAACTCAAGCTTCCTTCAGCACGTTATCAGTTTGGCCTGGTCGCCAGGTGTGCTGATGTTCACGGGTGCTCTCAGCCGTTAGGAAATGGAGCCAGGAGAGATTCTGTGAGTTTGACCCTAGCACAGGCTAAACAATAAGTTTGAGGTTAATTCCAGCTACATAGTAAGAGATCCTATCATATAGAGAGGTAGAGAGATAGATGGATGGAGGGGGGAATGGATGGATAGATATCTGGATGAATAGAGAGAGAGAGAGAGATTGTGGTGCATAGATACATTGATGCTAAATAGAAAAAATATAGATATTTAGATGATAAATGATGATAGATGGTAAATAATGATAGATACAAGACAGATGATAAACATGATTGATAAATACATAGATACATAGATAGATAGATAGATAGATAGATAGATAGATAGATAGATAGATAGATAGATAGATGATAGTAGAAGACAGATGATAGAGATAGATAGAATGGTGTGTGTGTGTGTGTGTGTGTGTGTGTGTGTGTGTGTGTGACCAGAATGGTTGGTCACTTTTAAAACACCAAGCCCACAGCTTGAGGAGATCACCCCCACACCTCTCTGTCAGTTAGATAAGAAGTTCTGTCAGATAGATAAGAAGCTGTCCGTGCTGTAGCTCTTGATTTACAGTCCTAGCCAGCACCTGGCTCCTCCAGGCTCTTTGTCACGTATGCGATTGAACTAAGTCACTTGATGTGAAACTTCCCCTAAAAGGTTATAAGAAGTCCGGTTTCTCCTCTGTTGGGAGATTGGTCTAGAGACTTTAGTGGGGATTTGTTCAAGGAGGTGCTCTAGAGATTGCTCTCCGAAGAGGCTCCTCTCACCTTCTCCCATCGACCCGCTCGTGGCAGTGTATCCTGAGTGCTCGCTCCTCGCTTTCAGTCTTAAATGAAGCTCCTCTCCGGTTTCCAGGGAAGCTACACATTTCCCCTGTCACTGTTCCCTCCTCAGTGTATGTACACATGTATGTGTGTGTGTGTGTGTGTGTGTGTGTGTGTGTGTGTGTGTGTGTATGTAATATGTATGCACACACATGAACACACAGAGATCCACCTTGAGTGCTGGGATTAAAGGTGTGTGCCACTGCTGCCCGCCTTCAGTAAACTGTAACAGTGTCATGTTCTTCCTCCCTCCTCAAGTTATATAAACATTTGTAGACACGTCTTTACCTAGGGGAACGTTTGCTTAGCTTATGTAATGCATCCTAGGATTCGGATAAAAGGCTACCGTGTGGCCAACGACTAGGTCAGGCCTAACACTGTAACCCTAACCACAACTCCAGTGTTGGGTATAGTTCTTTGTAGACTTTTTTTTTTTCTGGTGCTGGAGATTAAACTTAATACCTACACATTGGACAAGTGTTTTGCCACTGAGCTAGTCCCCTAGCCCCACTCTGTATTTTGGGCAGTAAGAGAGAGAAGGCTGCTTCATCCTATGTCAAGGAAAGGAACCAGGTCAGTCCACCTCCGAAGCCTTGCTTTGGCCATGTGCCACCACGGCGTGACTACTGTGAGCAAAATCAAAGAATCTGAACTGAACATTCACCAAGCGTGGACTCAGGGCTGGGGATACAGGGGTTGGGGGTGGTCATACAGGGGAGAGCCTTTGTAAGCACCTGA
Organism: Meriones unguiculatus; assembly: GCF_030254825.1. Taxonomy (NCBI): domain Eukaryota; kingdom Metazoa; phylum Chordata; class Mammalia; order Rodentia; family Muridae; genus Meriones; species Meriones unguiculatus. Next base: position 30,521,540 of record NC_083355.1, on the reverse strand, counting down.
CAACCCTTCCGTGGAACTTGGAAGTCTTCCTCGAAGTCTGTCCACAAGCCCAGAACTAGCGATCACCTAGTTCTAGAGGGCCTGCCCGCCTCATGCTGCCTCCTTAATGTCTCCCATCTTTAATGGCTAGATTTAATGTCTTTAACAGCTAGATTTTTCAGGTTAACAACCACAGATCCGCCCATTCTTGCTTCCTCTCCACCCTTCCCCACGACCAGTTTTCACAGCTGTAATCTGTGCCTTCCTCCTCACCCCTCCACTCTTCCCGCTGCAAGGCTCTAGAGGACCCTGGTTAACCCTCAGAGTACTGCAGTGTAATGGGTTGGGTGGCAGTTATGACTGGACTTTTCTTGGACCGCCAGCTCCCGATGATGACACAGAGACCTTATTAGTTATGAAAGCTTGGCCTTAGCTTAGGCTTGTTCCTAACTAGCTCTTATAAGTTAAATTATCTACATTCTGCCACAGGGCCCGTTACCTCTCTCTTAAATGGCCCCAGGACCAGTTTCTTCTTCCGTGTCTAGCTGTGAATCTCTCAAGCATGTCTCTCTTTCCCAAGGTACCTATCTCTGTGTGAAAGTTCCCTCTATGCTCCCCTGCCTTTGCTATAGGCCGTTCAGCTCTTTATTAAACCGATCAGAAGGTGTTGAAGGGAGTGTTTGCAAAATATCATGCTTCTGTAAGAGCAACAATAACAAAATTCACTCTGTACTTGGCTCTCTGCTGGTACAGAAATAAACACTTGAATAATACAGAGACAGCCTTTACATAGTGCACAAGCAATTATTCCAACATTGCAGCCACCCTCTTGCCTGCATCTCTGCCCATGCTGAACCGTCTTTGAACAAACTCAGCTTCCACGTTGCTACAACTGGCGCGTGTCTACTCTGCTTTAGAAGTTCTGTAAATCCCTGCTCAGTGCCTCTGCCTGAACTCTTCTTACACGGACTCCCTGTGTTCCCGCTTCACCTGATGAAGCCCAGAACACTAACCCCTCTGCTGGTTACTTTCACGACCTCCCAACCCAATGTCTGTGCCCTCTTGCTGGCTTTGTGTCTGCTGCAGCTAGGCATAAATTGTACTTACCCACGCCTCTCTTCCCCAACCTCCAAAGGAGGCTAAACTTTGCCTCGCCATGGCCACGGATGCCTGGCATGGCTAGAACTCCCCAGCTTTGAGATTACTCCACAGCCTATCTCATATCGATGATGTTGGCTATCTCCTTGCCTCTCATCCTGAGAAGGAAGTCTTTCAGTCTACCTCTGTTTTCAGCTTCTTCTGTAGCTCTGGGCTCAAGCTGAGAGTTTGTTGGATGAAAGAAAGGGAAGGGAGACTGGGGGAGATCAGGAGGCATATTATTTAGATCTCAGAGTTAGACTTCCCTGGACTGGTTGGAACCTGACTCTTAGCTTCAGAAAGCTTGTATAAGCCACCGGAAGTTAGGAAAGAGGGGTGTAAACATTAGACACTCCCCTAAGTAAAGAAAAGCCATGTTTGTTTATTGACGTTTTCATAAAATCCCTCAACAGTTTAGGAGCTTGGAAAATTATTCTTGCCTATCTTATTTCCCTATGGCCCTTCCTTCTTTTCTGATTTAATAATAAAATGAACAGACTCAGTGCTTGGCTCCATGGAGCCTTAGCACAGATTATGCTAAAAAAGCAATAACTTTAACTATATACATATTGATATTATATCATATATTTGTATCCCTGATCATGCAAGTGTATAATTCTTGAAAAAAATCAAGAAAAAAATTAAATCCCCGAGTTTACTCATTTGAATAGACCTTCATATATTTCTAGTCAGTCTTCCTTTCCCATATGTATACAATTTGGTTTTTGTTTTATGTAGCTGTTTATCCCCAGCATAAGAATTGTAGGGGCTGGAGAGATGGCTCTTGCAGGGGCCTGTAACTCCAGCACCTGGGGAACCCAGTGCCTTTGGCCTCGGCAGGCACCTGCATTCATGTGCACACAGACAGATAGATATACACATACAAAGAATTAAAAATTGTAATAAAAACAAATCTCTTAAAAATGTTGGTATGTCAGGGTCATTTTGATTTGCATTTTCCTGATGACTAAGGATGTTGAGCATCTCTTTAAGAGTTTCTCTGCCATTCGATGTTCCTCTATTGAAAATTCTCTGTTTAGCTCAGTACCCCCATTTTTTAATTGGATTACTTGATTTGTTCCTGTTTAACTTCTTAAGTTCTTTATATATTCTGGATATTAGCCCTCTGTCAGATATTAGACATACAATATAGGATAATCTCTCTAAAATCTGCACATCTAAAGAAACTAATCAAGAAGGGGGACCCTGGGTAAGATGCTCAATCTTCATTCAGAAGGGCAAATGGGACAGACATAGGAAGAAGGAGAAAACAGGGAAAAGGACAGGAGCCTACCACAGAGGGCCTCCAAAGGACTCTACCCAGCAGGGTATCAAAGCAGATGCTGAGACTCATAGCCAAGCTTTGGGCGGAGTGCAGAGATAGAAAGACCTGGAGGGGATAGGAGCTCCACAAGGAGAGCAACAGAACCAAAAAATCTAGGCCCAGGAGTCTTTTCTGAGACTGATACTCCAACCAAGGACCATGTATGGAAATAACCTAGAACTCCTGCACGGATGTAGCCCTTGGCAGCTCAGTGTCCAAGTGGGTTTCCTAGAAAGGGGAACAGGGGCTGTCTCTGACATGAACTCAGCGGCTGGCTCTTTGATCACCTCCCCCTGAGCAGGGAGCAACCTTACCAAGCCACAGAGGAAGACATTCTGATGAGACCTGATAGACTACGGTCAGATGGAAGGGGAGGAGGACCTCCCCTATTAGTGGACTTGAAGAGGGGTTTGGGAGAAGAAGAGGGAGAAGAGGGTAGGATTGGGAGGGGCTGAGGGAGGAGGCTACAGCTGGGATACAAAGTGAATAAACTGTAATTAATAAAAATAAAATTAAATTTTAAAATGTTGGTATGGCACTGCGTTTTCCGCACTTACTTGCTATGCATATTTAAAAATATTATATAGCTCTCAGCTGGTGAGGTAACTCAGCAGGTCATAGCATTTGCTGCCAAGCCTGACCACCTGAGTTCTATTTCTGAGGTCTACACAATGGAAGTAGGAAACCGACTCCCAAAAATGCAACTCTGACCTCTGTGTGTGTGCTCTGGGACGCGTTCAACACACACACACACACACACACACACACACACACACATGCGCACACACAGAGACACATTAAATGGTGAACATCACTTTGGTAGGCAGAATATCCTTTTCTTTTTGGTGCAATACTGCAGATTTAAGCACAGGATTTATGCTGAGAAACGTAGCCAGAATTTTCAGCGGCTCTACCATTTTTTCAGAAGTAAAAATTTTGCTTGAACATGCAGCTAGTTTGAGAAGTTTTAGAATCCTTTTTCAATATTTTATTATTATAAACAATGGTGCAAGGAGCCTAAAGCTCTTTTGTATTTGTATTTATACTTCAAGTTCAAAGGCAGTAAGCAACTGTTTATTTTATGATATTTTATGTGCATGGGTTTATAGTCTGCATGTGTGTCTGTACACCACATACAGACAGTGCTGAGGGAGGCCAGAAGAGTGTTGTATTCTTCTGGCGCAGGAATTTGGACAGTGATCCACCATATGGGTGCTGGGAGTCGAACCTGGGTCCTCTGAAAGAGCAGCCAGCGCTCTTTTCCGATAAGCTGTCTCTCCAGCCCTCTGAATGTTTCTTATACGGCAAGTGCTATTATGGTTTACCTTAGTTACCTCATTCAATCAGTTTAAAAACTATTGTTAGACATTTTTTTCTTATCCCCATTGTACACAGGAGGAAGTACCCACTGAGAGTGAGTTTTTGCCCAGGGTAAGTGGTGGTGGCCTGGGAGCCAGGAAGCCTAGTCTATTTTTTCATTTTTGTCAGTTCATCCCCTAGCTCAGAGTTTCACTGACGGGCTTACCCACAGGAGGGTATTTTCAGAGATACAGATTGCTTTCTGCCTCCCCATTTTTTGTGTTTTGTGTCTTTGAGTGACAGCTTCTGCCAAATGCCAATTAGATGAAGAGTGGCATAGGAAACGACCCTGAGCCCAAAGGAGAAGCTTCCCCCTCCTGATGAAGCAAACTAAAGCTTCCCCAGAGGACCTGGACAGTGTTTTTCAATTGTGAAAACTTAGGATTACTCCTTTCGTGTCTTTCTGCTGCTCTTCCTGTTTTAAATAGACAGTGCCAATATGTTCTTACATTCTGTGCCATTCCCACCTACATGCCTGCAGTGTATCAGCGGTGGTAGTTTTCCAAGAAACGGTGCCACCGTGCACTCTAGCTACTTTGCACAGGGAGGGATGCTATTCTCATCAGGTCCTGCTTGGCTCAAGAAAACCCTTCTCGTTCTTCTTCACAGCTCATGACCACCCCGACTTTTACCACAGCCAAGGATTAACTCATGTTAGTCTGAGTAGGCTTAGGGAGTTTGGGGAACTTAGCTTTGGAATCTCATGCCACCTCTAAGGAGAGGTCGCTGTTCTAAGGCATTCTTAATATACTCAGCTGATGTTGGCCAAGGAAAAGGTCAGTCCCAATTTCCATCCTAAGTATTTGGTTTTCTTAAGACTGTACTAGTATTTTCCGAATCCCATTGGTGAGTGACAAGGCAGTTTAGAATAGAATCAGAACACCTGGAACACATTGGCTGGGTTAGCTTAAGGCGAGTTACGTTGAATCTCAGTTCCTATCTGTTAAAGGGGTTTGTCTGCGTCTCTCAGTTCAGTGATGAGGGGGAAAAACATATTGCATTCTGGGATATTGTTGGCACAAGATAAAATATTCAAGTGCCTCCTTGCCGTATGGCCAAGCTTTTGAAATGATGGCTAGAGCCCACCTGGGGAGATTTTCCATGCAGAAGCAGCCTTACAGAACTCTTTCAAAAATGTTTGTGCATTTTTTTACACTTAAAAATAACCATGGAGGCTGGAGAGATGGCTTATCAGTTATGAGTGTGTGTGCTGCTCTACCCAAGTTCAGTTCCCAAGATCTTTGTCTAATGCCTCCGAAGTGTCTTTGACTCCTCCTCTCCCGGCTACTCTCTGGCCTCCGTGGGCACCCCATGCATGTGGGCGCACATACAAGCATATTTTTTAATGGCCTATTCCTTTCTAAAAGTTTTATGTGGTTTAAAAAATAATAATCAGGGAGGACCCTGGGTAAGATGATCAATCCTCACTCAGAAAGACAAACGGGGTGGATACTGGAAGAAGGAGAAAACAGGAAACAGGACAGGAACCTACCACAGAGGCCCTCTGAAAGACTCTACCCAGCAATGTATCAAAGCAAATGCTGAGACTCATAACCAAACTTTGGATAGCATGCAGGGAATCTTATGAAAGAAGGGGGAGATAGAAAGACCTGGAGAGGACAGGAGCTCCACAAGGAGAGCAACAGAATCAAGAAATCTGGCCACAGGGGTCTTTTCTGAGACTGATACTCCAACCAAGGACCATTCATGGAGATAACCTAGAACTCCTGCTCAGATGTAGCCCATGGCAGATCAGTATCCAAGTGGGTTCCCTAGTAAGGGGAACAGGGACTGTCTCTGACATGAACTCAGTGGCTGGCTCTTTGATCACCTCTCCCTGAGGGGGGAGCAGCCTTGCCAGGCCACAAAGGAAGACAATGCAGCCAGTACTGATGAGACCTAATAAGCTAGGGTCATATGGAGGGGGAGGAGGACCTCTCCTATTAGTAGACTTGGGGAGGGGCATGGGAGGATATGAGGGAGGAAGGGTAGGATTGGGAGGAAATAAGGGAGGGAGCTACAGCTGGGATACAAAATTAATAAACCATAATTAATAAAAAAATAAAATTTTAATAAAAAATAATCAGTTGTTCTTTAAATATCCAACATTTCTTCCAACAAAAAGCTATGTATTTATGGAGGAAGCTAGGTGAGTTATTTTGTGCTTACGTGGGTTTGTATGCTTAGTAACACATCAGGCCCTAAGTAAAGTCTGTCGGTACTTGAGCCTGCCTCTTGGGGACTCACAGACTGTGGTTTCTTAAGGAGTGCCTGCAAGCTGCAGTACTGTAATGTTCTTGTTTCTTTCCCAGTGATGTATCTCACTTTCCTTCAACAAATGTTTGTTGGGTGTCAACTCTGGGCCAAAGACTGGTCAGGACACTGGGATGCTAGAATAATCGCAAAAGCCCAAGAGCCAGCCTGTCCCAGCTACACCCTTTCTTGCCTCACTCTGGAATCTGTATTGTCTCCATGTGCTTTAGTCAGTCTGTTTGTTGACGCCATGTAGGCGGCCATTAAGTGAAACAATACACATAAGCAAAGAGAAACAAATCCTGACTTGCCTAGATGTTCAATGTAGGGTCCTTACTTTGAGCCACACATTTGCTTATCTTCTAGGCTGGGGTGAATTGCCAGTTTGCTCTTACCTTTGAGAGCACCAAAACAGCACACACTTAAGGGAACCCATGATGAGCTCTGCCTTCAAATGAATGACTCACCCTCTGCCTGGTTTCTCGGGCTCACTGGAAGTAAAGTTAATTTCCCCAGGCAAGAGGTGATGCCTGAGAAACACGAATTTTCCTTGCTTCTGGAATGCCTACAGTTTCTCTGTTATCCACTCCAGTCCTTCTGGGTATCATGCTGGTGGTCTTGGCTGCAAATACAGTTCTTACTAAGGTAAGTCTTTGTACAGTTCCTGTAGTCTCCAGGGCAGGATGGGAAAACAAATGAACAATTACAATGCAATGTTTATATTGGGTGTTAGCCTCAGAAGAGGGAGTGATTAACTTGCCTAGGGAGTCGGAAGTTTTCCCTGAAGATGAGCCATCTCAACTGAGACTTGGAAACATGAGTGAGACATTGGCATGGAGGTGGGGTGGGAAGGGGGGGTGAGGTGCAGTGAAAGTGTGCAGAGTCAGGGTTGGGGAGCAGCGTAGGGTGCATTTGAGAGAGTGTAGGGATGACACGAAGGGGAGACAATAAGAACAATTAATATTGATTGAGCTCCCACTATGAAATCTGGCCCATTCTTCATAATTTTCATACATACTGACTCATCTGTTTTTTTGAGATCTATAATGGTGATCTTATAATCATGTAGATTTTTTTTCCAGCCAAGCAGATTTCTTTGTCTTGCTATTTCTGAATCCCTTTGACTTTTATCTACTCCCTGTGATCATGAACCTCCATAAAACTGTCATGCAAGAAAAAAACATCTTAAAGTCCATCTGAATTAATGCTTGTGTTGGAATCACAACAACAACAACAAAAAGCATGGCAGAATAAATCATGAAGTGGGTCACAGGTCATTTGTCACTGGGAATTACTGTGCTTTGCTACTGACGTGCATAAATCAAGGTCTGAAGGTGTTCATAGAGGCTTCGTCCAAGCATTCCATTCATTCAACTAAGAGAGCCCTTTCTACATGCCACATGCTTTTCCAGGTGCTGACATGAAGACAGAAATGAAAACAGACAAGGTGCTGATTCACAGGATAGGCACTGTAGACAGAAGGAAACAGATAAGAGCACAGGTGAGGAAACACAGGTGTCTCAGGTGCTGATAGAGTCCTAGGGAGAAAGATTGGTCAGGAGGGAGTCCTGGGGAATGCAGAGGTGGGGCAATAGAAGCACAGATAACAGAAAGCCTTCTGGAGAAGGGGTTATGGAAGCAAAAGGCCCTGGCCACTCTGAAGCCTAGGAAGAGCCTCAGAGGCCACAGGAAGTGCAAAAGCCTTAGCATCCAATACTGTGGATGAGGTAATGAGGTCGGAGGGGAGAGGGGTGGGAGATGACAAAGACATGGAACCAGGCTTGAGTCAGGTGCTTCCTGACCAATTCCTGACCTCCTGGGTTGTTTTCATAAAAATTCCCTCCTGTGGATAGTGGGTTGAGTTCTGTGTCCCTCCTCACCCAGCCACCAGTGAGACTCTGCCTACCCTTGATGTTTCTTCTTGGTAATTTTCCATCCAGCGGCCCCCACCACCCCTTCTGAGACACTCCTCCTTGCTTTCAGAATTCATCCCAGCAGTCTCACAGGATAAGCTTTGCCCTGCCATTTTTGAGAAATGCCATCTATTATCTTTCCTTTAAGAGTGGTTCTGAATGACAGGCTACATGGGGCCACATAAGGCCCAGAGGCACATGCACGGCATAATTATTATTGGTGACATTTCCTGTAGCGTCTTCCATGCTTCTGGTATTATAATTATCCCAGCATCTCGATTCAGAATACTAAATTGAGACCTGGCTCCTAAGTGATGGAAGATACAGGGACCAAGACCGGAGTCTCAGCTTCGTTCCTGCCAAAATGCAGGTGATTTTACAAAGCAGGGGAACGCTATCAAGATGATAGTTTTAAAACGGTAATGGGGTTTTTTTTCTTTTTTTTCTTTTTGCCTTGTGTATGTTTGGTATAGGTGTGTGCACATGTTCACGGATGTACTTGTATGTGTAGGTGTGTATATGCATTCATGTGTAGAGGGGGAGGTGGATGTCAGCTGCCTTCCTCTATCATTCTCTACTTTGTTCTTGTTTGGGAGGATTTTTTTTTTTTTTAAGACAGAATCTCTCATTGAACCTGGAGTTCATCAGTTCGGCTAGACTGGCTGGCCAGTGACCCACAGCAGCCACCTGTCTCCACCACCCAATGCCAGGGTTATCCTTGTACATCCCCGCACCCAACTTTTTACGTGGGTGCTAGGGATCTGAACTCAGGTCCTCATGCCTGTGTAGCAAGCTCTTCACTGGTCGCGTCATCTCTCCAGCCGCCAAAACTGATGATCCTCAAGATACACGTATGTGAGCCAGCATATTCCTAAAGCCCTGAAGAGTCTGATTTCTGGGGGAAGTGGGGGAGGATTGGAGGTAGATTTGCCTCCTGGGAGGAGGAAGCTGAGATAGTGGCTGAACTTCCTCCTGCCTCTGATCTCACCCACACCAACCCTAATTCCTTAGAAAGATGGCAGCTCTGTGGGGGAGGGGGGCACCTCCCTGCCTCAGGCTGATGTAGCTGCATTCCTGTGGAGGCCTCTCTGGCAGAGGTAACATCCTACATCCAGCCATTCTTGTTTTCACTTAGCGTTAGGGCCTCGAGGCAGTGAGAGTCAAAGGCTCCTTGGAGCTTTGCTTAGGCAATCGTAGCCTGGCAACCACTGGAGAGAAAACAGAGGGGCAGGTAACTTTAGCATGTTGAGGCTTCGTTCTCCCCCCCCACTTCTTGATGGGGAAAGACCTCAAAGGCTTCCGTGTAGTTATTTACATAAAGCGTCTAGCACTGGACTTGACGATCAATACGTGCTAAGTTCTTTTTCCACCTCTTTTTTCTTTCTTTCTTTCTTTCTTTCATCAGAGGTGCTCTGACAACTGTGAAATTGTCCTTGGCTAGGAATTAGGACAAAGCAGTGCAGGTGGGTTGATCACATGTTTAGCTCCTTTTATGTCATGTTAGTGGCAGGCAGCCCTGGTCCGGTGTGGATGCTTCACTGTGCACCTCAGTTGCTTGGCCCGTACTGAACCACTGTCTCACCACCTCTCCATTTGGAGCCTTCCTTGTACTTACCCTCTGCAAACCTACATAATGGTTGGACATGGTGGTTCATGCCTTTAATCCCAGCAATTGGGGGGCGGGCAGAGGCTCTCTGAGTTCAAGGATAGCCTGGTCTACGTAGCAAGGTCTAGGCCAGCTAGGGCTACATAGTAAGACCCTGTCTCAAAACAAAAACCTATATGGGGTTGTCTACTCCTTAACCTTCTGCACATGTCTCTGTGTGGTATGTATATATGCACATATGTGTTCCCATGTGTAAAGACCAGATGCTGACATCAGGAGTCTTCCTTGGTTGTTTTCCACCTTCACTGAGTCAGAGCATCTCAGTAGAGCCCGGGGTTCATGGAGACAGTCAGTCTACCTAGCCAGCTTTCTCCGGTGATGCCGTCTTTGCCTCTTGTGTGCTGGAGTTCCAGTGGGCCACTACACGATGTTCCCATGAATGCCGGAGATTCCAAATCCCAGGCCTTACACTTCACACACTGAGCCGTCTCCCCAACTGTACTAGCTTAAGCCTCCCCTTGGTCCTGCTCTTCCCAGCATGACTTTACCTTCATTTCCCATGTGCATTTCTGACCTCTCGTTCTGATCTTCTTACTGCTTCCTGTTCTTCTATTGGCTCTTGAATCTTGTTCCCCATGATCCTCCTCCCCCCCTTCCCCACTATCCCTCGGTGATATCGCTGACACCTGAAGTAAGAGTCTGAAGGCCTGCACCAGGCCCTGATTTCCAAATCTCACAACATATTTATCTACTAGCTATTTCTGCACAGCTGTCCCACCACACCTATGTCAAGGTCAACATTTTCAAAGATAAATTAATCCTCTCTTCTCTCAAGCTGGATTCTCTTACTGCAATCCCCGTGCAATCCAACACTGAAAATATCTATATAAAAACCTAGGTCTGAGACCAGAGAGTTACTCCAAACATCTCCCTCTTGCTTGTCAATGCTCTACACCCGATGGTCCCCAGGTTTCTGCTAAAATGTCTTCCTAGATTCACACCTTCTCCATACTGCCTTGGCTGAGGTCTTGCTCCACTCTTAGTTGGCTTATTGTGATAGCTCCATCAGGTCTGCCTGCTACCTACTCGACTCTTTCTGTCTCACACCACTAATCCATTCTCTACCTTTCTGCCAGCATCTCCTTTCTGACATAAGAATGTAATCCAGTTCTCCAAAGTTGTTCCACTTCTCCTTCAGGAAGAACCCAGGAACGATCTGCCACTAGAATGCCTATTAGGACTCATCTCTCGACCCTCTTTCAAGATGCTTGTTGTTCCTCTGACCTGAGATGCCAGTGCTTTGTCTCACTCCCCAGCCTTTGCACAGGATGGATATTTTTCTCAGGATGCTCTTCCTGCCCCCCAACTTTACCTTTGTCACCTACATTGAAAGTCCCCACTTAACTGTCAAGTCCAAATTCAAGTATAGCCTTCTTAAAGTTGTTCTGACCATCTAGGCTTAGAACCCGCTCCTCCACTGCAGTCCTCTAGCGTGTTCCATTAGGCTAGTCATGAATCACACTGCATTGTACTCCCCCATTTCCACAAGAAACTGCAAGGTAAAAACATTTCTCATATCTTCATACTCCTGACCTTTGAGAGGTTCATGCATGTAGGAGTCACTTAGAACTTGTTTCTAAATTGAGTGCATGAAGAAGACTTGATAGCATATCAATGGGAACATTCATTGAAAGAACATGAAGTGTACTGAGAAGACAAGAACCAAGGAGGCCAGACTGTCGCCTGAGCCATTAGCACATACACTGAGGTCTTCAACAGTGACAACAAAGAAGGAAAAATTTCTTGAGGCAGGCTTAATTCCAGGTGATCTCCATGCTACCCCTATCTAGGAAGAACCCCCTCTCCCACTTTCTAGAATTTAGCCGGAGCAAAGCAAAATTAAGACTGTAATAATCATATTACCATTTTAATTACTATAGTACTGAATTAGAAACATCTATACTCTTCAAAATTATCTGTTCTTTGAGGTTGTTTTCTCTCCCTTAGCACAGATATGGAGAATTAGCTGTGTTCTCTGAGGACCCTCTCTTTCATGATGCATCAGAACAAACTGATAATAATACCTATGAGACAAAAGTTGTGTGAAGCCAAAACAACCAGAGAGATCATGATACTCTGGAGAGCTAAGGTCCCTTTCCAGCCACCCAGGCAGTTAGGGTCCTGTCGCCTTTAATGGCAGGGAAGCAGATATCCCTGAATTATAATAACCATAACCCAGGGGATTTGGGGAGATGCAGTAACGATAGTGTCTCTCATGCTAAGACATATCTCTTTGGAAGTTTCTTGAGCACCTTCATGCCTGTCACTCTGGCTCCCCTTCAGTTTTTCTGGAAGCCATTGCATGGCAAGTGTCCTAAATCCTATGTTACAGCTGAGAGGCAGACCCTCCCGGGAGGTTAATAACCCAGGATCACACAGTGAGTTGGAAAGCCAGCCAGGACTTGTGCTCAGGCACAATAACTTGGGAAAAGCTGTTTTACCAAGTCCTCTATGAGGCATCGTCTGTTCTTTATTTAAGTCCGGAGTAAAATTAAATTTAGGTAAAAGGAATAGAAATATAATTAAAGGATCTGGCAGGAGAATAAAAAAACCCCAGGGGAATAAGTCATTCCATTGTGCCGTTTTCTTTTCTTATTATTGTAGCTGCTTGAACATGCATGTGATTTTCTGTAATTTTTTTTTTATTCCCAAATGCTCCTCTTCCTTTTAAAAGTTAATTCTTAAAGCACCAAAGCTCAAGCCTTTCATCCCCTGACTGACATCTCCTTGATGTACTCTGCAGGAGCTGACCAAGTGACTCAACTTTTGGTTTTTTTAATTATTTTTTTTTAAGTTTGCATTATAGAAAACATCCCGTGTATACAGGAGTTCACAACAACTAAAGTTTAAACAGGAAACCTAGCCCAGAGAGATTATAAATCTATTACTATCTCAAGACACTACTACTACTATCCTATTTTCTGGCTACACTGAGGTAGAATGAACTCAAGACTTGAAGAATAATGTCTCCATCCATCTTTCCCTGCTCGTACCTGGATGGTATTGGGAAAGGCACTTTGAGGCTTGCTTTGTCCAATTACAGCTTATCCATCCTTTAGAAAAGCTGTTACAACCAAATATTGAAGAGATAAGAGATTTTGTAGACCATGTTCAGTGAGTGATGCAATGCTCTTAAAATGGGAAGAGCTGTTACTAATTCTACTCCAAGAACTCAGGGTTCTGGGAGCCTCAACATGCAAAGGTGTTCAAGAACATAGACAGTAGGTGCCCTGCAATGCACACCTTCCATTCAGACTCAGAGAGGAGCTGATCACCACCTGACATCTTGTTTTGTCTTGTTTCCTTCTGCCTATTTCACCATCTACTTTGTTACCACTATTGTTTTAGCTCTTTCTTCAAAGACAGCCTTTCCAACAAGCTTCTTTCTCCACTTCTACCCAGGCTCTTCCAGTCACAGGACCGGGTTTCGATACCCAGACAATACTAACCCATGCTGGTTTTGGCTAGACTTTCTCCAAAGGACACCTAGCTTTCTCTTATTCTAGAATGTTCCTGATTGGCAGAACCCAAGACAGCGGTGAGAACCTAAATGAGAAGCAGCATGGGCGTATGAAGAACAGAGAAGAAAGAGCCCTCACGAAAGATGCAATCTCTCTCCTGTGGCCTATAGAGAGACACAGTCTCCTTAAGAGGGGGTTTAAGGACCAACAAAGACCAAGATGAAACACAAGACCTCATGGTATGTTACTGTCCAGAGGGAGAGATAAAACTGGTGACACATAAAATAAATGGTAAATATTTCACTTGGAAACAATCCAGACTTAGGGCAAAACAGAAGACGTGAACTACAAGGGTAGTTAACTCAGAATGGTTAAGGTCAAGGCTTGAGTTTTGTAGGTAGCCATCCCATTATATCCCCTGGAATCAAGGATGGGCGCTTGCTGCTGCCAGGCATCCCAATACTCTGAGGCAGCTAAAGAGAAAGCAAACTGCCATGTAGATAAACAAAACACTTTTGAGTTGGGTCCCCGGTGCTGTTACATAGACAAAGACTTGCTGAACCTTGAAGCCCACCTCGATTGAGGCCTCTCCATTTGCCGATTGAACAACTTCTTCGGTTTTTAGTCCCCAGCAGGCACTGTTGCCAAGTTGGGCCTCTCACGGGTTATTATTCCCTCCCCAGACACTTTATCCATCTGTCTACTTACTGCTCTTGCCACGGAAATCTGAAAAGACCAAGTTTGTCTTCTTATATTTCCAGGGATGCCATTTAACTGTCTGAGGCACTTCTTCATGTACCTAGTGTATCAATGACACCTGTCAGATGTCTGACAGACGGAACTGGGTGAACAAGTCACAGGGCTGCTTGAAAGGAGAAAAACTGAAGGAGGTCCTCATCTCCCCCAAGACATTCCAAAATAAGACTGTGAAGTCCTTTCTAGGTCACCGCAAGCTTTCACAAATCTTGTGTAATTTAACCTTAGCCTGGCACTGCTCCGGAGAGCGGCATTATCTTCACCTTCTGGATGAAGAAATAGAATAAGAGAGGGTAGGCTGGCAAGGTCAGGCCATGATGGCACTTAAGCAATGCTCAAGGATATTCTGCCTCCCACGCTTTTCTGGACTCTGTAAACAAATGGGATGACGCGGTTGTTATTCAGGCTCCAGATATGCCTGAAAAACAAAAATGACCTGTGCGTTTACTGACCCGGACGAACAAAGCTGAAATGACTGGAAACGTGTCCGGAATCTTCCTAGTACTAGTGAGGTCACGTATTTGCTTCAAGACACAAAGCTTGTTTTCGTGCTACTAAGTTCCACCAAAGTTGACCGACTCAATCCCACAGACTCATGGGACAGAAGGTTAAAGACTTGGATAGCAACCTGGGACATGACGCAGTGCTAGTCGTGGAAGCCAGAGGCTCTCAGTTCAGACCCTTGTCAGAGCTTAAGTCTCCAATATCTCAGCTCTCTTAAAGAGAGATGGGAGATGGAGACAAGAGAATCCAGATGTTTGGGGACCACTGACTGACATGTCGGAAAACAGCAACAACAGACTCTTTCTCAAGTGAGGTGAAAGCTGAGGACCAATGCTCTACCAAAGTGTCCTCTGGCCTCCAAGCTGGCATGCATATGTCAATACTCACACACACAAACATGCACAAGCATACGTGTATTAGTCGGGGTTCTCCGGAAGGGCAAAACCAATGGGATGAATCATATGTGTGACAATAGAATGGAGAGCCGGGAAGCTGGTAGTTACATACTCTATAAGGCTGGGGGATGCTTTAACAGTTTCAATATGGTGCCAGGAGCCAGGAGGTTTCCTGGAAGCCTGTTGGTGCCTAGTCCACAAAGGAAGCTTGGGAATTCTGGTTCTGGTATCAGCAAAGGGATCAACAGCAACAGCAAGAGGTCAGATTTGCTCAATAGCAAGAGGGAAGGCCATGGGAGGAAAAGGCAAGATGTTTTCCCTTCTGCCATGCTCACATCCGGCTGGGTCTTCTCACATCAAACAGGACAATCAGGACACTTCTAATTTGTGGCAAGTTGACATTAAAACCAACTATAGCAATACATATACACATACATACTACACTCACAAGATTTAAAAAATACTGCCTTCTAATGCTAGCAGTTTGGAGTTTTGTTTTGTTTTTTTTTTTTTTTTCATTTTGCAATTCACCTTTGTTTTTAAATTTTATTTTAGCTTTGATATGCTTTTTATTTTAGACTTACAGAGAAGCTGTGATGCTAATGCAGGCTTCCCACATACCCCCATTTCCAGTTTGCCCTATTTCTGATAACTTAGACTTAAGGATGCTATGTTAGTCATGGTTAATGCACCAAAATCAACAAATTATATCAACAAATCACATTTATACCTTGTTCATATTTCCTTATATTTTACATAATTCCCTTTATGTGTTCCCAGGGTCCCATCCAGGGTGCCATGATATTTTTAGTTATTGTGTCTTCTTTGGCTCTTCTTGGCTGTTACAGTTTTTCAGTTTTGTTGCTGCTGCTAGTGGTGGTGGTTGGGTGTGTGTGTGTGTATATGTGTATGTATATGTGTCTGTATGTCTTTGTATGTGCGTGTTTATGTGTGTGTGTGTGTGTGTGTGTGTGTGTGTTGAAGAGTGCTGGTTGGCTGTGTTGTATAAAGTGCGTTCATTTAGATAGTCCTGACATTTTTCTCGTGCTCAGGCAACGGTTCTGGGTTTTTGATGGAGACTATGAAGTTCCAAAGATGTTTGCGTTCTGTGTTATCTAGGGTTCATTCTTCCACCACGACTCATCACAGATGACGCCGACCTTCAGCCCTGGCTGAGGAAGTGTTTATCAGATGGCTTCCCTGTAAGTGCTCTTCTTCTCCCCTGTCCACACTAAGCCCTCAGCAAGGACATCACAGTGCTCAGCCCATAGTCAAGGAGCAGAGAATCACAGTCGGCATCTTTGAACACGGAGTGCGTACATGAAATTCTTCTCCAGGAAGTTGGCTATTTTCCTTCATGTACTCTCTTTTTTTCATCATCTGTTTCTATCCACATACAACCATGGGCTTTAAATTTTAGTTTTTGGAACATGCTTCTTGGTTTGTTACGTTGACCAAATTGCTCTGCCTTTGGCCACAGGGAACCCTTTCCTTTGGCTGACTGAACTTTTAACCCTCACAGATGGGCAGATGTCTCTGTGTGAAGCAGAGACAAGAGAGGATTATTGTCACCTCAGACTCTTCCACATACTTTTGTGTCACACTGGTCAATCTCAGCCTGTCCCTCCTGTTCTTTACCTGTCCTCCCAATGGACACCATTTGCTTATCTTCACTTCTGCTGTAGCTGTGACACTGCCATGACCGTCTAAGCAAGAAAGGATTCTAGGGAATGAAATGCACACAGGTGAATCCTGGGCACTGTAGGTCCTCTCTTCCCTCGGGGGTTGTTGGCCACCAGCCCACGAGGGCAGGAGGAGCAGAGGCAGGGTACAGGGCTTGGAAGTCTGTGAGCTCTATGGAATAGCTTCCGGGATCAGCTGCAGGGAGGCAGATCAGCTTTACCCCAGGGGTGAGGGGGATATATAGGAAAAGGGAAGTAGCTTGGTGGTGCTCTCATAGGTGTTCACAGTGTGCTTAATTTACATTAAACAGCACAGCCCCATCGCCTGAGTAGGGACACACTACCTAATTATCCTATAAGCGCAGGGAGGGGGAGGGCTTCCAGGGAACTGTGACAAAGGCCATGTATCAGATAGGGTTAGAGGCATCTATGCCTGAAGATACTCTCCCGATGAGGTCAGGCAGAGGATAGGAGGCCCTGCTCCAGAGAGAGAGTCCCCCATTTAGCACTGAGCTCAGAAAGGCTATCAGACTTGGAGGACTGTAACCTCATCCAGCAGGGTCCTCTGAAGAGGGCACCCTTTAAAATCACTTCTGCTCCCCTCACAAATGTTGCTGTAGCGTCATAGTCCAGAATTAATGAGTAAGTAAGTGAGTATTTTCATATTCTGAGACTGAGCTTGTGAATGAGTTAGGGAAACGAAGAAGACAGCAAGCTTCCTGAGCTGTGAAGCAGGTGAGCAGTGAGCAGTGAGCAGCAGAGAACACACTGTCTCCCACCCAATTCATTTCCAACAGCAGCTTCCCAAACAAAGCTGGGCTTCAGGTGTGGAAACCTTGGCCTTTGAGAAAGCAGAAAAGCATGAGGTACAAAACATGCCTTCAAGGAGCTTATAGCAGAAGGGTAAGAAACTGTTCTCATCATACAATATATATCATGAGAAACAGAAACTTGCTTCTACAAGAAGCTTGGCTTGATCTGTTCCTTCCACGTGACCGAACACTTAGGCGAGCCTGTACCAGGCTGGGGCTCTCATGTTTTCCCTGTCTCCCTTGAGCCCTTGTTTTGCAGGACCGTGTCTAACTTCTAAACTTCATGCACAGGCTAGGCCTCTGATACCTTAACTCATGAGTAATCAGTTTGGTCATACGGTGCTATCCAAGATCCTACGCTGCCTGACTCTCTTAAGGAGCCCCCTCTTTCCTGGTGTCTGCTTTCACTCTGAAATAAACTTCCTCTGATGTACTTTGTCTGGTCTCTAAATTCTTTCTCTGATGGTGGCAAAAACTGGAAACACTGGATAGAGGTCTCCACCTGGTCTCGCTCCCTCCACCTACCAGCAAGTTTCCCTTGTTTCTCGCTACTTTTTAAATGTCCCAGTAGTCACCTAAGATTACATGCCTTAACCATTGTATAGTTCTAGGAAACATCCCTGACTATCTATATTCTAGGGTAACACTAGTTTCATGTATAGTTAGGACATGATCAGATATTTGGGGACAATAACCTGGGAGATGTAAGGCTGGAGAATCCCACTGAGGTAGGTGTGTGTGTGTGTGTGTGTGTGTGTGTGTGTGTGTACAACTGTAGGAGGCGGGGGCTCATGAAAACGGCACACTAGTTGAGAAGTGATTGTAGCAGTTCTGGTGTGACACAGTGAATGCATGTCTAGTCAGCAGCTCCTGAGACAGGATAATTTAAAGACATGTAGAGGAAGGTGAATTTAGAGCATGTCCCAGAATCCCCTGAAGTGCTTATTAAAATATAAATCTCGGGATCCTGTACCCGAAGATTTTGATTGAAGAGAATCACTATGGGGTTCATGTGCTTTTAATTCTGATGATTTTCCTGCTGCTGCTGCTGCTGCTGCTGCCAGTAGCCATCAGGAGACTCTGGGAACTCTCCTTTATAAGACGCAGTGACCAATAGAATATATCAAGAGAAACAGAGGGAAAAGTCTGTGAAGATTTCCCCATCCCTGCTCTTGCCACCAAGGAAGTTTGCAGGATATCTGCAGCTTAGATTTCTTTTAGAACCCCCAGGAGAATATACTTAATGGGCAATTGGATATCTATAATTTTAAACTAAGAGATTGAAGAGTATTTAACAATTCTAAGGTCACCAGAGTATCACTGGTCATTATAGCCAACTTTAATACAAGTGGAATTTCCCAGAGAGACAATGGGAAAAAGGAAGAGAATGAATCAAAGGACAGATTCCCACAATTAAAGAAGCTTCATTTGTGCCTGGGGAGATGGCTCTGTGGGCAAAAGAGCTTGCTATGCAAGTATAAGGATGTGAGATCTGAGTTAAATCCCCAGCATTCCGTTAGAAGACTGGGAATAGCCACACATGCTTATAACCTCAGTGTTGGAGAGTCAAGGTAGGTGGAATCAGGGAGCTTGCTGGTCAGCTAAGCTTGCCAAAACATCAAGCTCAGTGTCTCAAGAGACTAAGGCAGAGAGCAACGGAGGAGGGTACCCAGCATCTTCCTCTATCCTTCTCATGAACCTTCATGGTCATATGGGCCCGTACACTCACAGACATACACCCTACACACAGAGAGATAAATAAGATGACATCTCAGTTTTAATAAAGATCTTCAGCCATCAAGAAAAAAAAAATAGAGTTATGATATTTCTAGTGAGATACCACTCACATTTGATCACTGTGACCCAGGATTCGTTAACCGTTTTTCAGGGATTCGAAATCCTTGTTAGGAATCTAACCAACAGGTGCCTGTGCTTTGTCAGGGTCTTAGAGTGAGCTAAGCAAAACTTTTCTTTATGATTTTGGTCACTAATGAAATAGTCTTGGTTAAGCAGCAGGAGCCCCTGATGTTCCAAGTGCTTCAACTATATATTGAGGGCCTAGAACTGTCATGCAGGCTTGGAGGGAACGTGGAGATAACATATGTTATGCATGGCACCACACTGGCCAACAGAACCATCCTACGGAAGATAATCATGATTATTGCTGTGAGATCAGTTTGTAGATGAAGCCGCTTCTTTACTGAATAGTGTTGAATGTTTTTTAAAAAAAATACAATGGTAGCGTCAGTTTTAAAGAATGACAGTGTTAGAATTCAGAGCAATGTATGTGGTCCACTGCTTACTGTTATTATAAAAAATGGGGAACTGAACTAGAGAATAGCCTCCCTTGTTGCTAGAATAAATATATCATCTTATTTAAATTACCGATGTAATACCTTTAAATAAGGCCCAAGTGAATGATCCTATAGCTGTATCTTAGGATGAGCTGGGTCCCTCTTAGTTCAATAAATGTTTTGTTGTTGATATTGTTTTGTTTGCCAAGCTGATCAAAAGCTGCGCCCAGTGCCAGAGAGATGGCCGAGTTGGTAAAGTGTTTGCTGCACAAGGACAGGGATCTGAGTTTCATCCTCAGAACCCCTATGCAAATCCAGACAGGGGAGTGTGTGTATGTAATCCCAGTGCTACGGAGGCAAAGACAGGTCCTACACCACATGTGCCTATAACACCAGCACCGGGGCCTGGAGATGAGCAGATCCCAAGAGCCTGCTGACTTGCCAGCCTACCTGAAAAGGTGAACTTCCTGTCTTAAAATAATAAGACGGACAGTGATGGAAGAGGACACTGATGGCCTCCACCTGGATGCCATATGTCATACCCACATTTAACACACACCCTAAGCTAGGCTGTCACTCATGGACTATAGTCTTGTTTACAGACCAGCAGATGGCAGAGCCCTGTTCTGACTCCACTGATGGCAGGCCAAACCCGGGTGGACAAGCACAGGCTCTGTGCGCGCACTTTTCTCTAAGGCAGTGCTTTCTCAACCCTCCTAATGCCGTTCTTCATGATGTGGTGACCCCCAACCATAAAAGTATCCTTGTTGCTCCTTCGTAACTGTAATTTTACTAGAGTTGTGAGTGATAATGTAAATATTTTTGGAGACAGAGCTTTGTCAAAGGGGTCACAGCCCACAGGTTGAGAACCAGGGCTCTGTGGTCTTCTCCTGTTCTCAGTTTTCTTTGGGAGCCACAGTACTGCCTTTGATTCACCTTCTATTTTCTACGAAACAAAGCAATTTCCCACCAGGGGAGGAAGATCCCTTTCCTGTTGCGTTTATATGAACCTCAGCATCCTACCTGCCTTATCTACTCTGGCAGCTGTTTTTCTATGAGGTCTGGGGAGAAAAAAAGCAAAATTAAATTTGTGAAGCTTGCCTGACATCTCTCCTAGTCTTTCCTGTTCTCATTTCCAGATATTTCTCACTTCTCCCCACGTCCTGGTGTGCTAATGAAATCCGTATGCTTTTTGGGTTTGCTGCTGGGAACACAGAGAGGCCGAAATGCATTTCCTAATGGTTTATTTTCCAGCTGAGCTGAACAGAGTCAGAGCCACAAACCACCAAGAAGGACCTGACATATCTAAAGGAACAAAGGAAGACATTTCAAAAGGCTAAAAATAAAACCAAATCAGATACCGCTGGGATTCTCTGCAGTTGTTTTATTAAAGGATGGGGAGATTGTTTTAATATGCATATAAAATGTACGGCCATAACAGACTTTCTTAGATTAAGTTAGGTGCCAAACAACCAGCTATTTTGGTGCTATTTAAAAAGGGGCTCCGTGGGTAAAGGGCCTGCTGCACAAACGTGGGGAACTGAGTCTGGTACACATGCAAAAGCGGGAATGCATGTCTGTAACCCCAGCTCCAGGGGGCAGAAGCAACTGGATCACCAGAGCCCACTGGCAGGATAATTTATTTCAATATATGAGTTCTAGACTTGATGAAAACCCTGTCTCAAAAGATAAGGTAGAGATTGAAAACCAGACACCTAACAGTGACATCTAGTCTCCACCCACAACAAGGACACATGTGCTTGCTTACCTGTATACACAAAACACACACACACACACACACACACACTCATCTGTATCTTTACAATGTTCCTCATCTAAATATTCTTTACTTCTGCCCTCTCTCCTGCCCCCACCTCTCAGTCCCCAGGAATCCACTAAGTGATTAGCAAACTCGCCTACATTCCCAGACCTTCTCTGAGCGTCTGCTGAAATTCTTTCCTTTGATGACATTCAAGATAACTGTGCCACCTGCTGTGACCTGAAGGTTTGTGGCCTGTCATTCACGTGTTGAAACCTTAGCCTCTGCGAGGTCAGCGTTGAGAGGAAGTTCATCAAATTGTAGGGACGTGGTCCTTGTGAATGGGATTGAGAGGCCTGCAGAAAGAAAGTGAAAGGAGATTGCCCTTTGCCCTGAACACCAGCACAGAGGGAAGGCACCACCTGTGAGGAGTGGGCCTTCAGCCCAGACCGAAATCTGCCAGCACCATGAGCTAGCATTTCCCAACCGCTAGTCCTTGGAGGATTGCATTTCTGTTGTGTATAAGGCACCAGTCTACGCCTTATTTTGTAATAGCTGCTCAGGTGTTTGAGCATTTTTACCCCCGCACAGTTCAACATTAGGTGGTGGGATAGATGTATCCCCTGTTCCTCACTGCTGTTTCTGGACAGTCGTTTCCTGTTACAGCCAAGCCGAAGCAACACCACACAGCCATAATCAGCCTCTTCCAAGTCTGGCCTGGTTTACGTCACCTGTCTCTCCCCATCACCGAGGGCTTCCCCTCCGGGACTGAAGAATTTAGAACCTGTTCCATGGTGTTTGTCTCTCACAAGTTCACACTCTGATAGCTTGGAAGCAGGCCAGCTGCTTACCCAGCGCTGTTCTTGAAAACTTCCTAAGGGCCAAGAACCTGTCTAATTCAGCTTCATGGATGCAGGACTCAAACGCCACACGACTCACCCACCACAGTGTAACTCTAAAGGCATTTCATTCCCTTCCCTTTTGCAACCATCACCCCATCCTATACCACCCCATCCCTAGGCAGCAATTAATCTCTTTTCAGTCTCCATAGAGCTAACCATTCCGGACATTTTCTGTACTAGATCTGTGTGCGCTGTGACCTCTTGGGAATGGATTCTTTCATCCAACATTCTGCTGCATCCAAGAAACACACCTCTGCAACAAAGATAAACACTACCTCAGAGTAAAGGGCTGGAAAAAAAGGCTTTTCAAGCAAACAGACCCAGAAAACAAGCTGGAGTAGCCATCCTAATATCTAATAAAATAGACTTTCAACCAAAATTAATCAAAAGAGATGAGGAGGGGCACTTCATTCTCGTCAAAGGAAAAATCCACCAGGAGGACATCACAATCCTGAACATCCATGCCCCAAATAGAAGATTACCTGCATTTGTAAACAAAACATTATATTCCAAAATAATTTTACGGTTCTGTATTCGTGGGGGATTTTTCTTTGAAGTACTTTGAATGTGTTGGATGTGATGTGTTTCTTCCTGAATTCGAGCCTCCCTGCTTCCAGGGTTAGCCTTCATCTCTTTTGAATAGGATGTCCCTGGTGTGGGTCTTTGTGTATTTCCATGCCTTGGCATTCACTGATCTCCTGAATGTGTAGATTAATGCTTTGTATCAGGTTTTGAGCATTTTATCTGTTATTTCTTCCAGCGTCTTCCTGTCCCTTTCACTCTGCCCCTTCTGTTACTCTCATTTCCTGTATGTTGGTGTGTCTAATGGCCCCACATGCCAATGGGATTCTAGTTCCTTTATTATTATTTTTTTCTTTCTTTATATCTCACTGTATAATTAAGTCTCTACCCATCAGTCTATCAATTCATTGATTCTTTCTTCTAGCAGCTCAGCCCTGCTGTGGAGCAGCCTCTCTAAGGAAGTATTCATTTGGTTCTTGCAGGTTTCAGCTACAGATTTTCTCCTTGTTTCTTTGGGAAACAATTTCTGTCTCCTCACTGACACTGTGTATTTGGTGAGACTTTCACTCTGCCTCCTCCTTTTCTGTGAACACATCAAAGCAGCTACTTTGAAATTTCTGCCAGTTAAATGCAACATCTAAGTCCTTCCTGAGAAATTTTTGGGAGCCTGCTTCTCATTGCTTTTCTTATGTACGGGGTCACATTCCCTTGCTTCTTTGAATGTCTCACAGTCATTTCTCAGGAAATGGACAGATTTGATAATCCACTGCTGGAACTCCTGGCTCTGGTCTCCCAGGGGTGCCCGTTTCCTTGGCCATTGATTTGTTTAGTAGTGGGCTGAAAAGGTTCCGCAGCCTATTTTATCTGCAGTGGGCAGCTTTTGATGCTATTACTTGGATTTTCTTTTTCTCCTCAATTTTGTCTTCTAGCCTAACTAAACTCACTAGCCAAAGGCTGTATATTCGATAACTCTTGGCCATATTATATGGAGGTGATCATCACAATTCAGAGAGCCTTACTTCTTTTCTTCCACATGCAACCAAGAAACCATTTTTTGATGGGTCCTTCTGGCTCCCCCTATGAAGGTGCAGACTTGAACATGGACATGGCTTTCCAAGCTGGGAGGGATGGTTGTGATTTTACTTCTATGTCCAGACATGAGTGGGGAAAAAAAGGATCTAGAGGAAAGGAAAGAGATCCCTAAATAAAGCCAAAGGCAAGAAGGGGGGCAATGTTTTTATCAGACTACTTCCTGCAAGATCCTTGTGTCAAGTTTGATCTTCACCATCAGGATATTGAAATTCTTCTTGGTGTGTGTGTGTGTGTGTGTGTGTGTGTGTGTGTGTGTGTTTGCGAACTACTACTTAAATCCCCTCAACCAATAGCCACCAACAACCAAACAACATCCCCACCACAACCACCATCACCATCACCACCTATGGGGCTCTAGCATTTATATACACTCTGAGAAGTTCCCAGAATTCCAAACATTACACAACTGCAGAAACTATCGGCAGCTGGCAAAGCCATGCCTTTGCTAGAGCACAAGGCAAATAATCATGGTCAGCTGCGGCAAAGCAGCCCCATATCTCCAACACCTGGAACTAAACGGAAAACACGTTCTTATAATACGTCTGTGTTTTTTTAAAGAAACCCCAACTCAAAACTTCTCACTGCAGCCACTCATTATCCACGCTGCTTACGATGAATCACTTAGCTAATAGTAGCTACCTCACTTGTTACGCTACAAAAACTGTGCAGCTTGCAGCTCAGAATCAGGCACCACCACCGTTGTGGCCATCTGGCAAACATCCGCATGGCTACAGATTACCACAAGGGGGCACCCAACCCCACAAGGAGCTCAAGGGGTTTCTAAGCCATCTCCGCAACCTCAAATGACTACTCAGGGGGAAGTGTCTTTTCGGAGAACACGAGATGGACATTGACATCAGTTCCTAACTATCACCATCCAATTTTAGACACACACACACACACACACACACACACACACACACAGAAGATCATGACCCTCCCCCAAATCACTGGGCAATGTTCCCAAACTGGCTAGTTAACATATGAAAGAACTCCATCGTAAAGAGGGATATCTCTTTCGTTTATGAGGTGCTATTCCCATGTACAAAGGTTCTGTTTCATGAGCTGAAGAAAGGCAACAGTTCCCTTAAGGAGCAATAAAATCTACTACCCTGGTGCTCACTCACTGAGGGGCCTGTGCACTGATGATTCTAAACAGCCTAACAACTTGGCCTGATTCTTTCATTCTGATTGAAGTGGGGCCCCAGAGGGTTGGGTAAGGCTTTGACCTGTGGCCAAAAGATGATTAAAGAAGGACAACGAGATATGATGGAGCAGAGAGGGGTAAACTTAATGAAGGAAGTGTTTAGCATCATTTACTTAGGTTGGAATACGGGACAGAAGGCTGGCCAGGCTGGGGGATGCCCCTGGAAAGGTTGCTGAAGACTAGAGCAGACACTGCTAAAGCAGGCATTCATAATACATCTGAGCGTTAAAAGCCCGCACTTGTTAAGAGAAACGGAAATGAAGCTTTTGTTCTGGCTTGAAACGAGAGTAAGGAAACCTGAGTCTCCACCTACTGTGTCTCCCTGTTGCTTTCTTTTTTATTTGTTTATTT
Source organism: Meriones unguiculatus (assembly GCF_030254825.1). Lineage (NCBI taxonomy): Eukaryota > Metazoa > Chordata > Mammalia > Rodentia > Muridae > Meriones > Meriones unguiculatus. The sequence continues at coordinate 30,496,172 of NC_083355.1, read as the reverse complement.
TATTGTATTTTTTACAATCTATTCACTTTATATCCCAGTTGTAGTCCCCTCCCTCATCTTATTCCAATCACACCCTCCCTCCTTCTTCCCCACCACACCTCCCTCCTTTAGGGCACCAAAAGGGGAGTCCTCCTCCCCTTCCATCTGACCCTAGCCTATAAAATTTCATCAGGTGTGCCTAGGTTCTCTTTCCCTGTGGGCTGGGTAGGTTGCCACATTGGGGGGATGTAATTAAAGAGCAGGCAACCAAGCTCATGTCAGAGACAGGCCCTGCTCCCCTTACTAGGAAACCCATATGGAGACTGAACTGCCTATGGCCTTTATCTGAGCAGGGGGTCTGGGTATTCTCCAAGCATGGTTGGTGCATCAGTCTCTGCAGGACCCCCTGGGCTCAGATTTTTTGGCTTTGTTGGTCTCTTTGAGTTGTTCCTGTTTCCTCCGGGTCCTTCTATCCTCTGCTTTTTTCCTGCACTCTTCCCAAAGTTTGGCTGTGAGTCTTGGCATCTGCTTCAATCACCTGCTAGGTGGAGTCTTTCATAGGATCTCTATGATAGGCTTTCATCCTGTTCCCTCTCTTCCACTACTTCTGACGTCTATCCTGTTTGCCCTTCTGATTGAGAATTAAGCATCCTCCCTAGGGTCCTCCTTGTTATTTAGCTTCTTTAGGTCTGTGGATTTTAAAATGGTTATAGTATATTTAATGGCTAAAATCCAGTTATAAGTGAGTACATACCACGCATGTCTTTCTGGTTCTGGGTTGTCTCACTCAGGATGATCTTTTTTAGTTCCACCCATTTGCTTGCAAATTTCACAGTGTCCTTATTTTTTAATAGCTAAGCAGTATTTCATTGTGTAAATGTACCACAATTTCTGTATACATTCTTCAGTTGAGGGACATGCTCAATGTTCTTAGTCTTCAGAGAAATCTAAATCAAAACTACTCTGAGATTTCACCTTACACCCATGAGAATGGCTAAGATCAAAAACTCAAGTGACAACACATGCTGGAGAGGATGTGGAGAAAGGGGAACCCTCCTCCATTGCTGGTGGGAGTGCAAACTTGTACAACCACTTTGGAAATCAATCTGGCGCTTTCTCAGAAAATTGGGAATAGCCATACCTCAAGACCCAGCTGTACCACTCCTGGGCATATACGAGAAAGATGCTCTACCATACAAGGACATTTGTTCAACCGTGTTCATGGCAGCTTTATTTGTAATAGCCAGAATCTGGAAACATCCCTGTTACATTCTAACATATCAGAACACAGTGGCTTTTAAAAACTGAATCGAATGTTGAAAACAATTCTTAGGCACGTCTCTGTGTGACACAAATTTTAAAACAATACACTGACCCAACAGTCAGATGAATGCTGAGGACCTGAATAAAGGGTGGCTGTGGGAAAGGGGAAAATGGAACAGATCGTGACAAAATACTTGTTCCCAGCTGGCACAAGTCCTCTTGCTCAGTCATGGCTACATCCTATATTCTTTATCTCCTTCTTTGGTGCTTTTTTATCCTGCCTTCCTTTACATTTTCTTCATTTCCTGGTGCTAGTGCAACCTCAGGGTTTCAGCCTGGTCTGTGGCATCAATCTCAATTCTTGTCATTGATTCTAATTCACACCTGCCTCTCACTCTCCCAGGCCTAACCCTGCTTTACATGTGAGATCACTGGCTAGTGTGGGCCTAGAAGGCTACTCATTCAGCATGGATATTCTAGCTTCTGTGACAATGAGGAGAAATGGATAAAAAAACATCCAGCTGCTGCCTATGTTAGAGTCATAACAGAGGAAAGAAGGAAGGAAAGATGGGAGCATGATTGGCTAAGCTGATATTAAATGTTTTGTGTGTTTAATACACACATGCCCACAAATGCATACACACATGTATTTACGAATGCATTGTGTGCTTAAGCATCACACACACACACACACACACACACACACACACACACACACACACAGAGAGAGAGAGAGAGAGAGAGAGAGAGAGAGAGAGAGATACATTTATTTGCCTAAGAACAAATAGCTAACCTCACAAGTAGTAAAGTCAGACTCAACCTACATTGGACTTCAGACCTCCTATATCCTATACTTGGTATTCTGTAGAGTCTAAGCTTCTTTGCCTACTTGGCAAACTATCCATATTTAATCCCAGTCCAAAAGTCCCACCTTACCTCCTATACCTAGTGAAAAGGCATCCACTAACACAGACACAGGAAGGCTCTTGGACAATAGCATTATTGTGGATTTTCACCCCAATATCTCAGATCACAGACTCCACTTTCTTTAAGTTTATTTCTATCAGAGACTGGATAAAAGAAAAGTGTACAGACATTGACTATTTCACATCACTTTTAGTGCCTGTCTCGTTACAGCTGCAGAGTCCCGCACGGCGGACATGACAGCTATGGTTATCGCTTTCCTAGAGATGAAGGAACTAGAGTCTCACTGCCTCATATTAAACAAATCTCACCAGTTCATCCAGGTCCAGTGAAGCTCCTCTCCTGCCCTAAGTTGCCTCTAATAAAATTACTGTTGGGTTATGGCTATACAGTTGTCAACATCCTGGTTTGCTTTCTAGCAGTACCATCCACAGTTTTCCTGGGCCTGATAGAAACAGTGATTTTAGGGACTGTGGTTTTGTTTTGGTTTTGTTTGTTTGTTTTTACAAATGTAGACAAAATGCCAATCCTTAAACTTTTCCCACCATTAGAAATCTACTGAATACCCAGAAATTAATATTTAGCTACTAAAACCATTTGGTGTCTGCTGGGATGACTCAGCAGGCCTAAGTGTGCTTGCTGCCAAGTCTCAAGACCCGAGTTCAATCCTCAGGCCCCACGTGGTAGGATGAGAGAGCTGACAAGTTGTCCTCTGACTTACAGACAAAAGCCTGACAGGGAGAAGATCCCTGTAGGCAGCCGAGAACATGAATGGTTGCCAAGGAAAGGGGCAAACAGTGAGCAGAGCCACAGATACCTATGCAAATATCAGCCAAAATAAATCATTTTTTTTTAATTGTTTTCTGATGTAGGCTGGGGATGTGACTCAGTAGTAGAGGCCTTGTCTGGCAAGCGCAAGGCTCTAAATTCAATCCCCAGTACTCCAAAGAAAGAACATCATTAAGTTATTATTTTTAGGTATTGTTACAACAGTGAGAAAAGTAACTAATAAAGTAGCTCAGGCTGGCCTAGAACATGTCATTTTCCTGCCTCGTCCTCTGGAGTGCTGTGATGACTGGTGTTCATCTCTGTACCTGGCTTGGGACATGGTTTTATTTTTAATTTACCATTAAAGTTTTTCACAGGTTTTGCCGGGCAGGGTGGTGCACACCTGTAGTCCCAGCACACTCAGGGAGGCAGAGGCAGGTGGATCTCAGTGAGTTCAAGGCCAGCCTGGTCTACAAAGAGATTCCAGGACAGCCAAGGCTACACAAAGATACCCTGTCTCAAAAAGACAACCAAAAAATAATAATAATAATATTTGTCACCACATGATCTACTGCTGAGCCGCGCCTTTAGCCCTCCATTAGTAATTCTTCAAATTTTCGTTTTGCCACCTTTGTCCTCCCCTCTCCTTTTAGCCATATCATTATTCAAATAGATGAGCACATTGTGTGCTTGGCGGTTCCTCAGAGGTCCTGATGCTCCCGGTTTATCTTGATCAGTTATTTTCTTTTCCCCAGACTCCATAAGCATTATTGATCCCCTGTAGCTCTCCTGTGCTGCAAGTTCTTCTGGTCACCTCCGATATTAGATTCCTTTCAGCTCTACAACTTCTGTCTGCTTCATCCTTATAATTTCTGGCTCTCTATGTAGAGTCTCCTTTCAGCCAGACTTGTTCTCGGGATCTTCCTTCATTCTTTGCACACGGCTTTAGTTCTTTGAGAACAGCGATAATAACTTATTTGACATTTGACCTTCCTCACAGGCTGTCTCCATGGAACACCTCATCTCTGAACATTGGTTGTACCCTCTTTATAGTTCCATGTCTAACAAGTTTTGGTTGTGGTTGTAAAAAACTGGACAATTTATAGGGTACAATATGGCAACTGTGGAAATCAGATACGATCTCCTCTTGAGAGTTTCTTATTATTGCATCTCTGTTTGTTGAACGAAATCGGAGAATTCTCCACTCAGTTTAGTGACCAGCTAAAGACTGAGTAGAGATGGTCTTAAATGCAGTATACTAACAAAATCATTGGTGTTGCCAGGGACCTCTCCATGAGGTTTTAATGTGCCTTCACTACCCTGGCAGAGACTTTACAACTCTGCCTCCTTAGCCTTCACTTCAAGCTACTGTGAAGACACAAGGTGAACCGAAGATAAGAAATTGGGACATTCTTAGATACTTTCTGGGCCCTGCCCGGCACACAAGCATGGTCTTCTAGATCTTTGTGAAGATGCTGCCGCTTGAGTCACCCCAATATCCTACCAGGAGCCTATCCTGTTGTTGGTCTCCAACTTGTCTTAGTTCTGGGGGTCATGAAGACTGGACAGGACTCCTACTGGAAGAAGGGGAACATCAACCACACACAAAAACTTCGACCCAAAGCTTTTACCCAAACTTTTACCCTGCCTATAAGATGTGCAGGGATAAAGTTAGAGCAGAGATTGAGGGAATGTCCAACCAATGCCTGGCCCAGTCTGAGAGCCACACCAAGGGAGAAAGCCAACCCCTGACATTATTAACAACCCTCTGCTATGCTTGCAGAGTGGAGCCTAGCATTGCTGTCCTCCGAGAGGCTCCACCAAGCAATATATCGAAACAGATGCAAAGACTCCAGCCAAACATTGGGCAGAGCATGTAGTTGATATTAATATTTATTACTGATTTATCTCTTAGTTAAACAGCAGTTATTCCTAAACCAGCCCTGTACCCAAATAACCACACAGAGACTAGGATTTATTTAATTAACCTAGAGCACAATGCTGGGCAATAGTTACCTCCAAACTCCCATAGTTTCCTACCATTCAGATTTCCCACGTTATACTTGCTTTTAATCGTATGTTAGGTCCAGCTCATCTCTCCTGGTGGTTCCAAGTCCTCTCCTGCCAATCTCTGCTCCCCAACTCTCTCGACTCGCTTCCTTCTCCACCCCTCTGGACCAGGATATCCCACCCTATTCTCTCCATTGCCCAGCATTGGCTGGTTGTTTTATTAAAAATACAGAGAATAAATGGTGGCATGTTTACACAAACTTGAGACAGGTGATACTTAGAATAAACATCACAATGCAATGTTCCAATTGAAATGAGATAGTGGGGTAGAGAAATCAGCATTTGAATGAACAAGGGTAAACTGTATACATTCCACAAGATCATTATACCAACATTTCCCCCTTTAAGTCTAATAAAAGGCTCCTTTTCTAGCAATACAATAATAATTGTGAAACAGTTATGAAAACTATTAGGGAAGATTTACATGTGCAATGTCCAGTCCATGTGCATTTGGCAACTTAGGAGAAAGTATTTGATTATCTATCCTCTCTTGACAAATTTAGAGTTCTATACCTAAATTAACTTTTGTCCTTATTGGTATTACCTATATGAATACATTTTCTTAAATTTTAAACAACTTAAGCTTAATTGTGGAACTATAACTATTTGGTCTTCAACCCCACCAGAGACTTGAGAAGGGATAAAATTAAAAAAAAAAAAATTGGCAGAGACAGATTGCTGCCAAATCACCCAATTCTCTATAACATTGGAGCATCATCTTCAGCTTTCTGGCTCAGTATATTTGATAGACATATATGTGAAGCAGGAACTATTTAGGACTTGCTTACCCTGTCTTGGTGGAGTTCGTCAGTCAACTTGTCCTGCAATTAAGCTTGCCCATTTTTTTGCAGAATTCTGTCTGTCATAAAATGAGGCATTTTCTTTTTGTCCAGATAGCTCATTTGCCACATTTGAAGCCATCTTCATTTGGAATTTTTTGATGCTCATCATCTTCTTTGAGGTAGGCTGAGTGTTGCCAGGAGATGACCTGTCTCATTGTCAAAGTATCTTTAAAATAATAAAGACATTTTAAATGCCATATTCTGTAGGTCTGTGAGGTTTTTGAAGACTTACCTATCTTTATATAATCATATCTATCTGTTAAACCTAGGATGTATACCCCTGTGATAAATTAGACTAGTGTCTGATATGACTATAAGTTAATTAACAATTAAGTTGCATTACCTAATATCCTAAACTTAATTTTTTCTGAATAAAATATTTAATAACTTATAACCATCTCCCAATGACAATAAACATTCATAGCCTCTTTAAACAACTGAAATCCTACCCAACCCCCCTTAAAGGAAATTGGGCATCGTTCTCATGAATTTTTTTCTAGCTAACTTTTTGGACATGCAGAAATTCTGTTAGGGAGCCCAAAGGAAATTGGGAAAATGGTTAATTAAGCAAGCATTTACATTTGTGGTCCAGTCTTTGATTGTTGAGAAATTTCAGGCTTAATAGAAGTCCTGTTTGAACAGTCTAAAATGCTGGACCAGTTGAGATTAGCAGCTTTCTTCAAAGCTCTTGGGCTCAGGTTTTGATGAGAAACAGCAATTGAAGCAGTTGAGGCAGGAATAAGCAGAATGCTGTAACATGAAAGATGCTGGAACAGATGTGTCAATGTCTTAGCATGCTGGAAGAATGAATTCTGTCAGGTTTGATCCAGCATCTCTAGTGTCCAGCCCTTTTGTTCTGCAAACATATAAATTTCTCACAAGTGTTATACAGTGCTAAAATTATAAATGTATGAGTTGTGCAGGATGAAACCAAACTGTAAACTAGTTTTATCTATGCCATTTTAAAAATTGGCATAATAAATTTTGAGGATATTTTAGCCAAGGATTTATTGGCCATGTATTGTTGAAGTTTCGGCTGGAGACATTTGTATGCCTCACTCAGTTTTAGGGTTGTTCCCATGTGAAGGGATCAGGAATTTATGTTACCTGTTCTGTTTAGTGCTCTTGATTTCTCTCTTCTTATGTGTGGCCAGGATCTTCAGGTGATCTTCCTCTGTCATTTCTGATTTTTATTAGTTTTGAAGGAACCCGTAATTTCTCTTCTCCTGTATGAATATACACAAAACCTCTTCCCCAGTGTAACACATTCCCTGTTCTCCATTTTGGAATTAGAACCTGTACATGTTGCTCTAATTCAGCAGTCCTTTCTAAATTCCACTGTGTCTTAGCAGGTGTGCTACTTATCTCATTTAAACATTTTAAAATTGATAAATCATTATTTAATCTATTTTGGGGAGATATATTTCCCTTCTGTTTTGTGACCATACTTTTTAAATTACTGTTAGATATTTTCATAATTGTTTGAACTATAGGGTTTTTTAAGTTATATCTGTAACGGGTTTCATGTCATAATGTCTAAAATATTGTTGAATTCCAATGGATATACATGCTAAAGCACCATCAGCCCCCATTTGCAAGGGCATCTCCAAAATGTTCACCATCTCTAACAAATGTGTAACCTTAGGATCATGCTCTCTAGAATTTAAGACAAAAGCCCACTGGAATTCTGAATGTGAATCTATGGCATGGTGCATGTATTTCAGTTCTCCAAACTGTAAAATGGAGCACAGTAGCTGCTATATGACCTTGTTCCAAGACAACACTAAACAGGATAATTCATTTCTACTTTAGCATATAGGCCTTCGTCTAGTAATTGAACCTTAAGAATACACATACAATATCCAGTCTGACCAAGTTGCCCTGTAGCTGAAAACTCCCCACATCTCAATAGGCTGCCATTTTCTTAGTATTTTCAAGCCTCTGTGGACTTTTCTCGTCTGGAACCATCTTTTTTGGTCTTATTGTAAGTACCAGATTGGATTGCTTTGAAGGCTCTCTATTTTGATTCAAAGATTACCCCAACCTCTGTTCTATGGCCTTCAATTTAACATCTATTTTTCTCAGTGTCTTCTTTCTCTAAGTCTGTCTTATCCTGATCTTTCTTAAAGAGGATATACAAAACTGAAAAAATTATTTGTATGCTAAGAGACACAAACTCAAATGGTATCCAGAAGCACTGTGTCATTGCGTCTTCCTTCATTTTCAACATTGAAAATTATCTTTTTAAATTTCAAAACCTTTCCCTAAGGACTTTACTTTCTTAGACCCAGCTTCCCTTCTAGACATTACCAGTTCAGATGCTTGAGGCTTTCTCTGTCTGTCTCTGGCTCCTGCTTCCAGGGAGAGGTATTTTTTTTCTGCCTCCCGTACTGGATCCTGACCCCTTCCTCACTCTGGGAAGTTAATGAGGAACAAACAAATGTTTGTTCCTCAGACCGGCAAGAACCTCTTCTCAAAGGGATTTTACTTTCTGCTTTGGCTAACAAACTGAAGCTGTGAGAAGCTTCCTTGTTAAAGAGCCACTTTTTTTTCTCTACCTAAAGAAACTGCCTCTCTGGGGTCTGTATGTATGTATGTATGTATGCTTTGTTTTTAAGGACAGAACTAAAAAAATTGCTCTGTAGTTTTATTTTCTATGTACATTCTTGCTAGATTACTGTAAATTCTGCTACATGTTGGTACTCCATTTGTTGTGGGTTATTAATATTCATTATTGATTTATCTTTTAGTTAAACAGCAGTTATTCCTAAACCAGCTCTGTACCCAAATCACCACACAGAAACTAAGATTTATTTAATTAACCTAGAGCACGATGCTCGACAATAGTTACTCCATCCTAAACCTCTAAGCCTGCATAGTTTCCTACCATTCAGATTTCTCACATTATACTTGATTTTAGTCATATCTTAGGTCCAGCTCATCTTTCCTGGTGATTCCAAGTCCTCTCCTGCCAATCTCTGCTCCCCAACTCCTCCCACTATCTTCCTTCTTCTCCTCCCCTCTGGACCAGGATGTCCATCCTAGACTCTCCATTGCTCAGCATTGGCTGGTTGTTTTATTGGCAATACAGAGAACAAATGGTGTCATGTTTACACAAACTTGAGACAGGTGATGCTTAGAATAAACATCACAATGCAATGTTCCAATTGAAAACAGATAGTGGGGTAGAGAAATCAGCATTTGAATGAACAAGGGTAAACTGTATACATTCCACAAGAACATTATATTGAGGAACACAAGAAGCCTTGTGGAAGACTGGGGAGAAGGATATAAGGACCCACAGGGGAAAGGAGCTCCACAAGAGGACCAACAAAGCCAACTAACTAGGGATCAGGGAGTCTTGCGGAGACTGAAGAACCAACCAATGATCATACATGGACTGGACCTAGGGCTCCTATACAGTTGTAGCTGATGGGGCAGCTTGGTCTTCATGAGGGTCCTCTAGTAAGAAGAACTGGACCTGCTTCTGACAAGGGCTCTATTGTCTGCTTTTCAATCACTTCTCCATGGTGGGGCTGCCTTGCCGAGCCACAGAGGAAGAGGATATATGCAGTCCTGATGTGACTTGATGTACTAGGGAGGGTTGGTTGGGGCATCCCTTTTCTTGAAGGAGAGGGGAGGGGAACTAGGGGGAAAAGAGAAGGAGGGTGGGACAAGAAGGAGAGGAGAGAGAGGCCTATGATTGGGATGTAAAGTGAATAAATAAATCTTTTTTTAAAAAAACGTTGCAGCTTTTCAGAGTCTCCTGTGAGCATCTCAATCTATTTTTCCTATTAAGTCTTCTCAGCTTCTTTGCCCTAAATATGACCTCTGCTTTAAGCAACCTCAGTATTAATGTTTAAGACTGCTCATAATTGTTTCCAACAAATGCCCCAAATTTTCCCTATCCAAGGAGCTCTGAATAAGATCAAATAAATTTAAGCTCTAGCTCCTTGAGACCCAGGCATGGGCAAGGACTTTGGAAATGATTCTCCAAAATCTCATAAAATAATAGCAAGAATTGAAAACCAAAATTCCCTTGCATGCCAAGGGAAACAACCAGCAGAGTGGAGAAACAGTCTGTGGACTGGGATACAATATTTGCCAACTACTCATCTAACAGGGGCTAACACACAGTCTAGAAAGACTCCAAATGAGTCGTCCAATCAGTAAGTGGAAAATGAATGGAACCAACAGTTCTAAAAAGTAATACAACTTGCTAATAGATATTTGAAAAAAAAAATTCTTCAACATCCCTTGCTGTAAGGGAAATGCAAAGTAAAACTACATGAGAGGTCATTGCCACTTTACTGGACCAGCACCATTCCTAAGTGCATTCTAAAACTTAGACTCACACCCACAGATAAGTATAGCTCTCAGCCCTCATCAAAGAAGCTTCTGTTTGCAGTGAATGAAGACCATTAAGAAAACCACCACTGGTCATAAAGAAAAGATTAGAGAGTGCCAGACCCAATAGATACATATAATACAATTCCTGCGTCTTAGGATCATGGAACACGGAGGAAGAGGGAACAGAAAGATTTCAAGAGCTAGAAGAACAGAAAGTCTACAGTGAGATGTTGTCTCCTAGAAGTGAGAGAGAAGCTACAGCCATGACACCTCAACAGTATGGCTTCATGAAAAAGACCTGAGCCACTGCAACACCAATAGATATGTTAATGTGCAAAGGGGGAAATCCCACAGAGTCCCATCCTTACACAAAGAACTGTAAGCAAGGCAACTAAAGACTTACTTGGCCCCAGGGGTGAGCCTCTTGATTAGCTGTACAATTCCAGATGGTCAACCCTAAAACAGTATGACTATAAGCAACACAAAAGAGATTCATCAGGTTTCATTTACATACTTATACATGGAGAGGGAGCAGGGCGATACATAGAAAGGGTTGGAAGGAGAAACGAGAAGAAAAAAATGATGTAATCATACCTTAATTTTAAAAATAAAAATATATTTATAAAAAAATAAAACCCCACTATACTACACTGAAATTTTATTTCACAGTAGTCTAAAAGGCAATCTCATCAAGAAAACAAGCAGTAACAAATGTTGAAGAGGATATGTGGAAAGACGAACCCTCATCCACCGTTAGCGGCAACCAGCCACGATGGGAATTAGTAGGAGGTTCACCAAAATCTAAAAATAGGACGACCTTATGAACCACTCCTGACTAAACACCCTAGTCAGCATGATCCAGAGGGGATTGCACAGCCACGTTTGTTGCTGCACTGATTCACAATGTGGGGCCGAGCTATGGGGCCAGCCTAGATGTCCATTATCGAATGAATGAATAAAGAAAATAGGGTTTATATACACAGCAGAGCTTCGTTAAGAAGAATAAAATTACACCATTTGTTTTTTTTAAAAAAAAAAAGAAGGCTGAAAAAAAAATTCCATAAGCAGCTTCTTTTAATTCTAACTCTGCTCACAAAGAAAATAAACCCTGAGAACTGAAAAAAAAAAAAAAAAGGAAACCCGACAAATATTACGTGTTTTCTCTCATGTATGAAATCTATACTTACATAGGACATGATGAGACACACACATATCCACACATGACATGGAAGTAAAGGGAAACTATGAGGGAGGAGAGAGGGAACTAGAGGGAGGAGGAACACAAGAGAGTAATGGGTGAAAGAAAGACAAAATGTTTTTTTCTCAGATGTGGAATCTAGATTTAACTATATACACCTACTACATCTATCTACCTATCTACTTATATTTATCTATCTATCTATCTATCTATCTATCTTTCATCTATCTATTATAGAAGCAAGAAGGATGATGCTATTTAGGGAAAGGGAACAATGGGAATGAGAAGGAACAGGGTAGGTAAGTAGAAAGATAAACATAAGCAAAATACGATGATATGTATGTATAAAACTATCACAGTGAAACCTATTTGTACACTAAAATTATTACTACTTTTTCTTTGAAAGACAAACTCTAGGAACAGAGATCTTCAGGGCGCTCCCAGATGGATTAGACGGCATCAGGTCTCTGAAGCTAGCTTTTAGGGAGTGATGCAAACAAACTGTGCTCTTTCCAGGCTGCTTAGGATGTTGATTTTCAAAGCCACCAAGGTGAGGAGGCTTCTGGGTTTATGGCGATTGTGGTGCTGGGAAAAGGAGAATGGGGGTGAGGTAGATGTCCTAGTTGCCTTTCCTGATGCCATGATTTAAACCTGCTGACGGAATCTACTTAAGAGAGACAGGGTTTATTCTAGCCCACGGTGTTCAAGGGCACAACCCGCAACGGTGGAGAAGCCTCAGCAACAGGGGCTTGAAGCAGCTGGTTACACTACGTCATCACATCTACAAGCGAGAGGCAGAGAGCGATGGAGTCGTGCACCCGAATCCATGCTTAGTTCCCTTTTTCTGCTTAGACAGTCTGGGATCCCCGCCAGGGAACCCTGCCGCTTGAAGTGAGTGGGTCTCTCCTCCATAACTAACTCAATCAAGATAATCAATGACAGGCATGCCCAGAAGTCCATCTGCCAGAGGACCCCAGATCCTGTCAAATTGATTACACAAGCCATTACAGTAAGTTAAAGCGCCACAAACCTCACTGGAGCTCCTAAGCTCGTTTAGAAGGCTCTGGTGTGCTCCAGGGCCTGGCTAGTATTGTTAACCGTTGCAGAGCCTAATCAGGAAAAAGTGGTAGATCCTTACCGTGAGGAGGATCTGCCATTTCTCCATCTGAGAGAGCTCCTGCCTGCTACCTTAGCCTTGCGTTCTACACCAAGAGTTCTGCAAGACTGTGGGTGTGGACAACCCCAGCCTGTGGACACCCACTGCTGATATGCTTCCTGAAACTCTCACCACAGTTTCAACGGAGTGTGGAACATCTGTGATTCAAATGCAAGAGGATGGAGAAGACACAGGCTACCAAGAAATACTACTTTGGAGAACTGATACAGGCAGTATAGTGAAAGTAAAGGTTCCGAGAGCACAGGTTAGGGTCAAATTCCTTGGCAAGTTACTTATCATCTATAGGTTTCTAATTCTCAATATAAGAACACATTTCCTACTAGGATTTGTAGGAGAGAAAAAGATGAGCAGACAATACTGGACACCCAAGAGGTCCAATAGTTTGTATTCGGAATTTCGTTTTCTTTCTCTGAGCAATTGCCAACATTTATTGCTAGGTGGCGCCAACGAGCAGAGCCGCTGTTCCCAAAGGCTTTTATTTTTCACCCTAGACGCTGGGTGATCTTCCTCCCTGCCAGTGCTCAAGCTGGCATTTAAAAATCCAGTGCCGCACACAGACTTTGTGTTTCTTGATCCATCTGCTCCATGGAGAACTGTGAAACTCAGAAATACCTATTCCTAGCCAGACATCCATAGGAGTTTTTAGATGATAAAGCTTGGGGATAGCTAACTATGAAGCTGGGCATTCAAAGGAAGCCAGGCAACAGTTAATGAGGCATCTGTGTAGCTTACTTCTGCTGCACGTTGGGAAGGCTGCAAAGAGTTGGGAGATTCAAGTTCAGGCTGTGCGGGTTTGACGGCGTTAGCTTGGACAAATGATCTGGTCTCTCTGCAGCCCTTCTGTGATGTGATGACGACAAATGAGATAAGACGCCTGTGGTATTCGGCACAAGCCCAGGTCCTTACTGAATGTTCATTCAGCCGACTGGAGCGTGAGCTTTGGAGACAGGTGGATATATAGTTTTGACTTCTTAGCTCTTTGACTTAGAAGCTTCACGATCTTGAAGATGTTAGATAGCGGCTCTGTCATTCGTTAGGGTTTCTATCGCTGGGACAAAACGCCACGACTAAAAGCAACTTGGGGAAGAAAGGATTTATCATGGTTTATAGCTCCACATCACAGTCCGTCATAAAGGGATGTCAGAACAGGAACTCAAACAGGGCGGGAACGTGGAGGCAGGAGCAGATGGAGAGGCGGTGGGGAGGAGTGCTGCTTAATAGCTTGCTCCCTATGGCTTGCTCAGCCTGCTTTCTCATACTCCCTACATTGCCTGTACGGATGGCCCCACCCACAGTGGGCTGGACCATCCCACACCAATCACTGATTTTGTTTTTTTAACCCAATAGACTTACCTACAGGCCAGGCCTACCAAGACATCTTCCCAATTAAGAGTCCCTCCCAGTGACGTGTAGGTTTGTGTTGAACGGACAAAAACTAAGCATGGTAACCTCTGAGCCCCTCTTTCCTTGTCAGTTTCAGAAGCATTAGGAAAGTGGCAGAGGTATACTCTACATTTTAATGCTGTTTACCTTGATCTGAGATTTGAGCTTACTTGCCCAGATAATAATTTCACATAATGGTCAGGATCAAGAGGGAAGAAAAGCAGAGACAAGAGAAGGAAAGGGATAAAGATGAGGTTAGCATTGTGGATTGCATCTTAGGAATAAGTAAACCCAGTAAGGTTGGGTCACAGATTTTCCCCACCTCTGGAGCTTCTCAGCATCCAAGGCAATAAAGAAAAGGAAATATGGTTGGTTAGATGACTCATAGGGCCGAGACAAAAGCAGAGGAATTCAGAAGAAGACACCTAGCTATTCCTAGTCCTGGTACTTAAGACAAAGTAGCACATGGATGTCTTAATGTTAGCTGTCTTCATCTTCGAGGACAGAGGAAGGAGTCAGTGGGAGAAGAAAAGCAACGAAAAGGTAACTTTGGAGCTGAATTGGGCTGAAAGTGAGAGATTTCTAGGAGCCTGGAGAGCCGCTGAAGGGAAGGAGTCTTTCCATAAGGATCTGTGTGGTCCCCACACATTAAGCTTGGTATTTTTAAAGCACTGAGCCCACGCTGTGCAGCCAAAGCTTCCTTTAGGCACAAAGGTACAGAAACTTGTGGTATGAGGGGCCTGGAGGAAAGGGAGGCCTGGGGAGCACTGTCCAAACAGCTGCTTTGTTTTACGGACTTTCCCTACTGGACATCTGGCATTTAATGGCAATCCTTGGCGGGAAGCTAGTTGTCCTTTTATTGTTTTGTAAAGTGTATTTTCTTCGGTTCTGTTTTCCCCAGGACTGAGAACAGTGCCTGTAGGAGGAAGAAAATGATGAGGGGAGTTTCAGAGGATGTTGTCTTTCCATCCAGGCCTTCTGATTTCTTGCAACCAGTAGAGACAGGCAGAGTCATGGGGCAAAAGAATGCTTAGAAGCATGGGCGAAGAAGGAAGCATTCTGGTACTCAAATAGTGGGGTAGGGGTGAGGAGTATGCGCATCAGCTTAAAAGGCACCCACATCACTTTGCTATTTTGCTCTGTGGCACCTCAGAAAGGGGACTCTCAGAGCTAGAACCTCAACTGCTAGATCCTCACTTTGCAGATGAAGACCAAAGTGGTGAGTGCTGTAATGTTCAGGTCATGTAGGCCACACAGAGAGTCTCTTATCAGAGCAAGGGCCAATGCCTCTGGACTCCCAGACATGTTCCAGAGCATGAGTTATGAGCAGGAGAAGAGATCTGAGCAATAACTTTTGGTCTCATTCCCCAGGACAATAAGGAGCATATGAAATAGCAAAGGCCACCAGGCGGGGGCCTTCACACAGGCAGTCTTATCGGCATGTCTGTGACACCTGATACGGCACTGGCCCCAACTCACAGGCTACGAACATTATGTTGGTGTACAGACAGTTCAAATGGCCTGCCCTCAGGGGCCTTTAGGGTCCTGACAATGTCCTACGTCACTATCTGTGTCCTGTGTCATCACCTGGACCAGGTGCTTCAGATATAACCCACATGCTGTTCTCACTCCCTCTCTCTCTGCTTTGTGCTCTCTCTCTCTACTTCAGTTTTTTTTTCTTCCCTTCCTTCCTTTTCCCCTTCATTCTTCCCTGACTTTTCTCTCTAAGGTATCCCCCACCATGTTCCTCTTTCTCCTCTCTCTAATGCCTCTCCCCGTTCCTTTCCCCCAAATAAATCTCTTCATATCCAGGTCTGTTGAGTGTGTGGTATTTTTAACTATATCCTAACAATAAACTCGATGGAACTCTCACTGATGGCCTGCTATAGGAGCTCTGCATTGTCTTGACTAAGCCAGTTGTCTACAAGTAATGTGCAGCCACATTTAACTATCCAGGAGATACCAGGTCGCCATCAACACCTGGGGCTCGGCAGGTTACCTCCTCATTAGCCTCCTCGTCTAATAAGTAGACAGGATAAGTGTAACAATCACGATCCAGGTAAAACCTATGTGAAGATGGCGGGAGGGGGTTGGTGTTTAACCAGCCTTGGAGGGAGAAGGGATCATGAAAGTTCTGGCAAAGAAAAGCTACCCGAAAGCCTTGGGCTTTGAACTGGCACCGAACTGGAGAGGAACTTGTCCGTAGGAGATGGGGAGTCACTAGGTAAAGGTGAGGTGCATGGGGACCTAAGGGCATGATCAGAAAAATGCAAATGGCTTGTTTTCCCTGCGTACAGTCTGTAGGGGACATATTTAATACCAAGCTCCTAGGACTGACATAATAAAATGCTTCACCTGGTACCTTAAAATAAAAGAAGTTCATTCTCTTATAGTTCTGGGGACCAGAAATCCAAGATCAAAGTTCCACTGGAGGCTTCTATACTCCCTATGAAGGCTTTAGGAGAGGATCCTTCCTGGTTTCTCTCTAGCTTCTGCTGTCTTTCTAGCAAGCCCGGGCATTCCACGGACTGTCACTGTGTCATTAGCCTGTCTCCATCATGCCATGGATTCTCAACCCTGGACTCTTGGCGCTTTTCAGTACATCCTCTCCCGTTCCTACAGGGACAGACACCATTGGATTCAGGACCCATTCCAGTCCTGTTTGAACTTCTCTTACCAAATCACATCTTCAAGGGCCTTACTTCTATATACGGTAGGATTCTGAGCTTCCGGGTAAAGTCCAGAGAGAAAAATCCATGTTTTTATTAATTTTTTAAAAGGTCTCTGATGTAAAAATCTTGAATCATTGCCCAGGGAAATTTTGACTTGGGAAAGGGACAAGAACCATTGTTCATTTAAACCAACATGTTGTCACCCAGTTCCTAAATTCCACGAGCCAATAGGGCTGATATTACTTTCTAGCTGATGGTTTTCTGACCCTCCCCCCAGAACCCTCTGCCAAAATGTGCCCAGTCAACAAATGGAGACAGGAATCTGGAAATGCCTGGAAGTTGTCTCTTTGTTCTTTTCAATGTTTCTCATCTGTGAAATGGGGCGCAAATCATTGTCCCACCCATCTTCAGAGCTGCTGGAGGACAAAGGTTCAGTGTAAGCCATTGAGGATGTGTTTTTCAGGCTGTAAAGACTTCACAGCTGTAGGGAACAATGTTCTTATTGCCATTCACACCAGCCCGGGGCTTCTTTCTCCTTCCTTTTTTCATTTTCAATCTTCAGTTCTTTAAACACCTCTCTCCTCTCTCTCTCTCTCTCTCTCTCTCTCTCTCTCTCTCTCTCTCTCTCTCTTTCCCTCTCCCCCCTTCTCCTTCTTTTTTTCCCTTCCTCTCCTTTTAGACTTAGATTGTGGGACAACCTTCACAGAATCTGCTTCTTTCTACTCTTGACAGAGGGAGGCAGGGTTGAAGGACCATTCAAGTCCTCCAACCCCTTGGGATTTGGTCCCAAACCAACTGGATTGCAAGGACACAGAGCTGCTGCTTGGAAGTGTTCATGTCCAGGAGGTTGAAATGAGCTAATTAGTAAGCTCAGCTAAACACAACACTTGCCGTTATTGCCTTGCTCTCAGGGACAGTGGAGTGAGTAGTCACCCATTTCCCGGACTTCAGCACCCTCTGGGCTCATCTGCCCAGGAGAGACATAACCTGGTCACAACAGCCCAGGGTAGCAGTCTTTTACCTCAGCTGTCACCTCAAGGATCAGTTCTTGGTATAGGCCTGACATCCTCAGTGAGTGTGATATGTGCAGTTTGCCCAGGTATCACAGAACGGACAACGGATGGGAGAATCTGGATAGCAGAGTTTTGAATATGAAAAAAAAAAATGGTGGCTTTGAACAACTCACTTCTGTTTTTTGGTATTCAATTTTACCAACTACAAAAAAAAAAGTTAAGACTATAATGTATAGGGCTGATACTTAAGCTGGCAAAATTCTTGCGTTGTAATCATGAGGACTTGAGTTTGATCTCAGAACTTAGCGAACTAAACAAACAAACAAAAACTTGCTGTGGTAGAATCCAGCACTACGGAGGAGGAGGCAGGTAGGCTCCGGAGGCTCACTTGCTCACTAGCCAACCTACACTTTGTGGTGAATTCAAGGCCAATGAGAAGCCTTATTTAAAAATAAAAAGGATGGAACTTGAGAAACAGCGCCCAAGGCTCTCTTATGCAAGCGCACCTGTATATCTACACTCCCATACACAGGGACACGTGCACACATAGAAATCTTGTGTGTTTAGGTTTTTTGGCATTACATATTTCAATTATGTGACTTGATAGCAAAGAGAAATCTCCTAAGTATCACAGGGTTCATGGAAGGACCTTGCCAATTTCTGTTACAAGACGATTTCAGTTATTCGTGACTCATGATAGCAACAATTTAGAAAGAACATGATCCAAGGACGCAACTGAACTCATTGATGTTGGGACAATAACATTGAATAAACAATCCATTTATGGAGAGAAGGAGCCTTTAGATGCAAGATGAAACTACTTTTAAATATCATTTTACTAACTCTTCGAGAATGTCATGTCTCTTGATTGTATTCACCCCATCTCCTCCCAGATCCCACACCTCCCTACCAGTTAAACTTTTTGTCCTCTCTCCTCTCCTATCATCTTTCTTTAAAACTCATCAAGTGAATTTTGTGTTGGTCAAATACTCTTGGGTATGTGCCCTGCTCTAAGTCATGGCTGACTGACTGGGGGGCGGGGGTCACCTCCTTTAAAGGAAACAGTTTCTTCTTCTCCTCCTAGAAGCTATCAAATGTGAACAGTTCCTCAGCCCTATAAGAGTGGGATTTTGTGACCACCTTCTCCATTTATGTTAGGATTTTTTTTTTTCTGGCTTGAGGCTGTGCACCATGAGTTCATATGTGTAACTGTCCTGTTGTGTCTGGAGAACATTCTTTGTAGTCATCTACTGCCTCTGGGTCTCTCGATCGAGAGATGATCCCTCAGCCAGGGAGATGTGTGTGTAGATGCTCCCTTTAGGGCTTGGCACTCCCACACTATTTTATTCTTTATTCCTTGATCAGTCATGGATCTCTGTGTTCATTGCCATTTACTGTGAGAAAGTTTCTTCCTGTACAGCCTAGGCTGGCCTCAAATTTGACATCGCCTGCCTCAGCCTTCTGAGGGATGGGCTCCCCGCTATGCTACCGCCATGCCTGGAAGGAAACATTCTCGTCTGTATGAGCTCTTCTTGAGGAAAGGATCCAAGGCCAGCATCGTTTTTCTTGAAAGCATCTGTAGCCAACAGAGATTAATAGCTAAGAATGAGCCTTTGGTTCTTCAGAAATGTCACGCATCTAACTGTCGAGCGGTTTTCTCTAGATTGACTACTGCATTCAATGGCCAAAGGCTGCAAAGGCAAATTATACCCCTTTCAAGGAGGCCATTCTCCCATGGAGAAGACAGATGTGTGGAGAAAGGACTATAACAGGATGCAATATATACTGTAACGTGATGTATTAGTGATGTTCTTGGTAGAATGGTGATGATGCTCACAGGACTTATGGGGAATACAGAACTCTTAGAAATGCTTGGAAATTCTGGAAAAAAAATGTTGGGGGGGGGAAGAGGGGCTTTTGAGACCTTTGCTGCAAGGTCTCACTGTCCTCCTCCCTGACACCCCACCCCAACCAAATCCATCTGAAAATCTAAGTCACTGGCCTTCTGCCCAGAATCTTTTGGTCCTACCTCTTTCCTTGTGCTTCCATCTGCATTGTTGATCTTGGGTGGAAATGGGCCTCTTCTTTCCTGCCTGCCTGTATATTCCTCAGACTTCTTCTGGGTCAGATGCTCCACAAGAAGGAGTTTAGGGTTTCTCAGCTCTTTTTGTTTGTTTGTTTTTCTCCTGCCCTTGCCTGGTGCCTTCCCATGACTTGTTCTGTGACCAGCATTCCAGGAAGGTGGATATCACAGATGCTAATATAGGATCATGACTCGAATCATGTTACTCTAGTCCCTGTGGAGACATTAGGTATTCCCCGTTGGCCAGGTCTTCCTGTAGAAAGCTCTGTTCAGGGAGCTTGAGGCATATTCACACCGGCACATAGTAGGGCTGGGCCAGCTGGTTCAGTGGGCTTGAGCACTAGTTTCTGTTCTTCTACTTCCAGGCCTTTCCATAATGTCTCTACCTATCCCAGCTCCCATCACCTCCACTGTGGAATATTCCACTGAACTCGCATGCACGCCTCTTTATAATTCATTCTCCATATGGCAGCCAGAGGGACCGTTTTAACATGTAAACCAGAGCAAGCTTCCTTTCTGCTAAAACTTTCCAAATACTGTCACTGCTTTTAGAATAAAACCCAAGCTTCCTACCATGCCCTGTAACGTTTTCCATGCCTTCTTCTTCTGTGTCCCTGCGCTGGACCCCTCTACACCCTCCCCCCCCCCCGACACACACACACACACACAGCTTACTGACCTGTGCATTCTGCATTGGAGCTGTTTGCATTGGCGGTTGTTGCTGAGCTCTCCCTTCTTTCCTCAGATGTACCAGTCTCCATTTAGAAGGCTTTCTTCTGGGAGAGGCCCTTCTGACTGTTACATCACCCCCCCCCGCCCACCCCAGCCCCGATACCATCACAGCCCTTTAGCTCTGCTCTCTTTCAGTCCCTTCACAGTTGTTATTATAATCTGAAGCTATCCTTTCATTGGCTTACCCGGCTGTCCTGCCCTGTTCATTACCATCCATTCACCTCTCCATCCCTGTCACGCAGAAAACAGACTAGCTGGCAAGAGATGATTAATCAATAATTAATTTTAATATTACTTCTATTAATATCAATAATATATTATGCATTTATATTACATTCTATCCGTTTTATTAATATAATATTAGTAACAGTAAAATAATTAATTAATTAGTTAAAAGAATGATTATGGTAAAAAAAAACATGTGATACATCTGAGGTCTCACAGAAAGAAAAAAAAAGTTGCATATGTAATCTTTTATGAGCCTTAGAAAACCAAGTAGATGCTGCAGTTACAGTCATGTGGTTATTAAAGAAACTCAAAGTCAAGGGCAGGGAAGATGGCTCAGTAGGTAAAGTGCTTGTCCCACAAATGTGAGGATGGACTGGCTCCCATTTAAAAGCTGGGTGTGTACCGCACACCTGTGACTCCAGCCCCGGGGAGGCTGACGCAGGACAAGGCCCAGAACTTGCTGACCAGCCAGTTTAGCTACTTCAGCAAGCTCCAGATGTTCAGTGAGAGACTCCACTTTAAAAAATAACATGGAGGGCAACTGAGAAGTTGCCCCGTGTTGCCCTCTGGCCTCCACATATGCACGTATACACACGCACAAGCACACACGAACACACACACACACACACACCCAGAAGACACATACACACAGAGAGAGAAACACAAAGTCAGGTGACTTAAAGTATCTTAACTAAAATCATAGTTGCAGGCTGAAAATTTGCTCTCATCAAAATATATCCATCAAGATTTGGAAAAGAAAGCTATGAGAGAGGAATTTAAATACATACATACATACATACATACATACATACATACATATTCCAAATTTTAAATTCTCAGCAAAATGATAGCCATTCATTGGCAAGTGACACTGTATATGACAAATGGCTCAAAAATGAAGCCTGTGGCTCAGGCCTTGTCCCCCTATCTATACTTCTTATGCATCCGATTGACTCTGAATATCTGTATCACACTCACCATTCCCTTAGCTACCCTTTCCATCAGGCACCTGTTAACAGCCAGGTGCCATAACACGTGAGCTGGGGCTCCAGGGAGGAGTCACTGAGTCAAGGTAAGGGTGTGCTCCTGCTCTCTTAAAGTTCCCACTTGGACCGGTTGCTCCAACTCTCCCCTTAACTAAGTAAGACCCTACGCTGCCCGTTGGCCAGGGTTCTGACACGGAGTAGAATTTTTCCTTACTAGATCCACCCCATTAAAAAAATATAGTACACATGACGCCTGTGGTCTCTTCCTAATCCACAGCCTGTACAAGCAACTGAAAGTAATAAGCATAATTTAAGCGCTATGTCTTTCCTAATTAAAATCCTCCCCAAAAGGGATTCCAGAGTTATTTTAGTCTGTGTGGCAGAGAAGTTCCATTATACAAATCCAGGCTCCTAAACCAAGTCCAAGGGGAGGTATGCCCATGCATATGTCTATCACGTGCACATAGCACAAGTTTGGGGTTGTTACGAGGAATGCATAGTTGGCCCTGGGCTGGTTCAAGGATCTCAGTTTCCAAAGGCAACTTCTGACAGAGCCATCAAGAGTTGCTCTTGAGGTTCCTGTAGCAGGCAAAGAGTCCTGAGGACTGCCCTGGCCTTCTCTGACGGTTCTGAAGAAACATACTTGAATGGTTTTTCCATGAGGGAATGTTGTCTGAGCTCTCTCAGGAGACCCCACATGCTTGGCGGCCCTCCTTGGAAACACTGGTTGCCAACACAGCTGTATCAGTCTGGCTTCCCCCAGAAAGATGGAAAGCGGTCAGCAAGCCCTCTGCTCACCCAAGGGCTTCCTTCCAGGGACAGTCCACACAGGAAACCAATCCAAAGAGAAGGCAGATAATGGTGGAATAAGGAGGGTAAGAAGAGAAGAGACAACTCAGACCTGCAAGGGCAAGCTTAAGCCACATTCTTTCTGAGGGTGGGTTTTGCCTTTCAAGGGCAACAGATTATTTCCGTGTAGCAGGACAGTTGTAGGAAGTCTGAAGATAACTTGGACAGTGTATTTTATTTTCACAGAAATCTTCCCATCACCTGGCAATGACCCCTCACTGTGACTCTGTGAGAGGTTTTTTGTTTGTTTGTTTGTTTTGTTTTGTTTTTTGAAATAGACATCAGTGTTTTGAAAAATCTGCTATCCCTTCTACCATATTGCCAATAGAAAGGAGAAAAAAAGTTCCATAGGTTAGATAAATTGTTAAGGGAGTGTCCTACTTAATTACAGGTGTCAACTTGACATAGCCTAGAGTCACCTAAGAAAGGAGTCTCATGCTGAGGGAATGCCCAGATCGGACTGGCCTGTGAAGGAGGGTCTGGATTGTTTATTGGTGTAGGAGAGCTCAGTCCACTCTAGGCAGCACCATTCCCTAGGCATGTTGTCCTGGGATGTGTAAGAAAAGCTAGCCAACAAATGAACTAGCGTGAGCCAGCAAAGCAGCATTTGTCCAAGGCTTCTGCTTCAAGTTCCTGTGTGAGTTCTGCTCTGACTTCTCTTAATCAGGTAGTGCTATCTTGAAGTATAAGCCAAATAAATCCTTTTCTCCCCTAAGCTACTTTTGGTTAGAGTGTTTTATCACAACAGAAATGATAGTAGAATATTGAGAAAACCATGGTAATGCATGCCTGAATTTCCGGCATTTGGGAGGTAGAGGCAGGAAAATCATGAGTTCAAGACTACCCAGGGCTATACAGTGAGACACCCCCTCTTAGAATGAAAAGATAAAGGAATTCCTTACTCACCAGGGAAATGGGGGTAGTGGTGCTTGTTGTTCTGAGGAGGTTCAGACAAGTTAGATTGTTTCTTTCTTTTTTAACCGAGATTATTTCAAGTGTGAAGGAAGGACAATGAGCAGAACTTCACAGATAAGGAAATAGAATTATTTATACCTAACCTAAAGAGACTCCTTGGTCCACCCAGCTCAAATTCCAAGATACTCCAGAGCAGCAGGCTAAGGGCTGTAAAGAAGTCTGCATAAATTGGCTTGAAGCTCTATATTCTTATATGTACAGATTCTAGTTGATGTAGGGGGAAGACAGAAGCTGAAAGAAGTGAAGGAGAAGAGCAAACCAGGTGACTTCAGGATGCAGTGCTAGAGGCCGTGTCTGGGAAAACATACGAAGCTCCAAAGAACAGAATACTATGAACCCCATCCCAAACATCCCAGAGATTAGCATACACCTGAAGTCAATACATGGCTTCAAACTCCACTCCTCACTGTCATAGGACTAACAGACAAGATTCGAGGAGAGAGAAATCATGAACATTTGTCCTGTGAACTGCTCTTCAAATGGATTTCACTGATTGTAAGAGCCTATATGAATTTAGAAAAGAAGAAATTACCTTTAATTTGACAAATTAAGTTTTGAGGGACTTAAAGAGGAAATCAATTATAGGTCTTTTGCCCCCTACAGTTGAGTTGTTAATACCATTCTTGACCTGTCTATCATAACCTTATGCAGCTGTACAAGCCATTTCTATGTGTGTTATCTTTTGTGGCTTTTATACCAAATCAGAGTAGATGGTATTGTTCTCACTTTCTAGGTGTGAGGGATGGGAGGAAAAGGAGGTGGGAGAGGAAAAGGAGAGCTCAGCAAAAGTAGGAGCATTGTCCAAATTCAGCCACATAGAAGAAAGCCATTTCAACAATACAATGCTAGAACTCAGCCTCTTGTAGAGGTTTTCAACTGCATAGGAAATCCGGTAGTCCTGGTCCAGGAGGAAGTACTACTGGTATTTGGTGAGTAAACACCAGGGATGTAGTGGAACATTCTATGATGCCCAAGGCAATTTCCCTAGTAAATTGTCTGGCCCAAAATGGCAACAATGACAAT
Source organism: Meriones unguiculatus (assembly GCF_030254825.1). Lineage (NCBI taxonomy): Eukaryota > Metazoa > Chordata > Mammalia > Rodentia > Muridae > Meriones > Meriones unguiculatus. Next base: position 30,471,657 of record NC_083355.1, on the reverse strand, counting down.
GTGGAGAAACCTTCTACCATGTGACAGGAGGTTTTCTCCTTTCACATTTATGAAAATGGACAAGAAACAGACCCAATGAACATAAAATTTAATAAGAGTCTTCAAGCAATATACCACCTTGCCAGAGACATCACATTATTGGAGCTTTGTTTCCACAATTCTGTAGGAGTGTTAAAGGTCCTTTCAAAGAATGGGTCCCCATAGCACGGGAGTACACAGCATTGTATGGGAAGTGGCTAGCTTTTAACTTCTTCTCCTCTGTCTAGTGTAATTATTTTTAGTAATGATGCAACCTGTAAGACATACCAATATTGGCTAGAAAGCCATAAATTGGTTCTTCTATTGAATGTCACCTAAGAAAATTATGGCAGTAAAAATAAATAAATATATACCACAGGCAAACCAAGGAGACCAACACCAGAAGGCCTGCTAACGCTCCCATGCCCGCCCATTCCTTCAGATGATTGATGGCTGCAGCAATCCATGATGATAATCCTGTGGCTAGTCCTGCGTCCACTCTGGTAGAATTTACCGTGACAATGGCCACTCTCAGCTGCTCCATCGTAGTATCGAATTCTCCAGTCTAGTTACCTAAAATATAGCTCGACAATTGTTTAGACGGATTTGCAGCACAGGGAAAATTCTCATGTTGTATGCTAGTGACTCAAAGTCCAGCACATTTTCATTGACAGCCAAGTTGAATGATTTGCCATAGGGTATCAATTTGCTCCTGCACGAGGTCAATCCTCTGATTGAACACCATCAAGCCTCCTTTTAGTTGAGCATTAATTCCTTTTTGTACATCTAAGGCATGAGCTACATTGGCTAAAAGGTTATTGAGGGTCTGAGCAGTCTGCACAGTATGATTCCTGGCTAAGATTAGAGTCTCACAACAGCGTAATGCAGCCATGACCATTCAGGCCTTTACAGCCATTGAAGCAGGACAGTCTCCCCAAGTATGGTTGGCTACCATAAAAAGCTAAAATGTTTCGCTCAGGATGCGAGGCTAAGCACTGCACTCAGGGTCAGCCGCTTTCGACCCAGAGAAGAGCATGTCTGATTGCATGCGGGTTGATGCCCCAGGTCCCGCCTCTGAGAAAAAGGTATCGGACGGGTCTGATGCTCTTTGGGTGGATGACACCTAAATGAACATCAGTACAAAGTCCCAATTTATTTCTAATATCAGAGATCAGACCTCTACTCTTGCCTGATGCGTCTAAAACAAAAAGGGGGAACTGTAGAGAGCTGCGGAATGCCGCGCCTTAAAGATGGAGCTGGTTTCCGCCTTCCACCTTCCCGATGGTGAGTGCTCTCTGTCACGAACAATTCCACATTTGGCTAAGGCTGAGGATCTGGCTTGCTTCCATGTATGTGGACCTATCTGCATTGCCCACGTGGCATGCTGGGGCTGGCTACCCAGAGGCTAAGCTGTGAGCTGGCTTTCCCCAGGGTCAGATGATTGTTCAAGGTTCCTGAATAAACTGCATTGAAAAAAAAAAAAGAATAATAATAAATAAATAAATAAATAAATAAATAAATATAATAAATCAGAAAAGAGCAGTTACCATTGTGATTTTAATTTTTCCATTCATTTTTCTTTGCTCGTTGTTTTTCAGACAGTATCTCACTATGTGACAGAGGCTGTTTGGAACTCCTCATGATCCTTCTGCCTTGGACTCTGAGGAAGCAGAGATTACAGGCATGACCACCAGACCTCTCTTATTTTGTATATGTATATATATTTTTTCTATGTATGTGTGCTAATGTGTTTGGATACATGTCAGTGGATATGTGTGTAGCGTCCAGAGGCCAACCTTTAGTGCCATTCTTTAGGAACCTTGTTTTTTGAGACAGCCTTTCACTGCTACCTGGGTTCTCTGATTAGGCTGACTGGCCGTTGAGCCCTAGGGATCCTCCAGTCTGTTTTTCCCAGTGCTTAGATTCCAAATGCATGCCTCCACACTTGTTTTTCATGTGGGTGCTGGGGAAGAAACCAGGCCCTAATGCTTGCCCAGCAATGCAACTCGACATTACAGACTCAGCCTTCTCCCCAGTCTCTCATTGGTGTATTTTTAAAGGGAAAGACACACACTTGTGTCTTGACCTGTTTCAGTATTATTTTATTATAAATTTTATGTTTATGCCTTGACATTGGTAAATTTGTTAATGATTGACAATCAGAATTGCATTTTTTAGCATATTCAGTCAAAGGACAGGATGGCTTGTTTTTCTCAAGGTTTTACCATCTTTGTTATCAGGAGCAAGTCACTTTATTTTCCCTGAGTTTCCATATCATAGGATAGCTTTTTTCACATCAAGCTCTTTTTTTTTTTTTTTTCCCATGTGTGGGCAATTTGGAGAACATTCAACAATCTAATTTCTAAAATTTTCTTTTGCACAAAGCAACAGGTTTGCAAATAGGAATTTTCCAAAAAGAATTTGAATCTTCATGGGTCTCCAAGATCAGCAGTGATTCATTAAAAAAAAAAAAAAAAATCTCATTTCCCAACAGATTCCTCCAAATTACAACACTGCCCATGTATTTGTTTTCCACTGGGGTCTAATCTAGCACTGTTCCAAGTCTCTACAACTAAAAATTTCCACTAAAATACCTTCAACAGAAATTTCATAATACTGATCATATTTGGTGAACACAGATAAATTTATTCTAAAAATGATAAAATGGCTGGCTAATAAAAATATTAGCATTATCTCATTTCAGATTACTTCAAGTTAGGCATGGAGACACACTCCTGTAATCCTAGCACTTGGACGTGGAGGCTGGAATAAGGAGAACCCAGAGTCATCCTGAGCTACATAACTGGTTATGTTGCAGTCTGGGATACACGAAATACCATTTCAACAGACCGAACACACACACACACACACACAACCCTTCTGAATAACTTGGCTCTTACTACCTATGCTCAGGGCTGACCCTTCTGTCACCAACCTTTGGTGTGCATGTACTGAGGGAGAGCCTTTAAGGAGGTGTTTCATTAGGATTAGGCTATATGTGGCAAAAAGGCTTCAATAAATAACGGTGCTCCAAGATTAGATTCTTTTCTAAGTCTGTTGTTGTGCTACATGTGTTTGTGTGCATGTATGCATGCTCACCTGTATACACATGTACAAGCACATGTGTAGGCATGGATTTAGAGACCAGAGGCCAATGCCACAGGTTGCTCCTTAAGTATAATCCATCTTGGGTTTTGTGTGTGTGTGCTGTTTTGTTGTTGTTTTTTGTTTTGTCTTTTTGAGCCAGGGTCTCTTGTTGGCCTGGGACTTTCCAGGTAGGCATACCCAAGTACGCTGGGTTGCCAAAGTGTCATGGGGATCTGCCTTCACTTACAGCATTGGGGTTACAGGTGCACAACAACACATCCAACTTTTGACGTAGCCCATGGCGGCTCAGTCTGCAAGTGGGTTCCCTAGTAAGGGGAACAGGGACAGTCTCTGACATGAACTCAGTGGCTGGCTCTTTGATCACCTCCCCCTGAGGGGCGTTAGCCTTGCCAGGCCACAGAGGAAGGCAATGCAGCCAGTCCTGATGAGACCTGATAAGCTAGGGTCAGATGGATGGGAGGAGGACCTTCCTTATCAGTACACTTGGAGAGGGGCATGGGAAGAGATGAGGGAGGGAGGGTGGGATTGGGAGGGAATGAGGGAGGGGGCTACAGCCAGGATACAAAGTGAATAAGCTGTAATTAATATAAAAAATAAAAATTAAAAAAGTTTTATCTATCATTTGTTTTATTTATTTTGTAGTACATCTTGGAGGACCAAACTCGGGTCCTCATCTTTGCAAGTTTACTGACTAATCTGCCCTCCCAATTCTTTGTTGTGTGTCTTCACTTAATCTTAGTCAGAAGCCAAGAAAGGTTTGTTGTGTTTCTTCTAAAAATAAAAAATCTTTGTAAACAAAATCTGTGCAAACACAGAAACACGTTTTTCCAAAAGATTGCACCATGAAGTAGTTAGGGTTGGATGTGACCACAGCCTCAGGCATGGAGTCTCTGTCCTCAGAGATGCTAGCATCTTTTGAGCCATGCTTCACTGTGGACCGATGTATTTACTCCCCATTAGAGGAAGTTAGCCACCATGAGAGAAGGACATAAGCATCCCCGAGTGGAGATGGGGTGAATTCTAACGAGGGAACAACCACAGCCAACATCGGATACTACAGGACATTTCACGGGAACTGATTTCAATTTATAACAAAGAATGGGCAGGATTTAGATACTCAGAGCATGTATTCCACCCTAGAAGAGGGTGGACAGAGGGATGAAGGTCTTCCAGTGCGCATTGCTCCATCTGCAAAACAAGAATCAGGCCAACCTAGTCCTTTGGGTCTAGTATGGAAAAAGAGCCAAAGGAGAGAAAGGGTGTTACATTAAACACTGTGGGCTGGAAAGCAGGGGCTGTTGTAATGTGATTGTGTGTAGCTGTGTACAGCATTCTGCAAGTCACCTTTCTACTCAAGACCACAAACTTCTCATCCAGAGAGTGAGGGAATTTACCAAATGGAACACAGACAGTGCACCTTCTGACTCAAACCTTATTTTCTTTGATGCTAGGAGTGGCTTGAGACCAGTCTTTGAAAATGGAAAACTAGGGCTGGAGAGATGGCTGAGAGGTTAAGAGTACTGGCTGCTCTTCCAGAGGTTCACAAGCTCAATCCCCAGCAACCACGTGGTGGCTCACAACCATCTGTAATGAAATCTGGTGCCCTCTTCTGGTGTGCCGGTGTACATGCAAACACAACATTGTATACATAATAAATAAATAAATCTTTTAAAAAAAAAAGAAAATGGGAAATTATACTGACTTTTCAGTGACTAGATCTCAAAACCATGGCATGTATATGAAGGCGCTATCAGAGGGCCAGAAGAGAAGGTTTTGGCTCCCATCTGGACTTTCCTTTTTCCCATCCTCCGCCTGAGGACATGAATCCCATCCTCACCATCCCTGGTGCCATTTCCACCTCTTGTCCATGTGCAGATATTCCCCTGCACACAGTGGGAGGGAAGTATGAGAGCGGGGGAGCAGAGAAGAAAGGGAAAAAAGGGAGATGAAAGACCATAATATTAAGAGGGAGAAGGACTCTGGGGCTCACAAACATCTCAGATCCAAGGCTCTCCCCGGGAGCTAGGAGACCAAGGAGCGGCTCATCTCCACTCTGTACACCCACCTGTCTCTTTCAAATAACATCCTGCTACTTCTAAGAGACGTCTTCATTCAAAAGAATGAAAAGACTTTGGTCTTCTAAGGGTTCTTTCATTAGTCTCGTCTGTGTCTCCTCTCCTGCTTTGGTATGTCTGAAGTCGTGGGAGAAGGCGACCTGAAAGAAGGGTCGCAGGGTTCCACAGTGCTGCCCGGTTAAGAGGTAGGCAGCTGCAGAGGGCGAGGGATGTTTGTCAGGAAGCTTTGTCAAAGAACATTCATTCTGACTGCAAAGTTCTGAACAGAAAACTTAGGGGAGAACTAGATTCCAGGTGAAGTAGGCTCATTTTGGGAAAAGGTAGGCCTGTCTCAGATGGAGTCAGCCCCAAACTGTCATCTCCTTTGCACATCATAAGCTTCCAATTTCAGGGGTAGTGGGTGGAAGATCACTGGGGTGCAGGCTATGGGAATCAGCAAATTGCCTCAGGCATTCATTTTGTTAAATGTATTTGAGATTGTTTGGTTATGGCTGAGGACGTTAGAGAGCGTGTGCAGAAGGCTGAGAATGACAAATGCCTGCCTCCAACCCACAGGGGACAAAGCTGCGTCAGGACACAGCCCCTCTAGGAATAAAGAGATGTCAGATCGCATTGCCACACAAGTCTGTCCCACTTCTCAGACCTTCAGCCAAGGCTCAGACCTTCAGCCAAGGCTTGCTGTTGTGTTTCTTAGTTTGTTCTGCTCTGCATACCTCACAGGTTCCTGAAAGGGCTGTGAAGAAAACCAGGTGAGGGAATGTTCATCTCGTGCAGTGATATTCAGAGAGTGGGATCCTCATCACAGGGAAGGGAGCCAGAAGTATCCCCAACCCCATTGCTGCTTCATGTAAAAGTTCATGGGAAGGTGAACAAAGAGCAAGCAACCAAGTTCATGCCAGTGACTGCCCCTGCTCCCTTTACTAGGGAACCCCCACGGAGACTGAGCTGCCCATGGGCTACATCTGAGGGGGGTCTACGTCCTCTCCATGCATGGTCCTTGATTGATTCATCAGTCTCTGCAGGACCCCTGGGCCCAGATTTTTTGGCTCTGTTGGTCTCCTTGTGGAGCTCTTGTCCCCTCCAGGTCTTTCTATTTCCCCATTTATCCATAAGATTCTAGGACCAACTAGGCCACGGAGAAAGAGGATCCAGACAGTCCTGATGAGAACTTATAAGCTAGGGTCAGATAGTAGGGGAGGAAGACCTCCCCTATCAATGGACTGGGGAGGAACATGGGGCAGAAAGAGGGAGGGTGGATGAGACCAGGAGGAGATGGGGGAGGGGGCCACAGCTAGGATACAAAGTAAATAAATTGTAAATATAATAATAATAATAACAATAAAGAAAATGAAAAAAAAAGTTCATGAGAAGACCTACTTTCCCTCCCTTCTCTCACCTCTTCCTGAGGCATGAGAGCCTGATAAGAGAAAGACAATTGATTTCTGGGGAATGAAACTGGATTGCATCTGTGCCTTGTGACTCATACTAGAAGTCCACCCTATCTATTTCCAAGGAAAATTGCACGGTTCCCAACTGGCTAGTGACTGCAGAGTCAACCAAAGGACACTGGTGTCCGGTCTTTTATATTTGGGAATTGAGTTCCAGTAGCTGTCTGGAGGTTCTTCTTAGAAGAGGCTTGGGGCTGCACTTTGAATGGAGAAGTTACAGAGCTATGTTTACAAAATAAAACAAAAAACACTCCGTTTACATGTATAACGAATCGGGGTGCCTTTTGGGGATGGCGGTAGTGAAGTCCACAGCGCTTGCACGGCCACTTTATCTTAGGGGGTGGGAAGCCACAGTGTGATAATTGCTGGGGAGCTGTCTTCGTTACTTTTTCAGTTATTATGAGAAAATATACGGACAATAGCAGTGTAAGCAGGAAGGGTTTATTATCACAATGCCAGGGCTCAGTCTATCACCGCAGGACAGTCACAGAAGCCTAAGGTAGCCGGCCACATTACATCCACAGTCAAAAGACGGACAGCGATGACTGCCTGCTCCACTCATAGTCCAGAATCCCAGCCCGTGGAACTTTCGGTGGGTTAGTGTTCCCATCTCAATTAACGTAATTATGGAGGTCCCTCACAGAGGTGCCCAGAGACGAACCTCCCAGCTGATTCCAAGTGTCATCACGTTGACAGTTGACATTAACCGTCACAGAGGTCTAGCGGTTACTTATCTGATTGAGGTGACCAGACAGGTAGCAGATATTAAAAAAAAAAATTAAACAAGGTGGCAATTGTTTTGGCTGATGGCTGCAGAGCATTTGGCCCATGGTCATTTGGTACTAGTGCTTGGCAGGACAATATGGCAGCTGGAGTGTGTGGCAGAGAAAGGAGCTCACCTCAGACAGGAAGGAGAGGGCTTGTAGGAGAAAAGGGAGGAAGGAGTACCCCTGAGCATCATCCTCCCTCTAGGTCTCACTTCCCAAAGATTCTGAACCCTTCAAGCACAGCATCATTAGCCAGCGAGCAAACATTAAAACCATGAGCCTGTGGTGGGCATTCCATGGTCAAATCAAAACAGATGTGGCTAGAGCTGGACCATTAATCCACTTCCTGTCCTCTAATACACTTAAGGGAGAAAGCTTACAAGCGGATCTAGCCTAGGGGACAAAATGATTCTTTGTTGCCTGATGTCCCTCCTGCTACTCATTTGATTTTCAAAGGCCAGAGAGAGGACACTAATACCGAGCCGGTTCATTCTAGAGGCTTCTTATCTATCTTGTGGATTGTCCAAGAACAGGAGAGGAGACTGGACAGTATGGGGGTGCAACCCATATTTTGCTGGGGATTTATGTATCTGCCTTGTGCATTATATATAATCTTGTGTGATGCAAATGATATTAAAATAACAACACTAAAATTCAGAAATATTAACTGTAAAGTTACCAGCTAGGAATTGAAGCCCTGTCAAATTAGCCGTTCAAAGGGTGAGGATGGGGAGGGAAATTATAGGGCTAGGTGTTGTATTGATTTTGGTAACTTGAACAATGAGACCTGGGAAGTCAAGAGGCCGTTGCAGGAGCACAAAGGCCTTTATAGATCTGCCATTCACTCCTGCACTGGTCCGTTTAGCATCCGAGGACTACTTTGCAGACTTGAGTGTGTACAGGGATTAGGTTACTTTAACCAACTGTCAACTGTTGGAGGACAAAGTATTCCCAAGAAACCCATGTGCACAGACCAAATTTAAAGAAGTTCCTGCAACTTTTATATGTGTTTTTGTGTTTTTCTTTCCCGAAAACTGACCTGGCTGAGAGAGTGCTTAAAGCCTCAGGCTTGATATTGCCCTTGTAGGCTGTGTAGTTGGGCCTGGAATGGTTTCGTCCACACTGCACATGTATAGACTTTTGTCTTCATCATTGCCTATAAATATCTACTTACATAACATTTCACATTGTAGCAGGTATAGGTACCCCAGAGCTGATTTATAGCATTAATCAGACCTATACAGGCTATGTGCAAACACTGCACCATTTTATATAAAGGATTTGAGCATCACAGATTTTGGTCGTTGTTGAGGGTCCTGAACCATTTCTCTTCAGATCCTGAAGGTCAGCTGAGCTCAATCACATGTGTGAGTTAAAAAAATTCAGATTTCTGGGTCCCAACTCAAACTGGCTTCATAATTACTTGATCTGTGCCCCTGTGATATGTCTCTGGGTGATTTTGTTTATCCAACAAGAACAACACAGATCCAGACTAGCTTCTGAAATCCCCCTCTATATGGCACCTAGTCAACAGAGCAGGACTCATCTCTGTCACATCTGTCCTCATCACTTTTAGAACACTTTTTCATTTATATTTTATGTGTATGGGTGAATTTTGCTTGCATAAATGTCTGCACCCACAAAGGTCAGAAGAGGGTACTAGATCCCCTGGAACTGGAGTTATAGGTGGTTGGTTATGGATGGCCATGTGGGTGTTGGGAATTGAACTTGAGTCCTCTGGAAGAGCAGCCAGAGCTCTTAACCACTGAACCATCTCTCCTTCCCCTTAGGTAAACTTCTTAACTTGCCTATGACATCATTTCCTGTTCTGTAACATTGTTACTTCATTGGTTATTTTGTGACTAAAATATTCCATTGTATAGTGCAGTATTTAGTACATATATGGTCAATAAATGATACTTTATTACTAATTATATAGTATAATTATCATCTATGCAAATCTCTTTAAACAAACTCTTGGTTACAGTGATAGAAATAAAATCAATTGGTAGCTGGCTGTTTACAAAAATACATAGAAAAAAAGGAAAAAATCAATTTATTAAACATTTAGAAGAACAAATAAAATTTCAGACTTGACAGCATAAATACCACCAGTATCAAGGTATACAATTACACTCACCTCCCGTTAACTTGAACCTATTTAACAGATGCAATCTTTGTGGTGTTGCCGAAAGGATAATAGCTAATTGTCATGTCTCGTGAGGTGCTAAACAATTACAGATTTTATGTCTCCATTTAAACATCCATACACAAACACACATTCCCCTGTACACATTTTGGCAAAACGCATTGACTGTAGTTACTAAAAATTCAGTCGGTCAAGACCTACACGTTTCGCTCATTTGTTAATGACACTGATTTTACCAAACCCCTGGAGCTGAATTTGGCTTCGCCACAGAAATGCATTCAGGAGCCCTCGGCAGGAAGCAAATACAGTCAGAGCCAGAGCAGAAGGTACCTACCACAGGAGGGCATCCCACCTCGGTCACCGATAGGGAACCAATCCCAACGTTAAACCCTGGCCTGTGGAGATAGGCCACATACAGCCCAGACCCTGCTGGGGCACCTTGCTATTTAACTCTGACAAAGTTTGAGTTTTTCTAAAAGAAACAATAAGGGCAGAAACAGACGAACCCTTAGAAAGATCGAAGTGTAACTTGTATTGTACACAACGTCAGTTGATTCACCTTTGGGCAGGAGGGAAGTTGCCGCCTACAGCTCTGCACAGCTCTTCCAAACTCAAGGCTACAGCCCTTTCAACGGTCCATTTAGAATTAATGTAGATTTCCACACGAGGCTAGTGGGTTAGAAGGAACCTCTGGGTTCTTTTATTGGCTTTCCACTCACCCAGTGACTGAATCCCATCACGCCCTTCTCAAATGCAGGGTCCTTCTGCTTCAATGGATGGTTCCTTAAGGGCCTGTTATATTTAGAGACAAAGGCCTAGCCCGGCCATGCCTGATGTGTTTGTGAATGGCTCAAAGCACCGCTTCCTCTAGAGTTGAACATTGTCATTTATAGCCCTCCCATCCCCTTAAGGTAGCATCAGCAGAGAGATACACGGATTCATTTATATTTTTAATTTCTTTGAAAATATTGTTGAAAAACGAGATGACATGACCTAGTCGGAAAGTTGCAATGCTGCTCATTCCACATTGTGTCTAAATGACAGGGCATGCTATAGCTTGGATGCACTTTTAGTGGCCAAATAATTAGTCATGGGAAGATGCCTACATTGAAATGGTAACAGTTGACAACCGGACTTCCTAACGGCTGTGGTCTGCTGCAGTCACCTGACCCTGGGTCCTAGCTTCTCAGGCCTCATCTACTTAACGTCCACAGACTAATAGAAGTCAGCCTGGGGGAGGGGGTCGATAATTAACCATGGATAAGGCACCTGTGGAGATTCCAAAGTGTTGATTTTGTTGTTGTTGTTTTGTTTTGTCTTGTTTTGTTTTTAATGAGGTAGGTTTCTAAAACCTTTCCCGGAATACAAAAGAATGTAAGTTTTTATTATGATTTTTTTTTAATGTCTTCTGCAGAAAACATGTGTGGTATTCATTTGATGGAAAACGATTCCAAAAAAGACCAGGTATGTTTTTCTGACAACTACTACTTGATAGTTCCACGAATCTGGATGGTTCATCGGTGCAACACGTCAACACTTCTCTACCTAAGGTCACATATACTCATCTTTGCTCTGGGGAACACCGTCATTGAACAGTTCTGCAGCTACTTTTTTATCTTCAAAAAGACCAACTCTTTGTCATCCCATGGCTATTACTGAGTCATCTCTTATTCAGTTCTATGTAAGATTGTTGAAGCATTTTTTTTATTAGTAGTTTACTTGGAAAATTTATTTCAAGTCTCATACCCTCTCCTACCCTGCCATTATCTAAGGCTTGAAACAAAACAGGCACCTGGGAAGAAATCCTACAGGTCTCATTTTCCAGAACTGTGACACTAGACCGTAGTGCAGCTGATGGAATGAGAAGGGTATCACCGGATCCGCAGAGAATTCAGGTACTGTGGAGGCAGGAGACCGGAAAACATCCATGGATGAAAGGGGATTTTAATCGAGCACAAAATGTGCCTTTGAAGAAACAGCAGACTCTCTCGACATTATACAACTCAGTGAAACAAAAGAACCATCTTTAAAGTCAAAACATCTATCAAATTATAAGCCATACACATAGCACCGAGGTCAACCTTACACTGCATGAGATGTACAGGCCGAAAGAGAACAAAATCGTTTGGGGCAATAACACTCCATGCCGGCAACTCAGAACTCCAAAGCGAACATTTATGTGGCAGATGCTTTTCCTAAAAAACACTGTATCATCCAATAAATATTTGACTAAAACCCATTTTGTGCTTTTGGGTGACGTTAACTGACTTCCTCCCGAGACCTAATAAGAAACAAGAAAGGGCTGGAGCAGGATTCGTCACAGCAAGCCTCAATATTGTCATAAAATTTTAATTCTAAGCAGAAAACATGCTGATGTGTCAGTAATAGGTTTAAAATATTAAAGACTTCAAAAAACCCCCAAGCACTCCTCCGAACAGCATTGGTGAATATATATCTTTGCTATATAATTTTAAAACATGGAATAGTTTTCCTTTTTTTCTCTTTTCTATATATAATATATGTCTTCCAAAATACATTGTCAGTATTTATATCTGAAAAATACTGTACAAAAAAAGAACTTCCTATAATTACTCTGTATAAACATTAAACAATTTAATAATCTCTCCTTTTGGTCTATAGTAAACATTTAAATTGATTGGATAAACCACAGTTTGTGACAACACCATCCCCTTCCGAGATACACCAGTGTCTTTTACATTCATTTTTCAGAAGTCCACTTGATAGGCGCACATACGTTCGAAAGCAAAATAGGGGATAAGAAACACAGAATCATAAATTTGAGAGGCATTCAGAAAAGGACACCACAAGGGGCAAGGGGGGGGGGGGAGGGAGGGCTTTACAAAACATCAACCTTTTAACTTAATTAACTGATTTCTAAAAACAGCAAAATGTCGTCCCCAAAACACATATTACAAAAAAAAAAGTAGGTGAACTGAATCTTAAGTAACTGAACCATTTTGAATATCAAGAGGGAGATGGAAAAAGTTAACTAGAAAAGTGGGCGTGGCTGGGTGTAGGGAAGGGAGACAGCACGAAGAAGCACACCCATGGCAAAGCCTTCACCAAGATGCTTTTTTTTTTTTTTCTTTTTCTTTTTCTTTTTGGCTTACATACTGATAAATTAATCCCTCATTCTTAGGCTCCCCATTACCCTCTGCTTCCCTGTCCTGAGAATGTTCCGGTCATGCGCAAATGCATTACTTTAATTTTGATTTTTTTTAAAAGACAGTGAAATTCCTAGGTAGGGAAAATTTCCTACATCCACTAGTTAATACTCAGGCAGCATGCTCTAGCGTACACTAGGATTATTGCTTTAGGTACAGACAGTGCAAAACACACTCTGTGTTCTATAATGGTACTTGCTTATCTGGGGTTGGTGGAGTTAAAAGGAAACTTAGTAGGTAGCAGTAAGTAAATATGGGATCTACTAAATCTAAACAGCACTTTAGATTTGAAGACAATTATCACCAAAACTGAAAGGAAAATGAGAAGGGGCGGCGAGAGAGGGGGGGAAGGAGAGAGGGGGCAACCTATGAAGGAATTCAGCTGTGGTGCTAGGGTAGGCTATGCACCTTCTTAGCACGGCAATCGAAACAGAAACAAGAGCTTATGTTCTTGATAACTGAGATCCACCACTTCACCAGGGACCTGTCTCCTGAAGCCACGCGGACCCTGGCAAAGTAAGATGGCTAGGACATGAAGCAAGGGGCGGAAAGGGGCAGGAGTGGAGAGGGGAGGGGAGGAAACCCCACAGGGGTCCCCAGAGTGTAATAAAAACATGGCACCTTTCTTGTTCAGAACTAAAAGACAACAAGAGGACTATCTTAAAATGGCAAGTGTGAAGGAATACACACACACACACACACACACACACACACACACACACACATACATACCGCTGACCACACATGGGACTATAAGCATGTGTACAGACACACACACACAAACACACTCACATACAGAGATGCACACCAAAATGAGTCAGTTGCGTTTATGCCTCTGGTAAAGTGCTGATGTCAGAAAGGTTGGTTTGGGTGTGGTGCTACCAGACAGGAAACAAGCTGTCCATCTATTCAAAAGCCAGCCCACAAAAATGCCACCCTACAGGGGCCCATGCCTGGCCTCGTACTTGGCAAGTATGTTCTTGCATTTGCCCAGCTCCTTCCTTAAGTCAGCCACCTCCTGGCGGAGGGCCGAGTTCTCTTTCTCCAGGAACGAGGCCCGGATTGCAATCTGGTTCTCCTTCAGCCGCCGGGCATCACGGGAGCGCTTGGCCGCCATATTGTTCTTTCTGCGCCTCGCCCAGTACTTGTCATCCTGCTCATTAGTTACAGAAGGAAAAAGAAACAAGATATTAGGTTTCAGCTGCACTGGGTGGCAGCCAGGGGTGGGCTGAGACACAAGCCTGGGTTTCTTAATTCCTGTCTCTTTCCTTTACAGCTTCTACGTGTCTGAGGGAATGGCCTGCCAGCCATGGCTTCCTTCCTAGAGAAAAGACCAACCTGTCACAACAGGCTTTGCCCAACGCAGTTGTGTGCCCAGTGAGGCAGAGCTCAGAGCTTAGCTGAAATCTGGAGGTACACCACACACCCTAAATTCCATTCTAATTTTCTTCACTCTCTTGGTTATATTTTTTTTAACTTATTTTTTTTCCTCCCATGAATACACATGTAGCCTTATCTACAGTGGGAGTGTGTTATTGGAAGGCAATATGGTAATATCTCTCAATAATATACATACATAATTTCTGTTTTTGAATTAACTAACCTCCCCCTTTAAGAGAAGGTCTTACATAACCCAGACTGGTCTTGAACTCACTATGTAGCCACAGCCACCTGAACTCCTGATCCTCCTGCCATTGCCTCCTTATCACCACCATGCCAAATCTCTCTAAAATCTACCTCGATGAATACAGCCCCACCTCCATGATTCCATCTAGTATTCTCCATGTACATAGACACAGGTGCAATCAGTTATTATAAAATTATTTACAAAAGCTAAAAATGAGAAAAAGTAATCATCTATAGTAGAGTTGATAACTACGTTATCATAGAGTCACACAGAGGGACACTCTACAGTTGTTAAAAATAAAGCCTTGGGGTGGGTTTGGGGGATGCAAAGATCTGTGTGATACACTATGACGTGGGTAGAAACGAGCCATCTCCTGGAGATGATGCACGTTTATCACAGTTTGATTAAAATTACACTTTACTAATAGTGAGAAGCCCAGCTGGATTTATTGTGGCCAATATAGGTGTCTCTATAAGGGAGACCAAACCAGCAAGGCAACAGCCAAAGGGTATATAAACACACTTTTAGTTTATATCCTGAGCTACCAGAATATCACCTAAGGGGCATGTCCACTTTGGTAATTGAAAACAGAAATTAAAAAATATATTAGCTTTCATTACCCAATGTACTCCTACCAATGGCTAACATTTAAATAATGTATTCTAATTTCCTGTGTAACTGCTTGCTGGGCTTTAATTACTGCATCTGGAATTCCCATATCTGGCTCCATCATTGCTCTCCTTACCAAAAGAAAGGAAAGCTCCCATAAGGACTGATGGGAAATCTTTTTGGACCTTCTTAATCCGATGAGGGGATGGCGCCAAAAGGAATTTCTGCAACTCCATTTGTATCAACAACTTGCTACAGCGAATCTCTCTGTTTTTCCGAAGCTGATACTTTAGTTCATGCCTCCTAGAATAAGTGGGTGAGACCAACCCCTCCCCTCTCTTGGCATGCTGAGAACAGCTGGCATTGGAGGGAGTCATTCACATGGGTGTGGCTCAAGGCTTAAGGTAAGTTTAAGGTAAGTGGTCTGCCCCTATACTTGTCCATTACCCTCAGCAAACATGTACCTCGTGTGAAGACCGTGTGGGAGATGGGAAAGTGTGTGGAGGAACTTCCTGTCTGCTTGTCACAAGATTGTCCTTTGTTCATAAAGGGCCTCTAGATTTCTACACATTTCACAGTATGTAACAGGATGAAAACGTGATCTTCATAACAGCTGGTATGAGAATTCTTCTTAGGGAGGAGAGAGCCCTTTGAGGCAAACCCGGAGGAGCAAGTGTGGACAGGTATTCTATGGTTGTTGATAGAATTTGGTGTTTGTGCATCTCAAAGCTGGTGGGACGGGCACAAAGGGAGACTGGCTGTCCCAGTGACATCACATAGGTGAGGGGAACCAAAGGTTTCTTCACAACAGTGAGGCATCCAGCTCTGATGGAGCCTGTCTGTGTGACTTGGATGTCATCCTCCCTTCCACCCCCTTTATAGTATCAGGAAGCCTACCACACTTGTCAATATGCCCAGGAGTATGGTTTCCAAGAACATTCCGAGGAAGGGCTGAGTCAGAGCAAATCAGAACCTACACACAAGGGGACACGAGGGCAGGAGGTGAGGCTGTACATGACAGCAAGCTCTTGGGAAGTTGTAGAATGGATTTGACTCTCTGGGACAACTCTGACCATGTCTTTAAGGACCAAGGACTCACCAACTGACCTTAGTGTAACCAACTCAACTTCTCTTCGGAGTTTTTACTCAGACCTCTTATCACTTGTAAAGCGCTTTTCCCCCAAGCCTCATCTGCCCACACATGCAGATGAGCTAGATGAAGTGTGGAATGGAGAACAAGTCTCTTAAGTAGGAAGGAAAAGAAGAACAGAGCTGTAAGAAAGGATGGAGAAGATGGGAGTGATGGAAGAGGGAATGCCTGCCCCAGCCTAGAAAAACCACCTTGCCTCCTTTCATCATTCTGATTTGAAACAGGGAGGCAGAATCCCTAGTGAACATGATAAGATTTGACACTAGACCCCCTGTTGCATCCTGTACCTGCCATAGCTGATGCTCTCTGGCTACCTTCACTCAGGGACTCACTTCTAACCGGCTGACACTCCCCTTTTCTCTACAGAGTAGAATGTCTGTGAGATCCAGCACAGTGTTGATGCTGGCTCGCGTTAGCATCCCCTAAGCCTCTGAATGAATGATCCTTAAGCGTGCTAAGGAATAAATGTGAAAAGGCGTTATCAGTCAGGAGTCCCCGTATGTCATCATTCAGCTCTCCCTCAGTATGCATGCTAACCCAAAAGGCCAGAGAAGAAACTCAAGCACGTGTGGGAAAGACCATCCTTGGCAGGTTCTGCCCCACCTCTTGGTTTGCTTGTCATGTGATACTGAGGGCCACAGACACCTTGTCTCCCACCCACCCCAGCTCAGTCCTCTCTGCTGAAAGGAGAAACCTCTCTCTCTCTCAAACACACCCTTCTCTTCTTGCTTCTTGTCAGCTTCAGATTTGTGCCTTGAGGCTTCACCTGCAATTGAGAAGAGCCTCTAAGGGCACATTGCAGGGGAGGCTCCTGCCAGTTCCCTACCCGTCATGCGGAAAGGGCAGGCTTAGCCATGACAGCAGCGATGCATATGATTCCAGGACAGACGGTTCATCATGGCCTCTTTGCCGCCAAGAGTACATGGGCCATTAAATGCGCTCACTCTTCAAACACAAAAACTCAGAGACTATGGCAAGGTCTGGCCAGAAGCTTAATCTACTACTTGCTAGCATTCTGTCAAACCACTTCCCCGTCCAGAAGGGGCCCAGGCCGAAGAGGCTTCCTGGTTTAGGTGAAGGGATAAAACTCTGAAATACACAGAATTAGATTACTAAGAACTCAAGACCCCAGGAGGCATCCAACTGCAAGAAGGTACTTTATTCAGCTTGGACCTAATCCTACAACCCCTTGCAATCTAACTATCAGATCCTTGAGGAGTTTAGATTTTCTGGTATTCTTCCTGTAGGCTTTGCTGGTTTTGATTCTTAGGGTGACAGCTCTTGTTTGTTGCAGGAGGGCCCCTTGTCTGGGCTAATGTGCTCCACTGACCTTTCTAGAACCTGTCTTAACTCTAAAGTAGGGTTCACTTCAGGTCCCCTTTCTGCTCCTCCATTTCCTCAACTATGAAGTGATAACTTTGGATTTCAGCCCTGTCACTTGCCCATTCTGTGGCGATTAAGGCATTCTCAGATGTGAGGATGGCAGCCGTGCTTTAGATCTCCTCGGTACAGCTGCCCCTTGTGTTCTTTCTAGATACAAAAAAGCAGAAAGTCTGGCCTACCACTGCATGCAATGTCCCAAACTTTCATTCTCCTAGGGAGTGTTCTCTATATATGAAGCATATTTAAGTCTGGGCAATGGGAATCAGGTGTTAGAAAAGGGCTAATTATGCTTGATCCTAACGCATTGAATACATATGGTCATTTATTGTTCTCACGACTGGAAAAAAAAAAAGCATAAACAGAAAAAGTCCTATGAAATGGCTAATCATAAAGAGTTCTGTGCTAGAAGAATTTCAGGAATATCCTTCATCCTAATGTAAATGCATCAGAATAAACAGGCCAATCTGTTTCCCTGATAAATGATGCATCCCCTTCAACACAGCAGAGAAAAACCACCAAGAACAGAGTGTTTAGTTAATGTCGTGAGAGCTTTATATGACACACAAATAACGGCAGTGGGTCCAACGTCTCTGCCCAAAACATGCTGTCCCGGTTACCCAGAGTCAGCAATGTGGAAGGGGAAAGAAACCCAGACTTGTCTAGTCCCCAAGACACTCAAGGAAACGGTAGAGTTCACTATCAACAAAGAGTGAACACTGGAGGCAGGGCTCAGAAAACTGAGGTATAGTCCACGTTCCTTCTCAAATCATCTAGTTTTGTTTTGTTTTTTTCCCTTGAAGCCTTGAAAGAGTTGGGCTTGATACATGAGCTCATGGGACCTCTTGTAGAGAGGAGCCAGTTTGCTTCCTTTGGGGACTTAACAACTCTTCAGCCCTTCACCGTTTCTCCCCACGTCTGATCAGTATCAAGACATGAAAGCATATTTCAGAAAACTCCTAGAGAGGAAGTACTGTGCCAAGAAGTCACGTCACATGCCAACAAACATAATCAGAACTCACAGGCCCTTTGTTTCCGAGTGTGTACGGCCTTCCTGAAATCACCTCTTCATTTTCCCCTAATCCCACTCTCCATTTGCCCACAGCCTGATTACCAGTTCCAATTTACCTTCAAATCATCGGGAATGAAGACTTTGCGAGCTTTCTTAATCATGGGCTGTGGCTTCAGTTCTTCTTCCGAGAACTTGCGTTTGCGAGGATCAAACATTTCCTGCCCTGGGATGCTGGAGAGGGCAAGGTCTGCTGGATCTGGTTCATACCCAACCGGGACCTGGATGGTGTCAGGGTCAATGGGACTCGGTGTATTGCGGTTTGCTGGCAACAGCTGGCCTGGAAGAACACAGGAGGTTTAATTTATGTCAGTTCTAAGCCAACCCAGGTCAGAGCCACTTAGTGATTTTTCTAGGAGTGATGAGAGACTTTTAACTAACTTATGTCTGACCCTACTGCCGTCTGTCCTTATTCATCTATCTTCACCGTACTTCCGAGAACACAGCAGGCACAGCATGATTGGCTTATGTCTTATCAGGCAAAACAAACAGGATGGAGAAATTAAAAAAATATATATATACATTCTTATTTTCCTATCCCATGCATTGTGTTGGCTAGTTTAACGTCAACTTGACAAGAGCTAGAGTCTGGGTTCCTGTCCTATTAAAGTTCCTTCCCTGACACCTTTCCACGATGTATTGTGACGTTGAAGAATAAACTAAATAGACCCTTTCCTCCCCACGTTATTTTTGGTGTTTTATCACAGAAATAGTAATCCTAAGTAAGATAGACATTGACACTAGAGAGTGGTTGTTGATGTGACAGACCTAACCACGCTGTTTTGGGGGAGGATTGAGGAAGGACTTTGGTGCTTGGGGCTGGAAACGCCGCTGAACGCTCAGAGCTCAGTGAGTTGTTCTATGGCAAGTTGGAAGATAACACTGTGCAGTGTAGACTGTGGAGGCATGTAAAGTTTAAGAGTAAAGTTTTGAGTCCCTCAAAGACTCTATTCAGACCATCTGATACTTTGAGTTTAAGAATGTTGGAAGAACCCTGCTGTTTGAGGTTACGGTCCTTCCAGTCCTGAGTTAACCATTCTGAGTTCAGCATTAAGGGGCAGGGCCCCCACTCCCCACCAGCGCCTCCTGCTCTCTGCCTGGCTTCATCTAGAGAGTTTCTTTAGACATAGATGCTCCTAACCACATTTGATATATGGCCTTGGACACAGCTTCCTGCTAGCTCTCCCCTCCCCAGTCTACACGATAATTAGGTACTATGTTTCCATTCATATGATAGGAACATGCTGTTTAATGCAAATCAAGTATACTTGAAGCGCCTAGTCTTAACCAAATATGTACACCTATCCCTGGGGCCCCTCACCACTCCCCAAGGGGTATACAACCTTTGTTCTCTGAAATTAAAGTTGAACTAGCTCTCTGCAGTGATTCCCAGTATGGCTGATCTCCATACAGTGCTCACCAGCCTTTCTGGCCTTGTGCCTCGTCTTGTGCCCCGTCTTGTGCCCTTCCTGTTTTTGTGGGCTGGTGAGAGACAGTCCCCCAGGTTGGAGAAGAACCACATAAGAACCCATGGTTTTTATCAACTGGGGCTGAAGAATCAGCTGTGATTAACAAGACCTCAGAAGTGAAACCTTTGCTTTACTGGGACAATTGATGCTGGCTACCCGGGTCCAAGAAATGTGTGGTGTCTAAGAAGAGACTAGCATCAATGAGGTGAAATCTTAGGAGAAACGTTTCTTTGGAATCAACATGGAAGCCGTGTTACACAGGTGGCTAAGGTTGATGCGGGCAGCCAAACTTGGCAATATGTTATGAGTCTCCCGGGTGATATCAGTTTTTAGGGCGTGAAGTGGTCATGGAGAGCGGCTGGGTCTTGGCACCAGGTGAGGCCAGGTGAGGCCATCGGTGAACATGCAGCCTCAGTCGAAGCAGAAGCCCCAGGATTGAAGGGTTCATGGAGAGAAGCTGAGGCTTGGCACCAAGTGGCCAAGAGTCCTCAAAGAGAGGCTGTTTGTGAAGGTGCAGCCGAGTTGTCAGGTGTTCCCCAGGTGAGTCACAGAGATGGCCACTTAGACAGAGTAAGGTATAGTGGTAGTCGGATGAAAATCAATTATCACGTGCATCCAGAGTGTAGGAAACCATACGTAACACAGAAGAGGTTAAGGAGGGATCCTGGTGATGAGCCCGGTAGAGCTGCATCTTGGAATAGATAGTAATCAGCAAAAGGGCACTCGGACACAACATTAAGGTAGACATAAGTATTTCAATGTATGTGTGCGTTGTGCTGTATGCTGGCTTGTCAGTGTAGGTATGTGCTCTGTGCAAGCATGCATGTGAGGCAAAAGGTAGACACTGGGTGTCATTTCTCAATCATTCTCCACCTTTATTGCCCAAGGTGGTGGCTCTCACTGAACCTTAAACTCATAAATTGAGTTAGGCTGGCTGGCCGATGAGCGTCAGGGAGCCACCTGACTCCACTCCTCTCTCCCTCTTGGGGTTTCACATGGGCTCTAGGGACCTGAATTCAGATCCTAATGCTTTTGTTGCAGGCACTTTACCAACTGAGCCATCTTCCCATCCCCTCATTTGCTAAGTTTTTTTTTTTTTTTTTCTTTCCCCTGGGGATAGAGCTATGGCCTTGAGCGTTGTAGGCAAGTATCCATCACTGTGGTACGTCCCCATGCCTCCAGTTTGCATTTTTGAGGAGCTACAAGAAGTCGTCCATAGTTAGAACCCAGAGCCAGAAGACAGAATAACTTTTAGGTAAAACTATAGACATGAGTCCACAGACAGAGGCCAGACAAATCTGAATGTCACAGGAGGATTCTGAGGAGTGGTGTAACAGCTAGTTTAAAATAACACTCAGGTGGAGACAGGTCAGGTGCAAGGCTATTGTGGTATAACACACACACACACACACACACACACACTGACTATACAAATGCTGAGAAGGGGCACGTTAAAAAAAACATATTCAGCAGATCAGAAAGCGCAGAATGGAGACAACCTAACTTCGACTTGAACCCTCTGCAGGCTGAGCCACTGGACTGCACAGGCATCCACGGAACAATGGGTGGATTGTGTCTCTTTGTCTAGCTGGTGAAAGTGAACTTAATAACAGACCAAATGTTTATGCTGGGCATTCTGAAGCTTAGCTTCTGGTTTCACCCGAGTCTCACAATTGCCCCTTTCATGCCTGGAGAATAAATGAGAGGATACAGCTAGGCTGTGTTTGGCCCAGCTCCTCTTCTTCCTCATTGCCAAAGGTAGGCCCCCGTGCATGAAGAAATCTTTAGGTTTCATCTAAAGGCCTACCCCTAGGTGAAGCATATAGGCAGCTGCTCATACCGTCGTGAAAGTGAAACCCTGGGTATGTATTTCCAAAAAGGCCTGGGAGGGGATGTGAAAAATAATGAACCAGATGACCTTCTAGGTCCCTTCTCCGCTTTGAGCTCTCTTTGTGTGCTGCTTGCCAAAGAGGAAGAGACAGCCCCCGAGGCATTGGCAGATGATGGGGTTTTCTCATTAGCCAAGCTGCTGCACAGATCCAGCTTCTGAGGACTGCTGAGCTCGGTGCTGGATGGTGATGATACAGTTTCGTCCTGTGCCTCTTGACCTTGCCTCGAGAGGAACTTCATTTCCATCAAAGAGGGATGGTAGTTTTCATGAAGGAATTATTTTTGACCTTAATGGCAATACTGCCTAATGTCCTATCACCACATCCCTGACCACTTCATAGGTATCTACTCTCTTCTACCTTTTTACATAAAATTGTTATATTCTAGTGTGTGAGAGAAGGGGGTGAGGGAGAGAGAGGGGTAACATCCATGTGAAGGTCAGGGGACAATTTTCAGGAGTCAGTGCTCCTCTTTCATCACGTGAGTCCTGGGGATGGATTAAACTTATGTTGTCACTGAGCTCTGATTATCATTACCAGGATTGGTGCCTTTACCTACCGAGCAGCTTACCTACCTCTTTCCCTACTCTCTTGAACGCTCGCTCCATCCCTCCGTCTCTCTCCCTGGTTTTTTGAGACAGGGTTTCTCTGTGTAGCCCTGGCTGTCTTGGAACTTGATCCGTAGACCAGTCTGGTCTTGAACTCAGAGATCCTCCTGCCTCTGCCTCCTGAGTGCTGGGATTAAAGGTTGTGTGTCACCATTCCTGGCTTTGAATAATCTCTTAATGCTTCTCCAATAGAATCTCTCCATTATTTCAAGTCCCTCCTTCAGACTTTAGTATTCTGTTTATTATGATATCTTAATTGTTTTAAGCTTTACACACATGAGCATGAATGTGTGAGCAGGCAGATGTACACATACACACACAAAGACATACATGTGCACGCTGGCACACACCCTTATTACCTGACCACATTGTTCTTCACATTTTAGCTATTTCATAGGCATCCACTCCTCATTATAGTATCTACTCCCATGTTCTGCTATGGCCCTCTGAGACCCTGAACTATGACATGCACCCATTGTCTTTCTAACAGTAACGTTTGCCATTTAGGCAGAACAATCTAGCATTCTTTCTTTCTCTGTAGCCCTTTTCTCCATGGAAGTAGGGCTGGCCAAGTGGAGAAAATGTAAGTGTACCTCAGCACAAGCAAATGGCTGCCCCAGGGTCAAGCAGAAAAATGACGAAGGACAGAGAAACAAAACCAGGGCCCTCTTGTCTTCCTTTTTGTCTGTCTTTTCTGCTACATTACTTCCTGCTGACGTTGTTTTTCCCTTTTATTCTTTTATTGGAAACTCCCAAGAGTCATTAGGTCATAGGGAGAAAGGCTTTTGTTATGCTTGTCTACCTTTTATGAATTTTCAAATTTTTTTTACCATAAAAATTGTTGACTTGGAGTATCAACACTACATTTTACTTTTGATTTATCAGAAATGTTCCCAGAAAAACCTGTTTCAAATGCGGAAACAAGCTGAGAAAGTTCCCACAGCCCTCTCAGAGCACCCCCACCCCCACCCCCACCCCAGACGAACCCCTTGCTGTGACACTCTCCTGCCTTGAATCATTACCATGTGAAAAAAGTTTAGAAATTGGTATTGGGGATGAAAGCAGGGCTGCTAGTATGCTAGACAAACACTCTACCACTGGACCACATCCCTAACCCACTACCATTATGCCTTGGCTTTTACACGTAAGCAATATAACCCAAACGGGATTATGTGTCTTACTTTGCTTTTGAAAATATTTTAAGACAAAAAAAATATGAACACAGATAGTAAATCTATGTGGATTGCTCTATAGGGATCAAACCGAGGGACTCTGGCAAGTTCATCAAGTGTTACCACCCCATCCCCAGCTCCATCCCATGTCTATTTTCCTGGTAAAGGATCAGTGTTATGTTACCCCACTGTTTGAATATAATAACGTATCCAAAATGTCCACAGCTAGTGAGCTTTTAGGGCAGGTTTTTAAATACAGAAGATCTCTAGAAACAGGGCCGCTCACACAAAGCCAGGTCCACTTAATATATATTTATATTCATCAATTTATATATTCATTTATCTACTAATATGTTGATATATTAATATGTATCACATTCAATATATTCATCAATATAGATATTGATGAAATGTATTTCCAAATTTTGCTCTAAAATGTTATTCTATGCATATCTGCACAGACATAAGCAAGAGTCCAAGTTTCATCCAGCTAAACATTCATTTGTAAAATGGTGCCAGTTTGATGTGCACGAATCATCACCACTGATTTTCATCTCTCCAGTTAGGCATCAAGCCTATCACCCCACATGATAACTGGGAACCAACTTTTCCTCTGTGTACCCTTCTGGTTTTATCTATCCCCCAACTGATTTATCCACAACACTGCTCCCACAGCTAAGGCCCAGGGAACATCCAGGAGAAGGCAGCAGAAAGATTGTAAGAGGACCATAATGTCTGCTGTGAGATAGGATCTTCTATATGGGTCAGGGAAGCGACAGCCACAAAATCCCTGCAGTACACCACCAGCTGACATGCCAGTGTGGACGGGGGAATTCTTACGCATATAAATACTTACAATAAGTATTTTATTCCATGTAATATGATAATATATAATGAAATATGATTATATAACTATACATAATTAAGTAAGAGGTCATGAATTCTAGAGGAAGTCGGGGGACACAGCAGAAGCGGGAGAGGGAGGAGTGGAAATGGTAATATAGATACAATATACCTATGAGAAATTCTCAAAAAGACTTAAAAAGATGATGCAGGCTTTATTTATTAACTTAAAAATACTTTTATTGTGTTGTATTTCTTTGTGAACCTTGTGCATTACTGGGGTAGGCTCACGTGTGCACCTGAGTTGAGGTCAGAGGGCAACTCGTCGGAGTTGGCTCTCTCCTCCTACCATGTACCAAACTCAGGCCATCAGGCTCCACGGCAAGGCCCCTTGATCTGCTGAGCCATCTCAGGAGCCCAGTGTTTACTCGATTTCAAAATGAAACTTTATTGACTACTGATGTAATCTTCCCATCTGGTTTTCATATAACAGCTCTCCCCACACTGTCCGTGTTCTTACAGTTTTTTTTACTAATGAGAGATTTTTCCACTGCAATTTATATCTTACACATGTATACAACACGCCCAGTATCTGTACATAACCCTGTACTTCTCTTTATTACAACCGTAACTTGAGTTCATTTGAGTCACCCAGAATTCCTTTTCTTGTACAACATGAAAAGGTTGCTAGCGAATGTTTTCCAAATGCCTGGCTCTGGTGACTGATACTGGTGAGGCTTCACGTTTCACGGGACAAGTTCTGTCTTCACTGCTGTACTTTTTATAAGAATGTCTGTGGTTGCTCCCATACACACATCCTTTGGGATGAGTTTCAGAATGCACTTGAGAATTCTGGGTAAAGATTGCAAGTGAGCCACGAAGCAACAGTTATCTTTAAAACATACTGAAGATCCCATTTTTATTTGGGGGTCTTAAAGTACATGCAGCAGTTCAGTTCTTACGGTAGTCTTAACTTTTCACATTTTTCCTGCGTTTATTAATTTTTAAGTGCGCTTTAGCATTTGTCACTGGTTCCTTTATTTCCTAGCTGGTTTTTGCCAGTATGTAGGACGTAATTGGTTTTAAAATGCCAGGCTCAAATCCAGCCACTTTCCCCCCATCCTGCTTCTAACAGTTCTAGCAAGTCTGACTTTTCTTAACGTTTCAGTAAATGATTTTATCATCCGCCACAGGGGCCAGTTACAGCTTGCTTTGAATGCTTATAATTCCCACTTCTTTCTTTTGAAGAGTTTTAATCTCACCGCGTCAGCTGCACCTGTAACACGAGGTGGGATGAGGTGAGACGGGTGATCCCTCTGTCCAGACGTCAATGGAAAATGCTGTTAACATCCCACACCATTAAGCCCAAGAGGTCACAGCCTCACAGTTAGGGAGCTCCAACCTTATTGTATTGGCAGTTGATTTTTAGATCAGAAATAAGAGCATTAAATTTCCTCAAATGCCTCACCCTCTTTAAAAAAAAAAAAAAAAGAGTTAAGATAATTGTGTGGGGTTTTTTTTTTTTCTTTTTTCCTCCTGTATTTAAGTTTGATGTTTCTCTATGGCCTGATTTAAATCCTGCAGATTCAACCCTACTATGTAGTCTTTTGGGCCTTGTGTTCTTCTCCTACAGGCCTCATGATGACACTTATTTCCAAAAGAGCCAAGGAAGATTCTAGGGGAAAGAGTAGAACAGAGATCCTAAGGAAATCTGGGAAGAGATTCAAAGTCACCTTCAAACCCAAAGTTGGTCTAAGATTTGGTTACCTCATAGGCTTGCCGAAACCCTTCTGTTCCTCTTCTTTCATAAGAGTTTAGCAGCCCCTGTTCAATTAGCTGATTAGCTGGCAGACATCATTCAGGAGGATGAGCAGGCTGAGGGAAATCCTCTATCAAGAAAGGCTGAGAAGAGGGAGGGTGATGTGTACATTGGCCAAAGAAGTCCCTTTCCAAGCGATGGCTGGAAAGTCTCATGGTCCAAAGCCTGGTCTCAGATATTTCTCTCCTGCCTACTTCTCTTTCTATCATTAGTTTGAGATCTGTTTGCCTGTTATGATTGCCTGGATCCCAGATGGTCATAATAGGATTTTTTTTTCTTCTCTTGGCACCTCCCAGATTTCAGGAAAAAAAGAAAAAAAGAAAAACAAAGCACATTCGGGGCTCATAGCCTGACTGCTTTAACATAAAACACCCCTGTTCCTGGAAATCCCTTTAGAATATAAGAAGGCCTTTGCCTTGGGGGACTGTAATAGTATCTCAGGATCAATAGAGAGAGTGCAATATGTACAAAGATTCAATTAAAAAAACAACTCCTGAGTATATCCTAAAGATGTGAGTCTTCCCAGACTCTGAGTCCAGGTCAGCTGGTTTCTGCTCTGATGGAAAGGGATGTTATTTCCTTTAACAAGGACCCTACAAATACAGGTATGTTCCAGTGACCCAAGGTCCCTCCCCTGCCCATGACTTTTCCATGTGACTTAGCAATTTCAAGCAAATCTACTTCCAAGCCTCTCAAATCTTGGCTGGTCTCCTGCCTGGCCCTGGCCAAGAGAATATGGGAAGAGTGAAGAGCGCTTTGGTGTTGCTGCAGCTGAGCCTAAAGGCACTGTGCAGGTTCCCGTCTCTGAGCAGCATCTGCGTCATGACCATAAACACGTCTGGGCGAGCCTGCAGGAAGGTGGAGGGTGCTGGAGAGGCTAGAAGATCAGCTCAATCACCTGCTCCTAGAAGTGTGGGTCCAGCTAAGGTCAGAACAGCCACCGACTGACTCACAGCAGTTGCAGGGGAGTGAACAGTAAATCCTTACCTGCGTATGTCCCTGAGTCTTTGTGACTGGTTGGCATTCTCATGGCAGTGATGAACTGAGCTGAGGTCTGCTGTTCCGGGAACTGAGCTACTGCACATGGGGAATGTTTACGGCCCCATTCACATTACGTCGAGGGGTTAAGAAGCTAACGTTGAACTGGGAAGGGAAATGCATTTAAGTTCTTTCTAATTCCAGCTCTGCCACCTGAATATTACACATCAGGACACTTGTGGATAGAAGAACAATCGCTCCTCCACACCTGTCAAAGTCTGCTTGGGAAGAGGGATGATTGGTTTCTCCTCTCTGAGACAGACAGAGACAGAGACACAGAGAAATATATCACACAGAGACAAAGAGAAACACAGAAAGACAAATAGAGATTTGTGAGACACAGAGAGATGGGGCAAGTGGGAGAGAGACAGAGATGTTTTTCATGGTATCTTTTCTTTCTGAGTTTTGGTTTCCTTGTATACAAAAAGAGATCAGAGTGTGGGCCGAACAGCCAGGGAAGAAATACACGAAAATGAACCAGACAATGAACACAGGTTTAGCATAGTACCTGGAAAGAACCTGATGAGTGGCCTATATATAACCATAACCATTTACGCAAAAAGTAAATCCAACGATCAGAGGCTGGGTCACACAGCAGGTCCATCCCTATTTCTAAGCCAGCACCACCCCTTTCCAGAACAACTGCAACTTCTGTCCTCCTAACTATTTCCTGTCCTTCCATCCAGGCCCAACTGTAATCCTGCTGCCAGAAGAAACTCAAACAGACACCCAGGCACCTCTGGTATCAAAGCTTCCAGAATCATTCCACCGCCACATATGACAACACTGAAGACTCCTCTCCCACACTGGCCCTTCCTCTTTACACACACATGCAAGTGCCTGCTGCCTCAGGCATAGGTGTTTGGTATTGTCCCCTACCTACAACTTTCTTTCCCTCCACCACATGGCTGGTTTTTTTGCATGAGTTTGGTTCCAGCTGTAACCCTCTGATGTGCTTGAGCCACACCCACTGCCCTTTGGGTTTCCTCTTAGCATTCATCATCAGACACATTATTATTTTTTACAAGCGCTGGAACAGGGACTAATTTTTCTCATGTTTACTTTCAAATTGCTTCTAAGGGGGGGCGGGGCACCTTTACTTTTCAAAACCTGAAAGATGAAAATATTTTTAAGCGGGCATGTTTTTGTGGATACCTGTGTCGCAGGGAGCTTGGTAAATGCTGCTGAGGGAAGATCACCCAAGGGGCTGGAAAGTTAGAGGAGAAGGAAGAAAGGGGGGCCCAGGAGCTGTCAAGAAACAGGATGAAAGAAGAAACCAAAGAAGGGACACAGGAGTTAATGAAAGAAGAAATGTAGATTAAATAAAAAGAGGGGACATGGAAGGGAAGAAAGTAGTTAAATGGCAGGGGAAGGAGGAAAAGAAGACACAGAGAGAAAAGGTTTACCCTGGGGCTGGAAGGGTGGCCCTCTGGGTGAGAAAACCTGCTTTGCGAGCATGGAGACGATTTCAGATCCTGACAAAGCTGGCCATGGCCCTGTGCGGGCTGTAACCATAGCACCAAGGTGGCAGAGACAGGAAGATCACTGGGGCTCGCTTCCTCGAGCCGAGCTCAGGAGAATGAGCAGAGAGAGAGCAATACAGCAGCTCATTCATCCTCCTCTGGCCTTCACATACATATATGCCACAGCTTGCACACATGTGCGTGTGTGCATATGAACATGCATAAACCAAAAGAAAGAAAGAAAAGGCTTAGCCTAGGATTATATTGGAAAAGGACCTCTGCTCCCCCAAGAACTAGAAGCTTGTCAAGACTTGGATGGTTTTAAATATCCGTAGCCTGGCATTCGGGGTGCTCATTCTGTCAGTCAGTCTCTTTATATACACATATATGTCTATACGTACATACATATACATATACATATACATATAAATCCTCCCCCTTAACACACACACTCACTCACATTTTTGAAGATGTACTCAGATATGGTGTCAGAGAGTAGTCATTCTCAAGACTGCAGAATAAATACAAAGAAAGCCCCATGGAAAAGACGACTTTGATCTCCAGGCTCTTACCTAATACTTCCGTTCACTGAGTAACAGGCTGTCAGCACAAATGAGGGCAAGTAGTAACGCTGCAGGGCCACCTGAGCCCCGGCGTGTAGACAGCAGGAAGGGAGCTAGTGTGTTCTGTCTAGTGTGAAGACGGATGCAGTGTGTCCTGGAGGCAAAGCAGGTGGCTCCCCTCCCGTGAGTATCATCGTTAGTGACTGAGGGGTAACCGGGTGGAACCCTCGCCTCATCAGGCTTTTCAGAAAGATTACCTCGTTTGTTCAATCCTCACGTGAGCTCTCTGGGAGCGGAATTACCACTATCCTCATTCTCCAGATGTGGAAATAAAGGAATGGGAAGCAGAGGAGCAAAATCAGCTTGGAAATGCTGCGTCGTCTGCCAGGCGTGACCAATAAAACAGCCAGGTTTGTCCCCTCTTCCTCACTCTGCAACAGGCAAATGGACCACTGGTGGGGCCATGACGCCTCGACCTGCCTCTAGGGCAAGCCAGGATCAACCCTGCATCATGCCTGGGAATCTTCCAAACAGAACTGGCTAGGGATCCTCTAAACTGTACTGCATTGAACGCCCAGCCTGCCCTGCTCAGGGGACAGTCACACTGCCTCCTGTCTTACAGATCCACAAGACAAAGGCCATAGCGATGACACCACTTACACTGTGTCACTCAAGTTAGCTGGGACTCAGCCACTAGGCATCCAGAGCCTAAATGCATGCTTTCTCCTTTACTTCACCTTCTCCTGCATCAGCAGCAGAGGACTAAAGGGAGACTTTTTCATCCCCATGCCTCAGAGCCCAACAGGTGCCTAGACAGGAGTTCGAAATCCAAAGAGACGAGTACAGCCTTGTGTCATACACACCAGACCCCAGAAAAGCCAGGTCTCCGCCCTTGTTCCTCTCTCCCTCTGTGTCATTGCTTCATTTCCTCCCTGCTCTAGCTCCAAGATAGTGAGCTTGTGTGAAGAGCAGGACCACATTTGACAAGACAACCACTGACGAACCAGGCCAGCACACCTGTCACTATGGTCCCTCACAACCCAGCATATGCAAGGAACCTCTCTGTAAGCCTCCTGTTCCTGAGGAGACAGGGTTCCTGAAAGGGTGTCATATATATAAACAACAAGTTAGATTCCAGGCCATTCCACTCGGGGAAGAAGTGTGTTATACCTATACTCTGTATGATTAGCATGACAATTGTTGTTTGCTATGAGAAGAACGTGATGCTGAGGCCCTCATTCCTGCTCAGGACCCCGAGCCTAAGGGGGAGAACATTGCTTATCAGGAATGAAGGCAGGTCACCAACACAGCTCTGAGGCTTGGGGCCAGTCACTGTACTGTCCCCTCACCTGAAAACTGGGGGGGGGGGGACGACAGACAATGCCGCTCACCTCACCTGGAACCATGGGACACACAGCAAGAGGGAAGACCCCAGGTGGGTCTGGAGCTTGAACCTCTCTCCTGCCATGCCCTCGGCTCTCATTGCCTCTAGCCCTAGCCTTGCTAGGCCTGTCAGACACCGCCAGGTGTGACTCTGTGCCCAGGACAAGCACTTTGCCCTGGGGCTGCCTATCAGTACTCAGAGTGGCCTTGACTTGACTCTGCAGCTTCTAACTTGGCAGGAGCTTGGCCTGGAGGATTATCGAGGCTTTTCATTCCAAGGGTGTTTGTCAGCAGTCCTCTTGCCAGAGCTGTCAACAAAATCTGCCTTCTTGAACCCGCTGAGTGGTGGGACCAGAGCTCACAACCACAGCCTGGCAGAAGCCAGTCAGGTGGGGAGGGAAGAGATATTTCAACTAGAGGTCAGAGTGTGTGTGGCCTGAGGCCTTCTCACTTTTGGTCCTCAAGGAAAGGACAACTAAGTACCCTCTACCTGCTCTTCCCTAAGTTGAGAACCTCACCCAGACCTGTTGGAGGATGAGAGGCATTACAGAATGGCAGAAGTCAGCATATATGGCTCTGTGGCTTCTCCTCTAGATAGATGTAATAGCATGCCAGGAGGCCACAAATGAACTCACAGTGCCGACAGTCCTGAGCATCAGCGTGAGTTCCATTTGGGATCTTGCAGCTCAGAAGCCTCAGAGGTGGATACAGATGCCATGGATGGGAAAGGTGGATACCGACGCCATGGATGGGAGAGGTAGATACAGATGCCATAGATGAGAAAAGTAGCTATAGATGCCATGGATGGTAAAGGTGGATACAGATGCCATGCATGGGACGGGAAACAAGAAGCCTTGCTCTCCCTGCTCCTCCCCTACACCCATTCCCTGTCCCACACTCCACTCCAATATTTGGACCTATGCAGAAATGGGGTGGTTTCCTAGTTTGTTCTGCACTTGTGAGTGGGTAGGTAGTGTTATGTCCTGGGGAATGAAAGATGAAGTCAGATAGCCAACCGCTGGCTGGCTCAAACTCTGCAAACTGGCCTTAAAGCGGTCCCTCTGAAAGGGAGCAGCCAGATTCCTCTTCCCAAGGTTGCTGCAGCACCAGAGGTATAATATAGAAGGACCAGTCCAAACTGCCTTTCAGACGTACATAATAAAGGACAAACCAAAAGGATCTAAATGGAGTGGGAAGAATGAAGACAAACTGCAGTCAACCTACTGGAGAGCCCCTGTCATGTGCAAGGTGACGATGGCTGTTGATGCCACCATAGGTCCACAAAGGATGAGGGAAGGGCTTTTGCTCTCAACATGAACATTTAAATCTCCTTGGGTATCTGCTGCCCACCTATGACCTCATTCTGCCCATCCTGCCTACCCTGTGAAATGGGTAGTCCTACATGGGTCCATATTATTGGTGGAGAAATTGAGCCAGTAAGCAATCTACCTGACTCCCCCTAGGACAGGCGACCTCCTTCTCGAGCCTGGAAATGAACTGTCCCATACCTGCAGTCTATTTTCAGAAAGCGGCTCTTCCCGTCTTCAACGGCAATACCCACCACTAGAATCAGCACTGCCTAGGTCCCCAGAGACTCTTTAATTGCTGGAGTTGGTGGAAATGTGCAGGCCTAGTCACTTGAAACCTGCAGTTTACAAAGTGCTGCCAGGATTAGTTATTACGCTGACGATCTTCCTTTGGGCTACGTGCAAATTTCGGTTTGGATTTAGAAAGCAGCAGTGAGACAGGAGACCAAAGGAAGAGTCCGTGTTTGTTCTCATCCACTCTGAACCCAGGACTGAAGTGCAAACAAAGGGCCCATGCTCTCCACAGTGACAACCTTGCCCCTGCCAACCCCTGGCCCAAATTAAACAAAACAGAGGAAGGAAAACAGGATTGTTTGAAAAAAAAAAAAATCAACTTCTGGATAACATGAATAGCATTCAGGAGTATCTGTGGCATCTCAAGGAGAGCTACACGGTTTTTTTTCCTATGAGGCTCCAAGTTTGACATGACCGTGCTTCCCCGAAACCTCCTTGCCTTGGCTTCTTTCCAGTGCTCTCTACAACTTGTGGACGCCGAAGGTTCACAAGGAGTGCTAAATGAGCTTCGGACTGCCGGCTGGTCCCTCCACGCTCGCTATCGCCTCAGGCTGGATGTGTTCAAGCCCAGATCGATTCCAGCCTCCTGCTGACCTTCACCCTTCCTGCAGGGCTCCTTGTGCCTGGAAACGGACTATTTCTCAACGCCGTCTGGCTTTAAACTTTAACCATCTACCCTTAGGCAGAACGGAGAAATGAGCCATGGCCCGGACTCCAAAGACCCTCTCAGATTATGGGAACCTTGTGGGGCAACTCCCTGAGCCTCTGTGTGCACTCGCATGAAATGATGAGATAGAACGTTGCGAAGCTGGAGAAGGCTCCTTCTAGGTCGAGCAATAAACGGGGAGTTTCTGAGTACTTTCTCTTCTGTGTTTCGGGCCCCTCTCGTATTTCGGGACCCCTCTCATATTCCGTACCAGGTCCTTCTGCCACGTGCTAGTCCACCCATCAACAGAACCACCAGGTTACCCCCTTCAGGACACCTGTACCATAATCAAAAGCAGCCCATAATTTTTCAGTGCCTCTCAGTCTCAAACCATTGGTGGTGTATAGCCTCATGATGAGTCATATCGTCTCTGTTATGTATAATCTGCCCAAGCCAAATTTTTCTTCTTTCATCATATCTTTCCACCTTTCTTTGTCCTACCACCTAGCAAGCCCCGATTCCAGCCCTCTGCCTCCCCTTAACTATGGAATTAATAGTAGACATTAGGGCAAACTGATCTCCCTTGGAAGAGATCTATGCCATTTTGCACTCAACATATGCCATATGGAGTTTGTATCACATTATGTGACTCTTGACTTTTAAGTAATTACCAGTTCTCAAGTTTGACTGTAAATCTTTCCAGGCAAGACCACAGCCATGACTTATACAGGAGAGTAACAAAGGCTTGCTGACAAAAAAAAAAAAAAAAGGTTTGCTTTAAAAAACTTTTATTGGATGCCTACTGTGAGCTGGGTTCTGAGAACATAAAAAGGAAATCTAAACTTTAGGAGCAAGTGGTCTGGATCTAGACACTGGTAAGTAAGTACACAGATGATTAGAGTACGAGGTGTTAAGTGGTTGAAAGAACTTTGTCCAAAGAGCCAAAGGTTGCGGTGGAAAAGTTGATTGTTAATGTATCTCTTTGGAGGGAGTACAGGACATGCAGAAACGCTTTTCAAAGGGAGCTGGCATCTATTCTAGGCCAAGTCTGGAAACTGGCCAGAAAGGAAAGAGATGAAGATCAAGGGAAAGGGAAGAGAACACAGGAAGAGTACAGACACAGAAGTCACTCACCAGTTAAGGAACAGCTGGAGCTGAGGGGCATGTAGAGCGCATTGAGAGCAAAGAACAGCTAGAGATGTTCAGATTTTACCATCCAGGAAATGGGGGCCAACTGGGGAGATCAGAGTACATCATGTGTGCGCGTGGTTCTTTTCTGGAAGATGAATGTGGCTATGGCGTGGATGTGGGGTTAGCAGAGGAGCGGAAAGCATGAGGGTTCACCCACACGGAAGACTCATTACTGATGTGGGATAAGTGTAAGTTTTGGCCAACTGGATGGGAAGAGGAGAGGGAGAAGGAGATGTTAGCGTGTATACCTGGAGAGGAGGTGCTATCATTCATTCATAGGGAAATTGGCAAAGCGAACACAATCAGAGGAAGAGGCAGCATCTAGTGGCCCCATGTGCCCCCAGGCCCCAGGTAGAGAAGCCCCAAGGACACGCACCTCAGTTCTACAGGCAGATTTAGATGTCTGAAGAGCAATGTTAACTGGTTACAAACATGCTGATCCTGACGCTTCTCCAGGAGAGGACACACAGCATCAAGAAAGTCAAAGAAAAGATCCTGGGGAAGGAACACTGACCCTCTATGGTCAGGCAGAAGAGGAGCCTCAGTGATGTGTACTTAGAAAACGCTACCAGCTTTGTAGCAAAATGGAAATGGGACTGACCAATGAGAGATCTTCCTGACGACCCTGCTGCTCACCAATGAGCAGTCTGCATGCCTCCTAGCCAAGGAGCTACAATATCACCACCATGAAACAAGAAAGAAACAGTGCAAGATGAGTGGGGAGGTGCACTGGGAAGTGGAGACAAGAGGGTCGGGAGCACTAGGCCAGTCTGGGCTAGTAGCCAAATTCTATCTCAAAAACAAAACAAAACACTAAACCAAACAAGCAAACAGATAAACAATACAACTGAACAGATTAAGTACTTTGCAGAAACTTAGATGGTGAGTTAAAGGAGGCTATATTCAAAATTAAGCGTAACACTTAAGTCCTTTCTTTCTACACTTCCACTCCCCCACCCCAACAAGCCCATCAGAGATATCACTAACACCAACAGCTAACATCAGACAATTTCCTTCAAGCAACACTGACAGGGCTCCTGCATGAGGCAGGAACACTGGGGCTCTCACACATGTCTTGCAATGTTAGGTGTCTGTATCTGTGCAGAAAATCTCAGAGAGGCTCTCTCAAAAGCATCTTTATAAGCAAAAGACCTAGTTTGATAAAGGTAACCCTCTTTTTTTCTCTCTACTAAACCTGTGTCCTAACGGCTCTACTCATTTTTTTTATGTGTTTTTGTATGTAGGTCTGGAGAGCGATGTTATGGAAAAGAGGAAAGAAGGACAAGTGAATGTCCATGGAGCCACTGTTATGGTTGACTACGAGAGACATCTGCCCCATGGTCGCTTGGTGGTAGGAGTCCCTGTGGCGGATGGCATGCTTAATCAGAAATTTGGATCTCAGAGCAGAAATTGAGTTAACTCCCACAGGGTCAACTGGTACTAAAAAAATGGATTCCCTGTTTCCAAGATCTCAAGGTGAATGATGACCAGTGCTATCAGCCTTTGCACTCAGTGATGGGCAGGTTAGCGTCTGGTTCGTGCATGTCTTCAGTGTCCAAGACTTCCTGTGCAAACTGGTATGGACCTGGGTGTATGCTTTCTTCATAGCAGGGAGGATGTCACGAAACAACTACAGTTCCCTCATCAGTCCCTGAGGCCACAGGGAGGGAAAAAACTGTAGAGCCCTGGGTCTATTACAGGTATCTATAGTCTAAATAAACAGTCATGGAGGAGATGTCTGATTTTTACATTCAGATGGAAGCCCAAGATTTGGGCAAAGGCCTATGTGGACTTTCTAAATAAATTTAAGTATTGCATGCCAGAAAAACTGTTTAACAGGCATTGATATGGAAAGCAAGAAAAATAAGGATGCTTGTTAAATCTCTTTCTTACTATGGCCATAAGTAAGAAAGAAAGGTACAGGCAGACCCTACTACATCTAAGCATACAGTAGTTCAGCTTCATGCATGCTATAGCCATGCTGCTCTCTTATACAAACAGGAGAATAATATTCCATACCAGACAATTTCTTAGAAATGTGTTATTTCAGTTGAAATTTCCCAGCTTGCACTAAGATTAGCCAAACCGAACCCATCTGGCTTCTGCAGAATGTAGTCTGTGCAGAAATCTTCATGGGACAAAACCTGCTTTCCTCTTTCACAGGTACAAGGTGAGGTCTGTGTGCTTCTCGGTAGACCGAAACTCAGCACTGAGTCACTTTCGAGCAGTTGGATAATCAATGCTGCAACTACCTCTCAGGCCCTCCAGCCCATGCCCAGCAAGACTGTTCACCAAAAAGATGTCCCATCTTAGTCCTCTACAGCAACTCCATGAACCAAGAACACCCTCCCCCACCCCGAATCGCTTTGTCATTGCAGTTCATTGACAGACAACATTAACATTCTACTCTGCTTATACTTCCTACATAAACCCCCAAGGCAAAAATCAAACCTTCCCTAATCATGCAAATGAGCTGACTGAAAAGAAAAGCGATTGTAAGAATATGGGAGGCTTGGTGGTTACTTTACCACCAACTTGCCACAACGAAGTATTACCCAGGACACAGTCTTACTAAGGAACTAGGTTGTGGCCAATGTGCAAGTCTGGAGGGGGGGTTGTGCTGACTGTGAATTAATGTAGGAAGACCTTCCCTGAGTCTAGGTAGCACATTTCCCTAGGCAGAGAATCCTGAACTCTCTGAGACAGGAGAATGCTTTGTGAAGCAAGTGAGCAAGCTAGGATCCACATGTTTATTCTCTCTCTGCTCCTGGCTGTGGATATGATGTTTTAAGTTCTAGTCTTAACTTCCTGCAGGGATGGCCTAAAACTTGGAATTTTAAGCAAAATAAACCCTTTTTTTCCGAAGTTGCTTTTGGACAGTTTTACTACAACAACAGAAATGAAAGTAGAACACTAGGAAAACCCTAGGTAAGAGGGGGCAGGAAGAAGTTTCCTCAGAATGAGAAAGAAAGAAGCCAGGCATGATGGCTCATGCTTGTAATACCAGCTATTCAGGAGGCTGAGGCAGGAGGATCAGAAGCTCAAGGCTAGGCTGAGCTACGTAACAAGCTTAGCGGCAGCCTGAGCAACTTAGTGATGACCTGTCTCCAAAGTAATGATAATAATTGTAATAAAATTGTACAGGTGATATAGCTCAGTGGCAAAGAAAGGGGTTTGTCTGCCATGCCTGATGCTCTGGGTTTAATTTCTAGCGAGAGAAAGGAAAAGGAAAAGAAAAACAAAGCAATGCCATAAGTTGAAAACAAATTAGTTCCATCTCTCTGTTTCTCTTGCCTCTCTCTCTCTCTTTCCTCTCTCTCTCTCTCTCTCTCTCTCTCTCTCTCTCTCTCTCTCTCTCTCTCTGTGTGTGTGTGTGTGTGTGTGTGTGTGTGTGTGTGAAGGGTGCACTGCCATGGAGATAGAGAGGAGAGAGAAAGGAGGGGAAGGGGAGAGGGAAAAGAAGAGGAAGAGAGAGGAAAGAAACAACAACAATGCAGAGCACGTGGCTTTCCAGCAGCTCAGAGGACCAAGACTCCCAGAGAGAGAGAGAGAGAGAGAGAGAGAGAGAGAGAGAGAGAGAGATAGTATGCCCTCAAAGGACAGTAAGGAACTGAAGGCTAGTGATGTTTTTCTGAAACAGGGCTGCCCAGAAAGGCAATATCTAGACTGATTCATAACTTGGCTGACATTTCCTGTGTCTCAATCTTCTGTGTCACCTAAGCAGGACAAAGAAGAAACCTTGAATTTGTACAGCTGGCAAGCTTTGCATCAACCTGGGACATTTCATACTGCAACAAAAGTCAACAAGGTTAACTTTTAATTATCTACAAAATAACTTCTTCTAAGGAATCCCAGGCCACAACTTTTTCTTAAAAGCATATAGAAAGAAAGAAAGAAAGAAAGAAAGAAAGAAAGAAAGAAAGAAAGAAAGAAAGAAAGAAAGAAAGAAAGAAAGAAAAGCATCATGACAAAATAATTACAACAGAGAGAGGAAAAGTATCCAACAGAACCTAGGTGGCCCTTTTCCAGAGCTTGTTGCTTCAGTAGATCATGTTTATGGACAGAGACTCATCTATCTCACTGAAGATGTCCGAATTAAAAGGAGTTTCAGAAGAAATCCATCACTTTGTTTCTCCCGACTCACAGCAATGCATGAGGTCTTGCTGTTTGGATCTCAAAGGGCATGACCCAGCAACTACCCTTGCTCTCTACCCTTGCTCATCTTTCCACCTCCTTAGAGATGGACCTGTGAGACTCTTAGGAATGCTGAGGTAACACTTTCATCCAACATGCTTCCTGGCTCCATCAGAAAATCTGGAAATGCGGCCTGGCCTCTCTGATTTCTTTTCTTTTTTTTTTTTTTTTCTTTCACTGAAAGAGGAAATGGCTTTCTTCGTGCCTCTAGTGGGAGTGTGAATTAGTTCAGTTCATCTGGAGCCTACACATTTTGATCCAGCATTTCCACTTCTAGGAATTAAATTTTAGGTCTACTACAAACGTGAACGATGGCATCTGTGGAAGAATCCAATCTAAACGCCTAGAAGCGACGATGAACCGTAGAACACCCAGACAACAGCATTCCACGCAGCTGGCAGATCTGTATGTGCTAATACGGATAGTTCTCCAACAGATATTAAAGAGGCAAGTCTTACAACAACATGTGCCAGGTGCACGTAAGTATATATACACATATTTTCATGTGCCCAAACACACAATACACACACACACACACATGTATATGCTTACAAAGGCAGAAGAACTCTCTGGAAGAGCATGTAAGAGACTGTTGGAAGCCAATCTGGAAACAGGCTATAAGAACTCAAGCTATATTGTGGTACAGTTCTGACTTTAAAAAATGATGCCGCTTTCTCTTGTAATACAGGGATTTTTAAAATAAAAATGTGAAGAGTTGCCACTAGTTTTCCTTGTGTGAGGCCCAAGTTAAGAACTGCAATGGCAGCCTCCGCATCAGGAGTTTTGCAAACCAAAGCCGGCCTCTAACCACATTACACAATGATCTGCCAGAAGGTGGAGCTGCAGAGGCAATCACAAACATCCCCACAGCCAAACCTTCATTAACCCAAATCTTTCCTGCCACTCCAAACTCTGTTTCTCCTGCAGGAAGATATGGGATGGAGACTCCGTGGCACACCTAGTGAGGGCTTTTTCCAGATGACACATGAAAGAAGCACAGACCCTCTGCATTTGGGGAATGCTTATGTCCCCAAAGCATTCCGTGCTACTGCTAATAACACGGGCAGTTTACACGCAAGAAGGCCACACGCATTTACATTTTTCATGGAAATCCACTCCATGCCTTCCAACATGGGGAGATGCTTCCTGAAGAGTCGTCAGGCCACCCCCTCTTTCCCTGTAACCCTCTAGCTGGTTTACTAACCACCTCCTTATCTTATTTCAGGGTCAATTTCACAGAGACTGGCTGCAATAGCCACGTGGGGCACTTGTTCTTTTGAATTTATCCGGACCTTTGGCCCAGAGCAAGTGATAGCGGGGCACAGGATAGTCGAGGGCAAAAGCCACAAGCCTACCGGCCTTCCCACAGACACCAGCTCTCTAGAGGTAGGTGTGTTGCCACAGCAACTTCCAAACCGGATCAATCATGCCGCTCCTAACCGCCCAGCATCCTTTTAAAACACACCGTGTTTGGGACACATGGTTTGCGGCCCTGAGAGTGCCGACACAGGCCCTACACGGTGCCACAAACCCTTCCTTCATCTTGGCAAGGCGATTCCTTCAGGTTAAACAGCAACCACCACTGTCATATTTTGGTTTTCCCTGTCTTTTTTTTTCTGACGTCCTCTATCCTGTAATACCCTGAATGGCCTCTGCCTATGAGTCACTGGTGTAGATTTGCTGTTTCCTTCAAATTACTGCTACACCGTTAATGCCAGTTAAGAGAAATTCATTAAGTCACCTATGAAATCCTTCCTGTCTGCTGATACCATTTTTTTTTTTTTTTTTTTTTTTTTTGCTTATTCTTCAAGACACAAATTGAGGATGGAATTGAGAGGGATCCCTTTCCTGGTCCCTCTTAGACCTGTTCAGAGATCATCATTCATCTCTTCCTTCTACCACTTATCACACAGCATTGACAATTATTTATCTCCTTTGCAGCTCATAGGCTTTATCAGTTCAAGGGAAGACATCTTCCTCATCTCTCAACTGTAGACACCCAGCCAGGTGCACGGTAAATGGTTGGCTCTGAATAAACGTGGGGTCAAGAATGGATACAGGCAACTCAAAAATGAATATCCATAGGCTACAGATTCCCATTCCTTTTCATTGTCACTAAGCAACAGAGGAGGAACTGGTGCGATGGCCACATCTCTGACTTAAGGGTAATACCTAAAATCCATGCACACACACATGCTTTTGATAAAGGACAAGACTCTTGAACCGTCCTCTTTTTTTTGTTCTTGTTTTTCAGATCCAAAAAAAAAAAAAAAAAAAAAAAAAAAAAAAAAAATCACATGGGAATGGAGGCTTCCATCTGGAGAGAAGGAATGAAGCCCTCCAGAAGGAAGCTGTCACATTCCTTGAGTCCTCACCAGGCAGCCTGACATCTGGTCCACACTCGGGGAAAAAGAGGCCACATCCTCACAGGCGCAGCTATTTTTGCACTCTGAGTTCCTGAAGCCTCACTCACTCGTACAACTTGCCTTACACACAGGGAGGGGAAGGGAACTAATATTTACCAACTGAGGCTACAATGCCCTGTACCGCCTCCCGGAGGCAGATCTAGAGGGACTGCTTCTTTCACGTGTCATCTGGAAAAAGCCCTCACTAGGTGTGCCACGGGGAGATAGATAGACAGGAACACTGAGGAAAAGTCTCCATCCCATATCTTCCTGAGGGCTAAACACAGCTGATGCCCAGCATAGTCAGAAATTCATGCGTTCCTCTGGCTAAGGACAAACATGCATGCTTCTATTCATGAAAGATGGAAGTTCTTTTGCCTGTCCACAGACCCTCTGCTATACAACCGTGCTGGAGCTGGGCACCAGCAGCCACACAGACACAGCCATGTTCCATGTTCCGAACTTCCCCCCACCCCCCAGCCATTCCTACACGTTGCCTTCTTCATTCTGAGTGCTTCTCCGCTGATATTATGTCAGAAGGAACCGAGGCTCTGAGAGTCATACAAAAGCACAGAATTCACTTTTAAACTAAATCTTCATGATTTAAACATAAACCTTGTGCTTTGCAAGCTGGTCTGGCTGTCCTTTAAAATTAGATTCCCTAGGAGCTGGTTGAAGAGAGCCTGGGCCTCTAGAGATGCCGCCAGATCAAAACATGTTTTCCCCTGTGCCTCTCCACACTCAGGTCCCCAGAACCTAGTAGGCACCACGCCATCTCATGGGCACAGTTGCACTGATGGCTCCCAACATTCTGCTACCTTCTTCGGGCAAAGAGCCCTGTCCTGTGTAGTGGAGAAAGCTGCGGTGACCTAACATAGAGACCCAGTGCCAGATGGTAGCACCACAGCCTATCCCAGCCCAGCCAGATAACTGCTGTCTGTACCATCCTGCACGCACTTTCTCCAGGCTTCATCTGTAAAAGGGCAGCAATAACAGTACCAACCTAATACCAATGCTAGTAATACCCAGGAGTGGCTTTGGAGTTTAACGGGATAATACATATAGACTGTGCAGCCTATCGCCCTAACTATCAGAAGCATAAAGGGAGGAGTGGTAACGAGGGAGCTGTTTCCTTTCTACCTGCTGCCTGATAGAAGGCTGAAATCCAGATGAAAGGGTACACAGTTTCTTGCTAGAGTAAGGGTCTCCCAGACAGGAGGAAAAAGGGAAGCTCCATCCTCCATCTGCAGAGCACACTGGTGACTGGCTATTGTCCGGCACAGCTGCCATACCCAATGGTCCTCCCACTGCCATCCTGAGGTCACTTGGGCAAAAGCTGCTCTTGTGTCCTGAGTCTGCGCTTGAGCCCTTCTGTTAAAGTGTTTCTGCTTATTTATGTATCTGCTTCTCTGGCTCACTGAGAAGGCGGTCCCTCCACACTGTTCAAGACAGTAGTCTTTCTGCATCCCACAGTGGAGCAAAGAAGAACTCCAGGCCAATCAGCCTCTTGCCCTCTGCACAGTATAAACAAAGGGAATGTAGAATTCCACAAACTAGGCTGCAATCAGGCTTGTTTACTGAGAAATCGGAAGGGCAGTTCTAGGAGAGATTAAAACCCAAGAAGCGTCACGGTTCAGTCTTAAATATGAAATCTCTTTCTTTGATGAAAACAAAAGTTCTTGAGACTTGCCCTGCAATCGTTAGATTCACACGTGACTAAGGTAGCGACCAGGTAATATGAGGCACACCTTTGCTGCCTCAGCCTGGCAGCTAAGAGGGCTATCCCTCTCTTTCACACATGCGTGAACCGAGGCATGGTGAATGTGGGAGGGATTAAACTCCAGCTGCTGCCGGAGACCCACATTCCATTCCCTGGCATGGACGCGTGGGATGGGACAGCAGGCTCAGAATGGATGCAGTGTAGGGAACACTGAGGGAGGGTGCTGGAAAGATGCGGTTGACCCTTTCCCCTAGGGCGACACTGCGGTAGTGGCTGCGGCTGATTGTGGGTGCTTTGGTGGCAGCTGTTGACCGGGGTGAGGAGAGTCGCCATTTTGTCAGCCAGTCAAATCTGACACACAAAAGAGGCCGCAAACAGCACATCTGTAGAGCAGTGCTTAAGTGTCTATTACAACCTTTTCCCTCAACCCACCTGGACTTTGTCTACTTACCCAGTTAAAAATCCCAGCTAAGAACCTATTGGGTGAATTCTAAGAACTCTTACAGGGAGATCTTGGCACAGGCATGTGGAGCGGCTGGCTTCCGGGTGTTGTCTCTGTGGTTAAAGGGTGGAGAGTTGGAGCTGGCTAGTCACCTGGATTTGCAAGCATCACTTAGTCCTCTACTCTGAAGGGTCTCTCCATTTTCTATACGACCAATCAGAAGATGATGACATGTGATTATCAACGTGTCACGAGTGAAGGATCCTAGAGTCTGTCCCAGCTGGGAAAGACTACACTTGGCCTCCTCCAAGACCCACTGGCTAACGTGTAGCCCAATGGCGCAATGAGTTCCATCAGGACCTCTTGCAATGACCCACCATGTTGGGCGGGTCTGCCACCCAGCCCAAACATCTATTTAAAGCCATTTCTAACAAAAGCAGAACCTTTGATACATCATTTATTTACTCAACGAATGTTTCCCAGCTACCAGTTCTGGCGGAAAACACAGGTTAGCGACAAAAACCTAGTCACAAAGGATCGGCTTGATCTCCTTATAGAGATCCGTGGGAGCCAAGAAGATCAGCTTCCGAAAACCTTTCTTTATGCAGAAGGTGAAAGTCCTGAGAGCTTAAAGTTTCCCACTGGTGAGAGGAGGGGCCAACAATCAGGTCTTGCAACCTTAAGGACTGATTGTCTTACTCCGGGCACAGCCTGAATAATAACTGTCCTATTGTCACAATGCTCCACAGACATACACTGTGGCTTGTAAAGGGAAATGACATTCCCAAAGTGCTCTCTAAGTGGGGGTGGAGGTCAACAGTCTTTCCCTAGGTGGCAAATAGTAACTAGCCAGGTACTCATTCACCAGGCCTAAGACACTGGAGAAGATGGCCCACACAATCACTGTGGAGAACTTGACACTTGGTGTTGATAAAAGTGACTGACTCTCCATTCTCTCAGGGATTTCTGTCAAGCACTCCCAACCCCACCACCACCAAAAATGTGATGGGTTTGCGGGTGGATCTCAGCGGTCAAGTGTATGCTTAGGATGCATGAAGCCATGGGTTCAATCTCCAGTCTCCTCCGAAAAGAAGACCGGACTTTAAAAAAAATATCCCAGTCTCATATATAAAAGAAAGGGGTGTGGCTCCGAATAGCTTTGGGGAAATTCTGATATTCCCCAGCATTTGCAGAAGATCTCTTGGAAGGTGCAGGTGACTTCACCTCTCTGTTAACCTTATCTAACCTCCCCTTGGAATGGCAAACACGATGGCACACAGTGTTATTTCTTGAAGTGGCACTGCCTTCCCTCCCCGCTGAGTTAACAGCACCCAACAGCCACGTGAGAACTGGCATTTTTTTTTTTAAGCTAATTACCAACAGGTTCTCAGGCAGGTGGATGAGTCTCTGTCACCTGCCTTCTACAAAGCAAGCAAAGGCTTTGCAGGGAGCTCAGGGCGACAGGAAGCTGGAGCCTGGCTCTATGCATCCTCTCCAAGGTGAGGAGTGGCCTCCTAGTGGCTACTTGGCCTTGGAAGCAGCAAACAGGCACACCACATCTGCCAAGGAAGGGTCTGTATGTCCCAATCAGTTGCTGCTTGGCCACAAAGTACGGAATGAAAGTGCAGCCTTCCCAAGTTTCAGATGC
The DNA here is from genome assembly GCF_030254825.1 of Meriones unguiculatus. Taxonomy (NCBI): domain Eukaryota; kingdom Metazoa; phylum Chordata; class Mammalia; order Rodentia; family Muridae; genus Meriones; species Meriones unguiculatus. Next base: position 30,426,978 of record NC_083355.1, on the reverse strand, counting down.
TAGAATAAGAGCAAGGCTTGGCCCTTGGGAAATCCTTATGTTGCTTATGGGAGGGGGTGACCAGAATGATAAAGAGTCTCTTTTCATGAAAGGGTTCTAGTGCATTAGGAGAAGAGAAGTCCATATGATGCTGGCAATTTTTTTTTACCCGTTCTGATTTTTTTTTTTAATTTATTTACTGCAAATATAGTGTTCTGCCTGGATGCCAGAAGAGGGCACCAGATTTCATTATAGATGGTTGTGAGCCACCATGTGGTTGCTGGGAATTGAACCCAGGACTTCTCGGAAGAGCTGACAGCACTCTTAATCTCTGAGCCATCTCTCCAGCCCCCATTCTGGTCTTTCTTAAGGAGGTTTAAAATTCCACAGCAACTTCATTGTTCGGATTCAAGTTAGGCTTCAGGTGGCAGGGAAAGAGTGCCTGAATTAGACTTCCAGTCTCCGGAGTCCTCATTTTTGAAGATAGGCATTACTGTTTGATTGAAGGCAGATTGCTCCCAGAAAATATGGAGGTGGGGAGAGGTGCACAGAGCAGGCAGGGTACAGCAGAGGGCTAAAGAACAACGGGAGGAAGAAACGAAAATAGACAAGGGAGGGAGAACGGAATGGAAGAGGTCTGTTTGTTTATTTTCATAGCATTTACCATTCCAAAGGCCCGCTGGAGTTACTTCCTTCGCTGGCTGGCTGAGGCTCAACCTGAGGAAAGTCTCAGATCTTTTGGAAAGAAAGATTTGGACAACAATGTTGTTTTATCTGGGAGAGTGGCTCCTTTGCCCCGGCGTTGCAGAACTTTGCTTTTGATGTTATTACCCTGGCTTTAAGTGTCTCCATCCCAGGCAGGGCTGGCTGTGTTCACTGATTTTGCAGGGCAGCCAGGGACAAAGGAAAAAAAAAAGTTGGGGGGGCAGGGGGGGTTCTCTCTGCTGCCTTTTCCTGGATCACGTCGATATCTGGGCGCCCTGAAGATGTGAGGATGGGGAAAGTAAAACATGTTCTAAAGGTCCTATCTCCCGACACTCATAAGAGAAAAACAACACTTCCCTAACTTACTCCCCAAATAGACACCGCCGGGGATGTTCTGCCAAGGAGTGATTCGAAAGTGTGTTCCGAAGTGAAATGTAAGCTTGGCCCAGTGCCCAGCTCTCTGCTGTATTTTGCACAGGGAGCCGCAGGCTGGAGGACCAAAGGAACACATTTCTCTCCACGTGACTGCAAAACCAGGCAGCCCAAGCAGATTTCTTTGTGTTAATAAAATGTGATCTCTAGACTGTACATACACACTGACAGCCCTGGGAAAACACGAAGGGCCAAAGAAACCCATGGGCCTGGCTAGAAAGAGGTGTCGGGCGCTGAACCCTTGGCATGAAGGTCTGGGGAGTGTAAAACGAGAAGCCAGGGGAGACCTGCCGGGTGCTCCATGAGTGCGACAACCCACAGAACCCCATCAAATATGACGTATGCATGTCCCCTCTTTCTTTGTGCCCCCCACCCTTCCTCAGCGGACACTTTCTCATGGTTTAGAATATACGAAAGACTCGAGTTATCTGTTGCCCAAACCAAGATGGTCCCAGATTCGGGAACTCCAGGTTACATGGTTTATTCTGACCTTGTGTAAGATAAGGCTCGCTCACCCCACCGAGACTCAGGCAAAGCTTCTGTGAAGTAGGACGATAATGAGATAGAGTCACAAGCATCTCCAACAATCACCCCGGGGGAGAACAGGATCTTGAGAAACCTGCATTTGTAGGCAGCACCTACCCCCCACTGTCACCATGACCTTGACCTCCACAGACCTCTGACAGGTTCCCATGCCCGGTGTCTCAGGGCTGTCAATCTACAAGCTTGGAGGGAGGAAGTTCACAGACTGAGGAGGCAGGGCGACAGCAGCCTCCATTGCTGTGTACTGAGACTACCTTCAACATACCAGATTTCTAATTGCAATGACTTTCAAAATTCACAGCACCCCGAGGTCAACTTAAATTTCCCAATTTGGAAAAAGTGTTGGGTGGGGTAAGGGTACAGCAGCAGGACCCCAGGGAATGTCTGAGCCTCTCAGGCACTGTGCTAGAGAATTCAGAGCTTTCCAGGACTAGCGAAAACCTCTACCTAAAGAGAGTCAAAAATCATGGACAAAGTTGCCCCTTGAGCACCCTCCCCTGCTGTAAATAACCCAGTCCCAGGGCTCCAGAATCACGGAGCAGTCAATCAGCCATAACCGACTAATTAATCAACAAGAGCAACGGAGTTGAAGAGCACCTGGAAGACCCAGGTGAGCCTTCACCTTGGTTAATCTGCAAGCTGACTAATCGGGCTCCGGGATAATGGAAAGTTAATTGTATGCAGAGCTCAAGTGCAGTCACTGGAAAAACAACAGGAAGCAGAACGAACAGAGGAAGTCCCAGCCACTCTCTACTCTAAGGTGAGGTCTTGAGTAGATTCTTCACAAGGTTTAGCCTCCAGCCCCTTCGCCCAACACACTCCTGGATCCATCTCTTGTCCCACAGGACCCCATGGAGCACAGTAAGAGGCAGGTGTTAGGATTTCATTGCTACCATTCATGGGCTTAAACTAAGTAGGCTCAGAGATATTTGGCTGGCTATGAGAAACACACTGAAAGCTGCAAAAAAGCACTCCTCACCCCCTCCACGCTTCTTAAAAAAAAAAAAAAAAAAAATCTGAAATACTCAGACATCACCGGGAAAGCAGATCAAGAGTACAAAGGCATAAGTCACATTCCAAAGCTGGAGAGAAACAGACCTCCGATACTCTGTGCCATCAGCATGGATAACTGAGAGGCACCTTCAATTTCAGATAGACTGGCAAATTCTCCAGGGCCCTTGGATTTGGACTGGATGACTGGATGCCTACCAAGGCCTAGTGTCCAGGGAATTGGTAGCCATGACCTCTGGCCACAGCCAGGCAAGGTCTGTGGTCTGTGGTTGCCTTTGCTGGGCCAGAGGGCACCTTGCCTGGACTTCGTTGGCGTTTCCGTGGAATTACACAGTAGAATTTCCAGCTTCCTTGACCTTGCAGCTCCTGTCTTGTGAGTGTGGAGCAGAATCAACAGACTTCCTTTCTTCCATTCTCTCTGCTCACTTAACTAGAATGAGCCTCCCCAAGAGAATAAAAGAGAACCTGCCGGAGGCTTGGAAAAACATTTTTTCCAGGACACCGGAAACAACACTGGCCCAAGTCCTTGATCTGCTGCCCGGCTGGAGGGTACACAGCTTAAAGGATCTTCCCTACCTGCTCTGGAGGGGACAGCACATATCCGGCCTAGCCCTGCCACACCTTGGCACGGCAGACATTGCTAATTAATCGCAGAACTCTCCCCACTAATGGAGGCTGAACCTCAGAATCTTTCTGGATGACATTCCAGGCTACGCGCTGAAGCTTACACCATGAACAATCCTGCATCCAGGCACATCAGGGAGCAGCTAGAGCCCAGATGGGAAAACTGCCATCAACAGAGGTAGCTGTGGGCCTGTGTTATGTCTGGCTAACAAACCACCACTGCCACGGCCAACCTGGAACAATGATTGCAGACAGATAGCTGAGGTCCAGAGTGGCTCTGGAATGTTGAGGAGCCCAGTGGTTCCCACCTGGAATTAAGGTTGTTGTTTTTAACCCACTTGAATTGTTTTCCCACCTCAAACGGTGTCAAACGCCTGGCATTTAAGCTGCAGTTTTTAAACACCATCATCCCTTATGAATGGCAGGCTGTCAGGTTCTCAAGCCATCACCTTGGCTCTGGGAGGATTAAAATTAAGAAAAAAAAATGGGGTTTTGGCCGCAAAATTTGACTCTGAGTGTTACAGTTCATAGAGTCACAAAGTTAAAAGCAGCACCTGGCGTTTCACAGACAAGAACACCAGGGCCTTGAGAACAGGGGTCACTTGTCCAAAAGCACACACCCTCACCCTGCCGAAGGGGCTGCCAAAACCTAGGTCAGCCTACTCCGAGTTCTTCCTTCTTCACAGCTAGGCTACGCTTGAAGGGGGACAGCCATGCATTGCCCCTGTTGCCATTTCGAATCCAGTGGAAATAATAAAGCCAACCCAATTTGAACTTTGCACTGAGGTTTGTCTGGCCCACTTTGCAATTGGCTACCTTACATCTGTGACACATGAATGAAGAAGACATGAGCCGTTCTCGTTTTATAGACATAAAACCCAAAGAGGTGGTATGGTAATTGATGCCCACCCCCACCCCCCAGACTCCTGTGTGTTTGAATGCTTGGCCCACGAGGAGTGGCACTATTAGGAGGTGTGGCCTTGTTGGAGTAAGTGTGACCTTGTTAGAAGAAGTATGTCACTGTGGAGGTGGGCCTTGAGGTCTCCTATGCTCAAGCTACGCCCAGTTACACAGTCTCCTTCTTCGGCTCTTTCTCTAGCACCATGTCTGCCTGGATGCTGCCACGCTTCCCACCATGATGATAATGACTAAATCTCTGACCCTGTAAGCCAGCCCCAATCAAATGTTGTCCCTTATAAGAGTTGCCGTGGTCATGATGTCTCTTCACAGCAATAAAACCCAAACTAAAACAGGTGGTTAGCATAAGACAATATTCCCAAGTGGTCACACAGGAGAACTAGACACAAGATCTCTTCATTGTCCCTAAGCAAGAATCTGAGAACTCGTGAAGACTCAGCCTAACAGCTTGCAACTGATACTCCAAAGCTAAGAGCTACAAATGCATTTTAGAAAGTTTTATTTAGACAAAAGGATATGACTCTGACTTAGAGTGACAGTGGCAACTCCTAAGTAGGCACAGCCATGGGCTGTTGCACCGATATCATGTTTGCCCTAACTTAACCCCCATGGCAACCCTGTGAAGCAGGCCACCATTTCTAGATGAAAAGTCCAGGGCTTAGAATGAGATCCACATTTCAAGGCTTCCAACAAAAGCTGGGATTTCAAACCCAATCTACTTTGGTGACATAAGGGTCCGGACAAGTGTGTGGCTGCTCTCAGGACTGTGTTTCGCTGGATAGCTCTATCAAAGCTTGTTATTTCTGCCTTGATAATGATTTCATCCTGATTGCCATGGTTTCTGGCCACTAAGATATGCCCAATTTATTTTTAAGCTGCCCGTAATCAAGATGGAAGAGCTGATGGAGAATAAAAGAAAACACATTTTGGCACTGTATTACCAACATTCAACCCTCCTAGAAAAAGACTAAATTTCAAGAACCACTACCATGCTTAGTATGAAGGAAGGCTCTACAACAGTATTTCTCAACCTGTGGGTTTTGAACTCCCAAACATCATCGGAAAACACAGATTAAGATTACATCATGACTCATAACAATAGCAGATATTTCAGTTATGATGCAGCAATGAAGATAATTTATGGTTCGGTGTCACCACAGCATGAGGAAGTGCATGAAAGGACTGCAGCCTTAGGAAGGTTGAGAATCACTGCTTCAACCTCTTCCATGAAATTCTTGGCATCCCCCTGGCTTACCCATATCATGGAGAGCTACAGAGCTACATGGCTTGGTAGATGAATGCTCTTCAGGCATGAGGACCTAAGTTCAGATCCCCAGTAACCTCATTTAAAAAAAAAACAAAAAACAGAGAGGCACGTCAGCCACTCTTGTAATCTCAAGTTCTAGAGCATAAATGGGATGCGCTGGGCAAGTTGACTACCTAAAGTAGCCAAAATGAGAAGCTCTAGGTTCAAAAGAGACCCTGCAGACTTCATCCAGTGACTGATGAGAGCAGGTGCAGAGTACCACAGCCATACATTAGGTGGAGCTCGGGAGGAACCAGAGGGGTCAGGGACACAGCAAGAGAACACAGCCCACAGAATCAACTGACTGGGACTCAGGGCAACTTGAAAGACCAGGGCACCTGCAGGGGCCTGACCTAGGCCCTCTATATATGTTATGGCTGAGGAGCTTGGTGTTCTTGTGGGAATCCTAACAGTGGGAGCAGGGGCTGTCCTGGTTTTGCCTTCCTGTGGAACCCTATTCTTCCTACTGGGTTGCCTTATCCATCCTGATGTGATGGTATGTGCCTGGTCTTATTTTGTTGTGCTGTGTCTAGTTGATGCCTCTAGGAGGCCTGCTCTTCTCTGAAGGGAGACAGGGAGGGGATGGGTCTGGGGAGAGGAGATGGGAGGAGGCTCTAGAGAGAGGAGAAAGGGAAAACTGAGATCAGATGTAATATATGAAGAAAGAATTTTAAAAAGTGAAGAATGACTAAGGAAGACACCTTGGTCAACCTCTGCCTTACACACACACCTGTGTACACACACACACACACACACACACACACTCTCACAGGAATAAAGGCAAAGAGAGGCCTTACCCTGCTGGTAAACAGTGGAGCCAAGATTGAAGCCAGGGGCAGAAGTCTAACACTCACTTCTGCACGGAAAGGGGAAGACTGAGAAACTGCTCCGACAGGTGAGATTTCGTTAGGAAAAACAGGGACAACAACCAACAAAGATCATCTTTGGGAACTGTCTATGACAGCCTCTCTAATGACAAGACAATGAAAACAGAGCTATTTGGTTTTCATGTACTAACACGGAATTTTACGACAGAAGGATGAAAACGCCACTGGATGGGGTAGCTGGAGAGGAAGGGCAACAATGCAAAGGGGGTCGTGAACGCCGTCACAGAAACATCTCCAAGTCAGAGATTCTTGACTCGACTAATGCACATTGTTGGTTAAGAGCACCAATGTAGACACTCACTCACGGTTAAAGTCCTTAAAGACGATTTCCTGCTCACATCAGTCAAATGTGCTGCCCAAATTATGTTTTCACGGTAGCTTCCTTTATAAAATGACAAAGGAGAGGGCCCAGTGGGTAGAGCATCTTCTATGCAAGCCTAAGGACCAGAGTTTGTAACCCCAGCACCCACATAAAAGCCGGGTGTGGTAACGGACACCCGGAATCCTAGCACTGACAAGGAAGGCAGAGGCAGGAAGACCCTGAGACTCGGTGGCCAGCGACTCTGGCAGAATCAGTGAGAGACCCCATTCCAAAAAGTAAGGTGGAGAGCAATAGAGGAAGGCACTGAATGCTAATGTCTGGTCTCTACACACATACATGTGTATGTGCACACACGCAGACATGTACTCATGCACATACTGCATACATACAAAGACGGTGAAGTTTTCAGTATCACTGATTCAAGACAAATGATCATAAAATCTAAGTCAGTGCAGTGCTACCTCCAGACAAGCTGTAATTAAAAAAAAAAAAAAAATACCAGACACAAGCAGGCTCAAATATTTCCTTATGCCTACTTTATAAAATATACACACTATAAAATATACACTACACAGTACACTTTCAAACGTCTATGGAATCTAATAACTGGATACTATTAGCTGACCTTCTCTATTTGGGTGAGTTTCATTCATAAGCTACGAATGAAGTGTATTTTCACATAGATCAAAACTTTAGGAAAAAATTGTTCATTCCTGTGCATATTGCCGGCATTTAAATATACTGTGGATTCTCTGAAGAAACATGACAGTTGGATCCCCTGAAAATGTAGATTAGTATAAAGAATTTAGCTGCAATGAGATAAAACCCGTGCAGTTCTCATGAAGTCGGCCCTGCAGAAACTCTACCCAGGTGTTGCTTCTCTCCACATTATCCTCGCTCTTACTTTTTGACCTTTCCCCCTGTGACCTCTCCAGGGCTTTGGGGCCTTTTAAAAGCAATACAAGGGCAGCAGGATGGCTCACTGCCAAGTCTGCCAACATGAGTTTGATGCCAGAGCACCCATGGTAAAAGGAAAGAACTGACCCATGAAAACTGTCCTCTGACCTCCATGCATGAACTGTCTGTGGCACACGGTAAGCACTCACTCTCAGGCACGTGAATGGACACACACACACACACACACACTCACACACACACAATTAAACAAGTAAATGTAATTTAAAAAGCATTTGATGAAAAGTAAAGCAATACTATTGCGATTGCATTAGCGTGCACTTCCTCCTTCATTTCACAGTCCTCTGGATCAAATTTCAAGGTGTGGTCTTAAGCCCTTGTCTTAATGAGTAAGGTGAATTAAGTCTTCCATGCCAAACCTGTGGCTTTCTTTGCCCACATCCCTAAGAGAGCTCATATAATACCTTGGGGTATGGTGATCTCTATCCTGTATACTGGCAGCTGTGTACCTGGGGGATGGCGCTCATCTGGTTTAGAGCACTGATTGCCATTGGTCAGCGCCCCGCCCCCAGCCCCGTGGCATCCTTTCCCTCACTGGCAAACTTTTCCTCTTTCTTGCTCACTCAGTTCAACTCAAAAAGTACTCAGTGGGCATGAACAGACTGCGTGCTTAGCCCTTTCCACGGAGCGTGGCAGGCCTCGGGCTGGGGACGTGACTCAGCTGGTGCAGAGCTCATCTCACAGGCGTGAGGATCTGGGTTTGATGCCCAGATCTCACATAAAAAGCCAGTGGTGTGGGGTTGTAATCCCAGCGCTGGGGAAGCAAAGAGGGGAAGATCCCTGGAGATCCCTGGACAGGCAGTCTAGCTTGATGGGTGAGTCAGACCAACAAGAAATTATGTCTCAAAGGAGACGGACTATATCCATCAGGATGACAACTGAGGTTATCTTCTGACTTCCATGTGGGCACACACACGCACAAGCATGAATTTTTAAAAAACATCGAAGCTCTAACAGACCAGTAAGGAGACCTCTGCCTGGGTTCCTCAGCAAACACATCAGGGCAGCCTGCTACTCAGAGCTAATTAGAAGAGCAAACACCGCTCTTCCCCACTCAAGGAGTTCTGCCAAAGCACTTATTTCTGCCGATCCATTTATGCAGCTCCACTCTTCGCAAGAACATTCTGTCACAGATGATTTAGTGCTGTAGGTCCCATGAGCATCTTTCTGTAGCACACACTCATTGTTTTTCTTAGGAATCTAGGGTCTACGGGGGAAGATTGGAGTTACCAAGGGGTTTCCATTAGCCAGGACCATACCTCATCATAAGGCCTGCAAATTCCAAAGCATCCTCTCATCAATAATAACAATAATAAACATGCCAGATTAAACTTTTAAAAATAAAACTATTTAGGAACTTGGTGTGACCAATCTTTTTTTCTTTTTTTCTTTTTTCCAGGAGAGAACATGACACCGGGGGGGATAGTGATTTTGGATGGTAACGATGCCTGGTAAAGTTGGAAAAGAGGGAACGAGAACATTCTAGAAAATTTTCATATATTCGGTCACAGGGTTCGTGCCCATGGGATGCTGGTGGAGGAGAAGCATATGCTGTGTGATTTCTTCTCCAGGAGATGCCAGGTTCCATCAGCACCCCCTCCCCCCAGGGACCGTCCACTGTACGCAGCTGGAAGTGAAACTGCACAACTGCCTTTCATCCCTTTATTTTTACTCACGGGGATGGGTTCAGGTCCTCATAAATCTTCCGGTCTCCTATAACGAACGCTAGCTTGATATGGAAAAACTCTAGGGGAACCCAAACAAGTCATTTCAAGCATGTACCATTCAGCAGCTGACTCCCGTCCCATCACCTCTCACCTCCCACCAAGCCTTCTTCTCCGGCACCTCTTTTCTTACACATATTACTGAATGGGTGAGGTACAGTTCATTCTGGTTTCAGGGAAGAAGGGAGCCACCAATACAAGGTCGGAGAGCAGTCATGCAGCAGTGCAAAGATGTTTCCTTTGTTTCACAAGTAAAGTTAATAACCTGCACTCAGGGAGGCAGAGGCAGGCGGTGTTTCTGTGAATTCAAGGCCAGCCTGGTTTACAAAGTGAGTTCAGGACAGCTACACAGAGAAACCCTGTCTCAAAAAAAACAAAAAAACAAAAAAAAAAAACAAACAAAAAAAACAAAACAACAACAACAACAACAAAAAATCCTCCAAAATAAAAATTAATATCCTGGCCAGAAACTTGGGTAAGTATTTTTAGCTTGATACTACTGATGAATTAATCCTTAAGATCAAGGACTGTTTGTTATACTGGGGCATTCACTCCTCCAACACTTACATGTTCACATACAGACACACACACAAATGTGCTCATAACAATTGGTTCAATATACTTGTTTGCAAACCTAGTAAGCCGTATAAAATAGAGGCATTTAAAAGCAATGAACACTAATGGGCTGAGTTTATTAAAATCTATTTTTTGCTCCTATGAGGCCAGCTCTACTTTTGGACATTTAAATTCTAAACCATTCACATCCTTCCAACTATTTTCTTGCCAGAGAGTGCTTCCCCCAATCACCAAAATTATGGGCTTCACAAATGAAACTTAAACCCCGTGTTTTGAAATAACTTCATCTAGATCAATTAGAACATCGTGTTTTTTTAAAAAGCTGTTTGATGTTGAAGGGAGAGTGTTTATTTTCAAAATAATAAAAAATAAGGAAATCCTAGTTCGCCAGAGGAAACTATTGTCAAGGTTCTAAAAATGTTTCAAATCTAACCTTGAACCCAAATAGAAATGTCCACATGCTGTTTCCCTGTTCACGAACCTCCAATGGCTCACCACTGCCTCCGGAACAGAGCTCAGTCTCTGAAGCCTGGTATGCGTGAAGCCACCTCTACGAATGGCTACTCTTCCTGGTCTCCTGCAGACAAGCCCTCTGCAGCAGCCACACTCAGTCTGCATTCTGTTGCCCAAGCACACTGTTGACTCCACACCTCTACGGCTCCGTGCCCCCATTGCCCGTTCTCCAACCAGCTCCCCCACTTTTTCTGGAGCCCCAGCACCGGGTCCAGCTCTTCCAGGAAGCCAGGCCTGGAGCACCCCTGTCCTGAGCCATGGCTACTTCCTGTGAGGTCTGCCAGCTAGGGCTGGCACTGATCCCTTCCTTGGTTTCAAGTGTTATTGGTGCCTTCTTCATCAACCCTTTCTTTTTTCCATAGACACTTGAGGTCTCGATAAACTCATCACTTGGCACTGAGAGCATGCTTTGTCCTGGCACTTACCTGTGTGCCTACAAGTTTGGACTTCCCTCTGAAATGGTTACCCTCTGGAGACAAAGCAACCAAACCCTCCCCTCATCTTCCTTCCCCCGGGAGCACAACGGAAACAAAGCAAAACCTGATGCTATTTAGCGGCCTGTCCATTATGCTCCTGCCATCTTACAGCCTTCTCTGTTCCAGTCTCACCCTTGTATCACTAGAGAAAGGCCCCAGAGCTGACTTGTGGGAAATGCTGGTGCCTGCTATTTTGTGCCTTGCACAGGGAAAGTTCGGGAAGTCCAAGAATGTACATAGTAAAGAAAAACAGTATGTGTGTTGGGGGGGGTATCATCGGGAATATTAATGAACAGTTTTTCCAGGTCACCAGGGGTACCATCTAAACTTTCCTTTTGTAACACCCTAAGAAGTCTCCTTGCTTTGCTTTCTCCTGGGGCCAAGTGCACTTATTAAAACGTACTGTAAAAAAAATTTAGACTGTGGCCCTGAAAGGTTTTTCTAGCCAATAGCTCAGGAGATAAACCTAAGCAAGAACTTCTTCAGGCTGCATTTTGTTTGCTTGCTTCAGTTTTTAATCCTGTGAGAAATGAGTAAAGGCCACAGTCAGCCACCACCACCTAAATAAAACCCAGAGGCTGACTGAGGGCCAGGTAAGACGAACCAGAGAAGCTGAAGAGAAAGCCAGAATGCTCCACCTGAATTCTGGTCAAAAGGACTGTATCAACACTGTCTTGAGTCCCAGGCTCAGTCCTCTAAGGGGGTGACACTCACTGACGGTTGGGGATGCCGCTCCCAGCAGCTGTGGTGGGTACTTCTTGAGCACCAGGCTCTGCGCTTAGGCTCTACCACACACTGTCTCCTATGACCTTCACAGCTCTAGGAAAGAGATCCTATAACTCTTCCAGAATCCCAGAAGGGAACACAGATGCTCATGTCATTTAAATGACTCACCTGAGAGCAGGTGGAAGCCTGGAAGTTCAGGACTCGTACCTGGCTCTGTGTATTGGAGCCCAAGCTCTAGAAGTCATTGGAACCTTGTATGTGGCCATGTCTCAAACCCGGGGCATTCTGAGACACAGGGTATTTGGTAAGCCACCAGGCCAGTAGGTCTTGAGAAATTTAAGCTTATGGCAAGGCAGTGGTTCAGTGGCTTAGGTGACGATGTTTACAGGAGTTAATGGATGCCAGACACAAGAAATGAAAAAGGGTAAAGATGAGTCTTCCTGACACTACAGAACCAAACACCATACCACCCATCGCTCTCTCTGCCTTTTGGTTGCTATAAATGCGTTTTTGCATCTTATTACTTCCTCTAGCTTCCTTCTCCCCCTCCTTTTCACTGCTAAGACATAAAAAATGATTCCTGGGTAAAAGTGATTAGTGTTAGTTGGGAGAGAGGTATCGGAGACACATGATAAATCATTGCTGTCTCCTCACCCTCTGGCGTTCTGTATTAGGATGTCATCAAGGCTCTCTCCCAACTCCCCCCCCCCCCCATCTCTCCCTTTCCTCCACCTAATTCTGTCTTTCTAGTGCTATTTTTCTAGTCTGGTAGGCACAGCGCTGAACTGAGAACGCTCTGCCAAGACCCTTGGCAACAGCCAGCCTCCAGGAATCCTGCCCACAGCCACGGTGCAGGAAAGAGAGAGGAGATGGGGCCTCTGAAAGGCAGGCCAGAGGGCCAGACTTAGGGGCTGGCTGGGAAGCCACTGGACAGAACAGGTTTCCCTGGCCTAGCAATGATCCTCCCTCTGGAGCTCAGCTTGCTTGTGCCAGGGTCAGGATTACAATTGCTCACTGGCACTTGCTATAGTTCCCCGGGAAGGGAAAAGAGGGAGGAGGGAAAAGAACAACAGAAAAAGGAAAGACAGGCGGGTATACCATCCAGGGTTGGGCAAGCTCCACAGGGCATGGCCACGTGCCTGGAGCACACGGTCATGCAGGCAGCCAGCCAGGGTGTACAGGGCTCCCACAAGAGGGGAGGGTGGGGGAAGGATGTTGGGTTGTTTCCCACGGGCAGAATAGGAGTTGCTAACCCAGGGGCAATGCTTCGAGGTGAACATCAAGGAAGTGATTTGTTCTAACCCAGGAGGGAGAGAAAGGTCAGACCTACCGCAAGAATGATTGTTGGGCATGCTGGGGGTTGGAGGCCGGGGGGCCGGGGGGAGAAGGATGTCCTGTTTTTGCAGAGGGAAGAGGACTAGATGAACAAATCCCTAAATGAAGAATGGGGACAGGGAACCCAGCTGTTTTTTCCCCCCCTGCCAGTACGCTCATGAGGACACTGAGCTTTCCTGTGCAGGACACTTCAGTATATTTTGCCATGCTTTATCTTGTTTAAGCCTGATGAAACTCCAGGGGTGGGTGAGGGAGTATTTATAGCCTCCGTTGTTCTATTGCTAAGTAAACTGAGGCTTAGAGAGCTTAAGAAGTAGACACAAAATGACCTGGCAAGCCAAGGGGTGAGTCTAGGATGAAAACCTCAGGCTCCATTCCTGGAGCCTCCATTCCTACCGCCAAGCTGTCTTGCTTTCCGTTTTCCTCCCCAAATATCTCTTGCCCCACTCCAGGGATTGCTTTTCTGTCTACGTCAGGGACATAGACTCAAGAACAGAACAAGCCTGTCCCCTTTCCAAGGCATGGTGGGACAAGATAAGTAATTCTAAAAAGGCTACGTTCAGGACAAACTGGACTTGCTCTCTCCCTTTCAGAATTCCCTCCATCCAAATGAGGTGGTCTGCACGGCCCCATCACTCACAGGGCTCCAATCCAGCCAGCAAATGGACATACGCAATATGTTATCTTACAGGTCCTTAACGTAAGCACCATCCAGGCACGGTGACAAATGTCTGTAACCCCAGCACTCGGGGAGGCTGAGGCAGGTGGATCTCTGTGAGTTCAGAAGCCAGTTTGGACAAAGCGAGTCCAGAACAGCCAAGGTTATGCAAAGACACCCTGTCTCGAAAAACCGTAAAGAGAAGCCGGGTGGTGGGCATCACCCATTTTCCTCTGTGGAACTTCCCATAGTCCTGAAACCGCCTTCGAAGAGTTCTATACGTAATTACACAAATTCCATAGCTGGACCTTCCCTCCCATGCCAAAAAGCCCTACTATCAAGGACAGTGAGTGGAATGGGAACACGAACGCCAGGCTACAAACCTACAGCAACTGCCCCTGTCCCCATCTCTCAAAGCCACTCACTCAACATCCTCCTTTTCTCACATGTGACCACACGGAAGGGTTTTCACTTTTCTGCGTACCCGACTTTCATCATAGCCCAGTCCCTGGGCTCAGAACTGAAAAGAAAACCTTCACAATTCTCAGCTGAATCTGGGCCTTAAAGTAGCAGGACATCCCAAAAAAATACACCAGAAGAAATGGTTTCAAATCCATCCTTACAAGCGCAGGGTTTAAAAATAACTCTGCCTTTGTCTGCTATAGATGACTTTCCCTAAAGGGACAGCTGTCCTTAAAGCAGTCACTCAATTCTCAGGGCAAACAGATTCTTATTTTTCCTAGTACCCAGCATATAACCTCCAAGAACAAGCTCCCACCCCCCACCCCCACCCCCACTACCTCTGATAAGATCTGACATGCAAAGGCCAAAGACTACAGAATGGCTCCTACCAGCCTGCTGGGTCTGGGAAGAGCCAAGATGCTGCTCTCAGACACCCTGAAGCCCCTGCTTCATCCAAGACCCACCCCCACCCCCCCTCCAAGGGCCGGACAACCTATGACATCATCGTCACCACCACAGCTTTCAATATGTCTCTGGAATAGGTCTTCAGGAAACAAGTTTATTTCTTCAGATACTGAGTCATTCTTTGATCAGATACCTACATGGAGGAATCAGACCAGGATGCATAACATAGGAGAAGGGTCTGGGGAGCAGTCATGATAAGTAGTTTTGAAAATGCACAACAGTGCTCACCTTGCCATTCCAAGATACCCTCGAGGTAGCCCTCATTCTACATAATTTGTCAGTCTGGCTCCGCTACCTTTCACCCAGACAGGAAGCAGTACTGAGACAATGCACACGTCAAAATTGCACACTGAGCAACAGCTGAAGGCAAATGTTTAAACTGCGCTGCCTTATCTCCTGGTTACCCTGGTAACTTCATTCTATCCCCTAAAAGTGCAAAATACTCTTATTAATACACAGTTGTTGTTGTTTTTTTTTTTTTCTTGGCAAGCCAATGCCTCTTCACTTTCTCAAAAGTTTTGCCATAGAGTGTTACAGGAAATAAAAAAGGAATCATTTGTATGATAGCAGCCTAAGTTAAGTCTAGATTTTGCTGCCTAAGTTGAAGGTCCAAGCCATTAACTTTCAAGCAGGAGTGATTTTATTCCCAGGAGACATTGGAAGGTGACTGAAGACATTTTTTTTTATTTGCCACAACTAGAGAGTGTGTGCCACTGGCCTCAACATGGGACAGCAGGGATGTCCTTTAACATCTTAAAATCCACAAGGCCATATACCACAAGACTTACCCTCAAGAGAGAGTGCCAAGGTTGAGAAATCTCAATTGAGACTGAAATCACTCAGTTCCCAGAATGCTCATTGCTACATATGTGCTCTTCCGTTCAGAAGACTTATTTTCCTCAAGATTCACTGGGTAGTTACTTCTATTCTGGTCAGCCCTGTGAGCTATGCAGAATAGCCAAGAACTTCCTCCTTCTCCTAGTTTGCTTGAGATAACACATCCTTCAAGCCTGTGTCCTCTAGATTCCGGTTCTCAGTATAATCTTTATCATGAGCAAAATTATATGAATGGCAGAATGTGATTTTTTTTTTTTTTTTTTTTTTTTTTTTTTTTATCTACTGGCATTTGAAAAAGAGCTTTGGATTTTTTTCCTGTTAGGAATATCACTGGATTTTTAATTCAAACAATAAAATCATTTTGAAATGTAATTCTACCACATTTGAAAGGAGGTTTAAGTGGAGGGATTATTTTCAGACCTTTTGGTATATTTTTTTTTCTGTAACTCAATAAAATGATACCCACAGACACTTGGGAGTTCCTTGCTATGAACAGCAATTCTGGCTGGGGGAGGCCCCATCACCTGAATCACGGACCACAGTGGGCTCTCTGGAGCTCTGACAAACGACTTGAGCCTCAAATTCTAAGATGCCAATTTTTCACTTTCAGTAGTGCTCAGTGAGCAAACTCTTCCCATACTGCTCTCCAAAGGAAAGCTGTGTAACTTTATCTAGTGACTTTAGGAAGGTATTTCGGGTGACAAGGACTGTCATAACACTAAGAGTTAACTACAACCACAAACCACTTGAATTAACAGAATACCTGAAGCTAGCCATCCGACGCTGAATTACCGTTTCCAAAATAGGCCCGTCAAATTGAAATTATATCTTCCTATTAAAGGGGAAAGCGAAGCTCCAAGAGGTCATTGCTGAGGTCACTCAGTTATGCAGCAGAATGTGAGAAGTGCCAGTGTCTACAGTCTGCCGCTCCCGGTGAACAAACCGAAGGCATCAGCGCTACGCATTCCTCATAGCAAGCTGTCTAATCCACATCAGGAGGGTGATGCACCCTTGGGGGTAGCTGGAGATTAAAACTTAATTCCAATAGAACCAGTGGCCTAGAGTTATCAACCGAAGTAGATTTTGGAGACGGGGTAAAATAGATTTGAAAGTCCAGAGATCTAGGAAGGACTGATCTCCAGGATTCCTCCAGGACTAACCTATAAAAGGCGGGGCACCCTTTCCTCCTTCCCCTCATTTCCTCCCATTTAAACCCAGCTCTGCATGTGACAGAAATTTCTGCATGAGTCGAGGGCACAGAGTTCAGCAGAAACCGCTAACACAAGTCTCTCGTTGTCCCGTTTTCCATCTTTCCCTGCAGCTAAGGGCCTTCCGTTCCATGACCTTCCTGCCAATTTATCAGTCTGAATCTTTGTTCCTAGTACCTGTGCATAAAATGAGCTTTCTTTCTGCTTGTTCTGTGCTACTGAGTGTTGAAGGTCTGGGTCTGGGGCGGCCTTAGTCTGTGCTTAGCCCTACCCCTCTGGCAATGGGTTTTAAAGCATAGTTCTTTCCAGGTAACGTTTTTGTGTTATTTTAAAAAAGAAAAAAAGCCAACCCGCTTGTTATTACTTATTTGTGTATATGTGTGAGCTTGTCTGAATGTGGGAAGGTGTGTATCAGACTCACGTGTGTCTGATTTGCCTAGGATGGGTGCCCACTAACCTCGGAGATGCTCTTATTTCCAGCTCCCCAGCAGCGGGGGTCAGATGCTGGTCCTCACACAAGCACACAGAATGAAGAGCATCTCCCCAGCCCTGTCACAAGCTTTGTGACGGTGGAGTAAATGTGATAAACGGATGACAGTGAAAACAATATGAGGCAGATTGGCTCACGGGACACAGAGTGCTAGGAAGAAAGAGGCTTAGCCTCAGTGAACAGGAAAGCCTGCTTTTATTTAGATTCTAGTCAACGACCAAAGGAGATGGATGGAAAACAAATAAACAACCTACCCATGCCTCTACTCAGTCGCCCATTTAGGCCAGAGAAGAATGGATATGGGTTAACCCAGCCTTCTGGGGTCTACCCAAATTATCCAGCAAGATGCTTTTATCTTTGTGTTTGGGGACCAGGTGAAGGGGGCAGGAGTTACACGGATGCCTCCATTAACCTACTAGCCCAGTCATTTACTCCAGGCTGGATTATCTTAAAACTGTAGCCTTTGAGCCAACTGCTCAGAATCTTCCTGGGAGTTGGTTAAAATGAGCATTCTGGGCTCACACCCCAGACCTGAAAACACCAGCTTCCTAAGGACAGGTCCGTAGAGTCTTATTCTGACTGAGAGCCAGGCATGCTCCCTGAAGGGGGGGAAGGCCAGTCGGGACAGGAAGAGGGGGCTCCTCTCTAGAAAGGGACGCTAAGCTCTCCTACTTCTGCCAACCTCTCCCTCCCCCGCCCCTACCCCCACACCTAAAGGGTGAACCTTCCAGAATTTACCTGGTCTGATGGGGCTCTGCATACAGTTTGGAGACGGGATGCCAGGGTGGAGGGGTGCAGAGGCCCGGCTGCTGAGGTCCACAACCGAGGGAGCTGTGGAGGAAGCAGGTTGCAACCCAGGAGGGTGAGGGCTGTGGTCATGCTGCGACGGGCTGGGGGGGATGCCATTCTCTGACAGAAATTCCTCCAGGTCCATGTATTCCAACTGGAAAGTATCTCCGTCATAAGGAAGGGTTTTGTCCCATAAGGTGGGTCCCAAGAAGGCCGACTGGGGGACTGTCGGGCTGTTGCTCTCATCATCCAGCTTCTTTCCTTTGTCTTTATCTTTGCTAAATGCTGAAGGAAGAGAAGGGGAAAGGTGAGCTTTGCTTTCAAAAACAGAAAAGGGGTCATTCTCTCACCAGCCTTCCTGCCATCTGTTACAAAACTACTTCTCGTGGGCACTGAGGCCTCTGGGTGCTGTCTTTTGTGGACCTAGAGTTTCGACATCTTCCTATTTACTTTGGAAAGAAAGCTCTGGTCTACAGGACAGGGCTACCGTCTGATCTGGAATAAAAACAAGAGAACAGTCCTCCTCCAGTGCGGTGTGTTATTTGAAGTGATTAAGTCACTGAAATCAATGCCGGGAAAATAACACCCAAGAGCATATTCAACCGATGTGATTTTTTTTTTTTTTAAGGAAACCACCAGTAACCCGGCATGATCCTATCTCTCAGAAACTCATTACAGCAAGAATCTGAGGTCATTTAGACTTACAAGCCAGGGTATTCATGCTTAGTCCTAGCAAGCAGCTCCCAACCCCCTGCACTACCCCTTTCCACGCACTGTTTCCATAAACTTGCGAGACTACAATTCTCCCCATCTACAAGAAAGATAAAAGGATGCTCCGTTCTTAGAAGGAGCCAAGGACCTGTGGGGGAGGGGTGACAGGTGGGAGTTTTAGGGGAGGAGGGAAGAACTTTCAAACTCATCCATTTGCTTGGACACATATGCAAAAGGACTAAGTTTTAAAACGTGGTTTCTTCTTTCTCTTCCCCAAACATTTAAGTATTACCCAATTTACAAAAAAAAAAAGAAAAAGAAAAAAAAAAAGTATGCATTTATTCACCCAGTCACACAGCAGTACTATTGCAAAGGTGCTGGTTTCTACACCAGGACGGAAGAATGCAGCTACTTCCTGCCTGGAAATACAGCTTCCCCCGGATTTGGTCTTTACCAAGCTCTCTGCATTTTGCCAATATTCAGGTGTGGGTGGAATCTGGGATTACAGAATTTGATTCTGATGTGGTTTCTCTCTCCCCCTCCCCCTTAAAGAAATGCCGCCCCACTGCCACTCATTCTAATCTAGATCCTCCGCAACCTCATTAGAGTTGGACCGCAAAAGCCAGCCGCAACCGCTTTCCCCCAAATGCTGCTCCTCCTTAAGGCGCGCGCGAGGGGTGGGGTGGGGAGGGTGGGGGTCCGTACGCGCAATCAGGCACCGGCAACTCTTGCAATGCAACAGGCGTCCCCTCCCCGGGGGGGGAAAAAAGATGCAAACACACCCCGAAGCTATTTGCAGCCGAATAATCTTTGAAGACTTTCTGCAGGAGCAGCATGATTCGCTCTTGTCACTGGGAGACGACCAGAGGCAAGGCACTGCATCAGCCCCAAACACAAACCCGTGGGGGGTATAAACTGGCTTCCCCGCCCGATCTCACCTGCATGCCCACCCCGTCCCCGTCTTCTGGGCTCCAAGCTACGGTTGCCTAGGGAAGGTCTGAGACTTACCGAGAAAGGGCTCAAGCCGGAGGAG
This sequence comes from Meriones unguiculatus, assembly GCF_030254825.1. Taxonomy (NCBI): domain Eukaryota; kingdom Metazoa; phylum Chordata; class Mammalia; order Rodentia; family Muridae; genus Meriones; species Meriones unguiculatus. Next base: position 30,407,273 of record NC_083355.1, on the reverse strand, counting down.
GCTCCTGCACGCGGTTACACGTGAGCCTGCTCAGCTCTCCCCTCCCACCGGGAAGAGTGCACCGGGAAAGTGTCAGCGCCGGAGGCGTGCACCGCTTCCCGCCGACAGACCACTCCCCCACCCCCACCCCCACCGGGCTGTGGGAATTGCCCTGCTGCGGGAGAAAACGCCTCTCGGCTCCCGCCGCGGGAGTCCACAGCGCCCAACAGCAAGGAAAGCAGTAACGCAGTCCAAATACCCGGGCTGCCGAGCGAGACCCCCCCAACACGCGCGCGCACACACGCCCGGGTTCTAGCCAGCCACCTCCCCCATTCCTCCCCTCCGGTCCCTGAGACCCCGGTCTCCCCGAGGAGGCTCCGTCCTCGGGGCGGAGATCCTGACCCGTCAAGTTCACCTGTCCCCCGCGCTGCCGGAGGACATACCTAGAGGGCGGGCGAGCCGGGTCCCCGGCGCGCTTTCAAACGTCGCCCCAAAGTGATCCCCTTGGCTCCGAGCGCGGGGTGGGGGATGGGGAGAGCGAGCGAGCCTCCCCGAGAGGGAGAGAGACGCCCCGCGCCGAGCCAGGCGTGGGGTCCCCGCGAGTGTCGTCCCTTCCCCGAGCCCAGGCAACGCTCACCGTCTTCGGGATGAAGGGGGAGCTTCAGCGGGTTCTCCAGCAGGGACCTGAGCACGCCGTAGGGAGGCGGGATAAAGGTGGGGTTCAGGGGGAGCTGTCGGGACATTTTCTCCATCGTGATGCACTCAACTGTCTTTTTAAAAAGAAGGCCAGGTCGCCGTCCCGAAACGTTGATGAGCTTTTTTTCCCCTCCTCCGTCCTTTGCCAACCAAAAAGTACTCGCTCTCAAAGCAAGGCAGATAAGGAAGAAGAAGAAGAAGAAGAAGAAGAAGAAAAAATCACTCCTGTCTTTGTAAATATATCAACATACAAATATCAAAATAACAAAAAACAAAAAACTTTCGGGCTTCTCAGTGCTGACGCTCCCGGGAAAGCGCACGGAGCGCCGCGGGCTCCCCCGGCCCAGGGCAGGATGCTCTCACCTGCCTCCCACCGACTCAGTCTTGCAAAATGTTCAAAATTGTAAGGGTTAAAAAAAAAAAAAGAAAGAAAGAAAGAAAAAAAGAAAAAGAGGAATATGCGGTCGGCTGCAGAGGAGCAGAAGGCAGCGCGCGGGCCCCGGACCCTCAGCGCCAGCACCGGAGGCTGCGCCGTCCCGCCCCACCCCCCTCCCCGCCGCGGCCGCTGCTCCCCGCGCTCAGCGGCCCCGCAGCGCCCGGCTCAGCGCATCAGGCAGTCCATGTGCCGCTGCCCTGACAAGAGTGACGTCAGGGCCCGCACCGCGCGCCGATAGGCGTGCGGGGGCGGGGCCCCCGTCAGCCCCGCCCCCCCAGCCCCGCCCTCCGAGGGCCGCGTGTGTAGCATCGCCGCACGCTCTGATTTTTCGGGAGCTGGCCGCGGACGGTGGGCTGCTGGAAGCGCAGGTGACCGATCTCCTGGTTCGGTGGCTGCCTAGCCCCCGGAATAACCCCGCTCACCCCGGTGCCGACCTGTTTGCGAGCTAGCTCTTTGGGTTTGGTGTGTGTGTGCGTGCGTGCGTGCGTGCGTGTGTGTGTGTGTGTGTGTGTGTGTGTGTGTTTTGTTTTTTCCAGAGTGAGCAAAGCAATAAGGAATTCGTGCCAGCGGTTTTCATCTTGGAAATAAATTGGGAATTTTTAAGGAAAAAATAAATAAACAAAGAGTTGGCCAGGTGGCATCCCGGATTTAAATTAGACCCCCTGGGATGAGGGCCTGAACCCCCCTCCCCCGGTAGCTCCAGCCAGAGGCCGAGTTTAGGAAACCCCGATTTGGATAGACCTAAAGCGAAGGACTTGTAAGTGTTTCTCCTGGTCCCTGACTTGGTGGTTTGGTGCTTTCTTTCTAGCCCCACTCTTTTATGTCATCGCACCTAAAAGAAATACTTCCCTGAATTCTAAACAGGATGAAAATTGTAGAATGGAGAGACAGAGGCTAGAGTGAACTGTCTCCCACGCTGTCGGGGGGCAATTAATGAGACAGACCTTTGCTTGCAACGGAAGGACGGCACTAGAGATTTACACACTGAATGGGATATTGGGAGTATTTGCAAGACCCCGCGCCGCTGTAATTGAGCCAACCTAGAAGGACTGAATGTCAATTAAAATAATTGTGTAAATATTTGTTAAAAGGTTGAGGGAATCTTATCGTTTGTGGCTGCAGCACTTCCCCCTGGCCTTTCTAGAGCTGGTAGAGGAGGCAGTCTTTTGACGTAGGTGCTGAGGGCTTCGAGATGGGGGTGGAACGCCCCCAGCAGAGTGGATGGGGCAGGGCGCAGGCTCTCAACCTCGCCTGTCAGGAGAGGTGAGACCCACGAACAACAGTATCCTCACAGCCCTCTTTCTCCCTTTACACTTTTTACACACATTCCAGCCACTACTAAGTCCCCCTGCCTGGAGGAGGCAGGCCTATGTGGTGGTTTTTGCAGTACTGACGATGATTGAACTTCAGGCCTTACCCATGTCTGGCTAGTGCTCTGACTGCAGTGAGCCATCGCCTCAGACCTGTGGGAAAGGGTCAGCAAGAGGCTTTTCAAGGAGATACAAAGGCCTTTGCGAATATAGATCAGGTCTCTGCAGTGCAAACGTTAGTGGGATACACACCACACACACACACACACTCACCACTCATGTGCCTCACTATCAAGAGTGAGGGACAAGAGAGAAGAGAGGAGAAACCCAAAATTCAGAAAACCCTGAAGGGTCGCTGGCCAGGGGCAAAGGCAGCTCAAGATAAGGTCTTTCCCTGAGCAGAAGTTTTCTAGTAGGAGGGTGGGTGCTCTCGTGACCTTCATTTCCTCAGGCTAAAACCTGCACAGAATGAATGGTTAAGTTGACCTTCTGAGATGCTCTTGTAATGTCAGACGCCAGAGATAGCAAGAGCCCCCTCCCCCTCGGTGGAGACCGCTGTGGACATTTATTGAGTATCACTGCATGCCAGTGACTGTGCCGGGTCCGATTAGAAGATGGACAAGGCACGAGTCTTAGCTGTCAAAAGCGCACCGTGTGACCGTCACGGAAGCAAACCTAACCTGGACTTGAAGAACAGTAATAGAGAGAGCTTGCCTGGGCGTTTCTTCTTGGAGGCAGAGTCCTGGAAGTGCCTGCGCTGCTCTTGAAGTTAATGGTCTTTTTTTTTTAAGTCCCCAAATCCTTCAACTGTTTTGTTGTTCACAAGAGAGGGATCTCACTGGGAGCTGAGGAGATGGTTTAGTGAATAAAAAGTACTTGGGTCATTAGCATGAAGACACAAGTGTGGATCTCCAGCGTCTGTGTAAAACGAACTAGAGGGCGGAGAGGGAGCGAGCGAGGGAGGAAAGGGACAAAAGCTTGAAGCTGGGGCAGGAGCAGCAGCAGGGGCCTGTAACCCCAATACTAGGAAGGCAGAGATAGGAAATTGCTAAAGGCTCACTGACTAGCTGGCCTAGGCAACTGGTGAGCTCCAAGGTCACTGAGAGACCCTGTCTCAAAAATATAGGAAGACACCCATGTTAATCCTCTCTCCCCCTCCTCTCTCCCCCTCCTCTCTCTCTCTCTCTCTCTCACACACACAAAGGGTTTCCCTTCCTGTGATCTTTTCAGAGAGGGAGATATCTCCTTAACTTAATTTCCCCATAACTGTGAGCCAATGCACAAGGAGAGGTGCAAGCATTCTGACTGGAAACAAATGAAGACTCCAAGTGTAAGAAAAGATGCCAGTGTGACAGCCCTTCAGCACTGGCATCCCTCAGCAGGGCTCCGATGCTTTACCCCCACCCCCACCCCCACCCCCGCCTCCACTGACAGTTCTCTGCCCTTTCCTCCCCTTCCCCTTGTTTCCACATATGAAACCTTACCGATTCAAGGAATCTACTTGTCCGGCGCAATCTTTTCCTTCCCACCCTAGATGAACCTAACATTGTGGCTTTGAAATGGTTCTCCTTGCAGATGGATGAACTGGCATGGTGACTCATCACTGGATCCCTTGAGAAAATTGGTTCATGTAATTTACTTCCGCTGGTCATCTCTGGATACTGGCACCCTGGAGCCCTGTCCCCTTACCATAGCAACTCTCCCCTCTCTCTAACTCTGGCTTCTCTACCTCAAGTGTATAGCCAGTGTTCCAGAGTTTTAATTATAGGAAAGGCTCCCTCACAGCACACTTCCTGGTACTCTGTCCCTTACAATGCTTCAGCTCCCCCTTCTGAAATGGTCCCTGACATACACAGGTAGGAGCTGTGATTTAGGGGCTATGCTTCCCACAATCCGTTCATCTGTGCATTGTGTCCAGTTGTGGTTTTCTGTGATGATCTCCATATGCGATTCTTTCATTCTTTTTAAATGATTTATTTATTACATATACAGTGTTCTGCCTACATGCCAGAAGGAGACACTAGATCTCATTATAAATGGTTGAGAGCCACCATGTGATTGCTGGGAGTTGAACTCAGGACCTCTGGAAAAGCAACCAGTGCTCTTAACTTCTGAGCCATCTCTCTAGTCCCTCAGGTGGATTTTTAGGGGGATACAGAGTGGCAAATCACGATGTAGGTTGACCTGTGCCTGAGTTACAAACAGCACTGGTCCATTTTCAAGACCCTTCTATGCCATGCTATTGTTTTGTCCTGACAATTCCATTAAAAAAAAATGATCATCCCAATTTTCCACTCTTGGAAGATAGACTCCAAAACTAATGGTTTTTTACGTATCTAACACTTTATTGCTTCTCTATCATTGTGCATTCTGGGTGAAGCTCAGATGGGAGCTTGCATGGCTTAGCCTTTCTTTTTTTTCCCCCCTGCACATAGTATCAAGGTCTCTCTCTTCTCTCTTGGCCTCCTTGAATGGTTCTTCCATGTCTTCTCAGCAGAGTAAATAAGCACCAACCCGCTGTCTCTGAAGTCTTTACTTGCTGATGACCTACCAGTAAAAATCAGGTGTGTGGCTAAGCCTGAGTCAAAAGATGGGGGAGGACACAGGGCACGGAAGTTAGCTGCTGTACTTCACTAGGAACAGCCAGAGTAACCATCTACCTCAATCCGTTCTTTTGGTTTCATATGAAGACACCAGGGAAGCACCAGGTATTTTATCAGTTCAATGAGTTGCAATGACGTGTACAGCTCTTGGTGAGATGCAGAGATAAAGCTGACTAAGCCAGTGTTGGGGGCTCAGCGTAAGTGAGCCTTGCCAGGTATAACCACAGCACATGCCTACCAGTTTCTCCTATCTTCACTCATGCTCTTCTGTTCTAGGCTGCCTTCCCTTACTGACCCCATCTCTGCATTCCAGTGGACAACTACTGGGCATCCTTAGAGTCCCAGGAACTTTGCCCATTGCCCTTCTTCGGTTTGCTGTGCTGAGAAGGAGGGGCAGGACAGACCAGAGGACGGTTTCATGACAGCTATAAGGCTCTCTCCTCTGGTTTTGAAAATTAGCCTCAGGTGTAGCCAGTGGTGTCTACGTGTTGTCATTTCAAGAGACTTAACAATAAGGTTGAGGAGGGCTGCTTTGGGGCTGTAAGGAGGCACGGAAGGGCAGGTAGGAGTCAGCCATCTTGGCTCTGAAGCTCTGGGGAGGGTTGTTGCTGTGTGTAGTGTCTGTTTCAGACCCCTGGTGGCTGTGAAATCCAACTCTGCACACAGTGCCTGCCCCTGCTCCTGTGCCCTCCCAAGGCCTGGGAACCTGTGCGTTGGTAGGAAGTGCATTGTGTGGTAAGGCCAAAGCTCTCAGTGAACCTGTTAGTCCTGTTGCCAGTTTATCCAGGGAATTAATTCCACAGTGAGAGGCATCAAATTGCCAAGTCAAGGGTTGTCCTTTTCCCTCTTGCAGGGGCCTCCAACTCACCCAAAACATTGAAAAGGACAATTATAACTAATGAACTTACCTACTGAAGAACAGATTTTCTGGGTTCAGGAGCTTGAAAGCCAAGGAAAACAAAATTAAGATATGTTCTGGGAATGCTAGGCTCTTCTTCAAGAATGACCACTAAAAGGATCATGGCTAGACTTCCCTACCCTTTCCTAAGCCCAGTGTTGCTCTGGTAGACATCAATGGAAAATACTAAGAGAAGGTGTGAGGAGGATAACACTAGGTATGGAAATTTTTTTAAGAACAGTAGAACTTATACATGGGTGGTAGAAAACCAAGGAAATTGTTTAGAAGAGAAAGAAAGAAAGAAAGAAAGAAAGAAAGGAAGGAAGGAAGGAAGGAAGGAAGGAAACATATAAAGCAAAGAGAAAAGAAAATAACATAATGTATTACATAGAGTGAGCTCACAGTTTGGGGGCAGATGTATACTATGGAGAAGAACATGGAAGGGGAGAAGCAGGGGGAAGAGGAGGAAGGAGCCACAGCAGCAGCAGCACGTTTCTAACATGCTTAACTGTGTTCTGGCGCAGTGTCAATCTTTGTAGCTCGTTATCTCATTGATGACAGCATAGGGTATATGGCATTGTCATCCCATTTTACAGACAAGACAATGAGGCCGAGAGAAACGAGCAACTTGCTATTTTCCTGTGGCTAGCTAGCACACGCACAAGTGAAGAGTCAAAAATAGCCCCGTTGGACTCAGGCACATGCATTCTTTCCCTCCATCTAGAGAGCAAATGGCATACATCCATTTAATAAATCCATTGAACTTCCAGTTGGTTCAACTCCTGTCCCGTGACCCTGGATAATCCACCTGATCTCCATTCTCTTTGAGTGGAATATAAAAAGATGCTTTTGTTTCCAAACTTGCAGGTTCTCTAAGAGACTGAAACACTGCAGTGCACAGGCAAGTGCTTAGTAAATTTTGAAGGCTAGATTAAGGTGAGGGCTTCCTATTGGAGACCATTCACTGTATCCACAGATTAACCTCCATACCTGTTTATATAGAAGACCATGTTGTCAGAAGCTATTTTACATCTACATATGAATCCTTTTTTTCTCACCTTCCTTCCCATTCACCAGGCGGCCATATCATGCTTATCTTAATCTCAAAAAAAAAAAAAGCAACTTGAAATTTAACAACAGTAATAATAATCAAATGCAGCAGATTCCAGGTATCTAGAGTAAGGTAGAGTTGCCCTCATCTTGTTTCATAGTAAGGAGTGACAGACCAGAATTGGGTCAATTAGGTAAAATATGCAAATGTAGCTGAAGGGAGAGACTGAAAGGACACAGGGGTTCACCACCATTCAGAAGCGAATGTGTAATTTGATCAATTCATAGGTCACAGGAACGGTTTACCAAAATTCAACATTTGTCAACTTACATTCTAAAATGTCACTTCTAAACTTTCGATGACCAGAGTTCAGAGAAGCAGAAGGAGACTACAAAACAGGTTCCCAGGACCACTGCTAGGGAGACCTAAAGCCAAAGCCAACAGTCACACAGGGGCTCAGGACCAATGCCCCTCCATTCGTTGAGCTTGAACAGCAAGATAAAGGTTTTTGTCGCCATGAAGTTCCTGAGGTTTTGGGTGAGCCACATCACGAGTGAGTGGCCGACTTTAAGTCTACAAGTGGCGTCTTTGTTAGACCGTTGGTAACTGGTTCACTTGTTACAGGTCAGGACTAGCTGGTTTAACTCTGGCCACATGGATGTCCCTTGTGCAGCCAGATGATACCACTTTTCTTTAGACCAGAATTCCTTCTAAGGAGCATGTCATTTATGTTGAACTTCAAGCAAAAAAAAAAACAAAAAAAAAAAAAAACAAAAAACAAAAAACAAAACCTGCCACCTAGACAGTGTGTTCCCTGCCCTGTAGGGCTGCGCTGCTCTTCGTGGGAGCCTTTTTTTTTTCTAAGCAAGGAACCAGAACACAGGAAGTGATTAGAATGACCTTAATGATGTGAGGCAGTGCCAACCAGGTGCACAGAGCGTGGCAGGCTTGTCTCTAGTTGAGCAAAGGTGTGGAAGTCAGGGATCCGGACTGAGGGGAGAGACCACGTGTGGCCTGAGGTGGTTTAGACCTTCTTACATACCATGGACACCTTCTAAGGTTCCTTCCTTCCTGCTCAGTATATCTCTGGAGCATCTGCTGGACTCTGCACAGTGCAAGAGGCAGCATTCCTGAGTTTTTAGCCTCCTTTTTACCAGGCTCTGAGCACACCACTCCCCATCTGTTGACGCCAGGCACAGGGCATTAAGATGGATGGGCTCTCAACGGGCCTGCTTTCCTGAGACAACAGCCAGTCTTCTGGATGCACACACCACCAATGGAGGGCTCCTCTGGGTAAGGGATTCAGTGTGAGGATTGTAATGAAGGATACAGATTATTTAGGCACAAGGCCTTTGCAATCTGGAAATCTACCATTAATGTGGGGCGGGGAGGGGGACACAAAGGGGAGCTAATTCGGGAGACCCAGAGACAGCTGAAGGGACAGCTGTGAAGACAGGAGTGGGTCAAAAAGGGCAGGGAATGAAGAAGCAAGCCCAGTCAAGACAGGCAAGTGGGAAAGGCCCAGTTCAAAGTACAGGCTTTTCAGTTTTCTGGAATGTGAAGTTTCCTGGAGGGAGAAGACACAGATGACTCTAAGGAGCAGGGCTATTGCTCACCGCCCTCTGCCCTGGTGAGCTTCTCCGCTAGAAGGTTTACCTGCCACGCAGTTCCATCTTTAAAACAACCCTGTGAGTCAGCGGCTGACATTCCTCAGGGATTGTAACTCTGAGCTGTGTCGCAGGGCAAAGTTAAACTGGCTAATGCAGCACGGGGCGAGTATCAGATGTTTCCAGCCTTCCTGTTGCCTTGCTGCCTTGCTTCCTGCTGCTTCACCCTCACCTGAGACATACACTGGGCCGTGCCACACCAGGAGTTCAAGAGTTCGTTATCTTGGGATAACAGAATTTCTTTCCCTTGGCTTTAGGTGTGAGAGAGGAGAAAGGAGGCTATGAGAGGAGGTCTTAAGGAAAGGAAGTCTTAAGGAAATAGAGAAATAAGGAAATTAAAAGAGAGTACTAGAGAACACATGACAGGACAGTGGAGAGACGAATCCTGAGAGGAGAAAAGCTAGGGGATGGGATGGGGGATGGAAACTGGGAGAAGAGCATCATCAGGCCCAAAGGATATGTATGGAAATACTCCCCGATGAAGCCTATTACTTTGTATGTTGATTTAAAAACCAAAGAAAGCAAAATCAAACAAGAACAATGAAAAAAAGAGAATCAGTCAAAGTGCATCTAACGCTACTTGTGTGTTTGCTCGGCTATGATCTACACCACTCAGATCGCCTTCCTCCATAAATACCGACTGCTAGGAAGCTTGAGAGATAAGGAACACAAGGAGCACATGGAAAATACAAGCTCACTTTAATACCAGCTCAATCAGTCTTTGAATAGCCACAGGGACATCGGATGCCCTTCCTTGGGTATCGTCCATCATGCTTGTTAGGGCAGGGTCCTTCACTGTCCTGGACCACACTAAGGAGGCAGCCCTGGAGACATCCCTCTCACTCTCCCCAGCGCTGGAATTATAAGTGCAGCGCTACCGTAGGCAGGCTTGTATATGGGTTCTTGGCACTGAGCACTGGTCCTCTTGTTTGCCTGGTAAACACTCCATGAGCTGAGCTGCATTACCATCATTGGGGATTGCACGGAGTGACACACGATCGCTACTTGAAGGGGATTTTATGTAGAGATTCTGCATGGGGACAGTGCCAAATTTCAGGGTCATCTGTCTGGGTCCTGTGCTCGGGCAGGCCTGTTTGTAGAAGGATTTTTCTCTCACTCTCCAGTTTCAACAGTCCTTCCTTGCCAGCCTCTGGAGGAGCGAAAACTACCATTCTAGAGGGAGGCGTCTGTTCCTTCCTCCTTGGCCAGTCAGTTCTTATCCTCGCCTGAAGGTTAGCCGTGTCTGTTATCAGTACCTCCCACAATCTCCATTACCTCGCCAGCTTGGGTTTCTGTTTACCTGCTGGGGCTTAGTCCTGACCATTCAGCTCTCCTTCCTTATTCTTTCTGGATACACCCAAGCACAATGGGTTCCCATCCAAATGAGAGCTGCTGCTGTGTTTGTAGCCTTGTGCCTCAAATTGCCAACCAGTCAGCACTTACGTACTTACAGGGGTCCAATAACCAATAATCTAGGTATCTCATACCACTGCCTAATTGTCTTGGGTATTTTGTTGAGAAAATGGCAGGCAGCCTATGCGATTTCCATTTTTATTTCAAAAACGCCTTGCAGTACTGAGTTGTTTTTTTTTTTTTTTTTTTTTTTTTTTTTTTTTTTTTTTTAATCCAGAGAGCTCATGCCATCCTCACTTGCTCTTTTCCAGTCACTGTCAAACCTTGATTGTTCAAAGGAGTACTTCAGAATACGAATCTTTGGGTCTGCTGCTTAAGAGTCTGTTCTGTTCTGTTCTTTGAAAAATGTATAATTATTCAAGATTTATTTTATTTTATGTGAGTGAATGTTTTACATGCTTGTATGTCTGTGAATCACGTGTTTACGTAGTCAGAAGAGGGCATCAGATTCCCTAGAACTGGTTGTGAGGTGCCAAGTGGGTGCGGGGAACCTGGAGTCTGTGCAACAGATGTTCTCAAGCTGTGGGTCGTAACTTTTTTTTGGGGGGGGGGGTCGCATATCAGCTATCCTGCATATCAGATATTTACCTTACGATTCATAAAAGTAGCAAAATTACGGTTATGAAGTAGCAACAAAATAATTTTATGGTTGTGGGTCACCACAACATGAAGAACTGCATTTAAGGGTCACAACATCAGGGAGGCTGATAACTTCAGCTCTATAAGAACAAGTGGCCGGAATCCCTGAGCCGTCTCTCCAGCCTTCTGTCCATCTCTTGAAGTTGTGCCTTGTTTCCTAGAGCTGCCTAGAGCAGCACCACAAGTTTGATGTCTGAAAACCACAGAGAGCTTTCTTTTACAGTTTTGGAAGCAAGAAGTCTAAAATGAATATGTCAGCCAACACTTGCTCCCTCCGAGGGTGTAAGCAAGAATCTTGCTTTTCCCCTTCTGGATCCTGAGCACTTGGCACTTTCCTTCTTAGCCACCAGCTTCAACAAAGTTTTAGGGGAGATCTTGTCTCTCAGTCAAAGACACTGGGCCTATGATTTGAAATGGAAATAGCAGATCTGCGAATGAATAAACAAATGCAAAGCCATGGGTGCAGTGGTCTCTTCTTTTAGTTCATTCTGGATTTTGTTTATTGAAAGGTGAATAAAAAGATTCCCCCCCCCAATAATACACACATACAAGAAGCTGCAGCAGCAACACTGTTTTATCAGTACACTTTAACAAGGAGATACCGCTCCTCCTTTCCCTTCCTGTGCCTCAGTCACCTTTCCCATCCCGATTCAAACCAAAGGCTTTAACCAAGGAACTGCACTAATACTGGCTCGCTCACTCTCTCTCTGAAAAAGTGTGGGCAGCCTAGTTTCAGGTCTGCTATCTACCTTGTCCACAAGAGCCCTTTCTCTGTTGTCCATGACCATTTCCTGTGTCCCTAATCCTCCAACTATCAGTTACAAATCCTCTCCTTGGTGCCTCTCCTGGGACAAGACATAGTTTACCTTTTGTAAATCCTTCACTTCCTTCTTGAAGGCAAGTTCCCATCCTAGGATGTTCTCCAGAAGCTATGGCCCCCAGATGACCTCCAAGTCAGGGATTCTAGCCCAAAGCTCCCTTCCCCCTCAGCTAACTCCATACTCAGACCCGTTCTTGGTAGCAAAGTTCTAGCCAAAACTACCTCTTAACTGCTGCGCCTGTCTCCTGCCCTTGACGCCCCGCAGTGATTCATTCTCCTCTTTGTGATTTCATGTCATGTTAATGTCAGGGATGAATCTTGCATAATGTGGATGGAGCCAGAGAAATGAAATGTGAAGAGTATGTACTGTAAACAGCACCTCCTCCTGCTGTGTGTGTGTGTGTGTGTGTGTGTGTGTGTGTGTGTGTGTATACACTTGTGTGTATGTAGAGTGCACTTGTGGGTGGAGACCGGCCATTGCTGTTGCGGGCTGTCAATCACTCTCTTCCACCCCGACTAGGTTTTACAAATGGGAGCTGGGACTCTGAACACAGGTCCTTCTGCTTTCAGAGGAAGCACTGTACCCACTGAGCCATCTCCCCAACCCTGAGCTATAAACAGTTTGTATGAGTTTGGAAGCTCTCACACTCTTGTCTCAGCTGCATGATGTCTGTTCAACAGCTGTCTCTTGGGGCAAGTAAACCATGATTTTACGGGATTGCCTGGTTCCTAAAGCGTCAAAGCTCTTCACAAGGATGATTTAAATGACTAATGTGACAAAGTTCACGTGGAGTTGGGAAAAGAAGGCTGTCACACAAAAGTATGAGGCTTTTCCTCCGGACAGTTTCACCAGAAAAAAAAAAAACAAAAAAAAACACCTCAATGGCATTAAACAATGGTGGACCATTCTACACTAACCCTGAAGCAGTTGTATCAGGTTTTTTGGGTTTTTTGGTTTTGACCTATGTTTAGTCGGCAAAAGATCTTCCCAGCAACTCCCTTCCACTCTGTAGTGAATGCTTCAGCAGCTCCTGTCACCTGAGATGACAGGATTAGCCTGGCGTTCATTGCCCAGCCACACCTTTGATTTCCACCTTCCTCGTCTATCTCCCAAGTTTTAAGCACACTTGCTCGGCTGTTTAATGAACACACGGTTTGGTTCCTTCTTTTGTTCTTGATGGCTTTGTTGGCATTTAATTGGCATATAATGAACCATACATGCAATGTGATTTGTTTTGACACCTGTTGGCACCCATGAAGCCATCAGTGTAACCAAAATGCAAAAATGTTCACACGCCGGTGCCTCTTTCTTCTCTCTCTTCTCCTCCTGCCCCAGGCTGCACAAAGCTGCTCTCTGTCACTATATATTAATTTTCATTTTCCATATCCTTCTTACCTCTGCGTTTAGCATGCTTTACATAACTGGGAATGTATACAGAGTTATTTTTAATAGGACCGTGTGTGTAATTATCAAATTGTGAACATTAATTCTCAGAAGCACCACGCTGGCAGCCAGGGTATGTAAGTGAATGGAGTAGAAGAAGAAGGAAGATTCATAAGATTCACGGCTTGGGGGATGTTCTGGGCCGCATGCACACGCATAAGTGTGTGTTCATGTATGTGCATGGAGTACATGCATATATGTATGGGCATGGAGAGGTCAGAGGTCAACCTTGTATGTTGTTCTTAGGAGTTTTCCCTCTCATTCTTTGAGATGGTCTCTCACTGAACTGGGACATGCTATTTAGTTAGGCTGGCTGGGCAACAGACTCCAGAAATCTGCCTGTCTCCTGGTCCCCGTGTGCTGGGACTGTATGCAGAATTTATCACGTTCACTTTTCTAATGGAAGTTCTGAGAGCAGAACTCAGCTCCCCATGCTTACACGGCCAACACTTTACCCACTGAACTACCTACCCTCCCTTTTTCCTCGCCCTCCCTCTCTTTCTCTCTGTCTGTGTTAGGTATGTATTTATTCATTTACTCACACTTCTAAAAGGATTGAAGGAACAGAGAGGTCAAGGGCACCACAAGAAAACCTACAGAATCAACTAACCTGGGCCCATGGGAGCTCACAGGGACTGAAGCACCAACCAAAGGTGTGCGTGGGACAAACTTAGGTACCCTGCACATATGTAACAGTTGTTCAGCTTGGTTTTCATGTGGGTCCCCTAAGAGCAAGAACAGGGGCTGTCTCTGACTCTGTTGCCTGCCTTTGGATCCTTTTCCCCTAACTGGGCTGTCTTGACTAGTCACAATAGGAGAAGATGTGCCTAGTCTTACTGCAACTTGATATGCCAGGGTGGGTTGATATTCATGAGAAAGGGAGGGGAGAGAATCTAGGAGGAGGAGAGAGAGGGGAAGCAGAGATGAGGATGTAAAGTGAGTAAATAAATAAATTAATGAAAAAATATTTAATTGTTTTTTGAGTGGCCTGTGTCCAGGACAGAAGTGTATTGAGCTCCATGAGGGCTGAAATCAGGTGAATTTTGCTCATCAGTGTGGTCAAAGCATAATGCTTACTATCTAGAAATTGTTTGATAAATATCTTATGATTGAAGCACTTCCCTCTTGGTTTTCTTGAGCGTCACAGGACAGCTGTGCCAGGAGGATGTGTGTGGACATAAGGAAGGAAATGGAGAAATCTACGAGATGGAAGACATTGGCCTGGAGTGCTTAATATGATGCTCTTTCAGTCCTGTACCAGGTGCAGGGCCCACATCCTTCCTCCCTACAGAGGCTTTAGAAAAGATCTGTCTCCACTCTAGTGCCCCATGCATTCAGACAAGGCAACTGGAGCCCAGGGTGCTCAAAGTCGTGAACAGAGGTAACAGAAATGCCAATCTCCAGCCTTTTACTAAGAGCTGTCACTTCTACCTTCCACTGTCAGAGGCGACAATTATGCAGAGGGGACAGGGCTGGAGCTGGAGTGGGGTGGTGGTGGAAATCATGGGCATTGGCTAGATACAGGTGTGGAAATGAATCTAGCTTTGCAGCCATCTTGTTCACTTCTTAATCAAATGGCCAACGCTTCCAAACCTGTTTCCGCTGGGAATCTTGAGAGAGCAAAGGCAGTATTGCATGTAACACATCTATCTCATTTTGGGTATTTAGCAGCACTGGTTCCCTTTTCCTCCTGTAGTTTGAACAGCTAATGGGAACAGTCAAGCCTCTCCTTCTCAAGAACACCCTAACCAAGACTCTGATTGCCGCACAGTTTAACTGATGTGCCAGCAGTGGGCTTGGCATTCACAGGCTCTCGCCGTCTAAGCAAAGCAGCAGTACCACCCTGCTATCACATCAAGCTTCTGCCGCTGCGAGTCTAGTGTACTCATTCCTGTAGGCGCTCTGAGAGGAGCAGGGAAATTAGCTGCAGATTGGACAGAAAGCTGTCTAGGAGAGCTGTAATGCAGAGAGTCGATAATTTCCACTTTCCCGAGGAACTAGAACCTGTTAAAAGTCAGATTATAACATGACACTTCCTGACATACATGTCTATCGAGGTTATCCTTTTAAGAATTTTTTTTTCCTAATGGCAGTTATTGTTTGGGGCCCCATTAAGACTCACCTACATTGATCTCAGAGTCTCAGGCAATAAAATCATATGCTGGAAGAACAGGAAGATGAGAAGGGGACTAATCTATTTTTAATCTTGTTCCAGGCACTGTATTGTCTTCCTGTGAGAGACACACAATCTTCTTCTACTTAAGGACCTCAAGTTTCACTGAAGAATAACAAGAAATACATCACGTACACAGAACTAAGATGCTGTGGCCAAGAGATTCCCTATGTCCCCAAGTTCCAATACATTGCAAATTTGTTTCTCACGTAACTATCCAAAGATAAACAGCCCAGAACCCTGTGACGACTCTGACTTCCTCAAGAAGGTGCTTTCACTTCTGAGTCCATCGTAGCTGCCATTCTGTTACCATTGTGCAAAAGCAGAGAAAGGCAAAGTGATCTTCTTCTTCTTCTTCTTCTTCTTCTTCTTCTTCTTCTTCTTCTTCTTCTTCTTCCTCCTCTTCTTGAAACAATCTAGAAAGAGAGATGCTACACATGATCACCACTCACATTCCTAAATGGCAGTGATTTGAAAAACATAGAAGGATTTTCTTTCATGTGTAATAATCTGAATGTAAATGGTTTAACACGTGCTCAGTGCCAGGAACCATATTTCTTTTTAGTTCACCATCCCCAGGCATTACCATCATCTTAATGGCAGACAGCAAGTTCCCTCTCATGTGGGTCCTCATTGTAGCCAACACCTGAGGAAAAAGAAGGGGACAGTCCTTTTTTCTTGCAAATATAACCCTCATAACTGTTCCCACCCTTCTGTTCATGACCCATTCATTGGCCAGACTTTAGTGACATGGCCAAATGTGCCTATAAAGATAGATGAGAAAGGTGTTCACTCCAAACCGGACAATTCCATTACTAAAGAAGAAGAGTTATGGGGAAATAACTCTCTGTCATAGAAACCGATTGTTGGGCTCTGTGCACGGCAATGACATAATTTGACTCACATTTCAGAAGTTGCTGTGGATCATGGGTGGAAAGGGTGCTACAAAGGGTGAGTTCAATCGTGAAAGCAAGGAAGAAGCAGAGACAATGGTAGCTTGGTTGCGTGTGTGACAGCTAACATAGTGAGAAGTGGTCTGATTCAAGATGCATTTTGAAGTCGCTTTTCAAAATATCTCAGCAGGACTTTTAAGGGGCTGGATACACAATGTGAAAAAGAAAGGCAATTTGGGTGACTAGCTTCTTCAAGTCTCTCCTGGTTTCACTGAAACACATGATATCCTTTCGATTTCCTGCTTAACGGCAGTCATACCATCAAATCATCCTGGCTTCTCTTCCTGAAACTTATCTCTAGCCAACATGACCTTGTTTGGTTTTTATTTGCTTAATTATTTTCTGCCTTTCTCACTAAAAGGCATGTCCTATGGAGTGGAAACTTCCCATCCTGTTCATTAGTCTAGTCTTGGCATGTTGAGCAATGCTTGACACCTGGGGATATGGGGAGCAGAGGCCAACTTTATTTAATATTTGTTGAATGGATGAATACGTTGAGATAGTTGGTTCACCAGGCATGGTGGTGCATGCCTATAATCCTAGCAACATAAAAGGTGAAGGCAGAAGGATCAAGAGTACAAGCCTAGTTTCTGCTATACAAGGAGTCTGAGGCCAGCCTGGGCTACATGAACAAACAAACAACAAACACAGTTAAAGTTCCTAAAGAGAACAAAATAAAAATTAAAGTTAAATAAGAAGATGGGATTGTCAGGATTCTACACCTTACAGGGTAAATATGGTTAAATATTGACCAATATTGTCACATATATTTGTGATACTGTTCTTCTAAAGATCTGCAAGCACCCTAGCAGAAGAGGAGAAAAGACAAGAGGCCGTCCGTCTCTAGAGATTTAAGGGGAAATCGGTGTGAGCCCAGAATGAGTCAAATTATCATTCAACCACATAAGAATTGTGGAATTGCCTCATTCCTGTGTCCTATATTCACAGGGCCTCTGAGTGTGGTTAGCGTGTGTGATGCTGAAGTGTATATCACTGTCACCAGTGAGCACTACAATGTATTAAATCTGAAATAAAATCTGAACATTTTTTAACTAACGACGGTCATAAACTGCAGTGTAAATGCTGTCATTCTTAGAAGGGAAGTCACACAATGTAAAGTCATAATAGGATATAAATTTGGCTGCTTTCACTTGCTGTGGTTTGGCTACAAAAATATCTCCTAAAGACTCCGGTGCTAAAGGCTCAATCTTCACTGCAGCAGTGTTCAGAAGTGGGGCTTTGGGGAAATATTTGGCTTATGACGGTTGTGTTATTAGCATTCCCAGCTTGACCAAAGCTCAAATCACCTGCGAGATAGGCCTCCAGGCATGGAAGGACCCATGTTAATTGTGGTCAAGACTGTTCTGTAGACAGAGGATTGTTACTGCCTTTTCAGAGTATGTTACTACAGAAACAGGGAAAGAAATAGAGACAGCAGACCTCATCTCATCAAGAGATGAATCCACCAATGGAGGCATAATGGCGTGGACCAGTGAAGACATATTCACGGGTTAAGTCAAATAGAAGATGGAGTCAAGTCAAAGAAGTCGATTGACGGAAGCATGCCATGAAAGAGGTGTCTCGCCCCCAGGCCTGCCCTTCCCCTTCCTTGCTGTCAGAAGAGCAGCTTTGCATCGTGGTCACATTCCTAACCATGATGTCAAGCCTCACCTTAGTGTCACGCCGATTAGGCCAAGGCCTTGGGCTGAAACCTCTGAAATTATAACCAAACCATGGGCATTTGAAATACTTTATTTAGGGTATTCTGTTACAGTGATAACAGGCTAAGCAGATGTCAAATTCACAGTAATGCGAACAAGATAGGAACTTATTTCTTCTTTCGAGATAGTCTGAATACAATCATTTGCTGCACAGCTGTTACCTCTGCTTTGAAACATTCCCTCCTGGAGGGAAGGAGAGAGGTTCAGAAAGCTCATGCAACTCACAAGAAACTTAAATATTTATGAGCCCACCCCTAACCCTCAAGGGCATATAAAAGCAGTGAACAATTGCTGGGAGAGAGAAAACTCTTTGGTAGAATTGCCTGAAACTATGCCAGGCTCTCCAGTGATACAGCTTTTGTGGGTTATCACCTTGACTGGGGTGGACATTTCACTGATGCAACTCCTGAAATGACCCATTCTCTTCTACTTAACCCCGGTTTCCTGAAAGTAACTCCAGCAAACTCTTTGGTTCACTAAGCTAGATATGGGTGGAATTGTTTTGTTTTGTTTTGTTTTGTTTTTGGTCTGCTATTGGTGGCCCATCTGTGATGAATAGAGAGCTACCCATGCCTTCTCAGACAACAACAACAAAAACAAAAACAAACAAACAAACAAACAAACAAAACATCCCCCAGCCAGGACCCCATAACTTATCTAGAGTTTCTTTAG
The DNA here is from genome assembly GCF_030254825.1 of Meriones unguiculatus. Taxonomy (NCBI): domain Eukaryota; kingdom Metazoa; phylum Chordata; class Mammalia; order Rodentia; family Muridae; genus Meriones; species Meriones unguiculatus. The sequence continues at coordinate 30,388,798 of NC_083355.1, read as the reverse complement.
TAGACCTAGGCTTCCTCTCCGTCATTGCGCATTCCTGAGTAGACGGTCTTCTTCAGCTTGGTTAAGTATGGCTCATCGCCATAGCCACTGGACTCCGGTTCTCCTTAAAATCTTGTGTGTGTGGTATACATGCACAAGGGCTTGTACTTGCACAGGTATGAGTGTATGGGTTGATTTGCATGTGGGTGCATGTGGGCGCAGGTGCCCACGGAGGCCAGGGGTTGACACTGATGTCTTCCTCGATCATTCTCCACCTTATATGTTGAGGCGGGGTTCTTATCTGACACTAGAGCTCTCTGACTCATCTAGTCTAGCTAGCTAGCTTGCTCTGGGGCTGGGATAGCAGACAGATCGCCACCAGCACCCACCATTATATGGATGCTGGGGTGGGGGTCTAGTCCCCAGGCATGCGCAGCACATACTTCCCCTCTGATCCATATTCTAAACGTGAGAGAGGTTAAAGGGTGGGAAGGGAGAAGTTGTACACCTCATCCAGGCTGCCATGTGGGTTTCCAGTAATTAGATATTCTTTTTGAATGGAAACAACCTTATGGACATATAAGGTAATCAAATGGTATAAAAAGACCCCTCCTGCCCCAAAATAAGACTGCTTGGAAAACCATCTTCAGAGTCAAGAACCACATACTATGTCCACTATGATTATTTTTAAAATGCCCTCTTAAGCATAGGCTATAACAGCCTTTACAAAGTACCAATATTTTTAAAAGATTTTTTTTTTCCATTTGCAGGATGAAAACTTCATGCAGCTCAATTATTTCAACCAGCTATGTACATATTACCATGTTATTTGGTGCAAAATATTGACGAGAGGGATATGCTCCTTGTGAGGTCCACTCATAAAACACTTCCAGTTTTCCCTCCACTCCGAGTTTCTGATGTTAAGATCACAGTCATTCCTTTTTGTTTCTGCTTTTCTGGACACACTAAGATGGACACAAACTCACTCCCAAGCCAGTTCAAGACATAATACGCTAATTCTTCAAAGATCTAAATTTTGTTCTTCCCTTCCCTTTCAACAGCTAAGTACAATTTGGAGCTGTTTGCCTTAAATTTATTGCCAGGTCCTGTGAGAACCTGCGGTCTTTTAAATGCGCATCTTTTCCAGGAGGCCTTTCTCCTGTAGTAGGTAGGGCTGTACCAAATCAAGGCAGCGACTCATCTCTACTGAGTTGGTGTTTTTGTCTTTCTATGTAACTTAAACTTGCCTCCAACTCGGGATTCTCCTGCCTCAGCCTTTCCTGTGCTAGGATCACAGACATGCACCATCATACTCACTAAATCTGATTCTTCAACAGACTTCAAATGAAACGGAATTCACAGCTGTGTAATCCAAGGACATTTTAAAGTATTTAGTTTGATTCCTGTGCAAATGTCATATACATGTTAACATTTTATACTCCATCTATAGAGACGCATACATATCGGAGCTGGTACTCTATGTACAAAAAGGCAGTTAAGAACTTTCCAAATTCAGTCTGATTCCTTCTGAATTCATCTCATTAAGATGAAACTCTGAAGCTAAAGCAGACACGGCTTTTGGCACCTGCCTAATTTTTGTGAGAACATAACGACTCTTTGAATCATTTGAGGATGCCTAGGATGTGCTGGATGCTTTATCTACAACTCCCTTCCTATGATCCTCATGACACCCTGCCCCAGAGGCTGGTGATGGTCAGTTTTCAGGTCACCGCAATGAAGCTCAGACAACAAACTAGAAGAGGAACAATGGTTAAGAACTAGACCGGGCCAGAGAGAGAGCTGGCAGTCAACTCTATTGCATCTGATACCAAGACTTCTGCCTGCTCTGCTGCTCCAATAGTTGGATTTCTGGAGAAAACCAGTAATTGTTTCTCAGTGTTTTAAAGAGTGTTTTCTCTTTTTCTCTCCCTCAGTGTTATTTTTTTGCATTGCCTATGGAGTGACAGAAATGTGAGTCCAAAGGAACTGAAAGTGAGAAACTGTTTGATTTACAGTTCAGCAAACAAATACGGTTTCCTTAAGTAAACACTCTGGGAGGGTTGGTGGGATAGAACCTCTTGTTATTTCAGTGCTGTAATTCCAGAATGTTCCTTGGTGACTCAACAAAGAGCGCTGGTTTCAAACACTGCCCTCCTTCCATCTATTGTGAAAGACAAACTTTTGCTGTTGCTTAGAACACCTAAGCTCTGCAACAGAGCACCACACATGGTTTCAGGAATGCTTGCTGTGTTTGCAAAGGCAGAATAACATTTTCTGAATTGCTTCAGTCTACATATTACAACCAGCTAAGGGCTCCTACTGTGTGCCTTAGGACAAAAGACATGTTGTTCCTTTGTTGTTGGCAATACTGGGGTTTGAACCTTGGACCTTGAGTACGTTAAGTGCTCTATTGCTGAGCAACATTCCCAACCCTGAGTTGTTCCTCTTGGTTACAGATAGGTATTTCCATGAATGTGAACTGTGCTCGGTAAGACATGATGTTTTAGAGCCATTGAGAGAAAGAACATGGAAATGATCCAATGATCTAATGAAATTGAAGAAATGGTGGTTTAGACACAAACTCACAGCTTTTGAACTCGTGGTGGGCAACATAGATCTATCCACAAATGCAACCCCTTCCCCAGATTTACTGATGCACAATGTTTTTAGGGGTGGAGTCACAGGCAAGTGTATCTAGGAAATCTCAGACATGATTTTGATGTACATCCTTGGTTAAGATCTTCTAAACTTGAGCATTTCTTTCCTTAAATCTTTCTACGGTACACTGGCTAGCAAAAATAAATTACTTTCCTTGACTGGCTGTCTTTCATTATAAGTAATTATTCTTCCTTTTCTTGTTCCAATAAAATGGAGTATTACAAAGTGAAAAAAAGACCATCAGATACACAAAGAGGAGAGATCTGTACCATCTCATTCTCAGAAACACACATTCACAGTCTGTCATGGATATGGGACATAGGTGAGGCTTCATGGTCACTGGGATGCTGGGAGAGGGTTTGGGGAATAATGCATAAGGTATTTATTAATGAAGCTCAACAGAGAAAACAAAACTCTTTCTTTTCGTTCAATAATATGATGAATAGGTCAGTTTTGGAAACCATGAATCTCAGCTCTTTCATTTTACATTAGGGAAAACTGAGACCAAAGTAGGAAGTGATTTCTGTATCATACAGGTTGTCCTTACAGTACAATTGACTCCATTCTATAGCCAACCCCCAAATGCAAGACAAGCTCTTATTCCTTTGGGGAATGCTGCCTTACTGGACTTAGAAAGTGCACACAGACAGCTGTTTAATCATGTTAGGGAACAGAGACCACACGGCTCAATAAAATACCAACAGTCTGGCCAAGAAATATTAAGGGAGAAGGGGACAAAAAGAAACTATCCGGAAACAAGCTCTGTAGCCTTCATACAGCAACAAACAAGGAGCAAGACACCCGGAATCCCTTTTCCATTTGCTCTCTGACACCAACAAGAATTTCTCTTTCAGGAAACACTTAGTGGTGCTTAGGCTGGCCAAAACTTTACATGCTTATTTGCTTATTTGTTTGTTTTCCATTCTGTATCTAGTCTCAGATGAGATTTTAAGATATGGTCATATGCCTGATGACAAATAACATATATTATATTCTTAGTGTCTTGCTACATGTCACAAGCTAAACTGTGTCATTAAATGCATATGGTCAAGCCTCTGCCATACTGTGCAACACTATTTCCCAGAGAGACAGCAACAACTGTATACTCAACCCCAGACAGGCAACTAATGGGAGACCAATGTAAGGACACTACAAAAGTCCATCTTGGCCAACCGGTGAGTTTTATGAGGGTCATATACAGGAGTATTGTGAGGGGTTACTTACAGAAATGACTCAAAGCCAGCTGCATCTTCAAAGACCACCTCACGCATGGGTGACCGCTCATGAAAAAGCTGCAAACCTGGAGCACACTGGACAACCTTCAGGCAGCTCAACAGGTTGGGGTGTCTTTCCAGGTAGCTCACTTGGTCTGATCCTTTTCCAGGCAGCGTGGCTGACCTGTACTTCTTCTAGGTTGCTCCTCCAGACAGCTTGGCTGCTCTGAGAATGTCTCCCAGCGGTCCTTACTGCTTATCTGTGGTTGAGGAAGGAGGGGCCTGGTAAATCTGGTGTCAGTGACTTCATGGCACTTTGTTCTAACAGTCCCCAGGAAAAATGGCGACGCTGTGCATTGCATTCATCTGCATGGAGCTGAGATTTCGTTCACTATCTCATGTTCATGCTCAGAAAGAAAAGGCCTGTGTCATCATCTAGTGCCTTCATTGAAAGGTAGACCAGCGCGTGACATCAGGGTGATTTTGTGGGCCATCAACAAAACAATGAATTCTACAGATGGAATCAACAAATAGCATGTGTTTAGCTCAACCGTCAAAATGTCTGTGAGTGTAGTCTGATCGAGGGATGGCCATCTTCACCCCCGCGTAGTAGGTTAGTGGCTGAGTTTTTCTCCCTCTAAAGTAGAAAAAATGACCTAAAAAACCATCCCTGCTCCTTCACCCTCACTCAAAGAGAAAGAACAGTAGTAAAGTAAGTCCTGGAATGTCTCTGACTGAGCGAGCCATCATTCATGAAGCAGCAGCAGCACCAATTGCCATTCACCCAACACTTGATGTGTGCCAGCCTTTTCTAAGAGCTGCGGCTGCATTGATCCCAAATCCTCGAATGAAGACTGATGGTGTGTGAGGAGAGATTGGAAGGATGGGAACAGCTCAACAGTCCCATCGATAGGTAAAAGGATAAGTCGAATGTGGAATGAATGTCCGGTAGAATAACTCTGTAACCCTGAACAAGAAGGAAATTCTCCCATATGGGATGATGCAGCTGAGCCCCAGGACAGTATGCTCAATGACATAAGCTCCTCGCCCAAAGACACGTGCTGCATCACTCCACATCTGGGAAGTATCTACACCTGTGTAGAATCTGACATGGGATGGAGGCTGCCTGCCTGGGGTGGCAGGAGGGGGATGATGAGCTGGTAATTGATGAACATGAAGTTTTAGTTGAGTGAGATAAATGGAGAGCTGTCTCACAGCATGAAGCAATGGCAATGCATTGTAAAACACAAAATCTTATATAAAGGGTGAGTTTTATGTCCAAGGGTTGTCACAGTAAAACAATTAAAACAATAATGGAAAAAATCTAGCAAAAATAGAGATCACTAGGCACTACCCCGACATACTAATTCAGTCTAAGCCAACACATGAATCTGAGGGGAGATGGATTTTCCCACCCCCTGTGAAAGTACATGATGGATGGATACACAAGACTTTGCAGAATGGATATTAGGAGAATAACCATAACGTGGGCTATGGCCTGAAGCTGCTCCAGTTTTCCTTAATGATGTGGTAGGATGCAGGCAAAAAGCACACCATCAAAGACATGCTCTTCTTTCGGGACCATTGTTATCTTCTGTCACAAAGGTCTCTCTGTAGCACTGGTTGACCTGGAATTCATTATATAGATCAGGCTGGCCTCGAGCTCAGGTCTACCTACCTCTGCCTCCTGCACTGAAATTAAAGTTGTGTGCCATCATGCCCCTCTCCAAACGTTCTTTGAATGTCACAATATTATCTCCTTGTATAGATACCAATGCAGATTAACATGGAAAGCATGCCTGTATTTGGAAATTACCAAAACCTGCCTAGCCTTCCTGCTGTACATGACAGTCACTTCCTTGGCCAAATTGCCTAGATGGCTTTGGGTCTGCTGTAGTATCCTTGACATTTGTAGTGAAGGGTTAAAACAAGTCTGTAGAGTTCTCAGGGTTTCCTATCCAAAAGGCTTGATTGACGGCCTGAGGTACTATCAGCAAGTACCGGAAAGCAGTTGGGTCCTGGGTATGTGTCCTGGAAGGGCTCTGGGAAACCTCATTCTTCCTTTTGCTTTCTAAACTTAAGTCCTAACAGTTGATAGTCCCTAACTATGAGGGACTCCTTGCCACGTGCTAGCAGCATCAGACAACCATGCATATGGGATGGCAAGCTGGAAACAACAATTTCTCCTTTAAAGCCGATTCTCTTCCGTATTTTGTCACAGCAGTAGAACACTAGCACGTCTTGACACTTGTTCTGAATTTGGGGGATCTGCTATCTCTGTTGCTCTTGATTCACAGCAAGGGGTCCATTCCACTTGCACCCCTTTTCCAACCTCCCAGTTGTGATTCCAAGTATGGATTAAATGAACAGGTCGGTCATTTTCCAGTTTCCAAACTTAAGTCCTATTAGACTTACGATGGCTCACAGAACTCAGGAATCCATGCATTGTGGCCGCTGATATTCTTTCCCAACCAGCTTAAAATTATACACACACACAAATAATATACATCTCAAGCGTGTGCATGGCTAAGACAATTCTAGTAAAAACTCCCCAGGGAAACATTATGTAACTATTAGTACTTCTCTTTGTTTGGAACATTTTTCCCACCCCCTCTGCCTAGCGTCTCTGCCAGCTCACTCCCACTTAGCCTTCAAAACTCAGGGTACCCACCCCTGCACTTGGATGCCCCTCTTCCCCTGCTTATGTAACTCCTGGGCACACCTCAGTCAAGAGATTTATAACGCGCTGCACGGTAACGCGTCGATTTGGCCTGTCAGTCTCCTCTCCCGATTGCGCCCCTTGAAACAGAGGTGTGCAACAAGTTCAAAATCACAGAGAGGGCGCAGGAAGCAATTATTCCTAAGAAGCACAAGCTTGGCTTCAGCTGTCTAAGAGCTGCTTTTGTCGCCCCGACCCCAACCCAGGTCACCACGTCTTTTACCCCCTTCGCCATGACCTCTTCTAGAAAGGTGGAACTGTGCTTTGGGATGTTTTCCGGGTTTAGCGGGTGGAAGATTAGAAACGGAGACTGAGATATTCCTGCAGAACCCCAGGACCCAGTAACCTTCTTTGCATTTTCTTTCAAAGTTTGTTTTACTGGAAAGTCGGGAGTTGCCCCGGGACACTGGGGCAAAGGAAAGCAAAGGATCCCAGGGATTGTTTTTACTTCAAGGTGACCCAAGTTTCCTCTATGCCTCCAGGTCTTGAAGATGGAGAGGAGTGGAGCCACCCTGCCTGTGGTATGAGATCCTAGGTCACTTTCCTCCTCCCTTCTTCCAATTACAGCTCTGCTCCGATCCGCAAAAGCTCAGCATCCGCTGCTGCCCGCCCGACTCCCGACCGAGCGCTCTGAAGGGAGAAGAACCCACAGATCCTCGCGCGGCTAGCCCGCCCCTACCCGCGCCCGCCCGCGCCCGGCCCCATCACGTTGGCTGCCGAGCGCATCCCGGCTGTGCCCTGGCGGGGAGGCGCCGAGGGTAGCTAAGGGGAGCGGGTCACGTGAGAGGAGGAGCCTGACCTACTTTCGGCGGCGGGAGGCGCATGCGTGCTGGGCTCCTGCGCGCCGGGCGGGAGGCTCACGTGGAATCGCACGTGCCCGGGCATCCAGGCCAGGGCTGCACAGCCCGGGGGCAGCGCTGCAGATCGCGGGGTGCGCGGCTGCCCCTGTGGTCATCGTGGACCTCAAGTTCGGAAGCGTCAGGTTTAGCTCTCCCGACCTCAAGGACTTTCAGGAGTTTCAATTGCCCTTTGAAATCTGTAACTTGGAATTTACCCTGTGAAGTGAGGTCCCTAAAAGGAAGGATCGTAACGCCGCTGCCAAGGCGAGGGGGTAAAATAACCTAAACGCCTTGACAGGGTCACGGGCTCAGTTCATGGAAACAAGGATGATGGTTAGACCACGCTTGGAACGAGCAGTGACTGTGAAATAGCTCTGTAGACCTCCGGGCAGAAAAATCCTCAAGATGCATTTATGTGCTTTTAATCTCTTCTGGGGAGTAGACTGGCTGCAGTTTGTCACTGTAGCCCAGCTCAGACTGACCTCAAATTGGCGGCAATCCTCCTGACTCAACCTCCTGATAGCTAGGATTACAGACCACCACTCCTGGTTCCACCGTGGGACTGTTTTTTATTATGTGATTAAAAAAAAAAATCCCGACAACTTTAAACAGTGTATGATGTGAGCACTTGTGTGAAAGATCGCATCCACACCAGCCCCTACACACGCCTCCCAGAGCCCACTGACTCTAGAAAGATAGAGGGAAGATTTGGGAGCTTGAGGGCAGAGGCTTATCAGTTCTGCAAGTGCTGGAGCATCTTGAATTCTGTACCTTATAGGACTAACTTGCTTCTAGAATTTAAAGAAACAGAACAATTTAACAGCGTAGCGAGCGCTCGCGGTTTGGGGTTTTATGTAAATTATTTCCTTCTCGTTTACAGTATCTGCTACCTAGCCAGCTCCTCGGCTTGAGTCTGAATGTTTAAAGCATTCTGATGACCTGCATGGAAAGTTTTGAGCTCTTGAGTTAAACCACCCAAGTTTCTTAACATCTTTAAAAGCCTCCCAAGTCCTGCCTACTAAGTAAAGGGGTATTACCCAGGGATTCCCAGAGATAAATATTTGCATAATAAAGCAGTTTTACATCTGCCATTAACTTTCACTCTCCCGATTATTCAGAGTTGTTGGTGAGTGTTAGGGTTTGTTTTTGTTTTGTTTCGTCGTTACTGTGTGAATACTGGCTGCAAAGAAGAGAAAAATAATGCAAGAACTGAGGAAACTGTGTAACTAAAGCACATAGTTAAGACGGCCTTCCTGGGTAGTTTGAGCTGAACAGTGCACAGTACTGAGGGGTCCACACCGGAGCTTACACTGTGGCTTCGTCCGTGTGACATTTCATTTTCTGCCACGTTTCTCCCCAGAGGCATCAAACGACCCACACTCACTGGCTTGAGCGAGGGCCAATGAGCCCATCTGAACCCTTCATAGGGCTCAAGAGTAGGAACTGTGCCCATCCGTTGGAGCTAATGTCTTGGCCCCTGAACTTTGGCAGAAGGAGAGAAAACAGACCAAAGATAGGAGTGGTGGGCAGACAGCCACGGTGTCCCTCGCACCCCTACTGCTATTCCAGGCGAGGTGGGATGATCAGCTTCTGTCTTCCTGCACATTTGCAGCCGACGTGTTTGCATTCTTCCCCGAGCTGTGCCGGGCTCCAGTTTAGCATAAGAACAGAAGAACTCCTCTGCTACTGAAAACACCACCGAAGAAATGAGAAATCAGCATTGCTGATTTGGCAGAATTCTATAAAAGGAAGCCTGCAGACACCACGGTGGAGATGCGGTTTCTTTATCTACCCATACAGTAAGCAGTCAGTGCCTACTATATGGAGAAGCACAAATGCTTCTAGAAAAATAAAAGGACAAAACAAAACAGAGAGACAAACAAAAACTCTCAAAGACACCCCGTGGCTAAGTCCCCCAAGTCAAAGGGGATATGGGGAAGCCTTCAGACTCTTGACAGACACTGGAGGAGGAGGAGGAGGAGACAAGGAGCAGCTGAGGGTCACTAATGCAGTGTGCCAGGCATTCAGTGCACAGGCCGGTTGGAGAAGACCGCCAGTGGGACAGGGTGGTGAAAGATTGCTCAGATCGAACGAATGTGTGAAAGAAGAGCCCTGTGTGTGGCTGGAGACTGAGCACCAGAGCTAAGGTAGATTCTCAGAACTAAGAAGCCAGAGTTCAGGTCATGGGGAGTGAGAGGTGATAAGGTGAAGGTAAGGATCCGGGATATCCAGGACCTACTCCCTTGTGCAGGTAGAGGCCTGAAAGCACTTGAAGAAATGGCTTCCTTCCCACCTGTTCATGCAATTACACCGCAGAATAGGGGCCTTCAAGTGTGCTCACAGGTCACCATTGAGAACATCTGTTGCACTTGTGCTCCCCAGTTCTGGTCCAAGTCCCGGCCCACCCAAAACATGGAACAGACCTCTCTACCACTTGGCTAGCTGTGGGGCAGGAGAGGGAAGACCCAAATGTTTGCTGCATGGTGTGCTATACCACACACACACACACACACACACACACACACACACACACACCATGCCCACAGCCATTAGGTCCTTGCTGAAGTATATTTAAACATTTAAGCATTTAACAACCAGCAACACAAGTCCAAGGTGTGCTTGGAGCAGGACCAGCACCGAGGAAAAGAAATTAATGCTGCCAAGGTGCAAAAACCGAATTGGCACTTCTCCCGAAGTCACAGAAGGTTATACAGAAATGCTGAGCCGCTGTCTTTGTCTTGTGGACTGCAAAGACCAGTGAGAGTAACTTGAAAGTGTCTCTTGGAAACTCCAGGACCATAGTGCTCTGAGGTTATCCTAAGAGTGACCAGATGGCAGGAGACTCAGATCCTTTTCTTTGTATGTTTGTCTTTATCCTTCTTTCAAAAGTCTTTCTTATCCGTTGTCTTATTCAATAGTGCAGTGCTTGCTGTAGGCTGAGTTGTCAGCTGTATGGGTGGATTTATGTGGACTATCTGGAAACCTATATATTCGTCTGATAGTCTATATTGAGCACATATGTATAAGGGTATGGAGGCTGGGTCAGGATTTGTCAGTTGTTGGCCCCTAACCAAGATCAGTCCTTGCAGAGAAAGTGATTTTGATAGTTCATCTCTGTTGTCATCTGACTGGATTTGGAAGCACCTAGGAGATACACCTGTGGGTGAGTCTTTGGGGGTGTTTCCATAGGTGTTTTACTGAGGAGACAAGACACCCCTCATCACCACCAGTGTGCTCTACATTGTCCCAGAAGCTGGGATTTTAGACTGGATAGAAATGGAGAGGGGGAGAGGGGCAGAGGGAGAAGGGTCTGGTGAGGGAGAGGGAGTGACAGAGACAGAGAAAGAGAGAGTAACCTGAGGGTCATCATTCATCTTTGCTCCCTTGCTGGGGACCCTGTGTGACTAGCCATCTCATGCTCCGCCATCATCATTTTCCTTCCATGATGGACTGTGTCCCTTCAAGCTCAAATAAGCCATTCTTCTCTTAAGTTGCTTTGGTTGGGTGTTTTCTCACAGCAGCACGAGAAGTCAATTCTATAGTCACTGAGTGGGTCACAGCTTTATATACAAATAAGGGCAATAAGGATATGTAAAAATTTTTTTTCAGGGAGGATGTTTCTGTCTGAAGAATACATGGATGTTTCTGCCCCGGTCAACATCCTACCATCAGGCAACATACCTCAGATACCATTACCCGAGTTAGATCTTCACAGGCCAGAGCCCCAAACTTTACCAGGCCTGGTATTAAATGGCTGGGGCAGAGAAAGAAGTGATATTTAAATCTTGGATACTGAAAAACTCAGAGGCCTGTTAGGGAGAGGCTTGGAAGCAAAAAATTGCCGAAATTCTAAGAAATGGCCACCCAAGGATTTGACTCACTTTTACTAAGGAATAGAAGAACAGGCAAGAATTGGGAGATGTGTTTTGGGCATTTTTTTTTACAAAACTACCAATTCCATAAATGTCTGGAAGGGATCGACCTTATGCTTCCTTATTGCTTCCAGCATAAGGAAGCAAATGTTAAAACAGGAGGTTTTTCTCTCTCTCTTTTGATGGTTAACATTATTTTAAAATATCTGAAGATTAATAGCTTGCCAGGAGGCGATACTAAAGTGTTAAAGAGATGGAGAAAGTACCACTGCCAACAGGACTTCAGGGATGAAATTGGGAGTGAAGCCGGCCTTCCAGGGTAGGACAGCGAATCTCTAAGGTGTTTTGATGAGGGATGGCCATAGGTTAGGAGCTTCATTTAAGTGAACACAATGCATAAGTGGGAGCCTAGTTTTCCTTCCTTTCTCTGCATTTTCTGAGTCAAAGAAAGACCAAACTAAACCTTCAGATACATCCTTTCAGGAATAGTCTGTGTGTGTGTGTGTGTGTGTGTGTGAGAGAGAGAGAGAGAGAGAGAGAGAGAGAGAGAGAGAGAGAGAGAGAGAGAGTATGTGTATTCTTAAGTGTACACCACCACACAGTGGTCAGAGGAGGACATTGTGTGTCCTGCTCTATCATTTTTTGCTTTATCCCTTTGAGGCAGGGGCTTTCATTGAACCTGGAGCTAAGCTGGCAGCCAGCAAGCCCCGGTGGCCCTCCTGTCCCCACACAACCATCGATGCCTGAAATGTTGGGCTTATCGCTACACTTGACTTTTTAAAAAAAAATTGTAATGGATTTATCTTAAATTTTTGTGTTTGGGCATTTTGCATGCATGTTTATCTATGTGCCATGAGCATGCAGTGCCCGCGAAAACCAGAAGGGGGCATCAAACCTCCCTAGAATTGGAATTATAGATGATAGCTAGCTGTCATGTGCGTGCTGGGCATCAAAGCTAGGTCCTCTGCAAGAGCAGACATGCTCTTATCTGATGAGTCATCTCTCCAGCCCCCACACTTGATTTTTTATGTGGGTGATAGGGATCCAAACTCAGGTCCTTATCATTTGGCTTATGTAGCAAAAGGTCTTGCTCACTGAGCCATCTCCCCAGCCTAGCAAGGAAATTCTTTTTTTGTGGCTTCCTGCTTTGGTGATACACTTGCTATGCCATTGCTAGTTCTCAGATATAAAATTACTGCTGTGTATCAGGATGGATCAGTCTAAGTCACAGTAACAAACACACATTCTAATGTTTCGAAGGAGTAAAGACATCTCTTGTTCATGACTGGTTGGTGCTTCAGCTCATCTTTGTTCTTGGTTGGGGACTATGGTAGAAGGCACAGCCATTCCTGGTCTCCTTTTGAAATAGAATAAAAATAGAGCTCAAAGGACCAGCAAAAGCAATGAAGTGCTTTAGGTTGGTGGTGATTCTTGTTGCTTCCAGAATTCTTTGGCTAGAACTAGTCATATTCCCCACTCAGCCAAGGTTGGTAAATGTAATTGTATCTGATGCTAGGAAGAAAAGGGCTCTGGAATTCTGGTGAGCATCTTTAACTGTGTATACTTTGTCACACAGTCCGACTTCCATGGGGAAGTTGAAATGCTAGAAACAATATTGATGTCATCATCAACAACAACAATAATAATAATATCGCATTCACTGGACACATGCTAGCCTTACCACAATAGAGCTAGAGCCTTCTCTAAGCCCTTTCTCCATAACCTCAGAGACTGAGTTGACACCAGAAAAGGCTGTGGTTGGGTGGAGAGGATTGCAGTCACTCAGCCAAGAATGAAGACAGGGAGCCATATAGGTTTTATTATTAGCCTAAAAATTAACTTATTTCATAAACCAGGATTAAAAAGTGGTATGTATTAATTTTAGATGTACACCCACACTCGTTGTCTTTAAGGCTGGGTTTGGTATATAAGGAAACAATAGAAGAAACAATTCAAGGACATGAATAGATTTGTAGGACCTTGTTTTGAGCTTGATACTGTCCACAGTGATATTAGTTACTCTGTTAACTCATGCAAAGTACATTTTCTCAGGCTTTCTTTGTCCCGAGCAGCCAAAAGCTCTCAAGGGAAACAACAGCAATAACTTCTGCATTCTCAGGGACTCAGGGGTGATCCCCAGGGAACAGTACCAAAGAGTGATGTGCTGTGTAGAATTCCATCAAAGGGACAGATGGAAAAGGTGTGTGTCTATGTGTGTGTGAGAGAGAGACACACACACGGAGAGAAAATGCTTTATGTGTTTTTCTCTTGATTTCTCTATACCTGACCCACATACTCAATCTGTCGTCTAGAGCCATTTTTACAGCCTCTGCCAGGAATCACTTATTAAATACTTTTAGGAAACTGATGGTGATTTGGGAAAACGTTTCATGAGCTGAACATAAAAATACTAAAACATTAAGTCACATTTCGGAGTGCACAGTGTGACAGACACCACGTTAACTCTTCTACATCACACATTATACTACGCACCCTCAACAGAACCCAGCAGCAGCACGCATAAAGGTCATGAAGCAGGACTGCGCGTAGTCTTCAAGAAGCAAGAGGGCCGTGGTGGCTGCAGCTCACAGAAGGGAGGAGAGAGCAGTGAAGAAGGTGATGTGCTGTGAGGCTGGGACAGTTAGGTAGGGCTTTTTGACCTGTTGAAGGACAGAGTTTTAATGAAGTTGGGTGTTGGGAGGGGGATGAGCAGGAGAGAGCATGCTATAGTATACAGACTAGATAAAGTCTGCTAGTAGCTAACTGAGAATAGACAGTAGAGGGGAGGTCAGGGCTGTGGAAGGGAGATTAAACAGTTGACTGTTGCAGTCATCCAAATGGAAGCTGACAATGCTTACTCTAGAGCAGTGGTTATCAACTCAACTACTCCTTTTCTTTATGAATCATTTGGCAATGTCTAGGGCTGGGTTGGATTTTTACTGCTTAGGGGAAAGAGAGTGTCTTAGTTAGGTTTTTACTGCTGTGAAAAGACACCATGACCAACACAACTCTTATAAAGCAAAGCATTTAAATGGGTTTGGTTTACAATTCCAGAAGTCTAGTCCATTATCATCATGGCCAAAAGCAGGGCAGCATAAAGACAGACATGGTGCTGGAGAAGGAGCTGAGAGTTCTTGATCCACAGGCAGCAGAAGGAGACTGTGTGCAACTTTAAGCAATGATTGAGCATATATAACCCTCACAATGACACTCTTCCTCCAACAAAACCACACCTACTCCAACAAGGCCACACCTCCTAATAGTGCCACTCTCCTGGGTCAAGCCTTCAACCATGTGAGTCTATGGGGGCATTCCTATTTAAATCATCTCAGGGAGACTGGTCTGTGTTCTTAGTGGGTGGAGATAGGAGAGATGGTGCCTCAGAGTATATGGCTGCCTCTCTTTACAAAGAATGTCACTAGAGCTGAGGCAGAGAAATTGGTATGGAGTGGTAACTGGTAGTAATAGGAAGGGAAGATCAGACTCTGAGTGTATGTTTTGAAGGTAGAACCAGTAGGATCCCTTGATTGGTTGCAGATGGGCTCTGAGAAACAGAAGTGGGTCAAGGCTGGCTTTCAGTCTGTAATGGGAGCAGTGAAGAGTGAAGCTTCTGAGACAGAAAGGAGCAAAGCTAGGAACCCAGCCTTGGATGTGTTAAATCTCATGAAGACTTTTCATCCATCCCTAGGGGTCTCCCTTCTTATTGCTAATGAAAAAAAAATGCATCCCAACCAAAGCATGGAGTCCTGCACCCAGTTGTTTATAGTTAACCCTGCATTGCATTGTCTGCACCTCCTGCTCCTTTGCTGCCTTGATTGTATTTTGCATGAATGCTTTTGCTCAAAACGTTTCCTGATGACATTGTTACTCTCATTTTTCTTTGCTCATAGTCCTCCATCACCCTCCCTCTGCTCTCTTCTCCATAATCCCCTTCCTGACTCCAAACTGTCCCTCTTCTGTTGTTTATACCATCTTGGAAGGGATCTGGAATGGAATTCCCATCCTGAATCACCAAGGAAAACCTTTGCACAACTCTAAGGGGCTGCTGAGAAGCCAACTCTTCTGTTGAGATCCTTATCATAGTTAAGCAGCCGTAAAAGGAAGAGGGAGAGGGAGAAGGAGAGGGAGAGGCCAGGCCTGGACAAGTTATGTTACTGTTGGGTTGTTACGGTATGATGTGACAGTATATTATGCTAGTTTATGCTATAGTATATGTTATGTCATCTTAATTTTTAAATTGTATTTATTTTAAGCACAAGAGTGTGTTTTGCTTGCTTGTATACCTACCACAAGGATGTCTGGTGCCTATAGAGGTCAGAAGAGGGAGTTAAGTCCTCTGGAAATGGAGTTACGGATGGGGATGGTTGTGAGCCTCAAATGTGGGTGCTGAGTGCCAAACTCTGATCCTCTACAAGAACATAAAGTGTTCTTAACCACTGAGCTAACTCTCCTGACTCGTGTTATGTTATTTTTAAGGAGGAGGAAGAAGGGGGAGATGATGATAGCTTAAATTTGTGAGAAGAAGAAGACGAAGAAGAGGAAGAAGAAGAAGAAGAAGAAGAAGAAGAAGAAGAAGAAGAAGAAGAAGAAGAAGAAGAAGAAACCTTATAGCCAAAGAAAGAACACATTCACTGAAGAAGAACAGATACTTGGGTGGGCTTGAGTGGCTCTTGACAGTGTTTCAACAAAGTCTGGCTGCCATAAGGGGCAAAGTAGGAGACTGACTGCTAAGTCACAGGAAAGACATATGCTTCATACTTCTCTGGCCAAGGCAGCAGCATCCAGACTCTGAACATCCTCAGTCAATCATTGGCTCACATTCACTGAGTGCTCACCATGGACTTCAGCACTGCATCAGCTGCCTGCAATGCAGAGAAGAAAGTTACTGCCCCGTGTTCTGCAGCCTGACAGCCAGGTGATGATGCAGACACACGTGCCACTAGTTTAGGTGCAAGGCTGGGTGGAATTTAATGCTTTGATGGAAGAGGCATGGAGAGCAGCTCATACTTCCTGAGTGCCACCAACTACAAAAGAGAAATGATGACTTTGATCTTGCCACGGTGTTGAGAAGAGAGAATGCAGAGATTAACAAAACAGAGTCCCTGCCCTTAAGCAGCTCAACAACCCCAAAGTCCTGAGAATGCCTGGGTGTGGCAGATCTCCAGTGTACAGAAAGACAATTTTGTGTCTCTAGGTAGACTTCTGCTCCTCCCCAGGATGCCTTGCTTCCCTCAGCCCCTCTCCTTGCTGGGACATCCCTGATGTCTCTTGTGATACCAGAAACTCAGGTTAGGAGAACTATTCAGAGGCCGTCCATTCAATGGCCTTTCACTTGGTTCCAGAGGTTCCCAAAGGCTCCAGAGGCAGCTGCGGGTGAGGAAATAGAAAAAGAGGATGGATCACATTGTCTTAAACCTCAACCAGAGCAGCAGGTTTGCACTTTCATTTGATTGGTTTTCATATTCATACAAGATTTCACTAAATGGTGAGTTATAAAGCTGGGCATAGTTTGGAAAGTCCATATATGATCTTTGTAGACAAGAATTGTGAGTGAGAAATGATTTTTGAGGCTCAGAAAGCTAAGACCGATCCTGGGTTTTCTGCCTGTGGCCACTTCATTTCCTGCTGTGCCCAGCCACCCCTTTACAGGGGTGGTCATTATGGAAGCCCGAGCTTTCACTTGAAGCAAAGGGGTCAGGGTCATGTGACGGATTTACTGAGCAGGGAACGAAATAGCTGGGAGGCGCCATTGTTTATGGATTCTGCTTTGAGCCACTCCTTGCCTGCAGGTCATAACGGAGCATAAAGAACAAGGGTGTGTGCTGGGTAAGGATCTAGCGTTCACTCCCTCGAACCAGGAAGCAGAAGAGCAGGAAGGTAGAAAAATGGACAGCTAGCTTATGGAGTGCCCTAGGTAGAAGGAATAGAAATAAGCCGTTCTGCTCTGGCACTCACGTAGCCTCTTAGATAAAGATTCTTTTCCAAATTCTATGAGAGGGAAACAGAGGAATTGTGACCTAAAGAAGTCAATGGAAGAGAGAGTTGCATGCTTACAACTGTGATAGAGAGTGCAGAAGGAGATGAGCAGAGACCATGCCATAGACTCTTGTCAGTCTGTGGCATTCACTGGTATTGGCACAGCCACCACGGGTGGCTCTGAGCTGTCGCCTGAGGCCAGGTAACCAGGAAGTGCACACAGAGGATGCTTTGGGAGGTGGGGCCAGGGAGTTTCTGACTAGCTCTGAAGGAAGTACATGGCAGAGGAAATTGCCTATCACTGTGCTCAGGAAGCTTGTGTGTGTGGGAGTGGAGGTAAGGGTGGGGTGGGGCTGGAAATCCCAATTCTCCTTCCAAGGACATATCCCAGTCACCTAACTTTCTCCCATTAGGCCCTATCTGTGAGAGGTTCCACTATCTCCAAAGATTGCCACACTTTAGCAAACCAGCGTTTAGCGTAAGGGCCTTTAGAGGAGGATAGCAATGATAACAATTATGAATCAATATTTATTCTATAAGCATATATGTATATGTAAAATGAAATACAGATATATTTGAACTTAATCATCTTCTCCAAATTTTATGTATTGAGCATGCTTTTGTAATTATATATTATATGTAATGTGATATATATTTGCATGAATATAATATATAATTATAATTGTGTATATATTTTTTTAAAGAAGTAAGAGGGTTCTTTCTGTTTCCTTGGTTATCAGAAGGAATACTCACTCATAGGATAGACCGTTAGGTTCTCTCATCTGCAGTTTTTGGGGATACACTTCTGGAGTACTTGCACAGAAGGAAGTCCTATCTCGAGATGTGGCCTGGCCCTCACAGAGCAGATAGAGAAAATCAACCAAGTCAACAGTTGCTTGTGGAGGCAGGAAAATAATGAAGGCTGACTCCTAAAAGTTTCACCATCCCGAACACTGCCCCACTGACAACAAAGCCCTTCGCTTAAGGGCCTTTGGAAAGTATTTCTCTCTAAACCATTACAAGGTGGTTTGGGTCTGAATATAGTTCAGGCGGCACTGGGATATTTTTACGCTTACTTCGAAACTTTTAAACTTACTTCTAGCAAAGTGAGGACATGCCTTTTCTTGTTTGAAAAGATTGATCAAGGAAGGCATTAAATCTTATATCCTTGAGCTATCTGTGGTCAGGGCCTGTGTGGCTCTGGCCCCCAGTGACTAGTCTCAGATATGATGGTGTGTAAACCAAGAGAAGTCAAAACAAGGGCATGAAGGGTACTGGCAGAGGGGTACCTATCAGAGCCAGAGACAACAAATACTGTTTAGGCAGGCACCGAGATACCGTGTGTGCAAAGTACAAGTTATCTGGTGGCCTTGGCCACTAAGGCTCAAGATTTAGGCTGAGAAAGGCACCTGGGACTAAACTTTTCATGTCATTGCCTGTGTGGCTTGGGAATGGTTTGATTAATTTAGAAGAATTCAGCTGGATCACATGTGTGGATCTGTGAACCAAGTAAGTGCTTTGATAGCTAGCTTTATTAAACACAGTCTTGCTATATCCAGTCCATTGTTGTGGCTCAGTTATTTATGGAGCATGATTCTGTCACCCACATGTTCTCCCTCCTATCTCTGTGGTCCTGATTTGATGAGCGAGTATTCCAGGCATTCAAATAACCCACTGAAGTCCACCGCCAAAGACCCCTGCTGTGTCCTCCACAATGGTTCTTCAGTCCTATATCGGTTTAACCACCTTTTTCTCTCCTGTTCATGAGAAAATCCTTTCCTGTAGCTCAGTTCTGGGCTCTATTGGTGAATAACCTTGACCTAGCATGAGGTGTTTTTGATAAGCCTCATTAAACAACCCTAACTCCTAAACTGTGAGTTGAATTTGACAAGACTTATTTCTTAGCCCATGACATCTCTCCTCAGCATTTTCTCCTGTGATGGGTAGTCCCGGGAGCTCTGAGGGCTTTTTCCCTGACTCCAGCAATGAGTATAATGAATTGCAACATGGAGCAAGAAGCTAAATCCATCTCCACAGATGTGTCTAGAATTTGATTTGCAAATTTCTGTTCATTCCCAAATATTTCTTATGGCCGGGCAGCCACACTGCCTATGGATTCCAGCTGTCTGGCTACCAAGTCACTAGACTTTGACACCAGACTTGGCCAAGAATCCATTAGTTGGCTTTGTTGGCTTAGAAATTCTTTGATTATTCTCAGAGAATCCAAAAAGTCCAGGAAAACCAATGCATGAGAAACCATCTACTCATTAGTGAAAGTCATATAAAAAAGTGTGCATCTTAAGCTTCTGTGTGTTGACTGGCATTGTCCCCAGCTGAGTAGAGAAGGGAAGACCTAGAGAAGAGAAGACCTAGACCCCCACAGAAATTGCTTCGCTGAGCACAGTCACACAACAGGAAGACAAGTGATTAATAATATGTCAGGGCTGGAAAGATAACTCATTGGTAAAGTGCTCCCCTTGCTACTACAAGGGCCTCAGTTTGGCCCCTGAACCCCTGTTGAACATAGGACTCATATGCACACTTGGAGTCCCAGGGCTCTACAGGGACAGAGACAGAGTGATCCCTAGGGCTCAGGGCTCAGCCAACCTAGCCTACCTGTGGAGGGACCCACTCAGTCAATAAATTGGTCAATCAATCCATCAGTCAAACAAACAAACAAACAAAAAATAATGTATAGCATCTGTGGAATGACACAGACAGTTGTCCTGGATTCCATTGGCATACACACACGGACATGCACACATCCACACCTTTAAACAGTAATAAATTTTCTTTAGATAGTTTCAAATGCCACACAGAATGATTTTGGGCTGGACATAGATGTAATTAGCAAAAAGTAATAGGTAATAGCTGGATGGGTAATCAATCAAGTCACTACATTTATTTCTAATCTGGATTTTATTATCTGTAAGGGGATTAGTCTTTAGGACATGTTTTTCAGCTACAGAGGGTAGGAAATTAAGTAGAAGAAAAAGCTAGTAACCTGTATGATGAGAAAAAAAATGCAATAAGCTATGCTCTGTCCTATTGCATTTGAAGCCACTAGCTAAAAAGATATGGCAGAAGGGCAAGAAATGGAGTATGGAAGTCAAAACATTATATAAGTGGCTCAGGAAGAAAAAAAGTATATCCAGACTGAGATGATATTTTAAATGTGGTCTGACCTAGCCTTTTTCTGCCTCTTACCTCCCAATCCAAAATTGTATGAAGACAACATGAGTATGCAGTGCTGGGCTGTTCTGACCTGCTAACTTCCCACTCTGTATGGCTGTTAAGCCACCCTGCCTTTGGAGTGTCATTTAAGAATGTAAAGGGTCTGATGACCTGCTCGATCACATTAGCATATATTCCACTCCACTCATCCACACCTTGTGCACTGCTCACTGGCTAATATGGTATTTTTTAAGTCAGTGGATGCAATAACAGCTGAGCTGGATTTATTAGTTTCATTCCTCTCACATATGCACCAGGCTCAGGGAAGGCTGGTCCAGTCTAGAAGAACAAGAGCAATTAGGACTGTTCTACATAGTTCACACGGATGCATATCTTTCAAGTCTTATAAAACAAAAGGGCAACTTTAGTTAGGGTGATTAAATGCTGGTTAAGTTAGTTCTTAAGTGAGAGTCGGTTCTAGGTTAGTGATGGGATTTTGCACCGCATGGTCATCTAAGGGAGCCTCAGGATGCTGGAGGCTCTGTTTCATCCCTCAGGAGACAGATAAAGAAGAGGGGAGATTATGTAGGGGGAAGGCTTCATGTACCAATCTCTGAAGAGTCACAAGAGTACTCTTGTCCATACTTCTTTGCCCAGAAATTGATTTCATGGTCATTCTCAAAATTATTGAGGAGACTGTAGTCTGTGTACAATGTGCTCAGGTTAAACGGGCAACAAATAACTATTATTATTGTCTTGGTTTTCAGATGAAGAAACAAAACTCAGGAAACTTAACCAATTAATACAGTAGCTAATTATTGAGTCAAAGCTCTGGTGGTGTAGCTGAGTTGGTGTGTACATCCTAGAGACAGTCCTAGCCAAGTGCTGTGTCCTCTGGTAAAGGATACTACATAAGGGTTTTGGAGAGCATTCCTTGGGAGATAGCAAGTACATAATTCCAAAGCTGGCCTTTCTTATGTTCCTTTTTCTATACTCTAGCTAAACAACAATCTTTAGTTGTGATGCATGGCTTTAGGCCAGTTACCAGCTATGCAGCTGGGATCAAGCTTCTGTTTGCTTTGTTCAGGAACATTTTCTATATTGTACTCTTGCACTGACTCTGTGTTCTCACTCTCAGAACCTTTGGGTCCATTCGACTCACTCTTTGTCTCAAATAGACAATGTTTCGCTTAGTCAATGAAATAAGTACAGAAAACTGGAATACTTTTGGACATCTATTTTATACCTGGGCATTCAAGACAGTCAAATTAGCACTCTCTGTTGTTCCTATGGGGGTGGGGGGTGTTAATCACCGTTTATACCCATCTGAAAGCCTGAATCACACAGATCTGTCTGTCTCTGTTTAGTCACTTTTATTGACCTCAAGAGTACAAGCCTACCATGGGAGTAGGTGAATCAATGACAGCTCACAGAACTGCACTATGACAAAGATTTATAGTGGGTTGGGCGCTATCCTGTCCATACTGAAGCACCATTCTCACCCTTACCCTGGTTCTGCCAACATGCTTGCCTCACTACAAAATCTGTATCTTACAGTATGTAAAAGGAATTTCATAATAAACAGGAAGAAAGAGCCTTCTTACTGTTGGCTTCAACTCAGAAATACTTGTTGCTGAGGGTCTCATTTCATTGTGGAATCATGCTGTGCTGTTTGGAGCAACTGAAAATAATTGGCCCCTGTTTTCACATTTAAAGCCTGAAATTCCATCCTCCTTATCCCAGAGAATATTGGCTGGAATGTACAATGAATAGAACTTACGATTATGGGTAAGAGTACAGACTCAACTACCTACTACAAAATTCTTTAAGACAAAAAATAAAAAATTAAAAAAAAAATTAAAAAAAGGACTTTGATTGTCTCTGCCATAAAGGATTTTAGGCCAGAATAAAAGAACTTTCCTGAATTATGAGCTTGGAATGATGGCACAGTCTTTTAATCTTAGCATTTGAAAGGTTGAGGCAGAAGGATTGCAAACTGTAGCCCAGCCTGACTAAATAATAACAAGATCTTGTATCGGGGGGGGGGGGGGGGTTGGGAGACTATATCCTGAAGCAAAAGAGTGAGGAACTGAGTTAGATATCTGACCTCCTTAAGCTGGGGGTTCCCTAGAGTTTAAGACAATGCTGGTTAAGTTCTTCTGCTTTAAAAGTCCTCTAAATAATAAATAGATTTTGCAGGTTAAGCAAAAAGGTGATCTTGTCTTTGCTTCCTACAATCATTAATGGTCTCTTCACTATTCAGCCCAGAGAAAGGTGAGCAAAGCCTGTAAAACACACTCTCCATTTGTCATTCCAACAATTCATTGCTGGCAGGGTTTTTTTTTAATACTACGACTATTTAAGTCCTGGGTTTAAATATTCTTCCGTATCTTCTCACATGTAATCAACATAGCTCTGTCCTACCAGGAAACGTACAATTGTATTTTCAATTACATATACAGTTCCAGCCCTCTTGGGGAAAGCAGTGAGGAGTGGATGAAGTACTGGCTTCTGTGACATGGTGATAAAAAATTCTTTGAGAAAGGTGAGGGAAAAGGGAAGTGCCTGAGTGAGCAAAATTTCACTTCAGTGTGGAGAGGTGAGAAGGCCCAGAGATGCTAAGCATGACGAACAGGTCTGAATGCCAGCCCAGGAAGTGCCACCCCATGATTTTTTTGTACTTGAACAGCTTGTTTGAATGATGCTCAGCAGAAAAGGGTGATCATACCAACAACAGATAATGCACTCTGCCAGGTCTCCTGTTACCAACATTGTCTTGCTCTCCTCCGTGTCCCAGAAGAAAGCTTAGTTCCTGGTATGTAGTAGCTGATAGCTGAGAACGATTTGGGTACCTGCTGCATGTCCAAATGAAAAGGACAAGAGTCAGGTGACTCCTATGGCTGCTTGCCAAAATGTAGTAAGACTCTTAGGGAGAAAAATGTCCCCCTTCTTGTTGACAATGAGAAGATCAAGCCCGGGGCTGGCCAGGAAGTCTGGACTTCAGTAACAAGACAAAGAAAAGGCTCTGATGGTGGTGTCATCTCAGGGTGGACTGAGGTCACAACAGGACAGAATGGTAGCCTGGCGGCAAGAAACCAGTACATGACTCTCAGCTTTACCAGGATCTGTCAAGGAAAGGGTGGGACAGGAGGGCTTAAAAGCCAGTAACTCCAATGGAAATAGAATATCAAACCGCTGCAATTATTACGGGTTCCTGAGTGGTGATAGGACCTATCTTGCCTCACTCTTCCTTTCCGGGCCAATGAGACCTGGGAAAAGGGAGGGTAAGTTTGTGATCTTCCTCCCTCCCTCTTCTCCATGTATGCCCCTCCCCAAGTCCACTGATAGGGGAGGTCTTCCTTTCCTTCCTTATGATCCTAGTCTATCAGGTCTCATCAGGAGTGGCTGCATTGTCTTTCTCTGTGGCCTGGTAAGGCTGCTCTCCCCTCGGCGGGGGGTGATCAAAGAGCAGGCCAGTCAGTTCATGTCAGAGACAGTCCCTGGTCCCATTACTATGGGACCCACTTGGACACTGAGCTGCCATGGGCTACATCTGTGCAGGGGTTCTAGGTTATCTCCATGCATGGTACTTGGTTGGAGTATCAGTCTCAGAAAAGAAACTAATCAAGGAGGACTCTGGCTAAGATGGTCAATCCTCATTCAGAAAGGCAAAGAGGCTGGACATCAGAAGAAAACAGGGAACAAATCAGGAGCCTGCCACAGAGGGCCTCTGAAAGGCTCTACCCTGCAGGGTATCAAAGCAGATACCTGAGACTTATGGCCAAACTTTGGGCAGAGTGCAGGGAATCTTATGAAAGAATTGGGAAATAGTAAGACCTGGATAGGCCAGGAGCTCCACAAGGAGAGCAACAGAACCAAAAATAATCTGCCTTTCTTATAAAGTTAGAGTATGTTCACTGTCTGATACATAGGAGCCATTCTTGGGGGTAGAATTTCTCCATTGTTCATTTTTCATTGCCAGATTTATAAAATTAAAAAGCAGTGCAGACATGCAATCCCTCTTGGGTTCCATTGCCCTCATTTCTACTCTTCATTGGGATACTTCTGGGATACCTCTGGTGTCAGAGGGCAAAAGCCTGGAGGAAACACCTTTTGGCTAACCTCCATCACTCAATTCCTCCTCTCGGGGCATTTTAGCAACTGATGGAGCTGTGTACCTGGTGTAGATAGTCTCTTTCCCTGGCTATCGGCTCAGAAAGCTGGAGCTTCTGACTCCTTTCTTCCTGGTTCTGAGCAGAACGGAAGTGGGCGTCCATGTGGTGACTTCCGTCAGATGACAGGAAATCTGAAGTGCGCCTGTTACTGATGAAGATGAGAAGTATGGGAGCTTGCCTGTTGCTTTCACACTATGCCTGATATATGAACTTTGCGGTGATGACCTCAGGGAGCATTCATCGAAAGGAGATGTGGCTTAGAAAGAGCAGAGGCAAATGTTCTCTCTCTCTCTCTCTTCCTTTCCTCCATCCAGATGGTCCATTTAAACTCAGAGCATTCAACTTGAACTCTAGTTTTGGTAGGGGACACAATCAATTTTGTTGCTTGCCAGCTTGTTTTCATTTTGAAAGTTTAATGTCAAAGGAACACAGTTTTCTTCACAGGTGTGTGTGTGTGTGTGTATGCGTGTTTGCATGTGTGTGGGCGTGTATATACATATGTGTATGTTTACATTTGACTGTGTGCTTACGTGTGTGTTTGCATTTGACTATTTACATTTGACTGTGTGCTTTTGAGTGTGTGTGTGTGTGTGTGTGTGTGTGTGTTTGTGTGTAACTTCAGAGAAAGAATAATTCGTTGGTCATTGAATCCTAGAGATGGTTCTGGCTCTTTGTCCGTACCTTAAGAAGGCTGGACAAGATAAATGATAGCAGAACAGTGCTCTGAGACACAAGGGCAGAGAACAGAGGTGCCTATCTTGCTCTACAGGGAAAGTCTGAAAGTGTAGCAATGTGTTACAGAATTCTTCTCCATAAGCTCTGCCTTCCTACCCTGAAGGCACTTGTGACATCCAAGGAGCAACATCCCAAAGTTCTGCATGCCTCTTAGAAGAATTCTGAAGGGACCCATGGAGAACAGTTGTGAGAAGGACCAGCATGGTGCCCGTGCTTAGAAAGCCAGTCAGGGCGGAGGGTGAGCTAG
This sequence comes from Meriones unguiculatus, assembly GCF_030254825.1. Classification (NCBI taxonomy): domain Eukaryota; kingdom Metazoa; phylum Chordata; class Mammalia; order Rodentia; family Muridae; genus Meriones; species Meriones unguiculatus. The sequence goes on along the minus strand of NC_083355.1, from coordinate 30,363,210 downwards.
CAGGTAGAGAGAAATCCAAGGCAATGTTGGCAGTTCATGCAGTATAAATTACAACCTCGGAGATTGTATTCTGTGCAGGAAGTAGGCTGCAAGCAAGTTACCCTGTCTTAACAAAACACTCTCATGTAGACCTTCCTTTGGGTATGCAGAACAAACATTAAGTTTTAGCCTGAAGTACCTGGAAGAAGAAAATAAATCAACTAATTTTTTTTTCTTCTGGATTGAGTAGATTTTTTTTTCTATATTAGGATGACTAAAGGGTCTGAATAGTTATTAAATTGAGCTACAGGAAAGTTTACAAAATTATGTTTTTTTGTATCCACGAGTTTAATGGCCTGATAATTAATGCCTGTCATTTACCTTATGGTTTCTCAATTCAAAACAACAACAACAAAAACCAAAAACTATTCAGGAACCCCTGGTTTTACTTAAGCCCTTTCCTAAACAAAGGCTGTTTGCTTTGTTTGTGTGTGTGGTATTAGGGATTGAATTCAGGGACTCCTGAGTGGCAGGCAAGCAAGCACTCTACCGTTGAGTTAACCCACAGCCTACAGCAATGTTTCCAACTGGTGTCGATGGTGTGATTGTAACTTAAGGACCAGAAAGCAAGTTGATGACGTTAAGGAGCCATCCCTAGGCTGACTGGTTTGATATCTGCTGCTGTCTCTTTGATTACTTAGTTGAATTCCAGTTCTCCGGTTGGTTTACCTCTCTTCACATTGGGCATCTAAACATTCTCAGCCTCGTTACGAGTCTGAACCTTGACTGAACCGAAAGAAGCATCATCTGCCATGGCTGGGGCTTCTGTTGCTCAGCTTTTTAGAGCCAGAACAGTCAGGAGACATGGCAGAAAAGAAGGGGGGATGGACATGGAATGGCTCATTGCATTGGTAACAAAGAGATGTGCCTGTTGGAGTGGTCCATCTACCTGTGGAGCTAATTCTGAGGACAGGACGAACTCTCTAAACAGTTAGCCAAGCTCTTCCCTCGGTGACTGACAATCATGCCACCCACTTCCAGCATCCTTGTTCAAATCTTCTTGTACAACGAGGTGGTCCAATGAATCAATCAGAGAATCCTCACACAGATGCAGGAGAAAATGCTTTAGATCTGCTGTTGGTGAGACATAATACCAACCTTCAGTTCTTCATTCTTGGCTGCATGAAATATGAGTTAAGAGTCTACATAGCTGGGTCCCCACCTCCTGGGCACACATATGAGGTCCTCTGGGTATCCAGGTAAAGCCACTTCTTGAGTAGAGAAGACAACATCTTCTACCTGTCGCCGTGGTGAGGGCGTCTGGATTCAGTGTGAGGATTGCTATCTCTTCTGAAAGGCGTCTGATGTCCAAGCTGTAACCTTGCTGGATGTCACAGTGACAAGCTCTGCAGAGGTGGGAGCATCTCACAAGAGCTCTGAAGGCTTCAGAATGAGCATCACTCTAAATGTGAAAGTCCCACTGCCAAATGCTTAAGGAGATTTTCTGGTGTCAAATTTATATTTGAGCAGCATCTCCTTCTCACAAAACGGTAAAAATGGGCACCCTCTCTGCAGACAGTGAGAAGGAACTCTTAAATTAATGATGATTTATGAGTGGCCTAGGATGGGACATTATTTAAACCCAGAAAATTGTTTTTTCACAAAATCTATTCAGCTGGCATAAAAGCAATGATAATTATAAGAGTGTGTGGAAAGGGGCAAAATGCAAATCTATGCATTGTATATGATAGCAATCTTATAACATGCATGAATATTTGTGGGTTTCTCCATGTTACATACTTATAAAATTATTAGAAAGACACATACCTAGTATATGTCTATGCATATGTTCAGTGGGGGAAATCTGCCCATCAAAAATCGATGTCTTCAACGTTCTAATTTTATCGTCTGATGAAAACATTATAAATTGTCAGTGAGTGGGATGACAATTTTGTTTGGGGGTTTGTTTGTTTTTTTTGTTTTGTTTTGTTTTTTTGGTTTTTCTTTTTTGAGCTTTATCAAGAGCAGCACTACTGGCCTTTCAGATGGCAACTTGCCAGCACAGCAGATCAGGATTTTAATGAATTCTCTCCTTCTGAGGCCTAATTTAGGCCCAATTTAAAGAGAACAAAACAAACATATCACTCCATAAAGGGGAATGAGAGCTCCTTTGTTGTCCTGGCTCTGAATCTTGGATCTCTTTAGAACAAGAAAAATCGAGAGAAGAAAAAAAGAAAAAAATAATAAGCTTGACTCCTCTTCTGTTCAGGCTTTCCTCATTAAAGTTTAATACCATAATGTGACATTTAAAAACATAGATTTGTGTAGTATGTCCCTGATTAATTTTCTTCACCTGAAAGCTGAGGAGGGGGAGTATTCTAGATGCAAGAGATAGAGATGCTTGGGAGATATTGTGGTCACTTGGTGTCCTCCATCATTTTACCCTTTTTCCCCAGCTAAAAACACAGACAGACACAAACATGCTTACATGCATGCACATACACACACACACACACACACACACACACACACACACACCACTTTTCTTCTTTCTGAAGGAAATGAGTATATGAGCATACTTCCAACCAGCCTGTCTTCAAGATGCTATGAATCCCACAGAAAAATGAATGTTTCACTGATCCCCAAAGGGGAAACCCACCAGAAGAGGTGAGTGAATGTGAGATGGAAAGCCACCACATCCGGAGGCTGCAGCTGTCTTTCAAGAGAATGTGATCAGCAGAACCACAGTGGCAAAATGTCCATAGCAGCAACACTGGACAAGAAACAACACTGACTGCTTGATTGTGGGATACAGGCTGTTATCTCTCCACCCAGGACAGATGAGATGTTGTTTAAAAGCAGTGATCATACTTTGAAGATGCGGAGCTTCCACATCGTTTTCCATTTTTTCACCTCGAGGTGGTTAGTCTCATCTGAAATGGAGAGATGAGGAAAGGTGGGTACCACTTGCTCAGGTAGTTAGCTCAAGTCTTTAGGATGGCTTCCTTTTCCAACTGTCTCTCAGTGATGAACACAGGAAGAGGTGAGTCTCAGTGGAGCTGAGCTGAACGTGGAGTTTCTGCTGCCTTCCAGCAGCTTTTGTCATCACCCTCCTGCCAAGAATCTGATTTTCTTTCCTCTCTCTTCTTTTCCCAGACAAAAGATTAGACTGTGTTGCAAAGTCATTTCTTCTTCCATTTGTCTTCAGTCTCCTTACACACTAAATGTTTGTCTGTGTGAGTTGAAGACAAGTGGGTCATTTTCCTCAAAGCCTTAGACTCTTTTTGCCATCTTTCTTATCGGAGGCTCTTCAGTCCTCTTTAGTTCAGACTTGAAATTTCTATTATTTGATAATTGCACTCATTTATTCAAATATGCTCTCTCTCCCAGGTCTATTTTATTTTTAGGATTTTTATCTTTAACTGTGGAGAAAATTGCTGATTATTGGGCCTATAGACCCACTTAGATATGTTCTACCTCTGCTCTTCCCCCCTTCCTCCATTATTAGAACATTGGCCTCCAACATTAGAACATCAGCCAAACTGGGCAAATGATTTGTCCCCTTATTATGACAAAGGTACAACCATAGAGCTGTCGGTGGGCACCATCAAAATGAATAGCATTCGTAAAACATGTAGCCTGGTATTTTGAAACTTATAAATGACTGATGTTATTGATGCAACCAAACTTCAGCCCACAGGCGTTCCTTTGAAATCTCCTTTTGCATAATGGGACCCTGCTGTAGTCAACAGCCAGGATCGGATAAAGGGTAAGATAAATGAAAGAACAATCCTTCTCTATCACCCCCAATGCTGGTCCCCAAACGATTAGGCTTGTGCTGGGAAGGAGGGGGGAAGATGCTAAATTAAATGTGAAATTGAAGTTGAATTTAGACTAGCTATTCTTAATAGTCACAGGTGATCCAAAAAGAAGCTATCTGCGTGAGGAAAGTATATGATTAGGAAGGGATGAGTTGGAAGTGCACACAGCCTGGTTCCTGAGTTCAGCCTATCCAGCAACAACACACGTACACACACACACAGACATAATTTATGTAATTTTCAGGAAAACATGCTATAATATTTTTTTCTTTATGTGTACATTTGCACATGACTATATGTGGTGCTCTTATGTGGCATGTGCACTAGTGTATGCGTGTGTGCTGAAGCCAGAAGAACTTGGGTGTCCTGCTCTATCACACTCCACCCAATTCCTTTGAGCTGGGTTTCTTTTACCACAGCTGGGCTGGTGGTCAGCAAGCCCTAGGGATCTGCCCTGCTGTGCCCTCCTATGTCTGTTCTCCTCTGTGTTCAGGCTGCCAGTGTGTGCAGCCATACCAGGCTTTGTGCATGATGTTAAGTATTTAAATTCTGCTCCTTTGCTTGCACAGCAAGCATTCTTATCTTTGGAGCCATCTATCCTAAAATTTATTATTAATTGCTCATTTTAAAAACGAATGAAAATGAAAAATAAAAAAATAAAAAAATGAAATGCTATAAAGTAATACTTACAGATGTGTTTTGTATTTTAATAGCTACGTGTGTCATTTAACATATGTACAAACAACTAATTCTTTTACTTTGGGACTTTAGGGTAATTTGTAACTTTATACTAATAGAAATGATATTTCAATATATTTCTTTTTTTATGCAATTACAAGTATTTTTAGGAGAAAATACTATGAGTATACTTATTTTAAATCTGTCAAATTTATTTTTCTAAAACTTGTATCAATTTATCTTCCCACTAAATGTGTATGAGAGTTTATATGTCTCTCTGTATCCTTGTCAAAAACTGAAAGAAAAAATGCTCTTCTTGAAGGTTTAAAAAAAAAATTTCTAATTGAGCTGGAGAGATGGTCAGGTTAAGAGCACTGGCTGCTCTTCCAGAAGACCCAGGTTTGATTCCTGGCACTGACACAGTGACGGTGACTTACAACCATCTGCATGTGCTCTTCTGACCTCTCCAGGCACCAGACATGCCTGTGGCAGACAGACATGCAGGCAAAACACCTATAATAATAATAATAATAATAATAATAATAATAATAATAATGCAAGAGGGAAGTAATAATTTTAAAACATGACTGTTGTTTTATTTTTCAGATCATTAAATGTCACGAAGTTGAGCATTTTAGAAAGTTGATTGCCTGTTTTCCCTTTTATATAAACTGTTGACTGGGTAAAGCTTTCTGACTGGGTAAAGCATTTTTCGTTTTTCTTTTCTACTTGTGTTAGTGTTTTCGCCTCTCTCTCTCCATAGCTGGTAAATGTGTGTGTTACATATCTTCCAAGTCTATTGCTTGTTTATTGTTTAATACTGTTTAAAGTCTTTATTTAAGGTTTTTCCATGTTTTTTTAGGTCACACACAGACTAGAAACTTCATCATTCTATCTCATACACTATGTCCTTACCCTTGGTCCATGTCCCTAAACATCCTCCGTTACCTTTTCCTCTCTTCCCCTTGGTCTACTTCCTTGCTCCAAATAGTCCTCTTCCATGTCACACACACGTAAATCTAGGTTCTGACTGTGAAAGAGAACATGGTAATTCTTTCTCACTCCCATTACCCTATCCTGTTCTCTCCTCCTTTCTCTTTAGTATCTTTGCTCTCCCACTGTAGACCACTTTTTAAACTTTCATACATATATATATATATATATATATTTAAAATCTAGTTTTCACATATGAAAAAAGGTATGCTATATTTACCTTGTTAATACTGAGCATACTGAGCATACAGTATTAACATACAGCGTAGTAATGAGATTCTGGTGACATTTTCACTGATATATGTAATTGTACTGTATTTCACTGCCTTTTCTTTCTCTCCTGTCTCTTCTCATGAGCTCCTTTCTCTCTCCAAATGGTGCCCCTTCTGCCTCTATGCCCATGGAAAAGAAAGTTCATGATGTTGAACGTGGTTAATGCCACTTGGTTGCTGAAAAAAATATTAATTTGTTTTCTTTATTTCTGTGGGGGTAGATAATGTTAGAACTTGAAGAATAAGCCCAACAAAGAGGACTGGTTCTGGAAGGTCAATACTCAGTGCTTTTTTTTTTTCAGATCCTCAAAAGCTACAAGTTGGAAGTAGGCATAGAAAAAAGCAGAGTAATCATAGCTCTTGGCAAGCCTGAAGTCCAGCTATAGAGGCTTAAAGAGATTAGGATTATATTTTCTATCATGACTTGTCACAAGCAAAATAAATTTTTATAGCACTGAGTTAGCTGTAATTTTTCAAACATAGTATTTAGACTTCAACAAAACAAAACAAATATATGTATGTATATATGTATGTTTGTATGTATGTATGTGTATGTATGCATGTATGTATTTATATCCAACTACAAATGCAAACAGCAAGGTGATTGGAATTTGTAAGACTTGAATTTCATAATTAGTGTGTTCGGAACGTTAGATGATAAAATGGAGAATTTCAGTAGAGGACTGACGTCTATGAAAAAGAATAAACAAACAAACAAACAAAAAGACTGAACTCACCAATTACAGAAACTGAAATTGTGTTAAATTGTTTTATAACAAATTAGCCATAGCGAAAGAGGAAATCAGTAGACGGGACGATCGGAAGAAAATATCCAAAACTATACAAGAACAGCATTGAAATTAAGAGCATGGGCTGCTGTGATAGAGGTAGCTGAGGCTTATATAGCCGGAGTCTTGAAAAGAAAAGAAAGAGGAAAGAGCAGGGCTAAGAGGCATTTTGGAGAGACAGTGGCTGAGATTTTCCAGACATGATTTTGGAAAATGAAATCATTTTGCCATTTCAAGTAGTGCTATAGACCCCAATAATAACAGGAATCAACAAACACTGTTTATTGATATCTCTCAATATCAATGGTCTCAATTCCTTAATAACAGATACAAACTAATAGAATGAATGCACAAACAGGATCCATTCTTTTTATTAAACTAATACTTTTTTTTTTTACTTTTTAAAATTTTATTTTTATGGTATCCAACCATGCTTGGGGAGAATGTCCTGCTTCAATGGCTGTAAAGGCCTGAATGATCATGGCTGCATCACACTGTTGTGAGACTCTAATCTTGCATATATACCACAGGCAAACCAAGGAGACCAACACCAGAAGGCCTGCTAACACTCCCATGCCCGCCCATTCCTTCAGATGATTCATGGCTGCAGCAATCCATGTTGATAATCCTGTGGCTAGTCCTGCGTCCACTCCGGTAGAATTTACTGTGACAATGGCCACTCTCAGCTGCTCCATCGTAGTATCGAATTCTCCAGTCCAATTACCTAAAATATAGCTCGACAATTGTTTAGACAGATTTGCAGCACAGGAAAAATTCTCATGTTGTATGCTAGTGACACAAAGTCCAGCATACTTTCATTGACAGCCAGGAAAATGATACGCTCAGGATGCGAGGCTAAGCACTGCACTCAGGGTCAGCCGCTTTGGACCCAGAGAAGAGCATGTCTGATTGCGTGCGGGTTGATGCCCCAGGTCCCGCCTCTGAGAAAAAGGTATCGGACGGGTCTGATGCTCTTTGGGTGGATGACACCTAAATGAACATCTGTACAAAGTCCCAATTTATTTCTAATATCAGAGATCAGACCTCTACTCTTGCCTGATGCGTCTAAAACAAAAAGGGGGAACTGTAGAGAGCTGCGGAATGCTATGCCTTAAAGATGGAGCTGGTTTCCGCCTTCCACCTTCCCGATGGTGAGTGCTCTCTGTCACGAACAACTCCACATTTGGCTAAGGCCGAGGATCTGGCTTGCTTCCATGTATGTGGACCTATCTGCATTGCCCCCGTGGCACGCCTGGGTTGGCTACCCAGAGGCTATTTAAGCTGTGGGCTGGCTTTCCCCGGGATCCGAGGATTGTTCAATGTTCCTGAATAAACTGCATTGAAAAAAAAAATTAAAATAAAAAATAAAAAGATTTGTAAAAAAAAAAAAATTTATTTATTACAGTTTATTCGATTTGTATCCCAGCTGTAGCCCCTTCCTCCATCCCCTTCCAATCCTACCCTCCCTCCCTCTTCTTCTCCTATGCACCTCCCCCAGTCCAATGACAGGGGAGGTCTTCCTCCCCTTTCATCTGACCATAGTCTATCAGGTCTCATCAGAACTGGCTTCTTTATCTTTCTCAATGGCCTGGTAAGGCTGTTCCCCACTCAGGTGGAGGTGATCCAAGAGCCAGCCCATGAGTTCATGTCAGAGATGGTCCCTGGTCCTTTATTGGGAAACCCTCTTGGATACTGAGCTGCCTTGGGCTATTTCTATGCAGGGGTTCTAGGTTATCTCCATGAATGGTCCTTGTTTGGAGTATCTGTCTCAGAAAAGACCCCTGGGCCCAGATTTTTTTGGTTCTGTTACGCCCTTTGTGGCACTCCTGTTCCCTCCAGGTCTTTCAATCTCCCCCTTCTTTCATAAGATTCCCTGCACTCTGCACAAAGTTTGGCTATGCATCTCAGCATATGTTTTGATACTTGCTGGGTAAAGTCTTTCAGAAGCCCTCAGTGATAGGCTCCTGTCCTGTTCCCTGTTTTCTCTCTCTTCCAATGTCCGTCTTGATTGCCTTTCTGAAAGAAGAGTGAGTATCTTACCCACGGTCCTCCTTCTTGCTTAGCTTCCTTAGGTGTACAGATTTTAGCATGATTATCCTATTTAAATGTCTAATATCCACTTATAAGTGAGTATATACCATGTGTGTCTTTCTGCTTCTGGGATACCTCACTCAGGGTGATCTTTTCTAGATCCCACCATTTGCCTGCAAATTTCACGATTTCTTTGTATTTAATTGCTGAGTAGTATTCCATTGTGTAAATGTACCATAATTTCTGTATCCATTCCTCAACTGAAGGGCATCTGGGTTGTTTCCAGCTTCTGGTTATTACTAATAAAGCTGCTACAAACATGGTTGAGCAAATGTCCTTGTATACTTGAACATCTTTTGGATATATGCCTAGGAGTGGTACAGCTGGGTCTTGGGGTAACTCTATTCCTATTTGTCTGAGAAAGCGCCATATTGATTTCCAAAGTGGTTGTACAAGTTTACATTCCCACCAGCAATGGAGTAGGGTTCCTCTTTCTCCACATCCTCTCCAGCATGTGTTGTCACTTGAGTTTTTGATCTTGGCATTCTGATGGGTATAAGGTGAAAGCTCAGGGTCATTTTGATTTGCATTCCTCTGATGACTGAAGATATTGAGCATTTCTTTAAGTGTTTCTCTGCCATTTGATGTTCCTCTATTGAGAATTCTCTGTTTAGCTCTGTACCCCATTTTTTAATTGGGTTATTTGATTTGTTGCTGTTTAACTTAAGTTCTTTATATATTCTGGATATTAGCCCCCTGTCAGATATAGAGTTGGTGAAGATCCTTTCCTAATCTGTAGGCTGTCATTTTGTTCTGATGACAGTGTCCTTTGCTTTACAGAAGCTTTTCAGTTTCCAATAATATATATATTTAAAACCCTACATCTATAGAGATGCATATTAAAGAGATGGGGACACACACACACACACACACACACAAAGTACTGAAACAGTGAAAGAAGACAGAGAGTAGGTTTCTTCCAAATGCATCCTAGAGGCTGCTGTCCTACAGCAAGTGCAAACAGGAGAGGCAGAATGATGGCAGGAAATCACCAAGAGTCTTGCATATTCATTTCAGCAGCTTTTCCTTGAATGCCTGTCATCAGGTATGAGATAGGCAATTCCATTTGGACCTGCTTGTAATTGACAGAAACTAATTCTTATGGCATATTGTGTAATAGTGTATTAAGATCTCTATGGTTTTAACATCTACTGGTTCCATTTTTTTCCCCCTCATGGGTACTTCATGTGAAATGGAGCTAATTTTCCTGTGTGTGGAAAGTTGTTTTCAGTGTTTTAGAGTTTGAAAACATCACTCAAAGTTGACTTCAGTTTTCTGTGACCCACCCGCTCTCTAAACACTCAATAGCTCAATAGCTATTATACACCAGCTACTTTCTTAAATGATGTAAATATAGCAACTGTGACATATCCATTTTCTGTGACAAGCTCTTCATGAAAGGGTGTTGCTGATGACTTAGTGCTGTGTGCTGATGGGAGTTAATGGATCATCAGATACTGGAGTATAAAGCAAGGTCATCCAACTTATCCAGGAACAGGACCGAGATCTTAAAGGACTGACAAGTGGGAACAGACCAAGAATCTACTGTGCTTTTTTCTTAAAAATTATTATTTATTATTTATATGTATGGGTATTTTGCCTGCATGTATGTATATGTACCATGAATGGGCAGTGCTTTCAGAGGCCCCAGGATTCTCTGGAACTAGAGACACAGTTATAAGCTACCATGTAGGTGCTGGTAATTGAACCGGGGTCTTTTGGAAGTACAGCCAGTGCTCTTAACTGCTGAGTCATCTTTTCAGCCCTGTGTTTTCTTTCTTTGAAAGGAAAAGCAGAGTAAGTGTTCCAAGCTATAAACAAACAAATGAAACAACAACAAAAAACTCCTTGTGCAAGAGCAGAAAGAATGAGTGAGTTATCTTGTCATTCTACCTTATTCTCAAGTATAGTAGTTGAACTTCTTCCTGCATCCAGCAATACAGCTTCCAGAACTTGAGAAGGACAGTGCTCCAGGCGAGGTAAGACAGTGAGAAGACGCAGCTTTCTCCTTATCACATTCCAGAGATGGGTGGCCGTGTTTGCCTGTCCCCATGTCCCTTTGGATGTACTAGTAGAATATATGTCCAACACTAAACAGCTTGGAAGTCTGTATACAACCACAAAGTACATTACGGGTAGAAAAAGATCGATAATTTCTGCCTCCAATGAAGCACATATTTTTTTAGTGAAATAATAGCACCATAATGAATAAAATGTTCATTAGAAAAAAGTGAGGTCTCTTCTTACCCCTCTCTGTCCACTTCTATTTAGCACTCTTTGCAATTCCATTCTCAAGAATCTTTCTGTCTTATCATGATGAGAACTTGGGATTTGGCATGTGTATTTATGACTGGTGTCACCACTTACCAGCATCTGTATCACCACAAACAAGTCACCTCAATTTCTTTCTCTACAAAATTATGTGTAATGTCACATTGGCTAAGAAATTAAATTAGATCATCCATATATACCCTCCTAATGCAAGGCACAGTATCTGTGTAGATTTTCCTTATGTCTTTACACTCTCTGGCATCTGAATTATCAGGCTCATGGGTGAGAATTATATATATTTATAAACATACACATAGATAGATATACATATATGTGTATATGTATATATGTGTGTATACATATATGTATATATAATTGAATACATATAGGTATGTATAATTGAATATATGTATATATATGAATATATAATTGAAAAATATTTATCTCCTTAGATCAGGAGACTCCAGGGTACTTAAAAAGGGCTAAGTTGTTGGGAGAAGAATAAAAATTTGAGTCATGATGAGGAAGAGATTTCAGGCTGTGGTTAGAGGGAGCTTCATTTAGTTTTTTTTTTTTTTTTTTTTTTTAAATTTTATTTTTTTTTATCAGTTACATTTTATTAACTCTGTATCCCAGCCGTGTCCCGATCCCTCATTCCCTCCCAGTCCCTCCCTCCCTCCCTCCCTCATCTCCACCGTGCCCCTTTCCAAGTCCACTGATGGGGGGGACCTCCTCCCCATTCATCTGATCCTGTTTTATCAGGTATCTTCAGGACTGGCTGCAAAGCCCTCCTCTGTGACCTAACAGGACTGCTCCTCCCTTCAGGGGTGGGGAGACCAAAGAGCCAGTCATCGAGTTCCTGTTAGAAATAGTCCCTGTTCCCCTCACTTTGGGAAACCAATTGGTTACTGAGCTACCACAGGCTACATCTGAGTGGAGGTTCTAGGTTATATCCATACATGGTCCTTGGTTGAATGTCAGTCTCAGAAAAGACCCTGTGCCCAGATATATTTGGTCCTTGTGGAGCTCCTATCCTTTCCCCATCAGACTAACTCCCCTTCTTTCTTATGATTCCCTGTACTCTGCCAAAGGTTTGGTCATGAGTCTTTGCTTTGAAGACACTGCTAGTTAGAGTCTTTCAGATGCGCTCAGTAGACTCCTGTCATACGTTCAATGCACATCCCATCTGTCTTTCTAAATGAGGATTGATCATCTTACCCCATGTCCGCTCAATTGATTATCTTTTTTAGGTGTATAGATTTCATTATGTTTATCATATCTTATAGGTCTATATAAGTGAGTATATCCCATGTTTGTCTTTCTCCTTCTGGGATATTTCACTCAGAATGATCTTTTCTAGTTTTTTGAGTTGATTCTAACAACATTTCATCTCTCTGTGTGTGTCCAAAGCTGTTTCTCTTAATTATATCGAACAAGTTAAAAGTAAAATATTGCTGCTACTACAAACAATTCTGAAGAATGAAGGGTGGAAAAAGAATTTCATGATGCAATTGTAACTAAATCAATGACCACTGAGGCTAATTACCCTAAAGCAGAATAAGAACATCAAACATCATTATGAAATACTGAGTTTCCTGAAAGTTGCATTGGTAGCAACAGTTATCTGGGTTTGCACATGCTCAGCCTTGCTGGGTTGTTGCCCCTGTAGCCTGGCTCTGCGTTTGAATATTTGACTGGGAAGGAAAACTGCTGAGGAGGCAAATGCAGACAGAGCAGATGTCATGGGGAGACTTATCTCACTCTTCTCTGTCTTTGCTGTGAACATTTCCTCCTGTGTGACCTTGGCAGTTACATCTCGATTGGATTTCTTCCCTGGAATATGTTCAAATTTCCTAGGCATGCTGAGAGGAGAATTGAAAGCTGATGGGAGTGAGAAATGCTGTAATTATCAAGGATCTTAATATTGAGAAAGGAATTAGATCTTTAAATTTATTTTCATTAATAACAAAAGGCAGTAGTGGGTTCCTCCTTTATTCCTTTCCTGTATCAGGGTCCTTTCCTCCTCTCCCTTTCTCTCTGATCTCATGTCTCTGTTTTCTTTTTTCTTTCTTCATTTTAACCTTTATTGAGTGAAAATAAAGAATCAAACAACAATGTAAAGTAGGTCTTTATTATTAACACAGAATGATGCAATCACCATTGTAAAACAAAACAAAAAAAAACTAAAACACTGAAGCCTAAGTGATTTGAAAACTCGCTCTTGAAATGATCATATTAAGTACCTGTGTGGCTGAGGAAAGGATGGTTTGGCTTTGTAGCTTCGGCTTACCCGCTGCCATGGAAACATCTGGGCTGCAGTGTTAACAGAGAAGCTTGTCAGAAAAAATCAACTCTGGCACGGGGATGTGACAGTGAATGGAAAATAATTTCGACCATGGGGGAACTTCCATTAAGCAAAAGCATATGTAAAGCTGTCTCTGGAGACAGAAGAAAATACAGATGTGTCTCATTCCTGCAACTGCCCTGATTAAGATGGATAGCACAGTAGGAGAGGGGGGAGGACAGAGAGAGTGAGAGAGAAAGAGAGAAAGAGAGGGAGGAAAAGAGAGCTTTTGTTGACTTCACGGTCCTTTTTTAAATAATTGTTTTGTTTTTAATATATGCATCACATTTGTTAATTGTTAAAAATGAACCCTGAAAACATATTTTCTTTTGCAAGCCATCTTAGTTGCACATTCAGTCAAATCTGAAAGTGAACTGCATCATTTCTCCTTTAGGGTAGATTCCTCCAAAAATCATCTCCAGACTTTGTCACTGGGTAGTTGACTTCAAGACAGGAAGTATGATGGGACAAGGAGGAAGGTTGGTAGGGAGGACAAGGACATTAGGACCTACACCAGAGTTTTTCTGCTCTTTAGTAACTGGTGATCTTAGGCAACCAAGAGAAAAATAACAACCTTGAGGTTTGTGTTCATATTTGCCTTTAAAATGGGAAAGGCTAAAAGCCCAAGGAAGTGCTTTGTGAGTTGCAGTTGTGGCTGTTACCAAGTAGCTATTCTTGTCCCCTTGAAAGTGTTTACTCCCTTTTCCCAGGGAAGAGAATGAGGCTACCTGTTTCACTGCAAAGCACAGTGTGACCATATCCTGGAGTCATTTATTTTCATAGACTCAAAGGGGGAAGGCACTGTGCAAGAGCCTGTGATAGATCAGAGGAAATTAATTAAGTGCTAATTACCTTTAAGGTTAGAGAAAATCAGAAATGTGATAGACCAAATCCCATATGCTGGCAAGGGCTACTGAGAAAAGCAAAAAAGGAAAGGAAGGTATTATAGTAGGAGGAGAAAGGTGAAGGGCAGGTAAATATGGCTGAAGGACAGGGAAGGTATTCAAAAGACACAGTTGGTGTCAAGGCCCAAGGAGGGCAGGACACTGGCTCATGAAAGAGAAGACTGAAGTAGGTTAGTGGGTGTGGGAGCCAAGGGAAGAGGGGTGCGGGTTGAGATGAGGGCCAGGTAGTGCTGGGCTCAAGCAGTGTTATTCTGAGTGAAACAGGAAACCTTCACAAAGGTTTCAAACAGCTGAGGCACACCCATCACTTTTCTGGGCTATGCTATGGAGTCTTTTTTTGAGTTCAAATCCCAGTTATTTTTGGAGTACCTTAACACACCCTGGCTCTCATACTAAGAGAAATCAATAGATTGGGCTGAGCTCAGTTTTACTGTCACCTTTGAAGATTTTATTGGAGATAGGAGATGGCTTTTTTTTTTTTTTTGCAAGGAGTCTCTCCAGCCTCCATTTGTAGTAGATGGCAAGCTTAGGGTGCTGATGGCTTTTTTAGAAGTGAGGAACAATTCTAAAACTTGGGAAATTTTAGAATTGAGGAACAAGAAAGAACAGACCGAAGCTTTTTTATCCTGAAAGCAAGCACATAATGAATGGAAAATCTCTGAACTTCACCGCATGTGGGGAAATGACATTGTTGGAGGATTTTGATAACTCTGTAATTTTTTTTTTCTAAAACAGTCAAGAATTTGCAGAATACTGTTTTCAGCAAAACTCAGTTCTATTATGCTTTCTGTTTTAAAATTTTCTTCTGGGCAGAGCCCTGTCAGAGAGGGGGGAGGAATAAAGCTAATTGGACATTTGATTCATCTGGACAGCTGTGAATGGAATTTTTGCTAACCAGCAGCAGATGCCGACCCAAAACAGCAAAGCAAATGGCTATTGGCATGGCCAGGATGTTAGCTGCATGCACCACCATGCTTGGATCCACAAACGTCTCTGAGTCTTTCTCTTTATTTTCCTTGAAAATGTTAAGTTCTACAAATTAATCTTAGTTGTTGGAAAGGGGTTTGCCTAGTCCTCTGGCATGGAGAGACCATAGTCTTGGTCTTTACAGTACTCCAGAGAGAGAGAGTCAGTAGAGCTGGGAGGGCTGGCTTGCTTTCCAGTTGGAAGCACAGGTCAGATGCTGGCATCAGAAACCCTCCTCCATGCAATTCATGTCCTGCATGGATTGTGGTCCACACTGGTTGCCAAATATTTTTTTAGTTTATTTAGGAATGAATGCCTCTGGAGATGAGCCACCTCAAAGCAGGAATTCTGAATGCTGGGAAGAGGGGCCTTGTATGGATGGATAGGTGAGCCAATCATTTGGTGCCAGAGGTTTGTGAAGCCTGAAAATCATGTGCAGAGTTTTAATATATAACATAAAACACACAGGACCTATCTCTGGTGCCTTGTTTTTCCTATTGCAAAGTCTTGGTGATTTTGAAGCCTTAGTTGAGTCTGCTTTGTCAAAATAAGGCTGTGGTGTGTTTCTAAATGCTACCATTAGTTTCACATGGCATGTATGAACAGCCATGACCCACTTAAACTATCAGATATTTTTGTGGTTTGGCATCTCAAATCCTGCTTTACTTTCCCTATAAAGCTTTCCCCTGTCTAAGCCTAGAATTTTAAAAGCAACAAGGAAGACTTCTATACTGTACCTTGGTGAAAGCCATAAGCTTGCATCCCATGTGGAGGCCATCTTATTCTTCCTCCTGGACTTTGCATCTGTCAGTCACAATTCTTTTGAGGAAAACCACATTCTCCTGCTTTCACTTGAATCTCTACAGTAGTTTCTTGGAGGTTGAGTGTCTGAAGAAAGCCCCCAGATCAGTTCCCAACCCTGTCTGCTATTCTCTTTTGGAAAACCTAGTCTTCCCTCCCCACTCCTGAGGAGATTAACATTTAATCAGTTGGGCTTAGGTATCTAATTAATTGTCTTAGCATTTTAATATTTTCCTAAGTGACTTAGCAGACAAACTTAAGACCCAACTGGGCCATAAGTATCCATTCCACTCTCCACAAGTCTGAGGGTCAGGGTTAAGGATTCAATAAAGAGAACTTAATTTTTATTCAAGTGCTGGTTGAGTTTGTCCAGAAACACACTGGAATGTAAGTGTGCTCTTTAGCATAAAATTATTGTGTTTTGGCTGTTTATGCTATTCTGAACCAGTTGATTTGTCTAACATCCATGGATTTTGACTTCAAGCCTCAGAGAATGGTTGTTGAATCCAGTTTAGCAGCAGGTGGAGCTATTCTGCTTTGGGGTTAGTAGAGGCTATTTTTATAATATTCATCCATCCATTCTTTATCCATTCATTGACCTCTTATAAAAAGATGAAAATCCCAACTGTTCTATATTACCAATGAAATCTCAGGAGCCAGATGCCTGGGTGAAAACTTAATAGTTCAGAGAGGCAAAGAAAGCACCCAGCTGATATTCCTACTCAGCTCATGTCCCAGAATGAAAAGGCCAAAAGCCCAAAGCTAAAAGCTTGCTAGCTCAGCTGATGGCCCAGGAGGAAAAGGCTTGCTAGCTCACCCAACAGCCCAGGAGGAAAAAGCCAAAGACCTAAAAGCCCAAGAGCTAAAGAGCTCTTTCCTTCTTTTTCTTATTCTTCTTGTTCTTGTTCTTCTTGTTCTTGTTCTTCTTGTTCTTGTTCTTGTTCTTGTTCTTCTTGTTCTTCTTGTTCTTCTTGTTGTTCTTGTTCTTGTTCTTCTTCTTCTTCTTCTTCTTCTTCTTCTTCTTCTTCTTCTTCTTGTTCTCCATGCTACCTTAAATACCCTTCAACTCAAAATTTCCCCTTTCTATTAATCCCTATTAGATGGTTATTTGCTCTGCCTCTTGACCTACTGTCAACTTTATTAAATTCTGGTACAGAAAGCTCTATGATTAATGGTGTGTGATAGAGTTGAGCCTCACCATAATCTCCAGTTTACAATAAACAGAAAGTTCTTGGATTAAAGGTGTGTGTTAGGGCTGAACCACACCAAACATGAAACAGTTCAGAATCTCAGGGATCTCAATGGGATCAAATATCCTGCAACGTTCACCAACTATTTGAGTACTTTCTATGTGTTAGAACTGGTGACAGATACTAAGGAGGTATATATTTTTAAGGCACTTACAGTCTAGTGGTGGGAAGATGGCCAAACAAATAATTATGACATAGCATAAAAATTCTATCCATGGGGGCTGGAAACATGTCTCAGGGTTCTTGCTACCCAGCCTGATAATCTGAGTTTATACCCCGGGACCCACATGGCAGATAGAGAGAACCACTTCTTTCAAGTCGTCCTCTGCCTTCCATTTGCATGCCATGTTCATGCCATTCAGGGGTAAGTCTATACACACACACACACACACACACACACAGAGGTAAAGAGAGATATCTTAGTAAAGGCAGGATAGCTACAAAGCTATGAGAATTCTCAATGACACTTTGTGTAAACTGAATTTAGTTTGGAGTAGCCTGGAGTATGAGGTGTGTAGGTGGGTGATTGTAATACTAGGATAAAGGAAGGATTTAGCCATATAAATAAATATGCTTAGAAAGTTTTATGTGGGCCAGGAGCTGTCATAAGGAAACGAAGACCCCAAGAAGATGCACCTGACTGTATTTTATAGTAGATCTGTTGAAGAATGGATCGTTTTCAGAATTATGAAAGAAGAAAGATGTGATCTGATAGCAACAGCTAGGGGAAAAGTCAGTCTGACTTGTTTTTCATGATTCTCCTCTGTATCCTTTCATTCCTTCAGCTTCATGAACACGGATGCTCCTTCCCTCTGAGTAAAGGAAGGTCACTTCCCTCATGAGGATCAGGGTCCCCTCTGGGGAAGGTTATACTCATGCAGCTTTACTATGTTTTAAGACTGTTTCAGAGAAGGAAAGGGTGAAAAGTCAAAAGACTTCTTGCACTATTGTCTCTCAATGTGCCAAGGTGGTCAAGGTGTTCAGCTGTCGCATAGAAAGGCAGTATGGTGCCATGTTGGAACCTGTTGGTCTTTGCTTAAGGAGGCAAGGCACATTGTAGGAAGCAGAATGTGAAAAATCCTTTGGTGATGTAAATGAAATATGCATTTCTGTGTCCCCGGTTCCTGGCACTTATAATACTCTTAGACAGCCAGAGTGGCAGGGATGTCTTATATATGCTAATAAGAAGACGAGTAGCTGGAGTTTCTAGCTAGGAATGGGGAGAAAGGTTGATGTTTAAGTTCAGTCATGATGGTTAATGATTTACCTATTCATGTCTGGTTGAGAAACCCTCTGTTAAACTCTCTAAACAATAGGGTTTAGGGAGTCTCTGTTGGTGAACACAAGACTGTGACAGAGTGAGGTGTCCTCAGAAAGAGGGGGAGCTCTGTGCATTGTTGTCCTATTCTTTACTTCCATTTATCCATGTCTAGGATAAATAATTATCTAATAATTATCAGCAAAGCACTGTTTTCTTTAGTTCTATGAAGTTTTCTAGTAGATTTTTGAATCTGAGGAGATTCAAAACCTTATGAGAACCCGACCTTAGTAACCAGTTAGTCAGATTCATGGGAGGCCCACGGCTTGTGACTGCTAAAAGAACTTTGGGGAGTAAGCACTTAGTCTGTGGGGTCAGACTCAGGGTAATTAGCACCAGAATTATGTGGAGTCATTGGGTGTACACTCATTGGCCAGAGAATCAAAGACTTGGTTGTGTTGGAGAAGGTTTCAATGTGTCATTGTAAATTCAAAGAGAGCATTTGCTGGTCAAACAGTGGCAGTGACAGAGAATTTGAGACTGAGACTTGGAAAGTGAGTGTAAGAAACTGAGGTCAGGGAAAGAGCAGTGGCAGATGCACTGTGACAGCGAGCATCCAGTCTCCAGAAGCATAAAAGCAGACAGGTAGGTGCTGCCTGGGAAAAAGCCGTTGAAGGCAACATAACCATTTGAAATAATGTCCCATTGTAAATAAACTAATACCTCCTCTTACTGTGAAAACTGTCCCTTTCCCAGGAACACTGACACCCAAGAGCAACCTAGAAAAGCAGAATCTCCTGTCTCAGCCCATGAATCCTACTCTGCATTTTGATTCGTACATGTCTCATATGTTTGACAAATACTGTCCCTGTACCTTGGGAGACCCATAGTGTGAAAACCGGAATACAGGTTCCAACCTGCCACCATGCTTCAGCCTGATGACTCTACCATCCTCCCCAACCCAGCCTCATCATCATCACCATCCTCCCCAACCCAGCCTTATCTTCTTTACCCATGTCATGGGGATAAAAGAGCTGCAAAGTTTGGTTTTAGGACTTGTTGGGTGGAAGCAATGCAATTTCTATTTCTATGGAAAGATCCTTTGAAGGGAGCTGGAGAGTTGGCTCCGTAAGAGCACTTGCTGTACAAGCATGAAGACTTGAGTTCAAGTCCCCTGCATCCATTAAAAAAAAAAAATAAAGCCAAGTATGGCCATGTGTGCCTGTAACACCAGCCTGATGGGATAGAGACAGGGGTATTCCAGGAGCTTGTTGGTCAGCCAGTCTAGTCAAAACATCTAGCTTCAGGTTCATTGAAAGACCAAGGAGGAAAATAAGAGAGTGGGACACCTGCCATCTTCCTTTGGCATCTGTGGATAAAACGCTCAGATATACATACATATACCAGACCCTCATACTCCCACACCAAAACCTCTAGGGCATGTTCAAGGATACTTGGAAGATTGGCAAGAACCCTGGATTTGCAGGAGTTGTTTCAGAGGGGACATTGACCTCTCCCTGGGTTATCATTTATGTCCTTAAGTTGACTGTTGCCGCCTTTCCAGCCCTGAGCAGATCTCACCATGTGCAAAGATGTGAGCATGTCAGCAGACGGAGCCTTTATTTTTGAACACGTTAATTTCTTCATCATCTCTGTTTCTTTTCTGAGGGCGTTGCTGTATTACATTAATGCTTTGAGTTGCTAACAATACCAGCTGGTACTGTGAGTATCACTTATGCTCACAGTGTAAAAGCTTGGGGGATAAGCATGAAAATTGTCACCTAAACTGCAACACTGGACTCCCTCCTGGGTGTGCTTGCTGGCTCCCTTCGGGGTCAAAACCACCACTTCCTCATCATATTTCTATGGTCTTTTCTTTATACTGTTTTGCCTCATTACAATTTATTTTGCTCCTTTTCTGTGAATGTTGAAGCCTTGGCCAGATAACGACGGTATGATTTATTTATTTTTTTATTTATCTGTTTTTTTTTTTTTTTTGAGAGTTTGGTATATAATAAGAATATAAGAATCACCTGTGAAAGAAAAATAAAATCTGCTTTTTTTATTCTTACTTATCCATTCTCAGTGTTGATGGATCTTTGAGAGCCTGTGTACCACAAGGCTCCCCTGGAGCCCTTTCAAAAGGTTACCCACACATGCAAGTACATTTTTCCTGTGTTGAGCGTGTAGCCCAGGCTAGTCTCCGACTCACTACGTAGCTGGGGATGACCTAGAACTTCTGATCTTCCTGTTTCTACTTCCCTGAGTGCTGAGGTTATTAGCATGAACCAACATGCCATGTTTTATGCAGGTCTGATGCGTGAACTTAGGACTTCCTGAATGCTGTGCAAGTACTGGACCACATCAGCTGAGCCCCAGCCCCAGCCCCAGCCCCTGTATGTGCACATCTAATGGATGTCTTGACTAGTATCTTGTGAATCTTCTGAGGGCATAGAGCATATCCTCTTTTCCTCCATGCACCCATGGCTTGGGACTGCACTTACCTTAAAATGGACGCTTCATAACCATTTTTCAGAATTAAAGCTGGTGACTTGATGGAGATCTCTGTCTTTGAGGATTCTTCCCTCAGTGGTTGCTTTCTGAAACCAGTTTATCTCAACACAAAGACTTCGATAGTTGTCTGGTCAGTTTCTCTCTTTCAGTCAGCTTTCTGTCATCGTGACAAAATAAACAAGGCAGTCAATTTACTTTGGCTTACATGCTCAGAGACTTCACTCAGGGCTGGTTCTTTCTCTTGGTTTTGGACAAATGCTGTAGTAGTGTGTTGTGCCAGTAGGAATAGCTGGTTGAGAAGGCTGCTCACTCATGGTGGCCAGGAAATGATGACAGAATGATAGATTCTGTGACTTTCAAGGTCATGCCCACAATGACCCAATTCCTTTCTTCAAAACCACGTCTAACTGTCTCTCCCATTCCTGCAGAATCACACCAGATGACCAAGAATTAAACTCATGAGATTTAGGGGTGAGGACATTTAACATCCAAATCCTAACACCCTCAGTTTTTCCTATGTTGGCCTCTCGCCCCCAGGGCAGGAGATTAGCAACCACTGTGTCCTCACCACTTTTCTAGACAAGAGAATGATGTGTGCACAG
Source organism: Meriones unguiculatus (assembly GCF_030254825.1). NCBI lineage: Eukaryota > Metazoa > Chordata > Mammalia > Rodentia > Muridae > Meriones > Meriones unguiculatus. The sequence goes on along the minus strand of NC_083355.1, from coordinate 30,341,677 downwards.
GGTCAAAGAGCCCCTGAGGCACAGGGAGAAGGATTCCAATCCAGATCAACTCAGTTTGCAGCCACTCTTCCCAATGAGTGCACTGGAAGAGATTCTAGGTCATCTTTGGCATTAATCCTTGTGATGAAGCCTGTCTGAATAGGGCCACGGAATTTTCCAGAATTAGAGGGAAGTGACAGTCTTCAGTCTTCATTAAATCCTCTGTTGTACCAGCCCACGGAGGAGAATCCAGGCAGTCCTGTTGAAACTTGATAGGCTAGGGTCAGACAGTAGGGGAGGAGGACTCCCCCTTTCAGTGGATTAGGGAAAGGGGAAAGGTGGGGAAGAAGGAGTGAGGGTGGGACCTGGGTGGGAGAGATGAGGCAGGGGGCTACAATTGGGAAACAAAGTGAATAAATTGTAAAAATAAAATAAAAATCCCCTGTACTGATTTATTTTCAGCAAGAATCGTCTTGTAACTCAACCTCCACTCTATCACACTAAACCGTCTTGTAACCGGGACACGTAATTTGACCCTGGGTTTAAAAACTTCCTGTACTCTCATATCCAGGGCAGCATGTTTTCCCTTGGTTCTTGGGGTGGGGTGGTGGTGGGGGGAATGTTGATCCTCCCTTCTATCTGTTGAGACTGCAAGCATTTGTATTTTCCAAAAATCCATCTTTTCCTCTCCCAGATAAAATTGCCTTTGGCTTTTCTGTACACAGAGGTTGTTCAGGGCACATATTTTATGAAGTCTCAAGGGGAAGTATGGTCATCACCATAATTACTGTCTGTAAACAGCTTGATAACTTGGTTAAAAATGTATTTATCTATTCATAACAGTATATTTTCATTTAGCCTATTAGTCAGTGCTTGCTACTTTGAAATTTACTTTCAGCATGTTTGCCAAGTATCAGTTGGATAGCTACCTGGATTCAGGCTTGTAGCTGAGTAATAAAAAAAAAAATGCTTGGGAAAGAAATACTAAACTACGGCTTGATGCAGGATTTGCTCCTATGGAGATTGCCAATATCCATACCAGGAGCATGAAGACATTTTCTTAGAGGAGACAAGCTTTGGAAGTCTGCATAGATGAGAAGAATGAGTAGGTTTGATAGCAGATGGTTCCTGAGTAAAGTAGAAAAATGGGTAAGGCGGGGCAGGGAAAGAATGGATATATAAGGAATCAAATCGATGGCCCAGTGAATTCTGACCAATTACGTCTACTTAATGCCTTTAAAGGGAGGGGAAAAAAGAGAGGGTTCCTTTTAAAAGAAAGCAAAGGAATGTCTGAAAACACTCAAGACGATGGTTTCACTCTGTGCACATTCTAACAGCTTTTTCCTGTCATTATGTGGTCGTTTTTGGTGGAAAATATTTCTGTATCCCAATTGCTAGGAAAGAGACATAGAGCTGAGCAAAGAGAACAACCCTTTGTGGGTCCTTTCAAGTCAGGAGTGGGCACAGTGTCTTCGACTGGGACCAATAAGATTGTGTGGTGAAAGAGAATGCAATGGTGGCTATGATGAAGGGCCATTTGGTTTATGGCAGTGCCCTTCCCAGCCAAGCCACAGGGGACTGTGGAGTGGAAGGATTCTGTCTTTCCAGTCCCCATGCATCTTTGTTCTAGGGGGAGAGAAGCAATTTCAGACAGCTGGAGCTCGGATTGAAGTGACAGTAAGGGACTCTGGTTTAGACGTGATACGTGGTTGTTTGAATTGTTGGCTCAGCCTATGGCTTAATTCTTCGTGTCCTTTTACCCAGACAACATCTAATCTGACCCCCCTCTTGTCTGAAGAAGATAATGTTACACAGATACATCAAGTAACCTACACCATGTTACATAACAGCTCAGAGCCAGCTCTCTGGTAATCCAGGCATGCTTTTATTTGGCCTGATCAACATGAGCTATCATTCATTATTATTTACAGGATGCTCATGGTGAGCTAAATGTCTTCATTGCAGAGGCAACATGGTCTCAACACTCCTCTGCCTGGTTTTATAGTTGTATGAAAGCCTAGGTTTCCTCACCTGTCTAGGGGAGATGATAAGCATACCCCCCACAGACGTCAGAAAGATTAAGCAAGATAAATTATGTGGGGCTCAGCACAGCCTCTGGCACACTTAATACTGAGGTTGGCTCTGGTTTAATCTTTCTGGGCTGTTCTGTCAGAGCCAGCATCTTTAAATCTTATGTTTGGCTGCTATAAACATGGTACGAAAGGTTGATTCTCTCTTTAGTACTTTCTCTCTAAATCCCTCTAAATCCCTGATTGACAGTTCTTGGAGGGCTGTGACTGATTTTCTTTGTACTGTCCTCTTCTGATACTTCTCCTCCCCTCCTTCAGGTTCTTGGCAGCTTCCACCGGAGGGAATTCTTTGCATTTTCATTACAGCCTCATCATCTTGGGAGGAGGCTTTGTCCATGGTATGACATGCACTTCCTCAATCTTTTGTGCAGACAAGGGTTCAGTTCTTGGATACTAGCAGGTCAGTCTCTGAGACCAGCCAAATCTGGGTTGGCTCACAAGATCTTTGACTTGTTATGATCTCTGACAGTCGAAGAAAGGATTCCATAGAGCTCTGGAACTGGTCTTTAAAAACCCACACCATGGTAGGCAGCACCAGCAGGGAGCTTGCAGGAAGCTTGGCTTAGCACGCCCTTGGCGCTGCATAATTCTCAGCAGCAGGATGGGCTCTGTGACTCCTTCGGAAGCTTGACCTCCCCTCTAATGTAAGGAGTTGAAGGAGTCGGCTACTCTGCAAAGTTTCTGCCTATGCATGCTTGTGTCTAGTCCCTGTCTGTACCCTTCTGTACAGTCATGTGAGTGAATGTGCTGCCTGTGAACAGGCAATTAAAGGGCAAGTTCATCCCTATTCACTGGTAATAGCAATACACTCCAGAGGCAGACACAGACTTCACTCAAGGTCTGAAACAAAATTTCAAAGCACTTTATTCTGTGTAAGGCAATTTCTGGAAATCAGCGTATTCCTCCCTTGCCCCACAGAGCCTAAGACCCTCTTGAATCGGCGTCCTTTTGTGGTTTCTTTTGATTTGATGAATATGCTCTTTTTATTTTGGTTCCTTTTTGAAGTTTCTGACTTCTTTTGACATCTGTGAAAAAAAAAGAAAAGAAAAATGAGTGTATGAATCTGAGGGAAGAAGAATGAAGAAAGAAAAAGAGAAGGGAAGGTCGGGGGGTGGTTCCATGGGTAAAGTGCTTGCTGCATGAGCATCTGAGTTCAGATCCCGGGTACCCACATAAAAGCAGGGCATGAGTGTCTGCAGTCCCTGCATGGAGGGGCAGGTGTGTGGATCCCATCTAGCTAGCTAGTTTAGCAGAAACAACAAACTCAAATAAACAAATAAAGAGACGAGTGAAAATGACGCCATTTGGGCATGTACAGGATAGCATATTGTGGCTGACCCTTGAGATATTAATTGACTGACACAGGCAGTAGGCTGTTGTGCACTCCTCTCAGCTTTGCATCCAAAGAACATCTATTTCCCCCACAATTCAAGAGAATTCACCATTTCCCCCCCTCTTCCCTAGCGCTGGGAATCATTGTTTAGCCCTACATCAGTCACTTTGCACCGCTTTTGGTATTCCTTTGATCTGAGTATCTTGAATCCTTTAAAATGGAGTTCATTGTATATTTTCTGCACTTTGTAAGGACACATTTTCCTACCACACCCCTTCCTTCACAAGACTCCATGCTTTGACTTATTAAGTCACTCAGGTCTCTTTTAACATGATTCACTTTAAAAAGTCTTAGTATGCAATGAAACTATAAATTCTTCGAAACTCACATCCTGTATTTACATTAGCTCAAAATACAGCTAGAGCTTTTGTTTCCCCACATTGCTCTGTTCTGAAAGTTTATTCGTGCTGTCCACTATAAAAAAAGGCATTTTCCCTTAACTACTTTAGTTCCTATTTTTGGTCATTGATTCATTGTTGTTTAATTATGTGCAGTCGTTTGGAGAAGACTGTAGATAGGGAGTGACTCTAAAGTCTCAGTTTATAGCAAATGTCTGGAGAGATGGACCAGGTTGGAAATCTTACCTGAATGCACTTCCTCAGCCCACATCACGAAGGACACTCAGTTCAGTGCATCCTCACAAGGACACTTGATGGTTCCCACAGGCCTTCCCAGTCCAGCAACCTTCTCTATGGAGAGGAACGGCTGCTCTCTCTCAGTCTTTCCCATACAGTTCCTCAGGCTATATGGGAAAGGCTGCTTTTTCTCTCATCAAGGCAGCGGATGGAGAGTGGGAGAGAGCGTTGCAGGTGTGTAGAACTTATTAGTTGCCAGATACAGGTAGGTACTTTCTTGACTTTGACAATAACTTTGTTCAGTTGGCTTCATGACCACGGGGGATGGTCCCTGAGCATAGACATAAGTATTTGCCTCAAGGTAACATGGTCAATATGCGGCAGGGCTTCGCTTTGAGTTCAGCTCTTTTGACTTCATCATTGCATATGGACAGAAAACAAAAACATACTACCCCAGGAAATAAGATGTAAGTTGGAGTCAATGAATTGGAAAAAATCATGGATCATTTCGTGGTGTGTGTGTATGATCTTTCTGCCTTCACATTTGAGTTCATTTATTTTCCTGTTATTTAGTTTTGTTTGGGAGTCTAATGAGATGCCCGTGCCAAAGATATGCTTGCTCTTAGCTGAATCTAAGATTTTTTTTTTCTTACAGGCCTAGCTTAAAGGACTAGTGAGGAGCTGTTTGCTCAGCATTTATTTAATTGTATTAAATGTAATGATGATTATTTATTTTACGTATAGAGGGGTTTTGCCTACATATATGTCTATGTGGCATGTGTGTGCATTGCCTACAGAATCTAGAAAAAGCATTGGTTCAGCTGGAACTGGAGCTACAGATGATTTGTGAGCTGCTATTGGGTTCTGGGAATCAAACTCAGGTTCTCTGAGAGAGCAGCCAGTGATCTTAGCCACTGACCCATCTCTATAGCCACACATGTATTTATTTTAGATGTAGGGATGAGTGTGTGGTATTCCTCTATATGAATTATTAACATTTACCTTTTAGCAAGAATTTTGCGAAGATAGTCTTTCTGGTATAACTGTTGCTGTGAGTTGCTGGAAGGTCACACATCTAAAAATATTTGAACAGCACAAGTTGGTCTTGATAGAAAAAATACAAAAATACACAAAGTTGGGTGGGAAGGGAAGAAGGTGTGGATCTTGGAAAGGTTAGGGGAAGGAGGCCGAATATGATCAAAACCCATTGTACAAAATTCTCAAAGACCTAATATGAATTTTCCTAGAGGAAGAAAAAATAATAAGTATTTCTTTGTCTTTATTGCCATTATACTGATGGTTCATTCAGGCTTTGAGATAATGTGGAAAGTGCTTCACAGAATGCCAAGGCTACAGCAACAGTGACTGGGTTAACAAAGGGCCCTGTGGTGAGATGGTTACCTATATGTGTCAAATTGATTTGGCTTTAGGGTGCTCAGACTTATTGGGTTTGTCTGTGGAGAAGTTTCTAGGTAAGATTAACACCAAATGGGTAAAACTGGTAAAAAGGGACCGGCCTTTCAAGTTGAAAAGGCCTCCTCCATTGAAGCCTGGATAGGAAGCAAGGTGGATTGGAAAGAGGTCTTTCTCGCTGCCCAGATGGTTTTGAGTTTGGGATGTTGTTCTTCCGCACTTTGATTTAACTTTTCTGTTTTCTGGCCTTCAGATTCCAGATACTGGACCTACCTAGCAGCACTCTTGGATCCCCAGCTTGAAGATAAAATATCTACAGGACCCCTGGCCACCATTACCACATGTCTTAGAATTATCACTGTGATGAAACACCGGGACCAAAGAAACTTGAGGAGGAAAGGGCTAATTTGGATTACGCTTCCACATCACAAGTTCATCACCAAAGGAAGTCAAGACAGAAACTCAAGCAGGGAAGGAGTCTGGAGGCAGGAGCTGATACAGAGGCCATGGAAGAGTGCTGCTTACTGGCATGCTTGTCATGGTTTGCTCAGCCAGCTTTCTAAAAAAAACCCAGGACCACCAGCCCAGGGATGGCACCACTCATAATGGACTGGATGCTCCCCCAGCAATCACTAATTAAAAAAATACTCTCCAGGGTTGCCTATAGCCAGATATTATGGAGACATTTTCTCATTTGTGGCCTCTTCCTCTCTGATGAGTGTAGCTTGTGTCAAGTTACCACAAAACCAGCCAGTATATCACATGAGACAATTCTTTATAATAAATCTCTTTGTAAGTATATATACCTTAGGTTTATGTGTCTACCCATGTATATATGTATCTATCTGCCTGCCTGTTTATTCATATATTCATAATATTTTCATTATTATTACTGTCTGTCTACCTATCATCTATACACCTCGCTTATCCATCAATCTTCTATATTTTTATCTATCTATCATCTATCCACACATATACCTTTCTTTCTTTTCTTTTAATTCGGTAAACAACTCTGAATAATGTAGTAAGTGATTAATACATAGCAAACATTAAACTCATGTGCTGCATGTAATCTACTTAATGCAACCCTTTGACATCTTAAGATGCCATTTACCTTCTGCCAGTGAGGCTTATAGCACTTATGTAACTTTGCCAAGCACATATGGCTTTCATGAGGGGTAGTCACATACCCACAAATCACACGGCTTTGTATAGTTCAACAGATTCATCATTTGAATTGATCTGCTAACTGGGGACGGTAATGCCCTCCCCCTGAAGGGCTGTTAGGTTTAAATGATAGGTGTAAACTGCTTGGAACAGGAGTGTATGTATGGTAAGGGACTCAGAAACACTAGCTTTTATCACTTGATTTCCTATTTGTGTTAACAGAATTCAGAGGTTGTACAGCTTGTGGGCTAGATTTAATTCCTCTAACTTAATATATCACTAGCAACTAAATTCGATCATTTGTTCATCTCCATTAAGCTCTACTGATGTTTCATGCTATCCTGGGGGGGGCATGTGATTACTGTGACATTTAAAATTTTGCACAATCCAGGGAGAGAGAGAAGCACACTTCTTTAAGCAAGAGGAAATCCTGGATAGACTGTCATTGGCCAATTCTGGTTGCCACACTCTGGAGAACTAAGCAGCTGCAAAGGTCACAGAAGGTGCCTTGTTTCCCAAAAGGTGTTTGGTATTTACTTTTTCTCAAGCATGTTTCTTCTGCTCTGATAACCGTTGTCATCTTCCATTACAATAAAAGCTGTCAGAGGGATTTCACAGGCATATGGCATTAATTTAGTTATCCCCTCTGTGGTCATAAGAGGGTTTGCAAAAATGAAAACAAATCTCTACTCAGCTGTTCATCAGTTCATATTATTGGGCAACGATCAGGCACCACACAGCCGGGAGAGAGGACGAGGCCTCATTTGGAAAGCGATGGGAAGAACACACTCTCTCAGGGTACTGGCTCCTGTATGCTTCAGTCTCCATTTCCTCTCTGTGCTTTGGGAAACAGGTCAAAGGATTACACAGAATTCCATGGAAAAGTGTCAGCCACGTTAGCTTTTCATTGCATCATTATTTGGAATTTTGACTGTGTTTTACAGTTGCCATAGTCTGTTAGTGTCCAAGAAGAGCTTCAGCAATCTACAGGGGCCAGCAGGACAGATATGGCTGTTTCCGTACAGGTGAAGGAAGGTGAATGAGACACTTAGCCACAGCACCGCAGCCAGATAACAGTCTGTAAAATCCCCTTGCACTTTCATTGCTTGCCCAGTGGTCCTCCATACCTGGGGGCAAAAAAGAACAAGGGGCTCCAGAGGTAGCTTAGTTGGTAACTTGCCTGCTGTGTAAGACTGAGGACATGAGTTCAGATCTGCAGCACCCGTGTTAAAAGTGTGGCATGGCCATGCACATACACAGAAATAGAGTTGTGGGGGAGGATATAGGTTGGGTCCCCAGATTAACTGGTTAGCCAGCTTATCCAATGGGTAAGTGGAGGGTTTAGTGAGAGACAGTGTCTCAAATGAGGTGGGAAGTGACAGAGGGTGATACCTGATACCAGCCTTTTCTTCTACATGCATGCGTACATGCACATGCACACACATAAACAAACACAAATAAGAACAAGGACACACCACACACACACACACACCTTATTATGCCATTACCCAGTGTCTTAGTAAGGGTTCTTCAGAGAAATAAAACTACTTCGATATCTACATCGACAGAGCTAGAAACAGACATACACACAAGAGCTATAACATAAAAATAGATATTCACCGGGTAATAAACTAAAACTTTAGAAAGCTAGATGATAAATGATAGATAGATGGACAGACAGACAGACTCAGGGGATGGCTTAGATTACTTTGTAGGCTGGGTACCCTCACACTATGCCATCTACAAACCAGAGAGCCAGGAAAGCCAGAGTGTAATTCAGTCCAAACCTGTATTCCTGAGAATTAGGAAACCTGCGATGAGAGAGACTGAGAGAGGCTGAGGTGAGAAGCCTGAGAGCCTTGGCATGGGATGGCACTGGTGTGAGGCTTCACCTGAGACTGAGGTCTCAAGAACCCGGCTCCTGATGTCTAAGAAGAGAAGGGAAGTGTGCCAGCTCAAGAGAGACAAAGATTCTCCCCTCTCTGCCATTTTACTGCTCTTAGGCACCCAGCATGTGGAACAATGCTCACCACATTTGTCAAGGTGAAGACCCTTCATTCAGTCTACTAATTTGAATGCTAATAACCGTCTAGAACCACCTTCACAGACATATCCAGAAATATGTTTTTCCAGTTCTGTGAGTGTTTCTCAGTGCAGGAAAAGTGACACATAAAGCTAGCAATGGCATCTAGCTGAAAATCCTTCCCTGTTTTACCCGTGTTTTTTTTTTTTTTTTTTCCTAGAGTCTCCAGTTTCAAGGTCACCTGAAGTATGACCTCTGGGACCTTCTCTAAACCTATCTCACTGTGTGCACCCCATCTCCCACCTGAAAGCTATGTTCTGATTATCTGAACCCCCACAGTATCACAGTCCCTCAGCATTCCACCATTACTCCAAAGCATTTGGAGCTGTCCACCCTTCCACTTGGCTGGTTAATGTCTACAAACGTGTTCCCTCTCTATCTTAGCTATCATCTCCTCTAGGGATCCTTATGGATTCTGGTTAGAGGCCTCCACCACATCATCTTCCACTGCGAGATCCACCTACTTGCCTACCTTAAGATGAGAGCCATGCACATCTGATCCAAGCGCAGTACCAGTGTCCCTAATGATGTGCAATAGTTACACATCAGCAATGGAGTACATGGTTGGCTCATTCATAGTTATGTTCTCAGCCAGTGTCTTCTGGCTTACAAAGGTTAAACCACTGGATTACTACCTATACTGCCTGCCCTCTATCTGCACTGTCAGTTCCATCTTTGATCATCTTTGTGCCTTTGGAACGAGGCAGGACCCTGTGGACCATCTCCCCTGGGATTTCCTGAGATTCTTTTTGTTTTGAAACATCCAAAGAAGAAAGGACAGAAAGGAAAAGAAAAGGAGTAAGCTCAGAGTATCCCCCTGCCTGCCTACCCCTTTCTTTGTTGTTATCTTCTTTCTGATTGGAGTTGAATCTTTGCACAACTACAAGTCTGGCAGGAAGCCTTCTCCTCTGCAGCCCAGTTTTCAGTGGCTTCCAGTGATGAATGTATCCGTATATTTCAGTCCTCAAACCAGAAATGGCTTCTGCCTCCTGATATTAATAGTTGAGGACGGTTCTTCACCATCACTTGTTCATTCTCTGAACCACCATCAACCTACCTAAGAGTTGTATCTTTGTTCAGACCATCTGTGGTGGATTCTATTTCCGGCTAGGGTTTTGGTTCATTACAATTATGATTTCCAAGTTCTCTGGGATGGCTTCTGTCAACTTTAGATATTTGAAAGTCAATCTCAAGAGATTTCCAGATTGCCCGCTTTATTATACATAAGATACAGACAAGAGTTTCCAGAGAGCTTGCAATAACATTTCCACTCCATGCTAAATTTCAGTATTTCTGCCATGAGCAGCTGTCCTTAGATCTCAGGAATCACACTCTTCCATGCTGGTGTGGTGTCTATACACCTATATAATTCAGCAGGATGGAGAAATCTCTCTCCATGCTTTGAAATTACTTCTCAGTGACTTCAGAATTTTCATTTCATTTGACTTGTCTTGACTAGACTAGTGGCTCGTTGGTGGAGGTGACATCCACACTCATATAATTGTCTATCTAACTCTGTTGGAATTAGACATTGATATGTAAATTACAGATGTCATGTGGTGTGCATGTATGTGTGTGTGCGAGTGTGATGTATGCATGAGTACAGGTGCCTGCAGAGGCCAGAAGACAACATTATATTCCTAGAACTGGAGTCTGTGCTCCACAGTGCATGTGTGGAGATCAGAAAGGATAATTAGCTCTCTCTTTCCACCATGTGGGTCTCCAGGATGAAATCTGGGTTTTCAGATTTGGTGTCAAGGGCAGTAATCTGTCCACTCATCTCATCTGCCCCCATGCTTCTCTTTAATATCCCGTGATCTTATAATTTAATCTATAAAATAGTGAAAGTTATATTCTCAATGAAGAATATAGAAATGGACTGAATTTTACCTGTATATGTCTGGGATCAGCTATGACTAGGAGGAGGCAAAGCCATCTTCAGATCTGAAAACACTCTGGCAGAGAAACCCTAATCCAGTGACTTCATGATCTAGGGCTAGGCCAATCCAGGGAAATTATATGTGTGCAACTGGCATGCAGGTGAAATGGAGAAAAAATGGAATTAAAAAGTATTCATCTGACCTAACTGACAAATGACCTGCTTCCAGAATGAAGTATCCTAGAACTCAAAACTGAAAGAACAAACAACCCAGTTTTTAAAAATGGTCAGAAGATTTGAGCAGATATTTTATGAAGGTGGAAGATAAGCAGATAAAATGTTGCTCAACATCTTTCGGCATAAGGGTAATGCAAGCTTACCAGGGTATCCCGATGCGATGGCTAAGCTAAGGGGTATGGACAATACTGTGCTAACAAGGACACGGGGAAATGGGAACTTGCATTTACTACCAAGGAAAATAGGAAACGTCACAGACATCAGTTAAAGTTAAAATTGTGTTTGTTTCCCAGTTTCTCTCTTAACCCAGCTATCACTCAAATAATGGAGACTCTATATTATTATTATATGTTATATTAGTATTAATTATCATGCTTTATGGCACAGTCCTGAGCAGTTTTAACTCTGTTCTTAACCCTCTAAGCTAGTCTGGTTTCTTTCCAGAGTAAATCCCTGAGATACTTGCACTTTCTAGCATTCTCTGCTTCAGCTAAATCTTCCATCTCTCACCCGGACCTCTGCCCTACTTCTTCTTCTAGCTCCACCTTCCCTAACTGGCAGGAAGTCCAGCCCTATTCTCTCTGATCAGTGATTGTCTGTAAGCTGCTTTATTGACATATCAGGGGACAATTGGGGAGCAGTGACTACACAACATTGAGACAGGAGATTCTCAGAACAAGGTAACCAGATATGGGGGGTTGGCGGGGAACACAAATCAGCATTTGAATTACACAATAGCCTTATGCCTACAGACATTCTAGAAAACAGCTCAGAAGCTTCTTGAAAAGCTAGGTGGGCACAAGACTCATCTACAATCTCTAGATGTCAAGAATATGATTATGCTGAAAAGCCTCAGAAACTCTGCAGATGTGTCTAAGGTGCAGGCTTTGAGAAGGTAAAATCATGCTGCATTATCAGGGCCTGGCTGGGTACGAGTGTGGCAGTGCGGTGGTGGAAGCAAGGTCAGAGAAGATAAAGCGTTAGTGAGAGAGAGAGAGAGATGATGATGCAGAGACTATCTGATTGGCCATCACTATCGGTGAAGGTACAGGAGAGGGGCCATGGGCCAAGTTCTGCATCTACAGGGAACTGAACTTTGCCAATAACCTGAAAGTCTTCTGAGAGGAACACAGCTTTGCTGATGCTTTGGATTTAGCCCAGTGCTGTTTTCTGACCTGCAGAACTGTGAGATAATAAATCTATACAGTCTAGCTCACTGAGTCTGTGATAACTTTGCAATGACAGAAATAGGAAACGGAAACCATATATGATACCCAGTAATTCTTCTGGGTATTTCTCCTAGAGATATAAACATTTATGTTTATACAAAAGCCAATAGACGTATTTACAAAAAATATTTTTTTCACAATCACAAAACAAACAAATAAACAAACAAAACCCATCTTGGAAACAACTTAATGACTTTCAGTAGGTGACCAGCTAATCAGACTGTGATGGCCTCACAGAATAGGACAAAGTATTGGTGGCTGGGAGGAGTCTCTTTAGATTGTCTAGGTATTCCAGGGTATAGGTGCGGAGTGGGGGGAAGCGCGACTCTTCAGATGCCAGCACGTGTCTTTCTTGAGTATGGTGAAGGTCAAATGTATCCATACATGTGTTAAAAGTCACAGAAACATACACCGCTCTCAGCAGTTGGCTTCTCTGCCTGGTAGTTTAAAACAAGAAACTCACAGGATAACAACCCAATGACAATCATGGCCGACGCTTTTTTTTGGGGGGGAGGGGGGTTCAGCCCCAGGGAAGAGACCATCCACATAGTTGTGGAAGAAGCAGTCATTTCTCTTTCTTCATGCTTTCAATGCCACCTCCTCCCCCAAGTTCTAGCTGGAGCTCCTGCAGGGAGTTCTGGAGACTTACTCTAGTGTTTTCTTCTCCCTGGAAAATGAGCAGTTGGCTTAAAAAGCATCATTTTATTCTTTTTAGCAGGAAACTGGGACTCATCCCCTTATGAACAGTGGGGTCCCTCCTGGCTGGGCCTACCTGGAACTGGAACCTTTGCTCTGAAAAATCTGAACAATTATTCACTCAAGTATGACCTGGGAGACATTTAATTTATATGAGCCTCATTTTTTTTTTTTTTTCATGTTTGAAGTAAAATTCTTGCCCCCTCTCTTCAGGCCATCAGGGATTTTAATTTGTAAATTCTACATACATCTGAGCTGGAGGTGTTATTATGAGCATAAAAATTGGATTTAGGGGCAGTCTTAAAATCTGAAGAAAGGGAGAGAGCTATCAAAGAAAGGTATGTAATGAGACACACACATAAGCAGAGGGAATGGCATATATCTATGTATACACACATATGTCTATAATAAATACATACCATGTGTGGCATGCACCTTATATTTTCCTTAGATTTTGCTCATATTAAACACTTTTACCATTTAAATAAGTAATTCATGAATTTAATTAGGAACCAGCTTTCCACTGTTATATGGTCATTATTAAACGAGAAACTAAAGCAGACACTAAATTAAAAGCATGAATCTCTCTTGGGATGATGAAGTTGTTCAGTAGATACGCCCTCCGATACCCCTTCATATGTTATTTCACAGAAAGTCCAGGCCTGGACTGTCCACATTACAAGGAGAAATCATTATCCACTCAATTTGTATTTTTTTTTTCCCTTCCTGAATTTGCTGACGAAAGGTGAATTTCTCCACTGTGAACTAGAACAGTCAGGGAATCCCAGAGGGGTTAGTTATAGATGGGATGATTTCTGCACTTTCAGGCGACTATGGCGATACACAGCTCCCAAGTGCCAAATCAGTTCTTCAGGAACATGATTAATTAACCCACAAGAAGAGAAGTTTTCGTGCACTCGCCTTGAAATGCACCATCCTCATGTGTCAGTTTTAGGGCTTATCATCTTCCCTTCCGCACCGAAGTCACTCTACCGTGGTGTTTCAAAACCTTGGGCACATCCACACTGTCTGACTATGTGCTTTATAACCCTCTCACCGCAACCATGCTGTGAGTTTTACGGCCACAAGCTTTCTTCTTCAGGGAAATCCATTATATTCCTAACATTAGTGGGACTAGTTAGCTCAGACATGCTTAGTTAAACTCTCAGCTCATTTTCTCTTTCACTCAATTTGGCTTTTCCTTCTGGAAACAGTTCAAAGAGGCCGTGAAAAGTATAAATTATCCTCCACTTTAGTCCATAAACGTTTATTGAGTTTTATTGCGCCATTTCTAGTATGAGATAAAAACAAAACAAAACAATATATGGACTTTGACTTAAAGATCCAAGGTGTGACAGGTGAGACCCATAGTTAAGTAAACTGAAAATTATGTGACATAGACTTTTTAAACAAGCAGACTGCCATGGAGGACAATGGTAAGATTTTAAAATATAGTGCCTACTGTTTAACATACTTCCAGATTATCGGACAGAAGTGCCCATAACAATGATAGATAATAAATGATACCCGAGTCTCATTTCCATCTTGTCTCCTACTGAGTTATTCACTTGATACTGAGTGGAACAGCCATAGGGAGAGTCTTGACACAGAGCTGGGACTTTCATCAATGAGCACACAGAGGAAGTACAAAGCAGAAATAGAACCAAGGTTCTAAGGCCCAGCAACCCAGCTCCTCAGAGAAAGTCAGTCACTGACCCTCAGTCACTTCTTTTGGGTTTCTTCTCTGGCATCTTGAGTCCTTGTCTTGAGATGGAAGTTATTGCTTCAACATTCTAGGGTGAGAAAATTAGCTGTACAGGGCACTGAGGGCATGGTATTGGCATAGCAATGAATCTGAGAATGGGAGGAGGAGACGTGTCAAGATATTTGGAGGAGTGAAACAATACCAGAGTCTTGGGGCTAGGGAGATGACTCAGTAGGTAAGAGTGCTTGCTGCATAAGCATAGCGATCTGAGTTCAAATGCCCCAGTGCCCTTGAGAAAAGTCAGGTGTGACTGTGTGAGTGCCTCTGTGTTCACCAAGGATGTCTTGGGTTTGCTGGCCAGTAAGCCTAGCTAAAACACCAGGTTCAGTGAAAGACAGCCACTCAAGGAAGTAAGGCAGAGAGTGACAGAACGGGACAACATATGTTCTCCTCTGGGCTCTGTACAGCACGTGGGTGTGCTTGGACTTCAAAGAATAGCAAACAGTCTCAATAAATGACAAGGAATTCATGAAGGGATGAGGGAGAGAAATGAGTTTTGTAGGTAAAAATTGAAATTGGAGAGAAAAATCAAGAGTTCAGAAAGTAGAGGATGCTAGGAATGTAAAGAGTAGGATCAAGGGAGTAAGAGGATGAAATCTGTGTTTTAGAAAGATAATTCTGAGAGGTGTGATGGGCAGGTTCATGGAGGAACAGGTGTGGTGAAGAAGAAAGGGATAAAATGAAAAAGAAATGGAAATAAAGAGGAATGCTTCCATGAATCAGAGGAAATATATATATTTTCGAGACAGGGTTTCTCTGTGTAGCCCTGGCTGTCTTGGACTCACTTTACAGATAAGGCTCGCTTTAAACTCACAGAGATCCGCCTGCCTCTGCCTCTGTATGTACCCCCATGTCTGACTTGAAAATTGAATATATTTAAGAAACATTCTGGAAATAGTATACATTTTGCTTTTTAAGTATAATTCACTCTCCAAAAAAAAATATGACTACCTTGTGAACAGGAATACAGATCAAAAGTGCCACCCAACATGTATTGGACACCTACTATGTGACAGAGGCTGTGCTGTATCCCAAGGATACACTGGTGAATGAAGGAAACAGCCAGGGAATGATGTTCTTGACTGACTGTGGTCTTGGTTAACCATTCCTTCCTCTCTTTGGTGCTAAATCCTTTAGGAATATCTTAGTTTGCTCTGGCTGGATAATTCACAACAAATAAAAATGTATTATTTACTGTTTTGAAGGCTGGGGAACCCAAGACCTAGGTGTCTGGCGAGTTCAAGATGGCACCTTCTTGCTGGTGGCAATACAGTTTCTCTGAATGTTTGTTTACAGTATCACTCATCCTATTTGTGTGGGTGGAACCCTCATGGGCCCATTACTTCTTAGAGGCCCCACCTCTTAACACAATAAACAACAGGGGAGGGGCATGAACACCCAGAGCACAGTAGGGGCTTCTTTGGTCCAAAGTGATTTCACTGAGAGGCCATGTGGATTGGGTGCCAAGAAGCTCACCTAGATCCAGTGTCTGCTGCTCCTGTGATCTTTTTGGAGTTTTTGGAAAATCAGTGAGGAAGGAGCTTACTCAAGTTGTCCAGATCTTCATGGGCCTGGAGGACACACCATGCTATCATTTCCAAGAAGACAGTGAGAACTAGTTTTCTTCTGCTCTTTAAACTAAGAGACATCAATGGGGTTTCGTTGTTCCTAGAAAGTTTGCATAAAGGGTGAGGTCCAGGTGCTCATCTCTTGAGGCCCAGTAATGACTCCTTTTTTTCCTCACAGCCAGTGAGGTGATTTCCTAGCTACAAGCAGGAAAGCCTCAGTCTTCATAATACAGTATACTTAGATGCGCTTTGGAATACATATCATCTCCATCTCTATGGCTTTGGCTGAAGATCGTACTTGTTTTCTTACATCACATCCGTTCTCAAGGCAATGAATGTTAGTGGGACTAGTTGTTTAAATATGCAATAACAGAGGGAAAATAAGTGGAAAAGGCTGGGGTTAGTTTCAGTTATATGTGCTTTGCATAAAATGAAAATTACATGAGGGCAACAGTCACATGTGTCTCACGTTACACCCCTAATAGTTAACAAAGTCTGTGGTACTTGGTGTGTCAGTGAAAAAAAAATGAACACAAAAGCATGGGGGCTAAACTGGAAACGTTGTCTTAGTTATGGGTGGCACATTTTACATGCTATTGAGCAAACACATGTTGAGCATTTACCATGTGACAGGCACTGTGCTACGTTCTGAAGGTAAGACAGGCTGAGTTCCTGCCTCCGTGGAGCCTGATCCATTCTCTCGCCCATTTCCGAGGAAGACAGCGAAACAACATCATGGCAAACTGATGAATACCATGAAGTGAAGAAACAGGGTGAGGAGCCCAAGAGGAATTGGGTGATGAGGGAAGAGGAACAAAAGAGGCATCTTTTTCATAAGGTTTATTTTTTTAATTGTGCATATGTGTGGCTCTGTGCACAGAGGCCAGCGGTATCCGACCACTCTGGAGCTGGAGTTATATGTGGTGTGAGCCACCCAGTGTGGAACTGGGAACCAAACTCCTGTTAGAGCAGTGATATGATCTTAACTGCTGTAACCACATGTCTTTCCTCAGGGGCGGTTTTGAGACAGCTACTAATATGATTTTCCAACTCGCCCTGGAAGAATAAAAATCGAACTTAAATTTAATAGGAGTGGTATGAGGTTGAAGGTAAAAAAAAAAAAAAGTCACATGAAGGGGCTATGGAAATGAATAATCTAGTAAAAAAGGAAGCAGAAAGGCCTTGGTTCAATCTCTAAGATTCCATGTGGAAAAGGCACTGCATGTTTGTGAGCCCAGCGCTGGAGAAGCAGAGGCAGGGGGGTCCGTGGGGCTTGCTGGCCAGCTGGCCCTGCCAAATCCTCAAGCCCCAGGTTCAGGGGAAGACTAATTAAAACAAAAATAAGAATAAGGTTTAAGGTGCAGTGTGGTTGAGGAAGACACTGGTCATCCATCTCTGGCCTCCACATGCTCATGTACACACACACACACACACACACACACACACACACACACACACACTGACATAGACACACACTGAGTGGGGGAGTTGGAATAAAAAAAATCAGCACTGCATTTAGTATTTATAAAATCATTTTACTGATACAGTGATATTACACATGAATATCTATGGCTAAAACATCTCGAGTATTACATTTCCAAAGTTAGGCTCCACAGGCATATTCTGTTTAATTCTTTAAATTCCACAGGCGTATTTCTGTACTTCTCATCATCTTGAAAATTATACACAAAACTGTGAAAGCTGTATTAATGTTTGTTCAGTTCTTTCTGTATAAGTATCATAAAAATGTCAAGTGTGTTGACCCTTCAAAAAGTTACATTTTGCTTACCATAGAGAAATGTCCTATTTCTCCCTAGAAAAAGGATAATATTTTCTGATTGCACAAGCACTTTATGCATGTGCTATTTGACTCTCTATTTTGACAGCTGCCTTTCATTTGTTATTGGAGAGCCTCTCCTTCCAGCACTCTCTTTCTTACCCTTTTCTAGCCAAGGTGGGGGTCAACATTTTCCAGAATTATTCAAATTGAAGGGGTTCTTAGGAAACAAATCCCTAACTTCTTACCCTGTACAGAAAACCAAAGCAATGGTGTGTGTGGGCGTGCATGTGTGTGTGTGTGTGTTTGTGTTTGCTTATGCAGAAATATCAAAACACTGAGCTCTTTGATTTGGAAATTCCGATCTAGACTGGTAACACCCTGCATGGCCAGGCTCCAATAGGTGCTCAGGTGACGTGTAAGGAGTTGAATTGTCTGGGTATGAGGACAGAGGCCACACTTCCACAGATGGAGAAATGGAGGCTTCTGTACTGTATGCACAAGAGTTTGCTCCTGCTCATTTAGAACCCATTCCTCCTCATCACTGTATGCAAAGTAGAAAACAATGAGAGCAGTGATGCGTTTGAAACACTGAATTATTCACTGCCAGACTCTCCTATACACAGCAAGCCAGTCTCGGATGCTAAGGAAATGCTGAAACCTAATGATTGAAACACCCAGGTTTTTTAGATGAACAGGCTCTTCTGTCAGTGACAAAACTTTGACCGCTCTCTGATAAGCTGCTCACCTACAAATGTATTCACACGATGGACACCAGCATTTGAGAACGGGGACACTTGAAGAAAGCACCCCAAAAAGGACTCTGTGTGCTTTAATAAGTACAGAGATGCTTGGCATGACACAGGAAAGAACTTAGGATAGCCTAAGATTTCATTAGCAAGTTGCTGAACACAGAGATGAATATTCTGGGAGGCGAATGTCTGGCTCACGCGGACATTCAAAATACAGCAGCAATGCCTATACTGCTATGAAGAGATGACCACAAGACACTGACTCAAAGGTGAGCTGTTTAAGGGTGGCATGCTTGTCCTTGAGTGAAAATATTCACTGAAATATTGGTGATGGCAGCTTCTAGAAAGTGAGATGGACTATTCGTTCTAACTCAATTTCTTTCCACAGAACTTTCATTTTTGTTGAAAGGATAATAAATTATTTCTAAAATTTAGACGTTAAAAAGTAACTGTAGTTCTGACTTTCAAAATCTTTTTTTATTTTTAAGACAGCCCAAGAGACGGTCAGCTATTGCCCTTCTTTGCCCCGGCAACCTGAGAGCTGGTCACACTGCTGGTGGCCAAAGAACATTCCAAGGGAACACACAAGAGAGGACGGCCAGGCCTTCCCTTGTCACTCTAGGAAAGGGAGACTTGTAGCACAACTATGGCCAGTGCCTCTAAGACATGTACTGGGCGGGTCAGAGGAGAAGTTCTTCTGATGGACGGCTACAGTGATAGGGCTAATTTAAGTTAAAGAATATCAACTGCCAAGAAGGAACCAGGGTTCTATCTGCATTAGAAAAGCACTCACAGTGAGCCCTCTTCTTGGGTTCTCTGGGCATCTGTCCTGTATCTATGGCTCTGGAGGTCATGGAGACTAAAGAGGAAAGGCTCTCAATGACTGTTCACCTGACTCTGCCAATTCAGAGGCAGAATCAGGTTAGCTTGAGTGAGAAGCTCAGATGCACAGACACCTGTTGGAATGCTATTTTCTCCCTGGGTGTTCTTTTCCTGAACCAGGAAGTTCCTCATGACCGAGAGCCGGAGCCTTGCTGGGGCTGACTAAATCCAAGGGCTCTGCCAGCTGATTTCAAGAAGCCCTGGGATCTAGTATCCATGCCTGGAGGTCCAGCATCAATGCAAAGGCATGGTGGGATCCTTGGGCAACAACCACTTTCCCCTAAACCTCTGCTTCATCCCAAAATGGGGATCACTATGGTTCTTGCCTCATGGGTGGCTTCAAGAAGATACTTATTGCTAACATGCTAGTACTTTGGAAGCTGAGGCAGGGGAATTGTGAATTCAAGGATGGGATATACAGGGAGTATCTATCTAAAAATCTCCCAAAAGAAGACAGTAAGCTAATATGTGTTCATTGTACATTGCAATGTATGCTCTAGAGCGCTCAGGAAATGGCACTATAGATTTTATAAGTCTTTTTGATTATGTAATTAATAGAAACAGGGAGGGAACTGGATATAAGCAGCAGAGTTGGTGAGTGCCACACACACACACACACACACACACACACACACACACGAACATGCATGAGCTAGAGACTGCATGCTTCAGGATCCCATCCCAGCTTCCCTTACAAACAAGGGAGGGGATCTCTAGAAGACATCTTCTGTTTCACCTAAATCTCTTATAAAAGTGTGTGAGTGACAAGTCACCTCTTGGGGACACGAGGAAACAGCTCCCTCCTCAGCTGCTCTCAAAGCTGCTCCCTGAAGCTTCCTCAGATCCAGACAGCTGTGAGGA
The DNA here is from genome assembly GCF_030254825.1 of Meriones unguiculatus. NCBI lineage: Eukaryota > Metazoa > Chordata > Mammalia > Rodentia > Muridae > Meriones > Meriones unguiculatus. Next base: position 30,321,331 of record NC_083355.1, on the reverse strand, counting down.
GAGGCTTACACTTGCTCCGGCCATTCTGTCTCTCTCAGGGTTCATGACTCCTTGATGGTCTCTTTTTGACTTTATGTTCTTCCTCATGTTGTGAAGTATGAATCCTAAGTGTATTCGGCTTAAATCCCAAATCTTAAATGTAGTCAGAGAGGGATGGGTGAGTACAGTGCCCATATGTTTAGTCCATATTCAATCCATGTAACAGGGGAAACTCCTCAGTAGAAAATGTGGGCGCTAGTGCCTGACGCTGACACAGGGGCCAGCTCACTCTAGGCACCCAGTGACTCTTTTATAAACTGCCTCTAAGTGAAGATTCTTACGCTGCGTTCTCAGGAGCTCTAGGCTTGCCTGAGCTATGCTGGGCTGCTTTGTTTGGCTCCTGGCCTCCATTCTCATACAAGCATTCTGGCAGAATTTTAAAAGATACCTTTCCATCAGCTCTCCTTGTTTGTTCCTATTGGCAACTGGCACCCAAGCATGACAAATCACTGCTATGGGCCCATGTCTCTATATTAGAAAATATAAGCCGTGAGTGTCTAGCGGTGAAGGGGAGCACAGAAGGAAGAGAGTGGGGTTATGAAGAGGCCATGGTTGACTCTGAGGTGTCCTCTGGATTGCTGTGGAATGCACAGCTGTGGACCCAGCTGCATCAACAGAATGAGGGTGCTCTGCTGGACTGCAACTTCCCTCTGTGGCGACAGTAGGGAGCAGGGCAAAGGAGCCTGGACATGGACTCAGAAGATGAGGAGTGAGTGTCAGCCCCGGGACAGGATGCTCTGTCCCTCAGAACCACTGTTTCTCCAGCTGAAGATAAGGACAGAAATGCCTGGTAGATGAGCCTGATAAACCATGCTGTTTGGTTTAAGTAAGATGAGGTTTGAAAGCATTTTATAAATGACAGAAATCTCCTATGATGTAAGTTAGCTTGTGTCCAATGAGGTATAGGTAAAAAACAAAACAAAAAACCCAAACCAACCCCCCCCCAAACAAAACAAAACAAAACAAAAAAAAAACGTTGTACTCAGCAGCTAATGGGGTAGCTGTACGGCACTCTTTGCAAGCTTTCTCAGATCACTTTCCTAAGCTGTGAGTAGAGAGGGGAATTATCAAGAAAGAAGTAGTTCACTGTGTTCATATAACTTTTCAATATAAGGCTTTCATATAAAACCATTGCTTCTAATACCAAACAATGAACTACACTGAGTTATAAAGATCTAACTGTAAATGAAAAGGTACATGCATATACAATCTAATTATATATGATTTCAACAAAAGCAATTAGATTATTTTCAAAGATATGCAGTAGTGGCAACTGATCTTTAGCATGAACACGGAAATACCACAGTTTCGACTTGACACGCCACCCATTGCATGCGCTGGATTCCTGTTTCTCAGGGCGTGGTGTCCTGTGTCTGGTTGTGCACACAGACTGGAAAGCCAGAAGACTCTGGAACCCCATTTCTCTGGAAAGCCATCAGCTTTTTTGGTCTGTTAGCTCTCTGGGACAGTCCTCTTCATTCTCCTCTGAGCAGGACAGGTTCAGGACGCTCATCATGGGATGGATCCAGGACGTGGTCTGTGTTACGTGGCTTGAGAAGAACAAGGGGTGCAGATTAGCATGTGGACAGCTCTCTTTCTACCCAGCCAAACAAGTAATCCTGGGGACTACCTGCTTCTACCCAGTTGCTTCTACCCAGGAGAAGGTAGGAGCACAGCCAGTAGTGGTAAGAAGTCTGGAGATGTGTCAAGGGTCTTTTGTAGCCATGAATGCAGATGAATGCTGAGCTCCTGTCCCTCCTCCAAGGTAACTGTGAGCATGTCCCATAGCTGTCTACCTACACGAAACACCTCCCCAGTCTGCTTCTCTCCTTGTCCAGTGTAATAAGACGCGACTCTGAACTTGCTTCTGTTTCAGTTTTATTTCTTTCCTAATTCATTCTCCACTCCAGCCCAGGCTCTGTCCTAAACGACAAAGCATACACTGACCTTTACCTGAGACATACTTGGTTCTAGCCAATTCTTGGTTGAACACATTCTACCATGTGATTCTGGACCACATTTCTCCTCCCTAGGGAGCTCCCACATACTAACGCCAAAGAAGTAATTTCTCCTTAAGATTCCTCCTATCCGAACCCACTCTTCCTTCTAATTTTCCTAGATTATGAATGCATGTCTATTGTCTGCTGCCTTGCTTCTCAAAAAGCTCCTTGATGAAGGAACTGGTTTTTATCTCTGTGTTTGTGGTGCCTGATATGTTCTTGGAACAAATGACTGGTGTCCTGAAGAGCACTGTGTGAAGAAGGGACAGAAGCAGAGGTGAGGAAGGGCCTATAGGGTAGGGGTGCATTTAGGGAGTGACAGAACACCAGAAACTGTACTCCCACCAGTGGAGATGTATTTCCAGATTCCATATCCCATCTCAGCTTCTAGCCGATGACTCTTACAAGTCCACTACGATTTGCCCAGCCCCTTGGAGTGGCAGGGTGGTGGTGGAGGAACATTTGTAATAGTTTCACAGTGGGTTTAAGGATTCCGGGTTGTGGAGGTGCCAAGGCCCAGATATCTTCATAGTTTCTAATGTTTGAGTGTGGTGGTAGAGAGGGAATGTGGTGAGGGATAGCTAACAGTAAAGTGAAAAGCCTATCTGGAAACTTACTCCTGTAGGAGCTTCCTAAAACACATTCACATACAAAAGCTATTTAAATTGTGTTACATTATAACTGGGGACGCCAATATCATATCTAATAGGCTATCAAATAAAAAGTCCGGTGTCAGGTATGGGTTCCCCACTTTTGAATTGTTGGCAAGTGAGGTTCTACAGCTCCCCAAGCCCCGAACATTACAGGCTGTTGCTATTGCTTTCGTTTCCCCTCCAGAAGCTGACAGTAAGACCCTGTTGCTGAAGACACGGGATACCTGAGTCACAGGGCACGGAGAAATCCCTACTGGCTAGCTTTCATGGAGCTTGAAGGTTCTATGCATGCTGCCAGGGGAGAAAAGCCATCAACAATCTTAGCCAGCCATGAACCCCGTGAACCACAATGACTGGTCTGGCAAGATATGCCCACTGGTGACACCAATGTTATAGGACTAACCAATTGCTTTCTGATTGGGTTTAAGGCCTATTCCGTAAGATGGAACTCACACCTGATATTGTCAATGGGGCTAAAACCTTATGGCTGTCTAGTTCATAGCTGTAGAGAAGAACCTTATACTATTATTCGCTAAATGGACATAATAATAAATTGCCCCTAAATTCTTATCTTCATATCCATATATTATCACATTCTTCAACCCTCATCAAATGATTAAAACAGAAATCCACAACTGCTCAATACACAGATATTACAAGACTATAGAGTGCTTAGCAGAGTGCGTGGCTGGAAATGGGATGTCTCCCCCACTCCACAGGCATCATTGAGAAAGAGTGGTCAGAAAGAGTCAGAGGTAGTGGATGTTTGTAATGGAAAAAAAATTGCTGGGCATGACAGGGCTATGGCACATATGAACTCACAGTAGCTGATCTAGCGTGCACAGGGGCCGCACAAGTCAGCCAACCCCTGTCTATACAGGGAGAGGTGCACGAAGTCCCACCTAACTGAGCAGCTATTGCCAGCTCACGGCTGTAGTGGAGGACAGTCAGTTTCCTTCAGGCTAGCCTTGCTCCAGTGCCTTGTCCAACATGCATGCACATACAGTTTGGAGCAGACTCAGTGAACATAAAACAAAAGCACAAGTGAAGCTGGGAGGGAAAAGTTATGGGGGTGGGGAAGGGAGGGATGGGAAGAGATCAAACGGGGAATGGATCTGATCAAAGCACATCGCGTGCATGCATAAAATTATCAAACAAAAAAACAACATAAAAAGGTACCATTATTCTCTCAGCAGTAATCCATATTACCACTCTTTTTAAAAAACAGTTTAAAGGGATTTCTTACGAAGGTTAAATTTACTAGAGCATCACCTTCCGGACAGGCTCATTTCATTTCAGAGGCCTTTTTGTGGCCTAAACAGAAAGTGCTTTTAAGGGAATATCAAGGAGTATAACTTAGAGGGCAGGAACACTGCTGCAAGGTGAAATGGAGAGCCGCCATCCTGCAGAGCACACTCTTAAACGGAATGTGCTGGACGGCACTGTTCTGCCGATTTGACAGTCTCAGCATCCAGAGATTCTGTCTGCCAGCACGGTTCCACTGTACTGACGCAGCTGAGAGTGTGCATTACACTATTGTCAATGCCCCTTCCCTTATAATGCTACCTGAATGGGGAGAGCAGGAAGCAAGAAAACCAAGCTTTACAAGTGATGTTCTCATTCTTGAAACAGTGACTATGCAACCATTTGGACACTGGTGAATTGGTAACTCAGAGTAATCAAAAGCAAGATTCCTGAGGGAAAGATAGAGTTATTGACTCTCTACAATTGATAGTAGAAAATTTCTACCTGAAATCTGTCCTTGTTAATAACCCTCATAAAGACATTTTATTAACAAAATGTGACCTCACTCAAAGGCACTTATGACTAATCTTATAGTTGCAGTATCCTTTTCTGTACAGTAAAAGCCTAAGATGGTAGCTTGATATTATTAGTAAAGAAACACACACACTGAAAAAAAAAAGCTACTTGAACACACCTCTCAATATTGAACATGCGATCCCAGTAACTGTTTGCTAGAGAAATAAAAACTGAGGCAACCAAGAAATGTTTTGGGTGCTTCACAGTCTACAACTGGATCTCTAGAAACAACAACAAAAATAATACAAAACACAGAGAACCAACGGGACAGAACTTCTGAAGCCCAGGTGGTGTGTAAAAGGGCCTGGCAAAGACTAGACATTCAAGAAATGATCACAGCTAGTTTTATTGATAATTAGGGCTTTTTGATTAGTGCAAGAACACCTTGGAATTCTGCCTCTGATGCTGGAGTGAAGCCAGCCTTGAGTCTACCACTTAATTTTATGTCTTGCTGAGCAGTGGCTAATGCTCTTTGACATAATCAGTATGATGAGATAATCCTAGATTTACTGGCTTGGAGAACACTCTAGTATTAGAAATATTTCCTCCCTGATTTGTGTGCTTGGTTATTCAGCTGAGGGTGGAGAATAAATCAGCCCAGCTGACTTCTCTGTTTAATTAATAAAGACCTCATGGTTCATACAGGGAGCTGGTGCTGTTTAGAATGAAAAATTTAAAGGGCTGGTAAATAAATGGAGCTGACTGTGAGACACCAAGTCCTCATCTGAACACAGTATCCCCGGCAAACGTTTCTGCAGAGACACTGCATCTGACCTGATTTGGGGAGTAATCAAGATGTATCTGAAAATCCGAAAGGCTCATAATACTCTTGGTTTCTAAATGATTGCTAGGTCTGTTGTTGGAGATCAATAACTATCAAGCAGTAAATTGCCAATGCTTGTGTGTTTTTAAAAATATTAGTAAACTGAAAGATACATTGTGGAATTTACTTTAAAAAAAAACCAAGAGAATATGCTTTATTTTATTGGCAAAGAAATGTTAAGTGAATTATTTAAATCCCATTATAATTACCCTCCTTATGTTTCTTACCTCTTAGCTAGAGGATCAAAATATGTTCTTTTAAGAAAAAAAGTGAATTTATTTCTTTCAAAATAAAAATTAAGGGCAGTTCCTAGCAAAAAGGGACTTAAGCACAGAAGTATAATAGCTTTACAGAAATTCCTTTTTAACTGTCTGTGATGGTGAAAGATGTTCTCTTGTTCATTCTTCACAGAGACATGTTTCTACATCACTATGAGTTTAGGAAGACTTATGTAGATTATTTTATCATGCCTAAGACAAAGCTGCAGGATAACGAACCAAAAGTAAAACATTTCCAACATAATTTTAATGGGGTAATTATATATAATTATTAACATAATCAGAAAGTAAAAATAGGCAGAGACTTCTTAATATGTCTTGTTTCAGAACCCAGTAACATTAAAGCACTGGAGAAATTTATAACTGGCTACAAAATGCAAGTATTAATGATGGCAAAAGGTTTGTACTTAAAAGAATATTTGTTTTAAAGAGATCAAATTAGACTTTTATTCTGTGTTTATAACACTTCCTAGGAAATATATAACAGATATCAAATACTAAGACTCAATTAATTAAAGCATCTTTTGATGTAAAATTGTTTACAAGAATCTCTGTGTGTATATGTGTGTAATATTAGAAAAATTGCTGTCATTAGTCTAGTAAAATGCCGAAAGAAAATTCCTGGCAAAACCAGTCATTTTAACATTTACTATTTTTTTCTGATAACCTACCCAGATTGATGTTGATTACTGTATAGGAATGAAAATTTAGAAAATAAAATAAAAAAATCTCAGGAGCTCCAAAGCTTACATCATTGTTCAAAGAAAGAAAAGATTCTATTGTAACATATTACATTGTAGCCCTTCATAACTTTAACAAAACGGACCCATGCTCATCATCACAACAGGACAAAACCCTCACATAAAAACGCCAAAAATATGTCCTACTAACCCTGCCAGATATGAACAAACAATTATGTTTGCCCTGAATCACCAGGGGCAAGTGATCAAACAGCAGGCAATTGAGTTGGTGGGGGGTGGGGGAGGAGAAGAAGAGGGAGGATGGTGGGACTGGGAGGAGTTGAGGGAGGGGACTTCAATTAAGAGTCATAATGAATAAACTGTAAAGACAGAAGAGCTCTGAGTCTCAAAACTGGCACTCAGAAAACAGGCCACACACTTGCCAGCCAGTGATCCTGCACTAACTTGTCAAGCCACCTAAAGCAGAACCATTGCAGTACATGTTAGTTTTAGTCACTGCCAAGCAAGAAGAGAGCATTTGGAGAGGAAGCTAATATACATACATACATACATAGTACTTTATAATCAGTACATTAGAAACATATTTAATTCTACTTGAAATATACCAATAATCAACTTTAATTTCAATGCTCTTTTAAAACAGTACCTATTACAAAACAAGTTATGTAGGCCTGTGTGTGGATCAGGAACAGGGGCAGGGAGATGAGCAGCAACGGCGACCATGCAGAATCCTGGGAATCAGACTCCGGAGACCACACTCAAGGAGCAGGTCTAACATCATTGTGCAGTGTAAAGGCCTTTATATGACTGAAGGGCCAATCAGATCACCTCATGCTAGCCTCAAGCACCAGTAACAATCAGTCAGGGGGTGTGACTATATGGATATGGGTGGGGGCAGGGTCACATCAGGAGACTTCCCTAAAGAAGGGGGAGCAGTCACCACTCTAGCCTCGGATCCTTTGAGACTTCACAAGTGTGCTCGGAGTCCCTAGTGGATCAACACGATGTGCAGTGAATCAGGATCATGCAAGGAGCCGTAGGAGCCGCTGATGTCTCACTCGCCATTCCCTATGGGCCTCCAAAAGGCTTATCTGGACACTCCACACAGGCCTGGATTTGATTTTTTTCCCAATAATTAATAAACATCTTAACATTTTTTCATAATCTCTGATTTTGAGACCTCAAAAAAAAACCCACCTAAATTATTCAAATCAACTCCAACTGATTTTATATTGATTCTAGAATCATTAATTTCTATCAAAATTGAATTGACTACAGCAAAAATATAAAAGGAGCTGGAGATGGCTCCATGGTTAAAAACACTTATTTTTGCAGAGGACCTGGGTTTGGTTCTCAGAACTGACATGGTAGTTCCAGTTCCATGGGATATGACACTTCTTCTGACCTTCAAGGCCACCATAAATGAACGTGGAATGCAGACATATATGAACATAACACACACACCCATACAAACATCAGTAGCTATGTGCTAAAGCAGAAAGGGATTCTGAAGGAGACCACCCCTACGGTCATGAAGCATAGGTTCTGAAGGAGTTTAAGATTGCCACACACCTTCAAGTACAGTAAAAACAATTATGGGACTTAATGAACACAGCACACAAAGGACCTCTGTGTTTCTCCCATGAGCTTCAAATACTGGCTGTTTTATGATGATGTCGCCTTTGCAAGGGTGACCGTGTGGGTCACTGACAGGCGAAAATGATGCTGAGAAGGTGGCGCAGTTCACTCCGCTCACATCATAGGATTGGCACAAGGCAGAGCCAGCACCCAGCTCTAACTAGTGCCTTCTGAAAATTTAACCATTATGTTCAATCTCTCTGTTATCCTGGTTTCCATAGCAAAACATGAAAAGGCCCTGGGATGGATTACGTGACCTCCAGAAATGGGTTCTTCAGCTTTGCAAGATGAAATTAATGAAAGGATTAACTCAATGATCATAGAATATATGTAAAGCTATTATGTCTTAAAAATTCTTTCCTATGAAATTCAGGAGAAATGTTATGTGAGCAGCTGAGAAAATAAAAGCTTGTGTGAAGCCCCAGTCAGAGGCTTTGTGCTTCCTCAGCAGTAACTTTGTTGTCTCACACCATGTATGTACGGTTTTAATGTGTGTTTGAGGCACACATCCCTGTAAATCTTTCTGATTACTACTATTACTACTATTTATCCTCACACCACTAAGGATAAATACTCGACTGGCAGAGTAGCTTATTTATAATTGAAGATCAGGTAATTTTCAAGTGTGATAATGATGTTGATTTCCCCTAAGTGGTTTATGTGTGTTTATAGAAATTGAGCATTATCAGGGAAATGAGAGTTATCCAAATAAAACCAACATCACCAAATAATTAGCATCACTATCTCCCCGTACCAACAGTCTCATTCCAATTGACTTGTAAGAGGTATTCATTAATTTGGGGCAAGCTATAGAGCTGTATGATAATTGAAACAATTTGGGCTAGAGTTTATTTTCTAAATAGCCAGCAGTCTAAGTAAACTTACTAGAATCCTAGGCTTTAAAAGTTAATTGTTCATTGTAAAGGAATATAATCCTTAATTAAAAAAAAAAATCTTGTTTTAACCATTAGAGTCCAAAACGTTACAATGTCGCCAAAGAAAACAGTGATGATGAATGATCTGCCTAAGACTCCACACAAGCACACCGGGCTTTCTCAACCTCTGAAACTATCAGATAAACCTAATCCATGGTTCTAAACCCTAAAGGCCCCACTGCCTGATGGAGATTTTCTCGGAGATAAATGCTGATACTCATCAGCAAAGTACAGCTGTGATGCAAGGACCATGGCAGCTCCCTTGATATGAGATCACAGTTTAGATGTGGACTTCAGGTTGATGTGGTGGTGCATCCCGGCCATCCTAGCACTGTGAGCTTGAGACAGGAGGGCTGTGCGTTTGAGGCCACCTTAGGCGACACAGAGACCTCCCCTCGTCTCATTAAGCAAAACCTCAAAAAGATGTTCAGATACGATCCGCTGGGTAAGCATTTTCGAGTCTGCAATGTTCTTTGATACTGTCCCCTAGTCTTCATAAAAGCCTCACAAACACTATTGTGCTCTATAGCTTTCACAGTTGACAAAGTTGAGGTCCAGAGGACTCAAGTGCTCTGTCCTAAGGTCCACAGAAGCAGGGCTGGGACTGAGATCTCCAGAGAATACAGACTACTCTTTCCTATTGACTACACCTGGAGATGGCTCCAGCTTGCACCCTAACAGGCTTGCCTATACGTCTCTGAGAAGTTATATAGACCCTGAATTTTAGGCTTTGAACTTCTGTGACATAGGACACCTTAGGCCCTGAGATGTTAGCCTGATACGCTTCTGGATATAGTTAGACAGCCCCTTCCTATCTCACGTGCACACACAACTGTGAATTTTCTACTGCAGTTAAGTAATCACCCAAAATCTGGGGACTTAGAATGACTCAAATTTATGAGTTAATGAACAGAAGCCTGATGTGGGTCCAACTGGGGTGTGTTCAACACATCAGCAAGGCTACATTCCCATCTTAGGGCTCTAGGGGAGAATCATTCTCCTGTTTTTCCGGCTTCTGAAGGCCTTCTGCAGTCTTAGGTTCATGGTGCCCATCTTCAAAGCCGGCAACGTTTTAATTCCATCATCACGTCTTTACTTGACTTTCTTCTGCCTTTTTTTTTTTAATTAATTGTTTACATTCTTATTGGAAATCCCACCCTTCTGCCCCTCCCAGGCCCTCCGTCTCCCCTCCCCTCCTCCTCTGCCCTCCTCTGTTCTTCTGCCTCCTTGTTCCATTGTTAAGGACTACTGTGGCCAGATTGGATTGGCTAGGACAGGCTCTATTCAAGGTCAGCAACCTTAAATCCCCTTTACTAAGTAACCTAACACTGTCACAGGTTCTGGAGCCTTTCCACACCAACTGTCTCCTTGACTGATTCTCCAACAGAATAGTTCCAAGAGGGAAAGACATTAGCTAGGTTACTTTTGTAATATGTGCAAAATAAGGTAACTATCACCAAGAATACATCTGCTGGAAGCTACGTGAAGACAGCCAGGTCTGTTGGCACAAGCCTGTAATTCCAGGCTTGAGATTGTAAACCCTACTTGAGAGGCTAAGGCAGGAAGTTCTGGAGTTCGAGACCAGCTTGGGCAACACAGTGAGACCCTGTGTAAACTGAAAGGTAAAGGGAGCTAGGGATATAACTCAGTGTAGAGTGCTTGCCTGGTGTCAATGGGTTCAATTCCCATGAAGGGAAGAAAGCATAAGGGAAAAGTGACTTCGGAATAGTACCATGCCCTACTAAAAGTCATCACAAGCCCTGCTTTTGGAGACTGTGGGCAGGGCAAGGTGATAATGATTAGATGAGGTCATAGGGGTATGAACACTGGCCTGAAGGGACCTCAGTGTCCTTGTGATAAGAGGAAGAGAAAATAGATCTCTCTCTCTCTCTCTCTCTCCCTCCCCCCCCCTCTCACACACACACACACACACACACACAACTACAGGGAGGGGGCATGAAAGTATAGAATAAGAGGGGTAGCAGCTGCCTCATCAGAGACCAGTCTTGCTGATACTTTAGAGTCTGAAGTTTACAATTTGGCACCCAGAGCTGGGAGAAACGTTTTTGCTGTTTAAGCTCCTTGTCTGTGGCATTTCCTTACAGTAGCACTAGCAGACTAACACAGCAACCAAATCTAGTGGAGAAAGGTTTGATGAAAAAATTCAGGACTTGCTAAAAAAAGGGGGGGGGAGGTGGTGGAGGCAGAGAAAATTCTAAACTGGCCTAAAAGAAGAACAACCAGGGCCAGGAGACGAGTCCAGTTGTCACATGTTCTCAGGGAATGCACTTACAGTACCCCGGTATGACGCTGGAAAACATGCACGCTTCCGGCAAAGCCGTACCTGTCTTTGGCTGAGTGGGGGCAGAGCCTGGAGATGGGTGTCTAGATCTGGATGTTTTATTCATTTCAGAGGCTTTGCCATCCTGAATAACTTAAGCCAGCTGGCTGGCCTTTCACTTAAATGACAATCCCTTCTCCAGCGCTTCATATTCCTACACCTCTTTGTAGATATTTATAGAAAATCCCGGGCAAGCTGTCTCAGGCTTGTGGTCAATGCAGCCTTCCCACTCCCAGCACAGGGCTGTTGACTGGCCAGAGAGTGGTACGGATGTAGATTTTGGCTACCAGTTTCTATTTGCAGCTGCACAAATGTTGTCATTTAAAATTTTCCCTGGCAAATAGCAGCAGAGTGGGAAAGGCAGAGAAAACTGACATCTGCTCAGCACTCGCCCTGTCCTGTGCCAAAGACTTTGCCAGGAGCCTTACACTCCCAGTTGCACTCAATTCTCAAACACTCCTTGTCTTCAGGTAGGAATCAGGATTAGAGAGCAATTGAAATGACCTCCCAGGTCATTCTGAATGTGGTGGCATCAACCTTAAAATCCTATCACACATCCTCTTTCCCCTTCGCTGGCTGCTCCAACTTGCTAACAGTATTCATTCATTTGGACTGTAGTCCTCCCTGGCACTGTAGTCTATGCCAGGTAATCACTGCTCCTAACCAGTTATCACAGAGGTAGTTGGGCTCTGACATTGAGCTTTGGGTTAAGACGTTCTGCCAGACAGCGCAGCTTAGATGGAAGAACTCCCCATTGGTGCACACTTCATTTCAGGCCCCAGCACTTACTCAGCAGAAGTAGTTTGGGAGAGTCATTTGAGAAGAAAGACGCTTCCTCCTTTAGGTCTCTGTGAGCTCTTCATGATAGTCTTGATTCTGACACATGTGAAAGTCCTGTTGAGGAGCCTCAACACATCCTCATAAAACCTGTCCTGACCTCTCATCAAATGAGCTGTAGGCTGTATTAGTCTGTCAGTGCAACTACCTGACTCACTGAAAAGGAAGCAAACAGATCATTTCATAAAGTCTTGGGGAGGGGAAAGGGTTCTTGACAATGTCCACTGAAGGGAAGCTGAAATAATTTGCCAAGCAGTTACAATGCAAAAAGGAGTAGCTTTTTATTTCCAACCAAAAACCACATTTTCCCTCTTTCCTTCCTTCCACAATCTTCTTCATTTCTACTTGTGTTACCATTACTTAGGGTAGCATCTATTTGCAAAAGAAAGTTAGGGTCTAAGACTCAAGAACTTCAAATTAGTCATTTTGCATTTTCTGTTCTCTTAAAATTCTATAAATAAAGGCCAGCAAAATTGCTCAATGGGTAAAGGTATATGCTGCCAGGAGTATAATTTGGTATTAAAAGCAAGTATCTGATACAAAGATTTCTATATTACTTATGCACATAATTAGGTATACATATCTAATAATTTAATGTGCCTTTTGGTCAGTATCCTCTTCCAGTGACCCCTGATTTCTGGAAGCCACACTCCAAGGTCACTGCCTCCTACACTGTACCCGGCTGACCCTTGTGACCGGTGGCAGCTGTATTGACAGACCATGCGCTTTCTTAGAGAGGACGCACTGCAGCATTTGTCTGCGTGCCTTTCATCTCTTGCTCTGGGGAAAGGCAGCTGTTATGCTGAAACTATGTCTTCAGCCCTAATGCTTGAGACATGGTGAGGAACTGGGTCATCCTGCCACCCGCATCGTGAGTGTGTTTGGTGCAAATATTCTAGGGAGCTCACTGAGCTATGCTTCATTTCCCAGCCTCTTTAACGGATAGTTTGGCAACTCCACGAGAGACCCAGAGAGAAAAGGAGAGCGATGGAGAAAGGGGAGGAGGAGGGAGGTGAGATCAAGAATGCCAGAATAATTCAGAATGCCACTCTTGTACTGCTGGGACTCTGAAACTGGTTGAGAAAACAAATACGCATTGTTTTAAACTTCAAATTTTTAAGAAAATTTATAATGCAGAAATGGAGAATTCATGATCATTGATCACAGTGAATCCAAATCTTCCCGTATAAAGATAAACAAGTATAATGAAGTCAATCCGGTAGCAATGTCCAGTTTACAACAAATTCAGTTTACAAGCAGAACTCATAGTAATTCTGTCATATTACATAACATATATCAAAGGTATGTGTAGTTCTAAAGTGGAATCATACCAAAACATTCCAATAAACTTTTCATTGTATATGACCTCAGGAGGATGAAAAGGAGCTTGGTAGGATGGCTGGGAGATGGTTCAGTAGATAAAATTCAGATACGGGTGCCTGCCAAGAAGGCCGAGAGCCTGATTTCAGTCCCTGGGACCCAGGAGCCCTGCAAACAAGCCAGGTACTGTGGCTCACTCTGTCATCGCAGTGCTGCCGCAGTGAGATGGAAGGAAGAGACAGGAGAAGCCTCTGGAAGTTTGAAACGAGAGACCCAGCCTCAAGGAAGTCAGAAGGAGATAGCTAACTCCTGGAAAAGTTATTCTCCAGTCTCCACAGGTGCACTGTGGTACGAATGTGCCCCACCCTATATGCGATAAAATAGAACAGAAACCAACCAGCCAAAGAGAAAGTTAGGTGGAGAAATGGCCATCCATCCAGGTAATTTCATTACAGCATGCTTAAGGTGTTGGCCATTTTTATTATTAAACTTAAGGCTGCTACAGCTTTCTTAGGAGAAAGTAGGAAAATCTTTCCCAGAATGCAGTGCTATATTTTACACAGATGTGTGTGGAGATTTTCATATTTATTTATGGCAAGTGGCTATGCCTACATGCATATATGCACACACACAGAAGCACATGTCTGTTAGTTCTATTGAAACACAGGCTCTGGTGATACTAACCCTAATTATTCATGTTTACACAGGTGGGTAAGAAGCCTCTTCTCTTCATCAGAACTTAAGTAGATGACCCAGTATTCAACAGAAGGGTAATGGTTATGAGGACAGAAATACTCTACAAAGACCATAAATGCCCAGGCATTCTCAAGTCAGGACTGACAGTCATTCTCTTGCCCGAGGCTTGGCTTCCATCACATGTAACAGTTCCATTTCTGGGATGACAGTGACAGGTGCCAATTTCTGTCAGGGGATCATATGTATGCAGACCATGGTCTCTCCCAGAGTCTTGGGAGAGTAATTTTAATCATTCTTTTTAAGTAAAGTTATTTCTTGCCTAGAAGTATCTACCTATAAATAAACCACTCCTCCCTCAAAATATTAACATAGGCTGCCCAGGCACAAAAGTTTGGCTTGGGTGGAGTAAAAATTAAAACAAATCAGTAACAATATTTCTGAAAGTGTCAGCCTTGGGCACTTTTTGCTCATCTGGGAACATCACTGAATGTGGCTAAGGACCATGCAGAAACCCCCATCAAAATGTCAGCGAGTGAGGGGAGGAGCCAAGAGGCTAAGAATTGTTTGAAGTTTTTTTGACGGGAGTTGGGGGGAGGAAAAGAAGTTATGAAGTAGAAATGAAAGCATATATCTGCTAAGTAGCTATTCTGTGGAGACACTTGCATTACAATCCAGGTCTCTCCAGGCCCAAAGATCGCTCTCCCTGTGAAATCAGGAAGCCTTCTTTCACAGTTGGAGCCACCTGTACCAGAGTGATGTACTTGGCTCACACAAGCGCGCCTGCAGACCCACATTCAAAGTCTATTGATTGTTTCTTGTCGTTATTTAAATTTATTCATTTATTTGTTTATTTTCTTCTTCTTTTACCCTACAGATCTTTTGCATATGTATAATGACTTTCTTTTTTTATTTTTTATTTTTATAAATTACAGTTTATTCACTTTGTATCCCAGCTGTAGCCCCCCTCTCTCATCCCCTCCCAATCCTACCCTCCCTCCCACATCTCTTTCCAAGCACCTTGCCAAGTCCATTGATAGGGTAGGTCCTCCTCCCCTTCCATCTGGCTCTAGCCTATCAGGTCCCATCAGGACTGGTTGCATAGTCTTCCTCTGTGGTCTGGCAAGGCTGCTTTCCCCTCAGGGGGAGGTGATTAAAGAGCCAGCCACTGAGTTCATGTCAGAGACAGTCCCTATTCCCATTACTAGGGATTCACTTGGAGACTGCGCTGCCATGGGCTGCTATATCTGTGCAGGGGTTCTAGGTTATCTCCATGCGTGGTCCTTGGTTGGAGTATCAGTCTCAGAAAAGACCCCTGGGCCCAGATTTTTTGGTTCTGTTGGTTTCCTTGTGGAGCTCCTGTCCCCTCCAGGTCTTTCTATTTCCTTCTTCCTTTATAAGATTCCCTGCCCTCTGCCCAAAGTTTGGCTATGAGTCTCAGCATCTGCTTTGATACCCTGTAAGGTAGAGTCTTTGAGAGGCCTCTATGGTAGGCTCCTGTCCTGTTCCCTGTTTTCTCCCTCTGCCAATGTTTATCCCATTTGCCTTTCTGAGTGAGGATTGATCATTTTACCCAGGGTCTTCCTTCTTGCTTAGCTTCTTGAGGTGTACAGATTATAGTATGTTTATCCTATATTATATGTCTATATGTTTGGTTTCTGTTGGGTATCTACTGCGGGGCATGCAGCCTACCCATAGGAGTAGTTTGTTTTCAGAAACAACCCCTGTTCCTATTACTAGGGAACCAACTTGGACACTGAGCTGCCATGGGTTAGATCTATGCAGGGGTCCTAGGTTATCCTCATGCATGGTTCTTGGTTGGAGTATCAGTCTCAGAAAAGACCCCTGGGCCCAGAGTTTTTGGTTCTGTTGCTCTCCTTGTGGAGTTCCTGTTCCCTCCAGGTCTTTTTATCTTCCCCTTCTTTCATGGGATTGCCTATACTCTGCCCAAAGTTTGGCTGGGCAGCCTTACCAGGCCACAGAGGAAGACAATGAGCCAGTCCTGATGAGGCCTGATAGATTAGGGTCAGATGGAAGGAGAGGAGGACCACCCCTATCAGTGGACTGGGGAAGGAACATGGGAGGAGAAGAGGGAGAGAGGGAAAGATTGGGAGGACACGAGGGAGGGGCTATAGCTGGGATACAAAGTGAATAAATTGCAATAAATAAAAAAACATAAAAAGAAAAAATAAGAAAGTCTATTGATAAGCAATTCAAATCAGTTTGCTTATCTGGCCTTAAAATCGTCTTCAAACAAAAACCTCCTGTGGGAAGAGGCAGCTTTTGTATGGAAAGAGAAGAATGGGATGAAGAGAGAGATGGGCAGATCCAGGTCACTGAAAGATGCAGCTGAGCCTGTTACAGTGAGGAGCCTAATAAACTCTGCGAAGAAATCCACTGTATATGCCTAATGATGGGTGTTCATAGAGGTTTCATTCAGTAGGCTCCCTACAAGAAGGTAGGGATAAAACACATATAAAATAATAACACATGTAGAATGGCAAGGCTAATATCCATCTTATTGCCTGAACAGGGTTAAGCTCTCAGAAAGAAAAACCTAACTCATGGCAAGCATTCCACTCTTCAAAAAGGCAGAGACTGGGGATGGTGTCAGACTGTCTTATTTTTACTCTTTGACCTCCTAATCTACAGAAGGTAACTTCTTACTCTTAGAAGCAAGCTCTGCCACTTTAAAATGGACAAAGTATAACATTTTACCTCAATCTGTTTAAAACTTCCTTCTTGTTACCTGTCTCCAGATGACCTTAAAATAAGGAAAGTGGAGTGATGCTGCCCGAGAGCTCTGGGTCTGTATCTGGGCTCTGCAGTTTGATTGAGGGTGACCTTGCTGAGTTTAGCCTCTTTGACAGTCTCTTCTGCTGCAGTAGTGTGACAATGATACCCACCCATGCCCTTTCGAAAAGAGATCTGTCTTCTCTCTCTTTTGCTTTCCTCCTACACCATGAATAAGGCCAATGAAAAGAACTGATAGTTTCTAGAACAGACGTCAGGCTATCCTTCTGAGTGGAGTGAAGGAGGCTGGGTAAATGTCTACTTTTTCTATTCCTTCCATAGGAGTCAGTTCTCAGAGTGTCCACAGCTTGCTGGCTTTCTCTTTCGGTTCATCTCCTTACATCTCACTCATTTTTGTAGTAGAAGGCCAGGCTAAAAGCTGTTCTACTTTCTAAGGGCCAGTGGCTCACCCAGCTGGGGACCAGGCAGTGGGACAAATTATTTCTCTCGATGGCCATATCTGGGTCTGCTTTTTTCTGTGTTATGGGCAACTCTGCTCTCAGTAGCCTTTTCTCACAGAGCACTAATTAGGCCCTGCCACAATTACCTCCATGTGAGGTAGGATCGACTGTCAGCCCAGCTTAGGTAAAAGAACTCTGTGCAGAATGCAGACTTGAACATTTGCGAAGGCCTTTGAATGCAGAAGCTCAGTTACTAACGAATGCCCATTTTCCTTCTTTGGATTCTGACTCTCCTTGGGGATCCTTTTAGGAGGCATGGCTGAGGGCGAGGTGCAGATAGTCATCAACCCAACACCATGATGACATGACACCACCAACATGAAACCTTGCACTGTTTTCTTTACACATTATTAAGAGAATTAAGTGCTACAATGCATAGAAAAACACAAGTGTGCTTCTGGCCACTGAGCATCAGCTGAGGCCTGATACAAACTAGACAATGGTGTTTCCTTTTGCTGCCATCATTACAGCTTAGGGTGGGAACACCATGATCAATGCAGTGTATCTGGGAGTAGATTTGTTTCCAGAGGGAGTGATTCTGGAAGTGAGGAGTGGGCTGTTGAGTGTGATCTACACATGGGATTCCAGGATTTCTCTCTATTTCATGCTATAAACTGCATTTCTGCTTTATCACCCACAAAACAGAACAAGAAAAAAAAATATGCCATGAAAACTGTCAGTTTTTTTATGGGTTTTCTTAAATCGTTACAAATATGAAGTTTTGAATTTGTGATCTCCTTAAGGTGATGATTTGCAAGTTTCTGCTTTCTTGACATGATAGTCTTTCCATAATGAAAAATAATGGTAACTAGTTATGGGTCATTTCCCAGATTCAGGGTCAATCCTTAACATCATCAGCAACTCCACAATGACAGCACTCTTCTTGTTTGAAGCAAAACTGAAGTTAGGCAAGAGATAGGAACCTATGTAGAGGAACAGGGTTTGGGAAAGCAAAATCTTCATATTGCTTGGAAAGTATGTGCATATTTGAAAAAACAACAAGGACATTTTTCTTGCAGCATTTGCCATAAGGATGTATGAGATATTTTTCTAGGGATCCCAGCCAGAGGTGGATTTCTCCTTGCAATTCTCATAATACCAGTTCTGACATGAAAGGACTTCTTTAGAACATGGTAGAACTGTCACAGCCCACTGTATTCAGAGAAAAACTATCCAGCCCAGCACAACACAGTCTTTTTCTGTTCAGGCTTTCAAGGTCTGTATGAGTGACAGTCTACAGTTCTGAACCTGTGGGTTGTTACCCCTTTGGAGGTGACCGATCCTTTCACAGGGGTCATAGATCAGGTATTTACATCATAGTTTATAACAGTAGCAAAATCACAGTTATAAAGTGAAAAATAATTATATGGTTGGGGTCACCACAACGTGAGGAACTGTACTATTGAGCCACAGCATTAAGAAGGTTGAGAATCACTGCTCTAGTACAATAGAAAAGGTCCTGGGCCAGAAGGTTCAGCTTCTGATTCTGGCTTGGTAACAGCAGCTGCGGAGTTTTCTGGCAACAACTCAAGTCTCTGATTTTCTTTCTCTACTAGTTAAAGAAAAATGCTAGGGTGGTATACATATCCTTAAGGCTGCTGTTGTCACACTGGGATCAGGGCTGTTCATATACTGTCCTATTTATATGTTAGATTATTTACTGTCTCCCATTTCTTGTGGCCATGTAAATTCCATGATATCAGGCATGTGGTCTATATATTTCACTGCTAATATTCAGGAATACTACAGGCAAACAGAAATGACCAAATATTGTTTTCAGAATGATTTGTGTCTTCGATATAGCATTTAAGGTAGTGACTGCTAGTAGTTTTAGGACATGACAAATGGATTTTTAGTCACATATTAATTTTCCAAGAGTAATGATGTCATTCTCCCAGTGAGTTCAGACAGGAAACATTCAGGTTCAGATCCAGATTCTGTTCCAGTTTTTGGTTATTTCCCTAGATATTGTTACTAGGCCTGCACCCCCCAGTGACATCTGATATCAGCATTTAAATCACATGCACTGAAGATGGTGAGGCTTCATTTCTTGTTTCTAATTTTTGTAACCTCCAAGAGGGTTTCTTGGTTTTGCTGATTATTTTGCAACTTCCAGGTTCTCTCCAGATGTGAGCAAAATTGCTTACTTGGTTGAGATGCTCGTACTTACTTGATGAAGTACTTGATTCCATCTGCTGTGTAAGCTTCCTCCCACCCGTAAGGTAAGCCTAGAGTGAAAGAAAACCAAAAATACATTTAATAAGATGATGAAGATAACTTTATTTTCTGGACACAAACCTCCCCCATGTTGACAATTATCTGAGTGCATTTCTTGCACAAAATTATTTTCTCGAAAGGGAGAATTAAGACAATTCAGATGAGCTCTGGCACTCAGCATCTTTACAACGCAATAAATAAAGTCTCGAACAGTTAACAATCTGCTTTAGTTGCAATAACTGGATTATGACTTATCATTTACATGTGGTGAACGTTTTTGTCAGCAGGATTCACGCAGAAATTTGTGTTTGCAGCGAATGGTTTTTGCCTGGAGGCAGAAGGGTGGACAAGATGGCCTCTGCTTGTCTATTCTGGCTCAAAGTTTCTTTAATTGGCTCCCTTTACATTCTTTTCCTCAGCTCCACAGGGAATTGGGCATGAGTGCCAGATCAGCAGGGGTTTGAGAGTAGTTTTTGGACAAGACAAGATTCCTTATTAAGTTTGAAAGTTTAGCAAAGTGATTTACAATGGATGGTGGCATTTTACTTTGTTAATTAAGAATTTTGTGCACTAAACATATAAGGCCAAACAATTTGCTAAACTTAGCTTCCATTTCTGTAATGGGATTGAGAACAGCTAGCTAAAAAGAGATATGGAATGAAGTAAGGAGAGAACATAGGGACATATTCTGTACAGGAATTCTGCTCTTATCAAAACAAGGTAAAACACATCTCTCTATCTCCGTATGTATGTATGTATGTTGTATCTATCTATCTATCTATCTATCTATCTATCTATCTATCTATCTATCTATCTATCTATCTACCTACCTACCTATCTCCATTTACAGTGGTTTCAGCCCAGGCCTTAGCCAAAATCTCTTCTATTTAGAGACAAGGTCTCACTAGATTGCATAGGTTGGACTTGTATTGTACCTTAGGTTGGCCTTAAACTTGAAATCCTCTTGCCTCTGTCTCCTGACTAGGTGGAATCATAGGTCTATGTCTGTGGGCTGGGTTGCCAGATTTTCTTACATTCTGATTTTAGGTGGCATCTCTCTAGAAAGCAATGACTTCTACCTCTTCTGCTCTATCATTGGAAACAGCTAAAGATTTTAACTGACCTTTCCTATAAGCACTGTGACACTGGTTATCACAGATCTTTTGATAGGTATAAGATGCATAAATATAGGGAGAAACAGGTTGCAGGACCCAGGCAGCCTACTGCTTTGGACCTTCAAAACAGCACTTGACTTTTATTCCTCCCAATATCAGCCACAGCTAGAGTGCATGTGTAGGGAAAGTTTAACAGCATGGACGAAATCAAACTTTACCCCACTGTCATTCAATTCTTAAGAGAATATATTTCTTTGAGAAGGGGCTATTATTCTTTGTGTGTGTGTGTGTGTGTGTGAAGCAAAAGGCTTTACTGTATATCAATTCCAGACCAAGACTGTGGGCCAAAATTTTAAAACAGTCTCTTTCATATATAACAGGGCGATGTTGGAGTTCTACCCTCTCTTAATGAATATATGTTCCTATTTTTAGTAGGAATCAGTGCTTCTGAGAACTCAGTGTAAGCAATAGTGTGGAAGGGTCATCCTGTGCTGTGCTGCTTCATGTCCACTGCTCAGCCATGATATAGTGCTGCTGCCCTGCAAGACTGAGTCAATGTTTTTTGTCTTTACACTTTCTCCATATTTTTTTTAAATAGGTAATTTCAACGGACAGTGATGAGCCCCTTTACCTGCAAGGAAGACACTGAGAACAGTATGTAAGGGCCTTGCTTACATGACAGAAGTGATCTTATTCATTCGGGGGCAAAATGGCAAAGACTGGGAAAGGAGAAAACTGTGACTATGGTTTTTGTCTGCTGGACGACTGACTAGATGGGCACAATTCCACTTGTCTTCCCAATTCTTCAAGTCACAGGCATTTTTTTTTTAAATAAAGTAGAAGAAAGAGGTACACTTTAATGATGGTCTTATTTTATTAGAACAAAGTTTAGGTTTCATCATTGTGAGTGTGTGTGTGCAGGATGCATGTATTTGTGGGCCTGGGCACATAGCACATGTTGGGGGTCAGAGGCTAGCTTTGTGGAGGTGATTATCTCCTTCCACCCCTCTGTGCGTTTTGGAGCTGAACACAGGCCATTAACCTTGTATGTAGGAAGCCATTTTATCCACCAACCCACTTTGCCAGCCCCAACATGATGTCTTTTAATCATGAGATCAATTTAAAATTGAGCTGGCTGAGCATGCGTTTTCTCAGTCCTAAAGAAGACAACCCCATTAAAGTTGAAGGAATATTAGACAAAAGGGGGGAGGGGTAGAAAGAATGTAAGAGCTGGAAGATAGGGAAAGGAGAAACAAAAGGTCATTTTCTGGCCAAAAGACATGGCCATTATTGCAACAACAACTCATAGTCGCTGTGAATACTTGCACTAGGTCTGCAAAATTTTGTCTCACTGACAAGAAGTGTAGGGATAAAGATGGAGCAGAGATTGAGGCAATAGCCAACCAATGACTGGCCCAATTTGAGACCCACCCCATGGGAGAGAGCCAACCCCTGCCACTATTAATGATACCCTGCTATGCTTGCAAATAGGAGCCTAGCATAACTGTCTTATGAGAGGCTTCATGGAAACAGATGGAGGATGGAGGGAGCCTGAGGGGTCAAGGACACAAGAATGCCTACAAAGTAAACTAACCTGGGCCCATGGGGGCTCATAGAGCCTGAACCCCCAACTAAAAGCATCCAGGGGCTGGACCTAGATCCCCCTACACATATGTAGCAGATGTGCAGTTTTTTCAACATGTGGGTGCCCTAACAATGGAAGTACAGGCTGTCTCTGTCCCTGTTATCTGGATTTGGATCCTTTCCTCCAGCTGGGTTGTCTTGTCTGGCCTCAGTGGGAGAGGATTCTCTTAGTTCTGCTGTGACTTGAGGTGCCAGGCCTCTTTGGGGCCTCCTAGTCTCAAAGAAGGAGAGGGAGGAACAACAGGAGGAGGGTATGAGGTTAGGACTGGGAGGAGAGCAGGGAAGAGGCTGGGATCAGGCTGTAAAGTGTTTAAACAAACAAACAAATAAATGGAAACAAAAAGAATGGTCCATCCACAGCTAGAGGGGAATAGGCTCAGTGTATACTACTTTTCACTGCTGAGCTATTTGCTAAGATAGATTGGGGGGAGGGGGTCACTGTTTTCTGTTGAATACCTACTGGATGACCCTACTAGTTCTACTGGATACTTTAAATCCAGTGGCCATAGAGAGATGGCCCTAGTTAAATAAAGGCGTCATGAAACCACCCAAAAGTCATGATTATAAAAAAGGGATGAGTACGGAATGGGGAGGGGGGTACTGAAAAGGATAATAAGGAAACAAAAGATGGGGTAGGGGAGAGAGCAATCAGAATTCATTATATATATTCATTATATATGTATATATGTATATATAATATATGTATGAATGAAATAACAAAACTATTAAAAACAAAAATAATAAATTCTCTGAACTAATAAAAATAAGTGCTTCTTTCTTAGAAGATCAAAGTTTCTTACTTTTCATACACTTATCATTCTGTAACTGGAGACTTAAGCTGACAGTAATTAATCTCCCTGTGACACCTCAGTAATAAAAACATAATAACTGTCTAATTTAAAGGCAGGCATATAAATAGTCTACTACATATAACAGAGGTCTTTTGGTATTCACAAGTGATTGCTATAACATGATTGTGATATAACCAGTTTTCTGATGGTAATAACTTTATTTCTTCACAATGACGATTTGGAAGTAAATAAGGAAATACTTGTATAGTTACAAAATCTTTACATACTTGTAATATATCACACTTCTACTTTTCCCTTGTCATATTCTTTTTTTCTAACTGTTATTGACAGTTCTTACCACCTGCAATTGTTTCCGATTGGAAGTGTCTGACTGTAAGCTCTCACATAACATTCTCTCCATCAGAGATCATCTGTTTCTAATCATAAAACCTCATGGTGATGACTCCAAAATCTGCATGAGTATCTTGCCAAAGTGAAAGTCTTGAACATATTGAACTAAGAATCCTGGCTGTCACCTAAAACTCAACATATCCAAATTCAAACTCATCATGTTTCCACACAAAATGATTTCCTTTCTGTTACCCTACTCTATTCATTACCACAGATTCTTTTGTTATGTTTGGCCCAAGTACTAGTTTATTAAATATTTATTGGTTATCGTGTGTTCAGATGTTTGCTCTGGTGTTCAATATATAGCAATGAACAAATAAACATGGACTTTGATCCCATAAAGCTTTAAAAATAAAGACGAGGATGTTTCTCAGCCAGCAGAGTGTGTGCCTGCCTGAAGAGCTGCAGCCCTGCATAGACAGGGTCTAGGTGTGGGGGTGCACACCTACAGTCCCAACATGGAGAGACGGAGACAAGAGAAAAAGGAGTTCAGGGTCATACATGGCTACTCTTGGACGTTTGAAGTCAGCCTATGGGAAACCATATCTCAAATATAAACAAACAAACAACAACCCCCCCACAAGACAACCCCCCCATGAAACCCAAACAATCCTCCCAACCATAAAGAAGCGCCTAACAAAAATCAGTTCAAGTAGTATGAAAAACATAGCATAGTGTGAGAGAGTAACTCAGCATAGACAGACCAAGCTCCAGGACGGAGTGAGAGCAGCAAACCTTGAGAAAAGGTCAGCGGGGTCTCCAAGAGGCTGCGGCAAAGCAGGCACAGACCTGGGGAAGGACACGCTAGGTAGCTGGAACACAGTCAAGAGGCCTTGGCATGGCGGCCAGCTGACACTTTGAGAACTGAGGGAACTGCTCCCTCCATACAAGTGCAAAAAGATTCTGCTAGAAATAATATTACACAGGGATTTGCATGCTGCAGCAGGATTGCCAGGACTAGACTCTCTCTCCTGTCCTGTCCTGTCCTCCCTTCTCCTCTCCTCCTGCATCTCTTCTCTTCTCCATGCTCCCTTTGGAGACAGGGTCTCATAGTCTCAGCTATGTAGAGAGAATAATCTTGAACTGGCAGTTTCTTAACAAGAGAAGATCTGATCCCTTGATGGGTCAGGGGTGAAGAAGCTGCAAGAGAATGCTGGCCTTATTATATGCAGGAAAAAGCTACATACTCTTTAAAAATATATTTTTTTTCTTTTGAGATCCACAAAGCCCAAGGTTTTGCTTTTTGTCTTTGTTGTTGTCTTGTTATTTATTGTTTTGTTTTTTTTTTGTTTTTGTTTTTTTTACCTGACTAAATTTCAAGAGAAAATAAGCCTTGCAAGGACAGCATGTGCACTCACTCTTTCTTGGCAGAGCACAGGGAAGGAAGTACTGCCAGAAACATGGCCAAGAAAGCCAGGGGCACTAACACATTCTAAAGCGTGACGTGATTATGGAACATTATAACTCAGTACTTCTGGGAGCCCTAAGCACGAGCACAGGAGCCCTCCTGAAACAGCTGTTGGCCCCCGAGACTTGACGGAGATGCGGTACCCACGGCACTGTAATGGTATGCTTGCACAAACAAGACCTACATAATGGTAACAGCAGTTGACAGGGCAATGTGGATGGGGGAGTTTCACAGAGCCTGGCCCTAGAGGAAGAGCTCCGGCCAATGGGGTGAGAGCTACATTCACCTATGGGCGTAAGGCTATGTATTTAGAATACAGCTGCGTTCCCATTTGTTTGTATATACCAGGCAGAGGGTAGGTGATTTCATTTGTTGGGGCTTGGAATCCTGTTAAATGGTGTGGTGCAAAGAAAGAAGGCCAAATGAGCTCAGAGGATTGTGAGAAAGATTGGACTAATGGGGCATAGCCTTTAAATGGAGAGAGAAGACGAGGGAATTGGGGGGTAGAGTAGTAGATGGCCATGGTGAGGATGATCACTGTGTAGTAAGCTGGAAAGATGTGAGGCCTGAGTGAGTCAGCAGGGCGCTCTTGCTTCCTAGATTCATGGTAGTGTGAATGCTATCTGCTAAGGATGATGCAAAAACACTGAGAAAATGAACTGGGAGGCGAAGGTGAAGGATTCAGATGGAGAATGGCAGGAGCTGGAATAGAGCGAAATGGAGACTGAAATTCTACAAGCAAAACTGACAAAGCCCACTCGGCTAAGGGAATCTCACACAGTCCATAACACAACCAGACTGATTTGTGCCTCATCAGCTCAAGGAGACTCAACTTGTAGAATGGGGGCGGGGGGGGAGAGGGAGGGAAAGAGAGGTCTGAGTTCAGTGGACAAGGCTTCAGTCACTAAAGATTATGACACCCATCACATACAAGTAATTTTTCAATTGATTTTTGAATCAGAAAATCTAAATCCATATGTAGTACTCTTGACTCTATTTTGAATAACACGGTAATAACTGTGCAGGGACCCAGCTTTCTCATTTATATGAGTAATTATCATAGCTATCCTGCTAGCTTGTGGAGTTATCATGAGACTTTTATTAGTTAATACATAATGACACAATTATATGCAAAAGGAGGCCATTATTATTAATAGCAACAAAAACAGGAACTTCTTCCTTGCCCATGATTCTACTGATGTCACACAGACATCTAACACAGGAAAAACTTAAATACCTACAGGGCAACTTTTATTAAGAGGAAGTCATATTTTTTCATAGTCCTTTCTCTCCCTCAATGTAGGGAATCACACATTCTCTGCCGTGTTGCTAATTAACAAAGCGGTCACTATCTGAGCACATGTGACCTGACCGTGGCACTCACTAAAAGCATCATTCTTTTTCCACAGCCCCAGCCCCCGTATTCATCGCCAACAGCAGATATCTCACTAGAACAAAAAGAGAAAACAATTCCCAACATGTTGATCTATGCTTTATAGTTCAAAGTAATGCTCTTTTAAGTGGAAATGAACTAGATTCCAGGCTTAAAGACAAAATGGCCTAATTTAGAGTCGTTTTTGTTAGATTTAGGATTGTACAAGTTAATCTGTAGGAACTGCCAGTTAATTTTCCCATGAAGAGAAATCTGTTATACTAAGTGATGGTTGTGACCTATAAATAACCAGATAATTCAGTATTTCAAGTGCCAAAAAAAAAAAAAAAAAAAAACCCAAAAAACAACAAAACAAAACAAAACAAAACAAAAAACACTCCTAAGGAAATATTTTCAAAAAGAACCATATACATTTTGGAATTGTGCTTTAAATGCTCCTGGTTGTTAGACTTGCATAAATGCTGCAACAGCAGGCATCATTTTGCATCTGTGACTTGGTTATATATTGACACTGTCTGGGGTGCAGGGAGAAGGAATTGCACGTATTCACATATAATCTAGATGTTACATATTTTTCAAGTTAGAAGCCACAAATCCATCCAAGAAAGACTATGACTCACAGTAGGAAAAACACTTTCATGGTCCAGCAGACAGCAATTAAGACTCCTATATGTGCACAGTACTGCTGGGAATGGGGCAGGGAATAAAAGTGATAGGGGGTGGGGGAGGAAAGAGGGTGGCTCCCCATGGTCCTCCTCAGGTAGGTGTCAACACTTTTGGCAAATGAATATATTCTAAGATAGTACAGAGTTGAAGAGGAGGGTGTGAAGGCTATTATCCATTTTTCACACTTCCTGTTCAATACATACAAACTCTGCATTTTCACAGTGGTCTTTACTTCCAGTTAGGGTTTTATTGTCTTGAGCTCTGACAGGCTAACAGCCAAAAAGCCCATCTTAAATGCCCTTTCTTCTACTGTTCACTCTCATCCCATGGCCTAGACTGTAGGTGAGAACACAGAACTTCTCTCACAGTTGTCTCTGGGCGATTACTCAATGTTAGGGGAGCTATATGGGGATTTGGGATTGCTTTGCTTAAAACCAGGGAGACCCAGCAGACTTCACACTCTGCACTGTTCAAATTCAGTAGCCGGATTGCTGCAGTTTTCCTGGCTAGGGTTGTGTGACCTCACTCTGTAGTACCAGCCTAAAGAGACAGGGTAGTAAAAGGATTAAAGGGTCCTTTTAGACTCCTTTGTACTCTGACAAGCTTTGCTCACGACTGATCAATCTATCTGAGCGGATCAACATAAAGAGCAGCAATGGCTAACAGCCCGGAGAGCTGTTCCCACCCTTGTCCTTAGCCCGATTTGCTGCTTCCTTTGGGGGCTGGCTCAGATAGCATTGAGCCAGTGGCGTCTTCCTGGTCACTCAAGAGAAAACAGCCTTCTCTGCCACCTCGGGCACACATTAGGTGCCTTAACCAGCTTTCTTTCCTTCCCTACCCACCTCATTTTTGTTCCCTGCTCCATTGCCGGCAATATTATGCACACACAGGACTCTTAGCTGCTCTTTGCTGAATTAAGAAATCAATGTTTACTATGCCAAATGTCTACAGTAACACAAACACCTACTATTTAATCAGACACAAAATGATAGGAGAGCTTCTTAGAAAAAGGTGTTGAAAGGGTGCTAAATTTAAGATGAGAATTAAAAGCGGCACTGTAGAAGGATGTACTTAATGATTTGAATTATTTTCCTATGAGTTGAAACTTTCTTCTATACAGGTTCAATTCATTTTTTTTTTAAAAGACAGTTTTTTTTTTTTTTTTTTTTTTTTTTTTGAGCCCAGGTTGGCCTGGAACTCATTATATAAAACCAGGCTAGTCTTGAACTCAACAGAGATGCATATGCCTCTGCCTTGAGATTACAGACAGGCACACACCACGAGGTCTGGTGCTAAGTCCTTACAAAGACAAGCAATGTTTCTTTAAAAATACTGTTTCATTACTGTAATGCTGATAGGAAGGGGTGTGAGTGGCTGCTGAACATGAGTTAGTGGATCTATTGACAGTGAAGGGAAGATGCCTGGAAAACTGCTCATTCTCTTTCCTGTTTCCTTTGGGGAAACTTGTTTGATGAGTAGATGCTGAAAGCTACTCTTCAGCAAGCTTGACTGTCACTGTTGAAGAGTCACAACAACATAGTAGGCAGTCCCAATCAGGGAGGAGTCAGCCGCAGCTAGCAGGCAGTCTGCGAGTAAACAAGCAGTGGCAGACTAACTAACCTAAGGAGACCGAAGACAGGATAACCAGATCAAATGCTGAGATGACGTCGTGAGCATCTCTACTGAGTGTTGCTGTCAAATGCCGCCCCCTCCGCCCGAGAGTATACCAAACCAGAACTCCCAAATTCAAGTATTTAAAGAGATAAATGAAAAACTATTTGAAAATAAGTCTAAGAAAACATGCTTCTTGTGCACACTTCTTTAGTTTTCCCCTCCTGTAAACAAACACTCACAGACATAGCACACACATGTATCAGCACAGAGCTCCATGGGTGGCATGTGTGGCATTGGATGACTTGGTTCTAAACAGCATTCATGGGACAGAAATGAAGAGACTGCCTGGGAAGACATTTTATCTGGATGAAGTGGGAAATCACGTGTTTTGAAATTAATTTCTGCTGCTGACAGAATTCAATTTGCAGTTGTAGGACATGAGCTGGCCCCAAACCTGCTTTGTCAGGCCTAGAAGTGGTGAGCACTGCTTGTCCGGTGATGCCGCCCACGTTCAGACTAGCCCTGTACTTCCTACGGGACTTCCAGATCTCCCACATCTCCGTCTTGAGAGCTTGTGGAGAGAGAACCTCTTTGTTTCCAGGTTAACTAATTACACATAAGACACCATCACAGGAACACTTAGGCTAGGAGTTCAGTGACGGAGCTTGTACACGTGTGTGTGCCAGGAGCCAGGGGTTTGAAGGGCTGCCTTAGAATCCTGCCTATGAAGTCCTC
Source organism: Meriones unguiculatus (assembly GCF_030254825.1). Taxonomy (NCBI): domain Eukaryota; kingdom Metazoa; phylum Chordata; class Mammalia; order Rodentia; family Muridae; genus Meriones; species Meriones unguiculatus. The sequence continues at coordinate 30,292,004 of NC_083355.1, read as the reverse complement.
ACACACTAGTTCAAATAGCGTCTTCTGTTTCTGTCACTAGGGACAAGTCACTAAGAAAATTATGGGGAAAGCCACGTGACGACAACAGCAAAATCTTCATAAATAATTTCATAAATAGTTTTTCTTTAGAGGCACACAACACTAAATTAATATATAATTTAAAACATTCAAAGAATTATAAGAACTCCTCCCAACAAATCTAGAATGTTCAATTAAAAAAATTCTGTTCCATTCTGTGGTTAGTCGACGAAGGAGAGGAAAATGTTAAAAGTGGGAAGAGCATGACAAGGGGGTAAACATGGGACCAAAAGATTAGAAGGTAGGGAAAGATTTAAAATGGTTACAGCTCTTAGTGAAATTGGCTGTAAAAATCTACAGTTGGGTGTGTGATTACAGACTGAACAAGAAAAAAGAAGAATAAACAGCTGGAATTATCAGAAGCTAATCTCAAGGATAGTAAATACGGGCAGCTAAAGTGGGTTTGAAGACAACTGGCTCAGTATCCTGATCTTACCTCCCCATCCGCTTTGGACTTTCATCCCAGCTATCTCTGGAACATTGGCCAAGATCTCCCTGAAATGTCCAGCATGGCCAGCTCCCATTCATTCTGAGCAGCTCATCTAGCCCCTCACCTATCCAGACACTGGAATTGTCAGGAACATAATTATGGACATCTCTATTCCCATTTGCAGAATGACTACTATTCTGAGCCTGGTAGACCCAGGCTGTATCTTTCAATAGTGATCTGACCTATATTTCTCCTTTAGTATCCTTAGTCCCAAACAATATAGTCATGCCTGGTCATTAACAGTAGTAATATTGTGTTTACAACCACTCACAACACCTCATTATCAAGTAGGAGGTATCAATAGACATAAAGATGCACTGTACCCAGCAGGTGGACATTTCCTATGAGAATCTCGGGCAGATTTCTCATTTTACTCTGTTCTCTTTTCTTCCATTGTGTTCCTGGCTGTCTGCTGCTGTGGTTAGGTTGTTTATCTGGGCTATATTAAGTAGGAATATTCTATTCAAACATTTGAACACATTCTTTTTTGTTCCTCCTTATATGACAGCACTTAGTTATGTCTAGGAAGACATGTAGCTCTCTTTTCATCCGACAGGTGACAGTGACTGATAATTTAGTATGACAAAAGCAAGTCTGAGGAGCCATGTCTTACCTCTACACTGGTTTCCTTTGAAAGACATAGATGGCCAACCATTCCAAGCCAGTCAAGGCCAGTCCTGTCAACTCTTTCCTTAACTTTATATTGTCATATGCAGTCCTGGGGGGGCCTCAAAGTATGCCTGGAACTCATCTGATTATGTCAACTAATAACCGAAGAAAAACAAAAGCTATCTCTTGGTATCAAAGGTTACATAATACTATATAGGAGGTATTCAGTTTATGAGATTGTCAAAGGGGGAAACATAAGCTGTCAGTGCGAATGGCTGCATGGATAATAATTCATACTGAGATACATTTTTGAGATGGTGGTTGCTTATGATGGCATAAATAAGACACGAGTTTCAACCTCACATGACTCTCCTCATGTGCTTTTAATTAATCATGGTTCCACTTCTGCTTGGCTTTGGTTTGACCACTGTCATTTAAAAGTGCTCAAAGCTCAAGTCTTAAACATTTTCATTCTATGTAAACACTTCCTCATTTAAAAATAATTTCCCTCATTATTCCTCTGAGCCATTCTTACTTTGTACCATAGACAATATATTTAATCTATTAAACTTTGCATTGTGATTATTTTCACCACCATTTTATTCTTCATTTTCCTGGAGCGCTTAGCTCCTGGAGGGCTCTACATCATCCTCAGACACAGCAGGTTCCAAGAGTGTTCTTTGAATAGAAGAAATTAATTCATTTCCTTTTGTTAACTTAGACTGTTGTATTGTTCCTTCTGTGAAAAATGTAAAAAGGCACTTCTGTATATGTTTATGTTTGTGTGAAGATGTGTATATACATGTGTGTAAGTCCTTATGTGCGTGTGTACATGTGGAGACTACAAATCAACCCAAGAGGTGATACCTGCTGACCAGTGAGCCCCAGAGATCTGCCTGTCTCTCCTTCCCCAACACTGGAATTGCAGTGTGTGTCCAGCATTTTCAAATGTGGCCTCTGTCCTGGCTAGTTTTATGTCAACATAGCACAAGCTGGAGTCATCAGAGAGGAGAAAACCTTAATTAAGAAAATCCCTCATAAGATCCAGATCCAGCTGTAGGCAAACCTGTAGGAAATTTTCTTTTCTTTCCGTGTGTGTGTGTGTGTGTGTATGTGTGGTTTTTCAAGACAGGGTTTCTCTGTGTAGCCTTGGCTGTCCTGGACTCACTTTGTTGACCAGGCTGGCCTCGAACTCATGCCATTTTTTTGAATTAGTGACTGATGAGGGAGGGCCCAGGCCTGGGATATTGGTTCCAGATTCTATAAGAAAGCAAGCTGAGCAAAACCACAAGGAGCAAGCCAGCAAGCAGCATGGCCTCTGCATCAGCTCATGTCTCCAGGTTCCTGCACTGTTTGAGTTGCTATCATGGCTGTTTAGTGATGTGCTATGACGTGGAAGTGTAAGCCAAATAAACCCTTTCTTCCTCATCTTGCTTTTGGTTATGGCATTTCATCATAGCAATGGTATTGCTAACTAAGACAGCTTTTGAGGACCAAACTCAGGTTTTCTAAGCATTTTACCAACTGAGCACCACTCCTTCCTTGAGGAGATGCAGTCCCCTCCAGAGCACAAGTTCGGTAGTCCAACAGGACTGGACTCTAGCTCCCAACAAAGACCCCTGAGTTCTGCTTACTGCACAGAATGATGTTGTTCTGCAGCAGAGGGAAACACACAGAGAGGGCTCCAGAAGTTTCTTTTTGATCCTTTATATATTGTTTTTCTTGATTTCTCTAGCCTTTAAAAAAAAAATAGTAGGAACCCAGAATTTCACATTTTGGACAAGTCTAGTTGCACAAGATTCTTTTGCATACTTGAGATAAAAGTTATCATCATACTGTTTCTGTCTGAGGGCGTAAGATATAGCTAGATATCTAGATATAATAATCACATCTCATTTCCCTGTTTGTTTGTGTCTCTGGCAGGAAGCAGGCTTCTAAGCAACATTCATAAAAGAACAGCTTATCAGTATATAGAACTATCCACTAATTCAACCAATCAAGCCTATTTTAAGAATGTGATTCAAAAGCCACAGAGACCTTAAATGGCCCTTTAGTCTTCCAAATTGGGTTGTAGATCACCTTCTATGGTCCTTCATTTCAGTACCTATCCTGGTGACTGATGTGGGATGATTTGACATCGTTAATTCTTCACTGATGTTATACTGGATATGAAAATCTAACTCAAAAGTAAAAAACAATCAAATTCTAGTGATTAAAGTTATAGAAAACAAGTCCTGGTCCACGAAAGCTGGCATTAAACATCACTTGTCTCATGTCTTCTAAGAAGTATAGGAAAGGCTGAAAATTAATTCTAAGGAGAGTTTCAGGAAATTTGGGGGGAAGAATCCCTTAATTCTACTTGGAAAAAGTATGCTTTTTATTATCCTCAGTGACTATGCATCAATAAGAGTAGTGAGACTACACTGTTGATTTTATTTGATGAAAAGCCAGATAAATTTAAAAAGTTACAACTTGAGGCAAATAAAGATAAGGCCATTTTCAGAAATATAATAGCATACACTTAGAAAAGTGGAAGTATACAGAGGCTTGCTGTCTTTGAGGTGTGAATAACAAAGCATAAAAGAAAGATTAAAGTAACCTTGTAAAATTCCACTTATTCAATGATAGATGTACCTTTGTTTTACATATTTTATAATTTAAATTAAAATGTACAAATATATTTGTTAATCACTAGGTAAAAATAATTTTCTTGTTAATCATATCTCTGACTGGGACCTCTTACTCTTAAAATACAGCAGCTGTTATTCCTAGTGTTGGTTGCTCCAAAGTGGACTGAGGATTATAGCTACGAAACAATCCAAAACCAGAATGTAGATGTCTATAATTTTGCTGCATCTTTCCATAAGATCCCCTCACACCCTAATAGTGGCATTTTAAATTCATTATTAGATCTCTCTGAAGTCTTCCATTTTTTCCCAAACTTTTATTTCACCAACTTAATAATTCTATACGTAATTTGGAATGAGTGCAACTAATACTTAAACTGGGAGCTGTGAATACTTCATGGTAACTAGTGAGAAGGCTCTTAGATGTAGATAGGAACCCATGGTCATACATTATAGACAGAGAATTGGTGAACTGGGTAGATGGGCAAGCAGGTTAGACACAGAGATTGTTTGAAACAGTTTCTACTTTTTGGAGAAAGTGAAGAGAGTGGTGGGAGGAGAAAGAGAAACATTAACGACCATGGACTCTTCAGTATTTGAGGGGAAAAAAATACTATCAGGTGCCTGAGACAAATGTAGTTAAAACTATTGTATTTTTCTTGGTTTACAAAAGACCAAAATGTATTTTGCCTGATTTTCCTTCTCTCTTTCTGATAATTCCTTCTTGGTCCAGCACCTTCTTTCTTAGAAACCTCTAAGTGTCCCCAGCATTGGGCTGCCTGGATACCTTTCATTCTATCAGAATACACGACTTTTGTAACTTCAAACATCACATGTATGCCAAAGATTCTCAAGTTTATTTGTCCAAACCTGTCACTTCTTAATCCAGACTGGCAACAGTGACTCCCTGATAACATCTCTGCTTAGATGACTCTTAAGGCAACCCATACTGAATTTTCTCGAGATTAAGTTTTACTTTACGTCTCTAAACTGCTCCTCCTCTCCAATGTCACCAAGTGAATCTCTTCTGGCTGAACAGGAGTTCTCTGCCTCAGCCTGAAGGCTCCATGCCCACAACTTGTCAGAGGTTTGTCTCACTCGTCTTCCAAGTCTTACATATTCTCTGCAGGCAAGGCCTAGCTCACCCTTTCCACTAGAATCACACAGTGAGTTCACGGTGGCCAAAGGGCTTTCTCAGGAGCAGATAACATTCCTTGGCTTTCCTGCTTTCATTTTGTTCTCTGCAGCTCTCCCCATAAATTGTATGAGGGTAGGGATGGAACACCCATTCTCAGGAACCATGAACCTAGGAAATGCCTGTTATCTAGTAGGCCATCAAAAATGTTTGGTAGATAGTATTTTGTATGTATTGAAAGAACCTCTTTATGTAGATTAAAAACGTGTTTTATTATTTTAAGGAGAGAAGACTGAATGTTTAAATATTCCCCCATAAAGAAATGCCTTTAGAAATTTCCTTGGTTATTGTTAGCTGATTAGCTCATCTGCAGTATAACAGAACCATGCACTGGTTTCTCATTAATGAAGATTGCTTAAAAACCTTACACAGACAGTTCTTGTAGGCAGCTGACTCATATCTTTATATTAGTGGTAGGTGCACAGAGAGAAAGCACTGGTCTTCTACAGGAAATACTACAGAGATCTGAAATCTAGGTCAGACAACACTGGTCTAAGGAGTGCAAACATCCACTTGGCTGCTCTTTCTGCTCATCACGAAGATACGAAAATCATGTTTAAACAACAATGAAAGATTACTTATTGTGCAGTTTTAGTTGGTTAACACAGATGATAACGAGCTATTGTCACAGTTCTCTTTGGACCTCTTACAGTTTTAACAAGCTACCGTGGTCTGTAAGGAAGCTTACAGTCAGTGTCTCCACTAGACAGAGAGCTAGATAGCAGCTATGCTTTTGTGAAAAGTTTGGTCTGGAAACCCCAGCGTGGTTTTATATACCAACGAAGCTTCTGTAGTGCTGGCGTGTCACATGTCAGGTTAGTAACTAAGCAGAAGAGAGCTGCCTGGGACATTCCATGCCCTCGTGGTTCTGTGCATGTGATAGTGTGCCGTGTATAACTGTGTGCTGTGGCCCAGGCACTCAGCCACTTCAGGAACAACCACCAACTGCAGTACAGCACTCTGGTGCAGCAGACCCAATGCAAATATCCACTGCCGTGTTGTGAACACACTGATCAGGCTGTTGGAAAGCTGCAATATTCCCTTAGAACATTTAAACTGCTTGGACAAGTGCGTATGCTCATTAGGCTTTGTGTGTGTGTGTGTGTGTGTGGTGTCCCGAGACATAGGGGGCTAAGTTATATATAACAGTAGACATATAAAGATGCCACAAAGCATTATTTCTTAGAGCTGGTATATATGTCTATATTGAGCTCCTACGACTAAGACTGGACACCTAATCAGACTAAAATCTTCAGGGGTTCAGAAAAGACATGAAGGAAAGTGAAGGCTTTTCCGTCATTTCCTTACAGTTAAATCTAGCCCATGAATTGTGTCTGATTAGTCAAATTTAGCACAGACATAAGTCTTGGTTGTAAATTTAAAAACCAGTCCAGGCTTTGGAGGACTGCATCTCTGCATCTTAACAAGTGCTCCTGGTCCAGCTTAGCTTTCAGCTCGTGCTTCAGGTCACTGCTGGGAGACTACTTCTGAGGCACGGCTATTTTAAATTGCCCCTGATCTGGAGAGCCATCTGATGTTAGCGATCAGCTTATTCTGCAATAGTTTGTTACTGCATTTTGTCAAAGACAAAAAAACAATGACTTCTACTCTTGAAGATAAAAATAAAGGTATGGTTAAAAATTCAGGAACTGCATGAACAAAATCTGCACTTCTATTTGGGAAGCAGCACATAATTAGTTACTTTAAAAGAAAACTTCAAGATGATGAGAGGCAAGATGCCGCACACATGTAATTTTTCTTTTAGTCAACACTGAACAAGTGAGAGCGTGCAGAGCACTGTGAAAGAACATCTACACTTCTTGTCCTTCAAACAGACAGCAAGCCACACTTCATCTGGATACATTTTTCTTATCTTTGGATAACAAAAGGGCTGTGTGGTTGGGAGGAGTGGAGGGAGGGGAAACTGTGGTTGGATGGATTGTATGAGAGAAGAATCTATTTTCAATTAAAAAATATGTTCAGTTTATTGCATTTCTATTTTTTAAAAGGGTCAATGTGTTTCCTAAAGAGGTCTTTGAGGGTTGATTTACTGCAAAATACTTAGAAAAACCTGCAGTGGTCTATTTCCTTAAGTTAATGCCAATTCACCATCTACCCGAGCACTGAAATGATAGCTAACAGTCCAGCTTACAAATAGACACCAGAGAACCTTGCAGTGTCTTACCAATACAGACAGGTCCAACTTCAGATATTCAGACATTGCAGTATCAGGGTAGAGTAAGGTATTTTCTATAAAGGCTAAAGGTAACGAAAGTCTTTATTGATATGTCTTATTTTTTATCTGTTACTTAAAAAGTTATTATTATTTTTCCTGAGTAACAAAGAAGAGTAATAGACAGGGTGCTGCCCATACTTCAAATCAAAGCTAATTTGGACAGCATTTAAATACAGCTGCCGCACCTCAAGCGTCTATTGTGTTTGATGGGGAGAACTTATTTTTGTTTTCAGCAATGAAGCTGAGAAAGGCATTTCATCTTTGATGGCCATGTTTTGCTGTTTAGTGCCATTTGACCTGTTATTTTAACCAAAGGGCGAGCAAGATCATCTCTCTTAATCTCTTTTACTTAAAGACACTGCACTTAAAATACATGTTAGGCCTTTCAGGAAACAAAAGAAGAAAACTGTTCTTATAGGGAATCTTCATCAGTGAAACACTTTGTACTGAGCTAAGTCTCAGGGCCACTTCTATCCCCGCGTGTGCACACGGAACACACACAGTGCAGTGTGCATCCCCAAGGGACATATTACTCTTAACAGCCCATCCAGTCTTTGGTTATCATTATATGGTTAATGTCTTTTTAGGATAATAACTCTGATACAGACAATAAAATGCCTTAATTAGTTTATCATTCTTTTTTTTTTTTTTTTTTTTTCCTCTGAGAACATATCCAGGCCATATCTGGCTTTATGAGAGGGCTCAGTGCAACGTTGCTCTGAAACTGGGTTCCTGCTTTCTCAGTTCTAGAAGCCAAGGTGGCTCCCTATCTAGATTATATACGCAAATGAAACTTGTTCATAGTAATTTTAAATACAGAAAAATGGCAAAGCCATAGGGCACTATGGGATCAATAGATAATAAATAACAAACGAGATGTAAAATTTTCCAAATAAACAAAAAGGGAAAGTCAGGTCAGTGAAGTCTGGAAAGAAGATCAAATCAACATGTTTTAAAAAAGTATTTAGTGTGTGTGTGTGTGTGTGCATGTGTGTATGTATGCGTGTGTGTGTGTGTGTGTGTGTGTGTGCGCACATGTGTTCATGTGTGAGGGCATGCGCTTTCATGGAATGTGTGTGCATGTCAGAGTGCAACCTTGGTGTTTGGTCCTATCCTTCCCTTCCTCCCTATTTGAGGCAGGATCTCTTGTTTGCTCCCACACTTTGTATACCAGGCTCAGCTGCCTGCAAGTTTCCAGAGAGTCTCTTGTCCCTGCATACCATCTCACTGTAAGGGTGGTTACAGGAGTATAATCACTAGGACTAGAGAACGCACTGCCCTGTCTGGGTCTCATGGGCTCTAGGGGTCTCAACCCTAATTGTCAGACTTGTTCAGCCAACACTTTTACTCATCGAGTCAGCTTCCTGGCCTCACAGTTCTCCTTGCATGGTGGGTATTAAAAGAGAAAAGTTTCCCCATTTTATGGGTGAGAAAACTGAGGCAGAGACAAATCAAGAAACTCATTTAAACCATGTCATTCCTAAGAGACAGAAGGCAGGATTTGAATGTAGGCCATTTAGGTCTTGAGTTATTTGCCAGTATACTTTTAAAATCATACAAACAACAAGCCTGTAAAAATGTTTTAAAAAGTAGAAATCAAGGACCAAAGGTCACGAACCATGATTGCCACTTGGCTGTAATTATGCCCAGGTTTTCTAATGATTCATTCTATTCTGTAATCTTTCAACAAAAAGTCTAACACCATTCATATGTCAGAAGAAGACGGAGTAAAAATATTGCTGGCCTAAGCGTTTCCTTCTTATCTTTGCAATTCTCGATTTAGAAGACTGTGAATGCAGTGAATGTCAGCTTGTTGACAGCTTTCAGAGCACAGCTCTCTAGACTCCCCGGAATCTGGACATAGGCATGACTGTGTTGAAATTAAGTAGCTTTGAACACATGGCATAGAATCAGAGTATAGATTCAGTTGAATCTTCTAATGCTTTCTCTTTTATTTCTTATTATGCCTATTTATGGTGTATGGCATCTTCTGACATGTACATAATAGGGAAATAATCTATTTGTCCCTTTTTTATACTGCATGTATGTGAGGCATCTGGAATACAACTTTTTAATATACGATATGTTCTAATGTTTTTCTTAATCCTGTAACTTTTAAATCACAGTTACACAGCTGATATTTATAAATAAGTTCCCAGTGGATACTGAAATGCCTGATGAATCACAGAAGATGAAGCTGACATTCAAAACTGCATTGGGCTGAAATGCATCTCTGCCCTTAGCCATCTACAGCAACTTGTCATTTACAGGTAAGCTGAAATACACTCGCTGTCAAGTCTTTCTCATGGGTCTTTTGACTAACAGCATTTAGCATTGATAACCATTCTTCCGGAATACTCACCTCTCCAGTATCTGTCTTTCCAGTAATCAGCCCTTTGTGTAATTCTGCCAGCTTGAAATCTCCCTACCAAGTCCCTTTCCCCTTTCCCTTCTGAGCTGTCTCAGAGGACTTCTCCTTCGGCCATATCTTTTGTGGTGCCAGGGCTTCAGCTACCATAAGGACATAGACACACTCCTTTCGTTTATCAAGTGCTCCCCACCCTGACCTTCTCCCAACCCCACTACACATCTACCAGCTCCTCAGTGTTTCTCCTACTGGGGCTTGTGTTCCTTCTTCCCGAATGTCTTTTTTGCTGACATCCTTGATTTGGTTTACAGTTTTGAAACCTCCATGAATCCAGCTGAAAAACATCTAGTTTCCTTTTCGGTTGTTATTTGCTGTGACACAACCACTTCTGTGAAGTTATAATTTATTTATTCAGTAGACCTTATTGAGTGGTGGCTAAGGGACATTCTGGATCTCTCCTGATGCTAAAGTAGTTCTAATGGGAAGATCAAGTATTGGGTGGCAAGTGAGTCCTGTTAGAAAATGCAAGTGAACAGATCAATGGTAACTGACAGCGAAGATGGAGATGACAAAAAGATGACACCAAATGAGAGAACTGAATGAAATGAAGGACAGAGCTTGGTGAAGGAAGAGTTTTTCATTCTGGGCAGGTGGGATAGCCCATACCACAGATCTCATATAGGAGTAGGCATGGTGTGTCTGAAGGACTACAGAAAGATGAATATGGCTAATTGATCGAGTCGGAGTGCCAGACAAAGAGTTCAATTAGCTGCTAAGGCCCCAAATGAACTACCCAGTAGAGCCATTCAGCACCCTAATGCTGAGCAGACAGAACTTCCCAAAGCATAGCTCTAATTAGACTTGTTCCTTGCTCCAAAAGCACTGATAGCTCCTCACTGTCTACTAAAACAAAGATCTTCCAAAACACTTTGCCAGGTGTTTACAGTAGTGCACAGCCAACTCCTAACCTCTTTTCAATTACTTCTTTTTATTGTTTGTGATTAAGACTAAGGCTTGAAAAATGATAGTCTAGGGACCAAATCTGGCCTGTCACCTAGTTTTTACAAATGAAGTTTCATTGGAACACACTTTAACCATTTCTTATTATCAATGACTGCTTCCCTGCTACAATGGCAGAGTTGAATGGTTGTAACAGACACAAGGATGCTTTTTTAAGATCACAAAGCCTAAAAAATATTTTGCTGAATCAAGTTGTAAGCAAACTAATTTTTTAAGAATGTCTTACTTATTTCTTACTTTAGATTTCAGCCTGTTACTTTGCTATTCCTTTTATTTACAAAGCAAGTCCTGTATTCTTCCTTCTGCCTTCATGCACCTACTTTCTACTCACTCTTCAAAGATCATCTCCTCTTCATAGGCCTTTCTTTTGTTCCTAGGGTGAGTAGAATAATGCCTCCATGAAACTTTCCCACCCTAATCCATGAAGCTTTGGCTACGTTATATTGTGTGCAAGAGAGAAGTCAGGCTGAAAGTAATCTCACCTTCAGTTAGAAAGATCATATTTGTTCTACATAATGACAAGGAGCCTAAAGAATAGGAGCTGGATGTAGAAGGTCTAGGACTGGAATGAGGTGATCTGAAAAAAGCTGGACCCAGCCAGCTGACATTCAAGACAGAAAGGCCAGAGGCCAAGTGATGTAAGTAGCCTAAAGAATCTAGCGGAGGGAAAAACAGAACAAAACAAAATCTCAAGACCGCTGGAAGAGCGCGAAGCTTCACTGAACCTTTATTTCAGCCTAGAGAACTCGTTTTGAAATATACGCTATTAGAACTGTATGATAATATATTTCCACTGAGTTAAGACACCAAGATTGTGGTAACCTGTTATAGCATTTATGGGAGACAAATGTATTTCCCTCCTTTCAAATCCATGGACATTTGAAACTCTTCTGGGGTTTGCTACGGTCATAGTGTACAGATTTTGATTCTGTCTTTAAATGGCTACCTCCCTGAAGGAGGAGCATATAGCTCATTTTACCCTTGTATTTGTTATGACAACAACCGTAGTGCCTTGTCCAGGGCAAGAAGTCAAAAAATGACGACTAATGAGTTGTTTAGTATGTCTGAAAACTTGAAATGCATAATACGTATAGACTTTGGTCAAGCAATCAGAATATGTACATGGCCTGAATACTACAGTTCTCAGCTATTTGAGTAAACTAAGAACTTATCCTTAAAATATCTTCAAAACTTGGAAAACTAAAAGAAAATAACTTAGTTACACATGGTCATCAACTTATTTGTCATCTAACTTTCAAAAATGAAAACATCCTAATAAAGAATGACATGAGGTAAAATACATTTCTGCTGGCTTAGTCAACGCAACTATTTTGACAGACAGCCAAAGTAATGACACCATTTTTGCCAATTTTCTACTTACAGGCCATGTGAGTAAAGCCAGATTTGGGGGCATATTTTATTCATTATCAGTAATGTTAAAAAACACAATTAGGAATCATTGGAGAAAGTATTTGTTAAAAATTCACAAGTTGCTAATAATGAGGAATAATTTTGTTTCCAGTAGGATTCTTCAAAGGAGGACACAGAGAAAGAAAATGAATAAAAGATACGGGCATTTCAATTATTGCCAGATTATAAAAGGTTTGTGCCTTCATATGATGAGAAGACACAGAATAGAAACAGAACAAATGAGTCTATTCTGCTAGTATCATTTGGAACCTGACAAGCTTGTGGCATCTATTGGCTATATAGCAAAAGCTCCTCTGAAACGAAACACAGTTCTACAGACCAAGAAGAAATAAAGAGAACTGTGAAATGGTTCAATTTCACATGAGAGTTTTAAGATTCTTTTCATTTCCTTTCTGTATTTTCACAGTTGATCCACTTGTTTTTCCTTGTAGACAGATAGTTTTCCTTTTCCCAGGTTATAAGAAGGACATGTGTCCTTGTAGGGAAAGGTGACTTTTCTTCATTTTTACTTGTTGTGGAAGAAATAACTTAATAAGGAGTTCCTTCATCAATCACTGAGCATCAACTACATGTCAAGTGCCATGACAGGTGCTGGAGGATTGAGCTGACTGAGACAATGACACATGGTGAGGTAGAGAGCTGTGTCTCTGGGGAAGATTCATGACAGCATTTCTCATATAGCAGCGGCTGTCTGCTTCTGGAGGCTGCTGTCTTAATTAAACCTGGAGCAAGGCAACCTTCTCATTCTCTCACACTTCTCTTGATTACATAGGGAGGTCAAAAGAAATAGAGAGGGTATTTGTAACTTAAGAGTCTGACTCAAAGCTTTAAGAATATAATTTTGTCTCTTATTCCGATAGAAGACAATTCTGTATTTCCAAGAAAACTTTGTGTTTGCTCTTAGAAATGTCATTTCCTCACTTGGGAGTTAAAAGGAAATGACAGCGTCCTGTGCTATGTTCTTTGTGGTAATCGATTAACACACCACAGCCACTGAAATCAATATCTATACAGGGCCTCACACATTCCACAGGGAAGGAGGCTGGAAGTGCTCAGAAAAGTCCTCTCTGTAATACCTACAAGGCTCTAGGTGTGTGTAGGGGCATGAGTAGGGTGTTATCTGTGGCTTGTCTTGGGAAGATTGAAGGCTTCGTCCTCAGATTCTTGCCATGTGAGTCTTCCAACGTAGTAGTTCAACTCTTTGAAGCATCCCAGGAGGAAGCAAATCCAGCATAAAACAGGCACAAAAGTCACATGTGATGTTATCAGGTACATCCTGTTACCTGGAAGGCTTTCTACTGGTTATAAGCAGACAGTAGGTCCTGAACATGTTCCAGGAGGGGATTATACCAGACCATTAACATGGAAGCACAGGCCCTGGCAGCCACCCAAAGAGTCTGCCTAACATCATTTAAGACTCTCCCTGCCTCCCATGCTACTTCACATCAGAACTTAGCTTGTTTCATTATTACTTATTTTTCATTATGCTCAATAGCATGTCAATAATTAAGTTAACCCTGGCCTCAGTATTTTGGACACTGTTTAAATCTTAATTTAGGTTGTTTCTCTGCCCATCTTTTGTGTATTTGTTTAAACATGTAAGTTCATCTAAGAACCTGTGAGGTTTCCCTGATTTGTGTACTACTGTATTTCTTTCTTTCTTTCTTTCTTTCTTTCTTTCTTTCTTTCTTTCTTTCTTTCTTTCTTTCTTTCTTTCTTTCTCTCTCTCTTTGTCTCTCTTTTTCTTTCTTTCTCTCTTTCTCTCTTTCTCTTTCTTTCTTTCTTTCTCTCTCTTTCTTTTTCTCTTTCTTTCTTTCTTTCTTTCTTTCTTTGTCTCTCTTTCTCTCTCTCTTTCTTTCTTTCTTTCTTTCTTTCCTTAAGACTGTAATTTTATACTGTGGAGTTAACTTCTTGGAATTTATTGCACCCACTCCTTTATAGTCTCTAAAAGTGAGAACAAACTCATTTAATCCAAGTTTAAAGTAACACAAATAAGACAAAATAAATAAATAAATAAATAAATAAATAAATAAACCCCACCCTGCTTTCATGGAGTCTGTGACATGTATTTAGATGTGTCTGTTATTAAACAGCTGTGAGACAGTAGGCTAGGAGCACCGAGGACCTTCCCGATTATGACAGCCTGGCAAGCAGTGGTTCGTAAAGGATGTGTTTTGAGACCTGTGGACTAACTGGTCCAAGTGTACTCTCGTTGCCTCGCCACGGTTTCTCTTCTCACCTCCAGTGTCACTTTGGTGTATCATCTTTACTCACATTCACGACCTTCTGCCCAGAAGCCTTCAGCTGAGGCCTTTCTTACTCACATTCTGTCAGATCCATTGAAAAAAGTCAAAAACCTCTCATAGACATACTGTAACCAGAAAGTCGCAGCAAGTGGTAGAGTACCTACTTAGGGATGCATGAATGTGAGAGAGGTGATTTTGTTCTTCCACAAAGTCTTATTTAAAGAAGCAAAATGTGCCATGTAGGCTGTTGAAGTAAGACCCAGTGATTATTTATACTTCCTCTGTTGTTATTGCCCCCTTTTCATTTCTGATTTTGTTGATTTGGATGATGTCTCACTGCCCATTTGGTTAGTTTGGCTAAGGGTTTGTCCATCATGTTAATTTTCTCAAAAAAAAAAAAAAAAAAAACAAAAACAAACCAGTTCTTGGTGTTGTTGATCTTTGAATTGGTCTCTTAGTTTCTAATTTTTTTTTTTTTTTTTAAATTTCAGCCCTGAGCTTGATTATATCTAGCTATCTACTCCTCTTGGGTGGGTCTGCTTCTTCTTCTTCTCCCTCCCCCAGGGCTTTCAGGCATGCCATTAAGTTGCTTGTATGAGATATCTCCAGTTTCTTTATGAAGGTGCCTAGTGCTATGGACTTTCCTCTTAGCACTGCTTTCATTGTGTCCCATAAATTTGGGTATGTTGTGCCTTCATATTCATTGAATTCTAGGAAGCCTTTAATTTCTTTATTTCTCCCTTGCCAGTTGCCATTGAGTATGTGCAGCCTTTTTGCTGAAAATTTCTAAATCAATGAGCCATCATCCAACCACCTGGTGATCTGGTGGGAGAAAGACCCAGAAACATGGCTGGCAGAGACAGTAACAGTCTGGGGTCTAGGCTTTGGCTTTCTTTAGCCCCTCTATCCCATCTACCCTTCCCTCTTATATCCACTATTTTTCATATTTTATAGTATACATCCTTTATTGTTATAATAAATATTATTCCATAATAAAAAAAAGCAAAATGTACTTTTTGTGACCCTTTAATACAGTTCCTCTTGTTGTGGTAAGCCCTAACCATAAAATTATTTCATTGCTACTTCCTAACTGTAATTTTCCTGTTATGACCGTATAATGTAAATATCTGTTTTCTGATAGCCTTAGGCTACCAGAAAGGGTTGTTTGACCCTCAAAGGGGTTGTGACCCACAGGTTGAGAACTACTGCTCCAAATGTATTATATTCATGGCCCCAACGGCATTGCTTATGTCTTTCTGCAAGGTTTCTGTGCTGTTTTAGAACCCTTTTTACCTTAAAGAGATGCTTTACATTGCAGCGGTAACAAGTGATTTATTTTAAGAAAAAGTTCAGAAGTTTCTCAGGCAAACAAAACAATCTTTCTGAGAAAGCGCATGTTATCACCAAGCTGGAGACCTTGTATCTGATCTAACAGTACTGAAGCTTCATAAGCACTTACCTCTTGCTACATCCTGTGCATGCACAGCTAAGTCATGAAAATTAGATAAACTGGATTTGGTTCAATGACTTTCATTTGAAATCCTCTCTCTACCACAACTACAGAGTACTTTACATTTTGAGGAGCACTTTCACGCCAACTCCCTTAATGCCTGATATGACCGTATGAAGATGAGTCAGAGAGCTAGACTACCCACCTTTTGAGTCAGAGAGCTAGACTACCAAGACAGCTCATAATAGTTTCCAGCTCTTAGCTGCAATGATCGTAAGACTATATGATTTTATACAGTTCTAAAAACAAAGACAAAGCAAAACAATGGCCAATTCAGGTGTGACAGAATGTCTTAACTGTGCCCTACTTACATTCGAAGGGCTGCTCAGGTAGCCTAGACTTGAAACACTGACCATTCTAAGCTTGTGACTGAGGTAAATTCTCTGACCCTTACTCTTTTCATATTTTCATCATCTGTGCATGCATGTGTGTGTGTGTGTGTATGTAATGTATGCACACATAAGCACAAGCATATGAGCCTCTGTGCAGAGGCCAGAGAAGGAAATAGGATATCTTGCTCCATCATTATCTGCCTTGTTCCCTGGAGACAGGCTCTCTCACTAAGTCTTGACATAGGCTATGAGCCAGCAACTCCCAGACAGTCTCCTGTCACCATCTCCTCTCAACCTCCAGGACCAGCTTACAGAAATCCATCCACACAGCCATGCCTGGGTGCTACGGATTTGAACTCAGATCCTCATGCTTGCTTAGCAAGTGTTCTTACTCATATCTTCTAAATAGGATATAGTACCTATCTTATAGGGTTGCTAAAGAGGGTGTATTGAAATAAAAATAGCAGTTAAATTGTAAGACCGTAAATTGTAAAAGTTAACAAACCTTCATATCAATGACACTACTTTTAAAGATAATACCTGTAATTCAATACTGATATTAGGCTGAAGGCAGGGTCTGAACTTTTGGATCTAAATTGAACTGTCTATTATTATATTAAGTAATTATGAAAGTTGTTATTGCAAACATGTTAATACAGCTGCCACCCTGGTTAGATGAACTGCTAATTCTTTGTCCTCATGTAAATTCTGGAGAACACCTATTCTATTATCGCAACACAATGCCTTCAGTTTGAATGGAGACTTTTTCAGATTTTGGGGATTTTTTTTTTTGACTGTGTACTTTAGGTATTCTGTGATTAAACTTAATTTTGTGAAAATAATGGGCGCTTCATCTCATGGATGAGTGATTCTTTTCTGTCTACTGCCTTCGCCACAGACCCTCTAACGGCTTCTGTGATCTTAGGAGCAGCCTCTGCATTCTGGTTGAAACCAGTTCATGTGAAAGTCTGTTAGCAATGTTCATCCCAGGGTCTACAGATTTCTTACTTGATTAAATCCTAGATTCTGTACATCCTGTAATCCCCTTGATAACCTTACCCCTGCCTTAAGAGAGAAATGAAATCTCTCTTGTCTAGCCATGCCTTCATAGCTTGAGGCTACAGATAGCATATATGATTAAAGTATAAATCTAAAATATGTTCCTGGAAATGACCTTCTATGAAAACCAATCATATGTGGTGGCTTTGGGATTGACTCCGAGTAGAAATTGGTTTGCATATATTAAATACTAGAAACAAGATGGTTTCTTGATTTTTATGACTCAAAGGCTATATATATTTACTTATTTGTGGCAACAGAAAATGGAGGATTGCAGCTATGTTTCTGACAGTATTGAATAGTTTCAGCATCCAATTTTTTGGGAATTTGTTTAAGAAAAACAGCACACATTTGTCAACTGGATGATGTGCAGATGGATCAGCAGGGAGGTATGTAGCTGTCTAAGATCCAGGATGGTAAGAGAAAGTGTTCACTGCTACCGGACTTCAGGGCATTCATTACAGTAACACATACAATTACCAAGCTGAAATGTTAATACTGAACTTCAAGTTTTTTCACATCTAATAGACGATGGAGCAGCATGAGTAGCTCTTTAAAATAAAGTATTCTTCATTTTTATTTTTATTTTCAGAGCATCTTCTCCCCGCCCTTGTTATTAGCTATGTTCTCACCATCATTGTAAAAACAGCAGCACTTAGCATTTTAAACCATTTCACAAATCACCACAACACGTGCATGATCTCATTCAATCTTTATATATATAAATATATATAATTTTTGATTTTATTTATTTGCTTTACATGTGTATTGTGGCCCCCTTCCTCCTCTCTTCTGGGTCCCTCTTTCTCCTTTTTCACCCTCTCCCACCAACAAGCTGCCCTGGGACACTGAGTCACATCAGGACTAAGTGCATATTCTTTGCTCCTCCAAGTCTAGCCCAACAGACCCATCTTCCCCACCTTCGTTACTGTATCCAGTAAGTCAATTAGTCTTCCTGTTTCCTTCATTCTTATTACTCTTATACTTCAGTGTCGGAATTGTCTAAAAGACTTTCTGCAAATGTAGGTCATATTACTTTATCGCCGCTTGAAACCATCAATGGCTTCCTGTGACTCTTAACGCAAGACAAATTTCTTTGCATGTCATGATAAAGTGGTATATTGCCCTACATTTCCAGCCTTATCTCATGGTACTTATCTGCTTGCTCATATCTGGTGGGTATACAGCTTAGGTTTTACTGTCCCTCACACGTCAAGGTAATCTGTAATGGGTTGGCAAAACTCTTTTCACGGGTTTTCTTCTAGTTGAGTTGGGACTCCAGTCCTACCTCTTCAGAGGGAGTTTCTTTGTCCGCCAGTCTTGTAGCACCTCTATCTACTTGTTTTTCCCAGCACATAAGCTGGTTTTCTAATGTTTATAACATTTACCGCTTTCTGGAATGTTTGCTTATTTGATCATTTGTTTATACCTCTTTACCTGCTAACTTACAGAGGCCGGACAATAAGGAATAATACTTTAGGCATTCTGTGTTATATATTATTATTTTAGGGCCAAGGTCTGAGTCTGTCCCATTGTGGACGATGAGTAGTTTGTGAATGAATGAAATGAAACTAAATGATTGCCTTTTCTTAAGGGAGGTGTGTTTCACTTCACCTTTTTTCTGGAAATAAAATTTAATCCAGAATGAAATTTTCCTTGAAGCTAACAATAAATTAAGTTGTCCAAGATAAAATTTGATGCATTTTTCTTAGTAGAACCACACAGTACTGATCTTTCAACTTGCAATCATACAAGGGAATATATGTTTACAATTTTTCAAATGGTTAGATTCTATAAATATCTGACTCTGAAGAATGAAGTCATCAGAAAAGAACTGGACACCACAAAAACAGCTTAGCTTCCTCTCAGCTGACACAGCCACATGCGAGAGCTCTCCCTCGGAGACTGAACTCTTCTGCCAGTTCCAAGAGAAGCAGGATGCACAACCCATGTGACAACTTTGGGGCAGGCAAATAGCATAATGCCAATTCCAAACACTAGGCTTGACTTCCACTAAAGGAACCATTAATGGTTTTTCTCTGACAAATTCAGGCTAGCCATAGAAGTATATACTATCAGGAGAAATAAAATTAAATTATGATGGGAGCTTGAGGTACAAAACGACTGGAATGAAAATGAAGTATGAACTTTGGACCTGAGAGAAAGAGGAATCTAAAGGAAAATCATGAAGGCATTTAAGATATTATACCACCGCCTCCTCCTCACATCAAGAAACATTTTCTCACTGGCTTAAGCAGCTTTTGTTTAATATGTGTGTCACCAATTTTTTTTTTTTTTTTAAATAAGAGTTTTCTACTTAGAATTGGTTTTTGATCTTTGAACGGATGTGGGGGTGCCTGGTACTTGACTAAATGTTAGAGTTGCTATCTCAGAACATAGAGAAAAGACATATTAAACTGACATCTTTCTTTTAAGATTTAAACTACTCGGCTGGAGAGAGGGCACAAGAGTTGACAGTTGTACTACTCTAGCAGAGGCCTGGGTTCAGTTCCCAGGACCATCATGGCAGCTCACAAGTCACGTGATTTGTTCCAGGTGCTCTGATGCTCTCTCCTGGCCTCAGCGGGTACCAGCCGTACATGTGGTGCAGACATACTTGCAAGTTAGACACTTATATACGTGTAATAGAAGTAAATTAAATAGAGTTGAGCAGTTACTAATTAATAATAGGAACAGCAGAATTGATGCAGGATGACTGCAGAGCCAAGTATACAATCAGAGGATTAGTCTCCTTATTTTGAGCTGGGTGAATAAAATTTAATTAGTCAACCAATCTGTAACAGTTGGACCTTCATATTTTTTAATAAGAAATTCTGTAATCAAAATATTTACACATATATCTTTTATTACTTGTTTGTAAAAATACCAATAGTTGAGATTAGTGAGTTAAAATATGGTGTCATTAAAAACATTTTTAACATTAATTTTTAAAAGCAGATCTTTTAAAAGATCTTTCGTATATGTGCACGTACATGTATGTACATGAATATATATTATATATATATATATGTATATATATATATATATATATATAAAATGTTGTGCCAAGTTATATTCCCACCTGTAATCGATAGAAATGTTTTTTAACTTTAATTAGTGGCAAGCCCAGATGGCTCTTAAATTGGTTTTTTTCTTAATGCCTAATATATGAGTAATTTAAGAAAGAAAGCATATTCTTTAAGGAATGATTCGTGTCCCTTGCTTCCTTTGCTTGGCATCATTTAGGCCCTTGTGGGTGTAAAAAATTGAGTTCCAACTGCATCTCAGTTGTGTGCAACACCAAAGCTTAAGACCCCAGCTATGACACATTTATCTTGTTTCTTATGTATACATGTCTCTCTTTCAATCTTTTAAAATGCACTCCCAATTGCAAATGCCGATTTAAGCATGCAGGCAGAGTTGAAAGGCTTTAGCATAACTACAATCTTAATTCTAAGTGCTCCTAAGTCTTGACATCTACATTTTCTTGCTTTAATGCAGTGGGCCTTTCCGAAATCATATGATCTCATGTATCTGTTTATAAAACTTGGATGAAATATGCATGTAGCTATGTTACATAGTTCTACTTCTGGTTTTGGACTGTTGAATGGACATAGGGACTTCTTTGATACCTACACATATGATCAGGGTGTTGGAGGTATGCAGATCAGACTGGAGGTTTGTACTGTGAACATAAGAATGCCACTACAGTATATATGTGTAGTTGGTAGTGAGCTAGGACCAGATATGACTGTGTAAAGCCATATGTACATGGTGATAGTTCCTTCTTCATTAATCACGGTGTCATGCCATGTTTGTTTGATATAAGGCATTGTCTGTGCTTCGCAAAGACCCCCACTTGCCTTCTGCTTGACAAAGAATCTGGGTGAAGTCTGTAGATTTCAGCCAAGCTACTGACTATCACAAGAGAAGAGTGAAAACAGTTTCTTAGCCCCAGCCATGTTTTACTTTTCAACCCAGAACACAGGAGTGTGTTCCTGCCAGGGTTCCGTTTTCCCATAATTACTGCTGTTCAACAGAGGAAGTAGCAGGTTAGCCCTTCCTGCTTCCTACTATGAGGTCCCACCTGCCCCACCTGCATTTTTTCCTCTATTTTTATATCCTATTTTTCATTTCTATGAGAACTTGAAGGCAGAAAGTTAAGTGACTGTGCTTTTTTAGTTCTGAGTCTCACCTTTAGCAGCTGAGCCATCTCTTCCGCCCTTACATGAGCACACTGGAAACTCAATGAGCTTTCATTTTATTAAAGGTCTCCTATGGGATAACTGGCAAGAAGTTTTAAAATTTAATTTAAATCAGAACTGGGTGTTTTTGCCATTTTTTTCTAAGTAATTTTGTCAATCTCCACGTCAATCAGACAAAGAATACCATTATGAAGTGGCAGTTAGTTCACAGGAAAATTACGCTAAGGCACCACAGTGACACTGGCCATTGATGACAGATGGGAGAAGCGCTTCTCTTCTAGGGTTCCGATACCGACTGACGATGACTGTTCCCTCCCTACTGTCTTCCTAAACACAACAGACTAGACCAAAGGTTGGCGAGGTTTCCAATAACAGGTGAAAGGTGACGATGTGGAGACTTTGCTGCGGCTCTCTATGGCGATCACATTCTAACTGAGAAGCAACGTTAAATGTTTCATATCCAGAAGAGCCCTCATCTACCGCCGTTCCCAATGAATCCAAGTTGAATGATGCTCTAGACAACAACTCAACAAACACTTCCCAGACAGAAAGCGAATTTAAATTGCTTGCTGTATGTAATCACCCTGTCACAGCAGCAGTCACCTCAGCAGCAGCATTATCGAAACATGGTACAGCTGCAGCTCCATGGAGCACTTTGCATGCACTCTGCTGAAACCTCCACTGTTTATAGGAGGCAGCAGAGACGAGGGTTAAGTCATTTGTACCAAGGAGCTGGATAAATAGTGGCTACACCCTCTGGAGCACCTCTAGGAAGGCTCAGCTTTAGTGTAGCATCCTACAGGGTATTTATTTTAACAAAAAGTGGAAATAATTGCTCAAGTGAATATTTCAAATTATACCTCGAAATACTGGTAACTAAGGCAAAAGAAATGAGGTTGGGGGTTTTGGCTGACTGAGCTACTTCATTCTAGTAATTTTCTGTTTCCTGTTATATACATAAAAAAAAAAAACACTGCTTACAGAAAGAGAAAATGAGCTAGGTTTCTCTGAATTACAAAAGTTAAAGAGGTATGTCCTATAAAGCTGAAAAACACTGATGAAACATTCTAAACATTAACAGCTATACTTTAAATAAGACAGTGTAGAAACTCTTTGCTGGTTTTAAACATCAAAGCACGTATAATCTTGAAGAGGATAAAAAGTGCCTGCGTCAGTTTTCTGTGCTCTTCCAAAGAAATTCTGCTGAGTTTCCAATAATTTCTTTGAATAATCATGTTTGACAGAGATAATGGTTAACATTAGTGAGGTGATTAAAATTAATGACAGCAATGTCCACGGGGCTATGTCTGTGCAGGTGTTCCCCTCTGCTTTTCCCACACAAACATAAAAATGTTCAACATATGGAGTTCTGAGTCTACCCGGTTTACCAGAAGTGACCGAGTTCAGCCCTTCCTAAAATGCAGAGAGAAATCCTCTTTGTAGTCAATTAATGTTTTCTTGACATATAACTGCATTTAAAAATGCATTACGTTACATGAAATTTAAACATATACTCATTGTACAAAGTGAACAGACAGTATTTTGAAGATTGGTTTCCAATCTTCAAAAGTTACCAAAGGGTCTGTGAATGTTAGTTCATCAAGCTAAGCAATGCTAATTGCTAGCCAGAATTATACCCACAACTCAGTACTCTGACAATTAGAAGGAAAATTCTCTCTTTCTCTCTTTCCCTAACTGCTTAATTGCACGTCTACCTGCCTGTCCATCTGTCTATTCATCCTGCCAGCCACTGATAATCACTTATCCATTCTGTCTTTCACCCATCATTTTTATGTATTTGTTCCCTGGCTTACAGAAGATTAAGAATGGTAGGAACACTGGAATGTCAGAGTGTGACAAACAGCAGGTAGTGATGTTAAGGGAAGGGACAGAAACAAAGACAGCATGCTGTTCTGTTAAACGCTATATATTAACTGACAGGTGGAGGATGTTATGCGGCCCTATATCTCTGATATATTCTAATGTGGAAAATTATATTCTTCAAAGTGATCACAAAACTAACTTCTGCCTACACAAACTTTTAAAATGTGATCTTGGTACTTCTTCATCTATGGTGGCACTGAGAACCTAAGGTACCTATTACTCTACCATGGCTCTCACCTTTACAGAGACTCTATGTGTAGGTAACAGCACTATTTTGTCACATTGCCTAGTGCTCTTGAGCTGAAGACGTCACCTACTGAGATCATATTATCATGTACCACATTCGTATTTCTCTATTTTACACTTTGGACACGTTATTATTGATTTTTACAAATGATGTTAGAGTTAGGAAAATCACTTATAATTTTCACTGCAGAAAAATAAATGGTATGTTGAAGATAGATATTAAAAGTTGAAATTCTCATGAAGAGGTAGAAGTACCGGGGGAACAGGATGAGGGGGAGGTAGAAATGTCCAGTCATTTAGGTGTTCCCCCAGGACTCTGTGCTGGGTGCCGGGAGTTACTCAGAGCTGGTCAGTGTCTCTGAAACCACAGTGTTGACTTGAAAGATCTCTAGTAATGATTGCACAGCTCCCGCGCACACTGGGGTTCTCTTGGCCTTCACTTAAGAGGAAATGCTCAAGTTCAGCTCAGAAGAGTAGGGAACTGGTTCGGTTTCTTTGCAGCCCTTTCGTTAACTACCCAGCTCACTGCCATAGAGTCTGATCCTAGTCGCTCCTGTTCACAGTCTTTTTTATTTTTTTTCCCTCTCCTCATGGTTTTACTTAACTCACTGTTTCAATAGGTTTCTTGTATTTTGCTTTTCTTTAGTTTGAACTTGTGAGAAAGGTCCTCAATACTTATCCTAAGGCTGTGTTAGTAGTTGTTATGTAGCCCAGACTAACCTCACCTTAAAAATCACAGAAATCCTCCTTGCCTCAGGCTCCTAAGACCTGAGATTTTAGTCATAAGCCACCGTGACTGGCTTATTCAAGTGCTGGGGTTATGACCTTGTACAATCAGGCATCCTTCAACCTTATTCAGTGTTACTACACCTGTTGCATATTTTTAAAGTCTTCCTTGGCATTGGTTCAGCCTTCAGGTTTCTCGTACAAGTTGTTTTGCTATTTATTTTCTAATGTCAAAGATACTTTTGAAGAAAATAGAAGTAAAGACATGTATTAATTAGCTGTCTTCAGTTAGACACCATCTTGAGTACTTTAAAGAAAGCAAATATTCTTTTCCACAATTGGCGTGTTAATATCTTTAATAATTACCTATAAATTTTACTGCAGACAAATATATTCCATGGAGTGAAAAACTATCAGAACTACGTTTTTTTCTGTTTTAATAAATTATCAAAAAGGTGCAAAAAAAAAGGTAACTTACAGTCCATATCAAGAATGGCGTGAACAGACCTAATGAGCTCCTTGGACTCCAGTAGCAGGGCTGCTGGGAGGCTGCGCCGTCCATTTCTTCCCAGCAGCGGAAGCGAGGTCTGCGAGGACAGCACAGCTCTTCTTTCACTGTGTGAACAATGAAATGGCCTTGAGGGAACCGCACAGCAAGTGACACCCATCTTTGCTAAACCTGAATTTGTATCCATTGTGTTTGCACAAAAACACTTCTTTTCAGGGAACATTACATTCACAAAGCTATACAAGAACGCAATCACATAGAAGGGTACTTTCACTTGTTTATATACAGTAAATGGAACTATTTTAAGAAATACTTTGCCTTTATATATAAGAAAGAAATAAATGAAGGATAGCCGACATCCTAAATTGTTGGTCTTTTTATTTCATTTTGTAAAACTTCAGATTAAACATATAAACAGTTTATTAAACAGATTTTTTATATTGCTTACAGTAATATTAAATATACATACATCTGATATATTTATATTACTTAAGAAATTATCTTTTAAATTCTCCTGTTTGCTGTTCCTAAAGGCTTTATATCAATCTTTCTACTATGATATTTTGCTTTATTTTTTATTAATGTTTTCTTCACTGAAATTTCATATATATATAATGCATTATGATTTATATATATATATGTGTATCTTAACATCTAACATTTTCCTTAAAAATTACACTAAAGCTTTTATTTGAACAAGACAGATGAATTTATTGAAAAAATCATTATTTTTAAACATTATGGCATTAATTTTGTCACAACCCATGACAAAATGTGACAACCCATCTTTTTAAACATTATGGCATTAGCTCACAAGGATAAACTTAAGAATTCTCTGATTCAAATGCATAGCCTTTCCTTCATGTTGGATGACCACAGACGACATCCACTATATATATGTATATATATATAAATTTTTTTGTTTGGTTTGGTTTTATGACACAGGGTTTCTCTACGTAGCCTAGTACAGTGAGGCTGTACTAGACTCACTTTGTAGATTAGGCTAGCCTCAAACTTACAACAATCCACCTGCCTCTGCCTCCCTGAGTGCTGGGGTTAAAAGTGTGCGTCCCCATGCTTGGCTCAGACGCAGTATATCAAGAAGAGTGATCGTGACTGTAGCGGTATTTGACATTCAAGGCACAGCAGAAGTTGCTTACTCTAGCTTTTTTAAGAGGCCTTTCACCCCTAGGAAATGTTTCAGGGTAAGGACTGGCTTTTAACTATTTTTAAACTTGATATTTGGTAACAAGATTTTGAATTAGTAAAGGCCAAAATGAGACTTAAGAGGGTGGGGTGCACTTAGCATGTAAAAGAGGATATGGTTAGTGAACATTTAAAATCCTTTCTAAAACAATATTCATAGAGTCACAGCAATTTATTGTAAGTAGCATGGTCAACAACAACAAAAAAGCCAGATTTTTTTCATAATGAGAAATTAAATATTAAAATGAATGTGAAAGTTAGCAACTGTATATATTATTCTAAATTTGAAAAAAAAAAAACAAAAACCCAGCTATGTTGACACTATTTCTTTCTTTCTTTTTTAAAGAGTTTTCACTGTGGCCTCCATGGTTGATGTTGAATTCAACAGAGATTCTCCTGTCTCGCCTCCCAAATGCTGGGATTACAGGGAGAAGCCACTATGTGTGGCTCATTTCCTCTACTGAACTGTTTTTTCCCCAGTATTAACAGTACCTGCTTCTGAAATTGGTGCTGGTAGATATGGGCACAATATGAATTATTGCCATCTTAAGGAAATAACTACTCTGAACTTAGATCAGAAGGAATCCTTCTTCTGTATATGTCCTTAATCATGTGTCAAAATGAATAGAAAGCTGTGGCTTGAGACAAATAAACCTTATTTGTATGTTTGTAGCTCCAAGGAGGAACCCTGAAATCAGCAGCATGTTGTGAATAAAATACACCAAGGTGTAGTTTACAAACATGCTTTTATATATATATCTACTGAATGATGAAGATGAAAGAAGATGATTGCGTGACTATGTTTTGCAAAATCCTATTGGACGTAATGTGTCTGCCAGGCTGAGGATGATCTTCAGCATCTGCCATCGGCGTTTTATCCACACAGGGACAGGGTGTGCTTCTTCAGTTTTAGAGCACAAAGTTACAATGGCTGTAACACTTTCTTTTAAAGAGACAGAACCTAAACAGTATGTTCTTGCACTTACTTCAAAAAAGTTAAAAAAAAAAAAAAAGAGGCCGGGGACATCCAATGGGAATCATGTAGCATTCTAAAACTACTCTAGTATTTTGGCTACAATTATTACATGAACAACTGTGTTCATACTCTGCAAAAAGTAAAACATTCTTACCTTAAATTTAATAAAGGAGCAGAACTATCCAAAAGCACTTCTTGAATAGCCTAGGACAGACAAGATGGTGAAGGAGATTTGTGAGTTTGATAGCGTAAGAAAAACCTTCCCTTGGTTAATTAATATTTATAATTTCCTCCTTCATTGACTAGGCAGATGTCCCTATTATGGTGGGGCAGTCTATTATATTAGCAAGTAACTCTATTTAGAAATAATTACCAGGTCTTTATTTATGTAGAATATATGTATTCACTTTGTGTGCACGCGGGCATGTGTGCATTGTGCACATGCATGCAGGTGCCTGCGGAAGCTAGAAGAGGGTGTGCATTCCTGGGAACCCGAGTTACAGTGGCTGTGAGGCACCCGACATGGATGCTGGGAACCGCATTCAGATGCTTCACAAGAGAGGCGAGCACTCCTAACTGCTAAGGTAAGCCATCCCTCTAGCCCTTCACGGGAGCACAGTGGCCAAGTTATGTGTATACGGTGTCAGGATTCTTAGGAGAGTATTCATTAAAAGTCAGCGCATTTTTATTATATATATTTATTGATTACTAACAATCTATATGATGTTAATCATTCTTTTCATTTACCAAAGTAAATCTATATCTGATATCAGTTAGAATTGCTCTTTTGCAAGAGATTTTTTAAGTCACCAAATACCACAACATTTTTCTGTGACAGAACTTATTCCCTCTTCCTCCCTCTTCTCTAGGGATTGAACTTAGGACTTCATATATGCTACTGTAGCATTCTATCATATAAGTATAGTTCCAACCCTCCTTTCAACTTTTTATTTTGGGACAGGATCTCATTTTAAGTTACCTAGGGTGGCTTTAGACTAACTTAGTACTCCAAAGAGGCCTTGAATTTGTTCTCTTCCAGCCACAGGAACCCAAGGAGCTGGGATTACAACCCTATGTCTTCAGGCTTGGCAACATATCTTAGAAACAATGTAATTTAGTTATTCCTCAATATGTACAGGGCATAAGTTTTCAGGATCCCTGGGTCTATCAAAATCCTCAGATGCTCAAATTGTTTAGTATAGACGACTCAAATAATACAATACAGCTTTAATGTAAATAGGTTTGTAGTCTATCATATTCAAAATAATGACAGGTATGTTTCTATACTTGTTTAGTACAGAAACAAGCGCCTCAGGCCTGAGCACATAGCATACAAATGAGGAATGAGGTGAATGACATTCTAGAGTCTTGGAGAAAGACGGTGGTGACTCTGGCAGGATACGTCTACACATCACTTCATTTGCATAGCTTCAACATAGTGCTGCGTGGAGTTTGTGGAGCTTCCTGGAGTTTTCGTTCCTGGACCTTTTCAAGGCTGAACTCATTGCTGTGGAATCCATGGAGACAGAGGGCCAACTGTAAGAGAAAACTTACCTCTACAAAATGAAGGAGCCGTTCAGTAGATGCCTTAAAAGTTTTCCGAGCCATTTCTGATTTTCTCAACTGGCAGTCAAGAACTGTGACCCTCTTTCTCAGGTCCTGGATGCTTTCCTGAACAAAGATGGCAAAAGCAACACTGTCTCCATTACTTCAATTTTCAACAACTTTTTCCAATTTTTAGTTTTCCTGAACTAATATCTGATGCTACCACTTCATTTGTTGTCTCTCTTTCGACAAGTAGGTTTGATTTTGAGAAGAGGAGCAATGTAACTAATTAAATATTTAAAAGTTAATTTACAAACAGATACTTTCAGTTCTGTGACATAGTCTGTATATGATTTTTACAGTGTCTTACATTTAGATTAAAAAAAGAAAACAACTTGTTTTAACACAGGCTCACAGAAAGCCCTTCATGGGTAGCACAGCCCAAATGCTGAATATATACACACATATGCACATATACACATGCCTATACGATAAAATCCAAGTAAGGCGGGTCTATTAACAATGGGAGAAGTAGAATTATTCTATGAAGAGCAGCAGCAGTGCCCAGAGAACTGAGATGAAAATAGAATCCTGAAGCATCGCTTGCTCTGAGGCGCATCCTGATCCTGGAGGTCCACACTGTGGGTTTCTATTATATTATATATTATTATCAGACACACTTCCATGTAGAATTGTGATGGGAAAATGAGTGAAACAATTTTCATAGAAAAGGTATTCTGATTTTGACTCTGCTCAGTAAAAAAGTCTGCCCTGAGTAATTGCTAACTCTAAGTCCCTACCTAGTAATGCTCAAACAATGATTGCTAGAGAATCAGAAGGAAATTTGGGGCCTAAATTTATATTATTTAGATGACATGAAAATCCATAACCTGAAATTATTCCTTAAATTGATTGTAGGTTAAGAGAAGCACAATTAAAACTTCTCTGGAAGCTATTTTCTAAATTGACATGTCATAGAATGGCCATAATTGTGTGTCAAAAGAATACAAAGTTAAATAAATAAAAAAAAAAAACAAACAAAACCACTAACCATGAAGAAATAGGTTTTGTGAATTGACAACCAGATACTCATCACATCTAAAAGAGTATATACATTAATCGGTACATAAGCATAAAGTAACTATGTTTAGCATGTTATAAAAAAAAAAAAAGACAATTGAAAATACAACAGGACTAGAAACTCAAAATAGAACTAACGATATAAAGTCAAAATTTAAAAGTATAATCATTATGAAGTTAGACTATAACAAATAATATCCAATTTCATACACCTAAAAAGAAAATGGAAAAACTGAAAAACAGGAGTTGTAAAGGTTCTGAGAACTGAACACAAAGGTAAAATTTGAAATATGAATGGAGGAGAGGTAAGAAAACACAGGTTAATATCTTGAAACACCAGAAAAAAAAAAACCCAAAACAAACAAAGGGAAATGGCATGGGGACTGAAAAGATGTCTCCTTGTTTAAGATCACTTGCTGTTCTTACAGAGGACCAGGGTCCAGTACGCAGACATACAAGGGAGCTCACAACTGGCTGTATCTCAAAGTCTTAGGGATCTGACTCCCTTTTCTGGCTTTAGCAGGCATAGGCACAAACATGGCACACATACATACAGGCAAAGTCTCATGCACGTAAAATAAGTAAGTAAATAAATTCTCTTAAAGGTGGGCAATGTTGTGCATGCCTTTAACCCCACACTTGGGAGGCAGAGGCGAAGGGACTTGTATGTATTCAAGGCCAGGCTGGCAAACATAGTGAGACCTTGGAGAGAGATGTGGGGAGAGGGAGGGAGAGGAAGAGGAGGAAGGGAAGGGGAAGGAAAGGGGAAGGGGAGAGAGAGAGAGAGAGAGAGAGAGAGAGAGAGAGAGAGAGAGGATGGAGGGGATGGGGAAAGAACTTGAAATGACAATCAGAGGATGACAATTTAGGACTTTCCAAACATGGCAAGACAATGATCCTCATCTTAGAAAGTTTGATGAATCCCAAACAGCATAAATATATCAGATCAACAAATGACTCATGAGGGTTAAAACACTGACTGTCAAAGAGATCCTAAAATCATATAGAAGGAAGCACATTGTAAATGACTAATAGCCTACCTGACAGCATGAAATAAAAACAATGAACAAAATTATGTAGTAACACAGTACTCAAAATATATTTAAATATATTTTAAAAAGTTGAATCAAGGTGTTTTTCAGAGAAACAAAATGGAGAGTTTATTGTCAACAGATCTTCACTTACTGAATTGAAACAACTGTTTCAGGAAGCAAGAAAGTTTGAGCTATAATAAGGAATTATGAACAGAAGGTATAAATCCAGGGTCCACCTAGACGAATTTGGACCACATTAAACAACCTCCAAAAGTGACAGTCAAGACAAAATTAAAGTGCTACCAGCAACAGAAATTAAAGAGGGAAAGATGATCAGGCTTAAGTTCAAAGTACTTATAACATGGACATGGGGGAAGTGATCGACTCATTTCCTAACAAGTTAATACAGAATGTCAAACATGATAGGATAAAATTAGAGACACAGGAGCTTGTGAGAAGGTTCAGTAGTTTACAGCACTGGCTGCTTTTGCAGCGGACTCAGTTTTGAGTCCCAGCAACTACATGGAGCTTTATAACATGCTTTTTGCAGAAATAGTGCTGAAAGTGAACGAAACTCCTGCCAAAGCTGCAGCCAAAGTACAGGTGTGCTGGAAGATACACCATTCAAAGAAGCAGATCTTTACTCAATACCTTCAGCAACCTCTTCCACAGCCCAAGTGGAGGCCTAAATACCCTTCACAAGAGACCTCTGTGAGAAACAGGCTTGACCACTATGCCAGCATCAGGTTACCAGGACTGCTGAGGCAGCCACAAAGGCATAAGAAAACATTGTGAATGTCAAGGCCAACATGCATCAGATCAAAGAGGCTGCCACACTGATCAAGCCTGACGCAGAGAAGGTGATGTCCAACTGGCTCCTGATTACAATGTTCTGCACATTGCAAAGAAACTTGGGATCATCTAAGTAATCTGAGTCCAACTGCCAATCCTAAAGACACATTTGTCACCATATAAATATTGGAGATAGTATATAATTTTGAAATCAGCAAAGGGAAGTATATATAGTTGGGCAGAGAGGACATAGAACAAATGTGTATTAATACAAAACTCCAGGAAAATAACTTGAAAACATGGATAGCTACAATTAAAAGTAAGAGGACAAAGATGAGTCAGGTGCTTTGGTAAGGGAAAGGATACAAATGGAAAGTTATTTCTAATTACATCTGAACAACTAATAAGTGGGGGCCGGAGAAAAGGTCCAGCTTTATGTAAGCCACAGACATAACTGAAATAAACAGAAACTGAAAGTTGAAAGTGAATGAACTTTTAAAAATATGTAGGTAAATATTTAAAAAAAAGTATGTAACTATTTTAGTATCAACAGAAAACACACATAAGGAAAAAATTTACAGATGGAAGAATCCTAACATTTTTATAAAAGATAGTTGTTTAATTCTAAGCTTTAATATATTTCAAAACATGTAAATGACATTAAAGAAAGGAAATCATGAGAGATATTAATGTGTTTCTCCGATGAACTGACAGTTTAAGAACACAAATATATTACTATGAACAGAGAGGAACTTGATAGTCTCGACTTTTTACCTACATGGAACAGCACCTGATGTGGCAGACAGCTTTTCAAGCCCATTCTGACCATTTTTAAGGACCTAGTACACACTGAGCCATGAAACAAACATCAGCAAATTTTGCAGGGTTATGATCCTATAAACCTGATTCTTTAGCCATAGACAAAACCTTTCTGTGCCTCTGTGCTATTATTCGTAAAAAGGGCAGAAAATTCTACCCAAGTTAATCTATATGTTCAATGATCATACAGTAAAAATTTAAATCCTTTTTTTTTTTTGGTGGTATTGATAAGGAGTATACAGAATATATAAGAAGACGGCCACGTAGCTAACACACTTTTGGAGAAAAATAAGTAGACAGTATGATCAGACTATCATAAAAGACATAGTAAGAACAAACTGTGTTGTCTGCAGTTTGCTGTAATACGAGCCAATGAAAAGAATGCAGAGCCACATTCATATGGAATGTTGATATAGAGCAGACATTACTTCCAGGTGAATTAAAAAATGAGATTTTTAAGTCGTTATTCATTTGGAATAATGAAACAATGAGATGGTTCTCCATCTCATAAAACATCAAAATTTTATAACTTTTAGAAGCAAATATAAATAAAAATCTTTATATCTTTGGAGATCAAAGGACTTTTGAAAAGACATGGAAGGAAAACTGGTAAGTGTAGTGGTCTGAATGAGAATGGCTCCCATAGGCTTATATATTTGAAGGGTTAATCTGTACTTGGTGAACTGTCTGGGAAGGATTAGGAGGTGTGGCCTTGTTGGCAGAGGTGTGTTACTGGGGCAGGCATTGAGGCTTCAAAAGCTCAGTATATTCCCAGTTAGCTTTCTAGCTGTCTAATGCTTGCCAATCAAGATGTAAGCTCAGTCAGATGTTTGTCAGTCAAGACGTAAGATCTCAGGTACTGCTGCCATGCTGCCTGCTATGACGGTCATGGACTCCAAAACTCTGAAACTATAAGCCTCAAACAAGCTCTTCTTTCTTTAAATTGTCTTGGTCATGGTGTCTTACAACAATAATAGAAAAGTCACCAAGACAGTAAGTTCACATGAAAATTAAGAGCTCTTTTCTATTTCATTATAGAGTAGAAAAGGCAGGCCACAAGTTTGAGAGGGTAGTTTTTTACAATATATAAGTTAATAAATTAGTAATCAGGAAAATCACTACGTGCCTCTAAGCAAAAAGCAAATAATTCGATGGAAAAATAACGAAAAGATACAAAAGCACACTTCAGTGAGAAAAGTAAATGACTACTGAATGTAGAAACATGCTCAACTGGTTATCTCAGGCAGGGAAGAGCAAATTGCAGGCTTACAGTATCTGAGGATACAAATGACCCCATCATGGTTGATTTCAAGCTTTCAACATCCATCAGTGAACACAGCATTGAGAAGAGGAAAGTTCTCATGAGCCAGTGCCTATGGTTCCCAGCACACCTCTATGTTGGTCATTAGTAACTAGGAAAATTGAAATTAAACTATACTGGCATAGCAATTATTATACCAACCAGATGGGTAAAAATTCAAAGTAAAAGAAAGCCAAGGAACAGCAAGAGGTGAATGGTAATTTTCGTCCATTCTCCATGGCAGTACAAATTAGTTAAAAATACTTTCAGTCATAATTAGGCATTTACTTATAAATTTGAACATACAATTATCACCCAATCTGGCAATTCTATTTCTCATAGGTAGCAGTTATACATGTGGAGAAATTTATATGTATCAGAATGTTCTCAGGAACATGACTTGCAGTAGAATAATGCAGAAATAGTAAGACTGCCTATCAAATACAGAATGGTGTATTAACTGCATGGTGGTAATTCACTCAATGAAGAATAAAGATGAAAAAGATACCAACTACCTACAAATTAACCTGGCAAGCAGACAAAACTAAACAGGGAGCAGATATACAAACAGTACAAATATAAAAAAAAATTTTAAGCACTAAATCCAAGAAAGCAGTAAACTCTGAGGTCAAGGACAGTGGATGCAATCTGAAGAGGGATAGTGCGATTCTTCACAGGAATTAGTGATGCTTATTTATATGTTTGTAAGGATGCCTTTGTGTAGTGTAAATGTGGGTGTGGTTGTCCATGGAAGTCAGAAAAGGGCACCAGGTCCCCTACAGCTGGAGTTATAGGCTGTGAGCTATTTATTCTGGGTGGTAGAAACAGAACTTGGGTTTTCTGTAAAAGCAACATGTTATCTTAACTACTGAGTTATCTCTCCAGCCCCAATAATGTTTTATTTCTTATGCTTCAGATACATTTTCCAAAACCCAAATGTAAATTGGAAGATATATTGATAATTTAAGGGAAACTTATAACAATAAATAAAAGCATTATGATAGAAAAAAATCTGTATCTAAATAAATATTTAGGTGTCTGGAGACAGTTCAGCTGGTGAAGTGCGTATAGTACACCGGAGGACACAAGCTCCATCCCCAGCACCCATGTCAAAAGCCAGGCGGAGTGGCCCATTGCCGTATCATCTCTGGAGAAGTGAGAGGAGGAGGACTTCTGGTGCTGCAGTTCCCAGAGACAGTCTCTGGGAACACTCATCTCCCCCTGTCACCAAAAGATGGTTGCTCTCCAGGAATGACCCTTGAGGTTGACTTCTGCCCTCCACATCCAAGTGCACAAGATGCACATGTACTCACACACATGAAACCCTCCACAACTACAGAAAGAGAGAGACAGACAGACAATCAAGTATTTGAATCTTTGTTCTGTAGTATCTAGGTTAGCAGACCCTAAGCAATCTTACACACCACTGAAAGGTTACTTCTTCTCTACTAGTATTGAAAATGGAAAATACTGAACATAGAGATGCTTATGTTTAATATCTTTTCTTTCAGAAAAATGAAAAAGATGGATTTCTGAGAGATAGTGTAGGTTCTTATTAAAAAGATAAAATGAGATCCCCATAAGACTACAAAGGGAGAATCTGAATTAATTATATTACCCGGGCAACTTAGGAACAAAATATTTCTGACTAGAGAAGAGCAAATGGAATAACCTAAGCTTTACACAATAGAACACCACACTGGGGACTGCAGAGATGGCCCAGTGGGTAATGGTGCTTGCTGGTCAAACCTGGAGGTCTCAGTTTCGTCCCAGGACCCCACATCAAGGTTAGTGGACTAGAAAATATTGTCCTCTGAATTCCACATGCACATTGGGCCACGCCTTCCTCCTCCAAAGACCCTATCACATGAAACATTTAAAAATATTTAATAACGAAAAAAGCAAAACAAAAAAAGTAGGTAATTTTACGCAAATCTCTTAAACTTGAAAGTACACAGCTAAAGAGTAGTTCCACAATACAGTCTAACATGTATAAGGTCCCTCTTTAACCTCCAACACCACACACACACACAAAAAAACCAAAAAACAAACAAACAAACCAAAAAACATTTAAACTACTAGACACTGGCAACTTTTCCTCTAAAAGTACCTAATTATTTTATTAAAAGTGTTTTTAATATCTCGGTAATTTCTAAAGTATTTTCATAATTAGGTTAAGGTTACACGGCATAGCAACACCTGTTTGAAAATGGACACAGATAAATAACTGTCTGCAGCTGACGCTCCTAAGTGCTGCTGCTTTCTCAAGTGCTCTGTGCTCCTTGCAGGGCCTCATCAGCAGTGGGTGGGGCTCCAGCCTTCTGTGGAGCTGCTTTAGATGAGCAGAGATGTGCAAAATGGTGGGGACTCTTCAGAGGTGAGCAAAGAAAATCTCATATTTTCTCTTAAATTTTGCTGTTTGAACACTAGCTCCATTTTCATTTGGGATGTTAAAGAGCATACGACTTTATGTGCTTACAACTTCATCAACAGCTCAGATTTGTTTTTTATTCTCTTAAAAGCTGAATGGGTTAGAGAAATCAATACCCATTACTTGTAATTGAGGAATTTCTACAAAACTATAAAATATCTGCTTCAATTTATTCTAGTTTATATCTTCAGTGATATAATATACACATACATACACACCCTCACCATAGTTTTTGAAGGCCAGTAAGGACTAAAGATAGTTGGTACACTGTGGCCAGTTTACACAGCGATGTTCAGCTTGCTTCCTCAAGGTACTCAGTATCTTTTATTGCAACCAAAAGCCCTTTTAGAGGAGGCCATTTTCATATTCTTTACATTGAAAGGAATAAAACAACACAAATTCAACTTTGGTTTCTTCTCATTAGTCATCACGGGTCTTGTGTAAAATTTCATTAACTTGTATACTGCTCTGTGTTCTCTAATCAAAGAGCAAAACTCATCCCTCTAATCTCCTCCTTCCACCTCCGCAAAACAAATTAGCAAGCTCAAAAACAGAAAGAGGAAAACCGTGCCATCAATTAAATGTTAAATAGTTCCAGGCCTGAACAGCTGAATGGAACAATGTTGACCAATGACCCAATTAATTTGGGGCCTGTGCTTTTCCATCCCAAAGCTCTTTGGATAAAGGCAGGCCCACAACTTCCATGCCACCCTCTTCACGACACAACATCCTATCATTGAATAATAGAAGACAAACACTGACCTAGTTTAGATGTGCAGATGAAAAGAAAATGAAAACAGGATACATGACAGTGGCAAGGAAACCATGGCAACTAGAGAGGGCTGTTTGCTTACTTTATTTTGGTCAGAATAATCAGCAAGCTGAGCCTTTAGTTCTGAGATTTCAGCCTCTAGCAGACGGATCACCTCTTCATAGTCCATTTCCATCCCATGCGCCTGCCTCTGTGCAGCTTCAGCAAGATGAATCCGGCTTCTCAGAGCTCGTGTTTCTTCAGCTACAGCTTTGGCTTCCTAAGGAGTTAAAAGTTAATCTCAATTGAATAATATGCAAAACATACTTCTGTGGTTTATACAAAATACTTTTCTCATCTTGGTAGCTATGATTCCAAAGCTTACTGTGTCTATGTCCTCTATCTTCCAATAACCACACCTTCCACCTAAAAACCAATAATTGCACTCTTTTGCTAGGTGAACTTGTTACCCTGTCTTTTGTTGGTTCCCTGAAATTTTTTCAATATGAAGATTTTTCTGTATAAAGACTCTGTATGGATCTTTAGCGTCACTTATCTAGCATCATTCTTGGAAAGATGAAGGAAGGTAAAGAAAACTAAAATTCAAAATAGACGAATAGGAACTGCTTCAAAAGACAAAATGGGTAAGCTACAGAAAAACTAGTAGGTGCCAGGGCCGGTGTTCTCAGAGGGCTGTGCAGCTTCCTTAGATGCTGTGGATGGGCTTACAGCGCTGTGGGGCTTCTTGGTGGGCCGAACCCCAGAGGCAAAGCTTTCTTCCTAGATATCTGACTATTGCTTCTTGTTTTGGTAATAGCATAATATATAATTGTTTACCTGTTGGATACAATGTTCAAGAGACAGTTACTAATATATATGCTTTATATGTCTTTGCTCATTCAGGTTGTGGAATAACATCTATGGAAAAGCCTTAAAAAACCATTCACAGACAAGCAATCACAGACACAAAGAATAAACAAGCTGATCAAGGGCACGCAATGTGCCAAAATTTGAACGTAGGTCTGTTTGACTTTAATACTAAGATCTCCTTTCATCACTTTACTGTCTTTGAATGACAGAATAAAAAAAAATTTGCTCCAAACACTAGCTATACTCTATACCTTGGAAGGTTAGGGTGGCAAAACCCATTTGTTCTCTCAAAATGTGCCTTGGTGCTGGGTCTCAGTCCCCTGGGACAGCTGTGTAATTTAACATGGCAGCTATTATGCATGAAACATTTCTTCAGAGGGTGCAGGGATCTCTCTTCTCTGTAATGGAACTTTCTGCTCCAATTGCCATGGCTAATATTAAACTATGGCTATTTTAATGTTCTTGAAGCTGTTATGGAGCATTTGCTTTTGTTGGAGCATGAAGTACTGAGAGAAGGAAGGGTGTGGGCATATTCTCAAGGTTCTGTTTTCATTCAGCACCCAATAACTTTATTATATGTCAATTTCTAGAGAATGCATGAACTGTATACACATGAAACTCTCCCCTCCAAAATCTACATTCTAGTTTGGAGGGATAGACAGCAACTTAGGCTCATCAGTTATGATCTCATTGTGAAGACATTGACTAGAGACCCACAGAAAGGACCATGCCATGGTTTCCTGAAGAGAGGCTTTCTGGGAAGAAGGAGCACATATGCCAAGGTCCTGGGATTGGATTGGGCTTTGTATCATTGGAGAACATCAAGGTAGTCAGTGAGGCAGAGGCAGTGACCAGTCTGCGAAAAAGACAGGATAATAGGGGGATACCAGGGCACAGAGGTAACACGAGTGAGTGTGGAGACAGGGTGGCCTGGAAAAGCAGGCCTTATGAGCATCGTCAGGCCATCTGAAAGAGCTTGGTCCCCCTCAGAGTGGTATAGGATGTGACTGGAGGGCTTTGAACAGAGAAGTGATATGAACTAGCTTAAGTTTTAGGAGCATGCATTCCACAATTCAGTTAAGAACATCGGTGGGAGCAGAAAAAGGAGGAAAGGAACAGGTAGAGCTAACTGTGGTTGGCCAGGGTGGCTGTAGGAGACGGTAGATGAGGCAGTTAGAGTTCCAGTTTAGTTTAGGAGTAGAGCAACAGGCGAGGTCATCAACAACACAAAATTTGACAACCATGGGATATGATGTAAGTATAATACAAAGGGGTAAATAATACCTACATCTGTTCTGGCTCGGCCTAGAACATAAGGTATAATGTAGATAAATGGAGGAAAAAGTGTTAACTAAAATAAAAACAGCAAAAGCAGAAAAAAAAAAAAACCCAGTAAGAACAAAGAACAAGAAGGAATGTGGCACTCAAGAAGTGATGGTGGATTTTGATTGAGGAAGAGGAATCCGATTGGGGGATGGTTTTTTGTTTGTTTGCTTGTTAGTTTTTAGAAGAGGATGAAAGAGAAATGGAGAGGGAAGAAAGGGGATCATGGGAAAGTCTCTGGAATCTATAACACTGTAAGACTTCTTAATGGGAAACAATCTGAGAGTGCTTTAGAAAGGTAAGCTTGAGGGCTGGGGTTGGTGTGCAGTCAGCCCTTGATTAGATTCACAGTGAATACATCAAATTAATTTAAAAAGGCAAACCCGACAGCTACCTGCAAAATGGTCTTCTATACCTGACGTTCAAAGAATTTTATTCTCTTGTATCTTGTCTTATATTGTAGGACACTGTAACACACACAGTGTTAAGGCAAGGCCTTAACATACTGATGGGCTAGCCTACCTTCACCTTAGACTTAAAAGCTATCTCACAGTAATGATAAACTAGGCTCACTCCTGTTTATGATTAAACCTCTATATCTGGAGGATTGGCCAATGTCCCATCTGTAACCTTAACTACAAATGGTTCTGTACTGCCTATTCCAGGAACGGCAAACATGTCTTTGTTTCAAAAGGTTAAAAATCATCTTGCAACACTACCACCTTTGTTTCAAAAAGGCTCTTAGGGCTTCCTAGTTATGACTACCTGTTGTCATAATCAGCTTGCAACCATGTCTTTGTTTCAGAAGGTCATTAGACCCAACTTGGTAGACTTATGTTCTGCTCCTCTAACCCCACCTATTCTGCCCACCAAATCTCCCATTTGGAAAGCCCCTGTCCCTGAGTTATAAAAACACTGTTTTTCTCACATGCAGTGCTGACCTCTTGAACCTCACCTTAGGGGGAGGCATGAATAAAAAAGCTTGCTTTAATTAATTGCTTGCAAAACCAGGCTCAGTGGTGCATGCCTGGATTCCTAGCAGTCTGGGAGGCTGAGGCAGGTGGATCTCTTGTGAGTTAGAGGCCAGCCTGATCTATAAAGTGAGTCCAGGACAACCAAGGCCACGCAGAGAACCCTGTCTCAAATAAAATTAAAAAAGAAAATTGCTTGCTTTGATTAGTTTGGCCATGATGATTTGGGCAGGTGGTCTTTCTCCTCCCATCTTTTTGAAACCATACCAGCTCTGTATATATCAAGTCAGCTAACTGCATACTTCAGAATAAGGTAAGCCTATAATTATTCTAATTTCAAAGACAGGGCACCCAAGCTCAGAAAGCTTAAGTAACAAAAACACTTATAAGTGGCAGGGTAGGGATTTGAACTGATGCAGTTCAAGAGAATTAAAAAATTCAATTAATGTTCTTGGTTATTAGTCCATACTATTTGGTGAACTACAGAAAATGTTATTAAAAATGTTTTTAGGTACCAGTTATCGCCAGCATCAGCCCTGCACTAGCTTAAGATGTGGTTTATAACAAACAGACTCAAACACATTTGAGGCCGGCGCACTGCTCCCCATTTTCTATTCAATCAAAAACAAACAAAAGGCCTCGAAGTGAGAGAGGGAGGGCAGCAAAATCCCAGCTGCAGTGAAGATTCACTAATTTGATGATCTGTCCTTTTCACACACACTTCACACGGCTTTTATTCCTCTATAGAAACAGCACTCTTATTTTTGTTCAAAGGGCGCTGGTTAATTAAATGAAGAGTCTGGATGGGATTTATGCTGCTGTGGCAGTGCAGTGACGGTGATACAGCGTGAAGTACGGCCGGGTGGTAAGAGATGCAGAGGTTCTGATGCTGAATAAATTCATGCC
Organism: Meriones unguiculatus; assembly: GCF_030254825.1. Taxonomy (NCBI): domain Eukaryota; kingdom Metazoa; phylum Chordata; class Mammalia; order Rodentia; family Muridae; genus Meriones; species Meriones unguiculatus. The sequence goes on along the minus strand of NC_083355.1, from coordinate 30,251,230 downwards.
ATTTTTTTTGTAAATGTATAACTGTCAGGCTGGTGAATGTGACCCCGTAGCAGAGTTCTAGCCCAATTCCCACTGAATGGCTGCTTAAAAGATTAGTGCATTGAAATGATGCCTTTTAGAGGAAGCAGTAAAGAAAAGATAACAGCAGTGGGCCGGATTTAGAAAGAGAGGATCACAACAATCCATTTTCTCTTTTCCTCCCAGGCTGTCTTCTAATAAATAACTGCAAAGCCTCCAATGTCCCTAACATCTGAGCTAGAATTCTCTGAGTACCTCACCATGAGCCTGCAATCCCAATTAGGACAAATACAGTTGTCATTTACTATTACACTTTATATGAGGTAGAGGTTAATTTGGATTACAAAGGTAGATCTTTTCTTTTTTTTTTTTTTTAAGATTTATTTTTATTATTTATACAGCATTCTGCCTGGACACCAGATCTTACTATAGATGGTTATGAGCCACCGCGTGGTTGTTGGGGATTGAACTCAGGACCTTTGGAAGAACAGCAAGTGTTCTTAACCTCTGAGCCATCTCTCCAGCCCCCATAAAGGTAGATCTTGAAAGAAAAACAAAGACATAATAGCAGATCAGAAAAATCAGCCTAAATATGCCCTCAAATATTAAGTAGTATAGGCAAACTCAGTAGAGGAGAATCCTGAAATATAAGGGTAAATCAGAACTTTTCTAGGGAGAACTTTTCAGTGAGAAAATGCCTTTGGTACACAAGTGCCTCTTTGGAAAATAAAGGTTTTCTTCCCCACAATTTTGCAATGAATCTTTGGAAAAGATAAGGCCAATTCTTCTTTGAAAACATAATTCAAGCTGATGAAAACCTTTGTAGGCAGCAGAAACTATTCTGGCCTCAGCTAAACTGCACTAAGACAATGCTGTATAAGGTCAGATAAAAGGCACTGTGCTGAGTGTTTTCATACATGCAGTGCTCTCACCCACAAAGTAACATGATCTACAATAACAACAATACCCCAAAACACTTGCTTAGTACAAAAGAACAGGCTTTGGATGGGTCCTAGCTACTTCGGTACCTTAGATCTGAGATTGATTTTTTTTCTTCCATTTTCTGCCTATTAGTTCTCTAAGACTCAGCTTGTTCATCTGAATGGTGGGCTCTAACAAATACAAGACCAAAACAACTCTCTCAAAAAAGTAAAAGAAGCTATGACTGTCCTTACTATAGTTTTTCCTTTCTTTTCATCATTTTGGGAAAACAAAAACTATACTTATCATTGGTGCCATGACATAGCCCAGCTGGATAATTTATTCAGGGCTTTCTGGAGGTACTCAGTTGGTAATAGGAGCTGTCTGAAATGTAATCTGCACATGTCTTTTTTAATGATAGAAAAAAAAATTATGTGAAACTATCTTCTCTCTAGGACTGAGCACTAACAGTTCCCTAAAGTAGGAGAAGCATTAGTCTCAGTTACAAACGAGTAATTAGCCTACAAGTCCACAACACCTACCAGCTCTGTAATTTACAAGCTCATCAGTAAATCTTTCAAATGTCGGTGGCTGACAGGAGAAAACAGCAGATTGCAAGGAGATATGTCAAATAACTTATGCTACCAAGCGCAAAGACGGCTTCTCTTATCAGCTTCCGACACTCACTAGAAAGCCTTTCTCAGGCTTAGGTCCTACTTACTGTTTTCAAAAAAATGATTAAGGCTTACTTCAGGAAGAAGGCTGTTGAATGAGAATTGTTTAACAGAAAGTTATGGACAGTCCCCTTAGTTTACATATCTGACTTTTATTTTAGCTGTCTGAAAGTATGAACTCAAAGTGCTTTGTAGATATATTCATGAATGAATGGGACTACACACCCAATAAGCCTGAATTAATTTAGGGAAGACTCTAAAGTCACAAAATACTTTTGGAGACACCTTTTTGCTGTGTAACCCAACCTGGACTTGAAGCTTACATAGCACAGGCTAGTCTCAAACTTGGATTGATCCTCCTGCCTCAGCCTTTCAGGTGCTAGGCCTAGAAGCATGCAAGACCTAGGCCAGCTCACAGAAGACTTACTGCCGATCTCCATGTCCCACTTTTCTTCCCTATCTTCACAGGTCATGCAGGTCTAATGACTGTATCACCTTACTTAACCAGCCATTAAACACTGAAATCTTATCTAGGATGCAATTCGCAGCCATTTCTTAATTCCTTTTGTATCATGCCACCAGATTTGTGTTTCTTCCACCTTGCTCACAGAATGAAATTCCAGTAAGAGATACCTTGCCCACTGTGTCTGTCACGGCACTGTGCTCTCCACATTAAGGAAGGATCAGTTTGCCTCAGTCACTGGTCAGGTTCTACCTTGAGTAACAAATGTGGTCCACGGTAAAATGCATCCTTCCTCCCCATATTCCAAACTTCTCCACTACCAAGCCCCAAGTTATCACATAGTTTTAGGACATTCCACCCTCTCCCATGACGACACACACAAAGATTCACACATATGCCCATACACATATACCTAAGAATTTTCATTTTAGGGTATTTACCAAGCAAATGAGATTATGTCAAATCTAAATAAAATGAAGCAAATATCAAAGCTGAAAAAAAGCTTTGATATTTCATTGTTCAACAACTGTGTTATTTAAACATTGTGTGATTTAACTGTGTGTGATTTAAACTGTGTGATTTAAACATTACAAATTGTGTGATTTAAACATTACAAATATTTGTTTTATTTCCTTTTCAACATGTATTAATCCAGTAAAGGGTGTCAAAAATGATAAAATATTAAAGCCTTTTTCCAACCCCACCCAATCCTTATTTTACAATGTAGTTAGTAACACCATTTTTTTTTGTAAAGTGTGTAATGTGGATAATCTGTAAGTTAAGAAAAGGAGGTTTAGTTTATATGAAAAGTAAAATCTTCACTGTGCAATGAAATTGCTTAAAACTTTCTGGAGGAAAATTAGGTCAATCATATTATAATTAGCTCTAATTAACCTTCCCAGGGGTTGTCAACTTCTTTACCTGCAGCTGCTTCACTCTAAGAGGTGCAAAATTCATTTCTGCCTCTGAACAGCCAAGAGAATCAAAGAAATAATTTTCCATCTTCTCCATAAAGAGGAGTTCCCCCATCAAGGACCGGTACCTAAGTACACCACTCAGATAAGCTGCATCATGTGATCTCTTTATAGTATAAATATTAATTAGTTTAAAGCATGTTTTAATCATGCTTTAATAGGAAAGTTTAACTCTGAACACATTTTTTTCTTTTTAGTGTATTGAAGGTTGACATAAAATAAAAATCTATTTGCCAATTTTCGTTACAAATGTGCCCAAAGAGAACATTTTTAGTATTGAAAGCCTTCATTTTTTTTTTCTTGACACAACAAAATAATAGCTTATTATTTACACCATTAAAGATCCTCATTTCCAGCAAGAGCAAGGACTCAGAGGACAGGACATGTCTACACTGTGGAAACTGAAACGTTACCACGTTTTGAAAAGCAGTTTAGCAGATGGTATGTGCAAAGCCTTTAAATGTTCATACCAGGGGCCATGAGATGGCTGGCTGATAAAAGCATTTGCAATGCAAGCCTGAGGACCTGAATTAATCCCCCAGGAACCCACAAAAGAGAGAAGTGACTTAAAAAAGTTGTCCTCTGAGCTCTACACATGGGATGTGCGTATTCGCATACATGACTCTATATGTACACCATGCAACACTAATAAATAAGAACGTTTTTGCCATTTAATCAGTCACTTCACATCAATTAATGTATACTTATACTTTTTTTCCAATATAACATTTTTATTGATTCTCTGGTAATTTCACATCATGTATCCTGATTACATTCATTTCCTAGTCCTTTGATGTCTCCCCCATCTTGTGACCAATCCAGAAGTAAAAATAAAAAATAAACAAGTCCAATTTGTGTTATCTATATACTTACTCACTGGAGCACAATCAGACTCTCAGTGGCTGCCTCTAAAATAAAGTGAGTCCTTTCCTTCCTAGGCCCCCACCAGAAGCCATCAATTGGGAAGATCAACACTTCAGAATCCCTATTTAATTTTTTAAGGAGTTCTCTTTGGTGGTTTCCTGTCTAGGCTGTTACTTTTTTTGGGAGGGGGGTGAGGTAGGGTTGGGGTTGTCACAGAAGCCTTCCATATCCTTCCCTCTCAACTGTGCATCTATAGTTATCAGTATCACAGTAAAAATCACCTTCTTGCTCTTCTCAGGCAGTGGGAATATAAATCCGGGGTGTCCACCGCATTTAAGGTGACAGCATACATAGACCAAGAGCATGGCCTGGGCTCCAGTAGGATCACAAACTTAGACAAGGCCCTCGGAGACAGCGTGGACCACAAACATCAACATGGCTTCAGGCAGCACAGACCATGGGCATCTGGAAGCCTTCTTTCACTGTTAGAGTTTAAACTATTTAATAGAGAAATGCAGCTCAGTGGCTACATCTTTAGACATTAAACATGGTGAATTCATTCAAACTTTAGAGCTCAAGGGGCTCTTGTCATTAAAAGAGAAGTGCATTCCTTTCAAATTAACAGTGAGGACTTTAACTTGAATACAGATTTTATTAAACTGGTGTGTGTGTGTGTGTGTGTGTGTGTGTGTTAGAGAGAGAGAGAGACAGAGACAGAGAGGAGAGAGAATACTGTCTAAGATCTTGAAGTTTAGAGTCAGAAAGGGTTAGGGTGCAGAACATAGAACATGGCTTAAGACTGTAATGCATATATAAAAATTGTAGCATCTGGTTTTAGGCAAAGAGGAAAACAAAACAGTCACTTACCGAACAATTAATTATTGAGAAAGTACTGCGAAGACTGAATAGCCGAAACAGACCTTAGGCTATGTAAGAAGTGAGTCTATAGCTAAGGGTGATACAACAAAAACAATAAATGGTTGCTACAGCGAACTGTTTGGGAGAAAAGAAAAGTGTATATTCCCATCTTATACCATATGCTGACAGAATACTTTCAGCATTAAAGAGAGACAGGATGGGGAGCTGGCTAAATATGCATCTGAAATATGGCCAGCAATAAACACTTTAAAGATATTTAGAAAGAAAAAAGTAAAATGAAATTGACAACATAAAATCATTAATGTTTATAAAGAGAGAGAAGGAATTTTTGTACAGGTTAAATATTTGCCTGAGGGTTAGGAGAAATAAGAGTCAGTCTCCAGCACATAAAGAAACTTTATATTATGATAAAGCACATCTTAAGAGCATGAGAGAAAGCCGGGTGTTGTGGTGTGCGCCTGTAATCCCAGCACTCTGGGAGGCAGAGGCAGGCACATCTCAGAGTTCAAGGCCAGCCCCGTCTACAATTTGAGTCCAGCACAGCCAAGGCTGGGCTCTGAGAAACCCTGTGTTGCAAAAGTCAAAAGCAGAGAGAAAGAGCTGAGAGAGAGAGGGAGACAGATGAGAGCGAGAAAGAGAGAAAGAAAAGAAATTAAAAAAGAAAAAAGCAAGAGAGGAGATGTAAGTAAGACAAAGGCTGTTTGGAGAAACCAGCAGGGTGTCATTTCTGCCACACCAGCAAGTGCAAGTGAGATAGGGTATGTGTGAGAGAGAAAAGGGTCCCATGAGAACATCCAAGCGTATGCCCTATGACCTAAGGATCTTTCCACTTTTTAATGGCTCTATTACCTGTTTATATCTTTATTCCAAACACTAGGCTTCCAACACAGGGAACTCCTGGGGAGATACATATCTTAGCCATAGCAACACTTGAGTGTGCTAACGCTTGCTTAGACTCCTATATGCACTTCAAGTGAATCACTAGATACACATGCTGCCTTTAATACTCAAAAACTGTGATGGAGATCTCTAGTTACTCTGGAATTCAGGCATAAGAAACCTCTTCATACAGAATGCAAAAGACAACAAACCAATGCACATTTTAAAACAGAATAATTTACTTATGCGGCTTACATGACCAGACAAGTCTTGTTTTTAACTCAACGTTTTGTGAATAAATCATTACTACAATGTCATGAGTCCCGTATGACAGTAGGAGTACCAAGAGTGTTTCTCACTCAGCAAACTGCCAAGATAAGACTTTTATAGAATCAGCCGCCTTATCGCTACTTCCTCCTTGGATCAAATGTTCTGGTTTGTCAGTCCAACTATTATATATTGCTCTAGCATTAAAAAAAAAAAAAAAAAAAAAAAAAGTTTGGCATCTACACAGATGCCTAAAGAGTAACCTAAGAGGTGTTCCCTCAGCAAATGATCATTGATTTTTAGAGGTATGTATTTGTTTGTTCTTAGATAAATAAGGAAGTTTTATGGAGGGCAAGACGGCTTGGTTTTATATATAAATATGCCTCCAACAATTAGGGAAAGTTCACTACAAAGTGATGGGTTTGCTTTATTTATTTATTTTTTTTACATTCCTAAAGACTGCATGATTAGCATTCATGGTACCTTCATATAAAATCCATATATTCAATGAGTGTTTTTGAAAGGTCTCTATCAAATCTCTCTTGTAAGTTACTATAGACATGTGCAAAGTGACTGACTGGTGGGTGCATGAGTCCCCTGGAGAAGGAGACTATAAATGATGTACTGTATGGGACCCTGTCTTTACTAGTTCCCCATAGGGAAGCCTCCTACTGGAAGTGGAATAAACAGATTAATTGCAGGTCTCTAGGAAGAATACCACTATCTTCCCAAATCCCCCACCACTGAAAATAGTATCTAATTAAGCTAACACAATTAAAAGAAATTTATAATACAGACAGGACAGAAAAAGGTCTCTCAGAATCTTTGAGACACCAAGACCCTCTCTACATTAAATGAGCAGTTACCATTTGGGAATAGAAATTCTGAAATAGATACCTATTTAGTCATCCCTGCTATGAAATACCCACATTAGGTAACTTAAAAGAAAGGTTTAGTTGGTTCACAGTGTTGTAGGTTCAAAGTCCCAACAGTGTGATGATGACTGATGAGGTCACTTGGCTGAGTCACATCATGGGGGTGGTATTATGGTGGAAGCACAAGTGACACGGGGCGTGTGTGAGGAGGAGTAATTGCAGGGAGAGGAAGGCTCCCATGAGAACATCCAAGGGTATGATCGATGACCTAAGTATCTTTCTGATTTTTAATGGTTCTATCACCTGTTTATATCTTTACCCTGAACACCAGGCTTCCAACACAGGAAACTCTGGGGAGAAACTGTAACCATACCATTGCCATAGCAACACTTGAGTTTGCTAAAGCGTGCTTAGAGTGCTACACTCACTTCAAATGAATCACTAGGACAAATGATGTCTATACAAACAAGAATGATGACTGAGACTCTGGGAAACCATGACTCCTGTTCCTTTTTCAAGTAAGCTTTCCTTAGGCACTTTCTAGGGCGGAGTCTAATGATAGGGAAAAGAGAAGTCATTTTCTCATCACAAAAAAAGAGAATTAATGCTGAAAAATAAGCCCAACTGTATTTGTTCCATAAGCTTCTTTAATCACACTGTTGCCTAACAGTATAAGTGCTTTATAATGGTGCTCAGAGTACATTTTTGTTTTTAAAAGCCCTTCTAAGGTTGGTACTGATTCACCGTTACAATATCGCAGAGCAATCTCTCATGTTCATAAACTCTCACCCGGTGGTCACATCCTACATGCTAAGAGTAGACTATCACAACCAAGAAGACAACACTGAAACAATCCAGCAACCTTTTTTAGAGAGAACTATTGCTCTCATCAACAACAACAACAAAAGAACAAACCTGTGGAGCTATACAACAGCCTCAGGTGAATCCAAAGGAGTTAGGCTGAGTGAAAATAGATCATTAGGAAAAGCGGCTTGCTGTATGGTTCCATTTGTATAACTTTTCAAATGACAAAGATTTAGATGGACAATGGATTTGTGGGGGTCAGGCGTTAGGCGGGCAGGTGGAAGGAGGTGGCAGTGGCCTCAAAAGGGCAGCATGAGGCATCTTTCTGTAAAAGGTTTTTTGTGGGAAGCAAACGTTATCATTCTGACATGAGGAACATTTTACTATCGCATGCTTGGAACCAGAAAGGATTCATACAACAAATGTATGTATTTTTATTTTTTTCCCTGCAATGATGAGATAGTATTTTAGAATAATTACAAGTACTGGTCTAGATAGCTATTAGAAGTTCAAATTACCAACAACTAAGAAGAAATCTAAGGGTCACCCAAACATAAAAATTATCAGTGCCATTGTCTCTTGAAACCACAAAGAAACACACTTCCCAGAAGTGTGGGACTGTGATCAGGATTCTCTTTAGAGATACTTGAGTTGTGTTCAAAGTCGTACCTCATCCACGAATCAAGACGGAGTTGACAGCAGTGTGTGCTGTGACTAAGTGCAGAGAATCCTAGACTGACTTGACCTACTTCATGCTCTTCTGAAGTGTTCAGCACAAACTTTGCACAGGTGAGGCAACTACAACTGGACTTATCTGATCCTCCTGAAGTTGCCAAATAAACAATTGCCCATGTTCCATCAGAGCAAAGACTGGTTCAGACAAGCTAAGTATTTTGGCTTTGGAGTAGTCACCAATTCATTGCTGCCTGAGGTCATAACACTACCTTGGAAGAAAATTTAAAAACAATTTGAGTGTGAGGATGGGTTTTACAAAGTTGTTGATCAAAGGAAGATGCTACAAGAATGGCTCATACCTGTTAGAAGTTGTTAGAACTTGAAGGAAAAAAAAAGTGACAAGTATAACTTCATGGGAAATTGTTTTCATAATTTTAAACAGCAGGGCTGGGCTATTCTGTAGGGCATGGAATCTCAAAAAACAAAAAAAAAATAAAAAGTCAGAGACCAATCCAGTCAATTCATTATATAACCAGGTCTTATGGTGATCCCTTGTTGAAGAAAAACAAGGGGCCTTGCCTCTTTCAGTGAAAAAGATGCTGATACCTCAACGTTTATCTTTTAAGTTATTCCTTCTTCTGCCTTCCTTTTACCCTCTATCCCCTTTTTTCTTTTAGCTACTCATTAATTTCTTTTTAGATCATTACACTAAAGATGAATAAGCTTCCATAATTTAAAAGAGCTAAAGAACCTTTGAATAGAGAAACCATGATGCTTTTAGGATTGGTTCATCATTTTATACTATAATAAAGTCTTGAAATAAAATAAAGGATCTTCTGCTATGAATTATTGGTCAGAGAGATCCAGAAGCCCCCGCCCCCAAACAACACATGCTGTTGCCATAGCTCTTGCTCGCCTACCATAAGTAGCTTTTAAATTGTTATCACTGAAGACACAACACACTTTGGATACAGAACACAGAGAAACCAAGCTGGAACTGACATAGAAATTCTTCCCTCCTGGTGAGCTTTCATCGTGTTGGAAGGTGCAATACAGGTGGTTGAGAGAGAAGAGCATCAATGGACTTCCCTAGCAGTGGACCCTGAACACTACGATAACTACCTGCCAGGCAAGATGCACCTGCTGGTACAAGAGCAGCATGAGTGTTATGGGCAGAGCCACCTGCTTTCTGATTGGATGTGAGGCCTACTGTACAGGAGGAATTCATGCAAATTTAGTAAACCAAAACCAATCAACCAACCAAACAAACAAAAACAACACAGCTGGGGTGGCCATAGAGGGAACATACTACTGTTGTTTTGCTAAATGGACATCATATCAAACTGCCTGCTAATCACTTATGCTTCAATGCACGGATTGGTGCTGCTTTCAACCTCCGTTAGAGAAACTTCTTTTCCCAGTGATCAGCAGTCACTGTGGAGCCTTATAACTGACCCAAAAGCTGAGACAAAGTGACTACTGAATGAATGCTCAGCCCTAAACAGAGCACGTATATTAACCTCCTTAAGGTCCTGCTGAAGAGGAGCAGAGTGAACGTAAGAGCTGAAGGATGAAAATAGAGTCACGTGAAATGCTTTCTTCAGAACATGACATGGCCATTGAACTCGGGACTCAATAGCTGTGGCTATTTGCAGTGTCTGCAAAAGATCAAGACAGCCAGCACTCTGGCAAGGATGGGTAGAGGAGGCTTTATCTCTAGCTAAAGAGCTATTGGCAACTGAGGGCTGCTGAGGGAGGTGAAGTCATTAGTTTTCAGGAGTGTGGTCATGCGCAGGTGTGGGATTGCACACCCCCCAAGCATGCAGACAGTACTAACTAGACTCAGAAGGTTATAAAACAGAAAAAGAAAGAAAGGAGGGAAGGAAGAAAGAAAGGAAGGAAAGAAGGAAGGAAGGAAGAAAGACAGAAGGGCACATTCAGGTCGGATGGGGAAGGGTAAGGAGAGAGGTAGAGTGAGTTAGGGGTGGAAATGATCAATATACATTATTTACATGTAGGAAATTGCAAAGACTACACTAAAATATTAAGAAGAATAAAATCATGATGGACTACGGATAAAGAATGAACTGTCTAGCAGTATGACCAGGACAAAAGATGCTCTCATGCACATTTTACAAAGGTTTTTGGAGGTCACTATTTTTTCAATATATAAAAACTGAGCAATGGTGAAATATATTTTGTAAGTGTACACTGAATTTGCCAGGAAGTTTTCATTTAGTAATCACTAAAGAAGTTGTTGTAACATTTGTTACCCTTGCAACTGAGGAATGGCTGGGATAATCAAAAGTTTTATATATTATGTATGTTTTAATTCAGTAGAGTTAAAATATGCAAACAAATTACCTTTCTATAGTTTCAGGTAAATAATGTAAGAAGAGACAATATCTGATTGAGATTTCACAAACATTTTATCTCAAAGAACTTCCATATTTTAATGAAATGGTAAGTTTTTAGTGTAAAAAAAACTGCAAATGTTTAGAATAGAATTTTTAAAATAAAAACTTCAGCTAGATAATGAAAAAAAGGTTTATTAAAGCAGATGGTGTTCCAGCTTTGTTAGAGCAAGACATTGAATTTATTGATGTTTTTAAACAAGAGTTTTATTATTTCATTACACCATAAGATACATACATATGGTAAAACCCCACAAACTTGTGCTTAGCTTTCTTACGCTAGTTACATAAAAACTGCTGTGGGCACAGTTTCAGCCCCATTACTCAGTAATCAAAAGCAAAAAAAAAAAAAAAAGGCATTGCAATTTACATTTTTCTCATTAATATCACACTGCATGTGAATGAACTAATTCACTTGAAACTCTTCACAGGAGACCTGACTTGTGAGGTGTGAAAACAGTACAAACTTAAAACTGCACTGAAACTGGTAACAACACAAACTACAATTAGCTTATATTTTCCTTATATATGTATTGACAGGTAAATCATAGTTCTTCACAAGTATTATATCAATCAGCTGCAAAATTACACTTATATTGAAATACGTTTGATGGCTGATCGTTTAGAGCTATGATCAGTATATGTAATTTCCCTGGAACATGAAGCTATAACACTTAGTTTAAAGGAATTGCTGAATATAGGTTAGTTCTGAAAAAAATGTGGTATTTTAAAAAACTTAGTTTTATGAACATGAATACAAAAAATTAAGAAACTTTGGTATTTAATTCAGTTCTAAGAAACTTTTAAAGTAACCTGGTACATGAACCCATGTTTTCACATAAAATTTGATTTTATTTAAACACAGATCAAGTATTGCCAATAAAAATTTAAAATATAAGGATGTTCTTAAAGTGAAAAGTAATACCACTGTGAAGAAAAAGTGTAAAAATATAAAATATTTCATTAATAAAATTTTACTATTGGTGTATGCCGAACTATTTTGAATGTAATAGATTAAATGTATTTAATTTTATTGTTTCTTTCCACTACTACAAAAGTTAACAATACATAAGTGGCTTTTATACTTCTATTTCATGGTGCAAGAGTCTACTATAGCACCACGAGGAACATGTCTTTTATTTGTTCTTCAATCACTTACAAATATGAAGATGCAGGTACTGAAGACATAGCAGTAAAAGAACTTAAAAGGCACAGCAGCCAAAGAGTTAATAAAATAAGGACCAGGGGCCACTGAGGAGGATTAGTGTGCAAAGACGCTCATGGCCAAGCCTGATGATCCAAGTCTAACCCCCTTCCCCACACACTTTAATTAAAAACTGAAACAAAAGGGGGTGTCTGAACTCTAGCGATCTGGAGTCTGAGGCAGAACTGTCAGGAGCTTGAAGCTAACCTGGGCTACAAGAAAGGGGTTTCCGCCTTCCACCTTCCCGATGGTGAGTGCTCTCTGTCACAAACAACTCCACATTTGGCTAAGGCTGAGGATCTGGCTTGCTTCCATGTATGTGGACCTATCTGCATTGCCCACGTGGCATGCTGAGGTTGGCTACCCAGAGGCTATTTAAAGTGGGCTGGCTTTACCCAGGGTCAGATGATTGTTCAAGGTTCCTGAATAAACTGCATTGAAAAAAAAAAAAAAAAAAAGAAAGGCTATTTCAGAACAAAAGCCTGAAAACGTGGCTGAACTATTGAGGAATTAAAGAATTTTACAAGTATAACATTAGAAGGGGTTGGAAGATGTCTCAGTGGCTAAGAGCACTTGCTGCTCTTGCAGAGGAACGAGGTTCAGTTTCTACCACCCACATGACAGCTCATAACCACCCATAAATCTAGATTTCAGGGATTCATGGCCTCTTCTGACCTTCTTGAACAACAGGCATGCACGTGGTATACATATGTACATGCAGAAAAACAATCATACACAATAACTAACTAAATAAATAAAGCATTTTTAAACAAAAAGAAAGAATAATAGGAAGAATGTTTTATCCACCCAGATTTAGCAAACACACAAGATTTAACCTTTGGTCAATATGATCACGAATGAAACATAAGGTATTCTTACAAAGCTCAGGAAGCTGTTGCTAAGACGCTACATGTTTTCAATCTCTATATTCAGACACGTATGTATGTGTATGTAACACACATGCATGTTTCTTAACCATGTGAGAGTAAGTTGCATATATCATAGTCCTTTATTCTTAAGTACAACAGTATTCCTAATACAGATATTACCGCTTATAACTCTAAGTTCTTTAGGAGTTTCAGTATCTTCATTGATCTCATCTACCTTCTGCGTTCCAGATCTGTCAAATCACCCAGTAAAGTTCTTCATTATTCCTCCTACCCCAGCACAGGATCCAGCCTAGGATCAGGTGTTTATTTAGACTTCCCATCTCTTAACTCTTCTTCATGTCCAGTATTTTATCAGATGCCTCCCAAGGTTAGACTCAGGCTACACACTCTTGTCAGAGCAGCACACAGGTGACCTTTTCAGGGCATCACATTTGGAGTGACAATGACTTCTTCATTGGTGAGGACAACTTTTAGCATCAAACTGTTTTCTCAACTTTCCACTGCATAATTACTATTTCTCCCTTATAATTAGTAGTGGTTTATAGAGTAACTTAAACCACATAACTATGTAGTTATCTTGTTCATTAAAATTCCTCCTAAATTTAGCATCTTAATTTGTCCCTAATTCAATACTTACTAAAACATTCAAAATGCTTCTTTCCAAATCTAGCAGCATCTCTGCCATTTCCAGTCTGCACTCCACAATCACCAGGAGCCAGAGTGCTCCTCTCTCCCATCAATTAGCTAATCTAATTATACGTGCTGTGGGCTCATGGGCTATCATTATTCTGTGGTGCATCATTTATGACAATGATTAATGCTTTGGTGTCCTGGTTCATCCAGATGCAGGCACAGAAGTCCCTGTCAGGCAGCTCCTCATGGTACGGCTCTGTCAGCTTCAGCACTTTCTTATTTTGCGGAATTGCTCCAGGTGTAACTGAACCTACTTCTCAGCCCTAAAATCCACCATCTTTTGCGGAATGTATGCGTGGTGGTGCTAGGTCCTCTGAGAGGCTGCTCCTTAGACGCAAGTCTTCAGTTCTGTGGTCTGTTTGGATGGTAGTTCTCAATTTTAGTGTTTTCTTTTTTTTTTTCTTTCTTTTTTTTTTTTTTTTTTTCAATGCAGTTTATTCAGGAACCTTGAACAATCATCTGACCCTGGGTAAAGCCAGCCCACTTTAAATAGCCTCTGGGTAGCCAACCTCAGCATGCCACGTGGGCAATGCAGATAGGTCCACATACATGGAAGCAAGCCAGATCCTCAGCCTTAGCCAAATGTGGAGTTGTTTGTGACAGAGAGCACTCACCATCGGGAAGGTGGAAGGCGGAAACCAGCTCCATCTTTCAGGCGCGGCATTACGCAGCTCTCTACAGTTCCCCTTTTTTGTTTTGGACGCATCAGGCAAGAGTAGAGGTCTGATCTCTGATATTAGAAATAATTTGGGACTTTGTACTGATGTTCATTTAGGTGTCATCCACCCAAAGAGCATCAGACCCGTCCGATACCTTTTTCTCAGAGGCGGGACCTGGGGCATTGACCCGCATGCAATCAGACATGCTCTTCTCTGGGTCCAAAGTGGCTGACCCTGAGTGCAGTGCTTAGCCTCGCATCCTGAGCGTAACATTTTGGCTTTTTATGGTAGCCAACCATGCTTGGGGAGACTGTCCTGCTTCAATGGCTGTAAAGGCCTGAATGGTCATGGCTGCATTACGCTGTTGTGAGACTCTAGTGTTTTCTTTTCTGACTGGTTTCTTCAATAAATTCTACAATTTATTTTCTTGTTTCTTGTACACCTGAATTTAATTCTTGGCAGTTTAGTTTCGATTTATATTTCTTCATTAAATTTTAGCAACTGTCATGTTTGGTAGCAAGAACCTTTACTCCAGAAGCCATCTCACTGGTCCTAGTCTTGTTTTTTTTTCATTTCAGATTTGAGGCTTATTTCTTTTAGCTACAAATACATTCAGCTGAGTGTGGAATGTTACATTACAGTTGTCTTCAGCTTTGCTATTTGATTGCTGTGCACGTTTTCATCAGGCAGGAATCTTTAATTCACATGAATTTTTGTAGATGGGAATTTTTTTTTCTGTTTAAAAAAAATTATTTCATAGAAAGGTCTTAGGTGAAAAGCACCCTCTTCTGTGTAGCTGCATCATGGGTCATATTACTGATGTATCAGGGTGAAAAGTGTGCAAACTGATTGTGTCTTTTCTTGTTGTAAGAGCCTTCATTTTTTTTGGGGGGGGGGGTTTCTTCTCCATCACAGCCTGGTCCCAAGGTATTCTACTAATTCTGATCTATCTGATTCTTCCCACAAGACAATGACTGTCAGAGGTTGCTACTTCTGAGTGCACACACTTCTGAATCCTGGCTGAGAGCCATCAAGTCCTGACCGATGCCCAGGATTTTGGCATTGATTATTACAGTTTTTCTTTCTGGGGTTGATTTTTGGAGTCTTTCAGGCCTTCTCTGTTCTAGGTATCCTGGGTTACAGTGGCAGGCCAGCTTCAGGACTTATCTTGAAAATCATTTACTCTACTTACATGTACTTTGGAGGTTTGTTCTGGTCTCTGTCGCTGTCACGTTGAGGTTATGGGTCATGTATGGCTCTGGTTTCTTGGCCAATTTAGTGCTTTCTGTGAGGGCAGTGGGAGGGGGATTCGGAATCTAGCAATCACCACTGATCTCTAACAGGGTTCTATTAACACTGTGTACTTATTCTGAGTATATTCCCTGCTTTTGCTTTTACTTTCCATGTGCCTACTTGTCTTGTTCTAATCTACTTCCAAGTCGATGAAGACTACGCAAAGTGAAAACAAACTCTTAATTATTTACCACTACAGCAATGCTCTGTGGTACAGTTTTAGGGAGAAGTATTTGTTTTGTTTTTCTTTAATAAACTCTTGAGGTACAAATAACGAAAAGAGAGAGAGAGAGAGAGAGAGAGAGAGAGAGAGAGAGAGAGAGAGAGGGAGGGAGAAAACAGAAAGGGGAAATGAAAGAGAATGGAAAAGTGAGAATGGTCATTTCAGTTGATGCCATTTCAGAGTTCTAAAATCTTTTTGAAAATAACAGATCAGGACTCCAGTGGGTATAAACTCTAAATGCTCATTTTAAAGAGTTTTATAGTTTCTTTCTGTGCTGTTTGCAGCAGCAAATTCTGAGATATGATGAAGCATTACTGCTTTAAAGTTACTCCTCACACACAAAGGAACACACGGGTAGACTCATGTACCTACCCACTGCACCACCCTCATCCCTGCACACCCCCCACCCCAACATGAACTTACTTGTCTCACATTCTGGAGCTCTTCCATCAGTTGTTTCCTATGCTTCTCCGATTCAAGTAATTTCTCCTGCATTTAAAAACCACTGGATGAATAACACATCATTGTGACACCAAGTATGATTTCTAGTCTTCTGTTTCAAAGTTTATTTCCCAAACACCAAATTGCTAAAATCTCCAAATGCAATTCCTGGTAATTTTTCTGGCTTTTAATATCCTTTTACTAGTAAGCAGTTACCTAAGTATAACTGTGGTGAAAACATTCTTGGTTACCTTCTATAAGATGTTAAAATCTTAGATTCAGAAGAAGTCAGGAAGGATTGCAGTGGGTAAACTATAACTAAATCTGGGGTGACAGTTTTACCATTACCAAAGAGCTGTCAGACTGAATGATCTTGCTATTATGCAAAGACATAAAAAAGCTTCTAATCATACCATAGAAAGACTGGGTCGACTCTTAGTTCCCTAATGTAATTTTAGCCCATTTTTGAAGTTATTCACAAAAGCATACAACTATTATAGCCAAAATATGAAATATGTATTTGAACATGGAGACATGAAGGTAAAATATTACATCTTTGAAGGTAAGAGTCAATCAAGCATGTACCCTGAGATGCCCCACACTTTGGTGACTGGACTAGTCAGAAATGCTTAGTGACTCAGGAGCCATCTTACTGAAACCATGAACAGGGTTACTTGGACCTTAAATAGGGTGGTGAAGATTCATGGCAAAACCTGACCCTTGGAAGAATTCAACCCACTGTGGTCTAGGAGGTGAAACAAAGCTGTAAATGAACGTGAATATAACGAGTTGACTAATGACTGTGCCACAGATCAGCAGCCTAGAGGGTGGGCCCTTCTGTGTGTTCACGCTCTGCAAGACACTTTCACTCTTGGTGTTCTGCTGTTTTTCTTTGCACCTGTAAATGGGAAATGCATCTATTTCTAATCTTCTGTGAAAAGCAGGAACAATCTGAATTCTGTGAAAGTCTTTGAGTTAAATAACTCCCACAACACTAACAAGGATCACTTTCATAAAATGAAAATTAGCCAGAAGCCTAAAATTACTGATTTGTACCTCAAGTGAGACACAAGGACTAGAGCTGTCAAAGGATGATGAGTGATGGCAGACCATTTCTACTCTATGATCTTCATTTAAGAAGCTCTGCTGCTCTGTGCGTCTATGTGTGTGTGCCTGAACGTGTATGCATATCTACGTGTGCATGTCTCTCTCTGTGTGTACATACCTGTAATAAAACAGGTAGAATAACTGGAAATGCAAAAATTACCTCAAGCAAAATATTTATTGCTTGATATGCTATTTATACAACTTTACATTTTAAAATTACATTTATTCATTTTATTTTAGGTGTGTTGAGTGTTTAACCTGCATGTATCTGTGTACTACATGTGTGCTTGGTGTCTGCATAGATCACTCAGAAGAGGGCATCGGATTCCCTGGAACTAGAACTACAGATGTGCATCCTGGGAACAGAACTCAGATTCTCTGTATGAGTAACAAGCACTGTGAACACTAAGACACCTCTCCAGCCCTTATGGATCTTTAAAAAAACATGGATCTCAGAGAAAAAAAAATAATGAAAGCAAATTTAAAGGTCTTTTTTTTTTTTTTAAATTTTGGGACTTTAAGTTTTGCAACATTAAAATATGCTGAACTACAGTTCATGAACTTGAATGGTGTTCTTGACTGAATGGCTCCTCAGGGAACCCTTGTTTAAATGTTACATGAGTATGACTTAAACAGTTTTAAATTAAAAGTCTAGCAATTAATATTGACATTCAAATAAAACTTAAAATATATCATTAAATCTAACAATGATAAACTTTAGGGAAATGAAAACTATCCAAGAACCTCTGAAACTCTGACATCATGGACTCTGTGTAAAGATGAATCACACTGAAAAATATTGTCTTACCAATGTGACCAACAATACAGGATTGTTCTGAGACAGTAAGAAGAAATTAATAATTTATGAATTCTATATTTTCATCTAGGTATATCAACTCGTAGAAAGATAATGATTTCAGAGTTATAAAATGTAATCCTATTTGTGAGAAGCTCTTTTATATCTAGAAGGAATATGAATTACTAAAGAATTATGAAAGAAAATTGGGAGAAATATACAGAATGTTTTACATTAGTATATTGAATATTGAAATCCCACTCTCACAGATTTGCTGTGAACTTTCACAACTGCCTACCCACACAGCTACAAAGTTACTGGAAGATTTACTTTCATTTTCATGTGTGCGTATGCATCGACTGTGTGTAT
Source organism: Meriones unguiculatus (assembly GCF_030254825.1). Taxonomy (NCBI): domain Eukaryota; kingdom Metazoa; phylum Chordata; class Mammalia; order Rodentia; family Muridae; genus Meriones; species Meriones unguiculatus. The sequence goes on along the minus strand of NC_083355.1, from coordinate 30,232,848 downwards.
GTCTACTGTGAGCTCAGAAGATGGAGTCTGATCCCCCAGGGTTGGAACATTAGGACTCTGGGAACCTAATTCAGCTCTCATGACTGCTGGGGCACCTCTGTAGTCCTGGACTTAGTTTTGATAATTGAAAACTACAGATAACCTAAATGTCCATTAACAGAGAATTAGCTAAAATCTCTTCAGGAGAACCAGCTGGTGGAGGAGATCTCTACCTTGGAAGACATGGAACCCTGTGGTAGAAACTGCCCATGATTCGGCTTGAATCACGGGAAATAGAAGCCCAGCTGTAAAAAAGCAGGTCTATAAGAACTAATTTATGCATGAGTTAACATGCATTTACTTTTTAAAAAACTGCTTAAAGAATTCACTTTCCTAGAGTAGTTCTAGGGTTATAAATATTAAGAAGGTACAGCAGTTCCCATGTGTCTCTAACCTTTACAGATATACATTCACTTTTTAATAATGTGATTTGTTTGGACTGTCTTCAGAAACTCTGAGAGGATATGCTTAAAATTTTTTAATGTTGGCTTCCTCTAAAGACTCGTATTATAAGACAATAGTAAAAAGAGAATGGTATTTCTTTTTTGAATAAAGAATTTATACCAATAAAAATAAATTAATTAACTAGAGAATTTCAACTAACAAAGTATTTAAAAATGCATATTTTTATGATAAAGTGGTCAAAAAGAAGTTATGTTGCTTTCCTTGGATCATATAATGGATTATTGTAAAAGTCAGGATTTAACTTAATATTCCATTAAGAACAGAATGCCACTATAGAGAAAGAATCAAAATGTTATCATGTATTTGGAGCATATATGATTTGTTCTCCCTTGAAAGCACAGTGCCTTCATTTTTCAAATTGCGTTAGCAAAACACAACGTACCTCAGACATGACCCTGCAGCTGGAAACAAATGCCTTTCCTATGAATACCAGAGGACTCAAATTTGTCACAGCTTGCTCAGTTGTTGGCTCCTCAGCTACACCTGCTGTGGCCACCAATATGAGAGGACAAAAGGAATAAGAGGAGCCAGATCAGACATAAGAGGAAAACCCACTGGACACACTGGATCTTATGTGCATATCATGGAGTGAAAATCGGTGAGTGGTGACCTAAAGGATAACTCTCTAAAGACAATTAAACAAATGGTTCTAGCCTATTTGATAATAACACAGTTTCATTAAAAAAAAAAAAATGAGGCTCAATACTTGAGAATTCATCATGGGATTATGTCTTTTTGGAAGGAAATATAAGAATGCCAAGGAGATGGGTTACCTTAAGCACACTCCCTTCTTCCAGAGCAGTATCTCTTTCTTGTCTAAGTTTTCCCATTTCATCTGCTTCTAGAGAATCACAGGGAAGAAGCTGTCAACATTAAAATACAGAAGTTTCGCATCAGATGCTAACCTTGAGAACAGAAAGTCCTTTTTTACTGCCCTCAAACTTTGCTCCATGATGGAATTCGGGTTTTACTTTGAGTTGTTTGATTGGATATTAGGAATCTAATGTACAACACATTTTCTCTCTTAAGCTTAACCTTATACTGATGTAACTTACACTTTATACTATTAAAAGATAAACATTTATTTTTTTAAAATGTATAGATGTATATTTTTATTTTATGTGTACATGTGTGAGCTTGTTTGTGTATGTAGCACCTGTGTAGTGTCTCTGGAGGCCAGAAGAGGGAAACGGATCCTCCAGAACTGGAGGTATAGGTACCCCATGTTGGTGCTGAGACCTGAACCCAGGTCCTCGGCAAGAGCAACGTCTACAGCCCCAAGCTGTCTTGAAAAGTTCTCTCCTGTAGAGATAATCCATCCGTGAGACTTGCCTAGGCTGATATGGCATCACACTATACTGATGAGAGTATGCTGCCAAGTCTGCAATTGTGCTGGATCTGGATGTGGGGACCAACCTTGCCTTTTCTGTGTATGCCTTATGTGCTTTCTGGAATTCCACATTATATCTAGTGGCTTTTATTCTTACACCTTAACTAGGAGAGGAATGGGATGGTTCCCGGAAGTTTGCATAAAATTATCTTTTTGTTTTTGAAGATTGCCTTCTGCTTACAATTGTATTTTATCTTTTTTGTTGGTGACACTGGGGTGTTGAGACAGAGTCTTACTTTGTAGCCCAGGTTGGTCATGAACTTGCTTCAATCTCCTGAGTACTGGGAGTACAGCCATACACCGTGGCACCCAACTTCCCTCTAAACTCCTTGGTTACCTTTAAGAAGACTAAATTCAACCTTTGTTCTACAAATTAAATCAAATGCTAACGCTGTTACAAACCTCCTCTGAAAGTTGCTTCCCTTGGAACATATAATGTTTTGCCACTAATCTGACATTACTATATAATGCACTTTTAAAGTTGCAATTATTTGTGTACATGCCTCTACAAAGCAAAGTTTATCTGTCTTCATTTACAGCATGTGCCATGGCACCTAACACAATGTCCTCAACATTGTACTTCACCAATATGTATCTAATATAAAACAAATGGGTCCTTAGAAGATAGTAAACGTTTAGACTCAGTGGGAATTACCATTTATATCCTGACCCAGTGAAAGCAAAATATTACAGTCTCATCACATGCAACTCAGTTTGATATTTTCATTCAGTTTTATGTCATTTGTTAAAATAGTGGCCGCAATACATCAAACTGAGCCTAAATTGTGAAAAATATCCTTCAGGAAATTGGTAGCATGGTCACTGGTGTTTGAAGATAATCCATGCATGATACTTGCTTAGACTAATACAGGGTCATATTATAATGGATGACAGTCTGCTGCCTAGTCTGGAGTTGAGCTGGGGGTGGATGTGGGCACCAGCTTGTCTTGTCTGTGAATGACCTTGTACTGGCAGCAGGTGTAACACCGTGTGAAGTTTTTAGTAGAGAAATAATGATTAGAATCACAGCAAGATACTTGTATTTTGGGTTCTAAATGCCACAGTCTCCTCAATCCAAAAGTTCACTGTCAAATAAACAAAAGCAGGATTAACATATACTGACTCAGCAATTCCTCTTTAAAAAGGTGACAGGCCAGACACCTGAGTCAGAGAACATGATGAGTGGAAGAGCAAGTTACAGCACACACACTGTGAGCCTAGTTATGAAGAGAAAGAACGATGAATCCATCTCTGTGGGCTGAAACAGAGGCTCGTGTCCAAGTAGGAATGGAAGCTGACTCAAACCACATGAGAGACTTTTGAGTAGTGATTTCACCTGAAATACACCACAGATATCCAACAAGCTGTAGACTCATCATTACTGTATCTCATCATTTATATGTGACAGGGCATACCTATAATCCCAGCACCTGGGGATAGAGCCAATAGGAACAGGAACTCAAGGGTAGCTTAGACTATATACTGAGTTTGAGGCCAGCCAGAACTATATGTGAGCTTCTCAAAAAACACACACAAACAAAACAAACCAACCCCCCCAAAACAAAAAACCCACAAAGTCAAACAAAACACAAAACAAAACAACCCCCCCAAAAGAAAACAATCAATTAAGAAACAACAAACTAGGACACAGTTGGCAGCAGAAATTCACTGCAAGTTTTTCTTCTCTATTTTCCTCCCCTTTCTAGACACCATCCTAAATCCTTGTCCTTCTTGCCCTAACACTAGCAGCATTCGCTCTTAAGGCTGTCACAGACTTCCACGCAGAGCCTCTCTGCTTTCCTGACTTCTAATTCAGAAGCATTACCTTTCTCATCCTTTTACCCACTTCCCTCTGGCAGCTGCCAAAATCCCCAGCTGGTCTTGACTGTTGCTTTCTCTCAACTCCAATAAAAAGATCTTCAAGCTTCCTTCTAAATTCACCTTTAAATTCTTTTATTTATAACACAGACCCCGTGTCTCATACTGCTACACGTTTGGTGGACCACAAGAGAATTGAAGATCTTCTTAGACAGATCATCCTATGTGTGCATAAATGAATTTGTGAACCCATGATTCATCAGTTCAGCTCTTGTAGTTAATCTATCTGATTGCATCTGTGTTTTCCAAGCCCCCCACTAGAATCCAAAAACCCAACTATTGGGTGATGATGCCTCAGAGAATTTCCAGCTGCTCTGCGTGCCCCAGATAAAGAAAATCAGATACCAGGACCTTTGGATAGAGAATGGACTGACTTTTACTGCTGTGCTCCTGTGGCCCACTCTTCTTTAGGAGCAGGAATATCTAAAGTGCTACTTAGCAAGAGATGAAGAACTGAACATCCTCACCCTCCCTCCTATGATTATTAAGGGCCTTACTCCTCAAGGAGGACTTGTAGGGGATGGTTGGTGGGGAGAAAGGAACGAAAAAGGCCTTTTGTTGCCATCAGCTTTTCAAACACCATTGGCGACATGTGCATATCTCTGTCAGCACTGTGGTAAAATGGTATGGTCCATGGGTGGTAACGTTTTTCCTAATATTGACAGCAAGTATGCCCTGTTTTGGAGATCCACTTTGAGACATACGAATAACAACCTATTAACATTTTCTGATGCAAACTGCATGGTTTCTGGACAGTAACCCTCTTCATAAGTAGTTTGGTCAGTTTGATGACAATATCCTCCTTTGATGTGGACAGCAAAAGCCCCTGCCTAGCCAAGGCCAGTAGGCCCCTTGAAATGAGGGGCAAAAACTTGTTTTACAACCTCAGTACTCTGATGACAGAAACATACAGTTGAAGGCATGACAAAAATGAGAGGAATAGCAACTTCTTCATGAGATGTGTACTCACATACCCCATAAGCGCCTCTTCAACCAGCTGCCTGCAAATCCTCACTGCTAAGCCTGCTCACCATCTGAGTTCTGATGCAGAAACCATAACTTTTTCTCTTGTTCCCTAGTCCATCTCCCTTCTCTAGACACTGGCCAGGATCCTAAGCCTGCTTCTAATTCTCCCGCCATTTTCATTTTGTCTTAAGTCTCCCACACACCCCAATCTAGTGACCTCAGAGTCCTTTAAGAGGTGAAGCCTAGCAGAAGGGCATTATGGCTTTTTGGGTGGACCTTGCTTGCCTTCTAATGGCAACTGAGATTTCCAATTTACTTGCCATGATGTTTTCCCTCTCAAATGCCAGTGAGAATGACCCAGACTTTGGTTTCTGATTCCATTTTAAAATTCTTTTTTTCTAGGAGACTCAGAACCTGAAAGAGGGCTCTATCCCCTGACACTATTCCCACTTTTAGGCTTAAACATTGGCTTGTTTGTTCTTTGTTCCATTACATTGTATGTTTACTTTAGATCAGATTCCTTCTTTACTTTGCCTACCTAAACCACATTACCTCCCTTAAAGCTGAAAATATAGAGACAAGTCACTGTCCTTAATATTTCCTCTTAAAATGCCTTATAGTCCAGGGCATTGGGACTGAAGACAAGTGACTAAATCTGCTCCCAGGTAACAAGAAACCTACAGGACAGACCACCCCAGAATGAAAATAACTATCTACAAAACAGAGCCTGTTCTTTGAAGTGTATCATCTTATAGCACCAGTCTCCTGTGTTGATGACTTCCAAGGACCACCTTTTAGTCAAAAAGCTCAGGCACCAATGGGTGGGTGACCAGGACTACTTAATTTTTCATACTTCCTGCCTATGACCCCATTATTGCTCTATTTAAATCAAAAGCTCACTCCAATACCTCAAATATGAATAAAGGATCACTGGATCCCTTTGTTTTTGGCAAGCTACTTTAATAAGCAGTGACTTATATAATGCTTTTAAAATTGTGGTATTTTATTCACTCATGAATTGCAAGATAGAATTTTTAATAAAATAGAACTCAATAATATTAAATGAGAATTCAGTGTGTGCTTTGAGAGATTTCTTTTGTTGTACATATGACTGATGAAGAAATGTATTCTTATGGATTCAATGGGAGTTAAAAAGGAAAGCTCACACTTGACAATAATCCTCTGTGTGATGATAAGCAGAAGGCAACTAATATAATTTCATTAATAATTACTATTGCACAACATTTTGATCTACAGTCTCAACAGGAAATTATTGGCACACAGAGCATCTTGCGCAACTGCCGTCAGTATGGTGCTTTTGCTTTCAAAGTACTGCAGATTGACAACACTCTTTCTTATCTGCCCTAAAATCCTGCTGGTGAGTAGGAAACAAATTACTCATTCAGAGCATGTGCATTGCTTTCCAGCTGCTCTGCGTGCTCATACAGGTCTTTACTTCACTGGCACATCGAGGACTAGCCTTGCCTCTGCTTGACATGTGGGCATATCAACCTTGAGAACTGTTTAGCAGTAAGAGACACATCTGCCTGGAACGTTACATAGAGCAGTCTCAGCAGATGGTGGGTCTACAGTTCAGTTGTTGCTAAATGCCACAGGATTCCTAATCATTCTGAGAAAGGCAGGTACTGTCCTTACAGTATCTGAACAGCAAGGTTTTTGGGTGACTGTGATGAGTGTAAAATGACCAGTGGTTAAAAAAATACATACATACATACATACATACATATGTGTAATATATATATATATATATATTTTTTAAAAAGTGGTTCCAAGTGTTTAAAAAAATGGTATGAGTAATCTTCAAATAAGATCAGATTTGTTTTTACAAGTTAATCATACTTCCAGACCCCGAACCTCTAGACACATGGAACGAATACCAGTACTGACACTTCCTGTCAATAAGACTATCATTTAAAAGCAACTGGCTGTGGGTTGGATGCGTCTTGTTCCTGAAGGATTCATATTTTAAAGACTTGGTCCTCAGTGTGCAATGATGAGGTGGAGGGTCTTCAGAAGGTAAAGCCTAGTGAAGGTCATTGCTTTTTGGCTTTTCAAAACGTGCTCACTTATTCGCAGTAAGACTCCTTCCTTTGTGATAGCCTCTGTCCTATAGGACTTTCCCAGAGGTTCATTCACTCTACAATCCTGGCCTTTGATCTGTGACTGTAGAACTGGCAGTAAGATAATCTAACCTGCCTTAGGCAATTCATTATAGTAAGAAAAGTTACACTAGTAAAATTAAAACTAGTGATAAAAAACAAAAATTCTTTTCTAATAATATCACAAAGTATAGCATATTTGGTAAACTGATAGAAATATTTAAGATGCACATAGAACATGGCACACTTTTCTCAAAACAAGAACAATGATATAAATAAAAGAAAGTCAAACTTAGTTCATAACCAAGCCATTCTATAAATGCAGTATAATTCCAATAAAGTAGGTATCATAAATATTTAATAACATGACAAAAATCATTTAAAATATATTTCAGATAAAAAGTAAGAAGCTTTTAACAAGGTTTTGTTTTAGAAAGCCCAAGTATGGTTGTCCTAATCTTTTGGAGTAGGGATTTCATTCACTAATAACTGAAATGCAACACACACAGAGGAGTTACCTGTGGGTTTAGCTATGTATTTCCTTAACATTATTTTTCATGGGAATGGTTCAGATTGAATATTTAACAGGTTATGCACTTATAGGTCCTTTTCTATGCATATATTAGTGTGAGTCCAGGTAGACTAGAAAGGGCACACAGGTGACTCCGTGTTGCTTACTAATGATAATACATGCCCCCACAGGGCGAACTGCCAATACAACTGAACTGAGGGGTGAAAGACAAGATAGGGTGGGGGTGGGGAGATTGGGGGTGGGGAGTGGTGCTGAGAAAACAGGAGGCAGAAAAACTTTTCCCCAGCATGGTTTTGAGATCAGGGCTCACTGAATTCATCAAGTCTACTCAATCGGTCAGCAAGGTTCTAGAGCTCCTATCTGCCAACTGAGGGCTGTGATTAGAGGTGTTCAAGTTCTCCTCCTTATGTGAGTACCAGAGACCCAAGCTCAGGTCTCTATGCTTGTTAGCATGTAATTTACTTACTAAGTCAACTCTCCAGCCCTTACTTATATAGTATGTTAACAACAACAGTGTAGGGAATGGTGAGGCGGTCAGTGTGTAAAGTGCTTGGTGTACAAGCCTAAAGACTTGAGCTCAATCACTAGAACACATACAAAACTATCAGCCAGGGCTGCTACCACTGGGAAGGAAGAGACAGGCAGATCTTTGGCGCTAGCTGGCCAGCAAGTCTAGCCTACTTGAGCCCAAGGCCAATGAGAGAAACTGTCTAAACAAAGCAGTGCTTAACTTCTGAGTAGTGATAAGCAAGGCTGACTTCTGGCCTCGCCACATACGAACAAATGTGTGCATGCATACCTCAACTCACATGAGCACCCACACCTACGTGTACAAATATTTACGTAAGTAATAACTAAATAACTTAAAATGAATTAACAAAAGCCAGTGGAGACTGGATAAAGGGCATCATATATGACCCACAACATTCAAGACTTGTGCCCTTTGTTCAGTCAAAACAGCTGGAGAGACAGCATACTCTACCTGTGAGTCTAAGATGCTGGAGATTTCATGAACGCCAACATTTACTTCATCCAACTGTAAGCAAAACAAATTTCTGGCAACCTGGACAAAATCTAAAATGAACAGATTTTGGTAAGACCATAGCACTTAATTTCATCTAAACAAATATTTCTGGAAGTTGAAATAATGAGCTTCAGGTTAACTCACGCAAGTTATCCTAAAACAGTATTGACCAAAGTGACAGGTAAATACAATACACATTTAAATAATAGAGAACCATTTTTATCTCACTTCAGTTAGCTTTGTCACGTTAATTCAGTTAAGATCCAGTAAAGTAAATACATAACACAGGCATCTAATTCCCCAATTCTCATATTATGTACAGTGTTCTGAAAAAAAAAAAAGGAATATTATGACATGACTTTTCATGCTGAAAGAATATAAGGGTTGACAATGACAGTAACAGTCAATGTTTATGTAACCACCGTATGTGCTGAGTTCTTCACCCTCCTCTGAGGCAGGTCTTTTTCTGTTCTACAGATGAGCAAATCAGACCTGAGACAGGCTTTCTAAATTTACCAAGGCAACTTGGCAAGTTAAGTATCAGAGCAGTCCATAGCTTTCAGATACTGTTAGGACCCACTCCTCTATGTATCCCCAGTGAGTTGTAATTGTAGCTATTACATTGTACTTTCAAAGGGGCCTTACAAATGTGCACTGTTCTGACTACACACTACTGTTCTGACCTCATGGGTACGTTATCCTTTCTTGTCTTTCTAAGGATATTAGTCTGTCTAATGTTATCTTCATTATCTAATGTTATCTATCATTTTTCTTTTTTCTATTTGATATTTTTAGGCTCTGTACTTTATATGACCTTATCAAAGTTCAGAAGCCTTTGATTTTGAGTTTATATTTAACAATTAATGAGGGACTAGAAAAGCTGGTTGGAAATTATGTGTGCATAATTTGCTTTGTCAACTAGCAGGATTATTTTATTGTAGAAAAAACACTCTGGAGGCCTGCTGACATTTTTGTTTAGATTCTTCAGAGACACACCTTAACTACCCTGCAATGATTATAAACATGGATGCAAATGCCATTGAGCATCTGGGTACATGTAAGCAATGACTCACCACAGACATCCCCAAATTCCCTTGCTTCTAAGAAGTACGTATAGTTCTACAATATCTCTAGTTTAATTTCTCAATGAGATATACCTCTTTCCTCCCATTGAAATGTAAGGGCGCAATAGGTGCTATACTGCTTGAGAAAGGTAAAATAGCAGCATGGAAAACTATCTGTATCAGACATTTCTAAGAACTGACTTTAATGCACGGAGTAAACCAGCCTACAGTCATACCTGGTACTTCACACCAGCTTCCCCTCCCTGTGAGGTCACCACCTTCACATGTCTAGATTCTCCTGCTTCTGTACTCTGGTAAATTTATTGCTCTCTCTGCATCCCTCTTCTGTCTTTAGAAACTTGGGGGGGGGGTTGTTGTTGTGGTATGTATATTTCTGTTTCCTGTTACTATTATTTGGGGGGTAATTTTCAAGAGAAGATGAAACCCCAAATATCTTTTTTTCTCATTGCAAAAATAAAAGATGAATTTATTTTAATAGAGATGTTTTAAAATGATACAATGTTGCATTTACTATGTGTACTGCAGAACAAACATTATGAGGACTAGAAAGTAGCCATCATATTCAAATATTACTATGTAGTAGAATAGACAGATAGCAACAGGTTTTAGAAAATAACTACTTAGTGGTAGATATCTTCTTAGTGGTAGGTATTAAAATTCCAGACCACTTGGGGGGATTTATTCTACTAAAAAGGAGAAGAAATTGCTACATTTTAAAGTACAAATGCATATTTATAAAAGCCATAATAAATATAGATTTGTAATAAAGCTCCTGAGAAACCATCAACATGCCAAGAGTAGAAACCTTGGTGCATTATGCCATCTCTAAGAATAATTATGCAGTATGACAAAAACTTCCTATTCCGCTAGCTAAAAAAGGAGGTAGATGTGATCTTCGTAGTAGTGAAATTGAAATTTCTGTATATTTTATTATTTCTTTTCATATTATTAAACCAAGATTTATACACTAAATAGAACATGCAACGAGAATGGGATCGAGTAATGATACTAAGAGCTGATGGGTTCTGACAAAGGTCTCCCTTCTGCTGACCCAGCCAGGTTAGGAGCAAGAGTCATTTTTAAAGCACCAATTACGGGGTTTGAAGTAGCATGGTGTAAACTTTCATTCTCCCTCTAAGAGAAAGCTCTCTTCAATGAAAACAGGCCACCATAATGTCCACCAACTGTCTGTGATAATACAACAGGATGCACTTAAGGCACTACCTCCGAAGGACACAGTCCCCTTTGAGTCGGCCTGGACCTGCTGTCTCAGGGCTTCCTGTTGCTCCTTTGTTGGCTGGATACCAAGGTAATTGAGAGCCTGGAAGGAAATGGACTCATGTGAAGCAATTTTCAAACCACTGGGGTAAAACTTTTCACTGGAGCTACATTTTACAATGCAGTGGAAAATAAAATCATCCAGGGAAACTGTAACCAGAATCAGATCCCACGGTAAGTCTGATGAAGGTTTGTAGGTTAAACACCTATAAACAATTACCTTCCTTTAACTGTCACTCATCCACCACCATGGCACATACCTTGGCTGATGCCAGATTTACATATATGGCTGTAGGACCAGAAATAAAATTATTTTATAGTGTATGTGATTTTGCAGAAGAAAAAAAATTACTGAAGTCAAATTTATAGATAACACCCTCCCCCCAAAAAAAACCTCATGAAAAGCATTGGTTGTTATCTTGAGAACATAAACGAAGTTGATAGAATTGGGTTAAATGGAAAATATTATTAATTGTGGCTGCTTTAGGGCTACACTTACACAAACAGAAAATAAGAAGGTTTTCCCTGACACCCATTTCTCTGTTCGGCTCTTCTCTTTGGGTAAAGTAACATCTGCTTTTAAAATAAAAATGTAGAAATTCTCACGTGTATTCCACTGTCCTTCCCATGTTCTTTAGCCGTAAATAGAACCACCAAAATTTTCAGCTAAGATACATTGCAGCTAAGATACACTTTGCCCCTTGATGAGGTCCTGGGGGCTATGTGGCAGCCAAAGCGGAAGTGCTATAGAACATGCAGGAAGTCTATCAAAAGTAGAGGAAGCACTTCTCCCCTTGCCTTAATAAAAGGGGAGAAAGGAAGGAGAAAAGGTGATCAGCCACCTTGACTCACAGGGAGCCTCAACAATGATGGTGGAATAGGCAGTCTATCTGAGAGGCTGGAATGTGCATCTGATACTTGGAGCTTCTGTGCTTCTCCCTGGTTGTTTTCTTCTGGGCTTCTTTATGGTAAGAACATTACATTTCCATGGAAACTGCTCCTTTTTGGGATCCTCTAGGTATACACGGCCCATACTAATTTTAATGCACAAGAACTGACTACTGCCCTGTCAGTGGATTCCAGCAAGAGTCAGTCAAGATTCCACATGGCGTCAGTCATAGTACGGCTAAATGGTAAACCACATTTATTAAGGGTAATTATCCTTGACAAATATCTTCACTACTTGAAATATGTTCAAACAGTCACCACTTCTTTAACCAAATACTTATTTGGTGCTTACACATACCTCTGTGCAATGATATCAACAAATAACATACAGTCTCTAGCCTCAAAACTCTTATGGTCTTTAGGGTGAGAATAATGTGTAAATGATTACAATAAGTACAGTATTTTATTTAATGCAAGTGTACAGAGGACACATCACCACTGAAAGCATTAAAGCATTTGTTTATCATACAGGCATGCACCTGACTGGACAGAGTGGAAGGAAACAGGAAGAAGGCAGAGTATCAGGAAAGATTCTTCAAGTGTTTTTAAGGTGGGTCTACTACCATCCTTCTACCCTATCAAAGCCCTAAGTATTGTTTACATAACATTCAAGAACAATTTTAGTGTTTGTATATTTTCATCCTAAAAAAATCACAATTAAAAAAAAAAGGATACAAAGGATGCCTAACTACTTGGCTATCTTAAAATATTCAATGATATTTGTTTAAAATCTACTTGTGTTTTCAAGAAATAAAACTATAAATTGAGTTGAAAACTTCCTCTATTGTTCTTCACAGTAAATGCTATCTTAAGGTCACCACATTCTTGTCTGTTCTTTAATATTGCTTAGTATGTAAAAACATGTCTCCTAAATGATATACACTTTAATTTGTGCTTTTAAAATTTTACACAAATAGTTTAATCTAAAATAATAACTAGACATTAATTTTATTTTATCTTAACCTAATGATTTCACAATTGTTCAATACCTCTTACATATGTAGTTTACGTACTTTGTGGTATTTCATGGAATGGATAAATTATAATTTATTATCCATATCTGAGGGATAGACCACCATTTTTTACTATAAAACACTATACATGTCTCCTTTTATGGATGGAGGTAAATTTTTCTACTTTATAATGAGTGTAAGAGGAGATACCAGGCCACAGGGCAAGTTATCAACTTTCCTACTGCTGAACTGTTCTTCACTGTGTACTCATTTACACATGCCAGCAACACACACACAATCCTGGCTTTCTACATCCTTAACAAAATTTGTTTTCACATCTTCATTTTGTCATATCAGAAGTCAAATATGTTGTTAATTTGAATTTCTCTAGTTAATAAGTAAAATGAGATATATTTTTTAATGTTTGCTAGCAAAAGTTGAACTATAAGTTGTTTGAAATATTATTTAAATTTTAGGACACAGAGTTTTAGGATGTAAATTTTAGTCCTGGTTGGTAATCTGGATATGGTCTTCTCTATTGACAACCACTATTGACAATTGCCAAGTGTCCTCTGCAGAGGAAAATTATACTTCTGATGTGGAAAATCACTGCTATGGGAACAATCACTATTAACAATTTGTGTGGTTTTCCAGAATTTGTTCCTCTGAATATGGTATAAACTCATATCCATTACATATTTTTACACGTTTTACTCTATATAGTGTTGTGTGTTTAAAAGTTATCTGTATATAAAATTTATCACAGCTTACCATGCTGTATATTTTCCATCTATTGTATGCTTTTTATAATTGTTCTAACAGTACACTGTTAACTGAAGCAGCCTTTTGAAGTTCCCCCTTCTCTTACTATTAGGTCACACCTCTCCCCATTGCCTAGTCATCCTTCTACAACACTGGCCACTGGCCACTCTCTTTTCTAAAACTAGTCATAAATGTACACACGTTGCCTCGCTTATTTGGGTTTTCATTGCTGAAGGCTTCTGGGAGAAGCAAAACCCAATGTTTCCTTTTATTGAACTGTCTTTTGTTTATGGGTTCTTCTTCCTGGAAACCAGTAACATACATAAGATGTATGTTCTCTTCTATATGGCAAAAACAAAGCAAAAAACAAAACAAAACAAAAAGCACAGGTAGGTACTATGGGTGAAGAAATATCCAATCTTACCAATAAAACAGGATACAGAAAAAGATTGTAAGGCAATACAACATGACAGTGCTACAAATATGTAAACTATCATAGTCAGAAAATTCTGGGAAAAGAGGTGGATTTGATCATTGTTTAAACAACAGTAAGATTTAAATTGGTGATGAGAAAGGTACTACTCGGAACTAAGCAAAAGGAGAGATATTAGAATAATTATGATGTTTGTTCTAATTATAAGGTATTTATTCTAGCTGTGCGATTTCATCTTCTACAAACATGAAAGTCATTGTCTCTAATTATCGCAAGAAGGCAGTGTTGAGTTCTTGCGCCGTGTCCAGTGAGGACTCCTCAACCACCTCATCGATTTTCAAGTACATTTCACCTTTAATTTTTCTGTTTTAATCACCTTCCGTCTCTTGTACATGATGTTCTCAGGGTTTTACTCTTCCTAGGATTGTCTGTGAGTGCCCTAGTGCAATGCAATAATCTCTTCACATTTCATGTGGACCTGATTATTGTGTTCTTCATGATTCAGTAATGCTTTGTTTTTTAAAATAATGAACAATGCTGCATTACTTCCTTGCAAATACTGCTACAGTGTAAGAAGGCTACTAATCCTGATGGCATTTTATAAGCTAACATGTATTTCTTTTGTGTGTGTATGTGGGTACACATGTATGGATACACATCCATGCACGGACTCCAGAGGACAATATCAGCTTATTCCTTGGGAACCTTACCTCCCAGCTTGTTTTTTGAGTCAGGATATCTTATTAGTTTAGAGCTTGCCAAATAGGCTAAGCTGGTGTCTTAGTTAAAGGTTTCCATTGCTTTTGTAAACACGATGACCAAAAGCAATTCAGGAAGGAAGACTTTATCTCAGCTTACAAGTCTCAGGTCACACTATCACTGAGGGAAGTCAGGGCACAAACTCCAGGAAGGAATCTGGAAGCAGGAACTAAAACAGAGGCCACGGAGGAGTGCTACTTATTGACTTGCTGCTCATGGCTTGCTCGCCTTGCTTTCTTATATAACCCAGGGCCAATTACCCAGGGTGGGCACTATCTACTATATAGGCTAGGCCCTCCCATGTTAATTATTAATCAAGAAAATGCCCTACAAACTTTCCTACAAGCCAACCTGAGCAAGGCTTTTTTGTTTTTTCTTTCTTTCAGTAGAGAGTCCTTCTTCTTAGATGGCTTCAGCTTGTGTCGGGTGGCCGTAAAAGCCAACCAATACAACTAACTGGGCCAGTGAAATCCAGGGAGCTGCCCATCTGTGCTTCCTCACAAGCCTGGCATTTTACAATGTGAGTTCTGAAGGACTGAACTTAGCATCTCATGTTCTCATGGCAAGCACTTTACCCACTGAGCTATCACCATAGCCAAAGAGAAAGAAAGCAATTTGCATGTCAGTTTAGTAACCAGAGCTTTTATTTTTAGTTTATACAAGTGAACTGCTACGAACTTGCAAATATAACTGTTATTAAATAATTAAAACCCAAGCTGTCATTCATTTAATTAAATAAGCAACTCCAAGAAACCCATGTCTCTACAACATTCTCCTCTCCAAGAATGACACAGCTCTTTCCTACTGTTTTGTGGAGAAAATGATTTTAAGGGATTTACCATTTCCAGTTTCTCTGCCTTAAGGCGAACAGAAGGATTTAGGGAAATCTTTCCTTGTGGTCCAGAATCATCATCAGTCCAAGCAGGAGCAATATCTAGGAGACAACAGGGTATACATTAATTGGAAATCTAATTGGAACAGAACTTTTCATTTGACAAGATGTGTTCTGGGCTCCTGCTGTTCAAAAGTAATTCTGGTTAAACAGTTGGCAGGTCTTACTTTTGTTTTTACGATTTTTTTCGCCCTTAAGTCTAAAACCTATCATATAAATCAGCTTTACTTGAGCTCTGAAGGATATAATATGCAGCATAGTCAATTATGCACTATGAAGTCTCACGGAAACATTAACTTAAAGACAGATACCTAGCCCTTTATGGTCCTCATCACAGTGCCCTGGGAACTGTAAGATAAAAAATAAATTCTGTTCAAGAAAGAAAAATCATATTTGAGAATCAGAAAGACCATGGTATTTCCTTGACTGGAAAAGACAGTCCTGTTGAGGGAACTGTGGAAGTATTCTAGAAAACTCCAAGTGCAGCTTCTAACACACACTGAAGGACAATGCGGACAAGGAAGTTTCTGGGCTAAAAATCCCGTTCCATTTCACAGAAGGACCAGACTTTTAGCAGCAAAATTGGACTTTTAAGAGTTAAAGGAAAGCTAGTCCTCACTCATTTCCCTGTATGTTTTTTAATACAGCTTAATTATGCAGATATTCTTTTTGTCCTGTTTTCAGGAATGTGAAATTAGGTGCAACAAGAGGCCAGCCCTTGAGAAACAATTTAATATGCCACAGTTTTAGAGACAAATTTCTACAATTTGTGTCAATCCTTCCTATCTAAGTTGTCACTGTTCTAAATACACTCTTAAATGGTATTTTACTAGTTCTACATAGAAACAAGAGGAAGAGAAAAAAACTTTTTGAAATGTCACATCTTTATGCAGTGTTTTAATTTTTTTTTAATTTCTCAGAGCATCTGTCTCTAAGTACAAAATGATTTGCATTCTCTTTAAGAACATAAGAAGCACATATGAAAATAAAGAGTCTTCCTCTAAACCTTTAACACATCCTCAACATTCTATGCAAAATCTTTAATATAGCTTATAGGTGTTAAGAGTATATATATAAAAAAATTGTCACTGACTTTTAGCTCCAAATGGAATTAAACCTCAAAAAGGGTTGATTTTACTGTGACAGAATTTTTACAATTCTGGTAACAACAAGAAAAACTCTTTTGTTATCATGACATCTAATTGTTGGTCATGAGGTTATAAAATATTAAATTGCTGCTTTTATCAATTAAGAGTAACTCTATATAAAACTTACAGTGTGGTAGAAAAGATTATCATGGGCTGAAATGGAGTGAAAGACCACAGACAGGTAAGAAAACTCCACACTTTTCAACTTTAGGGTTTCATCTTGAGACCTGTTTTCAGGTTGGTGGCTGACCTACAGTTAAGGGTCACTACCCTAAGCTAACCTATCTGTGGACCCAAGCTAACCTATCTATGGTTTCAGTCAAGGCTGAGATTGAATGACTCAAGTTTAACCTCAATTGCTAGGGACTCCCTCTTTCTTTAAACTGCCTCAACCTCCCCTTTGCTTCTCTCTAGGAAAAGACTTTATCATTCTTAGGCTCTCTATTTCTTTTCTTTTTAGAATAAAAAGAAAGAAAAAACTTTGTAAGAGTATGATCAACACTTTAAAATTAATTCCATAAAGCCTTGGAAGGTACTTTTCTCTATCAGTATTGTTGGAGTTTTAAAAGGCTGAGTGTAAAGGAATTAAGTCTTGCCACACTTCAAACATGATAATACCGTTTCTTATTCCCTTAGGAACATCTTCAGTTAACTTGTAGTTCACTCAAACTAGTATATTGTCCATCTTACTGCCACAGTAAATCATTCTGAATTCTCAGATTAATTTATACCATGGGCCAATAATTTTTAAATATATTAATGTATAATGCTGATCTTAAAAATGCTAAGCAATTTTACACCTGCAAATAACTGACATAAAAACAGAGTATCTTATGTTCATTTTTGTTGGGGTTAATATTAAAACCTTGTTTACATTTTAAAAATAAATTCCTCAATGGTTTGAATATAAAATATCCCAGTGGGCTCATAATATAAATACTTAGCCCTTAGCTGCTAGATTATTTGGGGAGGTTTCGGGAGTTATGGAGACAATGGTATGTGGGACCCAGCTTGTGGAGGTAAGCTGGAAGGGCTGGGTGTTTGATGGTTCGTGTTTACTTTTGATTTCAGTCCTGCATGGAACCTGGTAGGGTAACCGTGAGAAGCTTCCCACATGCTTCCACATGTTTCTTAGCCATGCCTTTCCCACCACAATGGACTCATGATTCCCTCTGAACTGTGAGCCCAAATAGTCTTTTTTCTCTTAAGTTGCCTTTGTCAGGTATTGGTCACCCTAGTAAAAAAAAAAACTAATGTGAATGCTGACTAAAGGAGGTCTAGAAGGTGATATGTAAGGAGCTAACATGGATAAAAACTATGCTGATTCACTTACAACAGAGAAATCATAACATGTGCAACACATCTCAAGTCAGTTTTGAGGCTTTTTCTACTCCCTATCCTGTGTAATATCCCATTTAATATCTTGACTACCATATTTATCTAGAAATAAAAAGTGGATCTGAGTTAATGCTAGAAGAATATTTTACGTTAATATTTTAATAATGACTTACTCAAATATATTTTTCATTAACTATTTTCTGGTTCTAAAATAAAGCAAATTTCTTATAACCATTGGTACAAATCTCCCTTTACTTACTATTGCAAGATCTATGCTGTCATCAGACCTGGCTCTTAGTGTCTTCTGGCGCCTCACTTATCTGAGTTCTGGTGCCTCCTTAAATTAGTATGGTCTTCTGCTTGCTTCCTTAAGATTTAGATGATGTCTGGTTTTGAGATGCTGATGTTTCTCAATTGTTTTTGTATACTGTGGCGGGTCCTTTGCTATATCCTAGTTTTTGAGGTTGAAGGAAGGTCATAAAATTGACTCCTGTGTAAGAAGTTCTCACTTGTGTTCTAAAGCCATGCTTGTGCTCTGGAATGTTATCTGGAATATATGCTACCTTATGTTTCTGCACATATGACTAATAATAAAAATACTGATGAGCAAATGTCATGGACCAGTCATAATGGTAAGCACTTCACATGTGTTATACTTAATCTGTGACTTAGCCTTTAGACAACAGTCTCAGGGTCACTGAGTGAAGAAACCAGAATGAAGGATTAGGATCTTCCAGAGTGCTTTACAATATAATCAAAGAATAAAGGACCCTGACTTTCATCATGGAGCAACCCTGACCTCTTAGATTATTATCTGCTTTACTCATCTGTTTTCTTTCCATGTGAGTTTTCAATTTAAAATGAAAACAGTCTACCAAGAGACTGGATGTTAATTAAGTGAAAGGAATACTAATTAATAGTATTTCCAAGAATCACTAAACCTCAGTAATTAAAAGGTATATATTTTCTGGCGGAAAATTGCTAACCCATTGGAAAATACTCCTTTCAATCAGAGAAAACATGATAAATGCTGCATAACCCTGTGAAGTCTGATGGTGGCTCTCTTTTTCTTCCTTTTTTTGGTGCTGGGTACAGGGCCTCATGCCTGGTAAGCATTTGCTCTACCACCAAACAATACTATTTGTCCATATCTAGTAGCTATTTAATCTAAACTAGTTCTCTTTATTTTGCAACTCTAAGTAAAAATAATGGTATTAAAAATTAATACATGTGGGTTGCACTCTGAATTGTAATTTGACAATATATAGTTAGCCTTTTAGTTACATTAAATACAGTTTAAAAATTGTCTACTTTAACTTTTAGAGCCATTTTCAGTGGAGGAATTATTTTTCTTGATTTTTGAGTCAATAAGAACTTTATAGCTTCATAAAAATAATTTTCTATGTGTAGCTTAGATATTTTTGATTTGATTGTTTTAAAATCACTAAGTCATTTAGGGTAATTCAAAAATACAATATCAAAGTAAGTATAGATGGCCTTTCTAATTTATATCCATACAATATCTTTCAAAACAAACAAACAAACAAACAAACAAACAAACAAACATTTTTCTTAAGTTTTGTTCTGTCTACACTGTGTTTTCAAAGACGCAGTAGTATATCCAATTGGTATTTCAGTAAAGGGACAATTAATTGCATCTTGACTATTACTTGATTTTAACAATTTAACTACTACAGCTTCACAGGCATTTATTATAATGCACTTCTTAAAATTTCAAACCTTTGTTCAAGTATATTTCCAGCAAAAGTCAAAAGTTAAGAGAAAGCACCAAACATTGCATTCATTTTGCTCTTTTATTCATTGAAGGAAAAAAAAGCATAATGTACCCTTCTTTAAGGTCTGTTAAGTAATATTTTTAGCACATCATTGAAAAAGAAAGGTTGAAGAAAAATATAGGTATTAAGTGTAATTTTACCTGGAGTAGATGTATCTGTAGGGCTGTTGTCCAAAGGAGTAACTGGAGTATGCTCTGTTTTACTGTATCCAGGCTTTGTCTGTGAAAGAAAATAAAAGAGATGATACATCATTTTCTAAAGTAGGTCAAAGACCAAACTAGATGCTCATGTTAACATAAATAGAATGGTTAAAAAGATCAAAGTAATATTCCAAAAAATATGAATCTCCTAATACTTGGTATATTCATCTTCAAAGAAAATGTTTCAGAGATGAAAGTAACAATGCTTTCAGCTCTACAGTGTCTAAGGATCACAGAACAGAAGGCCATGGCCCTTGCCTTTTAAAAGAAATAGTCTGACAGAAAACAATCTGTCTGATCACCATATGCCTTGAATAGAAGTTACCTATAACTGAAAGTCTATCTGTTTCCTGTTTATTTTATTCCCAAGACAGATATAAAGAATCTATATTCTACTTTAGAATTGTGGTTTAATAGACAATGTAGCACACTGAAAGCAATTACATTACTTTGGATATGTTAATTCTCCATTTATTACGAATCAAATAAGTAAGGTGAACTGTTTTACAGGATACACATTTGAGGGTAAGGAGAGCACTACCCATAGACTGGATGATCAGGATCAGCTTGTGCACACACGTACATCCACAGGTGAACAGCCATCTTCTATTAAGTGGAAGCTAATAGTTAGAGAATTAAACGTGGCATTATAATTTTGAATGAAGTCTAGTTGTATCTTTATGGCACCATGTTCTTATGTTGCTGAAAAAAAGGTGCATGGGCTTGAAAAACATATGTTTTATGTAATAAAAAACTAAAAAGGAAAAGTCTTTCATGGAAATACTAACTTATTAATAATCATCATTAATAACATTTCAATTCTATGTTGACTCAACCAACATAAAAATCACAAGAGACTTATGAACTGAATAGATAAACTGGAATTTAAGATTACCTGAATTGCTTTAAAAGAAGGTAAAGTAGAGTCCTGAGTCTTGGGAGTGGATGAAGTCTTTGGAACTAATGTTTTAGGGGGAGGGGAGAGAAGATGAAATGCTGAGGTTTGAGGTCCATAGTCTTCTGAACCTTGTAATGGGGATGGACAGCAAATATTTCCTGGATGGCCACAGTAAGATTTTTGTCTGATAAATGCTATCTCCCAAGGAGAGTCTGACCTACAATGAAAAGAAATCACTTTGTGGCTACAGAACAAGTGCAATGAAGTAAATTCAGAGGTAGTGGTCTTAGTAGAATAAAAGCCTTTCAAGACATCCTAAATTGCCACCTTTACACACACACACACACACACACACACACACACATATATGCTAAATGACTCATCTTATCATATAGGTGGAATTGTTACCTCAACTTTGCTCTAGTAATTATGTTTTTTGCTTCTTCAAAAGATACACCAATCATAGATTCCTTGTTTACTGAGACAAGTTGATCTCCTGGCTTCAAACGTCCATCCTAAAAACAAAAGCCAAACAGAAAATTAAAAGAAAAAAAAAGTAGTTTAATAAAATTAACATAATAAAAGCAATTAATTTTTGTGAATAATGTCATAAACACAGAGTTAAAAAAATTAGAGAATCCAAATAGCAAAATGTTTTATTAATGCCTGGCTAAGTATTACATATAAGTAAAACAGTGGTTTATACACACAGAGAAGACATTCTCATGCTTATGAGTCTGCCTGCTGTGGGGAAACAAGCCTCCAAACTGGGAAAGGATACTTGTTTTCAAAGCTCAGTTCTGTGAGTCTGATAAGATTCTGACTCTGGTAAAGCGAGCCAAGCACTCACTGCATATTGCATATTTCAGAATAGGAGACTCACCCACCCTAGTGAATGAGCATTCTTGCATCTTTCCTCTTACGTAACGATTTGGTGGAGATGTGAAGACACATGAATACACATGCCTACATATATTCACATGCACACATAAACGCACACACACATACACGTGCACACACACAAAATGTACACATGCATACTGACTTTTTAAAAATAAAGTTGAGAACTAATTATATTGGTTTTATCCAAATCTCAGTTAGTAATCAAGCATCCTCTTTACTAGACTTGCTAGATAAGCCTACCAGGCTGTGCATATATCATCATTGCAATGTTGTGCTCATAATCACCAATTTTAACTGTCTGTCTTTGTTAAGCCCTGGCCCTGTGCATAACTATGCCAAATATATAACACAGCATTATCAATTACAAGATTGAATGTGGTTATTGGGCTAGTATTTCTGTCACTTGTTTTTTTCCTCTTAATTCAACTGAAAAGCAAAGTTCTGCTCTTTTACAGATTTAGTACAAAGACAGAAAATATTATTGCCAGTATTACAGAAAAAACAAAGGATTATATTCTGAGTGTCTTCCAAAAGTCTTGTGTTCTAGAAGCTTGGTCCCCTGCTTGGCATTATTGGAAGCAGCTGAGATTTTTAGAGGTGAGGTGAGGGGGAGGCCCTGGAAGCATTAGAGACATATTAGAGGATTATGGAACCCTCTTTTCTTCTCTCTTTTGCTTCCTTGACATTAGGTGAACATTTTCACTCTGTCACATCCTGCCAGAATATGTTGCCTTAGGCCAAAAGCTATTGGGCAGTCAAGCAAGGACTGAAACATAAAAAAGTGTGAATCCCAAACAGACCATCAGTTGACTCACTCAGGAATCTGTTGTAGAGGAAAGGCTGACAACACATAAGGTTTAAAAAAGTTTCGTTTTTACTTTGATAGTGTTGAAATAATCTTTACAGATTCAAGACAATTGACTTAAAATCTACTCTGAGTCAACAGAGTGCTCAGCTACAAATGGGACATCTGGACCACTCCTCTCCTGTATGGCTCAGGGACACTGCTGCAGATGAGGCAAAAAGACTTGAAGAGCCAGAGGTCAGGGAGAACTGGAGCGAAGCAGTGTCTATTGAACACGATAGGACCACGGCATTCAAGACATTACAGCAGCTTTGGCTGTCTGCATAAGATCAAGCCTGTCAGCATTCCAGTGTGAGCCCACCACCCTTGCCTGAAGAGGAATTGGCTGCTGATGGCTTCTAGGGTAGTGAGTCAGATTTGTTTAAGAGTGTGGCCCCAGAACAGGCTGACCAAGCTCCACTGGCTGGCCCACACCCATAAGCACATGGGCAGCACAAACTAGATTCCACAGGTTTTTTTTTTTTTTTTTTTTTTTTTTTTTAAGTAAGGGTAAGAAGTCAGTGGTATGGGGAGGTGGGGTGAATCTGGGAGGTGTTTGAGAGAAGAGTGGAGGTGGTTATGGGAGATGTTTGAGATGTTCAAATAATAAGAATATTAAAATAAAAATCTTACCTACTAAATTACATGCTTTGAGTCATCAATCTCTGGTCTAAATTGAATTCCTCATAAAAATTATGAGTTATGGCTAATTTATTATAAACAAGAATGGTTATTATTGTTTTTGAAAAAGATATAAAGTATCATTCTTTTCACTGAATAATGATACATAGGAAAACTAAATATAAAACATTCATCAGAAGATTTTAGGGCCAGTGGATGGCTCAACACTTGTCACCAAGCCTGGCAACTTTAGTGTAATCCTTGGAACATATATGGTGAAAACAGAGAACCACCTCCTGTGAGTTGTCTTTTGACCCTTGTATGTGCACCACATGCAAATAACTGTAGAAAACAGACTTTATAGGAGCATAGCTCAAGTACTGTGTAATCTGTTACAGTCTAAGGATATAATGACTCAATAACTCTTCTTAAGTACAAACATAAAAATTAAACCCCAAAAGGCAATTAATTAAAAATAAAATTTGTAACGCTAATTTGGATTCTTCTGTAAGTATGTGGTTAAAGATAATTACAGGGTCAAACAACATAATGCATAACAGTTTCAGTCATAAGTCAAATCACCATTTGATAAATATATGGGGAAAAGACACAGTAATAATGATCTAGGAAAGATTAATATGGTGCAGCAACCACCACATTTTTGCACATCCAACAAAACAAAAGAGCTAATTTTCCAAGCTCTTATAAATTCATTTGTCTTGCCTGGGCCCAGCTCATTGAGTTCCATTGTGTTTCCATGAAAAACAACTATATCAAGGCTATGCTACGACACTTGGTATATACTCTATAATATGCTAGATTTCAGCTTAACAAATCTCTTCTATAAAAGGTATAAAAAATAAGTAAAACCTAGAGTTTATTCAGGGGGAGCATCTGTGCTACTTAATTAACTGTTAACCTGACACAGCCTAGAAACGCCTAAAAAAATTCTTAACTGAATAATTATCTTTACCAGGTTTGTTTGTCGGTATATCAATGAGGGACCGTCTTGATTGTTACTTCATGTAATAGGGCTCAGTCTACTGCAGGCAGTACCATACCCTTATAAGATGTCTTCCGTTACACAACAGAGCCAAAGAATGGGTCAACAAGCAGACAGCCTCAGTTATTCCTGCCTCAAGGTCCCTGACTTCCATCAGTGACAAACTGTGACCTGGAACTGTAAGCAAAATAAGCCCTTGCATCTAAGTTGTTTTTGGTCTAAGTCTTCTATTACTAGTATGGTGGATACTGAATAGAAGAATACAGAAGTTTCAATAGAACTAAAAGTTCTTGTTTTTAAGTTACTCTAGACAGATTTATAGGTGTTCTTTTGGTTATGGTGCAGAAGTTTGATGTATCCCAATATCCTTTCATATATGGCAAACACACTATAAAAAGAGGAAGCAATTTCTCCATTCTTAAACATAAAAACAGTGACCCTAGCTTGCTGAATCCTATTCTGGTTCTATATTCTAAAAAAAAAAAAATAATGTCTTTGTTAAACAAAAAGTAATTCCTTATTAGTAACAGTTTATGAATTCTTATATTGCTTTTTCTAGAGCTGGGAAATATGACAACAGAATTTTGATAGGAATTATACTTAAATCTGTATATAAATTTTGGTAGTATAGCCGTTTTCATGGTATTAATTCTTCCAATTCAGGAGAATTAAAGGTCTTTTCAACATTTAGCATCTTCTTTGATTTCCTTTTTCAAATGTCGAAGCTTTCATTGTAGAGGTCTTGAACTTCTCTAGTTAGATGAATTTCTACTCTTATGTATATATATCTATATCTATCTATATTACATATGTGTGTATGTGCTTGACATAATGTATGCACATAATATACACATGAGTATATATAACATACATTTATGTTATAGAATACAAATACAATACATATAATACAGACACATGGTTAGTATGTACATATATAATATACATACATAAATGTATATAAGATACACATATAATATATATACATATAAATAACATAGTTATATATAATATATATAATACAAATATATTATGTTATATATATAATACAAATGTATGTTATATATACTCATGTGTATATTATATACACACATTATGTCAAGCACATACATATATAATACAAATGTATGTGTTTGACATCTATCTATCTATCTGAGCCAATATGCATGTTTTTTCCTAATTTCTTCCTCTGATATCTGACTACTGGTAAATAAAATATAAAGACTATTTTTAAAATTATTTTCTGTCCTCAACTTATTTAAATTCAAGAGTTTTCTAGTAGATTCTACAGGTTCTTTTAAAGAATGATGTCATTTAAAAATGAGGACAGTACTACTTTTTCCTTTTCTATATTTATCCCTTTTGTATCTTTTTCTAATTGCCATAGCTAAGACTTTGAGCACTGTATTGAATATGAAAGAGAAGAGTGGAAATCCTTGTCTCATTCCTGATTTCAGAGAAAAAGCTCAGTTTGTCTCCATCTACTGTAGTGTTAGTGTGGGTTTGTTGTATAAAATATTGTTGCAGGATATTTGAGCATACGGTGAACCGAGATGGAGCTGTTTACTGGAATAACCTGTTTCTAGCTGTGGTGTGGCTCATCCCTAGCACTTACCTTTAATCCAAGACTGGATTAAATAAAGTCAACCATAGGTCTAGAGGTAGAGCAAGCAAAAAGTTGATAGGAAGTGAACACAGGAAAAAAATCATACAGAGTAAGAAGTCAGGAGGACAAATAGAGAAATACACAGAAAGTAGAATGGAGGGATGTTCAGTTTGAGAAGGTGTGGGGCCCAGCCCACTATAGGCAGTACCACACCCTTATAAAGTGTCCTGGGCTGTAAAACAGAATCAAAGAATGGGCCAACAAGCAGATCTTCTCAGTAATTCCTGCCTCTAGGTTCCTGCCCTGACTTCCATCAGTGACGGACTGTCTTTTTTTCCCTTCTGGGACATCAGCTGAGGAGGAAGGTCAGCTGGGTACTTCCTCTGCCTCTCTGAGCTAGAAGATGCTTTCACCCCAGTAGCTGGTGCCCAAGTCTTTATTGACAAAATGAAACGTTTGAGAGTTTGTTAAAAACAACAAAATATAGCCTTTCCTATTTTCAAGTATGCTGAATCAATTCCTAATGTCAACAGAACTTTCATCATGAAGGCATGTTAAACTTTAACAAATGCCTTTTCAACATCAATAGTGATGTTTTGTGGTTTCTGTTTGTTTATATGGTATACTGTATTTATTGATTCACATATTTCATAGCAACCTTGTAAATCTATGATCAAGCCCAACTGGTCACAATGTGTCATCTTTTTATATGCTCCTGAATTTGGTTTGCTAGTATTTTGTTGAAAAAATTTCCACCTATGTTCATTTGAAACAATTGGGCTGTAGTTTTCCTTTCTTGTGTGTTTCCTGAAAATAAAGTATCATTTTATTAAATAGCTTTAAAACGGGACATTTGGTGAGGATGGTCACAGGTCAGATGGCAGCTATATTGCATTTGGGTACAAGCATTAGAGGCAGGGGACTGAGAGGGAACAGCATGGGGTTCAGCATTCAGATGCATCTGAATTTTAATGAGAGCTCTGCAAATACTAGCTAGATCTTCATGAGCAATGAGGAGAAGGGATGGAATAGCATGTCCTCTCACCAGGGACCAGGAACTAAACTAAAAACATCTGGAGCTAACTCCTATATTTATGTTTCTTATAGAAAATCATTTCCAGGATAGAGAAAAAGGCTAAAAAGTCCAGATAGGCAAAAGGGCTCAAACTGCCCTGCACCCTCCTGCATTCTCTTCTCGAGCTGTACATCTTCCATGACCTTAGTTTACCTGTATGGGCTAAAGCAGCATTTTGCAGGAGGATTTGAGAGGATGAGAGAAGGTCTTTGGCCCCAGGTTTCTAGTGTTTATATACATTTTTACTTTTGAACATGTACTTGTAGTGGTTAGTTTTTCCTTGCTTCTTAGAATAAGATATTAGCTGATATGAATTTCTAAACCTGTTTAAAAGTCAGAGCATGTGAATAAAAACAAAGCCATTTTTTTTAAAGCCTGGCATTCTAAAAGAGTAGATTCAGCCCCAGATGGATTAATGTAATGTATGTGCAGATATGACTTGAAGAAATACCGAAGCTTCTTCCACTCACAGGTTATGGAACAGCTGCACCATACGGCCAGCAAAACCCCAGGCATGTCTGCAGGTTCTTCTTCAGTTTGAACGCTCTCATTTGACAGTAATGTACGTGTTAAAAGAATAATGCGCTCCTGGCCACTTAAGTTCTTCTGTTGTGAACTGCCATGCTATCACTGTTCATTTTAATACATTATAAAGTTTTAAATAACATTATTGTTTTATCAGAAACTGTCTATGAGCTTGATACTGATGGAACTGGCTTATTACACAGAAAGGAAATTCTCCTTCTGTGAACCTTTGGATTCCTTTTCCAAGCTTTGGAATTAGATGTGTCCTTCTTTTAAATCTAGTTACCAGTATAAACATAATAAAGTTGCTTAACATCTGAGACTCTATACATTGTTTTAGCAAAATAGTTGGTATATGTATCTATAACACAAGCTTATTGTACGAATCAAAGAACACATGTCAAGCACACTGTAGGTGGTAAATAAGGTAAGGTGAATCAGTCTTTCCTTTACCATGGGCCATTTTCAAGTAAAGTTCAATTATACTGCTCTCGAAATACAGAAACTTGGATGGAGCCCACTGCTAGGAAAAGTTGGAACTCCTAAACTTTCCAAGCCCATTCTAAACTAACTGCAGCCGTTTTCTAGCCTCGTTGTACACCTTCTATAAAAACTCCTCATCCTCTTTTCAGAGAATGCTCCTCAAAGCAGCTAACGTTTCAGTGATTTTACACTTGGCTACTCATCAAGAATGCTACAACTACTTCCATTTCTCTACAGAAGGAACCCTCACACCTCACAGCCAGGCTCAAACGCTATCTTTGTTGAACAAAATACACTTTTACTTACCCGTATTATATACAGCACTTACTTTATACTGTCCTTATTTACATTTACTTCTACCCTTTCGCAAATTAGATAATATTAATATAGCTAACTCACAGACTTGTCACACTCATTCCTTTGGTTGGACAGATCATGGTTATCATGATTATTTCCTTAGCACAGTGCAAAGGAACATAATAAGTCAATAACAAATTAATGAGGTCCAGTAAATAGCTTGGGGAAATTAACACGGTTATATAATAATGAAAACACTAATGGCAAAGAAGAGAATGACGCTGCAAAGTGAACCATCTTGGCTGCTGCTCCTTCAGTGTCCACCAATGGGACTGGTTTCCGTCTTCTAGAAGGCTTGCTCCCTACGTACCCAAACGCTCTGATCATAGTTCAGCAATGTGCTCAGCACATCATTAAAGGAGCTTTCATCTGGAAGTGAGATATGGCCTTCCACACTTTGTGTGTCATCACTAACTGTGGGCATTGGGTCAATGGGACCTTTTCCTTTACTTACAAGCTTGACAAAATCTCTTCTATTTCTCAAATCTAAGGTGACAATAATTGTACGAGATTCTATTTTTTTTTTTTTTTTTATGTAGCAAGGAAGAATACTGCCAAGGACACCATGGCATTGTTTGTGAGGGCCATCCCAATTTCAGAGCTGGGAAAAGAAATAGGCACTTACAGGAAAACTGGTATAGTACGTAATAGCCACATACGCATATTATACAGAGCTTATCTGTGCATTTTAAAGATGTCTTGGGATCAACTAAATAAAATATGCAATGTTATTTCACATTTGCAGAGAAGCTTTCTTCTTTATGCTATCAGCAATGAAAGAAGGAAAATAAGACACTGGAAAATTTCTAAATGTTATTCATGATCTGATATGCAGGGCTAAGGGGAAGATGGAGATGCACCCTGGTCTGGAGGGAAGTTGGTGGCAGAAATGTCACAGACAGAAATGTGACAGAATGACCATGGCAACATCCGTTCATTAATACCCGAGTGAGTCACACTAAGGAAATTACTGTGAAGAGATTGGATGGCGTCCTTGCCGTCAGGAGGCATAATGACTAGTGGTTGGGCTGCGTTAAGACAATCAGAGACACAGGTGCACCATTACAAAGTGAGCAAGGTGATATGAAGCACAGGAACAAGAGCTAGCCACACACACGGGAACAATGGAACCTGGCTTTATCTGCACTTGTGCGGGAGGACAGGAAACAAGTCCTCTGCCAAGAATTCTTTAAACTGATACTTGGAATAGCAGATTGGGAAGGAGGTGCTGTTCCCAGCTTAACGAAACCATATACCTGCATTGAGATAAGAAAGGAATGGTTCTTTCAGAAACTGAGGGAAGACAAGTTTGTAAGGGTAGATAGAGAAAAAGAAGAGCTAAAGGCAGAGGGAAGTCTACACAGAGGCCTGTAGGTTACTAGTAGCATTAAAGTAGTTTGGTGAGAAAGGAAATAGGCCAGGTGCATTAAGAGCAGATAAAGCTTCTGAGAGCACCAATGAAAACCAACGACAACCTAAAGATTGAGGGCCTACAAAGATGGCTTATATTTTTGGTTGTGAGCCTAGCCTTTAAAGGCTGAGCCATCTCTCCATCACCACAGTATATACTCACTTATAAGTGGATACTACACCTGTAAGATAGGACAAACATACTAAAATCTGTACATCTAAAGAAGCTAAACAAGAAGAGGTTCTGGGGTAAGATGATCAATCCTCCCTTAGAAAGACAAATGAGATGGACATTGGAAGTAGGAGAAAACAAGAAACAGGAGCCTACCACAGAGGGCCTCTGAAAGACTCTACTGAGCAGTGTATCACAATAGATGCTAAGACTCATAATCAAACTTTGGGCAGAGTGCAGGGAATCATATGAAAGAAGGGGGAGTTAGTAAGACCTGGAGAGGACAGGAGCGCCACAAGGACCAAATATATCTGGGCATAGGGGTCTTTTCTGAGACTGATTCTCAAACCAATGACCATGCATGGATATAACCTATAACCCCTGCTCAGACATAGCCCATGGCTACTCAGTATGTCTCTGACATGAACTCAGTGGCTGGCTTTGACCTTCCCACCTCCCCACGAGGGAGGAGCAGCCTTGCTAGGCCACAGAGGGGGATACTGCAGCCAGTCTTGATGAGACCTGATAAACTAGGGTCAGATGGAAGGGGAGGAGGACCTCCCCTATCAGTGGACTTGGAGAGGGGCAGGGAGGAGATGAGGGAGAGAGGGTGGAATTGGGAGGAAATGAGGGAGGAGGCTACAGCTGGGATACAAAATAAATAACCTGTAATTAATATAAAAAATAAAAATTATAAAACAAAGGTGGCTTAGTCAAAAAACCACCTGTTATGCAAGCAGGACAACCCTAGTACAGACCCCATCACCCACATAAAAAACAAACAAACAAACAAACAAAAATCAAAACAACAAACATATGCAATCCCAGTTCTGGGAAGGCAGAGACAGGTGGATCTTTAGAACTAACTGGCCAGCCAGTCTAGCTTAATCAGCCAGATCTAGGATCAGTAAAAGATCCTGGCTCAAACATTAAGTTAGAGAGATACTTGACATTGACCTCTGGTCTCCATCATTTTCATGTCCACATATATGTACCCGTACCAATACACATATACACATATACACACACCACATGGACAGACAGACATTAAGACACACACTCACACCTATACACACACACACACACACACACACACAGATAAAGAGAAACTCTGTTTAAAAACATTATAAGCAAGTTAAAGTACACATGAAATGAAGAAAATAACTAACAATCCACCTGGCATCCTAGTAAGGAAAACATTGAAACCTATGTTTTCTATGAATATAACCATGGTGTAGAAATTCTGTTAGATTTGGTGGGTCAAATCTGGAACATCAGCTACTTAGGAAGCTAAGAAAAGAGTATGGCAAGCTCAAGTTCTGCATGGACTACTGAGAGAACTCAAGGCCAACCTGTGTAACTTTTTTATTTACTGTTTTTATTGTGAGACCTGGTCTCAAAATAAATGACTACCAAGAGTGCTGGAAGGCTTGCTTATAACAGAATCTAATTCACTAGAAGCATATTATCATGAGAACACTTTACAGTAAAATTGCATCTGTTTTGTATTTACCTATAGCATTCCATCTTAAGAAAATACAAAAAAATAAATATAAGGACTAGAGAATTACTTATTTTTCTATACTTTTTTCTAATTGGTTTTTCTTCTTTTGCACATTAATAACTCCATGCTGCTCTCTAGTGGTAAGTGAAGAAAACAGTCCATTAGAAAGTTTTGCTTTTTGACACACATCAACCTACAAGAAAAGGTATATGCCATGAGTATAATTTCTTAATCTGCTATGATTTACTGCAGATAAAGAGCCATTTAAAATTACTGCTTTCTAAATATTATGTGGAAATAAAAGAACATAAATTGTTACTTGTTTTAAAAGCAATTTTGTATTATTTATTTGGCCCCTTGAACTATTTTTGCACCCTACCAAAAGCATCTCAGGAAACAAGGAATGGTGGCTTATGCCTTGAACCTGAACATCTGGGAGGATGAATTGGGAGGAGTGGCATGAGTTGGAGGCCAGTGTGGGTTATGTAGTGAGTTCCAGGCAAGCCAGAACTGAAAAATTAAAGCTTCCATCTCAAATAAGAAAGCAAACATCCAACTTGTAATAAATGCCTCCTCAGTCTCCCATTCTCCCACCACATCTCTAAGCTTTAGAACTGAAATGACAGTGAACCTCTCAATTCTTACCAAAAGGATGTGCCCCCTCTGTGGGGGGGCAGGGGAGTACATGAATTTTTTTTATTACATTAAACTATATTACATGGCTAATAGTTTAATTTGAATGGCTAAAATGTTTATCATCATAATAGACTAGTGATAATTTAGAACTTAGAAAGTATATTGGAAAGATGCTTAGTGTTTCTATTGCTGTAAAGAAACACCACACCCAAAAGCAACTTAGGGAGGTAAGGAAAGGGTCTATTTCTCTTATACTTCCAAGTAATAGTCCATCACTGAGGAAAGTGCTTCTAAATAGTATGGTCCTCACAGCTTGCTCAGCCTGCTTTCTTATATAATCCAGGACCAGTAGCCCAAGGGCGTCGCCCCCCCAACAACAGGCTGGACTTTCATACATCAAGCACTAATCAAGAAAATACCTTAGCTTTCCTACAGCCTGATCTTATACTTATAGAAGCAGTTTCTCAATTGAGTTTTTCTCCTTCCAGATTACTATAGTTGTTTGTGACATAAAATGAGCCAGCACAGAGGCCTTGTGAGAACAAACCTGACACAGCTCGATCGTTACAATGATTTTGGTGGAATGGATTTTTTTTTTTTTTTTTTTTTTTTTTAGTGAGAAAACAAAAATCCAATTGAAGAGACAAATTGTTTGAAAGTGAGTGTCTGCAATGGGATAAGAACAAAAGTGGAATTATTTATTTGACAAAACCCCCAAAGGACAATTATAAAACAAACTTAGAAGACCCTTTATCATGATATCTAGGTTGATAAAAAGGAAATCTCAAAGAGATGACAGTGCCAATAACAGAGCCAGTCTGTCAACTATGCTGCTGGAGTTTTGTTTAAAATTAGGTCCTCAGTTTCTAAGCCACCAAAGAAATAGGTGCTGTGTCACATACTTTCTGCACCAAGGGTGAGATTAAAAAAAGAAAGCTAAGTGCTTTCTGCTCATAATTCTAGATCTGGTTTCTCGTGGACAAATCATAAGGTCAACTAGCGAGTCAGGGAGAATTAGTGCACATCTGGAAATGAGACATTTGGCTTGTTGCTTTCTTTCCGTTTGCTTTTAGGAGGTGAAATGGATGCCACTCGAGGTCAGGTAAACCAACTTGACCCAAACACAGCAGGTGTACGGGCAGCATGTCTGCACATGTAACTTCTCTACTGAGATATACCTGCTCCAGAGACAAGCTGACAGCACACAAGTAAGTAATGTACAGCCTTTAGTGAGAGTCTGACATACTTCCTATGTATACCTGGAGAATTTATTTTTATGTTAGGGCAAATGTCCTTGAGGGTAAAGGTCCCCTTGAACATTTCAATGAGGACATGCAATGCATATGAAAAATTTATTGATGAAGGAAGAAGCCGAATCGCACCAACCACTGGTGGGTTCTTGTCATTACTATTCTTATTGTTTAAACTGGGGAGTTACGTTTACCTTGTAACAGTCGCCTCCAGGAATGACTTCATGAATATATACCAACGGTCCTTCGTTCCTGTTAATTCCACCCAGGATCTTCAGACCTAGACCTGTTTCCTTAGGAACTGAAATCACTTGAAAGGCAGGATCCCTACGATGAAAGAGATCAGTTGTTTGTTAAATAAAATAGCCAGATCTAGATAACCCAAATAGTTTGTGCCTACTCACAATGACACTTGAAGCATATCATAGAAAAGAAGTCAAACTAATTTTTGTGTTTTAAATTCTCACATAAAACAATTAGTGACAGCAGTAATGCTGATTTCTTAGGAGTAAAAAAAAAAAAAACAGTTTTTATAAGCTGCTTAGGTAAATTCATGAATTTATTGAAAAGTGCCCAAGATTTGTTTGTTTTTTTTTTTTAAACTTGTTTATAGGATTACAGTGAAGGACTCGAAAACCAAATGTGTTCACATACCAGGTAAGCAATTACTTAAAGCAAAATAAATTTACTTCCATGTAAATCTCAAAAAATTATCCTTTTAATTTAGGGAGAGAATTTTATTGGTACAAGGCACTTGCTCCAGCTGTAGTTTTTGCTACACAAGAGAAATGCCATGCCATCAAAAGAGAACGGTCAGAAGAACTCTACAAAACCTATGTCACAGAGTTGTATTTTTGAGCCCTGTGGTTGAACAAAACTTAAGTAAACTCAGAAATAAATCTTAACTGAGACCTCTGTTAAGAGATATGAACATAATACACTGATAAATTTAATATTTATAAAACCCTCTGTCCAAGTTATTCATACACGCACACACACACACACGCACAAACATACCCTTTCATTTTAGACTATTCTGAAATAATGGAATATATACATACATATATATGCCTATGTATACATGTATATGCATTTGCTTATGCGAAAAGGACAAGCAAAAAAGAACTAAGAATGACAGTGATTATCTACAGGAAGATTGAGGACACAGGAAAGCACAAGGATTAGAGTAGATCTTCCCTGTTTGAACCTTGAAAAATATATGTTTATATATGTTATATGTTTATAAAATATTTACCAGTTTCTCTGGTTGCTATCCACAAGCTGCTCAGCAGAGGTCTTTCTAAAAGTCATCATTATCTTTAGTGCTTGAATTTGGACTTGCCTATTGGATTACTTTGCTCTATAGGACATCAGCAGAATTAAAATGTGAGGAGGATAGGTATTTGTAAAACATTTATGCCGCCCGCTAGGAACCATTCTGCTACTCTTTGATGTGGCCCAAGTTAGCCTTCTGAAGGCTGATAGATTGGGTAGAAAGTGAATTCCACCACCCAGCTTTCTGAGGGTGTTATGCCAACTATTTTCAGCCAGAATTTTCCAGGCAACCTACAGAACTTTCAGAAAAAAATAAAATCCTACTGTGTTAAGACATTTGGGGATAGTTAATCAGAAAAAAACAAAACAAAACAAAACAAAAAAAAAAACAACTAATCCTATATAAATTCACAAGAATTACACCAGATTTTTTCTTTTCTTTTCTTTCTTTCTTTCTTTCTTTCTTTCTTTCTTTCTTTCTTTCTTTCTTTCTTTCTTTCTTTCTTTCTTTTAGAAGAACAATCTTTACAAGGAATTTCAAAGAGAATGCAGGGTTTCTTTCTTTTAATTTGATTTTTGAGAAATCCCTTTTTGAGTAAGGGTTTCTCTGTGTAGCTTTGGTTGTCCTAGACTCACTTTGTAGACCAGGCTGGCCTCAAACTCACTGATATTTGCCTGCCTCAGCCTCCCAGAATGCTGAGATTGCAGGTGTGCACCACCACGCCCGGCTTGAGAATGCAGGGTTTCTCTGGGTATTGATTTACACTGCACTACAGTCCCCCAAAGGACCCTGTTTTAAAAGGCTTGGCTACTAGCTTGAAGTGCCATTGAGAAGTTGCTGGTGGTACCCTTAAGAGGCAGGGCCTAGTTAGAGAGAACTAGATTATCTGGGGGATGGCCCTGAAAGCGACACTAAGACTTGCTTTCTGGCCATTGCGCAGAGAAGAGACCACCTGAAACATGATGTTACAATGTCCCCACAGGATCAAAGAAAAGTGAACACACTGACACGCTGAAAGCTGAGCCGTGAGTCTTCCATGTTTCAAAGGTGATTATTATCATGGGTATGGAAGGCTCTCTAGCACACGCCAAGGCCCATATAACGCAATGTATTACTTTACTCAGTATTGCTTCCCTAGGCCACATAGATTCAAAACAAAGTGAAATCTAAACTGAATGCTCACTAATAATATACACATTTCAAAACATATTAATTACACTTAAAAATTACCTCTCAAGTAAGCTGGATGGTTGCGTAGCAGATGTATCTTTATCCATGGTTTTATCACTATTGCCTTAGATTCAACAAGGATGCAAATGAAGAACTTGGGGAGTCTAAATGTTCTTCTTTTCCTCACACTGGAAATCAGAAAATCATTTTTCAAGTCTTAGAACATTCCAATGTAGTTCTGACATTACATAAAGTCATTATATATACTTGGTGATAAACAAAATATGGACATATATTCATATTGGTTTATTTTCTTTATCATGGTACATTTTCTTTATATATCACTAATATATTCATATTGGTATATTTTATTTATTTATGACGTTTTAGACATTGATGATAACACGTGAAGCATCAAGCCAGCTCCCCATACATAGATGTGCCTATCCCTACAGCACTATGAATGTATAAATCCATGCTCTTTAGTGCAAGCGAAGAACCCAGTGATGTTTGCAGTAGTGATTACAACAAGCGATAAGCTTAAAAAAAATGCGAAAGATTGGAGAGGGCCTTCTGTGAGCACAAGGCTGTGGAGCGCACAGTCAGAAGAATAATTACACAACACACTAGAAGAAAACGGCAATTTACGGCAATTCTTATCTCACCAATTCCCCCGAGGGTCTTCCCGCAGAGTCTATGACTCCAGCTCATATTACTCCACTGCACGTGTTTCTTAAACTCTTTCCTAGGAAAAGGAAAAAGACATTGTTTTAATGTCTTGTTTAATCCAAAGTGAATAATACAGAGTTGCTTAATTAAAACAAACTACGTTCAGGCACAGATTTGCTACCTGTGAGTGGGAAATATGAATGAAGCCTAGGAATTCCCTTTAACACCATGAATGTACACTATATGTAACCCTTTAATCTCTTTTACAAGTATACTCCCGGGAGGGAGAGAAGATACATTCTAAGGTCTAAGGTGTCATTTTTAACCAAAATGCAGGTTTTTCTTTAAAACTTTTTTTAACAGTGAGAAGGTATAATTGATTGAAAATGGCCAGTATCTTAAAGTTGTAAACCACATTTGGATCATTATGTACAACCATTTCACTGAAGAATCGAGTGAGGAGACTCAAAGGCATTGTGCTTTTCCACATGGATGCACAGTGCCTGCTTCCTCAGCTGGAACTGGGCTATGGAGGCTACAGCAGAATTCTTGGCATTCATTACCTTGGCTCCTATCGACGTTTCCAGGCTTCTCTAAGTCTCTGCTAAACTGACACAACAGGCCCCTGATAACAGTGATGATTTCATCAGTGTATATACACATAGTAGAAACTTAACAAGTTGCTCCCCTTACCTTATGCTTGCTTTAAATCAATCACAGAGTCAGAGAAGTAAAACCAGGGACAGGGGTTACCCTACCTTTCCCCCAACCATTGTACACAGGAGATTAAAAACCTCTTTCTACACAAACTGAAGGGACCCTGGACAAAGAATCAACAATCAGTCCTTAGGGAGCTCAGCCAAGAGTTATACTCCCTCAGTGTTAACATCAGAGCTCAATTTCCTAGCCCTTTAGTAGCAAGCAAGAGGAATAGTCCGGTCATGAGGAGCAGGAGAATGATGCCACCAAGCCACTGCACTGTCATCAGTAAAACTCCTCAGTCCTACCCCTAAAAGGGTGGTGGTAGTGATGACTTGAAGAAAGAGCCTGGATTAATACTGACTCTATGTCTACAGTCACTGCGGCCACACAAAGTTCAATTTTAAGAAAGTGTTTGTCTCAACATTTTAGATTGCTTTAATAATGCATACATGGGGCAGTCTCAGACCTCAAGAAGATGTTCTGATATAAAGTAAGAGTAGCTACTGTTTATTGACACCATGTGTCACAGATTATATGAAATATTTCAGACACATTTACTTCATTTTACACCATGGAAAGTGTAATAGACGCAGGTAAAAGAATTACGTTCGCACTACAATACTGCCAAGTGCTAGTGACATGCCCTCAGAAGTCAGCTAGCCTCTTGGGAAGACAAGAAAACGAAATCCAAGCCTCTTTCCACTGGGTACTCAACTGACGAATATCCCCACCTAGTGGAGGGTTGTTCGTACAGGACATAGGGGCTCAAGTCTCCCTGGAACACATCCAAAAAAACATAAGCATGTGCCAATGCTACGTCTCTATGGTGTATTTCACATAATGCCAAATTAGCATTTTTAAAGAAATCCCATTTAAAAGTATTAAAATTTAAGTGCCCAAATTATTTCACTCATCTAAACATGCCTAGCAGTGCACAGAAGAACAAGAAGCAGAAACTAGCCTCAGAGACAGTCAGATTTCAAGAGGTGTGAGTGTGATGAGAGTGGCACACACAGGAGGCTGAGGGAGTGTGGAGGAAGCATGCCTGTCCCAGAATTTGGAGTCATTACTAAACATAAATAGAGCTAGGGACTACTTGTAGGTTTCCTCCTCCAGGAGCCTCACAAGGTAAACAATATTAATCTGATTTTAGATACAAGTTACAGAGAAACTACATGGCCTATCTACTAGTACAAGCCAGATGCAAAGTATAACTTAAATTATTTTCCCTAGCATTAAAACCCAAACCTTTTCTACTTTAGCATGCTATGAAATAAATGTAAAAATTTCAATCTAAACCCCACCCAAACTGGATGCAATGTTAACAGAAATAATACATGACTTCTTTACATGGAGATACCAGTGTTGAAACTTCTGCACAATAGCATGAGTTTAATTTTGTCCATCCAAATTACAAGGCTGCATGCGTGTTGTACTTGTTAATGCAGCTCTGTGCATGTGGGTGCACGTAAACACGGGTATATGGTACACCTAACTGGAGATCAATGTCAGGTGTCTTCCCTTGCCTACTTTCTCCTTCCAATGTTTCAGAGACAGCATGTCTTGGTGAATCTGAACCTGATCAACTCAGCTAGGCTAGATGGCCAAGAGCTTTAGGGCTGGGGTAATAGGAGTGGACTACCATCCTCGATTCTGAGGATCCAAACTCAGGCCTTTCTGCTTGTTTGGTAGGCATTTTACTGGCTAAATTATCTCCTTAGCAAGATCCAAGATTTCTGAAAATTTATTTTGTATGTGTGCCCCTTCACCCATGCTGGTTTCCTGCCTTCTTCTTTTTTCATTTACACATGTGTAGTATACCCGTGTTTGTGTGGGTGTATGTACATGTAGGTGTGCATCCAAGTGCGTGTGGAGAGGTTGACATCAGATGTCCTCCTTAGGCATTCTACATCTTAGATTTTGAGGCAGGAACTCTTGCTGAACCTAGGGATCACTGATCTGATAGAGAGATTTGTCTCTGTTTCCTCAGCATGGGGACAACTGAAGGATTCCATCAAACCAGGCTTTTCACAGGGGAGTGAAGGTTTACCAACTGAGCCATCTTTCCAGCTCTGTACCCGTTTCTTTTATACAAACGTGTAAGTCCGTTAATCAGTAGAGGTTCTAATAATGTTACACATGTAGTCACACCTACAATTACACATGTATATCCCCACCACTTTGACAGATGACAGAGAAGCAAAGCACTTGTTTTTTTACTAAAACTATAAGCACTCAATGAAGACATATTGCTTATCCAGCTTGCTGAGTCAGAAGAGAGAAAAGATAATGTCAGCAAAAACAGAATCTGGAACAAGACAGAAAGCATTTTGTTTTATATGATGAATTTACTTCAGAAAACATGGCTTTACTGTGATATATCAATTTCTTCTCTTACAACTTAATTAAATTATAATCCAAATCTGGTTTAAAAAAAAGTTACCATCATGCATACAGTCTCTGATTAAGATGTGGCAATTCAGTTTCAATAACTTCTAAAAATGAGGTATTTTACTGTATCAAAAACAAAAAAAAATACGTAGGCATAAAAATATATCAGAAATGAGTAAATATGAAGAGGATGAACTCACGAGGCATGTCATAAAGCAACTGATACAAATTTCAACTATTCCCCCAAATAATGTCTATTGTTCCAAATGAAATCAACATGATTAGCATGGTTAATTTCTGAATCTTAAGTCTTTTTAATGAAAATTTTTATTAAGAAAGCTAGAGTTTTACTTCTTTCCTTTTGCTTTTAGAACTATTTTAGGGGAAAAAAAAGAAAAGAAAAACAACAAACCACTTATTTTGTTGTTTTTTATTTATTTATTTTTCTGTTCAATATCCCTCAGTCAGCACTAAAACTTCAAATACGTTTTCCTCTTTTTGTTTTTGGTTGTCCGCATTTTTATGTAAAAACATGTGACTGAGTTCACTGATCCTTGATGGTTTCTGTATTTAAGTTTGAACTAAAAATTCCTTTCCCACTCCAAAGTCAGTAAGTCAATTCCATGCATTTTCTTAAAAATCCTTGCTAACCATCTTAGCATGAATATAAAATACAGACCCAACCCTGACCTTTCCTCCCTGGAAAGGTCTCTACATGTCTGAGTCACATTTCTGAGCAGTTTGCCACCTCTGACTTGAGATGCAACCTTCACCCACACACCAATTCTTGTATTTGAATCATTCTTGTCATTTTCATTTGATTCCTTTGATTAGCTTATTTATGCATGCACTAAAATTAATCTACTTTAATTACACAGGCTTTATAATATGTTTCTACATCTGGGAAAACCAATTCTCCCTTGTTAATTTATTTAGCCAACTTGTCCTAGCTGTTTTGGATTTTTATATATACATATTAATTTCAAAGTTTCCTTAATTAAAAAATAGACAAAGCAATGGTATTGTTAGAAAATCATACTAGACTTATAAATTGAAAAGGTATTAGTACCTTTTGTTTATAATGTTACTTTCAGTCAAAGAACTTGGCTTATCTTTTGTGACTTCCTATAGGGTTCTAAAGTTGTCTTTATATCAATCTTGTACACTTACAAGTTAGCTTTTAAATTCTTTCTTTGGTTACACCTTTTAAAGATCTATTTGGTGGGCCATGCATGAAGACCTGACTTCCACCTCCAGCATCCATGTAAAAAGTTGAATACACTTGTAATCCCCATGACGGTGAGCACGAGAAGGGAGGATCACTGGGGCTTGCTGGCCAGCAAGAAGAGCAAATCTGTGAGCTCCAGTTTTAGTGAGAGTATGTGGTCTCAAAAAAAAAAAAAAGGTGGAAAGTGATAGATGAAACCTGTTGGCAACTTTTAAGTACCCCCAACACAAACACAAACACACACAACATGTCCATGCACATTCATGCAGACTCACTCATGAATGTACCTACATATGAAAACACACACAGGCAAACACGCATGCACACACTAAATACTTTGTAAATGACAAAAAGGCTGCCTAACTGTAGTATCTTCTAGAAAATAATTTCTCTCCTACTTCAGCTCTATAAATTAGATAGCTTCAATTAAAAAACGCGACGGGCGGACCAACTGATAGCAGTACAAGTACACACAGGTACACCTTTTTCCTGTAGCCTGCACATCTGCAATATGTCGATTTACATACAAGTGCATTGCGACACCTCAGCACACTCAGGCGGGCAAAATCTCCTCATCATAAAACATTACACCTCAGCACACTCAGGCGGGCAAAATCTCCTCATCATAAACCATTACACCTCAGCACACTCAGGCGGACAAAATCTCCTCATCATAAACCATTACACCTCAGCACACTCAGGCGGACAAAATCTCCTCATCATAAACCATTACATTTTTTTTTCCTGCTGTCACTGCAAAGATTAAAATAATACATCTTGAATACTCATAAGAGCTTTGTAAGCAGAGCCGAATTCCCACCCTTCCTTGACAGCGTGCTTCAATATTCACTTCAAAGCACTTCACAAGCTGCGAGGTCGAGAACTTCCAATGTCTCTCCAACAGTCTGTCCTCAGCACAAAGATCGCTAGAAGGAAACAGAGGGACAAAGTGTGATACCCGTCAAGGAGAGATTTGTTGGTTTAATAGCAAGGCTGCAAAAATCTAATAATGATAATAATAACTTCATAAGCTCCCAAGAAAGCTTCTTTTCCACAGACTTCTGGCCATATAATAGGTCTCTGAAGATGCACATGTCTTTTCCAATTGACACAGTGGGGATTGCTAGTTTACACTGTATAAGAGCTTACCGTATAGTCAGAGAAGGAGCAGA
Organism: Meriones unguiculatus; assembly: GCF_030254825.1. NCBI lineage: Eukaryota > Metazoa > Chordata > Mammalia > Rodentia > Muridae > Meriones > Meriones unguiculatus. The sequence goes on along the minus strand of NC_083355.1, from coordinate 30,190,950 downwards.
AAGGTGCCTAATGAGGCTCTTCGTAAAGCTGGGGACTGTTCCTTTCATGACTACAGGGGAAAATGTTACTGGGAGTGAGGGGTTCACATGCTATGTAAAGTATTTAGTTTCCAGGAAAGAAATACAGAGACTTGGGCACAACATGGTATATCTAAAGAAGAAAAAAAGCTAACTATGGCTTATAAAATATCTATTGAAATAAAAATCTAACATACTAAGTAATTATGAACAGTAAAAGATGGTATTAGGTCAGTACTCTGCTACATTCCTGTGATAGCAGCACAGGGAAGCTGAGGAAAGAGAGGGCTCAAGAGTCTGAAGCCAGAGAGACCCTGTCTCAAGAAACAAACAAAAATCCCCAAAATAGAAAAAGGGAAAAGGGATGGTTAGCAAAAAGTGAGAGGGGGAAAACAAAACATTTTAAGGATGGGTTTTGGGGAACCCACAGTGATGGTAAACCCAGGGTTTTTATTAAAGGCAGAGTATCTTTTTAAAAACATATAATATTTGCATTTATTCTTTGAGACTATCAGTCATGTATATAATGTATTGTGATCATTTAACCCATTTCTTTCTACAATTCCTTCCGCACTCACTTTCCAACCTCACGTCCTTTTATTTTTTTCTCGTTTCTAAAGAGTAACCCATTGGATAAAATTAGTGTTGCCCATGTATGCACTGATATGGGGACACTGGGGGGAGTCTTCTAAAGACAGGTATTACAGCTGGTGAGAGTCAGGCAAACATATAAAAATTTTCTCATGAATGCTGTCATGGAATAGTTCATAAATATAAAGCATCTAGTTAGGACTTCTTGGCATATATGCCTGCTAGGTTTTATGTAAACTTGACACAAGCTACAGTCACCAGAGGTGGGAACCTCAATTAAGAAAATTCCTCCCAATTCTCTGAGGAACCTCCAGATTGATTTCCAGAGTGGTTGTACAAATTCACACTCCCACCAGCAATGGAGGGTTCTCCTTTCTCTGCATCCTCGCCAGCTTGTGCTGTCACTTAGCCATTCTGATAGGTGTAAGATGGAATGTCAGAGTCCTTTTGATTTCCATTTTCCTGATGACTAAGGACACTGAGGATTTCTTTAAGTGCCATTTGAGATTCCTCTGTTGAGAATTTTTTGTTTAGATGTGTATCCCATTTTTAACTTGGATTATTTGGTTTGTTGATGTTTAATTTCTTGAGTTCTTTATATATTTTGGATAATAGCCCTTTGTTAGATGTAGAGTTGGTGAAGATCTTTTCCCAATCCATAGCCTGCCATTTTGTTCTGTTGACAGTGCCCTTTGTCTTACAAAGCTTTTCAGTTTCAAGAGGTTAACAATACTCTGCTGTGCTAGCAGAGGGGAGCCTAGCATAGCTGTCCTCTGAGAGGCCCCACCCAGCAAGAGATCAAAAAAGATACTGAGACAGCCAAACATTGGGCAGAGTGCAGGGAGCCTTGTGGAAGAGTGGGAGGAAGGATAGAAGGACCTGGAGGGAAGAGGATCTCCACAAGAAGAACAACCTAGGCAACTAACCTGGGCCCATGGGGCCTTGTAGAGACTGAAACACCAACCAAGGATCATGTATGGACTGGACCTAGGCTCCCTATACCTATGTACCCAATGGACAGCTCAGTCTTCATATGGGTTCTCTAGTAAGGGGAGCAGGTCTGTCTCTGACAAGGACGCTCTTGTATGCTTTTCTGTCACTTCCCCCTACTGGGCTGCCTTGCCAGGCCACTGTGGTAGAGGTCGTATCACTCGGTCCTGATGGGACTTGATGTATTGGGATGGGTAGTGGTTGCGGTGGAAAGGGGAATATAGGTAAGCGGGAAAGAGTTTGGGGCAATGAAGGCAGGCAAGAGGGAACTACGACTGGGATGTAAAGTGACTAGATAGATAGATAGATAATCCCTCCATAAAATTAAGTTGTGCACTTTCTTAACTAATGATTAATGGGGGAGGAGCCAGACCAGTGTAGGTGGTGCCATGCCCCAGCTCCTGGTCCTGGGTTCTATAAGAAGGCAACCTGAGCAAGCTAAGAGGAACAAGCCAGTAAAAACCTCTACTTAATTGCCTTTGTTTCTGTTCCTGCCCCCAGGTTCCTGCCCTGCTTGAGTTCCTGTCCCGACATCCTCCAATGATGAACAGTGATGTACAAGTGTAAGCCCAATAAACCCTTTTTTCCCCAACTTGCTTTCAGTCATGGTATTTCATCACAACAATACCCTACCTAAGACAATGTAGGTTGTGCAGCAACTGAAAAGTTGAGTCTGGTATGGGACAGCCTACAACCAGGTCACGTATGAGGACAAGAGTGGGAAAAACGGACTGGTGTACTCATCTTACTCTGTCATCATTTTAAGAGAGGACAAAGTGATGCTGACTACTCAGTCTAAGAAAAAAAAAGTTGTGATATATGTGATTTGACAGTGGCTTAGAAGTGTCCACCACTTAGTGATTTTAATGTGAATGTCAAATTAGACAATACATTTCCCGTTATGAAGTAAGACCTACAGGTTCAGATCATCCTGAAGAAAGAAAATGAGCAGCTTTAGAAATGGAGGCAACTTGTTGTACACCACAGCAGAGGTCTTCAAAATAACATCAGCTATGTATACAATCATGGCTTACTTAAAAACTCTGGCATGGCAGCTTTCATTCAGGAAAACTACTCTTGCTGGGTGTGGTGGCACACGTCTTTAATTCCAGCACTCAGGGAGGCAGAGGCAAGCAGGTCGCTCTGAGTTCAAGGACAGCCTGATCTACAAAGCCAGTCCAAGACATCCACGGAGAACCCCTGTCTTGAAACAAAACAAAAAATGAGAGACAGAGAAAGAGACAGAAAGAGGGAAACTACTCTCCCCATTCTTGAGTGTTCACTTTTGCTCTCCTTACTTTGTCTCCTCTCTCAAGTCTCTCTGGGGTGGGTGGGGATTAGGAATGCCTCCTTTCACGTTCCTTAACTGATCCTCTTTATGGAACGTGAAATTTTCATAAAGCCAAGATATGAAAGATGACTGAAAGTTACTGCACTATCTCCTTTACTTGGTCTCCAAAGGCAATAGTCCCTCTGCAACGGCACTTCTCTTTTCTTTCAGGAACTCAAGCAGCTCAGGAATGCTGTTCCTTTTTCTTGGAGCAGAAATGTTAAGATTGCTGGCAGCACACAGCCCAACCTTGTGGATGATACTAGAAAATGCTTCAGGAAAGGACTTTGGGGCTTTGTGAAACATGAGCTCTTAACAACACAGTCTTCTGAAACAGCCCCAACTTCTTGCTGTTTGTTTTCATTTCTCTGCTCCTCCACAGGTATCTAAGTTCAATAACAAATAGGTAAAGCACTAAATTCTTGTCTTTGTGAGCAAGTCAAGATTTCTGCAATCAGTGGTGTGAGAAAAACAATAAGCAGCTACAATCAAATGAGTTGTTTCAGATACTGAAAGATAATGTCAAAGGAGACTGGGCAAAGAAAAGCAAATTTCCAGTAGGTAAGAGCCAAACAAGAGCCACAGCTGAGGAAAAGACAAATAGTTCTTTAACAGCAAAACACATTTGGGTATCTGCAGAACACCAAGAAGTACAGCCAAACCATAGTGATGGGGACGGGACAGGGTACACAGTAGGCAGGGTCTGTACCACCTAACCTTGTGTACAAAGGTAAGAAGCTTAGATTTTTGACCGATTTTAGTTCAAAGAATAACTTGACTATTCCTAGGAGATCAAGATTTTCCTTTTTACTTCATTCCGTTTTTAATCCAGCTAAGGTTGGGCTCTAGGATTCTGCATTTCCTCTTGGTTTTGTACCTTCGTTGTTTATTACAATAAGTATATTGTTTCGTAGCTTCAAAAATGCCAGAATGCCAGTCAGTTTTGGGATATAAGTGTGTGCGTGTGTGTGTGTGTGTGTGTGTGCGTGTGTGGTGTGTGTTTGTAGTCTGATTTGGTCAGGACTGGCTAAAACAAGGCCTAATATACAATGAAAAAGAAAGAGTCCACACTAAGTGACTATTAAAATATTCAAGACAGAAACAAGCAGAGAATTGAATAAATGGAAGACAATCAAATGGCGGAACATTTTAGGATCAGTGTCCTATAGGACTGGACAAGCCACCTATGAAGGTGCCTTCACTATGATAAACGTTACTTGAATGAAGGGCATGTATTAATGAATGCCTTCTCATTTTCTCATATCCAAGCTCATTTAAGACCATTTACAAGGGCCAGTCCGTCAAAAAAAAATATATATATATATATAAACAGATGTCAGGAAATAAAAAAGGATACCAAGATATTCTGAGGCAACTTTATGGCATCAGTATGGGACACAGTGATTATCTAGCCTGCTTCAACTAAATTGCAACTCATTTTTCTTACTATTTATATAACTATGTATTCCTCCACACTGTGTGCACAATTATTATAATAAATAGATCCAAATACTATTAAAATAATTGCTATGTATCTCATATTGCTGGATGAATCCAGGAACTTTATTAGGCAAATAAACTACTAGGAAATACAGATCAGTGGCTACATATTTAAACTCAAGTTGCAATTACATTATGCTTTAAAGATATTGGAAAATATGAGCCAGACATGATGGCACACATCTTTAATCCCAGCACTGATGGGACAGGTGGCAGAAGCAAGTGTTTAGGACAGCCTGGTCTACAGAATGAGTTCCAGGACAGCCGGGCTACATACTGAAATCCTATCTTAAAAAAAAAAAAAATCAAAGAATGAATGTATAAATAAGAGAATAAAGATAATATAGGATATTTATATGTCATATATAATAATTACATAAAATGTATATTACATATTAATATATAAATGTTACTGCCAACTGAACTTTAAAACTACATCTTCAATATTTTTAAGTCTTCAGAAAACCAACAACTGGGTAAGACAACATTATTGAATATCAAAAAGTTTATAGGATTCTTTACTTTACCTTATAAATGTAAAACTGGACATGACCATAGCTAACTAGAAGGAGTTTACCAGATTTAATTACTTTCTGCTGAAGGACAACATTGGACATTAAATGTCCAGTCTTTAATGGAGTCTAGCTAGGCTTTATATTTTAAATGTTTAATCATACTTCTTGCTGTACAACAGGGTTAGATCAGCCCCAGGAGTGCACATTCCATCCATGGTGGAACACTACTCAGCATTAGTTACCCCAGTGATTTATGCAAAATCACAAATACACTCAGACTCACCTAAGTGATAGCCTAGGGTTACGCATTCATTAAAACTTTAGAGAAAAACAAATACATTTTAGCATTTCCTAATACTGCACTTTTCTTCTAGCTGTATATGTCAGTCTTGTATGATAGAATAAAGCCCTTGAACTCAGGTCTCCACCGTTTTCCGGCTTCAATCTTTATTTAGCTCTAGTTTGTTCTCGCTCAGAAATCATTTTAATATGTGCTACCTTGTAAATAGACACCTCAGCACACTAAATGACTTTAATCAAGGCAGAAGAAACCTTTCCTGATACAGGGACAGAAATGGTTGTGTTCTGTTGTTACCACTGTCCGTAGCTTAGCTGCTTTCCTGCACAGGGTGCAGAAAAATACCAAGATGCATGGAGTCATCTGACACTACCCCCCCTGCATATACTTACACACATTACTTCAATACTCTGGTTTTTGTTGTTGTTTTCTTTTTCATCTCTCGAATGGGGAGATTGGCCTCAATGAGGCTGAGCTTGGAAGAGGGTAGAAGGGACTAGGTTTTCAAAACCAAACTCTTTCCAAATCACCTTTATTTCTTCAAAACTGCCTTAGGCTGAACAGTATAACTTTGGTCACTTTTCTTTGGACTCTGCCCTCTTTTCTTTTGTCCTGCTGAGTTTTTAGATGGTACCCCAAATGTTGGGTCAGCATACCAGGCAGAAGAAAGCTCAGATGTTTTCAGCCAAGTTCTCTGCTATGGTGATTTGCTCATGTACTGGGGGAACTAACAGTTAACTATATACATTAAAAAAAAAAGTAGACATATTTCTTGTGTTGGGCACATATACACAACTGTAACTCTATACACACAAACTGTCTAGTTCCATGTTGAAAAGGTCAAGAAATGATGACTATTTCTGGCTCCCGAGCTTTTTATCTAAGTATCACTCTCCCCTAAAGGAAGCCAAACTCCTGCAGTAATAGCTGATACCAAGGTCAGAGCAGGAAAAAATGCAAGAGGAGCATGGAAAAGGTAAATTTTACACTTAATTAGAATAGGAATTCATGGGTCTATACTGACATAAACACAAAAGCAAATCAGAACGCATAACGGAGTAACACTCTGCCAATAATTCCAGTAGTTCTCCCCACAACATACAGTAGTTGATTCTTAATGACCATAACATATTTTTTTCATGACCTTGTAATAAAGAGACTTGGCCAGGTGTGGTGGTATATACATCTGTAACTGCAGTGATGGAGGCTGATGCAAGAGGATTGTGAGTTTGAAGCCAGCCTGGGATTCTTTGGCAGATTCAAAACAACAAAAATAAAAACAAACAAATCCCTGAAGATCCATCTCAGTAAAGAGATAAAAACATGAGTAACGAAGCAAGTTGACACTATGTGACTCCTAAGGAAATTCAATGAGATGAGCCCATAATTTCTGCTGTGTTTCTAATGGAGGCTCATAAACCACGAGAAAGCATCACACACAAAACTCACATAAACGTATACCAAGGGGCACTATACCGATTAACCAGCTGGTAATTAAAAAATATCAAGGCCACATAGACAGGCTAAAGAACTGTTTCAGACTGCTGAAAACTAAAGAGGCAGGACAACAAGGGGCCTTCTTGGATTGGATTCTAGGCCTAAGTTAGAAATAACTGGCACAAGTGGTATAAAGTTAAGCAGTGTCCATGGACACCATGATGTGAAGTTCTGAAAGGACATGTTCCCTAAAATCCTCATGTGGAAACACTGGCTCCAGTGCAGCTCTATCCAGATTAAAGACTTGTTAAGGTTAAACGAGATCACAAAGGTGGAACAACTGATGGGTCAGATGGGGTTAGTGTGCCTACAAGAATGGCATCACCAAGCTTGCAGACTCTTCCCCATATGCGGGGACATGAGGCTACTACAAGTAAGGGAGAACCCTCATGAGAAAATAGACTAGCTAGCCCCTTGATCTTGGTTTTTCAGCCTCTAGAAACATAATACTGTTGAGTAACCTAGTTTGAAGTGTTTATGGTGGCCCAAGGCAATAGCGTGGTAATATTGGATTAATGTTAAATACATGACTTTGATGGCTGTGTTGTGTTCTTGTAGTCAACACTCATATTAGTATTCAGTTTACAGTTCCAAAATATCGTATGTCTGCTCTCTTCTCAAATGGTACAAAGATTTTAAAAGATTAGGAAAACTAGGTGAAGGATAAGTGGAACATTTATTAGTTCTGCAACATTTATATAACTTAAATTATTTCAAAGTGAGAATCAGAAATTGAATAGTTTATCATCCAGAAACATTTTTATAAAATATGAGCTGTCATTTTACAATTTTATATCATCATATAGAAATTGGATTGGTGCCTATTTTATTTTATTAAGAGAGAAATCTAGAAAGACCTATATCACTTTACTGCTATCAAACTGCTGTACCTCCATTTATACGATGGAATACTGCTCAGAAATTAAAAACAAGGAAATCATGAAATTTGCAGGCAAATGGTGGGAACTAGAAAAGATCATCCTGTGTGAGCTATCCCAGAAGCAGAAAGACACACATGGTATATACTCACTTATAAGTGGATATTAGACATATAATATAGGATAATCATACTAAAATCTGTATACCTAAAGAAGCTAAGCAAGGAGGACCCGGGGTAAGATGATCAATCCTCATTCAGAAAGGCAAATAGGATAGACATCAGAAGGTGAAAACAAGGAACAAGATAGGAGCCTACCACAGAGGGCCTCTGAAAGACTACCCAGCTGGGTATTAAAGCAGATGCTGAGATGCATAGCCAAACTTTGGGCAGAGTGCAGGGAATCTTATGAAAGAAGGGGAGATAGAAAGACCTGGAAGGGTCTGGAGCTCCACAATGAAAAAAACAGAACCAAAAAATTTGGGCCCAGGGGTCTTTTCTGAGACTGATACTCCAACCAAGGACCATTCATAGAGAGAAACTAGAACCCCTGCACAAATGTAGCCCACGGAAGCTCAGTGTCCAAGTGGGTGCCTGAGTAATGGGAACAGGGACTGTGTCTGACATGAACTCAGTGGCTGGATCTTTGATCACCTCCCACTGAGGGGGGGCCACAGAGGAAGACTATGAAAGACAGTCCTGATGAGACCTGATAGGGTTAGATGGAAGGGTAGGAGGTCCTCCCCTATCAGTGGACTGGGGAAGGGACATGGGAGGAGATGAGGGAGGGCAGGATTTGGAGGGGATGAGGGTGGAGGCTACAGCTGGGATACAAAGTGAATAAACTGTAATAAATAAAAAATATATTAAAAATAAACACTTTTTAAATTAAAATAAAAACAAATTGCTATACCTCAGATATCTACTTTTTTCTTTTTTTTTTTTTGGTTTTTTGAGACAGGGTTTTTCTGTGTAGCCTTAGCTGTTCTGGACTTACTTTTGTAGACCAGTCTGGCCTTGAACTCACAGAGATCTGCCTGCCTCTGCCTCCCTGAGTGCTGGGATTATATGCATAAACCGTTATCCCTGGTTAGGTATTCACTTTCAATTAATAAATAAAAGCATTCATGATTACAAGTCTATTATAGATATATTTATAAAACTACTTTGAATAATATGGAGAAAAATACCTGGAGGGAAAAAAAAAATTGAAGGCAGTATACTGTTGGCTTCAAGCAACTGTTAGCATAGGATTTTTAAAATTTACAAGTACATTGTCTGTATGTATGTGTGTACCATGTGTGTGCAGTGCCCGAAGAGGCTAGAAAAGGGTATCAGATCCCTAGGAACTAGAGACAGAGACAGTTCTGAGTCCCTAGGTGAGTTCTGGGAACTGAACCCAGGTTCTCTGCAAGAATAGCAAATGCTATTAACCTCTGAGGTACCTCTCCAGCCCCGTAGTATGGACTTTGAGTCAGAAAATTAAAATATGAGAGGTCTTATCCTGAAAATCTGACAATGTGGTATAAGAATCAAGGTACATACAGAGAGAAAGGGTGGCCAAACACTGTCATAACAAGATGAAAGTGTGACACTGTACTAGAATGATATACTAGACACTGACTAGAGCCGGAAAATAACTGGATTTTACTGGCGTTGCAATTTAGTGGCTCTGTGACCACTAACTGGTTACTTACTATAGGCCATTGTCTCCACTTAGACTTCTACTAAGTTGCCTCCTCACTTCTGCTTTCCCTTTCCCCTGTCATTCTCACCATATGACCAACATCTTATTCTTCCTTCATTGTGACTAAAATCAAATCAAATCACTCTTGTGTTCTAACACTATGCTTCCCTTATACGGGGCTTAAATGGCTTTGTAGTATCAAGTCTCTGGATACCTGCTGTGACCCCATTTCCTTCCAGCTTCAGCTCCGCTCATTATGCAAGGTTCACACTGACCCTGTTTTGTCACTCTTTAATCCAATCCAATTTATTCCTGCTCTGGACTTGTGTATGGCCTGAGATTATTGTTTCCTGGTAGCTCTTTTCCCGCCATTCAGGAGTTACAGGCTCATACGTCACCTCTAGGAAGACTTTATTTTACCCATTACAGAGACAGAACTTCAGAATCCCTCTTCCTTGTCGCTCTCAATGTCTTCATGCCATCAGCTACTTTAATTACACTGTTATCCGAAATTCCCTTATTTACAAGTTTGCTTTCTGAGTCCATCACTAGAGACTGCAATCAATAACAAAAGTAACTGCGCCTGACTTATTTTTGGATGATGCCCAGCAAATTAAAAAGTTTATGGTTCAGTAAAAGTGTAAGGAAGAAGTGTTGACTGAGAGTTCTACGGGCCACTCCAGATATTAGAAACAAGGTCTAGTTATATGGAGGTGGGTATGAGAGAGGATGTTGGCATTTGATAGCTTCTGGAAGAGGGAAAGTCAGTTTTCCTTAATGGTGTGACCACTGGTACATCAGTCACACTCAAAGGCTGGCACATCAAAGAGGAGCTGGCCATCAGACTGGACTCAAGGTGGGTGAGTGGAGAGGGAGGTGAGGGTAGATCTGGGACACGCCTGGAAGGGGTGGGGGGGTTGAATATAATCAAAAACACAGAGTAAAATATCCTCAAGGAATTAACAAAAACATTTTTTGAAAAGAAATAAGACCTAACTTTCATAAAATTCTTACTATGCCTCAAGCAATGGGAAATTCACTTTACATTTTTTAACCACTCATGAAATTAAGCCATCAGATTACAGCGAAGTTACAATAAAATACAATTTATGTAAGGATAAGATTACAGCAAATTCATTAATGTTTAACCTCAGATTCTGCTCTTAGCTTTCTTTTCTGTTTTTTTTTTTTTTTTTTTTTTTTAAGCATATTTCCCCAGGGGTCTCTGTCTGCAAGATGAAAACCCTTACTCCTTCAGCCAATCATTTAAAGGCCCTCACATCCTGGTCCTTCTGCTCTCAACAAACTTCAGTTTGCCAGCGGCTCTCCGACTGGATGCTTTTGCTGGGGAAATAGCTAAAGGGGACATGAGCGCAGTGGTAGACGTCTGCCTATGGGCAGGGAACATGCGGACGTCTAGAGCGTAGGAGAGGGATGCGGACCGCAAAGTTAAGTGTTCCTCAAGGAGGGAAGGTTGCCTGAGTTCAGGTCAGAGGCGGTCAGCCAAGGGGTCACGGAGCCCCAAGTGGAAGCCCCGCGGGAGAGTTGCCGCTGGGGGCCGCCAGGTCGAGACAAAGGCTGGTGGAGTTTGGGAAGAGGGGGTTACCATCCCTAGTAAGGACCTTGCACGCGGAAGGCCCCAATGCATTCTCCTCAAAGTAAATTTAAAAAGTCTCAGAGGGAAACAAAGCGCGAGGCACAGCCACCTGGCAGAAACGCGAACTTACCCTCTTCTGGCCACCCGGCCTCCGTAGCCCGACTGCTACCTGTGGAATCTGGTAGTCAAGGCAGCGGCGGGGCTCAGCTCGGGTACCGCGAGACGGGGCGGGTCTCGCGAGATCTCGCTTAGCGGCCCCGACGGGCGGGCGTTCTTTCCGGGGGGTCATGGGAGGGCTCTGGTGTCCGGGATGGAGGATCGTGGCGGCGTGTGGCCGGCGCTGGTGCCAGGCTGGGTGGTCTGGCCGGACCGTGGAGGCTGCAGAGCGGGTTCTTAGGCCCGGGTGGGAGGCCCTCGGAGGTGCGGAGCGGGGGCCGAGGCGGCTCGGGACGTGGACGCGCCCGAGCGGGAGGAACCGGGGTTCCGTCCCGCAGCCGCCGAGGCGTCCCGGGAGCAGCAACCCTTTCCAGCGCGCGCAGGAGGACGAGTGGCGCCGGCGGAACAAGACGGTGCTCACGTACGTGGCCGCGGCCGCCGTGGGCATGCTGGGGGCTTCCTACGCCGCGGTGCCCCTCTATCGGCTCTACTGCCAGGTAGGGAGGGACGAGGTGCAGGCCCGAGCCCACCCGCGCCGTCACCCCGCGGGGCTGCGGTCGGAACGGGGACACCGAGGTTCCAGGCCGGGCGTGCTCAAGGTCACCACAGAACAACCCGCGGGTCTCGGGAAGGATGGAATTGGTACCGCGCCTCAGAAGGAATGAGCTTACCTGATAGCGCAGAGGGTTATCCCCCGGCCCTGGGGGAGTAGAGGTGAGAGAGGCTGTCACAGACCTGAGCGTTCACAGGGCGCCCCGCCCCCCGAAACAGAATTGTCCAACCGAAGGTGACAGTAATGACAGAAATGGAAGTAACAGACGCTCCTCCGTGTAACGTTCATAGGCTGGGTTTAAGGGTAACCCCTAAAACCAAGTTCCAAGTTAAAACGCTGCCGTCTTCAAAAGAATGCTCTGTTACTTGTGCAGTCACCAAGTTTTAGAGCAAGAAATAATATAGGAAGCCATGCAATGGCCCCATTTAAGAGCAAATTAAAATATAATTAAAAGGAACTATGGTACTCACTAATAGATCTGGTGATTGAGCCCAGAACATCATTTTAGTGCTTGTTTTCTACCTGTTTTCGTCTATTTTAGTTTAAGCCCCGAACTTGAGAAACTTTAATAACGTGTGTCCCAGGAATATATAAGGAATTGATATTTCACTTAGATTACTTTTTATTCAACTGACTTGAATTCTGTAGGAAAAAAAAAAGTTTATCTTAAAACTCAATCTCTTACAGAATCATATACTTGTTTAATAAGTTAAAATACTTGCCCTGCGATTTATCTTATAGGATTAAAGTGCAGTTTGACCAGTATTGACAGAAATTAAATGAAGGTAATAAGTAACATTTGTAACAAGCGAAAGAAACCTAGTAAAGTATTATTAGGGTAGGTTCTTAGGGTATTTTCTTAGCCTCAAATTTGGTGTTTTATTTCTAGTATAGGAAAGGTAAGTTATCTGGAAATCAGAATTCTGGTAACCTCAAGCAGCAGAATATCTTGGAAGCAACACCTCCCCCCATATCCAATAAGGAAATAGTGGCAATGAAGAAACGTCAGATACAATTTACTCTTTACTCTTTTGTAAATTACTGTTTTATGGTAGTTGGCTGGGTAGCCAAAAAAAAAAAAAAAGAAAAGTTAGGTACTCATATTAACTGGTGATTAAGGATAAAAGGCTAAATATTAACCCACCAACCTGGGGAAAATATGATGCCCCAGAAAAGCGGATTATAAAAATATAGTTACGAACTAATATGAAGTATAAAAACTATGGTATAGAAAAGGATACATGGGAATAAGGAAAAGTTAGATATTTCTGTGATATAGTTGAAATGACCAGGTTTGGATAAACTTTTCCTCTTTTAAGTGAATAATAGTTTATTTAAAATATACTAACAGTGAAGGGACTTGTGTTTAATGAAAGTTCGACTTAAAAATTTTTACTATATTCTCAGTGACAATAGTTTTCAAAATCTGATTTTTAAAATTACTCACTTCTGAAAAGACATTACTTTTACAAATATAGGTAAACCATTGATACAGTTACAGGAAATGGTCAGCTTGGCTCCAAGTAGAACTTTCAGTTGTTTTCCAAATTTTACTTTTATCTAGTAAGTGGAGATCTTAAAATTGTTGCTTAATGTACCCAGTGTCTCATTCTAGACTACTGGACTTGGAGGATCGGCAGTGGCCGGGCACTCATCAGACAAGGTTGAAAACATGGTACCTGTTAAGGATCGGATCATTAAGGTCACTTTCAACGCTGATGTTCATGCCAGTCTCCAGTGGAACTTCAGACCTCAGCAAACAGAGATATATGTAAGTGACTAATGTGTCCATCACTTAGACTGTCAAACCTGTCTGAGCTCTTTTCAAGATGTTAGTACACCCCATGAATAATTACACTTAAAATATTTGTACTCTGTAATTCACAATTCTTCAATGATTAGTGCTTTAAAAATGTCTACTTTTTAATAGGACCTTACATTTAAATGTAACCAAAACACTTGGGGTTTTTGTGACAGAGTTTCAGTGTGCAGCCTGGTCTGAAACTTGTGGTTCTGCCTCAGCTTTGCCTGGCTTGCTATTTTCTTGATTTTTAAAAGTTTTATGTAGTCAGTTTTATTCTGTTTGTAAGCTTATTGTAATTGGATTTAAGGTCAGTTTAACATTTATATCCCCTTAAAATATTCAACTATGGCATTAAGATCTAAGCGAATTAGATGTATAGAAGCATTGAGTATGTATGGTGCTCACTATACTTTAACTTTGAATCAACTTGGAACAATGTCATGTGTTTATCATCATATGATTAAAAGATGACTGAATCTTTTGGTCATTAATGTTGAACTAATAGCAATACCTGGTCATATTATATAGTTTCCTGACTTTTACTCTGGTATAAATGATAATAGGAAAAATGTGGAGAATCATTGGTAATAATAAAAAGTAATTTACTGGTTTATCAGAATTATTTCTATCCCTCAAAAAGAAAAAAAAATGTAATTTGAGGGAGGGGGAGAATACTGAAATGTGAACCAAGGGCCCTGTATGTGCTAGGCAAACAATAATTGCAGTCCTGGTTTGAGAATTTGAGGCTATTATTAACAAACCCTTATAAATCAGAGTGCCTGTCCAGTTCAGTAAACATCACCTAAATCACATTAGTATTTTGTAAGTTACGGTTTTGCATGGTGGTTCAAATTGCATGGCAGTAAACAGGATGATAGTGAATTGTTACAGGTGGCATAATGCCCAATGGCAACTTTTACAGCCTTGGTTGCTGTTTTTGTTTGTGTTTTAATTTCTCAGGGTATTAACACCTTTTAACAGATTTTGTTCAGTCAGTTTTACTATGGTTTAAGTTATTCAGAATTAAGGTAAGTTTGACATTAGCATCCTTCAAAAAGTTGTCAATCATGACATTCAGGTTTAACTGTTATAAAGTAGTTGGGCTTGAATTTTGGTTTGCCTGTCCTGTCCTTGGACACATTGTAACTAATCTGTAGAATTTTGTTTGAAGAACATCAGACAACCAACAGGGACATTCATAACTATGATTCTTTATTGACGTAAGCAAATACAGTCTAAAACTAAGATAGGCTTGTAATTTTCACACTACATTAGGTTAGGTGTTATAATCCAATTAATAGGCAAATGATATGATTCTTAATTTAGCAGAAGGAAGAATGGCATTACAGTTAACATGTGTTTTCTGAAACAGGTGGTACCAGGAGAGACTGCACTGGCATTTTATAAAGCTAAGAATCCTACTGATAAACCAGTAATTGGAATTTCTACATATAATGTTATACCATTTGAAGCCGGACAGTATTTCAATAAAATACAGGTAAACTGAATGTCAACTTTATGATAAAAGTATGAGAAGCTGCTTAATATGAATTAAATGTTTTTAATTTCTAAAACTTTATTTTGGCTGGGTGTTGTGCTTCATGCCTATAATCTATACTCAGGAGGCTGAGATGGGAGCAGGGCCATGAGGTAGAGGCCAGTGCAGATATGGCATAGATTCTAGGCCAACCTAGATTACATTGAGATGCTGTTTCAGAAAAAATAAAAATAAAAGCTGAAGTCAGTACTTATTTTGTCCAAATATAAAGCCTTTTAAAACTCTTTCATTGCCTGCACCTTCTAGGTAGTGCTTGTTCCTTTTGTTTGTTTTAAGACAGGATCTATGTAATAATCTTGGCTGTCCTGGAACTCTGTGTAGACCAAGGCTTACTTGAACTCCCAGAGACTCACCTGCCTTCCAAGAGGTGGAATAAAAGGGCTGCACCACTACACCTGGCTACTCTATTTGTTTCTAAGATTAGAATTAAGTTGCTTCTAACCCTTAAAGCAAAACTCAGTGTTCGATGAAAAGATGCTGCTATCTTATAATGGCATTTAAGGGCAAGAAATGAATATTGCTTTGTTTTAAGTAATAGAGTCAGACTGTTATTCATCGAGTATCTTTCTATAATTTGTAGTGCTTCTGCTTTGAAGAACAAAGGCTTAATCCACAAGAAGAAGTAGATATGCCGGTGTTTTTCTACATTGATCCTGAATTTGCAGAAGATCCAAGAATGGTGAATGTCGATCTCATCACTCTTTCTTATACTTTTTTTGAAGCAAAGGAAGGGCACAAGTTGCCAGTTCCAGGCTATAACTGAAGTAGCTTCCAAGACCTGCTTCATATTTGTGATTTTTGGAAAATCATGTATTGTACTTTCTCAGAAGAGAAATATTGTACAGTAATGTATATTGAAACCTTGTGTTTTAAATGGTTTTACCTTTCTTCCCCATTTCATTTCTATAACCGACTTATGACTGAGAGAACAGGTTCGAAACTCAGTCTGTGGTGAAAAGATGCTGCTATCCTGTGGTGATCCTTAAGGAAATGAATATTACTCTGTTTTAAGTAATAGAATATGAATGTTGTTCACTAAGCCTGTAAACGTACGACTCCCCAGTGTACAATAATGTGACATTAAAGACTGCACTAGGGCCCAGGAGATGAATCAGTGGGTTAAAGTGTTTGCCACAGAGGCCTGACAACTTGAGTTCTGATTCCTGGAACCAGCCTTAAAGGAGTGAATATGGTAGCTCACACCTTTAATCCCAGAGTTCTTACAACAGTGAGGTGGGAGGTTGAGCCAGGGGGCTTGCCTTTGTATGCATGCTCTGGCTGCCTACACTCATACATAAGCTGCTTTAATAGTTCACCTTAATTCTATAGTTGCCTTCTGTAGTGTTAGCCCTTCATACGTATAATAATGTATCTGAAAACTTAGAAAAAGAAAGTATGCCCAACTCTTTTAGTTCATAGGCTGGAACTTATCACCAAACAAGGCAGTTGGCCTTCAGTATAAACCAACACTATTTACACTTTTTAAAATTTATTTATTTTGTTTTTAAAATTTATTTTGTGACTGGAACCCTTACTGCAGCACATAGTATAGTAGTGAGTGCAAATGCGGTGGGAGATAGTTTACCATGAGGGTTTCAGGAATCAAACTGAAGTTGTCAGACATGGTAACAAGTGCCTTCACCTGTTGAGCATCTTTGGCCGAGTCGACAGTTTTAAAAATTCAGAGTGGAAGAAGAGTCACTAAGCTCTAAGGCTTGCTCCAAGTTTGCATTCCTAATCAAGCGTGGCCTTTTCTGTTAAGATTGAGGGCTATTTTATTCAGAGTACTGAATAGATAATGGAAATGATGGTATCATGATCTCACAGAAGAATTACACCTTATAGTCTGTGCTAGCATTTACCATCATAATTCCAAGTTTATTATCATTTAAGAATGAAATTGTGAAGACTGACCTAAAAGCTCTTAGAGGTAAAAAACAAACAAAACAGAAACAGCACAACTCTGACAAATTAATAGTAATTTAATTTTAAGTGAATGATGCACAGTTCTGTTTTCCAGTAGTCTTTGTTTCAAATCAAAATGTAAAATATAATAAAAGGCAAGAATGTTTTAACATTATAAAGAACTATACTTAAAGGCCACTTGATACAGTGGCCTACTCAGGCACTTGAAACATAATTAAACAAGTCATCAAGTCTTTAAAGCAGTTCTAAACCAAAGTGTTATTTATAAACAAGTGCAAACTGACTTCTACATTCAGATTCAGTTAAATGAAGGCACTCATTTTCTTCCTCATTTCTTGTCCCCATCTGTTCACAATGCCTTGTAGTAAAGTGATCTACAAGTACCGTTAATAGATGTGTCATGATTTGTATTCGTAGGATTGCCTGCACAACATGAGTCTACAGTCTAACCAGTTGGCCTAGTACCAGGCAGTTTTCATTCTGCTGGTTGTTAAAATTGTTACAACCAGGTTCTCCTGAAATCCCAAGCCACGGTCAGGAACAGTAGTGTTAGCCCAGACGTGTTAACTCTCTTGTTGAAGCTTCCAGCAGAGAGGTGGTCCACTGTTGCAGGTCTTGTCCGTCAGGCCTCAGTTGATGAGGGTTGATCAGGGACTGCTTTAGAGAGCTGGCCCTTTGTGATGCTCAGATTATCCATCTGAAATAAAGGGAAGACATTGGCCCATTTCCCACACACCCTGAAGGACTGGAAAGCCACACAGTTAAGTAGAGGAAAAGCTGGAATGCACTTCTTCGAAGGTTGCAGATGTGAAGAGAATAAAAAGTGAACAGGTCAGTGGAGACCAGGCATCCAGTAGTGTATAAATAGGACACCTGGTGTAGGAGTATTAATGATGGAATGTTGGTCTAGCTGGCAGGTATGGACTGCACTCTGAAGCCATAAGAGATGCTTTAAAATGACAAGGAATTTCTACCGATCATCTGTTTTTGTTAGCATTAATACTTATATAAACAAAGCCAACTTTTGAATTCTATGCCTCATTTCTGGATGGTGTATTTCTTAGTGAATACTGGTTATCACTGACTAATTGAGAGGAACTTGGTATTATACTAAAATGAGTGTCAAACTTATATGGTCCTTATAGAATTCAATACAAAATGTGATAATTCCACTGAAATTACATGGAAGTTAAGTTGCATGAGCTGGTATCTTTTACCTCAGCAGTCACTATTACTTTGAGCTCCTCTGTGGTGGTAAGCATCAATTTCTTCATAAACAGCTCTGAAAAAAAGCCACCAAAGCAGAAAAATTACACATCTTTCAAAATACTGTATCACCACCAGCAGAACCAAAATACAGACTGTTTGGGGAGGTTAGGCATTCTAAGTGAATAAAAACATAGATCTTTATCCTTGAGCTTATTCAAACATAAAACATCTACTGTCAGAGTTCTTTCCTATGCCTGTTAAAAGCCAATTTATTTTAATGGAAAACTGGCTCAATTTTTTTTAACTTAAAAATAATAGCTCTGAATTTTAAAATATTTTAAAAATTTAAGTTTACTTTATTTAACATTGTATTATAGTCTAAACTTGGGAGAAGCCTTTAGCTTATATTAGTCATTTTTGTACCTTTAATAAATTATAATTTTTAATAATTTCCCTCAGTTTTTTAATATGTATCTTTATAGCTCAAAAATATCTGTTCCCAAAGCTGGCATTCATATATAGAATGGTAACAAAATACAGCTGGGGAAATCTTCAAAATAACAGCATTATGAAACAAACCAAAGAACTTCATAAATTTTACAATATTTCTAAAAAGTCTGGACTTACCTTTCAATAAAGTAATTTTACCTTTTACCCTCCCTAAACCACTAATCTTAGTACCTCTCCAGAAAAAAAAACTCATGTCTTACAAAGTTGCTTCTCTTAATATGGAAACTTCACTGTCCTTTCTTAGTCCCTCCAGTGTATCTTCATGTGCTTTGCCCTTCCATGGTCCTGTTGACCTCTGTCTTCTCAAACACCTCTTCAGCAAATGCCCTCTTTTCCAAATCTTCAGCTTCTATACTAAGTTCTAACCCTCCGTAACTCCAGTGTTGTTTTTTTTTTTACCTGTGCAGTCTCTCATCCCATAGCTACTAGAACCTACCTTAATGCTCTTTTAATTCCCAAGACATTTTACATTTTAAGTTCTTAAAAGTTATTGTATTTTCATTTTCACTTTTTAACATTAATTTGTGGCTTCTGTCTCCAGTTCACTAAAGTGGTTTTTAATAAAACCACCATTTCCATGTAACTTAATCCAACTTGTAGTTTTGGGGTTTTGGCCTATTTTGTACTTTGAGTAGTGTTCATCATAGCTATGCCTAGGTTAAGTTTCCACATCTGGCAATAGGTCCCTATTTCTTCATTCTTCATGTTGGCATTTCCAGTTCGGTGAATGTGCTAAAACTTTCTACTGGGTTTCTATTTAAGTTATTTTGTAGACGTGGCAAAAACCAGCATGCTACCTCCTCTGATTCCCCTCTAGCCTCCAGTTATGTTACTTATTCCTGTTATACACACTCTAGTCACTGTATCCTTTACTATTGGCACAAATTACAAATACTTACTTGCCTGCCAGTTTTTTTAACTTATGTCTCCACATTACATTTAAAGTTTATAAGAACAGAGAGAGTGTCTTGTTCAGAATGAGATAGTCACTGCCTTCAATGTATAGGAAATGTTCAACAAGAGAATTGTGTGTATTCTGGAGATAAACATATGATAAATATATGTCCCACTGGGAAGAAAAGAAAATTCTTGGCCTAGGATTCCTGGCCAACCAGTGTGGAAACTCCAGAACTTCCAAGAGTCTACGCTTTTCCTTAGAAGTTCCTGGATTTAATCAGACCTAAAATGGAACCGAGGCTCTCAAGTCTCCAGAAAGCAAGAACCCGTGGTAGGAAGAGTTCAGGGTATCAGTTCTACAGGTTGTCTACTAAGCCTCTCACCTGTGGCACCTAAACACGACATACCAAAGGAAAGCTGTTAGTTAATCGGAATATGTTCAGGAACCTGATGTATCTGGACATGGAATTTAAGTACCAGTTTCTTTAACTGCTAATATGTTCAGTGACATAGCTACTTTATTAAGCATTGACTTAGGGAAATTTCGTCACCTCGAGTTAGGAAAAGTGCTTAGCAGTTGGGTGTTGTGGTACAGCCTTATAATCCCAGCACTCATGTCAGGGCAGGAAGGTCTCCTGTGTCCATTAAGGCTTACTAATAAATGATGCCAAAATAGCTGTCTATTCTAAGGGCTTAAATACAGTGACACTATCAAATGCTTACACGTGCTAGACTGTTGGCAGTCATGAGTCAAGTGGACCATGGTGAACTCCAGAGTATATGCTATACAGGAGACAGCTATTCCTCACAACCATAGCCTTTGCTAGCATACAAGAATGCAAGCCTGGTACTTCTACAGTATCCCAAAGCTTCAGAAGTACTGACTGTTTTGATTATACTAGTTCTTAACTATTGGTAATTAACTTTTAAAATGTACATTTTAAATTCTGTATAGATCAAACAAAATACAACTGGAGACCAGGTACAGACTTCAGGCTACAGACTTCAGTCTGAATGGTGATTTCCAAAAACCTGTTTTGAGCATTTTTCACAATGGGGGAGGGAGGTAATCTGTCACTTAAAAGAGGGTATTAAATCTATGATATGGGACTAGAGAGATGGCTCAGCAGTTAGGAGCACTGGCTATTTTTCAGAGGACTTAGGTTCAATTCCCAGCACCCACAGAGAGGTTTACAATGGTCTATACTAATAGTTCCAGGGAATTGGATGCCCTCTTGCCTCCACAGGTTCAGGGTACACATGTGGTACACAGACATGCATGGAGCAAATAAAACACAAAATAAAAACCCTATAATGTGCTTACTGTCCCATCTACAGCTTTGCAAATAACATTAAGTGATGGTACCTTAAGGAATTCAAGTTAAAAGCATTTTCCTTTTCCTTTTGGTTGAGCTCTGCCATGTAGCCTACACTGGCCTCACTTGTAATCCTCCTACTTCTGTCTCCTATGTGCTGTAAGTATATGGGTCCTATATGGCTATGCCTGGCTACAAAACAATTTTAACTATTAATAGTCATTAATAGTCATTTAAGGATAATTTTATCAGACATGTTGAATGCAAAAAGTTCTTTCACATGTCTTGATCCAGTTCTGGGAGAACAGTTTTAAAATGTATCATTACCATGTCAGCAATGAATAGTGCCTTGCCTCCAATCTCTGCAGAATGTTGGTTCTGCTTATTTCTTAAAGTGCTACCCTAGTATTTTTTTCAGTCACAGGCTGAGAACAATAAGGCCATCAAGAGCAATAGCCACCATAAAACCCAATAAATCATTTTAAATAAGGCAATCAATTTCTTCCAAGAGCTAAACAAAGTTAAATGAATGACCAAGCTCAGTTAGCTCTGTCATCAAAGAGAACCACAACAAAACATAAATTAATAATTGTATAAATGACTTACTCTGTAGCAGGAGCTAAAGGATCAAACTCCATTACCTCGTAGTAATTGGGTGGCTGGAGATCATTGTTTGTTGTCACTTTAGGTGGGGGGGGGGAGGGAAAGACCAGTAAGTTACACATTCTGCTTATGAGGAGCATGCACAATGAATAGAATTAATAGTCTACTTACTGTAACTATTTAATTTAGATTTTAAATGTATGATTTTAATAAATACAACCAAAACATAATGTTCAAATACTACTAAGTCCTAGGACTCTATATTTAAAAAAAAAAAAAGATTTTTCAGACCTCAACTAAAGTTTTGTTTATTTTAGTATAAATAAACAAGTACAGCATTGAGTTCAGCACAAGTATTTTTACAATCTGATGTGAGTCAAAAACGGTGTCAGCCCTGAGTTTGTTACATGCAGCTTCCACATGCAAGGAGCTCTCGGCATTTCGCCTCTGTTTTTGGTTAATAGTCTGGCAGATTCAGTCATTCTCACAGATTTGCTTATTTGACGCAAAGTGTAAAGCCCTTTGTACCTGGACGACTGCTGGGCAAGGGCGGCAGCCTCTGGCTCGATGGCGCTGCTGTGGCTGTCTGTACTGGCTGAAGTAATACTGAATTGGAGTGTTTCGGAAACTGAAAGCATAACACATGTTCAGGCATACATTTTCCATGAAGCATTTTTGTTACTTAGATTTCCAGGCTTCCAGCTGGCATTGCTCCAAGTACCATATACACTCGACTGGGTGAGAACTAGTCATTTTTACTACTTTCATTTTAAAGTAATAACTACTTGTAAAATTGACTACTTTTCTGCATCGTTTCGTGCTCATTGTGTTCCATTTCCCATTTAAAATGTAAAATGTATTTTAAAATAACGTTTTTAAGGAAGAATCACAATTTTTGTGGTTCAATCTAGCTTCTGTTTCACCCTGAATATGAAATCTCAGCCTTGAACAGGAATGAAATTCAGTTTACAAATAGGCATGCAGTGATGCTATCAAATCAAGGCTATGAAAGATAAATTTCTTCTTTATCTAGGTTTAGGTAGCCCACCCAAATAAAGATACAAACTGAGCGGCTAAGTCAGGAAAATGATAAAGTTGAGGCTAACCCTGTCCGTACAGCAAGACCCTGTCTCAACCAAAAGCACTTCCTGTAATGTCCTCCTTAATCCTACGAAGTAAGTCCTAGACATCTACCTTTTGGCTACCAGGTACTGTTAAGACCAGAAATAAACAGACGGAGCACCTGATGTACCAGACAAGAAATGGAAATCATCATCCACTGGCCTGTTTTGTGGTAAAAGCAGGGTAACTGGGAGAAGAAAGGCAGAGGCAGAGTGGGAGCCTGCCCCGACAGCCTGGTCACAGGAATGCCTCAGCCCTGGGGACCTTCAGGCAGAGCGCTGACTTTTAGGGTACACAAGTTTCTGGGCTCTGAAATCAGCAAAAGCTAACATGGTTGAAACATAGTGAGCCACGAAGTCGGGCGTCAGGCAGGAGAAGTAACGGGCGGGGTAATATCTGCATTCCAGGATCTTACAGAATAAAACAGGACAAAAAGCAGGTGGGTTTTGAGCAGATGAGTGGCATGACTGAAGGAGACTTCCTGGGTTTCTTTCTTTTTTCCGTAAGAGTAGATGGTAGTCTGGGATGGGGCTGGAGAGAAGCATTAGGAGGCAAAGGCTTAAAGCAAGCCTGGAGAGGTTGTTACAGTATCCTCCGTATGATCACTTAAACTGGAGTATGAAAGTGGAGAGGTGAGATGTGGACAGTTGACACTTTAAAAGCAGAAGGGGAAACAAGTTTAAGTGATCTTTGCCAGAGCTTGACTGTTTAGTGAGGTACGGAGTCTGCTAGAAGAGCTGGTTGAGAGTAGTTACTGGGAAGGAAAGGGTGAGTAAACACAAAAGTGACAGTGAATTCTGAGTACAGCGAGCTGTGTCCAGGCTGGACATAAAAGTCTGTGGATTGTCAAATTGTGGCTCTTTTAAGGCAGGAACCAAAGCTAGGCAGAGTGATTATTTAGATGGTAAAGAGATAAAGCTTCAGAGTTCAGGGCCAGCTATGGCTAAATGAGACCCCATCTAAAAAGGAGAAAGAGGGAGAAACAAAAGACCCTAAAGGAATGAAAGTAGATAAGACAGAGAGGAAAGTCTAGTCATGGGGTTTGCAACACTGAAATATCAGGAGAGAAGAGGCTATGAAAAGAAATGGAGAGAAACAAGGAGTATGGGAGAGTCATATATACACAAAAGAGGAAGAGATTAATTGTTAAGGCTAGGACTGAAATTGAAGCACAAGTGTGACTACATGAAAGACACTGGTGACCTTCAAAAGGGTTGAGAGAGGGAGAGATGAACCACTTTGGAATCTTTACACATAAACCATGTTAAAGGAACTATAACTTTTGTTTTTTTCTCTCCTTACAGTGTTGGAGATCAAACTTAGGGCCTGTGCATACTAGACAGGTGTTATACCACTGAGTGAAATTATACAATCACGATTGCTAATCAGCTTATCTAAGACAAGTAAAATAAAATTTGTCCATCTTCGAAAGTTTGAGGTTGCCAACAATGGCTGTGTCAACCCCAAAGTCACACAGAGCGGAGCGTAAGAATCAACAAGCAGTACTTCGGGTCGTGATCATCTGCTGACCAGGCCAACTGCTAGCAAAAGGGTTTTGTTACTCACATTATCATACGTGTGACTTGAGGCAAGGTTTCGGCTGGTCCTTTGGGCAAACCTAGGATAGTGTGATAACAGCATGATTACCCTACCGTGAGAACACAAATGCAAAAAGTAAGATGATCTTCCTGGTCTGAAAATAAAGCCTGTAGCACACCTTCAAACTACACAAGAAGACACCCCACTTCAAACTCACAAAACGGTAACAACTGCCATTTGGTTTTAGTGCCTTCCAGGTCAGGTCATGAAACTCAACATCAAAAACGGCAAATGCATCAGTCCTTGGCAGTAGCGGACTTGAGGCTCTGAAGTGTGCACAGTATATCAGTGCAAGCACAGCCTTCATCAGTCTGTCCATTCATAGCTCCCACCCATTCATTATACCTTGAAACATGAGAAGTAGCGCTGAGCAAAAGTTAGGGAACATGGGAGAGTTCCCATTCTGGGTAAAGTGGAGTAGGAAAAAAAATTTTTTTTTCCTCCCATTACTCTTACAGATTGCCACTATAAGAGCTGGGAACAAAACAAACCAAACCAAAACCAAAACAAAACAAACAAAAAAACAGAAAAAGAAAAAAACTGAAAGGAAGCTAGTCAGGAATGTGAAAATAGTAGCAGGTTGACTGAGAAGACCAAAATTTAAGTACCAGTATACTGTTGCTGAGTTTACCCTTTTTTGTATTCTCTTCATTTGAATGCAGCCTGCTCCCCAAGTACAGGCAGAAATGATTACAGTACAAAAAACAAACAAACAAACAAACAACTATTTGCATACAGGGAGGAAGAAAGACACTCCTAGCTGCCTCTGACCCACTTTCACATCCCAAACATAACCAAACCCAGGCTGGCTGCAATGGCTCCAGAGGCAACAGGGATGGCAGGAGATTAAAAACTCTTGAATGAGGGAAACTGCCTTTCCAATTGGCTGAGCTGTGACTGCAAAAGCATGAGGAGAACTGCTGGGGTTTTTTTGTGGTTGTTTGTTTTTTTCTCCTACCATCCGTCTGGAGCAATTGCAGCAGAAGAATGATGATAAAGTAACTAGATAATCAGACAACCAGAGAACAAAGACAGGGAACTCCAGGACATCAGAGAAATCACAAGGTGAAGGAATTCAGGAAAACAATCTTGCAAAGTTGTTATGAAACCCTAAGGTTGACCTGCTAATGTTGTGAAGCTGATCACCATAATGATGTCAAAATATTCATATCATCATTATTGGACACAACCGGCTACTGACTGACCAAGGGTGCTGTATGCCTGGGCAGATTTGAACAGCACAGCATAGGCTCTAAAACTTAGCTGACTTTCGAATCGTATATACGAGGCAGGCAGAAATTCTGAAGTGAATCTAACCAAGTTCTTTGCTTACTAGGATCAAAGTGTCAACATAGATTGCATTTTACCAAAACCAAACATATACTAGTAAAAAAAAATTGCCAAAGGTATAATTCAAAATGACTAGGCATATAAAGAAACAGAAAAAAAATGTAAGAGGACAGCAGACAGAAATGAATACCAAAAGAACATGGATGCCAGAGTTATACAAAGAGATTTTAAAGCAGCTAATATTGGAGGACAAATATTCCAAGAAGCAAGCAGTCAGTAATACTTTTTAAAATAGAAAAAAAAAAGGAAAGTATCAGCTAACAAGTAAAAAACATAAAAAAACAGTGAAAATTTTTAAAATGAAAAATATAACATTAGAAACAAACTTAGAATCAGTTTGACTGCTGTGAAATGGAGATGACAGTACAGTTAGTGAGCTTGAACGTAGATCGTAGACATGGTCCAGTTTGAACTAGAGTGAAAGAGACTAAGTAAGAGGCCCTAAAACACTTAGGAGATGACATAGATCCAACAGCTGTTACCAGGGTTCCAGCAGGAAAACAGAATGTGTGTAGCACTGAAAATAAATAGAGGAAATAACAGCTGAAAAGTAGTTTTACCTGGTAAAAGACAAACTCATAGATTCTAGAGGGCCTGCAGTGAACTAAACACTGTTCACCCTCTCCTAAAGGATACGTTCAAGTCGTAATGCCTGGAACCTGTGTTGTCTTATTCAGGAAAGAGCACTCCACGCCTGCAGTTAAGGATCTTCACCTGGCTGGTCTGACTGAGCGACAAGTCCACTGATCTTAGATAAGCTTAGCGAGATTTTAGTTGCACATAAAAGGCCCAGAGGATCGAGGCAGAATTTGGAACGGCCAATAAACCAGTGAAGGCAAGGAATACCAAGTCACCAAAACGAAGAAGAGGCAGAGGACAGATTGTTACTGGAAAAAAAAAAATGCTAGACAGACTTAATTTCAGACTTCTGGCTTGCATAACTATGAGATAATAAGTATCTGTGGTTTTAAACCATCTACTTTGTGGGCGTTTGTAATGGTAGCCATAGGAAACTAATGTACTCAGAAAACCCTACACAGATATGTCAAAAGAAATCATACCCACACATTATAAACTGCTCAAAATTAAAGGAGGCGAAAAGCCAAAAAACCAAAAAACTTAAGGCAGAGTACACTATCTACAGAGAAATAACTATTTAATACCACTTTTTGTTTTAAGCAAACACGGGTTTGCAATTTTCCTGGGATGCTTGCTAGAACTAAAGATTTGTCCTGCTGAGTCAGAAGCTATGGGGCCTAGCAAATGACATATGATCTGCATTTTCAAGTTCACTATGTGACATTAACAGTCATCCTAGCAATCCTATGCACAGTGGAGTATAACTAAACACCAGAAGCTGAGATTTGGTTGTTTTAGAGCGTTACACGGAGACATTTGCTGCAAGGCAAATTTTCTGTATTATTCATTCTCATGTTACCCTGCAAAGTTAACAGGACAACAGGAAAACAGCTACTGCCTATTCCTAATTTAAGACTGCGGGTCCAAAGTAAATGCAGTGTGAAGCTTATTAGATATTGTTACTTGTCCCTTATAAAGTCACCTAATTTTTTTATTGTATCTCTACAGCCAAACACTTCAACGTTGGCCAATCTCAGAGGTAAAAACAAAATACCTAAATCAGATATGATGGCTCATGGCTATAATCCCAGAACTGAGGAGACTAAGGTAGGGAGATTACTATGGATTTACTGCCAGCCTTGGCTACTTAGTGAGTTCTAGGTCAGCCTGTGATAGAATGAAGCATTCTAAGAAAAAACAAACAAACAAAAACAGATGAAATCAGTCAGTCAACCAACTGGTGTTTTACTGACAGTTCTGTAAGAAATCTGAAGGTTGTTTCACATGTTTATGAGCTACTGATATTTCCTTATGAGCCACTGGTCTTTCTGTTTTGGTGATCTTGCTAATTACTATGTGGATTTTGGCAAGTTCCATTCCTATGGCCCAGTCCTCTCTTCTGTACAAAAGGAATACTGATCATGACACTAATCAAAAGGAAAAAAAAAAACAAAAACCTTTTGCAAACAATTACATAAAAACAACAAAGTCATAGAGCACTGCTATTTGTAGGCCTTTCACGAAATTAGTGCAGTTATTCTCACCAAAATCATTCCTTGTCTTCCTTTGTCGCTGTGCTTCCCATAACTGACCATGAACAAAATCAGAGAAACAGACATGTTGAAGGCTTACTATGGGGTGTAGTAAGTGCTATGCTAGGAATTTCACTTACATTTTATGGCCCTTGTGAGACTCCTAAGAAATATTCTTAGAGGAGAATGACAACTCACAGTGGCTAAGCATTTCATGCTATGTTAGACTGCTAAAAGGGAGCAAGGCTAAGACTCTGACACAGGTCTGTCTGACTGTGAAGTTTCTACTTTTCTATACCAGGTGTTGTATAGCCGTTTCCTCTAAGATTTAAACCCTTCCATCTTGGAGGGAGGTTCCTTAAAACACCGGATGTTTAAGGGGAGGTGAAACAGTAGGATTTCTACGGGTGGTTTGACATTCCATCCTCCAAGGACTCTCCTTATGCTCAGGAGGTAATCAAATCTATAGCTTCAGGAAGTCACTAAAACTGACCAGATTCCTTGGTTGGAGTATGAGTCTCAGGAAAGACCCCTGTGCTCAGATTTTTTGGTTCTGTTGCTCTCCTTGTGGAGTTTCTGTGCTCTCCAGATCTTACTGTTTCCCACTTCTTTCATAAGATTCCCTGCATTCTGCCCAAAGGTTGCCCATGAGTCTCAGCCTCTGCATTGATAGTCTGCAGGGCAGAGCCTTTCAGAGGTCCTCTGTGTCAGGCTCCTGACTTGTTCCCTCTTTTCTTCTTCTGATGTCCATCCTCTTTGCCTTTCTGGATAGGGACTGAGCATTTTAGCAAGAGTCCTCCCTCTTGATTACTTTCTTTAGGTGTACAGTTTTTAGTAGGTTTATCCTATATTATATGTCTTTATGAGTGAGTATATACTATGTGCATCTTTCTGCTTATGGGACAGCTCACTCAGGATGATCTTTTCCAGAAGACCCCTGCACAGATGTAGCCCATGGCAGTTCAGTATCCAAATGGGTTCCATTGTAATAGGAACAGGGACTGTCTCTGACATGAACTGATTGGCCTGCTCTTTAATTACCTCCCCCTGAGGGGGAAGCAGCATTACCAGGCCACAGAAGAAGACAATGCAGACACTCCTGATGAGACCTAATTGACTAGGATCAGAAGGAAGGAAAAGAAGACCTCCCCTATCAGTGGACTTGGGGAGGGGCATGCATGCAGAGGGTGGAGGAAGGGAGGGATTGGGCCGGGAGGAGGGAGGGTACCATAGGGAGAATACAAAGTGAATAAAATATAAATAATAAAGAATTAAAAAAAAAAACTGACCAGATTCACTAGGTGCTGCCCTCTCCAAGCACATCAGCTGTAAAGACAGCTAAGAGACTCTCTGAGACAAGAGATGCTGCCTAGAAGAGGCTTAGACCAGCAGAGGCACCTGGAAGAAGCTGAGACTAGCTAAGGTACTTGGAAGAAATAGAACAACTGAGCTACCTGGCAGAGAGACACCCTCTTGTGAGACAACTGCAGGTTCTACAATGATACCCAGCTTCCATGAACGGTCACATATGCTTTTTGGTGCTGCAGCATCTTTAAGTCATTTCTGCTCCCGTAAGTAACCCCTCACCCATACTGTTGTAAGTAACGCCAATAAAACTCACGGTTCACCATGTTAGAGTTTGGTGGTTTATCTGTACTTTAGTCTGCCGTGTGATACCTGTGTAGGGTGAATAGGTGCTTGTTGGTGTCTCCCCCAAAATAGTGTCACACAAAACCATATTTTCTTACAGAAGGAACTGGAATGCCCTGGCATTCCCTAGTGTTGCTGACATACTTACAGGGTGGGTATTTCTGTATTTTCTGATGCTAGCAAATCCACTTGTGGATGAAGACTGGGATACAAGTTGTTTGTGGTGACAGGACTTGGAGAGCTGACACCTAGAATATAAAATGTATTTGTTTGGGTTTTTTTTTTTAAGTGATTTTTATCGTGCTCATGGTTACCATTATTATGCTCAATTTTCAGCAGTTAAAAAAAAATGATTAATTTAACATGCCACAGAGGGCCTCTGAAAGGCTCTGCCCTGCAGACTATCAAAGCAGATGCTGAGATCTATGGCCAACTATTGGGCAGAGTGCATGGAATCTTATGAAAGAAGTGGGAAACAGTAAGATCTAGAGAGGACAGGAACTCTACAAGGAGAGCAA
Organism: Meriones unguiculatus; assembly: GCF_030254825.1. NCBI lineage: Eukaryota > Metazoa > Chordata > Mammalia > Rodentia > Muridae > Meriones > Meriones unguiculatus. The sequence goes on along the minus strand of NC_083355.1, from coordinate 30,161,168 downwards.
CAGAACCAAAAAATTTGAACACAGGGGTCTTTTCAGAGACTCATACTCCAACCAAGTACCATGCATGGAGATAACCTAGAACCCCTGCACAGATGTAGCCCATGGCAGTTCAGTGTCCAAGTGGGTTCCATAGTAATGGGAACAGGGACTGCCTCTGACATGAACTGATTGGCCTGCTCTTTGATCACTGAGGGGGGAGCAGCCTTACCAAGCCACAGAAGATGACAATGCAGCCACTCCTGATGAGATCTGATAGACTAGGATCAGAAGGAAGGAGAGGAAGACCTCCCCTATCAGCAGACTTGGGGAGGGGGCATGCAAGGAAAAGGGGGAGGGAAGGTGGGATTAGGAGGGGAGGAGGGAGAGGTTTATGAAGGGATACAAAGTGAATAAAGTGTAATTAATAAAAATTAAAAACAAAACAAAATGATTAATTTAGACTTCTGTTGCCATAAAATCATATGGATTCCTCTAAGAGAGACTGAAAAACATCATGTATAGGGGACAGAAAAAGAGACAAAGACAATCCTTGCCACATAAAAAGGCTGTCATAAATGGAAAATATTATATATGGGATTTTCAAACTGATCCAAAACAGAGAGGATTGTACATGTCTTCCGCCTAGCACAAAAGTGAACACTTATAATTTCTATAGAACTTCACTTCTTAGCTCTTAAATTGTCCTAATTTTAAGACACCAAAAGGGAATAATTATCTTTTTTTTTCTTTTTTTTTTTTACCAAAAATCCAAAATAAAAACCCACAAAAACTCTGTATTGCAAGTGGTCCCACAAATCTCACTGGATTATGTAACAAGCTGTCAATATTTCAGAAATGAAGAAAGCTGCAAGGAAACCACAAATTCAATACTGAATACTTTTGCTGTGGAAACACCAAAATGTAAGAGAAAAACAAATTATGGTTTGGCTGAACTCTAATTGTAGATTTTTTTTTTCATCATGCTTATTTTGTACCAATAAGAAAACTTGTTGGAAATAAGGATAGAAGATAGCAAAAGTTAGCTAAGGTAGGATATTCCAAGCCTACAGTGCATTTTGCAAGTATCATTTCATTTGTCTTCACAATGTTTTCAGGAAACCACTGCTCCTCAGAGAGTAGGGAAGACTCAAAGTTTAGGGGGCAGAACTGGACCACCAACTTGCATTTCTCACTGCCTTCCCATTTCACCACGATTCAGTTTTGCCTCATAATCCCTGAATTCCTTTGTCTGCATCAGTTAGTCCCTTATTTGATGCTGTATAACAGAGGCATATCTCAATAGAAGTCCATGTTCAGAAGAGATTTAACTATTGGCTAGCAAGAAGTAAAACCTCTGTGGGTCGGGTAAATTCCACGGGATTCTGATTCAGTGGGACGAGTTCCAAAACCTTCCCTGACACACCCAATTCGTTTGCTGCATCTAACCCAACTAAGTTGCAGTGAAGTGACTGCATGTCCTGGTAAGAGTTCTCTCATAGACTGACTTCTGGTTGTCAGGAGGCATTCAACTAGGAAAGCAGGGAGAACTCTCTCCCATCAGGCTCCTCTGTTGGGGAGAGGAGACCTGGGTGCTTATTTACTTAAGCCTGACAGCTGAGCATTCACGGTGCTGAGACCTCCTCCATTGGACACGGGCACTGGCACGACAGGACTTAGGTCCAGAAGATCACAGGAAGGAGCAGAGGGCTCGTTGGAAGTCTGGAAACAAAGCAAAGAAAGATACAGTTTAGGGGGAAAAAATCATGCAACTTATCATGGTTCTCTCCACACACATGCCTTTGGAGAGTTTTTGAGGAAAACTTTAGCCATGAGGCCATAGTTATAAATCACATCTTACTAAGTACACGAGTCCTTGCTTGGAGTTACGACTTAAGATGGAAACCACACCACCAAAGCCAATGCAGGCTGCTGTTGTGTGTTTCCTTTTAAAGAGATGTTCTTAGGCAATCTTTGCTTCCTGAAGGATAGTTAGGAAGATACACAGTCATTTACTTTATGGCGTTTCTAATGACTTACATTGGTGGCTTCCTTCGGGCTCCCATTCTGTTCCAGAAGCCTTTGTTGGTTTCGAGTAAACCTGTTTAAATTAGCACAGTGCAACATCACTTATTACACAAAGCCTAGCATTATCAAATACACTGATAGCCACTACAATGATGCTGAGCCTCACTCTTTCTCAACTCCAGGAAAATGCTTTTAGGAACTCTTTTCCAGGAGTGGGGTATGGCTTAGAGATAAGAGTTTGAAGCTCTGCATTCAGTCCCACAAAATAGCCACTAAACCCTTTTGTATAGTTTATAGAGTACCAACCCTTTCAGAGAAAATTGTGAGGAAATACAAACATGGAAAAAAAAAGCACTTAATAAATCCTGTTTTCTAGAAACTAGCTCTATTGGTAATCTGTACAGTATGTGTAATTTCTAAGTGAATTTTATTTATAATTAAATTTTATTTATTTATCTCAACTACTTTGAGATAGTTTTGCCACGTAGCACAGGCTAGACTTATGATCTTCCTGCCTGAACCTGAGTGCTAGAATTATAGCACTCTACTGGCTCTACTGGCTGCAAAGGTATGGAGATCGAGGCTCCATTAGGACCTCCAAAATAAAATGTAGCCCTGCTGAAGTCTGGAATCCAGCCTAGAGATACTCACTTGCACCCAGGAGAACTTAGTGTATGAACTAATAATAAATCTGTGTTGCTTCAAACCACGGAGCTCATGGCAGAAGAGCAGAAGAGCCTCTTTCCTGGCAGCCCCATTTCTCTATCTCAGGATTCAAGGACCACAGTCACCATGGTACATGTTGTTCAGAGCTGAGTCAGACCAAGCAATCCAATTTGCTGATCTAGACCAAATAAACCAATGTTCTTTCTCAGAGGAAGCATTTAACCAATGGTCTTACAGTTGGCAACGGAATCCTCCCAAATGAAAACCAGACAGCAGCAGCAATATGGAAAACCATGTGGTGCTCTTAGATAATTTTCTGCTTTTAGAGAATTATGTCCCAAGAAAGAGCAAGCATTGTGAGTTGGTCCAGTGCTAAGACCATGGTGTCTGGGCTCACAGTCATGCTTTCTTACAAAAACTGCTGTCCCTAAGAGGCGCTGGATGTGAGACCATGAAGTATAGCTGTTGGCTTTGTCTTCCTGATTCTCTTGGCTCATTATTGATGGAGGGAGGTAAAGAGTGAAAAATCTTTGTGTTTTTTTAAAAAGTTTTAATGGAATACTAAAGAGGGGTAAAATGGCAATCAATGTAGAAACTATTGGAGTCTAATTCAGTGAGAGAGCACCTGTCTGCCAGAGACTAAGTCCTGAGTTTAATCCCAGCATTACATGAAAAAATCTAATGGATGTCAACATGCCGCCACCGTGTTGGCTGTTTTAAATATTCATTATTTTATTTATTTCTGAAAAAAAAAATCAACCCCTCCAAAGATAGAATTTTTTTTTTTTAAAGGGAAGGCTTCAGAATGTTAGGAAACTAATCTATATCCTCTTATATCATCTAGATTTGAATTTAGGCCTGCTCACTTCTTTCATATGCCAGACTTGCCTCACTCTTCATCTGTTTGTTAGAAATGTAGCCAATATGCAATTAAATAGTCCCAGTAATTCTTAATAGTAACAGCATGTTTCTAGGGTGTCTGTTGAGTCACTTCAACTCAGAAGAGCATTTCTGGTATTTGGGGAGTAGTGGCCACACAAGAGAAAACTATTCTATCCACCATGCCACTCCTATTGAGAGAAAAAGATGTAGAAAGAATACTCCGGTGGGTTCTCTAGAAGGAATGCTGACTACACCGGTGGGGAAACTAGACCCAGAAGAGGGTGGAAGGGCACATGGTCTGCTCACCTCTCATACCCCAGGATGGCGTTATTCAGGTCCTCATTCACTTGAATTAACTCAACAGTTACATCTTCATTTTCCACGACCACCAGCAGGTCCATGATCCTCTCCTGCATCTCCCGACCCGTCTTGTAAAGTTTCTGTGAGACACGAGGAAAGGTTTCTTTTTCCATGCTGGGGTTGCTCTTTAAAAACCATTGACTCACCAGTCTACATACATCTGTGGTCACTCCCATGCTACCACCCAGGGGCCATCAAGCTTTTCAACGGTGGATAGTTCATCCTTCCATCAGAGGGCGGCGAAAGAAGGCATAATTTTTTTTTTCTCTCTCTAAAAGTACAATGTGGTACGCTGAAATGCTGTATGGAAATTCTAGGCATCCCGTTTAATAACTGAGCTATTGGAAGGGAGAATTACTTGTCTTCTAAATTTTAGTTTTCCCACTAATAAATGAAAAATAACCACGTGCCACATCTACCTCCAGGGCTGGCATGAAAAGCGAATGAGATGCGTGAGATGGAGCTCTGTAACTACAGAGCATAAAGATGAACTGTTGTTGTCATTATTAGCAAGGGCAGAAGAGTAGTTAAGAAGCATTTACAGCACGGGGGCGTAACTTTATTTCCTGTTCCATGTATTTAAGCCTTTAACGTTTAAAGCTACATCACATTCAATATAAACGGAACCAGGATTTAAAAGCTCATTGCGGATAACGACCTTATTTGGACTACTTCAAATCACGGCCTTGAGCCAAGACATTACCCCACAGCCAGCTTTTTCTCATAAGCGTCATCTGCATCCATAGAGCACTTAACTGATTCAGCAACCTCAAGGTTCAGTCTGGGGAATCTACATTTTCCTTAACAAGCGCGCCAAAGTGTTTCTTAAATGTCCTGACATTTGAAATCCGCTGCCTTGCAACCGACTTCCTTTTAGCTAACCTCCAATAAACCCAAGGTGCACAGGCTTATATTAGCATCAACTCCATCCATCATGGCTACATTCTTCTGTGCATCAGCCCAGCATCAGCAGGCAAAACTACAGGGATGTCTCCACTCTCGCAGCAACAGCATGAGAACTTGCTTACGCATCATACAATTATACAATCTGACTTCCCAAGAAAGGTGCACTGAAAAATCTATGCCTCACTAAACCATTCAGAATCTCAGATACTCACTCTATGACGAGACTCCTGACAGGAAATCCGGAAATAAATAAATCAAACTATTACTAACTGGCATTTAGACCATCTCTGCAAAAACATAAAAATATTTAGAGGACAAAATTAAATAAAAAAAGAAAGGTGATAGGCTGGAGGGAGGGGGTGATAGGCATTATACCCACAGTGTCAAGCCAGATAAACTGTCCATGGGGTAAAAGTTCTGTTTGTTTGTTTTCCCCCAGATCTTAAATACTTGCTACTAGGGCCATCTAGTCTCAGGCAACTGTTCAACTCTGCACTCTAACACAAGAATGCAGGAAAGGAAGTCCCATAGTAGGTGTGGCAGGTGGGAGGCTATAGGCAAAGAGATAAGACTTTGGGGACTCAGGAGACCAAAGGTGGCTCCAACACAGTCATAGGAAACGATGTGTTTGAAGCCCTGCAGTGACTAGGTACAGCAAGGTGTGAATAAATGCATCCTCGTTGCCTAAGGAAGGGTCACTAGAAGATTTCCCAGATAATTAATATAATTTGTAACACTTCCACTATTGCTTAGGTCCTAATATCACCAATGGATGAACGATTCTTTTATTCTTGCTTCCAACTGTACTGAAAGTTGTACAGAAAGTTCTCCTCTTGATGCTCTTAGGAAGCCTCGCCAGAACAAGCTCAAAATCAAGGAATGCAGTGGTGTTAGATGCCCAAGACAAAAATGTAGAAATTAATTGAAATGAATTGGCAGCCAGCATCAATAGCCCCAGCCATGGGAAGACCCTCCCTTTGCCCTTTGGAAAGACAGATGGAGAGGAAACATGAAAGGAACAGCACATCTCAGCAGGCTTACAAAGCAGAATGTGAAAAATTCTTCAAAAGCCAGCCCACTCTGATCTTTGCAATTGATGTCTGTCTCAGAGGAGGGCCACACCACCTGCAAACAGCAGAGATCAAGCACTGCCGACCCCTCCAAAAAAACAAAACAAAACAAAAAACAGGGGCCAGAGTGCTCCGTCAGGCCTTTATTGGGCTACAGATGCAGGGAGTAGAAAGAGAGGGACAGTGGCTAATGTATGTGTCTATCGCAGAAGCCAGAACTGTCTATTGTAAAGGCAAAGAGAGGCGTCTATGCTATGGTGCGTTTGACAATTGCAAAGGCTTTGGAACACAACACAGAGGCTCAATAGGAGCTTTCTTTCCCCGAGCTGTCTCCCTGACTTTCATCGAACATGTAGGAAATAAGAAAGGAGATCCAACTTCCAGCACCAAACTATGGTTACCCCGCATTCACCAACAAGGAATGCACTAAAACAAACAAACAAAAATACACAACAACAGCAAAAAACGAAGGAAAGAAAAGATGGCTAAACAACCCCTTTGAAAAAGGAAACACAGGAAATACTATGTGTTCACGAAAGCTTCTCTGGAAATAGTCTCTGTATGGCAATGACCCCATTATCTGCCCGAAGCACATTTCCTTTCTCACAGCACTCCCCACCCAGCCTGCAAGAGACAAACAGCATGCCTGTCTGCTCAAAGGAAAACCTCTCTCACTCTGAACCTGAACAAACTGCCAATGTAACCCTCATAAGCTCATTAACTTACTACAACTCTCTCAGCTTCCCCACTCTATTGCCTCAACAATTTACTTCTTGAATGTGCTGGTCTTCAGAAACTTCCAACTTCTTTTGCCCTAAAGTTTTCATTCTTCAACAGGGCATTGATGCATACAACTCAATGGATATTTAATTAACCCCTCTAGTATTAAAAGCACACACTGTAAATAAACATTTGAAGTGTGGTTGTTAGGTAACTAGTCAAACATTAGCTAGTTTGAAGTCACTGAGGATGGCCAGCTCCCTCAGTCAGCTCAAGACCCCACATCCTATGTTCTTGCAAACGCTCATTCTGAAGAAGGGGGATGTATCACTATTGCCCTTCTTTAGAATGGAAGTAATGGTAGTTAATCATAAGAAACCTCTCTCCTAAAGGACTTAGTGGTTGATAATACCCTTTGATTAAAAACAGCAGGAATTTCCTTTGCCTAGGCAAGGCCAGAACCTCCTGGGCAAGAAGAAAATCCTGTTACACAACTTCAGAGAACAGCCTGAAACCAGAATATGAAGAGAAACATGATATTCCTGAACATGTTAAGACCACTAAGGGAATAACTACCCCCTTAATGGCATACATACTTTAGATACCATTCCCTCCGTGTGTTTGCTTGCTAACCCTCTGGGCTAAGACTGCCTTTTCTAACTTAGAAAGCTTTTTCTTCTCCCTCTTTCCCATTTCAGACACCTGACAGAATCCTAAGCCTGCCTGCCCTGATTCCTTTGGGCATTCTCACTCCCTGTGAACCGCCCCCCCCCCCCCCCCCCCGCCCCAACCCCCTAGCAGCTGCTCAGAATTCCGCTGCTGAGCCAGCTCACTTCCCTGACCTCTAACTCAGAAAGCATGACTTTCTTTCTGGGCTCCATCTCCCTCCTTGCAGCAGCTACCAACACCTCCAGCTTGTTTGTCTGTCAGGCTGTTGCTTTCTCAAACTCTGGAGTTAGTTTTGAAACTCTTTTTATCTACAAGACTAAGAACTTGCAGAAGGGAGCCCATGCTTCTCAATGTCACTGTGATGACTTTAAAAGCAAAGGCCTTAGTTAACTGCCTCAAGTTCCTTCCAAAATACCCCCACAGAACTCATTCAGATCTCTAACCTGTGTGCTTTAGCCACAGGTTAGAAATCTGAAGCCAGTCCTGGATTCCAAACAGGAAAGGAATTGGTACCAATAGACATTTCCTTGGGAGAGCAGGTTATTCAATACTTCATCATGTTATCCTGTGCGTAAATGGTCCCCTTTCTGACTATACAGCCTAGCTCTAAAGGGAAGCAGACACAATCCAAGATACTTGAAAAGTCTATTCTGCTGCACTTCTTTATTTTTTAATTTTTTTATTTATTACAATTTATTCACTTTGTATCCCAGCTGTAGCTCCCTCCCTTATCCCATCGAAGTCCCGCCCTCCCTCCCTCTTCTCCTTCCCTGCCCTTTCCTTAGTCCACTGATAGGGGAGGTCCTCCTCCTCTTCCATCTGACCCTAGCCTATCAGGTCTCATCAGGACTGTCTGCATTGTCTTCCTCTGTGGCCTGGTAAGGCTGCCTGCCCCCCCTTCAGGGGGAGGAGATCAAAGAGCCAGCCACTGAGTTCATGTCAGAGATAGTCCCTGTTCCCTTTATTAGGAAACCCACTTGGACACTGAGCTTTCATGAGCTACATCTATGCAGGGGTTCTAGGTTCTCTACATGAATGGTCCTTGGTTGGAGTATCAGACTCAGAAAAGACCCCTGGGCCCAGATTTTTTTTGGTTCTGTCATTCTCCTTGTGGAGCTCCGGTCCCTTCCAGGTCTTTCTATCTCCCCCTTGTTTCATAAGATTCCCTGCACTCTGCCCAAAGTTTGGCTATGAGTCTCAGCATCTGCTTTGATACCCTGCTGGGTAGAGTCTTTCAGAGGCCCTCTGTGGTAAGCTCCTGTCCTGTTCCCCGTTTTCTCCATCTTCCAAGGTCTATCCCATTTGCCTTTCTGAATGAGGACTGTCTGCTCCACTTCCTACGAGTGACAAAAACAATGAGAACAGCCAAAGGATAACTGCTTTTCCTTCTTTTTCTTTGCCTGTTTTTCCCCTTTCTTTTCTTTTTTTTTTCTTTTCTCTCTCTCTCTCTCAACTGGTTTACAAATTATCTTCCCAGGATCCAATTTTATTTTCCAATGCTCTTATGTTTCTCTAGTAAGCGAATTCAAAGCTTTCTCTATTTACATTTTCAAGATCTGGATTCCCTTTATTCTTCTCCTCTGTCCTACAGAGGCTGGGCAAAACAAGAAAAGAAAGCCCAGTAGGTGTGGTGGTATATACTTGTGACAACTCAAGAGGATGAGGTTGGAAAGCAATGAGTGCAAGGGCACACTGGCCAGCACCACAAGATCTTGTCTTAAAAATGGAAAAAGGAAGAAAAGAAGAAGGGGAAGAGGTACTCAGAAAGGAGAAGAAAGTACCAAGAAGGAAACTAGCTGTTCAGGGCAAAGTGCCCAAAGCCCAGTGCACAAAATGTCAAGGAAGCGAATCCAGGGAAGATACAGGGCAATTCTTTATTCCTCAGGCATATTTAAATAACACTGACTACAGCCTCCCAAGCCTCACACTCTATGCAGGCAAAAGGAATCCAGTCTCCACCCAGTGAAGTTCTAAGTCCAAGTAACACAGCAGTAAGGGAAAGAGCTATCTACCTCTGACTCAAAAGTACAGGAGTGCTGTGAGTCAGCAGGGCCTCGGGATCTAATGGCTTAACGCAGACCTGGAGAACAGGGAGGGCTTCCAAGTGATTAGATTTCAGATAGAAGGGCACAGAGAACAAGTTCCAAATAAACGGAGTCACTGTGAACAGATGCACAGAAAACAAGAGGCCTCAATGCTAGCAAATAGTCACCGGTTACATTTGTGTGCCGAAAAGGCCCAGCAAGTTGAGTGGAGACTTCTCCTATTTGCTGACTACCTTCCTTCCGTTTGTCTTCCAGACCCAAAGATCACACACTGTTCTGCTGACCACAGTGCCCACTGGTTTCTGACAGGGTTCAACTAACAGGGCATGCTGGCAGGTGATGGGCGGAAGGAGTGAGAACATCTTCCGGGTATTCACTCTGTCTGCTTCTACAGTGGTGTGATGTGCTCAAGACACCCTCTGCACAGAATTCCCTCCTGTCCGTAATTCCACCTGGATGCTTACATCTTCTCCGATGACAAGCTAGGCTCACGCTGAGCCTCTAGAATCCCCGGCAGTCCTCTGAAGACAGCTAATCAGGAAGTAAGAGTTTATCTTCCATCACTCAGGATTGACCTGCCACTGGGCAATCACAGTTCAGACAGGTGTAAGAAAATTGAAACAGTGAAAAATAAGCTAAAGAATCACTTTTTTTTTTTTAATCTAAAGTCAACCCTTCCTGGTCTCACTTATAAATATTTATCTTTAAACGTAGGCTCCTAGTCATTTCTCTGCACAGAAGACTACAGGTGTTTCGTTGTTTTGGCTTAACCGCAATAGTTGATTAGAATAAAGAAAGTTAATTAGGGTAATTAAGAACAGCCTTGTTCACACCATCCCTTTATGTATTACTTACAAAAAGCACAGGAAGAAATTTAACGTTCAGTGTTGTACAGTCTTTGTAACCAAGTAGATCTGTGTCATAATTGAGCATGGCTGGATTCTAACGTTGACTCATCACCTAAGTGTCCTTATGATGAAGAGCAATACACAGCCCTGGGCTCTAGCATCAGAACAGCAAGCAACAAACGACTATCCTACTTGAAAACCACTACACAGCTGCACCCACAGACCGAAACCAAAAGATATTTGTTCTTAATGGAATATCATATAAGACCCGGTTCACACACTTAAATGGAACATCTCAGCATACATTTTTTATTGAAGGATTGTTTGGTATGGATGGGTGAGAACATGAGAGGAAAGTCATAAATCACTTCATTTTAGGGCTTAGAACAGGTTTGAGAAGATCATGTTAAACTAGAAATACTGCTGCGGGAGATTTTAAAATGCTACCTGCCACATACCCTACAAATTGTACATCTAAAAATGGGTCAATTGTGGTTTTTTAAAGTATTACTTCATATGAACTCCAAAGATTGATTCTTCTTTTATTCTCCTATACTAATGAGATGCCATTAATACTACTTTCTGTTTATTAAGTCTGATGAAAGATCTTCATTTTATACAACTAGGAAAAGTCCAATGAAAACAGAGAACTCCAAGAATGCTGAGTAAAATTGTACAAGGCTAAGTAAAATATTCTAAATAAAATATGCTTACATTGAGCCAGGTGTAGTGTCACGCACCTTTAACCTCAGTATTTAGAAGACCGAAGCATGAGGACTGCCATGAGATGGCAGGCTGGGCTTCACAGCGAATACAAGAATAGCTTGGATTATAAAGCAGGACCCTGATTTTTTAAAAAAATTATCTGTCTCTCCAAGTTATATTACTCTTACGTTTTCTATTATACATTTAGCAAGCAGAGGCTCTTTGATCAAATACATTTGTAAATGTTGGATTAAGCAGCCTTTAAAATATCATATATCATACCTGTTTTATTATAACATCATAACTTCACAAATATTTAAAAGGAGAAGTACAGTAGGCTATTTGTTTTGTTTTTGAGACAAGTTCTCACTGTATAGCCCTAGTTGGCCTGTAACTCACTTTGTAGACCAAACTGGCCTCTAACTAACAGATCTATCTGTCTCTGCCTCCCACTACAAGGCATGCACCACTATGTCAGGAAAAACTGGTTTTGTAAATTTACCAGCTCTGTATCATTTCTTATAGTTTATACCACATACTTTAACAACAAGGATAAATGCATTCTTAAGTTGTTTCCTAAAATGTGGCCTTCCTTCTGAAGAATCAATGCGACCAGAAGGATCTTTTAAAGGTAGATCTAGTTTTATAACTTCTCAGATTTCTATGCTCATTCATCTACTTATTTTTTTGAGACTCACAGAGTGAGTCCCTTACTCTATGGCCCAAGCTATCTTGAACTAACAAAGCAGGCCATATTAGTACCAACTGGAGATATTTCTGCCTCAACCTCCAGCCTCTCCTGGAATTCTAATTAAGCTCCCTTTAGGGTATAACATGAGGTCCCCAGTAAAATAGGGAAGAGAACAAAGCTAGCTATTCTCATCTAGAACTTTAGGTTTTCAAATTGGGAGCTGAAATCATATTATAGTTACATACCTTACCGATAGCATAAGCCCTCGTACATTGATGGGAGGCAGGGTGCTTTGAAGGGTGTTTGTGAGGTCCTAGTAGTTTCTGCTATGGGCTTGTATAGATAAAGAGAGATTGCCTGTGGGATTCCTTTGTTTAATTTTTATAACAATATTTAAGGAAGTTTGTGGGAGATTCATTTTCTTTTTAACACTGTGTGTGTGTGTGTAAAATATTTCTAGGTGGGACCTAGTACTAGCACAGTCTTTTTTCCTACTGCTGGGAATATCTAGAAAGACAGTAGAAAGTTTATACCCGAGAAGATCAGACACCCCTGTAGCCCAGCCAGCATCATCCCATTCACAAACTTGAACGCTGCACGGCAGTACCAACCACATGCTGCAAAGGTGCCATCCTCTTGGCATGGGTCAGCAGACAATGGACAACAGCTGGAAAGAGCCTCTCATAAGATGTAAGAGACAACAACACAGGAATATGTAAAGAAGAGTCCACATGGCAGATAGAAAACAGGAGAAAACAACCACAACAGAAAAACTGGCAATGCTATAGAAATCCACATAGAGCTTTAAACAAACAGGCAATAATTGAAATTATTTGGTGGGAAGGCTGACTAGGGAAACTGACACATACCTTTTTAAGAAACAATGCATCAAATGCAGATTTTTTTTTTCAAGGACTACAGCTCAAACAAATGAAGAAAAGAGATAATAAAATCCAACTCTAAGTCTCATTGTCTACAAAACTATGTAGACAATGGAAAGAATGGAAGATAGCTACAATAAGAACTAAATATTTCCTAAAACTGAAACTATACCTAAGGCTGATAAGGATCTAGAAAACTACCAAGCAGGAAAATTGGGGAATTTTTACATGTACATACATACACACACATACATACATATCTTATAGCAGAAAGATGAAATGCCGAAAAAAAATTAGAGGGGAAAGAAGCCACAAAATAGAAGTAGGAAAAAAAATAGCTTATTGATTATGAAACAAATCAGGAGGAATCAGAGCTTGATGACTGTTCTCATCAGCACCATAGGATACAGGAGAACAATGAAACATCTTCTTCCAAAGACTCAGGGAAAAGAACGCTATGCCTAGAATCTACCCAGCTACATTAACTGGCATTTAACATGGAACAACAACAACAAAAAAGTTCTTGGATATACTGGTACACAAAGTTTACTCCCAGTAGGATGGTTTGCTTCAGCCACTGAAAATAAGAGTAGGTAGGAGGAAGGTAACACCAGGATGGGAAATGAGGAGTGGGCTTCAGAGCTGACTGAAAACACGAGGAGGCTCTTAACTTTCCAGAAACTTAGGAACTGACTTTCCCCCCTAACTGCCTCTTAAATCAATGAACTGATTAGGGGATTATATATCTTACCGCTTCATTTTGTTAGATAGAATCTTCCGGTGTTGCTCATGCAGTGTTGGACCCCTGCACCCAAAAGATCTTCCCGTCTCAGCCTCCCAATTGCAAGTATTACGTATTTACGTATGTGCCTCAGTGTAATTAGCAAATACTAAAATTTAACATTGATAATTAAAAACCAATAGAGGGAAGGAAAGCACCTTTAGGCAGAGATGGAGAAAAAAGTGGGATAGCCATCCAGCCACTCGAGTGGGTTCAGGTACCAAATGACCCAGTATTAGTACTCTACTCACAAATCATGCCATGGGCTGACACATTTTCACCCGAGCATTTGCACTTTACTATGTTGTTTACAAGCCAACCTAGCTAAAGCTGAAAACAGCCCCTTCATTTCTACACCCTTACCTATATCACAGCTACTCAGTGTTTGATGAACAGAGGGACAAGAGGATATTTCATGTGCTTCAAATGTGAGGCTGGATTGCATATCACTGAGGCTATAAATTACAGTAAATTATTTCTTATAAAAAGGCCAGGCTTGATTATGTCCGTTACTACTGCATCTTTGACAAAATGATTACTAGATCTTTTCATTAAGTTTAGAATCAAAGAAAGCCAGGATCTAAGGGGACGGACCATTAGATACTATTAACAAGCTTTCTATCTCTGAAGTGCAAAGTTTTCTGAAAATAACTTTTCAGAACTCTCTGCCCAATTGTGCCTGGGCTCATACCTTCAGGAGCTCTATGTCTTCAGGGTTTTCAGACCCAGGAGTGTTCTCCATCAATATGGCAGTCATGACTTTCACATTCATTTTCACCATATCCAATTCACTATGCAATTTCCCGATCTGTGGAGAGCAATGTAGCCTCAAGTCATGAAGAGTGATACACAGACAGTTGGCTGTCTTGCTTCCTGCCCACGGGACAAATGCTGGAATATCAAATGCCTTTGCAATGTGTAATGTTTTCAAACATACGGAGGTTTGTCTCAGCATACGTATAATTATTTTACAAATTATACCCTGCTGTTTCCTGAATAGACTTGGTATTTCTTCTAAGAAAACCACAGATATGCCTCAGGAAAGTTAAAGATAAAGAAACAAAATGATCTGGACCAATGTGGAGAAAGAAGGGGATAACTAGTAGTAGAACTTAATAGGAATATGAAGAAAACAAGAAATATTTTCACATTTTTTTTTTACCCTGTATTTCTGGTAAACAATCAGAAAATAAAAGGAAAAAGGAAGGAGGCATAGTTTCAGAGTTATCATACTATTACAGAAAAAAAAATAAAAGAGGAACACTTTTTAAAAAATGCTTTAAATTCTAAGAGGAAGTGATTACATGGCTTTTTAATGTAAGAAATACTGAATAATATTAATATAAAGCCTTCAAATTAATATAAAGTCTTCAACAATATCCTTTAAACACACAGATATAAATGAGCATCATTAATTATATTCATCTAGATCTCCTATAAACAGAGACTAAGGAGAAAATGCAATCCATTTGGTACAATTAACACAGGTAATAAGACAACGTGCTACTGTGCTCTCTGAAATGGAAACAAAACACAGGAGTCAGTGGATGGAGTGTGTGTGTGTGTGTGTGTGTGTGTGTGTGTGTGTGAAGCAGGGGACAACTCTTGGGAGCTGGTTCTCTCCTTCCACCATCTGGGTTCTAGGCATTCAACTTTGGTCATCGGGCTTGATGGAAGGCACCTTTATGTGCTGAGCAATCTCTTTGGCCCCCAAGCACCATATTTAAATGTGTGAGCATTAAATTCAGATGAAGCCCAATGGGCTAATTCTGCATAGAAAGAAGGCATGGTGACAGTTTCCCTAAGTGGCAGTCCCTCCTCCCACAGTAAAAGAAGGGAATAAGTAGGAATGCAGCCTGGGCCTGTCTGTAACCCGGATGAATGGGAGGTAGAGGCAAGGGATTATCAAGAGCTGTAGGCAAGTCTGGGACACATGGTGAGTTCCAGGCCAGAGGAAGCTACACAGAAGATACATTGTCTCAGGAAGCAAAATAAAAATGTTAATTAATTGAGGGTTATGTTACATTATATTTACGTTTCATAATGTTATTAAGAAACTTCCAAGACAATGATTAGGGGGGAAAAACGTGAATACATATGGTTGTCACCATTGTTACCTGTTCTGGGACTAATGAAATAGTCGGGTTCTTGGGAGCAATTATAGATGAAAGAGCAGGTGCAGTGGGGACAGGTGTTGGTCGATTTGGTGAGATCTGACCAACCTATCAATAAAAAATAAAGAAATATTATGACATGAATTAAAGCCACCTCAAGCCTGGCTCCCGTTCAGCTGACTCGGGAACTCTCGTAAAAAGTCCTGGAAAGTTGGTAGTAGCTCAAAGTTGGCCACCAGGGGCACAGCTTGTTCGACATTTGGAGAAGAGCTCTAAGCAAATGGCATGCGGTCACACAGCAGGTGTTCATAATTCAGGCCTCTTAACCAAATGACGATTCAGTAAAGTCCTCTCGGTTTCACCAAGGTGCTGTATGATGACGTCCCGTGTGAGAGTACCGTTCTCCCTTTTCTGTCTCTTTAATCCCAGCACTCGGGAGGCAGAGGCAGGTGGATCTCTGTGAGTGCTGGGCCAGCCTGCTCTGCAGAGCAAGTTCCAGGACAGCCAGGGCTACACAGAGAAACCCTGTCTCAAAAAAACCAACCAACCAACCAACTAACCAAACAAACAAACAAACAAACAACCAAAAAGGCAAATCGACTCCTGAAAAGTCGTTTTAACCCCCACAGTTGGCAAGGCTTCTCCTGTATCAACAATCAGCTCCCTGGGTCAGGCCTGATCTGTAACTGTCAGTGGACAGCCACAGCTGCAGATCATGACCATGATGTTCTAGGTCAGAGCTTCTCAATGTGTATCAGTGCCAGTAGAAACACCCAGAACCTTTTCAGAAGGAAGATTCCAGCACGGCATAATACGCTTAAGCCTTAAATCTCACTGTGACTGGCACAGCCTAAGCCCAGGTTATTCTAGGAGATATAGCCATTTCATAATAACTTCATCTCTCGGCTAAGCTGATTGAATTAGGGATATCCCTTTCAGTATGAAAAGACCCAAGCAATGCATATTACTTTACATGTGCCAAAGCAAAGTTTCCTACCTCCTGCTTTGTCTCAGCCTCTCCATCCAAGGGTGGGAAGTGAACCCCTTTCTTCAGCAGGTCAAGGTACACTTCTTTCACGTCACTTACATCTACACCTCCTGGGAAGCCCTGTGACCAGGTCTAAATTCAGGAGACAGACAGAAAGTTCCAGAGTGAAAAAAAAAATTGGAAAAACCAATACATACTAAAGCTTAGGACGGAAAATGAGGAATTGAAAATTATGTACTTCATTCAGAAAGAAGAAGCTCGTTTTGAATGTTGTGGACAGAATGCCCATTTTCAAAGGCTATAATTTATAATATTACAAAGTATCTTGAATCATTAGAGCCCCAGGCTTCAACATCTTGACAAACACTGGGATTGATACTATCAATCATCTGCTGCTGCCCTAAACTAAAAATTTTTAAGATTCTAAAATCCTATCAGCCTTTTTAAATTTTTTGCCAAACAACCCTAGAACATAGTTTTCATGTCTGCAGAACAGATATACACATCCCTACCTTTCCCAGGTGACAGGGATCCAATAGAAACTACAAGGAAAGCAGAAAAATGACTATCTGTTCTTCAGCAGAAAGACACTATCCAATGTCAAGAAATCTTACACCACAGAAACTTTAAATAAATAAATAAATAAATAAATAAATAAATAAATAAATAAATAAATAAAATGCAGCTGGGATATAGCTCCCTTGGTAGAGAGCTTGCCTAGCAACCCAGGGCTTCAGTGCTTACTACTGCAGAAACTGGGTACTTAGGAGGTGGGGGCGGCAATATCAGTAATGCAAGATCATCCTTGGTTACACAGAGTTAGAAGCCAGCCTGGGCTAAAGAGATCACATCAAGGAGAAAAGAAGAGGAGGGAAAGAGAGAGGAGGGGAAGGGAAGGAAGAAAGAAAAGTGCTTTATGCTTCAATTCTAGGTAAATGAAGGATCATTACAACAACCAGAACTGTATCATTATCTTTCTATACTTAGACATTTACCATCCCCTGATATAAATCAACAGCCTTACCTTAATGAAATTCAAGATTCTGTTCTGAATGTCCAACGGCAAGGTATATCTGGGATTCAGCAGCTTAACTAGGATATCTTTAACGAACTCCTTCTTCACAATCAGAGATTGGAAGCTTGGACCACAGTTCTGCATGCACATGTCAATCAGCTGAATTAAAGAGCAAAGTCGGATGTTACAGTTCAATAGCAAAATCCCTTCTGAATTGAAGACCAAACAAATGCTACTAAAGAATGATTTCTGTTCCTGTTCTAATTGGCAAACACCATTTGCTTCCTCTAACACTAAACTGTATGGCGAAATGTTAGCTTCCAATATTACAAGGAAGAAGCATAATAAAACCACCCAGAGGCTAGAACTGATGAGGATGCAAACAAGAGCCCTAGCAGCACGTGGTAGTAAATGCCACCTGCTAAATGCAAGGTCAAGCAAAACACACACACATTAGATTACGTAACATTTGCAGCAGGTTATCTAGGGTCATCTGGTACGTTCCTGCTGTCCTGCTGTTGTTAACAATGGCACACCCTTTCACTCTTAAATGTCTAGCAATAGATCTTTATAGGCAAGTGTGATTATTTAAAGTCGGGTGGCTGTGTGAGAATTTTAGAAAAGGCTCGTGCTGAGCTGGGCTTTGAAAAATGAACAAGGAAAGTAGAACTGAATACACATTGGTATTCTAGATAGATAAGTGCTGCTACGGTTTGCATTTGGAACGTCCCCACAAATATCCCCTGATATTTGCAGGCAGTGGAAACTTTAAAAATGGTGGCTAGTGGGATGTTCTGGGTCATGCGCGGCAGGGAAGCCTCAAAGGGGATTATGGAACAATGATGTCTTTCCTTCTTTCCTTCCTTCCTTCCTTCCTTCCTTCCTTCCTTCCTTCCTTCCTTCCTCTCCCTAGCCATGAGGTGAGTGTTTTTACTCTGCCACATGTTTCAACCCTGGTGTGTTACCTAGCCACAGGCCACCGGATCATGAATGTCTGAAACCACAAACCACAATGAACCTTCTTCATAAGCTACCTTGGGTAGATATTACAGAGATTCCTGGAAAGAAGACTAACATAAATCATGTGTGAATAAATAAATAAATAAATAAGTAAGTAAATGTGGCAGAGTGTATCAATTATCACAATGGGAGATTCACACTCCACTTTCTCTCTGGTAGTAATGTTTTGATGTAGGCAAATTGAGAACACCGGGAGGGAGGGTACTGCAGATAAAGTCCTCGAGAGCATTATCTAGACTATACAGAAGTGTGTCTGGCTGGATAGAGCCCAAACATTACCCGGGAGTCCCTGAAGGGCATTTGTTAGTCAATGTCATAAAAAAGTTACATTCTGGACAGGTACCAGCAGTACTCTACAGAGGAAACTTGGAAGATGGAAAAACCTGGAGTGACAGGTGACTTGGTAGGCACTCACCAGAACAGACCCAACACAGAAAAGTGTGGAAGTAGGATGGTGTGAGTACACCAGAAAGAATTAATTATGAGGAAGAACTTTGTATGTATATTTCCTGAAGCATGAGGACAGAGAGCTAAGAGCCCTTCGCTCTGCATGAGGCTGAGGGTGCCTCTCTTGGAATTCGGGGGTGGGTGATAGTCTGGGGACCCAAGGGGTGGAATTGGTGGGACAAGATTTAGGTATTTTAGGTTTGAAAGGAAAAGTAAACGTTCAAACATGTTTAGCAAAGAATTCTCCATTCAGAGCTGCAGGTCAGGAGAGTGAAGGGCCACGAGGGTGTCATCATGGCCACCAAGGAGGAGCAAAAAGGAGGGGATACCTGGGACATTGAGTCTGAGAAATGCAATGAAGGCAGTGAAAAGGCAACAGAAGAAAAGAAAACAAGCAAGAAATTAAGCAAGCAAGCAAGCATGCATGCAAGGAAGAAAGGAAGAAAAAAGAAAGAAAAGAAAAGAAAAATAATGTTGGTAAAGTCAGAAGAAGCTTCCAAAAAGAAGGCTGTTAATAGTTACTAATATGGACAGGACAACTGTAATGTGTCCACTGACTAGTGGGGCCATTCCTCACTTTGAATAAAACAACACAGGCACAAATTGAGCTATGAAAGAATGAGCTGCAATGGAAAAACTGCATGCAGAAAGCCAATTTCTAAAAATGATCTAAAGGTGAAATTAAATCTCTAGGCCACTTTGTGTTTGGGAGACCAAAGCCCTGACCGGGAAAGTTGTCATCATCTCCAGAAAAACAGCCCCGGCATCTGACTTCCCAACATGCGCTGTATTTTGAGTATCACTTTGATGCAATACAAAAGTAACAGCAGGTACACAAAGCTATACTTTCAAAGCAATGAGACTGTGGAAGCAAGCAATCAGAAAATATGGAAGCTCTGTACATGAAGCTACACGGGGACACCTTTTAAAGCAAAGGGAGAAGCAGAAACCACAAGGAAGTAAAATATTATTCATGTAAGCTAGCTAGACAGAGTTGGAAAGGCAAAACAGAAATGATGCTGATAACGTGACCTTTTAATAAGTGAGATGCTAAAGACTAGTGCCTCTATTCTGGTGGTTCTCAACCTTCCTAATGCTGGGACCCTTTAATACACTTCCTCATGTTATGGTGATCGCCCCAACCATAAAATTATTTTCATTGCTACTTCGTAACTGTAATTTTGCTCCTGCTAATGAGTCGTAATGTGAATATCTGTGCTTTCTGGATGGTTTTAGGTGACTCCTGTGAAAGCGCTGATCGACCCCCAAAGGGGTCCCAGCCCACAGGTTAAGAACTGCTGTACTGTTCAATGTGACCCTATGGAAGTACTCAGGCGACTGCTTGTGCTTCCACATCTCCCTTTGCCTTACAAGTCAGGTAAATGATGAATTTCTTGCTAAATATTGCCCAGACTGACTTTTATCTTTGGCATACCAGTACTTTATGGTGGTGAGCAATATTCCTGGAAGGTACATGCACATAAATCAGAGTCAACAGAAAATCCTGAGACTGTTAACATCTGGAGATCAGCAGTCCCGCCCTTTGTGTTTTCCCACTGGAACCAAGAGTGTCAGGGCTCATTATTTCTATATCATCTCCCCCATTATGTCTCCAGTCCCCACTCCCCAGCTCACTTGTGTTCTAAAACACACTGTGGCAAATGAGCAAGCTTGCATGAATCGCTTAACTTATTTTGCTATCCAGCTCTGGTGCAAACGTGCTCGGACAACCCATCTTTGGCAAACAGGGTCAGTAGGAATCCATAACCTGAAGTAGGAGAGAGAACTGTAGGAACCAGGCAGCCAAGAAAAGTGGAAGTGAGTGACCCAAAGCTTTACCCATCTCTTTTTGTGCTTAGCTGAGCAAATCGCTTACATGAACTCGGGTCAACGCTGTCTGCATAATGGACATTGTGCCTCCTTCAAGGAGCTCGCTGTAAGAGCCTGATGATTTGTGACATACTGCAAGAGGGAGGCACAAAGTGGGGACCTGTGCAAATGGTAACCACCGTGACCATCTGTACGCATGGACGATGCTCTAGCATGAGAGAACGCGCCTATTGATGGAAATAAAAATTCTTCACAGATGGCTAGAAGAGGAGCTATTGGGCAGTTTTGCTTCTCTAGGTAGGTATCTAAATGAGGTCCATCGGAGCTGTATCTAGACCACTAACAGTGACTACATGAAGGCAGGGCTGTATCATAATAGCCACATCCAGAAAAAAGCTGTCTTATCATTTCTCCTGTGATAAGCTACTGGATGGACACTCACCTTCACATTAACTCCTGAAATCGCTCTCTTTATTAGTACGTGTTCCATAAAGGACTATTACGTTTCATTTATTCTCGGAAACTCGCTCAACCGCTTTTCATTTGACAATGACAGTAGTATTTGCTGAGGTTAGTCACAATTGACTCATTCAAGAGTCTAGCTTAGGGCAATAAAGCTTAGTAGCAACTCTGAACACAAGACAAAACAGAGCTGTTGACTTCTGGGGCCGGGACTGTATCTCAGTAGTAGGGCCCTCCTCTGGAATGCACAAGGGCCTGGATTCTCTCCACAGCATTGCAAGAGGAAAAAAACCTAAAAAGGTACGGACTCCTTGATAAAACTACACCAATGACTGTTGGTTTAAAAAAAAAAATCACAGTATAGTCAGATTATGTCAAAGACCTAACAAAGGGTGGCAAAGTCCTTGTAAAATTCAAAATGACAGACAATATAAAAAACATTCACGATTGACTTAGGCTTACATCACTTCACAGAAATAAGAAGGAAATGTTACATGGGAGATGACTTTTTAAAGAGTCTATTGATAAACCTATAATTGCCTTTGACAGACATTGGGCAATTCTTTCTGAGGCTAATTTCTCTCCTAATTTAGTTTAGTCTAAGAGAATACTGAATTCAGTGCAGAGAACTTGAGAGGAACTCTGAAAGACAAGGAGTAAGCTGAGCTGAGGTGCATGGGCCATTCTTTGTACATGCATCTACCAAGATGCATTTTGGGAAAACTCAAGAGAAATTTCTTCCCTCTCATGGCCCCTCATCTATGTGGTCAGCCTACACACATATGCAGACACACACTTCAATCTAGATTCTGTATATGTGAAAAAATTGTTATTTCTCTTTTAGAATCTGGCTTATTTGTTCAACCCAATATATCTTTTGTTTGTTTGTTCTGGTTTTGGTTCCTTGAGACAGGGTTTCTCTATGTAGCCTTGGCTGTCCTGGACTCACTTTGTAGACCAGGCTGGCGTCGAACTCACAGAGATTCACCTGGCTCTGCCTCCCTGAATGCTGGGATTATAGGCATACACCACCATGTCCACTCAACATATTTTATAGGAATGTAATAAGGAGAAAAAGGGACATGAAATAAGGGGAACTACTGGGCATAGAAAGGGTCTAGTAAGAGGGGAATGATGAAGGAGGGACGGAAAAAAAAGGGATGAATAAGAATAATGCTTACTGATACAGATTAAAATGACATGAGGAAACCCACTGCTCTGCATGTCAACTTTAAAATTAATTAAGAGAGTCTAAGAGATGGCTCAGTGCTTAAGAGCACTTGCTGCTTCTTCCAGAGGACCCAAGTTCAGTTCCCAGTATTCATACTGAGGGGCTCACAACTGCCTTTTACTCTAATTCCAGGGATCTGACACCCTCTTCTGGATTTTGAGTGCCCTTGCACACATGTGCCATATACACTCATATAGGCACATACACATAAATAAAAATAAATGCTTAAAATAAAGCAAGGAAAAGAAAGAAAATATAAGAAAAAGCAGGCATCTTCCTTGACTTGGATGCTGACAATGAAGTTGACTTCTGAATCTTAACCCTTATGTAAGCATGGGCTTTCAGACCCTCTGGTTTTCATATGCTGGTAGGGCAATCACAAAACAGGTTAACTCTAGTTAGAAGATGGCCATGTAATGCAAAGAAGCAGCTAGCTGGAATAAAATTTGAAAGGCTAGACTAACAGAAAGGGAGGCTGGAACCCTAAAGAGAAATGGACGATCCGTGGGACAACATTCTACAGATGTCCTCCTCCTCCTCCTCCTCCTCCTCTGAGAGGGCCCTGTCCAGTCCAATGGAAGAGGAAAACATGGACTTGGAGATTTAAAACCACTGGAATGTCAAGGAGTCTACACACAAAACTAGCAGAAGCAAACCACTAAAGAGGATAAACAACTGTAAGATGGCAAAGTGATACCCACATGTAAATAAGGAAGGTAATATACATTCATACTACCCCTCCCTTATCTTTCGCACTCAGTTCTCTTGACCTTCTGTACTCCTGAGATACTCTAGATTCACGTCATTTTAGCACTGCCTACATTTCTTCCTACCTTAGTCTAAAAAATTAGACCCCGAGTCTTCCTGGAGAAACTAGGAGAAACAGGATGAAGTTTGAGGAAGAAAGGGAAGGGACTTAAATCAACTCAGTCTATACTGGATCCACTGGTATTTCTGACTCTGTACTGTGCATGCAGGATGGTGTTGAAGACACAAACGAAACACACGAGAGACCTGATTCATTCTAAGAAAAGGGGTATGAAGAAAGGGCATAGAATTTAGAATCTTGGGACTGGGTTCAAATTCCACACATGATACTACTAATAACAAAACAATGTCAGTACAGTCACTGAACATCCTTTGTTTCATTATCTGTGCAATGGGACTGATAAGACAGTTATCTCCACTGGTGGTCACAGCATCAATCATGTACCAGGCATTTCTTTTATTTGTTTTCATTTGTTTGTTTGTTGTTGTTTGAAATAGGTTTTCACTGTGTATCCTTGGATGTCCTGGAACTCTAGCTGTAGACAAGGCTGGTCTTGAACTCACAGAGATAGGCCTGCTTCTGCCTTTCCAGAGTGGGAATTGAAGGCATGTGCCACCACTGCCCAGCTAACATACCAGGCATTTCTATCCTGGTCCCAATACCCTGGTATTCCTACAGAAGCATTTTATTCCTTTCTCAACAGTTCCCATCATTCTGTGGTCTTCACGACCAGGCTGCTATGATTTAGAGACAGAGGAGAGTCTAAAAACCAGGAAGGAGGAAAATGTCTCTAAAACTATAGTCAGATCACAAGGGAAGGGTTTGTTCTTTATTTGTAGCATGGGTACTATTTAGTTAATTTCTTTTCTCCAGTAAAGAGTAAGTCTCCAAGTAAACACCATGTGCTACATTATTTTGCCCTGTGAATCTAAAGGTGGTGAATTATATCGACTTCTGCATTATAACCTTCTATTAAACACTGCTAATAATAAACCTTTTATTACCCCTAAAAACAGTGTGCTGTTGGCAATGCCTATCTGTGGTCTAACTTCCAGGAGAAATGAGGAAGCCATACAGCTCATTTCCAATGTAAAAAAGGCCACTCACCAATGTGACTGAAGAGGTCAAAACCAGGGGGAAATGGGACTATGTCAATAAGAGCTCACTCCCATCTGTATCACAAAAGAAACAGTGCACAGGAGAAATGCATAAAGTGACAGAGAATGTTCTCCAAATTTCAACCATCAGAAGAACTGGCTAAAACTGAAGGGGATGCCAGCACCACTGGATTCCACAACGGTGCTGAAGGGACGCAGAAAGCTGAGAGAGAGCCGTCTTTCACACTTTGTTTTTTTCTTTTTTCCTTCAAACATGGCCAGCAAATACAAACGCACACACTTATTGATCCATTTACCTCCTACCAGTTTTTAACTGCAAGTTTCAAGATCTTGATCAAGAAAAACGGATTCTGTAGGAAAGTTTTTGTTCTACAAAATTAGACGGCACTGGAATTAACTGAACTCCCTTCTGCAGTCCTCAATAGATGAAGAAGCTTAAGCCATACAGTCCTGAATGCATTATTACCTAGGGCTTGTCCCTTAGATTACATTTTTTAACTCATTAAAAATGTTAATTCTAGGTAAGAAACCCAACAATCTTAATTATAGCATTAAAAGTACTTACTGACAAGGAAAGTTGGATTTCTTTGTGGTTGTAGTTTTTGGAGATCCTTTTCTTCAGGGCTTTCACTGCATCTTTTGGCCTATAGCAATACATACACTGAAATCAGGGATTTGGATATAGAAGCAGTCTCTATGAAAGCAGGGGATAATACAGAGATGGAAATGGCTTAAGCATAAAGATCAATATTTGATTCTGTTGCCACGTTGGGTGGGCCACTAAATTTACCACATCTAAGTTTCCTTGTGAAATAGATCACACCAGCTGCCACACACCCCCCGGTTGCACACAACTAAGATATTTATGTAAGAGTATTACAAAGAAAACACTGGTCACGAAATGTATGTACACTGGCTTCTGTCAAGGCACAGAATCAGGTTACAAGAAATGAACCCCAAAACAACAAAAGAAAAATGATCCCGTTAAGACTCTTAGCACTTCCTGAGTACCTTATAGGTAAGGGGATATAAGAATGACAGCAGTTTCTAATTCCCGTATGCTTAACTTTGTTGGGAAGATCTTAAAGCAGAGGATCAGAATTCACTTTGTTAGTGTTTTCTTTCTCAAGATAAATGAAGAAATTAATAATAGTAATGAAAAGATTCATAGAGGATCTAAGTACAACATAGACTATATATATATATAATACTATAATACTATATATACAAGACTATATAAATGTGTGTATATATTATTATTATTATTATTATTATTATTATTATACATGTGTGGCTGGGAAAATGCTATGCAAGCTTGAGGACCTGCATCAGGATCCCCAGATCCAGGTAAATTGATGGAGGATGGATTACAGCCTGTCTATCATTCTAATGCTTGCTTAGAAGATAGAGATAGACCCCAGGGGTAAGCTGGCTAGTTAACTACCTTTACTGCACAGCTCTGGGTTCAATTGAGACATCCACAGAAGAGCAATTGAGGAAGACCCCTGATATCAGCCAGCCTCAGGCTTCCACATAGACATGTGCTCACACACATGTGAACACACATGTATTTGTGCACACCACATACAGAGTCACATTTAAAAAATCTGCTTCTGTTAGACTGTAAAAAAAAAATCTGTAAACGCTTAAATGTCAACCATAGGCACTTGCCATTAATATATAACCAATAATTATGCTGCCATGTTTTCTTCATCAGCACATACTAGACTAAATCTTGTTCTACCAATTATCCCCTAAGAATGTTCAGGAAAATGAACAAGTTTCACCTTATATTATAACCTATAACTAAATTCAAAGTAGTAGTCCCTGCTAATGACTTTCTTTTTCCTTTCTTTATAGCTTCAGGTTTAGATATTAATACACAGAATATCTTGTATGAACATGGGTGAGCTGGCACGATGAAGGATAAACACTGTCTCCCAAGAAGGAAATAAAAGACTACTCAGTTGTTTCCTGATTAATCAGGAGGGTTGGTCACCACCTGCATGGCTACCACTAGAAACCAAGTAGCAGCTAGCAGCTTCTGCATAATGCTCTTATTACAAAACACTGGCAATGAGAGCGTGAGAAAGCTCTCAAGAAAGAAACAATTTATCTTTCTCTTAAAAAAATATTTTTAAAGCAGGGAATTTGAGCGAGACAAAATTTAAACTAGTAAAGAAAAGGCAAAGGACTCGGACAAACTGTAATGAACTCTCAGGGTCCTCTGCATGCTGGAGGAAGGAGTTGGCCCCGGCCTGCCATCCTCACGAGGCAAGAGATGCCTAAAGGATGGTGAAATTTTCTTCCAACAAAACCCCCAAAACTTGGCAAGGGAAACCATGCCTTGGTTCCGATGGATCTTCTCAGGCACAAGTTCGCAGGCATCACCTTGAACTTACCCGTCCTGTGTGGTGTTAATTATGTCACAGATATGCATGAACTGGCCCCAGTCTTCAGTCTGAACTCCAGCAAATGTAGCCTTTTCTGCAAAGATAAAGCTGCCTGTGTTGAGTCTGAGACACAGCAGAATAAAAAAAAAAAAAATCTCGTCTCCTTGAAATAATCTGCTTGGGCTGCTCTCAAAAGTTCCATTAGGTTTGTGCTAGCAAAGGGTAAAGTGTTTTGGTTTTTTGTTTGGGTTTTCTCTCCTCCTAACAATTCCCAGTAATTGAGGAAGTCAAGGCCAGAGTGCTGCTGTTGCAACAGCAATGAGTGAACCATTAAGAAGGCCTACAACAGCTGGCCACAGAGCCAACACGGACTGGCTAACTCTCCATCCTTCAGCCTCTTTAGGAAGACAGAATGTCAGATATGGGCAGTCACGGGCAAGGTGAACGAACAACAGACACACCTCTCAGTCTTTTCTCTCT
The DNA here is from genome assembly GCF_030254825.1 of Meriones unguiculatus. Taxonomy (NCBI): domain Eukaryota; kingdom Metazoa; phylum Chordata; class Mammalia; order Rodentia; family Muridae; genus Meriones; species Meriones unguiculatus. Next base: position 30,134,073 of record NC_083355.1, on the reverse strand, counting down.
TAATCCACCATTACAAATGATGTAAGAGAAATTTAGAGAGAGTAAGGGAATTATCCAAGGATACGCATCAAGTAGGACGTAGAACTTGCATTCAAATCAGGGTTGTTTGATTCCACTGTTTATATTTTTTAATTATGTATTGGAGGGGTGTGAGAAAAAAAGAAAGGAAGTACTAGCACAATCGCAGAGCATGACGGCTTCTGGCATCAAACTTACACCAGGCAGATTTACACCCTCACACTCCTGACAGTCCCTTCCCTAGACGGCCTCTTTACGGATACAGAATGAGGGGGTCAAAGAACCTTTAACGCAGTGTTTCTCAACCTTCCTAACGCTGCAACCCTTTAATACAGCTCCCCCTGTCGTGGTGACCCCCAAACCATAAAATCTTTTCCGTTGCTACTTCATAACGACAATTTTGCCATGGTTAGGAACTGTAACGCAAATACCTGTGTTTTCCAATGTTCTTAGGTGATGGTTATGAAGGGTCATCGGGCAGTATACAGGTTGAGCACCACTTCACTAATGTGAGTGCATTTACTGGCTTCTATGGCAAGGGTCACCAAGCACAGCGCAAACCACAGTGCGACACTTTAATCTGGTTCCAAATGGACAAAGCTGAGCCATCTTGCTTGTATTATTAGGCATGAAATGCTCTTCCATCTAGATACGTCCTCCTCCCTCCCAACCTGCTCCTTCCTAGAAAACTCCTATTCACACTTCAAAGACCATGGCTGAATTTGTTTCTCCCTTTCTGCACGTCATAAGTGGTTTTTAGTATTGTCAAGGTGTCATACAGTGGTTACTACAGACTATGTCCATTCTCCTTCTGGGGCGTGAGGCCATGCCTTTGCGAAGAGAAGACATCTAGCTGGTAGTTCCAAATGTTTACAGAACTAAAGGGTAATGTGACATACTGCTGAAGTTTCTTTTGCCTGTAACTATCCAGTGTGGACCCAATTCTGCTCAGGACTCATTCTAATACACACTATTCAGCAAGGAGATAGGCAGTTCACAGTGATTTTTTTTTTTCTCAAGGGTGGGCACCCTCTCCATGTTTTGAAGACTCGTTTAACTTAAAGGTATTCTCTGTCCCTACAGCTGTTAACTCACCTTCAATCTAAACTTTCTGAATCTGAGCTCTCCTTACAACTACCAGGTTCTGAGGATTTCATCACCCCACTAAGTTCCAGACAGTTTATCTGTCATTAAAGCCTCCTGGTGCCACACCCTGTCCTCGAGGGAGTGGATCAGGAGAAAGAAGGGAGCTGAGGTGGCCAAAGGCCAAGTGCAGCCAGCGGCTTCTGCGCCCACAACCTTTGTAATTCTGATCACAAGCACAAGGTGAGAAGGGAGGAGGGCGCTGGCTGGGTTGGCGGGCGGTGCTTGGTGCAAGGACCCCTGTGACTGCAGATGGCCCCTCTCGCAGTCCTCCTACGGGACAACGTGCATTTTGCAGTCTCCTTGTTTATCAAAACTCCACTCAGATCGCTTGTGCTGTGCGCTCAATTGAGAAAATTAGTTTGGAGAAAAACCTGCCTCTCCAGGTGAGATCACACCAACTAGCTTCTCTGAGCCTTCTCTTCCTGATCTGTAAAATGGGTACAACAATAAAGTGCTGGGAGTGGACGCACTTTATGAAGAACCTTCCCGGGGTCAAGAAGTTTCCACTTTCTCCTCCCAGCGGTCCCAACACTCCACGCAGTGCCCGCGGGTCACCTGCGTTGGCTCCATTCGAGCAGCTGATATCCAAAGGGAGATTTTGCATTTGTTTTTTTCAGAGAGGTGCTAGCCCGAGTGAGCCAAAACCGAAAGGTGGACAGCTGCCGCAGGTGGCACACAGGTGGCGTGGGAAAGCTGCGGGGGGAGGGTAGCATTTTCTCCAACTTGGCCAACTCGGACCCCCACAGTGGAGAATGGAGTCGAGCCGGCAAAGCTCCCACGGTCCCCCAAGCCAGCAGGCACGTTGCTCCCCGTGGCTCCTTACCTACGAGATGACCCACAGAGGTAGCGTAGGGATCGCGGTGACTCTTCCCAAACGCCATGGTAGCTCCTGAGAGCCCTCCCAGGAAATCCGCCTCCACCGCCCTCCGACTAGCGACTCCTCCCGCTGGGTGTCCGAGGCTCCTCCTCTCTGCTCCAGCGCTTCGTGGCCACCGAGAGGCGCCCGGCTGCGCGAGGGGCGGGGAGCCGCGGGGGGGTGGGGTGGGGAGGAGAGACTTGGCGCACCTGCCCGGCGCGCTCCTTGCGCTTCCCGCCCCGCGTGACCCTAGGTGGGCTACAAACCGGGGTGGGGCTATGTGGTCTAGGCCTGGAAACCCAGGGCCCAGCTCCAGTATCTCTACTGGAGCGCTGAAGACATCTCTTTTCCCCTTGGAGACGAGGCAGCATGGGGTTGGATGCTAACACAAACTGAGGGTTCATTGCTAGGGTTAAAGCAAGGACGTAGACCTCTCTGGTCACTGCCACAGCCACACACCTCCATCCAGCACAATGAGATTTCGCCTGTTCCCAGTCCCGTTCCAGAGATCCCTGAACCGATTCTTGCGCCCTCCTCTTTAAATCTGAGCAATTGGGAGGAGGATGGGTAGCCTAGGAGAGCAAGGGCCTCCCTGGAGCCCGGGCCCTTTGTTTCTCTGTTTCCAAGAGAGACCACAGGGAGCCGCCACACAAGCTCTTGGCTTCTAACTCCATCTCCTAGGAGCCTGCTTTCCAGCGTCGGAGTGAAAGGAGAGAGGGGGCTTTCCTGGGACTCTGGCAGAAAATATGTTTGGAATGTAAATGCGCATTAAGAAACCAGATCCCCCCCCAACCCCCATCGTAGCTTCTGTATTTGAACCAAGATTTCTTTTTCCTTTTACCCAGCTCGCATCAGCTAAACCATGCCTCCGATCTGTAGGATGCCTCCTGAGAAGCTGGGCTAGTGCTGGTAAATTCTGCTTCCTGTGGCTAACTGGAACTCAGCTCCACCTATGTAGTGGGTTTATTTTTCCCCCTGGAAAAGGTGACTAGGAAGAGCAAGAGGACCTGGCCGGACTCATGCTTTGGTCTCATATGTTTTAGCATAGATGCCAAAACTAATTACATTGTGCTCCAAGTACAATACAATGCAAATACATTGCTTTATTGATCTGGAATCTTCCTCCTCTTATTCCATCTCTTCCTTCTCCTCCTCTTCCTCCTCTACGAGAGCGCTAACACCAAGATTCTACAGTGGAAAGTACCACAATTTTGTTGGGATAATGTTTCTCGTAATGAGGTTGGACCTACCCGAAATGTTTCTCATAATGAGGTTGGACCTACTCTTTTTATCAGGGTCACAAGCTGTTGCGTGTGGTGCCATTTAATCACGATGTTGTCGGAAGCCTCTTTCGGCAACATCAGCAGCCCGATCTCTGTTTTGTGTTATAGTCCCTAGCAAATCATTTTGCCTTCACTGCAGTGTGTGATGGGGCAGCATTAACAAGAAAGTCAAGTTCAGCACAAGCTAAAATGCTGATGACCTTCTATGGAGAACAAGAAGTTGGAAGCAACCAAGGATCCCCATAGATCATTTATCCCCTGCTTCTACTGAGAGGGTGATTAGACTCTTTTGTTTTCCTCTGCTTGATTTCCTTGCATGGCAAGTTTGAGAGGGAACAAGAGGAAGAGTAGCAAGGAGTGTGCCCTGGACACAGTGGCTGATGACTACTACCACGTGTGTTCTGAGCAGACACTGCTCTCCAGGCTGCTGTAACAGCTGTCACCAGTCTATTCTATGCCGTCACTTTCTCCATGATCCCGTTCTTTCCCAGAAGTGAACGCCAACCCAGTCAGTGTTACTGTGCTCTAGGAGAAGGATATTAGAAGTCACAGCCGAGCTGAGGTCAGAAAAGAAGCATGACTGTAAACAGAAATTAAAGATGAAATATCTATACCGCTGGGCTGGAGAAGTGGCTCAGTAGTTAAGAGCGCTGGCGGCTCTTCTAGAGGACCAGGGTTTGATTCCCAGCACCCATCTGGCAGCTCACAGCCGTGGGTAGCTCCAGTTCCAATGGATATGACACTCTCTTCTGGCCTATATGTGTACCAGGTACACACATGGTGGATAGATATACACACGGGCAAAATATTCACACACATAAGTGAAGTTTAAATAAGTGAATAAGTGGATAGCAGGAACTTACACAGTTTCAACACTAAGAACTCTTCCTAACCATTTTATATTATGTGTATATGTATGATGTGTGTATATGTCTGTGTGTAGGCATACAATGTGTGTGTGTGTGTGTGTTGGGGGTGTGTATTGGTTAGATGACAACCTCAGAGTTTTGTTGTTGTGTTGTCATTGTCTGAAGCTTCATAAGCCAGGCCAGATGGTCTGGGAGCTTCCAGGAAATTTCCCCTCTCTGCTTCCCACCTCACTATAGGGTCATTGGGATTGCAAATGCAGGCTACCACATCACACCTTACATGCATTTTGGAGATGCAAAGTCCTTATATTTGCAGGCTCAAATGCTTGAACACACACCACACCCTCTCCCCAGCCTTGCTAATCATTTATGTATGGATAAGTCATGATACTAAGGAAAAATGAGCAAGACACCACTTTTCAAAATGTGTTTAATGACCGCAACTAGAAATCTTTCATTACTGTGGTAGGGAAAGCTGCATAAATTTCATTTTTATAAATAATCTGAAATTCAGGAAGATAGAGCTGTTATATGCCTTGGCTAGAGTTTGAAGCATGGCTGTCTGATTTTGGAGCCAATATTACTGCCAATGTATGAATGACTGAGTGTTACGTTTTACATGTTAAAAGATTCTGTTTGATTCAAAGTGAGACCTTGACGAATGGGGCAGTCTACCTTACTGTCACACTGTCAGAGTTCTGCTCTGCTCTTTTCATTTATTTATTTATTTATTTTCTTTGCTTGCTCAAGAATGATAATGGGTTCTGTGCTAATACCGTACATTAGATGCATTCTACATTCATTACATGATTAATCCCATAGTAAGTATGAAACCAGATTTCACAGATTAAAATAATTATTGTAGATAATTTTTCACACCGTCACACTGCTACTGAAAAACCATCAGACTCTAGATTCTGTGATTTAAACCACTGCGCAACACCACCCTATCTCAGTCCTGGATAGCAGGCTATGCATGCATACTAGCACTGCAAAAAGTAGGTTGTGGGGGGGCTGCTTGAAGAACGAAGAGACCAGAGGTGCGCATGTAAAATGAAAGCTACTACATCCAAGTGAATTCCACCACTGATTCTGTTTCTCGCCACTGAAAATTTTTAGAATGTCAAGAGCTAGATATGGTTCTGGAAGTCACAGAGTCTCTGTCACCAGCATTTTAGAGTGACACCCAATGAAAATAAGTGACTGCTCCAAGATCATCCAGAGCCAGAGCAGGATGACACAAAAAGAATAGTTTAAGGATGATATGTCCACTCTTCCTGTTTTGCATTTCTTCCTTCCTTTAGTATTTAAATATAAGCCTCCAGCCTGTCTAGAGTATCTTCTGTATTTCCCTGTACTCCATCTCTCCATCACACATTTGCCCATCATAGTGGCACCTGTTGCAGGTACTTGGGGGTCTTTCTTTGGGCCATCTCGGTCAGAAGGACCCCAGTTATTTTTAACAATGCTGTAATTTTTAAATTCCTGATCATGAAAAGCGAAGTTCAAAGACCAGCTTTTCTACTCTTTCTTCTTCTGGAACAGCTATCAGGTTCAGGAGGAGACTCATCCCCTTCCACATCTTCCTCCTGGACCCCTTTGTTCTATTTCTATGGGATTTGGGCTGAACTCAGAGACCCAGGATGAGAGGGGGAAAGTCACAGGAGGAGTAAAAGCCACTGGCACTTGACTTCTTCAGACACAGTCCAGAGGTCTTTGGCTTTTCCAGCAGCACTCACGATTATCTTACAATCATTCCTAGCTTGGTGATTTTCCGAAAGTCACTCAGAATATGGAGGAGAATTCAAAATGTTCTCATCTCAAAGCTTGGCTCATTTTACATTACATCATACTCCCTGCCCCCTCCAGAGGATTCTACTCTTGATCTTGGGAAACATCTGCGGCATTGGGTCCAGTGTTCCTCATTCAGTAATACCAGGTAGAAGTGTACAGACTGATCTTAAACCTTTGCCTTTCCACAACCATTAAATGTTAAACCACAAAAGGATTCACTGGCATCTGTCTTCACTCCCTTGATTAAGAAATCCCATTGATTTTTAGTAAATTTATCGTATATGTTTATATGAGTGAGTATATACCGTGTGTGTCTTTCTGCTTCTGGGATACCTCACTCAGGATGATCTTCTACAGTTCCCATCATTTACCTGCAAATTTCATGGTTTCCTTGTTTTTTTTTTTATTGCTGAGTAATATTCCATTGTGTAGACGTACCACAATTTCTGTATCCATTCTTCAGTTGAGGGGCATCTGGGTTGTTTCCAGCTTCTGGCGTTACAAATAAACCTGCTACAAACATCATTGAGCAAATGTCCTTATTGTGTACTTGAGCCTCTTTTGGATAATATAGGATGAACCTACTAAAATCTGTACACCTAAAGAAACTAATCAAGAGAGAGGACTCTGGCTAAAATGCTCAATCCCCATCCCGAAAGGCAAAGAAGATGGACATCAGAAGAAGAAGAAACAGAAAACAAGTTAGGAGCCTACCACAGAGGGCCTCTGAAAGGCTCTGCCCTGCAGACTATCAATGTAGATGCTGAGACTTATGGCCAACTGTTGGGCAGAGTGCATGGAAACTTTTGAAAGAAGTGGGAAATAGTAAGATCTGTAGAGCACAGGAGCTCCACAAGGAGACCAACAGAACCAAAAAATCTGAGCACAGGGGTCTTTCCTGAGACTCATACTCCAACCAAGTACCATGCATGGAGATAACTTAGAACCCCTGCACAGATGTAGCCCATGGCAGTTCAGTGTCCAAATGGGTTCCATAGTAATGGGAACAGGGACTGCCTCTGACATGAACTGATTGGCCTGCTCTTTGATCACCTCACCCTGATGGGGGAACAGCCTCACCAGGCCACAGAGGAAGGCCTCCTGATGAGATCTGATAGAGTAGGATCAGAAGGAAGGAGAGGAAGACCTCCCCTATCAGTGGACTTGGGGAGGAGCATGCGTGGAGAAGAGGGAGGGAAGGTAGGATTGGGAGAAGAGGAATGAGGGGTTCATGGGGGGATACAAAGTGAATAAAGTGTAATTAATAAAAATTAAAATAAAAATATTTTAAAAAATCCCATTGAGCCAGATGTGGTGGTGTCACAGACCTGTAATCCTAGCACCTGGAAGGCAGAGGCAGGAGGATCTCTGTGAGTTAGAGGCCATTCTGGTCTACAAAGCAAGTCCAGGACATTCAAGGTTACACAGAGAAACCTTGTCTAAAAAAAAAATAAGACCAAAGGGTGTGTGTGGAGCATGTGTGTGTGTGTGTGTGTGTGTGTGTGTGTGAAGAAATCCCACTGAAATCTAGAGTTCAAGGTACCTTTTGGTTAAATTTGTCATCCCAGTGGCTTCCTACGAAGCTCAAGGCTGAAGGTTTTTTTTATCTGGAAATAAAGGAATCAATATTTTCATAACCTAAGCCAGCAAGCTTTCTGTAGATTTTGCAGTATTACCAGTCTCTGCGTAACTCATTTGGGATTTGTTATTTAATTTGTATGTGTGCTCCTTTGGAATTCTAGCTGAGGTTTCTAAGTCAGATTAAGTGACTTGATATTGCAGCTCTCGGGTGGGAAAAAAAAATCCAACTTCAGTGGTTGTTTTGGACAACTCTGAGGTAATGTAAGCATAGCACCTACGAAGGTTCTGGCCATGCAGTGAAGCACAACTATTAGTTATCTCTGTCATTTGTTGCTTCTAGGCTACCATGTGGCTTGATATTGGTCCCATGGAGTATCTGAAAAAACAAAAAACAAACAAACAAACAAAAAACAAAAAAACAAACCTGAGAGACATTGAACTTAGGTGCTTTGTGCTGGGGCTAGGACAGGCTCAGAGGGATGCTGCTTGGAGGTTTTTGGCTTCATGAAGGCTCACTGGGCTGATGCTTGGACGTTTGGACTGGGCTTAGAACACTCTCAGTGCAATACCACTTGAAGGTTTGAGCTGGGGTTAGGACAGGCTTAGAGGGATACTGCTTGGATGATTGTCTTACAGGAAAATCTTTAAAGAGGCAGCCGACAGGAAGGGTAACATTACGCCAAGGTCAAACTTGGTTTGAATGCTCGTGCTCCCACTTGCAGACTTATCTTTGACGAGGCACACCATCTTTTCAGAACTTTAGCAATGGAGTTAATCCCCCATCCCACCAAAGGAATATGATTCAGTATTAACCAAGGTAACATTCCAATGTTCAATATAAATGCCTGGTATAGAACAGTTACTCAATTATTGAAGTTAATTAATTATTGAAGTTAAATGTCTTAAATAGGCTCCCATTGTTCCATTCTACTTTCCATCACATTACTATCTTTATGACATTGGTTACAGTCTGATATGGTCTTCAAAATTTTGTTTAGTATCTGCCTAGTTATAAGATTTAGTACTTCCCATTCAATGCTAAAAACATACATTGCCTTGTGGTATATCCCTCTTGGCTATTTCTTTCAAATCCCCAAGTCATATCTACCCAATGAAGTAGAGGTCCATCCCCTCCAACTTCCAATAATCCAATAATAAAACGCTTTGGTCATGATGTAATATGAACCCCCTTTTGAACTTAACACACGCACACACAATCTTTGTATACAACCCTGACTGTGCTAAATCTCACAATGTTTCTGCCTCAACAAATTAAGTGTTGGAATTACAGAAGTGTACCACTATGCAGCTACCCAACGCCCTTTAAAACTAAGGCTTCGTGTGGTCACCAAATGTGGGCATTCCTCTATTCTCATCTTCTGTTTCTCTTCTGCTACTACTTGTCATCATGTCCTTCTGTAGGCTCCTTGGATGCATTTCTTCTCTCTGGGGACATAAAATTTGTATTCTGAACCTCTATCTTGTCTTATCATGGAATTTAAAGCTTCTGCCTGCTCGTGTCTTTTCTCTATTCTCTTTGTTTTATTTTTCTTGTAGCACTTGGTGCTATGAGATTTTTTTAAAAAAATTTGATTTGGTTGTGTATGCTGGCTTCTTCATCATCTGGCTCCCCATGGGCAGAAAAATATCTACCTTGTCCATCATTGCATTTCCCAGTGAATACAGCACTGTAGCTCATAGTGTGTGAGCCTCATGCTGTTGTAAAGTCACACTATTATTTTAGAGACTACTAATACAAATAAATACTAAGACAAATAAAAAGCTTTCAACACAGCTCTGAGAGGCTGTCTTTAAATTATGTATAACTCTTGTCTCACATTTATTTTTTTAAAGATTTATTCATTTTTATTTTTGTGTGTGAACATTTTGCTTGCTTATGTACATATGTGCCATGTCTGTGCCTGGTTCCCATATAGGCTAAAAGAGAACATTGGACCCCCTGGAATGGGAATTGCAGAATGTTATGAGCCACCATATGGGGACTAAGCGAATGCCAGCCCTCTCCCTGCAAGAGTGCTCTCAACTGCTGGACCATCACTCCGGCCCTAATATATGTTTACTTTAGATAACATCCTTAGATTTATTAGCTATATTTCTCTTTTGCATGGATGACTCCTGTGCATGCAGGAGAAAGAATGTACACACAAAATAAATTCCAGCAGATGCTTCTCCTGGTAGAGAAACTTAACTCTCTGGATTCACTCCTTGACCTGGAATGAACGTTCCGAGTCTCTCCCTTCCAAGCCAGATCGTGGGTAATTCAGCACTTTTGGGTGCTGAATTCTTCTCCCTGCTGCTGCTTCTTCTCCCGGTCCTCTCTATCTGCAGTTGTTCACACTCTCTAAGTTTTGAAGATGGTTATTTTTTCATCTTACCAGAGAGTGTTCGTGAAGACTTTGTTGAGCCATAAATGGTAGTCAGTTTTCTTGCCATGTATATCCTTAAACAGATTGCAGACTGACACACCAATGGGGCTTTTTAGCTATTTCCCAAGTCACTAAGAGTGACCCATGGATTTCATATGCCCAGTTATTGTCAGCTCCGAGAACATCGCCCTTGTTACCCACGTAACAGAGACTGCAACACACAATAACATGTGCGATCAACTTGCATATTAAAAATGTGAAAGAGGTTATGTCTCAGGATTTAAAAAATTTTTTTTTCTTCTGTAGGTTCTTCACAATAAACCGCTTATCAGATAAACCCTATGCTCATTAGAAAATCACTCATGGCCTTTAAATTCTGGAACCAATAATAAGCTGACAACAATTTTTTTGGTAAGTCAATCTAGGGAGAATTTTTTAATTGTGACTTTAAGATTTTTCTTTTTTCTTTCCTGTAGACTTGGTGTTTGTGTAGCCCAAGCTGGCCCCTAAACCAATCTTTCTGTTCTGTCTCTCAGGTGGTATATCGCTCAGTTACACATTTCCTTAGTCATTACATCTTTTTTTGTTATTTTTTCTTTATTAATTACACTTAATTCACTTTGTATCCCCCCTGTGGTTCTCTCCCTCCTCCCGGCCTAATCCCTCCCTTCCTCCACCCTCTGCATGCATGCCCTTCCCCAAGTCCACTGATAGGAGAGGACTTCTTTTCCTTCCTTCTGATCCTAGTCAGAAGGTCTCATCTGGCGTGGCTGCATTGTCTTCTTCTGTGGCCTGGTAATGCTGCTTCTCCCTCAGGGAGAGGTAATTAAAGAGCAGGCCAATCAGTTCATATCAGAGACAGTCCCTGTTCCTATTACAACGGAACCCATCAAGAGGGAGGACTCTTGCTAAAATGCTCAATTCCTATCCAGAAAGGCAAAGAGGTTGGACATCAGAAGAAGGAGAAAAGAGGGAACAAGTCAGGAGCTTGACACAGAGGACCTCTGAAAGGCTCTGCTTTGCAGACTATCAATGTAGATGCTGAGACTTATGGACAACTTTTGGGCAGAGTGCAGGGAATCTTATGAAAGAAGTGGGAAACAGTAAGATCTGGAGAGGACAGGAACTCCACAAGAAGAGCAACAGAACCAAAAAATCTGAGCCCAGGGGTCTTTTCTGAGACTGATATTCCAACCAAGGACCATGCATGGAGATAACCTAAGACCCCTGCACAGATGTAGCCCATGGCAGTTCAGTATCCAAGTGGGTTCCATTGTAGTCATTACATCTTAAAACTTCACAGTGGTATACTTTATAGTACCCTTTTTTTTTTTTTTTAAGTACTGCTCTAGGATGCACAGCATTCCTTTTTTTTTTTTTTTTTTTTTTTTTTTTTTGTATAGCAATTGGAATGCATTTCTTTTCAGACTGGCGATTTTTTTTTTAACCATGAGAGGGCATCGTTGTTTAACTTTTTACATTCTCTCACAGCCTGACTGGGCTGTGGTTCTCTGGCAGAAATCACTGGAGCGGGAGGAGGGCTCCAGGAATCCAGCTAATGGCATTTTCCTGGGTTTCAACATTAGAGGCTAAGGGCTCACTGCTCTTCTTTCGGCTGAGGCGCTTGTGTGGAGCGGTGTCTCACACTGTCGACGAAGCCCAGCATCACTTATTTGCCAGACAAAAGAAGGCTGAGAGTGTTAGTTGTTTGGCAGGATGAGTACAGACAGACAAAGTTTAAAGGTTATGCGTGGGATTTGAACCCCTCGATGATGAAGGCGTGTCTAGAGCTGTGAAAATGTTAAAATACAGCAAAAGACTGTCTGGAGTGGCCAAAAAGGTCAGAAAGATGAGCGGCTGAGGGGAATCGGGGTACAAAGGCGTTCTGACGAGTCAGCATAGACGGCAGGAGACAGCGTCTTATAGTTTATATTCTTAGTAGAACCTGTCTTCATTTACTCCATCTCAGTGAATTTTATCATATGGAGGCGTGATGTGAACTTCCAAGCCAGCAGGAGAAACTCGCCAGTAGACGGATAATTGCAATTCCGTCTAAGTGATAAATATTTAGATGCAATATCGCGAGGGCACAAGGTGAAGCTGACTTAGCAAGGAGAAAGAAGTCTTGGAGCCAGGTCCTGTAAGATACATCAGCCATGTTTGCTAGTGTGGGTCCAAGCACACACACACAGACACACAGACACAGACACAGACACAGACACAGACACAGACACACACACACACAGACACACACACACACCACACTGTAGTGACAAAGGGGGAAACAAAGTTCTGTCTAGAACAAGCCTATGTCCCATAAACTCTGTACTTCAGTTATTCATAGGCATGATTTAAGTGCTTTTCCTTTTCTGTAGAAGTGATATAAAAGTGGCTGTGGGTTCTAAAGCTTGTTCTGCTTTCTATTTAACAGTCCTTCTATGAAAAACTCAGCATAAGAACACATGACGACTTTCATGCGTTCATTCTACAAACACATACTGATGCTGCCACATGTGTCTGACACTGTGACTAAGATGGAACACAATCTCTGCTTGCTAGCATCTATAGTCAAGTAAGGAGGGGCTCGCAATCAAGAGGGTAGAGTTATTTTGTGCGGGTGTGTGGAAAATACAATTTCTGTCAAGTGTTCCCCGTGATCAAGAAACTTTTTGAATCATACAGAAAGTCAGGGTAGGCTTCAAAGATGGGGCTGTGGAAATCGCAATCTTACATATCCATCTCGGCCTTAAGTTGCTATATACAAAATGAACTCCCTATCACATTCCTCAACAGTCACAGTGGTATCAACTGCGATCCACAGGTAAGCAGGAATACCATTCACACTGAGCACTGCTTTGATATTTCTCTTTCGAGCGTCCCAGCATGCTTAGAGGTGTATTCATTCATGTAGATGAAAGACACTAAAGAGATATCACAGGATCAATAGCCCTTCAAAATGATTAATTTTTATTTTGTTCACAAAGTAATCTGTACATACTTGGATGTTGATATGCTTCTTTAGGTTTAGTCTGCTTATGGGCCCAACGGCTTAAAAATAACTCTGCTGCTTCCTGAAGCCTTTGGTGTTTGAATACACACATTACTCTTGAGCTTCACTCAAGAAAACCCACTACCATCTCTTTTCAGTGAAGGTCCTTGCTCTAAGAGAAAGGTATCCTGTAAAAGGCCAGATAACAAATGCTTTAGGCTTGGGTGGCAACCACTCACTTCTGTCACACACACACACACACACACACACACACACACACACACACACGAGTATTAAAGTAGTCTGTCCTTAGACAGTATAAATAAAATGAATGAATTAAAAAAAATGTCAAGCCAGATTTGTCCTACAGACTGACTTCCTACATCCTTGTTTTAAATCATTTAACCCTCCTTTTCTAAGTTGGTTGGACTAGAAGAGGACACACAGAATAAAGGTACCAAATGTGTTAGCCATTCTCAAGGTGATCTCTAACAGCTGTGTAAGAAATCTAATGGAAGATCTTTGTACCAATTCATGTTTCTTGACAGGCAGACAGCCACAGCAATTACTCTTAGGGTCACATACTTCCAGAGACGTGAGTAAGCTGAAGCTATAAGAAAAAAAAAAGTCCAAAGTTAGAAAAATTACATCCATTAAGAAGTTAGCAAATAGTTATCAGGAGTGGAAGCTATGGGCTCCATATTGATGGAAGTAGTCCAGTTCATGACACGGAGTTCTGACACTGCAAAGGACCTGGGGAATGACCCTGTAGCTTTTAACATATTTTATTGTTTTGAAACTACATTCCAGCTTTAGTCCCGGAGTTCTTTGGAGTTTCTATTGTTCTTATTGCCATGGGTAGCCTCACCGCTTATTTCTTATTGCTACAGCTAACATCAATGAATATCTATTTCTGAGTACCAAGGGAACACTCTCCCCTACCTGTAGGTTGGGAACCAGAACTGTTTATCAAATATTCATTACCCAGTATTGGCCGTGTTAGGAGAATTCTCTGTTGATCTTTCCTTTTTATATTTGTGTAGTCTTTCAGTGAACTGAATAACCATAAGTAGTTTTTCCCTTGAAAAGGTACAGACATTTTTCCCTGAGGCGTTTGGCAAGAATAAGAACGGATGTGTACCCTGGAAGGCTCCCCGGAGCTGCTCTGTGAGGTGTGGGGACTCCAGATGGTGAAAAACTCTTCCGTGATAAGTCTAGTTTATTCCAGTTGTTGCTTCTCCTGGGGACCTTGGTGAAAGTCTTTACAGATTTCTTACTTGAGTGCTGTGAAAGACTTAGGGCTGCCCGGTAACGGGTTTCAAAGGAGGTTACATGATTAATCAATATTCCTCTGTGTCCAGTTATCCCCAGCCTGAGACACATACTTCAAGTTGTGCTTAACAGTCCCTAGGGCTTGATTCAGACCTTGTCATCGCTGACAAGGTTTTATGGTCCTCTTTTTTGACTGAAAATCTTAAAATAACTTAGATTTTTTTTAGAAAAAAAAAGTCCTTGTCTTCTACAATATGAGAAGAGAAGAAAGTACAATTTTATGTCATTCAAGGTGAGAATACATTTTTTTTTTTTTGTCTTGGAAGGAATGAATTCTTAGGTTTGTTACCATATCTCCTTTCACTACTAAGCTGATAGACATATTATTCTCTGATTTGTTCTTATTTTAAAAAATACCCTTCCTAGGAAAGAGCACATGGATTGGTTATGCAATACCAAGGGCTTAACCCTTAAAATGTCCATATAATACATACTGAGCAGGTTATACTTAGAAATATATATGCATATACATATAGGCATGTAATAATAACTAATAAAAGAAGAGGCCATGAATTTGAATGAAAGGAGCAATATGTGAGATTTGGATAGAGGAAAGAAAAGGGGTAATGTTGTAATTATAATAAAAAATAAAACAAATTTTGCTAACTGCTGAACATTGCATAAGATGTAGACCCTTGTTTTGGAAATGGTTTCCTATCAGTCTAAGAGTAAACTGAAGTTATTAATATAGTTTTCTGAGAGGGGAAGATACCAGAGTTCACGACTATTATCACCCTGTTGCTGATGAGACTTCCTTAACCCCAATCCTAACATTTGTAAACTCAGAATGTTGCTGGTTGACCCAAGATCTCACAGTGAGTTACATATATATTTGCAGGCAATTTGTCCTCAGTGTGTGAAGAGACCCATGGATTGAGAGATACCCCTGTCTGGGTCCAGGATCAGGCACACAGACCACACCCAAACACCAACTTTCAAGCACAAACCAAACACAAAGAGATCCTTTATTTAGCAAGGCAAAAAGACAAGGTGGCTGAGTCCGACTCATGCAGAAAGAGCAGCAACTAGCTTTGCAGGTGTTAATTTTAAGAGGGAAAAAGGAGAGGTCTGTATTAGAATGAGACAGGACATATCGGTAAGTTCCGGTTGGATATTTTAATTAGATTAGTCACAATAGTAAGTTTAGAACCTTGATGTTTTGATAGTTGAACCTTGGTCATCAGTCTCAGGAATTAGTCAGTGGCCAAATAAAGGATAGACCTTGGTGGCTAGTTTTAGGAATCTCACTAACAGTTTTAGCAAGGCGGAGAAAAGTAGAAGGCACAAACAAACAACAAACAAACAAACAAAAAACCTGTAGGTGCTATGTTTGCCATCCTTGGGCCTGTGTTTGCTATGGCCAGACCTTCTAGAGCCTTTCAGTGTGTGGAACTATTAAACTATCCTGTTTCAGCAGCCGTGTATGCTCATAAGACTCCAGAAAACTTAAAAATATTCTCCAGGTACAGAACAAAATCTCTGAAGAGGAAAACCCAGGTGATGAACAAGATTTTTGACCTCTTTGTGTGTGTGTCCTGTTAACAGCAGAGGTGCCCTACCTTGAGGGTCATATTTTAAACAACAACTCAGGCACTCAATGTGTCACATTGATGTTCATGGTGTGGTGACTTTCTATTAGGTACCTCAAAATGATGCTCCAAACCAGAAAAGGTGGCTGAGGTACCAGATGATGCAGAGTTAGTCAGAGACGAAGGGTCTGCCTTTGTTTGACACGAATCTTGTCTTTTCTTTGTGGGGAACTGTGCTCTCTGCAGTTTACATGGCTGTCTCCTGTCCTAATTAATTTGGGGGCTCTCTGTTGGATTTTAATTATAGACCTATTAATTCATGAGTAAAGCTGACAGATGTAGGTTTTTCTTAGCAAATTGTTAGGCAAGTGTTGGGCAGAACATCCCAAAGACTCAGAAATTGATTCCTAGGCAAGTTGCTACCTGGAAATGGGAGGGGTAGCAAAGATACACCATGGGGGTGGATCTTTGATTGGGCCAATTATTTGTTATTATTATTGTTGTTATTATTATAATTTTTTAAGTCCACTTCCAATTTTGGAACTTCCCTTCTTGTTGAGAGAAAAAGCCATGCCAAGGGAGAATGTATGAAAGCCTCTGCCCCATGAATAGTTGTCCATGGCTTGCTGTTGACCTGGCCAGCTGTAAACAAGTGGGCATCAGACAAGATTCAGCCTCTTCCCACTTGGAAGTAGATCTGGTTATGACCTCTGCTATCTGAGCCCCCTCCTACCAGAGGAAGAGGCAGACTTCTGTACTTTAACATATTGTAAGACTCCTACCCTTAAAAGCAATTTGTACCCTTAGTATGTTATTCATAACAACACTACTGTCCCTTAACCCTGACATCCTTGGGAGGGGTCAAAGGAGGAGCGAGAAGGAAGGAGATTAGATTGTCTGTGGAGATCAGTACCAATCTTATGAAGCAGTTAATTCATCCAGGGGCTTTTTGCCTCATGAAGCATCCTCTTAGGAATGAATTGGATTTGCATAAGAAAAGGGCATCATGCATTCAAGAACTTAATAATTACTAGGTGGTGAGATTATGAACCAGACATAATGGAAACGTCTTCCTACCACCTAAAAGATGTAATAAAGAGTATCAGACATTTGCTCAACCATGTTTGTGGCAGTTTTGTTTGTAATAGCCAGAAGCTGGAAACAACCCAGATGCCCCTCAGTTGAGGAATGGATACAGAAATTGTGGTACATCTACACAATGGAATATTACTCAGCAATTAAAAACAAGGAAATCATGAAATTTGCAGGTAAATGGTGGGAACTGGAGAAGATCATCCTGAGTGAGGTATCCCAGAAGCAGAAAGACACACAGGGCATATACTCACTCATAAGTGGATATTAGACATATAATATAGGAGAAACATATTAAAATTTGTACTCCTAAGGAAGCTAATTAGGAATGAGGACTCGGCTAAGATGCTCAATCGTCATTCAGAAAAGCAAAGAGGATGGACATGGAAGGAGGGGGAAAACAGGGAACAGGCTCTGAGGAGCCTACCACAGAGGGCCTCTGAAAGGCTCTACCCTGCAGGGTATTGAGGCAGATGCTGAGACTCATAACCAAACTTTGGGCAGAGTGCAGGGAATCTCATGAAAGAAGTGGGAGATAGTAAGACCTGGAGAGGACAGGAGCTCCACAAGGAGAGAAACAGATCCAAAAAGTCTGGGCACAGGGGTCTTTTCTGAAACTGATACTCCAGCTAAGGATCACTCATGGAGATGGCCTGGAACCCCTGCATCAAGGTAGCCTATGGCAGTTCAGTGTCCAAGTGGCCTCCATAGTAATGAAGACAGGGCCTGTCTCTGATATGAATTCAGTGGCTGGCTCTTTGATCACCTCCCCCTGATGGGGGAGAAGCCTTACCAGGCCACAGAAGAAGACAATGCAGCCACTCCTGATGAGACCTTATAGACTAGGATCAGAGGGAAGAGGAGGAGGACATCCCTTATGAGTGGACTGGGAGAAGGACATGGGTGGGGAAGAGGGAGGGTGGGATTGGGGGGGAGAGAGGGAGGTACGGGGGGTACAAAGTCAATAAATTGTAATTAATAAAAATAAAAATAAAAAAGAGTATCAAAAAACCCATTATCTCTTACCTTTCTAGCAAAATTCTTAGCCTTCTTGTCCTTAGCCCTTGGACAGAGTAGATTCAGAGACCCATAGCCAAACATTAGGTTGAACCTTAGAGAAGAGGGGGGAAGAAGGATTGTAAGATCCAGGGAGTGGAGGACACCACAAAAACAGAGCCCACAGAATGACCTGAGCAGGGCCCATAGGTGCTCAAAGAGACTGAAGCTACAATCAAAGCCTGTATGGGTGTGAGCCATGTCCTCCGTATAGGTGTTACGGTTGTTAACTCGGTGTTCTCGTGAGATTCCGAACAGTGGGAGTCAGGGGAGTTTATGACTCCTTTGCCTGTTCGTGGGACCCTTTTCCTCCTACTGGGTTGCCTTTCCAACCTTGATCTGAGGGTTTGTGCCTAGTCTTATTGTAATTTGTTATGCCATATTTGGTTGATATCACTGGGAGGCCTGCTCTGTTTTGAAAGGAAATGGAGTTGGGGAAGAGGATCTGGGGGAAAGGAGAGAGGGGCTGTGAAGGGGGGGGGGCGGAATCTGCAGTCGGGATGAATTGTGTAAGAGGAGAATTAAAAAAAAAATCCCCTGGACAAAAGCAGTAGCTCCTTAGGCTTATTTCCTGTGTGCTGTTGGGTGCTCAAGGTGGCTACCATCCATGGGCAGAGAACGTATTCTAGTCTGTCCTTTAATATCTGTTGTATGCCTCAAGGAAAGTGTTATTTTTTTTTAAGGATTACTAAAGTGTGAGTATGAAATGGCATTAAGTGCTAGGAAATGAATTCATCATTTTTTCCCCGGAAATCTTCAATTATAAGAGCATGTCTATAGGCAAAGCATGTTTGTACAGTCTCCAAACCCCGATCCAGTATTTCACTTACTCAAGGAAAATGCTTCTTTTTTCCCCCCTTTAACCTCTAGCAATCTCATTGGTAGAGCATCTTTTTCACGTTTTCTAAATCACTTATTATCACTATTACTGTAAAACTAAGCTAACATCCCCTCATACAAAATAGCCAGAATAGCTCAGCCAAAGCATTTATTTTATACTATGTGGACAAGAGGTTTTCCCTTCTCTGCTGGTATCACTAGTTTCTGGTTATCTTCTCTCTTTCATCCTCACAGTGCTTATCATATTCCCTCATTTTTTCAGTCGAATGAAAGTCATGTGATGGACACAGGAGTTATGAGAGAACTACCTGATTTTAAGGTGTGCAATCCACAGTTATCTGCACATCAGAACTGCAGGGGGACTCGTTAAGTGCCATGGCTTTTTACCTGTGCTCAGAAGGTCCGGGATTGGGTCTGGGAATCTATGTTTTCGGGGAAGCTACCCTCAGGATTCAGATATATAGTTGAGATTTTATTTTCTGTGTTGATGTGTTTGCCTCTGTGTCTGTATGTGTACCGTGTACATAAAGAGCCTGTGGAGAACAAAAGAGGTGTCAGATCCCCTGGATCTGGAGCTCCATGTAGCTGTGTCCTGGAAACGAAAGCCATGTCTTCCACAAGAGCAGCAGATGCTTTTATCTGCAGAGCCATCTTTCCAGGCCTTGGAAGGAAACACTTTCACATTATTATCTCATCAAATTTCTAGCCAACACGTTTGGCCATGTTCATTTTTTTTTCTGCTAGTTCGAAACATTTATTCTTTGAATGCTTATCATAAAAAACCACATGTGTTTTTTTTTTCCCTAAAGCAGTTTTGCCTAAGGATTGCTTTACCAATAAATGAACAATAAAGACTATGTTCCTTTCACCATGTTATTCACTTGGATATCTATTATTTTTTTAAAGAGACTGTCTCACTAGATCTCAGAGAATTTTGGTCAGTATATTTTGATCCCATGCACCTCCTACCCTTCTCCCAACTCCTCCCAGGTCCATCCCACTTCCCCACCACTCCAAACTCATGTTCTCCATATATATCCCATCAAATCCAATTCATGGGGTATCTCATATTTGCAAGCATTTTAGGAATAGGGAGCTTTTCCTTTTTTCATTTAAAATACTTTTTCACATCAGATAGATAAAATAAATAAAAATGAAAAGATCCTTCCTTGTAGATTTCATTCATCCCACATTTTCTCTGTGCCTTTGTTTCTCTTTCTTTATAAATGAACTCACTCCCATTTCCATAAATGTGAAGGATAAAGCTGTTTTAAAGATTGACGTAATTCTAACCACTAGCCTCTGGAATGTTTCTGAAGCTAAATATTACATTTACACTGTTCCATGGCACTGATTTTCTATACGTTCTTAGTCTGTTCCAGATAATTCTCCTATGCTAACAGGTCAATTTTTTTCTAATCTTGAATCTGAAAGTTCCAGACCTCTGCTGTTTTGTTTTTGTTTTTTTGAGATTAAAGATAGTTCAGACAGTACATCAATCCCTGTCTTCTCTTTGATCTCCAGGCACTTTGTATCTCAGCTGTAGCCAGGCCACATGCTGGCTGCTTGTATTTTAATTACATAAACATGCATTTACTTTTCCTTTTGATTGCTGTCCCCATCACAGCACCTTAGCCACTGCAAATGCTCTCCAAGCGTTCCTCTGTTTAAGCATTTATCACAGCTGTGACTGGTTGGATGTGAGATACTCGTTGCTTTTTTTTTTTCTTTCTTTCACTTGCCTTCTGTGCTGCGTGGGAAAGCTCAGAGGAGGGCACTTAGTGGCTCCATTGTACAATCCTGCTTCAGCTCCTCGACTTTCCTCCTATTTCTCTGTGACCCTTCACGTAGAAAGGATGTTCTACATTTGCTTTTTTCTATTTTCATATCACCCACCCTTTTCAAACCTATGCCGAGTAACTTTCCTATCACTGTATTGAAGAAGCTTCCCTAAGTATAGTCATTTATGATCCACAGGTCGCTTTACTGTATATTATTAACTCCTTGATACACATTCAAAATGACTCTCTTCTCTGAAAAATCCTTTTTGCTTGATTGATACAATAAGCTTCATGTGATCATTGGATTTCTGTTACGTTGACAAAATGCTGGATAGTGTCAAGATAAAGGAAGGAAAAACCTATTTGGGCTTATAGTGTCACAGGTTTTTGGACCATATTTGGGGGTGGGGTGGGTCATGGAGTGTGTAGTGGAGCAAAGCTGCTTATCTCAAGGCAAATAGCACACAGAAAACAAGGGAGAGAAGAGTTGGGGGTCCTTGAAAGGGTCCAGCAACCTGATAGCTCCTTCCAGAGCCCTTTGCAAATGTCCTAACTACATCCCTGATACCCCACAACCTCTTAAAGATTCTGCTGCCTCCCAGGAGCTCTACAAACCAGAAAGCAAGCTTTTAGCATTTGGGCCTTCGGGGACATCTGGAATCCAATAATCTTCTCTGTTTACTCCCACCTCGAAGATTAGTCTTCTTCTAATGGCCACACCAGCTCAGGTCGATAATTATTACATGTCTCCAGGGATCTGTTTGGAATTCTCCTAATGGATTGTCCTGCTGGATTCTTTCTTTATTGTTATTTATTAGTAGTAACATTAATTGTACAAAGCAGAGGTTTGTTTTAATATTTCTTACATTTATGAGCCTAGCCTTTAACGGCTGAGCCATGTCTCCACTCCTTATTTGAATATTTCTATGCATGCTTGTGGTATACTCCGATCCTTATTCATCCGCTCAGTTATTCTTTCTCTTCCCTCCACACCTTTTCTTCCTCCACCTGTCACTCTTCCTAGTAGCACCCTACTTACTTTCATGTCTTTCTTCATCCATAGGGTCCACATGAGAAAGAGGAAACATTTGATGCTTTTCTTTGTGGGACTGGCTTATTTCACTTTCATCTATAGTTTCGTTCTTTCGTTGCCACACAAAGTTCAATTATCTATAAGTACTACATTTTTCCTTTTCCTTTCATTCATTGATTGGGCACATAAGCTGATTCTATCACTCCACTGTTTGTGAAATAGTACTGCAAAAATATATATTCCATTTTGGGAGGAATATACCCAGAAACCATATGGTGGATCCTATGAAGTTCTGTTTTTAATGTTTTGAGTAATTTCCAGAGTGGTTAGAAAATTTGCAACCCACCAAGCACTGAATGAACCCCCACCTCTGCCAAATAGCCAACAACATTTCTTTATTTTTTATTTTTCTTGATGATGGCCATTCTGCATTTTGAGGAGTAAGAAGGAATCCCTGCAGCTCTCTGTGGGCTTAGGATGTTAAATACCTTTATGTGTTTTTATGGACCATTTATACTTCTTTATTCTTAAAGTGTTTGTACAGCTCAGCTACACAGTTGTTGATTACATTATTTGCTCTATTGTTTGATTTTTAAAGTTCTCTTATTTACCGAGGTCCTTGCCCTGTTGGACTCTTTCTCGCTAGGCCATCTTTTTACTCTGTAGATTGTTTTGCTGTGCAGAAATATTTTAGTTTGGGCCAGAACCATTGTCAGTTTTTACTATGTCTGGCTTTCTGGAGTTTTATTCTAAAAGTCATTGCTCCTGCCTGGATCTTGAGCAATTTCTTCTTTGAGCTTCAGAATCTCTTGTCTCATGTTAGGGTTGTGATCAATTATGAATTGAGATTTTTTTTTTTTTTTTTTGGTGTGGGGGGACAGAGTATGAGAGAAAAAGGTCAAATTTCAGTTTTCTACATGTAGCTATCCAATTTTCCCCAAGAAGTTAGGGGGAAATTGGATGACTTCTTGCCTTTTTAGAAATTTTTTTCTTTTTTTTTTTTTTTGGTAATTTTGTCCAGGATTTGGTGGTTGAAAAATATTTCTTCTTCCTTGAATTCTTGCCTCTGTGCCTTCCAACATCTCCAAAATAGACTTTTAAACAACTTAATAATGTATCAGTTTTCTCCTGTGGCTTAAAATCATCAGTGGCCTTGGCTCGTTTATTTATGCTAACCTGTGAATAGCTTACCTTGACAGACGAAAATCTGTAGCAGTGATTTGGGAAGCTTCGGCATGTTCTATACTCGCTTGGAGAACCAGTTAAGAGTGCTGAGCCACAGAGGCTATTGCAGGAGATCTCGGGTAGGTACAGAACTTACATTTCTTTCTATCTGAAAGAACTCTGACTAATAATGACTATATTATATATTGGTTAAAAGTTTACAAAGAGGTGTGGCACAGCAGAGCACTGTGATAGTATAATATTGGTTTGTTATACCCTAAAACCCATGTTGGCTGCATGGCAGCTTTGGCATATAGAGCAATGTGTCGTCAGGAAATTTGTTTAACCTCTCCGGTCCCTGTTTCTCCAACTGTGGGATGGGCCTACTACTGTCTACTACATCTTTACAGGGTAATGAAACTGACCAAATATGGTCATAGGCGTGTATTTTATACAATATAATGTTACTTATGTCTATGATGTAATTACTAGCATAATGAAAAAATGAATAGGACTCGTTAGACAAATTAAGCATTAGAAAATGTTTCTGGTTTTTCTCAATGAAACCACTTACAAACATTGAAAGATTTCAGTGCTCCCGATCATTTTGTGTACAAATGTGCACTGAATTTTAGCAACAAAGAGCAAGGGTAGAAAAGCCACTTTCACCCTTTGGTGCTTATTTCTTAGACTAGCTTGTGATTAAAAACACAGGGGAAGTAAATCAAGAGAATACGGTTCTTACCCTAATTGATGAGTGAGTTGAAATGAATTGTTGGACTACCCCGGACCTCCATATTCCTACACAACGAAGAGTTTGCTTAGCTCTCTAAAATGCTTTCTGGCTCAATAAATCAATAGTCCTAATTGAGCAGACAGAGCATGCACACACAAACAGATACAAGAAAGCTAGCGGAGTAATTTATCAGCAGGTACTCAGAAGTACAGACAGTGTCTATTAAGTATTTAGGTGAGTCAACCGGAAGGGTGACCCGAGTTGGGTGGCCCTACTCAGGGGACACTGACATCTTGACTGGTGAGCCTCGTGCCAACAGACTGCTTACGGGAAAAAAAAAATTAAGAATGAAGCGTGCCTTGTGTGAGGCTGACCTACATGCACCAATGTCTCTTTGCTACATAAACCAATCAGTGAAATTCGACTGGTGCGTAATGCTGAGTACTTCTACATTTACCGCTTTATTTAATCTCAGGGGGTTTAGTGACTTGTCAGTCATCATCCTCCTAGCAATTGGAAGAAGTGACTCCAAGGAAAATCTTGATTCTTAGTTCATCCTTTCACACTTTTTTATACAAACTGATTTGATGGTAGACCTTAAAGAACCTGTTCAACGCAAGGGCTGTTTTCTCCCCCCACAACCTTCCACTTTCATATTTTCACATTTTTAAAAAAGCGGCCTTTTGAAAAATGACTTCACCTCTATTATTTTGTTTCTAATTCAATGTATTTGTTGATATATATATATATATATATATATATATATGTATGTATTTTGGTATTTCTCACCACACCCTCTCTTATCTCTTTTGAATTCCAATCAACCCGCCTCCTTCTTTTTTTTTTTAAGGGAATCTTTATGACATTTTATCCTTTTTTAAAAATTTCTTTATTAATTACACTTTATTCACTTTGTATCCCCCCTGTGGTTCCCTCCCTCCTCCCGTCCCAATCCCTCCCTTCCTCCACCCTCTGCATGCATGCCCCTCCCCAAGTCCACTGATAGGGGAGGACTTCTTTTCCTTCCTTCTGATTCTAGTCAATTAGGTCTCATCAGGAGTGGCTGCATTGTCTTCTTCTGTGGTCTGGTAATGCTGCTTCCCTCTCAGGGGGAGGTAATTAAAGAGTAGGCCAATCAGTTCATGTCAGAGAGAGTCCCTGTCCCTATTACAATGGAACCCACTTGGATACTGAACTGCCATGGGCTACATCTGTGTGGGGGTCTTAGGTTTTTTCCATGCATAGTCCTTGGTTGGAGTATCAGTCTCAGGAAAGACCCCTGTGCTCAGATATTTTGGTTCTGTTGCTCTCCTTGTGGAGTTCCTGTCCTCTCCAGATCTTACTGTTTCCCATTTCTTTCATAAGATTCCCTGCACTCTGCCCAAAGGTTGCCCATAAGTCTCAGCATCTGCATTGATAGTCTGCAGGGCAGAGCCTTTCAGAGGTCCTCTGTGTCAGGCTCCTGACTTGTTGCCTCTTTCTCTGGAAAGCAATCTGGTGCTTTCTGAGACAACTAGGAATAGCGCTTCCTCAAGATCCAGCTATACCTCTCCTAGGCATGTACCCAAAAGAGTCTCAAGTACACAATAAGGACATTTGCTCAACCATGTTTGTAGCAGCCTTATTTGTAATAGACAGAAGCTGGAAACAGCCCAAATGCCCCTCAGTGGAGGAATGGATGCACAAATTGTGGTACAGCTACACAATGGAATATTACTCAGCAATAAAAAACAAGGAAATCATGAAATTTGCAGATAAATGGTGGGATCTGGAAAAGATCATCCTGAGTGAGCTATCCCGGAAACAGAAAGATGCACACAGTATATACTCACTCATATAGACATATAATATAAGATAAACCTACTAAAATCTGTACACCTAAAGAAACTAATCAAGAGAGAGGACTCCTGCTAAAATGCTCAATTCCTATCCAGAAAGGCAAAGAGGATGGACATCAGAAGAAGGAGAAAAGAGGGAACCGCCTCCTTCTTACAACTCCCATCCTCACATTCGTGTCTTTTTGTTTTGTGTTGGGATCTACTGAGTTTCCCCAGGGCCATCTGCGCTACCATGGGTATGTACCTATCCATTGGAACCAAGAGGTCTCACCATCAGTGTACAACTAAAAGCAATGACTTATCCTCCCCCATGATCCATCATTTTCCAGTAGTTCACCAGCTAGGTGTAAGACCCTGGGAGCTCTTTCCTGACCCGTCACCGACTCTCTATGGGAATAAACACAAACAGAAGGTAGTTTAAGATTGTGTCAAATTAGCAAAGTAATACATTGCACCACAGGACCTATGACCTCCATAGCCAATGGACGTTTCTCACTAACTTTACTGTACCAGAGATGGATTATGTCCTAAGGAGCATACCTCAACTCCAGTCAGGGAGTAATTGGTGATTTTCATAGCTGTAATGCAATTGTTTCAACAACAGGGGTATTTTGACTGGTAAATTGGCATTAGGGTTTGCGAGGGTCCCGGCTGTCTAGGACTGATGTTGACTCTGCCTCACCCGCAGTCTTTAAGGCACTCTCTGGCACTATGAATGCTAACCAGAGGAGGGATGGAGAGGCTAGTTCAGTTCCAGCCAGATTTCTCCCTATTCTCCAACCAAGGAGTCTGATGTCTTACTGTCTCATTCCCCTGGGTAATTGCAATAGCCTATGTACCCTGGTGAATCTCTGGAGCCTTCCTGACCATACCTCAGAGGGAAATAGCTCACATCTGGCACTGGGATATTTATTTCATCACGGTGGCTTTAGGGATTGTCATTATTCACCCATGTAGGGTACCTCTGTTCAGGCTTTTTAAAAAAAAATACTTTTAATTATCTTATGTAGTTATAGATTTCCATTTTTTCTGTTATTAATATCCCAGGAGCTAATATTTTGAGTTCCCAGTAATTCTCTGTGCACCATGAAAGACTAATGACCAGGAACAGCCTCTTATGCTTCAGTTACTACCCTGACTAGATTATCCTTCGAGCAACAACTCTTCTATAGTGAAACATTCTTCTCAGTTTTGAAGACACAGTATTCTTTGTGGGTACGTGTGAAACATTCTCACTGAGTTTCTTTTCCCCTGTCCCTCTTGTTATTCTTCACCATCTACTCCCCTTGGTTCAGCCACTGGAGTATTTCCTGGAGACGATACTGAGAGATGATTGCAGGGTGATTTATTAAGATGCATGGATGTGTCACCCCATGCCATGCTGAGCACCGGTTGCTCTGGAGGGCAGCTTCGGTTCTTCCCTTGAAACGAGTCCCTCCGTGAGATTTCTGGGGGAGGGGGGGGAAATTGAATGTTCAGGCCATTCTGTTAGTGCCTGAAGCAGCTCCCTGCTTTTCCTGTCACGAGTCCTCTATGGGAAACCTTCCATAAAATGAGATGAAAATAAACCGAGAGAGGAGTGTATCTGTCATGCATCGGGCCGGAAGCCCTGGTTCAGAACACTCAGAAACAATAATGTGAAGCCATATTCCCTCTCAGTCAGAGGCAATTGCAGAGTTTCAGACTGCACACAGCGGTCCGGAGTCAGGGCCGGGATGTCGGTAACTTGAGCGTACATTGCAGCAGTTGTTCATGAATTCGTGACTCTTCTCTCAACACTGCTCATCAGAGGGTGTGCTGCATGGTGGCGACAGCACGTGCAGCAAAGTTGCAGCCCTCTTTGAAGCGGAGATTGCATGAGCGTGTTCCTACAAAGTTCCACGTTTCGTTCATGCAAGAAAACAGAACTTTGGATGATGGAATCCACTTGGTTTAAGTGTTTGCAGTGTGTAGGGCCCAAACGGGGTGTGTAACTTGGGACTGTCTGAACACGAGAAGAGATCGGCTGTGGACAATCTGCCGCAAAGTGTGTGTGGAACAGCTTGTATTTGGCTTGTTGTGTAGTCTTTTCTCATAAGCTCATGATTATATATATATATACACACATACATACATATGTATGACATTTATCAGTAAATTTATGTGGACTTTTTTTACTGTTGAATAATTGATGTTTTAAAGACTTTCTACACAGGAAAATTATATCAATCAATTAAATCAAGTTGCATAGCATACTTTTCTGTTACCAGATATTAGAGATAAATGTCATTGACCGTTGCATATGGTAGTCACCCTTATCCACATGATCTAAGCAGTGAGGGTGAAGATAATAACTGAGCTCTGTGTAAGATGACTTTTACTATGCAGGCAAGAGATAAAGTTTAGTGAGCAGATGAGGCACGGTAAGAGACTGCCAATAATCAATAAAGCAGCAAAATTGAAGCAGGACAGTGAGAGGAAAGTTACACGGATACAGCCCTTTTAAACAGCTTATGTTAATATACTCTTCTTCTGGGACCGTTATGTGATGATACAATGCCTGTGTGGTAAGCGCTAAAGTCTGGCCATTGTGTTGTAGTGGAAGGCTGATGTAGGCAGGCTATCTCATAGCCAAGGAGGCTAGTAAGTGAATAATATATGGAGCGTGGACACAGTGCAAAATGGTGGCTGACATCTCAAGGGGCAGACCCATTGCCGTGGCGATCTCAACGATGGCTTGTGGAGGCCGTGAGCTCCTCACAGGAGCATGAGAGTTAAAACTTGGATTGTTTTCTGATTTTTTTTTTAATTTTCTATATCCAGTCTGTACTTGATCTGAGGTAAACAGAAACCATAGGAAGCAAAAGCATTGTCAGGTGAGATGGTGCACGCCTCTCAGACCAGCACTGGGGAGGTGGAGGCAGGCAGATCTCTGTATGATTGAAGTTGGCCTGGCCTACTCAGAGAGTTCCAGGATAGCCAGGGCTACAAAGTGAGGCCCTGTCCAATCAATCAATCAATCAATCAAACAAACAAAAGCAAACAAACATGACTCCACGACTAAAGGAGAACTGTAGAATACGTTCTCTTAGTGAACTTGGTTGAGTGAGATATAAGTGATATGGAATAAAATCCACATCTTCTTGTGTGTAGTTCTATGAATTTTAACAGAGGCAAGCAGTTGTGTGACCCCTGTCTAAATGCACGTTTTTGTTTCCTGTTCTGGCTTGCTTCCATGTATGTGGACCTATCTGCATTGCCCACATGCTGAGGTTGGCTACCGAGAGGCTATTTAAAGTGGGCTGGCTTTCCCCAGGGTCAGATGATTGTTCAAGGTTCCTGAATAAACTGCATTGAAAAAAAAAAGACTTCCTTCATGACCACTATCGTTAATCTTCCTTTGCTCCATTTGTTGCCACACCTTGTTTTTGTTTTGTTTTGTTCTTTCTTTTCTTTTTTTAATTTTTATTAATTACACTTATTCACTTTGTATCCTCCCATAAGCCCCCCTCCTCCCCTCCTGATCCCACCCTCCCTCTCCTTTCTTCACGAATGCCTCTCCCCAACTCCACTGATAGGGGAGGTCCCCCTCTCCTTCCTTCTGATCTTAGTCTATCAGTTCACATCAAAAGTGGCTGCATTGTCCTCTACTGTGGCCTGGTAAGGCTGCTCCCCACTCAGGGGGAGGTGATCAAAGAGCAGGCCAATCATATTATGTCAGAGGCAGTCCCTCTTCCTATTACAATGGAACCCACTTGGACACTGAACTGCCAAGGGCTACATCTGTGCAGGGGTTCTAGGTTATCTCCATGCATGG
Source organism: Meriones unguiculatus (assembly GCF_030254825.1). Taxonomy (NCBI): domain Eukaryota; kingdom Metazoa; phylum Chordata; class Mammalia; order Rodentia; family Muridae; genus Meriones; species Meriones unguiculatus. The sequence goes on along the minus strand of NC_083355.1, from coordinate 30,104,953 downwards.
TACTTGGTTGGAGTACTTGGGATGGAATTCGGGTCCTCATGCTTATATGGCAAGCATTTTATAGAGAGAGCCATCTCTTCAGATTTGTGTATTTCAGTAGGTAAACAGCTTCCTAAGTGGTGGTGTGTCATAACTAGTCTTATGTCAGACTGATACAAGCTAGAGTTTTCTGGAAGGAGGAAACTTCAATTGAGAAAATGCCCCTATAAGATCCAGGTGTAGTGCATTTTCTTAATTAGTGATTGATGGGAGAGGGCCCAGCATGTTTTGGGTAGTGGTCCTGGGTTTTATAAGAAAGTAGGCTGAACAAACCATGGAAAGTAATCCAGTAAGCAGTAAACCTCCATGGCCTTTGTATCAATTCCTGCCTGCAGGTTCCTGTCCTGTCTGAGTTATTGTCCTGGCTTCACTCAGTGATGAACAGTGATATGGAAATGTAAGTGGAATAAAACCTGTCCTCCCCAACTTGCTTTTTGGTCATAGCGGTTTGTTATAGCCACAGAAACTAGGACATGGTGTCAGGGTCATATTGCCATTGTGTGAGAGATACAGTTGCTCTATTCTCCTCAGCAACTGGCATGGTTGAGCCTTTATAGTTTACCCCCATAACAAGTATCTCATAATATTTCAGAGTAGCTTTTATTTGCATTTTCTTAGCAAACCTTTAAATTGTTAGTAGGCGTTCAAGAAATCACAAGATCCTGGACATTTTCCATGTTGATTTACCATCTGTGTGTTTTCATTACATGGTGATTTAAAACTTTTGCACCTTAAAGGTTAATTTTAATTTTCATTCTGTGTACACGTGTGTGTCTGTGTGTTGGGAGTGCACTTAAATGCAGAGGCCATGCCATAGAGGGCACCAGATTTTTTTTTGTTGTTGCTGGAATTATAGGTTGTACTGAGCTACCTAATATAGGTATTAGGAATCAAATTTGGGTCCTTTGCAAAGACATGTTCTCTTAGCCACTGAACCATTTCTTCAGCCCTCAGTTCTTTCCCATTTTTAATTAGACTGTTTGTTTAACGCTATTGAGTTCTGAGAGTTCTTTATGTATTCTGTATATCAATCCGTAAATGATGGGTATTGCATAAGTATTTTATCTTTTTTTTCTTTTTACTTTTCTATCCCTTTCTTAACAGTGTTGTTCAAAGGGAAGTTTTCTTTTTATCTTTTTCCTTTGATAGTTTATGCTTTTTGTGTCTATACAAGAACTCTGTCCAACTTTCATATATATTCTTTGATAAAGAGAATAATTTTTTATTTTTGCAAAACCCAGAGAAAAGTTTTCTAGACTTCAAAACTTCCTTAAAATCACTCTGTGTGAATGTCTTGAAGATGCCTTTCACAAATAAAATGAACATTTTTAGTAGAGTTATTTTAGTTTGCAGAATTCTTTCCATTACTATTAAGAATTTGGTTTTGTTTATAGAACCATCTGTCCTTACAAACTTTGATTGTCAATTTGAGGTAATTGAAATTATCTCAGTTTCAATTGATCTAATGCCTAGAACAGATGGTCTGTGGGCCTGTCTATGGGGGTATAGTGTGGGTTATCATTTGATACACTGAGACAGTCCACTGTGGGCAGTGCCATGCCTAGGCAGGTGGTTTTGGACTGTATAACAAAGCTAGCTTGTAATGAATGTGTGGGTGAGCCAGCAAGGATTGCTTATCTATGGTTCCTCATTCCAGCTCCTTTCCTGAGTTCCTGCCCTGTCTTCCTTCAATGTAGGGCTGTGACCTGGAAGAGTAAGTTGAAATAAACCCTTTTAGCCTCCAAGTTGCTTTTGGTCAGAGTGTTTCATCACAATAGAAAGGAAACTAATGACACCATCCTTAGACAGTTCAGTTTTAGTGTTTTTCACTGTATCAGTCCGATACATTCTAAGGTATTCAGAGTTCTTTGCCCTGGTCAATGTTTTGAAACTATTTTCTGTTGCGATAAATTATTTGATATTTCTTGATATAATTTGTTTTTATCAGTCATTTATAACAATACTAAGGTACAGTTTAAGGATAGAATGATAACCATAGCTCTTTTCCCTTTTGTTGGGCTTAAAGGCTGTGTCAGCTCTACAATGAAGGATGTGTGCTTTTCTTGAAGTCATATATTAGGAAAGTACAAAGGTGACATTTTGTTGGCAAGAATTGTGATTGGGTTATTGAATGTGTTTTTGTTTTTGCTTCAGTTTTTCAAGGAATCTATTCCTACAGCTTCACTCTTGAGGTGGGGTAACATGTTTATTGCCTAAAATACTTCACAACTGTAAAGGGCTCTGCACAGAAACAATCATAAACAGCAGAATGTGAAGCCTCCGTAACTGCCCTTTACACTGTTTTCCTGCCCTCGCGCACAGTCTTAACCCTGGTTATGTCAGTTAAGAATACTCATGTTTTTGACAAGAAAAATATTTCATCTTGAGTTATCACCTACAGAGTTGGCTACTTCCTTGTTCAGTTGTATCTTTAGGGCAGCCAGCCTCTGGGCTTCCGTGATAGTGTTCCCTTTTGCAGTATCACGAGTTTCCTGAAGACAGGTAGTCATCTCTCCTTCACATCCTCAGTACCCTAGTACCACAGATCAGGACTTTAACACAGGTATCAAAGAAATGAAAGCATCTCTTGAAGTTATGTCAGGATTGCTGTGGGATAATAAAGCACTGATGTTTCTATGGTCATTTTTATTTCCGGGAACAGAAGACAGACCCATGTGAGGATGAAAAGCTAAGCTTTAGAGCCATGTTTTCAAATGCATGATTCAAATGCCAGCTCCAATTCTGTCCCACCCTGGCTCTGTCACTTCGTACATTTTTCTTTTGTACATCTATTTTTTTTTCAGGCAGACAGACAGACAGACAGACGAGAGACAGAGAAACAGAGAAAGAGACAGAGACAAGGAGTCTATCTGCACGCCACAGTGCATGTATGGAGATCAGAGGAGAGATTATGGGAAATAATTTTCTCTTTCCGCCTTATGGGTCCTGGTGCTCAAATTTAGGTCCTCAGCCTTGAGGGTAAAAGGCCTTTCTTTACCTTTTGAGCTAGTTTGCTGGGTTCACAGTCATTATTCTAGTTGTAAAGACAAGGACAGTGACTTCGAGCTGCTTTGAGCGTTTAGTGAGCCACACAGAATATATGGCAGGAAGCATTCAATATGTGGTACATGATAGATATTAGGGTGGGGAACATCACAATTTATTTTGAAGATCATGTTCATACAAGGACAGTTGTTCTGCCTTACAAAAACGTTTAATACATTGAATTTTATATGAATGATTATAAAAAATGCTCTATTGGTTTATAGAAATAGCTACCTCTTGAACCTTCTGGAAATTTTCTTATCTGTTTGACTTCTACTCTTCTTGTATGATGGTGCCTGTAGTATCTGTTGGTGCTTTTCTGCTTGTAGTTTCTAAATGCTGCATTTGAGTCTTAGCAACTATAACTTCTCGAGTCTTAGCAATTTTAACTTCCCAAATGGAAAGTTCACGTGAGAGTTCCTGTGTTTTTTTTTTTTAACATGCCATGTACAAATATAGACTCATAACCAAAAATACTGGAATATAATAATTTGAAATGTAAAAATGTTTATGTAATTTAAAACATTTTTAAAGTGTCATGTGCCTGCATCTGTATGTGTTGCTGATGCTAGAACCAAATGCATGTGACATCATTCATTTTTTTCCTCATGCATCTAGTTTCTTTCATATGCTACTTTTTCTTAATTTTTTATTAATATTTATTTTATTAATATTTATTCAATATACATTATTATTTTACTTTCAAACCTTTCTATATATTAAGTCTTCTCTTTCTCTACTTTTATTGGGAACTCATCTAAAAGTCAGACCACCATCCTTTCACTTTAAGTATCTACTTCTTGAAGCCACTGTGCTCAGCTGTAGAATGCCTAGTGGGATGCAAAATTGCTTTCTACAAATGCCTTAAATTGGAAAACTTTAGGTTAAGTGTATATGGGTAAAATCTACATTTTTTGAAAAATAATAATATTTTAAAAGTTAAAAAATTAAAGAAAGATAGGTTTAAATTATCTTGCCAGGCATACAGATGCCTTTCATCCAGACTTCAAGAATACCCCCTACCCTGTTCAATTTCACATCTTCTAACCCCCACGGACACTGAGGTGTTGTGTATGTGCCATCAATTTTCAGGTTCCTTGCAAACTGAAGAATTCATGCCTGGAAGAGACATTTTTTCTTATTACTCATAATTTCTCCAGAGTGCATTCATGCTGCTCCTTGGTTAGGCTCAATAGAGTGAGGTACGTATCTTCTTGTATCTGATAACATAATAACACAGGTAGGCTGAGATTACTGGAATCAGCTAGGCGTTGTTTTACATGAAATTTTGTTGTTATGGATAGATATCTTCCATAAAAAAAAAACCCAGCCAGATAGTCCATTCTTTGATGATGAGAGTTTTCCCCTTTCACTGTTCTTCATTCGCTGCCTCTCTTTTCTTTTGAAAGTGCCCAGCACCCTTATAAAAGACACGCATCTGTGCCATCAATTCTCCAATATTCTGGATGTCTTAAGCTAATGTTTCCATTAGTTTGTGTTTGCTTCCTTGAAGCAGGATAATTGATTTGCCCATATCCAGATCTATACATTATGTATTAGTAGATGAGAAATCACATACAAATGGCAGGACATGGCAGGCGGCAGCCACACGGATTAGCTTGAGCTGATCAAATAATAACTACAAGTCAGCTCTGCACTGGGATCAATGAGTCTCCAGAGGGAAATCACAAGAATCTTTTCAATTTTTCAGAATGGCTTTCCCTTTCTCGTACTCTTAATAAAAACATTTATTCCCTGGGCATCCTGGGGTAAAATTTAGTCTTAATCAGTAACAGTCAGCATAGAATTAATTATTAAAAAGCAGAAGTAAAATGGGACTGTCAGAGTTCAGGGAATAATAGTGGGAGAATTCAACGGGCATTAGAACAGCAATTATGCACTTCCTAGGCAAGTGCGGGCTTCTAGCAAAAGGAGAGGTAGCTGACAGGTTGGCCCCGAGAAATGTACCTGTGCACTCTTTGAATACATAAACAGAGCTGGAGAAGGGAGTTGCCACTATTTTCTGGTTGAGAGAAAATGTTTTGTCAGTGATGGGCTGGAGGCCAGCAGCATAAATTTCTGCTCAAGCCTGAATATCTAAAAAAGCGCTTTCTCTTTGTAGCTGTCATTTAACAGATAGAATCTGCGTGGCTGTTTGAAGAGGCTGTGCCTCTGCCAGAACTCAAAGTAAAAGGATAAGATGTTTGACCTTGACATCACTGGAATGTCTCCTTAGAAAGAGAATTTCTGTCTAGCCCACAGCTTCATTATTGTCTCAGGACACAGTGACCACCGGCTTGGTCCTTGACCCTGTTCCAGGGTTGGGGAGGATGGAGATAAAGGGAGCAGGTGAAAGAAAGTAAAAAAGCAGGGAGGTCTACCAGATAAAGTTTATAATTAGGGTTGGTGAAGTGGCCATGTCTCTTAGTACCAAGAGACCTTGCATGGTAGGGCTTAACATTCCTGACAAATGTAGTTAAAAGGGATGATGGACCAATGAGAGAAGGCAGAAACAGACTATGAAACGCAGAATGCAGATCTAGGCAATTGGAGCATGAAAAAAACATTTGAGAAGCAAAGAGAGACCTGAGTGTGTGTGTGTGTTTGTGTGTGTGTGTAAATATGATCAAAGTGGATTATGAACAAGTATGAGAATGTCTTAAAGAAGCCCACTACTGTTCATAATTAATGTACACTATTAACAATAAGTTTTAAAGAACAACGTGTTATCCACAGGATGAGCTGTCACATTCTATTTTAAAGTTTTTGCCATGACAAAGTCAAATTGTATAGAGGTGGGATCTTCTCTTGACTTTCGATATTTATCTATCTGTGTGTCTATCTATGTATCTATCTATGTATCTATCTATGTATCTATCTATGTATCTATCTATGTATCTATCTATGTATCTATCTATCTATGTATCTATGTATCTATGTATCTATCTATCTGTCTGTCTGTCTGTCTGTCTGTCTGTCTGTCTGTATGTGTGTGTGCCTGAGTGTAAATATGTAAACCAAATGCATGCAGTGGCCGATAGAGATCAAAGGGGGCATTGGATTCCTTAGACCTGCAGTTGCAGATAGCTGTAAGTTACCTTATAGGCACAGGGAACTGAACCTGGGTCCTCTGAAAGAGCAAAAGTGTTGTTAACAACTGAGACATCGACCCAGCGCCATCCACTTGACTTTTGAACCCCTGACTTCTTGTGGTTTTAATTTCCCTATCTCTGACCTTTGGTTGGTCAGCTCTATACTTAAGTACTTTACGAATTATCTTCATCTCACCCGCCTGTGCCACTTTAACAAGGCATAGCCCCCTACACAAATTTTCTCACACTTCTTCCAACCCTTTGTCTTTGAAATAGGAAAAAAAAAAAAACTGATTGCAGGCGTCTTACAAGGATTCAGTGGACTGAGGTACTTAAAGCCCTCTGTAGGATCAGACGTGTGAATACACAACACTACTGCGTGTTATTGTGGCTTCTCAGTAAAAGCCGGACAGAAACTGACTTTCTTTTTGAAATGATACAAATATGTTTCAAATCAGCATGTACTATTTTGGATACCATTATGGCACTTTTAAACAAAGTGTGATTTTATGACTCTCCTTCACCCATCACTCCCAGCACCCTGTTTCCATTGTTCACTCTTGTTGTCAGATGCCCCCTTCCCAGACCCTTTTTGTCTTTCGTGGATCATGTGTCCTTTGGCCCAATACCCATCCTTTCTGTTACCTAACGCTCTAACCCTGTCTTGTTCTCCTTTCTAGGCTCTTAGATTTACCCACACCGTTTTATGTACACACATGTATCTGTTAAAGGCTTGGACCTGGTTTTTATCTGTGTCTTTTTAAGTGTGCATCAGCTTCTTGTAGCAGAAGGCTATCTTTCACAGGCATTGAGTGCATCAGTCGGTGTTCTTGCCCAGAATCGGATGCTTCCTAAACCGAGGGTTGTCATTCAACATGAAAGGCTCCTTAGTTACTTCAGTGGTTTCCACGTCACTTTACCCCTCAGGCTTTTATTAATCCTACGAGATGTAAACTCTTTAGGAAAAGTGCACACAGCATCTCTTCTCCCAGATTAAGTGAACTCAGAGGCTACTCAAGGCAAAATTCAAATTATGTTGGAAGAATAATTGTTAACACAGGAGTTGGGGAAAAACTCTGATGTCACCTGTGTGCAACCTGCAGGTGTTAAGTTGTCATGGTCATTTAGCATTTGGGTAAGTTTCAGCATCGACTGGACTGGTATGTAGGGAAAAAATGTGCTTTGAATTTAGTACAAATAGCATATTTGAACAGCTGAGCATCATTTCATATTCTCAGACAAAGAATGAGAAAAGACGTTTCGGTCTCCTCCCCTTTAGTAGTCTCCACACATGAGGCAGAGCAGAATCTGTAAACATGGACAGTTAAGGACACGCTTGAAAACAAATAGTTGGTTGCAGTAACTGCAGTGTGGGAGGGATGGCTGACCTTTCCTGCTACACAGTTTGCTTTGCCTGAGGAGATTCGATTTTTCAATGTGATCATCTTCTTGGGCAAATCCCTTTCTTTGAGAGCATTTTTATACTTGTGGGCTGTCAGCTCTTGCCTTGCTCCTCCTGCCCTTGTTTCTCTTTCATGGCAAACTGAAAATATCCTGCTCTAAGCACTTCATTTCTGTTGTCATTCCAGTTCCAGCCGATAGAGGGCAGTAATACACTGGAATACCCATTTATGATGCTGTCTATACCATAGGCCTAGGCCTTGACCAAGGATGCTGACAGCTGGCTTGGGAAGGCTTATTTATTTATTTATTTATTTATTTATTTATTTATTTATTTATTTATTTTTATTGGCCATTGAAAAGAGAACAATAGCTCATAACCATGTTGTTGTCACCAAAAACACTTTTTGTGTGTGTGTGTTGGAGGGGAGAGGCAGGATGTGATTGTTTCAATATTCTTACTTTTAGATATGATGTTTAAAGCCAGGATAGAATTAAAGATAAGAGCAGAGCTAGCAAAGATTTAGTAATGTGTAAAGTGAGAGGAGACCATAGAAGGGGCATTACTTTTTAAATAGTTTTTTTCAAGAATTCCTTTTCGGGCTGGGTATGGTCGGTTTGCCGATAATCCCAGCGCTCGGGAGGTAAGAGAATAATGAATCTGAAGATAGACTAAGCTGCATAGGAAGACCATGTCTCGATCCTCCAACCCAAATACGGCTACAAAATTAATAATGATGGTGATGATAATAATAAATTTTAGAAGATGTATTTAGTCTAAGGATATAGATCAATGGCAGAACTTTGTCTAGCAAGTGCAAAGGCTTGATTTTTTTTGTTTGTTTGTTTGCTGTTGTTTTTTTAATTTTTCATCAATTACACTTTATTCATTCTGCATCCCCCCATAAGCCCCTCCCTCCTCCCCTCCCAGTCCCACCCTCCCTCCTCTCTCTGCATGCATGCCACTCCCCAAGTCCACTGATAGGGGAGGTTCTCCTCTCCTTTCTGATCTTAGTCTATAAGTTCACATCAAAAGTGGCTGTATTGTCCTCTACTGTGGCCTGGTAAGGCTGCTCCCCCCCCCCAGAGGGAGGTGATCAAAGAGCAGGCCAATCAGATTATATCAGAGGCAGTCCCTCTTCCCATTACTATGTAACCCAATTGGACTCTGAACTGCCCTAGGCTACATCTGTGCAGGGGTTCTGGGTTATCTCTATGAATAGTCCTTGGTTGGAGTATGAGTCTCTGGGAAGTTCCCTGTGTTCAAATTTTCTTGTTCTGTTGCTCTCCTTGTGGAGACCCTGTCCTCTCCAGCTCTGACTATTTCCCAGTTCTTACATAAAATTCCATTCACTCTGCCCAACAGTTGCCCATCAGGCTCAGCATCTGCTTTGATAGTCTGTAGGGCAGAGGGTTTCAGAGGCCCTCTGTGGTAGGTTCCTAGATTGTTTCCTGTTTTCTTCTTCTTCTGATGTCCATCCTCTTTGCCTTTCCGGATAGGGATTGAGCATTTTAGTTAGGGTCCTCTCTCTTGTTTAGTTTCTTTAGATGCACAGGTTTTAGTGGGTTTGTCCTATGTTGTATGTCTATATGAGTGAGTATATACCATGTGTGTCTTTGCTTCTGGGACAACTCACTCAGGATGATCCTTTCCAGATCCCACCATTTACCTGCAAATTTCATGATTTCCTTATTTTTCATTGCTGAGTAATATTCCATTGTGTAGATGTACCACAATTTCTGCATCCATTCTTCAGTTGAGGGGCATCTGGGTTGTTTCCAGCTTCTGGCTATTACAAATAAAGCTGCTACAAACATGGTTGAGCAAATGTCCTTTTTGTGTACTTGAGCCTCTTTTGGATATATGCCCAGGAGTGGTATGGCTGGATCTTGAGGAAGCCCTATTCCTAGTTGTCTGAGAAAGCGCCAGATTGATTTCCAGAGTGGTTGTACAAGTTTACATTTCCACCAGCAGTGGAGAAGGGTTCCCCTTTCTCCACAACCTCTCCAGCATGTGTTGTCACTTGAGTTTTTTATCTTGGCCATTATCATGGGTGTAAGGTGAAATCTCAGGGTTGTTTTGATTTGCATTTCCCTAATGGCTAGTGAGGTTGAGCATTTCTTTAAGTGCTTCTCTGCCATTTGGTATTCCTCTACAGAGAATTCTCTGTTTAGCTCTGTTCCCCATTTTTTAAGTGGATTACTTGGTTTGCTGCTTTTCAGCTTCTTTAGTTCTTTATATATACTGGATATGAGTCCTCTGTCAGATAAAGGGTTGGTGAAGATTCTTTCCCAATCTGTAGGCGGTCGCTTTGTTTTGATGACTGTGTCCTTTGCTTTGCAGAAGCTTTTCAGTTTCATGAGGTCCCACTTATTGATTGTTGCTCTTAGAGCCTGTGCTGTTGGTGTTCTGTTCAGGAAGTTTTCTCCTGTACCAATGAGTTCTAGGGTATTTCCCACTTTTTTTTCAAGCCTATTTAATGTGTCTGGTTTTATGTTGAGGTCTTCGATCCACTTGGACTTCAGTTTTGTGCAGGGTGATAAATATGAATCTATTTTCATTTTTCTACATGTAGACATCCAGTTGGTCCAGCACCATTTGTTGAAGATGCTGTCTTTTTTCCATTGAATGGTTTTGGCGTCTTTGTCAAAGATCAGGTGTCCATAAGTGTGTGGGTTTATTTCTGGGTCCTCTGTTCGGTTCCATTGATCCACCATTCTGTTTCTATGCCAGTACCATGCAGTTTTTAAAACTGTTGCTCTATAGTACAACTTAAGATCAGGGATGGAGATACCTCCAGAAGATCTTTTATTGTAGAGGATTGTTTTAGCAATTCTGGGTTTCTTGTTATTCCATATGAAGTTGAGAATTTTTCTTTCCAGGTCTGTAAAGAATTGTGTTGGTAATTTGATGGGCATTGCATTGAATCTGTAGATTGCTTTTGGTAAGATGGCCATTTTTACTATGTTAATCCCGCCAAGCCATGAGCATGGGAGATCTTTCCATCTTCTCATATCTTCTTCTAATTCTTTCTTCAGAGATTTGAAATTTTTTTCATACAAGTCTTTGACTTCCTTGGTTAGGGTTACTCTGAGGTACCTTATGTCATTTGTGGCTATTGTGAAGGGTGTTGTTTCCCTAATTTCTTTCTCAGCCCTTTTGTCTTTTGTATACAGGAGGGCTACTGATTTTTTTGGGTTAATTTTGTATCCGGCCACTTTGCTGAAGGTGTTTATCAGCTGTAGGAGTTCCCTGGTAGTGTTTTTGGGGTCACTCACGCATACTATCATATCATCTGCAAATAGTGATAATTTGACTTCTTCCCTTCCAATTTGTATGCCCTTGATCTCCTTCAACTGTCTTATTGCTCTAGCAAGGACTTCCAGCACTATGTTGAAGAGATATGGAGAGAGTGGGCAGCCTTGTCTTGTCCCTGATTTTAGTGGGATTGCTTTAAGTTTCTCTCCATTCAGTTTGATGTTGGCTATAGGCTTGCTGTATATCGCCTTTACTATGTTTAGATATGTGCCTTGTATCCCTGATCTCTCCAATACTTTAAACATGAATGGATGTTGGATTTTGTCAAATGCTTTTTCAGCATCTAGGGAGATTATCATGTGGTTTTTTTCTTTCAGTTTGTTAATATGGTGGATCACATTGATGGATTTCCGTATATTGAACCACCCCTACATACCTGGGATGAAGCCTACTTGGTCATAGTGGATAATATCTTTGATGTGTTCTTGGATTCGGTTTGCAAGTATTTTATTAAGTATTTTTGCATCAATAAGGGAGATTTTGTTCATAAGGGAGATTGGCCTGAAATTTTCTTTCTTTGTTGAGTCTTTGTGAGGTTTAGGTACCAAGGTGACTGTGGCTTCATAGAATGAGTTTGGTAATGTTCCTTCTGTTTCTATTTTGTGGAATAGTTTGAATAGAATTGGTGTTAGCTCTTCTTTGAAGGTCTGGTAGAATTCTGCGCTGAAGCCATCTGGTCCTGGGCTTTTTTTGGATGGGAGACTTTTGATGACCGCTTCTATTTCTTTGGGGGATATAGGACTATTTAGTTGATTTACCTGGTCCTGATTCAGCTTTGGTAAGTCAAATCGATCAAGAAAATTGTCCATTTCAAAGGCTTGATTTTGATCTCCAACACCACACACATACCAAGGCAGTGCTGCCACTATTATAGGTAAAGTCAGTGAATTAGAAGGAGATGACAGGAAGAGGAGACCTTTCATTCAAATGGTACTCTGGGCCTGGAGGGTTAGCACAGGTATTTGGGCAATGCTCCCATTAAGTTTGAGCCATGTGCAGATGTGTGTGACTGTCAGACTGCAGACGTCTATTTGCTTGAAGATTGATAATTATACCAGATGCCTTCTGTTAAAGCTCTCTGTTTTTGATTAATGTGATTGAGATTTAGTTTTGGTTTTAGTCACTTTCTTCTTGAGGAACTATAGCAGACCTCTACTAGACTGTGACTAAAGACGAGCAAATAGGAAATGTGAATAGAGAGCTGTGCTAAATTAGACTTAATAAAGTGTAGGGAGACCAAAAAAATGTGAGACACTGGTCTTTTGTGGACTATGTAGCTCATGTGTTTCCCACCCATCGCCTCACCTGCTGCTCAAACCAATGTGGAAAGATTCAGCTGTGGTGACAAGAAGGCATATCTCAGAGAGGTTAAATAGCACTACTAAGACATCTCTGTAACATGGGGCAGGTTAAAAGACTTAAGCCAAGTTGAACTCTAGAACCTATGTCCTATGCGGTTGGTATTGGGGTGAGCAGGAAACAGGGAAGAACCTAGAGGCAGAGGCCAACGCAGCACCTGGAAAACTTCCCTTGAGGAAATCCTGGACAGAGGGTACGACTGAAGAAAAAGAGATGTGGGTTAGGAAGAAGCAGGGAGGCTAGATTATAGAACACAAGTTGAACAAACAAATGAAGCAGAGGAAAATACATTGTTTAAAAAAATGGTCAAAAATTCAGTGTGAGTCAAATGGAGAATGGGCAAGACTGTGCCAGGGAATGATAAGACCAAGAAGGTGGCTGGGCAGAGATCTTTAGTTGCACAGTGTAGTATGTGATTCGGTCCCAACTGGCTTACCCTGTCAGTGATGTGAGTTCAGAGACAGGAAAATGCAAGACGAGCACCGTCTTCTTAAGCCACTTAGGTAGAGGTAATGCTGTGATGGATGGTGCTTTTCTAACCCGAGTCCCCCCCTGCGATGTTTGAAAACACAGAGCTGGATCTGAGCGGAGCAGAGCACTTACTGAGTCAGCAGGTGGATCAGTGAATATCCTGTCATCCCCCAAACTCAGGGTTATCTCTTCCCTCAGTCAACACAGTTGCCAGAGACCCTGGGAAAGCCTGAAATGGCTTATACCCATTGACAGGCTTATCAGGCAGAGCAGCCCAGAGATTGCTTCTGCAGGAGACAAGATAGCAGGCTTCTGAAGGAAAGGAAGGCTATGACAGGTGGAGCACAACAACTCTGTCAGCACACACACGCTCACAGGCATACAAATCTGCATGTCCACTCTTCGTTTATTTTCTTATTCCTAACTGGCCCTTGTCATTTCTCTTGGCATCCTTACTAAGGAAACGTATTTTTTTTTCACATAAAAAATGCCGTTAGTATTAAGGTGAAAGCATTCTTCATTCTCGTTCAACAGGAGCTGTTTCCAACACTAGGAAACACAGGCTCAGTTGGGTTCGTGTAGACACCAGCACTTCAGGGTCTAAGCAAGGCCCAGTAATCAGGCAGCCTGCCTAGAGGACAGGGATCTGATCTTGATCCATAAAGAGGGAGGGGTGCACAGCATACAGACAGGGTGTTAAATGAGCTCTTGAGGATGTTTGTAAACTTGAATTGTGTGAACTCGTGGGGCAGAGGAAAAAGTAGCACATAGTCACACCAGGGGTAAAATTAACTCATTGACTTAGTAGGTATGTGCTAAGCACATATTATACGTTAAGTCGCATGTCAGACGCGGAGTTTAACTAGAAAACAAGAGAGAAAAATGTCCCTTTGTGTAGAGCTCATGTTTATTTTTAATCTGTATGTTTGATGTCATCTTTTCAACAACATTTTCAGAAGAATCTTATAGAAAGGGGTGACTGTAGAGGGCTGTATCCCTGGCCCACAATCCAAACTATGTATAGCATCTACCTTTAAAGCACTCAAGAGGAATGCTTTTCTAACATTTGGAAATAGTAGAGAAAAAGAAAACATGATGTAAAATGTATAAGATTTAAAATCCTAGATATAAAGTTCTATTTAAAAGAGTCCATGATTCTTTGCTTGCATATCCATCGTCTGTGACTACTTCCCCTCTGCAATGGCTGAGCTGTGTAGCTCCCACAGAGACAGCAAGGCTTGAAGGGTCTAAATCATTTGCTCTTTGGCCCTTTGCAGATGGACACCTGGTCTTAAGTCCGTAGCTCTTTATGACCTTCTCCTTTCAGTTCATTCTGTCTCCGACCTTCCACTATGACAGCTCTTGTCAAGCAAAACAATATTTTCCCTGTTGCCAGATCCAGGGATTACCTATTACTTGAACTTTCAACAGAGTTATACGTGGTAGCTGTTTCTCTTCTAACATCTTTTTCTTTCTGGCATTTCTGACATGACAATGACATTCTCGTTTCTTCTCCTTATTTCTACTGCTCAATGTCCCCAGTCTCAATGATGTAGAAAGTATAGAAGAGTCGATTATACATATCCAGCCTGTACTTACGTTTCATAAGACGCTCTAACATTGCTATAAAACACCTCTGCTGACCTATACCCATACTTGCCTCCATCTACCTAAAGCCAATTCTTTCAAGTTCTCACCTTCCCTTTCTATCAGCTATGCACAAAAAGAAATGTTAGAGCATCTTAGGATGACCGTGTCTTGTCTGGTGATGTTCTCTACTCCCTGTTCCACTCAGGAACATCTTGGATCTATAGGAAATGTGGGGGTTTCGATGGCTGTTACAGTATTATAAAATGTGGCACACTGGTTACTACCCCTTGGAACCTGGTAGACTGACTTTCTTCATTCACATCTCTGTTGGTTAGGGAATTGAAAACTGTGAAGTCACGCTGCTCTGAAGAGGCATCCAACCAACTTCTGTCACCTGCTTCACTCGTGACAAGGAGGCCGTGCTATGTGAAGAGGATTAATAATCAGTTGGGCTTGGACGAGAAATGGAAGAGGACAGTGACATACCTCAAGGCCCACACACTTACATCAAGCTATGTCATCAAGTGGGTGGCTTACATCTGCAGCTGGCTCTAGAAGATCCTTTAAAGGATCCTGTAAAATTTTTAGCATACCTTACATTATATATTGAATTCTTCCCAAAGAACAATTTTGTTAATTGCTAGTGTTAAAAGCTAGCATCGCAATGCCTTTCTCACATTACAGAACATGTTTCAACACAAGTATCTTCTTTACATAATCTCATATTAAGGAATAATTTTGAAAACAATAAGCCTAAAATATCTCCGAGGATATTGACTTAATCTTTTCTTCAGATATCATGAGAGTTACAAACAGGATATATTTATGATAATATTATCACTCTCAAATTTCCAAAGGCTTTTACTTAATCTTTTTTAAAATTACTTATATCAATTAGTAACTCTTCATACTGCAGGGACACTGTTGTTCTAAAAGAGGCTACCTAGGATGAAGAGATGACAGTGACTCTTGTGTGTCATCATCCAACTAGGATTATAGGATTTGCTTCACTGAGGAAATCAGGCGAGTGGGATGTACAGCTGTCATGTTGTGGTTTTGCCAGGAGTGTTTTCAAGGTAGGGCTACTGTTGATAACACCATGTGCTTCTGGGTTCCGTCACTCCCTTCCTCTTAATAAGTTCCTGCGTACTTCACAAACTCCAAACTCTGCACCCTGCTCTCTACGAAAACTTTTTGACCTTCCTTGGCAGATATGGTGCACTCCATGCCCTGGCTCTCTCAATGTGCCTCCTTGGTATCTGCTGCAGCCCAAATACATTACCTCCAAACCCTCCAGAGTTCTCGCAGTTCAGTAAAGGAGCCATGCTATTTTAGCTTCCACAGTTGTAGATGTGCCTGTGGCTTCTTTCTAGAATATTCCGTACCTCTTGTCTCTCTTGCCAATGTCCAAGCTTTAGCCAATACTACGGTTTGCTTGAAAACCCACACAAAGTTCATGTAAAACTCAAAGCCCAAATTCTACATTAGTAGGTGTGGCTTTGGGAGCTAGATCAAGTCATTAGGATTCTACCCTCATGAAGAGAATTAGTGTCTTTATAAATGAGCTTTGGTGTAAGGCACACCTTTTCAGCTCTTCTGTCAGGCAAGGAACCAGCATTTCTATCTTCTATGTACAGCAATAAGATGCCATCTTGGAGACACTGAGTGGCCACTGTCAGACGTTGGTCAAGGTTGTTCCATGATCTAAGACTTCTCAGTTATAAGTCATCCAGCCTGTAGTAGTTTGTTGTAGTATCAGAAACAAAGTAAGACAGTGGTGTTCCCCACGCATCCCTCTCTAACCATCTCTCTCCGTTCCATACCCTCTTGCCATGTAGCTCTGAATTTCTTTTTTTATGTGTGTAAGGTGGGAAGTTCATGTGCATGTACATATGTGAATATAAATATGTGTGGAGATCAAAGATCAGCGTCATTATCACTCCTCAGATGCCATCTGCCTTGAGTTTTCCTTTGTAGCTCATCAAGTAGACTAGGCTGCTCAGTGCTAGTGTTAAAGGCACACACATACCACTATGCCTGACTTTTCCCATGGTTGGATAGTAAACTCTTTATCAACTAAATTATTCCCAAATCTTTGGCTTCTTCTTATGTAATCCCAAGGTCTTTTAGTAATTGGTGGTCAATATTGCCAACATTTATATACGTGCTTATTTTTCTTTACTGGACTAGGTGTTCTTGAGGGTAGGGACTTCATTTAATTAAACATGTTTTCCTAGTGTCTGAGATAATATGTTTTGTGAATTAGGCACTCCTAAAATAGAAAATACATACTAGTAAGTTTAATAATTTCATTGATTAGCACACATTTACCTGGCTGCTCTGTTTCCTGCATTTTATTGTGTCATGAGGGATACAAAAGAGGCAATTATTTTTCTACTCTTGGGCACTTTGTAATTTAACCCATAAGACAAGGTTGCCATACTTGAAACAATTAGAGCATTGCTTGCCAGTGAGTATTTGGTGGAGTATTTAGTATAGGAATGCTGTATTAGAAAGGGTTCTGTGATCTATTAAATTAGAATGATTAAATATTATATTTTCCTCCCAGAGATTTCAAATGTGTTTAAATCCCCACGTGCTCTGAGAAATTCTTGGATAAAATAAGTTGTATGAATTCTGGGTCACACGTAACAAGAAGGTGTGTGTTTGTGTTGGGGTGGTAGTGGGGGTGGAGTTTGTTTTTGGAAGACATTTGAGTCAGTATGCTTTGAGTGAAGTCCTTCATACTGTGGCTGGATCTTATTTAATCTGCTTGAAGCCTCCTCTGATTTATTCTATAAGAGAACAAAGCCATCTGGGTTTTGAATTTCAGATGGAGGCATGCATCCTTCTCCACATTTTTCTTGTGTTGAAATTTGTAGTATTTCATGTGTGTTTGTGTATGTGTGTGTACACATGGGTGTCTGGGTATCCATGCATGTGTGTTCATGCATGTGTGTGGTATCTGTGAACATGTGTGTGGTATCTGTGAACATGTGTGTATGTGCATAAGAATGTGTGTGTGTGTGTGTGTGTGTGTGTGTGTGCATGCACATGCTGGTAAAACAGAGACAAACCTCGGTGATGCACACCTTTTAAAATATTTTTAAAACACTGCTTTGCACTAACCTGGACATAATCTAAGTAGACTAGGTTGGCTAGCCGGTGAGTTCAGGGATTCTCCTATCTCTGTCTTCCAAGTTCTGGGTTTGAAACCATTTATCCCCATGCCTAGTTGTTTTGTTTGTTAGTTTGTCTAGGGCTCAAACTCAGTTCTCATCAACGCTTTACTGAATGAGTCATGTCCCCAGCTCTCCACAGAAGGTTTCGATCCACTAGCGATTGTTATGAATGCAGGAGCATCGCTCACCATTTGTATATGGCAAGAACAGGGATTCTGTGTCCAAGCTGAGTTCTAATTTTGGCTCTGCCATGTGCCGCATGTGACTTAGGACAATCTGCTTGATACCTTCAGCTGGCTTTCCTGAAAAGATGTGAACAATAGGGTCTACCAAATACGGATTAGAGTAATAAAAATAATACACACGAAGAACCTAATGCTGGGACAAGACAGACGCTCACTCAAACGCCAGTGGCTAAAATGATAACGATTGTTATGTCTTTCCAAGAATTGGTTTTCAACTACATGAAGCGGTCTGTTAAGAGCCCTTGATTTACTCATCCCATTCCCACCGAGAAAAATTACATTCTAACCTGACTCTATAGCAACCTATACAGGGTTTTATTCACTATTTTAGTTACTTGACATATATGGGCACATCACACAACCTCAGCTCTCAAGAAGCTTGGAATCTTCATTAAGCCAGTCAGACTAATAACTAAGATTCTTTAGAGCCCAGTGTCTGCCTGCTGCTCCTGAGGCACTTGGCTTCCACAAAGATCCATGTTATTGCTCAAACCCAAAGTTGAGGAATGAGCCTTGATTCCAACATCCTCTCTGTCCTTATTAACTCACTAGCCAATTTTTATTGCATTCATCCCTTGTATATATGCTTGGAATCCATCTTGAGCTTACTTCCTTGTATAGCCATTGTTAATACCGGTGGCTTTCCAGCTTCAGTAAGACAATATACTCCTTCTGTTTTTCAATCAGCTTGATTGAAAAAGGATGCCCTAACGCAAAGTATCCTGCAGGGAGGGACGAAGCTGTGGCAACTGTTTAATAGATCAGAGAGTGTTCTTCAGAGGCTTTGCTTTGATCCGATAACAAATTCAAACTAAACAGAAACTGTGATTAACCAGTTAATCAAGCTGAAGCAGGGGGGTGGGGGAGTCCCAATAAGGCTAAATTTAACCCTCTTTTTCTCTGTCCCCAATGGTAAATTTCTTTGGAGATTTTCTTTCATCTTCTATAAAGAGAGTTTCATTGTCAAATTCTTTTTATCCAAGTGATTTATTTGCCTGTGAGCACTTGCCTTGTAACCTTTGATCTCCTCTCTTGAAAAAGTGGGTGGAATCATGAATTACTGAAGGGATGTCGAGTTCTAGAAGATACCTTTGCCTTGCTTTACGCTGCCAATAATACCAAGTAGTCTCTACTTTTTTCTTCCGTCCTTTTTACTATCAAACATCTATATTCTCCAGAATTTTCTAGTAGAAAAAAATTATCCTATTTATTTCTTTCAGCATTGTTCACACAACACCACACACACACACACACACACACACACACACTTTTTTGACTGATGCATAAAAGGTACACATTCTTGGGATACACTATAAATATTGTGATACATGTCTAATGCTCAAATCAGGGTAAATATAGCTGTATTCTCAAATAATGATCATTCCTTGTGGTAGCAACATTCTTTCTTAACACACACACACACACACACACACACACACACGTTATATTATATTATAGTACTTGCTATTCACCCTATGTGAGAGAATGCCAGAATCTTTTTTTCCCCATTTGATTTGTATCCATCCATCCACCTTTCTACCGCTTTCCCCATTGATTTTAGAATAAAGATTTGACAGTCTGGTTAAGCTTCTGCTAATCACCTTAGCTTGTTTCGTCATCATTCCTCACCGTTGCCAGCTTTCTAGTGCCTTTGCCCCACTTTTCCTTCACCGGTGCCTGATACAATATAAAAACAACATCAGTATAATGTTATTAATAACGAAGATGATGTGGCTTCCCCTTGAAAGGCCCTTGTGGCTTCTCCCTGAGCACCCTTAATGATTCCGTTGCTCTTGCCTGTCTAAGGCGATCACTGGTCTCTAGCTGCAGTGTTCTCATAATTTCTAGGCTTATCCGTAGGCTCAAGCTCATCCATAGGTTTTGAAGTTTCGGTCTCTAGTTTATTTTATATATTTCTCATTTTCACTGTGGGTTAGCTCATGCATCCACTCCTAGGAGAGACCGCCACGGAACACCACTATGCACAGCCGAACCCTGTTCACGGCCATCACCTCCTCCTGTCTCGTTTCAGCCAGCTAGTTTATGTTTGCTTTCCCGGTATTTTCTCGCCGTCTTCCCAATATGATTATAAATTCTCAAGCCTGGCAATTTTGTCTGTCTGGTTTACCACTGTATCCAGAGCACCTGGCATCGTCCCAGGAACATAAATTACTACTTGTGGAATTCATGATTAGAGTCCTAGGCATGTTTCCTAATTGTATTTCTGTCATAAACATATGTGTGTCTCTTGATTGAAGAGTCTGATCCTAATGATTGGTTTGTCTGAATAAATGAAACAAATGATGCTTCTTACTGCCCAGGTGCTCCTGTTTTTAGGAGGTGGGTTGAATTTATTTTTGGCCTGGTTGTCATAAGATATTTGATAGAGGGTTGCTGAATAAGTCTGTTGTGGATGTTTTTGGGATACAGGAATGATGGCAGGTCCTAGCAAGGATGCCGCCGTGAGATGCTCATAAACATGGAGACATCTGGAGACCAGGGTGTGGCCCTCCTTACCTCTCAGCCCTTTCATCAGTCACATCAAAAGTCTTCAACGTTCTTTAGCACCACTGGTCCTTTAGGGAGAGACCTTTCTAATTGTGGAGAACAAAGCCAGGTGACAGAGTCTGTCTTAGTGGCTTTCTCTAGTTTGACTGGAATGTCATTTCCACAAAACAGAGGCCCAGTGGAGATATTAAATTCAAGAGAAGGGAAAGAGGAAGTTAGATTTGGGCTGTCAATCTGAGAGATGCCCTTGTAAGAAGGGTGATAGCATCTTTCCCTTTCAATAGCCTCCTTGGCATCTAATTTGCATGAGTTGTGAGATAAGACTCAGCTCTGTCTCATTTGCAAATCTGGAAACATAAGGTATAGACATTGCGAGGTCCTCTCCAGTAAATCCAGAAAGTATGCAAGTTTAATTCCCTCTTTAATAGAGACAGATGTGATGGGCTTGCCACCCCTGGACAGGAAAAAGAACCTGTGAAATTATAGATATCTACTCCAGCAAATACTCTGACAGCCACTAAGTCAGTCAGGTGGGAAAATTTGCTACCCTTAAATGAAAAGTGTCGGCAAAAGAACTGACCCTAATATATGCATAAAATCTGCATCAAGCAACAAAAGAACAACCAACAGGCTTGACAGTTGTGTGAATTCATAATAATTTTAGGATAGCTACCTAAAGTACTCAGTGTGTGTGTGTGTGTGTGTGTGTGTGTGTGTGTGTGTGTATGTGTATGTCTGTCTGCCTGTCCGTCTGTCTGTCTGTCTTTATTTGTTCTTCCCAGCGACTGCTGCCAAATTGGCATTCATACCTTGAAGTTAAGGAGAATGAAAGACAGTATCTTTATTTTAGGGAATGGTTTGTCCTTTAAGAGTCCTCCACAGATAAACAATGAGTTAGACTTGTACAGAGTGAGTGAGATCTAGCAAAAGGCCAGGCTGAATCCCACAGGCTGGCAGCTTGAACAGGGTCTCAGGAGAAGCACTGAGATGTGTGGGCTTTGTTATCACCGGTCTCAGAACTCAGGGAAGCCAGGAATCAGCTCCGCCTTCGCCTACCCACGTAGACTCGTTTGGAGTGAGGAAATGGCAGTAGTGACAGCTGTGTCTGAAGGTTCTGAATGTCGCTCTGAGAACAGAATGTTCGAGAGGGGGGAGATGTCTGTGAACCCTGCTGAATGGGGCCACACGGAACACTAACACTAACGATGCTACCAGCCAGCCTGTGCTGCAGCTTCTGTGAGCACTGAGGCGGTGGTGCTGGCTCAGTCTCATGGACTTCCTGCAGCTCTAGGTAATCTGGGATCTGTTGAACCATTTCTGTATGCAGGGTATTGAAGCAGGACAGGGAAAGATGGGTCCTGAGAGACTGGGTGGGGTGTGAGAAGCCATTCAGAGTAAACTGTGGACTGATAAAGAAGCAGACAGGATAGTGGAGAGCACCCTTAGTGGGAGATGACAAGGAACTGAGACCCAGTGTGACAGATGCTGGTGAATTAACATTGAATTCAGGCTATTACTACAGCCCAACTTTCACGTGCTGGAAGAAACCTTTCTCTGGGGCTAGAACCCTCTTTGCTTCTGTTTCAAGCAAGCAGTTTTATCTCACTTGCTGCTAATGTATTAAGAGGGGAGGGGGCACATTCAGCAGGGGTACCTCAAAAGGAGCAAGAAGAAGGGCTCTGTATTGTTCCCAGGATTCCCCTTAGCCATAGCTGCTTCACTTTCCCTTTGCTTACAACCTTCTCTTCCCCTATCTGTATTTCCCAAGCTCACCTCCAAATAAATAAATGATGTACACTCGAATCTTTCTCCCTGTATTCTCTTCCCTCTGAGAATCCAGACACAGGCAGTCAGACATAATACGTTCACAGCCCTTTATCCCACCCCAACACCAGAAGATTTCACTGAAACTAGGCACCACTTGAGATAACTTCAAAGAAGAAACAGTGCAGTCAGGCCTGAGGAGAATGCCTGGAATCTCAGCACGCTAGAGGCTGAGGTGAGTTCAAGGCCAGCCTGAACTACATTGTAAGACCTTGTCTTAAAACAGCACCGAATGACAACTCTAAAATAGCCACGTTTAATTTCAGCAGCACCTGGTTGAGTGGCAACTGAAAGTATTTTAATTTGATTACAGAAAAAAACAAAATGACATCTACATACCTGGGTTTTGGCTGGAAATTCCGATGCTTTCATGCATGAGTTTCTAAACTGTCTAGTTCTGCAAAACTCCTTGACTTTGTCTTACCTAGTTCCCCTTTATTCATTCAAATACCAAATCCTTCTGCAGATCAAGGACTTTGATATTTCTGAAAACATGAACCAGTCCTGAAGTGTATTGGATGGTCTAGTCACCCCTATGTCTTCAATGGTTAAACAGAGATAATTGTTGGGTGTTGGTCTAGTGCAACACATTCAGCTGTTAAACACTGGCCCCAAAGATTTGGTTACAACCCTCAGAAGCACATTCTCCTGTGCACCAAGTGGTGTCATGTGAACTTTGCCCACCAATATTCTCTGACTGGTTAAATAAAGTTGCTGACAGCCTATAGCTGGGAAGAAGAGAAGTAGGTGGAGCTTGATGTTAGGGTCTGAAATTTGCTGAAGGAATAATCCCAGACTCAGATAGTATGCAAACAGCAAAGAGTATTTATTTCTGCAGATGTCCAGCATGCAGGGATCACCATTCTTCTGAAATGAACTTGCAGGCTTAACTTAAAGCCAGTTAGGGGAATTTCAGGGATCATTAGGTCATCTTTAATTTTGATTAGTGCAAGCTGGAATCAGGGTTACAGGTGCGTTTGGGATTGGCTTGAGCCAAGTCAGAAGTTAAGAGCTTTCAAAACTGGTTCAAACCAATTCAGACCAGCAGTTGAGCAAGCAAATGGGCCATCTTATCTTCCCCATGCCAGATATCTTGGCCGTCTCTGATTGGTTGTCCCTTTTCTGCGCACGTGTGCGTGCGTGCGTGCGTGTGTGTGTGTGTGTATGTGTGTGTGTGTGTGTGTGTGTGAGATTCCTATAACTGGTGCCTCATTTCTAAGAAATGTGAACTTAGGCCTTTTCTGCCCAGAAAGGAACTGGAGTCTGTCATGGAGTCGGTCAGGCTTGTACAATTAGGGTCTTTCACTTAAGTCCCCAAGCTTGGGGTCAGAGGGGGACCATGGGGCAGGAGAGAGAAGCAGGAGAGGAACCTGAGAGAAAGCAGTCACTATGGGGCAGTTTGGACCATAAGCACATGGCCATGAGGGCTGGCCTGATGGAACAGAAGCAGCCTAGGCAGGAACAATAATGGCAGGTAACTTGGGGTATGTAGCTGGGAAATAACAAAATAGCTGAGAGGGTTTATATCTGCCTAGTTGCTGTGCCTTGAAGATTTTATAAACCTGAAAGGTCTCTGTCTCAACTATTTGGGAGCTAGTTGAGATAGAGAAGCCCTCTAGAGTCTAACACCCTTCACAAAGCAGATAACATACCACACCTGGAGACTTATATGACCTTTAAGTTGTGTATAATTTTTCTGGAATGTTGTATTGACTACAAATATGAATTATGCTTCGTCTATAATCTGGACACTTTTATAGCATAAAATACAGAGTCATAATGTTACTTTTTGGTATTTTATTATCCTTCTTGTTGATTTGGTCAGGTTGACCACCAATTAATTAATTGATTAAATTTGTTTATTTTAGAGAGAGTTTTCTGGGAGGCTCAGGCAGGATGGGTCATGCATCCCATCACCCTCCTACCTCAGATTCATGAGTGCTGGGCTTACAAGAATGTGTCATTATACTCATCTACAGTTACATTCTTAAGAGATGTCCCAGGGTAGGAAGGGTAAAGAGTAGTACTGCTTATGTTCCTCCCTTGAGACAAAGTGTCACTATGTAGCTCAGGCTGGCCATGAACTGGCAATCTTCCTTAGCCTTCCAAGTTTTGTCATTAACAGATATGTACTACCCTACTCGACTTTATATCTCATCTTCATAAGACATACTTCTAAAATATTTAAGCTAATCCATATGTGCCAATTAATTAATTTTTCCGCAGCATCATACTTACCATCCATCATGCCATTTAATAGTAATTGATACACGTTTTTAAAATGAACGTCTATTTCTGCTACTTCCTATCCTAATTTACTGCCCTTCAAGTGTTCATTGAGATGTGAATAACAGAAGCGCTTATGACAATTATCTGTCTAGAGTATGGCTTCTTTGCTATAACATCAGGTGATCACTCATTCAGGTTCACAGACTTTTTCTTGCTTTCTTTTTACTAGTCATTTAACAGGAAGCAAAGAAGTAAAAATTACCTCTTAGTGGTATAGTTAGGTAGTTTAGATTCTAAGAGTCAGAGACAGTATGCTTTTTCTATTCAGACTGAGGAGGGAAAAGTGTCAGGAGTATCAGGGCTTCCTTTTTAGCACTGTGGATAGGATTCTCCAGGGCTCCTGGAGAAGGGACAAGGTGAATTGGGACTTTGTCAGAGGAACTAAAGTTAAGTAGAGGCATACTGAAGCGATTAATTGCTGGTCAGAACTTTGGACAAAATCCATCTGTGATGGAGGTGAGCATGCAGCCTCTTCACCAGGGATCATTGTGCTCAGGCATGGCCCAAGGTTGTGTTAGATTTTCTTTTTATTGTAAGTTAAGGATTTCTTATCATCAGTCAGTATCACATGGTCTACTGACCACCTGACACACAGACATCCAATAAGTACACAAAAAGATGCTATATACAAGACCTTCATATATGTAAGAAGCAGCAGGGCACACACATGCACACAAACACACACACATCATAAACATTTACAGGCACATACACACTTAAAATATGCACAATCTAAGTAATAATTAGGGATATGCCAGCCCAAAATACAATGTGGGGCTGGAAAGATGGTTCAGCAGATGAAGTGTTTGATCCTCAAGTGTAAGGACTAGAGTTTGGATTTTCTGAAAACCATGTGAAAGCAGGGCAGGTATGGTGGCAACCTGTAATCTCAGCACTGGAAAGGTAGATCCAGGGGGTCCTGGGGGCAAGGTAGATAGCCAGACTAGTTGGCATTGGTGATCTCTGGTTTCAGAGACTCTGTCTCAATAAAGTAAAGTGGACAAAAATTAAGAAATACATTCATATTCAGTTTATGGGCCTTTACACACTCTCTCTTTCTCTCTCTCTGTCTCTCTCACACACACATGAAAATGCACATACCACATACACATATATACACCTCCCCCCAAATTCTCAAAATATAGTGTGATGCCTCTCATACCTGTAGCTATTATTCAAACAAAAAATAAATATTGTCACACATGTAAGGAAATTAGAATCTCTGCGCAGTTAGTAGGTATGTAAAATGGCATAGTTATTACAGAAGAGAGTATGATAATTCCATTTTTAAAAAGCTAAAATCATATGGTTCAGCAACTCAACATTTGGCATATGCCCAGAAGAATGGAAAGAAGGGTCTTAAGATACGCTCAGGATGCGAGGCTAAGTACTGCACTCAGGGTCAGCCGCTTTCGACCCAGAGAAGAGCATGTCTGATTGCATGCGGGTTGATGCCCCAGGTCCCGCCTCTGAGAAAAAGGTATCGGACAGGTCTGATGCTCTTTGGGTGGATGACACCTAAATGAACATCTGTACAAAGTCCCAATTTATTTCTAATATCAGAGATCAGACCTCTACTCTTGCCTGATGCGTCTAAAACAAAAAGGGGGAACTGTAGAGAGCTGCGGAATGCTATGCCTTAAAGATGGAGCTGGTTTCCGCCTTCCACCTTCCCGATGGTGAGTGCTCTCTGTCACGAACAATTCCACATTTGGCTAAGGCTGAGGATCTGGCTTGCTTCCATGTATGTGGACCTATCTGCATTGCCCCCGTGGCACGCCTGGGTTGGCTACCCAGAGGCTATTTAAGCTGTGGGCTGGCTTTCCCCAGGGTCCGAGGATTGTTCAATGTTCCTGAATAAACTGCATTGAAAAAAAATAAATAAATAAAAAAAGAGTTTTTTGTACTCATGTTCACAGAAGTATTATTCATGGTAGCTATAGGGAGAACTAGCCACACGTTCATCAAGGGACAAATGAACAGTATAGTAATGCATCAAAGGGATATTTATTTTGCTTAAAATTTGAAGGAGATTCTGATACATGCTACAGTACAGGTAAGTTGAAAGCCTATTATTCCAAGTGAATATATCAGTCTGAAAAAGATAAATGCTGTATGATCTTGTCGTGTGAAAAAATCCAGCGTTGTCAAATGTGTAGAGACGGAAAGTAAAAACAGCGTTTGCCCAAGCTGGAGCTGAAGGGGGTTGGGAAACACGGTTCGATCAGCTTTGCAGTAGTGGAAAAGCGCTGAGGGAGTGGGCAGAGGCTGTGGGTTTATCACACAGCAGTGTGTGAATGTCCTGAACTCTACTGAACGGCACGCCTAAAGTAGTTGAAACTAAATCTTTTATCACGTATATTCTGCCACAATTTTTATAAAGACCGTGGATCTGACTTTGTGTGTGTGTGTGTGTGTGTGTGTGTGTTGTGATGAAATACTCTGACAAAAGCAATTTAAGACAGAGACGGTTTCTTCAGGCTCGTGGTTCGACAGTACAGCCTGTCACGTCTGGGAAGCCATGGCAGTGAAAGCCTGAGGCAGCTGGTCACACTCTACCTAGAGTCAAGAAGCAGAGAATGGTGGAGGTTGCTACTCAGCCTGCTTTCTCCCCTTACGTCAAGCAGTTCAGGATCCCAGCCAAGGGAGTGGCGCCACCCACAGTGGGGGTAATCTTATTTTAATAAATGCAATCAAGAGAATCCCCGCAGACATGCCTGGAGGGCTGTCTCCCAGGTGATCCTAGGTTCTGTGGAATTGACAATTCATTTTCAGCCATCACACCACGTAAGTAGTAAGTAGAAAACTTTGGAATTTTACATGTTTTCCAATCTTGTTCAGTGGGAAAATAAACGAGAAAGATATTTGGGGCTATATACCAAGCCAAGAACAAAGAGCAGGATTTTTGTGAATCTTTGATTACAAAACACTTTACAGGTACTTACTAGCAGAGAAGTGCTTATGTGTGTATCAAAGTCAATGGACACTCAAAGGTTCATTATAACAGAAAACTTTGTTTGTAGATATGTGTGGTGCAACATATCTTTAATCCTAGCACTCAAGAGGCAGAAGAAGGTGGAATTCTGTGAATTTATGAACATCCCGCTCTACATAGTGAGCTCCGGGACAACCAGGACTATATAGCAAGACCCTGTCTCAAACAAACAAACAAACAAACAAACAAACACATCAAGCATTATGCTACAAGTTGAGCACAGGTTTGTGGAAGGCCTCTGCTCCAGCTACACAGTCTCACAGGGCCCCTGGTTGATGAGGGCTACATCTTTGGATGTTGATTTCTCCTTCTCTCATTGTGGCTTTTAATGTGTTTAAAATAGGATAAGAGAATGCAAAACATTAATTGAATGCTTTTAAATGCTGTGCTGAGAGCAACATGCGTTTGCCCCATATAGGCTAAAATTACGTATTGAATTGCTTCCAATTAGCTGGACGGTCAGAGCGTGCCTGTGCTCTACTCAGACAGGGCATTCAAATGCTGGGCCTTTTCCCCATTTTCATTCATTGTTAGACATCAGTGATCTGTGCTGTAGGTGGCACTACACAGGTGGTGCCCTCTAGTGTCAGGCCATTGGGCAGGTCAAGTTGTTGTCTTAGCCATTACAGCTTTTCAGCTCTTGTGTGGCCTGGGGAGTCTTTCCACCTGAGCGGTCTGAGATCCTTGACACCCCTCTGGAAAGCTTACAGCAACCAGGCCCTGAAGTTTCTCCTCTCTGGCTTTGTATGCCTTTCTATTTTAGTCTCAATTCTCCACCAGCTCTCACCATCTCCACCGCCCTTCTTCTTCTTGCCTTGGCTACTCTTGAAGTTTCCATCTGCTTCCTCCTCAGCCATTAAATAGCCAGCCACCTTGCTGCTGTCACAGGTTCTGTCCATCCCAGTCATTGCAATGCCTCTGCCACCAGTGGAGATCTCATGCCCCCTCCATCAGGGCTGACCCCATGCCTCTGCTGCTTCTTCCTTTGTGCTACAAGCTCAGTTCACAACATTGATGTCAGGCAGTGAAAGATCTTCAGAGGAAGAAGCCTTTCATTGTTCTAATTTTGAAACACTGGGAGAAGCAGCACAGGAGATACACTACGTGAGGCTGTGGAGTCTGCGTATACAGCTAAGGAAGGACCCATTACAACATTGCCTGGTTAGCCGCAGCATGAAGACCTGTGCTCACCCCAATCAAAGCCCCTTTAGTATCTAGCCACTGTGCTAAACTAACAGAGGAAGTGCTTTCCCCGACCCTAGCATAGGTGGAAATGGCTTCACGGCCATCTGGAGTTAACTGAGCATTGTGATAGTGAAAAGTGTAGCATGTCCTATTGCAAACAGCCCTGACAGAGGCTGAGTCTTCAGCGGTGAGGGCAACCAGCTACCTCAATCACCCTCCAGCAGGCAGGGTGATCAGCTGATATTGGATAGTTTTCTCAATGTGCCTGTGGAGTGTTCAGGAGGGTTGATGCTGGCATAAAGCCTGTTTGATTGACGGTGCTTTTCTGCAAGGCAGCCAGGACAGCAGGAAAGAATTCAGCTACTGCCATTTAGGGAGTCAGTCTGCTTATTTGCCAGAAAATGACCATCACAAAGAGTCATTGAAATTAAAAACTATTAGCACCAATAGTGATTTTAACAGTGCTTGCCCATGGCTGGTGCCTCAGGGAGGGGATGACAGTGTAACTGTTGATTTTGCAACTCGTGTGCTCTCCCTGGATACTTAGGCACAGAAAAAAAAATGAAATGGAAGTTGGAAATATATAACATTTCTTCTCCCACAAGGAACACTGGTAAATGCCAGAAATTAATAGAATAATCTAATGTGAGTCACAAACATCTAGAAATAATTAAGCCAGTAGCAAAGCTATAGTTTATTGCCCTTTTAGGATTCTGAGTGGTTAATCTCAATACTTATGAATGTTCATTCTCTTTACCCCAATATGTCAGAGTTCCCAATCAAACAAGAGTAGGAAGATAAAACATGTGCTGGGAAAGTATCAACGTGGCAGTCTTGTGTGTTCAGGACACAGGGGCGGAACTCTCTAACGCCATCACTTGTCCAATAGCAATGTTCTGTTCCTCAGGGACTGTGAGATTGTTCTTGCACTGATTTGTCCTTGATACATTTCACATATGGGCACTACAGAATTTAGTGGATAGACTGGTTGTAGGAATTGTATGAGCAATGATGAACTTTTTCCTTTCTCAATATAAATGTTGAATTGGCATTTCTACGTGGAATCAATTTAAGAGTCATTAAGTATAATTTTACTGGTTACTTGACTTGATTTAGGGAGAGAGCTTAGAGGGTTGAAGGGAATGAATATTTAGCAAGCCTTTCTTTCCCTGTCTCTTTGACTATCAGTTGTCTCAGTTGGAATGGAGATGCTAGACAGGATATAAAATGAAGATTGATACCATATACATATATTAAATTATATATTAAATATAATTTAAATATTACATCCCAAATATTACATCCAAATATGACATCCCAAACCACAGTTTCCCTTCCCTTCACTCCTCTCAGTTTTCCCATCACATTTCCCCTCTCCCCCCAGAACCACCCCTCCTCTGTTTTCCTTCAAAATAGAGACAGACTCCCGGGGATTTGTACTACACATGGAATAACAAAGACAAGGCTGGTTTAGGCAACCCAGCAGAGGAAAAGGGATCTCAAGAGCAGTCAAAAGTGTCCGAAACACCCACCTACCCCCACTGTCAGGAGTCCCACAAGAACACAGAACCATAATATATAGGAGGTGGACCTGGCTCAGACACATACAGGTTTTGTGACTGTTATTTCCGTCTAATTCTGTATACATGAGAAAAGTCAGTGATTACTGATTTAGAGAATTTATAATTTAGAAACTTCTTGCACCAGAATACTACTAAGACTCTGCATTTGTGTTTCAAAGCACAATCTTTAATATTTGATAAAAGACCATATTTGTATTTGTTGCATTGCTGTATCTAAGAATATTTTTCACTTTTGGAGGCTACCTGAAATAGGGCCCAGTGCTTGAAAGAAAAGTGTTCCCTCTGTTCATTGGGTTGAATCCTCTGCTTTGAATGGCATATATTCTCACTTTTTCACTGGATGTTACTAGCAAAGTTCTGAAGTTATTGCCCAGCAGGAAAAAGGATGGGAAAGAAATGGAACCAGAACACTGCGATTTAGAACAGGGTACACTCTCAGGGAACGCTAAGTGTTGGCTTAGTTGTGAATGGCTCCTGTGCTGTTCTAGCTTAACTTCCGGACGTGAACTTTGCAGAGCTTGAGTGGCTTTTGTCCTTTAGCTGACGTGAAAAACGTGAGCTGAATTCTTTGTGGTCCTGGAGAACCAAAGTAAAGCTGCCGCTAACACGGTCCCCAAAAGTTCACAAAGATTAATGCTCTGCTGAATTATTTAAAAGATCAACTATTCTTTATCTTATCTATATGCATTACTGGGTTACCCAGCTAGCTTGGTGCAGTTATGATGTAAAGAGATTTTTTTTTTTTAAAGATAAGGTTAATCTGAATACCTTCTTCATTAACAATTGTCTCTGGAGCTAGATAAAAATGTGTGTTTTGAGGGACTAGAATCAACCTCAAAAAAATATTCCATCATTTTGTGCTGATACGACTCTTCCAGAGTGTCTCAAAATGAGTTTGTTTGGCCTGTACCAATGTTGGGTGGGAGGGTACGTGTCAATGGCAGTTACCAGGTAAATAAAAGTAGGAGGGCGAAAAAGAAAGGTGGACTAAAGTCCTCAAGATAAGCTCACTGAATTGATATTGTAGTCCCAAATTCTAGCAGGGCACTGCCTCCATTTTTGGTTCTTGTTGAATCTTTGTTCATAAATTGGGTTAAACTAAAGCCAAACTACACTGTTCTGTCCTCTCTAATGAATGCCCATGGAAATCTAGGGCTGTGTGTTGTAAATTACATGGCCTGTTCTCAACCTCTCAGCGGTAACTCTCACAGGACACATCCCTGGTTTATCACAACGTCCTTGTTTGTATTCTATCCTTCATTACCACTATGGTCTCATGTAGCTTCTGAAATGCTGGTGTGCACTAAACACTTAAAATCCAGGAGTAGAAAAGGACTGTTTTCATCTTGGGGATTATCTAGGTTCAGATTTACTTCTTGTATTGGGGTTCTCTAGAAGAACAGAACCAAGAGAACTCACATGCATTAAAAGGGGATTTAATAAGTTTAATTGAATAGCTTTAATAAATTGGCTGGCATGATATAGTCCAAAAATGGCTGTGTTCACTGGAGAAACTGAGAACAGTAGCTTCTCACTCTACCAGGCTGGAGGATTCCTGGTGAACCAGGACCTTCATTCCACATTATAAGGCTGAAGAATTTGGGTTTTGGCAGTAGCAGTGGAAGTAGCAGAGAGTTGAGTCAACTCAGAAACAAGGTAGATCAACTTAGAAGAGAGATATGAAGGAAAGGAGGTGAAAAGCAAAAGCATTTTCCTCACATCCCATAAGCATTCTCTATGTCTGTATCTTACTGATTCTGGACCCTACAAAGCTGACAACAGTGATTAACCTATGCATCACTAGATTCACAGAAGTACAAGTACGAGTGTGAAAAAAACCTGATGAAAGGGCATAGTGTTGGGCAAGGTAAGAGGCTCAAAATTTTTGCTTGGAGAGAGCTGTTGGTGACAGGTTTCTTCAAGGAATCTGATGGTGAGCCCAGCGTTTGACCTAACTCTTACTCCTGCTCTGCAGTAAAGCCTGTTGGGAAGAAAGCTGCATTACCTGAAAATTATTATGAGTCAATGGAGGGGCTTGAGAATTCCTCATTCAGCCATACACTCAGCTACTTCTAGAGTGCTGATGACTCAGCTGAGTCCTGGAAAGACTACAATGAAAGGCACCCCAGAAAAATAGGAACATACATCCAAAGCTGCAAGTGTTAAGACTATTTTATTTCTGGGGGTCCGGCTGAGGGGTGTATAACAAGTTTGGAAAAATAAGTAATATCCATTTCATTGTTAGTTTGCTTTTCATATCAAATGGCAACTTGAACCTTATTCTTAAAAGAGAAGCAACTGTTTGGACTATAGATGCATTTAAAAGCAGTCAAGAGCTTGAGGTTTGTTTTTTTTTTTTCTTTCTTTTTTTTTTTTTTTTTTTTTTTTTTTCCGGGGTTTAGGGAGCCCTAGAATGTACTAATGGAAATCTGGGGAAGACTTTGTTGATGAAGTCAAAGGGACTTTGTGCTAACAAAGTCTTCCAGTAAAAGCAGATTACACTAAAAATAAAATAAAATAAAATAAAATAAAATAAAATAAAATAGAAAGTCCCAGGAAGTTATAAAAATCATGTACAAGGGCTCTGTGTATCTCTCACTGCTTTCCTCAATGGTGACATTATATAAATAAAAAACTCCAGGAAATTGGTGTTGAGATAATTCACAGAACTTATGCAGAATTTACCAGTTCATAAGCACTGTGTGTGTGTGTGTCTGTGCAACTTTGTTTTGTGTTGTTTTGTTTTGGTCTTTTGAGACAGGGACTTACTGTTTGGATAAGTCTGGCCTCAGACTCTCAGAGATCCATATGCCTCTGCCTCCTGAGTACTGGGATTAAGGGCGTGCACCACCACTGCCTGGCAGTGTCTATGCACAGATTTTGTTGTAGTCACTATAATCAATGAACGATATAATCTTATCAGTCACCTCAAAAATTCTACCTGGTGCCCCTTAATAGTGACACTGACAAGCACTCTTTATCCCATCATTCCCCAGTCTCATCACTCTCCTGTAAACAATAACCTTTTGTATCATAAAGTATGTTCACTTTGGATCGCTCACTCTGACATTTGGGGATTAGCTTTATTCCTCCCACTCAGCACAGCCACCCCCCACCCCCTTGAGATTTAGATAGGTTTTCCTGTTCATCAGCCATCAAGGGATTTCAAAAGTCTGTTTTATTTCATTCTCATGATATTTTATTTGGTAATTGATTAAATATTCACTGTTTAAAAGTAAAGTGCTGGCTAAATACTAGATTAAATATTCGATTAAGAAGGATATTTGTTAAACGAGCTATGTTTGGAATCCATTGACTTCCTCAGTTATAACAGTCACATGAGATCTGCAGCTATCTTTTTTTTAATGTTTATTTATTTATTTACTTTACATCCCAAGGGCAGCCTCCTCCCTTCTCTTCTCCTAGTCCTCCCTCCCCATCCTTCGTCCTTTTCCTCTCCCTTTCCCCCCAGAAAAGGGAAGGCCCACTCCGCTGTACCAACGTTCCCCAGCATATAAAGTCACATCAGCACTGACCGTATCCTCATCTACCAAGGCCAGGAAAGGCAGCCCTGCCAGGGGAAAGTCATCCAAAAGTAGGCAATAGAGTCCATGTTAGAAACAGCTACCCCGCCCCCCCCTTGCCAGGCGAGCCACATGAAGACCAAGCAGCCCATTGGCCACATATGTGCAGGAGCCCTAGGTCCAGACCACTCAGTCTCTGTAAGCCCTGGTGGGGTCTGGGTTAGTTGTGTCTGTTGGTCCTTCCATCTCTCCCCACCCCCAACCCCCTGTCCTCTTCCACAAGACCCCCCAGAGTTCTTCCTTATGCTTGGCTGCAAGTCCCAGCATTTGTCTTGATCCTCTGCTGGGTGGAGCCTCCCAGTCACCTTAGGCTCCTGTCTGCAAGCAGAACCGAACATCATTAATAGTGTCAGGGGCTGGCTCTCTCCTGTGGGGTGGGTCTCAGGTTGGGCCAATCATTTGTTGGACATTTCCTCAATCTCTGTTCCCTCTTTATCCCTGCACTTCTTGTAGGCAGGGTAGTTTTTGGATCAAGGGTTTTGTGGGTGGGTTGGGGTGGGTTGTTGTTCCCCTCCCTCCAGTAGGAGTCCTGCCTGGCTAGAAAGTGGTCACTTCAGTCTCCATGTCCCCTGCTGCTAGGAGTCTCAGGTACAGTCACAAGCATATCCTCCCAGGAGCCTACCCTTTTGCAGGCCTCCAGCTTGATAAAGACATGACCCCTCAGTTTCTTTTCTTGTTCCTAGCCCTCTCACCTCCCTGCCCCATTTGTTGAAGATGCTTTCTTTTTTCATTGTATGGTTTTGGCTTCTTTGTTGAAAATCAAGTGTCTGTAGGAGTGTTTTAATTTCTGGATCTTCGATTTGATTCCACTCATCAACTTGTCTATTTTTATGCCAATACCATGCAATTTTTTAAAATTACTTTTGCTCTGTAGTATACCTTGAAATCAGGGCTATTGATATTGGCTGAAGTTCTTTTATTGTGCAGAATATTGTTTTTTCTATCCTGAGTCTTTTATTTTTTTCATATGAAGTTAATGTTGCATTTTCCAGGTCTGTAAAGAATTGTGTTGGGATCTTGATAGAAATTGCATTGCATCTGTAGGTGGCTTTTGGTAGAATGACCATTTATACTATGTAAATACTACCAATTCAAGAGCATGGGAGATCTTTCTATCTTCTAAAATCTTCAATTTCTTTCTTCAAAGACTTGAAGTTCTTATCATACAAGCCTTTCACTTACTTGGTTAGAGTTACACAGGACATTTCATATTATTTGTGGCTAGTGTGAAGGGTGTTATTTCCCTAATTTATTTATAATCTCTTTTATCTATCACTTACATAAAGAAGGGCTACTGACTTTTATGAGTTAATTTTGTATCCAGATACTTTGCTGAAGGTGTTTATCAGCCTTAGGAGTACTCTGATAAAATCTAGGGGCTCACTTATCTATACTATCACATCATCTGTGAATAGTGATACTTTGACTTTTTCCCTTCCAATTTGAATCTCCTTGATCTCCTTTATTTGCCTTATTGCTATAGCTAGAACTTCAAGTACTATATGGAAGAGATAATGGTGAGAGTGGGCAGCCTTGTCTCTGATTTTAGTGAGATCACTTTAAGTTTCTCACCATTTAAATCGATGTTGGCTATTGGCTTGCTGTATATTGCCTTTATTGTGTTCAGGCTATGTACCTTCTATCCGTGATCTCCTCAAGACTTTAAACGTGAAAGGGTGTTGGATTTTGTCATCTAAAGAGATGATCATGTGATTTTTTTTTCTTTCAGTTTCTTTATGTGGTAGATTACATTGATGAATTTCCATATGTTGAACCATCCCTGCATTCCTAGGATGAGTCCTACTTGATTATGGTGGATGACATTTTTGATGTGTATCTGGATTTGATTTGCAAGTGTTTGATTGAGTATTTTAGTATCAATGATCAGAAGGGAGATTGGCTTAAAATTCTGTTTCTTTGTTGGGTCTTTGTGTGGTTTAGGAATCAAGGTGACTGTGGCCCCATAGAATGAATTTGGCACTGTTCCTTTTGTTTCTATTTTATGGAGTAGTTTGAGGAGTATTATTTTAGTTCTTCCTTGAAAGTCTGGTAGAATTCTATGCTAAAACCAAATGGTCCTGGGGTCTTTTTGGTTGGGGGGCTTTTGATGACTACTTCTATTTTCTTAGGGGTTATAGTTCTATTTAAATTGTTTACCTGATCTTGATTTAACTTTGGTAAGTGGCATCTATCAAGAAAATCATCCATTTACTTAGATTTTCCAATTTTGTGGCACACAGGTTTTTGAAGTAATATCTAGTGATTCTTTGAATTTTCTTGGTGTTTGTTGTTATATCCTTCTTCTCATTTTTTATTTTATTAATTTGGATACTCTCCTTCTGTCTTTTAGTTAGTTTGGATAAAGGTTTGTCTATCTTGTTGATTTTCTCAAGAACCAGCTCTTGGTTTTGTTGATTCTTTGTGTTTTTCTTTTTGTTTCCAAGTTATTGATTTCAGCCCTGAGTTTGATTATTTCCTGCTGTCAACTCCTCTTGGCTTTGTTTGTTTCTATTTTTTTTTCTAGAGTTTTCAGGTGAACTGTTAAGTTGCTAATATGAGTTTTCTCAAATTTCTTTATGAAAGCACTTAGTGCTATGAACTTTCCTCTTAGCACTGCTTTCATTGTGTCCCATAAGTTTGGATATGTTCGACCTTCATTGAATTCTAGAAAGTCTTTAATTTCTTTTTGTATTTCCTCCCTGACCAAGTTGTCCTTGAGTAGAGAGTTGTTCATTTTCCTTGCATTTGTAGGCTTTTTGCTATTTCTGTTGTTCACATCTAGCTTTAGTCCATGATGGTATAATAAACTACAGGTATTATTTCAATCTTATATTTGTTTAGGCTTGCTTTGTGTCCAAGTATGTGGTCAATTTTGGAGAAGGTTCCATGAGGTGCCAAGAAGAAGGTATATTATTTTATGTTTGAAATGGAATGTTCTGTAGATATGTTAGATCCAATTGTCTCATAATGTTGGTTAGTTTTGTTATTTCTCTGTTTAGTTTCTATCTTGATGATTTGTCCATTTGTGTGAGAAGTCTCCTACTATTAGTGTTTGGGGTTTGATATGTGATTTAAGCTTTAGTAATGTTTCTTTTATGAACGTGGATGGCCTTGAATTTAGGTCATATATATTCAGATTTGAGATGTCATCTTGGTTGATTTTTCCTTTGATGAGTATGAAGTGCCCTTCCCCATCTCTTTTGATTAATTTTAGTTGGAAGTCTATTTTATTAGATATTACAATAGCTACTCCAGCTTGCTTCTTGTGTCTGCTTGCTTGGGAAACTTTTTCTAGCCACTTATCCTGAGTTAATGTCTATTTTTGTTGCTGAGGTGTGTTTCTTGTATGCAACAGAATGATGGATCCTATTTATGCATCCATTCTGTTAGCCTGTGTCTTTATATTGTAGAGTTGAGAGATATTAAAGACCAGTGGTTGTTAATTGCTGTTATTTTGATGTTGTTGTTGGTAGTGTGTGTGTGTGTGTGTGTGTGTGTGTGTGTATGTGGTATGTCCTTCCCCTCTTTTGGTTTTGCTGTTGTGGGGTTATTTATTTCCTGTGTTTTCCTGGGTATAATTAGTCTCCTTGGGTTGGAGATTTCTCTCTAGTATCTTCTGTAGGGATGGGTTTGTAGATAGATATTGTTTAAATTTCTTTTTCTCATGGACTATCTTGTTTTATCCATCTATGCTAATTAACAAAGGTTTTCTGGGTAATCAGAGCCAACATCAGTAATCTCTTAGTGTCTGTAAGATATCTGTACAAGCCCTTCTTGCTTTAGAGTTTCTAGTGAGAAGGTGTGATTTTGATAGGTCTACCTTTATATGTGACTTGGTCTTTTTCCTTTACAACTTTTAATTTTCTTTCATTGTTCTGTACATTTAGCGTTTTGATTATTATGTGACGAGAGGATTTTCCTTTCTGGTCCAATTTATTTGGTGTTCTGTACAGTTCTTGTATGTTTATAGACATCTTTTTCTTTAGTTTGGGGAAGTTTTCTATGATTTTGTTGAAAATATTTTCTGGGCCTTGGAGCTTGGAGTCTTTTCCTTCTTTTATTCCTATTATTCTTAGGTTTGGTCTTTTTATATTGTCACAGATTTCTTTTGATATTTTGTCAGGAACTTTTTAGATTGAACATTTTCTCTGACTGATGTATTGACTTCTTTCCACCTTCTACACCTGAGAGTCTCTCTTTCATCTCTTACATTCTGTTGGTGATGATTTTGTCTATATTTCCTGTTCTCTTTCCTAGGTTTTCCATCTCCAGGATTTCCTCAGATTGTGTGTGTGTGCTTTCTTTTTTTTAATTGCTTCTATTATCATTTTTAGGTCTTGGATACTTTTATTCATTTTCTTCTATTTGATTGTATTTTAGTGTATTTCTTTAAGGGATTTATTCAATTCCTTTACGTGTTTGATTGTATTTTTCTGCATTTCTTTGAGGGATTTATTTTCCTCTTTTAAGGTCTCTATCATTTTCATAACCTCAGATTAAAGATATTTTTTTTGTGCTTCAGGTATGATATTACCCCCCAGGGCTTGCTGTGTAGGACAGCTAGGTTCTGGTGGTGTCATATGGTTTTGGGTTTTGTTGTTTCTTGTCTTATGCTGACCTCTACCATCTGTTTGTCTCTGGTATCAGCAGGCCTGGTGGTCTCTGATGGCGGTAGGTCTCTGGGGTTGTAGGTAGTACCTTGCCACTGCTGTGGCAGTGTAGCAGGCCAGTAGCAGCTGGAGGAGGGCTCTCAACTGATGCTCCCTGATCTGTGCTGGTATCTAGAGCATCAGATTAGGGTGTCTTTGGGGAAATGGCACAAGCCTGAGAACTGGGCTGTGGGGTGTACCCCTGCAATCATCTTTTTAAAGTCTATGGCTTGAATTTTCTTTTTGAAGATTCAGTCTCCATGTGGGTACTGTAGTAAGGGGAGAAGAGACAGTTTCTGTCATGGACCTGATTTCCTGCTCCTTGATGACTTCTCTCTGGTGGGGAGACCTAGCCAGCCCACAGAGGAAAGGGATCCAGGCAGTTCTGATGAGACCTGATAGGTGAGGGTCAGACTAGGGGAGGAAGACTTCCCCTATCAGTGGACTAGGGAAGAGGGATAGGGGAAGAAGAGGGAGGGAGGGTTGGACCAGAGAAGAAGAGGGAGGGGGCTACAACTGGGATACAAAGTGAATAAAGTGTAAATAATAACATTATTATTATTATTAAAAAGAAAAAATATTACCCCAGAAAAGATTTATTTTTATTTTTAAGTGTGTGTGTATCTATTTGCATATGAGTACGGATGCCCAAAGAAGACAGAAAAGGTATCAGATCCCCTGAAGCTGGAGTAACAGACTGCTGTGTAACACTTGATAAAGGTATTAGAAATCAAACTCTGGCCCTCTAGAAAACCACAAGTGTTCTTAACCTCTAAGCCATTTCTCTAGTCCAGTGACTTGAATTTCTTTAAGCTTCTGCTGATATAGCAAAATAAGAACCAAAGCAAAATGCCTGCTTTCTTCTTTGTGGATTACTGGGGAATCATGAGAGTTTGAAGACCTGGAGTATGTTTGCAAACCCTGCCTTAAACACATCCCAACCTCTGGAAAGAGTCTCAGGTTCTTTACCACTGTGTGTATCTTTGTGTGAACCTTGTCTTCTCTACCCACAGAGCCATCAACTGCATTCAATGAGATTATGCATAGTAAAGCAATATTTAAACAACCAGAGACTATTTGAATAGAATGCTATTTTCAATATAAATTGCTTTTATCATGAGACTTAAAAAATTCTATTCATATTCAAAAACCTGACTAACAACATGAAAGGTAGCTCAGTAAAAGAGAGAGCTAAAGAGTGATATCCGTTTATTAAAACTCTGCTACATTCATATTTTACTTAATTTTTTACCAATCTCATGTTTATTTTTAATCTGAAACTGTATACAATCTCCTCTTTAAAGGATATTGAGGTAACAGATGATTATACTTGAACAATAAATGCTATGATTTTGATATGGAGTGTAGGGATGTATGAATAGTGGAATATAAGTAGTTAGTACGTAGTAGGATTTTGACAATTGTAGTTCTGTTCTTAGAATTGCTGCTTTATAGGACCTGTGAAATGATAACTTTTGGTAAATACGTAGCCATTCAATGTGATCAGGTTCAATCAGTCAAAGGTTTTATTGCATGCTTATGAGTATTTCCTGTGTCATGTGAATATACCACATCTCTGCTCTCTCAGGTTGACAATCTAATTTCGTGAGAAGAGCATAGGATTTAAAGCAGAGAGATGTGAACTAAAGCCCAGCTGTATTAGTTGCATCTTACACAGGTCCAATATCCTCCTAATCATCATCAGTTTCATCATCTACAACATTTCACCTGTTATTTATGAAGAGCATCTAGTGCAATGCCTGGTATATCACAGGTATTTGAGTACCTGAGGTGGCCAAGTTATTCCTTCTGGAATGTTCTTTTGTTAACTGAAAGTCAGTTAGGGTTTTGAATTGGCTGATGGGAGCCTAGCATAGCTGTCCTTTGAGTGGCTCCACTGAGCACCTAATGGAAATAGATGCAGAGACCCACAATCAAACATTGTGTTGAGTGCAGAGAGTCTTATGGAAGAGTTGGGGTGGGGGAGGATAGAAGGATCCAGAGGGCCAAGAGCTCTCCACGAAGACCAACAGACCCAACTAACCAGGGCCCAGGGAGGGCTTTTGTAGACTGAAGCACCAACCAAAGACCATACCTTGACTGGACTTAGGCTCCCTACTCAGATGTAGCTGATGGGCAGCTCTGTTCTCATATGGGTCTGACTTGTACTCTGTTGCCTGATCTTTGATCACTTTCTCCTGGCAGAGCTACCTCACTGGGCCACAGGGGAAGAGGATGCGCTCAGTCCTTATGTGACTTGATATGCTGGGGTGGGTAGGTGGCTGGGCTCCCCTTCTCTGAGGAGTAGGGGAGGGTGGATAGGGGAAACAGAGAAATGGAGGGAGTGGGAGGAGAGAAGGGAGGCAGCTACAACTGGGAGGTAGAATGAATAAATAGAAATTAAATTTTAAAAAGTGTAATATTGTTATCTGAGATTGGCAAATGGAGAAACTGAGGCATAAGAGAATTGAGGTATTTATCCAATACTACAACACAAACTTGTGTTGTTGTCTGTTTTCATCTATTTTACCAGCTCTTTTTTCCTTTGCCCTGGGAAACTTTCAGAAATGAGGACCCCCGCACCACACATCTTAAAGGTGACACCCTATACTTTTCACTGTAAATCGAAGCTTTCTGCAAAAGATGTGATTTTTCTTCACCTTTGTTGTTAGAGCATAGGAAGAAAATTTCTTTCTATTGATTGTATCTTCATCAAGCTTACTAAATTCATTCACCAATCCTCATAGAATATCTTATTATTCTTTTAGATTTTCTATGCATATAATTACAGTATCTAAGAACAAGAAAATTTCATTTTGTCTTTCTAAAAAAAGATTTTGAATTGGAAAGTAGTGTACTGTAGTGTTCTTATCCACAAATGTGCTGAGTGACCAACAACTCTCTCTCTTTTTTCTTTCTCTCCCTATATCTCCATTCTATTTTCTAGCCTATCATTTATTTTCAGTTCTTTGAAACTGAATGCCCAGTGAAAGATTGTGAGGACCAACTACTTCCATATCTGTCATCCCTTTCTCTTTTCTTTATATCTTTAAATTTGTGTGTGTATCTGTGATGTGTGAAATATGAATGTACATGTATGAAGGTCAGAGAAAAATCTTGGTATTGTTCCTAGCTTTATACCTTCTTAGTGACGGGTTCTCTTGTCTACCACTACATATGCCAAGTTAGCTAGTCTGCAAGCCTCTAAGGATTTTTTTTTGTCTCAACCTCTCATATCAGCAAAGGAATAATGGGATTTCAGATGCACACTGACATGTTTGATTTATAGAGAATCTTGGCATCTGAATTCAAGTACCTTCATGGCAAGTGTTTTATCTTCTGAGCCATCTTCCCAGCCCTCTGTTTTCTCTTATACCAAAGTGTTCTTCCCATGTACTTACACGGATGTTTACAACACCTGGACTTGTTACAAATTAAATCAGCCATGTCCCCAATATGGGGATATTGGGGGAATACGTAGCACTCAAAAAGTCCACCACTAAATATTTGAGAAGGTATGGCTAAATAAAGGAGACCTCTCTACAAGCACACATGGAGAGAGTGTTAGAAAATTTTGCATTTTCTAGAAGAATTTCTATCTTAGACCAAGTCACAAGATTAGTGTGAGTCACGCAATGATCTACTTTGGGAAATAACAGATGATCTAAGATTGTGCCAAGTGATAACTTATTCCTAAATGGCTGGGTCTAGAGATTTGCTGTATTTATTTGAACTCTTTGAAGAAATACAAAGGAATTGTACAAACACATTGGAATAGTACCTAGAAGTGATAGAAATACTGAATGTATTTATCATCAAAGACTATAGTTTAAAAATGTGTTTATGCAATATAAATTAAGATAGAAACTCCTTGGTCTTTCACAATAATGATTGTTCCCAAGTAATTGATGTAATTATAGTTTGAGTTTTAAATTGCATATGATATTTCCTGAAATATAACTTATTATGAGTTAAAAGGACTCACCAAAAGGTTAATTACACTATTTTGAAATTTTTCCTTTGGAATATGATATGAAAAAGACCTTTTAAAAAAACTTTAAGCATTTAAAATACTTCTGAAAATCATATCTAAATGTAGTATAACTTGAAATACACTAGGTAAAGTTAGAGAAGCTCAGAGTGCTTTTCTTGGTTTGTTAGAGTGTCAACTATGATGAGGCTGTGTTATCTAAATTTGTTCATTAGTTCATTGTTATATTTTAAGTTTTGTAAGTGTTATGTAAGTCATTATCTGTAATGACTTATTTACAAAACACTGCCTGGAAAGCTTCCTTTCAACAGAACTCAGTAAGTACTGGCTTAGGAATCCAGACATTCTAAAATAAAGACTCCATCATTGATTGGTATGATGAGATATATGGGCTTCTGGTGGATTACTCATTTCCAATCATAGTGACTTCAACACCACACAACATGATTGACTTATTATTATTTCTTATTTTCTTCAGCTATTCAAGTCTTTCCAGGTCTGAGAATCACACTCATTGACAGCATCCACCTTTATAAGTCTGTGTAAGATGATCAGTAATAACTCAAAGCAGGAAAATGGATCAACCTATAATTCCATGATGCACTAAAGTTGGGGATATAGACACTTCCCCACAAAAATTCAATTCTACGTGGGCAGAAATAGACCTGAAAATGATAGGCAAGTCATGCATTGGAATGTAGCAAGTGAATCCTGTGCGAATAGAAACAGAAATCTCTATAGGATGACTGGGAGGGTTTCCCTGTGCATGGTCGTGAATGCTACTGGAGTGTCTGTAGCTTATAGTGGGCAGGTGGAAGCTGTGCAGGGCTCAGACTGCATTACAGAGCAGAGTTTGAAGGGAAGCACTGATCTCTATTG
This sequence comes from Meriones unguiculatus, assembly GCF_030254825.1. Taxonomy (NCBI): domain Eukaryota; kingdom Metazoa; phylum Chordata; class Mammalia; order Rodentia; family Muridae; genus Meriones; species Meriones unguiculatus. The sequence goes on along the minus strand of NC_083355.1, from coordinate 30,061,723 downwards.
TTTTTCTTCAGGCTTTAGAGAGAGCAGAGTAAGAGTCACCTCTTGTACTTCAGGGACAATGAGCTGCTGCAGCGGGTGGACTTTAATTTTTAAACTTTACTACATCAGCTTTCTGTATGTTTATTTGAATGTTTATACCACCTGACCCAACCTCAAAGAAGTGTCATCTGAGAGCCTGGCTTTGTGTGGTTTTCTCTAAAAGTTTGGTGTGAAGTTAGGATTAGTGTTGTACTTTCAATCAGGACCAGTAATGTCATGAGAAAACAATGAACTGTAGAATGAGTACAGCATTTGGAAAATAGTATTTGCCACTGAGGGATCTGAATCCATTTTGCTCACATCTGCTTTTTTTTTTGCTTCATTAAAATTTCTTTTGAGTCATATTCTTGTGCAGGTACCTTGTCTTCAGGCATGATGGAATTGATCAATAAAGATCTTTAATGACCAGAGATTGAGCCTATCTCTGAGCAATGGTATGCTTGGCAGGACAAACCATTTCCCCCATGGAGAGCAATTATTTGTGGTTACGAGAGTGTGCTGTGGGGTGGGTGTGATACTCTCTTGGGAGCCAGATTACCTCCCCGTTGAGTGGTTATGGGGATAAAATTTTCTGACCACCTTGCTGAACAGAAGAGAGGGGATAACTAACCAGACTATTATAGAGAGAATATGCTGTGTATTATATGGATATAACACCTGTCCGTAAAAAAATAAAAATAAAAAAATGTCTGGCCTATAGGAAAGAGTAGATTTGAAGATGGGGCATCTGGTAAGCAGAAAGAATTCTGGGATAGTGCCATGCATGAGAGATTCACCAGGAAAGATGTAAAAAGGATAGATGCATGGTACCTGAGCTGAGGTAACCAGCCACGTGGCAGAACTTAGGTTAGAATAAATGGAATATTAAGTTATAAGCTAATCAGGAGCAAGCCTTGCTTATGGCCAAGGTGCTTGAAAATGTATTTTGAGTCTCAAGAGTTGTTATTCTGGGTGCTTGAGGCCAGGAGGGAAAAAAACAAAACAAACAAATAAACAAAAATACAAAACAAAACACTGCAACAGACTACAACTGGACCAAGATGGATATGGTGGTACATGTTTAGAATCCCAGCACATAGATAGTAAAATACGAGTTAGAGAAAGGAGTTTCACCAGGAGCTTGTGGGCCCGTTAGTCTGGAAACCCAGTGTGTTAGAAACAAGAGAGAAAACAAGGTGGGAGGAGAGGACATGTTCCAAAAGTTATAATATACACATAATATTGAAAACAGAAAATCAGGAAAAAAGAATTATGGGTTTTTGTGCTGAACATTATGTTTTTAAAGATGAATTCAGTTCTTACATCTTTGATTTTATTTTAATCTAAGAGCCTAAATATGTGTTTTCTTTTTTCAATTTTTATTTATTTTTAGATTTTTCTCATTTTTTAATTTTTTACTGTAATGCATTTTTTTATTACTTTGAATGACATGTATGCATGATAGCTATTCCAGAGAAGGATGCTGATATTACCCCAAGGACGTCCTGGCTGGTTATTGTGGTGCACACCTGGAATCCCAGCATTTGAGAAGTAGAGATAAGAGATATGTAAATTCCAGAGCAGCCTTAGTTTCCTAGTGTAGCATCTTCTTGACTACTCCCTCCCCAAGCAAGTCCCATGTATGATATAAGGCCCAGGGGCTTGGTAACAAGGAGGAGAATACTATATGGTTGTTAGATCATATTTCTGTTTATGTCACAAGACAGGAAAAGGATATGCCTGATGCTATGCATGCTCTTTTTCAAAGTAATGATTATCAAAATTGTTTTCTGTGTACCTTTGACTTTAATTATTTTAACTTTTCATTTTGTTTTTTTTCTTTTCCTTTTTTTGAGTTTCTTTTTTTATTATTAGTTACATTTATTAACCCTGTATCCCAGCTGTATCCCACTCCCTCATTCCCTCCCAAACCATCCCTCCTTCCTTCATCTCCTCCCTGCCCCTTTCCAACTCCTTTCATCTGACCCTGTTTTATCAGGTATCTTCAGGACTGGCTGCAAAGTCCTCCTCTGTGGCCTAGCAAGGCTGCTACTTGCTGGAAGGAGGGGAGGTCAAAGAGCCAATCATTGAGTTCATGCCAGTGACAGTCCCTCTTCCCTCTACTAGAGAACACACTTGGATATTGAGCTACCATGGGCTCCATCTGAGCAGAGGTTCTAGGTTATAACCATACATGGTCCTTGGTAGAGTGTCAGTCTCAGAAAAGACTCCTGTGCCCAGTTATATTTGGTCCTTGTGGAACTCCTATCCTTTCCACATCATACTATCTCCCCCTTCTTTTACATTATTCCTGCATTCTGCCGAAAGTTTGGTTATGAGTCTTAGTATCTGCTTTGATATACTGCTAGGTAGAGTCTTTCAGAGGCCCTCTGTGGTAGGCTCCTGTTCTGTTCCTTGTTTTCTCCTATATCCAATGCACTTCCCATTTGTCTTTCTAAGTGAGGATTGATCATCTTACCCTGGGTCCTCTTTCTTGTTTATCTTCTTTACGTGTATAGATTTCATTATGTTTATCATATCTTATAGGACTATATGAGTGAATATATACCATGTGTGTCTTTCTCCTTCTGGGATACCTCACCCAGAGTTATCTTTTCTAGATCCTACCATTTGCCTGCAAATTTCAAAATTTCCTCGTTTTTGATTGCTGAGTATATTCCATTGTGTAAAAATACCACAATTTCTGCCCATTCCTTCGTTAAGGGACATCTGGGTTGTTTTTAGGTTCTGGCTATTACAAATAAAGCTGCTACAAACATGGTTGAGCAAATGTCCTTGTCGTGTACTTGAGCAAATTTTGGGTATATGCCTAGGAGGAGTATAGCTGGATCTTGAGGAAGCACTATTGTCTGAGAAAGCGTCAGATTGACTTCCAAAGTGGTTGTACCAGTTCACATTCCCACCAGCAATGGAGGAGGGTTCTCCTTTCTCCACAATCTCTCCAGCATGTGTTGAGTTATTCATCTTAGCCATTCTGATGGGTGTAAGGTGAAATCTCAGGGTCCTTTTGATTTGCATCTCCCTGATGGCTAAGGATGTTGAGCATCTCTTTAAGTGTTTCTCTACCATTCTATTTTCCTCTACAGAGAATTCTCTGTTTAGCTCCATATTCCACTTTTTAATTGGATTACTTGATTTATTGCTTTTTAACTTCTTTAGTTCTTTATATATGCTGGATATCAGCCCTCTGTCAGATATAGGGTTGGTGAAGATCCTTTCCCAATCTGTAGGCTGTTGTTTTGTTCTGATGACAGTGTCTTTACAGAAGCTTTTCAGTTTCATGAGGTCCCATTTATTGATTGTTGCTCTTAGAGCCTGTGCTGTTGGTGTACTGTTCAGGAAGTTGTCTCCTGTGCCAATGAGTTCTAGGTTGTTCTCCACTTTTTCTTCTAACCGATTTAGAGTATCTGGTTTTATATTGAGGTCTTTGATCCACTTGGACTTTAGTTTTGTGCAGGGTGATAAATATGGATCTATTTTCATTTTCTGCATGTAGACATCCAGTTGGACCAGCACCATTTGTTGAAGATGCTGTCTTTTTTCCATTGAGTGGTTTTGGCTTCTTTGTCAAAAATCAAGTATTCATAGGTGTGTGGGTTTATTTCTGGGTCTTCTATTCTGTTCCATTGATCCTCTTTTCTGTTTCTATGCCAATACCATGCAGTTTTTATTACTATTGCTTTGTAGTACAGCTTGAGATCAGGGATGGAGATACCTCCAGATGATCTGTTGTTGTACAGAATTGTTTTGGAGATTCTGGGTTTTTTGTTTCTTCCTATGAAGCTAAGAATCTTTCTTTCAAGGTCTGTAAAGAACTGAGTTGGTATTTTGATGGGAATTGCGATGAATCTGTAGATTTCTTTTGGCAGGATGGCCATTTTCACAATGTTAATCCTACCAATCCATGAGCGTGGGAGATCTTCCCATCTTCTGATATCTTATTCAATTTCTTTCTTCAGAGACTTAAAGTTTTTTCAAACAGGTCTTTCACTTGCTTGGTTAGAGTCACCCCAAGGTACTTTATGTGATTAGTGGCTATTGTGAAGGGTGTTGTTTCCCTGATTTCTTTCTCGGCTCTTTTGTCTTTGATATACAGGAAGTCTTCTGAAGTTTTTCAGTTGATTTTGTTTCCTGATACTTTGCTGAAGGTGTTTATCAGCTGAAGGAGTTCTCTGGTTGAATTTTTGGGGTCTCTCATGTATACTATCATATCATCTGCGAATAGTGACACTTTGACCTCTTCTTTTCCAATTTGAATTCCCTTGATCTCCTTTAGTTGTCTTATTGCTTTAGCTAGGACTTCAAATACTATGTTGAAGAGATACGGAGAGAGTGGGCAGCCTTGTCTTGTCCCTGATTTCAGTGGGATTGATTTAAGTTTCTCTCCATTGAGTTTGATGTTGGCTATAGGCTTGCTGTATATTGCCTTTATTATGTTTAGCTATGTGTCTTGTATCCCTGATCTCCCCAAGACTTTAAACATGAATGGGTGTTGGACCTTGTCAAATGCTTTTTTGGCATCTAAGGAGATGATCATGTGGTTTTTCTCCTTCAGTTTGTTTATGTGGTGGATTACATTGATGGCTTTCTGTATGTTGAAACACCCTTGCAGTCCTGGGATGAAGCCTACTTGGTCATGGTGGATGATATCTTTGATGTGTTCTTGGATTAGGTTTGCAAAGATTTTATTGAGTATTTTTGCATCAATGTTCATAAGAGAGATAGGCCTGAAGTTCTCTTTTTTTGTTGGGTCTTTGTGTGGTTTAGGTATCAAGGTGACTGTGTCTTCATAGAATGAGTTTGGTAATGTTCCTTCTGTTTCTATTTTGTGGAATAGTTTGGAGAGAGTTGGAGTTAGGACTTCTTTGAAGGTCTGGTAGAGTTCTGCACTGAATCCATCTGGCCCAGGGCTTTTTTGGAAGGGGGACTGTTGATGACTGCTTCTAGTTCTCTGGGGGATATAGGACTATTCAATCTTTCTACCTGATCTTGACTTAATTTTGGTAGATGGACTCTATCTAGAAAATTGTCCATTTCTTTTAGATTTTCTAATTTTGTGGCATATAAGCTTTTGTAGTATGACCTAATGATTGTTTGGATTTCCTCACTGTCTGTAGTTATGTCCCCCTTTTCATTTCTGATTTTGCTGATTTGGATAGCTTCTCTCTGTCTTTTAGTCAGTTTGGCTAAAGGTTTGTCTGTCTTGTTGATTTTCTCAAAGAACCAGCTCTTGGTGTCATTGATTCTTTGAATAGTTTTATTTGTTTCTAATTGATTGATTTCAGCCCTGAGTTTGATTATTTCCATCCGTCTGCTCCTCTTGGGTGTATTTGCTTCTTTTTTTCCCTAGGGTTTTCAGTTGGGCCATTAAGTTGCTTGTATGAGATGTCACAAATTTTTTCTTGAAGGCATGTCATGCCATGAATTTTCCTCTGAGCACTGCTTTCATTGTGTCCCGTAAATTAGGGTATGTTGTACCTTCATTTTCATTGAATTCTAGGAAGTCTTTAATTTCTTTATTTCTTCCTTAGCCCAGATCATTGAGCAGCAAGTTGTTCAGTTTCAATGTGCTTGTAGGCTTTTTTTCTAATTCCGTTGTTGTTGAGGTGCAGCTTTAGTCCACGGTGGTCAGATAGCATACAGGGGATCATTTCAATCCTCTTGAATCTGTTGAGGCTTGCTTTGTGACCAGCCATATTGTCTATTTTGGGGAAGGTTCCATGAGGTGCTGCAAAGAAGGTATACTCTTTTTAGTTTGTGTGGAAAGTTTTGTAGACATCTATTAGGTCCATTTGATTTAGCACCTCTGTAATGCCTTTATTTCTTTATTAGGCTTCTGTCTAGATGATCTGTCCCATGGTGAAAGTGGGGTGTTGAAGTCTCCCACTACTAAGGTGTTGGGATCAATGTGTGATTTGAGTTTTAATAATGTTTCTTTATGAATGTAGTTGCTCTTATATTTGCGGCATAGATGTTTAGAATTGTGATGTCCTTTTGGTGGATTTTTCCTTTGATGAGAAGGTAGTGCCCCTCCACATCTTTTTTGATTAATTTTGGTTGAAAGTCTATTTTATTAGATATTAGGATAGCTATCTCAGCTTGTTTTCTGGGTCCATTTGCTTGAAAGACATTTTTCCAGCCCTTTACTCTGAGGTATTGTTTGTCTTTATTGCAGTGGTGAATTTCTTGGATGCAGCAGAATGTTGGATCCTGTTTCCAAACCCATTCTGTTAGTTTGTGTCTTTTTATTGGAGAGTTGAGTCCATTGATGTTGATAGATAGTAGTGACCAATGAATGTTAGTTCCTTTTATATTGGAGTTGGTGGTCTTACTGTGTTCCATTGCTTCTTTTCTTTTAATTTTTGTGGGGATATTATCTGTATTCTATGTTTTCTTGGGTGAAGTTGTTTTCATTAGATTGGAGTTTTCCTTCCAGTATCTTCTGTAGGGCTGGTTTGCTGTGTAGATATTGCATAAATTTAGTTTTGTCATGAATGTTTTGTTTTCTCCATCTATGTTGATTGAAAGCTTTGCAGGGTATAGTCATCTGGGTTGGCATCTGTGGTCTCTTAGAGTCTGCATGACACCTGCCCAGGCCCTTCTGTCTTTCATAGTTTCTGATGAGAAGTCTGGTATGATTCTGATAGGTCTATCTTCATATGTTACTTGGCCTTTTTCTCTTTCTGCTTTTAATATCTTTCTTTATTCTGTAGTTTTAATATTTTGACTATGATGTGACATGATGTGTTTCTTTTCTGGTCTAGTCTACTTGGTGTTCAGTAGGCCTTTTTATATTTACGGACATCTCTTTCTTTAAGTTGGGAAATTTTTCTTCTATGATTTTCTTGAAAATATTTTCTGGACCTGGAGCCTGGACTCTTCTTTTTCCTCAATTCCTATTATTTTTAGATTTTGCCTTTTCATGGAGTCCTTAATTTCTTGGATATTTTGTGTTTGGGACTTTTCTGATTTTACTTTTTCTTTGAAAGAAGTATCAATTTCTGCAAGTGTATCTTCATCTCCAGAGATTCTCTCTTCCATCTCTTGTATTCTTGGTGATGATTACCTTTGTGGTTCATAATCTTTTCTCCAAGTTCTCCAGCTCCAGGGTTTTCTCAATTTGTGTTTTCTTTATTGATTCTAATTTTGTTTTCATGCCTTGCACCATTTCCTTCATATGTTTGAATGTGGATTCCTGTCTCTCTATGATGGTCTTTATTTTTTTATGTTGTTCACTTCCTCTCTTTATACCACTAATTGTATCTCTACTTGTGCCTCTATTTGTTTGGCCACATTTGCCTGTGTTTCTTGAAGAATTTTGTCCATTTCTTCTTTCAGTGCCTCCAATAGACTGGCCAAATCTTTGATAGATTTGTTCATTTCATCTTTAACTGTCTGAATTTCCATGGCTATTGCTCTGAGTGAATTGTTTGTTTCTTCTTTATGAGCCTCAAATAATTGGGTAAACATAACTTTAAAGTCATTTTCCTGTGCTTCTGATGAATTAGAGCTTCCATCAATTTTGGGGGTTGCTGGTGAAGTCATGATGTCCTGATTTATGTTGGATGTGTTCTTTCGCCTACCCCCGGCCATTGGCTTATCTGAAACCTTCCCTGTTTGTTTCTGGGTTCTGCAGTTCAGACTAGTACTGCCTCTCTATGGTGTCTGGAGAGTTCTTCAGGAAGTTGAGAGAGGGCTCATGGCCTCAGCATGTGCGTTGGTGCACTATCTGTACATGTAGGAGGAAAGTATGCAGGCGCAGAAGGGCAAATGCAGGTGTGTGTGTGTGTGTGTGTGTGTGTGTGTGTGTGTGTGCGTGTGTGTGTGGAAGTGTGCGTGAAAGTGTGTCTCAAGGGACAGAGTGATAGAGAATGTTGAACCCTTGAGTGTGTGGGAGGGGCTCTGCCTTGCTGGCTTCGACGTGGTTATTTGTACATGTACTGTATATTTAGCAGGCGCTGGTGATAGTCGCTGTACAATTTTCTGCATGAACTGCCTTAACTCCTCAGTTGGACCCGCAGAGCAGGGGCTTCAATGTCCCAAGTGACCCTCTGTTTCCCACAATGGGTATGTGGGTGAGAGGGGTCCGATGCTCGGCTTCTATTTTAGAAGGACCATGGATCTGGGGCTCTGCAGACACTCAAGGGTGCACTCACTCTCAAGCAGGTCACATGGGCAGGGATCGGGATATCCTGGCTCTCTGCTCTCTGGTTGGTCTTATACAGGAGGACTGCTGTGCTCTGCCAGCTCAGTGCTGCTGCAGCCACCAGGTTAGGAAGTCCAGCTGCAGCTGGAGACTGGGATGCCAGTCCAGATGACTTCTGGGAAGTCCTGGGTGCCTTCCATTGTGCTCTCCAGGCTGGGGAGGCCCAGCACCTGGTGTGCCTATCTTGTATGGTGGGTTTGCTGGGCTTTGGTGGGTATATAATGAATTATCTGTCTCTGAGGGTTTGGGCAGGCCATTCAGTCAGTGGCTGGGCAACCCTGCAGAGCCAGTATGGTGGCTAGCAGACCTGGGACCCTGGGATGATGGTGTTGTGGATCTGGACCCGCAGAGCACGGGCTTCAATGTCCCAAGTGATCCTCTGGGTGGGGTGGGAGGGGTCCAATGCCTGGCTTCTATTTTAGAAGGACCCTGGATCTGGGGTTCTGTAGACACTCAAGGGTGCACTCACCCTCAAGCAGGTCATATGGGCAGGGATCTGGGTATCCGCCTCTCTGCTCTGTGGTTTGGTCCTTCTTGGTCTTATGCAGGAGGACTGACATGTTCCTCCAGCTCAGTGCTGCTGCAGCCACCAGGTTAGGAAGTCCAGCTACAGCTGGAGACTGGGATGCCGGTCCAGACGCCTTCTCTCATTTATTTTATTTACTTTACATCCTTATGACCCCTTCCCTCCTCCCTTCCCAGTGCCACCTTGACCCCCTTTCCTCTCCCCCTCTCCTTTTCCTCAGGAAAGGGGAGCTCCCTTTCCCATCCATCCCAGCTCATCAAGTTGCATCAACAATGAACATGTCCTCTTCCCCTATGGCCTGGCAAGGCAGTCCTGCCAGAGAAAGTGATTAAAAAAAAAAGCTAGCAAGTGAGTCTATATCCAATGCAGTCTCCACTTCCCTTAGTAGAGTACACATTTGAAGCCCAAGCTGTCCATTTGCTACATCTTTGTGAGGGGCGTATGTCCAGTTCATACATGGTCATTGGTTGATGCTTCAGTCTCCATAAATCCCTCTGGGGCTCTGGTTAGTTGGCTCTGTTGTTTTCTTGTGGAGCTCCTGTCACTTTCAGGTCCTTTTCTTTTTCCTTCCATTATTCCACAAGACTCCCTAAACCAATGTTTGGCTGTGAGTCTCAGTATCTGTTTTGAGGTGCTGCTGGGTACAGTCTCTCAGAGGATAACTCTGACAGGTTCCTGTCTACAAGCTTAGCAGAGCATTGTTCGTTGTGTCAGGGCTTGGCACTCTCTGATAGAAGTGGGTCTTTGGTTGGACCAGACATCAGTTGGGCATTCCCTCAATCTCTGCTCTATCTTTATCCCTACAAATCTCTTAGGCAGGGTAAATTTTGGGTTGAGGTTTTTGTGGGTGGATTGGTGTTCCCTGCCCTTTACTGGAAGACTAGTCTAGTTAGAGGATGTCCTCTTCAGTTTCTATAGTTTTTGCTACTAGGAATCTCTGCTGTATCTGTCCCCCTCATATCTTCCCAGGAGCCTACCCTGACTTAGGTGTCCAGCTTTTCTCAGAGATACCTCCACCCTCAGTTTCTCTTTTCTCTATAGGCTTTCTTTCCTCTCACCCTTGTTCTCCTCAGGTCTGATCTCCACCCTCGTAACTCTCTATGCCCCCTCTCCTACCTTGTTCCCTCTCTTCAGACACTACCTCTGTCTACTCTCTCTCCCCTTCTGAGTGAGATTTATGCATCCTCACTTGGGTCCTTATTACTTTTCTTCTTCAGGAGTGAGATTTATGCATTCTTACTTGAGTCCTCCTTATTACTTATCTTCTTTGGGTGTGAGATTTATGTATCCTCACTTGGGTCCTCCTTATTACTCATTTTCTTGGGTCTTTGCCTTGTAATGTGCTTATCTTGTATTATATGGTTAAAATTTACTTTAAGTGAGTATATACCATGTGAGTCTTGCTGGGTCTGGGTTATCTCACTCAGGATGATCTTTATTAGATCCATCCATTTGCCTGCAAATTTCATGATTTCTTTGTTTTTAACAGCTCAGTAGTATCCAATTGTGTAAATGTGCCATAGTATTCAATTGTATAAATGTGCCACAACATCTAGGTTGTTTCCAGATTCTGGCTATTATGAATAAAGCTGCTGAGAACATAGTTGAGCAAGTGTCCTTGTTGTATGGCAGAGCATCTTTTGGGTATATATCTAGGAGTGGCATAGTTATTCCCAATTTTCTGAGAAAGCTCCAGATTGATTTCCAAAATGGTGTACAAGTTTACACACCCACCAGCAATGGAGGAGGATTCCCCTTTCTCCACACCCTTGCCAGCATGTGGTCAGTATCCCTTGAGATACTGATCTTAGACATTCTGACTGGTGTGAGATGGAATCTCAGAGTCATTTTGATTTGCATTTCCCTGATGACTAAGGAAGTTGAACATTTCTTTAAGTGCTTCTTGGCCATTCAAGATTCTGCTGTTGAGAGTTCTCTGTTTAGTTCTGTTTTGAATTGGGTTATTTTGTTTATTTGTGTTTGGTTTCTTGAGTTCATTATATATTTTGGATATTAGCTCTTTGTCTGGTGTAGGATCAGTGAAGAGCTCTTCCCAATCTGTTAATACTCTGGTGTTCAAATCTTCATGCTTAAAAAAAAATCTATTATACCATTGTCTTTATTTCTGTTTTGGGATATAGGAACAATGAAACTATTAACATGGTTAATCAGGGGCCTTGGTGAATGATATGTATGGCATTTGCTACTGTATATACTCAACTGTTATCTTCCTAGTACACATAGTATGTCTTTGATGTTACTAGATAATGCTCTGTAAAAATTGTTCCAAAGAGTTTGAGGAAGATATTCATGGCTGGCATTTTTGAATGATTTTTAGGCTGAGCTTGATGCCTAACTTTTTTTGTGAAGGCAAAGAATATGATAGGGTACAAAGGTTTATTATTTTAAGTGCCTGATGGTTGCAGCATTTTTCAAGAGAATCAGGGAGCGTACTGGTCACCTTTTTATTATATAAAAGGCAGCATACAACGATTGGCTATAAGTCTTGCTTTAAGTATCTGATGAAGAGTCTTCATCTCATGGTGAAGCCCGTGACTGAGCCAAAATCTTTGCTTCATGGCAGTGAAGGGAAACTAGTAAAATGAAGGTGTAGGTATCCCATTGCTCTGTGCAAGGCCACACCTCTGATGACCATAAAATCTTCTGTGGCTCAGACTAAAGTTTCCACATTTCCTATTAGTACCACATTTGGCAAAGCCTTGAGCACATTAGTATTTGGGGAACATTCTGATTCCAAACGATAGCAATGAGGAAACATTCTGTAACAGGCACATATCTCTGATGTAAAAGACAACCAGGGAGTCATAGCCTGCCTCTGCTACTAAATTCACTTGTCAATTTAGGTTCAGTTTTATCGTTTCGAAAATACATTTAACATGGCTACATAGCTGAGTGTGGAGAAAAATAGGGTTTGTAATGCAGAGTACTCTGATACACAATTCACTCATGGCAGGTCTTGAAACATGACTCTTTCTTTTTGCAACAAAAGTACTGAAGCATCTCGATGCCCATTTCTAGCACCTGCTGCATATGGGTAGCACTTTAAGATGTGACTGTAAACAGAATCATTCCTAACTTACCAAAGTTCTTGAGTTCTCTTAGCCCATGTAGGATAAGTAATATTCAATTTTACAGTACAAACGTTGAGGATTATACTAATGTTTCTAACGTGGGTAGTTCCTAGAGACCTGGATAGCTCCCATAAGACATAAAAGACTAAACATTGCCAACTAAAGCACGATGTTTACTTTGCTCCTTTTGTGAGAACAGGTGTGCCAGTGGACTAATCTCTACTTCCATAACCCATGAAAATTTCAATTTCAACAAAGAGAGAAAGAGAGTGGGGAAAGCAAGACTGAGAGAGAATGGTAGAGAGCTAGAAAGAGACAGAGATGTGGGGAAAAGAGAGTCCCCTTTTCCTTTGTGTTTACTGCATTGGGTTAAATATGATCGTAAACTTGGAAATAACATGAGCTTAAGGATATTTAGCCATATCATATCTAGCTAGCTTTCGGGAATTTCCTCAAAATGGACAACATTAAATTCATGAAAATTTTATATATTTGTACACTCACGGCTTAGAAGTAAAACAGCAAGCACATTTTGGATGGATTTTAAAAATGGAAAACAGTACTTTAGAGAAATTCTGTATACCATAAAACTATAGATTTTGGACGAATCTTTCTAAGGATACAAACTTATTTTGTCACGAAAGTGATCAAGCATTTTGGAGGCAAGAGGTCTTTCTACAGAGTCCTTTTTACATGTTTCCAGAAAATCTACTTCCCATCTATAATTTTATTTGCTGAGACCAACTTTATTTCTTTAACATAGGCAAGAGTAAGATTAGCACAGGAAAGCATAAGAGTCTGTGTAGGGTTTCTTGCCTCCCTTGCGTAGTGCAGAAAATCCTACCATGTCTTCCATGTCAATCTAAAAATTCAGAAATAATTATAAAAATTCTTTAAAAAAAACCCCTACAGAATATAAAAATAAAAATAGTGAGAAGTTAGTGGAACTCAAAGTAGAGTTTGTGAGTTCTCTGTATCCATGGGTTCATTGTATTTACATTCAGTCAACTGTGAATATTTTCCTGAAAATATTCAGGAAAAACCACCATGTTTGCATTAATCATTTGCAGACATTTTCCTTGGTATTAATTGATATACAATGTGTTATTGCAACTATTTTTATAGCATGCATATTGGCTTGGGTATTATAAATAGACTAGAGAGTGTTTAAATTGTACCCAGTTCTTGAGAATCCACAAAATTTGGTATCTCTAGGGGATCCTGGAACCGGTCCTCTGAGAACACAGAAGCATGGCTCTATTTCAAAATACCTGGCATAATTTCTTGTTTCTTATGAAGATGTTTAAATATTACAATACGACCTGAAACTATATACAATCCCAAGAACTGACGTTGTATAAGCCTCATTTTATAGGAACAGACTGCTTTGTATTCACTTATGTGATGCTAGATTAAGTACGGCCACAAAGAAGACACAGGAGAGGCTCAGGGCTATGCAGTTAATTGTACTCATGGGCCCTAGAGAAAGCAAACACACATGCCATGCAGAGCCTCAGGACAAAGAAGGCAATATGGTGGTCAGGAGCCAGTAGGGTAGCGTGTGATGAAAGAGTAGGTGTAGTGTTTCCACAGGACAATAGCTCTCTGAGGCACAGAAGTTTTTGAAGATATCAAATATCATAAACAGAAAATAAAAATATAAATGCAATATTAAGAATACTAATTTCCACGTTTGTGAAATGAGGGCCTTGGTCTGATTCTGTGACCATTGTATTTTTTTTTTTTTTTTAAGTAAAGGATTCCACTTTGTGTTTCTTTCCGGTGAAGGTGTTAAGTGTGGCAGGAGGAAATTGAGCTTAACATAAATTGCCTTGCTCCAAAGACTTCAGTAATTAAGAAATCTTCATTATCCGGGCCAGACCTTTTAAGCTAGATATATTTTACCTTAATTATGGTAATGATAACACAGTCAATGGACTCACAACTTTTTCATTAGGCACCTCCAAATGTTTTATGCAAGAGCACAGTGATTCTAGAAGCACGAGCCTTAACATTTGATCAAATCATGGAATGTGTGAGTTAAAGCTGGGAACTAGGTACAAAAACATTGGCTGTTAATTCAATGTGTCATTACGGAATCCTTTAGGAAATGTGTTGGTTAATACTCATAATGGCACAAGAAGTCAGCGTGTTGGAATGTTTCCTATTAACTCTTTCAGAGGGCTAAACACCGATAGATGGCCTATCACTTTTCCATGTGTGCAAAAATCTGCTGGGTGTTTTAAAGTGTAGAAGGAGTAAAGTTTTCTCCTGGTAATGTAGGTCTGTTCATTTTGGACGATTGAGTTGAGCTGTACCCACAATCATAGTCACAACACAGAATAGTTCCATGAGCTCCAGTTCCATGTGTTTCCTCCTTGCAGTCAAATTCTTACACCCAGCCACAAACTGGGCAAACACGGGTTCCATTCTGTAGGCTTGTCTACTTAAAATAATGGGCGATAAAAATAATGCAATGTGTTATCTTCTCAGCCTGAAATCTGATCACCAGCAAAGCCTTTTAAACTCTCCTATGCTCCTGTGTGAATTAACAGTTCTTGATCAGAAGGACACATCCACTTTGCCCCAACTTTTGGTCGTAATACTTAGGCCTCATGCATTTTGCATGCAACTGACTGTATGTGTGAACATGGGTTTTTCCTATTTCTTTACATTGTGTGTGTGTGTATGTGTGTGTGTGTGTGTGTGTGTGTGTGTGTGTATTCAAGGTGTGGAGGCCAGAAGATAGTTTTTAAGAGTTGGTCCTTGTTTTCCACCATTTGAGTCCTGGTTATCGCACTCGGGTTTTTGGACTTAGCAGTGAGTGTTTTTACCCACTAAGCCTTCTTGCTCTCACAGATCTTCCCTTTTTATAATTTTGTTGTTGTTGTAGATCGAAGCTAGGGCCTGGTATGTGTCAGGAACAGCGGTACCACTGAACCGTATCCCCAGTCAAGATTTTCATATTTCTTGAGTAACCCCTGAGACAGCAATAAGTAGCAATAAATACTTAGCAGGTATAGAAAATACTAAGCGTAAGAAACTGCCCAATTCTTTTCTAAACACATGTTGCATGTTGTGTCTCTGCCAGTGAATGCTGCGGTCCTTGGTCTCAGATACTTCACCTTGTTTTATCCTTTGACATTCTAGTTGGTGTATCATAATTCTTGATTTTGTTCATCTTTTCATATGTTAATTTGACAGCTTTGTTCTTCGCCTGAGGTTAGATTGAGTTGTTTTCTTACTGTTGAATTTGAAAAACCCATTTAAAAATACTTTATTTTTATTTTATTTGTATGAGTGTTTGTCTGAATGTGTGTCTGTATACCATGTGTGTGTCTTGTACTCACGAATGTCCGAAGACGGCTCGGGATCTCCTGAAACTGCAGTTACAGAGGGTTGTGAGCTGTCTTGTGGATGATGGAAATTGAATCCAGGTCCTATCAGGGGCAGCCATCTCTCCAGCTCAGAAACATTTTCTTAAAAATAGGTTTTGTTTACAAAGCCTTTGGCAGATAGATGACTTAAAAATAATTTCTACTAACCTCTGACTTGTCTTTTCCTTCTCATAGGTTGAAGTTTTCATAGTTTGAAAAGAAAAAAAGCTTAACTTGTTCAGATAGTCCTTTTATTGACCCCACTTTGGATGACATAAAATTTTTTTTCTTTAACCTAAAGTTAGAAGTATGTATGAAGTTTCCTAAATTAAAACTTTATTAGATTTAGAATGGAGTTTTCATATGAGAGGTGGAATAGAGATTATCATTTATTTTTGTACATCTTCGTTCACTTTTCTTGTTATCATGGCTTCCAGTTTCCCAAGTTCTTTGTGCAATTTGTCAAAAATCAGTTTTCCACTTAAGAATAGATCTGTTTGCAAAGAATGTATTCTGTCTCATTTATCTGTGTGGCCATGTATTTTTTTTCCAATATTACATTTTAAAAATTACCATGGCCAGAAACCATGAATAATCCTCGGACCCTGGGGAAAGCCAGCCCACAGCTTAAATAGCCTCTGGGTAGCCAACCCAGGCGTGCCACGTGGGCAATGCAGATAGGTCCACATACATGGAAGCAAGCCAGATCCTCAGCCTTAGCCAAATGTGGAATTGTTCGTGACAGAGAGCACTCACCATCGGGAAGGTGGAAGGCGGAAACCAGCTCCATCTTTAAGGCATAGCATTCCGCAGCTCTCTACAGTTCCCCCTTTTTGTTTTAGATGCATCAGGCAAGAGTAGAGGTCTGATCTCTGATATTAGAAATAGATTGGGACTTTGTACCGATGTTCGTTTATTCATGGTTTCTGAATAAACTGCATTGGAAAAAAAAATAACATCACCAACAGACATGCTAACATAGAAAGGGGGAGCCTCACTGGGCCCCTACCTTTAGACAAAGAACTACAGCAACAGCTGAGAAGGGGGAGCTCAGTGCCCTAGCTGGTGAGCCAGCCCCAAGTGGTCAGCCCTGACGTCATATACATACAAGCAGCACTAAAGGGCTCAGCAGGCTCTCTCAGAGAGAGAGAGAGAGAGAGAGAGAGAGAGAGAGAGAGAGAGAGAGAGTCATAACCAAAGAAAAAGAGGCCATGGATTTGGCAGGGGGAGTGAGGGAAGGACATAGGAGGGGTGAGAGGGAAGAAAGGGAAAGGAGGAAATTATTTAATATACTTTAATTTTAAAAGAGAAAAAAAAATTACCATGGCCTTAGAGTGAATCTAAGTATTAGGTAATATGTCTTTCAACTTGGCCTTTCTTTTACAGAATTATTTTACTTCATTTAGTACATTTTCCCTTATCACAGAATCTGCCCAACAGATACAGAAAAGGATCGCCCAGTTGTGCTTGTGTTGCATTGGTCCCATCAATGGGGAACTGGCTGCAGAGAATTGACATCTTCACTCTGTTGGCTTTTCTACTCTCTGAATAAAGTTAGATTTTTGACTGCTCTTGTCAGTGTCTTCTACTCCATCATCCTGGTTTTACATGCACTTTTGTAAGATTTATGAAATTACAGAGCATTTGTCATTGCTGAGAGGTGCTTTAGAAATCGTTAATATGAGGGGATTTTCTCAATTGCTTTTTCTTCCTCTATTGAAATGATCATGTAGTTTTTCTTCATTAGCTTGTTAATATGACATATTACATTGATTAAGATTTGAGCTTTGAAAGTACTTCTCATTTCTGGGATAAACCCAATGTGTCCTGAAGCTTTAGGTGCTTGATAAATTGTTCCATTTTATTTATTAATAATTTAGTTTCCTTTTCATGTGTTTGGAATTTGTAAGTATGCATTGTATTTTCTTTTTGTATAATATTTTGAGCTTAGTGTCAAGGTAACACTAGTTCCTAAATGATTCTGAAATCTTTCTCTCTGTTTGTGAAAGCTATCGCGTAGAATTAATGTTATTTCTTTAAGAAAGTCCTCTGTGCAATCTGTGGTGGAAATGGCCACTGGGAACATCTGGCTTCTCAACATTTTGTTGCAGAGTTTCTGAATGGAAGTTTGATGTTATTAGTGACTGTAGACTATTCCAGTTCTGTAAATTTTCTTGAGTGACTTTTGATAATTTGTATTTTTCGGTGAATTTGGACTGTTTTCACTGTGCTTTTAATTTATGAAATTAATATTCTTTAGGGTAATTTTATTTTTCTTTTAATGCTTGTATGGTATATTGTGGTGTTCCAGTTTCATTTTTGTTTGTCTGGTTTTGCTTGGCCAGTTTTCCAGGTGTTATACATTTTTAAAAATGTATTTTTAGTTGAAATAGAATTATATCACGTGCCCCTCCCTTTCTTTCTTCTTGCCTCTCCTAGTTACTCTCCCTCCAAACTCTCCCATTTCTCACCCTCAAGCTAACTTATTTTCTTTTGATTTTATACATATATGTAGATATACACAAATATATAACCTTATTTCACTTTTGTTGTTTGTATGTATATAGTTTCAGACCTGACTACTCTGTATTGGGCAACCAATAAAAAGGTTCATCCCTGGGAGAGGCTAACTCTTCCTCATTCTGCACTGCTTAGTTACCTGGAGTTATTTCTTTTTTTATTTAATTATTTTTATTTTTATTAATTACAATTTATTCACTTTGTATCCCACTGTACCTCCCCCTCTTCCCTCTCAACCCTGCTCTCCCTCTTCCCCACCCATGTCCCTCTCCCAGTCCCCTGATAAGGGAGGTCTTCCTCCTCTTCCATCTGACTCTAGTCTATCAGTTCTCATCAGGACTGGCTGCATTGTCTTCTTCTGTGGCCTGGTAAGGCTGCTCCCCACTCAGGGGGAGGTGATCAAAGAGCAGGCCAATCAGTTCCTGTCAGAGACAGTCCGTGTCCCCATTACTATGGAGGCCACTTGGACACTGAACTGCCATAGGCTACCTCCGTGCAGGGGTTCCAGGCCATCTCCATGAGTGGTACTTGGCTGGAGTATCAGTTTCAGAAAAGACCCCTGTGCCCAGACTTTTTGGATCTGTTGCTGTCCTTGTGGAACTCCTCTCTTCTCCATGTCTTACTATCTCCCACTCTTTTCATAAGATTCCCTGCACACTGCCCAAAGTTTGGCTATGAGTCTCAGCATCTGCCTCAATATCCTGCAGGGTAGAGCCAAAAGATGCTCAAGTATATAACAAAGACATCTGCTCAACCATGTTTGTAGCAGCTTTATTTGTAATGGCCAGAAGCTGGAAACAGCCCAGATGCCCCTCAGTTGAGGAATGGATACAGAAATTGTGGTACATCTACACAATGGAATATTACTCAGAGATAAAAAAAAAAAAACAAAAAAAAAAAAAAACAAAAAAAAAAACAAGGAAATCATGAAATTTGCAGGTAAATGGTGGGAACTGGAAAAGATCATCCTGAGTGAGCTATCCCAGAAGCAAAAAGACACATAGGGTATATACTCACTCATAAGTGGATATTAGACATATAATATAGAATAAACATACTAAAATCTGTACACCTAAGGAAGCTAATCAGGAAGGAGGACTCTGAATCATACTGTTGAACTTTTGATCTTCTTGGCTCTACCTCCTGAGGGCTGAGATTGTAAGTGAGCACTACCAAACCTAGTTTATGGAGTCTAGGAACTGAACAAGGGGTTTGCACACGCCAGGAATGCACTCTATCAACCAAGCCACATCTCTAGTCCCCTCTCCTTGTGTTGAAGGCTGTTGTCATTGGATATAAAATTCTCAATAGATACTTCTTTTTCTTTTTTTCCTAATTCTTTTTAGTTATAATTTATTATATTTATTATTATTACTTACAATTTATTCACTTTGTATCCCAGTCGTAGCCCCTTCCCTCATCTCCTATTAGTCTAACCCTACCTCTCTTTTCCTCCCCTATCCCTCTACCATAGTCCACTGATAGGGGAGGTCCTCCTCCCCTTCTGTCTGACCCTAGCCTATCAAGTCCCATCAGGACTGCCTGGATCCTCTTCCTTTGTGGGCAGGCTAGGTTGCCCCACCAGGGAGAAGTGATCAAGGATCAGGCAACCGAGTTCATGTCAGAAACTGTCTCTTCTCTCCTTACTAGGGAACCCACATGGAGACTGAGTTGTCTATGGGCTACATCTGAGCAGGGGGTCTAGGTCCTCTCTATGTGTGGTCTTTGGTTGATGCATCAGTCTTTGCACTCCTCCTTGGGCCCTCCTGTTTTTGGCTTTGTTAGTTTCCTTGTGTGGCTCCTGTTCCTCCAGATACTTCTTTTTCAAGCCTTAAAGGATGAAATGGTCTACTGTCTTGTGGCTTTAAATGTTTCTGATGAGAAATTCATGCTTAAATAGATCATTTTTTTTCCATTTATGTCTCACAAGCTGTCTTTTTCCTTTGGAGACATTCAGACATTTTTTTTTTCATGAAGAAGATACCTAGAGATAAGGTATATTGCTCAGAGGCAGAGCACCTGGTTAAGATATTGAGTTTGAATCATGGCACCAAGAATAAAATAAAATAAAATAAAATAAAATAAAATAAAATAAAAAGTAAGGTAACACAGGTGCAAAATTTTAGCAGCTCTTGATCTTAAGCTGCTGCTTGTAGAGTGAGTGCTGTCCACAGAACAGCCTTGAGAGCGAGTGCTTCTGACAAAGTCACTTCAGCCAGTCTTCTGAATCTTCCGCTAGACCTACCCTTGCACTTGAAAAATTCAGGTTTAGTAAAGAACCCTGAATCACAAGTTCAGCTTCTCTTTTCTTTTTTTTTAATATAATTTTTTATTTATTATAATTTATTCACTTTGTATCCCAGCTGTAGCCTCCACCATGGTCTCCTCAAAATCCCATTTCCCTCCCACCTTCCCTCCCTGCCTCTTCTCCTCCCATGCCCCTTCCCCAGTCCACTGATAGGGGAGGTCCTCTTCCCCTTCCATCTGACCCTAGTCTATCAGGTCTCATCAGGACTGGCTGCTTTGTCTTCCTCTGTGGCCTGGCAAGGCTGTCCACCCCCATCACGGTGAGTTTATCAAAGAGCCAGCCACTGAGTTCATGTCTGGGACAGTCCCTGTTCCTCTTACTAGGGAGTCCGATTGGAGACTGAGTTGCCATGGGCTACATCTGTTCAGGGGTTCTAGGTTATCTCTATAAATGGTCCTTGCTTGGAGTATCAGTCTCAGAAGAGACCCTTGTGCCCAGATTTTTTGGTTCTGTTGTTCTCTTTCTGGAGCTCCAGACCCTTCCACGTCTTTCTATCTCTCCCTTCTTTCATAAGATTCCTTGCACTCTACCCAAAGCTTGGCCATGAGTCTCTCTCAGCATCTGCTTTAATACCCTGCTGGGTAGAGTTTTTCAGAGACCCTCTGTGCTAAATGGGACCTCATGAAACTGAAAAGCTTCTGTAAAGCAAAGGACATAGTTTCAGAACAAAACGACAGCTTACAGATTGGGAAAGGATCTTCACAAATCCTATATCTGCCAGCAAGCTAATATCCAGAATATATAAAGAATTCAAGAAGTTAAACAGTAACAAATCAAGTAATCCAATTAAAAATGGGGGTACTAAGCTAAACAGAGAATTCTCAATAGAGGAATACCAAATGGCAGAGAAACTCTTAAAGAAATGCTCAACATCCTTAGTCATCAGGGAAATTCAAATCAAAACAACCCTGAGATTTCATCTTACACCCATCAGAATGACTAAGATCAAAAATTCAAGTGACAACACATGCTGGAGAGGTTGTGGAGAAAGGGGAACCCTCTCCCATTGCTGGTAGGAATGTAAACTTGTACAACCACTTTGGAAATCAATCTGGCACTTTCTTAGACAATTAGGAATAGTGCTACCTCAAGATCCAGCTATACCACTCCTAGGCATATATCCAAAATATGTTCAATACAACAAGGACATTTGCTCAACCATGTTTGCAGCAGCTTTATTTGTAATAGTCAGAATCTGAAAACAACCCAGACATCCCTCAGTTGAGGAGTGGATACAGAAACTGTGGCACATTTACACAATGGAATACTACTCAGCAATTAAAAACAAAGAAATCATGAAATTTGCAGGCAAATGGTGGAAACTAGGAAAAAAGACATCATCCTGAGAGAGGAATCCCAGAAGCAGGAAGACACACCTGGTATATACTCACTTATAAGTGGATATTAGACATATAATATAGGATAATCATACTAAAATCTGCAACCTAAAGAAGCTAAGCAAGAAGGAGGACCCAGGGTAAGGTGCTTAATCCTCATTTGGAAAGCAAATGGGATGGACATCGGAAGAAGATGAAAACAGGGAACAAGACAGGAGCTTCTCTTCTCTTAATATCTGATTTGAAAGAGCCCATGAGCTCATGGATTTGAATACTTACTTGTCT
Organism: Meriones unguiculatus; assembly: GCF_030254825.1. NCBI lineage: Eukaryota > Metazoa > Chordata > Mammalia > Rodentia > Muridae > Meriones > Meriones unguiculatus. Next base: position 30,040,033 of record NC_083355.1, on the reverse strand, counting down.
CTACTTGGTAGAACTACTTGTGAAGGATTAGGAGGTATGGCCTTGCTAGGGGAGATGTGTCACTAACAGTAGGCTTTGTGGTTTTGAAAGACTGGTGTCATTGCCAATGTTCTCTCTCTCTCTCTCACTCTCTCTCTCTCTCTCTCTCTCTCCCTTCCTTTGTCTTTTTTCTATTTGAGGACCAAGATGTGAGCTCTCAGCTCTTCCTACTGCCATTCTTCTGTTATCCTAGACTCTCACCCTCTGAAACTGTAAGCCCAATCAAATGTTTTCTTTTAGAAGTTGCCTTGGTCATGGTGTTTTATCATGGCCATAGCAAAGTAACTAAGTCTAACTAGACTTAGTTCTCCACCATCCTCCGTGATGTCTGATCATCATGGTGTATCTCTAGAAAGATAAGTGGTCTACTTGATCAGCTTACAGAGAACTCTTTGTTGTGGGTGTTTTCTAAGCAATTCTTTTTTCTTTGCTGGATCCACTCTGCTCCTAAGTTATAGAATTATCTTGCTTGTGCTATATTTAGAATTGAGTCTTCCACTGAGAAATCTCATTGCTGTGGTCCCTGTGCTCACTTTGATGGTCCTGTATATGACTGTGTTCTTTACTGTGAAATACCACAGAAGGAATAATTTTATTACCTTTTAACCTTATTTAATCCCCTTAAAACCTTTCTTGTTGTAAGTCCTTCATCATGATATCTTAATCCAAGTTTGTTTGAACTCAGGTTTCAATAGCTTACCATCTTTGTTTCTCTTGATAGAACAATAGATTCCCTCTGTGCGGCCTCATCCTTCACAACTGGGGTTGCCATCAATTGAGGCAGAAAGACAAGAAATTTAATAGATGTCTTCCCCTGAAGTCCTTAAATTACAAACATTCGACTGTTCAGTTGATCTGGTAGAACAGTTTTCTCTCACAGGCTCAGATGCCCACACAACATTACTAGACTACATCAGAGCAGCTGTGTGACTTGGGAGCATCACTTGGAGAGGAACACATTAAGGAAGACAGTAAAGACGGAGTGAGAACACAAACACAAATCTGGGGATTTCTTACATGCCCTCCTCCTTCAGGAATGCTTCTTTCTCAGTTCTCAAGGAAGGAAAAAGGATGTTGCTTTCAGAGGCACTGTGCAAGTCTAACCTGATTGTCAACAACAAGAGAAAGAACATAAACATTAGGAACAAAGGAGGAGCCTAGACTCGGCCCAAATTTTCAAAATTTATTTCTTTTTATTTTCTGTGCACATGTGTTTTTTGACTATTTATTGATATTTATTGATATTTATTTGCTTGCATGCATGTCTGTGTGAGGGTGTCAGATCTTGGAGTAAGAGACAGTTGTGAGCTGCCATGTGGGTGCTTGGAACTGAATGCTGATCCTCTGGAAGAGCAGTCAGTGCTCTTAATTGCTGAGCCACATCCAGCCCTCCCTGTTCCAGTTTTCTGGCATGCCACTTTTTGGAATCAAGTCTTCCATTTTGTATTCTGTCCAGTATTTCATTGCAAGCAGTAGGAGAAAGGCTTCTTGATGAATACATTCCTTCTTGGCTGCCACCATCTCCTCTGTGACTTAAAGGAAAAATAAAAATCCTAACGATGGGTAAGTCCCAGTAGATTGTAGAGGTTATAGCTTGCAGTTTTGAATCATTTATCAGGGTCCATGGGCTGATATTTTGAACTGTATCTCTGGAAGAAAATTATTTGAGGTCGGGTTTGTTCTGGAAAATCTACTAGGTGCATTTACCAGCACTTTCTGACCTCCAAACTTAATCATCTGGTGTTTTCTCTCTTTTTGTCTCACAGGTGACTTTTTTCTTATTCTTAAAACAGTGAATAGAAAATTGTCTGTTCTCTTGTCTTTCTTTAACAGTGAATCATTAGGTTCTCAAAGAACGGAGCTCTTCTGAGTCTCCTGAATGTCCTTAGCCTCTAGTGACAATGGAGCAGTTGATAGGCACTGCATATGTATTGATCGGATAATTGGATGAGGAGGGTTTACACATACCTCTTCTAAAGTAGGTGCCTACACAGAAAGGATAACGTCACTCAGACATTATGAAGTGAGCTTGTCATCTTTGAGGTTGAAATTCTGATTCAGTCTAACACCTTTCCATACATTTTTTTCTCTTCCTTTCTTTTTTTTTTCAAGATTCCCAGGGATGTGTTCTCAGGGTCACTTTTTCACACTGAAATTTTGACACAGCTACATTTATGTCCTATGTCTCATTTAAAACAAACACGAGCTTCGATTTCTTTCTTTGTTTCTCAAATCCTTTAAAGAAATTATTCTCTGCACGTGTCACATGCTGTTCAGGCTCCTTTTTCCCACCTGTCATGGTGTGTTCAGCCTGCAGCTGCAAATGGTGGATCCTGAGAGGGGAGGCAGGGAGAGGAACATCAGGGAATAGAAGAGACCTCAGGCGGTGCTGAGCACAGTGAGAACAGACTCAAGGGAGACAGGTTTCAGTGAGACAGCTGGTTCACTGGGGGAACAAAGCTAAGAGAACATTATTGGTTGGGGCCAGGGTGCTGAGGATGCCTCATTTGCATGAGGAGGAATTCTAGGTGCCGCTGGACATGACCTTATAGCGGGAAAGAAAGTTTCATCCAGCTACCAGGATATGTGACCTCCCCCCGGGAGGGCAAGGATGGAAGCACTGAACTACATGCACTGGGACACGCAGGCCTGGCACGGAGGAGTGTGGTCCTACTCCTGCCAATCTCATGACAAGATTTCTGGGGTTTGGACATGCCTCTTACTCCAGGTGGATCCCCCTGGTTCCACGGCTCCCTGGCTTCACATTCCCCCCGCCTTTGTAAAGAGGAGGTATCGTCATAGTTGTCAGCCTCCATGTTAGGAAATGGTTTGGTATTGAACCACAATCTGCTTGGTGGTGACTTTGACAATGTTGTTTACTTGTCCTTTTAGAAATTGGATGAAACAGGGGCCCAGGAGGAGGAAGATCCCAATGGCCAGTACAAGGCCAAGGAGGGGAAGAAGCCAAGCTACCAGAGGGTTTGAGTACCATGCTGTGAAGGTACCAAGAGCATGGAGGGCTTGGGATCTCGAAAGATATCCTTAAGTACCTGTATGTTCTGCTAGCCCAGATTCATCACCATAGACACAGCATCCCTCCCCAAGTACAGCACAAGTCCCTCCATGCTCAGCTGTCAGCAGGTCAGGGGCTCACGTGTTCTGTAAGGCAACCCTTCAAGGGAGATTATCTGCCACTGGAGGAACTTGAGGTTGTCCAAGGTACAGGCCATGGCCTAGTCAAGCTTGTCCTGAAAGCCGTCAACCAGGTATTGTGTCTGTACCAGTGCTGTCCCAGTGACCCCTGCTGCTCCTGCAGGGGGATGAAGAACTCTCTCTTTCTCTGGTCTCCTCCAAGCTGCCAGGCAATTTCTTCAGACCTGGGGGGTAATCATTATGGGGACAAAATCCTTGATCGGAGGAACTAGCAGAGGGACCTATTGCACCAGAGAAGAGTGGATCAATTAACACATATTGGCTTGGTGACGGTGATGTTATAGGCACATGCATGATGGGACTGGGAAGAGGACCCTACAAGGCAAAGGGGAAAGATAAAAAAGAGGAATGTTTTGTAGCGTTCATATGGGTAAGGGCCCACCGGGTTTATGAAGCAAGATGTTAATGGGTACACTTGCCAACAATGGTGGGTTGGTAGGGGGCACAGGAAAAGCACTGGGAAGGGTTTGGGTGGGTTGTTAGGGGGAGGGAGGTCAGCCGTGGACTGGATGTATTGTCACAGGAAAGGGTGACTGGGAGCTCCTTGGTGACTTTGACTTCCTGGCTCATTGTACCATGGTAGAATAGGACTGGCGGTGGAGCGGGAACCAGTTATGGAGAAATGTGAGAGTCAGCGGCAGGGTATCGAGCAAAAGGGTGGGAGTTAAATTTGCCAACTCCTCCTGTCCTTCAACATTCATTCCAGGGATCTGGAAAAATAGGTATCTCTGGGGGTTTGGCTGTTGTTTTGAGTATATTGTATCCAGTCATTTCTGTTCTGCAATTCCAATAGCAGAAGCCCTCATAGGTGTCAAGGTTTTGGAGACAGGATTTATACCTGTTTGTTTGCCAATATGGGAAGCTGACAGAGTGGTGATGAAGGCCAAGAAAGTGAATATCTTGGTTTCTCAAAGGCTCCTGTGCTCTTTTGAAAGGCAGTTCCCTCTTCCTATAACATTGTTGCATCTGTAATAGGTATCTCTAACGAAAACTCTGCAGGGTATTGGGAAGATTGGGGAGGGGGCTGGGCGATAGTGGAATTAGAACGGAGAATAACAAAGACAGCCATGAGAATGGCGGAGAGAGAGGGGCCTGTGGGTGCCACCTGCCCTGGGTATCAGCTACTAGGTCACAGATGTCCTTCCTGATCTTGTTTTCCCATCAGGGTGGATTCTCCTTCGCATCCTCAGTCCTTGGTCCATCAGCAAGAGACTGGTCATCTTTTTAGTTGGTGGGATAATATCGGACATTTCTGCATGGGACCCAAATAGGCCTGGGCAGGTCCTGTGGAAAGACTCAAGAAAACGTGCTTTCTGTCTTGAGGAGAGGGTTGCATCCCTTCTGTATTCCCTCTAAGGCATCATACCATTGTACCAGGGTGGGAGGAGTTATTCCTAGTGTGTGCCAGTGGAGGGAGAAAGGAGGATGTTTGGAGGTTTTTGTAAATATTAAATGTATTTAGAGTGGTCAAGGTCATTGCTAATTGTATGTTAGGGGGGTAGGCAATTATTTTCGTTTTTAAGTTGGGCTTTTAGGGCATGATTTTTCTTTTTTCTTTTTTTTTTTTTTTGTGATTCCTTGCCTCTGGGGAATGCTGGTGTGATGGGCCATCTCCCATCGTGAGAGGAAGGTTTTGAATTGGGAGCTAGTAAAAGCAGGACCATTATTAATTTCTACCTGTTGAGGAATGTTCATGATGGCAAAAGTGGAGAGCATGTGGTGAATTAATCCTTTCGAGCTTTCTCCCACTGGGGCTGTAGCACATATGAAATGTATGTGTCTACTGTAACACAGACAGATTTTGGTGGCCAAATTGGGGAACGTGAGTGATACCAATTTGCCAGAGGGCATTGGATTTGGGACCTCAGGTGTTAGTGCCCATAGTTTATAAAGCTGGGGTAGTAATAATGGATGCTCAAGAGGAGCATGTTTTTATTATCCTCTGGAGCTGAGCTGAGCAAGAGGGATGTGGGGGAAAGAGGAGTGAGGTCCTTTTATATCTGTGTGTGGGCCTGAATGGAAGCGATCTGCTTGCATAATGGAGGCTGTGAGTGCTCCTTTAGAGGCTGCTGTTCAGGCTTTGTTTTCCCCACCCATTACTGCATGATTGGCCTCTCATTATGACTGGTGGATCCTGTGAAGAGATAAAGGGTGAGAATGGCAGGGGCTGAAAGAGGCCTCAGGTGGAGATGAGTAAGATGAAAACAGACTCCTGGGATAGTCCTCAGTGTGACAGCTTATTTAGTCCTAGTTAACAAAGACCACATAAACCTCTAAGAAGTGGGTAGGGGCTTTCAGGGTGCTGGGGATGCCTTATTTGCATGAGGAGGAATTCTAGGCGCTGCTGGACAGCGCCTATAAGGGGAGAGGAAGTTTGTCCTGCCTATCAGGCTACATGACCTCCTCCAGGGAGCAAGGGTGACGGTGCAGGGCTGTGTGTGTTAGGACACACTGTCTTGAGGCAGGGGAGGATGCTGATCTCGGAACGAGACTTCCGGGGTTTAGACATGCCCGGACAGCACTCTGGGCTGTCTACCCCCGCTCCTGCCCCACACTGCTTCTGGTCTCACAGTCACACGCACATGTATGTGCGCTACATGCATCTACATGTAAGTAGGCAGACTCTGAGAAGGTTTACAACGATGGAGAGTCATTAGCTTGCAGCGTATCCCAGGGCCCCAAACAAAGTCCATAAAATTGAGCACTAAATGCTTTTGGCATTTTAACAAAAACCTTGCTATACATCTTTCTTTCTTTCTTTTTTTTTTTTTTTTTTTTTTGCCCCGAGATGCTGTGATACAAAATAATTTATTACTTTTCTGTTCAGTTTGGATCTAGCTTTGTAGATCCAGGGGCTCATTAATAGGCTTTTTTGAATTTATTATGTATATTATTTATTATGTATACAATGTGTGTTTGCATGTACACCTGCATGCCAGAAGATGGTGCCAGATTTCATTATAGATGGTTGGGAGTCACCATGTGGTTGTTGGGAATTGAACTCATGACCTCTGGAAGAGCAGCTAGTGCTCTTAACCTTGAAGCCAGCTCTCCAGCCACAATAGGCCTTTTTTTTTTTTTTTTTTTTTTTTCAGAAGAATAATCTGTAGAAGTGGCCACCACTTTAGGATTTGTGTTTGTACATATGTGAGCACATATGTGTACATATATATGCATCTATGTATATATGTGTGCATGAGTATGCATAGGCCAAACGTCAAACTCAAGTGTTGATTTTCAGAAACCATCTTTTTTTTTTTTTTTGCTATTTTGAGACAAGGTATTTCACTGGCTTGGATTTTGCAAAGCAGGCTAGGCTGGCTGGTCAGTGGGTCCCAGGGATCTGCTTGCCTCTGTCTCCTTAGCACTTGGATTACAGGCATGCATCACACATGTCTGACTTTTGGAAGGGCCTTCCAGAAATCAAGGTTTGATCTTCATGCTTGTACAACCAGTACTTTATCAACTGAACCATATTTTTAGCTCCTCCAAAATGTTTTATTTCTGCTATGATTTAAGCCATGCTATTCATTATTTCCCAGTTCTTCCATAAAACAGAGATGTGGTGAGATGAGATTAGGGTTGAAAGTGAAAGTTTATAACACATGGACTTATTTATTTGATATAGGAGAAAGGTGCCCAACCTCAGAGGAAGGGCCACTACTTGTTTGCAAAGGATCATGGTATTTGGAGTTAGAAGACATGGGCTTTAATACTTGCTCAACAGCTTCCCACCTGACTTTCTTTGAGATGAGTCTTCATTTCAGACTGTGGAGTGTTCTTGCACATCTTCATGTGAAAATACTTGTATTGAATAGCGTTGGTTGTCTATTTCAGATTCCCATTATTTGGTTCATTTATCTATTGTCTCTTTGGGTTTCGATTCTATCATCCATAAAATGAGAATGATCAAGTCTGGGGGATGCAAAGTTGCTGTAGGGATGGGATAAAATAGCACATAAGAAGACATGTGTATTATTTTCTTTATTGCACCTGAATTTTAACAGTGATTACACAACAAAGAGTTATTTATAGTTTTCTATTTGTTTTCACCTTTACCTTTTATTATTTTCTCCTTATAAGTTACCATCATTTGCATAATTTCATACATGTATATGATGCATTGTGATTATGTTCATCCCCATTACCCTCTCCTGTCCCTTCAAACTCCTGCTGGCCCTTTACTCTTCTTCTCAACTAGTGCTTTCCCACTCTCATGACTTGTGTTTAACTGCTGAGTTTAATTAGGGTTGCTTGTATGAGCAAAGGTAGGGAAGTTATTTAATGGAACATGGACAACTTCCCAATGAAGTTTCCCCTACTTACTTTCCCCTACTCTCTCCTCATAATTATCAACTGCCAATGGCTCCTCCTGGAAGGGTTGTGCCTCCCCAAGCACCCCTCTTCTGTGACGGGAAGTAGAAAGGCACAATTTCATGTAATGTTGCATAGATATCCAAAGCTTTTGTGTCTTTGAATCTAAGGCTATCCAGGAGACAGCATTTTATAGGACCCTTTGTCATCCTCCAGCTCTACATTCCTTTTGGTCCTCTCTTCTACAGGGTTTCCAGCTTGTTGCTTTCTTACACTAGGGCCAATAGAGTTGCCCTTGAGTTCCCCTCTGAGTGCCTTTAAAATTCTTCTATCATTGAGCCCAAGAACTTGCAAAAGTCCCTCCGTGACACAAATATGTCTAGTTAGACCCCTCTTGTCTGTGTCCCTGGTTTCTATGAACAAGTGATCTATAATTATGAGTCTTGTTTTTGTTTTTCAACTGAAGTTAAATACAGTCAAGCAACCTAGGTATTAGAATTTGGTTTCTTAAGGAATGTTGAAAGTGCTGAAGAATTGTGAAATAGACTCTTGTTTGAGAAAGTACACCCTTGAAACTCTACAACAGATCTCCAGTGAAAACAATACAAGCAGTTTTGAAATGCTTTTGGTTGGCACATGAATTTAATCAAATCAAATGAAGTGTGTGTGTGTGTGTGTGTGTGAAACTTCCAGAAAATCACTTGTAGTGATGAGAGACTAAGAAACACATTGTGTGGCCGCATCATCAATAACTAAGCCAGTTGGATGTTTAATGGCCATCTTCTAAATCTATTCCCTGTGATGAATGTCCACACTAAAACTCTTGGGACTAAAAGGCTACTCTGTGTCATTTTTCATTGGTTAAAAGAGTTCATATGTGAGTATTTAAAGTCAGTTTACAAGAAGACAGAAGGAAGTTTAAATGATGGCCTGTAATTCATTCCCTGTGCTTGTCTTCAGGTGCCTTTCAAACTCCACACACAGTGTTTGTGGTTGTTAGAATGGTGAGCAGAAGATTTAGAATCCATGTTTCACTCAACATCATGTTAACACTTTCTGTGATGGTCAGTAGTGCCTACCTTCCTATCTCTCCCTTAAAGGTTGTTTAATAATATTTAGTAAGAGACAGATTTCAGCATCATTTCATTCACTTTATTTTATTTTATTTTAGTTTTTGCTGGTTTGGTTTTTCATGGTTGACATGAACTAGTCATCTGGGAAGAACGGACACTTCAACTGAGGAACTGCCCCTATAAGATTTTTCTATCTGTGAGCCTTTGGGACATCTTTTTGATTAATGGCTGGGCTGGGCAGAGATGCTTCTCTGATCCTGGGTTGTCTAAGAAAGCAGGCTGAGCAAGCCATGGGGGCAAGCCACTAAGCAGCACCTTGCCATGGCCTCTGATTTATTACCTGCCTTCAGGTTCTTGCCCTGACTTCCCTCAGTGCTGCACTGTGACATGGAAGTATAAGATGAAACAAACCCTTCCAACCCCAAGTTGCTTTTGGTCAGTGTTTTATCATAGAAATAGAAAGGAGACTAGAACATGTTTTAGGGGCAGAATCTCACTAGGTAACACAGCCTGACCTTGAACCTGTTGTACTTTTGCAAATATTGTGATGAGATGACAGCCCATGCTAAGCTCTTAATAGTAAACGAAGGCACCATCATATGTGTGGACATCCAGATTGCTTATAAATATTTTCTATGGTAGATACTGTACTTTATGCATGGATAAACATTTACTATTTAGGTATTAATGTAACTGTTACATCTTTGCCATTGTAGGTGTTAGTGTCCGGGTTCCATTCTTAAATCTTTTCCATTGTATATATTAATGCACTGCCTTCATGGCTGTAGCTCTTAGCTATTGTTATTGTCAAGAGCAATTAAGAATAGGCAGAGTCAACACAATTTCTTCATTTTTAGTGTGACTGTTTAATACTTAATAGTTATACAATATTATCTCAAAGTTCACTATACATTTTTATTACTTTATTATATTTGTCTAGCAGAGCATTCTTTGTATACTGTCCTTTTACTGCTTACAATATTTTTATATAGTAATAGTTTGCTGAAAATATTTTCCCAATTTGTTTTTCCTTTAAAGCCTGAATTTGTTTTCAATGCAAAACAATTTCAGTTTTAGATGATCAGTAATGTTTTAAAGTCCTTGTGATATTTTTAGGCTGTTTCAAATAGAGGAAACGACCATTTATCAAAATGTGACAAATAATACTCTATTTTTTTTTCTATTTCTTCAATACAAACTTTCAGTAATTAAACACATCAATTTCTGAGTTTAGAATTGAGACTCTTTCATATTTCAAATTAGAAACTTTAATGACAAATACCCTTTTAGAAATCTCTGTATGAACATGGAAAGAGGGAAAGTTGATAAATGTACATGAGAAAGAATCCGCAACAGAATTATTACAAGTCAACCATGTGTAGCTATTTCTCATTTTTTTCACAAGACCATGTTTAAACAAGATAAACAGTTCAAATATAATATCCCATAAAACTGTTGCCTTTCTTCTTTTATTTTCTGCAGTAGTTTGGATAATTCAGAAATTCTGTTTCTTAGAAGTTTGGTAAAATTCTGTTGAAGTGTTACTTTAGCCTGGAGTTTATTTTGATTTACATAAAATTTTAAATTTTATATTGAGATTACAATATAATTACATAATTTCTCCCTCTCTTTTCAAGCTCTCTTATATAACTTTCCTAGCTCTCTTTAAAATTCATGTGACTACATGAGTATATATATATATATATTTTTTTTCTAAATATAACCTGCTCAGTGTATATAATGTCATTTGTTTTATTTATTTATTTATTTATTTATTTTTTTTTATCAGTTACATTTTATTAACTCTGTATCCCAGTCGTGTCCCGATCCCTCATTCCCTCCCAGTCCCTCCCTCCCTCCCTCCCTCATCTCCACCGTGCCCCTTTCCAAGTCCACTGATGGGGGGGACCTCCTCCCCATTCATCTGATCCTGTTTTATCAGGTATCTTCAGGACTGGCTGCAAAGCCCTCCTCTGTGGCCTAACAGGACTGCTCCTCCCTTCGGGGGTGGGGAGACCAAAGAGCCAGTCGTCGAGTTCCTGTTAGAAATAGTCCCTGTTCCCCTCACTTTGGGAAACCAATTGGTTACTGAGCTACCACAGGCTACATCTGAGTGGAGGTTCTAGGTTATATCCATACATGGTCCTTGGTTGAACGTCAGTCTCAGAAAAGACCCTGTGCCCAGAAGGGGAGTTAGTCTGCTGGGGAAAGGATAGGAGCTCCACAAGGACCAAATATAATGTCATTTGTATGTAGGTTTTCAGGGATGACCATTCCTGGTATTGGATAACCAATGGTATACTCTTCTCTGGAAAGACCATTTCTCTCATTCTCAGCATAGTTGCCTGTAGTTCTTTGTATAGGGTTGTATCCTCATGGTCTTTTTTTTTGTGTGTATGAAGAACTTATAATTTTATGCAAATGTGTTTGGTACTTTTGCATAGCTGTGATCATGTATAAAGGCAGAACATTTCCTTTGGCTCATGGTTTCTGATGGTTCAGTCTGTTATTGCAAAGAAAAACTACTGAAACAGGGTTGTAGTTCCATGCTTTGCTTCCTCCCTTGGGATGTCCAGGCACCCTTGCACAGTGGGTGGGAAAGATGAGGAGCAGGAATGGGTGGAGGCTGCAAGATCCTGCTCTAGATGGGAACTCTGGGACAGGGGCAAGAAAGCCTTCTCCAGGGATTTTAGTGTTACAGCTTCCTTAGACAATATTAAGTGAAACAGCTTGTATGTACCTTATTTGGAGTGAACAAGAGCTTTATGAGCCTTGGGGCAGGGGCGGTAGGTGGAAAGGGATTTCCAGGATAGGTGCACATTATTGGCCCTGGAAACTTCATTTGCATGGAGAGACATTCCGGGAACCACAGGGTCCTTGCTGAGTAGGTTCTTATTGGGGGGAAGGAAGTTGAACCTGTAACTTTGGTAAGGCCTATGTGACACTCCTCAGGTGGAGGGTGTGGAAGTTCGGTTTCCCCAGGCAGAGAAGAGAAAGTCTCACTGGCAAAGGGCGTCCTCCATTTGCTGAGCTCAAGGCTTTTTGGATATGGTAGACTACAACCTTAATAGCAGGATCCTACGCAGGGTAGTTTACGTCATGGTGGCTTGGGAGCCTAAAAGGGGCATTCAGGAAGGGGGCAGGTCAAGACAGATGAGCTGCCTACATTGTCCCAACTGCCTCCCCTCCTAATGAAGTCATTGTATTAGCAAGTTTAGCAAGGGATCACTCCATTCATTAGGTCATAGCTATCAATATCTCTGAAAATACCATCATCGTTTTATTGGTGTGATGCAAATACAAACTTTTTATATCATCTAGACAAGAATACATTCATCATTTATTTATTTATTGTATTTGAGGGTTTGGCAAATACATTTTATATAACCATAACCAAGAATAACATATACCCTTCCTTTCTTTTTCATTAATTAATTTATTTACTTTACACCCTGCTTGGAACTTCCCCTCCTTCCTCTCCTCCCGGTCTCTCCCTCTCACCTCCCCTACCATTCTCCTATGCTCCCCTCCCTTTCTTCTCAAAAAAGGGGAGACCTCCCATGGTATATAAAGTGGGGCTGGGTCCTAGGCCCATCTTCTTCTATTGAAGCTAGACAGGTTGTCCAGTTAGGGGAAAGGGATCTAAAGGCAGGCACCACAGTCAGAAACAGGCCCTGCTCCTGCTGTAAGAGGTCCCACAGGAGGAACAAGCTGTACATCTGTTACATATGTGGGGGGACCTAGATCCATCACATATGGATGCTCTCTGGTTGGTGGTTCAGTCTCTGTGAGCCCATATGGGTCCAGATTAGTTGGCTTTGTTGTTTTTCTTCTGATATCCTTGACCTCTCTGGCCCGTCCTTTTTTTATGATTTATTCACTTTATATCCAGATTATAGCCTCCTCCCTCATCTTCTCTCTGGCTCTTTCAATCCTTCCTCCCCCTCTTCCATAAGATTCCTGAGCTTCACCTGATGTTTGGCTGTGGGTCTCTGCATCTGTTTTTGTCAGCTACTGGGTGAAGCCACTCAGGTGACTGTTAGGCTAGCCTCCTGTTCATTCACGAACTTATGGCAGGTATATTTTATGTAACCAAAAAATAGCATAAAATCTCCTTTTAAATATATTTTATTAAAAAAAGAACCCCTTTATATTGGTTCTTTGTGAATTTCACATCATGCACCCTGATTCTGCTCACCCCCCCTTACCTCCCTCCACCCTTGCAACTTGCCCCCAAACAGAAAAAAAAAAATCATTTTGGAGGCTATGGTGTGTCACAGGGTGTCCCACAGTATACCCATTGCCCACACTTCTCCTTGCAAATGTTCACTGCAATGACTCATTATTTCGGTGTGAAGCCTCTGGCTTCTGCTACTCTGTTAATACTTCAACCTCACTGGGACTCCTCTTGCCTATCCTGTTGTTGCCCTGTATCATAAGGATCCTGTAATTTCTGATCTTTAGGACCCACCCATTCATGGACTCTAGCAGTTCATTGATGGTGTAGGTGTACATGTTGGTAGGCCAATTCAAAGCCTTGGATCTGGGCCTGAGAGTTATCTGAGCTGGTCAGCCCACTGGTTCAGCAATTTCTTATGCCAGCTCATCAGCAACCCTGCAACCAGGGCCAGCTTTACCCTGCCGCCCAGGTGTGATGCCTAATGTTATAGCTAGTGAGGGGCATGGCTGGCTCCTCCACTCTCATGATCCCAGGGCCAGCTTTCCCACCTGCCATAGATTGCAAGTGACCATGAAGGGGAGGAGGGCTGTCCTCACTACCACCCAGCAGATAAGAGGCTGGGCTAGCTCACCTGCAACCCAGGGCTATCACTACTGTGCTGCCCAGGTGAGGTGCAGGGTCCGCTCTCCCTAGTGGTGCAACAGGTGAGGGACAGGGCCAGCTCTCTTGCTCTCATGACTCCAGGGTCAGCTTTCCAACCTTCCATAGGTAGCAATGAATGAGAATTGGGGAGGGCATCTCTCCCTCACCTACACTGCCTGATGGTAGACAAGTTGTGGGGCCAGCTCACCAGCAACCCCTGCCATCAAGTTCAGTTCTACTGTGCTACCCAGGTGAGATGGAGGGCCTGCTCTCCTGAGTGCTATAGCAGGTGAGGGGCAGGGCCTGCTCTCGAACTCTAATGATCTCTGGGCTAGCTCTCCCACACTGCTTGTATCCTTGGGTCCAGCTTACCCACAACTCCCTAAACGTACATGCACTGGGGAGTGGGGCAGGGGAATACACTCCCGAGTACTGCAGTTGGCTAGGGAGAACGTCAGCTCTCCTGCTATCATGCCCCCAGGGCCAGCTCTTCCACTGTGTCCAGGTGAGGAGTGGGGCCAGTCCTGCACAATAAGCAGACATCAACATGTTCCTGGATGGCAACCCAGACCAGGGAAGTTTGTCTGGCCTTTGGTGGTAACAGATCCCTGCTGCTGTAAGGCTATGGACCCAGACATGGTCCCAGTGGCAGCACAGGGCAGGACCTCACCACGGTTCTAGGTGGCATCACCGGCTATTCATATCATACTGCCCCTAAGTCTTCAGTTTTACCGCTCTTCATTGTGCCCACATCCTTCTGTTTTTTTTTTCTCTATCTCTTACATTTTTGTGTCACTTACTTGGTCCTCTTAGACTTAGGGTCTCTGAATATTTAGGCTCATCTCAGGAGTGCTATGCCCCACTTGTGCCATATGGCACTAGGCAGGGGTCACCTCAGTCATGGTCTGTTGTTCCCTTGTGTGGTGCCAGACTGGTGGTTATTGCAGGCTAGTTCCGTGTTTGAGCTCCATGGTGCTAGACTGGCCATTGACTCTACTTGCTCTTTGCCTGGCCAACCCTAAGGTTGTGGATGGTTGTCTGTGTTGGACTCATTCCTGCCTGCGCCTGTGATCCCACACAAGGTTCTTCTCATCTCTGGCTTGCTCCTCATCCATCCCAGGAGCCTGTCTGGGCCTGTGAGGTGCCAACAGCATACTGGTGGTTGTCTCAGCTTGCTCCCTGTCAGAGAGCTCAGGACATCCCTTCAAGTTTCGTTTCTCTGATACTGATTCTTCTATGCAACTTAATTTTAAGTGTTTCATTATTTTTCTTTCTAAGAGCTTTTTAAAAATTCTGAACTCTGCAACCACTGTCTTTTAACTGATGAATTTCATCTACCTAACCCACTGGAATTATTGATATTAGTAACTGCCTTTGGTACTAGTGATTTCCCCTGTCTTCTGCTCTTTTTCTGGATAGACTACTCGTTTTGAAGATGGCTCTCAGCTTTAACATTCTGTAATGTTATAACGTAGAGAAATCCTAGTAAAAGTGTAGTCATGCTCTGCCTTTCATGGCAATCACCATGGGTGTGAAAGGTTAGACACGAGCTCCTGAGCTGACTTTTAAAGAAGAGACTCCATTTAAGCAACCACATAAGCACAGATCATTATTAGGAAGCAAGATTAGAAAAATGCGATATGGAAGATGTTGGTGGGTTTTGAAGCACTAACTGAACTAGAGGACAGGAAAGACGTTAGGGCGGGTTTACTAGAAGAAAACAACCCACTGAGTGGAAGAGAGTGGAAAGAGAAAAAGACTTATCCTTTAGAAGACAGTGGAAAGAAGATGAGAGGGGAATAACAAAGTCTGGGCTGGGAGGTGATTGTAACAAGAAATGTAAGAAAGAGAACGAATGTATGTTGTAGATGCCTGTACCAGAGTCTGTAGACGTAGGCTTGAGATGCAGCAGTAGACTCTCCATAGTGCCAGCAATGGTCAGTACGAGACTCACTTCAATATGGCAGAAACATGCTGGAAAGAGAGTCACTCTTAAATGCCATGAGTGTAGACATCAGGGTTTCGCCCTTGAACATCCAAATCCCGTTTTCACAGGATGGTGCCACTTATCAGTGGAAGTGACGTACTAGCAGCTGCCACACGTCAGCAAGTCCAAATGCGGCCTGTCTGTGGACTTCTGTGGAATGAATGACCTTCTCCGAAATATTTGTTAGAAGCCTCAGAAAATACTTGACTTCCTAGCACCACTTATAGTTATTATGAGTGTGAGGGCAAAGGCTGTCTTAGACAATGTTCTAGAAAATATTCATAATTTTAAAAGCAAGGAATAGGAGAAAAATCACACCGTATGAGATCAGAGCTTGCCTGCCCTTATTTACATGCCAGCAGAGGAAATGGCCTTTCATGGTGATAAGAGATAGGCAGGCACCTGTTCATGACCCTTTTATTAAAACCAAATTTATGAGCAGGAAGAAATAATGACTGAAAATTTACAAGAATTATGAGACAAGAACTGAGCGGTGTGTTCTACGGCTTTTATGCCTTTTATCTCTAATAAATCTATACTGCCCAATTGCTACCCTTATGCCAGGAAACTGAGTAATGTCGCTATGATCCCTCCCCTGCATTAGCAAGCTGAACGGCGGAGCTGAAGATTAGCTGTCGGCAGGGGTCAAAACAGCAAATGCATAGTTCCATTCCATAAAAAGTTTTCCCACTCTAGTGTAATGCCTTCTGAAAGGAAAATGTGCTATAAAGGCCAAAATTCATGTCACTTCAGGTACCCCAGGCTGCATTATGAGTTTTGCCAATACCATAGAGAAGGTCACAGTACAAAGGAAGTTGAGAGTTTCTGAGACGCTCACCTGTCAAACTCTTCTCCGTAAAGCCACCGTGATTTCAAAAGCCTGCTATGAGCACAGAGAATGCAGAGGTAGACAGAATGGTCAGCAATATAAGCTAGATGACCAAGACACAAGACATCTTCAGGTATGTGAGAAATTAGTATGCAGGTACATTTTCATCTTAAATCATGAATCAGAAGACACATTTGATTTTAGTAT
Source organism: Meriones unguiculatus (assembly GCF_030254825.1). NCBI lineage: Eukaryota > Metazoa > Chordata > Mammalia > Rodentia > Muridae > Meriones > Meriones unguiculatus. Next base: position 30,023,549 of record NC_083355.1, on the reverse strand, counting down.
AATGGAATACATAAACATAAAGAAGCTGTAATTTATCATATTCCTGAGATTTAGTTTGGAATAGAGTTTGTAGGATACGCACAGGCAGTATAAAATGATCTAATTAAGGGCAGTGCTGTTGAACTAGTCAGCCTGTGATTTCATTTTTTTTTTCAGTATGTAATGGTTATTTTCAATTTTTTAAAAAAGTTTTGACTTGGACAGATTGCTTATTCTTTCCCAATGCACAGCTCTCCTATCTGCGAAATGGAAGAGACACTCAAATCTAACTCGTCGTTACTACCCTATTCAATGGAATAAAATATACATACATATATATATTGCATTGTTCAATTACTGGTTACGGGTACTCAGGAAATAGCAGGAAGCAGCATACTATAGTGTTTAGGACTTCAGTCTTCTGAGTAGGGCATTCTGAATTCACATTCTAGTTCTCCCACAGATTATTTATGCCATCCTCTTTTTTTTTCTGATAAAATAAACAAATCTGGTTAAAAAAAATCAAGGAAACCACTTTTGAGACAGAGACCATATGTATAGAATACATTTAAAAGATTTTAATATTTGTTGTAGGGGACAGAATAAGGTAGAGTAATTTTTGCCTTTCATTTATTTGCTTGGTCTTTTAGTCTTAGAGTAAAAAGATGCACTGTTATTTGGAGAGACGGGTTTTAGGAGCTCATTTCTCTTCCTTTGTCACAGACCACACACAGCCTTTCTAAGAGGCTGGGAATGAGCACCAGGTTCCTCAAAACCACCACTCATATTCTCTTTTTTTTTTTAATCAAAATTTCCAGTAAAGAAAGACTCAAAATAATAAGAAAAACATGGACCTCTGAGTAATAGACATATCGAAATCAGATGATGAAGTAAAGAAATATAAATGGCATGGGAAAACATGACAGCTCATCGAAAATAAAATGAATCAGAAGTCAAGCAATCATATTTAAATTTCCTGGCAGCACATTGAAAAGGAAGTTAAAATTCATAATGTTGAGTTAAATGGGTACTTCCATGATTTACTGATAGAAAAAAAAAATAACTGAACACAAGTTTACTTTTGAAAAGAAATTTGTTTAAGTGTGTAGAAGGCCTTAAAAAATTCATGACTTTTTCTTTTTTTTTATATTAATTACAGCTTGTTCACTTTGTATCCCAGTTATATCCCCCTCCCTCATTCCCTCCCAATCCCACTCCCCCCTCATCTCCTCCCATGTCCCTCTCCAAGTCCACTGATAGGGGAGGTCCTCCTCCCCTTCCATCTAACCCTAGCCTATCAGGTATCATCAGGGCTGACTGCATTGTCTTCCTCTGTGGCCTGGTAAGGCTGCTTCCCCACAAGGAGGAGATGATCAAAGAGCCAGCCACTGAGTTCATGTCAGAGACAGTCCCTGTTCCCCTTAGTAGGGAACCCACTTGGATACTGAGCTGCCATGGGCTATATCTGTGTTCTAGGTAAATTCATGACTTTTAAACCAGCAATTCTTTTTCCGGTACTCTATTTTAAGAAAAAAATCAATAGTGCAGAACACATATTCTAAATATATACATAATTTATATTTTATATATAATTTATATATATTATAATATATATAATTTTATAATATATAGAATTTTTCTATCCACTGCTAATTAACGATCGATGTGCTGAGGTTTTACGAGACCTTGGAACCCCTCAGTCTGAAATGGGTTGTTTCCATCTCTTGCCTTCAGGCTTAGAAAACCCTGCTGGAGGTGGATAGATTGTAAGGGGATGAGGGGATGGAGAACAAGGAACCCAGGCCCTCTAAACAAAACAGGACCAACACGTCTATGAACTCGCAGAGACTGGCAGCATGCACAGTGCCTTCAGGAGTCTGAGCTCCAAGGGGTCTCAGGTTGAGAGACATAAGTGGACACAACTCTCCATTCCTAACCCAGACTCTATCTCCAAATGATAACTGCTCACAGATGAAAACTTGGTTTTCCCCAAGGGAGTCTCACTCGTTACACAAACTACTTTTTTTTTGTTCTTGCTGTTTTGATGTGCTGTTTTGGTGTTTTGCCTGCAAAAACCAACTCTTAAGGACAGGCCCTGTGCCCATGTATAGATGGGCAATGCAAAACAAATTCAATGGAGATTCTTTGTCTCAGAATGCTTGGCCAGGGCATTTGGTTATTTGTGTGTCTGTGTCTTTGTGTGTTTCTTGTCCTTTTTTTTTTTTTTTTTCGATCCTTTTCTTCTTTTTGTTTGTTTGCTTTATTCTATCCTGGTTTGTTTGCCTTTATTTTATCTTAGTTTATTCTACTATTATTATAAATGTATGTTAGATGCCTGTTTATATTCTAATGATAGATAGAAAGAAAGGATGATGATTTGAGTGGTTGGAGAAGTGGGGAGTATCTTGGAGGGGCATATATAGGGGAAACGGTAATCAGAATATCTTGTATGAAAAAACTATTTTCGATTAAAAAAGTTCTGCTCAATGAAAATTAATGATAGATATGTGATGGAATATTTAGAGTAGTCAGAGTATCTCTTGTTAATGAAATTTATTTACGTATATATGTGGACAATGGGGGATCAATTCGATCAATTATAGTCAAATCATTTTATATGTATTTGATATTAAATTTTGGTAACGAGTGTATTCTCATTTACTTTTAAGTATTTTGAATGAGTTTAAAATAAAATACTAGAATAAATAAAAATCCTAGTAAGAAAAGAGCAAGTGATAATTAATAACACTGACAAATGGAAAATAATCTTACTTAAAATAATTACAATGCATGAAATTGATACATGACTAAAAGTTATTGAAATCATATTTGAATGAGTTTTTAGAAAGGTATTTTATTTATATTTTATACTGCTACTATGTATATTTTAACAGAATATTTTACATGAGTAAAATGTTAAGAAAGAAGTAGAGGATTCAGAGTATTCCAAATTTTAAGAAACATATGCATTATCTCTGCAGAAAGACCAGAAGAAAAGGTACTGAGATTTCAATATCTGAAATAAATTTGGGTGAACTGGTTTATACAGGAAACTGTTTACTGCAATCCTAATTCTAATTGTGAGAATTTATATCTCTCCAGTTACCGGTAGCACTGATTTATAAGTTCTGTATCTGGGTGCTACGGAGTCAGTACAAATGTTTGGGTATTTAAAAAAAATGTAGTTAGACAATCTGTGTCAAAATGCTGGATATAAAAGCCTGGTTGTACTTAGATAGAATATCATATTTATTCCAAGCTGTTTGGACATTTGTGTTTTATCTATAGCCTTGGATCGCCTTTTGCTCTGTGTGGACCACTTATGGGCAAGTTAGTTAAGGATACTACATTTTGATCTGAACTGAGACAGTCAAATCCATAAAAGGGTATTTGCCAAGCAAACCAAACCTCTTGTGTGAATCTATATCTGATGTTGTTCTTGGACTCAGAAGTGCTTCCCAAAGGCTCACATTTAAATCCTGACCCTCCAGCTGGTACCACCAATTTGACAAGGTGAAGAAACATCGGGATGTAGAGTTTGGCTAGCAGAAATAAGTCACTGAAGGTGAGCTTTTGAAGGTTATACGGGGGTTCTGGTTCTAGCATTGTCTCTGCTTCTTCATCCCCTGAGATGTGAGGAGCTGCTGCCTCGTGTCCTTGCCTTGAATGAGGCCTCCTCTCCACAATGCCTTCCCTGCTATGACGGACTGAAATACCCTGAAACTGTGAGCCAAATAAATATTTCCATTTTTAGTCGATGCCGTGAGGCATTTCACTACAGTGATATAAGTGTAATGGATATACCTGGAATGAATGAATATATATGTTGCTTTCTCTGTAAGCCAGGATGTCAGCATATAGGGATGACCAGTGTATAAGAAGCCGTTGGTATTTCATTGGTAGCTCATAGTGAGAATAAATAACTGCTTGGTAGATGTTGAATGAAATAGGGAAAACTGAAGGGAAAAAAAGTTTTGTGTGTGTGTGTGTGTGTGTGTGTGTATGTGGGGGATAATATCAATTAAGACTTTCCAATGGGAGCTTGCCCATCCTGAATTGAGTCAACTTGATGCACAATAATTATTTGTTCTCCAAGTAAAACTGAAGGATCTTCCTTCCTAGAAAGCCATATAGATGCTTTCTGAAGACAGCTTGTGACCCAGTGTGGCAGATATCTATCTTCTCTTCTCTTCTCTTCTCTTCTTCTCTTCTCTTCTCTTCTCTTCTCTTCTCTTCTCTTCTCTTCTCTTCTCTTCTCTTCTCTTCTCTTCTCTTCTCTTCTCTTCTCTTCTCTTCTCTTCTCTTCTCTCTCTCTCTTTCTCTCTTTTTTTAATTTTTCATCAATTACACTTTATTCATTCTGCATCCCCCCATAAGCCCCTCCCTCTTCCCCTCCCAATCCCACCCTCCCTCCTCCCTCTGCTTGCATGCCACTCCCCAAGTCCACTAATAGGGGAGGTTCTCCTCTCCTTTCTGATCTTAGTCTGTCAGTTCACATCAAAAGTGGCTGCATTGTCCTCTACTATGGCCTGGTAAGGCTGCTCCCCCCAGAGGGAGGTGATCCAAGAGCAAGCCAATCAGATTATGTCAGAGGCAGTCCCTCTTCACATTACTATGTAACCCAATTGGACTCTGAACTGCCCTGGGCTACATCTGTGCAGGGGTTCTGGGTTATCTCCATGAGTAGTCCTTGGTTGGAGTATGAGTCTCTGGGAAGTTCCCTGTGTTCAAATTTTCTTGTTCTGTTGCTCTCCTTGTGGAGACCCTGTCCTCTCCAGCTCTTACTATTTCCCAGTTCTTACCTAAAATTCCGTTCACTCTGCCCAACAGTTGCCCATCAGGCTCAGCATCTGCTTTGATAGTCTGAAGGGCAGAGGCTTTCAGAGGCCCTCTGTGGTAGGTTCCTAGGTTGTTTCCTGTTTTCTTCTTCTTCTGATGTCCATCCTGGAAATCAATCTGGCGCTTTCTCAGACAACTAGGAATAGCGCTTCCTCAAGATCCAGGCATACCACTCCTAGGCATATATCCAAAAGAGGCTCAAGTACACAAAAAGGACATTTGCTTAACCATGTTTGTAGCAGCTTTATTTGTAATAGCCAGAAGCTGGAAACAACCCAGATGCCCCTCAACTGAAGAATGGATGCAGAAATTGTGGTACATCTACACAATGGAATATTACTCAGCAATGAAAAATAAGGAAATCATGAAATTTGCAGGTAAATGGTGGGATCTGGAAAGGATCATCCTGAGTGAGTTGTCCCAGAAGCAAAAAGACACACATGGTATATACTCACTCATATAGACATACAACATAAGACAAACCCACTAAAACCTGTGCATCTAAAGAACCTAAGCAAGAGAGAGGACCCTAACTAAAATGTCCAATCCCCATCTGGAAAGGCAAAGAGGATGGACATCTCTCTTTCTCTTTAGGTAGCATGTTTCTGAGGGTAGTTACTCTCACAGATCTGTGCAGGGAACAATATCTCAGTTTTCTGAAACCCCAATTTACCAAACCAGAGAACACTTTCATTATCTGTGACTTTTTAGTAGTTTCTTCTTCATGGTTCCATGAATCAAAACTGCAACACACTTTTCTTTTTAAATATTTTCTTCTTTCATCACAAGAGAAATCAGGAACCAAAGGTGAGGATGTTAGTTAAAAATAGTAATGATGTGAACTAACCATCTAACCACCAGACAAAAATGGGAGGGTGTTTGAGGATGGGACTTACAAAAAAGTGGTTGGAGCAGTTCAGTTTTCTAGGTGTGGTGAACTGGTACAGTGCTTATTCATTGCACTGGGAATAAATTTAAGGTCCAGAAAGTGATGGAATTCTATTTGTTCCGATGTCTGTGAAGGAAGAGTTTTTTTTTCTTTTATTTCTGTGGTGTGTGTGTGTGTGTGTGTGTGTGTGTGTGTGTTCATGTGTGTATGTTCTTTTATGATGGGGGGCACATCAGCTGTACAAGTTTACATGCATGTGCGTGCATGTGGAAACCTGAAGTTGATGTCAGGGATCATCTTTGGTTGCTCTTTCACCTTATTGATTGAGCCAGGGTCTCTCAGTCAGATCCTGAGCTCCCCCAATAGGCTACTCTTGCTATCCAGCTTGCTCTGAATATGCTCTGTCTCTGCCTTCCAAGGCTAGAATGATAGAAAAGCCACCTCACCTACCTGATATCCGCATGGGTTTCTGGGGATCTGAATCCTGTTCCTCAAGCCTGTGCAGCAAGCACTTTAACTTCTGAGCCATCTCCCTCGTCCCAGGAAGAATATTTTGATGAGCTCTTTTGTACATTTTAAAGCTACCAGAGTTCTTTTTGAATTCTATACCAGTCTAGTCTTATTGCCTGGAGAGTGAAATACTCCACTTAAACAAGAGGCGGGGAGGTGGGGTGGCTCTCACAGCACCTCCTTCTCAGCATTGATCCAAGAAAACCAGGAACAAATGAATCCCTTGCCACTCAGGGGCTAGAAAAGGAGATTTTCAAAACTGCGGCAGAGAAGTCTGGAGAAGACTCTCAAGGATTGAGGTTTTCAACTTTTTCTTAACTCGCGAGCTACTTGGTAAAAGTAAAAGTTAACAGCAGCGTGGTGGAAATGGTTGGAAACTCAATACTTTGTTTTACGATGACCCTTCCCTCCAAGAAGCCTTATTGGTCAATACTTGGCAGCTATTTGACTATCACAGGTATGTGCTTATTATAGAGAATTTGAAAGCTGAAGGAAACAAAGAAAAATCCCATAGCCATCACTACCTTTAACCATTCATATATACATGCCTGTAGCTTGTGTCTGCTTTCAAAGCCTTGGAGATAATTTCAGGAACACAAATCTGTGTCTCTTTTGGTTTGAAAGCTTAATGTTAAAATTACATGAGCTTTATGATATGGATTTACACTAGTAGTAGGTTCCCTCCTTTTCCTACTGCTATGTACATAGAGTTCCCCAATTATTGTCTTAAAAAAATAAGGCCAAATGTCTTTATATATGTCTTGATGATAGCTTACAAAGTTAAAAAAATGGTCTTTTTGAAATACCGTACAACAAAAAGAGTAGTCTAAAATCCATACGTATTTGTATGCCCCAAAGCTCCATGAAGTGACCCGAGAGGAAAGGTGAGCTTCTGATTGGGTGATGAATGACCGAAATGAAAGTGAGGGAACTGAGTAGGAGGAAAATGTCCTACATCTCTGCTTGTTCCTTTGCCTGTCCCATAGGAGAGCTAGCCTGTAAATCTGACTGTTTAAAGCAGAATTTAGCAAGCTTTGTCTTCCAAGGGCAAAGAAGTGACTATTTTAGGTTTAACAGACGGTATAGTCAGGTAACTATTTAATTCTGCCATCAAGGAGAGAAAGTAGCTACAGATGATATGGAAACAAACAGGCATAGGTAAAGCAAAAGGAAGCTGGGTTTGACCTGGAGGTGTAGTGTTCTGACCCACGACTTCTAGTCCCAGGAATTGAATGGGGACAGGGCTCACCAGCAGTCAGGGTCATGGCATTTTAAAAGTTTGTAGACATCGATTTTATGTCCTGCAACCTTAACCAAATTCATTTATTACCCGAAACATGATTGCTTTCTCTTATATCAGGTCGCTCATTCTACATAACCTTTTCTAGTCTGAGATAGTCCACCAATGGGGCAAATAGTCTTCTGTCTTCCTTCCCCATTTAAAGATTGTTATTATTCTGGACCAGGTGCTAGAAACTGGATGCAAGTTTCCATATGAGGAGCCGGTGATGATGAGTAGGCTTGAATCTCTTCTTTTTGTTAGAGTGCATTGCTCTTACCAGGTACCTTTAAAGAGTGCCAGAAAAGGCTCCGCTGTTAGCAAAGAGCACTGTTTCTTAATTACTGCTACAATTTCTTCCAAGTCAGTCTCATCTGGAGAGCTTGGTTTTTGTGAAGCAATAGAACTCAGAGAATGATTTGGGAGTCCTTGGGTTCTGCAATTAAATACCATTAAAATTAACTTCTACCATTTTTGCAGGAGCAATGATCGTTTTTTTTTTGTATGCCTTCATGACATAGCATTTCATACCATGAACTATGTATAAGGTTTATTTTTATTAAAAAAAAAAAAACAAACCAAACATTACTAGAATGTCTTTCTGCATGTGACCGTCATTCAGGGGACAGTACTAAGAGGTGGCAGGAGGCCAGATGGACTAATCTGATTGCAAGATCAGGACTTCTGGCTGGTCTCATGGGATCTTCTGAGAGGAAACTCTAATGAGAAATAGATTGGATTTTTACCAAGTGCAGCTTCAGGTGTCAAATGCGTACATCGTGCCATTTCCCATCTTCATTACAATTACTGCCATAAGAATTGATCCGCGTTACACTTTTTTTGTTCCTCTTTGCAATTTTAGCAGGAAAAAGCAAAAAAAAAAAAAAAAAAAAAAGGCCAATGAGTGCATTATCAGCACAGGCTAACAGTAGTTTCTATACTAGTGAGGTCGCTTTTCTGGCCCAGGCAATCTAGATGAGGAAGAGCCTTATAAAAACTCATTTTCTTAGTTGTAAAATCCTTTACATGAAAAGTGGAAGATGGGCTTTGTTCAGAAAGTAGGGTCATCAATAGAAGACGGCAGTGTAAGTCATATATCAAAAAAATGGAAGTGTTATGCTTGGATGCATTGTGAGAGGAAATTCACTTAACCAGTAATACCAGTTAAATATCTTATGGAAAGATTTTTTATAAGAAGATATTGGAATGATGCTGTCTCTAAGTGAGTGAATTATAAAGTTGAGTAATATGAGAGAATAGGGAGATAATTTTTAGGTCTGTTCTCTGCATTCTTCAGACAATGATGGAATCACAAAAGTCAAAGGTCAGTAATGACTAAACTGTGAGCTTTCTGTCTTTGAATCTCTCAGATCATTGTTCTTTCTTTCCATCATGATTTCTTACCTGGAAGAACAAATGCTTCTGGACTCATTCATCATCTAGACGTGATCTTTGCAGCAATTGTTTCATGTAGTGTTTTATTATCTGTGTTCTGAAGGGTTCTTGTCTTAAGAAATGATCCATGGAACAAAAGCCTTTCTGCTTCAGCACACTGAAAGGGTGCTGCCCGTTACATTCTTTCTAGCTTGGTTCTACCTCATGTTCATCTCCCAAAAGTCCTGGAAAGTCTTGCATTAAAGACACTGTTCAACTATCTGTAGTCTAGTGTTTCTGGGAATAGTTTCCTATCATCATTTTTTTGGTGTGTGCTAACCATGTGCTATAGAACTTAATCTGGCATCACTGACTGGCATAAAGCTTTTCACTAACTCTTGACCCTTTCACCAGTACCTCATGATTAAGATGTTAGTTAATTCCCCATCACAGAATAAAAAGCAAACTGACTGACCTATTAGCTTTTTTTTTTTTTTTTTTTTTATGAACATATTCGGCAGCCTCCCTATGGCTCTGTATGTAGATTTTAACCTGCTTGTTTTATATAAGGAAGCAGAGGTTTCTGAGAGACAAAGTAGGATTTTCCTGGGGATATAGTAAATTAGCAGGTAGGAAAGAGGTAGCTAACTTCCATGAACTAGACTGGAATGTGAGACTTGGCTCGATGCAGAAGATTCCCAGGGAAACCAGCGTGAGCTGGGCGTGTGAACCATTCTTCCTGTTGTACCTGTAAACGCAGAGGGCAGGCACCCTGACACTTTTCCACTGAGATTGCACATGGTTCCAGGATTCTTTAGCATGCTGTGTTTGCAGGCAGCTCCCACCAAGCCATGGACATTGCTGTGTACATGTATGTATGCATTCTGAGGATTTTTTTTTCTTTTCTCTCTCTTCCCTCTACTGTTTATGCACACATGAAATCTGATGTACACTGAATATGCTAGTTGCTAGAAGGGGGGCTTCTTGGAAACGTGGCCTAATAGTCTAAGCTTTAGGCTGATACTCAGTGATTATTCAGAAACAAGCTGACATTAGGGATTTTTACTTTTCTTCATGTTTTCTTTCATTTGTGATTCAAATATTTTTTTTCTAATTCCTCAGTCTGTTAAATCTGGACCACTCTTCTTCTTACAACTTGATTTTGTTTCAATTCTAGGGTTCTTATTACCCCTTTTCTTCTTTGGTTTATTTTATCCATTCCCTGATAAAGAATACTGCCGAACCTATACGCTTAACTCCTGAACTCTCATAATAGGTTTCCATCTATGTGCTAGAGCAGAGGTTGTAGGTGGATGACCCAGAAGTATTTCAACTTAATTTTATAATGTAGAAATTAAAGTTTTTGAGTTAGTTTCTCTTAAAAATGGTGATCTTTACGTTAAAAAAAAAAACAAAAACAAAAACAAAACAAACAAAACTGCTTATGATTCTGTTGACCACAAATAGAAAACTAGAGCTGAGCAGTAGGGTCTGTGTATTCTATTGGATGTGGCCTAGCCAAGTTTTAAATGTTCTTTTACCCAAGTCTTGCTTCATTATTGTCACTTTTCTCTCTCTATGAGGTGCTTCCATTCACATATTGTTAGATTCAACAGATAACTGCCTAACCCGTCCTCTGTACTTTTCACCTTGCTCAAACTCTGCTGACTGCTTCCTTCCTTTGTCTCCATGCACACCCAGAAACCAACATCTGTGAGCTTTCTATTCCCTGAATGTTGTTAGTACCCTCTACCCCAACTTTTGAATCAACATTTCTTTGTTCGGAACACCATTTTTGCTTACACCAGTGGGCCGGTCTCCAACATTGCTAAGCTTTAAGTTTTGCATACATATAATCCATCTCATCAACTCCTATTTGTTTAGCAATCCTTCGGAAAGTAATAGTTACGTTATACCATTCTTCTGTTGAAATATTATCAGTTGCTTTCTTAACCCTGGTGATTAAAATGTAAAGTCCCTCGTTATCTTGTTATTCTGCTTATTTTTTTTTTGTTGATGTTTATTTGTTTGTTGACTTAGACAGCATCATGCCTCTTGGCTGACCTCAAACTTGCTGTGCAGCTGACTATCACCACTATCGAGACCATCCTTGACTTCCCAAGGCTTGATGTGCTGGTATGCATCACCATGTTCAGCTTGTGTGGTGCTCTGGACTTACTCCAGGACTTTGTGCATGCTAGAAAAGCAAGGCTATGACAACAATATAATAAAATACTATCTGTCCTGCCCTTGCTCTGTTTTTTGAAAGGATCTTCTATCATGCACTGATTCCTCTTTTTTTTTTTTCAGAGACTGTTCCATCAAGGATTAGTCTCAGGTGGTATCATCTGCCAGGAAACAGCAATCTAATTAATTTTATGCCAGTATTTCTTATCTCTAGGAAAACCCATCATCTGAATCAATTCAGACTTACTATTTTGTGTTGGGGGAGGGGAAATATTATTCTCTGCCAGAGAACCAGGGAGTGCAGTGGGTGATATGAAAATCATGACTATAAAATGATCTTTCCCTCCAAATTGGCCAGGGTGATTTGTTCTTACAATTGTTCCTGGTGATTTACTCAACCTAAAGTGTCTTCTAAATTTTCTGGAGAAAGATAAGGCCAAATTACCTGCTGGTGCCTAATCTTTCAGCAGGATTACTTAAGAGAACACTTTCAGGGCCGTTTTCTGCTTTGATAGTATTATAGTCCATTCACCATGTAACAATGGCGAGATGATTGTCATTTAGAGGATCCATCCTAACTGCACAATGGTTTCTGATTACGATAAGACCACGATTGTTGCTGATTAGAGTAATGCACTGTGGCTGGCTGGCTGTGCCCCATATCTTCTTAGGAATAGGTGGCACCTGTAAAATTAATAATGCATGAGATGAGAAATCTCAGAGACAGCATTTCTGGTAAGGCCAGAAGGAAAGACAGAATCAAACTTTCTCAATCTCCAAGTGTCTTGATCTATTCATACCGAAGAGTTTGTATGGAGCACCTGTGTTGTGCTTTTTCACACTGCCAACAGCTGTTATGGATCAGACAAGATAAATATAAGGCATTATTCCTAACCCTCCAGTAGTTTATAATCACATTGGGTGAGACAAGACATTTAAATAGATACAATTAAAAGGCAACGCAAGGCATCCTGCGGCAGGCTGCAAAATATGCCATGTAATTAAAGAACGTGATCATGTTTTAAGAGAGAAAGAAGAGTGAGGCTTGGACTCCTGCCTGGCCCTTGTTTTATCTGAGATCATAGTGAAAGACATAAATAAGAAACAAGACCACTCACAGAGCCGTTTGTCTTTCTCTTTGGCTAAGGAAATTGAATGTCATGGAAAAAAAAATTAAGGATGCCCCAAGTAATTCTAATGTAAGCTATGTTCACTAGCTCCTAGGTACCAGGACATTGAGGATCGCTTCCTAACAATGGTTGTCTCATTTTGAATTCTCAGAGTCAATTTATTTACCATTTGGCTATTAGTTATCTTCATCAGTGGCAGCCTCTGGGCCACCTATTTGCAGCTTTTGCATTCTCCTACTCTCCTGCTGTCTCCCTTTGTGAGTGTTCTTCTCTCTGCATGATCTATGGAGTCCAAGAAAATATTTTTAAATTGACAAACTGAAAGTTACCAGCACCCAGGAGAGTTTATTAAACCCACAGCCAATGAATGTGGTTCATGCCAATGCCTTTAAAAGAATGAGAGACTGATCCGCTGCAGGGCACTGGATCGTGTGAGCACTGAAAAATGAGATGGGATTTTGAACAGTGTGAAACGGACGTTCTGTTCTGTGGTCCATCCAGAGTGTGTGTTAGAAAGGAATATATCACAGCACTGGAAAGATGGAGAAGAAAATAGAGTTGGAATAGAGACATGTTTATGTAGGCGGCAGTTGCCAGTGACTTTTGGAGTCTGATCTTTCTTGAGAGTCAGGAAAGGAAGCAGGGTTCTTCAGGAAGGAGCATCATCCTATAGAGGGGGACTTGGAGCCCCTATTATTCTTGTCCTGTTTTAAGGGATTTTAAAAAGGCTTTAAATGAAATAAAACATACTGTAATTTTTAGAGATGCTAAAGGCAAGGTACAGCCAGATGGTTCCCGAGCTTCCTTTCCGCTCTTGATTTTGAGACTCTCTGTTTCCCAAAAAAAAGCAGACAGTGTTTAATTTAAACATACTAGAAGCATAGACTCTGTTGAGCAACCTACAATGTTGGCCAAGCAGCTGAGACTGTAACACAGTGAGTTGTGTGAAATGCACATTTCCCAGCATGGTATCTGGATTGCATTTCCCCACTCTTTCTTCTATCCATCTGTTCTTTCACATTTCATGATGACCTCTGATTGGAAGGTGACCAGAATCCAAAGATAAATTAGACACAACCAACAACGTAATACAGGCAAAGACGTCCTACATGTAATTTGGGAAGGGAACAGTAAGAAAAGATGCCCGAATTATGTGTGGACAGTAGGTAGAGATGCTTCCAGAACAGTGCTGAGTTTTGCTGCTTCATAATAGGAATTTCTTGAGAAAAGTGTCATCATCCATAGTTTGGTTATATAACTTATACTTGAGCATTGATTATAATGCTACTTTCCATGGTCCTGGTCATTTGTACACTCAGAAGACTGAATGCCACCCACTGCTGTTGTCTGTGGCCTTGAATAATTGCTATAATTGCTTCATTTGGTAGTCATCTGAAGTACCACCTAAGGAGATGTTGTGTATGTTCTGTGACTGGGCTTTGAACCTGTGCTCTGGTGACTACAAATATGTTAACACATTTCCCAAGTGCTTGACCTTGTCAACAACTCATAATGTCTTGCCCTTCATCTCTCAGATGGGGAAAGTGATGCCATTTCACTTCACAGTGTTGTAGTGAGGATGAGACAGTCATGCGCACACTCATCTTCATAGTATATTACAATATGCTGCAAGTGCAGATATACATCAAGCAAAGCCTCTTTGGGAAATTTCTCGTATTTGTTATCTTAAGCCACTTTTCACATAGAGTTAAATGATCATTTAAGAGTAACTGGTCATGCCTAGCTATCTCCCTTTCTACATTAGCTACTACCCCAATCTTTCTATTTCTTCTTGCCCTGCAAAACATTAGCCAGCTAATTGGTTTACTCCCTTGTCAAGGTTTATTGTCACTTACAATACACTGTGATCTTTAAAACACTGTAGGGATTGAATTACTGTGGTCAAAATATTAGGAAGTGGGACATTTGGATGTGATTAAAGGAGTTTAAACTCAGATCCAACAAGAACACATCAGGGAAACATAAGGTGGGAATTCCAGCTTAAGCTCCTCATGGTAATTATGAACTTTGAAGCCTAAGAAGGATTCCAAGGAAAATCTAGTTCAGCCAGATCCCTTTCACCTGAAGTGGAAATGATGCCACAGTGATTGTGGCCAGGAGATAATAAATGGACCAGAACTGAGGCCTTTCAGCCTGAAATACTTCCCAGCTGTTTTTCCTCATCTTCCATCTTGAGTTTTAAACGGTTAGTGCCCAGTGTATTATGGATTTATTTATAATTTAGTTTAAAATTTCTTAATGCTATTTTGAGAGCACTACTCTGGGTTCATATTGTTCAATCTAGGATTTGACTGTATTATCCAGGAATGTGGCAATTTATATACTGCCATACTATATTAACATTAAAAACTGGCCTCAAATATTAAGGTCTTTATGATGACTATATAGCTCTGCTGATATAAAATTGCGTGGCTTAAAAATTAAATAAATGTAAGTAAAAGAGGACTCAGGAAACCTGGGTTGTGGTCTCAATTTCGTCAACATTTGGCTATGAGAATGTCAACATGTCACTTCATATTTTAGAATTTCAAATTATTTTTCTGCAGGGTGGAGATAAAGCTACTGTGGTCATTTGAATGAGAATAGTCACCAAAGGCACACATATTTGAATATCTGATTCCCAGTTGGTGGACAGTTCAGGACAAATTAGAAGGCAAGGTCGTGTTGGAAGAACTGTGTCACTGGATATGGGCTTTGAGGTTTCAAAAGCCGGTTCCAGATCCAGTCCTGCTTTCTGTTTGCCTCTACTTGTAGAGAAGATGTAGGCTGTCGGCTACTGCCTCATTGCCATGTCTTCTTCCATGCTTCCCATCATGATGATGGTAGACTAACCTTCTGAAACTGAAAGCAAGCACCCAACCAGATGCTTTTATATATATGTTTTGGCTTGGTCATGGTTTCTCTTTACAGCAATAGAAAATTAACTAAGACACCCACCTAACATAAAGTTGTTATTTGGTTTAAAAGAATTTATAAGTGAGAAAGTTAATGATTTCCATAAAACGATTATCCTAATGTGCTAATATTTTTAGTGAACTCCACATCCATGGAGCTTGCTGGCTAGGAGAGGTTGGCGTCTCAGATCATGTTTCATTCTGGTGCTGTCTTGGGAATCCATAGGCTCTATAAGGTTCCTCACTTTTATTTATCTTTGTGTTTGTGTGTGCACACACATGCACGCACATACATGTGTTTTTGAGTGCAGACCTGTGTGCCGTGATGTGTTTGTATAGGTCAGAGGGTAATCTTGGGATTGGTCCTTGCCTTCCACCTGTTTGAGACAGTTTCCAGGTGCCTGATGTTTTGTTTGATGGCTAGCTGGTCTACCAGCATCTCGGGGTTCTTCTGTTTTCTCTTGTCTTACCAGGACTCTGGGATTACAGATGCAAGCTACTACCCCACCAGGCTTCTCTGTACGGTTTCTGAGGCTCCCTTCTCAGGTCTTCAGGTTTTACCCAACCCCCCCAAGGTCCTTCTTAAAGAGTTTTTTTTCCGATAATAAATTAATTTCCTTGATGAAGTTGAAGTGACATGTAAATTCTAATCCTTAAAATCTTCAACTTTAGCAATGAAGAATTGTAAGAAAAAGTAATTTAGATTAAAGAAAAATCACATAACTGATGATGGTTTAGAAACGGAGGCACACTAAATATTAAAGGGGGCCTTGTTTCTTGGCCATAAAGCAAACTATAGTTTTTTCTGACTGTTGATTTTGAAGCCAGATTTTTGTGACTTTCCCCACGTCTCTGTCCACACTAATGTCAACAGATGTCCCGCCTTCCAAAACAGAGACACAAGCTTGGCAGCGCTTCTCAGATTGGAAATTTAATTATGGCTGCAAATGTGATAATGGAACAACCTTTCCAAGTTTTAATTGGATTTGCATTTGGCACCAGCACCCTTCGTTTTCCCACCATATGGGTAACCGCGGTGCAAGGAACCGTCCTGTGCCCTTGCTGTGAGTTAGTCAACTCACAATCATCTGCAGAGGAATGGACCATAGAGGGGATCAGTCATGGCTGTCTTTTAACCCCAGCCAGATCGCACTACTCCTAGTAGAATGCTGCCCCACGCTGTCAGTTGGTTGAGCCTTGGCAACCAGTAACATTCTAGTGTCTTCTGGGCAGAACGCCAACTATTAATCTGATGCCAACTTATGCATCATGCCTTCCTGTTAGATACCCCATTCTACATGCAATCTTACATGCCTTTACATGTATAGGAGGCTTGCAGGCTTGCAGGTTTGCAGAATAAAGGTCAACTCATACAATCCAGGAAGCAGGTGTCTTGGTGGTAGTAGATCAGGAAAAGAATCGGTATCTGAAACAAGTGACGAATCCAAGGACTCAGTGAAAAGTGTGATATCGGCCTGTGTCTCTAGAAACAAGGCTTTTGCCTCTGTCTTACCCTTTCCCATTAGATGATCTTCTGTTCTGAATTACTGTAGCTTCCCTTGTTTTGTTTTTAGCACAGGTAATGCAGGGTATGGGTTCACTCTTGCATGTAACAGGGGAGCTTTTCCACAAGCTTCCAGGGATTCTCTAGCCTCTGCCTCCCATCTTCCTGTAAGGGTGCTGGGATCACAAACCTATCACATTCAGCTTCCCTGAGTCAGCCCTCTCATTTGCTGAAACACTCTGCTCTGTCCTTTTTCTTAGGCCAGACTATTATTCTTTTGTGCTTTCAAAGGTCTGTGGCAGAACTGGGGCATTTTATAGAGTGTAGATCAGGTGAACAAGAGCCGTAAAGAAAGAAATGAGAGCATTTAGGAAAACTGCTTGAGGGCCAGTGAGAGTTCTAAAAATTATTTTATTGTGTATTTATTTATTCATCCCGTGGTGTTTGTGTATGTATGTGTTTTGCATATATTTTATGTGTGTGGAGGCACATATGCTGTGGCATGTATGGAGGTAAGAGAACAACCCATGGATTCAATCCTTCCTTCCTCCGTGTGGGTCTGGGGATTCCAGACAGGTCCTATGGCTTGGCAGCAAGCACCTTTACACACTGAGCCGTCTCCCTGGGCTTGCATGCAAAATTTAAACCCTAAAACTTACGTACTGGGAAACTGTTTGTTAGCTTCCAGATACCTGGTTGGCCTTAGGGGTAAAAGGTGACTAAATACACTGTTACGTGCCCTTATGGGACACTGGGAAAGTAAGGTAAACAGCTCTTATAGCAGTAACCAGATCCAAGTGCCTGGGAACTAGAGTTCATCTTGGTGATGAATTTCAATTCTTGCTTATTTGGGGTGCATGTGGCATTACTGAGGACTTAGTAATGGCGAAATGAAAGAAAACCTCTTGAGTCAAATTAAAACGTAGTTCCAAATAAATGATAGATGCGTCAGAAATATTCAATACAACACAAGGCTTTTATAATCTACTACTTAAGGTCATATTTGGAAAAAGGGTAGGAGGTTTTTTTTTTTTTTCTTTTGCCACAGCATGAACAGCATAAAAACATGATAATAAAGAACACAGAGAAATGGCCCTTAGTGGCAAGACAGTACCGCAAGCATTGAAAGACAGATTCCAGATATCAGAAATTGTGCTATTTAAAAATGCCTTCAGGTTACAGTCACCATCCCCGAATATTTCAAAGCATGTTGAAGTAATATGTTCTGAGCGCCATGTCCTTCCAGAGAGATCTTTGAACAATGTGGTCTGGGCTAAGCTTTGGAGTGGAAGGAACGTAGCCTCTTTAGTTTCCCATGCTGTTCAGGTATAGGGCAAGAAGGCAGCTTCTCCAATTGGTGAAAAATTCATTTTCATAAGAAAAGGTCTCCTAACAGCAAGATGGTTTCTGGAAACTGCCTTCTCTTTCTCGTGCCAAAATGGGAGTGCTTACCCACATGCAAAAGATGAAAAATAATGGCATTAAAAAAAGATTGGAGTGCTTAAAAAATATGGATTTAATTAAGCAGTCCCATAATTTTGGGGCAGGAGAGATTCAGAGAGCTTTGTATAGGCTGTAACAGACACTGTTTCATTATATTGCCACAGTGGCCCTAATGTGGCACTCTGGCTTTGCTCTCGGCCAAATGGGTTGGTAACAAACAATGAGTTTTCTCTCTCTCTCTCTCTCTCTCTCTCTCTCTCTCTCTCTCACACACACACACACACACACAAACACACACACACACACACACACACACACACACACATGTACACGCACACAGATCCTTTTCCCTCTTTGCTAAATTGAAGGAAAATCCATTATCATCACGCTGATAGTCCTGAAAAAGCACTATTTGTTCCCAGAATCTCATATACCCTTTTATCAGTCCTCATCATATGGCTGCTGCACTTATTTTGTGTCTTTAGAGTATATGGAATCTGCTCCCTCTGTACAGAAGAAGAGAAATGTTAAATATTTTTTCTCATCTTTCCCTTCCCCAAAGTCTCTAACTATCCCTTGCATCTTTGGCTCAAGACAGAGTTTAGAAGCAGCTCAGTTCTGATTCTTTGGACTCGCGGTGTGGAGAAAGAAGCCAGGCTCTCCTGGTAACTGGAAGGCTCTCTTCGTGAGGATGCTCTAGTAATATTTCAGAAGAAATCCTCTTTAAGCCCATTCCAACGGCAGGTGGGTGTGGTGTACCTGTTCACTGCAAATCGAGCATTGGTATGTATAGAAGTGGGTTAAACTGACTTACAAGGACAGATAATTGTATAAATGAAAGTACTTTTAGCTTATAGAATGCCTTTGAGAGCATTTTTAGATCCATCTCACTTTCAGAAACTTTTTATAAATATCAATAAATGGCCCATAAGATGGTGACGAACCCTGCCACCGAGCTTGAGGACCTGACTTTCATTCTTAGAACTCTCTCCTACAAGTTGTTGGGTCACCTCTACATATATAAACACACACACACACACAGACACACACACAAATAAATAGGTAAATAAAGTGAAAAATATTCATTTACAATATACTATAACTTAGGAATAAAACTTATTAATCACCATTGTACTTTATAGGACACAAACTAATAATTGATACTAATGCATACATAGGTCACAACTCTTAGGTATTTACTGATGCCAAGATCAGTTCTAAGTATTTTTCATAAGTTAAAAATATAATGCCCTTTACAACTGCAGAGATAATATACTGTTATTATTCTAATTTCATAGTTGGGGACAATACTTTGTGACGTTTACTGTCTTAACTCCAATTCTATTTCAGGGAATGATACACTAGTAAGATTGTTTGCCAAAGCTACACATTTAGTAATTTGGCAAAGCTGAGGTTGTAAAAAATTAATCAAGGTAATGTGGAACCTCACTCTCCATATCTCCTCTCTGACCCTTTCTTCCTCTGCATTCTCTGAAAGCGTCCGATGCCTTGCAGAGTATTTGTGTAATATCTGTCTGCTCACCTTGGTGGAGCTTCCTGATGGCACCGCTGACTGTGACTGAAATATTATACCCGGTGTTACACTAAAGTGTCTGCTGAGTGTAGAGGGGTTTATTAGCGAGTCTCAGGACTATTCACCAAATCTCCCCTTTGTGTATGGTAAAGGTGACATTGTTAGGCAATGAGAAATAACAAAGAAAAACAACACACGGTCACATATATATAACTTTTTAGAAGTATGGTAAGAAGTTACATGACCGTGATGTGAATCAAAGCAATTGAAAACTAGTCACAGATTTTTGTCACCAAAATAGGGAAAGGGAATGAATTCATCATCTCTAATGGAATTGTGCCCAAAGCAGTCTATCATTTTCTATTCATTTTTGCTACAGTTTATGCTTCCTCTAAACTGTTCTCTAGCTCCTCCTCCCACATGCTGTGAGCAGAAACAGTTTGAATTTTCAAGTCATTGATGTGAAGGGAACATTGAGTGGTCTAATAGAATAATTCTCCCTTAAACACAAAGTCACTCAAAATCCACAGAGAATAAGGAGAGTCCTCAGGAAGACGAAGGAGGAAGAACCATTGTCTACGGAGGATTGCTTCTCTCCTGAGCACATCCCACATTTGTTCTTGATGTTCATGTGAAGAGTCCAAGGACATTGCCTTTCCTGGCAAGAACTGGGAAGTTTCAGGAAACTGGGAAGCTTAATTAATGCTTAGAAATTAATAAAACACAAACAGGGGAAGCACAGAAATGTGAAAGCAAAACCGTGACATTTATGAATCATATAAGCTTAGCAGCCTATCACTGCAAGTTTAACAGGCTTGGTACTATGCACAGGACATAGATTATTAAGTCAGGACTTGATGGGATAGTTCACTCATCTTTAAGGCGGGGCAATGAGTTTATTGTGGGTTATTCATCTTTTTTCTGTTATGATAGCTGTGATCACTGACTGATCCTGAGATTTACAATTGATCCACGTTGTCTACTTAAATTATCTTATCCAAGACCTGGGGAATTTAAATGAACAGCAAAGGTTGAAAGTCTTTGTAGTGGAGTGACATTGATCCCCTTACTCAGCAAAGACCACAGACTCCTGTTGGCCTAAGAAAGAACCAACAGGAGAAAGCTCAGTCAAGAAACAGAAATCTGACAAATTCTGAAAAAGTTACCTTGATGTAAGAACCCATGGCTCCCAAGATAAATACCACTTTGTAAAGATAGCATGGTGCCCATGAAGACAAGCAGAACATGTAGAATATTGAGAATCAGTAGACACTCTCAGGCAAGGTGATTGTAAACATTCATATAGCTTCATGTTGGATGATGGAACAGGCTCCCTCAAGCTACTTCCTGGCCAGGGATAGTGGTACACATCTGCTAATTCTGGGCATCCGAGGCAGGGAGGAAGAGCCCTGGAATCAATTCTTTATGCACACCAAGGATGATGGATGGTGGTGTGTGCGTGCACGCGTGCACAAACACACACACACACACACACACACACACACGGCTTGGGGGAGAGTGGGGATGAGCAACAATATCTATATTTTAGGAACACAAGTATTTATTAATATGGTCTTACATGTTTATGTTATATTTTCATTGTGCATTTAAGTTAATGTCTAACTTTCTTTACTAAAGACAACTTAAAATCTTTGTAGTGTTGTGGTGATTTATTTTGGTCATTCTGCTTTTCCCTCTTGGATGGTTTGTTCTGATTGCATGCACTTTTTGCCCTACACGATTTGTGTGGTATTAGCTACCCCTTACTGTTAAAGAATATAAAAAATCCAGTCTCTCACTTTACACTTGTTGAGTTTTGCTGTTGAAGCACAGACTCCATGTTTGTCTACACTTGGTGAGAAGTTTGTTTTTATCATCATTACCTTTAGCCTGGAAGTCTTTTGTTCAATGTCCCAATTTATTTTGCTGGGTCTCCTTGATCTGTAGGACTGAATAAACCTTTAGCTAATGCTAAAGGATGGGGTCATAGCTCAGTAGAAGAGAGCTTGCCTAGCTTGTGTAACTTTCTAGGTTCAATCTCCATTAACCCACTAAGAAACACCTAACTGTGGGATCATGTATGGAAAGCCCCTTTCTCTTCAGGTATCTTGTGTTTCCTCCAATCCTCCCTTTAATCTTCAACCCCAGGGGCCTTGTTTCTTCCTTGTATACTTTGTCTCCTTCCAGCTGCCTCTGCAGTTGAGGAGGGGTATTACTGCACTTAGGATTTCAGGCCAGTCCAGAGTAGGTTCCAAAAGCATTAATTTGCAGACCATGGTGTGTAGGGGACAAGAGATTTATGATGGGGGATGTTGGGGATGGTACATAAGTCTGGTGCCTGGCCTTCTCCATAGCAGTTGGGCTCTACTCAAGGAATAGCAGGGGTATATTCAAAAGGTGACCTTCTCAGGAAAGTTATCACCAGAAAATAACAGATTAGCACCTTAGAATCTTCAAAGCAGTGCTGTGTGCATTTTTTCCTTTAATCTGTGCAAAAACAGCCTGTTCTCTAATCCTCCCGGCTTTGAGGGAGGTGTTCTACTCCCTGCTCTGCGATGAGGCTCATAAAGTTTCTGACTTGGTTAAATTTATTGCACTAAGAGGTGGATCTAAAGCAGAATCTTCTTGCTCTGTATGCACCCCGCCTTCTCCCCCAATGCATCAGAGCTGCACCAGAAATGAGTGTAGTTTTTTGAGACTTCTTTGGTACATAAACATCTTACATTAGTGCTTGCCTGAATTTAAGGCACAGGTGTGTTCAGTGAATTCCAGCAAGAGAGACAGGACAGGCTGCCAGGAGCTCAGGTGGCAGTGCAGATGTGAAGAGATCTTTATCTGTAGATGGAGGAGCATAGATGCTCTGTAGGAATTGATAAAATTATCCACAATGGAGCAATGGAGGCCCACTTTTTCCCATAGTCTAGGAATTCACCGGACGTGAAATTTCTTTAAGCAATAGAGCAAATTGAGTTCATTGTATTTTATCTAAAAATTTAAAGTTAGGGGCTGGGGTGATGGCTCAGTGGTGAAGAGCACACATTGTTCTAAAAGAGGACCTGAGTTTGGGATCCAGCACCTACACCAGGACAGTCACAACTGCCTGTGTCTCCAGCTCCAGAACATCTGATACCTGTTTGTCCTCTTCATACACATAACAAAGTGATAATAAAAATATAAAAATTGAATTAGAGGGGAACCCTCCTCCGCTGCTGGTGGGAATGTAAACTTGTACAACCACTTTGGAAAACAATCTGGTGCTATCTCAGACAATTAGGAATAGCGCTTCCTCAAGATCCAGCTATACCACTCCTAGGCATATATCCAAAAGATGCTCAAGTATACAACAAGGACTTCAGCTCAACCATGTTTGTAGCAGCTTTATTTGTAATATCCAGAAGCTGGAAACAGCCCAGATGCCCCTCAGTGGAGGAATGGATGCACAAATTGTGGTACATCTACACAAAGGAATATTACTCAGCAATTAAAAATAAGGAAATCATGAAATTTGCAGTTAAATAGTAGACACTGGAAAAGATCATCCGGTGAGGTATCCCAGGAGCAGAAAGACACACAGGGTATATACTCATTCATAAGTGGATATTAGACCTATAATATAGGATAAACCTAACAAAATCTGTACACCTAAGGAAGCTAATTAGGAAGGAGGACTCTGGCTAAGATGCTCAATCCCCATTCAGAAAGGCAAAAGAGGATGGGCATCAGAGGAGGGAGAAAACAGGGAACAGGACAGGAGCCTACCACAGAGGGCCTCTGAAAGGCTCTACCTTGCAGGGTATCTAGGCAGATGCTGAGATTCATAGCCAAACTTTGGGCACAGTGCAGGGAATCTTACGAAATAAGTGGGAGATAGTAAGACCTGGAGAGGACGGGAGCTCCACAAGGACAGCAACAGATCCAAAAAGTCTGGGCACAGGGGTCTTTTCTGAAATTGATACTCCAGCCAAGGACCACTCATGGATATGGCCTGAAACCCCTGCATGGAGGTAGCCTATGGCAGTTCAGTGTCCAAGTGGCCTCCATAGTAATGGGGACAGGGCCTGTCTCTGACATGAATTCAGTGGCTGGCTCTTTGATCACCTCCCCCTGATGGGGGAGAAGCCTTACCAGGCCACAGAAGAAGACAATGCAGCCACTCCTGATGAGACCTGATAGACTAGGATCAGAGGGAAGGGGAGGAGGACTTCCCTTATCAGTGAACTGCAAGAGGGACAGCAGTGGGGAAGAGGGAGGGTGAGGTTGGGAGGAGAGGAGGGAGGTACAGGATATGAAGTGAATAAACTGTAATTAATAAAAATAATATAATTATAAAAAATTGAAATTAATATTACAGGTATTGTGATGTTTCCAAACAAAATTTATTTTTTGTTGATTGTCCTTCCCTTCATCCTCCTGAGCCCCCATTTACTTTTCATTCCCATAGTCTTTTTTTCTGCTCCTTTTCTCATGTTTCAAGTGTTCTGTGCCACCACCTCATTCAGCCCCTGCTCTTTTCCTTCTTGTAAGCCAACTTGAATGCTTCTGTCCTTTTGAACATCTGCATTAAAAAAGAATTTGCCTATTTCTCCTGAGGATCCTAAGAACATCTATTAGCAGAGGTAAGGCTGGCAATTTCCTAGTGGAAAGGGGGAGGGTTCCTGCTGATATCCTGTTGTGGCAGCGGGAAAGCCCAAAATGTCCACATAGCTCTGTTGTACATGATCAAAGAGGAGGTGTTTAAAGGTCCTTTATCTCTTTGATTCCATGAAAATGAAATAAAAATTTAGTTGTCTTTTAATTTTAAGAGAAGCCTAATATGTGAGAAGACACCGAGGTTCCTTCTCCCTGTGTGACAGTGTGGCTAATGGGCAGAACTGGGGACCAACAGCGACAGCACATTCTAAGTGAGATTTTAACAAATGACAACACATGTAGACATTGAGCTGTTTCTTTTCACTGCACACACACTCACACACCACACACACACACACACACACACACACACACACACAAAGTAGTAAACGATGTGTGCTTTTTCATTTTCTGACTTACAATATCTTTATTTTCCAACAGGTATTTTTTCTACTGCTATAATATTTTTCCTTTGGGCAAAAATTTGAGTTCTAAGAACTAGATTGTTTGGGATTTTTCTCTTGTCTCCTCCATTCTTGAAATGCTTGTGTCTCTTAGTGGCCAGCATCATGTTGGATATGCAATTAGGTTCAAAACATTCAGGGCTTCTTTGTGGTTTTGACCTTCTTCAATAAAATCAGCTTTATATGGCTCTGTCCACCATAGCCGCTGTCTCTGCTCATAGCATTGCTTTCCTTGCCATACAGAACTGCCTTTCCATTGGGTCACTCTTTGAGGTTAATGACTGACACATTCCTTACAGAAAGTCTTTCCAATTTTAGCTCTGTGGACCATCTTAGCAGAAGACCTGGCATCAGCAATTGTTAGCTCAAGCTGTCTCCATAGAACACTAAAGAGGCCACATATGTGATTTTCTAATATACAATATGTTATAATATTTTCCAATATACAACACTCTCACACTTTCTCCAGTGGAAGCTCTCAAATATGTAAGTGAAAATGTTGAAGAATTGCTGTTCAAAAAATTGAGCAGAGTACATAATAGTTTTTTCTCTTCTCAATGGTAGGCCTATATCACTTTCGTGTGTGTGTGTGTGTGTGTGTGTGTGTGTGTGTGTGCGTGCATGTTCACCCATGCATACTCATGCCACAGTATGTAGTATGCATGTATAAGTCAGAGGATGACTTTTGTGAGTTGGCTCTCTCCTTGCACCAAGTTAGTCTTAGGCATTTGAACTCAGGTCATCAGGCTTGACAGCAAACACCTTTTACCTGTTAAGCAATATTGTCAGCTCAGGAATCTCTTGTTTATTGTTCAGAATTCAATTAGAATATTCTAAAGTAGGCCAGGCTCATGTCTTTATTTCTTATATTCTTGATTTACGTGAAGGAGATGTGAGAACTAGGGACAGTTTCAAAATTTTATATAGTATCTCTCATCACAATATCTATGGTGGTCCTGCTTACCTTCATTCCACATTTTTTCCCACACATTCAGCTTGTCATCCAACCTGTATTGTGTTGATTTTAAGGTCTAGGCCAGAGACTTGTCAACTATGACCAGACAATAGAGCAAATTTAGCTCAGTGTCTGCTCATATAAAGTCTTAAAAACAACTAAATAATAATAATAATTCTCCCCCCACCAAAAAACAAACAAAACAAACAAACAAACAAACCCACAACCATCCTTCATTTCCTACAAGTTCTCTGGTTACTTTTGCTTCCTAGTGGAGAAGCTTAGTTGTGACAACCTAGAATATTTGTTACATTTCTTTCACAGAACAGTGTCTCTGTACCTGGTTTAGCTACATCCAGGATCTTGATAATGGTGCCAAAAGCAAGAGATGTTGCCTACCAAGGCTTTCATATACAGAAATCTCTCTGTTCCAATTTAATCTTTATTATTTGAAAAGTCTAATGTCTGGATGGAGCTCAGACCCCGCTTTATTTTATTTTATTTTTTATTCAAAAGAAAACTACTAGTGCTGGCAGATATTTCTCAGTCTGTGGCCTTTTCTATTTTATCATCTTAACATACTATAAGTAGGAGGATAAAAAGACATTTGTGGGTGACTTGGTTAGCTTTATATATCTTCTCTGTTAACACCAGCAGCAATCTCTAGAAGATTCTTCAATGGATTTCTGTTACTACACTCCTGTCAGCCACTTCCCTCCCCAGTGGAGGCCACATTTCCAATGGTCAGAATACTTGCTTCTCATAGAAACACCAAGAAAACACAAAGGTCCTTTTAGGGAAAGCAACGCTAATTTCACTTGTTGTATGAACTGAGATTCTAAGGAGGAAACAACACTCCAGTGGGTTTGGGTTGAAATTCTGGAAACTGTGAACTTTCTTCCAAACAGCCTGCTCATAAATCCTTTTAAGCATGCAGCCTTTAGTCTCTACTAAATTAAATATCAAGCTGGGCTGGGAGAGGATTGGTGGTACTTTTGATTATTTTATAGGGTCGGGAGAGAGAAGACACACAGGAATACAAACTTCTAATAGCTTCTTCTCCCTTGCTGTTTTTCTAGCTTTCTAAAAAGTTGCTCAAGTTCTGAGCTCTGACTCTTCCGGCTGTGCACAGACAGTCTGTTAATCCTCTGCTCTCACACCACGTGCAATTGTGCTTACCCAGAATGCATGGGGAATTCAGTGATTCCGAGTATGTGTTTTCACTGGCTTGCTGAGATTCTTCTCCAGAAAAAGACACTCCCACCTTTGGGACATTGGACTGCATCATCCAAGCTAATTTATAAAAACAAAAGCAAAAACAAACAACAGCAACAATGGTGATTTAACACCTTCTAAGCTTCTGTCCCAAATACTGTGTCCTGATGAACCAACAAGCTGGATGTTAAACTTGGCCATTCTCTACTGACTCTAAATACTTGAGAGTAAGAAGAAAATGACTAAAAATCCTCCCCTCTTCCCAAACCAGAAAGCTTATGCATGTATCACAGCATCAAAAACTTAGGTTGCTTGAAAAATATACAGTAATTGAGTTTTGATCCTCTTCTGCATTCAGCTAGTTATAGGACCAGGAGGAGCCACTTCAGATCATTGGGTTTGCTAAATGCATAAAAGAAAGATGATACTTGATATTTAAGATCTTTCTTGCAAACCCATTATCATGCTCAAGTACTGAGCTATGAGGCATTGTCAACCTTTGGATTAGGACTTCAGAGACAGGAATTCTCAGAAGATTAATTGTACTATGTCATCCTAGTGACCCTAACTAAACTTATTTAGAGCTTGCAAGACAGTACAGACCCTTGGATGCCCTTGATTTGATAAATGGTCCTCCTGTCTAGAAGGCTGTATTCCTAGACAAAATGTATATCATCTGTAAGTTGCCAGGTAGAATGGTAAAACAAAACAAAACAAAATGATAACATAGTTTCCATTTCCTATGAGATCCATTGAAATAACCTCAATCCCCAGAATGGACACACTGAAATCAGATGGCCTTCAAGTGCCACAGAAAGGGCACCATTTTACAATGATCTCATTGGAGCTGAGAGAGTAAAGAATAAGCTATGTGAGTTCTTTTCTAGGCTCATCATTTTATGATTTCATAGGTAATAAAGCTCTGATTTTTCTTGTCTTCAGTTGAAATTTTGATGAGCATACATTTTTATTGAGATGAATCTTGCCTTAACAGCTGCAGGTGGGACATCGTTCATTAGGGACCTCTATATTGAGATACATAATCCTCCCCTTCATTTATACCAGGAAAATTTCAACAGTGACATCATAATATTTGACCTTAACAACTGCAGCTGGAGTCATTCGCCAAGAATCCCACAGGAATCTTGCCAACAAATTTAGCTCAGCACATTAGCAGTACAATGATGCTGAGACTCATAGTCATCTGGACTTTTTAAGGAGCTTCTAAAGCAGCTCAGTCAGGCTTTATGAATTAGTTCTTTCCCTGAAATATGGGGATAACATAACTCATTATTAGTACATTTTATGTAAATGACATTAATCCAAATTGTTAGTAATTTCAGGCACATATTTCAAAAGCACATGATTTAGTTCTATGCAATAGAGAAGATTGGGTAAAATTTCCATAGACTCTTGTCATGACATGCCAAAAGCCATGCTGTAATGATTGGGGTGGTCTTGGGAATATGGCACACTTGAAGATTTAAGTCAAGAAATATCTATTTGCCAGTGACTTTCCACTCAAAGCTTCTGTGTATTTTAGACTGTTGTATGCTTATGAAGAACAACTCTGACTTCATATTTCATTCTAAGGCTGACAGTGCTCAGAAAGAAACCTCTTCAGGCCTTTCAGAAAGAACACCTATTGGGGAAAAGAACCAAAGCAAAGCTCCATAAAACAACACAAACTTTTAATTTTACACCTCAGTTTCAAAATGTTGATAAGATGACTGGAGACAGTACTACAGGAGTTAAAACCAGATCTTTGACCCAACTGTCCTACTTTCAAGAAAGTCATTCATCCATACCACCAATGGTTTAAGTAAAGATATTTTTTTCACTTGGAAAACTAACCATAAAACTACTCAACCTGATTTAGTTGTTACAAGTTTCCTTTGACTGTAGCTCACCTTCCAACCTATGAACAATGAATTTTCTAGGATGAAAATAAGATCGGATCATTCTCATGTTGAAAATGTTTCTCCAGGTACTGAAGCAGAGGTGGGGATGTGGCTCAGAGGGCCAGAGAAATTGCTGTGAAGCATGAGGGCCAGACTCTGAGGCCCCAGAGCCCATTTGACTCCCAGGCCCAGAGCCCTGTATGCCTGTAACCCCAGTGTTGGGAGAAAGAGGCAGGCTGGTCCTGGGCACTCAGTGGCCAGCTACCCTACAGCTACCCTAGCTCAACTGGAGAGTGATAGAGTCTATCTCAAGGAAATAAGATTGGAAAGAAGTTGAAGAAGATACTTGATGCCTTCCTGTAGTTCTTATATGCACACACACACACACACACACATACACACACACACACACACACACACACGCACACACACACACCACTGTTTTCCTAGCATACATAAGTCCTGGGGTTTAATTTCCAATATTACAATGCTTCTATCTCTACCATAAACATTACGCTGAGCTTAGGTTTGTTACAAAGAATCTGAGCTCCTGGGTCCATCTGCATTCCTAGAGGAATGGAGTGTTTTGATCCAACAAATAAGTCTATATGTGGTTTTCAAAATGCTGTATTTTCATGTCTTTGATCCTTTTGTATACGCTGTTCAATTTCTCCTTTGAGCTGCTTCTTAGAGGACAGAACATGAAAGTTCAAATTTATTGGGCCCTTAATGAGGAGCCAGGCATAATTCTGAGGGTTTTATATTTGTTAATGCATTCAGCCCTCTCAGCAGCAGTGCGAAGCAGGTGCTCTTGCTCTCCTCAGATTATAAAGAAGGATCGTAAAGTATAGAGCCGTTAAGTTACTTGCCTGGGGTTTCTCAGGTACAAAAGAGTGAGATCTGGGAATCCAGGGAACAGGCTTGAGGATAAAGCATTGTATCGCCTCTGGGTGTCTTTTTTTTTTTTTTTTTTCAAACTTCAATTCAAAGTGTGTTTCACTGGGATGCCCTTATTACCCTCAGATCTGAAGGAGGAACCCCGCACCAGGTCTCTTCAGCGCTCTGCTTCCTGCTGCTATGAGGCATGCAATGCTGTATACCACACACTCTGGGGTCTCTCCTGCCTTCCCCTATAGACTGCTGGACAAAATATTTGTGAAAAGGAAAAGAAAGCTTCATCTTCTATGATAAAATATTTCCTTTTGATTGCAAAATAGCTACGTTTTTAGTCAGAAATGTAGCCCATGGAAAACAGTAAGCACCCACTGTTCTGTGCTAAAATGAAAATGGCTAAAAGCATTATGGGTTCCTCCTAGTGCCCGTTTGGAAACAGCTCACAGGGATGGGGTGTTGGTAATTATGATCAATGTCTGTATTGTATGCATGTATGAATAGGTCAAAATGGAGCCCACTATTTTGTTCAATTATTATGCATGAACAAATGATTAGTTCATATTTTCTTAACCTTGTTTGGCCATTTCTTTAATCACAGGTGCTATTGCTGCACATAACTCTGAAACTATAGAGAACAAGTTTTCTCATGCAGTCTTTTACGTTTTCTTCTTTTCTTTTGACATTTCCAGATTAGGGTCTCACTTATGGAGCCTTAGTTGGTCTGGAACGGGCTATCTAGAACAAATCAAATTTGTGGCTATTTCCTTTCCTCTGCTTCCAGAGTAATGAGGTCATAGATGTGTATGACTTGGTTTTTTTTTTTTTCCTCTTCTCTTTTTTTTTTTTTTTTTCTATTTGGTTATTACTCTTCTGTGAGACACCCACTCCCCACGTATCCCAAGCTGCCACGGGACATCTGATAGCCATGCTGCCTGAGCCCCCCAAGTGCTGGGATTACAGGTGTGATATGCCATGCTGTAAAGTTCAGCACAGATTTTAATTTTATCACAATAATGAAAAAGAGTGACACCAGATCTTTTCCAGGCTGCTTTTCCCTGAATCAATCAAGGGAAACAAAGACCTACTAGGTGTCAAGTGCTCTCCTAAACATTTTATGTGATTTCACTCAAATACTTTGCTGGCCTTTAGGATAATCTCCGTCTTGCAGGCAAGAACACTGACATCCAAAGTGACTAAATACTTGTCATAGTCAGTGTTATACTGCACCACAACTGTGTACATCTTATTTGCAGGCATCAGGTAGAGAGAGAGAGAGACAGAGGCAGACAGACAGATAGACAGAGAGATTGGGGATCTGGCTTAAGCTTTTGAAGTCTCAAAGATCACCCAGAGTGACACACCTCCCAAAAGACCATACCTCCTAAGTCTTCTCAAACAATTCCACCAACTGGGAACCAAACATTTAAATACATGAGCCCATGGCATCCCTTCTCATACAAACATCGTAATTCTCTATCCAAAACCATGCAGAAAGTAGTCTGTAGAAACCCAACCTCAGATCTGCTGAATTCCAAGTATTTAACTGATTTAAAATCGTGTAGACTTGGAAGCTACAATACGCTTTGTTCTGGGATTTCTAGAGAAGATGCCATTGCTAAGGGATCGAGGAAGCAACTACAGTGTAGATAGACAGTGGGACTCCTCCCTTGATGGCTGTGCATCTGTGGGACAAAGAGAAACTTCCTGGTCTCGCTTTCTCCACCTGTAAAATGGGGGTAATCACCATACATGGGGGCGGGCATTTGGTTCTGACCCCTGATCTGCAATTTAAGGTGGAACTTTTTAGCCAGCACTGAAGGGCAGGATAAGCAGAAGCCTTGGGACCTAAGCTCAGAGCCTCTGCTCTTCCTGTCCTACTCCAAAACTCCACTTTTCAGTCCAGGCTTCACTGCCAGATGGAGGCCCGATGTCCTGAATCCCCAAATCCTACTGCTAAATTACATCTCCCCAGAAGGGACTAGAGTTTCTTGCTTCAGCTCTAAGAATCATGCATTTTATGGTTATACCATACTAAACAAATCGTAGTCAATTACTTAAGGTTAACAATTGGAATCCCCAGTGGTAGCAAAGATGCTAGTCATTTGTAAGTCATTGTGGTAATCTTTACTAACTGATAATTAGACACTAATTACCTCATTTGCTTAGTGTTGTTTTTACTTAGTGGATGAGTTAATTACAAGAAAAAAAGAATTGAGTGGTAATTAAGCCCCAATTAAAGGGTTTATATATGTAAGCAAAGCACATTGGTTAAATAATAATGTTTAGAACCAGAACAATGAACTGAGTGATTTAAGGTAATGTGATAAGAACAGTGGAACCCTTGTGTGAATTGCCACGGTGAATTTGCCTTCATTTATGCACAGCCAATAAGAGGAAGTTCAGGTTATCAGCACTCCTCAGCCTCCGCTCCGTCTACACGCTGAACCCAGGAACCGTTTGTTGTAGGAGCTACCTCACGCACGGTGGGCTGTCTGCCGGCATCACTATCCGTGGCTCTGTGGATGCAGGAGTCCTTTCTGAATTGTGACAGCTATTCGTCCTCTGTGTGGAAGATTGGAAGGAGCCCATGAGCATGCGTGAACATGTGTATGGAGGTTAGAGGACAAACTTGGTATTGTTTCTCCTTAGCTAACATCTACCTTGCTTTTTGAGATTGAGTGTGTTAGTAGGTCCTGGATATTGGCAACTAGGCTGGGCTGGCTCGGCCTGTGTCCACATCCTCAGTGCTGGCATTACCAGCACTAACCATGGCACCTGACTTTTTGTGTGGACTTGGGTCCTAGTACTTACATAACAAGTAGGTTACTGACCGAGCTTTCTCCCCAGAGTTAAAAATCTTATTATTACAGTCTGACATTACTTACCAATCAAATACATTATATGAGTTAACTGTCAAAGTTGTAAAAGCGCTGACTTAAGACCAAAGACAGTGTCCTACCATTGCCCAATTTGGCGTGGGTGGGTAAGGTGTCATTTTTGCCTGTAAGACCAGTTGCTTCATCTGTGTAGGAAGGGTAAATGGACCATCTCTGCATCCGTGTAGGCTCGCAGGACTTCTCAAGCTAAAAAAACTTTGAAACTTGACATTTTACCTTTGCTCACAAGGGTACTACATTCAAAAACTTCCCTGACCATCCATTTATTTTTCATTAGTTAAAATACATTTACACACCACATACACACACACACACACACACACACACACACACACACACCATTTTCTTAACATATTTTCAACTTCTGAACTTCATTCAACTGATTATGATTGCTACCCTAATCTTACATTATTGTGCTACAAATTTGCTTTCACAGCAATAACTCTTCAGGCCTTTATGATTCCACTTAAAATTTATTGTTTTCTTCGTAGCAGATAAATTTCTAGGCAATGTGGCTAAATCAGGGAACAGATCAGACACACATATGTTATGGTAGAGTGCTGCACAGTGTAGAGAGAAATGAAAGAAGAGTGGAGATTTTAAGTTTTAGCTATGGTGGCTAGAAATCCTTACTCAGGAGGAGCTAACCCTTTTACAAAGTAGGGAGTTCGGCCATGCGGGAATCTGAAGGGACGGTGTCCAGGAGGAAAACACAGCCACTGTTTTCGCTTTCTGAGCCAAACGTCACAATGTTTATTAGCTTTAAAAGACACCATAATTAATTTTACTGCTTAAAAACAAAGCCAAAATTGGTCATTTCACTGTGGATATCTCATAACTTTGCTTTGTAAAAGCTGTTAAGCCAGGCTTCATGGTAAGACTTGTAACTGAGAGGATCAAAAATGTAAGGCCTTGCCCGGGCAACGGAACAACTGCAAGGCAAACCCGGGAAACTGAGCGAGGACTCGTTTCAAGATAAATAATAAAACAAAGGGCAAGCAATATCACTCAGTGAGTGGTAAGACATTTGCCGAGCATGTGTGAGGCCCTTAGGCTCAATTCCCAGCAGTGAAAATATAATTTAAAAAATTAAAAAGTCCTTCTATAGATATTTTATTTATCTATTAATATTTATCTCAGGATTTTTTTGGGGGTGGGGGCAGGTTCTTGCTGTGTAGCCTTGTCTGGTCTGGAATTTGCTGTGTAGGTCAAGCCAGCCTAGGGCTTGTGAAAATCCTCCTCTCTCCACCTTCTGAACGCTGGGACTTGAGGTATGCATCTCCACAAATATAATACAAATAATTCCGGCCCTTCAATATTCAAGTCTTTTGAGGTTCCAAGTATCACGGAGTAGAGTTGACTCGTTAATGACCTTTCTGAGCCCATAAACCATAAGCAACATGTCCTCTAGGTATAGGGAAAACTGTATTTCGGTGATCGGGAGATAAGGGTGCCCTGTCTACAGGTGCTTGCTGGAAAACAAAACATAAAACAGTAAGTTGTTTTGTCTGTTTTGGAACTTTTCTAGGTATAATTTTAAAACGGACTCCAAGACCACATATTGGTGGCCTCCAGTTGTTAGAGAGCACGCTAGTGTTTGTTGAAGTAGTTACAGTTCAATGTTGACAGAGTTCGATGCTGAGGCCTGACTCAAGAGAGGGCTCGCAGGAACCTGGATGGAACTTGGGGATGGCAAGGATGTTTGCCACAGGCTTTTCAGCTCCTTTTGAAGGAGTCAGTCACAGTTTTGACTTCCGCTGGGGCATACCGTTCCTAGGTGTTTGCGCTGTTTCCAGTACTGTGCAGTGATGTCTATGTGACATTTACTGTTTGTTTCCATCGCTTGTGTCCAGATGAAGTTAGATTTCCTGGATGGAGAAGGGTTGGGACAAACCTTCATGGTCCTCCAGCTCCTTCATTTCCATTTTGTAAACTGACAGCTGTTTCTTCTGAGGCTTCCCCTACTTGTAAATGTGGGCATTTTCTTGTGCATTCCTTGCTCCTTTTCTATTTGACTGGTGGTCTTCCCAGTGGCTTCTCTTTGCCATGGAGTGTCATCCTAGAAGGGGGCTTTGATTTGAGAGTTCGGAATACTGTGTTCATTTTAGTACTTTCAGACCTCCCTGCCAATTTTCTAGACGCAGATGGCTCTACGGGTTTTTAAATACCCTCCTGTGGTTTGCTGATATTCTCAGGCGGCTTTCATGTGAGATCAATGGTGAGTTCCTCTGACAGTGTTTGGCCTCTCCTGTTCCCAGGAATGTCTCCTTCTTCATCCAAAATAGTTGATGGCTCAAGAGTCTTACAACTCTAAGTGTTCTTTCTCTCCTCTGTCCAATTTGTGATTCATGGGAATAGCTGGTACACAGTTATGAATTTGCCCATGTGAAACTGTTTGCTCTTTTAGTCACTCTTTTCATTTTCATGTGGGAGTTCAAGTAGAATCATGTACCACATACACAAACTATACACATCCACAACCATTGTGATTACCTGAGAATTCACACATTATTATATGTGCTTCTGGATTGTAGGATATTAAAGGCTAGGTATAAAACAAGTTTAGAGGAAAGATAACGATACACCAACACTGTTTTTCTCATGAGTAACCTGTAGGAACCAGCTACGACTGTCTCCAGTTTCACATACTGGATCCTCTATGTAAAGTTCAATAATTTGGAAATCTGTAAAAATGAATTTTAGGTTTCATAATATGAAGGAGTAAAAGAGATTTTCTTGTCACAGAATCTCACTCTATCAGAAGTTCTTTTCAAGGCTTTGAAAGGTCAGAATTATTTGAGGGAGTGGAGGGACTGGGTCTGAAAGTTAGGTGTAGGACCTGAGGGGTGGTGGGAATTATGCTAGCCCTGGGTTCCAGAGTCCCTTGCTTGCTACAAGAGTGCTGTGCAAGGACATACTGACAAGTTTCTTCTTCATGATAGCTGATGCCCAGTGCTCTAGCCCCCAACAGCTGCGGGCCTCAGATGTCATTAACTTCCCTTGTGAACTTGGTAGCATTCCGAGTACGTTCCTGGGAGAACCAGAGTCAGTTGACTGCAGAGACAATTTTATACTTATGTTTGTTGTTGGGCTGTTAGAATAGCCATGTTCCAAAATCAGCCTAGGAACCCAGTGAGAGATTAAAAATATGACCATATACATACACAGACACTGACACACAGACACACATACACACATACACACACACACACACACACACATACACAGACACGCGCACAGACTCACACACAGAGAGACACACAAGAAGACACACACACGGAGACACACACAAAGACAAACACAGATATAGAAAGACAGACAGACACGCCTCCCCCCACACACAAATTTTTTTAAGCCTCTCAAAAGAATGTAACTCAAGCCAGCGTCAGAACGACGGATGGAACTGATGTTACATGAAATAAGATTTCAGGGTCAGTTTCACATATTTTCTCTCACATGTTGACTCTAAAGGGCACAGAAAAAGAATTTGAAAATAAAAGGGGATTACTAGAAACGTGGAAGGTTAAGAAAGGGTGAAAGGAGAGGTGACTGTGACCAAAGTCACAAGAAATCCCTTTGCATGACTTTTAAAGTTAAATGTAAAAACAAGACAATTTCACAACAGGATACAACACCAAGGGTAAATGTCAAATCAGTTTGTAAATAAATTCTAAAACAACGGAGAACTTGTTGGCCAAAGAGGTGTGGAGTACATGAGCGTGCATGTGTTGCTGACGGCTCTGCCCGCAGCCCATACCCCAGGAGGCTGGTGGAGTTACTGGAATCCTCGATTTGGAAATGTCTGCATGTCCTGAGCCTCCCGGAGGCGTGCTGAGCACAGACAGCGGAAGCACAGATGTTTCTGACTCTAACTCCGGTTTAAGGTGTTAAGGAAGATTAGACTTGAATTATATTCGGGAAAATCATCTTTAGTATTATGAAGCAAATAAGTCTTTAATAGTATTTTTAAAAAAGCACTTCAAAGGGTTTTATTTTTCAGTCTCTCTCTCTCTCTTTTTTTTTAACCCCCAGATCTTCCTTTCCAAACAACATACTGTGGAGTTAAGTGCTAACAAGTCAGCAGCATATGGCTTAATCTTCTCCCAAATCCCTTTGGGCTTGAGAAATTAATTGACAGGCTCGGTGGCAAAGCTTCCTGGTAGTATTTGGAACCCCAAATTTAGGAAGCATGTCCGGAATCACTTAATGACTGTGGTTCCAGTTAGTGCCCTCCTTATTGAAAAGTCTTAAATCAAGGTCGAACGGGGATGCAGCCTTCATAGCTGGCTGGCTCAAGATCTGTGTCTGTTTTCCCTCTGTGTTTATTTCGCTAAAGATTTATTAGGAAATATGCATCAGTTAAATTCAAATCAAAGTGTGCTTTGCTTCCTTTGGACTGAGCAACAGTCATGCATGAGAAGATGCAGAGAAGGCTATCTGAGCCAACCAATTACTGTACTCTCTAATGTTTCAGAAGTCCCAGGCCTTTAAGAATCATAGGGAGGGCTCAAGATGAGGTAGAGGGGTTTCGGCTTATGGTTAATCTATGGAGTTTATTTGTAAAAGTTTCTTTTTATGAGCAAATATTAGGATTCTCTAGAGCCGGCCTATGCTGAACTAGGAAAACCAGTATGCCATGACTGTAAGAGTTTTGGAAGATGAGATAATTTCCATGATTGTCACTGTTTTTGTGACTTCAGAAACTGAGCTTAATTGCGAGGGCTGTTAGGAATGCCAGTAAGTTCTTGCCTGAGTCCTGCTTAGGAGTGAGCTACGGGGCCAACAAGCTTAGAGATTGGGCAGAATCAGTCCCTCTGCTGAGATTCCAGCCAGTGGCTCCAAGCATTGAATATTTACAGTGGTGTAGAACTATACGAGTCATGCTGTCAGCTACCCAATGGCAATCTTTCTGCTTCTTGGTAACCCCGTTCTTAGCCACAGAAGATGTAAGCAACTGCTCTCTTAACTCCAAAATAGTTCATTTAGCTCTTGCTTTAAAAATACTTTTTCTGTTAGGAGGAGGAAAGCGGAAAGTGACTTTCCATGATGTTCTCTTGGGGCTTAGACATAGGCCTGGAGACCCAGACAAGTTAGACTCTTTATTGACACCATCTGGCTGTCGATCTTAATCTCATTAGCTTCCACTTCTTCACCAGCCTTACCACCCGCCAAATAGACAGAGATAGAAAGAACAAGCTCCTTCACTCTCCATCGCTTTTCTGCTGTGATGGACCACACACTCTGACATGTGGGCCTTTGTCACAGCAACAGAAGTAAATAGAAATGATGTGTACTATTTGCTGGGCATCATGGTCGGTGCCACATAAAGTCTCATTGTCAGATCTCTTCTGGTTTGCATCATCCAGGGTACGAAGTTCTAGATCAAGGTAATTGTACTGTTCAGGTTCTTCTGCTTGTGTGCAATCGGATTGCAGGAGTTAAGATGAGACCTGGAAAGGTTTTTGACGAAAGGCCTTTTAAAAACCATACCCATCAAAAGCAAGGCGCCTCTGGAAACCCATGGTGCTTTTCGCAACACTTTTGCATGTTGGAAGGGAAGCTCCTTTCCCTGGATAACCACAAAATTCAATCGATGTAATTACAGAAATCACAGCTGGCTCAGGTTTCATCTTCTGTTGTCTTGTGCTACTTAACTATCTCTGTCTCTACTTGCTTTACAGCTGTTTTATTATCATAATGTTTTGAGATGTCAAATGTCAAAAACATTTTTTGTTTTAGTTTTGAAAAAAAGAAATTGTGAAAAAACAAAGTGAATATTATCACTAAACATCTGCATACCTGCCACACAAATGGGCAAAAGTAAAACTGATAAATTTCTAATCTTTCATGTTGAAGTCACGGATCCTGTTCCTTGCCAGAGGCAATCCTCACTGTAAAGTTTGTGCATCTTTCCATCCTGTGAGTCTTCACTTACAGTAAGTAAAAAGATTTAGTACCAGTATGTGCCACTGTTTCATAGTTTTAAAACCTGTGCTGATTCAATTTTATTTAACCGTGCCTTTGAGAGTCACTAATGTCAATATGTGTAGATCCAGTTAACTCATATTAACTGGCTGAATATACTTTACAATGCCACTGTCACTTTACTCACTTGTGTTTTCATTATTTCCAACTTTGTGCTATTTACACAAATGGTTTAATAATTTAGGTGATTTAAAATTATTTAGTTCCAAGATAAAGAATGTTTTTTATTAAATAGATTTATTTATTTTGTGTATATAGATGTTTTGCCTGCAGTTATGTCTTTGTGTGCCTGGCGCCTGTGGAGGCCGGAAGAGGGCCTCAGATTCCCTGGAACTGGAGTTAAAGACAGTTGTGAACTGCCATGTGGGTGCTAGGATTCAAATACAGGTCCTTTGAAAGAGCAGCCCGTACTCTTAACCATTACCCCTTGTCTCCAGTCCCTAAAGCACGTTTTATATGTAGCAAAATGACACATAATTGCTTTCTGTACAAAATGTTGTGGTTTTTGCCCACTTGGACCAGCATAGTCTTGGTAGTACATATATCAACTTGATAGAGATTTACTACCTATCAATTATTTTCACATCTTAGTTTTATTAATAAAATTTTATTTTTGAAAGAGTCTCACTCTATAGTCTAGACTGACCTTAGAGTCATGCTCTTTTGTTTTTAATTTGTGTGTTAATAGTCAAGTGCATTAATTGCTGTTTAAATCCTAACCCAACCTACTAACTCTGGGGTAAATACTATAGCTTATGATGCAGTTCCCCTTTTTAAATATTGTTGGGTTTAATTTGCCCCTACTTTATAACTTTTTTCTTGTATCCTTAATTGGCAATATTAGTCTGAAGGTTTTTTTCCCCCTGTAGTTTTGGTAGCAGGAATGTTCTGATCTTACAGAATGAATTAGTCAGTATTCCCATGTATTCAATTTTACGGAAGAGGCTTTGTAGAATTGAATTACATTCTCTTCAAATGCTGCATAGAATTTACCTGTAAGAACATGTAAATATTAAGCTTCTTTTGTGGAAATGTTTTGAGCTACAGATTTAATGTCTATTGTAGATATGGCACTGTTTGGAGCACCTAATTATTTTTCAAGTGATTTTTAGTTATTTGGTATTTTCACGAATTTATTCATTACATATAATTTATCAAATTTACAACCATTAAGCTAGCAGCTTTTTCCTTGCAGAGCGTTTACTGTAGGTAGCCGTGCCTCTCCATTGCATCTTCCATCTTTTGTTCCCGTGGGTCCAGTGGGACATTAATCACGTTTGTTCAGGAACTCGAAGAGACAACTCTTGTTTTTAATTCAGTCTCACTATTTATTGTTCTGTTTTCTGTTCCATTGATTTCTGCTCTGGTGTTTGTTCTAATAACTTTGGTTTTCTTTTATTATTATCATCATTATCATCATTATTATTAATTTTACCTCTCTGTGGTGTCTGTGTGCATGTGTGTGTATGTGTGTATGAGTGTGTTTGTGTGCATGTGTGCAAAGAGGGATTTGTGGAGGCCATGATCAGGTGTTGGATCCCTTGGAACGAGACTGATTGTGATTGTAAGCCAAGTGATTGTGAGCCAAACAATATAGGTGATGAGAACAAAACTCCAGTCCTCCTCAAGAGCAGCAAGTGCTCATAAGCGCCACACTGTCACTTTAGCCTCTTAATTCAGTTTTCTTTGGAAATCTCAGTTTTCACAGAGACGAGGAAGACTGTGTTCTACTTTAACATAAGCGGTCAGTGTTGTACATTTGTCTCTAAGCACTGTGTCAGAGGCATCCCAATGTTTTTCATGTTTAACTTCTATTTCCATTTGGCTCAAAATACTGTATATAGCTTATCATTGATTTCGTTTTGTATTTTATAATAAAATTATATGGAAAGTTAACATTTAGCAGCTTACCTTCATAACTTTTAAGCTTCACAACTTTTAAGCTATAAGCAATCAGAGAGCCTTTAGCTTATGGGCACTCTTTCTTCACTCCTAGTGAACACATTGTCTTTAGAGCATTCTGCACGCTGTCTGTGCCTTGGTAGAGCTATATCACTTTTGGTGCAGACACAAGCTATTCCTGGCCCAATAAGAACTCTGGAGGCAGTTTTCTCCTGTCCTTTGAACATTCTTCTTTGGCCTTGGGTATTTTCCCCGCATAGCATCCCTAGCTTCTTATCAGGAGCCTTAAAAACTCTACAAATTTCAAGAGCTCTCTTCCCATACAGCAATCCTCCCCTCCCTGCTAATTTACTCTGAGAACTCTTGTTCTCTTGACCTCTGTGGACACCTAAATTCAGCTCCTTCACTCAAGAGTCTGGAACACTGACATGTTGTGTGCTCATGATCACCCTGCTTGTACATGCATTCAGGGGAGGCTCCCCGTGCTCATGAAGCCAATGCTGAAAAACTCGTTTCATATGTTTTTCTGCCATTTAAAATTGCTGTAAATAGGACCGACCTTGTTGCTATTATTTTAGCCTTTCCTCAGCTATTTTTTTTTTACGTGAATGACTTTAGATTTTGTTGATGGAAGTTACAGTGTGTAGAGCAACTAAACTCCATAGTTTTATGGGACTTGGAACAAGCTAGACAACACTCCATGTTTATATATCTTTCAAGAAATGTATGAGGAACCGAGGCCACAGGCAGAAGAGTGAAATTGGAAGGAAATATTCTTAGCATGAGAGATGAAAACTGCTATTAACCACACATTTTTAAAATGTGTTTAATATTGTATGTGTGTGTGTATGTGTGCACAGGTGCATGCCAAAAGATGTGTGTGAAGGTCAGAGAACAATTTTATGGCATTGATTTTTTTCCTTACACCTTCACGTGGTACAGTCAGGGTTCTCTAGAGCAGTGGCTCTCAACCTTCCTAATTCCTCATGTTGTGGTGACTTGTAACTGTAAAATTATTACATTGATACTTCATAACTGTAATTTTGCTAATGTTATGAATAGTAGTATAAATATATGATATGCAGTATATCTGATATGTGACTCCCAAAGAGGCTTTGGCTGCGGGTTGAGAACCACTGCCCTCGAGGCACAAAACTGATAGAATGAGTGTGTAAATATGTATATGTATATGTAGATATATATATGAATTAATATATACATTTATATATTATACATAATTATATCATGTAAAACATATATTTGTACTATATATATATATATATATATATATATATATATATATATATATATATATGAGATTTTTATTAGTGTGTTTTATAGGCTGTGGTCCAGCTAAGAATCCAGTATTTGTTCAGTGCATGAGGCTGGATGTCTCAGCTGGTATTCAGCATACACTGGAACCCTGAAGAAGTAGTCTCTAATGCCAGTGAAGGAGTGGACTTAACCAACAATAGTGAGAGCAAGCAGGCAAAGAGCAAAGGGCTTCCTTCTCCCATGTCCTTTATATAGACTGCCTTCAGGTTTAAGGTGGGTCTTACCCCCTCAGAAGGTTCAGAATTAGGGTGAGTCTTCCCACTTCAAGTGATTTCATGAAGAAAACAATCCCTCACAGGTGTCCCCAGCTCCTTGGGGTTTAGTTCATTCTAGATGAAGTCAAGTTTACAGCTAAGACTAGACATTACATGTCTAACCCTTTCATCTTGACGCACAATCGTATCTCCTTAGGCCATACTTAATTTCCAAGTGAAAACAAGAACCAGTCGTATTTACATCTAACTCAACATAGCTATCCCATGTACAGGTTTAAATGCATTATGCCTAACGTGCTGTAATATTCCACATGTAACTGCAAATGCATTTTGGCCCCATAGGCTCATATATTTGAATGCTTAGTAGGATTAAAAGGATATAGAGTTGTGCTCTTACTGTAGGTGTGGCCCTGATGGAGAAAAATGTGTCAATGGGCATGGGGTTTGAGATTTCAAAAGCCTAGGTCAGGCCCAGTGTCTCTCTATTCTCTGCCTACTGACTGTAAAGCTCTTAGCTACTGCTCCAGTGCCATGTCTGTATGCTTCTGACCATGACAATGACCATGGGCTAACCCTCTCAAACTGTAAGCAAGCCCTCAAATAAATGGTCTCTTTTATAAGAGTTGCCTTGGTCATGGTGTCTTTTCACTGCAATAGAACAATAACTAATATGCATGCGTCCTAGGGATCTTCCTGAGCTATCTCATTAGCTCCATTTATTCGTACATAGTGGTCAAGGTGATTCTTCCGAATAAAAAATCAAATCACATCACTAACTTTCTTACAATTATTTCATCATGGTCCTCCAGTTTCCTAGGATAGACTCTAAAACTACACCCACGCATACAAAGCCTGGCATTATTTGGCTAAAGCCAGTTTTTTATGGTTTCTTAACAGCTAGCATCCCTCTAATCTTTGCTCACATAGCCTTGTTCTTCACACATGCTAAGATCACCACTGACTCAGAGCCTTTAACCTTTCTGTCTCCCCCATCTAGATGCTTTTTCAGTAGTTCAGGGTCAGATTTCTTTTTAAAGTCATTGATATTGCTATTAAGTGTTGCCTCTAGGCCCTCAGAGAAGACATCTCCATTTCATGTCAATAGCCAACTCTCATTGTTTTCTTCCAAGCACTCACAGCCATAGTTCTCTAATCTCATACCTTTACTTGTTTACTTATGGCTTCCCAGTATAAAATCTCCAAGGCTTTCTCTTATTTGCCTTGCATGTACACTTTCTAGAACAGTACAGTGCAGGCATGAAATAAATGTTCATTTAATGAAGGAAGCTATCTCGAGGGGGAGACAGGTTGACCAGGCCAGGTTGAACTAGCTTGGACTCATGGTCCTCTTCCTTCAGCCTGATGACTGTTAAGAAGATGGGCCTACGTCATCATGCCTGGCAAAAGCAAGTTATTATGTGTGCTATAGAGATTAATTATATCTTTAATTATACTAAAGCTCTAGAAGAAACAATAATTATTGAACAAAAGCTATCTTACATATATCACTGGATAAAATACAACAATTTTATAGACATTGGATAAGATTATGAAACTCTACTGTTTAGTTAATAGATAAACAGGAACATAAATCCATATATAAT
This sequence comes from Meriones unguiculatus, assembly GCF_030254825.1. Taxonomy (NCBI): domain Eukaryota; kingdom Metazoa; phylum Chordata; class Mammalia; order Rodentia; family Muridae; genus Meriones; species Meriones unguiculatus. The sequence continues at coordinate 29,979,970 of NC_083355.1, read as the reverse complement.
TTTTCTCCTAATGCCGGGCACATCCTGTTATTTCCTAGTGCAGATCCTTAACCTGATTATTATAGCACAAGATGGTTCACTAATTTCCTTTAAAGGAAGTGATCATATTGGCCTCATGGTATACCATGTGTGCCCAAAGCGAATATATATATTGCTTTATCTTGTGCAGGTAAAATTACTTTCCCCCAAGTGGATAAAATATATGCATACTCCCCCTCACAGTTTATTGACTATCTTGTTTCCCTCTGGTTTTTTTATTCCTGCATACTCTCAAGACTTATTTAAAATGTGGCCTTGAATTCCAAGCGGCTGGCTAGAGAAATTTGGCCCAGCTAGCAGGAAATATTTGTAACTGAGGTTGAAGACCTCTTACCGTTCCTGGAGGAATCTCTGGTGAAGTAGAAAAGCCTTCCTAGAAGAATTTGTTGAAATTGACAAGCATGGAACTTATAACCAAGGACACAAGTAGCCCGGTGGGTTTGTGGGTTTACTTTAAGTCACAGTCCACGAGAACAGGACAAATGAGGTGACATCTCCACTTTTCTTCCTGTCCTTATTGCTTGTTTCAAGAATGCTAAGAATCATTTTGTAGGCAGGGTGGCACTGCCTGATGGTCTAAATATCCAAAGAACATGTGAGCAGAAAGAATGACAAAGAAGAACAGCGCGTAAACAGATTGGGCTTTGTAATAGAACCTCGTGTGTTTACCAACTCAGCACCCACAACCCAGCTTTGAACTACTTTTTGTAATAGCATCCCAATTAACTGTTGAGTAGTGGCTCCATGGCCATGTTTTATTCTCGGGCACTGAAGGTAAAGTTAACCTTCCTTATTCTGCCCAAGGAGTAGGTACATACTGGAACTTCCATGCTTTAGTTTTTTTCCTGTAATACAATGAAAATACATAAAAAATATTAACTCTTCTTTATGGTAGTGGTCAAACACCTTAGCTGTGGTTCTGCTATCTAGAGCTCTTCATAGCCTGGTTTCTCCAGCCATCCCAATGATCCTGTGAACGACTTAAGAGCTTTCTAATAAATAGTCATTTTTCTCTTTAATTTTCATCGTAGTTAACTTCTATTCGTTATTGTTATAGTCTGAGTGTGAACTCTTCCCTACAGGCTCATAGCTTTTCATATTTGTCCCCAGCTGGTGGTATTATTTTGGCAAATTATGAAACCTTTTGGACTTAGGGCTGTAAGGTTTGGGCCAGAGAGGGAAATAGCCCCTTAGCTTCCTGTCCCATTGTTTGGTTTCTGATTCACTCAGACACAGCAGGTCACCGTCCAAGCTCCCGCCACCATGCACAGAACAAGGGCCACCATGAAACTGCTGTTCATCCTTGAAACTGCTGTCAGCACTACACTTGAACACATGCGTATGGAATGTCAAAAGCAATCTTTTTTTTTTTTTCTAATTCCAACAACCCAACTATCACAGAAAAGTGAAGGAATGAAAGTAATCTGTGGCCACCAGAGAGTTAATGGACTATTTACTGCTAATTTGGCTTTTCTCTTGTGTCCCTTTGCACTGATCACTGGCTGCTCTGATGATCCTAGTCCTTCAGCGTGTACCCTCTTTGGCCACCAGGTACATCTCCACATATCTCTGACAATAATGGATGTTCCTGATTCAGACTGCAATTTGTGCAATTTGTGATGTTTCTTTCTTTTTTCCTTTTTAACTTTTAAAAATTAACAAATTTATTTTCTTCTATTATTATTATTTTATAATTTGTTCACTTTATTGTCCCAATTGTATCACCCTCCCTCAGCTCCTCCTGGTCCCACCCTCCTTCTCCCTCCCCTAGTACACTGAAATGGACTACCTTCTGACCCTAATCTAGCAAGTCTCATCAGGACTGCCTGGATCCTCTTCCTCCGTAGCCTGGTAAGGCTGACCCTGCCAGGGGGAAGTGATTAAAGAGCAGGCAACTGAGTTCAACCCAATTGTAGCCCTCTTCCTCATCTCCTCCTGGTCCCACCCTTCCTTCTTCTTTCCCCCATTCCCCTCTCCTAGTCATCAAAAGGAGGGGGTCCTCCAACCTTGCCATCTGACTCCAGCCTATCAAATCTCATTAGGACTGCCTGCATTCTCTTCCTTTGTGGTCTGGCAAGGGACTCCCACAGGGGTAAGTGATCAAAGAGCAAGCCACAGAGTCCATGTGAGAGACATCCCTTGCTCTCCTTACTAGGATACCTGTGTGGAGACTGAGCTGCCAATAGGCTACATCTAAGCATGGGGTCTAGGTCCTCTTCATGCACGGTCCTTGGTGGGTGCATCAGTCTGTGCAGGACCCCATGGGCCTAGATAGCTCTGTTGGTCTTTTTATGGAGTTCCTGCCCCTCTGGGTCCTTCTATTCCCCCATTCTTTCCTAGGCCTCCCTACACTCTGCCCAAAGTTTGGCTGTGAGTCTTAGCCTCTGCTTCTATCCCTGCTGGGTCTTTCAAAGGATATCTATGGTAAGCTCCAATCCTGTTTCATCTTTTAAACTGCTTCTGGTATCTAGTCTATTTGACCTTCTGAATGAGAATTAAGTATCCTTCCTAAGGTCCTCCTGGTTATTTACCTTCTTTAGGTTTTGTTATCCTGTGTTATATGGCTAATATCACTTATAATATGCCTGTCTTTTTGGTTCTGGGTTTCCTCACTCAGGATGATCTTTTCTACTTCCTACCATTTGCCTGAAAATTTCATGATTTCCTTGTTTTTAATAGCTGAGTAGTATTCCATTGTGTAAATATGGTACAATTTATCCTTTCTTTAGTTGAGGGACATCTAGGTTGTCTCTAGATTCTGGCTATTATGAATAAAGCTGCTATGGTTAAGCAAATGTCCTTGTTGTATGGTGGAGCATCTTTCAGGTATATGCCCAGGAGTGGTATAGCTGGATCTTGAGGTAGCACTATTCCCAATTGTCTGAGAAAGCACCATATTGATTTCTAAAGTGGTTGTACAAGGTTGCACTTCCACCAATAATGGAGTAGGGTTCCCCTTTCTACACATCCTCTCCAGAATGTGTTGTCACTTGAGTTTTTGATCTTGGTCATTCTTATGGGTGTGAGGTACAATCTCAGTAATTCTTTGACACAGGACTTCTTCCATAGGGCATGAGTCTTACCTGATATTCTAAGAGTCTGGACTGGAGAGATGGCTCTGAGGATAAAACACTTGCTGCATGAGTGTCAAGGTGGGAGTTGGGATCTGCAGTACTCAGTGTAAAAACCCAGGCAGGTGGAAGCTGCCTGCAATCACAGCACCTAAAAGGCAGAGACTGGATGCCCAGGGCAGGATGACAACCTGGCAAATCTGAATCTACAAGCTCCAGGTTCATCAAAGTACTTTACCTCAGTAAATAACAAACAAACAAAACTTGGACAGTGATGGAGGAAGACAACTGTGTCAAATTTGGAGCTCCACATGTGGGCACACACATAGTTATGTACACACATATGAAAGCACGTACACACACACAACACACCTACACATGAAAAAAGAAAAACAACAACAACAACATAAATTTTATAAACTTCAAGCACACCGTAAGAAATCTAAGCACTCAGTTTCCTGGGTTATCTCTTGTATGCCATTTTTATAATTAAAAAACCCAAACCCAATATTTTATGTGTTTAAATAAATATAGGATACTTGTTGCTAGAAACTATTTTTTTTTTCCAAAATAAAGTCCTCCTGGAAGGCAACAGGAATTAAGAAACACAGACCAGAGACAGAAGAATGTGCCTGCCAATCACAATGAGTAATTGGCACAGTGTTTGGAATTTGGCACTCAGTCATGTAAGATGGAACAAAATAAGGGTCACTCAGAGACAGAGACCAAAAAAAAATGTACTTAGATACAAACTCTAGGTTTGAAAAGATCGGAAGGTCCTTCTACAGTCGTTTGTGGAGACAACTGAGAGAGAATGGCTGCTGTCCAGGAGGAGGTCTTACGTCTGGGTTGGTGGCAGCGAAGAACTGGTGGTTCTTGGAGAGAGTTCAGAGTGAGCTTTGGCACTACACTGGACTCCTAAAGCATCATGGGAAGGAAGTTTTACAAAAATGATTTGCAGTAAATGTTACCATCATAGAGAAAAAAACTTGTAAGGAAAGGATCATATAAGTTCTAACTCTGGCATTACACCTTATCTCCAGGTTCCAACAAACTTAGGATCAGGAGGGCATAGGGATTATTGATGAAAATCAGATGTAGGAGCATGGGGATGAAAGCTTATAACTTGGCTAGTGGAGAAGATGGGATAAAGACAGTTGGCAGGCAAACATAAGAAAGACAGAAGAGGGTGGCAGATCATGGAGCCAAAGAAGAAGCAGCTGGTAATAACAGGGATAGCATGGGCTATAGAGACAGAGTGTAGACACTTGGGGTGATTATTTCATATCTTACATCTATCGTGGTTGTCACCCTCATGGATGGAATTCTGTAAGTGATTCAGTGGAAAGATACTGAATAAGGCAGTGTCAGAAGCAAGAAAATGCCTGGTCTATATGGTCCCTAGAATACTAGAATTGAATTTTGCTGAATTATCTACAGAGGTTAAAGCAATGAACACACATTTAAAAAAAATGTTTATATCCTGGCTCTACTTTAAAAAATAAAGCCAAGTAAGATCATAAATTGATATACTCCATGATGAGACATATTTGAGGTAGCAAATGTACAGAAATTTGTCCTTAGCTTAACATAAAGTGGTTGAGAAGGCAAATCAGACAGACAAATGGCTTCCTACTGCTTACATAATTTCAGGAGAGAAACGCATTTGGGTTGTTACAAAGTAAGAAATTTTTAGGTCTGTTCATGTATGAGCCAGTAAGCTGCAGGGTACAATTGCTACAAATGTTTGCCCTTCCAATCAGGCCTCTTCATCACTGTGCTCCTCCAGTGCTTTATAAGAACATTTCCCAAGAACCCTAAGGTTCAAACATTCATTTTTGAATGAGAGAGTTGGCCTAGTGCTCTGCTACTGAGCACTTGGGATTCCTCTCTGTGTTTCCTGCTCCTTTGAATAGAGATTGAATTCTGTCCTTAGATTTATAGCTCAAGAACAGTTTGATGTGCACAGTCTCTAGCCCCCGATTTCCAGTTTCTCTCAGCAATTTATCTGGTTTGGTTTGACTAAACTGAGCTGGCATCTTATCGCACTCCTCAGGGGTTGTTCATGATACTCTGAACTAATGGCGAACATAAAAACAGTATCAGCAATAACAATAAATCCGAAGAAAAGCCACCAAGCCTTCTATGCACTCCTCAGCCTGCAATGTGAATTTTCCCACCATTTTCTGTCTTTTGGTGATTTTCTTGTGGAAATGCGGTGTCAGCTGGAAGGTTAATGCCTGTCTCATTAACCTTGTCCTCATCTCTCCTCCAATTCTACCACATAGTCTCTGGATATTTGAAGACAAATTCTTTAAATGTCTGTTACCTGGTTGGGAGTTGGGTAGGCATTCAGTGTGGGGCAGGTGTCTGACTGGGGGGTCAGGCTGGAGTATTTTCTATCTTTGTCCCAACTGTCTCATTTGGTGATTCAAAGCATGAGTAGACCATGAGCCTTATGCTCTAGTTTCTATTTTGATGTTTACAGCCTCACAGATGACTCTCTATTAGCTAGAAGCTGAAGCAAGCCTACTTGGACACAGGAAGCTTGCAGGCCTTAATCACCCTGAAACAACAGGCGTAACTCTACTTTTTGGTATTTAAAAAGTTCAATAGGATCTGGTTCTATTTTAAAACTTTCGATGAAAAACTACCCATTTCCTGTCAAAAGTAGACACATTTGAGTATACTTGTAATTTTCTTATTTTTATAATGGGACTTTAGAAAGGCCGCTTGATTTTAATTATTAATGAATATGTATAGAGCAAATTGAAGCATGAGCAGGTGGGAAGTGTTTTGAATGATATACGGCTTAGCAGTATATTTTTAAGTATCGAAACCCCTTATCTTCTCAGGGAGCTTTGGGCACTATAACTAATTCTCACGCATCAGTGTGTACACAGCCTGTTTGGTGTACACTTACTTCTAAGTTTAGAAAAGCATTCTATAAAATTCTACACCAAAGTCTAACAGCATATTTTGAATATGTGTATGTGTGCGCTTGTATGTTCACTGATTGAAGCAATAGCCTGTGTTTGGAGGCCGGAGGTCTCTAATGGACCACTGCAGTCACGGTCCACCTTATTGTTTTTGAGTCAGGGTCTCTCACTGAGCTTGGAGCTCACTGTTTCTGCTATTCTGGTTAGCCCACAAGCCCCAATTACTTGCCTGCATCTACTTACCAATGGGACTTTAAGTTCCCATTGCCATGCTTGGAATTTTGTGATAGTTCTTGGGTTTGAACTCAGTTTCTCATGTTTGCATTGCAAGCTGTTTACTGCCTGAGTTTTCTCCTTAGACCCGACAGAATCAATTTTGATTGGATCATTGTTTTAGGGTAAGAGAATATATGCCTATTTTAAGGGAAGCTTAGATTTTTCTGCTTTATGGTCAAATGATATCATAAATAATTTTTCAAATTTGTTTTTCTTTTCTAATGAATTTTCCAACCCAAAAATGTTCCTTCCATCCTTTCTTCCCAGTCCCTTCTTTTCCTCCTTCCCCCTTCCCCTCTTTCCCACCAGAAAATGAGAGCCCTCTCCGCTTATCAACCTTCCCCAGCACATCAAATCACATCAGGGCTCCCCATATCTTCATCCCCTGAGACCAGGCAAGGTAGCCCCTGCCAGGAGGAAGTTATCCAGAAGCAGGCAATGTTAGAATCAGCCTCCTCCCTCCACTCACCAGGCAACCCATATGAAGACCAAGCAGCCCATCAGCTACAGGTGTGCAGGGGGCCTACGTTCAGACAATGCATGCTCCTTAGTTGATAGTCTCTGTAAGCCCCCATGGGACTGGGTTAGTTGTCTCTATTGGTCTTCTTGTGGGGTTTCTATCTGCTGTAGGTCCTTCCATCTCTCCCCCAACACTTCCACAGGATCTCTACCCCATGCTTGGCTGCAAGTCCCAGCATCTGTCCATCTGCTGCTGGCTGGAGCCTCCCAGACTACAGTCAAGTCAAGTGAGACTCCTGTCTACAAGAATAACAGAGTATCATTATTAGTGTCAGGCGCTGGCTCTCTGCCGTGGGGTGGGTCTCAGGTTGGGGCAATTATTGTTTGAACTTTCCCTCGAACTTTGTTCCCTTGTTATCCCTGCAGTTCTTGTAGGCAGGGTAATCTTTGGATCACAGGTTTTGTGGGTGGGTTGTTGTTCCCCTCTTTCCACTAGTCCTGCCTGGCTAGGGGGTGGTCACTTCAGTCTTCATGTTCGAACCTGTTAGTGTCTCATCTAGAGTCACACACATGTCCTCCCAGGAGCCTACCCTGTAGCAGGCCTCCAGCTTGACAAAGAGATGCCCCCCACCTCAGTTTCTTTTCTTTTTCCCAGCCATCTCACCTCCCCACTCTGTTCTTCCCAAATTTGATCCTCACCCTTGTTTCCCTCCCCATTCCATCTCCTGCCCAGTTCCCTCTCTTCATCCACTTCTGCTGTCTATTCTATTTCCCTTTCTGAGTGACATTCTGATACCCTCCCTTGGGTTCTCCTTGTTACGTAGTTTCTTTGGGTCTGTGGATTGTAGGATGGTTATCCTGTACTATAGGTCTAATATGCTCTTATAATAGCATAATTAATTTTAATAATCTCAGAAGAAGATGAGTTAGCTATTGGTTTGTGCTGCTTTCCAAGTGGGAGAATCTGAGTTTTTGATGGTACTATGAGTTTATCTAGCATATTTATTTTATTTTTTTTAAACCAATGAAAAATACAAAATTTAACTATGGTTTGGCAGTGAAATGCATAGGGAAATGTTTTTTTTTTTTTTTTTTTTCCATGTAGGATACCTTGATTTTAGAATAGAAAATTTATAAATTGTGTCCTGGTACCAGGCATATAGAGTAAGCAGAGTATAAAATGTTTGCTTTCCTAGTTGCATCCTTCAGCAGCTTTCAAACGACCCTTATGCTGTTTGAAGGTGCTGGGATTTTCTGTTGGGTCAGGACCTCTGATTCCCGGTGAGAATGGATGTGTAGGAAAAGCCAGTAAAGGGCAGTTCTTTGTTGCCCTGCATCAAACAAATCCTCCAAGGTTGAGTTTTCTTATCGCGCTTGGAGAAACACTCCAGAAAATTCAGGAAGAGAAAGAGAACTCTCAAATCCCTTGATTGCCCATCTGTTTCTACTGAAAATCATGCTGGCCTCCCCTGGCTACAGTAATGCTTTATTGTGCCTTCTGACTCCAGGACTTTAGTTCATAGAAAGAAGTCAAGAGTAGTACCTGTAACAGAAGAGTTTAAAGGGGGTAAAGAAAACAGAATGCAAGCCACTGAGGGGAGCTTGTTTTGTTTGCTTGTTTGTTTGATTTGACTTGAGCATCAATATCCACCTATAAGGTGCCTGGAATGATAGAGCTGGCTTGGCCTAGCTGCCTTGTAAGGTATTTGTCATAGGTTTTCCAGGTTCGTGTCTATAGTTCCTGGACCACATGTGCCTCTCAGCTCCTGAGACCCTGATGAACCCTCCCTCAGGCAGTGAAGTGTCCAGGCCTCTTTGTGTTTCTCTGCATGCCCCCTTGGAAGTCAAGGAAGCACAGAAACCCGTGACAGGACAATTGGTCTAAGACCTTACTCTTGTGTACCCTGTATAACTTGCAAATGTCATTGCATCCTGGCAACCACAGCTGTATTGTTCCTGGCGATTGCCATCATATTCTGTTTCTGATAAAGGTTATAAAAAGTCTGATTACTCTCAATAAAGCTGTCACAGCCTCAGTTGTGCTGTGGCCCCTCTTACCTGGCATGATTTCATTACTTGCTGCCATATCAGGTGACCTTGGCCTGGTAAGTAAACACAGGCACTTAAAATCAGGCATTACATTGTGAAATCTACTCCAGTGACACCCTCAGACTCTGCTTCTGTCTCTGAGTGCCTAAGTGACCACCCACATGCCCTGACTAGAACATATTGGAGAAAATGGTTGAAGCTGGAATTAGCCTTCACTTGGAATCAATCATTTCTCTAGTTACCTGCTTGAAATTTCCATCTTTCCCATCAAAACTTGAAGGGAAAGCACCACTGACTCATGGGTAAGCAATGTGTACAGCGATGTTGTCCCTCACAATTTGCATAATGTTCTTTTGTCCTTTTAAAGATGTCTGTCTGTCTTAGTGTGTGCTGATGTGTGTTCTTAGGTGCGCATGTGCACATATGTGTCTGCGCATATGGAAGCCAATGGTCAACCTAGGATGTCATTTTTCGGGTACCATCCAACTTTTTCTTGCTGTCTAGAGAGCCCTAGGGACCTGCCTGTTGGCCTTCCCAGTCCAGGAATTACCAGTACAAACAACCAATTCTGGCTTTTTATGTGATCAAACTCATTTCCTCATGCTTACAAGGCAAACACTTTAGCAACCAATCTATTTCTCCAGCCCTGATATCTCAAACATCTGTTGGAAAACGTACAGTTGGTTCTAAGAGTCGATTGCAAGTATTACTGACTTTAGTGACAGATTGGATATTCCAGGATGGGACTGGAATATCTATCTGGCCTACAGACATTGCTAATCATTGCTGACCTGGGCCGTTGTGTACAGAGTCAGCCTAAGTCAGTGATTTAGAACTGGTTCCCATTGAGACATCACAGTGTCTGCCACAGGGCTGAGGAGGAAACCTGGCAGATCAGCCTCCGGCCCTATTCCTGTTTTAACACAACGAGAGGGAATTTTTTTTTCTTATCTCTTAAGTGTTCAGAACAACTCTTCAGGAGCTATAGTTCTATGATGATATTTTGGGTAATTAGGATTCCAGGATTAGCGATAGCAAAGACAAGACTGAGAAACGGGGCAAGAGAGGTTACTCTGAAGTTCAGGTTGGCAAGGGCAGAGGGCAAGAGAACTGTACTAACAAATAAAGTCTTCATTATAAAATGACACCTGAACTTCTGTCTTTACAATGAATTCTTTTCAGCTTGCAATATTTCTCATGGGCCTTCTTGCTTCAGAATTCCCATAGTTCTTAGTTAATACACAGCCTTTGACACATACATACACTGTTTAAAATATTGTTTGATGAAAATGTTAGCATTGCAATCTTATGGGTTTTGCTTGTTTGTTTGTTTGGTTGGTTCTGGCAGGGAAAGTTTCATTTATGTTATCTCTATGATTGGATTCAGACGTAGTACAAGGTGATTTTTATGAAGTGTGTGAAGAGTTAAGTTAATAAGTTCCTTTTAGGCAGACCAAGCTAACTTGGGATTTTTTTTTTCGTGTGTGTGTGTGTGTGTGTGTGTGTGTGTGTGTGTATGTGTGCATGGTTGTGTGTGAATACATGTGCTTGTGTATGTGTGTGAGTGCACCTGTGCAAGTACTCATGGAAGCCTGTGGTGGTTGGAAATGATCCTGAAGTGCTCTTCTGCTTTATTACGTGTTGCAGGATCTCCTCGTCACACCCAGAACTCGCGATGTGGCTATAGCAGCTAGCCTGCTTGCTCTGAGGACTTCCTGCCTCTGCTTTCTGAGTTTAGAATTACGGGAAGGCTGGGATGCCCATCTGGCATTTAAGTAGATTTCTAGCGATCTGAACTTTGGGTTTCAATGCTTGCATGGCAAGCGTTTCAACCAACCAGTCATCTAATTTGCATTTCTGTGTTAGCCTCAGCATCAAGTAGAAGATTATGTTTGTTCTGTGTAATGCTGAATATGAGATAACCCCTCGGTTACTCCTTTAGAATGCTGCATGAGGGAAGTTTTAAAAAGCTACACAGGCAGTCTCAGTGTTCCATACAACAGGAACTTCATGTTCTGTTTTGTCCTCTGGTGGATAGGGACTGTTCTTGCAAATTGTCTTAAAAAAAATCAATCAATCAGAAAAAAAAAGTTGATGAAAATTAAATGGAAGAAAGCAACTGCTTCTCCTTCTATTCACCAGAATTATGGCCTAAGTATATACAAATTCCTAATCCTCTAGAAGGAAATGCTCCTAGAAAAATATGCCATCTCCGTACTTAAGCTGTAGAAACATATCAGAGAGCCCTCACCAGCATTTTTTTACATCCTATTGAAAGAAAAAAGATATTGCTCTTGGAGATTATCCAATTCACAATCAGTCCTCAAAGACTGCACTTTGATGAAACCTAAACTGAGCATTAAGAAAAATCTCTCAAACAAGAGAAGCAAACAGAATGATTGAAAGCACTATGCAGCCCTTAAGAGAGTCCCAAGGACCAATGGCACTTTGACCAGAGGTAGTCCATTAGATACTGGGATGACTAAGAATTATAAGTGCTACAGTATGGCTGGCTTGGGTGATAAAGCAGAAACCACTGTTTATTTCCCAGCATCTATTTATAATACGCACAGTTTGCTGGTTTGATCATTTCTAACAAATCCATTTTGTCATTTTTCATACAGTTTGCAATTAAAGAAACCCTCCAGGTGCCATTAAATATAGAAACGAGGGCTGCATCAATGTTGCCTGATTATTAGAATTAATCTGGCACCTGTCTCATTTTCAGAATTCTGTTTTAAGGGAATGAAGCTGTAGAGTGCTGTGTAGTTAAGTGTGCATTGTTCATGCACATGGGAGATTGATACTAATATTTGCCAAGTTCATCATCAGCAAAGGAATAGGTCATCCTGTAGAGGGAGAAATCTGAAATCCCTTCATTTGCCTCTGCTTTCCCCTACACTCTTGTCTGTTTACAAGGACTCTCTAGCTTTCATTTAACAAAACAAACTTCTCTCCCTTCCTTTCCAGCTCCCTTTTCATTCTTCTTTGTCCCTTGCTACTCTTCTCCCTCTCCTTGCCAGTGGTTTGAGAAGTAGTTTCCCCAAGTCACTGTGGCACTAGGAGAACACACCATCCTGACATGATGTTCTTCAGTGTTCAATGATAAATAATGGTACCTGCGGATTACCTGGGATAAAATATTCATCCTAGGCTAGATTCTCTGTTCATCTTGTTGATGTATTTCTTTGTGTCTGAGATGATAAACCATGTGTCAGAAGTCACGGAGATCTGTTGTACAACAGTGATGTATGCTTAGATGTTTTGACACTCCTTTGGAAATATGTATCATTTCAACATCCCAGTTACTGGTAACAGAGAAAAACTTGAACATAGTGTTTCCTCTGTTTTCAGAATGTGTCACTGTGTGTCTGGACACCATGATTTCATTCAACTGTTAGGCCTTCAATGCTTTAGACTTGAAAATGCCAAAGGATAAATCTTTCTTCCACTTCTTATGGTCACATGTTTTCTTCTTCTTTCTTTTCTCCTTTTCTTTCAACATCCACTCCAAGTGGCCCATTTCTGATATCTAAGTCACATGTCCTAAAGGTTCTACAGCATCCGAACTTCCACCTCCATCTAGGAACCAAGTGTTCAAATACATGGGCCTGTAAGGATGTTTCACATTCAAATCACAGCATCCAATGGCAACGTTTCTTCTTTCAGGTTGAACAGCAGGTCAAAGTGGGTATTTAAGTGGAAAATCAACCTCATCATCACTTATCCAAATAAGCCCTATGCAGTGAGTGTAACCTTTGACAGTTTTATTTGAATTCACATTAGTTTATTGCAAGATGCCCAGGGCAATTTACTATCTAAGCTTTTTACCTGTAAAAGAAAATGTAATGTTGGAGTTGTCCAAAGATCATTGAATGACTGTTAAATATTGGGTACCCAGAGATATTGAATCATGGCTCAGCTTTTCTCTGGACACATCCTTCTCTTCATCTTGCTACCACCAAAGGAAGGCTACTCCTCAGACACCGCTGTCAATTGTCAATCATTTTGATTGCCCGAGGAATGTCCAGAAACGTTCACACACTTTAGGCTGACTCTCTTGTTGCTGTTCATAGCTTAGTTGGGGTTTATCTTATACCATGCAGAGTTACTTTGACCAGTTATTTCTAGAAGCGAAGAGTCTGATATAGGACTCTGAACTTGCTAATGCCCTAGGAGATTAATTTCCTGTGACAGTGTGCGAGGCAGATGGTATCTTCTGATCCTTCTGTATCCTGAAGGGTGAAGGATTTTTCACAGTTTTTCTTTATTCAGTCTCAGTGATACTATTTCTTGTGAATGGAGCATTAAAATAGAACTTACTGCCTACTTCACTTCTGCTTAGAAACATGTCCTTCAACTTTGTTCAGCTGTATCCCTCCTTCAAGCCTTGACACTGCCCACTTCTCTTCCTAAGGCAGCCTCACTCCCTGCTGTGCCCTGACTCTACACCTCCCACAGGCTTTATGTAATACTGAAAAGAAGAGACTTTCCTCCCCACCAAGCCTAATTTAAAAGTTATTTTACAAAATTAATTGGTTCTTTTTTTTCTTGGCCATTAGCAAAAAAACAGGAGATTTATGTCAGTGCTGATGGAAGCATATTTATTAAATATGAATTATTTAAATAAGAGTAATACACACTTGCTATAATGATTTAAGCATTCAGGACATGGTTAAATTAAAATCAACTGTGTTCTCAGTGAAGCTCCAATTCCTCCTTTTCCAGGGGACCACTGTTAAAAATGATAATATGTTAGCCGGGCAGTAGGAGCCAGAGGCAGGTGGGTAGTCTGGTCTATAGAGCAAGTTCCAGGACAGCCAGCACTACACAGAAAAAGCCTGTCTCAAAAAAAAAAAAAAAAAAAAAAAAAAAAAAAAAAAAAAAAAGAAAGAAAGAAAAGAAAAAAAGAAAAAGAAAAAAACAAAGCAAACCAAATCAACCAAACAAGCAAAAGATACTTAAAATTCTTTTCATTTTAAAAATGTACTCACTATTATATCAATTCTACAAATGTAAAATTGGCTTACAGAAACATAATAATATTTGTGCTATTATAAATGTTTATACATTTTAGCTTATTTTGTGAATATACTTTCAAAGTAATATTTTAAATTATAGCTCATTTAAGAACTGGTGAGATGGCTCAGTGGCTAAACTCACTTGCCACCAAGACTGATGACCTGAGTTTGACCCTCAAAAATCCACGCTGAAAAAGTTGTCCTCTGACATTTACCTGTACCCCCACACCCAATGAATAAATATACAAATGTAATAAATAATTTTAAAAGTGAAAGTACAGCTTATTTGAAAACACAACTACATTATATTCATAATATCTAGAATGGTCCAAATTTAGACATTCTCATATTGATATGATTTCTGCTACTAGAATATTACTTTCATAATCACTGACATACATTTGATATAGCGTATACAGAGATGCTAACATATAACTACATATGTATTTCTGGACTCCACAGCCCTAACGTCTCAGAGATAGGACTGGCCGGGAAAGGGTGTTTTCATCATAAATTTTGATTAGCAGTCCCAAGCTATTTGAGAACCGTTGTGAGTGCTGCTGTCCATGAGCAGACTTACTTTGCTATTTCCTTACTCCTTAGGATCTTCTAAATTTGCAGTCAGAAGGAAGATTTGTAACGTAAAATTGTATATTTATTTTACCGACTATCTTGAATATTTTAATATGTCTATTGGCCTTCGTGTTTCCCGTTTTTATTAAAATGGATTTTTAATACAATATAGTCTGATCACAGTTTCTTTCTTCCAACTCTTCCTAGATTCTCCCCCACCTCCTAACCCACCCAACTCCACACTCTTTCTTTCTTTTTCTCTCTCATTAAAAAACAAACGGGCCACTAAGATCAATCCATCAAACAAACCGTAATAGGACAAAACAAAAAGAAAAAAAAAAGCACAAGAAACACACCCACTTTTACACACAGAAGTCACACCAAAGCACACAGAAACCACAGTAGGTAAGCAGAAGAATTTAAGGTAAAAAGGTACGTAAGCAAGGTATTACGAGGAAAAACAAAACAAACAAACAAACAAACAAAAACCCAAAAAAACCCCACCAACCGGTAGACATAGGCCTGCCCTTTAGTGTGCTTTGTACATCTGGTAAGGCTCCCTTGGAGAAAACCAAGCTTCCCCCTGTGGGTAGCTGTTAATTGAAGGCCGCTTCTGGGTTAGGGATAGGGGTTCATTCCAATTCCCCTCCCAACACTGGGCTTCTGTCTGGCTAGGCCACAGTGTCCGTGAGTTCCTGTGTGCATCAGTCCTGCTGTCTCTAGAAGGCCCTGTTCCCTTAGTGTGTTCTCTCATTTCACTGTTTTTGTGGTTTCCTCGAAGATCGTGTCACCAGCCTTCTGTGCTCTGTTCTCTTCAATGGCTCTGAAGAAGCTTTTTGTTGTTGCAGCAAGCACATGGCAGTTGTCTTTGTTGTTGATACAGCTTTCAAATGGGCCGCGTCTCTGCAACTTTTGACCTCACTGTAAAAGTGGGTTTTGTTTATCTAAGAAGTGGTTATTTGTTTGTTTAATGATTTAAATCATTCAAGATGGCTTCTGAGTTTCCTGCCCTACTTAACATATTTTACAAGGAATGCAAATTTCAAATAAAAGATTAATACATGTATATGCATATATATATATATATATATATATATATATGTTTTTCGTTTTGAGATCACCATTTAACTGAGTTTGAGGTAGTGGAATAGAGTGTGTAGACACTCCTTACAGAGGGTCAGAGTGACAGTCTTTGACAATACTAGAGATCCTGGAATAATTCTTCAAGGACAGAACAGAGTGAAGAAAACCCCTTTCTATATCCAGCCTGCCTTGGCAGCCAGCATATTGACATACATGCATGAGTGCATTTGTGTGTAAACACTGCGTCATTAAAAAAAAAAATCTGCTGAATCCACAAGGGTCATCTGTAGCCTTCTCCTTCCAGCAAGCTTTCCCTTGACTGAAAGGAAGGGTGCTCCAGTAATCGGGGGACCTGTGGATGCTGGACCTGAAAGCTGGACCGTGCATTTCATACCAGACACAACTGACCTTTGAGGTCTTAATCTCAGCCTGTGCAAACGTTCTTCTGTGTCTCTAAGTCCCTTTGTTCTTTCTCAGCCCCAGAGTACCAATGCTTTCTGCATCCACTATACCGTTTTCATTCAGCCTTAGTTAAGAATCCTTGCTCTTTTAGTAGGTGACCACATTTCACTCACTATATTAAAATAAACTTCCTTATTCAAATGACTTGTGGCTTCAGTCTTCAGACTTTCCCCTCAGTGATAACTCAATCATAGCTGAGGTGTTCCTGGGAAGAAAAGAGCAAAAGAAAGAGGGATCAAAAGAGGGATCATCCTTTTGGGATGAGGTCACAGACACTGACTTAGGGACAAAAGAAGGAAATGTGGAAGGTAGGTACATAGAGATCCATCACAGAAGCCACGGGGTCTGAGGCTGCACTGGCCTCTACAACCATCCGACTCTCTTAACTGCGCTATGTACATCTGCAAAGAACTGCTTTGGACATAGTTGGTGTTTGGCAACCTGTGTCTGTTTGCATTCTGGCTTATGCTTGCTCTACCTATGCATCAGTTTTTCTTTTATGTACCCAATATATTTTCAACCAAACCATTTTTAATTATTAGGCTTGTCTTTTAGTATAGATTTAAAATAAAAATGAATGAACAATACAGATTGAGCCATTTTTAAAAACTCAAACTTAAAATGTAAGCTTTATGACCAAGCTTGATGTCATAGGTCATGGTGAAATTCAATGCTTCGTATGTTAACTTAAAATTAATTTTTAAAAAAAAACAATAAAGCGTAAAGGCAAGCTTTAGATAATGCAAGGTGATAGGTAGGGATATTTCTCATAAATAGATTGTATTGACTAAAATAAATATTTATTTACCTGAATAAAGTGTTCATATATAAATTAACACCCTAACATAATATTGCATGCAATAAACTTTGAGAAAGACCAGACCAGAATGTTCTTGAGGCTAAACACTTTCAGTTCCAAAATTCTGGACTTTGGACCTAGATGATTTGTTTAAACAATTTTATTTGGAGGAAACATGAAAATGTATTTTTTAAATACTATTCTTAAATGCTAGGTATGAAAGTCAGCACACTGGGTCAGTACTTCATAACCCATCTTCACATACTACTTGGATCAATCAACTAAAGAATATCTATTCTCTATATTTGCATATATGGATTTTTCTAAATCTATCATCGATATGTATGTCTTAAACGGTGTGCCATCATTTGTTTTTTCTTTCGTTAAAAAAGAAAAATTATTTTCCTAGTTTTATGTATTGTCTCATTATTCTCCCTCTGCTGGTTTCTACTTAAAAAGTAACTTTGAAGGACAAAATAAAGCCAAAGAGCATTGTCCATACTCTATAACCAGCCAGCAATCGGGAGGTTCATTTCATGATTCAGCATAGCCCAGGAAATGATTCCAATGAAGAAGATGAAGAAATTTCAAGGGTTTTTCTTTTGTTTGCTGTGTTCTAACAAAGCTCACAGGATTGTGGTTGCCGCAGCAACAGATCCATCTGTGCTAGTATGCGCTTTTGTCTTTAAAAACAGGAAATGGGTTATTCTTTTGCATGTATGTGAATTACCTGTGTTTATGCATTTGTACCTACAGAGAGGAGAGAGAGAGAGAGAAGACAGAGATCACTAGTTGTACATAGATTATCTTTCCCTGTTTTATTATTTCAAACCTATTTTAATGTTTTATTATCTTATCTGTATTGTCAATCTCGCCATGTTGTTTAATCAATGTGGTCTCTGAACATAAAACATTAACTATAGGTGCAAATATAATTACCAAACCCAGAAGTCAACCCACATAATAATTCTTTGTAGGCTATGTCTAAGATTCCATTGAAATACTGATAAGGGTACCTGGAATTACTAGTAGTGTCTCATTTGAAACCTGAAAAACAAGTCGCTTACTACAGACTGCTGACATTGTTTACTTTGTATCCTGTTACCTGCACCTGCGGCTCTGTGATGGAATACCATGTCCTCAAAGCTAAACAGTCCTCAACACTGAGTTCATGAGTGAAGAAGTCAAAACTTCTACTACTGTTCCTTTTAAATTCACTTAACAAAGCAAAGACAATACAGTAAAAGCCATATAAATGACATGTCTATAGAAAAATAGCTAGTGCAAAAGAAATCAAGAATATGCCACAACTATTTAGACTTCATTTCTGCATTCACCTTCTTGTAGCATTCAAAATTGTATGTTAAAAATTCTTATGATTCAAAGCAAAATCAGCATCAAACCATAAAACAAAACCATAGTTGTGTTTCAGGACATCTGTAGCTCAGGGGGAGTGTGTAAGTGGAGCTGTAAAAATGCAGATGACCAGGACTGACTAGAAAAAAAATTAAAATCTTACCTTTTCTATTCTCTTTAACTCAATAGGGCTTTGTTGGGATAACATCCATTATGTCATACAGTCCCAGCAGCTGAATTATCATTTGCTAAGCCACTCAAAGTGTTCAAAAACAAAAAGAGGGCTGCCTGGGATCAAGGTTTGTGACTTTTTTTTTTTTTTTGCTTTTTATTTATTTATTTATTTATTTATTTATTTATTTATTTATTTATTTATTTATTTTTTTCAATGCAGTTTATTCGGAAACATTGAACAATCCTCGGACCCCGGGGAAAGCCAGCCCACAGCTTAAATAGCCTCTGGGTAGCCAACCCAGGCGTGCCACGGGGGCAATGCAGATAGGTCCACATACATGGAAGCAAGCCAGATCCTCAGCCTTAGCCAAATGTGGAATTGTTCATGACAGAGAGCACTCACCATCGGGAAGGTGGAAGGCGGAAACCAGCTCCATCTTTAAGGCATAGCATTCCGCAGCTCTCTACAGTTCCCCCTTTTTGTTTTAGACGCATCAGGCAAGAGTAGAGGTTTGATCTCTGATATTAGAAATAAATTGGGACTTTGTACAGATGTTCATTTAGGTGTCATCCACCCAAAGAGCATCAGACCCGTCCGATACCTTTTTCTCAGAGGCGGGACCTGGGGCATCAACCCGCATGCAATCAGACATGCTCTTCTCTGGGTCCAAAGCGGCTGACCCTGAGTGCAGTGCTTAGCCTCGCATCCTGAGCGTATCATTTTAGCTTTTTATGGTATCCAACCATGCTTGGGGAGAATGTCCTGCTGTCATACTGGGCAGACTGCTCAGACCCTGAATAATCATTTAGCCAATGTAGCTCATGCCTTAGTTGTACATAAAGGAATTAATGCTCAACTAAAAGGAAGCTTGATGGTGTTCAATCAGAGTGACCTCGTGCAGGAGCAAATTGATACCCTATGGCAAATCGCTCAACCTGGCTGTCAATGAAAGTATGCTGGACTTTGTGTCACTAGCATACAACATGAGAATTTTTCCTGTGCTGCAAATCTGTCTAAACAATTGTCGAGCTATATTTTAGGTAATTGGACTGGAGAATTCGATACTACGATGGAGCAGCTGAGAGTGGCCATTGTCACAGTAAATTCTACCGGAGTGGACGCAGGACTAGCCACAGGATTATCAACATGGATTGCTGCAGCCATGAATCATCTGAAGGAATGGGCGGGCATGGGAGTGTTAGCAGGCCTTCTGGTATTGGTCTCCTTGGTTTGCCTGTGGTATATATGCAAGATTAGAGTCTCACAACAGTGTGATGCAGCCATGATCATTCAAGCTTTGTGACTTTTAAACTAAAGTGATTGGCAGTAGCGGTGTATACACACACACACACACACACACACACACACACACACAGCTGCCTTTGTTTTCTGATTTGGAGCACAGACTGGTGGGGTTTTCTCTTCCTTAATATAAATATGACAACGTGTCAAGCATGCTTACTTCTTCTGATGAGAGCACACATGGTTTTGTGAACTAACATGCTTTTGTCACCTGTGCACATGCTTTCCGAGGTGAAGGAAGAATTTTCTAATAGAAATTATACACGAGAGTTCCCCTGTATACGGGATAACTTAAGCATTCTCGTACTGTACAAGAATTGAAAGGTTTTTTTGTTTGTTTGTTTGTTTGTTTGTTTTTTGATGCCTGAAATCTGTCAGGTGCTGCAGTAAGGTCTGCTACCTCTACAGACCTGGTGGCTTCTTAAATCAGGCTGAAGGCGTGTAGGTTATTTCTCCACATCATCTATCTAACGCATCTCTACGAGCAAATTTCCTCAAGACACTCTCATGTATCGCCTCACTGCAGATGCAAAATGCATACTATCTACTGATGCTTCTGATTATTAAATATTGAAATCAGTGGCACGGGATATTTCGATATGAATTCTTTGCAAAAGCTGCAAGGAAAAGTGACAAGCACACGAAAAGCGAAAGTAGATTACACTCTTAATCTGGAAACCTAGAGATAATTACTGTTAATGTTTGGTCATATATTTAAGTTCTGCCACTCTCTTTCCCTCTCTCTCTCCACATATGTGTATGTATTAAACCATGTGCCATTGTTTGCTTCTTCCTTTTTAAAACCTTGTCTCTTATTTTGTGTATTGGTTCATTATTCCAACTCTGCATATATGTATATATATATATATATATGTACAGTAATACTGTTTTAGAAACTGTAATTTTCACTTCAGCAATTGCGCCTTTGTCCACCTGTCTCTCTCTTTGTCAGTGTACCCAAAAGATTGCCAAACATGATGAACCGTGAAAAGTGCCATTAACATGCGTCATGTGCATGCATTGTTAGTGAAATCCAATAAGATGGGCTGTGATTTGCTCTTGCTTTCTGATTTGAAGTTTTGCTTCATTTATTTTCATGTTCTGCACAATAAGCACCTCACCTTATCCTTCTGCATTGTTTATAATTCCTCCTGGTCAGATACTGAAAATGACACTCAGACATTCTGGATTTTTTTTCCTTTGCCTGATATGCTATTAGGTTTAATAATGTCATTTAATTTTAAGTACACCTCTGGAAAGGAACAGTCACCTTTACATTCACTCACATAGTCCATGAAAGTTTATTGAACACAAACTGTGGAAAAGATTGGATTTTGTGACCATGAAAGTTTTTCTCTTTTAATATATGACCTTAATATATTTATTTACATCATAAGTAAATTATCTACCATAATACCTTTTGATTTTTATCTGTTACATATTTTTTCTATAGGTCAAAATTTTAATTTATTCTCTCCAGTGATGTGAAACTTATTTTTTTTATTCACCTAAACTACCACTGGCTATGTGTAAATTAAAAAACAAAAAAACAAACTTAAATTTTTTTATTAAAAAATGCAATTATTTAAAAATATAATTATTTGGTTCTTGTGTATAAGATAAGAAATGCTTATATTTGTGTTTTGCAGTTGTTTTCCATATTCCCAAGTCTTGGTGTGATCTTGGATTTCATATACAAAATATTGTTAACGTATTATAAATGCTATTAGCTTATTTAATGACATAGGTTAGATAGCTAAGGAGTGTATATGGTTCAAGAGAAATGAAGAGAAATTACTGTTCTTTGTGTCCTCCAGCCAGGATGAAATGTGGCTCTTCAGGAATACTGACAAGGTATTTTTTGGGAGAGTTTTACATTTAGGGGAAGTGCGCCAGAGAATAGAAGCATCACACATAGGGTATAATTACCTGGTCTGGTTATTGGACAGTTGGTGAGTCTGCCACTGGTTATTCAACTATTAGCAGAACCCACCAAGCATTTGTTGCTTTCACCAAAACTTGGGCAGGGATTGGCATTTTCTTTTGAGAATATGAAGGTCAAAGACATAATTTTGTGGTGTCAATTGAGAAACAAGGAAACAGAATATGTTTGTGGGCATTTCTATTTTTTAATTTTATATTATTAATTACAGTTTATTCACTTTGTATCCCAGCTGTAGTCCTCTCCTTCCCTCCCTCCCTCCCTCTCTCCCTCCATTCCTCCCTCCCAATCCTTGCTTCATCATCTCCTCCCATGCCCCACCTCAGGTCCACTGATAGGGGAGGAGGACCTCCCCTTCCATCTGACCCTAGCCTATCAGATCTCATCAGGACTGGCTGCATTGTCTTTCTTTGTGGCCTGGTAAGGCTGCTCCCCCTTCAGGGGATGGTGATCAAAGAGCCAGCCACTGAGTTCATGTCAGAGACAGCCCCTGTTCTCATTCCTAGGGAGACTGAGCTGCCATGGGCTACATCTGTGCTGGGTTTCTAGGTTATCTCCATGCATGGTCCTTGGTTGGAGTATCAGTCTCAGAAAAGACCCCTGGGTCCAGATATTTTGGTTCTGTTGCTCTCCTTGTAGAGCTCCTGTCCCCTCCAGGTCTTTCTATCTCCCCCTGTTTTCATAAGATTCCCCTTACTCTGCCCAAAGCTATGAGTGTCAGCATCTGCTTTGATACCCTGCTGAGTAAAGTCTTTCAGAGGCCTTCTGTGGTAGGCTCCTGTCCTGTTCCCTGTTTTCTCCTTCTTCTGATGTCTGTCCCATTTGCCTATCTGAGTGTGGATTGATTATCTTACCCAGAGTTCTCCTTCTTGCCTGACATTTCTGTTCTTAAGGAAGTTGCATGCTAAAAGGATACGTAAAAAATAATAATAATAAATAAATAAAATAAAATAAAAAAATAGAAGCTTGAAAATATTTTAAGGCCAAACAGAACAACTGTAAGATAATATGTAAATAAGAAGGGACAATTATGCTCCTACATACAAAAAAAATTTGATGACCTCTAGCTATAGAGCATTGCAGATTCAAAAACAATGAATCATCTTAAGCCCATGCAATGGTCTAGATACCAGTAGTGTCTGAAATTTTGCATGTGTTTATAATTATAAATAAAACTCAGCAACCTGCATTGGATATAAAATATTTATGAAAAATACAGTATTTCTTATAAAACTGCTTCATCCCTTTTTTTCCATTTTTATCAAACTATGCTGTTAATATGAGTGTGTGCTTCATCAAACATCTCTTTTTCTTATTCATACTTCAGTTCAGGCGACATAGTTCTTTCTCATTTATTAGAGCACAGTCTGCTCTTACTGACATTGATATAATACAGGGACTCATCAGGAATGACCTCATTTGGGGTTGCATACCTGTTCTCAGTTTGATGCCCATGAAGATTATGCTTACTTACCTGAAGAATGAAAGGAGGAGCTCACAAATGCTAAGGGATTGGGCTGACCCAGGCACTGAGCTGAGACATCAGGAGTACTTTGATACAACTCCTTTTGTTTATTTGTGTATGTGGCAACATCTCTTTTCTTTTTCAGTTATGTCTTACATTCTCTTCATCTTAGGATGTTTTACAAACTAAAATTAGGCATTCATTAAACAGTGGAGGCTCATTCTTCATACTCCTTGTATTTTCTAGGCTGTCATATCTATTGATGCATGCATAGGGGACACTGGGAAACGTCTGAATTGTTTCCCTCTGTCTGTTAAAGTCAGAGGAGTGTTTTTCAAAATGAGGTTGTTCTTAGTTCTGGTTGGCTGAAGTCCTGGGTGGTCCTAGGAGATGCTGAAGACAAAAACCTTAGGAATCAAGAGCTTCATGTGCAATTAACCATCAACAAACATCTTTTTTAATGAGCCTCTGAATGCTCAGTTTGTATTTTTTTATAGAAAAAAAAGGAATTTAAAGTCCAAGACTCGCAATGGTCAGACTTCAATTCAATTTGGTCTTTTTTTTTTTTTTTTTTTTTTTTTTTTTTTTTTTTTTTTTTAAATCAGGGCAGAGCTTCTTGGTAAGCTACTGTTTTCACATTTGTGTAACTTCTTTTGTAGCACAGACGTGTATAACCAGGGTTAGCTAATATTCTGCAGTGTCTGCTGTTTATTTGGGTCACTCAGTTTTATCAGGAGAATCTAGCCATGTGAGTTTCACCTGACATTTATTTATTTTTTCCTGTTTATTTTGGTAAGACAACTTTAATTTAAAACTTTTGGGGTGTTTTAAACTTAAAATATTGACTAAGAAACACTAAACAGATTAAATTAAATTACATGAAATAGATAAGCAGGTTGTTGGAGTGTTATTCTATGCACAACATTCTAGAAAACAACATGAAGATAAGATAAAGCTTGTTTCTAAGGTGACTCATTCCATTCTCTCCCGGGAGCTGGTTAAAGTAGTTAACAGTAGAGTGCAGAAATCGGTGGCTTTACTTGGGAGTCTTTTATATAAAAGTCTTCGCTATCCATTCCGTGCCACTGACTTCATTTCTACCATTTTTATATTAAAGAGGGAGAGCTTCTATTGTTTACTGATCCTTGCTGAATGGTCAGATTATGTTGGAAAAAAATGTCTGCGATTTAATTCTTGGATCCAGATATGTCTTATCCAGGGTTCTATGGCTGTGAAGAGAGACCGTGACTGTGACCGTGACCGTGATGACTTGTGTAAATGAAAGCATTTAGTTGGGGCTTGCTTACAGTTTCAGAGGTTTAGTGCATTCTTATTGCCTGATGCCATGCAGGTAGACCTGGTGGTGGAGAAGTAGCTGAGAGTTCTATATCTGGGTTCTCAGGCAGCAGGAAGAGAGGACACTGGGCCTGGTCTGAGCTTTTGAAACACTAAAGCTCATGCCCAGTGACATCCATTCTTCAACAAGGCGACGGCCTGATCTCTTTCAAGTAGTGCCACTCCCTGATGACGAAGCCGTCAAATATATGAGCCTCTGTGGGGTTAGGGGGAGCATTCCTATTCAAACCACCAAACCCCCGTGTGATGTTTCCACTATTTGTAAGCTTGAGAATTTTTTGTTTTCTTTACTGATTATTTTAGTCTGTCTTGATGCCGTAACAACGAAAAAATAATCTAAAAAAAAAAAAACCTCGAAAATATTAGAAAAAAACTAATTTATTTTTTTACTTTTTTTTTTTTTTTTTGAAACTAGGAAGGTGCCAATGGGCTTAGTTGTCTGGTGTGGGCGCCTCCTGCTGAAGGTGGCAGCCAACACTCCCAGGAAGTCCCCTGAACAAACTTCTCTTTTCACCACGGAAGACTCCCGGAATAACTCACACACTGCTATGGTACCCGAGATTCCAAACTATTCTACAGCTTACCTCATGTATCCTCTGGGAGGAACGGGTCTAACAAAGACCTCCTGAAGGTAACTGAACTCCGAGAGTCCCTAAGCCTCCCGCTTCCTCCAGGAAGGGATAACAGATGAAATCACAGGAGAGCCTTTTGACTCAAAATGGCAACAGTACTGTCCAGCCCAGAGGAAACAGATATGCCAGAACAGTTTTTGAAGGTCCCACATTAAAAAAAAAAATTTTTTTTAATTTATTGTTTCGGAATTTCATATACGTGTACAGTGTATTTTGAGTAAATCTACGCTCTAGTTCCTTCCCTCTAGTTTCTCCCAGATCTCTCTCACTACATCACCACACCCCCTTCCCATCTTCCTATGTTTTCTCATTTTTTAAGTACCACTAAGTCTGGTCAGTACGGGTGGAAGGTTCGTGGGTGTGAGAACACCCATACAAAACTAGCAGCTTACCTGAGGCTGTATGCCTGATGAAAACAGTATGTTTCCCCTCCCAGGAGCTGTAAACTGCCAGCGGCTCCTTGCATAGGGGTGGGGCTTCATGAGCCCCTATCCCATCACGTTGGTATTTTGACTGGCTTGATATGATGCATGCACCTACGGCTCCTGTGCGTTTATGTGTATAACAGGCTTGTCACGTCTCGAAACTTTTTTTTTTTTTTTTTTTTTTTTTTTTACCAACAGTCTTTTGTAGTCTCTGGCTCTTCAGATCCTTGCACCCCTTTTTGGATATGATCCCTGAGCTTTTGGGACGGGGGTTATAGATGCCCCACTTAAGGCAGAACATCTCACAGTCTCTTATCCTTAACGGTTTTGTCTTAGGGTTTTTATTGTTGTGATAAAACTCAATGACCCAAGCAACTTGGGGAGGAAAGGGTTTTTGGTGAAGTAACCTAACAGTTTATAAGTCCATCATCCAGGGAAGTCAAGGCAGGAATTCAGGGCAGAAACCTGAAGCCAGAAACTGATTTGAAGGCCAGGGAGCAGCGCTTTCATGGTTTGCTCAGCCTGACTTCTAACAGCTCCTAGGTCCACAAGCACTTGAGTGGCAGAACCCACAATGAACTGGACCCTCACCCCATCGTTTATTAATCAAGAAAGTGTGTCCTCAGGACAATCCTATGGAGGCATTTTCTCAATTCAGGTTCCTTATCCCAGATGATCTCAGCTTGTGTAAAGCTAACATGCTAACATAAAAATTAGCCAAGTGTAATTAATAAAAGTTAAAAAAAGTAATTAAAAAATTAGTCAGCACAAGTTTGATCTCTGTATTCGTCTCTGTACTAAGTGCCATCTTTTGCAAAAAGAAGTTTCTCTGCATCTTTCTTGTCTGGAACAAATTGATGAATATTTAGAGTTGTTCTAATCTGTGAGTGTGAAGATAAAGACCGAGAAAACAATTTGATACTAAGTCCATTTAGAGACATTATAGTAGTAGGTTCTACTTAGAGCCTGTGAATTGTCTGAACACAGGTTCTGGGCCCAGAAAATGATAACGGGTATGGGTTTCGTCTTCTGAAATGGGCCTTAAATCCAACCAAAATGTGATTGGTTAGTCATATAACATTTGCGCCACTGTTGTCACAGTGGACCTATCCTGCTGGGTTGGTAGTTATTGTAGGTTAACAGATGAGTAAGGCTGTTGATTTTACCGAGACAAGTTTATAAAAATCACTCTTACATGCAAAGAGACTAGAGATTTTGCTGGCCCTCATAGCCAAGTTAACAATGCACTTTGAGATTACTTAAGATTTAGCGTGACGCCCTGCTATGTACTCAGCCTGGCTTTGAAACACAACTTGATTGCATTAGCTTTCCCATGCAATCAGCTTTTACAATCTAAGCTAACGCATAGCTTTCATCTCAAATGATATATTCTTTATAGGACCTGAATCAGATTAATGCATGTGTGTCATGGTAACCATTTGATGAAAGCAGCTAACAGGTTAAAAGCAGCATGATATGACAAATAATCTAATATAAATGAAGGAGCCAACATACAAACATAACTTGATAGCATATGTTTACAGAGCTCTTTACTTAGTATTCTGAGTCACTAAGGTAACCTAACCCTATAAAACTTTGTTAAAGATCTCTGTAAAGAATCCTTCATTCCTTCCCCCGTGACATTTTCTGTGCTATTCAATAAATACAGCGGAAGGCCCTTTGTTGGGGATAGTCAGACATCATGAGGGCATTTGTACACAGACAGCATTAGGGACAGAGTTTCATTAAGCATACTACAGGCAGATTACAGATAGGCCAACAACCACAACCTACGGACAGACACTCCATTTGTTGCAATATCAAATGTCCTGCCCACCAGAGGTTTACATTATGACTCATGAATTCTATTACAGTACAATTTAAAATGACAGCTCTGAAGTAGCAGTGAAAGAATTTATGGTTGGGGATCACCACATGAGGAACTCTACTGGGAAGGTTGAGAAGCAGTATTTTAGAATCTCCGCGCAGTAAGGCAACGTGCCTGCTTATTTGCTGTTATAACTTTAGATCCAAGGACGATGCTTAGCAGAGTTAGTGTTCAAAAATCTGCCCAAAGGACCTTTTTTTGGTTACTCTCTGACTGGGGGTTGAGACACATATGCCCATGGAAGGAAACTGTCTTCAGGTCAAGCACAAGTAAGGATGTTGCCCACTTCGTAGGGTTGTTGTGGCTAATTTTAAAGGCTAATTGCATCAGGTGCTTAGAGTTAAGGATCTGAGTGTATTAGGAACAGCGCCCAATTTAAGAGATAAGCCCTGTGATCACAGTAGCTTTCCAACTTGAATGTTTACACTTCTTAAAATTATCAGTGATATGGTTGGGCCGACTCCGTTCCACATCGTCACTCAAAAGCCCAGCCATGTGGCGGCGGTGGCATGTGTGAGGCAATTAGGAATACTATCCGGGGTTTTGATATTCAGGCACAAATGATGCACAGATCACTTCTGTCTACACTGTATTGGACAGATCACACTGTCTCACTGATCACGGAGCACGGCTCAGAAGAACATCATCTCTATGGGCAGTACTGTCTAGCAGTAACTAATCCTTATTGAAAGGGAACATGAATTTTTTTGGACATCTCCATGTTGGTGGCAATCAAATTCACAAGGGATGATTAGTAAATGTTGGGTGCTTTTCATATACTTTAGTATACCCCATACCACATACAATACTTTAGTAAACTACATATCACAATGCATGATGCTTTAAATGTACTTGCTGTACTTTGTAATTAGGCTGAGAATCGCACAACATCACATAAGGACTACATTATTCACGGAGTCCCTGAATCATTGACAGAATTCCTGAACAGTGTTTGCTGTCAAAAAAAAAAAAGTTCAGTGACCCGATACCTGTGGATACCATAAACTTAATGATGAGTGAGTATTTAATCCAATTTTGGATAGACAATCACAATCACCGTTAGAATTAAGTGGAAATTACAAATACATCTTCTATTGCTAGAAGTTAAGAGGTCCACACAGCTAAACTAATCCCTTGTTGGAACAGAAGAGTTTCAATTCAATGAAGAAAAAAATATATATATAAAGCAACTGGGTGTAGATGGATTATAATATAGTGGACTCTGTCATGCAAGCTAGTGTTAGTGTAGTTCCCCTTCAAAATATTGTGTAAAGGTTGTCACTGACTTCTTATTTCTCCAGACTCTTTAGGAGATGTTCAATGAAGTGAACATTGTGCTGCTATGTATTAATGATTTCATAATTTAAAATCGGTATCCAGAGCTATCGGAATCTGGTTAGAGTGGCCGAGCATTCTGCCACTGTTGTATTAATGTCTGCTTTCCTAGTGAGACTGTGTTCAATCTGATGGACGTGGATTGTTGACCGTAGAGTTATGCTCCTGCACTATCTGTATCTCAGGATTTCTGTTAGAGTCACAGAATGCGACAGGGCTGCTGGGCTAGGAGACAGGACTTGGGATTCGTCCCCTGAGTTCTCAGAGCCTTGAGTCTATACTTCCTATAAAGGCGTTCTTTCTCTTTTAGAAGGAAGGCAGTGTTGTAGAGGGAAGAGTAGCTCAGGCCGTTTTGTTTATTTTGTATAGCACCGCTGGAAATTTTATTTCGACTCTTTCTCTTTCTTTCAATGTCAAGACAGATGGTAGGTGTAATTTTTTTTCCCTAGCTGATTGTGTGTATGTTTTTTTCCCATATCTTCATAGGTGCTGTCTTATGCCAAGCACAAGACATTGGCATTTCTGTGGGAGATGTCAGCAAATTATCCCAAGTGTACCTATGGGGACACATTTCATTTATAATTCTGTAATATAGATATATTGTATGGCTGGCTTCCCATGATGACTAATTTATATCATCAGCTTGATTAGATCAATAAACACCTAGTCATAGGGAATTAATTAAGCACACTTTAAGTGTATCTCTGAAAGGATTTCCAGAGAGGTTTAAGGAAAGAATACCCACCCCAAATCTGGATGCATCATTTACAGGCAACATGCCTGAGTTACAATGAGCAGGGAACAAAAAGAAAAAGTTGACAAAGCCCTGGCAATCTCCCCTTTATGCTTTCTAGTTGATGACATGGAGCAAGCCACTCTTTATTTTGTTTCTTCTCAACCATGGGAGACTACTCCTCTGAGCCGTGGGGAAAAAATTAAATCCTTCTTCCCTGAATTTTTTTTTCTTTTTTGGTCAACTATTGGCTCACAGCAAAGAGGAAAGTATGTAACACATCATATAATCGCAATCAGCTTCCACCTAAATGAAAATCCTCTTCTGCCCCTTACTGTTTCCTCATCATTCCAGAAAGCCTTTTTCTTTGGCTAAGATCATCAAGGCCACAACAGCATGTTTACTTGATACTTGGAATTCCTATGCATCTTTATCCTGGAAGATCATGGAAGAGCAGTTAGCGATATTTGAATCACCTTCTTTATAATGTGTAGACAAAGGCTGCCTTTAGACTCCCACAGTAACTTGTCTGTGTATTTATTTGTGCACTCTGATTTCTCTAGATACAAAAGGCCTGGGTCCTCTCATACATTCTTAGCCAGTGTCTGGCCTCTCGGCACCACGGAAAGAGCTTATGGGTTTTTTATTGTCTAACAAGCATCAGTCCAATAACAATTCGTTTTTCCCCCCTGAAATAAATACAATCTTAAAGCTTTTCATGTATCCCTGGCTGTCCCAGAGCTTGCTACGAAGCAGAATGAATGCCCTTGAGCTTCTGTCCCTCCCGTCTCCAGTTCCTTTTCTGGGATTACAGACATGCAGTACTACATTGGGTTTTTGAGGTAATGGAAATTAAACCCCGAGTTTCGCGCATCCCAAGCAAGCGTCCTACTAACTGAGCCACACTCCCACAATAATGTTTCTAGGCTAGAATACTTGATAAAAATTTAACATTCATGTCAGAGCAAAGCATTGCAGGGTCTTATATTTGCGGTTATTTGACTTTAACACTTTCTTATGGTGTGTCTCATGTTTCACTATGCCTGTAGACTATTTATTTATTTATTTTTAGAAGTCTTATGCCTTGGTAGTTTTTTCTTGGCCTCAGGTTTCATTCTATACAACCCAAGAGATATATATTTCATTAAAAATCTGTTGTTTGCAACTAACAAATAGGCTATAATTCTCAAATGGCAAAAAAAAAAAACAAAAAACAAAAAACAAAAAAAAACAAACCAAAACAACAACAACAACAACAACAACAACAAAAAAAAACCAGTGGGTTTTTCTGTATTTGTTAAGCAGGTATTGCCTTTTGAGATAGAATAGAATCTATTCTAACTTGTCCCCTCTGGATCAGTCAGCTTCTCATTAATTTCCTAGTCCAGATAATTACTCTGTCACTCAGAATGGTGCCTTTATAGTTATCCATGGAGAGAGAGAAACAATCTATGGGTCTATTTCACTGTTTTCATCATTATGTCTAAGACAAAATTCTGCAATAAGAGTGAATGTTCCATTTGATGTTTTACACTCAGCCAGGGAATACAATGCTATACTTTTTCTTATTAACACAAAAAGGCATCTTGAGTAATTCATTTGAAATGTTTGATGCTCATTCTCATTCATGTGACATTTACATGAGACCCACAGAGGTGGGTAAGACGTAGATTCTGGGTGGGTAGAGTCATGGATTTTCTTCCACATGAGTTCAGCAGAACACGTTCCATTTTCTTACCAAATGTTTAAATGACCACACATTATAAAATGAGAGAGTGATTTCTAAATGTCCCACGCCTTGGATTTTAAATATAAAGATATCTAAGAACTAAAGTCCTGTTGAGGACATGCCAAAAATTAAATGCAGTAAAGCTTGTTCTAATCCTGACATTGTAAGCATCTCTACCCTACTTTACTGGAACTTTCCCCAAATCTTATATTCTGTATTATCTGTCTCCTTTTCCCTATCAGCTCAGTAGGTTTGAGGATATGTGTGATCCTTAGTATCTTTGCAAACTTGGCTTTTATTGTGGAAACCAATGGGGACCCCACATAACTTCAATTTCTAAGCAAATTAGCCTGGTAAAAGTTAACTTTAGGCAAAGAGTTTGATCTTTTCATTGGAGGTTTTTTTTTTTTTAATAGAAAAACTTCTCAACGATAGTTGTCTGTTTGATGTTTCTAATTCTTCTACTCTTATTTATCTCCCATAATTAAACAGTTATTTTTGTTTCATCTCCTTGACACAGACCTTGATGATTACATAATAGAAAATCAATCCACAAATCAGTTATTACTCCTCATTCTATTAGGATGGAATGGGAGGATCAAATGGGAAAGGGAGAGGAAAGGGAACAAGCAAGAGAGGGAAAATGGGGAGAGAGAGCTAAAATTAAGGACTGCTTGAAGCATAGTATGGAAATTATATAAAATCGTGTGTGTGTGTGTGTGTGTGTGTGTGTGTGTGTGTTTAGACCGATTACTTACCACCTTGCTTTTTGAAGCAGAATCTCTGTGAACTGGAAGTTTACTGACTCAGGTGGACTGGCTGGCCAGCACGCCCCAAACATCTTCCATTGTTGAGACATAGGCACACACCATCACACCAGCTTTTAGGTGGTTGCTGGAGGTTAAACTCAGCTCCTCATGCTTGCAAGACAAGCACTCTTACCTACTGAAATATCTCCCATCCCCTACTTCGGTTTTTATAATACAATGACCTTCTAATTTTGCCTGTGTTCTGTCCTCCAGTTTGGCCAAAATAGGCATTCAATTTAATATCAAACTTTTCTCGAGTGAGTCAATGGATGGTTGCCTAATTCTTTGCAGGTGGCTATTTGGAGATCTCATCCAGGTTCATATTGAAGGTCTGAGATAACCTTGCATCACTCCCACCATCTGACTGTGTTGAACACACACACATTCTCCATTCTCTATCTCTGCCTCTCTTTTTCTCTCTCTCTCTCTGTCTCTCTCTGTATGCCTCTCTGTGTCTCTGTCTCTCTCCCCCTCTCCCATTTCCATCATCTCTTACTGGCCTTAAGAATCACATTATCAGTCCAATAAAGTTAGTCCAGCCAACCCGAGGAGAACAACGTTTCACCTTAGAACAAAGCGCTGTGCTGAGTTGTTTCTGGCATCTAAGATTATTTTATAAGTTAATGGATTATTCCAGTGAGAACAATCCAGAATTGCCAATCTAAGCAGATGCTGATCAAATTTACCTGACTTTGGACTTCAGTCAGAGGCAAGAATAACATCAAAATCCATAGCCCTGAGAGGCATTTTCTCTCTAGAAGGCTACAGGTGGTTACACATGTTATCTTGCTTTGGTTCTCAGCCTCTCTGACAACATCACATTATTTCTTGTCACAGCTCTAAAATTTGAATACTGGTGCAGCACTCCTCTTTTTTATTATTAAATTTCTATTTTTATATTAATTACAGTTTATTCACTTTGTATTCCAGCTGTAGCCACCTCCCTCATTCCCTCCAAATCCCACCCTCCCTTATCTCCTCCCATGCCCCTCTCCTAGTCCACTGTTATGGGAGGTCCTCCTCCCCTTCCGTCTTAACCTAGCTGCATTGTCCTCTATGGCCTGGCAAGGCTTCTCCACTCTCAGGGATGGTGATCAAAGAGCCAGCCACTGAGTTCATGTCAGAGACAGTCCCTGTTCCCCTTAAGAGGAATCCCACTTGGAGCCTGAGCTACCATGGGCTACATCTGTGCAGGGGTTCTAGGTTATCTCCATGCATGGTCCTTGGTTGGAGTGTCAGTCTCAGAAAAGACCCTTGTGCCCAGATTTTTTGGTTCTGTTACTCTTCTTGTGGAACTCCTATCCTCCCCAGGTCTTACTATCTCCCCCTTCTTTCATAAGTTTTCTTGCACTCTGCCCAAAGGTTGGTTATAAGTCTCAATGTCTGCTTTGATACACTGCTGGATAGAGTCTTTCAGAGGCCCTCTGTGGTAGGCACCTCTCCTGTTTCCCGTTTTCTCCTTCTTCCAGTGTCCATCCCATTTGTCTTTTTGAGTGAGGATTGATCATCCTACCCAAGGTCCCCTTTCTGGGTTAGCTTCTTTGGGTGTACAGATTTTAGTATGTTCATCCTATATTTTACAAGCCCTTCTCTTTTTAGTTGCCTTATTTTAAGTCTCATGCTATGTGGACTTGATTACCTTTGGCTACTACATTCATCAAAACTTTCAGTTTTTAATAATGACTCTGGGTTCTTTGTTCCAGGTATCCCTTCATGCCCCAGATCTTCAGCCAAATCACAAAATAAATTAAAACAACCTTTCCCCCCTTTACTAATAGCAGAGAAACCTTCAGATCACACTCTCAGCAGATGGAGCCTTTCATCAAAGTCTCTTGTGTGGAAGGTAAATGGTTATGAGAGTGAATTCAAGCATGTTTGACTCCCAAAGAAAAGCATCATTGATACTAAACTGCTACCATTTTTTTTTAAATTTTTCAGATAATAACAACTATAGCTTCAATTAGTACTACTTACTTATTCTGGATAATATGTTTCATTCTTTATACTTGGCCCTCACGGTAGTGTTGTGAGACAAACACTATTTCTGTTATGGATTTGATATATGGGTGCACAAAGTTTAGAAATTTTGAGTAATTTACTTAAAGTCACGAAAGGTCAGATTTCAGAATGGACCTGTCCACAGATGTTTTCTAAGTGCTTGGACATTTAGAGAATTAGTATAATTATAAAACAAAAGTGTTATTTTAACAACCAGCTATTACCCCATTCCTGTTCGTAGAAGGAGCAGTAACTATCTACATATGAGCAAAGACACTGCTTGCTCCTTTTTTCTTTTAAATTTCAGTTTACTCGTGTCCATTTCTGCCATGAAAGAACAAGGTAACAGCAATTTCAGTGTACCTTCACTTCCCAGATTGAGATAAGAAAGAAAGAAAGAAAGAAAGAAAGAAAGAAAGAAAGAAAGAAAGAAAGAGCGAGAGAGAGAGAAAGAAAGAACACCAGGCTCTTAACTGATTTCCTCATGCTTCCTACCTGATGGGAGCTTAGGGAAGCCACTGATTCACTTATATCATTGAACAGAACTTTGAGAATATTTCCCTGACTCAGCAGGTTCTGAAAAATGGAGTGAAAAATCCTTTTGGAGGGAGAACTCTTTTCTTTTTCTCTTTTTATTTATTTATTTTATTTTATTTTATTAATTACACTTTATTCATTTTGTATCCCCCCTATAAGCTCCTCCCTCCTACCCTCCCGATTCCACTCTCCTTCCCCTTTCTGCATGCATGCCCCTCCCCAAGTCCACTGATAGGGGAGGTTCTCTTCTCCTTTCTGATCTTAGTCTATCAGTTCACATCAAAAGTGGCTGCATTGTCCTCTACTGTGGACTGGTAAGGCTGCTCCCCCCTCAGGGGGAGGTGATCAAAGAGCAGGCCAATCAGATTATGTCAGAGACAGTCCCTCTTCCCATTACTATGTAACCCACTTGGACACTGAACTGCCGTGGGCTACATCTGTGCAGGGGTTCTAGGTTATCTCCATGCATGGTACTTGGTTGGAGTATGAGTGTCTGGGAAGTTCCCCGTGTTCAAATTTTCTCGTTTTGTTGCTCTCCTTGTGGAGACCCTGTCCTCTCCAGCTCTTACTATTTCCCACTTCTTACAACTCTTATTTGAATGGCTACCTGAGCTGTTCCCTCCCATGCGATTCATGCCCTTGTTTCTTAATAAAGGTAGGTTTGGCTCTAATGCTAATATTTAAGTTAGAATTTTTTGTAGATTAATTTTTGTAGAAATATTTCGGTATTTATTTTAGAAATAGGTTATGCATTTTTAGCTATATCAGTAAACCCAGATCATATGAATAAAATCTGATTATCTTAAAGTAAAAGTAAAAAAGTAAAGTAAAAGTAAAAGTAAAAAAGTAAAGTCCTGAATCAGACTGACAAAAACAAGGGACACCAAAAACCATCTAAGCTTGTAATTATATTATTTCTTCTTTGGATGGTCCCTTTTATTTTTTCCAACATAGTAACATTATTACATCTGACCTGCCAAATGCATCAATTTTCACTTTAAGGAAAAAGTGCTCCAATAGCTCTTTTCTTTGGCCAGAAAGGGATCTCCAGAGCCACTGTGAACTCATTAACATACTGAGCTTTGAAGTTTCAGATCTGGCTGAATTTCTTTGTTGAGTTAGAATCAAGAAACCCAATACCAAATTTCTTCTCAAGTAGTTATCTCCCTTGGTTAGAAAATGCTGCTAGCAAAGTCATTTTATTCTTCATAGTGTAATGCAAAATTTTTAGTGTTCAAACTATTGGTTGAACCCTTAAACCCAGCTTGTAAATACTCTGAGTGTTTACAGGGGAGAAAAGAGGCATGATCAAACTATAGGGTTCATGGTGCCTTTTGTGCCGGCTAAACTTGACATTATCACAAGAAAAAAAAATGAATGATGCCAATTTTCTGTATAGTCAAATAAAAATGGCCTGTTAAAAAGTAAAAGCATGAGCTCTATTTGTTATATCCAAATCATCAACTATGGGGATCAAATAGGTAAGATGCATTACTTTATTTAAATACGTTCTTCTTGGATGACTCTAGCTTGTGTCAAATGGACAAACAAATAAAGAACAACAACAACAACAAAAACTAACCAGCACAGTCTTCATTACCACTATTTAACCTTGGAATTTTGGCATTGTAGTAGACTTAAATCAATCATAGGTGGGTACAGCTATGTTCTCATGAAACTTTATAAACATATAATTTTGTGTTGGATTTGCCTTCTGATCTGTTTAACATCTCTGCTCTAGGATCTAGCACTCAATATTTGTAAGCTAAAGAAACAAATAAGAAGAAAACTGATCTACACAAGAGTATTTCATGTTACTAACCTGCTCAGAGTTTCCTTTCGCTCCCAAATCAAGATGTTAATATAATACCTGTATGGATGCTATAAGGTATAAAGAGAAAGTGGGTGAGAACCCCTGCTAAATGTCACATGTATGTAAGACACAGCAGAATTTTTCTCATTCTTCTACTTACGGGGAAAAAAAAGGCAGACCATGTTATTTAAGATTGCCTATACTTATGAAATGTGCTATTTTTAACCATCTTATCATGCCTATGATGTAGGTGAAGTGAGTACCATCATGCCATAGAAATAATAAGAGCTTGGCTTTGGAAATGGTCTGAAAATTCTAGCCTGGTTCTTCCGATTCAACCCATGTACTCTTCCAGCAATCATAGGCTCAGCCTTTAAATAACCATTTTAAGCATATATGCTAATTGCTAAACAATAATATAATATGCTTCAATTTTGTTCTTGGAAGTGCCCCCTTCCTTTGCCTTAACCTAGGAATGAATTATTCCCTGGGGCTTGCAACATGTCAAGTTTTACCTATTTGCTGAGTAGGTGCCACAGAGAACATAGTTTTAAATTTTATTTCTCCTTTCAGTATAGATTTAGGGCTATGAGAGATAGAGAATAATCATCAGAAGGAAAGCTCCTCATAAAATGCAGAAGGGACAGTGAGAGGTGGTAAGAGTGAAGATTTTGATTTACACACAGGGCTTCTGCCAGTGTGAGTTAGAAGAAATTGCTGCCGTAAACCTTGTGTTCCACTTCTGCTAGGCAGCACAAAGCATTTGAATACCAAACATTCTTTCTCTGGTATTAAGAATGTTCTTCCAATTTGTTATGAGGATTTCTAGGAAATCAGCATGTCAGTGTGGGACTCGGAATGTCATCATGATGTCCTATTCCCTGGACCCAGGCATATTGTCCCACCATCAAATATCTGAGTTTCCTAACTGTTTTTATCTTGCCTAAGATTTCTTACACCTTTCTGGAAAAGCTAATTTTGAAAAAAAAAAATCTCTGTATTTTTTATTTCTTGAGTATTCTTTTTTTTTTCCATCCCTTTTCTGTTTTCTTTATTTCATCCAAAAGAAATGTTAATTTTACCAGATTCTGCAACCACAGTGGTGAGGTCCTTTACAATTCATCCATCACTGGTCAAACTGGCCTCGTTAATTTTCAGCTTCACAGAGGTCTTGGAGTTCATTCATCTTGAGATTATTGACCTTAGGGTGCAGTGGCTTTCTAAGATATTAATGTGGTTTGAATGGGAGTTTGCATGCAGCCCTTTTGGATTTTGTAAATGCAGTCAGAGTACAAAGAAAAAAAAATAAAGGGGAACTGTGACTGAAGAGCCATGTTTGCCAAAGCTGTGTTGGTAATGAGATCATTTGAACATATTTTGGTAATG
The DNA here is from genome assembly GCF_030254825.1 of Meriones unguiculatus. Classification (NCBI taxonomy): domain Eukaryota; kingdom Metazoa; phylum Chordata; class Mammalia; order Rodentia; family Muridae; genus Meriones; species Meriones unguiculatus. Next base: position 29,942,318 of record NC_083355.1, on the reverse strand, counting down.
TGAAGCCTGAGAAATATTGAAAGAGGGGAAAGATAACATTGAAACAGCAGGGAAATGATCTTTAGAATGTCAGCTCTACCAGCAAAGCAACCAGGGAAGAGAAAGGCTGGACGAACACAAAATTTTGGGTTGCTACACAAAATACGATCAAAGAAAAGGGAAGACTAATCAGAGGTAATGATGGTAATTTGTTTTCTAGTTCAAAGATAATTGACCCTCACAGAAGACATAATTACGGTATATTACGGAGATAAAAAGAGAGACAAAGGCGGAAGCCCAGAGTGATGACAAACATGACTGAAGATCCCATCATTACGATGTTTTAAAAAACCACAATGTTTTGATATTGGCCTTTCAACCCACAGAAGAGAGAAGAGCAGACAACCAAGCCGGTTCTCATTTCTCTGGTCGGGTTTGTGTTTTGCTTCCTCCCCCCTCCTTTCTCTTCTCCTTCAGGTTTCTTCTAACAGAACTTGAATTGAAGGTGCCAGAGAGGAGGATGTAGAAAAGTGGGCAAAGCACTGATCCGTGTAGATGAGAACAATGAGTGAGAATTTACCCTCACCTCTCGACTTTTCATCTGTAGCACCCGGGTGATTTTGGACCCACTTTGAAAACTTTGAAGCTCTAAGCCGAGAGGTTTTTTTCAGTTGGACATTTCTCAAAGTATGACTCATGAGGCAGCACTTGAGATGATTTTAGGTTGCGCGGGCAAACTTTATTATTGCATCAATTATAGACATATTTAATGATCATAGAAAATGTTTGTTCCTTAAATCTCTGCTATTTGGGTGGTATTTGTTTTTAGGATGAAACCAAGTAAAAATAGTGAGACAGAATCGTACATATTAACAATTAACAAAGGTGCGTGACTATGGCTCAAATGATGACATCATCTTAAGAATTACTGACATTTGTGAAATAGTGTCTTAGTTTCTTTATTTCTTTCATTTTACTGTTCAACCACTATTTTATGATGCTCTAACGGGAGTGAGGTGTGGTGGTGGTTCAGACGCATTGTGGGTGTATGGAAATTCCAGTGCTATATTTTGGTCACACCAGTGTGATTTCCAGTCATCTCTAACTTCTCACATCTGGACTTGAAGGATGTCACAAATCAACTACTGATTGTGCCAAGTTGGGATATTTAAATAAGGCCAGAGATACTTTGAAGGCTCATGATGTAGCAGGAATGCTCAAGTCATATGAGTGTGTGTGTGTGTGTGTGTGTGTGTGTGTGTTCACATGTGTCATAGTGGGAGAAGAGAGAATATTAGGCTAATTGGGAAAGGAGATTATCCCTCCATGCAGAAGCATGTGGCTCCTTCAGTCAAAATTGTGTCTGCCAGGAAAAACACAAAATACCCATTAAAAGAAATTCAGTCAGTTCTCATTACTCATCCTCCTCTATCACAAATGGAGAAAGCCATCCCTGCCCTGAACTGTAGCTCACTGTATCACCTTTGCAATTCTCTCCTTGCTTGTTTTAGAGACCTGATGTCCAACAACTCATTGTTCTTTCTATTGAACTCATAAAAATGTCTCTATTCAGCTGGAAACTAAAACTGACATCTAAAACTATTTTCTTGAGATTCAGCGAGACCTGCTTTTTCTTTATATGGGAGAAGTTGCCAAGTCTAGAACAAACATCTTATTGAGAACGAGAGCCTTAGAAACACACGGGTCATTCTTAGATGTTACGATCTTGCCATTTAGACTTCAAAAATGCTCTTTAAAAAAATTATCCGTATGTTTATTTATAATTGTTTTTTTTTTCTCCTGTTTTTAAAATACCATTTCTCATTCCTAGCATCTAAAAATGTAGATGCCATTTCTCATTTTGGTGCTCAGCCATGAAAATGTAATCTTTCTTATCCATCCTTTTTGGTCTGTAATCTTAAAATTTCAAAACAAAACCAGATATAGTGTTGGGCACCCTTAATCCCAGCTCATGGGAGGAAGAAGAAGACATATATCCTGTGAGTTCAAAGCCAAACTTTTCTCTATACGTTAGCTCAGACTAGATAGTGTGACCCAGTCTCAAAAATTATGAATAAATTAGTAAAACTGAAAAGAAAACTCTAAGGCACATTTCTCATTGATTTCTTAGATTTTCAGACTCTGGAAACCTAAATCTCTAAAAGAGAGCTGATGCCACTTTAAGAGTGTAGCTGGAACCTCCCTCTCTGTTTAATTAACAAACATAAATTCTCTTATTTTTTTTTTCAACCTCTAGAAAAACCAAAACAAAATGAAAAAGAACCAGTTTCTGCTTCTGGCGGTCCTCAGCTAGAGAAGGAGGAGTCAGAGCTTTAGACTCTAGTTGTGTGAACGCATCCCATTCAAGTGATAATAATGCTATTAATTTGTATGCTGTATTGGTTTCTTATTGTTACTATAACAAATCACCACAAGAGCAAGCGTTTATTATTTCTCAGTTTTGGAAGCCAGTCACAAGTGATTAAATCACTGAGCCATAATCAAGTTACTGGCAGGGTTGCACTTTTTGTAAGACCTGGAGAATCAATTTTCTGTCTTTCCCATCTCCTAAAGACTGCTTGCATACCACTTTCTAGTTATGAAAGCCATCAGTAAAACACTTTCCATCTCTCCTTTATCCCATCAGCTTAAGGGAAGAAAGATGTATTTGGCTTATGGCTTCAGGAGATACAGCTCATTATGTCAGGTGGCAGAGAGGGGAGGCTATTGGTACACTATATCCATAGTAATAAAGCAGAGAGTGGACATGAAATGGGTCTAGGCTGTAAAGACACAGAGCAGCCTTTAGTGACCCACTTCCTTCAGGAAGTCTCCACCTCTTAAAGGTTCCACATATTTCCCAAACACTATCTCCAAACACTATCTGCTTAAACACACCAGATGTTATTGGACATTGATCACTCTAACCACAGAACCCCCAACCCAAGATGCTTTGTTTTAAATTTGCCACATATGCAAAGCTCTTCTTGACCTGGGACTTAACATATTTCTAGACTTCAGGGATGAGGATACAGCTACCTTGGAAGCACACAGAGAGTGTGCGAGTGCATTGTTAAGTTACAATATAAGATTTCCAATCCTCGTTTAGAAAGACAGATGGGATGTGCATTGAACGTATGACAGGAGTCTACTGAGCGCATCTGAAAGACTCTAACTAGCAGTGTTTTCAAAGCAAAGACTCATGACCAAACCTTTGGCAGAGTACAGGGAATCATAAGAAAGAAGGGGAGTTAGTCTGATGGGGAAAGGATAGGAGCTCCACAAGGACCAAATATATCTGGGCACAGGGTCTTTTCTGAGACTGGCATTCAACCAAGGACCATGTATGGATATAACCTAGAACCTCCACTCAGATGTAGCCTGTGGTAGCTCAGTAACCAATTGGTTTCCCAAAGTGAGGGGAACAAGGACTGTTTCTAACAGGAACTCAATGACTGGCTCTTTGGCCTCCCCACCACCCAAGGGAGGAGCAGTCCTGTTAGGCCACAGAGGAGGGGTTTGCAGCCAGTCCTGAAGATACCTGATAAAACAGGATCAGATGAATGGGGAGGAGGCCCCCCCCATCAGTGGACTTGGAAAGGGGCACAGTGGAGATGAGGGAGGGAGGGAGGGACTGGGAAGGAATGAGGGAGGGGGACACGGCTGGGATACAGAGTTAATAAAATAATAATAAACTGATAAGGATAAAATAAAATAAAAAAAAGATTTCCAATTCATTTGCTTTGCTTTGCAGGTAAGCATGTCTGAGATCGGAAGAGAGAAGAAGTCATGGATGTTTATAGTTGCCAATAGATAACTTATGTTTGATAAAATTTAAATTACGTAAGTTTTTAAATGTTTTGTGTGGCATGTGGCATGCCTGTACTTTATAATGTGGTTCTGTCGACACCACATCTTTTCCTATAATTGCCAGTCAATTCTATATTCTGTCTTCATTGATTTGGTTTATCTAACTTGGTCTTACACGCTTAGCAGTTTCATATCTACTCACAGCTATGACTTGAGTCAAGCATAAAGGACTCCCCTTTCCTGCCTGTCTTTGTTTCATTGAAATTCTCCTGATTCTTGAACTCTATTTCCTGGAACCCTGCAATGAGTTACCTTTGACATATACCCTTAACTCAGAATTCTACTTTCATTAGAGTTTATAATATCATCATGCAGAAAGGTGAATTTAGCTAAGAGCAAATCTTTTTGTACAAATTGGTAATGATTTAATAATAATAACATAATAAGTACTATAGTGTTATAACATTAGCTCTGCTGTACATGACCCCAAATAGAGAGAGCCAAATTGTTCAGTTTCATATCAGAATTTCCTTTATCTTACAGTGAAAATATGGCATTTGTGTTGATATTATATCTATATATTCCTGGTCTATCCGTAGAAGCTTAGAAATAGCCTGTGACTCCTTAACACAGTAAGTAGGCATCTTTGCTTCTTGAGAATAAAACCAGGGACAGAAACCCTGCTTAGTATCACGTAGTCATTTGAAGAAGGAAAGAATTGATTTTGTGATAATTCTCCTTGTTTCTTTATCTCACGGGGCCTTTTAGTCGCTTTAATAAGGATTATTTTTCAAGTATTTCTAACCCACCGAAGTGCCAGTAACCTTACTTAATACATTAGTCTGTTTGAGATCTGGAGGGAAAGATTCAATGTTAAACCTTCTAAGCTTGACAGTTCCATTTTAGACATGCCCAATTTACTGCTCTTCAGCTTTAAACAACCTGGAGCTGGATGAAGGCGGTGTTCTGCTTCTGTGTGACATTTTCTGAGCATCTGTTGTCAGCCCTAACAAGCCGTGTATTGACATTATTCAATACACCTTATCTACCAAGACGAATTCCAGCCGTCTAAACAGGAGTATACATTTAAACTGGCAATGAGAATGACTACCGGAATGCTTATGGTGTCAAAACTTGAGCACACAATGTCATTCATTGGCCATGTAGGTGTCAGGAAAATGTAAGATGAGGCTTTTTAACCTCCATGAACTTCACAAGGGAGAGATAAAGTCTCCAGAAGCTTTTAATTCATTAAAAATAATTTTTAGAAAGTCTCGCTTTCCTTTTTATGTGTACATATATGTATGCATATTCTTTCATGCATATCTGTGCATGTATATCTGTCTTCCTATGTGCTCTGTTTTGGCATCTGTTCTTACATTCAATGGGGAAAGGTTCATTTTATATTATTTTCAGGTCATGAGTTATTCATGGGATTGTTTCTATTTAGGACCACTTTTTCTGCCGTGTCACCCTACTCTAGATACTACTCAGATCCTTTACGTACAGCAGAATTTAGGATCCATTCTTGGGTATCAGAGCATCACACCAGCCTTTTGTTATTGTTTAACACACCCTCACACATACATCCATGGGTATAGCAAATTTTGCTAAAATATTGGAGGGTCTGAAGAAAATGAACCTATAAAATGAGGAAAATGTGGCATTTAACTGTTTTTCCACAATGGGAAATAGCCAGGACCTTCACTCTTTGAGGGGAAGGTTGATTTGGGGTGAAAGGTTTTCCCTGAAATATTTTCTGATCCTCACCTCTTCCTTCCTGTTTTCACATAACAACTCTTTCTAGCGTCTGCGACTTTCTCCTAATATCCTTTTGCCTCAGGTCATCCATGGTGTTTCCCAGCCATAGGAACATAAGCCAATATTTTGATTATTTTGTTTAAAGTAATAATAACAGTTCTGAGGCCTTGAGGAAAAAAAGAAGCCTATGACCTTCTCTTCTTCAGTTACACAAAATAAAGCAGAAAAAAAATGATGAGTGATGATGGCTTATATGGCTTATACTCAAATCTTACACATCTATTCTGGATGTATTAATGCAATACCCTTTGGGTGTTTCCCCAGTTAGAACTGCAGATTCATCTTTGTTATTTTGGTTGTTTTATGTATAGTGAGTCAGGGAGTAACGCCAGCTTTCAAAAAGGAGCAAGTCTTCAGAGAAACAGGATCTAAATAAGAAGTAGCAAACAGTTGCTTCCACAAGCAGACAATACAATCATTGACAAGGTTGGTAGGGATCATGATGAGTTGAAGACCGCCTAGTACCTCTGAAGGTTACATTCCTCAATATCAGGGTCTTAGGGACTTTTTAAGTTGAGGGGCGGCACAGCAGTGTTACTTAGGCATAATTCTATTATGTTAATTTAATGTAGAACACAAACTAAGTGATACCCTTTGAACTTGTAAGACAGTGTAGCCTCTGACATGGTGGGCTAATTTTGACATTGGAAATTCAAGCTGAGAGTTGTATTTTATTCAGTGGGGTTGTTATAGAATTTTTTTTTGTCTCTAAAGCAAACTTTTATTTCATTTTTTTAAAAATTATTTTTATTTTTACTTTTTCCATTTACTCACTTTATATCCTGATTGTAGCCCCTGCCCTCATCTCCTCTCAGTCTCATCTTCCCTCCCTCCCTTCCTCCCTTCCTCCCTCTGCCTCCTTTTTCTTCTCCCTTAGTCCACTGAAAGGGAGAGTTCTCCTCCCCTATCATCTGCTGTAGTCTATCAAGTTTCATCAGGACTGCCTTGATCCTCTTCCTCTGTGTCCTGGCAAGGGCCCTACACCAGGCAGAAGTGATAAAAAAGCAGCTAACCAAGCTCATGTCAGAAACAACTCCCTTTCCCCTTACTAGGAAATCCACATGGAGACTGAGCTGCCTATGAGCTACATGGTTCTTGGTTGGTGATCAGTCTCTGCACGGCCCCCTGGACCCAGACTTTTTTTTTTTTTTTTTTTTTTTGGCTTTGTTGGTCTCCTTGTGGAGCTTCTGCCCCCTTCAGGTCCTTCTATATCCCTCTTCTTTCATAAGACTCCCTGCACTCTACCCAAAGATTGGCTGTGAATCTCTGCATCTGCTTCGATCGATCAACTGTTGGGTGGAGCCATTCAGAGGACATCTATGGCAGGCTCCCATCATGTTCCCCCTCTTCCACCATTTCCAGTGTCTATCCTGTTTGCTATTTTGAATGAGAATTAACCAACCTCCCTAGGGTCTTCCTTGTTGTTTAGCTTCTTTAGGTCTTTAGATTTTAATATGATTATTCTATATTATATGGCTAATATACACTTATAAGTGAGTATATACCATGCATGTCTTTCCTCTTCTGGGTTACCTCACTCAGGAAGATCTCTTCTAGTTCTACTCATTTGCCTGCAAATGTCATGATTTCTTTGTTTTTAATAGCTGAGTAGTATTCCATTGGGTAAATGTGCCACAATTTCTGTATCTGTTCTTCAGTTGAGGGACATCTATAGATGCTTTTTTCCGTGTGTGTGTGTGTGTACATGAATGATCTACCTGCACAGATCCACATGGAAACCGGAGCTTGACATTGAGATGTTTTTGCCATATTCTCCACTTTATATTTTGATCCAGAGTGTTATTGAATCTGGAGCTTGCCATATTGGCTGTATTCACTGGCCAGCAAACCCCTGAAATCTCCCTCTCTTGCTCCTACTCCATTAAAGTTCACCCAGCTTTTACTCTCAGGATTTTTATGGTTCTTCCCATTTAACTTTTCATTATTTGTATAAAAAATAATGGGTTCTCAAGAAGTCATTTTCATACGTGTATGTATTGTATTTTATTCCATTTGTCCCCATAATGCTTCCTCCTCTCCCCATTACCTTATGTTTGTTTTCCTTCTCTTCCCAAATAACCCTTCGACTTTCATGCTCTTAAATATATATGTGAGAGAAAATGTTCAATATTTGCCTCTCTGGGTTGACTTATTCTACTTAACATGATTTCCAGTTTTATGCATGTTCTTGAAGGTATGTATTCCTTTTCTTCTTTATGACTATACAGAGAAGTTTTGTTTTTCAAAAATCTCCCTTGTGTATACATTTTCTATATTCATTTGTTTGCTGATGGGCTTCTAGACTGATTATATTACTTGGCTATTGTGAATTGTGTAGCAATAAACACCAGTGTGTGGGTATCTCTATAAAAACATGACTTTCGATTTAAATAAGATTATTTCTTTAAATTAATTTATTTCATTACTGGCTTCAACATACTCTTGAGACCATACTAAAAGTCAAGTATTACTTATGATAGCTTAGTCCAAATAAGTTTACAAGGATGTAATTAATGGCATTTTCCCCATCAATGTTGACAAATTCTTCACGTAGAAATGAATTTAGGTAAACTTAATAATAATTCCAGGTTTGAAGTTTCAATTAATAGATTCTGAATCATTCTTTTAAAGTCACAATGTAGCATGTGTCAGTATTGGGAATACCATTATAAATTTAATTAAATATATCAATATTAAATATGAAAAAACACATTTCTGTAGTATGGAGAACTTATAAACACAGATTGTTTTAAGTAAGCTACCATGTGGTGGTAAAAACAGTGGTTTTATTAAATTAAGAGGCTATGTAATTAGTTGTGATGTATGCACAATTTATAGTTCCACCTATTCTACCCCAAAATATAAATGGCAATTCAACCCCCAAATTAATACTGTAGACTGAAAAAGACCAAATGTTGCTTATATTACATATATACCTACTTAGAATATATATCAATATATACGCAATTACACATGCATAAATATACACATATCTGTAGTGAGCCACTTTAAAATAAGTTAAATACTTAAGATGGTAATTGTTCTATTTTCATTCTGTTGCTGTGATAAAACACTCAGACCAAAAGCAACTCAGGACATTGTTTATTTCATTTTTATTTCCTACCCTTCCAGGTCACAGTCTAGAGCGGCCTGAATGAGAAAGGCCCCCTATAATCTTAGGTATTTGAACACTTGGTCCCCACTTGGTGGTGGTGCCATCTGGGGAGATTCGGATGGTGTGGCTTGCTGGAGGAAGTACCTCACTGGGGGTGAGCTTAAAGATTAAGTCTCCTGTCATCTCCACTTTGCTTTCTCTGCTTCCTGTTTGTCTCAGCTTACTGCTCCTTCCACCATGCCTGGGATATGCTATCATGCCTCCCTACCACGATGGACTCATCCTTCTGGAAGTATAAACCAAAATAAAGTCTTTTATAAGTTGCCATGGTCACGATGTTTTATCAGAACAACAACAACAAAAAAATGAACTAACACACGTCTAAATATTTTTTAAATTAATTAAATTTTTTAACATTAAAAAATTAATTAAATTATTCATTTATTCACTTTGCATCCTGACTGTAACCCTTCCCTCCTCTCCTCCCAGTCACACTCTTTCACCCCTCCCTTTCTCCTACCCCCGCATCTCTACTCCCCAGAAAAGGGGTGTCCCCCTAACTCACCAGAGCACACCAAGTTGCATCAGGATTGAGTGTGTTGTCTTTTGCTGTGGCCTAGTGAGGCAGCCTCGGTAAGGAGAAGAGATCAGAAAGTAGGCAACAGAGTCCATGTCAGAGACTTCCCTTACTAGGAAACCCACATGAAGACTAAGGTGCTCATTGGCTACAACTGTGTAGGGAGCCTTGGTCCAGTCCATGCATGGTCCTTGGTTGATACTTCAGTCTCCATAATCCCCCCTGGGCCCTGGTTAGTTGGCTCTGTTGGTCTGCTTGTGGAGCACCTGTCCCCTCCCTTCTATCCAAGGAAGTCAGGGCAGGAACTTAGAGCAGAAACCTGAAACAGAAACAGTAAATAAATGAACACTGCTTGCTTGCTCACTTGCTCTCTCACAGGCTTACATCCACTTAAGCTTTTTTTTTTAAGTAATCCCAATATACATAATGTATTTAATATATATTAAATTTGAATATATTTTACTATTTAAATGTCTACAGTATTTATTTTTAAAATTGTTAATATTATTGATTAGAATTTATTCACTTTGTAACCAGCCTCTTCCCTTATTCCCTTCCGATCCTTTCTTCCCACCCTCTTCACCACATATGCACTTCCCTCAGTCCACCGATAGGGGAGGTCTTCCTGCCCTTCTATCTGACCCTAGCCTATCAGATCTCATCAGGACTTGCTGCATTGTCTTCCTCTGTGGACTGGCAAGGTCGCACCCTTCAGGAGTAAGTGATCAGAGAGCCTGCCATGAGTTCATGCTGGAGGCAGCCTCTGCTCCCCTTTACTAGGAATCCCACTTGGAGATTGAGCTGCCATGGCTTCATCTGTGCAGGGGTTCTAGGTTATCTCCATGCACAGTTCTTGGTTGGAGTATCAGTCTCTGCAGGGCCCCCATGGCCCAGTAGTTTTTGGCTCTGTTGTTCTCCATGTGGAGCTCCAGTCCCCTCCAGGTCTTTTTATCTCTCCCTTCTTTCATAAAATTCCATGCACTCTGTCCAAAGTTTGGCTATGAGTCTCAGCCTCTGCTTTGATACCTCAATCAGTAAAGTCTTTCAGAGGCCCTCTGTGGTAGGCTCCTGTCCTTTTCCCTGTTTTCTCCTGCTTTTGATGTCATTTGATTGCATTTGCCCTTCTGAATGAGGATTGAACATTTTCTCTAGGGCCTTCCTTGTTGTTTAGCTTCTCTAGGACTATAGATTTTAGTATGTTTATCCTGTATTATATGTCTACTAACCACTTATGAGTGAGTATATACCATGTGTGTCTTTCTGCTTCTGGGTTACCTCACTTAAGATGACCTTTTCCACTTCCCACTATTTGCCTGCAAATTTCATGATTTCCTTATTTTTAGTATTCCATTTAGTTTTCCATTCCTTTGTTTTAGTGTTCCACTAAATGTACCACACTTTTGGTATTCATTCGTCCACTGAGGGGCATCTGGGTTGTTTTCAGATTCTGGTTATTTCGAATAGAGCTTCTATGAACAATGTTGAGCAAATGTCATTGTATAGTTGAGCATACTTTGGATATATGCCTAGGAGTGGTATAGCTGGATCTTGAGATAGCACTAAGCTTTTTTATATAAATGAGGACCACATGCCCAGGAAATGGTGCCACCTACAGCAGGCTAATCCCTCCTACATAAATTAAACTCATCAAGATATTATCCACAGATCAACCTGATACAGAGAATCACTCAACTGCGACTCTTTTCAGATAACTCGAGGCTGTGTTAAGATGATAGCTAACCAGGACAGTGATGGTGATTTTTTTTTTTAATAAAGTTAAGACCTCTAATTTCTGAGTGTATTTCCTTTAAATTAGTTGAAAATATTTAATAGAAATTTAATTCATGAATTTCCAAACCCTGAAGCTTTGGGTCTACAAATGGTACTTAAAATGGTATCCACAAAATGAGGTGGATAAAATAAAAATACAAAGAAGAACAGACGCCCAAATAACAGCTTTGCTATTTGTCACAGGTAACATTGGCATCACTTGGGAATGTGTTGGAAATAAGTTTTATCCACACCACAGAGAGTAACCAAAATCTTCATTTTCTTAAGATTCCTTTGGGCATCTGTATTCATATTAAAACTTAAATAATCGCTGACTAGAGTAAGAGACTTTGTTTAGAAATGTGTCAGTTAGTTATGCTTTGGAATGTCTTGCCACATGAAAAGAATACTTTTACTAAATGGGAAAAAACATGTTTTCTGCACAAGGCTGACAGGAAATTAAAGAATGCTATGAAGTCAAACATTTAAATTTGGCAAACTATATGACATTATCATAAAGGATAAAATATAATTATAACCAAGATAGAAATGTGATGATAATTGAAAAATTACTGGCAGGAGCAAGAGCATAATATTCGTGAAAGTGTTTGCTCTGGAACATTTACACATCAATGACACAAAAATTCAGAATGAGCAGTGAAGGCAGATCTAAACAAACAAAGCCACAGCCGATTTAGAGAAAGATTTTTGTCAAGTAAAAAAATCATGTTGTACAGAGAAACCAGTTGAAACAATAAACAAGTCTGAATCTATTAAATATACATGGCAACACCGAAAGCAAGTGTGTAGTTTTACTTACAAATTCTGTCAGGAAAAAATACTACTAACAAATTGTAACCAATAGACATGACTAAAATTTAACTAAATTAATTTATGCTAAAACAGTTATTCTAATTATTTTTATTATAAATTAATAACATTAAGTTCTATAATAATCAAAATCATCAACTGAGAACAAAGCCAACTGAGCAATAACAAAGAAAATTGCATTTCTGTGAGGCTAATTATGATTACAGTGTGGAAAACAGATTTAAGCAGCCTTGAAAATATGCTCAGAGGTTTTACAAAATGGAGGCTCTATTTATGTTTTTAAATGATGGGGGATTTGAAAACCACATTATTTTTTGCTGCTGTTGTTAAGAGTTTTAAATTGGTGCTGGCAATAGCCACAATTTCCTGTAAGGAGCTGGATATTTTATGGCAAGGAGTCCACTGGATAAATCAGTAGTCAGAAAAAAAAATGCTTGCCCTCCAAGCTATAGTTAGGCTCAGTTCTAAGGTCAGCTCTTAGCAGGAGTTGGTTTAAGCTGAGGGGCATGTCTACAGACCAATTGGAAGGCTCAGCTGCTCAGATGTCTGATTTGACAGTGACTCCCTTCCAACTCTTGTTTCAAGTGCCTGAACTAATGGACCAGGGTTACTCTCTTAATGTTCTCACTTGACAATGCAATACAGTTTCACCCATGTGTTTATGAATAATATCATTGCAAAGAAAAGCTACTTTGAATAGAATTATTTTTGTTGGTCCAGCAATATAAAACGAACCTGAAAGTCAACACATGTTTTTGAAACATCATATTAATTGAAGTTATCCTTCCAAGTTACGGTGATTTAAACTGAACACTGTTGCAGAGAAGTGGTTATTTCTTGTCCTTTTTCTTTTCACACTACCCTGACAAAAACACTTCTTTGCCTAATGGAGCAGCCTTACTAGGACACAGAGGAAGAAAATGCAGCCAGTCCTGATGAGAGCTGATAGGCTAGGGTCAGATGGAAGGGGAAGAGGACCTCCCTTATCAGTGGACTTGGAGAGGGGCATGGGAGGAGAAGAGGGAGGGAAGATACGATTGGGAGGGAATAAAGGAGTGGGCTACAGCTGGGATACAAAGTGACTAAACTGTAATTAATATAAAAAATTAAAATTTAAACTAAAAAAAGAAAAACACTTCTTTGCTGATTTTTGAATGTAAATTTATTTTACATTCCCTGTTCTCTGTTTTATTATTGTGGAACTATATTTTTTAAGGGCTCAGAGGTTCTCTGGTAAGGACAATAGCCATTCTAGTTTTGAAACATGGGGAAAGGGAGGATAATATAGTGAAGAAGGGGAGTTTTAATTCCTTGCTTTAATTTGAATAAAATTTCTCTATTTTTTCATCTTGTTCAGCTTACCTTATTCATGTGTAGTATTCCTTCAATTTCTCTTGTGTGCGTGTGTGTGCATGCATGTATGTGCGTGTGTGTGTGTGTGTGTGCATGCACACGTGCTTGGGCTGTGTCTGTGAGGGAGGGGGGAGGAAGAGGAAGAGAAGGAGGAGTGGGAAGAAGGGATAAGGAGAGAGGGAGGGAGGGAGAGAAAGGAGAGGAGCAGACAACAGTGCAATAGATGTTCAGTAAAGGAGAATTAATTCCTTTTGGTCAAGAGGATGGGATCGTTCTGGTCTGGGTGGCCTAACGTTCCAAAGAACTCAAAATATAAATGAATTAATTCAGTTGGGCTTGTCAATCATCTGGCCTAGGGACCAATATGCAGGAAGGGAGAACCACTCCTAGGAAGATGGGCTCAGCTTAAACAATGCTAACAAAATAGGGAGAATAGTCACCCTGCAATGAGATAATATAATATACTTTCTTTTCCAGAATTCATTTAACTAACCAGGTCTCTAAGAGCTGGTCTGCCATGAGGTTTGGCTGGGTCTATCCATCTTTCTGAGTTAGAACTATTTCTATTTCTTGTCTCTTTTGTTCTGATGCTGGCCAGATCTGAAGTATGATTTTCTAGCTTTTTGAATTTCTTTACTCCCTTTTCTACCATGTGTCTGTTTGTCTGCCATGTCACTGACCTCCTTGCTGTCTTATCTCAAACGACATGCCTTTTTCCTTCTCTTTTCCACCCACCTCCTCTAGGCAGCTGCTGAAATTCACAGCTTGCCTGTCCTGGGGTTTTTCTTTTAAGTACTAGAAAAACTCATCTTTTTGAATAAGCTTTGTTTCTTCCTGAGTGTTAAATGTTGCCTGCCTTTTATTTTCTCTAACCATTCTTGTGTCCCTAGATCGTATCTTGCATGTGGTTCAATTACATGAGCATATGGGAGTGTGCAATCATGTATGTACATGTATAAAACATGATGCACTGAGCCTTTCTCCCTTCTTATTCCTTGAAAGTCTCTCATTGAACTATTATACTGTTTCTCAATGGCTTCACTCTCACTCCCATAAATCCTAAAACTCAGCACAGCCTCTCAAGTTGATTTTTTTTCTAGATTGTGCAGATAGTAGCATAATATCTTGAAGGGTAGTTGCTTACATTACTTTGCTTTCATATCAGAGTCTTTGAGTAGCAGAAATGCTGTAATGATGTTGTCATTGCCATGCCAATATTGTCAATCTTAAATCTCAAGTTTTGCTATCGTGTAGCTATGGTACAATGAGACCCAGCCCATTCACTATATAGTATCACTGGCTGGTCTTTGGAGAGATAGTCTATTTTGATGATTCTGAAGTACATTTTTCTCTTAATTCTGTTACACATGATTATTAGTCAGTAATTTATTCCTTTAGTAGCTTACTCTTTAACCAGTGCTTGTTTCCAGGTAGATTTTCATCTGCCTAATTCAGGATTTGCCTTTCTGGCTCTCAGTCAACGAACATTAGAGAAACACAGACCTGCTTGAATATGATTATGAGTAAATTGAATTACAATGTAATTTTACCGAGTCACAGGCACCATACAATTGCCATTCAAAGCCCACAATGTTGTTTGTTTCAACCTTTCCAATTATCTCTATCGTGAATCATTCATGTGTACATTAAAGAATTGATTTTGCTATAAGAATTGTCTTCCAAGGATTATACAGACAGCAGCAATCTCTCATATTCTGATCTTTAGGAGAAACTATTTTCTATGCCTTGTATTAATAGATGGGTAATATAGATAATAGGTAATATACTCTGCATTTTCTGATGTAAAAATATTTTGCTCATTCAGTATTCACTTCCATGTAAGTACACAAGGCTGAGCATACTTAAGAACATCAGCTATTTTTAGGGTGTCACCAGATATCATGTGGCTTTTGGATGATTCTGGGGTTAAGTGGGCTTCATGGAGGTTTTTAATTCTTGTAGGGATTTTCAGGCAAGGCAAAAAATATTATTAAGGAAGATGAGTGGAAGCAAAGAGAGAGTTCAATAGCTTAGATTGCTCCAATGTACAAAGAGTTCTGTCTCATTTGCATAACATGGATTTTTTTTGTGTGCATGTTCTGTCTGTTACATGTGGTTCTACATATAAGTTCATTTGTGGTATGTCTCATTAGCATCTTGAATCTATACCCAGAAATGTATGTTTTAATCTCATAATGAGTCACTTTCAGGTACTCTGGAAAGCCTTTGTGCCTGTGCCACTGGACAGATTTAATTTGCTTCCTGACTGGTGGGGTAGAGAAGGTGGGGTTGGGGGAATGGGAGTGTTCCAAGTTGTTTTTTATGTGCTATTTTAAAGGCTTTGTGCAATGACTTCCACACCTCACTTTCTGTCCTGTTTTGCCTCAATGTGACACTACTGTGCTATTTAGAAAAATGTGGCTTTCATTCTGGGAAGGTTTCATTGTATATCAGATTACATTGGTGGATAAAAAGAGCAAGGGTGATTCCGGACTTCCACACATCCTTCTGACAGGGGAAACTTTGGGAGTGAATGACCTATACAGTAGTTCATGGCAAGTGTAGACTTAAAAGACATTCCCTCTGCCCTCAAGGACCTCAGTACTTTTGGTCTTTTTTTATATATCCTTTGTAGCTGGAGAAAGGGCTTGAATGCATGGTCCATTCCTTGTAAACACTTAGTGAGAATGAAGAAGCCAACTTGGAAATATCAGGATTCCATAGTAAAGAAATTAATTCATGAGCTTTCAACAACCTTTATTTTCTGGCTGTTGGACTTAGGTGGAATATAAAATAGAGTAAAATCAGAAAGAATGTGTATAGGGGGCAGTGGATAAGTGTATTTATTCTAAGAATCAAATTGCAAGTGGACTTGTGTTGTGAATGTTGAGATAGCATACAATTGTATAGTTTTATTTGAAGATTTTGGTGGCTCTCTGATTGCCTTCAGACATATATATCTCCTTACATGTAATAGAATGCTCTGTCTTCAGATATCTATGTGATTGCTTTGTATGTGTTTCCGTGGAGAAACAGTTAATCATGTTAGTAGGTAGGACAGACCATCTCTTTGAATTTTACTGTATTCTTAAAACACTCAATCAATGCAGGGCAAATTCCTATTTGTCAATTATGTGCAAAGAGATGCCACTGCAATCAAGACAGTGTCTCAGAACAGAAACTGACCACTACTTTCAAACACTTCCATTTAGTGACGATAAGATCAGGTTTTAAAGTAGCTTCATCAGTTGTTTATCATCCCTCTCTTCATAACAGAAACACACTGGTAACTTTGCCAGAATATCAATGACTTCCTAGTGGACACAGCACCTGTTCAACCCAGCTTGTCTCTAATAAGGTTTGTGGCAGCCATGAGAATGATGCTTGCTGTAACTGAAAAAAGAGACTCAGCTCCTGTTTTCTAAAACCTACTGGGAAAATTTTTACTGAAGGAAACACTTCCTTTTGAAAAAAAATTTCTTTCTTTCTTTCTTTCTTTCTTTCTTTCTTTCTTTCTTTCCTTCCTTCCTTCCTTCCTTCCTTCCTTCCTTCCTTCCTTCCTTCCTTTTGTGTGTTCATATACATGTGTGTCATGGCATATATTTGGAGGCCAGAAGACAACTTGTGGGGGTCAATTCTCTTATTTACTGTGTATGTCTCACATAGTAAAAGAGTTTTATTTAGTACATGTGGCGTGACAGGAAATACTTATGTGCCTACTGAGGCATCTTAACACCCACAAGGCAACACTTTATATCCACAAATAACTGACTTGGGCAAGGATACTCCATCAGCAGCCTTCCTAGGAGATATGGGATGTCTTTACCAATGCACAATTTTAGCTCAGTCTTTCTGAAGATCCTAACCATATTCATTAAAGAGTGATTTTTATGTAGAAGGCTTCTGCCAAAACTCTTCTATTTCTGTGGAGTCAGACTTATATCATGTGTTGGAGGGCTTTCTGGGGCTTCCTTGTATATATGTGGTAATACAGAGCTATTTCCATTTTAGTACCTGCTTGTTGGACACCTAACACAGGGACCAAAGGTAACCTTTCCTTAGTAGCACATTCCAAGAATTATTATTGAAAAGACAGTGTGGTGCTAACAACCTCAAATAAACCAGTCTTGATAATACCTCGAGTGAGACTGACCGTACTGAGATCAACCTCATTTTTTTAATCTGCTGCTTCCTGCCCCAACTCAAGTCATGGATACACTTTAGAAAACCTCATCAGCCATGTCTGTGCGTTGAGATCTCTAGTCATAGACTCATGTACCATGCTGTAAATTCACTTTCCTGTGGTGTGATCTCCTTAACTCTAAAGCATCCTAAGGTCTTAAACTTGTATATGGCTCCAACTTCAAATGAAGTCTGAGGTTAGCCCAAGGGACTATGGAATTGGAATAGCTACTCAATGGTAACAACTGTCAATGGTGGGGGCGGGGTATGGTTAATTTTCTCTTTGAAAGTTGAAAACTTCACTAACATCTTTACAGACTTCTACAGGGATTGCTATGAGCGAGGCATCATGCTGATTCTTAAGCATGCTTTATCTCCATCAATTCATACAGTGGTCCTATCAGGTAAATACAGTCAGTGCCTTATTTTACAGATAAGCTATAAGCTACTACTTACCAGGGATCTCACACTAGATGGTGGGGCCAAGTAAGATATATCAGAAGTTCTGCTCTTGCTCTAAATTTTGTACCATCTCTCTCACAATTCTAATTCATCCAGTTGTGGGAGGCTTGATATTTCACATATATAATAATTTATGCCCCTGATTTCTTATGGTTTTGTCATGGTTTATCATATGTGATATTAGTTTGCATTATAATGCAAGGTACCCATTTTTCTTGTATTATTTACTATAGTATAACAAAATACAGCAAAAATGTAAGTGGTATAGCACAATAGCAGTTCATTATTTTTCATAATTCCATAGATTGAAAGTTAAGTGATTCTTTTACTGGTCTAATCTAGTACCATTTGTTGTCATTGTCACCTTGTGGCTACATCAGGGCTACAGTTTTCTAAATCGGTCTCTGCCATCTGTCTCTACATCCCCAGAGGGATGTAGACTAAGACTCTTTAGATCTCATACCAGTAGCCTCTCAACATTCACCACAATAAACTGACTATATCATAGCTTGATAGACTTGGGGTTTTATGATAGGGAAAGGGGACATGGGCACCCGAGAGTTTGATGCTTCTGATCTCCTCACTAACCAGGCCCAAGGAGATGAGCAGCCATGCCACACTTTGAAATGTCACTGTACTTAAAAATGAATCATAGCAGAGCAAGAATTAAAGTCAAGGTTTGTGATTGCCTCCTTTCTTCTCATTCTGTTCTACCGTGTTCCTGGCCATAATGGCTCATCATAATTGTCAACTTTAATTGGCTTGAGAGACATCTGACATATTGGCAAGGCAGATCTTTGTATTTGTATTGTATTGTATAATACAATACAATATTGTATTATATTGTAATATAATACAATATATATTACAATATATATTGTATATTATTATACAATAATAATATTGAGAGAGAGAGAGAGAGAGACTTCCAGGGGATGAATAGATCAAAAAAAACCTCTGACCTAATCAGGAGTTTGACTCACTGATGGATTCAAAATTTGAGCAGATCAGTGAGTTGTGGTGGAGACTGGGAACCGGAAGGAAGTGATCCACTTTCTCCATCTATGGAATATTCATCCTGGCTCCTTCCTGGCTCAGGTCTGGTTCCCAGTTGCCATAAATTAAACAGCTGTGCTCCTCCATACTCTTCCTGCCATACATGAGAGATTGAAACTTCTGAAATCATGAGTTGACATAAGGCCTGACTTCTTATAAGTTCTTTTTCAGGGACTTTGTCACAGTGACAAGAAAGATAAGGACACAGCAGTGGAAACTTCTGATCCATAATGTTATCAGTACTGGTAGAGGGTGATGATGGGAAAGCACCCTCCAAGTTTCACTATGTCATTCAATGTCACAATTCTCTCAATTGGTGTAATAAGTCAGTTTTGACAAGGACAAAGCATAGGGTTATATATAATGAAGTAATGAGATTGAAACTTGAAAACAGATCCCCCAACCACCAGTTTATTGCTCTTCTTAACTGTACCAAGGATTGACAGGTCTATGGAACTTGTGGAACTGTGTTCCACATGTCTTGCAGGGGGCACTAATTGATATAAGTTTGAAGCTGAGAATGAAACTGATACGAAGTCTCTGCAATGAGAGACTTGTCCTTAAAGGAGATAAACGGAAGTGAGCAAATTGTAATAAATAAATAAATAAATAAATAAATAAATAAATAAATAAACTGTTGATCATTTTCTTTTGGTGGAATAGAACTATGTTTGCATAATTCAAGTCTTTAAAGTACACTCTGCAGGTTATTTTGTAGAGGTTTTCTATCCTGGTCACCTAAGCTAGGTACAATTCAGGGCTTCTAGACCATCATTCTTCAAATCCTCTCCTGGCTGGAACTTTCCCTCTGCCCCTCTCTTTTATTGTGTTCATAGTCTTTCTCCCTCATTTTTCTTTCCCATTTCTCTGTCTCTCTCAAAAGCATAATTAGCACATCTTGCATTTGGAAATGAAATCCTGCAGAGAGCACTATTATACTGCAAATAACGAATTCACCCACACTGCAGTAAAGTTGTCATGTGGAGTTAGAACCTTAATGTTCTGCACATCTGCAACAGATAAGTCAGAAGAAACTATTGCTGCGCTTTGTTCTGTGATTCCTGCAGCCAGTGTGTACGTTGACCAAAGCAGTTGTTTAACGCTTTCCAGCACCACCCCCCTGCAGTGATGGATGCAGGCGTCAGAAGGATATCCACTGCTTTCCAGAATGCAAATGGACACATTGCCACAGATTTCCAGGGGGTTGGTTTCTACAAAATTCCTGCTGAGTTCAAACAAATCAGGGATGCTGTGATTATCAAGGTGTATAAAAGGAAATTAGAAATGTGCATCCTCTCAGAAAATTTGCCCAGATAAAATGGACCACATGTACATTTGTGGAAAAAAAAAAAAACCCTGGGTGAAGTTAATCATGCAGTCTCAATAGTTTTATAAAACTCTCCTTACTACGTAATTTTCTGAGTCAAAATAAAATTGTACCTTTCTCGTGTTTTTTTTTTTAAGATGTAAGCGTCGATGTGATTTTCAGAATCATTTTTATCTTGTTTCTTATGTCTAGAAATCCATTCCTTAGAAAAAGAATACATGAAGAAAAAGAATAAAATAAACAGAAGTAACAAAAAATAATCCACCCAAGCTTCTATCAATAATCTCTTAGAGCCTTGTAACTACGGTTGAGGCTCTTTAAGATGACCAGAATAAGTAGAAACACTATCAGCAACACTATCCATAGCAGAGTATCTGCCCTACAAATCTTTAGGAAGTCCATGAGCT
The DNA here is from genome assembly GCF_030254825.1 of Meriones unguiculatus. Classification (NCBI taxonomy): domain Eukaryota; kingdom Metazoa; phylum Chordata; class Mammalia; order Rodentia; family Muridae; genus Meriones; species Meriones unguiculatus. The sequence goes on along the minus strand of NC_083355.1, from coordinate 29,921,628 downwards.
CTTCATGGGGTTCAAGTTCTTCCAAGCTAGATGTAATACTTTATCTGTATTTCCACATAACTTTACCTGTAGGGGGATGAAAGAGAGAAAGAAATTGCTAGTTTTCAGCTCACACATAATGTATTATTTCCCCTTATGTGAATGGGAGTGTTCTATAACTAATGAAAAGTAACAAAGCTGCCTCTATTTCACAAGTGGTTAGAATGAAGACTATGTGGGACACACACACACACACACACACACACACACACATACACATGCAATTCGTTATTTACTAATCGTAGGCCATGTAGTTTTACATGTTCCAGTAGGATTGACCGAGTCCTTTAATCCCGTTTCTAAAAGTCCCCCTATAATTAATTTTGATTTTCAACCCAGGCGAGTTTATCATATAGCACTTACTCATGAAATACTTATATAGTTATTTGTCTTGTTTTATTCCTCTAATGGGATCCTAATGAATCGTTTCTTCTGAAAAAGGGTATTGATAAATGCAACTAATTTTGTCAAATCTATAGTAACCTACATACACACACACACACAGACACAAAGGTATTGTGATGTTTTAGCAATGGATTTCATACATGTATATGGAAAAGTGAAAAGAAAAAATAAGCAAAACAGATAAGTGATGATTTAATTATGTGACGCATGAATGATCAGGAATTGTGCCAGAGAGAATGAAAAGCATTGCTGTATTTGTACTATGAAAAAAAAGTATCAGAAGAAATGCTCCAAAAAAACATGCATCTCTGTGAAATTTTCAGCCTGTATAATTCACAATGGCAGACATAGACATGCTCTTAAAAGATGGCATAAACAGTAAATTGCGCATAGGCATAGTAACATATCAAATTTATCTTCATGCTATACAGATGATACAATTCACATCAGGTTCTTATTGTATATTCTTGTAAGTCTTTGAAGCCACAGATGCTCCTTTTTTCCAACTACCCATCCCACATGGCTTCACTAGTCAGTGTATGTTCCTGTGGATGGTCACCTCTAATTGTCAACATCTTTATCAAAAGGATTTATGTTTATAGTTATAAGTCCTTGGCTACATGTATGTATGTGTACTATATGTTGGGCCTCCGTTGCCTGTGGAGGCCAAAGATGGCATCAGATTTCCTGAAACCTGAGTTATGACGGTTGCGAGGTACAGTGTTGGTGCTGAGATAACCTGAGTCTTCAGGCAAGAGTCCAAGTGCTCGTAACAACAAAGTCATTTCCTCATTCCCTCTTATTGTCAACTTGACGGAACCTAGATTCACCTAGGAAGGGATTCGCAATGAGAAACTGTCTCCATCAGGTTGGCATATGGGCATGTTTGTAGAAGATTATCTTAATTCAGCTAATCGATGTGGGAAGACCTAGCTCTCTGTGGGTGGCACTGTTATGGGAGTGGAAAATCAAATTGAGCATAAGCAATCAAGTGTACGTTCATTCATTTCTCTCAGTTCTTGTGGGATTTGATGTGACTAGCTCTCTTGGTTTCCCTGCAGTGATAGACCATAACCTGGAACTATAAGCCAAATGAGCCATTTACCTCGTAAGATGTTTTGTGTCAGGGCATTTCATCACAGTGTCACACTTGAACTAAATCGCTTTGCATTCTTTTGTTTGTCTGGTTTGAGACAGAGTCTCCATGGAACTCAGTTTGCATACTAGACTTGCCTCCAAATCAGAGATCCACCTGCCTCAACCGACTGAGGATGGGATTAAAGGCATGGGCCACCACACAGGGTATCAGCTCGAATCCTTAAACATGGATCCTGCTGCAAGTGCCCAGTATTTTCTGTACTACCCACCACCGGGGCCACCTCCACTGACACACCTGATCAAATATGCTAATACTCCCTTCCTTTCTACCCAAAGCAACAAATTTTCCCACCTCTGAGAGACAGCATCGAAATAAATTCAAGTAAACATCACCATGTTGTCACATGCTCGGACCTTGCTTATGACCTTGTTCAGACAAAGGGCCTTTGGTTTGGTTCCTCAAGAGTGTTAAGCTTTTGTTTTTTTCCATCTTGCTTTTCTTCTGCAGCATCTGTTGGCTCAGGCTTGGCATGCTTCTTTTTTTTTTTAACTTTTATTTATTTTTTATTTTTTTTTTATCAGTTACATTTTATTAACTCTGTATCCCAGCCGTGTCCCCCTCCCTCATTCCCTCCTAGTCCCTCCCTCCCTCCCTCCCTCATCTCCACCGTGCCCCTTTCCAAGTCCACTGATAGGGGGGACCTCCTCCCCATTCATCTGATCCTGTTTTATCAGGTATCTTCAGGACTGGCTGCAAAGCCCTCCTCTGTGGCCTAACAGGACTGCTCCTCCCTTCGGGGGTGGGGAGACCAAAGAGCCAGTCATTGAGTTCCTGTTAGAAATAGTCCCTGTTCCCCTCACTTTGGGAAACCAATTGGTTACTGAGCTACCACAGGCTACATCTGAGTGGAGGTTCTAGGTTATATCCATACATGGTCCTTGGTTGAATGTCAGTCTCAGAAAAGACCCTGTTGGCATGCTTCTTAACGCACCTGCGTAGAACATGGCCAATTTACTAGAAAAGGGAGAAAGGTTAACCTAACTAGGGGAGGCAAGGGAAAAGCATTCAAGACATTTTCCAGTGATGAAAATCAGCCTTTTACTTTTTAATTTAAAGGAGAGGCAATGCGGACTCCCTGTGTGAACATGCCAGCTCACGCTGTCGCTGACGCTCTTGCTCTTCTTCTTGAGCAAAAAGGAGGATTGGTTATATTTTGTGTGTCCCAGGCAAGAGCATAGCTGGCGTTCAGGCACGACCTTAGTCTGCATAAGCTCTAAGGCTCCACTGTCTTCTTCCTCTCTTAGGAAGATCCTTTCTTCTGGAAGAATGCCTTCTTAGAAGATGGTCTTAGTCACCCACTTCTCTGCAGTCTCAATTGCTTTGGGATCTCCTCGAATGGCCGCTGCTTCTGGGGCTTTATGGGCATCAAAGAGTCTCTGCTAAGTGCTGTTGGAAGATAGAAGATACAAACCAAGTAGATTTCTTCTTCTGAACCATTTCATGGTAAATAAGTTGGTCGATTGCTTAGAGTGCTACACACTGGGAGTCCTTTAGTAACTTGGCAGCAAATCCAAACCGCAGGACAGGGAGTACGGGTAGAAAATCAAAACATAGTTTTCCGGCTCTTAGGATTTTGCATTCTTTGCTCTTTTGTCTATGCTTTTTAGTGTGAAGGGTGCTTTGGATCTTCACCAGAGATTGACTTAAATCTCTGTGAAAATGTTCAACAAGGTGTGGGTCGGGCAGGGCAGGGAGAGCAGTTAAAATAAGATTGGCATCTACAGATGGCAGTGAATGTGTACCTGACTAGGAATTGGTGAAGCACAGTTTTAAGCTTAGCTCTACTCTGCTTCCTTGCACTAACTGTCTTCTTTTTCAGTGCCAGATACTATGCTGCTATTTTCTGAGAGCTGTCTATCCATCTCAATGTACACAGCATGCCTTTCTGGCTTCCACTTCCAATTTCAATCCTCCATAGTACCATTCAACAGCATTCAACATCTGAAATATTTTTGTCCTGTTTTACACCAGGATGCTTTTGGTACCAGAGCTTGTAAGTTTTGAAAGAAAAATTCCAAATTATCTTTTTGTGAATGAAGAATTTACATTGTGAGAATCTGTTTCCTCAGCTTTGAATGTCAATCTGATTTAGCGGTTAAAATATATAGAGTAATAACCTATAGCCTGGCAGAGTGGAAAGCACATGAAAAGTGGAGCAGAGTTTTATCTTCTGTGAACCATGGATACAATTTCTAATTAAGAAGATGTCATAGATTAATAATCTGCATTTTCTCTTTTTAATCATGCATATGTAATTGGTGAGCCTTAGCTTTAATGAAATATGGAGGAATCTTTTGCTCCCCGTTGGGAGTGGTTGGATCTTTGATAGCCCTAAATTTCAACCTTTGTAGACAAATGTGCAATGCTAGTGTTTAATTTACACTCAATAAAATGACAGTGAAGCAAAAGTAGACTAAAGTAATGATTCAAATGTAGCCTTCCTATCAGAATATGGCATTCTGCCTTCACAGTGGCCCTGTGATCTCAATTTACACTTTATATTTTCAGATATACTTATGTCACAAAGAGGTTAACTTGTGCACATTACCAAGTAGGTTATAAAGATCAAATTTCCACTACCCAAGAGGGTAGGTAGTATGTAAATATGAAAGCACAAAATCACTCAAAATAAATAGATAAAATTGCACACACATTTAAAACCTATTTCATTAACAATTTTGAAAAAAAATTGAAATATCAACACAATGGAAAGAGAAAAAAATAAGTACTTCCTGGCAGTATGTTTTGTAAGTACATTTTAACATTTGATTTCTGTTGATAAGGAGAAGGTATATTGAATTTCTTTTGTGGATTTCAAAGATAAAAGAATCAACTTCATCTGGTTAGCTGGCATCAACTGAATATTAAAGTAGACGTGAGTTGTTTAGTTTGGAAATTACATGGGGAGGCCATAAAATACAGAAAACTGGCATTTTAGAATTAGAAGAAACCAAGGCTATTAAAAGAAGCCAGGGATTAAATGCAGACCATTAAATATTATGTCCTTTTAAATGGTCATGAATGACCTCAGCAATACATCACAGCAATGACTTTTAATACGGTAATTTGTACACAGCTTTCATATAGACTTATAGCAACACCCGAAACCACAACTCCACAGATGCCCTTTCATAAAAATCAAACAAATATGAAAATTCAGCTAGTTACAAAGTAAATCTATAATGACAGTAATTATTATGAGCCACCCAGCCATTTGCATACTATTACAGATGCGGAAACTCTTTAATTTAAAACTTTGACAAGGAAGATAAAAAGGAGATATCATCATAGCCATAAATAAATAGCATCTATATGTAAAAACTGGAAAGCATTTCTGAGAGACATCTAGAGAAGACAGAGCTATAGTAAGTCAGCTTAATAGACAGCACATTTGAATATGATGAAAGCGTAGACATCAATCAAAACTTCTTTATCATTATTATTTTTTGACAAGCCTTCAAGTTTGACCTAAAACTTGCAATCTTCCTGTCTTGGCTTTCTGAGTCCTGGGATTATAGGCATGTACCACTGCACCTGACTCTATAAACTTTATATATATATATATATATATATATATATATATATATATATACACACAATTTATTCCTTTTTTTCCCAGCTGCAGACTTCTCCCTCATCTCCTCCCAGTTTTACCTTTTCTCCCTCTTCTCCTCCCATTCTCCTCCCATGCCCCTCTCCTAGTCCACTGATAGGGGAGGTCTTCCTCCCCTTCTATCTGACCCTAGCCTATCAGGTCTTATCAGGACTGTGTCTTCCTCTGTGGCCTAGTAAGGCTACACTCCCCAGGAGGAAGAGATCAAAGAGTCCACCATTGAGTTCATGTCAGAGACAGCCCCTGTTCCCCTTACTAGTAAATCCACTTGGAGACTGAGCTGCCATGGGCTACATCTGAGCAGGGTTCTAGGTTATCTCCATGTATGATCCTTGGTTGGAGTACTGGTCTCTTCATAGAGCCCTGGCCCAGATTTTTTGGTTCTGTTGTTCTCCTTATGGAGTTCCTATCCCCTCCAGTTCTTTCTATCCCCCCTTCTTCCATAAGATTCCCTGCACTCTGCCCAAAGTTTGGCTATGAGTCTCAGCCTCTGCTTCTATACTCTGCTGGGTAGAGTCTTTCAGAGGCTCTCTGTGGTAGGCTCTTGTCTTGTTCCCTGTTTTCTCCTACTTCTGGTGTCTATCCCATTTGCCCTCTGAATGAGGATTGAACATCTTCCCCAGGGTCCTCCTTCTTGCTTAGATTCTTTAGGCATACATATTTTAGTATGATTATACTAGATTATATGTCTAATATCCAGTTACAAGTAAGTTTAGACCATGTGTGTCTTTCTGCTTCTGGATTACCTCACTCAGGATAATCTTTTCTAATTCCATCCATTTTCCTGAAAGTTTAACTATTTCTTTGTTTTTAGTTGTTCAGTAATATTCCATTGTGGACTTTTTAAAAGTGAAAAACACTATCTGAGAAAGAATTATATAAGCTGAAATCCACAGCCTGGTAAAATAAATTTCTAAAAGAAAACATAAAAATTTAAACCACAACACATGGAAATTTACAAACAAAGTTACTGTATAGACCAACTGGAGAAAATATGACAAAAGTGTAATTGTGACAGCTGGCAAAAATGGACACTGCAGAACAAAGTACTTGGAAGGTTTCTGATCCCTCATTGAATGAAACACTAGAACACTGACTCCAGAGCATTCTGGGAAGAAGCTGAAAGCTACCATGAGTCTGCAGATTCCTCAGTAGAAGGAGGGACATAGATATTAAGGTGGGAAGTTGTCAGTTTTGGGGGATTCTATCATGTGGATGCAAAAGAGAAGGTCATATGGATCAATAAAAAGTCAACAATATGCCTAAAAGGGAAATACGCTTTTATTTTGAAAAGTGCTGGAGAAATGCGTAGAAATAAAACACCATCATTCAAATTCTGTACATATGGGAGGAAAGTACGCAGGCGCAAACGGGGCAAATGCAAGCGTGTGTGCTCCCGTGTGTGTGTGTGTCTGTGTGTGTAAGTGTGCGTGGATGAGTTTCTCAAGGGACAGAGTGATGGCTAATGTTGAACCCTTGAGTGTGTGGGAGGGGCTCTGCACTGTATATGTCGCAGGCGCTAATGATGATCGCAGCGCAATTTCTGGCATTAACTGTCTTAACTCCTCAATCAGGCCCACAGGGCAGGAACTTCAATGTCCCGAAGATACCTGATAAAACAGGATCAGATGAATGGGGAGGAGGTCCCCCCTATCAGTGGACTTGGAAAGGGGCACGGTGGAGATGAGGGAGGGAGGGAGGGACTGGGAGGGAATGAGGGAGGGGGACACGGCTGGGATACAGAGTTAATAAAATGTAACTGATAAAAAAAATGTGTTTCTTAGATACTTTTTGCTAAGTTTTATTAAATAAATTTTAAGATTTATTTTTAATTATCAAAAAAAAAACCAAATTCTGTACATAACTTTAAGGATCAGGTGGGACCATATGAAAGCATTACTTAATTTTTAAAATGAGTTTTTTTTAAAGTTTTTTATGTGCATGCATGTTGTTTTCTCTGCATGTATGTATGTATGTGCAGCACATGTTTGCAGGGCCCACCAAGTCCAAAAGAGGATGTGGATCCTTTGAAACTAGAGTTATAAAGGTTGTAACTGCTGAGCCATCTCTCTAGCTCAGTGATTAGTAATGCTGTAGAATGCCCGGTTGTCATGATTATTTCCATTAATTTTGCTTAGGTTATAACAGGAGCTGGCAAAGCACAGCCCAGTTTCTGATTTCGCAAATGGAATTATATCAGACACTTATCTGTGTCCATTTATTCATGCATTAGTTCAGATAGGTGTTTGCCCTTTGACTGAAGATAGAGGGTGTGTAATGGAGATTATGCAGCAGATAAAACTTAATGTATCTAGTGTCTGGCTGCCAAGCTAATTTATTGGGAAGCTTTGATGACTCCTGGTTTTAAACAGTGGTCTGAGCCAATAAGAGAAACTGACCAGAGTTTCAATAAGAATGGACTAGGTGTATTTAGGGAACAAAAAGGCCAAAAATCAGGATGGTCATTCATTCTATTTACATGAATCACACTATGATATAAGGTTCAGAAGCACTAGACAGAGACAAACAACTCATAATATGTTTTCAGGTAACAACTTTATTTTTATACCTTATATTCAGGTAGCTAACCTTCTGTAGCACAGATCTGGAACATATGAAAATATCAACTAATCTTGAAACAATTCAACCAGGGTTTGAGTTTCAAATCAAGATCACCATGAGATTATGTGAAGAGAATGAAGTGGCCTGCCAGCAAATTGCTTCTCTAAGACTTGACAGGCTTCACTAAGAAAACTGGGTTCCTAAATACCTAATGAAAGGGAGGAGGGCTTTCATAAGAAATCTTTCCAAGGTTGTGGAAGGCACAGATGGGACTAAAAATGCCTGTAGGACCTCTTTTTTTCCTTTTTCTATTTTCACGTGTGTGTGGGTTTGATACACGTCTGTGTGTTTATGCCTATTTGCACATGTGTGAGCCTATATGTGGGTGGAGGAATATGTGTGCACGTGTTTGCATGCAAATGAAAGGCAGAGCTTGATGTCGAGAATTATTCTTACTTGTTCTTCCACCGTATTCATTGAAGCAGGGCTCAAACCTAGAGTTCCTCATTATGGCTAGTAATCAGTTTGCTCTAAGGATTCCATCTCCACCCTCCATGGCTGGAATCACAGGTGGGCAGCCATAACCATCTTTCATTTTATATGGAAAATTGAACACTGATCTTCACAGTTGCTCTTAGACTCAAACTTAAACCAGAGTACATATGTTGAGCCAAGGACACAATAAGATAACCAGACTATAGCAACAAATGTGAAGGTACCATAAAAGAGGAATTATAAAGGTTTAGAAAGAAACTGTTTTAGGGCTGGGAAGATGGTTCAGTAGGTAAAGTGTTTACACTGCATATATGACCTAAGTTAGGGTCCCCAGTGTCCATGGAACGACTGGTGTTGCAGTGTGTGTCTGTAACCATAGCACTGGAGAGGTGGGCAGAGACAGGTACATCAAGCCAGTCTAGCCAGAACGGCTAGCTCCAGGTTCAGTGAAAGGCCTAGGTCAAAAACAAAGTGGAGAGAGATTGAGGAATATGCCCAAAGTTGACCTCTGGCCTCCACAAGTGTAATGCAAGCAAGCTCAATCATATACACCATGTGTACACACATAGACACGCTCAGGGAAAGAGACATTTGGCTTGAGATAGGCTGTGAATGCTTCAGCTCTCTGATGAGTGAAGTAAAGGTTTCAGTTAGGATAATAGCAAGAAGATCATTTTCATCGAGGCTAGAAAACCATATAACTTTTACAGTTAGAAGTGGAATGTGAAGCAAAGAGAAGTTACATGCAAATCATTGAATGATAGTTGAATCTATTAATAATATTATATAATAATATAGTACATTATAACAATATAGTAACAATACTAATATATTATTATTACTTTGAAATAGGATCTTTAGCCCTCAGTTCAGACTGGCCTTGAACTTGCTATGCTGCTGAGGATGACCTTGAACTCCCCTGCTTCCACTATCTAAGCAATAGGACTATAGACATGTACAAATAGGCCCAGTGTTCTGGGAAACAAACATAGGTCTTTGTGTATTCTAGGTAAACACTCTACAGATTACAATGAAGCTACATTCATTGCTCCTGATAGTGGAATCTGAATTCAGACTCAAGTTATCAGGCTCAAAATTTCTATTCTTGGCTGTCTCTTTGGGCACTGCTAGCTCAATGAGACTGTCAGATGAGCTACTAGCTAAGGACATTTAGGAGGCCAGAGAAGAAAGAAAATCAGGAAGTAATGAAACCAGCATGACCTAGAATAGTTAGAGAAGCTTTTAGGTGACAAATAGATCTCAGGCTAGGTCTCAAGTTATTTGCTATTTTGTTAAAAGGGAAATATCAGTGAAAACAATATAAACTTAGTGCCAAGGTCATCTAATTTAAGAATTGAATTCCTGGTGGTCAAAGACTTTTTTTTTTTAAATGTACTTTAATTTAAACGTTTTTAAATTAAAAAGTTTTAAAACTCATATTTATTCTAAATTACTTTCATTGTTTAAATAAGTTTTTGTTGTTCATTTTTTTCTGTAGTATTATTGCAAACATTTATCATGCCAGGTTTATAGGCCTTTACTGCATACCAGGTCACAAAGGCATAAAAGGCAATGGAATTCTTAAGAAGGCACCAGTGAGTACAGCAAATAGTTGTTAAGTAGTCTGCGTTAGGTGCTAAAGAGGTGTACCCAGAAGTTAATATGGAAAATGTTTAGGAGAAAGAAGTTTCTTGGGACGAACTAATTGGGAAGTTACAGAGATTCATTGCATCCTTGAGGAAAGAAATCACTGTTGGCTAGGATGAAAAATTCCTACTACAGACCCTTATTTACCTTTCTTTCTTTCTTTCTTTCTTTCTTTCTTTCTTTCTTTCTTTCTTTCTTTCTTTCTTTCTTTCTTTCTCTCTTTCGTCCTTCCTTCCTTCCTTCCTTCCTTCCTTCCTTCCTTCCTTCCTTCCTTTCTTTCTTTCTTTCCCTTCCTTCCTTCCTTCCTTCCTTCCTTCCTTCCTTCCTTCCTTCCTTCCTTCTTTTCTCCTTCCTTCCTTTCTACCTTCCTTCCCTCTTTCTCCCATTCCCCATCTCTCCCTTCTATCACCCCCTCCATTTTAATCCCCCCATTTATTCTCTCTCTCTCTCTCTCTCTCTCTCTCTCTCTCTCTCTCTCTCTCTCTACCTTTCCCTTCTTTCCAGAGCCTTCCTATGTAGCTTTCCTATGTAACTTGAACTCCTTTTACTTAAGCAGTACATGTTATGGGATTGCAAGGTTGCGCCAATGTGGCTACCTTATAATGTATTTTCTTGTCTGCTAACATTTCCTCTGGTCAGATATAAAAAGAATAGAAGAAAAGAGTGTGCTTACAGGAGTTTTGAGCTGCCTATGGACTTCCTTTCACAACCAGGGAAATAATATCATTCATTTAAGTCACTATAATTAATTTTTTTATGTGGAATAAGTATTTAGTGTCTGAACAGGCCTCCCAAATGGACTTATCTCCAGTCCAGCAGAAGATATGTGGCAGGATGGGTTGGCCTTAGCATTTCGTTCTCCTCATGTTTTTCCCTGTGTCTCAATGGGCTATAGAGAGAGGCTATAAACTTCATTCTCAGATTCTCTTGCTGCCTCAACTGACTTCTGGTTTAACAGTGGAAGACACTGAAGGAAACTGAAGAGTGTAAGAAAAGATGAAGCTGGTTGTCACTGCTTCTAGTGACTTCTCAGCTGAAGTCCCATATCCTGCTCAGAAGGAAGATTGCATGAGATGTGTTGGTAGCATGCCATCTCAGAAAGCCATCTCACAGCAGACCGTCTTCCTGCTTTGGCCTGGGAGGGGACAGCAGACATAGCAACCAAAACACCAGTGGTCTCACAAGTCCAGTGGCCTGGAAGTCCCACCAGGTCGATGATGATGACTCTAGCTGTCTTTCAACTCAAAATGGCTACAGCAAGGGACAAGATGGTAGCTTTATGCGGGGGTGATTCAGGAAGAACATTTCTGCATCACAGCAGTGGCTGCTTCAGGGACTGCAGGGCCACCAATTAGGGTTTTGATAATACAATTTTCTAAAATTATAGCTTCCTATTGTTAGTATCTAACTAAATTACCCCTCCCTTCCCTTTTTCCTAAAGTTCTGGAAATGATGCCTTAAATTCTCATGTCCTTAAAAAACATGAAGCCATTTCCCTTTTGTTTTCCTTTAATGGACACTGACATGTGCATTTAGGTGTGTGTGTAAACCTGGGTTTCGGGGCTGGAAGTCCTAGGACAGCAGGCTTCAGGTTTAATCAGTCAGGTTTTCCTTTATAAGCTGTCTCTGAAATATGTTTAAGAATCTGAAATTTGATTCATTTTGTTTGATTTTTTTTTCTGGTATATTTTCTGCTGATGACAGCAACATGAGATGTCAAGAAAGCTGAAGTGTGGGAGGGAAAGAAGTTGGTGGACATTTCTGGAAGATTCCAGCAAACATTCATAAAACACTGATTGAGGGATTGCAAATTTGCAATGTGACCAGCACAAGTTCACTCCTGATACTGTTGCCTTTAACCTTTCCACTAATTCCTGTGGTCTTACTACTGCCTTTTGAGAAATAAGACATTTACAGATTAAAAGAGCCTACGTTAAGTTAGAGTTCTGAACCATCTTCATTAAAATATCAGTTATCAGTTATTACTTATCAAAGAACAAGTTATTGTACATTTGAGTATATTTATACAAGGTTATTATATGTGGCTATACATACCATGTAAAAGTTTGTATATTATATGATTTCCAAGGACTGCAGGCACATACACACACACACATGCTCTCTCTTTTTCTCTTTTTCTCTCTCTCCAAGAACTTTCCTTGCTCCATAATTATGAACCAAGAATCTGGTTTTGGTACCTGGAAATCTACATAAAACAATAATCTCTGGTGTGTTTGTTAGTCCTCATCGTTAGCAAGGACGAGCAATCTTCTCAGGGCCAGAATAACAGAGGTATCATTTGAACTTGAGAATGTGGCTTGAGATATTGTGTTTTTTTTCCACTCACTCCATGGATGTAATCTTACTCTCTAAGGTAGTTTGAAACTATTATATTAAAATTTTGCATTTTCTGGATCTTAAAAACATCAAGGTATTTTTTTTCCGAACTTTCTTTCCTACTTAACAAAACATAGTATGTTGGATATATCTTTGTGGTCAAAATTGTTTTTATTACCCCTGCATCTTTCTCTTCTTTTGGTAAGTAATGGAATAATGGTTCATGATCAAACTTACATTGTCGGTACCCTCCATCTTTATTCCCTGCATGTCTGTCCATATTTGCTAAGCCTGATCAGCCTTTTGATAGTTCCATTTCTCTGACAACAGGCTTTTGAGTAGCTGTTTTGACTTTTTGGCTATTATCTAATTAGATTACACAATTAAAAAATCTGATTTTCTTCAATGTAGGCAATGTTTCATGAGCCTCCATGTTTTTCCTACTGTCTCATGCCTGTGTGACATATAAATTCTTCATGCCCCTATCACGCTGCTTTGAGGAGGAGGCCAATAAAAATGTCGTCCTTAAAATTATCCTGATTGTCAGTAGACGGCTCACTTTTTATCCATTAGGAAGTCTTCAAAAATGCTACGCGAAGAAGCTGAAGTTCCCTAAATAAGTGATGATTGACACTAAAGTGCTAGGAATTTCTTGCATTTCTTAGTAGTCCACCACTGTGGAATTCTTTGTCTTTCTCATTTTTAAGGTATAAGCGTAGTGTTTGCATAATGAGATATTATGCAAATACACCATAGGAAAGTCTCATTTTTGCTACAGAGACTGGCAAAGCGCCTTATTCTCACAGCACTTTGGGTGATCTGAGGAAGCCCTGTAAGATGCTCAAGACAATTTCTGTTTCCGAATAAGACCCCCAGAAGTGTGAGCTGCTTTAAAATGGAGAGTTGGGCTGCCAGGAGGCATTTTAAAATTCAGGAACAAACTTATAAACCATTTAGTAAACATTTCAACACATTTATGTGCATGTAGGGGAGAATAAAAATTAAAATAAGACCAGGTCTTGCTTTGCTTTTATGCTGTTTACTATATGCTACTCATATAAATATGCACATCAGTAATTATTACATAGGCTTCTCTAATGATCGTAAATAAGGATTTGGGCTCTAGAGTGATGTGATGGGGATGAAAAGGAGGATGGATACAACAAATCAATATCTTCTCTATTTCTTTATAGTTTAAAATGTTCTTACATGCTTTTGCTTATTGAAGCCCCCATGATAACTTGACAAGACAAAAAGACTTAGCCGTTTTGAGAATTTATGATTTATTCATGATTCCAAGGTCTTAGTAGAGAGATCTAAGAGAAACTGAGGTTTAATCATTTTACAGTTTTGGATATTTCTCCTAATATTTCAAGATCAAAATGGAGTAAATGCTATCAAAATCCCCCCCGACTATTATAGGATATTCTAAAAGATAACAGAGTCTGTTTGTCCAGTCTTCAGAGTCAGGCTTTTGAACCCACTAGCTGAACATAGGCATAGGAGATATCTTACTTCAGTTGACTTTTCACTTCAGTCAATAGGGCGAGCATCCTACGCTGGCTGCTGTGAATAAACCAACATAAAAAAACTCCCTAGCTCATATTCAAGTGTGATTGATGATTATGTGTTATTATTATGAAAATAATAAGTTAATTTCATCAATTAGTCAATAATATCTCTACTCAGCTCTACTAATTGGAAAATGAGCTTGGAAATGGTGGTCAAAAATAAATTACACCAATACAGTCATACTGTTTTGGACCCAGTTAAAAGAATTAAACATTTAAATCATTATGCTTTCTAATAAAGCACCTTCCTACGATGCCCTTAGAGAAAACACCGCAAGGAGAGAAATATTGTTTGGCTTTCAATCCAATGGGGATGTGTTGTTTTCAGAGATGGAAAATGGGAGGGGGTGAAGGAAAGGGAAGAAGGGAGGATGTTTAGAATTTTAAACTCAATCTATTGTGTCTGAGTAATAAGGGTGTTTAACAATTAAGTTTCTGGAGAAAAATATGAAGCTGAATAACAGCACTGTAAAGCAGTTTTGTGCAAATATTAATGGAAATGAAGGCCAGGTTTTTCTTTTCTCCTGTGTCAGCTGACACAAAACAATAAAAATAAAAGTAAACATTAATAATTTTTCACAGTAGAATTAAGAAGCAGTGAGCACTTTGCTTACTATGAAGGATGTTTGCCAGCAATACACATAGCAGGTTAATTTCAAAAGAAATGCTCAGAACAATGTGGTAGTATATCCAGGATTGATTTTAAATTAATTTATTATAAAACTCTCAGAAAATCCAGTGCCCGCATTTGTACTGAGAATTTTAAAAGTACCCCCTGTCTTCTTAGAAGATGGCTAAAGAGTTCAAGAGCTAATTTTTTTTCTCTTTCCTCCAACACATCCTTGCTCTGTTATCTGTCCAGTCAACATGAGAAGGGTTAATGCCAACACCTTATCATTCAGCCTTTGATCTCAAACATAGCTCTTCTTTCTTTTCTCTCTTCCTCAAAAATGTTCTGGAAAAGGCTCTCTCTATTTGTGTATATGTCTCTCTATCTCTGTATCTCTGTCCCTGTATCTTCCTCTTCTTCTTTGCTTTCAACTCTAATATATTTTTTTGACCTTCCAGTTTGAGTTAGCAATAACATCTGTACTTCATCCACACATATATTAATCTGTGCACAGAACTCCAGTAGCAATGTTCTTTGGTAGTACTGTTCAGAATTCATCTTCTGATCACTGCTCCTCTGGGAACACATTACCAGCCACTCAGAAACTTTGAAAATATTTTTTTTTTCATTTTAAAACACTGCATATCAACTTGTACAAAATCTCCTTGTTTTGTCCCAATTACCTTAGCACACTCCATTCTTCTTAGCTATTTGAGTGGGCTCTTTGTCACTTGTGAAATCTTTGAGTGTTGACGTTTTCTAAACACCAGCACTCTGCATTTCACCATATACTATGTATCTAGATAATTTTATTCCACCCTGTGCCTATGTTTAAAAGGCAATATATTACTAATGACTCACAAATAAATAACAACCTTGACCTATCGTATCCCTTGATGTCCAATACCCAGAATCAGCTGCCTATTTGATATTTTACTTTGCATATCTGATGAAGTTACCAAACTCAACATGACCATGACATAATTATTGATTTCTGCCTTCCCACATTCTTTCTTACTAAGTTCTTCCACTACAAAAATCAGACGACAGCTTTTTGTATTGCTCAAAAGAAATCTACAGGCCAGTTTTTATTTTTGTGGTCTATCTCACAATTTATTCACATTCAGCTTATTGGTTAAGTGCCCAAAATACATATTTAATCTATTTACTTCTCTTGAATGTTATAGATCCTATCTTAGCCTATGCTGCTATCACCTCCTGCCTGAATTTTATAGCAACATCTTCAGTGCTATTCATAAACCCTTTGCTTTTCCTATCTATTCACTTCTCAGGACCTAAAATCTAGGTCCTCCCACTGCTGTGTGGCAAAACTTTTCCTGTGGAGATGCAACACATGTCTACATACCCCAGAAAGGAAGCCCTCTGCAGATCAAAGTATGCATCCTCAAGGTCCAGTGTGGTGAACAATGAGTTTTACTGGAGACACTTAGAGGAATATGCGGGAGGGGTTAATTACAAGAGCAGAAATTACTCAATGACAGCTTCATAACTGAAGCCCACTCCAGAGCAGGTGACAAATCACAAAGATGGGAATCTGGAGCACAGCCTACAGGCAGCTCAAGAGGTCAGAGGGTGTCATGTCTTTTCCAGGTACCTAAGTTTATCTGAACCTCTTCCAGGCATCTGGAGGGCTGTGTGATTCTTGTAGGCAACTGGTCTAGATTCAGAGTCTTCCTTTTCATCTTTTGCTGCTTACTCTGGAAAGGAGGTGCCTAGTGAATACTGTTAGTTTCAGGAGCTTCCTCAAGTTGTTTTGAGTTGTTTACCTTTCTGTTTGAGGAGCTTCCCTGAAGGATGTAATCATAGGAAGCTGTTACACACCTACTAAGATTACATTGGTATGGGCTGGGTGAATTAAAGAAAAAGGTTTATACTGGCAAGTGGCAGGATATGGTGATGCGTTTTCACTAACAGAGTCCTGAGCTGCCATAGGCCATTGGTATACCCAGAGATAAGGAGTACATATGTGTGCTCTTGGCTTTTTGTCTCTTAAAAATCAACATTTAATCATGGGGTACTCACCATGAAAATATAATCTAATCCTATTCATCTCTTAAAGACTTTACCTTGTCCCTTAATATCTCACAGCAGGGAATAAATTTTGGCATGAGTGTGTGGGGACAAAGCCTAATCAAACTGCAGAACCATCTCAGATAACAATGGTGATTGTGCTTGAAAACATACACAAGAGCACAGAGTTCTCCTGCTAAAAATACGATGACCCTTTTAGCTCTCTGAAAATAAAATTCCAGCTACTTACTGCAGTCTTGCTAGGCTACCCCACACAAGCTCTGCCTCTCCTTGCCTTCTCATGTTGCTGTCACACTTCAAATACTGCGATTTCCCTCAATGTTTCATTGTGACCTGAAGTGTAATCCAAGTAAACCCTTTTCTCCTCTAATTGCTTTTGGCCAGAATGTTTCATCACAGCAACAGAATGAAACTAGAACAGTAGGAGAACCCATAACTGTTGTTTGCTAAATAGACATGGGCAAACTTCCCCCTAAATACTTATTTTTACACCCATTGGCTAATGATGGTCACAGACCTGGCCAGAGAAACTTCATTTTTGCAATGGCCTTCAATTAATAGAAAGACTGATAATGGGTGCACATGGTGAGAATAAATGGCTGTTCAGGAACTCAGACTAAGTGGGACAACTGTCAGTCTCCACAAGGCTTAGAGAACATTGTGGAAGAAGGGGCAACAGAATGTAAGAGCCAGCAGATAGAGAAGAGTGCTGTGGGTTATGTCCACTGGGTATGATGTGGCCGCTGTACTTGTCCACTGTGACACATAAACTATGAGTTTTTCATGAGATGTGAATGATATGGGATCTGCCAACATTCCAATATGAATGGTTTAAGGGCTCACAAGATCCCACCCTTCCTGAGGAGTGAAAGGCAGCTAATGTTTGCTGAAGAGTGAAGTGTAATTTTCTTCAGTCATACAACTAATGTCCCATTTATGCTCATATAAGAAACTCCAACTAAACTCAGCAGGTTTTCACACACACACAAAGGATATGAAAGTGGGATGAGTACTTGGGGAGAAGACAGATTTCAGTGGGAGAGAGGGTAATAAGAAGGTGATGGCAGTGTGGGTGAAGATTACCAAAATTCAATACATATATACATAAAATTATGAATAGTTAAAAATTCTGATGCCTACGCTGCATCATAGACGACATAACTTGGGATTTCTAGGACAGAGCTTTGATGTTAACATGTTATTAGAGACAGTCTAGGGTTTTAATTGATAGTCGAATTTGCAAGCCTTTGGTAACTATGCTTTGGGGCGGAGTGGAGAAAGCACTGAGCTGTAGTCCTTCAGAGCCAGATTATCAAGCCCACACTTGGAGATTCAGCATCCGACTTGGGATGCTGACAGCAGCAACCAAAGGAGGTGAGTTCGATATTCATTTTACAAGGAGCTGGAAAGGCTTGTCAGCAAGTTAGATGTGGAAAATGAAGAAGAGGCTTAAATCACAGGCTTTGAAAAGACAGATTGTTGATCCACTGACTGTAGGATCCACAGTTTTGGGGAGACAGGTATGGAGGTTTGAGGAAGAAAGGATGTGGAAATGATGGGACTGATGTGATTGTGAGAAAAACACACACAACTCTCCACTAACTGATGATTGGATCTGTGCTTGAGAAGTTAGGAAAATTGTCATCACTGTGAGCAAAAGTGAGAACATCATCATCCCAGAGATAAAAGAACAATAGTAAAAAAATTAAAAAAATAAGCCAGTTTCTTAGGAAGCATATGGCTTAAATGTTTGCATTCCTTTGAAATTCATGTTTCCTGCCCCTCAGGGTTATGTTATTAAGAACTGGGAGCCTTTAGAAAATAATTAGGTCATGATGGTGCTGCCCTAATAGAGAGTATTAGTGACTGTCTAAAAGTATCTTAAAAGGTCTGCAAAGATAACTCTGTCAGAAAGTGCTTGCCAAGCAAGCATGAGGACCCAAGTTTGAGTCCCATGATAATACAAAGGGCCAGGCATAGTGGCTTGAGTCTATAATCCCCAAACTGGAAAGAAGGAGGCAATAAAATCATTGAGGGCTCCCTGGTCAATCAGCCTAGCCTACTTGGCTAGCTCCAGGCCAATGAAAAGACCATGTATCCATAAAAGAAAGTAGATAGTAAGTGAGGAATGGCACCCACAGTTGTCCTCAGCCTTTCATACACAAGCACATTCACCAATGTACACACACCCATGAACATCCACTCATACATACACTAACACATGCTCTCTCACACAGAGGCACACACGAGTCTCTAAAGAGATCTCTGTCCTTCTACCACATAAAGATACAGCTAAAAGATCACCACTAAGGAGGCAGGCTCTTACTATACCTCAGATCTACAGACATTTTAATTTTGGATCTCCTATCACCACACATATGAAAAAATAGACTTCTGTTGTTTATCGTCCAGCCTCCCAGTGTGTGGCATTTTGTTACAAAAGCTTGAGTAGACTAAGAAATAGAACCTGTAGAAGAGAGAGGTAGCAGTGTCCCAAGGAGCAAAGAAAGTTGAAATCTTAAGAAGGATGTTGTAAGCAGCTATAATAAAAAAAAGAAAGAAAGAAAGAAAGAAAAGAAAGAAAAAGAAAAAATTAGAAGGTGTTCAAAACCAAAATGAATTAAACTTCCAAGCCAATAAGTCAAAAGAATAAACTAAGGTTTCTGTGATGATGTTGGCCCATGCACAATGGTTATAGTCTTTTTTTTTGTCAAGCAGCAGGAGCAGATTGAGAGAGGTGTAAGGGATGAGCACAGCTCATATCTGAATGTGTCTGTGAGAGCAGTTTTTAGAGAAGACTCACCAAGAGACAAGACCACCCAGATACAGGTAATGCCATCCATAGGCTGGAGTGCCTATGGAGGAAAAGGTAAAAGGGAGAAAGCCCTGGAATTCTTCACATTGTCTCTGTGTGTCTTGGCCACTGCTCTGCTCAGGTCTACACTTCCCAACAGGATGGACTGATGGCTTTGAGCACATGATCACAAATATATCTTTCTTTCCCTGAGTTAGTTTATGCTGGTATTTGCTAGCAGTGATGGGAAAGTCTAAGGTGCACAATTGTTTGAGATGTGAGGGGAGATGAAATCCGTCTACAGAAGCCTGTAAGGCACATTTTCAACAATCAAATCTAAGTTAAGAGAAATGAAGGCTCGGTCTTAATTGTCCAATTATAATCAGTGAGTGTGTCCTGGGTCCGAAACACAGGGCTCATTGCTGTGAAAGCACTGAATTGTGAAAGTACCATAGAGTATCATATAATTCATGGTTTAAAACACCATGGTTTGGTGGGTCTGGAAGATATTTTGGTGACTTTGTAGGTCACCAGTCACTTTCAATAAATGTCAGAAGTTCCGGAAAGTGCCAAAAGCCCAAATGTAATAAAAACTATGTCATCTTTGCCTCTTAAAACTGCCTCAAAATATACAGTATTTATTTTCTTGATGCAACAAGTTTTGAGTATCTTTTCAAAATGCACTTTAAATGTATCGTAAGTTGTTTGCTGAGTAGTTCTCTAATAAATATTCATTCATGAGCAACACATAAAGGCAAGGAAGATTGGAAGACTTGGATATGATGAAATAGCATTAGACAAAAGAAACAACCCACAACCTTTTTGTTCCTTTACTCTCTGTTTTTCTGAGACTGGGTCTTATGTTGTACTTCAGGCTAGACTGGAACTTACCATGTAACTCAGCCTCACCTCAAACTCACAGCCATCCTCCTGCTTCAGCCTACAGAATACTGGGATTACAGGCATGATTATCACCCCTTGTATTCTCACACCTTTTAACTGGCCTCAGCATATTCTTATATTTTGATAACCTCTAAATAAACTTATTATGCTCAGAGACTTAAGATCTATAATAGCTCAAACCCATTCTATTTTACCTCATTAAATAGACTCAAGTAAGTATGCTTACGTAGTGGGACCTTCTTACAAAACGATTAGGGACTCAAGATTTTTTGACATTGTGACTCTGCAAGTCTCAAGCCCATGTTGTCTTCTACGTAAATGGGGACAGAGAGGAAAAGAGTGAGGTTATGAAGTCTTATTCTAATACAGTATTGGACACTCCTCATCATATTCCCTTCTGAAAGCAAGACAGGCTGTGTGGAAACACTGAATTTCATGAACCATGCCTCTCCCATATTTTAAACGTGAGATTTTTAAAGCCGGTAATTAATTCAGCATTTTAATAGTTATGCTGAGTTGAAGTGAAGCTGGCTGCTAAGGGAGATCACTGCATGATAACTAAGTCCCTCTGATTGCTTAGTCTTATTTGGGAAACACTGTAAACAAATAATGTTTAGCAGAACCTCTAACCTGTTGTTACTCAGTTTCTTACTGTGTGTAGGGACATGATGTACAATCCCATAAATTCTCTGAGTGTCACATCACTACTGCAATTACCTGAAATATTTTCACCTTTTTCTTGGCTTATCGATGTTTATCATGCGAGAGAGAGTGTTGCAGAACTTTTTTTTTTTTAAGCAGTTCCAATAACAACAGCAAAATACACCACCCCCCAGGTTTATTCTGGAGAAAAGAGAAACAGCAAGGATTTTTTCTTTTCAGTTGTCTGAAGGGCAATCTTCAGAGTCCAGAACATAGCTCAGGCTGTTGAGCATGTGACTGAATTTGTTCCATTAGCCTGGTGAACTTGGCTTTTCAGTTTTGTGCTGTGACATGGTGGATGACAATTTTAATAAGGAGCAAAAGAAGAGAAGCCGTGCTGATATGCAAATGTCTGAAGCATTCCAGTGGAGCCGAGCTGATTAAATTGCTTATTATGCTGAAACTCAAACAGAAGTAGGAAAGAAGCAAGAATTTGTTCCCCAAAAGCAGTTTTGATACCCTGCAGGTAGAATACACATCCTGGGTGTATTCTTTTAACCAACAGTGGAAACTGCTTGGATTTCTTTCTTAGTAGGTCAGGAGTTTACAGAGTGTGAATGGAGGGGTCTCAGGCTGCTCCCCAGGGGCCAAAATTCATGATTATTCCCTTTTATTATTGCATCTATACCAATGCATTTAATTTGTCAAGATGAAATGAAGTGAAAGAAAAATGGAATTTGCAATAAAAATAATTTGGACTATCAAGGGAGGTTTTATTTTCAGAGAATTTTAGTCTCTTAAGAGCTTAAACCTCATTGTTTCTCTGTCTGCCAGAATGCCTCAGACTGTGGAGACTGGAAAAAGAAATAGTTCGTGCTCCTTCTTTGACCTACTAGGTACTTTGTCCATGAGATGAACGTATTAATGTTGTGAAGACTTATCAAGGATAATAAGAGTGACCTAGAACTATATTTAATTTCCAGTTAAAGGTAGAACTCAGGGTTTGATTTTCTTAAGGTTCTTTTAGTATTTCTCAACCTTTGGCATTTCATTGAGATTCAGAGAAAATACAATACACTTCTGCTCATCTCTAAATCTGCTTTTCCATGGTATTGTTAATAGTCCTTCAAGTTGTCCCTATTTTTTTTCTTTTAATTTGCCAGCTAGAAAAAAAAAGTCATATATGATTTATAGATTTTCTAAGGGCCAAGAACTTGGAGAGAAGCTTAGCAGGTGTTTCCAGGATGTAGTTTTGTTTTGTTTTGTTTCTGGAGTGGGAGGGCGGGAATTGTAGTTAGGATCTTGGCCAGAGTACATTTATGTGACTGACAAGTGAGTTTGGCTGTTGATACAATGCTACAGCACCTTTTTAACTTGACTTTTCCATAGGGCCGATGGAGTGTCTTTAAAACGTGATGAGTGTTATCTCCCAATACGTCATTTCAAGGAGAGCCAGGATACAGCCTTGAAGGCATGTGTTATCACTTTTGCTTTCTGGTGATAATTTAGAACAAGCCTGAGAATGTAGTCAGATAGCACTTTACGTCATCAGCACCAAGATGTGGGAATCAGTCGAGACCACTATGAAGATGGTTATCATCTATGCCCAAAGTCAATTGCAACAAAATTAGAAAGGACTAGAGAGGTGCCATATTTAAGAATAGGAAGGCCAATATTTGTAAAATATGAATTATACCTCTCCACAGACAGATATACGCACACGCACAACACGCATGCCACTCCAATTAAATGGAAGTTTGGTATGCTCCAAGGATTTTGACCAATATTGGTTACACTGTATTATTTTTATAATAAAAACAATAGACACATAAAGTTACTTCCAACTTTTGAATAAGGAGAATAATGAAGTGGACACTTGCCATATTAGCTAAGTATGCAAAATGCTCTGTTAAAATCTGTTGAATTAGGGCTGGAAAGATGGCTTAGAGGTTAAGAGCACTGACTGCTCTTTCAAAGGTCCTGAGTTCAGTTTCCAGCAACGACATCGTGGCTCTCAACCATCTGCGAGATCTGGTGCCGCCTTCTGGTGTGCAGGCGTACATGCAGGCACAACACTGTATGCATAATAAATAAATCTTTAAAAAATTTGTTGAATTATCAGGTGAAAACAAAAAGTGATAACAGAGTCTGGCTTCTAGTTTGATGTTTGGTGATATTTTGAAGCCCTCTCATTCCTTCTGTTCCTTTGCCTCATGTCTGTGAAGGTCAGGTCGATAAGATAGCCCAGATGTTATCCTATTGGACATCAGCAGAAAGTTCAATTCCTGCCCCCCCCCCCCAAACTCTAAAAAAGCCTGCATGGAAACATTCATTCTGATCTCCCATTACTTAAACAAAACATTTTTGTTTTGGTGTGAATTACATCCACACCAGAATTTATATTTGAAAACCTACCAATCAATAGGTCAGATTGTGACATTTGAAGGTAGGTTCTTTACACGGATTTAAACAAACTTTATTAGTGAACCTGACCCAATATGACTTGTATTATATGCAAAGGGGGAAATTGGACAAAACAATACAAGGGAAGGAGAGAAAGAGGTCGGGGACAGACCCATTTCCACAACCCCTGGGATGAATCAGCTGTGAACCCACACATTTCTGATGCTTAAAGCTTCCTGTCTTGTTATAGCAATCTTGTTGCACCTACTTAAACCAGCATTCCTTCTCTGTTCTGTTAAGAGATCCTCAGACCTCTTTTGGAGTCTGTTACACATACCTACAACCCCCCCCCCCCACATACAAACTTCCTGTAAATAATAGATTGTGTGTGGGGGGGGAAGAGTTAGTGTCAAAGTCTGAATCAAAAATTGAGTAGGAAGGTCTACCCCACCTCTGAAGGAACCATAAAGTTTATTTAAGCATCCACCTTTTCAGACAGATAACATGACCCTGTAGTTAGTACTTGTCTTTGAGCCAGATGCTCCTGGCTTAAAAATCCTCCACATCTATTTGTTTGTTAAATTTTTATTTGTTTTTTTTTATAATTTATTTGCTTTACATCCTGATTATATGCCCATCCTTCTTCTCCTCCTGATCCCACACCTCCTCCCTCCTTCTCCCCTCCATCTCCCTCCCCCAGTCCTCAGAAAGAGTGAGTCTTCCTCCCCTACCATATGACATCAATCTACCAAGTCTCTTTAGGACTGCCTGCATCCTCATCCTCTGTGGCCTGGCAACCCCCCTTCAACCCCCCCCCCCACACACCAGGGGCAAGTGATCAAAGAGCAGGTATCAGAGTCCATGTCAAAAACAACTTCTGTTCCCTTACTAGGGAACCCCCATGGAGGCTGAGCTGCCTATGGGCTACATCTGAGCAGGGAGTCTAGGTCCTCTCCATGAATGGTCCTTGGTTGCTGCATCAGTCTCTGCAGGAACCTTGGGCCCAGATTTGCTGGCTCTGTTGGTCTTCTTATGGAGCTCCTATTCCCTCCGGGTTCTTCTACCTCCCCCCCACACACACTCTTTCCTACGAGTCCCTGCACTCTGCCCAAAGTTTGGCTGTGAGTCTTAGCATCTGCTTCCAGTCTTGCAGAGGACATCTATGGTAGGCTCCTCTCCTGTTCCCTCTCTTCAATCCCTTCTGGAGTCTATTCTGTTTGCCTTTCTGAATGAGAATTAAGCATCCTCCCTAGAGTCCTCCTTGTTTTTTAGCTTCTTTAGGTATGTGGATTTTAGTATGGTTAGCCTATATTATATGGCTAATATCCACTTATAAGTGAGTACATACCATGCCTGTCTTTCTGGTTCTGGGTTACCTCACTCAGGATCTTTTCTAGTTCTGTCCATTTGCCTGCAAATTCATGATTTCCTTGTTTTTAGTAGCTGAGCAGTATTCCACTGTGTAAATACACCACAATTTCTGTATATGTTCTTCCACTGAGGGACATCTAGGTTGTTTCCAGATTCTGGCTATTATGAATAAAGCTGTTATGAACCTAGTCCAGCAAATGTCCTCGTATAGTAGAAAATCTTTTGGGTATATGCCCAGGAGCAGTATAGCAGGGTCTTGAGGTAACGCTGTTCCCAGTTGTCTGAGAAAGCGGCAGGTCAATTTCCAAAGTGGTTGCACTAGTTTGTTCTCCCACCAGCACCATCCCTACACGCCTGGGATGAAGCCTACTTGGTCATGGTGGATGATATCTTTTATGTGTTCTTGGAATCACTTTGCAGGTATTTTATTGAGTATTTTTTTAAGTCAATATTCATAAGAGAAATTGGTTTAAATTTGTCTTTCTTTGTTGAGTCTTTGTGTGGTTTAAGTATCAAGGTGACTGTGGCTTCATAGAATGAGTTTGATAATGTTCCTTCCATTAATATTTTTTGGAATACTTTGAGGAGTATAGGTATTAGCTCCTCTTTGAAGGTCTGAGTGAATGATGCACTGAATCCATCTGGCCCTGGGCTTTTGTTTGGTTAGAAGACTTTTGATAACTGCTTCTTATGGGATGTAGGACTATTTGATTTGTTTACATGATCTTGATTCAACTTTGGTAAGTGGAGTCTATCAAGAAAATTGTCCATTCCATTTAGATTTTTAAATTTAAAAATATAAGTTTTGAATATAGGTTTTGAAATAAGACATAATTATTCTTGGATTTCCTCAGTGTCTTATGTTATGTCTTCCCTTTCATTTCTGATTTTGTTCATTTGGATAGTGCCTCTCTTTTTGGTAAGTTTGGGTAAGGATTTATCTATCTTGTTGATTTTCTCTTGGTTTTGTTGATTCTTTGAATTGTTCTCTGTTTCTAATTTATCGATTTCAGCATTTCCAGGCTTCTACTCCTCTTGGGTGTCTGCTTCTTCTTTTTTTACCCCTAGGTCTTTCAGTTGTGCCATTAAGTTGATTTATGGGATATCTTCAATCTCTTTATTAAGGCACTTAGTGCTATGAACTTAGTACTGTTTTCATTGTGCCCCATAAGTTTCTGTATGTTGTGCCTTCATTTTCATTGAATTTTAGGATTTTTTAATTTCTTTTTTAATTTTTAATTTTATATTAATTACAGTTTATTTATTTTGTATCCCACCTGTAGCCCCCTTCCTCATTCCCTCCCAATCCCACCCTCCCTCCCTCATCTTCTCCCTGGCCCTCTCTATGTCCACTGATAGGAGAGGTCCCCCTCCCCTTCCATCTGACTCTGGTTTATCAGGCCTCACCAGGACTGGCTGCAATGTCCTCCTTTGCAGCCTAGCTAGGCTGCTCCTCCTTCAGGGGATGGGAAGTCAAATAGCTAGACAATGAGTTTATGTCAGAGACAGTCCCTGTTCCCCTTACTATGATACCCACTTGAAGACTGTGCTGCCATGGGCTATGTCCGAGCAGGGGTTCTAGGTCATATCCATGCATGATCATTGGTTGGAGAATCAGCCTCATATAAGACCCCTGTGCCCAGATATATTTGGTCCTTGTGGAGCCCCTAACCTCAACAGGTCATATTAACTCCCCCTTCTTTCATATGATTCCCTGTACTCTGCCAAAGGTTTGGTTATGAGGCTCAGCATCTGCTTTGATACACTGCTAGATAGAGTCTTTCAGAGTCTTTATGGTAAGCTCCTGTCTTGTTTCTTGTTTTCTCCTACTTCCAAAGTCCATCCCATTTGTCTTTCTAAGTGAGGATTGATCATCTTACTCCAGGTCCTCCTTCTTGTTTAGCTTCTTTAGTTGTACAGATTTTAGGATGTTTATTCTATCTTATAGGTCTAGTATCCACTTATAAGTGAGTATACACCATGTGTGTCTTTTTGCTTCTGGTATATCTCACTCAGGATGATCTTTTCTAGATCCCACCAATTGCCTCAAATTTCATGATTTCTTTGTTTTTAATTGCTTAATAGCATTCCATTGTGCAAATGTACCACAATTTCTGTATCCATCCCTCCATTGAGGGACATCTGTGTTTTTTCCAGGTTCTGGCTATTATGAATAAAGCTGCTACAAACATGGTTGAGCAAATGTCCTTTTTGTGTACTTGAGCCTCTTTTGGATATATGCCCAGGAGTGGTATGGCTGGATCTTGAGGAAGCGCTATTCCTAGTTGTCTGAGAAAGCACCAGATTGATTTCCAAAGGGGTTGTACAAGTTTACATTCCTACCAGCAGTGGAGAAGGGTTTCTTCTTCTCCACAACCTTTCCAGCATGTGTTGTCACTTGAGTTTTTGATCTTAGCCATTCTGATGGGTGTAAGGTGAAATCTCAGGGTCCTTTTCATTTGTATCTCCCTAATTGCTAAGGACATTGAACATTTCTTTAAATGTTTCTCTGCCATTCAATATTCCTCTACAGAGAATTCTCTGTTTAGCTCTGTACCACATTTTTTTAATTGGATTACTTGATTTATTGCTTTTTAACTTCTTTCTTTCTTTACATATTCTGAATATTAGCCCTCTGTTGGATATAGGGTTGGTGAAGATCCTTTCCCAGGCTGTAGGCTCAGAAAGAAACTCACACTCCTACGGATACTTGATTTTTTACAAAGAAGCCAAAACCATTCAATGGAAAAAAGACAGCATCTTCAACAAATGGTGCTGGTCCAACTGGATGTCTACATGCAGAAAAATGAAAATAGATCCATATTCATCACCCTGCACAAATCTGAAGTCCAAGTGGATCAAAGACCTTAACATAAAACCACACACACTAAATCTGTTAGAAGAAAAAGTGGGGAAGAGCCTAGAACTCATTGGCACAGGAGAATACTTCCCAAACAGAACACCAACAGCACAGGCTCTGAGATCAACAATCAATAAATGGAACCTCATGAAACTGAAAAGCTTCTGTAAAGAAAAATACACTGTTGTCAGAACAAAAGGACAGCCTACAGACTGGGAATTTCTTAATTTCTTCCCTGACCCAGTTGTCATTGAATAGGAAGTTGTTCAGTTTCCATGTGTATGTAAGCTTTTTGTTATTTCTGTTGTTGTTGAGATACAGCTTTAGTCCAACGTGATCTTATAGGTTACAAGATATTATTTCAATCTTCTTGTATTTGTTGAGGTTTTCTTTGTGACCTACTATATGGTCAGTTTTGGAGAAGGTTCTGTGAGGTGCTGAGAAAAAAGCTGTATTCTTTTGTGTTTGGGTGGAAGGTTCTGTAGATGTCTGTTAGTTCCATTTGATCCATGACATCTGTTAGTGTCATTATTTCTTGTATTAGCTTCTGTTTCATTGACCTGACCTTTGATGAGAGTAGGGTGTTGAAGTCTCCCACTATTGATGTGGGGATATCGATGTGTGGTTTAAGCTTTATTAATGTTTCTTGTACAAATGTGGGTGCCCTTGTATTTGGGGCATAGATGTTCAGAATTGAGATGTCATCTTGGTCAATTTTTTTCTTTGATGAGTATGAAATGTCCTTCCTCATCCCTTTTGATTAATTTTGGTTGAAAGCCTCTTTTTTAGCTATTAGGATGGCTACTCCAGCTTGCTTCTTGGCTATGTTTGCTTGGAAAACCTTCCAGCCCTTTACTTTCAGAGATTGTCTATCTTTGTGGCTGAGGTGTCTTTCTTGAATGCAGCAGAATGTTGGGTCCTGTTTTCACTTCTACTGTGTTAGTCTTTTTCTTTTTATTGGAGTGTTGAGTCCATTGATATTGAGAGAGATTAATGACCAGTAACTGTTAGTTCCTTTTATTTTGATGTTAGTTGTGGTAGCGTATTTGTGTGCTTCTCTACTTTAAGTTGGGCTGTAATGAAGTGATTTATTTCCTGTGTTTTTCTGGGTATAGTTAGCCTTCTCAGGTTGTATTTTTCCTTCTAGTATCTTCTGTAGGGTTGGATTTGAGGATAGGTGCTGTTAAAATTTGTTTTGTGGTGGAATATTTCTTTTCTTCATTTATGATGATTGAGAATTTTGCTGGGTATAGTAGTCTGAGCTGACATCTGTGTTCTCTTAGGGTCTGCATGACATCTGTCCAAGCCCTTCTGGCTTTCATAGTCTCTGTTGAGGAGTCAGGTGTGATTATGTTAGGTTTGCCATTATATATTACTTGGCCTTTTTTTTCCAGGCAGCCTGTATATTTTTCCTTTGTTCTGTACATTTAGTGTTTTGATTATTATGTGGTAGGACAATTTTCTTTTCTGGTCTAATCTCTTGGCCTCTTTTATGTTTATAGGCATCTCTTTTGATTGGGGAGACTTTCTTCTATAATTTTATTAGAAGTATTTTCTGGCCTCGGAGACAAGAATCTTCTTTTTCCTCTATTTTTGTTATTCTTGGGTTTCATCTTTTCATGGTGTTCTTGATTTCTTGGATGTTTTGTGTCAGGAATAGTTTGGATTTAACATTTTCTTGAGGGATGCATCAGTTTCTTTCATTGTATCTTTTACATCTGAGATTCTTTTCTCCATCTCTTATATTCTGTTGGATAGGCTTACCTCTGTAATCCCTGTTTTATTCTCTAAGTTCTCACTTTCCAAGATTGCCTCGGTTGGTGCTTTCTTTATTGATTTCATTTCCATCTTCAGA
Source organism: Meriones unguiculatus (assembly GCF_030254825.1). Classification (NCBI taxonomy): domain Eukaryota; kingdom Metazoa; phylum Chordata; class Mammalia; order Rodentia; family Muridae; genus Meriones; species Meriones unguiculatus. The sequence continues at coordinate 29,892,310 of NC_083355.1, read as the reverse complement.
TCTTGATTGTTGTTTTATTGATTTCCTTCACCTGATTTTGCATCTTCCTTGGTGTGGTTTATTTATTTCCTCTGTACAGGCCTCTCTAATGGCATTAATCTGTTTGACTGCATCTTGCTGTATTTCTTTACAGATTTTGTTTGTTTGTTTCCTCTGTTATCATCTTCATAAGTATAGACTTAGTGTCATTTTCTTGTTTTTCAGTTGTGTTAGGGTAACCAGGGCTGCTTGTCTTTGGATAAATGGATTCTGGAGATGCCATATTCATTTGGCTCTTGTTGATTGTATTTTTACACTGGTCTTTAGCCATCTGGTTGTCTCTGGCATTGGCCAGTACTTTTTGGTTGCCTGCTGGAGCTCTGGGGGTGGGTGGAGTTGTGGTGAAGGATAAGCCCTGGGCAGGAAGCTGGATGTTCCTAAAGTAGACCCCCTCAGATTGATGGCTATGGTCTAGGACTGGCTGGTGGTTCTCAGGGAATTGCTTTGGATCTCCTCAGGTATATATAATCCTGTGGACCAACTGGACTCCTCAGAAGCCCAGGAGCTCTCCTCTCACCAGGGGAAGTCCTGGAGACGGCTGCCCCACCATTGACTTTCTTGCTCTGAGGTTAATGAGCTGCAGCTTCCCAGACACTGTGTTCAGACACTGTGCTAGCTGGGTGCAGCCATCTTGGAGAACCAGGGAGCCCAAAGGTTTGGTCAGTCTCCCTAGGAAAAGGGGTTGAGCTTTGGAATAGCATCTGGGGTTACTCCCATGACTCCCAGCTGTCAGGAGTCCTGATGTTAGAGCTGTGTGCCCCATATCCAGAAGGTATTCACTGGCCAGTGAGCACAGCCACACAGGCCTGTGGCTAGAAGATAGAGGCCAAGTGCTGGCAGGAACCTGGAAACTTTTCCAGGGATTAGTTGGTGACCTGATGTTGAACCCGCTTGTTCCCCTCATCCTGAGGTTTCCTCTCCACTGGGAGACCTAGTCTCTGGTATTTGGGGCCTCCTGTGGCTAGGAGCTGGAGACACCATACATGCAGGAATCCAGGAATTTTTCTGAAGATTAGCTGGAAGACCTGAGGTCAGACAGGATTAAGTCCCTCACCGTGGGGTTTCTTGTCACCTGAGAAGCACAGTTGCTGGTGTTTTGGGACCCACAGTTCAGTCTGTTGGTCCATGTGCAGTCACTGCTGTCCTGTTGATCAGACACAGTGTGTTATCCACACCGCCATCTTGGATCCCCCTCCACTTCTATTTGTTAAGTTCATGATTCCAGTCAATTCATTGATCTTCAGAGTCTTTAGTTTTCTAGACTTGAGAATGGGAACAATACTGATAGTTCTCATGTTTTTTTGAGCTACTAAGAATGTACCAGACATTTATCCAGCACTTTGTTTTTTAATGAGTGACAAGTGAAACACTTTAACTAAGGGACTGAAAGAAAGAATTATTTTATAAATGTTTACATTTTCAAACAAATTTAAAGAGATGCTAATGTTACACCTCATGCTTTAATATAAATAGCAGGTTTCAGGGGCTCTAATTTTTTTTTAACGAAGAGCTAGAAGAGAGCAGATAAATATTTTCATTTATACAGTTTCATATTACCAGAGAACAGCATTGTTTCAAAACAGGAACAAGGAGACACCTTCATGGTGGCCAGACAGTAGTATTCTAGAACTGTTTGGAAGAGCAACTAGTTTTATATTCCCTAATACAGGAAAGATCCACTGAAACAAAGTTAAATGAATGTTTCTGTTTGGATTTTGTAAGGGCAACATTATATAAAAACAATGAACTGTACAAACACTGCTGCAGAATTAAAGCCAGTTTTACTGTTGGTGTTGACCTTGACTAGTAGGGGCTACAGATATGTTGTAATTCAAGTAAGTATTTTGATGTAAGATGTATCTGCATTCCTCTTTGGCAAGATAGTAGAAGTGCAGCAGTATAAGTTAGAAACCTCCAGTTGGTGTGAAAATGTGTGAAGATATGGAATCAAGAGCTACCTATACTCTTAACTGTGAAAAGTTCATAATGAGAAACCATCAACAAATAGATGGCAAGATTTATATATATATTTTAAAAGCCTAATTGACAAGTTTACCATAACAAAATTAAATTTGAATAAACATATTTGAAAAGGGATTTGTATATTGTACAATCAAGGTCTCTGTCCTCATCAAATAAAGATTTTGCACATCACTCAAAATAATTGACACATAATTGAAAAACTGATTAAAATATAACAAAAACAGAAACAAGGGTTTAATACATACTCACATAAAAGTACTATTGACCTAGAAATATTTGATGAAATGTTTATTAATAAAAATGAAATAAGATTGTTAAAATAACAATGAAATGTAACATTTTATAATTAAAAGTTAAAATTAAATATTAAAATGAATAATAACTAAGATGTTGATAGACATCTTGAGAAGTAAGTTTTGACATATGTGCATTTGTATATAACTACCCAATGCTTTTAAAGACTAGTTTTTATTTTGCTTAATTTATTGATTTTATATATTTACATTGATTTATATTTATATACTCACCTTATGGAACCATGTGACTGCATGCCTACTTGTTTCCAATAGTGAAAACTGACAACACTCTCCGGCATTATTATTAACTGTCATCTTGACAGGATCAAGAGTCACCCGGGAGACGGGCCTCTTGGTATCTCTGTGGGTGGATTATCTTTGTTGTGTTGATGGAGAATGGAGGCTGAAGACAGCACCATGCAGTCATCTCTCTGTTTCTTGACTGTGGATGCAAGTTGACCAGCTTCTTCCAGGAGTCACTGGCCTGACTCCATACCAAAATGGAACTGTACTCTGGAACTATTGGCCAAAATTGATATTTTCTCCCTTACATTTCTTTTTTTTTTTTTTCCTGAGAATTTTATCATAGCAACAGGAAAGGATACTAAGACACATGTCTTACTAGGCTACTGTCTAGATTAGGCTTTCAAGTGAGTTATAGTGGACACTTACAATTAAATAAAATTAGGATATTAAAATCATTGAGGTGGATATGTTTCTACAATATATTATGTGTATGTCAGAGAGTGGGTGGAAGGAGGCTATATTATGTCATATCATATAAATATTTTTATCTCTTCACTCACTTTTATCTAGGCCAGTAGCTCTCAGCATTCCTGGTGCTGTGACCTTTTCATACAGTTCTTTATGTTGTGGTGACACCTAACCATAAAATTATTTCACAACTGGAATTTTGCTATTGTTATGAATCATAATCATAATGTAAATATCTTATATGTTCCCCCCAAAGGGGTTGTGACCCACAGGTTGAGAACCACTGATCTAAACTAAACTTCTACTGATACTTTAGGAAAGAAGGCCTTTCCCTGGATTCATTCCTAGGGTCTATTTTTCTTACTCAGTGTCAGCAGACTTATGCCTGATTCTTCAGTATTTAGTCTGGGGTCTTATTTCTTTCTACCGGGGAATTTCTCTTTCTGCAATATTTTGTTGTTATTGCATACTGACCTCCACAGAGGTATTATAGGAAAGGGACTGGAGAGGTTCCTTTGTTCCAAGAACAATACTGTTAAACTTACAGAAGTGGCCAATGACTTTAAGTTAAAGTAGACGGAGGATTTTGTCCTGTACTCATCACTTTGTATCCTGGATAGAATGAGGCCTCAGGCATCTGTCCTGAGGAAAAAAGCAGATTGATCTAAGCAGCTATCTCCAGTGAAGAACTCAGCCTCTCATCTCTCTCTCTCTCTCTCTCTCTCTCTCTCTCTCTCTCTCTCTCTCTCTGTGGATCTCTCCCTAGCTTCCCGAGTTGGTCTGGTTCTAGCATCTCCTCCTCTTTCCTAAAACATACTTAGACTCTTGGAGAGAATGTCATTCATTAGTGAAGGAGAGACCAACTTGGTCTGACTGATATTTGAGTTAATAGTGCCATTAAAATAGCTGTCAAAGTAAACCTGCCAGGATTCATGGTGCTCATGAAATAAAGAGAGTAATTTATTCAAAATCTTATTATCCTGGGAGCCTGCATATCAGGGAAGATGATAAGGTGCTGCTTAATGTTCCTTGCAACCAAATCTATCTATTCCTTATTCTATCTAACACATGGCCATACGAAAGGAGCCAGGCTTCAAAAGAAATCAGCAAGTAAGATGATGTGTGCATGTGTGTGTGTGTGTGTTCATGTGTATGTGGATACATGTGTATGTGGATCCCAGAGGTCAAATTTGTGTCTTATTCCTCAGGATTATATCCACTTTATATTTTTTATATTTATTATTATTATTAATGCTGCTACTATCGCTACTATTGTTTGTTTGTGTGTGTGTGTGTGTGTGTGTGTGTGTGTGTGCATGTCATAGTGTTTATGTGGAGGTAAGAGGAAAACTTCCTGGACTCATTTTTGAGACAGCTTCTCACTGGCTTGGACTTGGTTAACTAAGCTAGCATGGCTAAGCAAAGCAACAAGCCCTTGGGATCTGATTGTCTCTGCCTTCAGCACTAGAATAACAAATGCACACCACTATGCCTGCCTTGTGTACATAGGTTCAGCGGATCAAACCCAAGTCATGGCAAGCACTTTGCGAGGTAAACATTTTCTCAGTTCTGGATCTTTCTTCGGGGAGTAAATGAAGTGTACCTACATCGGTGTATACATATTTATGAGCACACAGGTACACACACACAAACACACACACACATTGCTCATCTCATAACACACAAATGCCTTCAGAGAGCTCTAGGCTCTTTCCTATAATGTTGAGCAGATTCCCAGCTTTGGCTTTGGAATAGATTTAATGTTACTCAGGGGTTGGGGACGTACAGCCTCTTTAGGGGCATTGATGGAAAAGAAACCACAGAATAGACAATGCTGCTGGGTCATGGTTTTCAATTCCTGAAGCTGTTTCATGATAAATATTGTATTCTGTGATATGTATTATGCATGCTTTTTGCAAAATGTCTGCAAACTAATCTCTGGCAAGCCCAGATGACAAGAAATACTTAATTCAGAGCATTGGCAGCTTGTAGACACTCTGAAACTCAAAACAGGCAGCAGCTCTCTTTCAGATGGGGAGATGAAAGGCTCCACAAATGGGATAATAATAGTCCTCCGTGCTGAGTGGGTTTTCATTTATCTAAGAACCTCAAAATGCTTCCCAAAGGCTGCCCTATTCTTCTATGCTTAGATTAGTAAAACAGAGCAGAGAGAGGTTAGGTTATCTTCTGCAGTCTTCAGGTAAGCCTGATCTATGTAAGGAGTCTGGCACTATACTTATAAAGCTGCCCAGGAGGAGCCTAACCATATTTTTGCCCTCCTCTCCATAATTAAAGAAGTTATGACGGTACTTATGTTGGCCATAAATGTCAAGATGCCTGTAGGTATGGATTAAGTGGGCAAGGTGACATAGGATACTGTAGGAGAAGAGTCAAATTGAGATGAAAATGGAATTCTTTACTTGGGGATGAAAAGAAGTGGTGTGTGTGTGCGTGTGTGTGTGTGTGTGTGTGTGTGTGTGTATGTGTTCACTTAACATTTTTATCAGGTTTGAGTACATAATTAAAGAAAAGCCAAGAACTGAAATGGAAAAATTCAGCGACCTAGTCTTGACCTTAGGTCACTGAGAATGATTAGAAATAGAATAAGGCTAAGATGGCTCAGTCGATAAAAGGCCCTGAAGCCAATCTTGACAAGGCAAATCCCATTTCTCAGACGTACATGGTCATAGTGGAAGGAGAGATTTGACTTCTACGTGTTCTCTTCTGGCATACACACACACATACACACACAGACTCACACACACCACACACACACACACACACACACACACACACACAAACACGTAAATAGATAAAATGTAGTAAAAAATGACATTGATCCAGGGGCATAGAGAGAGTTCAGGAATTGTAACTGGTTCTACCCCATATTGATTTTACCAGTAAAGACACAAAAGAATAAGACTGAAAGAATGTTTAAGAATACAATAGCTTTGAGTCCCCCTTCCTTTCCTGGGGAGGATGTATTAAAATAGCCCAGTCTCTTTGGTCTTAGAAATGTCTAGGAAGTAAAGGCAAAGAACAGGATTGCTTTCTCTCCATTTCACTATCACTCAATATTTTATTTCCGCTATTGTTGTTCCATTAATTTACACTTGATCATTTTAAAATAACTCATTCATTCTTACTGTATGCTCTTTTTATTTAGTTCAGGAGAATTTTATAACTAGCTGTCAAAGCAACTTTTCATGGTTTTCGTTTTAAAATGACTGTTTGATTGATTGAGACAGAGACTAACTATGTTGCTCAAATTGGCCTTGAACTCCTGGGCTTATTGAGTGATCTTCCTGCCTCAGCTCCTGAGAGGCTGGGATTACAGGTGTGCACAGTCACAGCCACCTGTTGTAATCCTTGTAATCCTAACACCTTCTTCATCTTGATGTTGCCATCGCTTGGTTTTCTCTTGGTGATGACATTCTGGATTTTACTGTTTGGAGTTACCAGGGTATGATCTGTTGTACTCTTGGTATCTTCCATGTTATAGTTACTTATTTTAGGTCCTATTTAACTTTGTCTTGCAGTTAGTGCCCTGCAAGTTTTCCTATGTAAACACATGCTGGCTCGGCTCTGTGGGCTGTGGTGTCAATAAAGACTTAATGTTCAGCCATTGAAACACTGGTTTTGGCCTCTTTGTTTAGGTGGTACTATTGGGTTCTCAGTGTGGATGAGGGGATGAAGGGATTTCAGGGTCATTTCATTATTTCAATGGATAATGAGATGCAGGGCGATAGAGGGACTTCTTGAGACCTGTGGTGCCAGGCTCCTCTTGTTAGTGCTTCTGGGCTATCCTATTCTCCAGGTGAGAAAGAGGAGCAGCAGGCTGACAGGAAAGGAGGGCTCCTCTACCACTGTTTCTCAGTAGCAGGGTCTCCCATCCACTCCCCTTGGTAATGGATCCTTCCAGCATTCCCTTCTGTAAATGTCGAGTTTCTCCCCACCCCAACCCCACTCCTTGGGAAAAAATTAGCTTTCTGCCTGTCCCCTAGTTTCCTGAGTTAAGAAGACTTAGACTGTGCTTGTGAGAAAAAAAAAATTCTTTTGTCATATTTATTGCTATGAACTTCCTTCTTAGAATTACTTTTTAGGATGGAGACATGGCTTAGATCACTGGCCGCTCTTCTAAGAAAATGGGGTTTGTTTCCAGTGCCCACATGGCAGCTTAAAATACCTGTGACTCCAGTTCCAGTAAAGCTGATGCCTTCTTTTGGCCTCCATCTGCAAATGTACATGTATGCAAAACACTCATATACATTAAAAAATAACAAATAAATAAATAAATAAATGCTTTGATTGTATGCCATCAGTTTGGTATTTCTTCAATTTTTATTTATGTCAAGATGTTTAAAAGTATTTCTCCTTTGACATCTTGGTTATTCAGAAATATGTTAAGTTGCAAATATTTATGATTTTTTAAACAGTTTCTTTCTGTTTTATTGGTTCCTGGTTTTACTTAATTGTGACTGAAAAATACTTGATATTATTTTAATTTTCTTCAATTTGTCAATGCCTTCTTTTTAAAGCCTAATGTATTATTTATCCTAGAGAACATTCTATTTAAGTACTTCCCTTCAAATTCATCGCTTCATTGTTTCATTAATTATTATTGCATGCATAATATGTATTGTATATATATGTTTATTTCTAAGCCTAACATGCTGAATACATATAATGTGGCTTACATGGATGTTTTCAGGCCTGATCATTTCCACTGGAGAAACAGCTGGTGTGCTCCACCTCTCCCACTCCAAGCTTTACTCAGTTGTTTGTAGTGTTTTGTGTACATTTGAGGCCTTGTGAGTTTTTCCACTCGTAGTTTGCCATGTTTATTGGAATCACCCTTGTTCATCTTACGTTTTGGTGGTTATCTTGGTGTGATTTTTATGCGTGTATGTTTTCATGTTACTAAAAGTCACAGTCTCACAGCAGACTCCTTGACCCTCTGGCTCCTAAATTTTTTCTATCCCCTATTGCATGGTATTCCCTGAGACTTAGGTGTGAAAGCATTTTGTAAATGTATCCATTAGAACTGGACTTTACAAGTCTGCATAATAATTGGTTGTAGTTCTTTTTGTTGTTTTTGTTATTTTTTCTTTTCTTTTCTTTTCTTTTCTTTTCTTTTCTTTTCTTTTCTTTTCTTTTCTTTCTATCTTCTTTTTTTTCTTTTTGTAGTGGTATCTGTTGCAAAGAGAGGTGTCCTTGGTGAGGGATTATGACTATACTTGTCTGTGAGTACAAGGACAAATGTTTACAGATTGTTATTAGCAAATATACTGGCTTAGTAATTAGTGGTTATGTATTTATTCTCCCCTAATAACCATAACCATGAACTTACTAGCACTGATCAGTGAGTTAGGTTCCTAGCACCAGGCATGCTATTGCTTTTGTTTGGCAGCTCTTAAGTACCATTGGAGAGGGGTTGGTTACCGGTAGCCAAGGCAAGTGTGCCAGTACTGCCTACATAGGGTTATTGTGCAATGATGGCTATTGATGTAGTTCATAGGCATCAGAGCTGAGTGAGACTGTTGGCTACCTCTCTCCTTTGGGAGTGCATATGCTACCATCTGGTACCATGATAACTAGTCCTTAAGGAGGTGGCATTCAGATGGGTTCTATATCAGGGGACTCTGAGCCCTGTTTCTGATGTAGATGGTGTGTTTAGAAATAGGGGCTTTGGACCTATTTTAGTGTAATGTTTTCATTTTTCCTCTCGACTTTTTTTATTGTTCGAGAATTTCATGTTTGAATATAAAATATTTTGATAACATCTAGCCCCACTTCCTTCCTTCCAACTCCCCCCATACACCTCTACCAATGTTTCCTCCCAAATCCATGTCATCACTTGTAAACCTAATGAGTCCATTTAGTGCTCCCAGTACGTGGGTGTAGAGCTGTCCACAGGAACGTAGGTAGCCTGATACGGGCCATATCCTAAGAAAACTGATTCCCCTCTCCACAACTATCAGTCGCCAATAGTTACTCAGAACTATGGATTCATGGGTACCTTTCACACCTATACTTATTTATTTCACAAAAGTGTTAGCACAAGCTTTTCTCATTCTGCTAGTCACCGCCTGCCCTTGGATACACATGTAAATACATGACTGACATGTCATTCTTCCTCTTAGAAAAGGTGTGTGGTGACCCAGGAGAAGGTTGGTGGTGACTAGGGAACTGGTGCTCACTGATACTCAGAAGGGTATTGATTCTTTTATCTTATTCTTTCTTTCTTCTTCTTCTTTTTTTTTTTTTTTAATGCTGGCCTTAGTTGTCTCTGGTGAATTCCAGGCTGTAGCGAAAAATAAAAGAACAGCATTTAGAGCATTTGCAGCTGAATACAAAGTAGGGCTGGATGTGGATCATTTGTAGTGTTTTTGTTTGTTTGTTTGTTTGTTTGTTTGTGTGTTTTTTTGTGGGACCTACTTCTGAAGTAAGCGTATATTGGTACATTTGTCACATGGAGAAAACTCTACACCATTTTGTGTGATGGGCAGTTACCCATCTCATGTCCAGTCCTTTGCCACGTTTTGGCTTCCTCTGGAAATATTGAATACAACATTGACACTTCTTGAAGAAAGACTTCAAAGAGACCTAAATGCAAAACGTTATGATATGCACAATACCATATTGTTAGCATGGAAACAGGTCAGAATATTATACAGTGTGTCAGAACTAAGATTTTTCATTAAAATGAATGGATGAATTAATGATTTTAAACTATCCAAAGGACCTAGGATGAGATTATATGAAAGTGTTGATTACTTTAAGACGCATAATTGCATAACAAAGTCAACTCTGAAATGTCCCAACCATATCAGACTTCTATTAACTTTGCGTTTAGACCTCCAGAGACTCATTAACATGAATAAAAGTTTCTCTCCATTGGTTCTTCGAAGAACATTTCACTCACAGTAGAATTAAAGCGAAACATTCTGAAACAGAGAATTCAGACATCACCTGGGAAGCAGTAAGAAGTGATGGGGCGTATTTTCTTTTATTTAAATCATGTCCAGTCTTCCCTGACATGACTAAGTGTCACTTTAATATTTCATATTTGGGTTTGCTCAAGTTTGATGAAATTCAACCCAATTTATAAAGATTTCTGAAGCCTAATATGTTTCGTATATGAAATAAGTAAGGTGGATATCCTTTCAAATGTAATATTTTCAGTTTAAACCCATATTTGTGTCATATATGCTATTTATGTAATGGTACTAGTGGTGACACAGGGTAGAGACACGGATAAGCATAACTCCTGTCCTCTCTGTGTTTGCACTCTAGTTTCAGAAACACATAATCCTCCAACATGCCCTCCACACCCACAGAAACACACTACTTCAAACCAAATTAAGTTGATATTTTAGAAAGGTTCAGATAATAGGGAGCATAAGGAGTAAGGGACTATGCCCACTGTCAGTGCTGAATCGGCATTTGAAGTGGATTTGAAGGGTGCATAGGGATTTGATAGAAGAGGGCAACGAATAAAAGATAACCTCCACCATACATAATGGTTAGAGATGGAAGATCAGGGCCTGGTGTTCATCAAAACAAGAGAATGTGTTTCCAGTTTGATTGAGACACACGGTACAAAGAATGAAGCTTTTTATTTGTTTGAATGAAGCTTTTTATTTGTTTGAATGAAGCTTTTTATTTGTTTGAATGAAGCTTTTTATTTGAAAATGGAAAGGATGATTACTCGGGCTAGGATGTGAAGAGATAAAATTGGGAAGTTAACCTTAACCAAGATCTGCAAGGCTGCCCGGGAGCCACTGACGTTGGACGGAAAGGACCCAACCTGAGTTCCAACCTCAAAGTTCATATAAAGGCAGAAGGATGCCGACTTGATGAAGCTTGTCTTCTGACCTCTACGTAAACACCATAACACAACCAACCCTCACATCACATATCACCTGTATAAACAGACACATACACACACGACAACAACAAAATAATAAAGCTCAAAAAAACAAAAAACCAACAAAATCACAGCCCAGCCCAAGCTAAATCCCCAAAAGTAAATGTTCAGCCTCCTTCCCTAACACAGAGGGAGAGTTTCACTTTCTGAAAACAAAACAGTATCTTACTTTAGTCTCTCTCTATACATTTTCTAGAACACAATTAGAAAACATGACAGGATATATGAAAACTCGTGGGCTTGTGCCTGGAGGACATCAAGACGAGCCACATCTGGATATGTGCAGTGACCGCTTGGATGAGATTTCTAAGATGGGGGATTAGCATGTGACAGAAAGGAAGGAAGATATCAGGAAGGAGAGAGTTGAGATTACACTCGATATGAAATTATTCAGGGAAGGCTGTGATAAAGACCATTGTTTCACACGGAGGCAGAATGGAGCTAAGCCGAAAAGCAGTCAGTATTCCTCACAAGGCATCTTCCCCTATGGTCAAATAGTTTGTGTTGACTGAAATGTATAGAAGTTCTATCTCACGGTTGCATGTTTGAACATGTTCTGGCTAGTTTTATGTCAAGCTGACACATGTTTGAGTCATTTGGGAAGAGGGAAATTCAGTTGAGAAAATGTCCCTCTCATCTTGGCCTATGAGCAAACCTGTGGTAGATTTTATTGGCAGATGATTGTGTGTGTAGGCTCAGGTCACTGTGATCAGTGACAGCGGTGGGCAGGGTCCTGGATGCTCTAAGAAAGCAAACTGACAAAGCCAGTAGACAGCACCGTTCCACTGCTTCTGCTTCAGTTCCTGCCTTGAGGTCCAGCTGTCACTTCTCTGGATGGTGATTATAAGCTATAAAATGAAATAAACCCTTTCTTCTCCAGGTAGATTTTGGTCATGGTGCTTTATTATAGCAATAAAAATCCTAACTAAGACAGAAAGAATACTGTGGGAACTTACAAAAAATTTTCCCAACGATGCCCTTCTTTTGTGTTGGGCATACAGCTCAATCAGAGATGGGGTGAGTTCCTAGTGTTTCACAAGGCCCTGGGTTCAATCACAAGCATACAATATAGCCTATTTTCTCAAACAGAATCAGGCTTTCTCTGATAACAGTGATTACTTCCACCATGCTTGCAAGATTAGCAAATTCCAACCAAAAGGCACCGTTGCTTGCGGTTAGCTGAATACCAAGCTTTAAATTTTAACCAGAAAACTTCAAGAGGTAAGCCGCAAGGAAGAGGGAATTAGACACAAGCTTGTGGATAACCTGAAGGGAAAATTCTGTTTTCAAAAGGCCGTGACGATTTCCTCTACCTCCCCATTCAAACAGCTGTTCAGCCTAATCTGCATTCATTTGCCTTACTATCTTCTATCTGACCTCTCCTTTGAAGGCGTTTTTTGGGAAGAGAATGTCAGTGTTCACCTACCTGCTGTGCAACCATCTGCCTAAGAAGTGCATGGCTACACACAAATTATATTTCCTTTGTGTGACTTTGAATGACAGAAGCATAACGGAGACTTCACAGACATGGAATGAGCTGATATTATCTCCTTAGTCCCAGAATGAACTATAACATCGTCTCACATCTGGACAGCTTGCAGTGGGAACAGGTGCTTTCAAACATTTCAAAGCAGAAACGCTGATTTCAGGAATCTCCAGAGGTTTCTCAAAATACTGCCTTTTCTTTTGGTTTTACATGCTTGGTCCTTTTGCTATTAGTTTTCTCTATGAGATGACAGGGTATGCGGTAGAGTGACATCCTTTTTTTGTGTGTGTGTGATGTAGGCTGGCTATCTTAACCACCAGGTCAAATAGAGTATGTTTGCAATTTTTGGGGTCTGTTGGTAATTTGGAGCTAAAAACTTGGTTTTGAGAACAACTTGAGCTTTCTGGGATTTATATTGTTGTTCTAATGGCTTGTTTACTTTCAAAGTGGTTCTAAGACCTAATACATATAAAATATCCCTGATCGGATGTTTTTTCCATATCCCTTTAGTAAGATATATTGCTTGGTCACCAGAGGTTTTAGGTAACAGTTTCCTAGTTAGAAAATAAAAGGAGAATTTACAACTTAGATCATTCAAGACAGAACCTTTATGAAGCCCAAGTTCTACCACCAAGTTGAAGGTGATCCCGCCAAAGAAATGCCTTAGCTTTGGGCCAAGGGAATGGTACTGTACAGCTGGGAAACTGTCACCTGTGCAAGCATCAGAAGCTAAGTTTGATGCCCAGAACCCATGTGAAAAAGCCGGGTAAGGCAGAATGTGGTTATATTCTCCACAGTGGGGAGAAAGATGTAGGCAGAGAGCTGGAACTTGCTGACTAGCAGGACCATCCTCGTTGGTGGATTCTAGACCAGTGAGACCCCATGTCTCAAAAAAAAAAAAATTAGGTGAACAGTGTCTGAGGAACAGTGTTGACATTTAGCCTATATGTGCTGACACACAAGAGTATGTGAACCTCCTACACATGTACATGTGCGAGCACATACATGTGGATATCCATAAGAAATATATTAACATGGTCCATGGCAGTATTTCCAAGATGGTCTGATGTAATAATTTATCACACAGATACATTTTGGACTGGAATATAGCATATTTCTTACAGTACATTGGGAAATACACATTTTCTTTTCTCAAAAAAAAAAAAAACCACAAAAATCCTTGGAGCTGTTTTGACTGATGTTGTTATTTACATATGTTGGATATTATGTTCACGTGGATTAATCTACCTGATAAAATTAGTTCAGGGACGTAAATTACTGAAGTCTTTCCTGTCTACATGTCCTGTTTGTCTAAGTCCAACGCATATGCCACAGTGTTTAATTTCTATTACTGCTCAAGACGTTATACTATAACTCAAGTGGCCCAAACTGAGGAACATTTATTGTCCTACAGATTCCAAGTCAGTAATTCAGAAATGGTGAGGAATTGTCACTCACGTCCTACTCACAGGATTACATGTCACTCTGCTGCCTAGGGCATCTGTCGTTTGAAGTTATGATTGAGACTGGAAGGTTTTCTCTTAAGACTGAAATTTTAGAGCAAAAAAAAAAGTAATTTTTTTTAAACAATGAAAAACCTCACCGAATGAGCTCATGATGGTAGAAAGAGAAAGCATTGGTTTAAAAATAAGCTGGTCCAATTATGCTCTATCCCACAGAAATTTCATATATAGTGACGTTGGTTGACAACAAAAGAATGAAAATAAACTAGAAAAACACTAACCACAAAGGGAAGTATCACATAATGATAAAAGTTGAATCCGGCAAGACTGAATCATCTCAACCTATATACGTACAGGGCAGGGCTTCAAAATGTATGAAACCAAAATGACATCAGGAAGGGAGAAACAGGCAAATCTGAACTTATTGTTGAGAACTCCAACACTGTCACCTTAATAATTGATGGAGGCGCTAGACAGAAAATCAGAATGGTAACAGATGAGTTTGACAATAATGTCAACCGGCTCACATTGAGAGTGGCGAGAATCACCCAGTATTCTCAGAATACATACTTTCTCCATATGCACATGAGGCACTAAACATGATTGACCACAATTAAAAAAGAAAAAAAAAGACTCATATAAAGGAATCAGACTGGAATAAATGCCAGCGGGATTAAAAAAAAAAAGCAACAACTTAGATAGAATATTAAAAATGCAGAGTTTCTATCTGGTTGTATTTACATCCTGCAGATGTAAATACATCTTTTATAAGTCAAAGAATTTTCTCTTCTTGAGTGATTGGGCCATTAGATCATGAAGCCTATACTTGTACAGGAAAGTTTTTTTTTTTTAAGTTCAATTACATTTATATGCCATGAAAATAGTGGGCAGATATATATGCTGTTTTGCAAGGTAATCTGGATGCTTAATATATTTGTAACCTGCTCAGTCTCTGAAGAGTTTTTTTTTTTTTAATTTTATCTGAAGGTAAATGAATGACAGTACCTAGAGAGTATAATAATGGCCATTACCTGCTATGCTTGAGTTCAAAGGGCCAGTAAACTTGTACTGTTTTTTTCTCTGCTATGAACTGTAGGCACAATTATGTTACCTTTCCTGTTTGTTCATTTCTCATGACCTAAGTTTGCAATAAGCAATGTTGACTAACCCATGACTATCTACAAATTATGCCATAGAGCATCTCTCCTTTGCACACGACACACGGAAAGGAACCCATGGCTAAAAGATGCCTTGAAGATAGCATCTTTCCCCCCCTCAAACCACTCGGTTTCTAGCTCCTTCCCTTGAAAGTATGGAGTCAGCATAACAGTTAATTTATAATTGAGCGCCCATTAGTTTCTTTATTGATTTCTGCTCTTTGGGCTTTTTAAAAATGTGCTTGTGAACCTTAAAGGGAACTGCTCTCTTTTGCAAATCACACTTCACGCATGCCCTTAGAGTTGAGTAGGCTGAGGCAGGAGGAGGGGTTCACTGAGCAGGTTGTATTCTTGACCTGAGTGACAGTTGCCTAGGTCTGATCTCATTGCAGTTGTTCATTTGCAAATGTGCCTTTTACCGTAGAAATGATAAACTGCAAGTTTCCAAAGTTTATAAAGAAGGAATTGTTGAATTAATATATATATATATATATATATATATATATATGCAATGGGACTGTTTAAACTTTATATAATATGCATTATTATATAAAGTGTTAAGGGTCTCCTAGAGCTTTGGCAAATTTTTCTTTGGCAAGCTTTCTCTGTTTCTGTCTGGTCTTTCTGTCTGATCTTTATGTCTGTTTGTCTGGTCTGTCTATCTGTCTTTTTCTGTCTTTATGTGCATGGGAAGGTGTGTGTGGGGGTGTGTGTGTGCACACACATGCACATGTGTGCTTCACGCACTAGGCAAGTGCTCTCCTACTGAACTATACACCCAATCCTTTCTGTACATTTTATTTTAAGGCAGTGTCTCACCAGGTGATTTGCCGCCTGATTTTTGTCAACTTGACAACTGAGGGATCTACAGTTGAAGAACTGCCTCCACCAGATTAGCCTGTGGGCATTTTTTGTTTACTGCTAGTTGATGCGGAAGTGCCGTGACCGCTGTGGACCATGCCATCACTAATCAAGAAGAGCTGGGCTATATAAAAAAAGAGTAGCTGATCAATACCATAAAGCCACTTTCCTCCCTGGTTCCTGCCTCTGCTCCTTCTTTGGTTTCTGCCCCAACTTCCCTCAAACCACAAACCGTGATGAAGTTGCACATGCCAAACAGATCCTTTCCTCCCCAAGTTGATTTTCTTCAGCGTTTTATCACAGCAATGGGCTGTAAGTAGAGCAGTTACACAGGCTGACCTTGAACTCACTCTATAACTCAAGAGAGCCTTGAACCTATGACCCTCCTGCCTCACCCTCTCAAATAGCTACAGTTATAGGTAAGACTACAGACCTGTATCAGCATGTTTTTCCATATCCTTTTCTTCTTCCTGTCTCCATCCTACCCCCTGTTTTGTTTTGTTTTGTTTTCAACTGAGCATTGAACCTGGCAGCACTGTATTTCTTTTCAGGTTACACACTGGCAGAAAGATGTATAAACAATTACTGTACAGTGACAGATCACAGAGTACATGTGTACAAACTTTTTCTTCTATTGAGGAGAGAGAAACTGTTAAGAATTAGACCGAATAACATTTCAAATCTTGCTTTAATGGGACAGTATTTGAAAGATATTTTTTAGAAATATTTTTCCTTCAGGGGTCTTTTCTGAAACTGATACTCCAACCAAGGACTATTCTAGGACCCCTGCACAGATGTAGCCCATGGCAGCTCAGTGTCCAAGTGGTTTCTCTAGTAATGGGAACAGAGACTGTCTCTGACATGAATTCGGTAGCTGGCTCTTGATCACCTTCCTCTGAGGGAAGAGCAGCCTTACCAGGCTACAGAGGAAGAGAATGCAGCCAGGCCTGATGAGACCTGGTAGGCTAGAGTCAGATGGAAGGGGAGGAGGACCTCCCTTATCAGTGGACTTGAGGAGGGAGGACTTGGCATGGGAGGAGTTTAGTGAGGGAGGATGGGACGGGGAGGGGATGAGAGAGAGAGCAGGCTACAGCTGTGATACAAAGTGAATATTCTGTAATAAAAAAATAAAAATATATTTTTTCCTTATAATAATCTGGTTTCTTGCTGCAGAAGGCACCTAGAAGTGTAATGTTGGGCTTAGGCTCAAGAATACCTTGAGCCTCAAGGCATTACAGAATTTCTCATGATTTCTGTAGTCACACAAAGGAAGTCTCACTTGGCAACCTCAACTCTGAAGACCTTTCCTTGGGCTATGGATTTCAGCAGCTGAGGCCAATAGATACCCAAATGTTCAAATGGGAACAACCAGAGCTGAGAGGGCACAAGCACTCACTAGGTGAGGAATGCAAAAACTCTGAATGGGTTTAGAGAGGTGACTTATCAGTTAAGAGCACTGGGTGTTTTTGCAGAGAACCTGAGCATGATTCTCAGAACCCCCATGGAGGCTTGCAATCATCTATAACTCTAATTCCAGGGGGATCTATTACTTCTTCCGTTCTCTACAGTTACCAGGCATGTACGTGATGCATAGACATACATATAAAACACACATATAATAATAATAAAATTCAAATAAATAATAATAATAAAATTAAAAAATATCTCAGAGGAAGCCAACAAGGACTCAAAGAACGTTTCCTTCTAACTTGATACTAGTTTATAACAAAGGTTCCAATCGCCACCTTCAGAACAGAGGCCAGCTTTGAGTAAGACAAATCTAATAGGAAATTCCAACTTTCTGAGCAATGATATTTAGCCAATAGTTTTGTAATGAGCTTAACATTTTCTTTTCTTTTTATCCAAAAGAACAACTTAACAGCAAACCATGTCAATTCCAATAACATATGTTTAAACTGTTTTGCATGTCAGCTTTAAAAAATATTTTCACAGCCTTAGGTGTGTTTGAGATGTGGAAAGGAGCCCACAGATGGCATCCTGGGAGACAACTGAGGAAGTGGAATCTCATGACAGAGCTTCGGGGTTTGGGATATGAACAGCTCATCTGGACAGGGAGAATGGTTTTCTTAAGGAGAACTAGACTGGGTGAACTGCTAACTACTACATATTACCTGGAATTGTGATTCCATTAACTAACTAACTAACTAACTAGCAAGCTATCTAGCTAGCTACCTAATTACTTAATGTGCATGTGTGTTTGTCTTCAGGGTTCATGTGTACCGTATTCAGGTAGATAACTGTAGAGGCTAGAAGAGGCTGTTGGATACCCAGGAACTGGGGTTATAGGCCCACCGGAGCCACTTGAAATGAGTGCTGGAAACCAAACCCAAGTCCTTTGCATGAACACTAAGTTGTCAGCCATCTCGGAACGGTGGTTTCAGGTTCATGAACAACTGCAGAACTCAGATACCCCAAGGTCATTTCCTGCCACCTCAAAGGGATAGTTAAGATTAAAAAATAAAAAACTCACAATCGATATGGGGGGGGGGGGACACCAGATGATTTGATAGGTCTCATCCCTGCAGTGGTATCTGGCCATGACAAGTCTCTCTCCGGAGAATATCTCTCCTGCCAGGTCCTGAGTCTTTCACATCAAGATCGAACCATGTAAATGAACATCTTACACATGTTTCTTACTACAATACAATGTGTCTTCTTCAACTTCTGATTATCCATCAGTTTTCTCTTTTCATTGAGATGTCTACCAGTGGATATATATATTTAATAATTTAATATCAAGATAGGACCATTATAATGCAAACTTGTGTCCAGCTTCACTGATGGCAATTTGTAAGGGTGAGGTGATGACCGCCATGTATACAGGGTGTTATCTGCAGAGAGGCTCCAGCTGATGTCTCGCCCTTGGCTTCTAGATACAGAGATTCTGAAATGGAGCTCCTCCCACAACTCACACTACGGCACAATCACTACCTTCCCCAGAGACTGACATAATTTGATGAAGATTTATTAAAACAAAAGGCTTAAAATAATTACCGGCTGTACCATATGCCATCCCACGTTGGAGAAATTTGCATCTTCTGTCGGGTGCAGTGAAAAGAGCGTAGACTTTGGAGCCAGAAAGACCTGGAAAATTTCCAACTTCTGTCTCCTTCTAACAGTGTGACCTCAGGAAAATTACTTCATGTTTATGAGCCATGGAATCATAATCTTGAAATAAAATTACCTTCCTTGGATGGCACTATGGGTTATAGATATCAACGTTTAGGTGCCTGCCACGGGATGCTCTTTTTCCCTTAGGACACTTCAGTGTTCTGTTGGGACATTTCTTGGTTTCAGGTACTGTTGCTGACCATACACACACCTTTTCTTTAGGTTCACTTCTCTCTTTTGTTGTTTGTGTGTTTAGTCTTACTCTAGCACAGGGATATTTTAATTCTTTAAGTTGACTTTTGGCAGATAAAATAATGGCAGGACTCTTCCTAAATGTATCCCACATAAACTCTGGGGCCTATCGATGAATCACTATACACAGAAGACAGTGTCAAGATCCTTAAATATCTACCTTGGAAATAGGGAGAGAATTCTGGATTAGGTGGGTAGCTCATCATAACTGTCTGGACCCTTAAAAAGAGAAAAGGCTGAGCTCAGAATCAGAGATCCAGGTGAAGATGCTACACTGTTGGTTTTGAGGAAGATGAACTGTACCATGAACTGCAGAATTCAAGTGGCTTCCAGGTACCATAGAAGGCAAAGGGCCTCCCCTAGAGCCCCCAGGAGTGATGCAAAGCAACGACTCATTGGTATTGCTTTGAACCACCAACTTTCAACTGGCAGTAAATTATTGCAGGAACAATTGAAAGGTAATGCACTTTATTTCCCTAATTTCTGTTCTTTCCCTATTACATATTTTTTATGCTTCGTAAGCTCTGGAAAGCTATCACATTCATTCTTTTCTTTCTGTGAGTCTAAAGACTAAGCTGCTATTTTCAGTACTTCTCCCAAAAAACTTTTTAAGAGAAGAGTAAATAGTTCTGTAATTACTATTTCCTGAAACATCCCCTGCTTTTCTATGGTGGGTACACAGAGAGGGATATGGCATGAGGAATGCATATTCAAAGTGAATAATTGAAGAAGGTCAAATAAAGGGAGTGTTCACAAGTAAGAGAGCAACATGAGGGGAATCTGATAATGCAGAGCCTGGCAGGATCCTCCTGCGTCCTGAGGTCTCCTCCCTGCATCCTGAAAGAGGGAACAGAGGAAGGCGTGGCTGTCAACTGAAATACAGAAAGGTGCAAAATGAAAGAAATAGGAATCTGAGAAAGTGGGGCAAAACTGGAGGGAGGGAATCATGCTAGTGAGTGATGCATCTTCAAGGGCTTCCTGATTGGGCCAGATTAACTGAGTGGTGAAACTAGGTTGTAGTCACTCGGCAGAAAGGGAGGAAAGTAGATCAGCTTCACTCCTCTTTCTCTTCCAGGCCCTGCCGGGGCTTCTACTGACCCAACTGTCAGGAAGTAGAGAACAGAGAATCTTTTATAGACATACTTGTCAGTGTCCAGGAAGTTTGCTGCTGCTTGGAGAATGTGGAAGATCAGGTCTAGGTCTAGAGGGGCAAGCAGAAGGGACCCAGCACATAGTAGGTACTCAGATGAGCCATGCATCTCGTAAATTGGGGCAGGAATGCCTGGCACTGAAAATAGAGAGTTTAAGACAGAAAAGTGGTGGCTTTACGAGAAAGTTCATTGTTTATCTCTGCATTAGATGCTCAAATAAGTCTATGTTGGTGGATGCGTTATTAGCTGGCATGACTGGGGAAAATGCAGACAATGGATGGAATGGGTAATGGACACAACTTGGTAATTTTGATAATATCACTCTATAAGCAAGTGACTAGGTTCAAAAAATATTAGTGGAATTCTTCTTTTGGCTATGCACAGAGATATGCACACAGTTTATCAAATAAATAATTCAGATGCATCACTTTGCGTGTGTGCATGTCTAGTCATGTAGAAGCTGGAAGTCAAGCCATTCTCTGCCTTTCCTTTCGAGAAAGGGTCCCTCAGTGCATCATTTTTGAGCGCAACTCTCCTAAAATTTCTTTTACGCAGTTTTAAAAAGATCAGTGGAGAGTTCATAGTAAGGTTGATCTTCATTTTCAACTCCTGACTGTTCTTGATTCACCCAGCAGATGGGTGTGGCATACTTCTGGGTGTGTCTGTGGGGGACATTTCCAGATGAATTAACTGAGAGGAAAAACTTCCCCCTGAGTGTGGGTAGCATGATCCATGAATGGGGGCAAAAACAGAATAAAAAAGGGAAAAATGAGCAGAATTCTAGGACCTTTGGTCATAGTGATAAGAAAAAGTAACTGAAGCCCCATGATTTCCATAGATTGAAATAAGTCCCTCACTCTGGGAGATAGATAGAAATAGATTGGGGGGGGAAGGGAGGAGAGAGAGGCACAATACACAGGGAAAGAAACAGGAAGACGCAAGGGTGGAGGCTGTGGTTATATCGCTCCACATTTAATTCTAGAATTTGAATATCTAAGTCGCCATCCAGAAACCGCGGCTTTTAACCTGCAAGAGCCTAAATGGATGAATGTGGAAAAATCAAAGAGCGGTCCTTGCATCCTTAAGGCAGTCCAGCAAAGTCGGATGAAGCTCAGTTAGCAAAGTCCATCTGGCTCTCCTCTGCGTTGTGCCTGCGATTCTGTGCAGGTGCACGATGCACCTGAGTGGGAATGTCAGCACTAATTGCTTGTTTCCTGCCAATCTTCTTGATTCCTTGGGGCCTTTGAAGCAAATAAAATAGAGATCCCTCTCAGGAGTAAAATCCATCTGGTTTGAGGAAAATGACATTATCCCTCAGAGGACTTAAGATTTTAAACTACAACTGCTGAGAACCTCATGCACAATACTTGCAGCCAGCTCCCAGAGGAAGCAGACACTTATGCAAGTAAACATTTTGCCATCTTTTCTGGCTCTGTCCTGAACAGAGACTACCTCGGCATCGGTGACTCAGTTGTGTGAAGAAAGTCCATCACTTGCTTCTCTACTAGTTATGAGGAATGTCAAATCTCTAAGAAACAAGTGAGTGCTTGCTCTGGGAAGATAGCTCAGTTGACAAGGTGCTAGAAACCCAAGCATGAGGTACTTGAGTTTGATAACTAAGAACCCACATAAAAAAGCAGGCCATGGCAGTGCCCATCTGTACCAAGAAGGAAGAGAAAGGAAGTAGTCTGGAGCTCCCTGGGCTTGCCAATCTAGCCAAGTCAATGAGAAACCTTACCTCAAAAATCAGAGGTAGAGAATGACAGAGGACACCTGATGCCAAATTCTGGCTTCTACATGCATGTACCCCTACATACACTCATAAACACACACATACACACACACACACACACACACACACACAGAGAGAGAGAGAGAGAGAGAGAGAGAGAGAGAGAGAGAGAGAGAGAGAGAAAGAAAGAGGTCACTAGAATCAATTGAGCAGCTTCTTCAAAATTCAGATGATGTATCCCAGGCTTTCTGGAGATGATAAGGAATATCCATAGGCTGAGGATAACTAAAGCTTGGTGTCAACATGACTCTCTCATTCCTACTCTCTATTATGTTTGTCTGCTGGAGTTTTCACTGGCATCTACATATGTGGTGTCATTCACTCCTTTTAACAGTCATGTGAAGAAAGAATAATTTGTCAAGAATTTTATTAGTATTTTTCTTGTAGTATTTTTTTCTCTATCATTCATCTTCCATACTTTTGGGAAAGTAATTTACTGAATTTTATTTTATTTATCAATACTAAATTTATTTTATTTATCAATACTGTCCATGCTCAGTTATTTTACCACATGTCCTGTATTATATTTAGCATGAACGTCGCCTTCTCCATAAGGTGAAAAATGCTTCTATAAACATGCCTGATTTGGTCTTATGTTTCTTCCGAAATCATATACAGTTGCAACAATGACTCCTCCTTTGTTCTGTTTGTCTCAGTTTCTTTACAAATGCTTCATGCGAGGTCCCCTTTCCCAGCCACTGTTCCTTGGTAACTCATTTGGTTCCTTCTACTCACCTGGTGACTTCTCTGCCCAGTGAATACTTCCCTTCAATGCATGGCTGATTCAGGCAAGCAGATTCACAGGTTCCTCTATCTCTGTTTCCCACTTAACGCTAGGCATATTTTACTCATGTCTGCTACTCTATCGTATTTTAATTTCTTGAAAGGCAGGAAGTGTGCCACTTAATTTTCATACCCCCAGGCTGAGGTCAGAATCTGAAATATGAATAAATAGATAGTAAAAAAAAATCTTCTTTGTGTCACAAAATAAATTTGGTGGTCATTTCTATTTGACCATTTCCAAGACTCCATTGAGCTGGTCACTGAGGTGATGAGTTCCCATTTCTAACTCAGCACACCTCGATTCACCTGCTAAATATTAGATAAATAGTTACACTTTTTGACATCTATTGTTTTAGATGTGGGTCCGGTGTTTAGTGTTAGATGGGTATCCTTGCACTTAAATGTTGCAGTCACTCTGTCATGATGCCAGGAGAGGTTCTCTGTATCTGTAATACTGTTAGCCAAACATCATTGTCTCAACAGAGCATAAGGTTGATGCTTTCTGGCTGACAGGAATAGGATCAATGCATCTAATACCCAGCCTAATGTTTATTTCTTAGGCTATATCTATAAAGCAAAGTACAGACTCTACCATTATATAATTTTAATCATATAAGAGTAAAACATAATTGTTCAGATACCCAAGGCAAAATGCTAGAAGGGATAGTAGTTTATTGCAGTTTATATATAGTTTATTGATAGATTGTTGATTTATTGCCCATGTGATTTTGCCAAGAAAGAGTAACCTCCCTGCATTAGAAGCTGCCCAAGGGTATTGTTAGAAGAGTCTGAATTTTTAGTCTATGGTTTGACTGTAGGTTCTGCATTTTAACAAACTATGGGGTGATGATAATGTTACGTGGGTCCACACTGCATAAGGAGAGAGAATCCAGATACTGGCAAACATACAAACAATAACTAAAGTCAAACAAAGTTGATAAACCCCAAACTAAACTATGGGATCATTAGAGTCAAAAGTGACCAAAATCTACAATTTAGGAATTATAATAGTTTCTTTTACTTATGAGAGAGAGGGAGAGAGAGAGAGAGAGCCCTATGTGTTGAAATATGATTGAATTGACTCACAGGACTGGTAGCAGAGTTCAGATCTCAGAGAGTCCTGGCTTCTCAGGCACCACACATTATAATCATTGACGTTTAAGAGCAGCAACCCTTCCTTCAGCGTAGGAAAATAGCTTCTACCACAATTTTAGTTTACCTAAAATGGTACCTCTCACGGCTCCTCACTTTGTGCAAGCAGATACTTTTTTTTTCTCCATGCGCACTCAAAGGAAAGGTCCTGTAGAGACATAGCAAGCTTACATGCTATGTAGGTTTTCTGCCAAGGACAGGAAGAGTGAAGGCTAGAATGGGTAGTGTAGAGAGGAAGCAGGAAGTTAATAGGGGTTACCAAAATAATTGATAAAGATAAGCCTGGAATCATTTCCGTGAGTTCTCTTATGCTCCAAAGGGAAAAGCTCCCTGACTGTGTTATTTCCTGCTGGGATCTGAAGCAGAAAGGTCAAAAGTGACCTGAGCAAAATTAGAATAGCCGTGTTTTGCATCTGGGAATATGAACAGATAATAAAATATAATCAACTTGTTTTGATTTTGTGTTTTTTTTTTTTTTTTTTTAACATATCAGGCAAAGAAAGAAGGCAAGCCCCATAATGTGGGATGTTTGAAAGCCAGGTGACAGGCTGGCAACCCAGAGTGCTCAGAACAAACCAGAATGGGCATATTGACTTACGGGTCTGTTTTGAATGATAGTTTTACCTTAAAGAATTAGAATGACCTATGCTTGAACTCCAGGACATTTGTGGGTTTTTAAGTCACCCAGTCACTGGAGACAGTGGCTCACAATGATTTAGTTTCAAAAAAAAAGGCAGCTGGAACAATGTGTCAGCCACCTCTACTATTTCTGCAAGTACCATCCATTATAGAAGTTTGCAAATTCAACTTCTTCTCATTTGACTCTTGGCATATATTATTTAATCAGAAACTTTGCAGTTTTCAGATATACAGATACCATCTACCTCTTTGTTACGGTAGCTGCTTAGAATTTCCTCTACTCCCATGATTAATTGATCTCTGGGGAACTTTGGAATTGAACCAACCAAACAAAACTATGAGGTTTGAACCTCATTTTGCTTAAGAAAGATCCAATTAAAATTGTGTCTTTTGATGCTTAGTTCCATCCACTTAGCAATTTTATTTATATTTACTTATTTTGAGACCGGCAGGATCACATGATTTTCAGGCTGGTCTTGAATGCCTTATGCAGCTGAGGATGACCTTGAACTTCTGATCTTTTTTTCTTTATTTGAGCAACTGTGTAGGCTATATAGCTATATTTGTCAACAAATAATTTTATTATATTAAGTTGTTAATATGATTCTGTTCTTGACCCTTTTAAATTTCTTTTACTGAGTGAAGTAATACCTTTGTTACTTAAAGTTGGGGAATTCATTCAGAGAAGTATATTGTGAGAGGATTCTGCTACTGCACTAATATCATGTGACATACTTAGAATAACCATAACAGCTATGCTGTCACACA
Organism: Meriones unguiculatus; assembly: GCF_030254825.1. Taxonomy (NCBI): domain Eukaryota; kingdom Metazoa; phylum Chordata; class Mammalia; order Rodentia; family Muridae; genus Meriones; species Meriones unguiculatus. The sequence continues at coordinate 29,866,712 of NC_083355.1, read as the reverse complement.
CTCTCTATGAATAATCTCATAGGATCACCATCTTGCACACAGCCCATTGTTGAAGAAAAATATTATTGTTCCGTGCCCAATTCTGCTGTCTCTGGGGTATTTCCTGCCACATTCAACCTTTCCACTTGTCTCAGATTCCTTGGTATCAAATTCTGAGTCATGTACCTAGGCTTTAGAAATCTGAGTGCTGTAGACTGAATTTTCTCCAACTCTTTTTTCGTCGGTGCTCCAGCTGTCAAGGTCTTTATATTTGGAGATTGGCTCTGTGAAGTAAAAGAGCTGCATTCTGGTATGTCTGGTGATTTCATAAAGGAGGGTAGGATCTTTCACTCTCTTTTGAATTCTGTCCTGTGCAAAAAGGCTCCATGAAGATAGAGCCCTAAGGCATATGGCTAGCAGCAGGCAAAGAGACCTCACCAGAGTCTAAATTTAGTCATAATCGTGGTCCTAGACATTCCAGTCTTCGGAACCATCAGAACCTTCCTTTTGAATTGCCATCAGAACTGCCTTCCTTTTGTTTCAGAAACAAGCAACTGGGAGCAGGACTCTCCTCTTAGAAGCTATTTTGCTACACTGAAGGAAGGGAGGGTTGCTGTTTTCAAAAGTCAATGACTGTAAGGATGACATTCTGGTGTAATAGCAGCTATTTGATTTGCGGTAATTCCTGCTTTCTGCCAGCAATGACAACACTGGCACCAAAATTCTTGTGGACGTCATCATGGGATAGCAGAATATGTAGCAAAACTGTACCTACAATTCCTGTTGGCTTAACTGTGAATGAGAGCCTCTAGCCCCCCCAGTTTCCTGTAAAGGATCCTCTGTCTCTTTAACAACTGCACGTTTTCTCTTCGACCATAGTCAGTTTTGTTCCCTGTCATTCTTAGATAAGTGCTGGAAGACTCCAGGATAGCAAATTTGTTCCACCAAGGATGTGAGACTCAAGGTTTTCATCACTAAAGGCCTCTACCAGTTTTAGACACAGTGTACCCTGCAGAGATCGGTCCTTATAATTATAAACTGAAAATAAATAGCAATGCACAATACGTAGGAATTATTTTAATAAAATAAGTATGACATGTTTGTGCATGTGTTGGCATCTTGAGTATTTTAAATATATTCTATCACTTAACCACCCCAAATGGTTCTGAATTACATAGCATAAACATGATTGAAACCATTTGTAAGTGATGAATGAGAGGTAATGAAGGGTTCAAAAGACTAAATGATATATTTGAAATGTTACCAGGCTCCAGTTGTAAGAGAAATAAATAGGTCTCATGCATATGTATTACTTTGTTCATATACTCCCTCTCTTTACTGTAATATGGTCTTATTTTTAATGTTTACAGAGCTTCCTGAAATCAGCATTGATTTTTGCATTCCTTTCAATGTTTGTGTCAAGGAAAAAAACTCAGGGTCTTGCAGATGCTAGACAAGTTATCTACCACTGAGCCGCGTCCCTAACCCCTTGCGTTTTTAATGCAATATTAGAGCATGTAGCCTTAACTAGCCTCAAACTTCCAGTGACTATCCCTCCTCCTCTGTTTCCTGAGTGCTGGATATACCAACACATCCCACTCATTTCTGTCCTGTCATTCTGTCTTGATTGCTCCAAACTTGGGAAACGTCAAAACTTCTGCGGATTTCTCCCATTTAAACACCAATGCTGCTGATATTGCTTGCTGTCTCCTCACTCCACATTAGTGTCATTTCACCTTTTGCAGAGGTTATTTATAGCTCTGTGTGATGCTTTTTGGAGAACCAAACTTATTTCCATAGTATCTCCTTGATGTCTTATATTTAGGAGGTTTTTGTGGTTTTAATCTTTTTTTTTTTTGTTAATTTATTTTTGGTTTTTCAAGACAGGGTTTCTCTGTGTAGCCTTGGCTTTCCTGGACTCTCTTTGTAGACCAGGCTATCCTCAAATTCACAGCAATCTGCTTGCCTCTGCCTCCCAGAATGCTGGGAATACAGGCATGCACTACCATGCCTGGCCCTTGTTAAAATTTTAAAGTGTGTCAGCATAGATCATTGATTGCTTTGCTAGTGCATAACATTCTAATGGTTAAATAGTGTATTTATATGTGAGTGGTGAATAACTGGGATGTATATTGCATCAAATACATATATTCATAGTTCTCCTGCATGACTGGAGAATAAGTGTATTTCCTTGGGATTTGAAGAAATTAAGTTAAAGCAAAGCTCAGACAAGGGACTTGCTTTACTTCTTTCTCACTATCTACCACAATCCATCAACATGTCTTTTTGACTCTGTCAACCGAGGATGTTTTTGTTGGTTGTGGTCTGAGTAGAAAATGGGCAACACTTGAAAAAAGTATTTTTACAGCTTAGAAGCAAGGCATCTGGGACAGCACAGTGCAAAGCGCACTCAAAGGAAGGGGTCCTGGGCCAGCACGGTCTTTGGAGGATGGATGCCATAAATCCCAGGCATGTTTGCTGGGGGAGAAGAAAGAGGTCAGGGAGTTGCCACGCTTGGCTTCTCTTTCCTTCATCCCCTTGGTTAATAATCCCCTTTGGCTTCACCTTCATAACATATTCTGACTGCTTTCTACCTTCATTACAGTTGCTCTCATCTTTATCACGGTTTGTATCAGTGCATCTAATAGGTCTTCTTGCTTCTGCTCTAGTTTTCCGTTCTCTGTTCTTAGCAGCAGAAACGGCGTTCTGGCTAAAAGTCCAGTGAAGCCATCCCTCTGTTGAATTCCCAGTGTCACACCGAATGCAAACAATACCACAAGCCATTATCAGATAACAACCACGACTTAGCTGCTTTTCAAAACCTCTTTCTTTCTCTTTTCCCCCTCGACTGCCTCTCTGACCTCATCTCCTCCCTCACTGACACTTTTGTTTTATTTTCTCTGTCTTTTTTTTTTTTCCTTGGTTGGACTAGATTTACTTTCTTTCACCACCTGTTGCTTTTTCTCCAATCAAGAAACTGGTATACTAACCAAAGCCGACTTTCTGATTTGTTTGGACTCTGTCTCATTCTGAAAAGCAGACAGGTATTTCCGGTGATAAAAAGACATGGGATACAGTCTTCTAGTTTGCCCTGACTTTCCTACAAGGCAATACTAGATAAAGTAACAAATTAATTGATTTGCATTTTCACAGTGGTGCTTATACTTCCTTCTTACGCAGCCCCTTGAAACTGTCAATCTAGTATATCTTCAAAATGAAAATCCAAAATAAATTATTGATAGTTACTGAAAATGCTGGCATTTGTGATATGTCTGCCTTTTTCATCTTCAAAAGCATTAATTTCAACAGATTTGAAACCTGAGGGGCTGGTCTCTCTGTCTAAAGAAAATCTGAGTTGGGGTAGCAGGTGGAAGAATAGAGGAAGAGATAAGATAGTAGAGCAGATGGGAGTAAAACAATAGAAAAGGTAAGATGGATTCGAACAGTTACTGAGGAAATGAAAAGTAACAAAACTGAGTTCTACACATTAGGTTTTAGATTAGCATCGCCTGTACAAAGGTAGAGTGCTTTAAAATAACACTCTTTGGTTTTTAGCGACGGTAAGGTAATGAGCCATTTGGGATCTTGTGCAGATTCTGATTAGAGGGACTGGGATAAAAGCCTGGATTTTATGTTTCCACCCAGCTCCCTGATGATGCTGACTACTGCTCTTAGGATTCCTCCGTGTAAAAGGGGACTGAGGGGGTCTGTCACCAAAAGCTTCAGGGACTTGAGAGGAGTTCTTTTGAAAGCACAACCGGTAAATGTACCCTGTGGTTGAACCTCAGAGAGAGGGTGTTTACCTCAAAAAGTATAAAATAAAACATACAAAAGATCAAATCACTGTACACATCAAATGCTTTGTAGTAGGGGCCGTAACGTAGACAAGAGGATGTCTGTAGGATGGTTGAGATAAGTCATGGTATCAGAAGAAGCCGAGAGAGCTGAGCAAGTGAAGAATTTCTATTTAATTTTCACAGTTAATTTTCATTTAAAAACCTGATTTCAGAGTCATTGAGATGACTAAGTAGGTAAAGGTGCTTTTTGCCAAGCCCAGGTACCTGAGATTTGTCCCCAGGTCTCACATGATGAAGTTGTCCTCAAATTTCCACATGTGCCCTCCTCCACTAGATAAATACATGTAAGAAAACACAATTGACAATCAAAACAAATAGCACATAACACACATACATATGTGTTTGTTATATATGTGTATAATACATATAAGCACAAATATGTTCCTCATTTAGCATGTATGTAGATTTATATCTGTATATCGTACAATCTAGCCTTAAAGTAGAGGTGCTGTTGTTGAGATGGGCAGGCAGTGTAAGCCTATTTCACATTTCTCTTGTTTCTATACCATCCACAGCATCATTTCTGCAGAACTTTTGGACTCAGGGAGTCACAAAGAGAAATCAACTACTATAACTGATTAAAGGTTTTTAAGTAAGTGAAGATAGTGTAGCAGTTCAGTCTCTCGGACTCCCTGAACCTAACACATTTTAGATGTCTTTACTACTGTAAAGAACAAATCTGTTATTATTGTTCAGTGACTGTGTGACATTTTGAGCTGAAATGAATTGAGTCTGGCAATATGACTTTATAAGATTCCTAGGAGTATGGAAGTGTTAGAAATGACTGAAGAGCATCAAACCTGTAGATTCGTTCCACAGACATGGCCAAGAAATAATACTCTGCATTCTCTCTGTCCTTAGAAAGGATATATAACTCTATTTCACTCTGTATCCGAAGGAGGGAAGGCTTCAGCATATAAACTCCACCTAATCAGTGGCGAAGCAGAGGAGTTTCACATATGTTGAAAGTTATGGTTGACATCATACATCTGCTTCACTTCATTTTCTTGCCCTCCCTTCAGCAGCAAGAATACATTTTCAGAATGTCCACAGGGTTTGTTAGGTTTACAAACCCATCCCAAATGCAGTCACCTTCTTTAACCTCTTAAAAACTGGGTACAAGTATTGTTATCGAATTCCTTTATTCAATATAGGAGCTTCAAAGATAACTATCTGTTCGAAAAACCAACTGTCACCAAGGCATCTATATGAAAATATATTTGACCCAAATCTTGTTACAAGATGGACATGACAGTTAAGTAGCAGGGCAGAATTGTTAGGTAATGTTTCCACTCTCTTCTAGATTGTCTCGCAGGAAACAAGAAGTTTAGAAAAACAGAAAGTATAGTCAGTCACGAGTCCTTTGACATCTAAAATAATTTTGTTTTATTTAGGGTAGAGAATATTTTTATGGCGTAAACAGTAAACACTCTGTGCATATTGACATACATAACGTTCTTGGTGAATTTTAACATAAAAACACAAAGAAGTGAAATAATGAAACAGGTGTGTGGGTGTTTGCTGCAATCATCTTCCCAGCTTCGCTTTGCTTACCTGTACATGGGTAACTTATTAAGAACTGGCTGCATCACTGAAAGAATGACAGACTCTGAGAACACTATGACAAAATGTTTCCACTTCCTGGAGCTTAAAGGAAGAGAAAGACATGTAGCTGATCTTTGCTACTTCGAAGTTTGTTTGTTTGTTTGTTTCTTTTCTTTTCCCTTCTCTTTATCCCCTGGGTTTTATGCCCCTATTGCTACATAGGAGAGAAAGAGAGAGGAGAGAAAGATCCCTGAATCTAATTTCTTTCTTCCTGTTTCTTCTTTGAGCACGACCACTGACTGCAACCCTTCCCCTGAATGACCACCAACCACAGCTATCAAGGCTCTAGCTTTTATACACCCTCTGAAAAATTCCCCAAATTCCAAATGTCATACAATCACAGGAACTATCTGCAGCTGGCAAAACCACACCTCTGCTAGATCGTGAGGCAAATCATAGTCAGCTGCTTCAGACAGTCTGAAGTGACCCCATGTCCCCACACCTGGGATTAAAATAAAAACAATTCTCATAACATGTCTGTGTTTGTTTGTTTTGCAAGTGATCTTTATTTATATTCCAAGCTAGAAAGAAGAAATAACAATATTACCTGCTTCAAATGACTTTTAAGAAGAATTCAGTATATTTTCTTCATTTATTATTTATTGCAATTTATTCACTTTGTAGCCTGGCTGTAGCCCATCTCTTGTCTTCTCCCAATCCCAACCCCCCTCCTTCCCTCTTCTCTCCCTATGCCCTTTCCCTAGTTCCCTGATAGGGGAGGTCCTCCTCCCCTTCTGTCTGACCCTACTCTATCAGGTCTCATCAGGACTGGCTGCATTGTCTTCCTGTCTGGCAAGGCTGCGCCCGCCACGGGAAAGATGATCAGAGAGACTTCCACCAAGTTCATGCCAGAGACAGCCTCTGCTCCCCTTACTAAAGAACTCACTTGGCAACTGGGTCTATGGGTTACATCTGAGCAGGGTTTTTGGTCCTGTCCATGCATGTTGCTTGGTTTTTTTAATTTTTGTTTATTTTATTTTATTTATTTTATGAAACAAAAATTCCAGAAATCTCACTACAAAGACACAAAATGAGCTGTGTCAGCTATGATGAGTGCCACAAGGTGCTGTCAGGCCTAGCAGGAGCCTAATTTCGAGGGAGAGAGATGAAGGAAACTCAGGAGACCAGATAGATGTAATCGCAAGAGGTTTATTCAAGCTGTCGCAGCTGGGTGGAGACCTTTGGCATTCCTTTGCAACAGGGTGGTGGGTCTTGTCTCAATTCATCAGCTCCTCCTTTCGTCCTGCTTTCTGGAAAAGTACCGAGAGAACTTAGTTTAAGATGGGGTATAGAATTTATAAAGCAACCTGTAAAGCTAGCCTGTTCCTTTCAGTGCATGCATGAGGTGACGTTTGATTTATAATGTCTTGTATGGAAATGTACTTTTACCAAGATATGAAGAAATGAAGGGTCAGAGACTCATAGAAAGGCATGGAATATTCTTAGCATGTTGTCCAAAGCAGGAGAGAGCTTCCCTCATTTGATCTTCACACACATTTATGGACAAAGAAAGTGCATAAATTAAAGGAAGCTAGTGAATGAGACGAGGCTAGAAGAATTTACGAGAAATGGGAACTTTGTGATTTGACACAAAGAATTATAAAGGGTTTTTATATCACAGATTATTTAGTTGACAAAGATTAAATATGTCCAGTGTGTACCACATCTTTACTATGTGTGATGAGAGTGCAATGGTGACAATAAAATCAACACACCTATCATGAACACTGTATGTTAGACCTTGCTCATCTGATTACAGAGTCTGGTACAGGTAAACCCTCATCTTCCCATTTCTCCTACCTTTCAGCCTTGGGATCACCACTGCACTCTCTCTTTCTATGGATTCTGTGATGTTATATTCCACACTGTGTATGATCATGCAGCATTTCTGTCTGGCTTATTTTGTTAGCACGTTGCCCTCCAAATTCATCTGTCTTCACATATTATAGAAGTTCCTCTTTGGTAAACACTGTATAGTGCTTAGTTGTGTGTATGTATGTTGAAGTTTCCTTTTCAGGTCATTTTTAGTGGACATTTAAAATATTTCCTCATGTTATTGTGAATAATTCTGAAGTAAACATGGGTGTGCTGTTGGTATAATGTCCTTGTGTAATGTGTACAATTTACCCTTGTTAATTCAAATGCTGATTTCCCTACCCCACCATCTGTTTTCAATGCAGACATTGTATTGTGATGCTTATTCTAAGTATCACCTGTCTCAAGTTTGTGTAAACATGCTACCATTTGTTTTCTGTATTGCCAACAAAAATAACCAGCCAATACTGAGCAATGAAGAGATTAGGGTCAGACATCCTGATCCAAAGTGGAGCAGAAAGAAAGGAGTGGGAGGAGAGATCTGAGAGGAGGGGACCTGGAAACATCAGGAGAAATGACCCAGACCTAAGATATGACTAAAAAGTAAGTATAATGTCATAAATCTGAGTGGGAGAAAACTCTGTGTGCTTAGAGGTTTAGGATGGAGTAATAATTGCCCAGCATTGTGCTCTAGGCTAATTAAATAAATCCATGTCTCTGTGTGGTGATTTGGGTATACAGCTGGTTTAGGTATAGCTGCTGTTTAACTAAAATATATATCGTGATTAAATATTAATGATCATCAACAGTGTACAGATATCCCCTTGATACTGATTTCATTTCCTTGTACTATCCAGAAGTGATATTGCTAAATCACTGTATATTCCAGGCTGGCCTTGAACTTACAGAGATCCATGTTCCTCTGCCTCCTGATTATTTGGATTAAAGGTGCATGCCACTGTGACCAGCTAAAATGTATAGCTCAGTCTGGCCTCAAATTCGTGATCCTCCCGCCTCCACCTCCTTCAGCAAACCAGTGTACAACACCACAAGCTGGCTATTGTTCTGTTTCTAATAACAATTTGGTTAAAAGTTTGTTTTTTGTTGTTTTTTTTCATTTGATTTTGGTCATTGTGTGTGCATGATGTGCCTCTTTCTAGCCTTTTACTTTCAACCAATTGGTGTAATTGGATTCAAAATATATCTTTTCTGGACAATTGTATCATGACTTTTGAAAATTTATTTGTCTAATTTACTAGTCTTTGCCTTTCAGTGATTAAATTTGTCGGATTACATTTAATGTAATTACTGATAGGGAAGTCCTTCTATAATTTTGAAATACGTCATACTGTTCTGGGCTTTTTCTATTATCTACTTCTTTGATATTTAATGAATTCTTTGTATTCTACCATTTTGATCCACTCTCATTTGTTTTTGTATACATATTTAAAATTATTTCTTAGTGGTGGGAATTTATATTTAATATTTTAAATATGAAAGTATTGATTTTTAATTGATTCAAGTATGGCTTTAAAAGCATAAATTCTGCCACATGGTCATAAAAAATTTATTTTTTAAATAATGAAGGAATTTAAAACAGGAGTTACAAACCGAATTATAATGGCATTACCTTGTAGATCATAAATTTGTCTTTTAAATAATGTAGGAAGTTAAAACAGGAGTTACAAACCAAATGATAATAATACTACCTTATAGATTTGTCTGTACAATTACCTTTACTGGAGTTTGTTACTCTTTATATGGCTTTGAACTGTTTTTTAATGTTTTTTTCTGTTCAGCTCCAAGGACTTTTATTAATATATTTTGTAGGGTTGATTCCACTAGTAAGAAATTCCTCCATTTTTACTTAACCAAGTATGTTTGAATTCTTTATTCTCTGTGGACAACTTTGTTTATTATAGACTTTGTTTGTTTGTTTTCTAACCTTGGTTGTCCTGAAACCTACCCTATAGACTGGCCTTGAAGTCACAATGATCCGCCTGCCTCTGCCTCCTGAGTGCTGGGATTAAAGGTGTGTGCTACCACCAAATAGCTTGAATATAGACTTCTTGATGCACAGTTTCTACTTCCTTTGGCCTTACTTAAAAAAACATCATGATACTCTCTTCTGGCCTCCGTAGTCTCTTGTAAGAAAACAAGGAATTTGATATTATTTTTATTAAGGGTTCTTTTACTCAGTGCGTCACTTCCATTTTGCTAACCTGGAATTTGCAAGATTTTCAATTGTCGCACTGAAAGTTAGGGGTTGGCTACTGACTTAAATGTTTGTGGAACTGTGGATTAGAATGTCCGCCATCCCTTCCTACGTGATTATTTCATGTAGCTTCTGCTGGGTTTCAAGGAGAAATGACAAAATCTCTTATAAAGGTTGGATTCAGTATGCCAGAATCACTTCTTTTGTTGTGCTATTGGATCCAGCATTGTGCATGCTGAGCAAGCATTCTTCCACTGAGCTACATTTTCAGCCTCAAGCACATCACTTTTGCTCCACTCTCTTAGTCAATGTATTTACAGGGCCCATTTAGATCAATGAAAGTTAGAAGAAATGAACTTTTTAAGATTTTCCTAGCGAGGGTTTCTCTGTGTAGCCCTGGCTGTCCTGGAACTCACTCTGTAGAACAGGCTAGCCTAGAATTCAGAGATACTCTCGCCTCTGCCTCCCAAGTGCTGGGATTAAAGGTGTACACCTCTACTGACCAACTGAAGTAGTGACTTTAAAAAAAATTATTTCTTTTATTTTTTGAGATAATAATTTAATTACATCATTTTTCTCCTTTCGTTTCCTCCCTCCAATCCTTCCTATTTAGCCCCTCCTTTCTCTATTTCAAATTCATGGATGTCCTTTTCCTTAACTGTTGTTACACATACACACACACACACACACACACACAGCTAAATACTGAGTACAACTTGCTTCGTCTGGAGAACAACTACAACAATAGACATACTACACCTTAAGGGAAGAAACAAGATGCCCACACAGACCAGGACAGAATTAATGATGAGTATCCTTGGAAATGCTGTGTCTTAAATAGCAATGTCTTAATTACATTCTGGCTAATTTGTGTGCCCTACATGTGACTCCTGTCAACAGTTAGGTGCTCTCATATTTCCTTTAAGTAAAGCAGAAAAACCAGCAATTAGTTGCAGAAATTCTCTTCGTCTGAATTATGCTAATTCCCCATATCTCTAAGTGTAATTGATAAGTGAATGCTTGAAGCCCCTTTAGTACTCGCCTCTGAAATATTCCTTTTCTCACTAGAATAGCAGGTGACTAGTTCTAGGCTGTGAACTCGTGAGTTGTTGTTGTTGTTGTTTCTAATCTCAAATATCTTGGGCTAAAGCATACATAAAGTCACACTGTCTAATATGAAGTACACTAAAAGCACATTGCAAACTTCATAACATATTACACTCAAGAAAAAAGAGAGTGAGCAGAAACATGCAGAATTATAAATAAAAAGTGAGGCATAAACAGATGCAGAGAATATTTTCAGGAAAGATTTGAGAGAAATCCTCTTTTCAACGCTATGAAAATAAAATGGAAGCTAGAACAAACACATTATTTTTAAAAGAATACATAAATAGTGTCTCTTATGTGGTCTCTTAAGTGGTCTCTTATGGAGAAAAAAGATTTGAATTTCTGGACACTATTAGACGGCAAATGACACTAGTGAGGACTAGCAGGAAGCATTTCTGTTTGTTGTTTAAAGATGATCATCAATTTGATTATTACACATAAGTTAAATATGCGCCAAATCACCGGTAGATGGCGCACACCTGTAATCCAGCACTCAGGAAGGCAGAGGCAGGAGGATCTCTGTGAGTTCTGGGCCAGTCTAGTCTACAGAGTGAGTCCAGGACACCGAAGGCTACACAGAGAAACCCTGTCTCAAAATACAAAAAAAAAACCAAACAAACAAATAACCAAATAACCATTATCTACCTATAAATATATGCAAATATTGTGTCTTGATAAGAACTTAAAAAATTAAGGTATATAGGATAAGCTTCAAAGATTCTTTTATTTTTATTTTGTTTGTGTGTGCAAATATGTGTACAGGTATGTGTGCGCCCATGTGTGCATAGGCATGTGGATGCCAGAGATCAATTTCAAATGTTTTCCTCAATTTCATGCCATTACTACTATTTTGGAGATAATTTATTCCTGAGCCTGGAGTTCACAGAATCAGCCAACAAGCCACCAGAATTCACCTGACTCTCCCCAACAAGAGCTAGCTTTACAGCCACACATACCTCTACGCCTGGATTTTATGGGGGTCCTAGAGATCAGGGCTGATGTCTTCATTGTATGTGCAGCAAGCATCTTCCCATTACAAACCAAAAGGGCTCATTAGCCTTTTTAATAATGTAAATATTATTGAAATGAGCAGGTTGAAAATTAAAGTTGTAAATAATAAATTGCAACTTTGGCATCATCATGTCTTGTAATAAAGGCTTCAAATATTAATACCTGAAAAAAAAAGAATACATAAATAGTAAAAAAAAAACTGACTTTGAAACAGCAAAAACCCTTAAAACAATAACTTTAGAAATTACTGAAAAAATATTCAAGCATCTTCTAAATTTAAAAGACAAAATAACAAACAGGAAAAAAAGTAGCTCCCCTCTTCACTTGTTAAGTTTTTCATAATTTTAAGGAATCTAATATTCTGATGTGTTTTGCAAGTCAAGAGCAAGAAGCAGATTTAGAAGTAGGAACCACAGATGAGAGAAAAAATAGGTTTTTGTCTTTCTGCCTCTGACGCATTCTTTCTAAAATTTTTTTTGAGAATATAATTAGATTACGTCCTTCTTTTGTTTCTTCCCTCCAAACCTCTCATATATTCCTCCTTGCTTTCTTTCAAATGGATGTCTTCATTTTTCATTGAGTTGTTACATACATATATGTATATGTACATGCATATTCATTCCCTTTTTTAGAAGATTTATCTTATGTATGAGTGCCCCATCTGCACGTATGCCAGCATGCCAGAAGAGGGCACCAGATCCCAGTATAGATGGTTTGTGAACCACCATGTGGTTGCTAGGAATTGAACTCAAGACCTCTGGAAGAGCAGACACTGCTCTAAACCGCCCCCCAGCCATCTCTCCAGTCCACATATACATTCTTAAACACGTAAGTACAACATTCTCGGTCCTGTAAAATGTTACTTATATGCATGTGTATTCAGGGCTGACAATTTGTCTCTGGATCATTGATTGGTGTGGTCTTTCCCTAGGAAAGCCTATTTCTCCCATTTTCAGTAGTCCTTAGTTGTCTGTAGTTCTTCTGTGGGATTGAGGCCTCGTGGGCTTTTCCCTTTCCGTTTTTTTTTTTTTTTTTTTTTTTTTTTTTTCCTTGTTCATCTCATGTTTAGGAAATCACATTGATGAAACTTCTAGCTTCTGACATCAATAGGAGACAAACTCTCCATGCAAGTTTCATGATCCTCTGGCTTGTACAATTTTTTTTTTTGTCTCTTCTTCCTCAATGCTCCCTGAGCCTTCTGTGTGGGAGTTGTTTTGTAAATTTATCAGCTGAGATTGGGTTCCCCAACCTTGTATTTTGGTTGGTTGTGGATTTCTGTAGACATCTCTGTCTGTTGCAAAAAGAAGTTTCCTTGGGCAAGTGGTAATGGTGCCTTTAATCCTTGCACTGGGGAGGCAGAGCAAGAACCTCTCAGTCTGTAGACTAAGGTGAGCTTAGTCTACAGAGTGAGTTCCAGGACAGCCAGGGCTACACAGAGAAACCCTGTCTCAAAACAGCAGCAGCAGCAGCAGCAGCAGCAGCAGCAGCAGCAGCAGCAGCAGCAGCAGCAGCAACAGCAGCAGCAGCAGCAGTAGCAATACCAACGAAGAAACGGTTTCTTGAAGAGCGTTAAGGAGTATACTTACCTGTAGTTACAAGGACCAATATTTAGAATACAATCAGGGATTATGCTGGTTTAGTAGAATGGGTTTACTTTACTTTAGTAATGTTGTAGGTTGTTCCTCTAAGCTCTATGAGCTTTTAGCCCCAGGCAGTTGGCTAGTTCCCCCCCACCCAATCTGGCATGATTTCTGTCTACAAGAGAAGGTTTTAAGTCAAATTAGAAAGCTGTTGGTTACCAACAACGTAAGCATGCCACTACCACACCGTTAGGGATTTTGTGACATGCTAGTCATGGTTGTTTATGGGTACCACAGCTGTGTAGAACTGTTTGCTTCTTCCTTTCTGTGGAAGTTTGCATTATCAGCAGGCTGTATTGTATGGTGGTACTAAAGAGTTGGCAGCCAACAACTTGCAAATGAGACACAGAGACGCTGGGAGGGAGACTCACTGACTGATGAAAGGCCACATAGCTGTTAAAGGCCATTTTAGAGGTCGCAAACCAAACTGGCAGATCTAGGCAGAAGATCAATTTAGTTGAGCTTACAGTGTTTTAGTTGAGCTTACATTCGTTTTACCGAATGACTATTTAAAAATTAATGATTTTATATAAAATTTCTTGTTTTCTTTTTTTTCCTTTTTTTTTTCTTTCTTTCTAGTATTCCATGTGACAAAGCTGGCCCTGATATTTGAGATGGCTGTCGGATGCTGCCATAGTTATGCAATAACAATGTGATCATATGGCATACCACTCTCTTTTGCACACATCCTCCCTGCTGGAAAGTCTGTATGGGTCTTAAGATAATATACTCACTACCTCAGCTTCTTGTCTCTGCTATTAGAGAAGGAACAGATAGGGACAGGTATGAATGAATGAGTGTGGTTGTGTTTTGATAAAACTTTATTTAAATGCACAGGTCCTCAGGCGACCATCTGCATACTCTCATTGGTGTGCTGTGATTGTCCACTATTCCTAAAGTCAGATGCTTTAGGAATAGCTAACTCGCTTGTGTAGATTTTACATATGTATGTAAACAAAATATTTTAATATATTCATTAGCAGTTGGTTGCTTCTGAGTGTGCATGAGAAAATAAAGATTTGTTTAAAGTTCATATTAAAGTATGGTCTGGCTAGAAAATGGAGTTACTTTAAAGACTTGGCTTATGCGTGTCAGTGTGTGGGTGTTTTATAATATGCGGAGGCCAGCTGGTGTGAGATGCCTGACCTGAATTGGGTACTGGGAACTGAATGTGGGTCCATCAAAGAGTAGCAAGTACTCCTAACAACCAGGCCATCTCTCTAGCCTCAAGTCATTTTATAGAGCAAACATTTCTACCATATATAAAATTCAATGCTTAAACTTAAGAAATCTAACTTTATAACAATTTCCTAGCAATGGGTTTAGGATTCAGGGCAATGCTAACTATCATCTGAGACTATCTTGTCTTCAGATTTAAAGTTTGAAAGGAATCGTACATCCTGATCATCATCATAGACAATCTTGTTTGACTTTGACATCGTGAGAGTATTTGAGATTTTCCCGAAATAAAAGAGAAATCTGAATTATCATAGAAGTCAAAATGTGAATTTGGAGAGGCTTGTTGCTCCACACTTTCAGGGCTAGCCTTTCTGAAGACTCTGAGGACAGCTGGGGTGACGTAAGTACTTGGCTATGACTGAGAATAAATGCCTTTGTATTTACAAACCTAGGTATTTTCCTTTTGAATTGCATTGGCACTGTTTTGTAATATTTCCAGGTTTGCATTGCCAGTCTTCTTGACTGAAAAGCACACTTTTGTTGCTTTCATTTTTTTTTCTCCAACAATTGCCCACCATTCTCTTGAAACTGGCCTTATTCCATAGACAACAATTAACCTTAACCTTTTTTCAGTGCTGTTTTCCCTGGGTCTCTCTGTTGGTACCTGGAGGATTTTGCTGTTTTAACCCTTTACAACAAATAGGTTGCCAGCATCTGTTTGCTATCTCCTCCCATGTAGTTTCGCCTGCTGGTCTCAGCGCTCTCTCACTCTATTCTTGAAAGTCTCAAAGACTTTCAAACCCCCCCGTATTTACTTAGAGCTTTATCTCCTCACACGGAGTGCACTTCTTGATTTCTGATACCTACAAGTCTCTTATGAGCTTATTTAGAAATCCCACTGTTTACATATGACTGGATCTAATGAAGCTCAGCTTTATCCTAAGATGCTTTTGTTTCCCCTGGAACGATGATGAAATGAACTGTGATAGCTGTTGCAGACGGCTTGCAAATTCCTGGGGTATTAGATGCTGTTTGCAAGGATGGATATTCCCTGGATAATCTTCCAGTTTTGACCACAGGTGTCTACGTTGTAGAAGGTTATGCATCTAGCCAACAGGTCACAGCAATGTAATTGCAGATTTTTTTTTTTTTTGGTGTGGTATAAAAGAGTATAATCATAAAGTTATTTCCAAAGGTTAAAACCAGAAGAATTTTTCAGTGCAACTAAACATTCCAGAGACTAATGGCTAGCATATTAGATCACCTTTGACCTTTTCTAGAATAGCTGCATTGCTAGAATCACATCCTCATATCTAAAAGTACAAGTCATTATTTTACTTTCAAAATCATATTTCTGCCTTGCTTCTTTCTGACTACAAAAGCCACCATTCTCTGCTATCCTACTCATTTTTCTCACCATAATTCTTTGTGTGACATAGTGATCATTTCTAGTTACAATTCCTATATGTCACTGAGGGTGAGATGAGATGCCCAGGATATGGTGAATATTAATTAAATGATGGAGCTGAGATATGAACTTGGCTTATTCCACACATATTATTCTCTTTAAATAATACATATGGAGACTCAGAACTTTAAGTGACCCCTGGAAAAACATTTACAGGAAAGACCATGAGGGCTGTAAAAGTATTGTGAATGGTGAGGACTTGGGAAGTTTCAGAAAATAAAGAAACTTCTATTTAGTGTTTCTTGGACTTTTGCCATGGTCAGAGAAAGAGTTCAGAGATGAAAGAAAAATTTAAAAAGTAGGAGAGAGCTTTTCTTACAAATTACAAGTACACACTCACGATGAGCAAGAGCCTCCTCACCTGGAGTCATACGGGCTGAGGTGTGGATGCTTTGTCTCACAGGGAAGTATCACCTGGGAAAGGCTTGTTTATAAACTAAGGCAGAGCAGTAGGAAGGGTAGATGAAACATTTTTGGAACACAGCTTACATTACTTTTCCTTGGGAGATGGGTCATGATGTCTGTTACATGATGAAGACGGCCAAATCTGTAAGTCTGTTTCTTTAGGATAGCAAATAAGATTGAAAGAAAGAAAGAAAGAAAGAAAGAAAGAAAGAAAGAAAGAAAGAAAGAAAGAAAGAAAGAAAGAAAGAGAAAGCAGTGAGCATTTGTTTATATAATGAGGCATGTTGGCCCCATCTGGTTTTGGCCAGGCCTTGTTTCTCAATGACTAGTCTTCAGAAGATGTCCTGTGATGAAACTGCTTTTGAACCTGCCTTCATCGATCATGCAGCTACCTCTCCTTCTATGCTTTCTAGCTTGCCTGCTTAGGAAAAGACTTGAGCTGTAGCCATTGAATCACTTAGTCCCTTTGATATTGTTGAGGTATCCAACTAATTTGAAGTTGTGTTGGATACATACATCTTTAAAATGTTTTATGTTAATTTCTTTTTTCTTGATTATTTTTTGTCATAAATAAAATTAAAACTATATGCAATATGTTTCTATTCCAGACGATGTAAACCCCCTATTTCTGTCACCTAGTTTTCTGCATTCATTGTCTGGTTCTCAATTACTTAATCGGCTTTACATTAGTCTCTCTCCCAGAGAACCTTTTGTTTTACGATGATTGGGACATGCTTTTGTCACTCAGCTTGTCAAAGCCGTTTTGTTATTTTCCTTTTGTAAAGATTTTTTTAATCATGTGTGAATCTTTGTGTAGGTTTGCACACTTTCCTGTAAGTGTTGGAGAAGCCCAGCAGACCGTACGTGTTCTGGAAACTGGTGCTACAGGTATTTGTTAGCCACCTGAGGTGGGTGCTGGGAACCAAAAGTCGGTCCTCAGGAAGAGCAGAAATGCTTTTAGCTGCGGATCCGTCTTTCCAGCCCCACTTCTGTCATCTACCTTCCTCCCTACCTTTTGTTTTCACTGAAGTTTCTGCTTTATTCCAGCAGCACTGAAGTTTCTGCTTTATACCTGCAGCAAATGAGGGAAAAGAAGAGAGAGCTCTGGTTTTTCCTGTCATCTGTGCTGAGAAAATTGGAATTCCCGCCCCCCCTCCAAGTCTCAGATTTCGGAAGAAAAGCCCAGGAGAAAGCCAAGGCACCTAGGTGTTAATTGAATTTTTAATGGTCCATTCAACACACTCAACACATTCGTTCTGTTTTTCACATCAGAACCTGCAGATCCATTTCCGTGTAAAGTCATTCACACACTAAGGAAAAAGAAAGGACTTGCAAGGTAAAATCCAGACTATATTTGTGTCCAAGCCTAATATTTAATGTTGTGGTAAACAGAGAAAAACAAGGAGGAAGAGATGGAGAGATGGGTCGGTGGTTAAGAGCATATATTCATGTTGAGGACCTGAGTTCCATTCCCAGGCTCCATATCAGGTGGCTCACAACTGCCTTAACTCCAGTTCCAGGGGCTCTGATGAGTCCTGCTTTCTGTGGGTACTTGCAATAATATGCATATACTCTAATTCCACACACAAAATGACTTTTAAAAAAATTGAAAAAAATTAAAAAATAGGAAAAAAGGGTGTATGCATATTTCACAAAGTCAGCTCTCGTATAAATTGATTTTTGTCTTTCTTCCCCAAATGTTATGAGCATTGCTTGAGGTTTGAGTGGTGTGGACCTGGGGGAATCCACAGTCATTCATGGCATAAAGCGCTGTTTCTAAAAATGTTAGATCTGCGGAAACATAATGGAAAAGTGGATATTGAAAAGGCTGTTTTTTGCATAGATATGGAATGATTTTTAGCAGTATTCTCAAGTTATTGAGCATTTGAGAATAAATTGAAACTTGATTAATATAGTCATATTTTAATATCCTTGGAAAGTTTGGTTATCAAGATAGCCTTGTAGAACTTCTTTTAAAGGATAATCTTTTTATTAACCAAAGTTTACAGATTTTTTTTTAAATCACAAATACAAGCTTTGATTTATTTGTTCTACTCTTAACAGTTAGTTTTTGGGTTTTTTGTTTTGTTTTGTTTTTCTTTTTCGGTTTTGGTTTTTGAGTTTTTTGGCACAAGGTTTCTCTTTGTAGCCTTGGCTGTTCTGGACTCATTTTGTAGACCAGGCAGGCTGTAAATTCCTAGAGATCCTCCTGCCTCTGCTTACTCAAGTGCTAGAAAATGGTTAGTTTTGTAATCTGTTCATTTTCTCAGTGTGAAGACAAATTGGAGAGGTAAAATTTCTCTCTCCCCTGTTTGAGCCTCAGTAGCCTTATCCCTATAAGTAAAGAGGGAATGAAGAAGGTATCTATGGGAAATGCATCACCTTTTAGTGACCCAGGATGATACAAACATTACCAGTTTGGCTTTTTCTCAAAGTTTCCTCTTTTCCTGTTTTTTCCACCTGTATTTTGAGGCAGTCATATTACCTATAACCTCTGATTCTTGAAACTGGTAGAATGTATCAAAAGGGGAATGGAATATTTGATAATTATGTTAACTTCAAAGCAAGGAAGTTCTTGTAAATGAGTATGAAATGAAGGCTCCTTGCTGGGATGACTTTAAAGCTAGAATTAATATTGATATTTTTTGGATACTTGAGTACTGAGGATACAGATTGCAGAAAATGATGTCTCAGATGAAGTTTTCATGTTTGAAGAATATAACTGCTACCATGGACCATGAAAAAAAAACATCTTTAAAGCCAGCCAATTTAATGTAGACATGGTTGCTTTAAGACTTTTGAACTGTTCGTATTTGAAAGAGAAGAGAGGATTCACGTCACAGTGACTGAGTTTTAATCCCAGCATTCTTCAAAATATTGGTTTTCTTTAAGCTTCGAATCACTTAAGGACACAACACTTAAGTCACTTAAGGGTAACAATGGTTAGTGCCTGCCTTATGAGGTTAAGAAAAATATTTGAATGGTAATATACAGAGAGAGACTATTTCTTAAACATTTAGGGAGAACTAGTTAGGGCTTGCATTAGTAAATTGGCTTGAGAGTCATTGTGGGTATATCATCACCAAGTGTTAGATGTCTTAGTGGCTAAACACAACGATGTAATAGTCATCTGTATTTCTCAGCTTAGTTTTCTTGTTTGTTTGTTTTTATCAGACCTAATTAGTTCACTGCATTTTCCCCAGAATTTTCACCTGAAAACATCTCATTTGATTATGTCATCTCTGTGTCCCATTCTTTCCTTCCTCTTATGATCTTATCATTAGATAAAAGGTGGACAGACATTTCATGACTGTCCTTAACTAGGTAAAGGACCCACCACCACCACTCCTGTCAAATGAAATGAACAAACAAACAAAACCCCCAAACCACCACCACCACATCATCAACAACAACAACAATAAAAGCGCAGCCATAAAACAGGCCCAAGGCTTCGGGAAATCTGTCGCCCACAGAATCCTGTCTTAAGGTGGTCTACCCCCATCATATAAGCTGGACACTGGAGTGCAAACACAGACAATATGATGTATCGCCCTTCCTGCACTTTCAAAAATCAGTTTACCCCCCACCACACACACACACGATTTGTAGAGTAATGTTAATTCAGCACATGGTTGCACTGGCAAGAGATCACATCCAAAGACCTTCTGGGTCTGTATTATTCGGCTGGAATACAAACACACCTTTAATACAGGAGACACAGACAAGCTGATCCCTGAGTACAAGGCCACCCTGGTATAGAGCAAGTTTCAGGTAAGGAAAAGCTTAGGTCCACGTGTGGTATTACATGTCTTTAATCCTAGACAATGAACATAAAGTTATTTTGTAGAAGGGAGTACCCTTGTTTGAAAGTGATGTCTAATTGAGTGGCAGAAACAGAGACGAATCAGAGAAAAGTTGAGAGAATAGGATCTTCTCAACTCTCACAAGAAGAGAAGAAAGGGAATTTACACAAGGGGGCAATGAAGAGAGAAAGGAGGCAGTTTTACTGGGATAAGAATAGAAAGACAGGTTGCAGACAGAGATCTCAGGTGAAGACAGATGAACCAGAGGATGAGAAGGAGCCAGGAAGGTAGAGCAGATTGCTGGAGTTAGTTGGAGGCCAAGGGGAGCAATTCATAGGCTGAGAGAAAAGCCAGATTGAGTAAAATAACCAGAAGATGAGTTTGAGCCAGAACAGCTGAGTTGAACCAGCCAGCCCAGAGCCTAATAAGAACAAGAAAGGGTGAGCTTATTAGGCAGTGAGTCTCAGAGGCTGAAATCATTCTAGGCCTAGATTAGATTGTATGGAGACTAGAAACTTCCAGGACTAGGCCTAGGTTAGCAGAAGGAGGCAGTAGTCTCCAAGACAACAACCTGTTTCAGACAAATAAAAGTGCCTTTTACACCTATTCCTACTATAAAAGCTATTTCTTGGACCCTGCATGGTAGTGCTCCTGTATCCTGATACTGACTCAGGATACAGGTTTGGGAGACATCAAACTCTCAGACCAATAAAGATGTGCTCTTGCTGTTTTGAAGTCAAGTGAAGTCTATTCATTTATTTTCCTATGCTGACGTCTTTCTTATACTAGATATGCCATGAGAACAGATTCATAATCTTTCTGTGGCTCAGTTCCCTACCTGTAAATGCCTGTAGTAATAATTTTATGTATACCATGTTTTTTGGTTGTTTTGTTTTGCTGTTTTGTTTTTGTCTTGGGGGCTAAGCAGAAGGGTTAAACCTCTTTAAATAGCTTGCAACAGTGCACGGCATTTCTTAGACTCTCCAAAATATTCAAATTACTGGTAGATAATGCAGTAAAAGTGGGTTGACTTGGGTATTTATTTAGCATGTGTATTTTCATAAATTGTTACATGTTTGTGTTCCCTTCATAATGATAATGTGCTCTTTTTAAAGATGTCTGCGAAATGGCACCACACATACTTATCACTTTAAGATATACTTAGTCATCATTAGGTTTTTGAGATTTATTCATGATATTAAGTACAAGCAGTTCATTTAATTGCTTTATAAATTGCTTAAGACATTGTGCAAACTACCACAATTTATATATTCACTGTGCTATAAATGGATATTTGGGTTGTTTTCAGCCTGGGTTTTATTGATGTCAGTCGGTTTACAATAAACAGCCTTGGCTGTGGAGCTATTCTTCCATAGATTGTCGCTTTCCTGGGGGCTGTGTTCACACATGGGACTTCTGGATAAGGCGACACACACCTGCTGCTTTGGAAGACAGTTAATTGTCCCCAGCGTTGTCTTCACAGCATCTGTCCTTTCCAATAACAGGCAAGGGCCCTTTCTTACTGTCCTAGGGAGGAACTTATGAACATTTAAATGACACTCATTACAATCACCAGGACATGCATTTTATGGTCATTTTAGCTTGCATTTTTTTTCCAGATTGCTAGTGAAACAGAGAGTCTTCTTAATTTTTTTATCGGCCATTTCACATTCCTTCTTTGTTAATGGCACACTTGTGTCTTTGTCCACTTCATTCCTGCCCTGTCTTTTTTATTGGTTTGTAGTTTTTTTGTTTTTTTTTTAATAATTTTGAAACCTGGTCCTTCATTTATATGTTTTTAAAATATTCTTTACAGACTCTGCCTTGTAACTTCTTTTCTTACAGTGTTTTCATTTGAATAGATGTTTGATGCTTTAATGTAGCCAAATATATCATGTCTTACATAAAAATTTTATTCTTCCTACTGAAGTCTTAAACTCAAAAAGGATCTGTCAACTAGGGTTAGCAACACCCACAGTAGTCTGGGCCTCCCACTCAGTCACTAATCTATAAAATGCCTCATAAACTTGCCTTCAGACCCATCTGGTAGAGACACTTTCTCAGCTGAAATTCCCTCTTCTCGGATAACCCTGGCTTGGGTCAAGTTGATAAAAAATAAAATAAAATAAATCAGAACATCATCTCATGTTATCTATTACAGATGCACATATGTGAGTACAAATGTATACACAACCTAAGCATAGTTCCTGTGTGCTAAACCCCTCCACCAGTTCTCTTATATAAATTGTCTCAGCAGCAGAGATAAGGTTTCGTGATTTAATTCCGTTTTCCCCATATTTCTTGATCTCTTGTCATTGATACCTGTGCTTCACAGCTCAGCTGAAAAGAGCAATCCATAGGCCTTCAACTTGCCTTGATACTTTATAACTGCAACTCTCTTCTTGATAGCCCCCTGTCCACACTGCTCAATGTTGCAATGTGCACTTAGCATATTACTGCTAGTCTTTGAGACTTGGTGCCAGGGCTCCTCCTTCATGAAACTGTGGCAGCATAGGGCTGTCTGTCTTTTCATTTATAATAATGGCCGTTGCAACTCTTTTTTTTTTTTTTTCTTTAACCTGCCATCCACACACACTGCCAGGACCAACTTGGTACAGGGTACCTAGAACCTTGTACATGCCTCTATAAAAACTATATGTAATTACTTGTAAATCTTCCTTCTGGGTTGGAGGCACAGTCCTAAATCTCAGTACAGTATGTGATAGTTAAGAAACACTCATTGCTATCTGCTGCATGGAATAGGAAATAGACTTAAGGGGTACCCATTAATATCTTAGGCATCATTCAGACACTGCTTCCTTTATGAGCCACCTTATAGGAGAACAGAAATATTTAAGCTAAATCCTTGTGATGTCGACATTTTAGTGGATTAGATTCTGTTGGGAAGTAACAACAGGACATTTTTTATAGTTAATTAATTTAGTTTTTATTCTCTTTATATCCTGGTTGTAGCCCCATCCCTTCTCCTCTCCCACTCTTCCTTCCTTCCCCTTCCTTCCTCACCTCTTCCTCAGAAAAGGGGAGCTCCCTTTCTTATCCATGCTGCTCATCAAGTTGCATCAGGACTGAACATGTCCTCTTCCCCTATGGCCTGGTAAGGCAGTCCTACCTGGGGGAAGTGATCAAAAAGCTGGCAAGTGAGTCTGTGTCCAGTGCAGTCCCCATTTCCTTACTAGAGGACCCACGTGAAGCCTAGGCTGTCCATCTGCTACATCTTTGTAGGGGACCTAGCTCCAGTTTCTGCATGATCCTTGGTTGATGCTTCCGTCTCAGCAAGCCCCTCTGGGCCCTGGTTAGTTGTCTCTGCTGGTTTTCTTGTGGAGCTCCTGTCACCTCCAGGTCCTTTTTTCTTTCCTCCCACTTTTCCACAAGACTCCCTACTTATCGTCCAATGTTTGGCTGTGAGTCTCAGCATCTGTTTTGAGGCGCTGCTGGGTAGAGTCTCTCAGAGGACAACTCTGTCAGGATCCTGTCTGAAAGCTTAGCAGAGTATCATTCATAGTGTAAGGGGTTGGCATTCTCCCAAAGGGTAGATCTTTGGTTGGGCCAGGAATTGGTTGGGCATTCCCTCATTCTCTGCTCTTTTTGCTCTATATTTATCCCTGCACATCTGTAGGCAGGGTAAATTTGGAAGCTTTTGTGGATGGTCGGAGTTCCCCTCCCTGCATTAAGAGGCTGGTCTAGTTAGAAGGTGTCCTTTTCAGTCTCTACGGCCTCTGCTATTAGGAGTCACTGCTTGATTCCCCCTCATAAATTCCCAGGGGCCTACCCTGACTTAGGTCTCCAACTTGCCACAGAGATACCCCTGCCCTCAGTTTCTCTTTTGTCTACAGGGCTTCTGTCCCCTCGCCCTCCCTCTCCCCAGGTCTGTTCCTTTTAACAGTGTGTCCACTCTCCTACCTGGTTTCCTCTCTTCAGCCCCTACCTCTGTCAATTCTATCTCCCCTTCCAATTGAGATGTATGCATCCACACTTGGATCCTCCTTGTTACTTATCTGCTTTGGGTCTGTGACCCATAGCACACTTATCCTGTATTTTATGGTTAAAATCCACTTATAAGTGAGTACATACCATGTGTGTCTTTCTGGGTCTGGGTTACCTCACTCATGGTGATTTTTTTTCTAATTCATACACTTGTCTGCAAATTTCACTATTTCTTTGTTTTTAATAGCTGAGCAGTGTTCCATTGTATACTTGTGTATAAATATCCATTCTTCTGTTGAGGGACATCTGGGTTGTTTGAATAGAGCTGCTATGAACAAAGTTGAGTCCTTGTATGGTGGAGCATCTTTTAGATACATAACCAGGAACTGTAAATCTGGGTCTTGAGGTAAAGCTATTCCTAATTTTCTCAGAAAGCTCCAGATTGATTTCCAAAGTGTCTGTACAAGTTTACACTCCCACCAGCAATGGAAGCATATTCCTCCTTCTCCACTCCTTCGCCAGCATGTGTTGTCATTTGATTTTTTGATCTTAGCCATTCTGACTGGTGTGAGATGAAATCTCAGAGTCGTTTTTGATTTGCATTTCCCTGATGATTAAGGAAGTTAAGCATTTCTTTAAGTGCTTCCCAGCCCTTTGAGATTCTTCTGTTGAGAACTTTCTGTTTAGTTCTGTGCCCCATTTTTTTTTTTCAATTGGGTTATTTTGTCTATTGGTATTTGATTTTTTTTTTTTTTAGTTCAGTATATATTTTGGATATTAGCTCTTTGTTGGATGTAGGATTAGTGAAGATCTTTTCCAAATCTGTAGACTGTATTTTCACTTTATTGACAGTGTTCTTTGCCTTACAGAAATTTTGTTTTGTTTTGTTTTGTTTTTAGTTTCAAGATGTCCCATTTATTAACTGCTGATTTCAGAGCCTGAACTATTGGTGTTCTGATAAGGAAGGTGTCTCCTATGCCAATGAGTTTGAGGCGCTTTCCCATTCTCTATTCTAACAGATTTAATGCATCTGGTGTTTTATGAAGGTCTTTGATCCACTTGGATTTGAGTTTTGGGCAGGAAGATGAATATACATCTATTTGCATTTTTCTACATGTAAACATCCAGTTAGACCAACACTATTTGTTGAAGATGCTGTCTTTTTTACATTGTATGGTTTCGGCTCTTTCTGAAAAATCAAGTGTGGTTTTACTTCTGGGTCTTTGATTCAATTCCATCGATCATAGCCTATTTCTATGCCAGTACCAGGCAGTTTTTATTTTTATTGCTCTGCAGTTTAGCTTAAAATCAGAAATAGAGTTACCTTCAGAAGTTGTTTTTTTTTTAATTTTATTGTATAGTATTGTTTTAGCTATTCTGATGTTTTTATTTATTTATTTTTGCCTTTCCATATGAGTTGAGAATTGTTCTTTCAAGGTCTTCAAAGAACTTTGTTGGTATTTTGATGGGAATTGCATTGAATCTGTAGATTGCTTTTGGTAGGATAACCATTTTTACTATGTTAATCCTACCTATCCATCAGCATGAGACACCTTTCCATCTTCTGATGTCATCTTCAATTTCTTTCTTCAGAGAAGTGAAGTTCTTGCCAAATAAGTCTTTCACTTTTTAGGAAAGAGTTACACCAGATACTTTATATTATTTGTGGCTATTGTGAAGGGTATAGTTTCCCTAATTTCTTTCTCAGTCTGTTTGTTGTTTGTATACAGGAGGGCTGCTGATTATTTTTTAATTAACCTTGTATCCAGCCACTTTGCTGAAGGTGTTAATTAGCTATAGGAGTTCTCTTCTGGAATTTTTGGGGTTGCTTATGTATACTATCATATAACATGCAAATAGCACTACTTTGACCTCTTCTTTTCCAATTTGTATTCCCTTGATGTCCTTTAGTTGTCTTATTGCTCTAGCTAGAACTTTAAGTACTATATAAAACGAGGTAGGGAGAGAGTGGGCAGCCTTATCTTGTCCCTGATTTTAGTGGATTTGCTTTGAGTTTCTCTCTATTTAATTTGATGTTGGCTATCAGCTTGTTGTATATAGCCTTTATTATGTTTAGTTATGTGTCTTGTATCTCTGATCTCTCTTTCATCATGAAAGAGTATTGGATTTTGTCAAAGGCTTTTTCTGCATCTAGTGAGATAATTAATTATGTGATTTTTTTCCTTTAAGTTTGTTTATGGTGGATTATGTTGATGGATTTTTATATGTAGAACCATCCCTGTATCCCTGGTATGAAGCCTACTTGATCATGATGGATGATATATTTGATGTGTTCTTAGATTTGGTTTGCAAGTATCTTATTGAGCATTTTTACATCATTATTCATAAGTGAAATTGGTCTGAAATTCTCTTTCTATGTTGAATCTTTGTGTGGTTTAGGTATCAGAGTGACTTTGGCTTCATAGAATGAGTTTGGCAGTGTTCCTTCAGTTTCTATTTCGTGGAATAGTTTGAGGAGAATTGGTATTAGCTCTTCTCTGAATGTCTGTTTATATTCTGTGCTAAAACCTTCTGGTCCGGAGCTTTTTTGGTTAGGAGACTTTTGATGACTGCTTGTTTTTTCTTAGGAGTTATAGGTCTGTTTAACCTGCTTACCTGATCTTGACTTTACTTTGGTAGGTGAAATCAATCAAGAAAACTATCCATTTCCATTAGATTTTCCAATTTTGTGAAATCCAGTCTTTTGAAGTAAGAGCTAATAATTTTTTGTATTTCCTGATTGTCTCTTTTTACATAACTCCTTTTTGGTTCTGATTCTGTTAATTTGGGTACTCTCCCTCGGCCCTTTAATTAGATTAGCTAGGGATTTGTCTATCTTGTTTATTTTCTCAAAGAACCAGCCTTTGGTTTCATTGATTTCTTTGTATTGTTTTTTGTTTCCAATTTCTTGAATTCAACCTTGAGTTTGATTATTTCCTGTCATCTTCTCCTTTTTGGAGTGTTCACTTCCTTTTGTTTAAGAGTTTTCATGTGAGCTGCTAGGTTAGTGGTATGGGTTCTCTCCAATTTCTTTTTGAAGGTGCTTAGTGCTATGAAATTTCTCTAAGTAATGCTTTCATTATGTCCCAAAAGTTTGGGTGTGTTGTCCCTTCATTTTCACTGAGTACTAGAAAGTCTTTAATTTCTTTATTTTTTATTTCTTGAGTGGGGAGTTGTTCAATTCCCATGAGTTTGTAGGCTTTTTGTTTCTGTTGTTGTTGAGTTCCAACTTTAATCCATGGTTGTCTGATAAGATTCAGGGGTTTATGTCAATCTTCTATCTGTTGAGCTTGCTTTGTGACCAAGTATGTGGTCAGTTTTGGAGAAGGTTCTACAAGGTGCTGAGAAGAAGGTATATTCTCTTGTGTTTGGGTGAAATTCTGTAGATACCTGTTAGGTCCATTTGATTTATGACATCTGTTAGTTTCTTTATTTCCTCATTTAGTTTCACTCTGTTCATTGGAGAGAGTGGGGTCACAACAGAAAAGTTTTAACTTAATCTGTGAGATTAAAAAGCAATGTTCATGAACAGAACTGGTCAATCTGGTACAGCTTTTCCTTTAAACTACTTTAAAGATTCATTTGTGTGTGTGTGTGTGTGTGTGTCCATATGCACATGCGTGCATGAACGCATGTGTGTGTGTGCTTGAGTGTGTTGTGTGATGTCTGCGTGCGCATATGTGTATGCATATGTTTGTGCATGTTTCACATTTCCTGAATGCATGCATGTTCTTCTCGTGTGTGTCCACTGCCCATGAAAGTGAGGAAAGAGCATTAAGAGCATTTCAGCCTTTAGACTAGAGGTACAGATGTTGTGAACCCTGACCCTCACATTCTTTCTTTTTTTTTTTTTTCAGTTTACACTAAAACCTCTTTTACTCACAGACACATAGTAAATACTCAGAAAAGGGTACCAGTATGGAGGTACTTTGTGTACCAAATACTATATTTCTCCCCTCTTAAAAAAGAATTATATAGATGTATTACTTATGCAAATAAAATTAAGTAGGGAAAAGAAATAATATGAATAGCATCAATGCTAGGCTGCAAGAATGCATTTGGGCTAGATTTAGCTTCTTAGGAAGTTCTGAGTTTCCTCAGATTTTATTTATTTATTTATTTATTTATTTATTTATTTACTTATATTAATTACAGTTTATTCACTTTGTATTCCCCCCTGTAGCTCAACCCTCACATTCTTAATTTTTAATGTCAAAGTTTGTATGACATGCTTTTGTATTGTCAGTGGGCTTTGTGACAAAGCCTTTTGTCAACTAAAATGACTGTGTTTTGTTGTTTATATTTTTCTTTGTCTTGACTTACACAGAAAAGAGAAGATATCAGAAAAAGGATGATCTGTAGAACCGTATGAGGATGTTATATGGGTGTCTATACAGAGGCTAGGGACTTCTCATCTTTGATCTTCAAATACTTCAGCATATGAAAGGAAGTATCCCCCCTGTGCCCATTTTTCATGTTATCTATCCTAAGAGAATCTATTATCTCAGAAGGGTTAATATCACGTTGAGTGAGTTTCCTGACTGCACACGTTTGTGTAGCCAGGTCAGGAACCTGAACTTCAGCCTGAAGCCTGTGTTAGGGGTTCCAAAGAGAATGAACTAATAGCTGCCTTCTTTCCCGTGAAAGGGAAACAGGGATTGGGAGAATGAGAACCAAAGTACCAGAAGCATCTCAGAACAGCACTTAGAACATGAACACAACTCCTTCAAATGATCTAGGGTTTTTGACTGTACCAAAGATGTAATCTGACAGTGCTTTTCAAGTACTTAGCATTGAAAAAAAAATCTCAAGGGATCCTCTAGTCAAAGGACGTCTTTCAAAGAGTGGACTTGAATTCGTGAACGTAAAACAGACAACATCTCTTTAAGACTAGACTTGGAAGCTTGGTTGCTAAAGGCAAATTAAGTACAAAGCAAAGTAAGACTTTCTATTCAGGTTACTGTGGGTGGGAAACAGACCAAATTTAGACCAAAGTAATGAGTAACTTTTAGTTCAGACATTATTTACCTTCACATGGAGTGGAAGGTAAGACACTGATGAAAGAAAAGTCATCTTGTAACTGAATGCCAAGTTGAAAGATGTCTCCATCACAACACTTTTGATTTTTAGAACACATACATAAATAAAAAAAGAAAATAAAACATATAAACTTATTTTCTTAGGTGGAGTTCTTGAGAAACATTTCTTAAAGATTCTCATGAGAAGTATTGAGAGAGTTCAAGAAAGGTCAGGGTTAAAGCAGATAAGCAAGAATGTTGTGTGCACTATTGAGTAGCTTCCATTTTTTTCCCCATGAGGACCCCTAGAGCACAGAATGTGCCACACACTTTCTCCCAAAGCCTTTTGCTACTGTCAGTTAGTATTTGATCAAGGTCTGGGGATGACTTAAGTCAAGATGAAATACTCCAAAATATGGCACTTTAGCTTTTGAGAAAACTACAGAAATAGGAAGGTTACTGGTTGCCCTACTCCCTGGAAGCAGGCTATACAACCAAGAAATGTATTTCCATTTCTGAAGCAGGCCATATGACTCTGATTCACTAGTCTTATATCTAGTGGAAATGAATGACTTTTTTACTCTCTCTCTCTAAAAATGTAAAGTCACAGAGAAGAATCTGAACAAACCATTTTTTCCAATTGTTTCTCACTCAGTTTATGACACAAATTTTATGACATGAAAACACTATGTCCTGCATATTCTATGGACTTGTTGGAGTTTATATCATTAGGTGATACCTCTTTTGTTCAATGACAGTGCTACTCAGCGACCCATTTCTGCATCAAACTTGCACATCTTATTGTTTCTTTGACTTCATTTCTGAAAGCTCTGCTGTTTGTTAAATAAATAAATATGGGTTCCTTTTGTCATTCTGTCATTGTTATTGAAGTAGTCATTGTTATGAGTGAGGAAAAGCCTAGTGATGAGTGAGGAGGATCTACAGAGTGAACCAGAAAGACAGGTCCCTTTTGGAGTAAGGTAATTCTGCAAAGAAAGGAGGAATCAAAAGTATATAACCCAACCAACAATTTAAGTCACTAAAAATATATGACCCGAACACATTATGATCTTGCCTTCATATGTATGGATACTCTTGTTCATATTTTAATTTTTCAACGCATGTTTGATGTTCACTTTGTTAAGTCCATACCAATTATATCGCATGATAATCATTAAGAAAATAAATCTATATTTTTAAATATTTTTCTGTCATTGAGGAGGACTCTTGGAGATCTAGAATAGTCCTCTAGGCTTCCAAAGGCTCTGATGTCCCTCTTTGGCCTTCTCATTCACTGTATGAAATTTGTGCCACATTCTTCTAATATTTTTGGAATGCATAATTGAGATATTTGCCCTGCTGCCAGTATTTTAACATGAACTCATTGAAAAGTCAGGCAGGTGCTGGTCCTTTTTAGTCTGGTGCCTCATAAACCAACCGTATCAACATTGAACTGAACTAATTAGGGCCATAATTTATGTATGGCCAACTAAAGAGTTTTTAATGGCTCATAACATATTTGTCAGCTTTCACAGGAAGTCAGTGAAAACCAGATGGCCCAGAGGACTATGCTTTTTGTTGGCTCATGCTACTTGATAATTGCAGCCCAAATTCAAGGTTAGCTCTACTTGGCCTTTACATTTCTTTTAAGATTGTGAGTTTTAAATTTTTTATTATCATAGTTTTTACATGACAAGATGAACTTTAAAGTATGCATCACATAGTCTGATAATTTGATTTTTTTCTTGCCAATATACCACTACAGAAACTAGGGAGAGAAAGAAACCAGTATGTCCTCTTTCTAATTATTCATTTTGAATATGGCAACATAGATAGAAATCAACAACCTAATACAATTATAGCTGAAAATGTGAATATTCATTTTATAGCAAGAGAAATATCTAAATGGCATTTGTTACTTTATGGATTCTTCTTTTTTCCACTCTTCTCCACCGTTTAACCATTTTACCTCCCTAACACTAGATGTGAGAGGAAAAAAAAGATAGGAGGAAAAGAAAGAAATTTGTGAATAAAGTCAGGGATCAGGAAAGGGGCCAATGTTATCGTTCAATTACTTCCTGCTGGTTAGGGGCATCAAGCTCCTTGGGGTAATTTTAACCTTTGCTGTTGGGATATCTTTTTTTTTTCTTGTTGTTCCTTCTTTGTGCATGAATACTTAACAAATCACAATCAACAGAAACCAGCTGCAACCAACACAATACAATACAGATAAACCATGCTAACAGCCATAACATAGACACAGAGGACTTGGTACAGACCCATGCAGGCCCCTTGCTTGCAATTTCAGTCCCTATGAGCCCATCTGAGCCCTGATTAGTTGATTTGTTGGGTCATGTTCTGATGTCCCCCATCTCTTGACTCCTACAATCTTTCCTCCCCTTCTGCAGGGTGCTCTGAATTTTGGAGGGAGGGACCCAATGAAGACCTCCAATTTATACTCCAAATTTCAACTTTATTGATTTACATATAAGGAAATTAAGGCTGTGAAATCTTAATTGTGAAATCTGGTTGTGAAATCTTTATGAAATAACACAGGTGAAAGGAGGGAATTTAAATTTACCTCAGCTATATCATCCTTTAGAGTTACCATCTTCCTAAGACAGTATACCCACACCTTAATTTAAGAGATGTAATTGCATTTTGTTAAGTACATCTCATTGAATTCATGCAGTATTTGTTAGGATGGAGGAGGGATGCAGATAGAGAGTAGCAACCAAACTCAGGTAAGTTCTAAGTCATTGGTCGTAGACATCAGGATCATGGTGCTCCTTTGTTTTATGAACATCCATAATTTCATAGAACTCAAGATAAGTTTGGATCACTTTTAGACCATGGTAGAATGAGGCAATACAATGCCTTCATGTCCTGCCTGAGTCTTAGCACAAGCAAGGACAGTGTCTCAGTTACAACTCCACAAGCATCTCACTCTCTCTCAGACACTGAGTGATTGCTGCTTTACTTATGGTTAGCACAGCTTCGTTCCTCTGCTTTTTAGATAAAAATTCTCAGCATCCCAGTCATTGATTCCCCTCTACTTTTTGGCAATACCCTATGCAAACCAAAATGACAGC
Organism: Meriones unguiculatus; assembly: GCF_030254825.1. Lineage (NCBI taxonomy): Eukaryota > Metazoa > Chordata > Mammalia > Rodentia > Muridae > Meriones > Meriones unguiculatus. The sequence continues at coordinate 29,834,573 of NC_083355.1, read as the reverse complement.
CTTAAACATTCCCTCAAATCACTTAACGGAACTCCGAATACTTCATCAGTTCCCTCTTAACCCTATCATTCTGAGGCAACAGGCAATGCCCACTGGTATGCTGTACACTAGTTGAGGTGAACAACAACAACAACAGCAAAAATCCAACTTTTCTTGACTACAAGTATTGCATTTATACTTGTGGTGAGGCATCGTAAATCCCTTTGTTTATTTCGTTGCTTTTGTTTCATAGAGAGAATCTCATACAGATTATGTTGGCCTCTAACTCGCTCACAACATAGTGGAGGGTAGCTTTGATGTCCAGATGCTCCTTCTCCTACCTCCCCAGTGTTGTGATCACAAGTATGTGCCACTATGCCTTCCTGAAGAGCTCTTTTGATCAGTGCTGCTTTGGGACCTGACCAAGTGCTGTTTGATAGCTTTGCTCTCCTTGTTTAGATCCAAGGCATATACTTCTTAGACTAGGAATTTCTGGAAAAGGCCAGACATTTACCATTGCCATCTTTACATGATATCTCTGTGGCAGTGGTCCCTAACTACCACTGTAGCATAAAGTAGATTAGATGTGTAAGCAAAGAAGCAAGGCTAAGTTTGGCACGTGCAGGGAAGCTGGGATTCCTGGGCTCAACAAACTTGATGGGGGCCAATGGTTAGGATCAATGATTCTTTTTTACATGTATAACTTATCTTTCAATGCCTTTGATTTCTTAATGAAAACATGACTACTCTGTAGAGACGCCTCCGTTTATAATTGTCATATGAAAATGTCCTTTTGTGTGGCAAGAACTGCGAGTCACATAAAGTCTGTAGAACTAAATTTATCTGTTTGCATAATTTCTTGGGTTTTCCTTTGAAAAAAAAATGAATCAGCACACCAATTTGGCAAAATGATATTTTATAAGTCATAACTCTGTACTGTGTACTCTTAGAGACACAGCATAGAAGGAGAATAATTTCCCTTTAGCATGGCAGAGTATAAGTGAAGTGCCAACAACACATTGTTATTAATAGTGGCAATTAATAGTGAGGGATGAATCCTACAGGATATGAATTTGCTCCAAGTGCCAGTTAGTGTCCTGCAGAAAAAAATAAATGATACTGTCAGATAAATAGTGATGGGGTAATTTAGGAATTTGCAGGTTTTGAAACTAGAGACACCTGGTTACTCATCAAGCCTTTATGCGAATGACTTACGTTGTATAGCTAGGCAACTTATTTTGTCTCTCTTTTCTCTTTTTTAAAAGCATCCAAACTCAGTTTAGAAAGCAGTAATGAGAATTAAAATTATTTACATAAGGCTACCTACCATTATTGGCCATTCAACCACAGTCAATTATCATCTACTATAGATCCCTAGCATTGTTATTCATTATTGTTTTAAATCTAGGCCCAGCTACAGACTCTTTATAAAGAGGAGTCTGGGAAAGACAAATATCACTTCTACGTAGAAATATTTAATATGGTGTGATTCCTTTTTAATGGTGATGGAGAAAGCTGTGTTAAAATAGAAGTGCTAGCACGATATGGTCAGTCAATATTTGACAAAGCACTTCCCTGGAAAGGATATGTGTCTCTGAACCATAAACTACTCTCCACATTTTGGAGAAACTTTTTACTGTGACAAACTCTAGCCTATAGTGCTGTTGGAACAGTAGATATATAAAAGTCATATTTACGATTATCAGGTAAACATGAAAAGAGAATAAGAAAGTGGGTTGACCCCAAATTAAGTCAAATAGACAAGAAATATGTTTATATCTGAAGTCCTTCAGAGACATATCAGGAACAAATGTAAGGAAGTAGTTAATGCCTCTCCTGATATATATTTCAAGTGGCTTAGACACTAAAGAAGGGTCAGTGTTCTAGGGTATTTCACAAGGTTAGACTTGAATGTCATCAGAAATAATCAGAGTAGCTCTGCCTAACAAAAGTATAATGTATCATACAGATGTAAGTCACACATACAATTCAAAATTTTTAAAATAAGTAAAAAGACAATTGATTTTAATGATAGTTTAAAATCGAATCTAAACCTAAAGCTCAATCTGTAATAAAATAAAACCATTACAATATAGTTCACATTCTTTTTCTCATTGTGTGATGTTTGCTGCATATTTTATACTAACAAGTATAAGGATTAAGAATTTAGACTAGCCTCAGTTTAAATAACCAGGAGCTACATATTACTAGGGGCCATTGTATTAGATAATGTGGGTTTAAAGATTGGGCAAATAGGTGTGAGGATGAGAGAAATGTGGATTAAACTCATTCTGTAACTTCACTTATAAATTATTATTAAAATATGAGAAAATTTACCTACTCTATACCTTACTTTCTTCTCCTATAAAATGAAAATGACATTTCATGGAAGTGTTGAAGGAACACACAAAAATGTGTATGTAAAATTATTAAGATACTTCTCAGTATATATTGATTATATATTGATTACTCTATCAGCATTATTGAAAGGTAGAATACAAGGACTTAAATATTATTGGTTTTCTTGCTTATATTATAGTCTAAGAAAGCAGCAAGAGTATTGGCATTCCTAAGTTATGTCTTTCTTTTTTCCATCCTGTGACTTGTCACATTTACTTTTTCTGAGGTCTGTATCTCCTGTTTTGTATAAGAAATTGAAAAGGACATTCAGATTCAACATAAATGTATATGGTCCATATGTGGGTATATGATATTCATATGTGTGATATGTGCATGTATATGAACATATGATACATGTGTGTATGTGATGTGTGTGCACACAGGGGGCTCAGTTCCAGGGAAGCAGTGGTCTCTGTCTGAACCTCTATTTTTAAGCCTAGTTCAGAATGGTTTTGTTCTCTTTATGAGAAGCAAATGGCATACTTCTCTCATGTAGGCATATTGAGAGCTTAAATAATATTTTAAAGCCCCCCCTTTCTCTTCTTTGTCTGAACACACCCATCTTTGCTGTCATAGTAGCTCTTGCCCGAACCTCCTTTACAAGAAAGTTTATTAGTAAACTCTCATTGTCTTTCCGTTCCAATTCTCATTTTCCCTTTGATCAACATGTAGGAAGTAAGGTTGGTGCCTGGGCTGACAATCAAGAGCTCTGGGAGAAGAAATAAAAGACATATTTTTCCTGCTAGGTAACTTTTCTTCATTGTTCATCTGGAAAGCAGCCTTTTCCCTTTGTTCTCCAATTAAACATGACAGGAGTGGTTATTCAACCAAAAGAAACACAGACCTGTCAGACTCCCCCTCTTGCACCGTATTTCCTGAGATTGTTGTAATACGGGAGACGTGCTGTCTGCCACAGATGCTTGCTACCTTAGGGTAAAAGACTGGTCTTGTAAAGATTCCTGGGGAGCCCTCCTACTGCCCTCAGCAGCTCTGTTCGGTCTGGATTTGAGCTGAGTGATTGCTGATTCAGGGAGAAAACTGTGTCATTAACTCTCTAATAAGGAGGGCAGTGCTAGCTTTTATTAGGTTGATGTAAAATAAAAAACATTAAATGAGGCCTCACCTTTTTCTCTCAGTGGTCACAGGAATCCAAGACTTGTTACACAGGTGCATTAAAATGGTATATACTCCCTTATGAGCGGATTTTAGTCATCTAGGACAGGATACACATACTACAATCCTAGACCCCAAGAAGATAAGTCTGATGGGCATCGTAGGCTTCATATGGGCTCACCAGTTAAGGCATATCTCTGACATGGACTATTCTGCCTGCTTTTTGATCACTTCCCTTTTGATGGGACTGCCCATCTAGGGCACAAGGGAGGAAGATAAATTCATGTGAATATTCATGTGCATAGATGAGCTGGGGTGTCTGGATAGGGGGACTCCCCTGTTCTGAGGAATAGGGGAAGAGAGAATGAAGGAGGTAAGGTGGGACTGGGAAAAGAGGAGGGAGGGGCCTATGACAGAGATGTAAATTTGAATTAATTAATAAAAAATATAAAACAGGGGCCAAGCTTATAGGAAGGAGTCAAAAAGGAGTTACAAAGGCCTTGAATGTACCACAGGTTTGCAAAATAACTAACGAACTTACTCTCATTCACCGTGATATTAGGTTATGTAAAGTAGTGGGACAGTGGACCATGCATGGACTCGACCTAGGCCCCCTTCACAGATGTAATCGATGGACAGCCTGGTCTTCATGTGGGTACCCTAGTAAGGGGAGCAGGGGCTGACTCTCTCATGGACTCTATTGTATGCTTTTTGATCACTTCCTCCTGGTGGGGCTACCCTGCCTGCCCTCAGTGATAGAGGGTGTGCTCAGTCCAGATGTGACTTAATGTGCTTGGGTGGGTTGATGGGGGGGGCTCCCCTTCTCTGAGGAGTAGGAGAGGGGGAAGAAGGAAGGAGGGGTGGGGCTGGGAGGAGAGGAGAGAGTAGACTATGATAAGACATGTAAAGGGTAGAAAGAAAGAAAGAAAGAAAGAAAGAAAGAAAGAAAGAAAGAGAAAGAAAGACAGGCAGAAAGAAAGTTAGTATAGGACAAACCCAGGGTGTACTTAGGGACTTCATGGGTAGATGAGAAAGAAAGGTAGGAAATAGTCAGCCTGCACACTGCTGTTTGGAAGGTAATCTGAGCTATGCAGCTTTTGTGGGACAGGCAAAAGTCAAGTAATGGGCCTTCAGATTCCTCATGGCGGTTCCATGCAAGAGGTCAGTCCTATGGTCAAAATCTCCTAACCTGCAAGTAATGTTGGGAATGGTTTGGTAGCAGATGCTAAAGTAAAGTAAAAGAGAATTAGAATCACAGCACTGAGCTCCTAGGCCAATCAAGATAAATTATGACAATATTGTGACCACAGACTTGGCTATATGAAAATGCCTTTGCTATTTCACAGTTCTCTGAGGGAGTTGGAAAAACTGTCAGGTTAACACTGAGAATGAAGATTAGAGTTGTAAACTACAAACTGGCAAACTGTTTTAGTTGGAAATAAGCAGCATTCCATTGAATCTGCCTGTGATGGGGGTCATGATAGAACAGGAAGGGGAGATCAGACAGATCACAGATGCAAAACCCAACCCAGAAACAAACACAGAGCTGTTCGTGTGTGTGTGTGTGTGTGTGTGTGTGTGTGTGTGTGTGTAGAGTACAGACAACTGAAACAGTTAAGTGCAGCTTATCTTTAGGGCCATTTCAACTTACCCTTCTGAGAAAGGAAAGGGGGGGGGCCTCAACTATTTACTGGCTCCTTATATGCAAGAGATGTTTCTATAGACTTTGTATGTTTCATTCATCCTAAAGTTTAAAGCTGCTATTTTAATGGTTACAACCCCATACATTATTATAATCCGTGATGTTTTAGCATGTTAATTTCTGATGTTTTTGCCTTTTGCATTAGGTAAAATGAGTATACACCATTAAAACACGGTATTTTATGGCGTATAAATTGGGGAATAGAACCCACAACTTACAGATGTAAGCCTGCAATGCCCATAGGCACTGCACCTGTGTCTCTTTTACGAATAGACTTTGAGTGCCCAGTGAGTTCAAGCTTCTTTGAGGTTTCTGTGGCCACCAAACACAACCTCTGCTGTGGTATTGACTTTGGAATTCCTGAGTTATGAGAAACAGACTTCTCTAATGTAAAAGCCACTATGATACTCACATTTTTGGTGTTTTGTTGTAGTAGCATGTGTTTAATGGAACATGACACAGTTTTGTTTCCATTAGGATTCCCACTGTATTTTCTGTCTGGGCTTTAGAGAAGGAAGCTTAATTCTGAAAATACAGGATGCAAAAATCTGCTTTAGTGAAAGGAGGAGTTGTGAGAACAATGTAGAAAGAGGGTGTGGCGAAGAACAGGATTGGCTCTGGGGAGCTTTGCCTTGGAAGCACAGGCACTTTGGGAATTCAAGGAAGGACACACTTCTATAAGCATGGAAAGACTGACTCCAGGCAAACTGTATTGTGAGCTGAGGTTTTCTTTGTAAATCGAAGGTCGCCTTTTTCATACTTTCACCCCCCCTTCCCCTGGTGGCCTTGTATTTCTTGTTCAAATTCTCCACAAACTTGAATAAGTCAGGTTTCTACAGGGTAGGGACTAATCCTGGTTCTTCCGCTGTCTCCGCACAGAGTTGGCCTAAATGGGTTTCGTCGCTACACAGCTCACAATTTACTGTTCTCTTTGTCCTTAGCTGTGTACCTTTTAGTTTCATTAAAATCAAACTGTGGCCAGTGAGGTGGCTCAGCACATAAAGGGCCTGCTGTGCAAGCCTGCTGAGCTGAGTTCCATCCTTGGAACCCAGCTACACATGGAAGGAGGGATTGGACTCCACCGAGAAGTCATCTGATTCCTCATGTGTAACATGGCACATGTATGTCCACATGCGTGTTCCCCCTCCATTCACATACACAATAATACATACATAAACAATCTATAAAAACAAACATTGTACCACATCATCTTCTAACTCCCCCAGAAAAATTAAAGAAGGAAAAAATTAAAGAAGGAAAAAAAAATCATGGTCTGGCAGCGGGAACTGTGAGCAGAGCGCGGCGAAGTTAGTGCAGGATCGCTGATCTTATCCGAGGCAGTTTGCAATCAACAGCGAGCTCTTGACCTTACCCTTCCGAGAGGAAAGACAAATCCCCAGAGTAACTCAGGACTGTGTCACTTCAGCCTCGTCACAGAACAAATCCTCGGCTCAGAACCCTTAAGTGCTCAACACCGTTGGCATTAAAAGCTTCACCATTTGGAAGTCTGGGCTTCTCCCAACCTCTGCATGGACTTGTACTTCTCATCATTCAGCTGGCTAATGATCCCTTTCCAGCAGGTGTAAATGAGTTTTCACACTCCAACCTGGCTTTTGTCAAGCCTTTAATGTAAGGAGCTAATGAGTGCGATTGCTCTGAGTTTTCTCCCCAAAGAAGGGTCTGTCTAACGGGTGATGTACTGACGAGTGCACGCTAATGTTATTCTGTTCCGAGGTGCTGAAGAGCACTGAGAATTTAAGAAAGACAAAAACGGACTAAAATATATTAAGCCAAACTGCTCCAGCAGCCTAATTCCACTATATCCACGCAAGATCTTGAAGCCGCTCGAGCATATCGAAGATACCTCAGAGGCAAGGAGGAAGGAGGCAACTGCCTCATTAAAAATGCAAGCTGAGCCTGGAGGCTGGCCCAGCATTGTAAATTGGTCCAGCTGAAGAGGGCGAAGCCAAGGAAGTGAAACGTGATCAGGCCAAACATTGAGACTTCAGCATTACAGGATACAGAAAAGCTTGCCGTTTTGACGACTTGACAAACAGGACAGCAAATGAATTTTCTCCAGGATTCTTGACATGCCTGATATTCGCCACAATGTGAACAGTGTTTTGTTTGTTTGCTTGCTTGTTTTTGTGCTGAGGATAGATTACCAGAGATCTGGAGCGTGCTGAGCCCAATGAAACAGTTTCATCTTCTTGTTACAATTGGCATGTGATAACCAGTGTTTCAAATGTGATGGCATATATTTTAAACAATACATAGCAAGTATTTTAAACAACGCAGGTAATACCTTTTCAAGGAAAACATAAAAATAAGCTCTGCCACATTTTTTCTACGATTGTTATTAATAAGACCGAGTGGAAACTGTCCTCACCACTCAGTCACGGACACCAGGGTTGCGTGTTTGTATTTTGCCTATGTATTTTCTTTCTTGCCAGAAAGTTAAGTTTGCTGTCTGGCTTACTGCTTCCTGTGTCAGGTGGCTCACAACCACCTGTAACTCTAGTTCCAGGGAATCCAATGCCTCTGGCCCTCATGGACAGCCACACTCATGTTTACATGCCTGTATACAGCCACACACAATTAAAAACAGTTGAAAAGACATCTGTTATACTAAGCTTATCTTAAATTTGACTCTCTACAGAGTGGGAAAATAACTCGGTAGGGCTTTGTGTTTTTTGTTTGTTTTTGCCACTGAACACATTGCTGAAGCAGGTGGACATGCTGGAGACTTTCTCCGTCCTCGGCTTTCAACCTTCACAGGGCTGTTACCTTTTAATATAGTCCCTCATGTCGTGTTGACCTCCAACCATAAAGTTACTTTTATTGCTGTGTCGTAACTTTAATTTTGCTACTGTTAAGAATTATAATGTTAAATATCTGATCTACAGGGAGGTCTCAGGCCACACCTGTGAAAGAGTCACTCAACCCGCAAAGGGGTCACAGCATACTGCTTGAGAACGGTTCTGTGGCTCTGGGGATTCCTGCTCCATGAGCCTTGCTTAGCAGGCTTTACAGAAAGATTTGAATGCAGGGATCCATCAGGTGAGTTGGTCACCTGAAAGCAACCTCACAGGCACACCCCTGTCCCCTGAATATATGCTTTCAGGTTGACATATGACACATTTGTTATCCATGTAAAGTTTATATGTGTGTGTGTGTGTGTGTGTTTGGCTATAAAATGACTGGTTGTAGTTAATGCTCAAAAATGTAGAGCATAGATTTAGTTAAATATATGCAATATGAGACCTGCAGTATGCCCTGTGCTGTACCAAGTCACCTCCCATGCTGCGGCGTTCTCTTTTGCAGTGCAGCTGTTTCTGAGTCATCCACGATCCTGCTAATGAGCCCTCATGCATAAGAAAACTCATTGGTCTATTGCTGGTGTCCTATCTGAGATGAAGAGACCCCTGCTCATGATTTCCCAGGAACGCCACACTGCAGCCTAGCCAGCTGGTCTGATATAGGACGATCTCTTTCTTATCAGAAGCTTAGAGCATTATTCTCTGTTATAAAGATTATAACTTCTTAAAAGACTGCCTAATCTGTACTTATGCATCATCTCCCTCTGGAAAGTAGAATACTGTCCAGAGGAGGTAATTTGGATCTAATTGGAGGCCTAGCCATTCCTGCCTCCTAAAAGCTGTGTGGAGCTGGGAAAGCTCATCCATTTTTCGTTAGGTAGTGTTTTTGTTGTGAGAAAAATGGTATTTATCTGTAAATTATATATCTATAAAGTTGTTGCTGACTAAATGTATATATGCCTTTCTAGCATATCACATATAATAGCAGTTAAAATTATTACTATGAATAATAATGTTGAGTACAGCATCACTGATGGCACACCTCTACCTGGCATGCATTTGCGTGTCCTAAGATTCTTATTAGTGTTCATTGTTTGAAACCCAAGCTCTGTGAATCTCAGTGTTTACCCACAGTCACTCAGCAAGTGACTGTTAGAATAGCAACTAGAGAGCATTTTCTGAGCCAGGGACCTACACGTAAGTGGTGAATTACTTCAGCAATTATCTCACAATGTTTTGGGAATGTGCCAAGTGTTCTTTCCTTCGAAGAATGGTGAGACTGGGATGATGACCCAGGATATAGGAATCTAAATCTATCAGGCATTTCCCATTGCCATAGCACTGCTCCTTCATCCATACATCCTGCTCTCCTCTTCTGAGCTGCCATTCTTTACAGCTCATGTTCATCATGAGGCATTTCAAAGATGCTGAATACGTACGTGTTGATTGATTGAACAGCTAATGCCTCCACAGCACCAATAAACCATTACTGCTACCTCATTTAAAACTGTACTTCTCACAGGAGCTATGAAATCTGTAGTCCATTTAAAAACAATAGAAATATCAGTAAGCGGACTTCAGAACGAATGAAGTATGGCATTTAAAGTGATATTAAGCAAGCCCGTATTGTTACACAGGGAAAATATGATGATAAATATTTCGAGTGATGGGGCAGAATAAAGAAAACACTCAGGACTTAACATTTTTATGCTTGATATGATCTGAACTAATTTAAATTATATTGCTACATTCAAAGTTATTAATTCTCAGTGTGGAGACTATCATGATGAATTCTTCTCTATACACATGCACACACATGCAAGTTTATAACAAGTAGAAAAAAAACCATTTTAATGAGGTTTTCAGGAAGCAAATAGGCTATGTGAAATTATAATGATCTCTTTTAAGAATGTAATGGATAACAGTCTCCTACGACTGCCTGACTGCAGAGAAAACGCTGATTAAATTTATTGATCTTTAGCTAAGCCAGGGTTTTTAAGTATCCCTTAAGGCTTTTATAAGAGCATAATACCTTCATGTTTGGGGACACCCAAGATCAGGTCACATGGAAATCCATGAATCTAAACTGTAGCCACAGACACTGAGTGGTGCAGTCTTGACTCATACTCGGAGCAAAGAATTCCTCCTCTGGCCAGTTTTCAGATTTGTTCACCTTTTTACAGATGAAAGATGACAGTTTTTGTTGTTGTTGTTGCTGACAGAAAAATAAACAAGTCTTGGAGTTTCTCAGGAAGTTTCTGTGCAAAAATAACTTTTAAGCCTGTGATTTATAGTAGTCACACAAAATGATGTCCTTTAGCAGATATATTTTTGTGTGCGAGGGTGAAGGTATCAAACAATATATAGCAATACAGCATTCTTTTCTTACAAAAATTTTCCCAGCATGCTTTTAGAAACTGCTGACACATATCACAAAGAAACTTAGGATTCATAGTCAGAGGTCAACACCACACTTCAGTCTTCATGAAGTCCAGGGTTTCAAGAGATTCACGGAACAAAGACACACATTGCTGATGTTGTTAATGAAGTGTAGACGGCATATTCATCTTGGTTTCTAAAAATCGTTATCTAGCGTATGTAAGACTATGCATTACTGTAAGAAATCTTCACCACCCAGGTACTGAATTCATTTTTTTAAATTAAATAGTGATGATTCCACGTGCTGCCCAGCTCCTGCCTTAGTGAACAGAGGGCTGGGAGGATGGTTGCAATGCTACGCAAACACGAAGGTCTGAATTCAGATTCACAGAACCCGTGTAAAAAGCCCAACATGGTTGCATGGGCTCATAGTCCCAACTAATCTAGCTCACCAGTAAGTGAGTCTGTGTCAAAACAACAAAACAAAGGAACAAACAAAGAAAATAGTGGAGAGTAATAGAGGAAGACACCCGATGCTTCCCTCTAGCCTCCACTTACTTGCTCCTGCACGTGCAAGAACGTGTGCCCGCACACACCTGTGCGGACAAAACGATTAAATGTAACACAGCCTCTCCAGAAGATGCCCTAGTGATACTGAAGCTAGCAGACACCAGGACAAACTAACCAAATTGGGGTTACAGGAACTTCTGAAGCATTGGTAACGCTTTGGTGCGATCGCTCAGGAGCTGTGGTCTACGTGTTATCTGTGTCTAAATTTTGAGACTCCTTCTGCCTCATCGCTTACTCATGCATAAAGTGTTAGCACTGTTTTCTGTTTGTAATTTATCTCACACTATCTCCACCCCTGTTAATCTGCTGGTGGCCGGGGAACATGAAGGGAGAGTAATTGAGTTCTGAATGAAGAATGTGATATTCTCTAGAGCTCACTGCATGGAGTTCAATGTGCGTGATTTATGAAATCCATTAGAATGTGTGCGTGTGTGTTTGCATACATGTGCATGAATGTGTGTGCGCAGGTGTCTAATACCTGTTCTTGGATTTGTTCTAGTTAGAGGAGATTACTCAGTATTCTGACCTTCTAATAAGAGGATACTTTACTAAACGCATATTTTAATGAGAATAATATTTTAAAGTTTAAGTGGGGTTTGAAAGAAGTAAGGTATATTTGTACTACAGTGATGAATGTTGTAACTCTAGCATGGTCACTCTCATATAACTATACACACACAATCACACAAACACATGCACATAAAGTCCTTCTATCATTTTTTTTCCCTCTAGGAGCCAGAAGGGGATAAAACCCTACTTACACATTTAGAGATATCATGGATGATGCTGGTTCTTTTAGGTGCATTACAAGATTAAACAGCCAAGAAAGAGGGGGACACGGGAGCTACATTATCGATGATGGAAGACAGGTAATGTGAGAAGATCTGGGTTCAAGGTCTTTTCTTGCTGACAAATATCACCTTTGTGTCTCACTCAGTATGTCTTTGAAGTGGGCAGTTTCAATTAAGCCTACCAAATTAAATTTCTATGAAGTATTTCCCCCACCCCCACCCCTGCCCCTAGGTTTCTTTTCACAGCTTGGCATTCTGGCAATAGCTACTGCTGACATTGTTTGTAATGTGTCTTTAAAGTCTAAGAAAATGATCTTCAGTTGTCCTTGAGTGCCTCCTCCCCCTCCCTTTCTCTATGATTCTTTAACGTGTGCATTTATTCTCACAGAAATGTAGCAAGCCGGGTGCATTCTCTTCTTTTTCCCACTGCAACAAGCTAAGCCCTAAAAGGTTTGCTAACTTGCCCCAAGTACTGTTATAAAAAGGACTGTATTCAGTGTGGTTTTCTTCTTCTTCTTCTTCTTCTTCTTCTTCTTCTTCTTCTTCTTCTTCTTCTTCTTCTTCTTCTTCTTCTTCTTCCTTTTCTGGGGGGGGGTGTTGGGGTATAGAATTGAAGCTCCCAAGGGTTGGGAGGGAGGACCTGGGAAGACTGGGAAGTGACTGTGCTCAGAGTTCATGATGTGAAATTCCCAAATAACCAATAAAAAATAGAGTGAAAAACAAACAAACAAACAAAACACAGCTTTCTTGATGACCATAACACTAGAGATCAGTCAACTGCTATTGTCCCCCTGAGATGCTACATACTTCCAAGTTAATATATGTGTGTCCTGATTCATTCTCCATATATACAACTAAACCTGACATATAGACAAAATCTCTGTACATTCCAGTTTTAAATTTAAAAAGTGCATTAATGAAGCCTCACACATGCAAGATGCGTTGGCTAAGGTCACACCCCAAAGCCAAAGATGTGTTAGTAACCTTTATTTTGCTCTTGTCAATTTGTTGCTGTTTAATGCTTCTTAAACTTCACTATTAGCATCTGTCCTCAAGCTAGAGAATAAAGGAGAAATCTTCAATGGTGCATGGTAACAAAGTGAGTCCTTTCTCAAATTCATACTTGCTGCAGCCATTTAGACTTGGTTATTCTGTTGCAGTGACTTGAACACCCATACTCTAAAACCCTCTGTGGAAGAGACTATGTGTGCCCCAGACAGCTTCCTTTGAAATAGTTCTTTGACAAGTCATGTCCAAGCTGAAGCAGGACAATTTACTGCTTATACTCAAAGCATCTTAGGAAAGAAATAGAACAGAAGCATGATCTTCCATAAATAAGGGAGGCAATTTATAGCCTAAGGAAGGGGAAGAGGAACAAATTACCAGGCTACTCCACAGCTTCTGTTTGCAATTCAGACGGTGGTCATATTTAGGTTAATAATGAGTTTTTCATGGAGCTTTTCTGTGAAATTTTACAGTATCAGTCTAACCCTCAACAACCATTTAAAGTGACACATCTTTGTCCCTGAAACATCTTTTGTGTTAAATTTATTTCTTTGGCATGAGCAAAGACTTTCTCCTTATTCTCTGAAGCCCCAGGGGTTAATAATTTATTTTCTTCAGCCACAAGAAGGTCATCTTCATTTATTTTTCACAGATCAAGGGAGAAGCTGTACAGATGCAGATCAGATTGTAGCACTGAGCATGTCAGCTGAGGGACAGCAGAGGAAGGAAAGTTTATTCCTTGGGCCTTGGACATTTCTATGCATACAGAAGTACACATTATTTAGACTAACCTAAATTTTACAGTCAATTAGGACACCAAAGAAGAAGGACCACCGCATTTAATAAGTGACTTAATTATGTGAAGTGAGAGATCAAACCAAATAAATGAAAATACCCATATCACATGAGTGTGCATCTAGTGTCTTAATAAACACACCAGACTGCATATATGCAGCTTCCCTGAAACCATAGGCTGTTCTGGGAGATAGAGACAAGAGGGTGGAATGCTAAGACACCCCTTTAAATGGAACAGATATGTGGTATTACTTATTTATTATTTTTTTCTAACTGTTAGCAAAAGCAGAGCCAACACCCTAAAATTAAAAAAAAATCTCCTGAACACGATAAAATTAAGAGACCAGCACAACTGCTCAGTGAGTAAAGCAGTTGCCATGCAAGCAGCAGCAGCAGCAGCAGCAGCACACTCCTCAAATTGCCAGTAAATATATTTTTTTAAAAAATTGTTCAGCATCCTTAACCATGAGAGAAATGTCAATCGGAATTAGTTTGTTGTTACATCTTCCCCCAGCCAGATGGCTTCCATGAAGAAAACAAGCAGCAGATACTTGCAAGGATTAGGGAATCCTTATGTATTGCTGATGGAATATAAACCAGTCCACCACTATGGAAACCAGTGCGGATGTTTCTACAAACTTAAAAATAGAACTACTATATGACCCAGCTCTACCATCACTGGGCATATCCCAGAGGACTTAGTCTTATAACACAAAATACTTGCACACATAAGTTTATTATTGTACTAATCACAACAGCTGGGAAATAGAACCAGCGTTTAGGTTCATCAACAGATAAATGAATAAAGAAATCATGGTACCTGTATACAATGGAGTCTTGCTAGGCTATGAAGAAAAATAAAAGAAAAATAGAATAATGACTTTTTTTAGCAACGTAGACAGAACTGTAAATACTATGTCAAGCAAAGTAGGCTAGACTCAGAAAAACCGATACTGCATGTTTTCTCCCATGTAGACTATGTATTTTAATATTTGTGTGTGTATGCATAGCAGCCTTGAAGGGGACAATAAGGAAGAAGAGCTCTTAAGGGGAAGAGTAGAAAAAAGAGAGAGGGTAATATACATACGACATGAAATCAGAGAGAGAACTATTGACCCGAGTGAAGGGAACCAATGACTGGGTTTAAGAACGCTGAAGAGGGAGGGTGGTGAGGGAGGGCCAACAGAAGTGCCCTGGCATAGGGTGTGCTTAATACTCCAATGTAAGTTTTCATTCCTACATCAAATCTGTTGCATCAACAAGGTTGCACATTTGATAGGATTCATGAGTGGTGAGGACAGACAAATGCTGATGTTACTACCCAAGACGATAACATTTTGTTACAGTAAAATCCTGGAAATTCAGTGTTTCAGAGTGTAGCAGTCTTAACAATGGCTAGTTGCGGACAGAACTTTAACGAATTCAGTAGTGGACCTATCAAAGTGTTATGAAAGATTAAGCAAAACAACTTTTTCTTGAGTAATCAGAAGGAGGGCTTGAATCACTACACATGAAATTAATGTCCCTTATGTATTTTGAAGGTCTCTTTGTCAAGAAAATTCATTTCCTGTCAACTAGAGGTTTGATTTCAATAACTTTTTTCTTTTCTTTAATCATGTCTCAGGAGTAGAACAGGTTATGCAGTCAAATCATTATTTATTTGGGAAATGGGAAGAATAAGATGAGGGGCCAGTAGGTTCAACTTCTTGGAGAGAGTCCTCTTGCTTGATGTGACCTTCTTGCTCAGTGCCCACTTGAGATCTCTCACTTGGGCTCTTCTTGTCCATTCTTTACTCTGTCTTTTTACCATCCTGTTTTGTTTCATTCTTTTGCCTTTATTACCTGTTGGTGATATTCTTTGTTACTTTAGCCTCTTTTTTTTTCTAGGAAGGCTATTCCCATCATAGAGGCTTGTCTCTCAGGAGGCTTACTAAAAGTCCAGCCTCTTAATATTCTCCCATTGGTGGTTAGAGTTTCAGTATGTAGACTTGGTAGAGAACATCACACATGGTCCTTAACAAGTGCCAATCCCAAGAACATCTTATATTCATTAAATCCTTCACCTGATCAGAGATTTAAAACAGTCAAGGACTACTGCATCAAAATTTTCCATACTGAGGTAGGTATTACCCAAATCTCCTGCATCACAATATCAACAGTAAATTCCTTTAGTGAGGAGGAGAGCAACTCAGGCCATGAAAAGGTCTAAGCAAAAACTCAAAGCAGATGATGGTAAGAAAGAAGACCAGTGGACCGAAATGGAAAGCTCCTTCATGCAGCTTTTGATACTCTGCACCATGACTGACTCCTGTGCCCTGGGATGATCTGACTTTCAGTTGTTTTTGACTAACAGGAGGAAATAGCAATGTGTCAGAGAAGTAGGGGTGGGGGTGAAATTTTAGTTGTTATTTTAGTTCCCTGTTGGCCTATGGATTGGCCATAATTCTTCCTCTTTTGGGGAGTGTAGTCTGTCTGGGCTGGTTGTCTCCCTCTAATAAACTGTTTTTTCTTTATTTTTTTCTTTTTCCATACTGAATTATAAAAGGATCTCTCTTTCTGACAAAAGCTTGCTTCTCTATCCTGAGTGGATCTCCTCATTCCTGCTCATCTCCTTGAAAAAGTTCTTTTATTAGAATGTCTTCAATTACCTCATTTGGCCATGCCATCTGCTTCCTGTCAAGACCCTGCTTGATATAATTTCTAATTTAAAATGCAAACTTTATCATAGTATTTAATTATCATATATATGAGTCTATTTCTGGATTCTATTCTCTTCATTGGTATGCTTAAATGTTCTTGCATCAATAACACAAGTCTCAGTTAATCTAACATAATAGTGTGGTTTTATGTCTGACACAGCAGTAGATTTTAAAATTTTGGCCCTAGGTTGCCCTTGTATTCTTAAATATTATTGAACAATACAAAGGATTTTTCATTATAAAACTATGAAATTTCCAGTATTGAAATTAAACTGGAGTCATTTAAAATAATGTATAATTCATATTATAACAATAGCAATAATAAATCCATTATGTGTTGATTTATTTTATGTAAAAGTAACTAGTTTCTAAAAGTTTTAATAAAGCATTTAATTGTTTTAATTTTTCTAAAAAAATCTTTTTAGTATCGAGTCAATGTTTTAAAAAATGTATTATCACACCCATATTATACCTGTTTCAGTGTGTTGTTTTCCTTGGGCCAAATAAAGTAAATTTATTTATTGCACACAGATATAGAGTGGCAAGAGGAAGATCTATCCTAATAGCCATTGCAAGGAGTTGTGGATAGTCATTAATCTTATGCCAAACTTTGAAATATAGTCAGTTCTTAAAGATTATTTTTAATGTGTAATTAATTACTCATGTATACTCAATTAATTACTTATGCATAAATTCTGTTCATCTGCCTTTCACTCAGAATAGATGTCAGGTAAAAACAGAATTTTTCAAAATTATGCAATGGTCATTTGGAAAAATACGATTTTTCACTGTGTGTAAATCTTCTAATTATTAAAAAAAAAATCTCAGTTAATATTTCCATAGTTGCTAGTACAAGAGTTTCAGTTGTTGGGAGTTTCTCAAGCTTGTGGTAGAAGATTTTCATTTGTTTTTGAGAAAATATCTAATATCCTAGGTTTAAAAAAAAATTACAGTTTGTTGTGACTTTCAAGTAGAAGTGGTGGCTAGCTCAATTCACAACTCAATAATCTCCTAAGTCCTACTCAGTCAGAATGTCATTTTTACTTCAAAGGTAAACAAGTCTGCAAGGGTGATTCTGATATTGTAACATGGTGTAATAAAACTGCATGAACTCAGAGGTCCAGGTTTAATAAAACGAACGGCATGCACTGCTTTTCCACGGATCTTTTAAAGTAGACCTGGCTTTGCTTTTTGTTATAAATGTGACAGTGAAGAATGCAGCTTCCGGTTGAGTCTTGTCTCCCTGCTTTCCTGGATTTGTGTGAGGCTCACCCATCATTCTTTCGGCAGTGTCAGATAGATAGCAGCATGGTGAAAATGGCAAATCACATCCTTGGGCAGTGTTGCCCTTAGAGACCCTCTACAAAGGATTTAAAGGAGCTTCAGCTAAGTATTCTCTGCCTTATGAGAGACAACACAGCATAAGGCCTAGAATTGGGAGATCTTAAATGTGGACAGAATAGGACTCATATCTGTAGTAATCTTATCTTAGGATCCAATATTCTTGAGGATGAGATGAAATGAAATATACTTCCTATGAAATGATTTTCTTCATTCTTTCCCCTTTACATCAGGCTATAAGTACCAAATTTCTGAAGTATTTTGCATGCCTTTCTATTTAAATCACCTTTAAAACCACTTGTATTATTTCATCATGTTTCTCTTGATGACCTAAGTGGGACTTTTCATAGCTAGAAGAGGTGCTGTTGGTGATGATGGTTGTGTTCTGGTTTGTTTTTTGTCAGTTTTAAGTTTGCATTTCTTTTTTTTTAACTTTTATTAATTACACTTTATTCACTTTCTATCCCCCCATAAACCCCCTCCTCCCCTTGTAATCCCACCTTCCTTCCCCCTTCTTCATACATGCCCCTCCCCAAGTCCACTGACAGGGGAGGTCCCCTCTTCTTCCTTTTGATCCAAGTCTATCAGATCTCATCAGGAATGGCTGCATTGTCATCTTCTGTGGCTTGGTAAGGCTGCTTCCCCCTCATGGGGGAGGTGATCAAAGAGCAGGCCAATCAGTTCATGTCAGAGGCAGTCCCTTTTCCCATTACTATGGAACCCACTTGGACACTGAACTGCCATGAGCTACGTCTGTGCAGGGGTTCTAGGTTATCTCCATGCATGGTACTTGGTTGGAGTATAAGTCTCTGGAAAGACCCCTGTGCTCAAATTTTCTGGTTCTGTTGCTCTCCTTGTGGGGTTCCTGTCCTCTCCAGATCTTACTATTTCCCACTTCCTTCAAAAGTTTACATTTCTTAATTACAGTTCATACCCTGGTAGAGCATGCCTCCAATGGTTCATGGGCAGGGTGAATACCAAGGTGGAATTGGTCCCGATTTACATTTACAGTTAACTTCACACATCATTTAGTTAAGTCAGGAAGAACCTCTGATGGTGTTCCTTGCTTCTCAAAAACAGCTTCAGAACGGTGAGAAGATTACGAGGATGTTTGTCCTTGCAAAACACCTTCAGTATGTGCCTAGGAAACTATAAGAACACCATTTCTTAAGCTCCTTTTTAAATACCATTTCTTAAACTTCTTTTTAAAATGCTTTTTAAAATCTGCCTAAAATCAAGGAGTAGATAATGCAGTACACAGCATCCTCCCAGAGAATGTAGACACCTGGTCTTTGAGGAAACAAACTTCTTATTCTGACTGTTGTTTTCTAAAGGAGTATATCTTTTGTTTACTTTTATCTCCAATGGCACATGAGGCATCTAAAGGAAGAAATCTGAAATTTTTCTGTAAGGCAGGAAGAATAAGCACCATTGCCTGTGCTGTGTCAGTTGCGTCTTGAGCATCATTTGGTTCCTAATCAAAATAACAGCGATCCGCAGAGAGTAGATTTAGATGCTGAAGGGTTCCAGATGAAAGAGCTCCTCTTTGTAGGGAATTGTGCTCAGTGGAGGTGAAAAGAAACACTCCTGATATTGCAATATCAAGAGTAAGAGAGTGAAAGGCAACCAACACTTTTGGTAGGGCTTTCTTTCAAAAATTTTTTTTATTATTTTTGTTTAAATGTAAAACCTTCATCTGTTTTATGGAGACTCACATATGTGTGTAGGAGAGTATGTAATCTATCTTCCCCTCATTATGTCAGCTTCCAGTGGGGAAATGCCGCCTCTTTGCTATGAAACCCGAGGGACTGGAGTGGGGAGATACACTGTGAAATATCATAGCATTGCTGTTCTAGGTTTCTTAATATCTGTATTCTTTCACAGCAAGGCCGATGCCTGTGGATATCCATTCTCCCAACTTAAAAAATAAGTGATTTTGAAAATCCAGTAACTAAAAAGATATTTAGGGTTTTTTTTTTGACAGGGGCATCTCATTGAATTTATGGTATTCATATCAAAATATAATAACTTCTCCAGTAGTGTCCCTTATGTATTCTTGAAATATCAGTTTTAGGGTCTTTAACAATAACAAAACTAAACTAAAAAAATATATCCTGGAGTGACAGTCCACTGCGTCTGCGGTAAGCTTTTTATTAGATCTGGTGCCACATCTGCCACGTGGTCATTTGAGATACTTTGGTCCTGTATATTAGCAATGAAACTGTGGCATTCCTAAATTATCAATAGTAACTGAAGTTGATGATAAGATATGTTGACACCTTA
This sequence comes from Meriones unguiculatus, assembly GCF_030254825.1. NCBI lineage: Eukaryota > Metazoa > Chordata > Mammalia > Rodentia > Muridae > Meriones > Meriones unguiculatus. The sequence goes on along the minus strand of NC_083355.1, from coordinate 29,814,697 downwards.
TGTTGTCGACCGGGAGGGGTATCTGTGGAACTTAGATTGACTTGGATTCTATTGGATACTTCACTACCCACTCATAGCCCACCAGGAAATTGAGGTAATCCCAGGCTACCAAATGGTCAGGACACAAACTCAGACTCATCAGGAATAAATCTGTTTGCGATCTCCTCAGGCTAGACTAGCACATGAGTTGCCAAGAGGAAGGAACCCCACAACAACTGACATAACAAAAATCAATACTGTATCAGGGACCATAATAGGGTGGGAACTGGAACCTATCCACTTTTTTTTTTATATACAGTCCTTCTATTAAAAAACAAAAAAAGAACTGTAACCACCTACCACCTTTAAAAGAAATTCGTGAGCACCGCCTGGGATGTGGCTGGAATAAGCATGTTGCAAAATGTTATCTATAGCAGAAACTGTGTTGCCAAGCTCACATTGTACCAGCTCTCTCAGTGCCTACTCCTCCAGTCCCCCAATTCCAGCATTTGAATGTCTTCTCTTTTAGATTTTCTCTAGTCACCAGCATCTGCTTTGTGCATGTAGAATTCCAGAGAGAAAAGGAATTAATGCCCTCTGGTCAGTAATCGTCAGGAATTAGTACATCAACAGTCTTCTTTCACACTTTGGGTAGGACAACCAAAGGCTGCATTTTACATTATATCCAAAAATTTACCAATTGGATTAAATTTCAAGTGTGTACTATGAGTTTTGCCACAAAAATATTAGTCTGGATTGCCTTCTAACTTCTGTTCTTCCCTTTTTCCCTTTTCCCTGTCTGCTATGGTTTCTTGAAATACCCTCTCAAATAAACTCCGTTCAACCTCAAGCCTCACTGAAGAGTCTGACTCTAGGAAAAACTCACTTTAAATTAAAATAAAATTGCATCACTTTCCCCTTGCCCCCCTTCAGCCTCTTCCAATTACCCTCCTCCCAACCTTTTCCTGTGCCCAACCTTTTTCAAATTGATGTCTTGTATTTCTTTGATTATTGTAGTTACAGATACATGTATGTGACTGCATAGATACATAAATGTGACCTACCAAATACATTTTGTTTGTGTGTATACAGTTTTGGGGATGATCAATTGGTGTTGGATAAGCAATCAAAAGGTTTATCCCTGGGAAAGGTTAGTTCTCCCTCTCTCAGAAGTCATTAGTTGCCTGTAATATATATATAGTCTAGGTATGGGGTCCTGGTGAGACTCCCTTCCCCCCTCCACCTTAGCACGTCTATTGATATTGCCATCACTAGGTCTTGTTTATGCAGCCATTTCTAAGAGAGACTCTTTCCCAGGAGAAATGCTATTATTCTGGCTTTAATCATCTTTCTACCCACTCTTCCATGATGTTTTATGTCCCATAGATGCAATAAAGATGCATAGAGGGTAAAGATGTATTCTGTGATGCAGGGTCCTGTGATCCACTTGTGTTCATTTGTAGTTTTCTGTGATGTCACCATTTCTTATAAATGAGGCTTCTTGGATAAGGGGTAGTAGCTGCATTTATCTGGCTATAATGATAAAATTAAAAATACAGTTAGAGGGACTCGTCACAAATCACTCATTGGTCCTGCTGTAGCTGCTGTGTGGGCCACCACACTTGCTCCAGGGAGAAGAGGCTTGATTGTTCCTCACATACCTTCTTCACAAGCCCCCCAGGAACCTCAGATATAAACTTGACTCAGGAATTTATTCAAGAAGCTGAGACAGGAAGAGCTGGAGTTTGAAATCAGTCCGAGTTCCCTGATAGAGTCTGAGCATTACCTCAAGAGGTTTCATATTTTGGATTAATCATATTTACCCTCTATGGAGAACTTTGAAACTTCAGATTCAATTTCTGTGTCCCTTAGGACTCTTAAAGCAGAGAGTCTACCATGGACTACAAGGAGAGTGTCCAAGTGTAAGCACTCTCAACTCTGAGGAACGCAGAGAGAAAAGGAAGAGGTGACGGTTTCTGAAGTTCTGGTCTCTGTGGACAGAAGTGAGTGGTTTGTCTTCAAGGAGATAGGCAGAGTTTGACAAACTTTACAGTTCTGTAAGCGACTACATCGCTTCTGTCTAAAAGCTAAATGCTAAATTCATGAGCCGAGAAATGTATTTGAATGAGTAAATCAGTACATGTTACCAAGCAGAAAAGGGAAAGCGATTCTTCAGACACATTCTTAACTTACAATCTTTATGTGAAATGTGGGGAGACAGATGGTTCCATATGAACAGCGGGAGTGAGAGACGAGATAAAGAGTTCGGGGACATTTCAATGTCTGATGACATTAGACACAAATCTTTTATGCCAAGTAATAATGGTATTCATCAAGGTGGTTCTGGTTAAAATCTTTAACTCTAAGCCTTAGATCTGAAAGTAGCAGCTATACATTCCTCTTCTGAGTTGTTCTTTTTCATTAATTAATTTATTTATTCACCTTATATCCTGACCACAGTCCCCCTTCCCTCCTTTTGTTCTGGTCTCACACCCCCTTCCCCCACTCTACCCTCCCCTTCTTCTGAGAGAACTAGAAGCCCACAATGGGTACCAATCTGCCCTGGCACATCAAGTTGCAGCAGGACCAGATGCATCCTCTCCCATCGAGGCCAGGCCAGGCAGCCCAGCTAAGGAGAAGATATCCAAAGGCAGGCATCAGAGTCAGAGAGGGCATCAGCTCCCATTTTTAGGGGACCCATATGTTGACGAAGCTGAACATCTGCTACATGTGTGTAGGGGCCCTAGGTCCAGCCCATGCATGCTCTTTGGTTAGTGGTTCAGTCTCTGTGAGGCCCTATGGGCCCAGGTTAGTTGACTCTGCAGGTCTTCATGAGGTGTCCTTGACCCCTCCTGCTCACTCAGTCTGTCCTTCTAATCTTCAAAATGACTCCTCAAGCTTGACCTATTATTTGGCTGTGGGTTTCTGTATCTGTTTCCATGAGATGTTGGGTGAAGCCTCTCAGAAGACAGTTATGCTAGGCTCCTATCTGCAATCATAGCAGAGTATGGTTAGTGTCAGGGGTTGGAGATCTCTTACAGGGTTGGTCTCAAGTTGGGCCAGTCATTGGTTTGCCATTTCCTTAATTTCTGCTCCATCTTTATCCTTGCACATCTTGTAGGCAGGACAAAATTGGGGTCAAGTGTTTTGTGGGTATGTTGGTGTTCTCCTCCTTCCACTAGAAATTCAACCTGGATACAGAATGTCTGTTTTATTTTCCCTTCTGAGTGAGATTTGAGCATCCTCCCTTGGGCCCTCCCTGTTACTTTTTTGGGTTTGTGGACTGTAGCTTGTTGAGGAACATCTGGATCATTTCCAGTTTCTGGTTATTACAAATAAAGCTCCTATGAACATAGAAAAAATATCATTAAAAATTATGCTGTCCTAGCGAAGTAGGTTCTCTCCTAATCTCTATGACTTTACTAGCCCTAGGAATCTGGCAAAACTTTTCATACCAGGCATGTTTTTCTTCCTGTTGAGTGGGTCTTAAGACCAATTAAATGATTATTGGTTACAACCAACATCTGAACACTACTTATTGGACATTTCTCGATATCTTGTCCTACTGGTTATTGTTGTGGTTCATGGGTATAACGGCTGGGTAGGTCTTTTAATTGCTACCCTCCCTGGTCAATGTACTTAGAATTCTGATATTGTGGATGTTGGACTATAGAAAGAAGGCTTTCCAGTTAGATACAGCTAGAGTAATCTGTGTCCTGTCTCCTAAGTATGAGGTATCTGTAGCAACACGGCCTTACCATCATCCTCTGAGAGGCAGTCAAGGGCAGCATCCATAGCTTATATTGTTTTGAGAGTCAACTGGACTATGATGACCAAATGGTCAAGAAAAATTTTCTCATGTCCAGCACTACAGTTTTTCTTGTCTATGATTGTTGTGGGAGTATTGTCAGTCTAATATGACAATACTAGAATACATGAATACACTTATATTCATTATATATGATTATTGGTAAATGTGAAATAGCAAGTTTCCTTGAGGCTTTATGCAACAACCTTGATGTTATTTTTCCCTTCTTCCTCCTTTTCTTCTTCTGTCTTGGTGTCCCTCTAATCTCCCCAGATGGAGTCCTTTTTACCATGTTTCCGTCTCCAGATTCCTATCACCTGTATGCTGTTAATCCTCTCTCAAGCCACAGCTTCTTTTTCTACCACTTGTGGCTCTCCAGGGTCCTTCGTAGAAAATATGATGACGTACTGGATTAAATCTCCCTCTTCTCTGACATAATCTGATTGGCCTGCTCCTTGATCACCTCCCCCTGAGGGGGGAGCAGCCTTACCAGGCCACAGAAGATGACAATGCAGCCACTTCTGATGAGAACTGATAGTCTAAGATCAGAAAGAAGGAGAGGAAGACCTCCCCTATCAGTGGACTTGGGAAGGGGCATGCATGCAGAAAGGGAGGAAGGGTGGGACCGGGAGGGGAGGAGGGAGGGGCTTATGGAGGGATACAAAATGAATAAAGTGTAATAAATAATAATAATAATAATAAAAAGAAAAAATCTCCCTCTTCTGATTTGATGAGATTTCTTTGACACTTCAAGTCTCAAGCTATTGCTATCCAATGTAATGAAACTGTCAAAATTCTGCTAAATTTTCCCCCATTAGTAAGCTTAAGCCTTCCCATCTCCAAAGCTTTGCCTCTTACTCCACTCTCATGAGTAAATGGCTCACATAAAGAAGAGGCTACCCACATTCCCGCTTTCTGTTGCAACTACCTGCTCTGTATTCTCACAGCCTTTCATTCTGATGCCTTCAGCAGTTCTCTGGTGCCTTCATACAGATGTGCGTTCTTTCACTCATTCTTAATTGGAACATTGTTCTATCACAAGCTACTTCATCATAGCTGGAAATTCATTTCATCAAATAAGTATGTTTTCAAATTTTAGAAATTCTGCTTGGTTCCTTTTTTAATGTGCCTGGTGATTATTTGTAGTTTGCTGTTTCCTACAAAATTTCAAGCTGGGTTTTAATTTACATTGGACATGTAAAACAAGGCTGTTCAGTAGAATCCTAGCAACTAGTCTCTCTCTAAACATATTTCAGGTCTGTTTTATTCTCATTCTTGTATAAGGTGCATTGTCTCTTGTGTGTTTGAGGGTATTTTTTGTTTGTTTAATGGGATCATTATCTGTTTCTTTGAGGATTCTTTGAAATCATTGTACCCTGTTCACGGAAGGATTTGCCTCTAGATTAAGAGGAGTCTAGTGTCTTGAACCTTACCAAATAGGAGAAGCTCTTTACCTTGATCAGGTTTTGAAGTTTTTAGTCCTCCTGTGTAAGATGAATTTGGTTAGAAGTCTGATTTCTATTTATGGTTTTTCTGAGAACTGTGTCCTTTGTTAGGCATGAAAGTTTTTTTGTTAGGTTCACACAAGCCCTCTAGAGTCTTACTTTTTAAGGGAATATTCTTTTTTAAGAGAACTTTTTGTTTTCTGTTGTTCACTCCTCCTGTATGTTAGATCTAGAAAATGTTGGATCTTTTCATTAGGTTTGGCAAAGTTTTCAGGGTAAAATTATCATCTGTAATCTTTCAGTTTTTATTTTCACATGTTATAGTGTTGGTTAAATTACTTCTTTGATGACAGTTTTATGTGTTTTAAACAGTTTTCCAAATATAATTTATTCATTATTTAAATCATGTTTTGATAAGATAGAGTCTGATGTCTACTCAGTCCTAGAACTGGATACAGATATTTATCATTAGCAATAATGTTTTTAGTGTGAGATATAATCACTCCCTGGCAATTATAGTTTTGAAAACCTCCACATAACACCCAAGGTAAATAATAAATACTCTTAGGCCAGAAGCTGGATGGAGATAAAGCTCAAGAACTTTAGTTTTTCTAAATTTATGCACCTTACTCTACTGTGCAACCATAGTTTCTGAGACCATTATTTCTCTATACCTCTGGTTACTCTTGGACTTATGTTCTTCCTGCCTCAGCTTCCTGAGGGCAGAGACTACAGGTGTACAGTACCATGCCTGACTTTTCACAGCTCAGTTTTTGTTTGTGAAAATATTTTTGCATATATTTATGTATGAATATATGTATTGATATTTGACCTAAAAATTGAGCTCAGGACCTTCCTGCACATAAAGTATATGTCTCACCACTGAACTACATCTGTCCCTCTTCCTCTAGATTTTTTTTTATTCTAATCAGCTCTATGAAAGTAAAAGATGTAAGACACTTCTACTTTAGTAGGATAATAGTTCTGTAAATTGACTGAAGTTTCAAGTCTTGATCCATACATAGAGTCTGAGAAAGTAGAACAAGGTTGTTTAAGCAGAAGTTTTGCTCTTAAAGTAAAAGTAAAACTATTCTACAGAACTGCCCTCAGAGACCATCTCTTCCTAATTCTCAACCATGCTGTCTCTCAGAAGGTAAGAAAGTATCAGCTGTGCTTATGTCTGTAGACGCAGAGTAGAATTAATTCATTAGCTTTCTTTAGTCTCCAGTTTGAGGATCTTGATGCTTGCCCTCTCCATAGTATCACTAAGACAATTCCTTACAATAAATCTCTTCTCTTTTCTCTCTTTCCCTCTACTCCCCTCCTCTCTTTCTGCTCTCTTCTCATCTCCTCTACTTTTCCCTCCTCTTATCTTTCTTCCCTCTCTGTTTCTCATATACATATAAATATACACACTAGTGATTGTTTATGCATCTTTCTGGTGTATTTAACAGAGAAATCAAACAAACAGACTTGATACAAAGAGTATTTCTAATGAAATAGAATTTTTTTTTCTTTTAAGGAAGAAATGTTTGAGTTGTTTCTGGGGTTTCCGGAATTAGACTTCTGATTTAATTAGAATTCAGTGGGCAAGGTGTCTATTCAAGGGTGACGTTGCTCTTTGACTTACAGTAGGGCTGTATCCCCACAAATGCATCATTAGTCACAAACTTTGTAATCTGAAAAAATGTGTTTAATCCATATAGTATACTGAACATGTCTTTACCTTTAGTAACAGTTGTTTTTGTCACATGCCTAGCAAGGATCTGCTGCTGTCTTCCACTGCGCAGCATCGGGAGAGATTAAATGGTATATTTCAGAGAGTTAGAGAGAATTCTAATGATTTGTTTGTTTCACAGATCAGTTGCTCAAAGTGAGTAAGAAATATCAGGCCTGTTCTACTTTAACATAGAGAAGGGGGTCTGTGATTATTCTTCTCTGCAAGCCAGGTCCTATAGTTGAAAAGTGAATATTAAATCCAGAAAACCAACTGCAATGAGAAAAGTTGGGTCTTGATGACGGCAAAGACCAAGGGGATAGATTAAAGGGAGGAGCACCAGGCAGAGGTGATCGATCTGATGGGCAACAGCATTTGGTGTGTTCGAACCAAAAATGAGATTCATGGACATAAAGATAATCAAGTCACAGTGTTACCTACCCAGGAAGCTGTTATTTAATGAGTTTATGAGAAAGTATTTGTCATAGCATGAAAGGTCACAACTGGTATTTTTGGTTGTTTTCTTAGGTATGCTAATTGCATATGGATAATGACGAACATACAAATAATAAAAACACAGGAAGAATTAACATTTGACTTGTAGCCCATAAATAATCTATGCTTTGACATCTAAACAGTTTAGACTCTAACCTTTAGAGAGATAGGATGAAGGGAGATCATTCAGCAGTTGTGAAAGAATGTGGATTTACATATCAATGAACTGCTGAAATGAAGTGGAAGATACTGAATCCAAAAGGATAAAATTATGCCAGTGAAGGAAAATGAGCAGAAGAAAATAAAGCAGTTTCTTAACAGAAACATAGTAAACAGTGGAATATTTTAATTCTAATATCCCAAATTTCATCAGTATAAAAGGTTATCTGGGAGACGAAGGATCCTAAATTTTGATCTTTAATTTTGAAAGAGAATGCAAGAAATGTACTCCCACCACCCCCGCTGACAGCTTTCCTAAAAGCTTCCTTGTTTGCCCCAAGATTCTGCTATTAATTCTCATATATTTTATCTACATTTTTTCCAACTGAATAGACTTGGTTTTCGTTGGGTTCTATCTTCTTTGTCTGAGGAGAAATTATTTTGAAGAGGAATTATTTTACTCTCTTCTTCAGAAACAATTAGGGAAAAATAATTTCCAAAACTGCAACAAACACAGTGTTTGTGTTTCATTCCATCCCACCCTTACTAGCGTGTCCCTGCTCACTTACTATGCAATGAAAGAAAGAAAAATGCCACAGCAAAGAACAACCAGATGTCTCTCCCAGCTTCAGAAGGTTCGTAAACCCTTTTGGAGGAATAAAACGCAATCATCTCTTTTATTTCCAAAGGTAGGGAGCTCAGCTTCAAATAATTTCAGTCGAAACAAAGGTGACTAACAATGTCCTCCAAACAAGGGATGCGGATATGACCCACAGTCGCCCACTTCCTGAGTCTCCTTCAGAAAAGAATAAAGGAGAGTTGGTTACAATACCAGCAATGTTCTTTCAAATGCGAGCTCAGATCTTGAAAAATTTCTTCCTTGGGATGTCAGCATTGAAGAATAGGTTCAGATTGTCAGAGCTATTTGTGATTGATATTGCAAGTAAGTTTTAACAATAGGGAAATCAGTTTGTGTCAAAGCAGCTCAGGCCATTAGTGAGGACCATTTTTTTCCCTCTGTCAAACAAATAACAATGAACTTCTTTTGAACAGATGTTCAAATTAGCTCAAGCCCACAGGCTTGAGGCCTAAGCATGTAATTTGAGTGACCCCATTTGGAATTGCACTTTCACAAGACAGAGCTCAGAAAATATACTATGCCACTGTTCTTAGCCTCCTTTTGAGCATTTGCTCTTTATTTCTGCTTTTTTTCAACTTGTGATAGTATTTTCATTCTCTTATTCATGCATTTCCTTTTTGGTTTGGGTCTGATTTGACTCAGACATTGAGCTCATTTTTTGAAGTCCTTAATCATAATAGCCTTTGCAAAACGTGTGTGTGTGTGTGTGTGTGTGTGTGTGTGTGTGTATTTCAAATTCCTTTTGCCTGTAGCACTGACAAACTTAAGTTGCCAGAGGTAAACATTGCCACACCTATATTCTTGGAAATATTTGCTAAGGCCCTATGTCCTCCTGAGCTTGTTTGTTTGTTTTTGTTTGTTTGTTTGAGACAGGGTTTCTCTGTGTAGCCTTAGCTGTTCTGGACTCACTTTGTAGACCAGGCTGGCCTTGAACTCACAGCAATCCTCCTGCCTCTGCCTTCCTGAGTGCTGGCATTAAAGGTGTGCACCACCATGCCCGGCTTTGAGTTTGTTTTTTAAACAGAGTAAATAGAAGGAGAAGGAATGCAACAGCCAGAACATCAAAAGCATATCTGATCTGTCTAGCCATTGGTTTGCTGCTTCTATTCAGCTCTTTTCTAGTTCTGAGCGTGGAGCTCTCTCCCCATAAGGGTAAAATACACAGATAGAAGACCAAAGCCACAAAAACAAATATATTTAAAGGGAGAAAGGGCAACAATAACAAAAACTCAAAAATATAAAGAGGTGGCATGGGAGTGAGGAAAAATGTGGAAATTCAGAGATTTCTCATCTCATCAATATTCCTGTCAGGTGTCTAGCCACCCTCCCAACCCCCTTTATGAGAAGGTCCTTGAACACTCTGTAGTGCTGATAATGAACTTGATAGCACAGCATACCATACCTGGGGTGGAAGAACAAGGAACAATTCTGTAGAAGTTGAAGAGGTTTAATGAAGATCGTGAGCCACATTTGTCCCCTTACCCCTATTTAGTACAGGCCATCTGTATCAGACCTGACATTCTTTTGACTATTGGGGAAAGCCTTTGGAAGGCATTACCTTAGCAGACAATAGCTTCCATCAACCCTCAAACTAAGAAAGTCATCAGATAATATCTAAGGCCTGCAGCATAGGTCCTTGTCTGGTTGTGATGTTGCCTGTATTTGGTAAATCCTCTACTTACACTTACTCTGTGCCTATCAAGGGTTCATACAACTCTTCTTTGCTGGAACATGTCATATCAAGTAATCTGAACCAGTGTTCCTGATTCATGATCACTCTAAGCATGCCTGCTGTGTTTAGCATGATATCTGGGTTTATGGGGATGGATGCATCTTTCTGCGTGGTTCATTTTGTTAAAAGTTTCTTGGAAAGGAAAGGAGTCGTTCCCTTGCCAGCTTGAAGCATCTGTCTTGACAAAGCAGACATGGACGGACTTCAAAGAAACAGGTGTGCTCAGAAATTCTGGACAGACATTCACCTTGATCATTCAAGACATGTAATTTCCATTTTTTTTTTCTGTTTTACATTAGTGGGCATAAAAAATAGTTTTCTTGGCTTCACTTTCTAAGGCAGCTAAATATAAATATATATTACCCTTAAAATATCAATGGGAATGTACCTATTTTCTATGTCAGGTTGATAAAAAAATAGTCTTCTACATTCTCTCTGTTTCCTTCAACTGTTTGTCAGTTGAAATATAATCCCTTGGCTTGATTTTCCTTCAGAAAGCTGTCTGCTCAGCCATTCCCAGAATCTGTCTGAGCCTTTCCTGGCTGTAGTCTTTCAAGTAAAGCTGGCCACTCTAAACCTCACGGCTTCTGTTTGACCTCTTGTGATTCATTTTTATCGAACATGAGCACACATAACTCCAGCCATTTAATATTTGACAAAGATGCCAAAAACATACTCCGGAGAAAATAAAGCATTTTCAACAAATGGTGCTAAGAAAACTGAATGCCTCCATGCAGAGGAATAAAATTGGCCCCTTATCAATTGTAGGTAGAGGAAGCCTACAGAATGGGAGAGAATCTTTGCCAAGCATTAATATCCAGACTATACAAAGAACTAAGAAGAGAGAGAGGGAGAGAGATGGGGAGAAGAAGAGGGGGAAAGGGAGAGGGAGAGAAGGACCAATTCAGAAAAATGGGTTTGGGACTTGAACAAAGAGTTTTTAAAAGAAAACCTGACAAAAGTCAACAACAAATGCTGTAGAGGAATGGGGAAAGGGGAAACAACCCTCTTACTGTTAGAGGGATTGCAAACTTTCTAGTCCACTGCCCACCCTGAAAATCAGAGTGGAGAATTTTCAAGAAGCTAATACAAATTTAGCTATCCTCAATAGGCAGGGTGTAGACACAGAAAGCAAAGAGGGTAATATCTATAATCTAAGGAGAGAGACCTAACTCGGGTTAAGATGAAATCTCAGTTGTTTAGATTTGCATTTTCCTAATCACTAGGGATGGTGAATATTTTTTGAGAAATGTTAGCCATTTAGTTCCCCCTTTGAGAATTTTTTGTCCATGTTGTTGTGATGGGCCACAGCAAATTTGTGTGGGCCCAAGTAGATATCATAAGAATGGAGGTGGAGCCATCCAGCAGGTGCTAAAAAGAGTGGAAGCCACGGTAACCAGGGCAATGTATGCTCACAATATGGTAAGTATCTTTAGCAGCAAAGTGTCAGGCAAGGGTTCCTAGGCCTCTGCTGGAAGTCAAAGCGAGGCTTTCAAACAATGGGTCACTTTCTCTTCTACTCACATGGGTATTACCAATACCCAGCAACTGCCTAATATGGAGGATACTTTTCCTGCTATCTACACAGAACTGCATCCTATCCATTCCATTCCCGTCTACACAATTGAGAGAGTTTCGTGTTCCCTTGGACAGATCATCATTAAGATAATTATTAAATGCTAAAATCTGTCTGGCTTGTATCTCTTTACCATTTTGGTGTCTGCATGATATTTTTTTTTCATGCCAGTCCCTGTAGTTTAAGTAATCCCTAACACATTGTGTGTGATGTGATATGCATTAATGCCCTTTATAATTTCTTATATCACATATTTTTACCTGTAGCTGGAGTTTGACAGCTTCAACAGCTCCAACAGGCTTGGCTCAATGGCCAATTCCAATTCCAATATTCCTGTTAAAGCGATAGTAATGATGAAGAGCAGAGGGAGAGATTTGCTTGTTGGTGCCAAATCAGAAACAAGAACAGATGAAAGCGTCCGGTGAACGCACAAGTCTATCTTCTGGATATTGACATGAGTTTGATTTAAATGGAGAAATGGTTGGTCTAGGGACAAGCAGTGTGCTCAGTTAAGTTGTCCTAATCAAAGTATGGCCCGATTGGTCACTGTCTTTGTTCAGGTCTGGAACATGCCCCAAAGAACTCCTCTCATAGCTGTCACATGGAAGCATTCTGGCTTTTAGGTAACAGTCACTTCTCCAGAATGCATCTTCACCGTCATGTGTAATTGGCCTCATCCGATGGTGGTCAGAACAGACATGTGTCTTGCAAGGTTGTGCTGTACCAGGAATCTAGGTTGAAGGAGATGATTTTTCTTTGTACCTTTCGCTCTGAATGCATCTAGTATTTTTTGGCTTTGGGACAAAATCTAGTAATTTGACTCCCTTGGTTTTTTTAGTTAGTAACTTGTTCCAACATGATTTATTAAAATACATATGTACATATATATGGTTTCACTTCCTTATCACGTGTTTAAATTAAGAATGTGTGGGAGATGTGCATGTGTGTGTTTCCAATAGATATTTGAGGTAGGTTAGACAGATTCTCCTAGAGGGGTTACTCTTCTCATCTGAAGAGGTGAACAGGTGGCCCAAAGCAAAGCCAACGTAAACAAAATGCAGGCGGAGATGCCCAGCTTTTTATCATCCTTAGTTATACTGCACACCAAATGATGTCAAGTCCTTTTCTGCAAAGGCAGCTTCCAAATGCCTGTTTCAAACCCATGTGTGTATTCATGACACAGATCCTTAGAAAACTCAGTCTTCTGTCAGGCTATGAGGATTTTGGTGTGATAAGCAGAATGTATACTACTTTATCTTCATTTCAGGGATGAGGGAGTGTTTTTCTTTTTCCATGGCCAGCAAAATATTACAAACGCTTTCATTGTGATAATTTGATAAATTAAAATAATAGTATATTAATGTTTAAATAGCTATTTACTCTGTTGAAGTAAATTTCAACACCCTTTTCAACATCTAAAAGGCCATATGTGTTTCTTTCCCTGCATACCCCTTATTTATGTTTTTTTTAAAAATCTTTCTGCTTTTTTTATTTTAAATATTTCTTTACGAACTGAGGATATTAGTTCTTGGTCATATATATTGCATAATTTCCTCTAGTTTGCAAGATTCATTTGAGTTTTTTCTTTGCAGACATTTTTAGTATTTATGTAGTCAATCTTTTCTTCTTATAATGAATATTTAATTTTATAATCCTGGGTTTTGTATTTGTTGTTTCTACAAGCCTTTTCAACTCTGAGCTACTGAAAAATATATATTTATTCTGTTCTAAAGTTTTTATAATATTTTTATATTCAAGTCTTTTATTCATCTAATATTTTGGCATTAGGGAAAGACTAGTAATTTTATTCTCTTATTTCTCTGAAACAAGACTAGTAATTTTATTCTCTTATTTCTTTGAAACATGTTAGTAACTTAACTTGCTTCAAAATGATTTATTGAATATTTTATATATATTTCATGTTTTATCATGGGCTAAAATTGAGAGCATAATTGGAGGTATGCATGTGTGTGTGTTTTAAATAAATATTTTAAAATTTTTAAATTAAAAGATGATGACATCATTCACCCCTTCTAATTCCTCCTTCCTTCATCTCCTCCCTTCCACCCTTTTCCTTTCCTCTCAAAGCAATGGCTTTTATATGGGATGGCTGGGATGGGAGGAAACAGAAAGAGAAAATAAGGTGTTTATATTATAATTTCAAAACTAAAAGGTACAATAAAAATCGTGGCGTCTTTTTGGTTACTATTTATATGCATCCTTGTATAAACCCAACCCGCTGAGTCTATTTAGCATTGCTTGGGTGTGTATTGTTTCAGGGCTGACCATTTGGTATTGGTTAAGAAACGAGGGAGCTCATCCTTGGGAAACAGTAATTCTCCTTCTCTTAGAGTCATTAGTTTTCTGTAGTTCCTTGTCTAGGCATGGGCCTCCGTGAGATTTCCTCCTTCCGCATTGGCAGAGCTATCTGTGTTGTCATCATTCAGGTCTTGTTTAGGCAGCCACATGATTGAAGTATTACGTGTGTGGCTTCCCTAGGAGACACAATCATACATTAAAATTCCTGGTCCTCTGCTTCTTACTGTTTTTATCTTCTCCCTTATATGATGGTCCATGAGCCTTGGGGGCAGGATTTGTGTTGCACATGACAGGTCCACTGGGGCAGGGCACACCACAATCAGTTGACCTCTATTTTGACCAGTTGTGATTTTTCTATAATGGTCTCTGATGCAAAAACAAACAAAAAACAAAACTAAAACCGAAAAAAAAAGTCTTTATAGAGGGGTTTCTTCTGATAGAAGGATGAGTCTTAGCATGCACAGAAATTATGCTGTTTTAGTAAAATAGTGGTGATAGTCTCTTTTCTAAGATCCATGACCTCACTAGCTCTGGACAGTTGGCTGCCTAGCTAGTACCAGGCATGTCTAAGCACGAGTCAGCTGCCTATGCTCTTACGAGTTCTTTACTGAGTGCATTATTTATTCCTCCTTCAATCTGTTCATTTCAAAATGTCCCTTTATTCTTGGTTATTTGTTTTTCCTTATTAAATGAAGGACCATTGTTACTAGCTAAACATCCATCTTGCTCTTTTGTTTTTAAAAAGGACTTGGCATGGCCATTAATTCACAAGTTTGGGCATCATAGAACAACCTTTTCTATGTTTCAGTGCAGCGAGAGCCTATCTCTTGAAAGCGGTTTGAATGCAGCTCCATTGAGACAATGGTTCTGATTGCTATTCTGTGCTAAAGCCAGGCCGATGTACATTTTATTAGAGTAAGAAAATGTTGCTATTACAAAGGCATGTATGTCACCTTCTTGACCCTTTAAGACTAACTGATTAAGACCCCAAAAACGCTTTCTTTTCTATTATGACTTTCCTCAAAATGACATGATTTTAATCATAAGAAAACAAAAAGGAAGGAGTGAAGATAAACTTCATAAAAGCCTGGTGCTGTAAGGGAAGGTAAAGCAATTGAACCATAAGGTGTCATTTTGTATACAGAGGCCCAGCTGCCTGGAGAAAAGATGCTCACACAATGAATATGTGACAGAACGGAGACTGCATATCTCTTGCTACTCATTTTATTGCTTTTTTCTTTTTGTTCATCAGTATACATCACATGTGTGTGTTTTTATATGCATGTGGGTCCATATGCATGCATGCGTGCAGAATTACGGAGGCCAGTGGACAGCCTGGGGTGTTGTTTCTCAGGTGCTCTCACCTTTTCTCTCTCTCCCTTCATTTCTTCCTTCTTTCCTTCCCTCCCTCCTTCGCTTGATTACCTCTTCCTTCCTTCCTTCCTTTTTTCCTTCCTTCCTTTCTTTCTTTCTTTCATTCATTCTTTCTTTCTTTCTCTCTCCTTCCTTCCTTCCTTCCTTCCTTCCTTCCTTCCTTCCTTCTTTCTTGCTTTTGAGATCAAGTTTCTCACTGGCTTGTAACTTACCAAGTAGGCTGGCCAGTAAGCTCTGGGAAACTGCAGGCCTCTACCTCTTCATCACTGGGGTGGCAGGCACATGGCAGCATCTCTGTCTTCTTCTGTGGGGGCTCTTTAGAGTCAAACTCATATCCTCATATTATGAAGGTAAGTACTTTAACAACTGAGCTATCTTCTGTAGCCCTGCAACTGTTTTTTTTTTTAATCACACTCTCTAGCCTTCACTAGTAACATGCTTGGCTCTCCAGCCAAGAAAATGAAAGTTCTTGGAGAATCATCTTTATGTGTATAGGGAATTTGTGGTCCTTGACTTGACACAGTTTGTGGTATCCTGATTTCTCATAGCAGCAGGAAGCTC
Source organism: Meriones unguiculatus (assembly GCF_030254825.1). NCBI lineage: Eukaryota > Metazoa > Chordata > Mammalia > Rodentia > Muridae > Meriones > Meriones unguiculatus. The sequence continues at coordinate 29,798,892 of NC_083355.1, read as the reverse complement.
ATTATGCAGGGCTTGGTACTTTATAAAGTACAGGATGTCCAAAACCTCAATTTAAGATATCAGTGATATTTGGACATCTGATAGCATAGATTCCCTTCTTCCATGTTATGGTAGCCCATCTCGTGTTGGCTGTAGGGGAGAAGAAACAGGGTCAGTAAGAATTTTTTGAAAGTCCTTAAAATGTAAAACTGTCTTCAGTGTGCTGTCTTCATAAGAGTGAAGACAGGACCTGTGTCTGCAGGGTGCCAACTTCTAGGTAGTTAAAACTTGACATCAGGATTCCTGATTCAAATAGGAAGTTGGGAAGAAAGGTATTGAGGTTTGAGGTAGAAGCTTTGAGAAGTTTTAAATTTAGCTTGGGCTCATATACAATGGTTTGTTATAGGCATCCCTGGGCTCCTTGTTAAAACAGAGAGAGTTAGACTGCTAAGTATCTTTTTGCTTGTGTAATACTATGAAGGTCCTTTTGATGTTTCTATGCACTTGCATTCAGAGTTAAGACACTGAATATTTCATAAGATATCCACAGATATGAATAGCATTGGGGATGCTTACATAATAAGATATTTTAGCAAAACTTATTATTTTTATGTGGCATTATTATTTGCAGATTTTCTTTTTGCTTTTTCTTTGTTTCTCTTTCTTTTTGTTGTATTTATGGGCAACAGAAGAAAATGAATGGCATCCAACAGAAACTCTTTTACCTGGGGAGCCCTGAGACATTTTTTTTTGTGCTTATTTTCTCTCCCTCTTAAGCATAAGCCTTTGATGTCTGAAAAGCCAAGGAATCTAAAACACAAAGAGACCCTGCCAATAAGTAAGGCTGGATAATGGCCTGCCAGGACCAGCCCACAGCTCAGATGCTTAATCTGACAAGCACTACATAGGAAATTCTAAGAGGTTCAGCTTGTGACTGTGTAGATGTTCTTTAAATGTGGATTCTAAGGCTCCTCCTACAACTCTGAATAAAAGCATCTTTGGACTGACCTAAAAAAAATTCCAACTCTTAAAGAATTGCTTAAGGTGATTGTAATAGTAGTGACCCAGAATGCCCTGGCTAAGAGTAGATGTTTTTGTCTTCCTTGCCGCCAAGAAATTCTATAGACTAAGAAATCATAAAAACTCAATAATAGAAAGCATCCAGGAGTTATCTTGTAGCCCAAGTGTGGTCACTGTGTTGTATGAATGTGTGTGAGTGCATATGTGGTGTATGTGCATAGAATATAAAGATATGCTATACGTATGTGCATGCATGCATATGTGTGTGCATGCCCGTGAGTGCATGGAGACAAGAGAAGAACCTTTAGTGTCTTGTTCCATTACTCTATGCCTAATCCTCTTCAGTCAGAACCTCAGTGAATCTGGAATTCAACTAGCAAAGAGCAAGCTGGCCAGGGAGTCTCCTGTCTCTGGCCCACACAGTGCTTGGGTTTCAGGCTCCTGTGGTCAGTCATAGCTGACATTTCCCATGGGTATTTGGGGTTCAAATTTAGGTCCTCACACTGTGTAGCAAGCACTTTTATCACTGAGCCCTCTCCCTAGTTCCATTGTCATCTCTGAAGATCCAGTTAGAGAATAAACTTTGGAAGTCAAGTATGTTTTATAAAGTTTCTCATAACAGAAGCAAAGTTTTTTTTTCTCCCTGTGCTTTTCAGCCACCTCCCTCCTATTTTCAGAGTTGGGTATAAATAACTCTGCATCTGTTTCAGATATTAGACAATAATTTTCCAGCTCCCTTGGCATTTCCATTTTCTGTGTAAAACAATCTTAGTTATAAAGTCATCAATTTTCCTCCATGATTTCATTTTTTTTTTTTTTTAAGGAATGAACAATGTTTGGGCAGATCTTTCCACTGACCACTCCAGCTTTTAGTTCTGTTTTAGATGCAAGATTGCTTTCTAAACATAAAAATTTTTCAATGGTGTCTGTGGGAATCCACCTGCCCTCCAACTACTGTTGTCCAAGCTCTTCCATGCACTTCATATTGGAAATACAGTTAGCTGGTGACTTTTTGCAACTTCCATTTGACTTTACTAAAAGCCAAAACTTTTAAACAAAAGATAAGTCTAAAATATGTCTGTCTGTGGATATATCAGAATGGTTTACCACATAACTTTTGATGTAAGGTGTTTCCCTAACCCATTTTTATCATGAATCATTGTATCTCTGTGACATCTCTTACCAACAAAGGCGATAAATTTTGTGGTGATTAAAATCATTAAAAATATCAGTCTCAGAAAAGATCCCTGTGCCCAGATTTTTTGGTTCTATTGCTCTCCTTATGGAGCTCCTGTACTCTCCAGGCCTTACTATTTCCCACTTCTTTCATAAGATTTCCTGAACTCTGCCCAAAGGTTGACCATAAGTCTCAGCACCTGCTTTGATACCCTGTAGGGTAGAGCCTTTCAGAGGCCCTCTGAGGCAAGCTCCTGTCCTGTTCCCTGTTTTGTCCTTCTTCTGATGTTCATCCTCTTTGCCTTTTTGAGACTTATACTCCAACCAAGGACCATACATGGAGATAACCTAGAACCCCTGCACAGATGTAGCCCATGGCAGTTCAGTGTCCAAGTGAGTTCATAGTAATGGGAACAGGGACTGTCTCTGACAGGAACTGATTGGCCTACTCTTTGATCACCTCCCCCTAAGGGGGAAGCAGCCTTACTAGGCCACAGAAGAAGACAATGCAGCCACTCCTGGTGAGACCTGATAGACTAGGGTCAGAAGGAAGGGGAGGAAGACCTCCCCTATCAGAAGACTGGGGGAGGAGCATGGGGCAGGGGGGAGAAGAGGGAAGGATGGGACTGGGAAGGGAGGAGGGAGCTACAGGGGGAATATGAAATGAATAAACTGTAATTAATAAAAATAAAAATTAAAAATTCACTGAAAGTTATTTCTAATTTTACTTCTATGAAGGTTATTTGTAAATCTGAAAGTTACTTCTAACATTTGATAAAGCCAAATTTTTTTAACATTTTTAATTAAAATGTAGTTACATCCTCCTTCTTCCTTTTCTTCCCTTCAATCCCTCCCATCTCTCTTCCTCCAATTTTCCCATGTGTCCCCTTTCTAGCCCCTCTCATGGTCCTTTACTCCTTCTCAAATTGATGGCTTTCTTTGATTATTATTTATGCGATGATTAGTATATTGTATTAATGGTATTCTATATGTACATACATATGTGTGTTTAGTGTAGCTGTATATATAATCATAATTTCAGGGATGACCACTTTGCATTGGATAACCAAATGGGGACTATATATCTTGTTTCTGTGTGTGATGCAGTTTATTGTGGTTTCTGAAGATCAAAATAGTTATTTTTTTTACAATTTATTCACTTTACATCATAATATTAATGCCCTCCCTTGCCTCTTCCCAGTCCCACCCTCTCTCTTCCCCTCTAGTCTTCTCTATATATTTTTTATAATATATATATATATATATATGAGGATAAACATACTAAAATCTGTACAGCTAAAGAAGCTAAGTTTTATACAGAAGTATTACATTTACATAATACCTGTTCTTCCCTCTTCTCCAACCAACTCCTCCTGTGTCCTTTAACTCACTCTTTCATTCATGACCTCGTTATTCCTTAATTATTGTTTTACACACACATACACAAACACACATGTATGTATAGCAGCCACTTTGTGTTGCTCATCTGTACATGTGCTCAGGGCTGATGACTTGGCATTAGATAAACTAGCAGGGAGCTTGTCCACGGAGGAGACTGATTCTCTTCTCGGCAGCTATTTATCGCTTGCAGCTTTTCATCTAAGAGCAGGGTCTGTTGAGATTCTTTTTTTTTTTTTCCACCTATGTTACAATGTCAACTGGTGATGCCAAAATGCAGGGTTTTTTTTTTTTTTGGCAGCCGTATTTTTTAAATTTCATAAGCACAGCTGTCCTGTCCTGTCTAGAGAACTCTATGTCATATCAGATACTCTGGTCCTCTGGATGTTACAAATTTTCTGAACTCTCTTTTACAATGTTGCCTGAGCCTTAGGTATAGGCATTCTGTCAGTTGAGGTTGGGTGCTCCATGGTCAGTTGCTCTCTGCATTTTGTCCAGTTATAGCTTTCCACGGTAGTTTCTGACTTCTGCAAAAAGGAAGCTTCTTTGATGAGGAGTAAGAGTTACACTTAGGGTAAGGCTGCTCTTCTGAAGTGTAGTTCCTGGGATGGTAAGCAGACATTACTAGCTTAGAACTTGGGAAACCTGATTTTGAAAAGAACATACTCATATACTGTAAGATAAAGATTACCCAACAGGTTTCTACCTCACTCCCAGAATGACAATTTGTCCTGCCTGCAAGATGTGCTGGGGTAAAGGTGGTGCAGAACTTTTGGGAGTGGCCATCCAATGACTGGTCCAATTGAGACCCATGCCGCAGGAGGAAGCCTGTATCTGACACTGTCTGGAGGGCCAGGAGGAACCACAGGGTGGATATCCCAGAGACATAGGACAAAATCAAACAAACCTGGCAAAAAAAAAAGGCAATGAAATCATTCTTGATAATATTCTACTATACTCATACATCAGATCCTAGCATAATCGTCATCACAGAGGTTTCATCCAGTAACTGATGGAAGCAGATGCAGAGACCCACAGCCAAACATTAGGTGGAGCTCAGGAATCCTGCAGAAGAGGGGGGAGAAAGGATTGGAAGAGCCAGGGGAGTCAAAAACATCATAAGAAAATGGCAATAGAATCAACTAACCAGGGTTCCTGGAGACACACAGAGACTGAATTAACAACCGGGGAGCCTGTATGGGTCTGTGCTGGGTCCTCTCTACATATCTAATGGTTGTGTAGCTTCATGTTCTTGGGGGTCTCCTAACAGTGGGAGAGGGAGGCTGTCTCTGATTCTTTTGCCTACTTTGGGACACTTCTACTGGTTTACCTCCACAAGCCTTAATATGAAGGGATATGCCTAGTTTTGCTGTAACTGATACACTGTGTTTGATTGATATTCTTGGAAGACCTGCACTTTTCTGAAGGGAAACGAAGGAGAAGTGGATCTGGGAGAGAGGAGAGGTGGGGGGAAAGGACTGGGAGGAGAGGATGAAAGAGAATCAGCAGTGGGATGTAATATATGGGAGAAGAATTTTTTAAAAAGAGAAGTTACCCAACAGTATGTTTACTTGGTGAGTGACTTTAGCGTGGATGTATTTCCTGAGATATGAATCAACAACAACAAAATGTTGAAGATTTAGGATGAAATTGCGTAAAAGTTGCTTCAGATGTCTTCATTTAATTATTCATTAGAGTTACAAAAAAAAATGTTGGTTGGCTAGGCAAAAGCCAGGTATAATTGCTTCCCCCTTCCTCAGCTTTTTTCGTATACGCTAATGCCATATCAAATCTGGGGTTGTAGGGATAACATAAGGAGCGTCACACCACTCAGAAACCAGCTCCCTAATTTTTGTTCAAGATAGGAGAGTTGTTAAATACTTGGTTCTGGAACCACCATGCCTGATACAAAATGTGAGGTGTGTTTCTTAAAGATAAGTGAAACGGGCAACTGGTTCATTTTTTTTTTCCATCTCGTTTTTCTCATTTATAAAACACGGAAGATAATTTAACTCCAATTAGCTTCGCGTTGTCACATTGACACAATCCTCAATTGCCTACATGACCAGCTGTAGGTGAAGCAGGCAGGCGGTTCTTTTTCCAAAGGTTGCCTGGGAGTCAGCTGATGAAATGTTAGCTAACAGCTGAACAAGTGCATCTCGGCATCTATCATACTGGCCAAGTCTGTTTTTCATGTGACACTGTAAAATTCAAGTTAGGACACAGATTTGAGTTTAATCCTGAGTTCAGAACCGTTATTCCTTCTGTCACACTCTCAGCAAAAGCATTGCACCAGGCTAGTTCAGATTTCCACTGTCCAACATCATGGTGGGAACTGGTACAGAGTCACCTTACAGTTATTATGATCTACACAAACACTAATCATGTATGTTTTGTGAAACTTGCCATGTAGAACATGCCCTTTAGTAGATAATTATTAGTTACAAAAACAGATTGGTAGGGAAATTGGCAAAGCTTAATCATATAATTATATATAAAAAAAACACTTTCATTTCTACAAGCATGCCTTATTAGGTATTGTTCACGCCTTTGCACTTCTGTTAGGGCAGCCATTTTAAACATGTGATGAAAATTACAGTGTGAGTGAAACCCGATGCTATATTTACGTGGTTTGGCAAAGTGTGGTCAGGAATCTGTGGAAGAAACAGGCTAGCTATGCTCAGAAGCTTATAAAATCTAGTGTCAGGCTAAGCACTGAAATAAGTATGCTTTTATTTTGTACGAAACAGAGAAGTCTGAGAAATAACTAATATAGACAAATTCAGTACATGAAAACATCTATATATCTTTTAACATAATTGCTATCACTGAGAAGAGGGCTGTGCCTCTCAAGTCTCAGTATTGTCAACAGCAGTTCAGTTGCCAGTTTTATATTAAAATTGAGCCAAAACAACAGAAAACCACAGGAACTTGTTCGCTTTTTGCTGCCCACACACATATGAAATGTTTTACTTCAACTTTGTTTTCATGAGATTGCCTTAAGTTTTGGCTAACCTTGCTAAAAAGAGATGATTGTATTTGAAAAGTCTCAATAACTGCTTTCGAACAATAGTCGAAGACATTCCCTGTTTCATTGTTTCGAAGAATGTTACATAATGCATGAGGACAACGATTGTTCTTGATTCAGTGGGAGATTTTGTCCCAAAGACAGTGCTTTCCCTTTTATTCTGGGTCCTGAGAAATGGCGAGGCAAAGAGAAAGTGATATTATCATATCACTCTACATATATAGGCTGTGTTTCTTTGGGTCTTATTTTCTTGTGTATACGTGTGTACATGAGCATGCCCACAGACCCACATGTGAAGGAGAGAGAGGACATTTGCTGTCCCACTATACAGCTCTCTACCTTGTTCTCAGAGACTTTTTCACTGAACTTTGTGCTTGCCTTTTTTTTTTTTTGAAAATTAGGCAGATTGGTCAGCAGACTACAGCAATTTTCCTTCCTCTATTCCTTGGGCTGGGGTTTCAGTCCCATATAGCCATGCTCAACTTTCACATGGATGCTGGGACCCCAAACACAGATCACTAGGCTGGCTCCTCGGTAAGTGCTCCTGCCCACTGAAGCATCCTCCCATGCAGTCTTATCTTTATTTCCTATTGAGAATGTTTGGCTTCACAGGCATTTTTCTCTTGCTGATTTAATCCCTTGGGAAGGAGACAAAATGCATTTAATTCTATTACAAAATTGAGATATTTGTTCATTCCTCCCAAAATGCATCTTCACGAAAATTCCTGAGAGTATTTAATTTTTTTTTAAAATATAATGCTTTGAGCTTATCCCTATAACTTCTTTTCAGGAAACACTGTGAGAGAAAGAGCATAGACCGAGCTCAGAACATGTTCGGTCTGTGATGTGGAACAAGTGACCACCTTTGAGAAAAACCCTTTTCAAATTGAAGCAATGCATGTGTGCCTACATTTGTGGCAACAGTAAGTGGCACGTTTCAACAAGTACAAATATGGCTCTCCTATAGAGAGATCATTCTTGTAGCTGTGATGCTTCATCACCTATCTACAGCATTTATTGAAATATCCCTTATTCAAAGCAACATATAGAAAAATCATGAGCTAAATATAAATGTTCTTTCCCATACCTATCGGATCAATGTTATATGTTATATAGACAATGACAATACGTTATATCGGTAACTTAGCTTCCCAGCATGTTTCCTGGCCCTCTGGAATCATACATATTTAGAAGTGTGTTCATAATATCTTTGACTCTTTATCTGGTATCAAGTTGCTGCCAAGTTCCACTTCAAGTTTTAGCAATTTAATTTTCAAAATATTTCTCAAATTTATACTCTTAATTCTTACCAATTTGTGTGTATTTGTGTGTATTCTTGTGTGGAGCTATACAAGTGTATGTTATATATATGCTTAGTGTTTTGTGTGCATGTGGAAGACAGTTGTCTTAGAGTTTTATTTCTGTGAAGAGAAATCATGACCATAGCAACTTTTATAAGAGAAAACATTTAATTGGGGCTGGCTTACACTTTTAGAGGTTTAGAGCTCTATCATTGTGGCAGGAAGTATGGTAGCATGCAGGCAGACATGGTACTGGAGAAGGAGCTCAGGGTTCTACATCTTGACCTTCAGGTAGAAAGAAGGAGACTGTGTACAACACTGGGTGTAGCCTGAGCATATATAAGACCCCAAAGCCCACCCCAACAGTGACACACTTCTTCCAACAAGACCACACCTTCCCCAATAAGGGCACATCTCCTAATTGGCCAACCATTCAAACACATGAGTCTCTCGGGGCCATACCTTTTCAAACCACCACACCAATCAATGTTAGCTGTCATTTGTTAAAGCCACCCATCTTGGGTTGTGTGTATGTGTGTATGTGTGAAATCTTTTTTAATTATTTTTTATTAATTACAATCTATTCACTTTGCATCCCAGATGTAGCCCCTCTCCCAATCCCACCCACCCTCCCTCTTTTTCTTCTACGTCCAATGATATGGGAGGTCCTCCTCCCTTCCATTTGACCCTAGTCTATCAGGTCTCATCAGGACTGGCTTCTTTGTCTTCCTCTGTGGACTGGTAAGGCTGCTCCCCCCGCAGTTGGAGGTGATCAAAGAGCCAGCCCATGAGTTTATGTCAAAGACAGTCCCTGTTCCTATTATTGGGGAACCCTCTTGGACACTGAGCTGCCATGGGCTACTTCTGTGCAGGGGTTCTAAGTTATCTCCATGCATGGTCCTTATTTGGAGTACCAGTCTCAGAAAAGACTCCTGTGTCCAGATATTTTTTGGTTCTGTTGCTCTGCTTGTGGAGCTCCTGTTCCCTCCAGATCTTTTTATCTCCCCCTTCTTTCATAAGATTCCCTGCACTCTGCCCAAAGTTTGGCTATGAATCTCAGCATATGTTTTGATACCTGGTTGGGTAAAGTCTTTCAGAGGCCCTCTGTGATAGGCCCCTGTCCTGTTCCCGGTTTTCTCCCTCTTCTGATGTGCATCTCATTTGCCTTTCTGAATGAAGACTGAGCATCTTACCCAGGGTCCTCCTTCTTGATTAGCTTCTTTAAGTGCACAGATTTTAGTATTATTATCCTATTTTAAATGTCTCATACCCACTTATAAATGAGTATATACCCTGTGTGTCTTTCTGCTTCTGGGATACCTCACTCAAAATGATCTTTTCTAGATCCCCACCATTTGCCTGCAAATATCATGATATCTTTGTTTTTAATTGCTGAGTAGTATTCCATTATGTAAATGCACCACAATTTCTGTATCCATTCCTCCATTGAGGGACATCTGGGTTGTTTCCAGCTTCTGGCTATCACAAATAAAACTGCTATGAACATGGTTGAGCAAATGTCCTTGTTGTACACTTGAGCCTCTTTTGGATATATGCCTAGCAGTGGTATAGCTGGGTCTTGAGGTAGCACTATTCCTAATTGTCTGAGAAAGCACCAGATTGCTTTCCAAAGTGGTTGTACAAGTTTACATTCCCACCAGGAATGGAATAGGGTTCCTGTACATCCTCTCCAGCATGTGTTGTCACTTAAATTTTTGATCTTAGCCATTCTAATGGGTGAAATCTCAGGGTCATTTTGGTTTGTATTTCCCTGATGACTAAGGATGCTGGGCATTCCTTTAAGTGTTTCTCTGCCATTTGATGTTCCTCTATTGATAATTCAGCCCCGTACCCCATTTTTTTTTAACACAGGATCGACCAGTGGGACCTGGACTTACCTGAGTTAGGTTAGAAACCACAGGTACTAACTACCTCAAGCTTTATCGTGTGAGTACTATCTTCCCAGCAATCTTCACACCAATTTCTTAGCAGTTCAAAATACCTAGACCTTGCAAATACCATCATGCCAATACCGTGACTATGATTCTTCTTTCATTTTCAAAGTGGTGAAGAAGTAAATGTCTTGAAATGTAGATCAACTCCTGTTTCTGGTCTCCATTGCCCATGTTTTTAAAAAGGATTTCAGTGAAATCTTTCTGATGAAATCAATGTCCTTAGTATGGCCTGATACCTCCTCACTTTTCTTGCTTTTCCTTCTTCTATAATATACTGTAATCTTTTCCCCTATCCTATCCTCTTTTTTTCTCCTAACATCTCTTCAACTTCCTACCCTCTCAGTTACATGCATACTGCTATCATTATAACTTTAGAAAAGCCTTCCAGGGCATCTTTGATAGACCAGATCTCTTAGTATAGTCTCCTCTGGAATCAAATATTTATTCTTCAGAACCCCTCATCACAGTTTATAACTAAGTATACTTGACCATTTGACTAATGTTCTTTTCGCCATTGCATTTTGTGGGCAGCAGGGGCAGACTGTGTCTACTTTGGTTCCTACCTGAATGAATTTCTGTCTTAAAATCAAAATTGCTGCGATTATACACATGAGTCCTTAGTACAAGGAGGGGGAAAGAGATTCATCACTTAAAATTGCAACCACTGACTCACTTCCGTACATGTGCCATGCCCAGGTGTATGGCTGCATGTTGTCCTTAAAAGTACTAAGAGATATGGATGATGGAATGTTGGCTGGGGTGAGAGCTTCAGTCACACAACTTTTGTGAGTAGATATAGGCCTTGAAGATGAGTTATGCATGTTTTCTCTAGGTGAGTTATCCATATCTCTGTAAGTGATCCTAATATCTTCATTGGTTCACTTAAAGGTGGACTTGAGTAGAATCATATCTTTGATCTGTTGGCGACATATCTGGGGCAAATCTCTGTTTCTGCATGTCTCCCCAACAAGGATATATCTTTATCCAACCCAGGATTATCTCTCACCTCTTCCAATTTGTCGTAGTGCCCTTCTGTGTAAAGCATACCCCAAAGAAGATAGAATGAAAACAAAAGAGGCTTTCACCATAAAAGTTTAAGGGAAAGAAAAGTGCATTGAATGGCTAGCTCTTTATTATGGGCATGATCTAGTTCAAATTAGCAACTCACCAGAAATGCTTCATTTTTATTGCTGCTATTTGTTTAAGTCACATTGCCCAGATCCCATAAATTACTCTTTAATGTGTCCCAAGCAGTCTGGTTTGGGGAGGATGCTCCCTTTCCCCAAGGAGCTAATGAAAATTCAGTGTTTGCTTATTCCCTGAACTTCATTGCAAAAATCAATGCCTAAACCACAATTGCTGCATAGTGATGATCTGTGACCATAGTGCCTTCACAGAGCTGAAAATTATAGCTCAGAAAGCAATCCGTGCTTCTCTCCTTTGAAAACTTTAGATTCACACATCTGCTGCCTTCTTGACCCCAAGCCTTCCATCTTGTTACCAGACAGGAAGGTTTTCTTTCTTTTGTCAAAGTGCCAACTGTTCCTGGAAGCCAGGCCCAGAGGGAAGCTGTTCCGTGCACACCTCTAGCATGGTTTGAAGTCTCCACGGTACCTCAGACTGAAGAAGTGTGCAAACTGAAAATTGCAGAGCAGTTTTTTGAGGTTCTTTTCCTTTTTCTCAGTAAATTCTATCTGCTGGTGTGAAAACACAGCAGCATCAGTGTTTACTAGGTCAACAAAAACCAACAAATTTGTTTCTTTTATTGGAGTTTGTGGAGGGAAGATATTTGTTGAAGGAGAATGGAAAGTAAGAACAAGGTACAGTAGAGAATTTGGACCCCATTTCTTCAGGTTTTTTTCTTTTTATAGTCTTAAACTTGAGGACCATATAGGCTGGTACCAAGGACAAAGTGTGTGGTTTATTTTATTATTTTTATTAATTATAGTTTATTCACTTTGTATCATCCCTGTACCTTACTCCCTCCTCCACTACCAATCCCACACTCTGTCCCCCTTCTCCACCCATGGCCCTCCCCAATTCCACTGATAGGGGAAGTCCTCCTCTGCTTCCTTCTGATCCTAGTCTATCAGGTCTCATCAGGAGTGACTGCATAGTCTTCCTCTGTGTCCTGGTAAGGCTGCTTCCCCATCAGGTGGAGGTGATCAAAGAGCAGGCCAATCAGTTCCTGTCAGAGACCAGTCCCTGTCCCCATTATTATGGAACCACTTGGACACTGAACTGCCATGGGCTATATCTGTGCAGGGGTTCTAGGTTATCTCCATGAATGGTCCTTGGTTGGAGTATCAGTCTCAAAAAGGCAAAGAGGATGGACATCAGAAGAAGGAGAAAACAGGGAACAGGACAGGAGCCTGCCACAGAGGGCCTCTGAAAGGCTCTACCCTGCAGGGTCTCAAAGCAGGTGCTGAGCCTTACGGCCAACCTAGTAATAATTAGGCTGGAGGAAGAAAAATGAAAGGACCTATGCTGGTGTTTTAAGAAATGTTGGTCTGAGAATTAGAAAATAGGTGATCTAATAATAGAATTACCTCAGGATGGACTGAAGGGCCTGGCAGACCTCTCACCCGGTGAAAGCACTTGTTAATAAGTTTGACAACTTGAATTCAGTCCCTGCATTGCCATGGTGGAAGGAGAGAACCTATTTCTGCTACTTGTTTCTAAACTCTACACATGATCTGTGACATGCACACAAGCACACACACACATAATTAAAAGAAGATATGCCCCCGAAAGGCCTTTACAGCATCCTATTTATATTTTACATGTATTTCTTGTCATTTGAGGTACAAAAACCATTATTTACACAGGAAGGCTGACAAACTTGTGAAAGCTTGCAGAGCTCATGAAACTTAGAGTTTGAATAAAAAATTTCATCTGACCTGAAAAACCTTATCAAACTTTGAATTGTGCTGTATCTCTTTTGCACACTCCCTATCTCTTTATTAAAGGAACATATGCCTGCCTACAGGTGGCACTATTGAATAATTATTAAATGACTTAATTACCACATTATATAAAACACATACCTTCCCCCTTGCATCACTGTTTGTCTTAGAGTCTAAAAACCCTAAGCATAGTTTGCTTCAGCCTATTTGAGACAATGTGTATTATTCCTTAAGGCAAGAAGAAGAAGAAGAAGAAGAAGAAGAAGAAGAAGAAGAAGAAGAAGAAGAAGAAGAAGAAGAAGAAGAAGAAGAAGAAGAAATTGTTCTTGTTCCTATTTTGATTCCAAGTTGAATGACTAGTTCTGTTCCTATGTTTTAAATAAACACACATTGAAATGACCCACTGCCAGTCCCCTCATTGACCAGTGAAGAAAAACTACAGGTTCTCTTTGATGAAGGACTTTGTGCCTGTATCACATACTTCTGTTTCTTCCCGCAGTGTTTGAGGACAGATAGCAGTTTATCTAATCAACTGCTGCTTGGAGGAAATTAACCTTCTGTCCCTGCTTTCCCCCCCTCCTCCCACACACCAACGGCTGACTGAAGAGGACTCTTGTTGTTGGGCGGAGATTGGGTGGATTGCTTTCTTCTGTTTCCCAAGGAATCATTTCACGTTTGGGATTCTAAGCAATTACAGCTTCTGATTCAATGTACACAACAAACCTCCTGCCTCACCTCAGCGCAGGCTCATTATGCCTCATGAGAGAGCTATGTGTCGGATTTGCACCTCCGGTAATTAGCACAGCTCCTCCGCCAGCCCTCCTTCCCGCCTTTGCCAGCATTTTCAGTGTTAGCAAACAAGCATCAATCAACAGCCTGATGAGCAAAATTAAGGCCTCCATGTGACTCTGCCTACAAATGGCACTGAAATTTCAGGCTGGGAACTGATTTTTTGGCAGTGTGGCAGTTTCAAGAACAAAAAATGGCTGCAGCTAACACCATAAAAAGAGCCAGCTTGTGTTGAGGATTTTCTGTGGGCACTGCTCTGTGCTAAACAGTTCACATGAATTATTTCATGAGATCCCGGCATCCCAGGATCCTAGATCCTATATAGTCTTTGTGTCTGTCCATTTCATATTAAAAAAAAATACACAAGGGTGGTAAGATGGCTCAGCTGGTAAAGTGCCATGCCATACAAGCAAAAAGACCTGAGTTTGGATTTCCAGCACCCACTTAAAAGATAGGGCATGGCACATCTGTAATCCTAGCGCTAGAGGGCAGAGACAGTTGCATCCCTGAAGTGTGTTGTGTTGTTGAGATCCGGGTTCATTGAGAAACTATCTCAAAAACTGAAGAATAAAGCTTCTAAGGAAGACACCACCACTGACCTGTAGCCTCCACACTATGCATGCACACCCATGGGAACATTTATACATACATCACACACACACACACACACACATACACACACACACACACACACACACACACACACACACACACCTAAGCCTCCTGAGCTACAAATAAGTATGGGAGCCAGAACTAGATAACTGTCTCAATGTGAAAAAGTAAATCCTAACTCACTATAGCATCTCAGATTTTCAGGCTGGGACAGGTGTTGGCTGGGACACCAACACCCAGATGATAATCATGGAGATGGTGTTTTTTGCATGACCCCATATGCAATCTCTGCTTTTAAGTAGGGAGAGATGGGGCACAAAACAACCAAAGCTCAGAGGTATGGATTCATTAAAGGACTGAGAAGCTAGAGAAGAAGACACAGACAGATTTTGTTTTAACAATAAATGCCATTTGTATTAATCTACATGACTTTTTATTTTCATGATAAATTCTTCTTTTGTGTATGTGTGTTGGGGTAGGGGTGGGTGCCTTTATTGTCTTGGGAAAGAATGAAATTAATGAGAGTGAATGCTCCTTTGTCAGTCTCAAACAGACTTTGGCACCAGACAAATCCCTGATTTGTGGCTCCTGCGCTGGGTCTTGTTTCTTTTCTTCTGGGACTAAGTACCACTGGTGTCCTAATTCTAGCTCTGGTGACTGTCATAGTCTTTTGAGTTAGACTTGATTTCTTGACCCATAGTGACCTTTTCACAATGACCTAGTTCTTAGAAAAGACTAAGAACTAATGACTATAGAGAATTTGCTAAAGGAATGCTGCTGTTTAAAAGGAGAGCTTTCATTAGGAGATTTTTGTCCCCCAATTTTTTTTTTCTGTGAACAAATTTTTGACTTCCTACCTGCATAAACATTGCAGGTAAGGATTCTTCAGAGCCACAATCCACCGGCTTACTTGTCAGAGCTGGGTTTTCTTTATGATGAAGAAAAATGTGGATGGTAACTATAGTCATCATTAGTTACTAAGCAACAATTAATGTGGGCTCCTCCAGCCCTGATAGCTACAAAGCAATGTTTCTTGTGGTTAAAAGGTTATGGTTGAACTATATGGCTTCAGAATCTCTGGCTCCAAATACACCCAGTTCTGGAGTCTCAAATTTTGTGCCTCTAAAGTAGAAAATGCTACACAAGGTTTTTACGATTACATAGCTCATAATTGATCTTGTATGACATAGTGTAAAAGCAAACATTCTGAATTGAGAGAACTCATATTGTTTTAAGAAAAAAAAAATAAAAATAAGAGAGTTCCTTGAACTTAAATACGTGGCTTTAATATTATGGACTACAGATTTTTTTCCCCATACACATCTAAAATTGGCATTGTGTCCATTATTAAATAAGCAAAACTGTTCTTGAACTTATTTTTTACATTTATTGATTTATTTATAAGTTTTTTTATAAGCTGTGCAGTAATACAGAACGTGAAACTTCTACCATGTTTTAGAATTTACGCCCCATGTTCCTATGTGCTCTAAATTATTTTAAAGCAAAACTTTATGAAATAATACGTTTAATGAACAAATTATGTTTGAAAATTATTTGGAAAATTGAATGAGTTTTTATGGTGACGCAAGTTCTGTAAAAATCTGTGTGTGATTTATGAATCGGGTTGGGTGTTTAAACATATGATCTTGCAAAGTGCGGTTAGTCAGCCCCTTTCTTATTTTCCTGTGGCTACCATAGAAGCTCCGGAGTGAGTGTAGCAGGGGTATGAATGAGCACTAGTGAGCAGATTAGTTGTTTATACATTACATTAAGACCCAGGCATTGTTTATTCAGTTCACAAATTGAACTCATTAGAAAAGAAAATTCTTTCTTTGGTGCTTGCGTGCTAGTGGTGAATATGCAGGCCTGTGCTTGCATGAGCATGCTCATTGCACTTGAAATAGTCCAAGAACGCTTACAGAGAGGGAGATCTTCAAGATCGCGGTGTCAAAGCCAGCGGATGTCCTTTTTTTCTTAATCATCTCTCTCCTCCCTGTTAAGTCCTTATCCTCTCATTTCTCCCTTACCTGTCTCAGTATCTCAGGATGCTAAGATGAGACTCCATTACTGTGCCACATGGGTGGTGCCTCCTGTTTTACTATGACGGAAAAATCGAGTTTAGTGATAACATATTAGCACAAATTTATCTAAAGTCCTCCAGAGGAGAATGCAGTATTGGCTGGAACACACAAATAGTTTTCTAACATCAGTAATCAGAGAAACGAGGAAACATCAATTTTCGCAAAATGAAAACGATTGATTGTATCAGGCGCTGGTCAATTTGTTGTGAAAAAGGCATCCTTATATACGGCTGCTAGGAAGAGAAGTTGCTACAGTAGGGATCTGGGCTGCGTTGTTTTATGAATGCATGTACATTTTGGCCAATAATCTATGAAGTCTTTGTCGGTAAGATTTGTCTTGGGGTATTTTAGACAGTTTGTACTTTCTGTCTTCTCATCCTGGAAAACATCTTGCCCCAGATATTTGTGTATCTGGATCCCTTATCCTTTGGCTCTTAGCTTATGCATCTTCCTCGGCAACTGATGAGAGACAGCAACCCTTTCCCCTGTGTTCTCTTTGTGTGCAGCGTGTGGCTTTCTGTTCTTCACGGCATTCACCACCATGCTACATGCTGTGATTTTATCTGTGTAAGTGTTCATGGTCTGTCTCCCAAAATGGAGTGTGAACTCCATGAACACAAGAATTTTGTGTGTTGTTCACCTGAAAGGGAAACAAGCAGGTTTTGTTCATCACCAAAAAGAGATAAATATCATAAGTTATTTGAATGACTAGATATATAAGCTTAAAGGAACAAATTATAGCCATATGTAACGATACAGAGGGAAGTAAAATACATCATTGTGAGGAATCATCTTTTAGGAAAGTACATGGATGCCCCAGTTTTTGTTTTGTTTTGTTTTGTTTTTTTCAATAAAATCATGAAATGTGTGTGTGTGTGTGTGTGTGTGTGTGTCCATGTCATTTCTATTTCCATCTCTCTATATTTCTAAAAACTTAGAAAATACAGATAGGATATATTCCAAATTACAAATTAATGCAGGTTGCCTCAGGATACTGAATTTAGACTACAGAGTCAGAGAAGAGAATGCTAAAGTTGTTATACCTGTATATTGTTTGCCTTGTGACAACAAGCATTGTATTACTTTTCCAATAAAAAGATACCCAATAAAATAAATGCAATCACACCCACAGAAAATGACTCAGGGCTGCTTCTTTAAATGCAATATGGTAAATGATGAGCACTGACTCTCAAACAGTTGGGCTGCATCTCGTCTTCATAATATCGATGCCTGCCAGTTTATAGCAAATAGGTATTCAGCTTCCTTTGTCATTTACCAGAGCCTTGAGTTTAGATGAGCGTGTCACTGTTTGCTAAGGCTTAGCTCTGAGGACTCCCGTGGTTTCAGTTTTAGATCTTAATTGTCTGAGGTTTTGATAGAAGTGAATGAGGGTTATGCATCGAGATTGTCAGACTTCTTATAAACAGTGATGCACCATAGAAAGCACAGTAGCAATGGACTGCCTGGCACATGGATGCTAATGGGTTCATGGTTTATGGACAATTACAGTTCTATTATAAATCAGACCAGAAGTCTATCTGTCTTTTATTATTGACATGCGCCAGCTTCTCTAAATAATGTTTCTTTCTAAATTTCTTCTTCCTTTAAATGTTACACCTAATCGTAAAATAATTACCGAGGTTATTAATAAGCCAAGATGGATCCAAGGATAGCGGCGAATGTTTTACAACACAAAATTCTAAATTTGCTAAAAGTATCAGGAGATTACTCTTCTGTTTGCTTGTTTGTTTGTTTTCTTGGATTTCACCTTTCTCGAGCCTTCACTTTGCAGGCAAAAGAAGAATCATGTCACAATGTTAAAATGTGGGCTTTGCTCTTGATTACCCTCCCAAACTTGATTTTAAGACTCAGTTGATAAAATATCAAATATTTTACTCGTAGTGCACGAACAAACCAAACTGGTGCTAGCTAGAAGCTTCATCCCAACAGGCTGGCTTTCATAGAGTTGAAAAATGCTATGTATGTTCCCAAGAGACAAAAATAATCAACAACCTTACCCAGCTGTGAACCCTGCAAGCCACAATAATGACCTACCTGGCAAGGTATGCCGACTGTTTCAACATGGCACCAATGCTGTGGCAGTCGCCAGCCACTTTTGACAGGATTTAAAGCTTAGTCCATAAGACTGAACTCATATATGACTCCTTTTATTGGGAAAAGAAAAGAAAACAAAACAGGCTTGCTCAGTCCATTGGTTCTAGGGGAGAATCTGGTATTATTAGTCTCCTAACTGGGCATTATAAAAAAAACTGACCATTATATTCTTATTTTTACATCTACAGATGAGGGGATCTTTCAACTCTCATCAGAGAAGCTTTCTTTGCTGTAGACTGAAACTAAGGCAGAGACCCAGAGGTGGTCAGCGTGAAGAAAATAAAGAGATTGCAGGATGTTCAACTCTAAATGGGATATCTGCACAACATAGTTCAAGGATCATCTTCGAGGAAGGACAGAACGATAGTAAGAGCCCAAGGTAGTAGACATCTGAATCAAAGCAGTATCTCCTGGACATGGCAGCTCCACTGCACACATGGATTCATAGAAGCTGTAACTACATGTATAAGACTTGCACAAGATCAAGCCAACTAAAATCCCAGCAGGTATGGGGGAGGGACTTATGAAGTCCTAGCATGGAACTATTGGAACTGCCTGGGAAGAGAGAACCTGTTTGTCACAGGGCTGGGGCCCCTGAGAGGCGACCCGTCCTCCATCAGGTGGCTTTTCATCCATTTGCATTCAGGCAGCATTAGGCGGACTAGATGAGTTTTTAAAAAGAACACAGGAAGTAAAGAGGAAAATGTGGTGCTGGGACATAGGATAAACTGTAATGGAGGGATGGAAGGTGGATTTGATTAAAACACATTGTATGCATATAAGACGTTTTCTAACAATATATTCCTTGTACATCAGTAACTATCTGAGGACGTAATGGCAGTTGGTAGCTGCTGAAAGAGAGAGACTCAAATTTCTCTGGGCGTTGGTAATTTGCCTATGTCTAAGTGGATGCCCCTCTCCCACAATCCTCCCCAACACCTATGAGTAGCACTAATTGGACTTAGTGGGCTATAAAAAAAATAAAATGCTCGAAGTTGGGAGACATACAGGAATATGTTGTTGGGCAATGGGGAGGTGGAGAATGAAGGACTCTGGGGTGTTAAAAAGATTATTAAAAGGTTGAACACGTCAGGCTTATGCTTTTTGGCATGTCACCCCACATACATTTCTAGTGTTTCATAATGAGAGCTACTATTTTGGTTTTATTTTGTGCCTACCTACAGTAAGTGCCATGCTAGAAAAAAATAAATAGGAAGAATAAGACACAAGACTCAAGTAGAAAGGAGACATGCACGGAAGCTAGTGCATAAAACATAGCCACTCAGGTCTTTCCTTCAAAGGAGATTGTTTGGCTCCAGTGTTGTTTTTCAACCTGGCCCTGGGAGGAGAGGATTTGTTTCACAATTTTTTCCTTGCATAGTGTGCTGCCTCCTCTCCGACCTAGAAGCATGGAGACAAGTGGTCGTGGCATTCAGCCTTCAAAAGAATAAGCCAAAGCAGACCTTCATCTACTTATAGATTGACAATCTTCAGTATATAATTGCCCTAGCTGATAGGTGACTAACATAAAATTGCTTGTGTGCAATTTGAATGAAATGCTGCAGGTAATTTTATTTTCAAGAAGTGTGATACAGAGGCTCTAATATATTCTGATCCATGTTTCAAAATTTCATGAAACAAAAAGGAAGGAAAGTGGAGCAGGATATATGGTTGTCTTTTGAAGGAGAAAGAGAAAGGGGAAAAAATGATGTAATTAAATTACAACCTCAACAAATAAATATCTGTTGAATTTAGGAGCTACTAGGGAGGGCAAGTGTTGAAGTAGAGAAACAAATAAGAAGGTTCCTGAAGCCAGTCCTATGGTCAGGACTGGTGATGGCAGGGACCATATAACAGATGCAGAAGAGATGGAGAGGAATGGGGTTAGAGCAGGCTTCATGGCCAACATCTGGATTCTGAAGAAACAAAAGTCGTATTCCATTAGATGCTCACTGAGATTTTACCTAGATCGGTTTGGACTGTGTTCAGATGTGTATGGAGGTTATCTTGATTGTTAATTGATGTAGAAAGATCCAGCCCATGGTGAGTGGCATCGAATCCTAAGTCAGAAACAGTGTAAGAGAGGAGAAAAACAGCTGAAAGCAAGCAAGGATCCAGGTGCTTATTTCTCTGCTCTTGACCATGGATGTGATGTCTTAAGTCCCTTCCTGGACTTTTCTGTAATAATGGGTTGTAGCCTGAAATTGCAAGACAAATAAAGTTTTTTTTTCCCATTAGAAATAAAAAAAAAAGTTGTGTTTATAATTTTGATGAAAGAGATGGAATAAAATCATGGACAAAGAATAAAAATTGGTATGGGAAGGACTGGAGGAGTTCTGAAAGACACAGCCATAGAAAGATTCGGATGAATAGACATATCAGAGCCGCTGATTGGAGAACTTCTTAAAAGTTAACCAGTGATGAAAAGTTCAGGTGTCTCTTTAAGGTAAGCTACTACGTCACAGCAGGAATCTTTGGGTCCTCCAAGCTTTTGAGCAGTCTTATTTTCTTTTCCTGTTATTGTGAAAAGCATTCTGACAAAATCAATTTAAGGGAGAAAGTATTCATACTGACTCGTGGTTCAAGGGGAGTCGAGGAGGCAGGAAGCTGGAGCAATTGGTCACATCAGCCCCATAACCAGGAACAGAGAGCGATCAATGCAGGCCTCGATGGTACTGCCCATGAAAGGTGAGTCTTCCCACCCAAATAAATGTTATAACAATAATGTCCCACAGGCTAGCCTGGAGGGCTGTCTCCCAGGTGATTCTACATCTGGCACTTTGATAACTAGCACTAAGTGTCACAACTAGTCTCTCTTTCATTGTAGGTATCTTCTTTAATTGCTGGTATTAGGAGGGTCTCCCATCAGGAGACTTGAGATTTGTTGAAGTTTTTTTTCTCCTGTCACTGAGGTAGTAAATTTTAATGCTTGGTTCTTTTTCTACCCCTAGTGTTGATTAACAGTGATTGAAAATAGAAGTACACTTTGACCTAAAGTTCAATGTGTGCATGTGACATGGAAGTCATGTACCAGGCATGACCCCCCCGCGAAGATCACCTGGCTGGCAGACCTCAATCTCAAGGCTCAGATCTTCCTTGAACCTAATGTCCAGCTCCAATCTTTATATTATAGCATCTCTGTGTGTGTGTGTGTGTGTGTGTGTGTTGTCAGTGATAACATGAAGTGACATCTTTCTTTGGCCTCAACTCTTAAGTGAAACAGTGATGGGACTTTGTGACATAGAGCCATGAAGAGAGATAATATTCTTTAAGGATGAAGTACCCAATTACAAGCTTAGGATCTATTTCTTTAGATTAGTGGAAACTGAGATGTCTGCTTTTACTATCTATTTTCTTGATGATTTTTTTCTGACTCATTAATTTACTATCTTCTGGTGAACATTCTTACAGAATGTACTATATGTGTCTCTCTTTTTTGAGGGAAATGTTGATGGTATTGATCAAAGAAATGTGCTGAAGAATCAACCAAATTTGCCTTCTAACCATGGTTTGGCTTCATCAGAGTGTTCAAAAGGCCACCCTTTCTGTACATGTGTTTGAATTTTGTTCCTTTCTTAATTCCCTCTTACCCACTGAGCCATCTTGCCAGCCCAGAATCTGTATTCTAATATGATCCATGTTAGTGTTTGAAAAGTTATGGTACAGAAAAATGTTTGCTGTTATAGATCCCAAAAGAGTATCAGCAGACCAAATCTTTTAAAGAAATTTAGAAATAATAGAAGAAAATGATATCACTTTGTATTTGGAAAGGCAGATATATCTTTAGTTGCCCACTGTGCTGGCTAGTTTTATGTCAACTTGACACAGAGTTGTTGAGAGGAGGGAACCTCAATTGAGAAAATGTCTCCATAAAATCAAGATGTAAGAAAGTCTGTAGAGCATTTTCTTAATTAGTGATTACTGTCAGAGGGTCCAGCCTCTCTGTAGGTTGGGACACACCTAGGCTTGTGGCTCTGGGTGAAAAAAGAAAGGAAGCTAAGAGAACCATGAATTCTAGGTTCCTGCAAGGTTTGAGCTCCTGCCTTGGCTTCACTCAATACATAGAGACTCAGGACATGTAAGCCAAGTAGACCCTCCCCCACAAGTTGCTTTGGCCGAGGTGTTTCATCACAACAACCATAACCCTCCCTCATTTAGACACCCCATCAAATTATTACTTATAGATGGTCACTGAATTTGTCTGAATTGGCACTGGAAATCATAATGAAATCAAACTCAACCAGGAGGCCTTGCATCGTGTTTTGTTAAGGTACTGACTTCATTTAAAATCACCACCACCCTTTTCATCTGGAAATATTCACTTTTGGTAAAACTACAGAGAAAAAATGCTTTAGGCTGGAACTAAGTCTGTATGTAAATGCAGCAGGCCTAGACATTGCACTGTTGTTTTTAGAACTGTCACCTCTCCACTTTTACTGAGATAGAAGAAGAAACAACACAGAAGTTTTGGAGGCATCCTATGTCACACCCACACTTACCCTGTTGCTTTCTGCTGATTGGCTGTTTTATTAATCTCTCCGCTTTCACTGTTTCATTTCCAGCACAGCTTGGGGTCTGAGAGGAGCACAGTTTTAGTTCTTTAACCACTGCTATTTATCTTTCTTTGGTTTGGTTTTAATTTTCTTCATTGAGACCATTTCTTTATCCCTTTATATGCTCTTTGCTTTCCTTTTCACACAGGAAGTAGCCTGAAAATGCTTCGGAGAAAATGTTGGATGTGACTCTGTAGTAGTAGCCTGAATGGTCTTAACATCCCTTGTTTCTTCTTTTCTGTTGGCAGATGGTAAAGAGTAAAAGTTGTCATTTTCTTATGTTAAGAAGGAATCAATTATTACAAATAAGTAGTGGGGTGATTGGTTCTGATTGTCAACATGACCCAGCCGTGGATCAGCTGGGAAGAAACCCTCAGTGAGGAGCTGTCTCTGTCAGATCAGCCAGTGAGCATGCACGTAGAAGGTTGTTTCCATTGCTCAAAGTGGTGTGGGAAGACCCAAAATGAAAGCAGGCAGCACCATTTCTTGGGTTTGATTCTTGGAATGGTGAAAGCTAGCTAAGTAGCAGGCATACATGTATCTCTTCCCTCTCTGCTTTCGACTCTGGCTGTGACTAGTTATCCTACATCCTGTCTCCTTGACTCTACCATAAGACTGAAGTCCAAATGAAGTCCTTATTCCCTTGGTTTTTTGTGTGTTTTTGTTTTGTTTTTGGGGGGTTATTGTTGTTTTGGGGGAGTTGGGGTTGGGATATTTTTAAATCATCGCAATAGAAATGAACCCGAACAAGCAGTGCTTTGTTATTCACAGTGATCAGTAATGATCAAGGCAGTGGCATCAGGATGCTAAGCTCAGCGGGGGAGGCGAGGAGTCAGGGATGAAACACAGTGATAGAGACCTGGGCAACAAGCATAGGGCTTGAGTTTCTTCTCAGGCAATGCAGAAAAAACACAGCAGATTCGATAACGTGGGTCCATTGTACACTTGCCATTCAGTAAATTTATATACTGCGTGATCTCTGTACAAGACAAAGGCCAAAAGGATGTCAAAAGCATATACCTCAAAGTGGGCTTGGTTATCCTGGGGCAGCAAGCAACTCTAAGAACAGTCTCCTATCCTCACAAAACATAAAAATTTGAATCTGAAGTCAGTTTACTATGCCCCTGTTCTCATTGAAGACCTCCAGAAGGTCTAAGGAAGGCATCATTCTGATACAGACTTCATCACAGTGGCAGATTGAAAGGCATGAGAAAGACCCAGTATCTCTCCTAAGGTTATTTCAAGGTTTGATACATTGTTTTCATTTGCATTCAATTGGGTAAAATAAATCACAAGGCTCATCTTCAATTAAAATGAGGAAGTACAAGGCTATTGTGTCCAGAAGCCAGATATCCTTGGTTACAAATATTGATGACCGAGATGACCACACCCACAAATAGCATAGATTTTAACTTTTTCACTTTGCCACAAACTAATTCTGTAAGCTTAGTAACCTTGACTTTCTCAGCATGTAAGACAGCTATACAAACACTGCTTCTCCTTACATTTTTGTGTTGAGGACCAGATTCTCCAGTGTTGAGAAAAGCGTCTGTGTATGTCAAGGATTTTCCTCAGCAAAGCTTATACCTCCTACTAAGTAGCTTTATTTCCCTCTGCATCCTATTGTATTCACTTGGCAATGGAGGGAATGCTATTATTAAATATGAACATCGCTTTTTAAAATCCCAGTAGAAATCTATTCAAACATCAAGATTTTTAGATAATTTTGAAAACCAGGCAGAAATGTAAAAACACAATGTTGGCTTTCCCTCATTACCACTGTAAGAATATGAAAGTTTTCTATTTCTTAGGAACTAGAATTAGTTCTGTCACTTCTGCAACCTCTGTGATTTCACAGACTTCCAAAAGTTTCATGCTGTAAATTAATAATTTACTTTAAGTTCAAGCCCCCTGGTGCCCAGTTCCCCTTAGATCATGGCTGTATAATTATGGAACTGCTTTCTAAGAAGCTTTCTGGGTGGGCAATACAAAAGGATTTGAAAGGCTATCAGAAGGCAAAGTGTAAAAAGAGAAATTGAGCATGTGAGTAGAAGCTAAACAACTCTGTGCTGAAGTAAATATACTTCATCAGAAGTTTTTTTTTTTTTCTGTCTTCCCTGTCATTTGAACCTTCCTCCACTTCTCTCTTTCTATATTTTATAGTGCTTAGAAATAGCCTCGTTTTGTGCAGGTGAAACTGTTTTGTTGGTGTGTGTGTGTGTGTGTGTGTGTGTGTGTGCGTGCGTGTACAGGTACACACATGCCACAGTATGCTTGTGGAGATCAGAAACCAACCCGTATGTCTCTTTTTTTTTTCTTTATTTTATTCAAAAAAGGGTCCCTTTGATGTTCTGTGGATAACTGCATATACCAGTTAGCCTAGAAGCTTCTGTGGAGTCTTCTGCCTTGGCCTCCCCTTTCCCACAGGAATATAATGAAACCACAGCTGTAGGTGTCACTGTGTCTGGCTTCTAAGTGAAGAAGTTCTAGTTCTGGGGATTTAAACTCGGGTCATTAGTCTTATGTATCAAGAGCTCTACCCACTGAGCCATTTCTCCAGCTTTTGTCTATTTGTTTTATTTTGGGGAGAGATAGTTACACAATGCTGAGGATGGCTTCGGGGCAGATAGAGAATAAGAGCTAAGACTGATTTGTGAGAAACAGTCTAAACTGGGACACAGCCAGCAAGATAAGAATGAAAGGACAGTCTTTTAGGCAAGACTTAAAACACACTGGCTGAGAAGATACTTGTATTTTCCAAAGAGAATTCTATTTGGTCTATAAATAACACCTTTTGATGACTTAGCTATTGGTTTTTCTCAGAAGTAGATCAGGGATACAAGAGGCGAGAGGAAAGTAGCAGAATTAGAGGGAAACATCAAGTTCGAAGTGGAAGATGACTTCGGATAAGAGAACACGGACCACTCCCAGAAACAGAGAGTGGTCAAGTTACAGCTTAGGCTGAGGAATGTAAAATGGGACATGGTGCAAGTTAAGCTGAACTTGTCTTGGCCAGATAAGTCCTCATAAAGCCAGCGAAACAGAACAGACATGAGGTAGATTTCGGTCTTTGGGATTTCGCTCATCATTAATTTTTCTGAAAATAGTATTTTCATTCACAAAGCACGTATAATTGCTTACCCAATAGTGTCCATTACACGGCTGGTTGGTATCCAGGACAAAGACAAACTAGGGAAACACAGAGCTCTCAGAGAAAAACACATTATCGAAGGAGAAAGTTCAGCAAGGTACTAATCCAAGCCTGTCATTGCTTAGCTGTGTGTCCCAAGCTAATTCACTTAACCACTCTGAACAATAATATGTTCACCTGTGAAGGGAACAATTCTTAACTAGTGGATCAAATAAAATCATTTGAGCTATTCTCTATCGTGAATTGAATGCTGTCAAGGGCAGGCTTTCCCTCCTTTCAGATTTTTGCATTTTTACTGACTTCCCCCACTCCTCTGCCACATACGCTATCTCCTGATGAATGGCAGCGCTCTTCTCTGACCACCACTTTCCTCCTCCATTGTGGAAGATAAACCCCCACACAGTGTAGCAAAAATCACCTTGTGTCCCTCTTTCCAAATGCCATTTTTTTATAATGAACAGCCAGTTTCAATTCAAGAGCTATTCTTCTTCTCCAAAAATACCCTTCAAATTATCCTTGCAAAGGACGGTTAATGTTGATGCTTCTTAAAAAGTTCACATGAAAACAAAATAGGTCATTGCCGGTAGGGTGGTAGGTGGTGCCTCCCTAAGGCCAGCTCAGTGCTGCTTAGTCGGGGCTGAAGCATACCCCCCTCCTTCAAGTTAATCATAAATGGAAAAGGTTATAGGTCTATATGTTGTTCTTGTGCATTCTCACTTACAAATACACCGGTTAGGGGAAACTAGTGTAATGATGATTTTGCTGGTCTACATTTATGTCTATATTTTCTGTTTTAATAGCTAACCATCAGTATCAGCAAGAGTGCACAGTGGGTGGAGGTTCTTGCAGACAAGTCTGAGGACCAGAAATTAATCCCTTGGACCTGCCCACTGGAAGGGTGGAAAGAGAGAACTGAATCCTCCAAGGTGTTCTCTCTCTCTCTCTCTCTCTCTCTCTCTTCGTTTCTCTCTCTCTCACATATACAGACACACACAATCAAAATTAATTATTAAAATCTACATACACTCAATGCTTAATGGTTTTTAATATCTTTTCAACAGGATCTCGGGCACAGGTTGTTTTCGATTTCCCTTATTTAGCAAATGATTACCTTGAACTCTGTCCCCCTGCCTCTACTTCCTGCATGATGAGCTTGGTCATGTGCCACCATGGCTGATTTTATTGGTGTTGAGGATTGAACCTAGGGATTTGTACATGCAAGGTAAAGGCTGTAACAACTGAGCTACATCGCCAACCTTATAACCAACTTCTCATAGAGATAACTGTATCCCATAGGTAAAATGTGTGTTTGGATACTAAAGTGCCCTCAAAGCCCTTGTTTAAATAACACCTGGACATTGACTAATAAAGGTTTGAAAAATAAAGAGTCTAAATTATAAGAATGGGGAACTAAGAAGTTCACTTACAGCATATTTTTTTTTCACAAAAATCTGAACTGAGTGTATGAAGATATGATTTCTCATATACAGTTTGCCTAAAAACTCAAAATGTATTTGATATAAATTGGTTTATTCTGGTTCCAAGGTGGATGACAACCAGGTAATCAAGACAGAAGTAATTAACATAAACCAAAGAAGACAAAGAGAAAGAAAAGTAATTTTTTGGCAAAGAATTATTCCTTGAAATTTCTTCAGTGATAGGCAACACTGGGCACAGATTGGATTTGTACTTCAATGTAGTGATAACAAAGTCACATGCCATTAGCTTTGCTCTGAGTACTTTGAAAGGAAGAGATTCGCTTTCCAGTGCTGTATTTTAAACATTGGTCTTCGGTGTGAGTCAAAGATTTCTCTGCAGGATAACCGGCTTCTCTGAAAGCTACAGAATGGTCTCTGTAAGATGTGCACTTGATACAGAAGATGAAGTGTGACTGGACACTAAGGACCACCAGCTTCAACAAATCCATAGACCAGATTCAGAGACAGAGATTCATGGCTTTCTCTGGGAAGCATCGAAGAGAAAGTACACTTAAACACAGGTAGGTTTGGTGAATCCTTATACATTTTGGTTCTTACACTCCAAGTTATTTAATTCTCTTTCGATACAACATTCACATTTTATAATTAAAACAGCACAAAGATCACTGCAGAGCAATTTTTAGAACCCATTCTTTATATTTTTTGTGTTTCTAATTGAAACAGAATTACAGTCACTTTCCCTCTCCTTTTCCTCCCTTCAACCTCTTTCATGCTCACCCACCCTTGAGTTGGTAGCCTCTTTTTATATTATTACTGTTACATCACTCTCTCATTGTGTGTATGTGTGTGCGTTTGCACAAATACAGAAATACAGATGAGTCTATTTTTGTTGTTGTATGTATATATGGCTTTAGGGATGACCACACTGCCTTGAACAACCTCTTCTTATCTCTTCTCTGTTCTCCTCTGGAATGGCAGTGGTCATTAAGATGGAAGAAATGACCTTGTTTAGTACCTTGTTGAGTGAGATGACCTGCTGCCAATGAAGAACCATAATTTCATTACTTCAAGATCAGCTGTGTCTTGACCACTGGGGCAGATTACTTTGAATATATTTCCCAAGAGGGATTCTCATTAAGATAACTTTGCCTGGAGAGCTAATGTGGAAACCCATTTTACTCATTAATTACTTCATGGGTAGAAATTGCTTCCTAAGCTTTACGTGGAACCAATCTCTCCCCCTTAACTTAATTTCCCTTCCTATACCAGGTTCAATTGCCTGTGATAAATACAAAAAAGGATAACAGTCTGTCACCTGAAGTTCTGAAGACACAAAAATTGCCTTTCTCAATTAGGTTTGCTTTTGGCCACCTTTCTTAGTCTACTGAAAGACTTGTAACATGTCTTGAAATATCAACCTGTTAGTTCCTCTCTGAGCCTGGCTTTGGTGGGGCTTATTTAAATACAAGGGCTGTTAGTGTCTCCGCTTTCAATAACGCTGTGAGCAAAAATAATCTACGTGAGGCAAAAGATAAATGCACTCAGTCTGACCTACACCTATCAAGTTTGATCATCATAAATA
Source organism: Meriones unguiculatus (assembly GCF_030254825.1). NCBI lineage: Eukaryota > Metazoa > Chordata > Mammalia > Rodentia > Muridae > Meriones > Meriones unguiculatus. The sequence continues at coordinate 29,769,807 of NC_083355.1, read as the reverse complement.
GCTTGACACTATAGCTCATCAGCTCCAGTTCCTACTCCAGGGGAATTTATATTGAATTGGTAGTTCAATTTTCCTGCCTGTCATCGAGAAAAGAGTGCAAATGAAGTAATCTGACTTAGCAGGAATGCCACAACTGTCTCCTTCCCCCATCTCTGAGGAAGAGTCAATGATGTTTTTTTTTTTTTTTTTTTTTTTTCAGAACAATCATTGGCAAGATTTCTGACCTGCCAAATATTCACTTGGCCTTACCTTTAACTTAGTTTCAGGAAGTTGAAGCTCTTTTATTTAGGCTTTACAAACACACACACACACAAATTAATAATAATAATAACAATAATAATGGATAATAGTTACATATATGCATATATGTCTAACATCTAACTATCTAAAGAAAAGAAAAACTAAAGAGAGACTCATTGTTATGGCTTTGCTCACACAGTTAGCAAGGCTCACAGTCTGACAGCAGCAAGCTTGAGATTCAGATGAGCTAGTGCTGAAGGTGTGTTTACAGTACAAGGTTGAAATTCTGAAAACTAGGGCAGCCAATGTGGAAAAGTTCAGGTGAGCCTGAGACTGATGGCCAGAGAAGACAAATGATACAGCTCAAAGGAAACCAAAGATAGTCAGTTCCCCTGTTGACAGTTTTCCTTTTTGTTCTCTTCCAGCCTCTATAGGATTGGGTGAGAGCCACTCACAAAAGTGACATGGACGTTCTATGTTAGGTCTCTTCATTCACATGTGCATCTCCTGGGAAACATGTGTTCCCTGTGTCCCAGTCAAGTTGACACAAGAGCAAAAACATTGTAGGGCTCTCTTGTCAACAACTGATCTTAGAAAGAAAGCAAAAAGAAACAGCAATCATTTAAATTAAGAGGGAAAAAATTCAAACAACGGATGGCATGGTGTTTCTTAAGTAACTTTCCTGTTGATGTGCAGTGTTTCTTCTTATCAAATGTTGAATATACATTAATGGTCATTAAAATCGGCAGTAGTTCACATACAAACTTTAATAAAACCAAAATTTACATATAAATCAAGACACTTGCCATATAATTAAACCAGTACATGTAAACATATACTTAGATACAAAACATTAACTTTTATAAGTGGTATGCTGGTGACATTTAAATTATAAATGTTATCCTCCAAAGATTTCTTGCTTGGGAGATTATTGAAATTATTCTATTAATACAATGTGGTATAGTGCTGTGGACATCTAGATTACAAAAGAGTTAACTTCACATCCCTAAAACAAAACTATGCATAGATAATACATATGGAAGAAATGTTGACTTCTTTAGTAATCAAAGATTTAAACCCTTTAAATTTAAAAAGTTTAAGACCCTTTTCCCATGATGGAGTTACTTGTTTCACTAAGCCCCCTATTATATTATAAATAGAGTGATTTTCTAATAAGTGTCCTAGTTAAGGTTAGTATCGCTATGATGACATAACATGACTAAGATGAAGATACAGGGTTTTATTTTGGTTTATAATTCCACATCACAGTACATCATTGAAGGAAGTCATGGCAGGAACTCAAATAGGGCAAAAAACCTGGAGGCAGAAGCTGACATGGAGGCCACGGAGGAGTGCTGCTTTTTGACTTGTTCTCCATTGCTTGCTCAGCCTGCTTTCTTAGAACATGCAGCTTAGGAGTGGCCCCACCAACAATGGGCTGGACCCTCCCATAACACTCAGCAATTAAGAAAATGCCCTATAGGCTTGCCTGAAGCTTGATCTTATGAAGGTGTTTTCTCAGTTGAGGTTTCCATCTCTCAAATGACTCTAGTCTGTGTCAAGTTGACATAAAATGAGCCAGCACAATGGGAAAGAGGTTGGAGACTGTGGCGAGTGGCGGTGGATATCTGATCCTGAGCACAGTAATCTCATGGTCCATTTTATATTAGGCACACTTATCAGCATAATCACATGATATGATCATACGTATCTGAAGACAAGAGTCTTACTTCTGTGAAAGCTGGGTGCTTAGGCAGTCTATAAAAATGAGTGGGGGAAATATAGGAACTAAATTAGATGTAAGTCAAATAAACTCTGATAAAGGGAAATGAGAGTTATAGGATTATGTGTTCAGAGTACTTGGTGTATTCACTCTAATAGAATAGGAAATGGAAGTCATAGAAGGTGGCTTATAAAAGTCTTATGTACAAGAAATGTCAGTAATGGACCTGAAGAATGAAAAGCTCTTGTACCAATGGAAATAAAAGCCATGCCAACTAGCATTTCTAATACTGCACTCCAGCAGTTTATGTTGGATCTGTTTGAAGCAACACCCTTGTTTGATGCCTGTAGTGATTTGCAGTATATCTGATTAATTGGCCCATCTTTGATGCTGGAATTTTTTTAAATTTCCACAGCTGATAATGAATGTGAGTCATTTGTGTTCTCGTCAGTGACTATCCACTCAACACACACACATGCCCCTCTGTAGTGGAGAATATTTCCTCATTCTATTGCCGTCAGGCTTCTTCGTATGATTTATTTTGTCCAATGCAAAGTGCGTAGCAGTGAAAGTATGTTCACTCTGAGTTAAGGTTTTAAGTGGGTTTGCTTGCTTCTGTATTCCATTTTGACCTTCTGAAATTAACTAAGATATGGGCCTGACTAAGCTGGGCCTTCTTGAAGCTGAGTTACAATAGATAAGAATGTCCACAGACCTGGCAACAGTGAGTGTGCACCTTACGCATTTAAATAAATGCGGTTATTTTTATACTTTGCCTAGGAAGTAGATCTAACATCTCCCTGTCTTCCCTTAGAAATTATTTTCTCCTAAATACTTAAACTGTGTATGGAGCTACTTTCCCTGAAAGAAGTCCAAGATACTACCAAATGTGTTTAAAATCTCCCAAAACGATTGCTTTGAAAGACACAGGCCTAAAATATAAAGGATTTTGTCTGCATGTGAAAATATTAGAAATGAAATCACTTAATGTAATTTAAATAAAGTTCAACATTTAAGTGATTTGTGCAGTATTTCCACAATCACTTATCTCAACTTTCGAGTTGACCTATCATATTAGCATTTTACAGGTTTATTAATACTATCTCAGTCATAGCATCATGATGAACACACACTTTTGCAAGTGGTTAGCAGAATGCCTCTGGTCACACTACAGTACTCTGTGTGTGTTTGCATGTGTGTTATCTGTGTATGTGCTGCATGCATTTGATAAAGTATACACCTGTGGAAGGCAGAAAGGGCCTCTCCCTGACTAGAAGCTGGTAGCATCCACTATGCCGACTAGTTTGGGAACACCCGGGCTGTGCATCTTTCTGTGCCTGCTCACACTAATCCTGTGGTTACACATGCCTGCCACTATGCCTGGCTGCTTGCATTCTTACCCACTGAGTCATCTCTTCTGCACTATACTGTAAGACACTGAGAAGGCGCTATCCTGTCCTTATTTTATTTATGCTCACAAGAGGGATTGACAAATATTTGGCATTGGGAAAATATTCAATGAATAAAAGAATGTATGTGTGTAAATTCTGGCATGGATAATCCCCTTGCTTGAAGACAGATTTTATTGATTTTTTTCCTCTCTCTTTCTCTGTCTTGCTTGCTTTCTCGTGGGAGTGTAATTGTACATATAAATATACTAAAAGAAAAAAAAATGGTGCAAGCAATAATGAAGAGAGCACAAGAGTCTCTGACTGAATAGTCTTTTGCAGTGTATTGATTGTGTAATAATGTACATAAAAATTAGAAATGTGACAGCAATACAAACCAGAAATTTCCAGAGACATTGGCTGTATTCTGGAGTGTCAGAACATGCTTGTTTCCATCTTCTAAGTTGTGCGCTTATAGGGATGGCCATTGTAGGCATGATTGTGCTGGTGTGTAATTACAAGCAATAGAAAATGTCTGACTATCGTGTTGGTTAAATCTGTCATGGGGTATGCACGCAATAAGATTCAGCATGTTTTACATTTAGGCAAAACTCAATAAATAGTGATAGTTCCCTGACTGCAGTCCTTAAACACAAGGATGTAAATGTGCATTCATTGACAATGAGAATTATCCACACATAGTAAGAACAACTGGTTGCCAAGTAGCATGCATAATACAGTTCCATTTCTGTGCAGACAAAACAGTACACATATCCTTATATTTATTCATATACACAAAGAAAGCACAAGAATTTTACCTGAATACAAAGAGCTGGGGAGATGGTTCAGCAGGTAAAACACCTAAGGGCGATTACAAACAATCAATCAGGCAAAACAAAACAACCAGGTGAGCATGGTGGCCCCTTGGCAAGCCGAACCTTTAAACGCCATAGTGGATTGCTGAGACATAGTTCTTCAGGACAAGCTGGATTCGTCAAGAGACCCTGCTTCAATATATAAGGTGGAAATCAATTGAGGTAGACATTCAGTGTCAACCCCAGGTCTCCACACATATATGTGCATATATGCACATGTGCTTGTATAGACACGTGTACCTACACATATGAGAACACACACACAGAAAACCCATATACAAGAACATAGAAAAAATTAAAGATTGTTCCAGTGGGTAGCGATTTCTCTTCTTTTTTGGATTAATGATCTTGCTTTTATTTTCTGAATGAATTTATAGTTATTGCATATTATATTACAATTTTAAAATACAGAAAAATGATTTTGGTGAAAAATAGTGATTTAAATTATTTTGGTGTGTTCTATTTAAAAGCCAATAAGCCACTAGTGATTAGAGTGACGGTAAAATGCCGTAGTTCCTTTGTGCTATCTCTTCTGGTGAGTTTATAATTGCATTAGGAGCTCCTGATTTTTCCATCAGATTCACAATCTATATTGACTTCTAGCAGCACACATTTTTATATTTTAGAAATTTTTTTCTATGAAATATAAAAACGCAGACATTTGTGGTCATTATCCCTCAAACTACTAGCCAGACAATAATAACATTAAGTTTGTAAGCTATCTTTAACAATGTTACAGTGAGCGTTGCCTGTAATGGTTGGTCTCCGCTGTCGATCTGATGGCTCTCAGAACCACTAGGTGACAAGTCTCTGTTTAGGGAGAGGGCGGCAGATGAGATCAGATTAGCCTATATTCAAGCCTCTGCAGAGCTATCAAGATTAGGCTAACCGAGGTGGGAAGGCATGAACGGTGGGCAACAGCAATCCATGTGCTGTGAGCCCAGACTGAACACAGAGGAGAAAGAAGTAAGCAGAGAAATTGCCACCCTCTGCTCCTCACTAACCAACTACCCCAAGCTCCTGCCATCAGGGCTTGCCTCCAGCTGTGGACCGCATCCTTCAGCGGTGAGCCCAAAGAAAACTCTGTCTCCTTTAAGGTGCTTTTGTCAGAGCTTCTTTGGAAGCAAGGAAAAGTAACTAATTCCCTGCTTCAGTGTGACACCAGTGAAAGGACAAGGCCAGCACCCCAACTGATGATGGCATGGGAAGGGTCCTCCTTGGCGCCAAATGCCGTTCACATCTCCACACTTGCAAATTGATTTTTAGGTCTGAGCAATCAGCTGTGGTGTTGTTTTCTCCTGGACCCATCAAAATTATAAATCTATTTAACCTTTTTTTCTGAACTTCTATTAAAGGGACAATATGCAGCACATAGATAATGTGACACGGAGTGAAACGGAAAATAAGTTCCTCATCCATTCCTAATCTAATTGTGGCAACTCGCTGATAACTAATGAAAAGACCAGAAGGTAATCACTTCTGCCTTTGAGTGAAGAACTCTGCACCATGACTGCAGCTTTCTGCATTTCAAGCTCCATTTGTTGAGACTAACACGAAAACAGTATGGCTGACTCTTTCGGAATCACTATGCAACATTGTTTGGTGACCCGTGACAAAAATATATATTGGTCTTCCCCTTCCCATAATTACTATCTCCATCACACTTTATAATAAAGCAAATACTCTAGTTTCTATATAAAATTAAGGCAAAGTTAAGGACTTTAAAAGGCTTTTTTTTCTGGTGCCACAGGCAATTAACATTAATGAAATTTTAGATGATGTGTGGCACAAAATTAAGGAAAATAATATTTAATTAATTGTATAACTTGTAATAATCCTCAAAGAAAAGGTGTTGGTTAGATTTTGAACTTTTGATAAGAAAAGACGTGAGCTGGAGGATTTAGGTCAGGGGTGAAATGCTTATGAAACATATATTAGACAGCATTCAAACAAATCTCAGAACTGGAAAAAAATTCTCATTCTCACAATGACAGCACAATTCAAATTTTAAATTGTGTGTGTGTGTGTGTGTGTGTGAATGATATGTGTTCATATAGCTAGAATCACAAATCCAACAAAATATATCTCAAATATTTACAGCCATAATTTTTTTAACATGAGCACACCCATATGATAGAGAACATGCAACACTGTCAGTAAAACCATATATTCTTGAATATTTTCCTTGAATTCTATACAATCACCTATTTATACCACCTAAATGTATAAGGTAGCTAGATTAGGATTTGTTATCCTGCTCTTTGGTTATATAGATTATACTTTAAATATCCCTTGTGGAAAAAAAAATGGTACTTGTGAAGCAGGGGGCGTCTTGAATTTAGCATCATGTGTAGAGAGTTGGGGAGGCAAACGGCCAACATCTAGAAGTTCTTCTTTGACCTCTTCAGACATAATGTGGCATGTATGTGCCCATAAGCACACACATACAAACACTTGCACTCAAACACACACACACACACACACACACAAACAAATACGTCAATGATGCAATATATTTTAGAGGTTAATAGTTTTACGAAGGGAACAAAATACACTTTTCAAAAAATCATTAATTTTGTATGTACATACCATATATGAATATGTATGTGTGTGTGTATGAACAGTGTGGGCTGTGTATGTATGTGTATACACGGAAGCCAGAGATCCTTCTTCTTTTGCTGTTTTCTGCCTTTATTTTTCTGAGACAGGATTTCTCACTGAACCTGGAACTTACCATTTTGGCTAGACTTGCTGCTTGGTGAGGCCCAGGAATTCTGTCTCTGCCTACCCAGGGCTGGGATTACAGTGGGCAACAATCATAACTAGTGAATCAAGCTCAGATCCTCATGTTTACATGACAAGCACATTGGTGACTGAGGTGTATACCTAGCTCCAAGAACTTCAAAAGAGCCAAAAGAGCAAGAATAGGTGGTCTAATGTCTCATAAAAGTAGCATATATAGTGTGTGGTTCCCCAGATGGGACTAGTAACTCATGGTTCACTCCCAAGATTCTCTCCGGACACACACACACACACACACACACACACACACACACACACACACTGATCTTCCAGTGGAAAATACTCTTGGAGACATTACCAGCAGCTCTCTCCCTTGTCAGTAAAATCTACCCTCTAACAGGGAGGACAAACCTGCTATGTAATTTGTTAGCCAATCTTCCTTGTAATTAAGGCAGAGACAGGCGATAAGATGCTGGCCAGTGAGACAGAAATGCCACTTACTTCAGACTCCTGGGAAGAATTGATTTTTTTTTTTTAATAAAAAAAGCATTAGTAGATACAGAAGTGTCTCCCCTTTATTTCTCCGTCTGTATGTGTCCTAGGAGGATGTCATGGAACTGCCACACTTACCTGTAACCATGTGTTCAAGGCCAAGAGACAACAACAGATGTTATGAAGCCACCTAAATAACTTTGATTTTAAAAAATTAAACTCATACTGTCTATAAGTTTTGTTTCAGTTTGATAGAGCCTGGTCTACTTAACTCCATGACAGGCTTCATTTTCTTGCTAGACAGAATAGGCCTAAACAGCAAAAACCACGGGAAAAAAAAGGCAACCAGTCAGAAACAGCCAAGACATCTGGCCTGGGGAAGGTAAAGTTTTTAACTACAGGTTTGAAGAGCACCTAAGTCCCGACCAGATGTGGACTCCATGGGCACCAACCAATCCCAATCGAGACCACATAGCCACAGTAGGAATTCCTTTTTTGGGCTTTAAAAGGGTCCTTCAAGCTCCCTTTGGGGTCACCGCCATGTTGTAAAAGTGGTGACCTCAGCGTGCTGGACTTCTGCAGATATAAACGCTCTTTGCTTTTGCATACTACTTGAGTCTGGGTCTTTCATTCAGCGAATTCTGGACCCTAACAAGTTTTCATTTTTCTTCCTTGAAGCCAACTAAACCTTCTCCCCCACCCCTGTCCAGCCCCAAGTTCTACACTTAGCAGATAGTGGTAAAGTGCATTCTGGTTTCATGGAAGGCAATGACTAGCACTGTTGCTCCTGAAATCACAAACCCCTTGACAGTGAGATTCTCATCTTGAATTATAAATAGGGAGAATGTTAGCCTGGGATGCCAAGTTGGGGTGCATAGAAGTCCTTCTGTTTTGGAGCCCCTAAATGCCCATTTGCAGTCATGAGATCATTAGACTGTATGCCTTTTGGGGAGAATTGGCCCAAATTGTGGTGTGATGGAAGCAGAAGGATATGGAAGGGCGATCAGACAGAGCAGAGTCATAGACGGGGTGTGGAGAGGAAGGAAGATAGAGAGGAAAAGAGAGGGGAGAGAATACAAATATGTTTCTGGTCCCGGCAGGTGACATGTTCTTTGATCCTAATAAATTCTGAATTTGATCAGGATGATTTTTACCTTTTCCCCTGGTGTATGATTACTTGGCTGTGCTGGGTTTCTTTAAAAGGTTTATATATAATGGAGTGACAGTCTTAATAATAATTCGAAAAAAAAAATGATGTGCTACTGCCTTGGAGGAGTGAAGAGAGCCTGTGTTTTCATTTCTATGTCACATATCACTTAGAAGTTAGTGCAGTAACTCCAAAAAGTCAGGAGGCTTTAAAAATTTAATGAGAAATATAAAAGGAAAACTGGTTGTATATTATTCTGGAATGCCCTGGAATGCTTGGGCTTGTTACATGGAGAAAACAAGGATGTTTTAATGGCACTTGTTGTTATTGCATTGGATTTGCAGTAAGTACCCTAAACCTTCCCTTATGATAAACCAAAACAATCAAACAAAATACCAGGACCTCCATTTGGTTGCTAAACACCATCCTTTCAGCACTGGGATTTTTAAAGCTGCTTCTTTTATAATTTTGACCACAATTACTTTACATTCCTTGTTGTAAATGTATGATGCTAATTAAATTAAACTCTAGGATATAATTTAGTATCCTGGTAATGTGTCCTACCGGATCACAAAGAACCAGGCAATCACATTCTCCTCTAACCATTACTTCTCATGACTTCTTTCTTGCTGGTTTCTTGTAAAGTGAGCTGAAGTGTGTATTTCATTTTAATTTAATGTGGATATGTTTTTTCCCTTCCAGCTACATTAAAAAGTTCCCGGAGGTAAAGACTTCATGTGGCAATTTTCAGTTTTTTTTTTTTTTGTCACAAAAGAGCTACTGAAAATAATCCCCATGTAAAACTACTTCTTTGGGGGATGTGAATAGATATAAAAATTCTTTTTCTTCTTAAATACAGTAGGAAAAGGGGACTTGAAAAAGACAAACAAGTCCTTACTATCTCACATTTCAGAATATTTGAATATTACCATATTCCATGTCCTAAACTGGGGATATAACTTTAAATATTCCAAAATGCATTTATCATAAATTTACTTTTGAGGAAAAAATACAGTGATAAAGCATTGTTCTGGCTAGCTTTGTGTAAACTCGACACAAGATAAAGTCATCAGAGAGGAGGGAACGTCAGTAGAGAAAATGTCTTCATAATAACAGGAAGCAGGCAAGCCTGTAGGGCATTTTTCTTAATTAGTGATTGATGTGGAAGAGCCCAGCCCATTGTACTCTGGTCAGATGGTCCTGGGTTCTATAAGAAAGCAGGATGAGCAAGCTACAGAGAGCTGGTGTTTGCATCAGCTCCTGCATCCAGATTCCTGCTCTGTTTGAGTTCCTGTCACGACTTTCCTCCAAGATGGGCTGTATTGTGGAAGTATAAGCCAAATAAACCCTTTCTTCCTTAGTTGCTATGGTCATGGTGTCTCATCACAGCAGTAGAAACCATAGCTAGAGTAAATGTCTGAAGAAAAAGCACACATTGAGAAATGAAGCTTTTTAACATACATGCTACCATTATGAATACACCATTTTCATATCCAGACATAAAGATTCACCTGTTAGTTCATGAAGAATGAATGATGCTTACTTCTTTATCTAATGTAAGGAAAATAATTTTAGCATAATAGTCAAACAAACCCTCTTTATAAGATAGATATCTGGATTTCAATGTTAAAAGAAATACTTAATGTATGACTTTATGAAGATTGTTGAAAAGAGCAGCATGCAACTTAAGCATGCATTGCTTAAATTATATATATATATATATATATATATATATATATATATATATACATAAACTTTGTAACAGACAGCATACAGTATTAAGCCATAGATTTCCAGTAAAGTAACTAGTTCACAGCAAGGAATTGCTCCATGAGAAAAAAACAAGTAGAATATTCAAAGCTATAATAACAAGGCAGGAAAATCTTAGAGTCTGAAACCCCCCCAAAAAAGGAAATGCATATAGAGTAATCAGGTTCTCAAGTCTGCTCTCTTTAGCAAAGCATTTGAAAGAGTTAACTGAGAAAAACTTTTTGAAAAATGGCACTTAAAAATGGCACTTCAGCATCTGCTACGAGAGGCACAGAAGAAAAAGAACAAACAAGCAAAACCTTTCTGCAGTAATGGCAATACAACGTTCTCATCACAACTGACCTCTACCTTGTACTCAAAGCTGGATGAGTTAAATCCCTGGGTGAACTTGCCATAATTTTCACATAACTCTTTGCCAAAGGCTTTGTAGATGCCTTCTGCAGGAGGATAACAGTTGGTCTCTAAAATTATGTATGTAATTGTTTTTCCAGAAAAAAAAATATCAGGTATTTTTTTTAAAAAAAAATAGCAGAGTTCATGGAGAAAGAGTAGAAATGTTTGAAGTAACAGACAATAAAACCAGACTCACGGGAGCCCCACATATCAGAGTACCTGCTACAGGAGAGAATTGTGAATGCTAGTGTTAATAAAAATAGACTATATAAAGGTAATCAAATGGAAATCCTAAAGAGTGAAGTTGAGAATAAATTATGTAATATTTATTGACCTCATAATCTGAAGGAAAGTTTGAAAAGTACAAAGAAAGAAAGAAAAACTCCGCCATTGGGGTACTGAGATTCTGCTTAATAAGAGAGACATGGAAGAAGGGGGAGGGGGAAAGGGAGTTTCCAACGGCCAGCTGGTTGTGTGGACAAGTGATTTCTTTGATAATGTGTTCATTTAAGATGTATTCTTATGAACTGATACCCAAGGTTTATTAAAGAGCCTATACAGTCTTGCTGATGGAAGAAGTCAAGGTGGGGACTTTACCTAGACCATGCTGTGCTGCCTGAAATCATAAACTAGTAAAACCCCAGCAGAATCCACATATAGAATAAGAGTAATGGAAAGAGGAAAAAAAATACTATGTACATCCATCCCAGCTTCCCAACTTGCTTAGAAAGAGACTTGCCACTTACAATTGTTTTTGTTTTAACTTTCTGAGTTCAGAACTTACATTAAATGCACAGTCCTTACTGGCTGGTGTACGGTTGTGGAGATAGGCTTCTGTGATGAATGGAGGGCTGAATTAGAGGCTTACTGTTTCTTATAAACACAAAATAATTCTGACTGCTAACCCCGCAAATTTCCTTTATTTAATCTCTTTTACTATGAAGGTGGGCTACATAAATCCAAGCTCTTCCTCCTCTACTAAACTGATCTTTGGGTATGCAAGTCAGAGGAAACACATCGGGTTCTTCTGTTGTGCTCGTGACGGGCAGACATGCAGAGGGCACCCTAATCTGTATAGATATCTCACTTAAGGACGCATTGCTTTTGTACATGGGAAGTCAACACTATCTTCCAGCAACTTTTCTTTTCGCAGCTAGGGAGAATCATGGGCACATTGGATCATGCTTACATCTGCTGTGATGAGCAGACTGGCTTATCTAAGTCAGCAGTATACTGTATTCCCTCTGCCAGCTTTAGATTTGCACTGGCCAGGGTGGACTTGTCCCCCCTTTTGTCCAGGGGCATATGTGACCAAAATCATAAGTCTTTTCAATGCCACAGAATAACCGCCATTTCACAGAGGATGCGGAAACTTACTTTCCAAAACCTGATCCCTCAGACTCATTCAGATGCCTAACGATGGCATGAAGTAGCCCCTAAGTATATTTCCCAGAGGAGAGCTTTGGTTCTTTGTCCTTGTAGGCCCATCATTGCAATGAAAGCCATCTATAAAATACTTCAGAACAGCAGCATCGCAAAGGGAGACTCTTCCTACACGACCCTGTTGCTAGTCAGAATATGACTCTGTCCAGATGTGTCCAAAGAGGTCCAAGAGATGAGAATCAAACAGCACCTACTTCTAAACAGAGGAAGAACACTGGCTGTGCTTACAATTATTGTGTCAAAGCTCCATTCAGTTTCTTTTTTTCTTATCTAGCTATTAAATTTCTCCTCAAAATTTATATTCTGTTCTGTGCCGGTGGCTGAAAGAACATAATTTTGACAATGTTTTGAGGGTTGCCACTGTTTGCCTTTCTGTTTTTTAAGTATGTAATTGAACTTGCATCCTTTGCTTCACGCACACGGACACGCACACGCACACGCACAGAGCAAACTGTACTTTTGCCTTTATTTTTAAGAGGTCAATAAGCCTAATTTGTTCCTGTGCTAGATGTCCACGTTGAGATGAGGTACGAGGCAACAACAAGTACATCCGAACGAGGAACTTCTTAATAAAATGTGGCCAGCGGGATCTTGTGCAGAGAACCACAGCTGCAGTGGGCTCCTGAGTGCAAGAGCCATGACATTTCCAGAAGGGGTCATTGTGTACCATGTATGCTTATCTTTCCGTGCTGACATTTTTTTTCTCTTCCTGTCTTCTGTGATGTTCTCTGGGCCTTAGAGGAGGTAATACAGCTATGCCACGAAACTGTGTCATTTTCTTCACTAATCCAGCCACACATCGTTTCTCACGCTTGAATAAATAACCTCTCATCCACTCAGGCAAGAAACTAATTGAACTCAGTGGGCAACACATAAAAAGAAGAGGTGAAAATGGGAAGGGGATCTTATTAGGGAAAAGGTTCCCAAAAAGAGAAGGAGGGGGGTGGGAGACAGAAGTAGGGGTTGAAATGAACTAAAATTCAGTCATATAAATATATGAAAGTGTCAGACAAGATGGAGAACAGAAGTACACAGATTACAGTATAACTCCTGGTTGACATTGCCCAGAAGTGTCTTCAAACATTGTAACTGTATCATAATAACTTGGTATTAACAAGATGACTTTCCTTGCACAGAGGACATTAAGTCCCGCATCTATTCCACTTAAACTCTCAGGACTTAGAATTTCACGATGATATTTTTAAAAAGATATCTCTCTAATTGTCTCTTAATGACCCATATTTAACAAAGACGACAACCAGCAACAGCCCCTCTGCAGGAAAAGCTACGAGATAGTCACAGACTTGAAAGATGCCTATGAGGATGAGAAAGAGCCAGAAGGCTAATAAAGGGGGAAAACCAGCTAAGACGTAATTTTGACATGATGAACACACTATAGCACTCCAGGATAAAAATTTAAGAAGGGGGGATTACCATGTCCTCTTTGGAAGTAGCAATGAGATCACATAACATTCTCCACACTAATACCAAGTGACTTTACTCCCAGAGGCTGAACCAGGCCGAGCGCAGGAGGATTTCAGACAAAACAGGAGAGATTGTGACAAGGTGTGTTTTAATCCAAGGAATGAGGTAAAAATGTACATCCCAAAAGAGACATCTGGGATAAATTTAAATTCATGGAGAGTGAGTTCCTTTCCTCTAGTGGTTTGATGAAACAATATAATGAGAATAAGGTGTTACTGTCTTCTCCTTTATAAACTCACTTGCCTGTTCTATTAAAAAAAAAAAGATTCTTTGCTTCCAGTGGAGATACTCGTTGTTATGGTAACTGCTTTGCGTTGAATGACAAGCCAGAAAGCACATGTTTCTAGCTTTGGAAAGATATATATTACACTTTAAATTTTTTTCTAATAAATGGTCAACATTCCCAGGTGTAACAGATCTATATTTTCAGTAGAATTGCAAAACATAAAAATACAATCAACTTTTTGTCTTATTGTTTTCTTAGGAGGCTTAGTGTGAAAGTGTCCCAGAAAAGACTAATGAAATGCAGTGTAAGCAGAAAGAAAATGTTCAGACCCTAGCACACTTAGTGCTGCTGTTGAATAGTGTGTGTGTGTGTATGTGTGGTGGGTGTAAGTGTGCGTAAGTGTGAGTGAAGGCCCTTGCCCATGCCCATGCATGCTTGTATGGAGACCAGAGGTTGAGGCCTGGAGTCTTCACATCAGTCTTCACCGTTTGTGTTTGCTTGTTTGTTTGAAACAAGGTCTCTTACTGAACCTTCTGTTCATCATTTCAACTCCACTAGCTGTCCAGCAAACCTCCAGGTTCTACCTGTAATTGCACCCCAGGACAGGAATTACAAGTCCACACTGCCACCCCCAGGGGTTGTCTTTCGACATATAGTCTCACTGTGTAACCCTGGCTAGCCTTGAAATCACTATGCAGAGCAGGCTGGCCTCGAACACACAGAAATGTGCAAACCGCTTCCTTTTCAGTGCTGGGATTAAAGGCATATGCTACCACATGCAGCTCAGACATTAGAAAACAGAACCAAACATGATTCTGGGGCTCCAGACACAGGTCTTCACGCTTGTACAACAAGTGCTTTAGATAGCCATGATGCATCTTCCCATCCCATGAAGAGTTCCTGAAGATTCCGACCACCTTCCTCACTCAGAGACATTTCATTGTGCATCAGGCACAGCACACTCCAAACAACACTGAGACAGAGGGAGAAAGAAGAGGGAGGAAGAGCCCTCTTTGCCATATTTAGACCACAGTTAACACATGTCAGATAAATCTGCTTAAAATGCTCTTCTGTTAATTAGCTCATCATTACAAATTTCAGACGGGTGTTTTCTGACTAGTAACTAGAGCTTTTTATTAATTTATTTGAGAGACTCTGTGTGTTTAACATTTAATGAGATTTCAAATAATCATGCAAGCCAGATAATATTCTTTTTCAGTTTATTACTTTGGCAAAGAAACAAATCTTTGTTCTTTCTTATGAACTTCTCTGTTTGCACAACCTTTAGAATAAGAGAAATAGATTATGTATCAGACATAATTTGACTGTAAAAGTTTTTTTTTATGGCATCTATGAGATGCTGCGTTGTAGATGCCTTAATGGTAGCTTGAGTCCTTAAACACTCCTCTTTTCTTCGCTGACCTTTTCAGATTGTGATAAATTCAGAATGTTTGTTTATTACTTCTACAAAAAGACATTTCTATTTTGAGAAGAATAAGCAAGGAAGAGAACCAATTCAAAGAGCAAATCTTTCATCAAACCTGGAATTGTATCCCAGCAAGAATAACTCAGAAACACCTGCCTTACCACAGCTAGGAGTTTATACATATATCATGGCTTAAAAACACAAAACAAATGTCAGAAGCCGCTCAGCTAAAATGTTAAATTGTCAGAAGAGGAGCTTTGCTCGACGTGTTTTAACTGAAGGGAAAGGAAATGTATCACCCACCATTGGCTGCTGGCATCATCTTCAACTGTTAATTATCAGCTCCTGGAGAAGTTTCAACAGCTTATGGCTGTGAACATCACTGCAGCTTTGTAGCAGGCCCTGAAGGTTTACAGGCAACAGACAAGTTAGAGTAATTCCAGTCTCCAAATACTCTAAACTAGCAGGTGTATCTGACCTGTAGCCCTGGGTCCGCAGGAGGATCAGAGCAGCCGCGAGTGAGACTTAACAGAAAAGTATAAACTCGTCTCCAATGTTATGAGTCCCTTTTTGTGATTTTTCTGGTAACTGGGCTTGTGCATTTCTCAGGCGTGTGCTGCGTAGATAACAACATTGTGTCACATTTAAAAGGTTGGGCATGCCTGAAAATGTTACCAGTGACAGCTAATAAATCCTGTGGAATTCTTTCTTTCACCTCTGTAAGCGGCAACAAACAAGTCTTAGTTTCTTGCCAATTGCTGGGGGTGCGGGGGGGGGGGGGACTCTGATAAATGCAACTTGAGAGAGACAGTTTTGGTTTAGAGTTTGAAAAGCATACAATCCACCGTGGTGGGGGAGGCGTAACAGCAGGGGTGAATGCAGGTGACAGAAGCAGGATGCTCACTGGTCACTCTACAACCACACACAGAAAGCAGAGAGTAAGCAGGACGTGAGGACAGGCTATAAAGTCTCAAGGACAAGCCCCTAAGTGACAGGCTTCATCCAGATTTCACAAACCTTCCCATTCAAAACCACAGCTGGGGACCAAGTGTTTAAATAGTTAAGCCTATGGGGGGACATGAGGGGCACATTTCACATCAAACCACAACAGATGATCTTAGTATTCACTGGAAATGAGCTTACCTGGTCCAGAGATCACCAGAATTCTCTCTCTCTCTCTCTCTCTTTCTCTGTGTGTGTGTGTTTAAGTGAGTGGTTATCCTTCAAACAGCAGCATTGTCAGCATCTGAGAATTTAGTTGGAAATCCTAGAATCTCTTTGGAACTTTAACCTCACACCTGGCTTCACTAACAGAAACGTGGGAATGTGTTTTTAACAAATCCTAGTAGTGATTCGTGTCCCAAAGTAATATTGAAAGACCAAAGAATTGAAATTTTTTTTGGGGGGAAGGGATATTAGTTTAGGGTTTGGAGTGCAGGCCTGAGTGAAGGCCAGCCAGGTGGAGACATGTCCAGCCACCTAGGGAAAGGAACTAGCTTTACTACATTCTTTTTCTGCCCACTAGAGATATAGTTGCTAGGAAACCAGCCCAGATGATCAGGCCAGAACTATTTGTGGTCTTTGCACCTAAAGTAAATCAATCATTTCAAAAGTCAATTTTCCGTACCCACTCTTGTAACACCAAGGCATGTAACTCCCTGCTTGCGTTTTTTTTTTTTTGTTTTTTTTTTCCCCCTTTAAAAACCTTGTTGCCCTAGACCATGGGGGCAGGTTCCTTTCCTGCTTCCACAGAAAGTTTTTGCATCCATAGATCGAGCACATAAACAATAAACCCTCAAGAATTTGCAGCGGAGTCGATTCCTGATGTTCTTTGGGGGTCTCACGAACTGGGCATAACAATATAAGACTACAAAATCATCCTGTAATTTGAAAGTTCAGGTATACAGCTAGCTAATATATATATATATATATAATATGTTGCAAAGATGCAGCAGTGGACTTCAATGGTCCGTTTCAAAGTTTACCCAGTACAGTCAATTTTCTCTCTATGAAAACAAACAAACATAAAAAGAAACAGCTTTTAATTTCTTTGGATGGACACTGCTGATAGTTTTGACTGGAGCGGGCAATACCTAATCCATGAGAGTAGAGAAACTTGATAATAATAAAAAAAAAACCTAGAGTCTTATCATTTCCTCTTATTGTTCCATAAAAATACGTGTTTTGAATGGAATGAAATCTGCCAAGAACAAGTGAGTTTGTTGTTGTTGTTTTAAATATTCAAGATTCAGGATGTGCATATGTATATTTCTGTGTGAAGGTGTTTTCAATGTAGAGAAGCCCAAATTCCATAGTGACTAGCCCTGGTTTGTTGGTTTGTTTGTGTGTGTGTGTGTGTGTGTGTGTGTGTGTGTGTGTTTAAGATGACACAATGCCTCATAGTGATTGGTGTCAGTCAAATCATGTTTCTTTATCCACAATGCTGGGAACAAAAGTTGGGCTTTGCACACACTAGACAAGTAATCTACAACTGATGTAAATCCTAAACTAGTCTGTGTAATTTATTTTGTTGTCTGTATAGAGATATAATATGGAAAGCTTTCTTCTATGAGCTTCTAATCTTATCTGTATTGAAAGGAAAGGGATAGAAAAATTACATATATATATATATATATATGAAACTAACAAATTAGATGTTTAAAAGAAACACCATGGTGAGCAAGATGAAAAAAAAAAAAAGAAAAGAATGCATTGTCCATAAAGCTTATAGACATGGATAGAAAACCAAGCTTATTACTTAGTAATTAAATAGAATTAAAAATTCAGACGAATATGAATATAGAAAAATTGTTTGGAATCTAGAAGTTAAATGGGTTGTGTAATAAGTCAGTTTTCATTGAATTTTTCATTTATGTCTTTTCTACAATGGCCAGGTCATTTTATAGATAAGTTATGCAAAACTATTAAGAAACAAAAAAAGTTTATGAAATGCAAACTTCTTTATAGCATATAGAAATCATTTTACCCAACTTACATTGTGAACCTTCAGGAAACTCCAAGTTTTAAATGATCAAAAGTAAATCAAAGGAAATATAAACCAGTGATAGTGTTGAATTTCGTAGAGTCGACATTTGTATACATAATATTAACAAATTAAATATGTCCACGAATTAGCAAGAAGCCAAAACTGGGCTGAAGAGCTAGCTCCTTCTGCAGAGGGCTTGTCCTCTAGTCTAAAGACTTAAGTTTCGCCTCAAAAACCCGTGTAAAAAGCATGGCTTTGTGGTATGTGGCGGTAATCCCAGACTGGGCAAGCAGGGATAAGGAGACACCTGGTGCTTGTTTGGCAAACCTCAGGTCACAGTTCGAGAACTTGATTGAGAAAATAAAATGGATGGTTCCTTGTCAGTGACACGCAAAGCTGACCTCTGGCTTCCACACGTGTGCACACAGACATACGCAAACACTAGAACAAACATGTACAGTCACACACATGAAGGCAAACACGTATACACAAAACTAATGGGATGATCAAAATATCATTTACCAAAGCGATGTGGTGAATATTCAGTACTGGAAAATGCTTTGTCGTACTAACATCACATGAAAAGCTGAGAGTAAACAGTGACACTGCATACCTACCTAGGTATGGGAAGGTGGTTTGATATAATTTCTTAAGCGGGAATAGAAAAACAGCATTTTCGTTTTAACTCGATGAAGGATTTTATGTAGGGAAATTATAACAAATTTAGGCAAAGCAGTGTAGTTTGAAGAAATTCCTTATTTCAAAAATAAGCCGGCTGCTAAAGTGACAGTGGATGTAACAGAAGGCCATGCACTCCTGACCTGAAGACCTGAGTTTAATCCCAGGACCTCACATAAAGGTAAGGAGAGACATCCACAGAGTTGTCCTTGGTCCTCCGTATTAGGTCTGGGGCACACAGACCTGTACTCACACCTGCCCACCACATGCATGCTCTTATGCACACATATGCTCACACACACACATGCTCACACACACAAAGTAAAGAAATTTTAAGAAGAACACAGACAGGTTTGTCATTATCTGTAATAGACAATATAGTACTAAAAATGTGGGCAGTCCAACGAGAAAGCAATAAAGCAAAGAAAATTAAAATAATAGAGAAAAAAAATCATACAATTTTTCTTATTACCAAATATCTAAACAAAAGTGCATATCAGGCCTGAAGGGATGCTCAGCAGTTAGGAGTGCTTGATGTTCTTCTAAAGGATAAATTCTAGAGTTTGATTTCTAACACTTGCATTCTGTAGCTCACAGTCATCATAAGCCCAAATACAGTAGATCTGATATGCTCTTCTGGACTCTGTGACCGCACGCATGCACGCACACACACACACACACACACACACACACACACACACACACGCAATTAAAGAAGCTTTTAAAAGAGCAAAGGAAGCCAGGTGAGGTGCTACATGCCTTTAATCAAGAACAGCCTGGTCTACAAAGTCAGTCCAGGACAGTCAAGGCTACTGAAAACCCTGTCTCTAAACACAAACAAACAACAAGAACAAAAACAATAACAACAAATGCAAAGCAAATTTTAGGCAAATTACGATAAAAATTTGTAACACATGTAAAATAAAACATCCACCACATGATTCACTTCTCTTTGGACTGGTTCAGAGGAGGAATCTGAAAGAATTTGGGTTTATAGGCTAGAGATGAACCCTAAGCAGAGCTGAATGTTAGGAGTAAGATGAACTGCCAAGAGAAACTTGGACAGTGAAGCCCCAGCTCACAATGTTGCAGAACAGTGAGCACACAATTGGGAATTAGACTGGAGGCTATTTGATGTATGTTCTGGCAAGCAGAACTTGGCAGCCTCCTTCACAGGGCAGTGGGTTTACAAGTATACAAAAGGGATCAGAAATGCTTTACTGAGGGTATAGAAAGCTGCTGCAGTCAGGCACTGTGGAAGGATCAAGATCCCTGAAAGGAGGCCCATTGTGTGAAATTGCAGTGGAGACCCCAGGATGATAGAGATGCTGGGGCTGTGTGATGGCTGCCAAAGACAGCTGTAGGCACAGAGTGGAGCTATAGTAAGGGAGAGGCCATAGGAACTGATAATGGCAGAACTGAAGGCTGCTGGATTTCAGATAATGCCAACAGGAGCTCAAAATAACAGAGAGGAAGCCACAAGATTTAGTGTTTCGCTGTTGGCTTTCTATTTTGTGTCGATTTGCCCCCATTTCTTCCCTTTGAAGCAAGCATCCTAATTCTGTGCCACAGGAAATTGAATGTAGGAAACTTATATTCTGATATTGTGGGAGCTTCCACATAAAAGGTTGCCTTGAGCCTCAGAAAAGACTTTTGACTGTCAGCTTTTAAACACTCTACATGTTAAGACTTTGGGTACTCTTAGCAATGGACCACATACATTTTTTACCATGAGAATTCTAAGAGCCTATGAGGACCGGGAATGGAGGTTATGGCTTAAAAATGATGGGCTTGGGTGTTAAATTTACAAAGAGTAGACTTTAATGAAGTAGGTAAACTTCGTTATTAATTTTATTAAATTTAGAATCATTTAAAAGTCATCACTCTGGTGTTGTCTATGAAGGAGTTTTTAGTTAACTAAGAAGGAAAATCCCTCCCCCCATGTGAGCCTTACAATCCAGTGTTGTCAGGTCTTGAGTTGATGGTCAGCATGAATCCTTCTTTGTTTCCTGACTGTGAATGCAATATGACCAGCTAGTTGCCTCACACTCCTGACATGGTTACCTGTATTCCTAAAACTGTGAGCCAAGGTGTGGGGGGAAAAAACCTGCTTCATCTTTTAAGTTGTTTCTTATGAAATATTTGGTCATCACAAAGAGAGAAATAAGTAATAAACAGTAATAAAAAACTATACTTACCAAAAAAAATCTTTGGAATAGATGTTATAAATGATTTATATGATAAGTGTAAAACATTACAAAAAAAAAAAAGAAAATAAAGAACAAAACAAACCAACAAAAATATCTAAAGGTCACTCTAACCAAGGAGCAAGTGAAAGACTTGTATTATAAGCACTTTAAGACATTGAAGGGGAAAAAAATGAAGTAGATATCAAAAGAAAGATCTCTGATGCATTGGTAGTAAAAATAAAATATGGTCATATGAAAGGATAATTTTCAGCTTCATATGGGAACACAAAACAACCTAGGATAGCTAAAACAATGCTGAATAATAGAAGAACTTCTGGAGGTATAACTACTCCTGATCTCAAATTGTACCACAAAGCTATAGTAATAAAAACAGCATGGCACTGGCACAAAAAACAGACACATCAATCTATTGCATCAAATTGAAGACGAAGACACAAATCCACATATAAATGGGCAACTGATTTCTGATAAAGAAACCATAAAAACACACTGGGGGAAAAAGTACAGCATTCTCAACCAATGGTGCTGGTGCAGCTGGGCCAAAAGAATACAAATAAATCCATACTTATCACCGCACATGAAATTCAGCTTCAGATGGATCAAATATTTCAACAGGAAATCAGATATACTGAACCTGGTAGAAGAAAAGTGAGGAATAGCTTGAGATCGTTGGCATAGGAAAAGAATTTCTGAACAGAACACCATTAATGCGGGCACTAAGAGCAGCAATTAATAAATGGAACCTCATGAAACTGAAAACTTTCTGCATGGCAAAGAACACTGTCATTTAGACAAAGTGGAGGCCTGCAGAATAGGAAAAGAGTTTTATCAATTGCACATCTGATAGAGGGCTAATATCCAATATATATACATATACATACATATATATGTATATATGTACATATATATGTGTATATGTGTGTGTATATATATATATATATATATATATATATAAAACAAAAGCAAAAAAAACTAGATATCAAGAAAACAAGAGATAAGGTTTCTTTGTGTAATAGAGCTCTGGCTATCGTGGACTCACTTTGTAGGCCAGGCTGACTAGAACTCACAGAGATCCACCTGTCTCTGCTTTCTGAGTGCAGGGCTGAAAGGTGTGCACCACCAAACAGCCCCAAACAGCGAATTCTTAAGAGAGGAAATCCAAATGGCTTAGAAAAACTCAAAGAAATGTTCAATGTTCTTAGGCATCGAGGAAATGCAACTTCAAGCTACTCAGATTTCATCTTACACAAATGAGAATGGCTAAGATCATGACAAGCTCACGTTGGTGAGGATGTGGAGTAAAGAGAATGAATACTCATCCATTGATGGTGGGAGTACTGACTTGTACAGCCACCATGGAAGTCAATCTGGTGGTACCTCAGGAAGATGGGAATTGATCTACCTCAAGATCCAGCTATACACCCAAAGGAGGCTTCATTCTACCACAGAGACATATTTGCTTAAGTGTGTTCATTGCTGCTGTGTTTGTAGTAGTCAGAAATTGGAAACAACCTAAATGTCCCTCAGTAGGTGAAGGAGATAAAGAATATGTCATACATTTACATGGTGAAATATTACTCAATTATTATAAAGAATGAAATCTTGAAATCTGCAGGAAAATGGATGGAGATAGGTAAAAAATTATCCTGAGTGAGGTAATACAGACCCAGAAAACCCAGAAAAAAAAGATATCTATTCACTTATATGTAGATCTTGTAGGTTAAGTCAATTATAACCAAACTACAATCTGTAACACCACAGAAGTTAGTTATATATTAAAGGACTAGAGGGGACAGATGGGTATCATTAGGAAAAGGAAATAGACTAGATAGTTACAGATAGTTACCGTCGATGGGGTGGGGGTGGAATGTGAGGATCAAGTAGGGAGGTTGTGGGAACAAGGAGCTAAGGAAATACATTGAGAGACAGATAAAATTAGGGGTATTTGAGGGGCAGAACAGAAACAGAATACAGTAGAAGCTTCCTAAAATGTATATATGAAGGCCATCTCAATGAAATTGCCAAATAGTGGGAGAGACATGGCCTAACTAGACATGTCTTGTCACTAAATGAAGCTTCTGATACCAGGATTTGTTAGTAGCTATTGAGTTGTTGGCCAAAGCATTCCCATAGGAACCCCTCAACAGCGAAGACTGTTGCTAGGACCGTAGGTTGCTCTCCACAACTGACAGCAAGAATCTATTGCTGACGACAACACCTATAAAACTCATTGAATATAGAGAAGTCAAGCATTCACTGGTGACTAAGTTCTTAACTTGTGTCTTTCAGGAAAATGGCAATGTTTAGACCAAAGCAAGGTTCAAATACTGGACTTTAGTCTCATTGTGGCCAGAGGTTGCCAGGAATTCTCTCTCTTCCTATTCTCTGAACTGTTCTTTGATGTACGCATACAACTAGTGTTATCCATATTGAGGATCCCTGAAATGGTTGTATTTTGTTCAGCTTAGTTCATGCATTCACACAACAGTAAATCTTGCTTAGAAACCTTAAAAAATGTCAAATGCTTTAGAGAAAAGTTTTTAGAAAAAAAAATCAAATACAAAACACGAAGTGAAGCTAAAAATAAAATAAAATTTATGTAGTCTTATATAATGTATTCTACCAGTAATGAACAAAGAAGTAGTCAGGGAATTGCCAGAGGGGAATAAATAAAATGAAATGATGTTTGAATAGCTATAAAAGACAAAATACATTAATTGTAACATCAACAAAAATGCTTTCTTGTAGAATGTTCTATAAACTCGTGAATATTTTTCTACTACAAGAGTCAAAAGTAACTTGTACTATATTAACGGATTATAAACCCTGCAGTGAATCAGTTTTCAGAATGAGGCTAAGTTAGGGAGAAGTACATTTGTTCTTTTAGGTAAGCAGGAATTCAATACCTCACTCCAAGAGTATCTTGGGTCTGCCTTCTACTAATATTCTAAAGCAATTACGTATTAATCTTTACTGTGAGAGACACATAAAATTCAGAATATATTTCTTGGATGATAGAATGCCAGTTTAGCAGAGTTGGTAAAAATGGTTGATGCATACCAAACATAATCATTTTTCATCAAATTTGTTTCCAACTTAAATCTTCTATTTTACTAGTTCTTCAGAAAAACAAGCCACACTCTGGATCAGTTACTTCTAGAGTTTCTTCCTTCAGCTCAGAATTGTTCCAGAGCACCAGTATACTAACTGTTTGTTCCAAGAGAATGGGAAGAGAAGTCTTGGGAAGGACTATATACAAGCCTCCCTGCCCCTGAGGCATCTCATCATCTCTGTTGCCCATTTTAGCTCCCATGTAGCCTGTGATCTCAATAGAATCACAACTTCTGTGAAGCTGTTGTGTGAAACAGACATACTCTTTTGGAGATAGTTTGTAGGAGGGCAGCAGGGTTTTCAGAAAAGGGAATAGGACCATTTGTGCCACCAAATCTAGAATTTCCCTTAAATTATTTTTTGTTATAGGAATTTTACACATTCTTATCCTATTTTTTATCATTTGCTTTCTCATGCTCACTTTCCAAGTTCTCTAGTGGCTGAGGCAGAGGGAAATTAGAATTCTGGTTTCCTTTAGGCTATTTTTAGTTTCCTCCCTGTCATATCCCTCACTCTGAAGCCTTTAGCTCAGTACTTTCTCTCCTTAAATGGGAGTAAGGGAATGAAGCATGGCACAATGAGAAGCATAATTATTTTTTAAATAGATTATTAAGGACTAAAAAGATTGCTTAGCAGTAAGTGTGTACTGCTCTTGCAGAAGACCCAAGTTTGGTTTCCAGCACCTATATAGAGAAACTCCAGCTCCCAGGGCATCTGATGTCCTTTTGGAAATCTGAGGACACTTTTACTCACATGTACATACACACACACACACACACACAGAACATTAACTAAAAATAAAATGAGCCTTAAACAAAAAGACCTATGTGTGAGATCCAAGGACTTACTTGAAAATGGAGTGTGAGGTAGCCATGCATTTTCTGCCATCTGTAGAGATGTGACATCACCAAAGAACCATGGTTCTAAAGAATATTGCACAGTAGAGTACACAGGGAACATAAACACAAACTTATCAGCCCAAGTCTAATTAAATCAAAACACCTAGAAAGTTGAATTCATAAAACAAGTATGATTTTTTTAAAAAAAAATCTAAGGTGATTCTGATTTATAGACAAAAATTAAAAACAAGTGCCTTTGGGCTTTGCCAACCAAAGGGCAGTCCCCACAGTCATGGTTTCACACCTTGAGAGTTTGTCAGAAGTGTGGACCCTGGGGTACCAGCTCAGACTGTTAGATTGGTACCGATGGAGCAGACATTTAAAACAAAAGAAGACCGCCGTCTCCAGAAACAGGCTGTCCTTTCATCAGAACAGCTGGGGACAACTGAAGTGGACGCTGTGAGCATGTGGCACGTGGACCTTGCAGTTTCATAGGGAAGAGACAGGGGACGTAGGGGATGGAAGATTTCATCTACAGGTCAGTTTCCCTGCAGTCTCAAAAGACAGATACCAGAGGGGGTAGGCATACTGATCCCCTTAGGAGAAATATCCACAGGTGCTATTAAATCAACCCACATGAAGCTTATAGGTCATTAGCCTTTCAGCCATACACATCTGTCGTCTTTACTCTTTAGTGTTCCAACAGGGGTAATTCTTAGGTACATTCCGAGTTGAGGAATTGATGATAGAGGGTCATACCTTTCTCTGACATTGACCTATAACCACTTGTTAGTGTGAACTCCAAATGAAAAGATGAATGCATTGCGCTCAGGCGGTTAGAAATATTCTGTGGCACAAAATATTCAGATTTAGTCAAACTTTAGGAATTTTCTGGGATGCCACACATTCCTCCTTACATTTGTTATCTTTTTATTTCTGTGAGCGTGTATGTGCTTTTATAATGTGGTGTGGTGTGATGTGGTGGAGGTAGTGGTGCTGGTGGTGGTGGTGGCAGTGGTGGTGTATGTGTGTGTTTACATGTGTGTGTCAGGAGGAGATGAGGGAATGTTCTTGGCCTTGTAGTGGCATATGGAGAAAGGAAGTTGAGTGTGGGATATCTTCCTCCATTGGTATCTATCTATATCTATATCTATATCTATATCTATATCTATATCTATATCTATATCTATATCTATCTATCTATCTATGTCTCTCTCTCTCTACATACATATTTATTTACTTATCTACCTCTTTATTTATTTATTTATTTATTTATTATTTTGACACAGTGTCTCTCACTAATTTGAAGCTCACCATGTTGGCTCTACTGAGCGTCCAGTGATCCATCCCTTGAGATCCTTCTGGTTCTGACCCCAGCCCTGGGACTGCAGGCACGCACAACCATTCATGACTTTCATGTGGATGTTGGGATCTGAATCCTGGTCCTTGTCCTTGCAAAACAAGTCCTTAACACATTGAGCCTTCTCCTGAGTCCTTCACAGAGGATCTCAAGTGGCAACTATCCAGGTGTGAGCGACTAGGGAGAAACAACATCAGCATCTGCAACCCTATTCTTGAGATAAGAAGGCTCCGGTATCTCCGCCATCATGGCCATCATACAGTCTGTCTCAATGTATACTTTACAGTATGCAACACTGCTGTCCTTTTGCCATCCTATCAAGCCTTAACTCATCGCATTATAGATGAAACTGAAGTTGTGATTCTATTGAGATAATTTTCTTTGGAAACAATAGTATCAAAATGGATTTCTGCCGTGACGCCAATCCTAAATCAGGCCAGGTATTCTTCCACTATTCTTAGGTATTTTGGAATTAGTTTATTTTGACTGATGCATTATACCTTTCCCTTCTAATGAAATGAAAGCACCAAAAGCACAGAAAATAATCTTAGGCTTCAGAGACCAAACAAAGATATCTAAATGAGGAATTATTTGATTAAGAAACATTAGAAATTAAAGTGGTGGTGTATGCCTTTAGTTCTAGCACTTGGTAGCAGAGATAGGCAGATTTCTATATGTTTGAAGCTAACTTAATCTACATAAGAAAGTTTCAGGCCAGCCAGGGCTACTTAGTGAGACCCTGTCTCAAAATCAAAAGCAGCAAATAGATAGGGGAGGGGAGGGGAGGGATAGAGAGAGAGAGAAAGCAAAACCAATAAAAAAACAATTACCTTTCATTACAGCATTTTGAACAAGACAGGTATTTTTGTTTTCTCTTGTTTTTAAGAGGTGGGATGTTTGACAAGAAAAGTCTTGGTAGGAAAATAGGAGTCAATCACATATAACAAATAAGATTTAAAACCCAGATGTGTCTTAAAACTGGAGCAGCTATCTTGACACCTTAGAAAGAACTAAGAATATTTCAAATAGAGTATAAACAATGCCAATTAATGCTACAGCACAGCATTCCTAAAGGTGTGTGGCATCAAAATCAGAAGTGAAGTGTTATTTCTGGCCGTATCATATATGCATGCATGAAAGCAATGTTTTTTCCAGGTAAAAGTTTTATCTGTGTTATTCTCCTAAGTAGAAAAAAGACAGAGAAATACGTTGCCAGATCAGAAGTCATTGGAACACCATTATCTAAACTGCTTTATACAGATTATTAACTTTAGGGCACAGCCTCTTGCTTTTTCTTTACGGCTTATTCACTTCAGCTATGGACCCTCTTTCCTTTTAAATTCACTGCCTTTGACAACTTTATGTATCACTTGATTGTTAAACTAGCACAGAAAATGCAGCAGAAAGATATGGGATCCCTGTATCATTTGTTAATTTCTACTGTGCAGCTTGATCAAATTTAAATCTTCTCCCAGGGAGTCTTCTTAGTTTTCAGTGTCACCTAGATAATTTGATGAGAATATAAAACCTTTTAGGTTTTCAGAGCACAAGTGTATCAGAAGATAACACACTGACCCGTACGCTTTACATCACCGTCTGCCTCGCTTTGTGAAACGGACCCTGCATTTACGTGCGCCAAAGTGCTGACGATCGTATACAGTAACAGCAATATTTAGAATCTCATTTTCACTCCAGGAGGCCTAACCTAGCACAAGATGGAAGTTCATGCTGTACACATTGCATGAAGTTGTGTATGCCTTGGGGGAATCACACTTTCTGTTCTGAGTCATCACCGTGAGAAGCAGGCACTTCCAATGGCTTTCCTAGGTGATGAAGTTTTATTCATTTCAAAGTCACAAATAATTCATGAAACCTCATGAATATTCATATCCTATCTTATGGGGTATAGCACCATTAATCAGCTTCTTCTTGGAGTAATAGACTAAATAAAATGAGATTTAGAAGAAATAATGGGTTATAGAGTAATATCTATTTTTCTGGGTTGTTTTAGAAAACGTACGCCAATCGTCCGGAGCAGAGGTCATTTCTCTAACATTTGGTACAGCACGTGTTATTATTCGTCCTTTTCCCATTAATATCTATTGTCTGTGTAAATAACAGAAGTAAAGCTATAAAATGTACGAATAATTAAGCCTAGGGAAAAAAGCACGTTGAAAGTACACTATTGTTTTTGCATATGCTTGCATTGTCTAAGCACCTCCCAGTCTTCTAAAGGAGCTATATTTGCGGTAAAATCAAAGCGCTTGTATACGTATGAAATACACACCTGGAACCAAACATTTTATTTTTATAGCTGTGAAGGAGATCTACACTGACACCTGTAATTATAGGATAGAACTTACTCAGGATTAAAGTTTTAATAACTTCTGGTAAAAAAAAAAAAAAAAAAAAAAAAAAAAAGAGATGAAATTTGTTTTTCTCTTGTACCTGATTATAGACAAGTGAGTAGTAGATGAGATTTTTATTATTTTGCTTACTATTAATCTAAGATAAACCTACATAAATACATAGCATTACACAGAAACAGCTGTATCAGTGGCATTGTGGTCGTATATTGTACTTCGTGATCAGGAGAACGAGAAAGATTTTCATTGAACCTCCTGTTCATACCCTCACTTGTTACCTTCTCAAATACTGTCCCGTTATCAGCTGTTTGTCCTGTGGCAAGGCAATACAGGCGTGTTATTTATTTTTTTAACATCTGATATCAGTTTGCATCTTAGCTCAAGTGCTATTCACTGATTGGCCAGAGCAAACTTAGATGGCCACAGCTATTGTCATCCCAATGAGAATTTGCTCACTCCAGGTGTTTGGCCTTCCGCTTATTTTAACAGGTAGAGAAAATCCTCACAGTGTAGAACCTTCCCCCTTCAATAACTAATAAAAAGTCTGAGGCAGTCTTGCTGCCTGAAGACTTCACAAGGCTTAAACTCTTAGGATCCTTCAAAAAAGTATCATTAATAGAACCACCTGAATTTTGTTCAGGTAACTGGAGAAATAAGGGCCCTCTGGGGATAAATACATATAGGCAACTTTCTTTGACTTCTTTCATTCCTCTCTCCCTTTCAGTCCTTCTTTGTAAATTTCTCAAGAAATTATCAAAAGGTTTACAACTAAGAAGTTGTTGCTTAATAGAAGTCTTTACGTTTCCCTGCCCCTGCTGTGTAATCCTCCATGTTCTAGGACATAAGCAATTATATTAGGCAAGTAGCTAACGTTTTTAGAAAATTTCCATAAAAATGTTCTATACCAGAATGTTTTAAAGGCGTGGTGATTCCGTATCCGATATGCTTGGAATCCTGAGTTTGAGGAGGGGAATAAACAGTTTTGATGGTTGCCTTTAAAATACAGAATGGAGACATACCAGTCAACAGATGTTCAGAAAACATATTTTGGATATGGGGGAGGGAGCAATGTCACTGACGAGCAAATCAAATGAGTTCTTATCACTAAGGAAGTTTCTATTAAGCGTATATAACAGACCAGTGGAACTGCTCAACTAAATGGGACATTAAAGGCAAATTGGCTTTTAATTCTGTTGCAGGGAACAGACACGTTAGGGACTAGGTTTTACATAAGTGAATTATTTGCTTAAGGAAAAAAGCTACCTGGTGTATTTTCACTTTATACTGGTACATCAGAACTGTAGACTGTCTGCAGTCCACTCACAAAGTTTCTGATTAGCAGAAGAAACACCATATGAGGTGAGGCTGAACAAATCTTTTATGAAACATCTTCTGTCTTTAAATAAATTGCAAAAAAAAGGGGTTTTTTTGTTTAATATTCTTTGAGATGATTTGTATAAAATTGAAGTGACTTGCTTATTAACAGTTTGCTAACCCTTATTGATAGATAAGCAGAGACCTTTAGTTCATATTCAATATACCCCCCTCTGTACTCTATTTAGGAGAGGAAGAATTTAGATTTATTTTTAGGAATGAAGGCCTGTTTGGGATTTTAGCTCCAGTCCCCTACCCTTACAGAAGCCCATATTGCCTATTACAACACTGGGGCCATTAACACTCAAGTTTTCAGACATCAACTAACATCTCCAGGCGAGTGGGTCTCTGTGTGGTTTTTCTGAACTGATTTATATTCCTTGAGAACTGCTTTTAATTTTGCTTAAGCACAACTTGGCATTTAAATAGAAGTTTCTGGAATAGTTTAGGATAGCATAATTTTAACAATAAAGAAACTTCTGGAATACAGAATCATGTATCTCATTTTTCAGAACTTGTCCTGTCTAACCGAAATTCCTGCTCTCTGTGCTTTCACGGTACCCTAGAAAATCTGCCGCTTGGCCTAATCATATTTCTTCTTCTTTCTGTTGTTAAACTTCTGGATTTTCTTCTGTCTTATTGCACTGTTAACTAATTAACAAAGATTAATTTCGAAAACTGTTTTATGTTCTTTTGTTTTTCTTTTTATGCTTTCTGTGATTACGGAAATATCACTGTTCCTCTGAAAGTCCGAGTAGAGGATGGCTAAGTGACACCTCCAGCATCCCTCACAACACAACGATGAGGATATCCTTCAGCCTCGAGCCGGTGGCATCTCTTCCCCGTGACTCCTTGACAAGGATGCATGCCAACTCCTGTGAGATACAGCAGACTGTAAAGATAATATCAAGCTTGTGCTTCTTATCGTCTTTGCCTGCTTATTTGGACTCTTCCCTGCTCCTATTCCACCAGTGAGCTTGTTCATTTAATCTCTGGCCCACTTTGTTCATTTAATATCTCGCAAGCCTGTTGGCAAGAATTGCAGAAAGACACGAAAACCCACCATCTGCATCCAAGCGAATAATGAAACAATATCTGCTTTGGCAGGATAGCTAAAAGTGTTGAAGGACTTAGAAAGAAAATAGTCACACCTAAAAATAACAAGAGAGCTTATTAACTGACTTAAGTCCATGACCCTGGAGGATGTCATGTACACTTTGGTGTCTTAAAAAAAAAATTCTTTGGATTACTACATTAAACATTATGAGAGAAGAAGAAAAAAATAAAGAGTCTCAAAGTTGTGGGGAAGGGAATGGTGGGTTGAGAAGGTAATAGGGAGCTTGGTTGAGAGAGTGGGTTCAAATATTTGAAAATAAAAAAGCTTAAAAACTAGTATATAACGTCCTAGTTTGGGAAACACACGTGGATTGTGTGACTTTATCAGCTCTAGGAACTAATTTTAAAAAGATTAAAGTGCCTGAAACAGAACATTGCTTAGCACTTGGCCTGTGCCTGTACCTCATAGTGTGTTCTTTCCCTTAAGATTGTCACTATGCCGCCGTCAGGTCCTACCTGCTGCAATTCTGGTAGAGGTGAGAATTGTTAGCAGTTTGAAAACCAAGCTTTCACAAATGCTCCTCCTTATACCTAAAACTTTGGGATTCCACCTCCTCACTCCTGTTATAGTATGGTGCAGATTCTTACAGGGAGGGCCGTGAATCTATTTTGTGAGAACTGCCACAGTTCTTGTTGTTTATCCTCATGAGCATCATGGACACCCCCACGGAGACTCAGTCACGAAAATCTGCCTTCCTTATGTACTTCCTCCCTCACACACAGCTCCTTACTTAGAGCCCCCTTCGCCTACAGAAAACATATAACCCCTTCTTATTTGTCCTAAATTTGTGTTCACATTTATTTAGTAGCATACAATTTCAAATGACAAATGCACAGACACAAGGGCTGCCCTTTTCATCCAGTAGATTTTACACAAGTTTTCAACATTTGATCTTCTTGTTCGCAAATACCCCATAGGCGGTCCTTCAAACCAACAGGTATAATTCTGACTTGTTTTTTTTTTTTTTTTTATACTTAACGCCAGTGTTCCATGGAACGGAGGCTCCATCTCTCCCATGCATGATGCCTTAATTAATAAATTTCTCGTGCAGTGCTAAGGGGAGTAAGACTTGACCCATAAGAAGTAAGTTCCAAATGCAGTCTTCTAGAATCCGTGGGACAAGACAGGTAGGTGGACTTGGAGGAGCCTGTAACCCCAGCTTGGGGAGGTTTCTACAGTGAACCCAAGGGCTTGCTGTCTAGCCAGACTATTCAAATTGATGATTTGAGTAATAGGGTCAGTGAGACACCCCGCCTCAAAAAAAAAAAAAAAAAGAAAAACAAAACAAACAAACAAACAAAAACAGCTGTAAAGCAGTTGAAGAAGATACTTAGGGGTACTGGAGAAATGGCTCAGTGGTTAAGAGTGAAGCAATCACTCTTCCAGAGGTCCTGAGTTCAGATCCCAGCCCCCACATCAAGAGGAACACAACAGCCTGTGACTCCAACTCCATGCATTTCAGGGCTTCTTCTAGCCAACCAAGGCTCCTGCACACATGTGACATACACATATACATAAATAACCATAAAATAAGTGGAAAAAGAACATGATTCCCAATATCACTTCTGGGCCTTCATGATGTACACTCACACACACAGAGTACATAAAACCACACGTGCTCTGCACACACACGTATTTGAATAGATTACAGGTTACTTCTATTAGGTAGCTACAGTCCTAGAAGGGGGAATTCAAATGCTATTCAAATATCCAAATATTTACTTATAATTTTTATGAAATATTGCTGTGTTAGATCACGAAAACGCTGTAAACAACTCTGGTTTTGTTTTATCTTCTGAAGACATTCTTGTGTTCTGACAGTAAGCTACTGTCTCCTTGAAATGTGTGTTTGCTTTATGGCGGCAAAATGGTAAGTAGGTGTTACTTCAAATTATATTTCCCTAATTACTGGTGATTTTGAGCACTTATTTCTCTCTTTTTTTTAAACGTTTGTTTATTTAGAATGTATGCGCTTGCGTGTGTGTGTACAATCACGTGGCAATCAGTTCATCAGTTCCCTCTTTCCACCTTGTGGATCCCAGGAATACAATGAGGTGCTGAGGCTTAGTAGCATGCATCTTTACCCACTGATCTTAGCAATTGCTTAAAGGAAATTTTTTTCTCATATACCTTGCCAGTTTGTTATATTAATGCATATTTCCTGCCAATATTCAAAAGCTTTGTAATTCTAAACGAAAAATGTAAATATCAGCAGTGTTCAGTTTTCAAAACACATTTACATGGAGGTCATCCCAACATTTTTTTTTTTTTTTCATGGCTGTTTCTCTGTAAATGGATTCCATGTCATAGAAATAAATACTCTGTAAGTTTTCTTTAACGTAGTAGGTATAGGGGAGTGAGTATGTGCATGTGTGTATTCAAGTGTGAACGTGTGTTGGTGTTGACCGACCAGACATCAGTCAACCTTGGGTAACGCCCCTTCTTCACTCTTCACCTTGATTCTCTGAGACACGACTTCTCGGTGGGGTCGTGGACTCACTGCTTAGGCTGTGCAAGCCGGCCAGATCATCTTAGGTTTCTGCTTCCCGAGTGCTGTGATTACACACAGGTTCTACCGTGCTTGGCCAGTTTCACTGGGATTCCGAAGATCAAAGTCACGTTCTTACGCCTGCGCAGCAAGAACTCTCCCCTACCTACCTCCAAGCCCAGTGCTTAAATTTTCAGCCAAAACATAAACTTGACAAATTCATAAGAAATTAAGTGTTGTCTTAACTATCTAACCTCAGGTTCTGTGTTTAGATACTAAAAGCAGTTTATATTTATACTCTTGTGTGATTTGTTGGTTAAGAATTATTAGTTAAATATAAATTCAGGATAGAATATAGAAAATTTTTTTGTGTTGAAAATGTTTATGTATTATAGACAATAAACATTTTTTCTATCCATTATTTTATTTTTTTTTGTTTCAAACTTGTTTTACTTTGTCTGTATTTCCTTTTAATGTATGGAGCTTTGAAATATGTTAAAAGTGAAACGTCTATTATGATTTTTTTCATACACACTGGCTTCCAATCTTGCTTAAGGAAATTTCTATCACTTCAGTGTACTATTTCTTTACTAAATTGATTTTGTCTTTTACAATTGAAACATATATATATATATATACATATATATATTATCCTTCACACATACATTGGCAAGTTATTTTATTTTACATTTTTTTATATAGTCAAATTCCTAAATACTTTATAATATTTTGCAATAAATATAGTTCCTATTGTTATTATGCTTAATATTCTCTATACGTGTTATTATAGTCCATTTTTTATCCATCCTGTTTTATCCAATCATGCATCTGCTTTAGTCCAATGACACATTAATATAATTACAGGGGATTTTGGCTAGAGCCTGATATATAAGGCAACAACATTCTCATTATGGTCACTGTACTTTGCTTTTACTCTTAAACATTTTTTTCTTTTCAAGTGAACTTTAAAAATCTACTTAAAAAATCTGATTTCTTGTTGACTTTCCAATTAGAGATTGCATGCAGTTTATATTAATTTAGGAAGAATAGTGGCTTATGGGAGTAAATCCTCATAAAGATAGTGATGTTTGTATTTGTTCAGATTCCATTTTATGTTCTACAATGAAATTTTTGTGGTTGTTTTGTTTTGTTTTATTTGTGGTTCCTATTTCTTCTTTGCTGCATTAATTCCAAGCATTTTGTAGTTTTTACTATAGATGAAATAGCCCATGCTTTTCATTTGCATTTTTAGATTCATGCTTGCTTTGTTTCTGATTTATTTATGTGTCTTGGATGGTTTGTGGATGTCACACATTTTCTTCTTTGTGAAAAATATGAGAGGAGAAGCCAAAGAATACATTTTGAATCTAAATCCATACAAGTTGTTTTTGAGTGGAACATTCCATCTTCATAATAAAAGACAGCTTACAATTTTAACCTGCAGATGAAAAACATGATAATAGTGTTTTAGTATCTTTATCATACACTTTGCTTATTCACACACAATGCTCTTAATCTTTTTTATTTGATGTAGGTGGGTGTTTTGCCTGCATCTATGCATGTATACCATGTGCAGCCTCGTGCCCATGCAGGTCAGAAGATGGCATGGAATCCCTTCGGACTAGGAGTGCAAATGGTTTTGACTCATGATGTGGATACTGGAGAATCACTCTAGCTACTTTCAGTATTTTTGAGCTGTTTTGACAAAACATTATAAACATTAAAGCTTATTAACCATGGAAGTTATCTCTCACCATTTTGGAAGTGGAGTAGATGAAGAACAAGATGCCAACATATTGGTATCTGGAAGGGGCATTTTCACATAAACAAAATCTTTCTGTGCTCTCAAGTTATGAAAGGGACTAGCTAGCTTTCCTCAGTGTCTTCTATGAATGAACTGATCCCATTTAAGAAGCTTCAGCTTTCAGAAACTAATTGCTTCCCAAAGTCCTCACCTCCTGATATGGTCACCTTTAGAAACCGGTATTTCAACAGATGACTTTGGACACCTACAGTGAGACCACAGCACACACAGAAATGTGTTTGAGCTCACACTAAGCCATTGTTACAATATTGACACATCTTATTTAAGGAGAAATGCTGAGTCTTTCTTCTTTGTCAAAAGCTGCTGCTACTTCTCATGACTTTAATTATTTAATTATTTTGAAGACTTATTGAAAATTTTCAATTATATGTGCCTGTCTGTATGGGTATGTGCATGGGAGTGCAGATGTTCAAAAAGCCCAAAAGAGGGTATAAGGTGCCCTGGAGCCAGGTGCCACGGGTGCTGGGAACACTCAGGAGAAGAGTTCACTCTCTGAACCACTGAACCGTCTTTTCAGCCTTCTTGTGATTTTTTTTAAAGCGGTAGCTTATTTTGATGTTTTCAGTAATAAAAACAACGTTGCATCAAAAAAATCTCCAAACGTTTATGCATGCAATACTAGTTCCGAGTATTTCTTTGAAATCCTTAAAAAGTAGAGTTTGTGGATCATGAAGAAGGCAGTACCATTAATAACCAGTGCTTTCCAGGTTTCTGCGTGTGAAGGAGAGGGTACTTGCAATCACGCACACGTGAGCTTCCTTTTCATCTTGGGCAGTTTGTGTTCTTTCAACTTAATCTCATTATGTCCAAGTCCCTCCATGTTGTCACAAATAAAAAGGATTTCATTTTTTATAACAACTATTCTAGTATGTATTTATATCACATTCACCTTCATCATTTTATTAAATTTTCTTTTTAAAGATATATTAGAATAACACTTATATTTTCACCCAAATGCATAGTGATATTTTATTTTTAGGTGGCAGACAACTGCTGTTATTATTTTAACATAAGGCAATTTAATAAATTCTTTAAATAAATATATATTCATATATCTCATCCAGTTGGTTCAGTTCCCCCTAGAAGACACTAACTAACATATAACCCTTTGAACCCCATGTGTATTTTATGAATACGCTCTTGCAAATGGAAGTATAGCACTGGTATTTTGATAAGGATTGTGTTAAATCTATAGATTTATTTGGGTATTATGGCTATTTGAACAATATCGTTATTTTTAACCCATAGACATGGGACTTCTTATTCTTTTGTGTACTCTGATAGTGAGGAGCTGTAAGGTAGTGAAACTATGGGCATGTCAAGTGACCATTTATGTGATGAGCTAAGTCTTAAAGTTCTGTGGGAATCAAGGAAGATATGCGATAAGGGCTGAAGTAATCCATTCAAGTCACCATAACTGTGAACTGATGTGGTACAGGTAGGTGCAAGAGTAAAAAGCCCTGTTCCAAATCTAGGTCTGTGAATCCCTAGTCACTCTGTTTCACATTGTGTTCTTCTGATTAATATTTAGAAAATCTTTTGTGTATGCTGTACCACCAAATATTGAACTCACCACTATTTCTTGGGTGTGTCTCTTTTTTTTATTTCAATTCTGTGAGAGTATGTATTGGTGTGCATCAAAATCAAATTTCAAGTTCTGGTGAGACTACATACCACAGAATTTATATTTACTCTTTTAAAAAAGGTCAATGTCTACACATAAATATTGATTATCCTTTTAATCTCTTTGTGTATTTTTGTTTCATACTTCTTTTTAAAACAAAGACTAGCAACTTACAGTGTTCTTCCTATTTTGTAACCAGTTTTGATTTATTCTATAACCTCTCTCCCTCATATTCCTTAGAGAAATCATCTAGAAAGGTTTAACTTTTCATCTGGCTTTGTTTTTAGACTTAGAAAACTTTGTTTTATAAAAGTTAGCAATAATTTTTACCAATTTATCATTTTTTATAAAAAATTACATCAAGATAACATTTTATTTTATGGGTATGGGTGTTTTGTCTGTGTATATGTCTGTTAACCAGGTGTATGCAGTGTCTAAGGATGCCAGAAGACAGTGTCAGATACTCCAGAACTGGAGTTACAGACAGTTGTGAGACACAATGTCAGTGCTCAAAATTGAACCCAAGTTCTCTGGAAAAGTCTCCCATGCTCTTAACCACCAAACCATCTGTTCAGTTTCAACTTCTATAATTTTACCCCAATATCAGTCTCTTCTTGACAATTTTTTTTCACTGAGACAAGGTCTCTCTGTGTAGCCCTGGCTGTCATGGAACTCACTCTGTAGACCAGACTGGCCACTAACACATAGAGATCCACCTGTCTCTCTGCCTTTCAATGACTGGTATTAAAGGCATGCGTCCCTGAGAGACCAAAGGATTTAAAAGGGGTGGTTATTATTTTTTAGTTTAAAAGCACAAACATGAACTAAGGCCAGCCAAGTGGAGATAAGTACAGCTACCATCAAGGAAGAACTAGCTTTACTGCGTTCTTCCCTACCTACTAATTATGCAGTTGCTAGGAAATGGGCCCATATGACCAGGCCAGAACTGTTTGTAGTCTTGGTGCCTAATGTGGACCAATTATTTCAAAAGTCAATTTCCCTTACTCAGTCATGTAACGCCAAAGCATGTAAGACTTGCAAGGCAGCATTCCTCCGCTGTTTCCACAGGAAGTTTTCGTCTGTGTTTGAATGTGTATACAATTTAAAAAACCTCATGTATTTACAGCGGAGTCTATTTCTGGTTTTTTGGGGTTCATGAACTGGGCATAACACCACCACTGCCCAGTAATTTGACAATTTTATTTCCTTGATAAACTCAGTATTTAGTCTAACTCTGTTCTACTGATCCATTTCTTCCCTAGAAACCTACTGTTTAAAACTTGCTTGAGTTTGGACAAAGAAAGAAAAACTCTTGGATTCTGTTTTATTCTTCAGATTTGAAACTCAGATAAGTAGAGAGAATGTGTAGAAGGAGTCTAAGATATAAAGAATGTGAGAGATCAATGTTTGAAATTCCCCGAATTCTTGGCTTCCCCAATCTGTAACTCAGGAAGGATCTTAAGGTCTTGCTTGGGAGGAATTAGAATAAATGAAGTCCTCTCAGTCTGGTGGCTCTTCATGTTTCAGGTCTGACATAGTGCGTGCACTTGACACTTCATTCAAGATCCCAATTCTCCAGTGAACAGCACCTATACTGCTTACATTTCTAAAACTATCAAAAGCAGTAAAAGTTCATATGATTCTAATGTCTGCATTACCCATGAATCTATTCCCTTCATTTCATTTTCTTTGTTCCATTCTTATGATCAACTTGAAACATTTCACTGAATTGGCATTTTATATACACAGAATTGTAAGAGATCTGCTTTAGCGTCTGCCTTAATGTTGTAAAGGCTGATAACCTTTGCGTGATAACTTCCACATGATGAGCGGAGAAGTTAAGAGACTGTGAGGTGAGCTTTCAGCCTTTTTTATGTTCTTTTATATTTTATCTCTTAAAGCTTATTTTCTTTAAAATTCACAGCTAAAATCCTAAAGTCTTTATCTATTGTCTTCTTACTCAGAAATCAACCCTCCCATCCCTGTCTCTCTAGAGCAATGAGACTGTCAAAACTCAGTCAGGTTTTCCCTCTTTTCACCAACTTTCCTCTTGGCTTGGCCTTGTCCTCACTTTTGCTTTTGAACCTTGGATACCTTGACAGTCAGAGCAGCTCAGGATGAGATAGAGCACTCTAAACAGTTTATAGTCAATGACTGTTGTCTTACGAAGCCTGTTGTCTTTTTGTTTGTTTGTTTTTGTGTGTTGTGTTGTGCTGTGCTGTCTTGTGTTTTCTTAGACCAGGCTGGCCTTGAACTCACAGAGATCAGCCTGCCTCTGCATCCTAAGCACTGGGATTAAAGGTATGCACTGGCTAAGTCTACAGTGTCTTGATACTGTAATCAAAAACATGTCCTGCCTGACTCCTCAATTCTACTTACAAATCAGTTCATCTTTGCTTCTGCAATACCACTCTATGCTGGGCTTCAAGCCTTTCTTGTGTGTATCAATTATCAGTTGGTGAATATCATAGGGAAAAGACTCACAACAGTTAGGTTATCTCAAAAAAAAATCATCTGTGACTTTAGTTCCTAAAATCTTGAGTAACTTTATAAATCTGAAATCTTCAAAAAGCCTCAAAAAGCCATTCTTTCTTTTCTCCTTTCTCTCTCTCCTTCTCTCTCTCTCTTAACTCTGCTCTCTCTAGAGGTATTTTGCTTCTAGGAAGAGGGAAATCTGTACAGACATTTCTCCAACAGCAGCTTACTCCTCTCTGCACTGACTGTGACTCTAAAGTAGACAGAGAGCTGCAGGAGGGCAGTAGCCAGTCATGGCAAAGTTAACTAGTCATTGATGACAGCAGATCAGATTTTTCAGGCTGGAAACAGTTCTTAGATAATGCATAATACCTCATAGAGGTCCATGGTACCAGAGGAGGGTGGAATCAGAGTAGTTTAGACAGATAGCCATTGCAAACAGCCTGATATAGGAGAGACCAGGTGAGAAACAGTAACCTACCATTGCAGTAGAGCCTCGAGGATAAGAGGGCCTAATGACATCTATACACCAGGGATGTCAATCCAACCCTGATTTTCAGTTCCAAAACACTGAGTCAGCCTATCTACCTGTAGCTGCCAAATTGGGTGATGTTAGGAGGGGTTGCTGAAATGTCTAGGTGCATTTCCATGATGGTGGAGGTGTCGTGTGCCTTGCATATAAGAAGCAATGAGCTGCCCCAAGACTAGCCCTGTTGTATTCATACTCATTAGGTTATGACAGGAACTTTCCTGAAGGTCTTAATTTGCTTCCTGTGTGAGACC
Organism: Meriones unguiculatus; assembly: GCF_030254825.1. Taxonomy (NCBI): domain Eukaryota; kingdom Metazoa; phylum Chordata; class Mammalia; order Rodentia; family Muridae; genus Meriones; species Meriones unguiculatus. Next base: position 29,729,221 of record NC_083355.1, on the reverse strand, counting down.
TCCCATGTGGGGGCATATTAGAAATCACTCCTCTGCTTAGAATGGTATGCTGTTCCATAGTATGAAAGATTACATTGCTCCTCATTTTTAAGGTCATCTGTCTCTGAGAGACATACACTGAAAGAATAAAAACAAAGGTTCCTCTAACTCCCAGCAAAATACTTGGTATAATGCCTCCAATCGTCAAGACGAGAGGCTTCTGTATTCTCCACCTGACTTCTGACTCCTGTGAGCAGACTGCCCACTGAAATCTGGTGCAAAACCCCAATTCTGTGTCACTGACAAAGCCAGAGCAGCAGTACAAGATGGGGAAGAAACAAAGTAGGTCAGAGCTTCCTTTGAAGACCTGTGCATTCTGCAGCAGGCCTCGTCATATCTTGGAAGTGTTTCTGCAGCCCTGTGGGAAAAGAGCCCCTGCTGGGATTTAGTAGATTGCTTAATAAATGCAATTTGGATTTGTTTTCCTTAGAACTGCTTTAGAAGAGCTTTCTCTCCCTCCAAACACAATATGTATTTTAAACCATCACGTAATTAGATCCGTATATTAATCATTTAGCACTCGCGAGTTTGGCATATTTCTTTTTCTCTGGGTTTTACTAAATTGACTACAGAGGGCAAGGGGAAGAGGATGTGATTGTGAACCCCCTGCCAGCACAGCTCAGCTAGGTCCATTAGGACTGTAGAGTAATGGAGCTTCAGAAATATGTCATTAAAGTAAAAGAACTAGAATGCATAATGATGCTGATTAAAAAAAAATCAATGCTGCAAATTTTATTTGGGTGACCAATTATGGTGGGAAAATGGAATAGTCCCAGAAAAATATAAACAAATATTAAATTTTAAGAATGCAAATGTGCTAACAATTGGGCAATTCCTTTATCCTGATGTTCACACAAGGGAATTAACAGCCGTTCAGCAGAAAGAAACTCCAAGAAAGAGAGGGAGAACTCAAATAGGTGACCTTTGTTCCATAGCAATGGTATCTGCTTCCCCTTATCTTCAAAAGCTCAGTTCCAAAGAGTCTCTATTTACCCTATGGTTAGATTGCGGAAGACAGCCCAAGCTTTCCCCACCACTGGCTCTTACAGTCTAACCACCTGCTCTTCCAGGATGGTCCTCAAGCCTTGGGGGAAGGAGATACTATTGCATATACAAAACCTGCAGGAGATCAAGCCAGTCAATGTTCCAGAATGGATAGGGATTAGCTGATAAGCCCCATCTATGTGGAAGAGTTATTGATAGCTGATGGCTATGGTAAGAAGTTCCTTGAATGTGTGTCTCAAGCAAACCATGGGAGGGGACCTAGACTGAAAGGAGGGGGGAAAGACATGGAGTTGAACATGAGCATGCATTCATTAATTCATTACCCTTTGCTCATCACTGTGGATATATTGTGGCTAGCTGCTTTGAGTTCCTGCTATTTTGACTTCCCTGCAACGACAGACTGTGTCTTGGAATTATGAGCCAAACAAATCTTTTCTCCCCTATATCACTTCTATTGGGGCATTTTTATCACAGCAACAGGAAATGAGATCAAGGCACCCTGCCTCCTGTGGTGGTTTGAATGAGAGTGGTCCTTGTAGGCTCTTATGTTTGAATGCTTGATACCCTGTTGGTGGAATTATTAGAGGAGGATTAGGAGTAGTTGGAGAATTTGAGGAGGTGTGTCATTAGGAAGAGCTTTGACGTTTCCAGTCTCTCTATTTCTCTCTCCCACCCTCTCTCTTTTTGTATGTGTATATTTCTTCTGAGTATACAAAATGCTTAAATGCTAAAAAAAAAAAAAAAAAAAAAAAAAAAAAAAATCAAGGAGTTTATATCAGTGGAATTGGTGAAATAACTATGAGATTTAGATGTGAGATCTCCAGCAGAGGATTTGAACATTTGATTCTCAGCTTGTGACCAGGCTAGCAAAACAAACAAACAAACAAACAAAAAACAGGCACTTCTGGAAGTGGAGCTAAGATAATGTCTGGTTTTTTTTTTGCATGTTTTTAAAATATTATTTATTTTTTATATTAAACACAGGTTAGTTACTTTGTATCCAGCTGTAGCCCCCTCCCTCATTTCCTCCCAATACCACCTTCCCAACCTCATCTCCTCCCTTCCCCTTTCCAAGTCCACTGATAGGAGAGGGCCTATCCATCTGACCCTAGCTTATCAGGTATCATCAGGACTGGCTGCAATGTCCTTCTCTGTGGCCTAGCAAGGCTTCTCCTCCCTGGGGAGGTGGGGGAGAGTTTAAAGAGCCAGCCATTGAGTTCTTGTCAGAAATAGTCTTTGTTCCCCTTACTAGGGTACACACTTGGATACTGAGCTACCATGGGCTACATCTGAGCAGGGGTTCTAGGTTATATCCATACCTGGTCCTTGGTTGGAGAAACAGTCTCATAGAACCCTGTGCCCTCAAATATTTGGTCCTTGTGGAGATCCTGTCTTCTCCAGATCATACTAACTTCTCCTTTTTTGTATGATTCCCTGTACTCTGCCCAAGGTTTGATTATGAGTCTCAGCATCTGCTTTGATACACTGCTAGGTAGAGTCTTTCAGAGACCCTCTGAGGTAGGTTCCTTTCCTGTTACTTGTTTTCTCCTATTTCCATCCCATTTGTCTTTCTAAGTGAGGATTGATCATCTTACCCCAGGTCCTCTTTCTTGTTTATCTTCTTTAGGTGTACAGATTTTAGTATGTTTATCCTATCTCATAGGTCTAGTACTCACTTATAAGTGAGTATATACTGTGTGTGTCTTTCTGCTCTTGGAATACCTCACTCAGGATGATCTTTTCTAGATCCCACCATTTGCCTGCAAATTTTATTATTTCCTTGTTTTTAATTGCTGAGTAGTATTCCATTGTGTAAAAGTACCACAATATTTGTATCCATTTCAATTCCAGCCCAAATTTACTGTCCTCTGATGCACCAGGATCCTGACCACATGCCCTTACAATGAATGCTGCCATGGCTTCCTTGTGATGCACTGGAACTGAACCCAAATAATATCTTCTATCTTGGGGCTGGAGAAATGGCTCAGTGGTTAAGAGCACTGTCTGCTCTTCAGAAGGACCCAGGTTCAATTTCCAGCACCCACATGGCAGCTCAAAACTGTCTATACTACCAATTCCACAGGGCTCTGACACCTTCACACATAAAATAAAATTAAATAAATTATTCAAAAACTAAAACAAACAAAAAAACAAAAAACCTATCTCTGAGTTTTTCTTTTAGGTGCTTCTTCCAGCAGGAAGTGCTGGGATTTGTCCCTCCATACACTCAAACACCTTGTTATGCTTCTAAGAACTATGAGAACTAAGCAATTCAGAATTGTGGAGTCTAACGATTGCAGTGCACAGAGGAGAATCTGTAAAGAAAGAGGCCAGGAATTTGTAAATTTCTTAATTTTACGTTGTGACTGTAATGATCCATCTTTCCACAACAGTGTGAGAAAAGGTCACCATGAATATATTGGTCCACATTGCTTCTGCAGCTTTCTGGCCCCAATGAAGGCAATAGGGAATTTAGCCTCAAATACTCTTAGATTGTACGTTTTATTTTTTTTAATTTTATTTTTTTCTTACCAGTTACATTTTACTAACTTTGTGTCCCAGCCGTGTCCCACTCCCTCATTCCTTCCCAGTCCCTCCCTCCCTCCCTCATCTCCACCGTGCCCCTTTCCAAGTCCACTGATAGGGGGGGACTTCCTCCCCATTCATCTGATCCTGTTTTATCAGGTATCTTCAGGACTGGCTGCAAAGCCCTCCTCTGTGACCTAACAGGACTGCTCCTCCCTTGGGGGGTGGGGAGACCAAAGAGCCAGTCATTGAGTTCCTGTTAGAAATAGTCCTTGTTCCCCTCACTTTGGGAAACCAATTGGTTACTGAGCTACCACAGGCTACATCTGAGCGGAGGTTCTAGGTTATATCCATACATGGTCCTTGGTTGAATGTCAATCTCAGTAAAGACCCTATGCCCAGATATGTTTGGTCCTTGTGGAGCTCCTATCTTTTCCCCATCAGACTAACTCCCCTTCTTTCTTATAATTCCCTGTACTCTGCCAAAGGTTTGGTCATGAGTCTTTGCTTTGAAAACACTGCTAGTTAGAGTCTTTCAGATGCGCTCAGTAGACTCATGTCATCCGTTCAATGCACATCTCATCTGTCTTTCTAAACGAGGATTGATCATCTTACCCCATGTCCGCTCAATTGATTATCTTTTTCAGGTGTATAGATTTCATTATGTTTATCATATCTTATAGGTCTATATAAGTGAGTATATACCATGTTTGTCTTTCTCCTTCTGGGATATTTCACTCAGAATGATCTTTTCTAGATCCCACCATTTGCCTGCAAATTTCATGATTTTCTCCTTTCTGATTGCTGAGTAGTATTCCATTGTGTAAAAATACCACAATTTCTGTACCCATTCCTCCATTGATGGATATCTGGGTTGTTTCCAGGTTCTGGCTATTACAAATAGAGCTGCTATAAACATGGTTGAGCAAGTATCCCTTTTGTGTACTTGAGCAAACTTTGGGTAAATACCTAGCAGTGGTATAGCTAGGTCTTGAGGAAGCACTATTCCTAATTGTCTTAGAAAGCGCCAGATAGCTTTCCAGAGTGGTTGTACCAGTTTACATTCCCACCAGCAGTGGAGGAGGGTTCCCCTTTCTCCACAACCTCTCCAGCATGTGTTGTCACTTGAGTTTTTCATCTTGGCCATTCTGATGGGTATAAGGTGATATCTCAGGGTCGTTTTGATTTGCATTTCCCTGATGGCTAATGAGGATGAGCATTTCTTTAAGTGTTTCTCTGCCATTCGATATTCCTCTGTCGAGAATTCTCTGTTTAGCTCTGTTCCCCATTTTTTAATTGGATTACTTGGTTTGCTGCTTTTCAGCTTCTTTAGTTCTTTGTATATACTGGATATGAGTCCTCTGTCAGATAAAGGGTTAGTGAAGATTCTTTCCCAATCTGTAGGCAGTCGTTTTGTTTTGATGACGGTGTCCTTTGCTTTACAGAAGCTTTTCAGTTTCATGAGGTCCCATTTATTGATTGTTGCTCTTAGAGCCTGTGCTGTTGGTGTTCTGTTCAGGAAGTTGTCTCCTGTGCCAATGAGTTCTAGTCTGTTCCCCACTTTTTCTTCTAACAGATTTAGAGTATCTGGTTTTATGCTGAGGTCTTTGATCCACTTGGACTTTAGTTTTGTGCAGGGTGATAAATATAGATCTATTTTCATTTTTCTGCGTGTGGACATCCAGTTGGACCAGCACCATTTGTTGAAGATGCTGTCTTTTTTCCATTGAATGGTTTTGGCTTCTTTGTCAAAAATCGAGTATTCATAGGTGTGTGGGTTTATTTCTGGGTCTTCTATGCAGTTCCATTGGTCCTCCTTTCTGTTTCTATGCCAATACCATGCAGTTTTTATTACTGTTGCCCTGTAGTACAGCTTGAGATCAGGGATGGAGATACCCCCAGATGATCTGTTGTTGTACAGGATTGAAGATTGTACGTTTTAATCTTCTCAGAATATAACTAGGGAGCTGGCTTAAGGAGGTGCCATGGCTTTAATTTTAACAGACAGGAGAAACTTACCCAGCAAAGGGTAAAGATATAGAACATCATTCTCTCTTCTTTTCTACAGCACTTTGGCATCACTGGCCACACAGATCAGAGGCTTCAGTGACTACACAGGGCAAGCAATGTAGTCTCTGCAAACACTTCAGGGGCTAGGATTTACAGCTCAGTTGATTAAGTGCTTACCTAAGTGTGCAGAAGAAGCTGATTAATTCCTAGCAGACTGCCCCCAACCCCCACCACACACACCATACACATTACACTTACACAAACACACACACATAACACATACACACACATTTGGGGGGGAAAACCCTGTAAACAAATGGTTTTCATTAAGCATTAACAGCCAGGAGAAGTAAGAATTGAATTTCTAGTTTTCAATCAAATATCATGAGGTACACAAGAAAACAAGAAAGTATTCACTGCACAAGAAGTAAATTGGCACAGGGTGTCACTGGAAAAACTAGACTTCAGATTTACGAAGATTTTATGTGAACTATTAAAAATTTTTTCAAGGAGCCAAGGTAAACTCAAAACAAAACTGTAAATTATCTGGAGAATGGTTCGATCAAACCAAGATTTATTAATAAAGAGACTGAGATTTCCAAAAGGAAGCAAACAGAATTTCCAAAGATGAAAAGTGCAATTTGTTCTCTCTCCCTCTCTCTCTCTTTCTTTCTTTCTCTTTCTCACTAGCAGGTACAAGAGTGCTTGAACTGAGTAACAGGATAAGAACAGGTAAGCTTAAAGACTGGGTACTTGAAATTACCCAATCAGAAGAGCAGAAACAAAATATTAAGCATAATAAAGATCTCTGGCGACTGAGTTGATTTCTTAGTGTTGTGATAATACATCCTGAGTGAAAGTAGCTTAAGGGAAGGGAGAGCTGTTAGGCTCAGGGTTCCAGACACAGTTCGTTATTTCAAGATAGTTATAGAGACAGGAATTTAAAGTTTCACAACCACAGTCAAGAGCATAGAGAGAATAAAACATTCTTGCTTCCTTTTTAGCATCTTCTTGTAAAGTGGAAGCTTCATTTCAGTTAAGTCATGTGATGTTTTACAAGAGCCTGTCTTGTGAGAGGGCACGTGATGTTTTGCTGTGGTCTTGTGAGAGGGGGTGTGACTTTGGTCTGCTGAGAATATCCATGGGTAGACTCTTAAGGAGAGGAGATATGTTGAAGCCCACACACAGTCAGACATTGCTTTTTGGATTGACATTGCTGGGCTGATCTTCACACAGAGAAATGTTCCAGAGAACTCCTCGGGGTAATCCAACTGAGTCCTGAGGCTTTTGCTGGCTTGTCCCAGTCTTTTGAATCATGTTCATTCATATTGCTGCTTAATGTTGGTCTTTGGAATGGACTGCTGGCATCTGGACAATGAAGAGCAGACTCATTCCAAAGAACTACTTCTAAAAGGTCTACAGTTCCCTTCATTACCTTCTTTCTCCCCTCCCTCTAGTAAGTGGATGGAAGGGAGGTATAAGCATTTAGAAACCCTAAATTAAAGTAGGTTTGGTGAAAAATCTAAGCCTACAATCTTGTTTTATGTAGTTCAACATGCCCTGTTCCACACTGATCAGGAATCCCACACTGATCATTGTGATCATCCAACAATGATCATTGATCATAGGCATACACACAGGCCAACATGATCCAGAAAAGCTTGGAATAGAGGATCCCTTTCCTGATGATTCCAGTGTATGACAAGGTGACAATTAAAAATTCACTGTTACAGTGACTTGTGGGACACCATCACCCTAGCAACATACACATGTGTAAGAAGGAGAAAAGAAGAAAATCTGCTAAAAAAAAAAAAAAAAAAAAAAACTGATGAAATTATAACTGACTTTCTAAATCTGATCAAAGGGCACTAATTATACAGCCAGGAAAGCTCAAGAAACTTCAGGTGGAAGCTTTACTTTAGGCACAGCTACCATGAGATATGTTCTAATTGACTTGTCAGAATCCACTGAGAAAGAGCCCTGAAAACAGGAACAAAGAATTGACTTTTCGTAAACAAGGATTTCCCTTCGAAGTAAGTCCACTTCTTATTGTTAGCAACAAAAATAAATTTATGTTTATCAATAGCTCATGACTGCCCTGTTCATTTTTTTGATAACAACCATTGTAACAAGGGAGCTGATAGCTCATCATGGTTTGAATTGGCATTTGTCTGATGAATAGTAATGTTGACTATGATTTCATGTGCCTTTTGTCTCCTTTTGAGAAATGTCTATTGAGGTTCTTCGCTTATTTTTAATTGGGTTATTTGTTTCTACATTCTTGAGCTATTTGAGCTTCTTATGTAGCGTTATCAACTGCTTTACAAATAAATGATGAGACAATATTTTCTCTCTTATTTGTTTCCTGTGCAGAATCTTTGTGTGTATAGGGTATGTGTGTACATGCTTATATATGTGTGCGTTCAGCATATATGTGTAAATGCTTATATATTTATGTAGTGTATGGGCATACATGCTTGTATGTGTGTAGTATATGTGCGTATATGCTTATATGTGTGTTGGGCATATTGTGTACATGCTTATATGTGTGCAAGCACTTTTCCAACTGAGTTATGTCTTCAGATAACCCCATGCTGTATCTTTTCTTTTTTGATGTAGTCCTATGTTTGGAGGAAAGTGAGTTCACATTTTGTTAAGAGTTGTTGGTAAGCACATGCTATTTTCAAATAATACTTTGAAAACAGTTGCACACATCAGGAACTCGTGCCAAAAGAAATCAGCTGGCGTTTAACATGCATGGCCAGAGCTGGATACATCAGACGTTTCGATATTTTTGTTCATTTGTTTTAATGTTGGGATGGAATCTGGGGCTTTATGATACCCAACATATTTTCTCCCACTAAGCTACGTCCCCTGCCCCACACTTTCCTTCATTTTGATCTGTATTAGAAGTTTGCAAATTATTTATAGAAAATAATAATACTAATGAAACCCATTATATCCACACTGAGTTCTTTACAATCAGATCACACACAACAAACCTTATAGTTTGGAATGTGGTACTATGTGTTTATTGAATAAACAGGTTTCAACAATGTGGTCCTTTCACAATCTTTTGGTTATTTCATTCTGGTTAAGGGTTAGGTAATCCTGCTTAGGCAATATCATCTGCGCAGAGCCAATCTGCTTTTATAAAAGTTTAGACGTGTGCCTAGAAACTTGATCTGTAAGTGCCTTTTATTATTGTGTTCTCTGGAGTGAAGAAACAGTGAATGACTATAATATTTATTTATTTCCTAGTGCTAACTTAAGAGGTTTACAAAATCATCTAAAGTTCCAGTATTCAAAATTTATTCTAACATTAAAATGAGCATATATATATGTATATAGATATATTTGTTTCTCTTTATATGTACATAACCATGTTTATGTAATTATAAGTGATAAAATGCATATCTCTTCATCAGCTATGTATATAATACAAGTATAATTAATTATACATAACAAAATACCTGTATATGTACATATACATATATATATATATTTATTTATTTATTTCCTAATACTTCATGAAGGAAAAGAGGTATTCAAGCACTTGTGATTTTGCAATCAAAGAATAATCCTATCGTATGGGTTCAGTATTTGTTCTACGTATGGACATAAAAAAGAAGAGAGAATAAAGTCAAAGGCTTTGTGAGAAAAACAACACAACTAGTAATATTTTAAAGTTTAGTTCCTTGAAGTAGCACAATGATTATCGTAAATGCGTATATGCTAGCTGTGGATACGCTGCTTTCCAGTCAGTGTTCAATGCCAAAACTTCTCCCAGGAAATTCACTGAGATCTTGTCCTAACAAAGTGATTCCTGTAACAGCCCCCAAGTCAGCTATTTTCTCCTTCAAAGAAGGGGATTCACAAAAAGCTTATTAATGGACACATTTGTGGGTACTAACTCCAGAGATTTGGGATTAGTCTTACTAAGAGGATGCTTAGACATCTTTATTCCAAACATCTACTCTGGGTGCTTTTGATGGCAGTGGTCTATCCTCACAATTCTCAATTACTGTCTTAGCCTGCTCAGACATAGGTGAGAATCTTCTCTGATCAGGGGAAAGGTCTAAATATGCATTGACTAATTTTCACTGGGGCTATGAGTTGACGAGTATTTTTTACCAAACCTACATTATTTATGGTTCTGAAACACATTTATCTCCCTTCCAAACCTCTGACCCTAGGTTGGAGATTAGTAAGGAAAAGGACTGTAGAACTCTTCTATCAACTTCCTGCTGATTAGGCTCAATAGGTCTTTAGAGGATTACTAAACTCAGTTGTCAGGAGACCAGCCGCCCAGTCCGAAGGCCAACACCAGGCAGCAACAAGATTCAGAAGATAAGGACAAGTCAGTGAAAGCCAGATTCAGTTGGACTACCTTGAGAAGTTCTCTGGAACGGTTCTCTCTACGAAGATCAGCGCAGCAGTGGCAATCCAAAAAGTGATGTACTACTGTGCGTGTGTGCACTGTAATACCTGCTCTTCTCAAAGTCCACCCATGGATGTTCTCAGCTGGCCAAAGTCACACCCCTCACATGTGACAGCACGCAGCAAACCATCACGTGTCCTTTCACCAGCCAGTCTCCAGCAACACATCATGTGCTCACCTTGCAGCAAAACATCCCATGATAAAACTGAGTTTTCAAGGAAACCAGAAATTTCCACTTCAGCTATGTAAGTTACAGCTATAGAAAAAAAAAAATTAAAACTGTGGGGCTTTGAAGGTCTGTGAAAACTGAGATGCCAAAAAGAGGAGACCTGCAAATACCTCTGTTCCTAAAAAGATAATAGTAGGTTGTATGAGAACATTGCAGGAGCATATGGGTGGGCACTTAGGGAAGTGCCTATGAAATTATTGTGTTTTATTTGTTTCCTTCTTTCCTACTAAGTGACTGATAATAGTTCTTTGTTTGAAAGTGAACAGATGTCTAATCTTTTAGTTTGTTTGGTCACTTCAGAAAAAAAATAAAGTACCTTCTTTTGATGTCTGGTGCATGCATTTTATCCCTTTGGATAATGTTTCTCCCTGACACAGGATGCCCATTACCAAATTTAAGCTGGTAGGGCCCACGGAGGTATGAAAAAGCAATGATGTGGAAAAGTGTTTGTAGAAACCCTACAAGTTCAAGTAAAATGTACTTTTCAAATCCCATTAGAGATATTATGTTTATTGCTGCCCTAAGCCCATAGGTCTCATGAGGCTAACAAATTCTATTCACATTTCTCTCCATCTGACTGGCACGGGCTTTTTTTCTTTGTGATTCAGGTAGTCTTGGGTGATAGCACTATTAACTGCACTATCTTAGTAGTGGTAAACACTTACCTGGTAAATAATGACACAAACTAATAGGGGAAAATTATCAATAAACAATAATGGCATCTTTTCATACCTTTAATATTCTTGTTCTCTGTTGATGTTTTCAGTTTTCCCAAAATTGTCAGGCTTATTTATAAATTGTATATCTTACATGAAATCTCTAGTAGTCATATATCAGAATATCCTGTAGGTCATTATAAGTAAAAGATACACACCTGACCTTACTAGGAACTAAAGTAAGCATTAGCTATAAAAGACATGAATAGTTCTGGGTCTCTGCTAGGAAGGTGATAACGATGTCTTTGAGCAAAATAAATGGATAAATAATTTTTAAAATTAAATAAAATACATAGCATCCTAGAAACATGTCAAATGTCAGTATTTATCATAGAAACAAGATTCATGATTTTATAACATGAGCACAGTAGATGGAATAAACAATTTTGGCTAAGCTGTTAGTGAAAGTTTCCCTATTTGTATGAATCTGAGCATGAAGTATGAGGAATATTCCATTAGAGTAGAGGAATAGATCCTTAGGTCAGGCTTTTGTATGGAAACCTTTTATTCACTGACAATAAGAAGTTTTAGTTTGGCTTCTCTTGCCAAGTGCTTAGTGGAAAATGACCACTGCTTTCACACTGTTTGCAACCTGCTCATGGTGTATGTGAGGGCTGAAATTCTGACACAGGTTGGAGAATGAGGTTAAAAGTAAATACATGGAAATAAGAAGGCATATGTGTACCAGGAGGAATAATCAATACTGTAACATAATGAAAAAGAAGGCTCATGCCTTCATAATGCAGATTTTAAAAGTGAATTTCTCTTTGAGTAATTGTAGCTGGTAGGCACACTTAGAGAGAGTAAGAGGCATGCTAGTCACCTCAAATGCTTTCCAGTGTTTGCTGTAATTTGTAATATCATGTTTAGTGCTTATTTGCACATGTAAATACAGTATTCCAGAGAAACTGTACATTTGTTTTATTTAAACATAAATTTTAAGAGGCTATGAGTAAGACAGAGTAAGCATAGTCTGTTCTGTTTTTGTTGATAAATAAAGGTAGGAAAGAAACCAGGATGAAGGCAGGCAACAGCCTTTTGATAATTCTGATGCGTCATTGATACCAGCTGGCTTGGTTGAAAATATAATGCAAAGAAGCACACCCTGAAGCAATGGTTAACATCTTTTTCATTCATATCTCTTGCAGCTTATTCATAGACCTGGCTTCACTGCAGCTAAGGAATAGAAGAGTATAGCTGAAACTTGGTGAAACGACGGGCATGCGTCAACCTGGTGATATAAACTGTTTTAGCACATAAAGAGGAGGAAACACGAAAACCAGAGCTCCTGTTAGTGTTTATTAAATATTGGGTTTAACTGAAGCAGTGGGTCTCTGATGTTGTGGCCATTTAATACAGTTCCCTAATTTGTGGTGACCCCCCTCCCACCATAAAATGTTTTTGTTGTTGTTGTTGTTGTTGTTACCTTGTAATTTTGCTTCTGGTATGAAATGTAATGAAAGTATCTGTGTTTTCCCATCTTTGGGGGTCATGACCATCGGGCTGAGAACCACTGTAAAGCTTCACTCATGTGAGTCTAATTGCATTAAGTACCTCCGTGATGCTGCAATTTAGGAAAGTTCCCCCTCTCCTCCAGGTACTAGGGTGATATTTACAGGCCAGATCCAACAACATTAAAAGGACTTGAAACTGAGCTGGCGTTAGGGATACAACTCCCAGATCAGATGAATAAATCTTTAAATCTTTAGACTGCGCTTAAAGTTATGAAAGCAAATGTCTATCAAAACAAAAAAATTACCAATATTTATCTTATATTAAAGAAGAGTCAGAATTTCACAACATAATTGTCAAAACATTAAAGATCCTCTGTAAAATCCATTCCACAAAAACAGAAACAGAAACAGACAACTACAACAAATCAAAGGGGAAACTCGAGATGCATGGGAAAAGTCAGTTATGAATGTATACCAAAGCTGAAACATTAAAGATATTGGAATTATCCTACAGAAACATCAAACGATTGTAATAATGCTCCGAATAAATAAGTTAAAAAACTCTTGGAAAAAAAGGCAAGTAACAATAAACCTTAAAATTCAAAATGGGAATCAAAGAGATGTTTCAGAAATGAGAAAATAAATTACAAAAAAAAAAAATAAATAAAAGTGTACTGGATGAATTCCTTAGCAGAACTGAGGTAAGACGATGGAGAAAAGAGTTTGGAAATAGATCAATATAAATTACTCTACCAACATGGTAGAATGCTAAATAATTTAGAAATTTGGACAGCTCCTCAGATATTGCTGGAATGCTACAAAAAAAATCAATATTTAGATTGTTAGATGACAAAATGTGTACTGTTGGAAAAACCTTTAAATAATATGGCTAAAAACTTACCAAATTAGGCAAGAAGATCTGAAAATTCAAGGTCCTCAGTGAAACTCAATGAAGGGCAAGAGAGAATAAGGAGCAACAGCTTTATTGTTTTGGGTGGGTGCCTTTGTGCCCGTCCCTGCCTTCAGCAAGTCAAGGAGGCATCCCTTGCTAGACATTGTGCTTTTCATTGAATAGCCAACATCTTTGGGAAGCTCATTATCGCCCCCTGCATTGTACCCCTGCTCAAACCCGTTTTTCAAATTAAACTTTAAAATCCACTTACAAACTACTGGGTTTCAAAAACAAACACACAAACAAACATTTCCATATGTCCTTAGTTTTTGTTAGCTAGCTACCCAACTACCTGCTCTCTCCCATTTTCTTATCCCCACCACCCCTTAAACGTTTATTCCCCAGTAATCCCCTTTTTCATTCATATCATATATGTGTTACTGTCTCCTCCAGTTCTTATATAGGTTTCAAGATAATTGATTTCCATATGGCTTTTTTACGTAGTCCTCCTCCTGGGTGGCCTGTCATCATCCTCGTCATTTACCCATCCCTAACCCATCTGTGTTTGGCCTGTCATCATCCTCGTCATTTACCCATCCCTAACCCATCTGTGTTTGAAAGCTGTTTCCTAGTATTCACTCCTCTAGATTATATAATGCCAAATCCATGGGCATCTGAGCAGCACTATGTAGACTCTGGGTTATATTTTAAATTGAAGACATGAATTTTGGAGGAGGATGTGGGGAGGAATGATGATGAATATGATAAAACTATATTGGATATATAAATTTTTATAAAGATTTATAAATTTATGAAGATGTATAAATTACTCAAAGAATAAATAGAAGATTTTTTTAAAGGAGTTGAAGAAAGAGGAAGAAAGGAGAAGAAATGCATGTGCAGTCAATCAAACTTCAAAAAGATTAGGGAAAACAACACGCTGTAGAAAGCAATAAATGAAATTGATAAAAACGTGAGTTTTCACATAAAAATTGAGACCAGAAGGATCTGACACAAATATTATAACGAAATGTTTCAATATACCACTTAAAATAGTAAGATAACTATTAAAAATGTATACATAGTATGATCCCTTAGAACAGCAAGGAAAGAGGGAGGAATAAAGCAAAACCCTGAAAACCTGAGAATATAACAATGCTTAGACTAAATGTGTGCTCAAGGCACCCCGAACCATGACAACAGCCTCATATAAATGAAGAGTGAATGCATAACAACCCTCAACAATACAAAGTTCCTCAGCAGAATATTTAAGAACTAAAGTTAGCTATAAAACTACTATACATTCTACTATACATACAAACTACTCATCAGAAATGGGATTCATAATAAAAATGTAATATATAAAGCAATTCAATTAATAACATTTGAAACAATAATGGGGAAAACAAGTTGGTGTCAACAGTCAAGAAAACGTTCACGCAGGTGTGGTGACATGCCTTTAATTCTGGCACAAAGGAGGTTGAGACAGGAGGATATCAAGTTGAAGGCTAAACTGAGCTGCCTAGTGACAGCTTCTCTCAAACAAGCCAAACAAAGTATAATCATACAATCCCTCCAAATGCCAAATATCCTGTTTAGAGAGAAATAAATAAAATTGTCTTTAGGTACAAGACTTAGTTGTGCTTAAAGAAAATTCACAAAGAAAGTACAGGAAAAGTCAGTAGGCCAAATGAGTTTAAGAAGTTTTTTTTTTCTTTTTTAAATTAAATTTTAATTTTTCATATTAATTACAGTTTATTCACGTTGTATCCCAGCTATAGCCTCCTCCCTCATTTCCTCCCAATCCCACCTTCCCTCCCTCTTGTCCTCCTATGCCCCTCCCCAAGTCCACTGATAGGGGTGGTTCTCCTTCCCTTCCATCTGACCCTAGCTGATCAGGTCTCTTCAGGACTGGCTGCAGTGTCCTCCTCTGTGGCCTGGTAAGGCTGCACCCCTAAGGGAGAGGTGATTAAAGAGCCTGGCAGTGAGTTCATGTCAGAGACAGTCCCTGTTCCCAATACTAGTGAACCCACTTGGAGACTGAGCTGCCATGGGCTACATCTGTGTACGGGTTCTAGGTTATCTCTGTGCATGGTCCTTGGTTGGAGTATCAGTCTCAGAAAAGACCCCTGTGCCCAGATTTTTTTGTTCTGTTGCTCTCCTTGTGGAGCTCCTGTCCCCTCCAGGTCTTTTTTTTTAAATTATTATTATTAATTACACTTTATTCATTTTGTATCCCCTCATAAGCCCCTCCCTCCTCCCCTCCCGATCCCACCCTTCCTCCTCTTTCTGCATGCATGCCCCTCCCCAAGTCCACTGATAGGGGAGGTCTTCCTCTCCTTCTTTCTGATCTTAGACTATCAGTTCACATCAAAAGTGGCTGCATTGTCCTCTACTGTGGCCTGATAAGGCTGCTCCCCCCTCAGGGGGAGGTGATCAAAGAGCAGGCCAATCAGATTATGTCAGAGGCAGTCCCTCTTCCCATTACTATGTAACCCACTTGGACACTGAACTGCCATGGGCTACATCTGTGCAGGGGTTCTAGGTTATTTCCATGAATAGTCCTTGGTTGGAGTATCAGTCTCTGGGAAGTTCCCTGTGTTCAAATTTTCTTGTTCTGTTGCTCTCCTTGTGGAGTTTCTGTCCTCTCCAGCTCTTGCTATTTCCCACTTCCTACATAAAATTCCATTCACTCTGCCCGACAGTTGGCCATCAGGCTCAGCATCTGCTTTGATAGTCTGCAGGGCAGAGGCTGAGTTTAAGAAATTATAAAGAACTAATTTATAAATGTCACTTTAATTATAAATACTTGTGATGACCGTTTGTAATTCAAATAAATTTTCAAGTGCCATATAAATATACAATCATAACTAACACAGTTGGAGTCTGACAGAATGTGCGCAAGGTCCACAAGCTGAAAACCCCAGCACACAGGTATACATAGCGAAAAGAAACTTAGCAGCTAAGGAGACATTCTTTGTCCTTGGACTAGAAGGCTAAATAAAGATGTCTTTAATTTATCTAAAAAATCAATGCATTTCTCCTCAAAGTTACATCAAGATGTTTTCTTGTTACTTCTGTAGAAATGAATTGATTCTAAAGCTACCATGGATAAAGTAATTTAGGAAATAATCTACAAAGCTGGAGGGCTCACTTTGCCTCAACCCAATTATTATTGCAAAGGGGTATTGATACAGACAGTGGACTACTGGCCAAAAAAAAACCAAGTTGGACATTCCAAGAAAAGGAGCAAAGAGTTGAGAAATTGGCCCACACAGATTAAGAGTCAATTGATGACAAAGGTTTAGAGCTAACTCAATAGTGAAAGAGTAATATAATGAATAATTCTGAGGCAACTGGGCATCCTAAAAGAGAAAATAAAGAACTAAAAACAATCCTTATATCCTGAAAAAATATACAAATAAATAGTAGGCAAAATAGATAATTGAAAATAGGATATAAACTAGCAGTGGGACACTTCTAGAAAAATATGAGAAAAGAATATTATGATAGTTGGGTTAAGAATGGATTTCTAAGACATGAAACCTGCAGCATAATTCATAGAAGAAAAGTCGATAAATTTATCCTCAGTACAATTAAAAAGTATTGACTCTTTATTGTCCGAGATACTGCTTTGAAAATTAAAAGCCAAGTTGCAACCTGGGAGAAAAGCTCTGGTAAATACATACTTAACAAGGGATTTGTATTAGAATATGTAAATTACTGAAAATGAACCCATTTTTCAAATGGCAAAAGGTGGCTCACATCAGCAAACATGGTGTGTAACAGCACTTACACACCCAGAAGATGCTGTCTATGTCTTTCCAGGAACATATTTAAGCCATTAAAATGAGAACACAACAATACCAAGTCTCGGGAATAACGTGGAATAACTATTCTTCTCATTTCAGAAACAACTTGGCATTTTCTTAAAAATATGTGTCACGTCCCACTTCTATGTATTTACCAAAGGGAAATAAAAACACATGTGTTTTCACACAGTTTACACACATCTTTATAGTATCTTTGTTCAAAATTACTCCAAACTAAAAGTTACGTGAATGTCACTTGACATCTCAGCAGAGTCAGTGGCTTATGACGATGGAATGTTATCCAGTAATAAATGTAAGAACAGTACGAATGTACGAGATGACATAGATGGGTTTCAAACGATGAAAGAATCCTGGCTCAATAGCCCAGTAAATAGAATTTAAATGTATAAGGCGTTATCAAAACACCAGATGGATAGGAGTACCCTGCTCAGTTGTGTGCAGGAAGAGTGCGGGTTGACTATGAAGATGCTGGAGTCAGTGTTTGAAGGTGGGCAGGAAATTTTATTCCACTCTTTACTCTCGTTCACCTCTAAGCACGGGCCACACAAATAGCTCAGCGTTCTATAAGAGGACATCACCACATTCTAAGGGGTCCGTCTGGTGGGAGAAACTTTTTGCTCCCTGCCAGATATTTGTCTTGCTTTATGAAGACTTGAATGAGACGGCCCCATAAGATATTTTACCTGTCATGTTTCAGTCGACCAGTTTACTCTGTAAAGAACTGGACACATAATATGGCATGATGGAAATAAAACAACAACAACAAAGAAGATGTTGGCCAAGGAAGCAGACATTTCTTTATAATTAGCAATATAATTGTATTTGTATTTATTATTTTGTGCCAAATGGTTCCATAGGATTGTGATTTGAAACATCGCTAAAAATAAAATATGATTGATGGCTGGATGGGTTGGAAAAGGGACAAGATAGTTAGGGTAAAGTCTCATAAAGCGAAAGTCTCATAATGCTACATTTTTTTTCACAGGTGCTAATATGCTGGCTATGTATTTTCTCAACTAGGATTTCATCCAGAAGGCTTTTTTCTCTCCTAAAAGTGATGATGAGTAAATCCTGTCTATTTTTTAACTAGTGTTAATGAAGACAAAATATCTTATCAATATATTTTTTTTAATTGTATAGGTGATGTTGCCCTCAACATCCATGAAGCAAATGTAGATGGACCTCTGGAAGAGATGTGTAGAAGGCCAGCCTGGTGTATTAGTGAGTTCCAGGTTAACCAGAGCTACACAGAGAGGCCCTCTGTTACAATTTTTCATGTATGTTTTTAATTGAAATATAATTATGCCACTTATCCTCTTTCTTTTCTCCCTCCATTTCCTTCATAGAACACCTTCCGTGTTTCCCATTCTTAACTGATAGCTACATTTTCTTTGATTACCACTCTAACGTACATTATGTGCCTATATGTACATATGTATATAAATGCAACCTGCTGACTGTTTTTGTTGGTGGTGTGTATATGGTTTCAAGGTTGACCTCTTTGCATTAGGAAAACCATAAGAGGGTTTAAGATACAGTATTCTTGGGGAATGGAATTCATATCTTTAATACTGATCCTATGTTAAATTGTCAATTACAATCTAAAATCACCTATTTTAATATTTTCATAGCAAGAAACCCTGGGGGACAGACTTCCACTCCTGTTCGGGATATTGAAAAGTGTGTGAAGGATTTAATCCCAAGGGAGGAAAGCTGACTACAACCATGAAGTGCTCTGTCTCACTCAGGTCCTAGCTGTCAACGCTGGAAATTCAAATAAGTTAAAAGGCAGAAAACAATATTTTCTTGATTGTATAAAATCAAATGTATAATTGAGTCTTCAAATTCTCTAAAAAAATATAACTCTTGGCACACATGGGCTATTTGGCTTACATATTGAAGTTTTAATTCATAGAGTCTGAAATATTCTCATTTCTCTTTATGATTTACCACAACAACACAAAAGCAGGACTCAGCTATGAATTTAATAAATTATTTTGAAATGCCTCTTTGTTTTCTTGTACTAATGAAGATTATAAAGACAGGACTCTTAAAAATTATTTCAAAGTAAGTGCTTTTTTTTTTTGTCAGTGCAGATTCAAGAAATATATCTTGGGTATCACTCCTAAAATGCTGCCTAGAATGTTACAAGGAAGGCTTTCCTTACTAATGTTGAATCAAGGGTAATTTTTGAAACCAAATTTGAGGTAGATGCAAATCGAAATAGAAATGTCACTGTGGATAATTAGGGGACAACAGGTCTGTGTGCTTTACAAGAGGAGACATGTTTAGATCTTAATTAAGTCCTATAGAAGATGAAACACTGCAAGAAGGGTGATGCAGACATTTGGGAAAAAAAAGCATTCTTGTTCAAAGTTACTATAGATAGATCAGAATGAAGTCAGAGCAAAGGGACAAAACATCAGAAGAAGATATAAATCTAAAAGAAAATAAAGATATAACCAGTTCATAGATACCCCAGATAACTGGCATTTAGCTACTATCCAATTACTAGCTTACAGTTTAATCTGTCACCACATTTTGAGAGTCCTATAGGCCATATACAGAAAAGGTGAATGACCATTGTACCTTCCCAAACTGCTATCACAGTCAAGCAACATCTATAAAATGAACTTAAATTCATAGGTGATTTTTTTAATTTAATGACTGTGCTTTTTAAAGAATGTGAATAAATTATGTTGAGACGGTAAGTTTATTTGTGATTCTCTAGGATCTTATTATCCATTATGGATGACCAACGAAAAGATGAATTTCTACCGAGAAGCTAGCATACATGTGCTGTTTGTAACAAGACAGATTTTTGGAGCTCAGAAGGTAAATTTATAACATACCCGATGGGATTTACTTTAACTGAAGAATTAATAGTGTAGTATAAAGAATAATTTGAAGAAATAAGTTCTATAGCTGTTCTGTCATGTGGGGAGTAGAGACTGATGTCTGGCAGGGAAGAGCATAGCTGACTGATTCATCAACTGGTTGTTTGGTTGATTGCTCAGTTGATTCCTGAAACAGAATTTTGAGACTAGATATCCCAGGCTGGCCTTATATTCAAGATTGGCTTGCCTCACCCTTCTGAGTGTTGGGATTACAAGAATGTGAATTCACACACAGAAATCATAGTTTAAGAAGAACCCACAAAAAAAAAAAGGAGGAGGAGGGAGTTAACCATTTCTTCTTCATTTCCTATTGCCAAGTGATTTTCAAATCCCTATGCTAATGATTAGCCATTTCTGCTCTAATATTTCTCTCATTGATTCAACAAGTATCTATTAAACTCTTAGATGCAATGACAAGATTATGCTTGATGACACTAGCATAAGATTAAAAAAAAAGAAACGATAGGATCGTTTCTCTGAAGAAAACATGTTTAAAGTTGAACAGGAGGAGAGAGTGTGTGGGAAGACCAAACTTCCATCCCCACTCACTCGGTGATATCATAATTCCTTCCCATGCTCCTATTCTTCCTCCTCTCTTTTCCTTGGCTGTAGCTGTTCTCTGAAGTGTGAAAACTCCTGCCATTTGCACCTTCTCTAGGAGGAAAGAGAAGTCATGGGATAGGAAGCTCTGTTCCACATCTCTTTCCCCCCAGAGAGCCCCATTCTTCTCTTATTTAGTACACATCACCAAAGTTGGGTATTAGACATGAATAATCTTTTGTTCTGACTGGAGAGGCCCTACAATAGAGAATAGCTTCTACTTATGGGCAAAGACATTCTAGAATTCTTTCTATGCTGGTCTAGCCTAGTCTGGAATAGAAAGCTTAATCCAACCACTTATCTACTCTGTTAATGTCTTTGGTTCAAAAGTCCAAATTATACTGAACCTGGACCTTCAGTGAAAGAACCTTCGTGAACTCATATATGTGACCTATTTACTTCCACTTTCATTTCTTGATTTAAGATGATATTTCCTCAATGACTATATGTTAGCATCCTCTCTTCACATGTTGGAGACACTGACTTATATATGTATCAAAAGATTCTCAATAGAATTCTACAGAAGAAGCCAAAGAATTTTCTAATTCACTGTTAGTTAGAGGCTGTATAAAGGTGAAGATGTGATTATATTTATACTTATGAGATATCCTGCTAAGTTAGTTATGAGTGGGGGAAAAAATGGGACAATAAACAGGAACATGAAATGGACAACAACTATCAGAAGTAGATACTCCACAAATAAACAGATTAGGTTGTGTATTCAGTTAAATTAATTTAACAACAGCAAACAAAGGGAGTTTAAGCCTTCACATAGGCTACATTACAAGTTTTTAAATTTTGCACACACACACACATACACACACACACAAAATCAAACCTTAGGCTTAAGAGCTTCTACTTTCATTTCATTCCTAACTTTATAAAGAGTAACTCTGTGTGTATCATGAGTGGGAATGTAGCACCGGTGGAAATCAGGAGAGGATAGGATGTGAGAACCCCTAGAATCCCTAGAGTGACAGATGGTTGTGAACAGGCATGTGGGTGCTGGGAAGCAGACGTAAGTCCTCTGTGAAAGCAGAAATTGCTCTTAATTGCCAAACCATCTATCCAGCTCCAATACACATAATTAAAAAATAAACATTCAAAATAAAATACAAAACTGTGTCATAAGCAAGACGGCTTTGTGGGTAAAGGCACCAGCCCCTCTCCCTGATGATTAAGAGAAGGGATGATTTTGTGGGGCTTTGTAGAAAACCATTAGCAATGAAGATAGAAAAGGGGGAACAGATTTAACTGACTTGAAGGATAATCCTCTACAGTTTACTGTTTATGAGGGGTTTTAGGAAAAATGAAAGAATGAAGAATGACTCTGAAAGTTGTCTGAGGAGAAAAACTGAGGGGAAAAAAAAAAATTCAGGTGTGTTGGAAGGATTAACTTTTATGTTCCATACTGAGGTGTTTGTAGAATCCCTGGGTGAAGAGGTTTGGAGGGGGGGGCATATATATTAACACATGTGGGGTCATGCAAGAACAGCCAAGTTTGTTCATTTCTAGTGGGTTAATTCCGAGAAAGGGGGTTGGAAGTTCACATTAAAATGTATCAGCTGCTTGTGTCTCTTACAGGAAATTGAACTAGGTTCTGTGCATTCTTAATGTAGGCTATATCTATTTGTTAATTAACAGCAGCTGATCGCCTTGCAATGGGGTTTAATAGACCTGCATTGGTGTTATCAGTCTTCCTGATGATGCTGTCTTGGCTTTAAGTGGTAACTAATATCCAAAAGATTGCCAGTAAACAGCCCTGTATATCACACAAGCATTTGCCACGCTTTAAACAAAGAAGTAGAAAGATGGTCTCCCACAAACATGGGAAGATACTGTGGAGCCTTCTGATATACAGGAGGAGAAAGTGTGCTACTAATGACAAACAGATCCATGACAGCCTAGTTTCCTGGCTAATCACCAAGTGCTATCAGAGGTTTCTCACAGTTTTGAGCAATCCCCTGTGATAATGTCTTGGTCCTCCTCCCAACTGTCCTGCCCTTTGGTGAGGGCAGGGGGTTCAGGCTGAGGGTGTGAGTGGCATGGAGTTATCACAGAAACTGGGAGTCAGGTGAATGCAATGTGAGGGGGAGTAGATACAGATTGGTTCATTCCTGGAACAAAGAGAGCGTTGTATAGCTTTGGGCCACCAATCAGGTTCTTGCACACCATCTTCTACCCTGCCATTGGATTTTTGTCTCTGGGCAGACTCTCCAAAGTCAGGTCATGTACTCTCGGCCCAACTACTTCAGTACTCATGACAGCAGAAGCTGCTCCAGGCCATGAGCCCTAATGGCCCTTTGCTGAGGATGCCCACAGTAAAGAAAGGAAATCTATGAAGATAAAAATATGCTCACCTATAAATTCCCCAATTCTAATAAAAAAAGAAAAATAATACTTTTCCTTATTTAGTATTTAAATGTTTCTAGTATAATATAAAAAATAACAAATGGGTAAACAAATACTAGTTTTTATCTCAAATGCTCTGATGTGGTGGGAGCAACCTTCATTCTGACACGCAGGAAGTTTAGGCAGGAGGATTGTGACTTTGAATAGCCTGGGTTACATTGTAAGAACTTACCTAAGACAACTGAGAATTAAATGTAAACTTGGCGTGTTGATATTGGTAGTGGCTACTGACAATCACGGATCCTTCACAGGAGTATGCCATATTTTTTAATCTATCATCAAATTCGTGCTCTTAGTGATGAGTATACACAAGCTAACTTTGGAATCTCTCACAGGAAGAGGTAAACTGAATGGATTGAAAAATATACTTGTAGAGAGAGAACAACATGCAGGAGACAAAGGATGTTTGGGAACACCCAGCCAGCACCCTGAGAGCTATGAAACTTATAGTTTCAGTTGATATTCTAAGTGTTTGTTCATGAGTGACCATACCTACTGTGCATTGGGGGCAGTATATCATCTGAACTGTTTCAGATGGCTTAGGTTTTATTCTATTTTCTGTCATTTATTTATTGGTTGATATTAAAACCACAGATAGTTGAGGAGTGAGAATTAAATGATATCTTCCTGGAAGAGAAGGAGACCAATGTGTTGATGATGTCATAAACCCACATCATGGAGACATTGAGTGTGTCTTCATAACTATCCATAATTTGTTATATAATGACCACAACAGTTAACACACATTCTAGATAGGCTCTGGCATTTTTGAGCTTTCTGTTTATCATTTATTTATCACCTATCTGTCATCTATTATCTATGAATTTATCTATCATCTCTTAATCGTCCTTAGATATATAATATATATACAATGTTATGATTTCTTATAATCTGAACATTGCTTCTTTTCCTGTTTTACCCACAAGCAGATCAAGGATGATTGATAATAATTCAAACACCAGAAATCTGTCTTTCTGTAGCACCTGTGCTCCTAGGTTTCTGTTGTAAATTCACATATGAGTAGTTACAAGGGTGCCTGTTGATTAATCATTACGTAGCTTAATCTTACACAACTCTAATATGAGTTACATAATATGGTTGGAGATTTCTGACTGGGAAAGCAATATACTTCAATTACTTAAGTTGGTCTTGCATATGATTTCAGGTTAAACATTTAAGATTAGTCTAAAATGAATGGAAAAACATATGTCTTTTACTACAAACCTAAACACCATAGTAATTTGCTATCCTCTCATGTCGAGTTGCTTCATAGTGCTATAAATTACTTAGGAAGATTGCGAGAATAAACATAAATGTAGAAAGGATTTTGGTAAGTAATTATTCTGTAACAACT
The DNA here is from genome assembly GCF_030254825.1 of Meriones unguiculatus. Taxonomy (NCBI): domain Eukaryota; kingdom Metazoa; phylum Chordata; class Mammalia; order Rodentia; family Muridae; genus Meriones; species Meriones unguiculatus. The sequence continues at coordinate 29,704,813 of NC_083355.1, read as the reverse complement.
GACTTGAATGGAGCAAGATCTATTATGCATTGAATAGAAACAGTATTTCAAACTTTATTACAGGATTTTTGATAAATATCATATGTGACAGTTATTTTAGTTGTCAACTTGACACAATATAGAATTACATAGGAAAGGAATCTCAATGCAAGACTGTCCAGTTTAGGTTGGTCTGTGGCCATGTCTATTGGGAATTACCTCTTTTTATTTATTTTATTTTATTTTATTTTATTTTTTGAGAGAGTGCTTCTCTGTGTAGAAACAGAGCCCTGGCTGTCTTTGACTTGCACTGTAGACCAGGCTGGCCTTGAACTAACAGAGACACACCTGCCTCTGCCTCTGGAGTACTGGGATTAAAAGAGTGTACCACTACTCACAACATACCAAATAAACTTAGCCAATTTCTCCTTTTCTTGTTTTTGTCAGTGTATTTTATCATAACAACAGAAAGAAAGCTAAGACATTATACAACTTACAGGTCCACAGTTTATTAAATATGTCAACTGTTTTACAGATCAAGAGAATGTGAATTGCAGAGATGAAATTTGGAAGTATACTGAATTGCTTATTACTGAGAAATTAAGGAGATAAAAAACATCGCATTTCAATTTTAAGTTTTTAAATTTAGTGTGTATGTGTTCCTACACCTACAGAGAGCAGATGGTGAAGCTGGAAATTGTTTTTAAGTTTTGCTTATAGCTTTTTAGTTTTTGAGATTATAATACAATGATTAGCTCCATTCCTTTCCTACCTAGAGCCCTTTCAATGTACCCCTACCTCTTGCTCTCACTCAAATTCATGGGTTCTTTTTCTTTAACTTTTTTTGTCATTGTTGTTGTTGGTGGTGGTGGTGGTGTGTGCATGTGCATGTATTCCTAACTATGTAAATATATCATGCTTAGTCTGTGTATGTTTTTAGTGTTGTCCATTTGCTATTAGATAATCAGTTGGTGTGCTCTTCCTTATGGGAGACTATTTTTTCCATTCTCAGCATTTCTTGGTTGTTTGCATATCTTTCTCAAAGACTGAGGACTCCTGAACATTCCCTCTTCCACATAAGCTTATCTATTGGTGTCTTGTTCAGCTAATTTGTAGGCAGCCATGTTGGTAAGACTTCATGGGTATATCTTCCTTAACATTTCTAGGACAATTCTTAGAGCAAACTTCCTATTCCTCTGGCCTTCATCATCTTCCTGCCCTCTTTTCTGCAGTGATCCCTGAGCCTTAGATGCAGGAATTGTGTTATAGATGTATCAGCTAGGACTGGGCTCCACAACTCTGCATTTGGATCAGTTGTGGTTTTCTGTAGTAGTCACAGTTTATTGCAAAGACAAGTTTCCCTGAGGAGGGCTAAGAACTACACCAAACCCAACATGACATAGCCTATTGTTGTTGTTCTTGGTTGACCCCTCTAGGTGGAAGTTAAGTCTCTACTGCTGAAGATATCACAAACTTTGGACACAGACTGCATCTGACCTGAAAGCCTTTTTCTTTTTCTTTTTTCTTTATTAATTACACTTTATTCACTTTGTATCCCCCCTGTGGTTCTTTCCCTCCTCCCTTCCCAATCCCTCCCTTCTTCCACCCTCTGCATGCATGCCCCTCACCAAGTCCCCTGATAGGGGAGAACTTCTTTTCCTTCCTTCTGATCCTAGTCAATTAGATCTCATCAGGAGTGGCTGCATTGTCTTCTTCTGTGGCCTGGTAAGGCTGCTTCCCCCTCAGAAGGAGGTAATTCAAGCAGGCCAATCAGTTCATGTCAGAGACAGTCCCTGTTCCTATTACGATGGAACCCACTTGGATACTGAACTGCCATGGGCAACATCTGTGCAGGGGTCTTAGGTTATCTCCATGCATAGTCCTTGGTTGGAATATCAGTCTCAGGAAAAACCCCTGTGCTCAGATTTTTTTGGTTCTGTTGCTCTCCTTGTGGAGTTCCTGTCCTCTCCAGATCTTACTGTTTCCCACTTCTTTCCTAAGATTCCCCGCACTCTGCCCAAAGGTTGCCCATAAGTCTCAGCATCTACATTGATAGTCTGCAGGGCAGAGCTTTTCAGAGGTCCTCTGTGTCAGGCTCCTGACTTGTTCCCTCTTTTCTCCTTCTTCTGATGTTCAGCCTCTTTGCCTTTCTGGATAGGAATTGAGCATTTTAGCAAGAGTCCTCCCTCTTGATTAGTTTCTTTAGGTGTACAGATTTTAGTAGGTTTATCCTATATTATATGTCTATATGAGTGAGTATATACCATGTGCATCTTTCTTCTTCTGGGACACCTTCAGCAAAGTGGCTGGATACAAAATTAACTCAAAAAAAATCAGTAGCCTTCCTGTATACAAAGGACAAAAGGGCCGAGAAAGAAATTAAAAAAAAAAAAAAAACAACATCCTTCACAATAGCCACAAAGGACTTAAAGTACCTTGGTGTGAACCTAATCAAGCAAGTCAAAGACTTGTATGAAAAAAAATTTCCAATCTCTGAAGAAAGAATTAGAAGAAGATATCAGAAGATGGAAAGATCTCCCATGCTCATGGCTTGGAAGGATTAATAGAGTGAAAATGGCCATCTTACCAAAAGCAATCTAGAGATTCAATGCAATTCCCATCAAATTACCAACACAATTCGATACAGACCTGGAAAGAAAAATTCTCACCTTCATATGAAACAACAACGAACCCAGAATTGCTAAAACAATTCTCTACAGTAAAAGATCTTCAGGAAGTATCTTCATCCCTGATCTCAAGCTGTACTATAGAGCAACAATATTAAAAACTGTATGGTACTGGCATAGAAACAGAATGGTGGATCAATGGAATTGAATAGAAGATTCTGGCATAAATTCACACACTTATTGACACCTGATTTTTGACAAAGATGCCAAAACCATTCAATGGAAAAAAGACAGCATCTTCAACAAATGGTGCTGGTCTAACTGGAAGTCTACATGTAGAAAATGCAAATAGATCCATACTTATCACCCTGCACAAAACTAAAGTCCAAGTGGATCAAAGACCTCAACATAAAACCAGACACACTAAACCGCTTAGAAGAAAAAGTGGGGAAGAGCCTAGAACTCATTGGCACAGGAGACAACTTCTTGAACAGAACACCAACAGCACAGGCTCTGAGAACAACTATCAATAAATGGGACATCATGAAACTGAAAAGCTTCTGTAAAGCAAAGGACACTGTCCTCAGAACAAAATGACAGCCTACAGATTGGGAAAGGATCTTCACCAACCCTATATCTGACAGCGGGCTAATATCCAGTATATATAAAGAACTAAAGAAGTTAAACAGCCTTTTTCTTATAATCAGTTGCCATGCAAACTTTCAACAGAGGGAAGCGACAAAAATAGCCCTACCCAGGTATGATGCCTACAAACTGCAACTACTCAGCATGGCACAATAACTAAGGCTGAGATAGTGGCATACATGTCTTAATGGTAACCAACAGAACTTAAATTGGATTTAGGTCTGTTCATCAAGAGGGGTTATGCTTGATCCTAGAAATGTATCTTATTTAGACTAGCTGTTGAGCATTCACTAGGAATCCATTTTTCTCTGCCTTCCTATCTCTGCAGTGACAGTTGCATCAGCAGACTCTGGATTTTCTGTGGGGGCTGACACTCACAATTCAGATCCTCATGCTTGGGCATCAAGCCCTTTACTAAGTTAGCCTCCTTCCAAGTCTCTGAAAAATATGTTCAATGGTAAAATACATCTTGTTCTATTTTAAATTTACCCATTTATTTTTCACTTACCAAATATTTATTTACCAGACACTTTTCCAGAAAGCTATGTGCTATAGTAGGTACTATGCCTATAAGTCTAATAACACAACACAAATATCTATTAGTGTAAAAGAGAAATAATGCCTATATTGCTCTGTTGTATGGATTATACAATTTTCTGTAGAACATGTAGAAAGGAGGGTCTATCCAGTCATGAGTGACAGGGAAATTTTTGTGGAGAATACAATACTTATTTTGAAAATAAAATTACTTGTTAGCAGTCATTTTCCTTCATGCCTTTGTTTCTTCCTTTCTCTTTTTCCTTTGTTTCTTTTTCTTCTTCTAATTATTATTATTATTCTAATTATCCCTCCCTCCCCCTCTTCTTCCCCTTCTCTTTTCTCTTCCTCTTCCTCCTCTTCTTCTTCTTCTTGTTCTTCTTCTTTTTCTCCAATGAGTTTATTTTGAGTCACTCATTTGACTATTGCCACAAAAGAGATGAATGTTTAAGGTTATGGGCACATCATAAAACACCCAAGAAAAGCTCTGGTTTATAAATTGCTTTTTATAATTATTGCTGAGACTTTCTTTCTTCTGTTTAATGCTTCCTTTTTTGACATACAAACTATCTTAGCCCTCCTCACATCTCATGTGCATTCTTTTCTTGTTTTATAGGAGCTGACTGGGTTCCAGCTGTGTTTTCTACCATATATGATGGACTATTGCTTAGATAATTCCCTGCTGGCAATAATTATTCAGCTCATTCTTTTAAATCTACTAAATTCAGATCAAAATATTAAATTGTACATTAAACCCTTGCACTTTTATGGGATATCTTTCTCTACAGAATTTATTTAGTCAATATACTCTCCCTTGAGACCTGGTGATCTAGTTTGCAAGTAGCTCAAAATGTATGAGCCAAATTTACTTTTACAACTTCTGTTTTCTTTCTTTTTTTTTTAAATATTTTTCTTTTTTAAAATTTATTAATTTTTTTATAAATTACAGTTTATTTGCTTTGTATCCCAGGTGTACCCCCCTCTCTCATTCCCTCACAAACCCACCCTCTTTCCCTTATTTCCTCCCATGCCCCTCCCAAAGTCCACTGATGGTGGAGGACACAGGTTGACTATCTTTGACCAACTAAAATAGCACAATATCATAAGCACAACATAAGTCTCTATCTACAATGCAGCTGCTGTCTCCTTACCATTGTTGTCTTCTATTGTCCCGTCTGCATTTAAGAGACTAAAGAATTAAAAATTACTTTTTTGAGTTATTAGTTTAAAGTTTAAAGCACAAGCCTGAACAAAGGTCAGACAAATGGAGACATGTCCAGCCACCTATGGGGGAGAAACCAGCTTTATTTCATTCTTTTCCTTCCCACTAGAGATACAGTTGCTAGGAAACCTGCCCAGATTGCTCCTCTCCCCTAGGACAGCCTATCAAGCTAGACCATTAATGGTTTGGGGGCCTTCCTATAGCCAATCAGTTCAAAATGCAACATTCCCTTTTGTGTTTCAACGGATAGATGCTTGCCAGGCAGGAATTCCCCTGCTTTGGGTATGCTGGGAGGGACTGGAATCTTTAAGTCACCCACCTACCCTGAGCACAAGGCTCTCTGCTCTCCTCAGCTGTGGTGGTGAGGGTGTAAGCCCAAGCTATAGCTTGTAATAAAAAGATCCTCATGTGCTTTACGACGGACTCGACTCCTGGCAGTCTTTTGGGGTCTCACGAATTGAGCACAACATACTTGGGAGCTCTCCAGGATCCCCAAGACCTTCCAAGAACCCCGAGCCGGAGGATTAGAACCCCAGGTAAGCACTTTTGTCTTGGCCAAGTTCTGTGTCTCTCTTCTGTCATTCTGTGTATTTTTGAGATCTCAAGGTAGTACACAGTGGGCGGCCAGGGAGCAGTCATGTAGATGGTACACTAGCTGATGAGCTGGAAGATGGCAGCCACAGGGATAGGGCTCCCAATAGCACTGTGAGGGACAGAGGGTCCCCAATCTGTTTGAACAAAATGAGTCGCTCTCACAGAAAAAGGAAGTGCCACCAACGTACTGGTTTGGGGTTCTTACCCGCTTGCCTGGCGGAATCTGTTGTTTTGCTTTGTGTTTGTCTTACTGTCTGTGGTGACTGTTCTCATTTTGTTGGATGGGTCTCTCCAGTCCCTGGTCTGGCTGAATGACAGTTCTGCTCCAAGCTCTGGTGTGTGTGGATAGAGCCTGATTTCGGGGCAGGCCACCCATATTAGAACAGGACAGAGGGCCTATTGAGAGATGGGCTACTGTTCCTTCGGTTTTTTTCTTTCTCTTCCTTCCTTTTGTGCTCGTTGTACTCATTTATTGTTGTATGTTGTTTTCTTTTATGGTTTTGCTTGCTTGCTTATGATGGTCTCAGTAGGCAGATGACCAAGCAACTGGGCCTGCCCCATGCTCCCAGCACTACAAGCTGGGGCACCTCTGGTCTTTGGTGGGAGCATGCCTCTGGCAGGACAGGTAGAGAACAGCCAAGAGCTGTGCAGACAGTGCGAGCTTGCTCAGGCTGATGTGCTTGAAATTATGGTTGGATGGAATAAGAAAAGATTTGTCTGTCTGCTGAAGTGCATGTATGGCCATTACATGTTTGTTTTTGACTGATCTTAACTGGTTAATATGTTCTGTATGTCTTGGTTATAGATTAACAGTTATTGGATATGTTTAGAAGTTAAATTCGAACTCTTGTTTAGAATATATATATCGTGTATATATGTTTGTAATATCTATAGAAGCACAAATGTTTTTAAATAGCAACCATATGACTTGCCATGTGATGTGACTCTGCCATCTTGAAATTGCCACTTGGTGTGGGGTAGGGCAAAGAAAAAAAAATTACAGAACCACTTAGTCCAAATGAATTCTGTTTATCATCCCATTCTCTTTTAGACTAAGAAGACAAGTCTCATTTTAAATTGGTATTGATTTTAAAGATTGAATTGTTTACACTGGTAAAATTTGGTTTTGACTTTTAAAATATGGTTATGCTTTTTCATTTCACTCCTGAAAAAGGGTACAACACATTTTACACTGATATGCTGAAACCTCATGGGTCAGTGTATACCTACAGGGTCTTTGTAATACTGGATATGAGTCTCTATCTAATTTCTTAGATACACTAATACTACTTTTTGTTAAGACTTACATTCTAAATGTTTTTATGCTACAGTATTTCCCAGATAGAAGCACGTGCTCCCAAACATGCTAGAGAGACCACTGAAGTGCATTTTTTTTTTCATTGCACACAGCCAACATTGTAATTTCCACACTGTAAAGTGGCATCAGAATTATTGGTCCCTGTATCTGTCTTTTTCACTATACCACTAGCTTTAGAGAATAAAGGCTATGTTGCGGCTTTAGTGTTTTGTTGTTGGCACCATCTGTATTGGTACCATCGGTATTGAATTATTGCACTGAAATATGAGATGCCCTATGCACTGTTCAATATAGTTGACAATTTCATAGACCTTGAAATTACTTTACCACTCAAAGACTACTTGTGACTTCAGGAAGACTCACATTCACCTGAGCTCACATGCGTACAGATGCGTCTACTTTTATTCTCTTAGTGAATTATTGTCAGAATATAATATGTCAAGAATAGAAAGGAAACATTTTTGTTTTCTATCATTTATTTTAAAAGACACTTATTTCACTTTTGTTAAAATCTAGGTACTACAAAATGTTCTATAATTCCATTCTTTTTATTCATACACACCCTCTCAAAACGGAATGCTTTAGCACTTCCAATAGCGTTTTGTTTTTAATGCTGAGAGAATTGTGCAAAAAAGATTTGATTTTAATAATCATATAAGTTAACTTGCAGATTTGATGAAATGCATTCATGGGCTGAGGGGAAAAAAGGAGGTCGCTTTTTCTTCTCCATATGAAATAGAATCTCAGCGGCCTAGTTCTAATAAAAAATAAAATAAAATAAAATGTTAATATGCTGAGGAGATCCACCCAGAAACCAAAATTTTATTTCTTCCCAATAAATAAAATCCACCTGGTGACATCTGTTTCTTTATTCAATGCTTGAGGACTGAGTTTCTTTTCTCTGTGTCGGTAATACACAGAAGGTGGGTGGGTTATGGCTTTAAATCAGATATGAATTTAAAACTCAGTGGAGAAGACAGACAAGTAAACATTAATTAGGCTTCAAGCTGACAAGTGCTAAGAGATAAGTATTAGGTGCCACCCATGGAGATTAGAGAGCAATGTCCCTTGTCATGTAGGCAAGGAGAGGGGAAGGATGGGAGGTAAGAAGGACATCTCTGTACGCTTTGCCTCAGCTGTCACTTGTACGCACTGTTTAGCTGTTTTCTCTTAAACCACTGCTCACTTTCTTCACACAGGCACATGGTTTAAACTTCAAGTTAGTTCACTACTTGAAGTCTTGTTTTTGTTTTTGTTTTTGTTTTTTTTTTTCCCTTAGAATACTGGCAATTCTAAAATCTTTGTACATTCTGGGTGCTCAATAAACAGCGCCCAGAACCACTACTTGGTAATCACCTCTTGCCCAAGCTTCTCCTGGGCCTTGTTAACAAATAAGCAGGTGGCTTCCTTCTGGTTTACAATCCTGGCTGTCTAGGAGAGCACTCAGGGAGCCTTTCCAGAGCAGCACAAACCCTTTCATTGTTAAGAAGATTTACAAGGCTCATCTGCCTGGCATGGTGCAGAAACTCTGCCATTAAAAGAAAAAGGGCAATACCTTCAGAACAGAACAAAGTCAACTGTTTTTAATCTTCTAAGACATTAACATGATAATGTCACTGTTCCTCCAAGGGTGACTAGCCTGCTAATAAATATGCAGATGCCATTCAGAGAGACACCAAGGGGCAGGCTATTAGGAGAAATGTTTATAGTCTGTTGCTCTAGGAAAAAAAAAGGGGGGGGCTTTCTCCTTTGACCTTATTTTATTTTTTCCTATAGCTACATTTCCATTGAGACATCCATGGACAAGAATTCAGATAAGACAGGGAGACATCATCATCATCATCATCATCATCAACAATTTTTATCCAGGTGCCAGTATGTGTTCTCCTGCACATCTGGAATTAGGGTACTTGAAAAGGTGTTTTGACTTACTATGCAACTGAGAGTTTTGCTCTGATCACAATGCTGGCCAGGGGATTTTGATTTTTCTACAAATAACTTGGAGTTTTCTGAAGACTTTTAAGCAGAGGAGATGTGTTTTAGGAAGCTTGAATTAGAATGAATGTGTTTGAATAATTATAGGTGTTCATCATTATAATAATTTCACATTTGGACTTTTCTCTAAAACCTAATTTTAGACCACTACAAGTCAGATCATTTAAATTTCCCCAAAGCTCTTCATTACTAGATTAGAAGTGCTTGGTAGCAGCCATAAAAAGAGATTGCTGTGAGAGGACCAGGCCTAACCTCCCCCCTTCCCCCCTCAAAAAAAAAATGTCACCAGTCCCAGAAACTAGGCCATAGGTGAACAATTCCAGGAATAAGAAAAGCATAAAATTCCCTACCAAAGGAATAGCCTGGAGATAACCACAAGAATGGGAAGGTAACTTATCTCAGGGTGGGGCACCTGTGCTGGGCAGCCATCCAACCTAACATTTCAGAGGTCTATAGATAGCTCCCTATGTTAGTTGTGACAGTTAGCCAATCACTTTGTAATAAACTTGTCCTTGCTGAATGTCATCCAATTGTGTAACTGCTAAGCTGGGAATTCCCAGTTCTTGCTGAAACCCCAATAAAAAAAACAACCCTGCCACGCAGCTGCTCAGGGCTCTTCTCTCTGATCCACTGCATTGGTGATTGTGGAGAGACCAAGCTTAAGCCCAAATAAAGCTAATTTCTCTTGCATACATAGTCTGGCTTCTGATGGTCTTTGGGGACGATAAGATCTGGGCTTAACAGTTGCAGGCCATAACAGTGTATCAAAAAGAAAGCTGAATGACCACAACCACACTTTGCAGAGAGCCAGAGGAGGGACAGCAGCTGCAGAGATCTGTGAGAGTCAAGAGTTCTCTAGAAAGCTGCCTTTGAACAACTCAGCTAAGGCTCTGTCCAAAACGCAAATTTCTAGGCCAGAGCATTTGATTTAGGAAAGTTGAATGACTGTGTCTGGAGTGAGCTAATATCTCATGATAAAAAAATCACAGTTGAGTAACATCCTGGAAGGATGTTAAGCAGAGACACTAAATCCAAGGACAAGACACATGCCACTCAAAGAACATTCTTCCCAAATGCCCATGATCCTTAGCAGGACCATCAAGGCACTGCACGAGAGGGTCACTTGGTCTTTTTAGACTTTCATCCCCTGTGCAACCATCTCTGACAAATGAAGACACTCACTTCTTAAAGACACAAAATATTTTCAGGTAGCCTGGCATTTACGTATCACTGTCTTTCAATCTTTCTCTTCTAACTTTTCCTTCTCCACAGCTGGAATCTTTCTTCTCCTTACAAGTTTAACATTTTTACAAACCATCATTTGTTTGTAAAGAGCACTTCCTTTTATCTAACCTAGGTCATTGAAAAAGTTCTCATTAATAATTAAAAAAGAACTATTTTCAACAATTAAAAGAATTTAGACACTTGCAGTGCCAGAAATTATGTATCTTATTTCATTTGGTGCCTACAGTATCAATATCTTTTTGCTTGTGCTTTTTTATTTCAAGAAATATCAGCAAAGGAAAATAGCTTAAATTTACTTGTCTGGTACTTGGCAGGGAAATATAAATCATAATCCAAGCTCTCCTACTTCCTTCATTCCTAGTTATTTGGCTATCTGACCCTCCAACTAGGTTTCAAATTTTAATAGCTAAGACCTTCTTTACCTGCTGGTCTTTTATCGTGCCTAATTTTTTTTTTTTAAGTGGTCAACAAATGAGCTAGGTAAGAGAATGAAAAAAATAAGATATTAACATTTATTAAAGAATAATCAGCCTTAGATTCAGAATAGGAGAAATTATGAACATCAGACAATGGAACGAATGTACCTTCCTCTTACAGGTATATTCAGAGTTGATGTTGAGAATGAGTATTTGGAAAGGCAGAGAGATAGGGTGATCACATGGTGGTAGAACTCTGGAGGCTGAACTCTCTTCACTCTTAGGAGAGATACATTTTCTTTAATATTAACATATGAAAATAAACAAGCCAACCTTCAAATGTTGAACTGGAGGGTTGGCAGTAAGCCAGGATGCACTAGTGATTTATCATCCATGCCTCTAATCGGATTGATCCCTAAGGCAGCTGTCAGGTTCAGTGCTATAATCTATGATAGACTTTGAGCTTCAGGCCCCCTCAGTTAAATTTAATTTGACATTCAGTTTCAAGTCTGGGATATAGCATGGCACAATTCTGACTGCAAGAGTTATGAGGCAATGGCCATTCTTTTCAGTAGGGTTTTCTTTTGCAAGCTTAATCCACAATCATCAAGAGCCTTTAATTCATATTTCACAAACTAGCACCCTTCTAGAACAAACAAGTAGTTTTAGAGATGCTAAAGGTGCAGAGGACATCTTGAAATTCTTGTCTCATTAAAGGAATGAACATCTTATCTGGTTATTGGAAAGCATATGTGTAATAGCCAGAGTGTAGTATTCAGAGTTACACAAGATGATGTGCTATTGGTAATTCCGCAGCTGGCTTTCTGAAGGAAGCTAGGTACTATATACAACTATTTAAGGTTCCCATTATGTACCTTTAAAATGAGAATGCCCACCTCATAGGATAACCAACTGTAACCAACCAAACTAACACATATAATTTGCTCTGCGCATAATGACCCTTTCAAATGTATTTTAGGGTTAAGATGATGACTCAGTGGGTAAATCCTCTGTTGCACAGAACAAGCACAAAGTCAGATATGGTAACACATGTCTATAAGACCCAGTTCTCTTTTATGAAGACAGGAGATAGAAGACAGTCAAGTAGTTTTAGGAAAATTAACCTCAAAGCAAGTAGTTATAATTCTTCAGCCAGCAACCACAAATGTCCTTGTTTCTGTTCTGAGATCAGGAGTGCCATAGAGAAGCTCGGATTCCCTGTTTTCTCTCTTCTACTAAGTGATCTGTCCAGCCCAGAAACTATACATGTGATTGTGAGTAGAACTCCAGTCAAGATACTGCTATTCCTTTTGGTAAATGGGTTTAAAATAGGTTTCTGAGTTTTCAAATGAAAATGAGTTATATCTATTGTAATGTTACTAATCCATTCATTTTTGGACACCATGTACTCAACTGCTGTCTTAATTTTTATCTCCTCTTGTTTACAGTTGATCCACACTCAGATGGTCTTACTGCAATCTAACTCCATGTGTTGTGGTCCTCTTGATCTCATCTTCCAAGGCCTAAGAGCCAAAAAGCCTAAAGCTTTTTACACTCCAACTTTAGTCCATCTCCTAAATGATTTTAGAGTGTCAACTCTTGAAGGCAGAATGTTCCAGAGATTAGCAGGCTACAAGGCTATTCAGGAACAATCCTTTCATGATCTTCTTTGGACCCTACTTTCCATTTAATTGATTATCCTAAAAGAGAAAATATTATCACTACCCTGTTAACAATGAAAATACCACATTAAAAGGTAGACATGTAAGGGCTTTGAACAGGCATATTTAGGAAAAGCTTCTACTTCTTAGTTAAATGAATGGAATGTACTTCTAGCTCTGGGTCATATGACATTATTATCTGCTCCAAAGATTAAGACATAACATAGTACTATCTCCTTTGTTAGACTTAATTCAGCTGAGCCCCATCAATCACGTGGCCAGGCCACTCCTCAGGAAAGCTGATTTACTTAAATACAAGCTAAGGAAAAGGAAGAATAATTATCCCCTTAATGACATAATGTACTACAATTCTTCCCAGAAGCACCTCCCAATATTCAGTCACTTACATAACTTCTAGCTTACCCAGAAGTCCTACTTTCCTGTGTTTAAGCTAAAAGGAATGAAAAAAAAATCAAATGTGATTTTTTTGTATGTGTTTGGGTTTTCGAGACAGGATTTTTCTATGAAGCACTGGCTGTCCTGGAACTCACTCCATAGAACAGCCTGGCCTCAGATTCAGTGATCTGCCTGCCTTTGCATCCTGAATGCTGGGATTAAAGAGGTGCTTTACCATGCCAGTATTTTCTTTTTCTATTTTAGATATGGGCTAAACTGTTCTACTATATTTTTGGTTTTTAAACTCATAACTCAGAGGTTACTACATACAAGTTTTTACCAATACTCTAAATTAAGATATATTAATTTTAGAAGCATTTATTTATGTTAAAACTTGATCATTGTGGTATATCTTTACTATCAAATGGTTAAAATATGCTTGGTCTTGTTTTCTAAAAATGGTAATATTAGTAATCTACAGTATAGCCTTAGACTTTTATAAGCTATGAACTTTTTATATACTAAATCATACAGAAAACTGTCATGCTCTCACCTTACTGAGCTATATTGATGACTTTTAAAACTCCAACTTAACAGGGACAAAACCTAAACTCCTAATATTTAAGGGTTAACAAATGCAGTCATCTCATAGATGATGAAATCCTTTAACATGTTCAAAAATATATTTATAGTCCTACAAATGCAAACATGGTCTCACTGTTTACTTAATTAAACAGCTGAGAATGGTCCCTGAGTCAGCATACAGGAGTTGGTAAAAATAAGAGAGGAGACTTTCTGATAGGCTCATCTACAGCAAAAACTATGCTCCAGACCTTGGTTGCTGTTCTAAGGCTTTTTGGCATTCCTGCACAGAAACAAAAGGTCTGCAATGTCCCATCCCAATTGGGATATAGCCTAAAGTCAACTCCACCAGGTAGCTATTTAAAATTCAGCCAAAGGGGGCACTGGTCCTACAGCTGCCTCAACAAACCACACACTGTCTGCTGGCAGACTGGCTTTTGGAAGTCAAAACGTTCCCATGCAGGCTTGATGTGCCCAGCCACAGAGTCTCAACCAGCACAAGAGCCACAGACACTTCCAGACTTTGAGTTCCTTGGCCTGGACAAATGGCTCGTAGATTCAGCGACCTCCACCATCATTGCCCAGCCCAGTGTAACACTACAGGTCTGTTTTGGCCTCACACTCGGGTCCCACGGACATATTGCCAACTTCTGTCTTGGGAGACTTCAGATGCCTTCTCAGTTTGTTTCATATGCAGAAGAACAGGCCTTAAGTCTGAGTCCTAGAGTTGCTGTTGTCCGGTGTAGACACAATGTGCCTTGTTGCCAGAGTCAAGAAACAGGCCTCAGATGTAACCTTTTACAATCCCTTTAGCTAAAGCACAATAAATGTTAATAGCAGTCTCACCTGTGTCTCATGGTAAATAACTAGATACAAAGGCCTAAGAAAAATGTTATTTGAGGGTCTAAGAAAGTGTTTTAAGGTTGGTAAATGCAAGTTATAAAGGTTGCAAGGTCTAAGGTGATTTGCGGTATTCTAAATAGGTAAAAATGCTTAATATTTTCTTCCTGTTGCTATGCTACTGTTATATTGACTGTCCAGAGCTTTGACCTTTATCAATAGAACTCTGATCTATTAATCTAACTCTAATACAAACACATTCCAGTATACCACCCACTGTCATGGTTCCAATCTTAAGATTTTAAATCTTCTTTAAATCTCCATAATGTATAATCCTACTAAAGGTTAAGATCAAGTGAGCTTTTGTCCCTTCTACTTCACAAAAGGCTTCTGCCTTTTCAGAGCTCACCTTAAATAATGTTTATGCTGTTAATACAAATCTGTATGTCTACTGCCTTTTTCTGTAATATATATTTCACTGCAAAGTAGAGTTATGATGCTAACATATATAAAGTTTTATCTCCTTCATGAAACTTAAAAGTAATTCTTGTACGCTGCAGGAAATCCACCTGAATCCACCTCTCAGGACAAATGGGCTCCAGATAAATACTGCACCTATTGCCTATCTCAGAGATGGGATTCCTCTCCTTTCCCTGGTTTTGGGACTTCCTTCCTTGCTACTTGATTACTACATTCCTACATCCAATACCAGTTGACTGGTGAGTTTTCCCTTCTGGTTGGTATCAGTTCCTGGCTACCAGCTGCTACAATCGTACACCCAACACCAGCCATTTAGTGAGTTTTCATTTCTGGTTGGTGCAAACACTTCCTACTTCTCTCACCAACCTACATCCAAACCCTTCCTCTAGAACCTTCTTCTCCCTTGGGTAAGATTTTCCCTCTACTGGCATACTTCTCTCCATCCCCGTCTCACTTGTCTATAAAAATCCTAGCACTAGGGTGACTGTGTCTGCTATGGGCTACTGTATCCTTGGTCTTTGGCCAACACTGACAAGCTGTTGGAACAGATTGTACCAATCTACTGAGTCAAACTCCTTGCTCTTGGGACGCCTTGTCAGGTCACTGACTCTTACTTGCCCAATGGGAATAGTCCATTCATCTGTTCCTCCAGATTCTCCTCTGTGATATATTCTGGAGAATTTTAGGTTTCTACACCTAGTACCCTCTTTAAGAGCCTCTAATCTTACACACCTCTGTAACCAAACTTAGCCTGAATTTCCTTAGATAACAGATCCAAAGCAAAGCCTTTTTAATTACTACCAGTGATTGGGTAAATGGAGGTTCTCAGGTAAATGGAGGGTCCCATGTTCAAGTCTCTTTGATCCAAACCTTCCACCTCTGTTTGCTCTCCCAAAAATATAAAATGTACACCTAAAGAAATTTTCTTCTCTCTCTCTCTCTCTCTATATATATATATATAGATAGATAGATATTAACATCTATCTATCTATCTATCTATCTATCTATCTATCTATCTATCTATGTTTCAGTATCCTGCCAGACCCAGATGTTTCCTACATCCACAACAGTGCCAAAGCAGCTACCACAGGTGTCCCAGTCTGACCTCACAGACTTCCAACAAGCTGGACCTGCACTTTCCCTCCCAGCCATGGATGTTCTAATAGACCCTTGAGCACCAAAACAGCCTGTTTTTCCTGGACTTGGCTAGCATTTCTGCCTTTGATATCCCTACAGCGCCCCCAATGTCAGGAGGGAGCAGCTAAAAGAGGATTTATGCCCTTTATTCACTTATTATTAATAAAAGGCTGGAATGGTGTGCTTCAGGCCCAGGACAAGTAGCTCCAGGTTCTCCCAGCATTCCTCAGTCCTTACCTGCTGCTTTGCAAGGCTGGCAACTCTCTACTGGCAACCCTCTACCCTGAACTTTCCAGGTCACAGGTCCCCTCCTCCTCTTGACCATGTAACCTGGACATTTTATTGCTATTATTATTTTCTCTCTCTCTCTCTCTCTCTCTCTCTCTCTCTCTCTCTCTCTCTCTCTCTCTCTCCCCATTGCATGGCAACTAAGAGCTGCTTCCAATGAACCTATATTTATATACTTCAACTTGCCTTACAGAGGAAGCAGCCCAAGCTCCTCATTTTTTAATTATAGAAAGAGGGAGGAATGTCAATATTTAGGCAACCTGCTTCGGGGTTGCCTAGCAATCTATGATGCCATCATGTGTCACTTGATAGGTAGCCACACCTGGCAGTCATGGTTCAGTTGCTCCATAAAATGATCAACCGCCATTTTATCCCTCTCTTGCCTTTTTGCCCTCTTTCTCTCTCACTCTTCTCTCTTCCCTTTCTCTCTCAGGGCACCTCCCTCCCTTTCCCCTATCATGTCTCCCTCTCTCCTTCTCTCTTTCTCTTTATCTCCAGCTAATAAACCTCTTTAATATAAAATCTATGCACATCATCATTTCATTGGTCCTAATAGTATTGTTTTTCTCTTCAACTTACAAAAAAAAAAATCCCTTAGTTTTCTTCTGAGTCCATTTTAAATGTTTTTTGTTGTTGTTGTTGTTTTTATTAATAAGACTAAGAATTCCAAAGGGCAACCCCACATTTTCTTGGTAACACTATGCTGTGATTGGACATGGAGATTGATGAGTACTTGGAAACTTACTGATACACAAATAACAACAAACAAAAAACTCTATTTCAAACAAGATTGGCATCCTCTGACCTCTACATTCATGCAGTGATCTGCAGACACCTGCCCTCACACACATGCAAGCCTACAGTTACACACACATATCATACATTTAATGCACACAGATATAAGAAAACAATTGCAAATTGAAAAACATCCTTGGCTCACACTTTTCAAAGACATGAGGTACACTGGATCAAAATGACTTGCCCAATGACATAGAAAAGGGTCCTTCACTAGGCTGACATTTGAGTTCTCTTGGAACAGACATTGGAATGCCCTTAGAAGTGAAAAAAGATTTATTGATCTGAGCAGACTTCACAGGATTGTAAAGCAGACCTGCAATCCATAAAAATGAAAGGAAAGAGGACTTGAGTGAGATAGAGTGGGGAAGGGCCTCAGCTTCAAATGCTGGTCTGGTGGCTGAGGACTTCCTGGGAAGTGAGTGAGCTATAGTCAGATAGTTCCCATGTACACCAATAACTAAAGACTGCCAACTAACTACATTTGCTGCAATTGAATGACAAGTTCTTTCTTGGAGGAAGATCTAAGGGCCTATCTCAAGCTTGTTACATCTAATAATGGTATTCTACTAGATCAAAAAGCAGTGATGACCTTTAAAGGTTCTCATCATTCAAAGCTAAGACACTTGATAACGAAGAGATAAAACTTTTAAAATGAGAGGAAAACTTTGATGTGTGTGTTCAAAATGCATTCAGAACTCTGTGAGTGCAGAAGTACCCATTCTCAGATTTCAAGGCTCAAGTCTCCTATATAACGTATATGTGTGTGTGTGTGTGTGTGTGTATGTGTGTGTCTGTGTACATATATATTTATGAGGAAAGTATATGTATGGGAATTCTTGATTTGGGAACAGAGATATTTTGAGTCCTCAGTTCTATGAATTTCTAGGTTTTCTAAGGCAAAATATCCAGTCTTTAACAGAAAGTTAATTTCTAACACGGTGAATTATTAATTCATCATTTACTGAATCACTTCTATATTTAATATTACAGATGTTAGTCTGCTGTGTCAAACAGAGAAGATACAGATCTTTATACTAAACTCAAAGTAGCAAAAGTCTCTTTATAAAGCATGGTCATTATATTAAAAACCTTATAATACAGAGTACTACAGAAGAGTAGAACTGAGTATAAATGAAGGCACAGTGAAACCACCAAACTTGGCCACTCTGTGAGTCAAAGGAAAAGTTTATTTGGGGACTACACTGCCTGCCTGCCTCCAAGAATAATAGAGGACAGCAAGTTGGCAGGTAAACAAGTGGATTTTATATAGTTGGCAAGATGGAGTCTTTGAGCTGAGGCAGGCTGTTAAGATTAATCAGAAACTAGATGCCCTTGCCTGAGATAGTTGACAGCTGGAGGAGGTAAGGAAGGTTCCTGATAAACAGAAACCCACAGAAAGGGCTTCTTGAGAAGTGCTGAATTTAGCCTTCTGTTTACCCAATAACAATCCTTCTTTCTGTTTATTCTCAGAATGTTTGTTTCTACCAGTGCTATCATTTTAGCACTGTCTTGGAAGAAAGTATAAGGTACTAGGATAAAGAAGGAGGTCAAAAGAGGATTTGATTGTGCAAATGGCATTCAATTTGAGACAAGGATGGTTAACTTAGATGTAAAAATATGAAGAATTTAGATTTCCAGCAAAAGTCAGCATTGTAGTTGAAGGTGTGAAGTTAAAAGGAAGAAACCATAACCCCAGACTGACAATAAAGAAGAGTAAAAAGGTCTGGAGTAACAAGAGAGGGAATGTGAGTGATGATGAGAAAACAGCAGACTTTTTACCAGATGGGTTGTGTTTTCTCAGGGAGATTCAAGATGAACTCACTTGTTATAAGAGGTTTCTTAAGTTACAGGGGGAGAAATGAACTTAGTAACTAGGGGACACTTACTGCAGAAACATAGTAAGATACCTGGGAAAAGTTTTGTGGTCCCCTGGAATCCACAGTGACAAAGTCACAGAGATGCCTAGCTGCCTACATGCCACATGCTTTACCAAACTGAGCTGATTAACTAAAATGAAAAATAAAATAAAATTAAAAAATTGAAAATCCAGCAGTTGATTCTACTAAGAATGAACAGTCAGTATACATTCTTGTTTCTATTTGTCAACTCTAGTACAACGAATGCTTCTTTATTTCTGTTCTAATCATACCGAGACTGTCGGTGGCGAGCAACACGACTCAACAATGTCACTCTTTGCAGCATGAGTTGTCCCTTTCATCTTTAGAGCAAAATTGAAAAATTGTGGCTTCCATGAAGGAAAAAGAAAAAAAAAAAGGAAAGGCAGAATTAGCTAATTTATAAACCAGAGTTTGGGTATTTTAAAATAGAGTTTAAGCAAGAGGGTTAATGAAAAAAAAAAGATGTCCAGAAAGGAAAATAATTCCCAGTTCATGGCTGTGAGCTTCTCAAGGATGAGTTGCTTTGTTGTTTTACAATAGTCACGTGTATTATTTTAGTTACTTTTGAACTTACTAAATATTTTTCTCATGGATTTATTAGTTGTTATTTATTGGTTTATTAGTTATTTAACTTATATTTATTATTATTAATTGAAGTTACTAAACCCTTTTTCTCGTCAATTTATTCACTTTACATTTTGATCGTATATTCTTCCTCCCCTTCCCCCCTATCAATCACACTCTCCCACCTTCTTTCCCATCCCCCCCTCCCTTTCTCCTCAGAAAAGGGGAGTACCTCCCTACCAACTCTTTCCAGCACATCAGGTTGCTCCAGGACTAAGCACATCCTCTTTCACTGAGGCCCAACAAGGCAGCGCAGCAAGGGGCAAGTGATCCAAAAGCAGCCAACTGTGTTTATGTCAGAGACAACCTCTGCTCCAGTCGCTAGAGGACCCACACGAAGACCAAGCTAATCATCAGCTACATAGTTCCAGTACATTCGTTGGGCCCAGATCTCAAGGTCCACCAGAGACCACCAGGAGCCGGACCACGTATGGAAAAGCAAAGACCAGGCATAAGCTCGGTCTCTCCATCATCACCAATGCAGTGAAACAGAGACTAGAGCCCCGAGCAGCTACACGGCAGGGTTTTTATTTGGGGCTTGCGCAAGTACCCGGAATTCCCAGCTTAGCAGTTGCAGGATGGAATGATATTCAGGGAAGGCAAGCTAGCTACAAAGTGATTGGCTAACTAATATCAGGAAGGTTATGTTGGTGCCTGCCCAGAACAGATGCCCCACCCTGAGATAAGATACCTTCCCATTCTTGTGGTTACTTCCAGCCTATTCCTTGGGTAATTTAATGGATTTATTATTCCTGGGATTGGTGACCTATGGCCTAGTTCCTGGGACTGATGACTTTTGTGGGGAGGGGGTCAGGCCTGGTCCTTTCACACATTCATGGTTTTTTTTTTTTTGTCTGCTTTTTTTTTTTTTTTTTTTTTTTTTTTTGGTTGCTGGTTCAGTCTCTGTGAGCTCTCATGGGCCTCAGTTAGTTGACTCTGTTGCTCTTCTTGTGAAGGTATTGTCCCCTATGGGTCCTTCTATCCTTCCACCAACTCTTCCATGACATTCGTTGTGCTCCACCTAAAGTCTCAGCATCTGTTCATTTGCCGCTGGGTGGAACCTCTCAGAGGTCAGCTGTGCTAGGCCACTGTCCGAAAGCATAGTAGAGTGTCATTAGTAGTGTCAGAGATTGGCTTTCTCCCATGGATGGGTCTCAAGTTGGACCAGTCCTTGGTTGGCCATTCCTTCAGTCTCTGCATCATCTTTATCCCTGCACATTTTGTAGGCAGAGTAAATTTTGGGTTGAAGGCTTGTTGGGTGGGTTGGTGTTCCACTCCCTCCACTGGAAGTCCTACCTTAGCAATAGAAAGTTGCCCTGAAGTTAGTGTCTTTAAAGGATCGATAAGGAATCTAAATGTTATCACAGAGAGATTCCTTAGAGACACATGAAAAAAACTACACAAATGATGAGGTCAAAAGACTGAAGGTAGCATACCTTAACTGTACACAAAATGAGCACTTTTGTTTGAGAGTCCAAGACTTCAGGAAAAGGCTATAGTCAAGGTCATATATATTCAGAACTTAAGCCTCTTCCATTGCTATTGTCATGGAAAGTAGCTTTATCCAGAAGGATGTTATCTCTACACTGGTGACCTTCAGAGCAAACGTTAATTACGCTAGAGTTCTTATCTCTCAGCTGGTGAGAGGCTTCAAACAGATTGTCCTCCTAACTCTTCCTGTTTTTCTATCTTGTCTCAAGACCAGACCCAAACAACCAAAATTAAATAACAAAATTAAAGTTGTCTTTTTGCTCACAAAACACTTGCTCCTAGAAGCTTGACTAAGAAACAACATTATGATCAAAATCAGCAGCTTGCCCAAAATACTTCAGGATCTATATTTTGACGTATCCACCAACCCAAAGCTCCTGTAGGCCATTCTCAATTACATTCCAAACTTTTTACCATCATTACTGGCTGTTGCCGACTGGGTCAAGTGTTCCCAGGTACTTGGCATCTTATTCAAAGCATTGAATTAATAAGTACATGCAGATTTAAAAATCTGCAAGGAAAACGTATTCGAAGAGAATTGACAGGACAGGTCAAATGGGCTGCAAGCCACATGAGTGATGGGAATGACCACATGAGTAAAGGTACTCAAGGGACACGGTTTATTGTCTGAAGCTTCTTTTTCTGCAATCTCAAAGAAGAATTATCCTGTCAGTTGTTAGGTCTCAAAGAAACCTGGGCTATGTCTCACTGAGTACCTGTGGCTCCTTCCAGCCCTTCTCACTCCATCCCTACTCTAATCCTCTCAGGTACTAGGCTTCTGCTTTCCTTCCCCCAGCCTGATCCTTATATAATTCAGCTATTTTGACTATATGGATCTCTTGATCCAAACCCACTGCCTCTGTTTTGCTCAACAGCTCCTCTCTTGCTCTCCTTCAGTTTAGTCTTCCAGGCAGTCATGTTCAGTCTCTTCCCTCTGCCTTATATCTAAATAAAAATATTCTCCCTACTTTAGGAATAGTCATGCTCTCCTCCTTTTGTTTCATTATTTTTTCTCTCTTATCAAGTGAAATTATATTTTATATAATAATTTTATAATATATTATAAATATTATAGTTTAGGCAGTTTTTCATTTTACCCTGCTAAATGTTATATAATGATTTCCTACTGTGCATGTCTCTCCTTGTAATGCATCTAATTTTAAGCATATGTGTGCCCGATTATGCACACACATAACATGGTAAATAGGGGATTTTTCCCCACAAGTTCACTTAGGGATACAGTTTTTCCTAATCCTGCATGTACTGAAAAGCAGTTCAGACTGAATAGGGCATAGGTCACATGGAAGTGGAGTTACAGATGGTTGTGAGACACCATGTGGATGTTAAGACTGGATCTGGGCCATCTGCAAAGCAGCCAGGGCTCTTAACTGCTGACCCCTCTCTTTAGCCACAGACAACTATTTTGATAGGATTTTTGAGTAAGTAAATGGCCTGGATAGGTGAGTGTGGTAGGAGAGGAGGATGCTTGAGGCAGTGATTTCTAAGATACTGTGATTGTAGGCTCTATTATCTTCCAGATCGGAGGCACGGGCATGAATGGAAAATATGTGGTAGAAGGGAACATGCCACGTGTTCGGATCACGGCCTATCTGGAAGCATCAGTTATGCTGATAATGAAGGTCTGTCAAATCTAGAAACAAAGGGGAAAATTTGCATGTGAACATGTCCATACTTGGGTGAAAAACCGAAGAACTAGCTCGGACCAAAGAAGTGTTCAATGAATACCAACAGGATTTTATTTTTTCTTATAACAACACACGCTTGATCTTTCTAAATGAGAGCTGAAATGAGTTGACTTGGTCATTACAGTGCATTATTCATCACATTGAATAACAGAGAGAGGCAGAGCTTAAGAATCTTACTGAACAAATAAGATAGAGGAATGCACACACTTATCTTAGGCATTCATCGAATTTCATTATTTATTATAAGTTATATTATATTTATAAATCATCAGAGGAAGGCCAAAGAGATAGTACAGCTGAACAGAAGAAGAGCAGTATGGACATACACATGAAATTGTTAATAAGCTGTATAGGTTAATAAGCTGTGAAGGTTAGACTTCTCCCTCATACTCAACAGGCTGTAAAAACAATGACTTAGAACTGTCAGAGAAATGGAACCTGATTCCTATCTCTGCTCCTGGGAGGAGACATGGCCTTCTAAACTGCATGAAAGGTTATTAATTGATAGCCATCTAAACTAGATTCTAGAAGCCCTGAACCTTATAGGATTACTGTCTGGCATGGATGTTTTACTTATGTTGTTTGGGTCTGTTAAGAGTCAACTCAAATGGTCCAGTCAGTCACCTGAATGGGAAAATGCCCCTTGGAAAGCGATACTTTCTAAAGACTTAAGCAATAATATAAAACCTCCTAAACTATTAACCAGACATGGGTTATTTGGCCATTGGAGAGTGCCCCCACTTGACTCTGTAATAACATCTTGTCTGTCTGCTGTACTGCACTGTGTCTTCTCTGATTTCTTCCCATGGGGATCATCAGAGTAGGGAACTGAGGGGAAGCCTGGAGGAGATCCCAGTGGCAACAGGATTGAAATGCACCAGTCACCCTGGAGTAGATTTTATCCTGCCAAGGCCAATTTTTTTCCTATTCTTATAATTTAACATTAATCAACAACCAAGACTTTAATTGAAGATTATACCAATGTAACCACTAAGCTCAAATCTCTGATTTTTATGTGCATTCAACGGAGACAATTGGGGTTGTTCTTTGCATGCGTAAAAGTCATTCTTCTTATTTAAGACTCACCTCTGATTTCAACCCTTTCCTTCATACCCATACTCCACAGTTCTACACCACAGAGCAGGTCAGGGGAACCTCTGCAATCTGTAGAAAGGCTATCGGAAATATCCTCGAGAGCATTTTAGAGTCCCAACTTCAATTACAAAGGCAGATTTGAATAGAGGTAATCTGGGATTAGGTGAGGGTGATTGAAAGCAAAGCCCTTAACCCTCTACATATCCCCTAGAGACTAACCTCCTTACTGGGAGGGAACAACACGCCAGCCATGCAGGCTTTCTCACCTGGTCACCCGACAGTTGCCACTTTGCAGCTACAGTGGAAATCTGAGTGAGAGTACGCAGTCTTCCCGCATCTGTGTGTATATGTATTTCCACACCTCACCATTAAATTGTGTATGTTCTATCTATATGGATATATTATGTAAGTACATATGAATATTTGAATGTGTGTGCTGGATAGTTTTATGCCAACTGGACACAGCCAAAGTCGTTTGAGAAGAGGAAATCTCCGTTAAGAAAATGGCTTCATAAGATCAGATCACGCTGCAGGCAAGTCTATAGGGCATTTTTAAAATTAAGGATTGATGAGGGAGAGCACAGCCCATTGTGGGTGGTGCTAGGCTTGAGATGGTGGTAATGGGTGTTATAAGAAAGAAGACTGAGCAAGCCATGAGCGGCAGGCAGGGAGCAACATTCCTCCAGGACATCTGCATCAGCTCCTGCCTCCAGGTTGCTCACCTGCTTGTGTTCCTGTCCTGACTTCCTTTAATGATGAACTGTGATAGGAAAGTTTAAGCAGAATAAACCCTTTCCTCCCCAAGGTGGTTTGGTCATGGTGTTTCACCACAGCAGTAGTGACCCTAACTAAGACAGTGTGCATATGTGTGTTTAAAAAATGCTCTGAGATCAGACCTCTACTCTTGCCTGATGCGTCTAAAACAAAAAGGGGGAACTGTAGAGAGCTGCGGAATGCTATGCCTTAAAGATGGAGCTGGTTTCCGCCTTCCACCTTCCTGATGGTGAGTGCTCTCTGTCACGAACAATTCCACATTTGGCTAAGGCCGAGGATCTGGCTTGCTTCCATGTATGTGGACCTATCTGCATTGCCCCCGTGGCACGCCTGGGTTGGCTACCCAGAGGCTATTTAAGCTGTGGGCTGGCTTTCCCCGGGGTTCGAGGATTGTTCCATGTTCCTGAATAAACTGCATTGAAAAAAAAAAAGAAAAAAAAATAATAAAAAATTAAACATCTAAAAAAAAAATGCTCTGAAAATGTTCTCGAGGCACACATATCGTACTCATAGACATGTTTAGCTACTTTTGAAGGAGCCTAGAATTAGCAGTTGTGTTCGAAGGCAAATTTAATTTCATTTGCATACTTTATTAAAAAGTGTAACTGGAATTTTTTATGTAAGAGTTGTAAAACTAACACAGAGAAAAATTTGAAAACTCAATTATACTAATATTACTTTAATATTTTATTAAGTGAACCTCCCAATTTAAAATTTATTACCAGAGGACATAGATTTATTTTCTGTGTTGTTGCTGTATGTAGAGTTAAAGCTGCCTGTATGATCGTGTCTGTTTTACTTTTTAAAAGTTCGATATAAGGATTGGTTTTTTTACATGAATAAGCTATAGTAGCCTCTTCTCCAAGGAAACAGTTTCAGAGAGAAGGTATAGATCTTGCCTTATTCTATTCAGTTTTGAGTGGTTGAATGGATGGCCCAAATGACCCATGCCTCTGCAGCGCACAGTCTACTGTAACCATTGTCCCTTTGATGTGAACTGTGCTATTGAATCATTTCAGTGATGGCATGATGTTTCCGTAAGTGAGGTACAAAGACGGGCCTGCGTTTTAGGCAAGCTCTCCTGTTTTCTTTCATATTACTTAATCTGGAAGAAGTCAGGCATCCTTTTGGAAAGGTGGTCCAAGAAGTTTAAGCTTCATTCTTGCCACAGGTCGTATAAATTGATGACTGCAGATGAGCTCAAAGTTTCATTCATCAGTTTGGCTGCATACTTTATATAAAGCAAACAGCTGAGCCACACCTAGACTGATGATTTAAGTTGCTCATTCTTAGGCTAAAGCAGAACTTCTCAACCTTCCTAATGCCACGACACTTTAACACAGTTCCTCATGTTTTGGTGACCCCAACCATAAATTATTTTGTCGCTACTTCATACCTATAATTTTGCTACTGTTATGAATCATAACGTAAATGTCAGGTATGAAGGCTATCTGATATAAGAGCCCCAAAGGGGTCATGACCCATAAGCTGAGAACTTTTCCAAGATACTTAACTTTCTTCTTCTATTAAAACCTTAACAGAAAGCATAGTGGTGGCAATGTACCAGTTGCTATTCTTGGAAATGCATGCACATATTAACTTACACAATCCATCACACACATAAAAGATAATGCACGGGTTCCATATTGACACCTCAACGAATTACTATAGACTATGTGGCTGAAAATAAGGAAGGGAACTAGCCCATAATTTTGATTCCTGGAACTTGAAGTTTAGTAGTTCACATACCCACATACCCACTTTTCTGTCCCCATTCAACTCCCATCTGTATCACACAGTCTTGGCTCTCTTCATCTTACATCAGTATAGTGTCCACCTCTGAATCCATGCTGTTTGCCTTGCATGTCTTTACATCTTTCTTTTGTGTGTGCCCACAGTATGACTGTCGATCCAAGCGTCTTTTTGTAAAATCAGTCAGGGCAGATAAAGGGCAGTTTAGGGGTCTCATTTCAACTTTGTTATCATGAAAACTGTATTATCTGGGTAAGATCATGTTGTGACAGAGTAATTATTGTTTATTTGCGTTTTTTTAAAAAACAAAAATTATGTATGCCAGCATCTTGGGTGGGGCAGGGAAAACTCAGCTGAAAATAGTTAAGTGATATGATTATTATTGTCCCATTTTAAATGGGGAGTGTAAGCACTTGGTCTGTATTGCACTGACAGTTAGTGGCATGGGAAAGATTTGAAACTGGGTCATCTGTCTCCAAAATCCATGCTGACAGCAGTGCCGTTACATCTCTATCGTATCCAGTTTCTTGACATGTTGTGTTCCTTAAGGAGCATCTAGTTAGTTGTTGGTATAGTATCTGATATGTGTTTAAAAATAATTAGTCCCATCTTAAACGTTGTCACCTTTGAGATTGACCTGGAAGATGGAGAAGGTTGAGTGAAGTGAAGCACCCTTCCTTCAAGCTCCTATTTAAGATCCATTTGAACAGAACCTTAGAGCTGGCAGATCACACGTATAATAATTATGATGTCGTCTGGCTATGGAGAGCGTATGGAGAGCATCTTAAAAGGTGTAAAGTACATTGGGCATTCACATACTATGGAATTGCTCCTTTAGGAACTATCTGAATGTAAAGGAAAACATACAAAGCAACTAAGAAAGTGTTAAAACACAATAATTAGAAAGACACTCTGAAGGCTATGATTTGTACTTCCATCCTTCTCAACCACGAATGACAGAATTTTCTATTGTGTTGGGTAACAACCACCAGAAATAGAAGAGACTTTGCGGGTTTATCTAAACGATGACCTCGTTGCAAAACAGGTGAGTCGATTGATTCTTCTTTCCCTGAGACAGCATTGTTTCTCAACCACAGTTACATTAGCAAGTTTGACTCAGATCCTGGGTTATTAAACAATTAAATAAATGTCGCCCGTCTGTGCACCAGCAATTCCAATGACTTATTGTACAATTAATCAGTAATGCTTAATCAGCATGCCAATGGTTAGTCACTTGGCTTAGGAGCACAGGCAGTTCATTCGTGCTGGGAAGTGCAGAAAAGAAATTGTATGAAATAATTTCACCTTGGGAGCAATGGGAGCCAAGATTGAAGCATTTTGTTGCCTGTGCTAATGTAAAAAAAAAAAAAAGAATTGTTTTCCCACACTAACATTTGCCTTGCCCTAAGCCACAGAATCAAAAATGTGAATGGCAAACATCTGGAAATTTTTCAGGTTTTCTCAGCATCCCATTTGACTGTCTATAAAAACACTTTTCATATATATTATAACTTTACTTAACAATACCAAGGAAATAAAAATAATGCTAACTAGTATGCAAACCTATACTGCGATGAAAATTCTTGTTTTTCCTGAGACAGGGTTTCTCTTTGTAGTCTTGGCTGTCTTGGATTCACTTTGTAGACTAGGCTGGTCTCAAATTCACAGAGATCCACCTGCCTCTGCTCCCCTGAGTGCTGAGACTACAGGTGGGATGTAAACTCTTAAACTCAGAGAGTAACACAATTGCCTTAACATTGGCTGGTAATCTGAAGTTCCGTTTTCATTGCACTGATAACTTAAGTGATTTCGTGACAGTAAATAACATCTTGCAGTCCAGTTCTTCTTAAAAAATGCCAAAACATTAGTGCTTAAACACCCTGACAGTGTGCTGGAAGGCAGGTATTTATCTCCCTGCAAGTACGCACAGGAAGATAAGCTAGAGGACTATTCTCTGTGATGAAACTATTTAATCTAAATAGCCATTGCCCTCTATCAAAGAGCTCATTTCAAGACATTGATGTTAAAAATATAGTGATTTAAAAGGTAAAGAGAAGAGAGAGTGTTAAGACTGAGGAAATAGAAGGGAAATAAAGTGGAAAGTAGAACATGAATTTCCTTCTAATGAAAGTAATATCGATGGATTAGAGGAACTTGTAAACACATTTTGAGAAAAGTCCAAATAACTTGGATGTGAAGTAAAGCTGGGAGCTTGTTTCTCATTCAGGTGGAGGTTTGGCGTTATGGCGTGTGTTATTGTCTAGATTTCAAGTATTTTCTAAAACTCGTAAACTGAAGAGTTGGTGTGTAGCTGGTGTCACTATTGGAGAGTGGTGGAAACGGTGAGGAAAGACATAGGTAGGGACAAAAGGAAGTAGAGGGCATGCTTTTGAAGGGTGTGTTTTGTCCCCGCCTTAACCAGGGTAAACAGTGCTGCTCTGCCTTGTACCACTTCGGGGATATTGGCTCTTCTCTCAGCCCCAGTGGTACAGACAGCTAACTACGAACTGAAAACATGAGCCGATCAATCCAATCAATCTTCCTTCCACTTAGACGTTTCGCTTTGGGGATTTTGTCACAGCGATGGGAAGCTGAGTTGCATACGGTCCAGGAATAATACACAACGGTGGCTGTGTATTATTTTCAAACACTTGGGGCTATGTTGTTTGGTGGGTGGCTCACGTTTAAGACTAAAGAGTGCCTGTTTTGGTTGATAGAAGAGAATAATGTTTGCTGTGAAGTGGGGGAGAAGCCCATTCTAGACGCTTCTTTTTTATTTAAAGATTTATTTCTATGTTTTGGCATGTGAATGTGTGTATTTATGTATGGATGTGTGCACGAAAGTGCAGACTCCCCTGAAAAACAGACCGTGCCACTGGCTCATCTGGAATTAGAGTTTCAGGCAATCTTACCTGAAACTTACACGTGTTACCCAACGTGTGTGGGTGCTGAGAATCCAACTGAGTCCTCTGCCAGAAGAGCACATGCCATGTTCTTAACCTCTGAGCCATTTCCTAGTCCTTCCTAAATATCTCTTAAAGATAGATTCTGAAAGATACCACCTTTTCTGCACCCATCCTTCTAACCAGAACCTAGTAACACGACTACACAGTGTAAGAGAGGCTGAATGATTGAGTCTATTTGAATGACTATTATTATTAAGAAATAAGTGTTGAATAATCTATTCCTGTGAAATATTTAAAAAATAGAATACGGTAATTTTTTTAGAGCTCAATAATCACCATTCCACCTTTTACCATTTCATGTAGAAGCTATGATTCAAAATAATATTTTATTTCTTTATTTACTGTTTGTACAGCCTTCCCTCAGAAAGCTCATAATAAACTTCTGATTAATTTCAATTTAGAATGTTCAGATAAGAAGAGACCCAGTGTGCATGACCATTTAAATGCTAAAAACAGTCAGGTCATACTATGGGACCAGTCCACTCAATAGAGGTTCCTATAACATGTTAAGAGACTAATAGTGGCCACATATTCTTTGACCGTCCTCCCACAGAGAAATGAATATTGGCATATCTTTTTTTTTTTAATTAATACAAGATTTCTCTGTGTGTCCTTGGCTGTCCTGGATTTACTCTGTAGACCCGGCTGGCCTTGAACTCACAGAGGTCTGCCTGCCTCTGCCTCCCTGAGTGCTGGGATTACAGGTGTGTGCCACCCCGTCCGGCTGAATATTGGCATATCTTAAAAGGTAAAATACAGTGAAATCGTTATTGTGTTGGTCTCATTCTTTCACTGAAAGATTCCCCCTGGGTGATGTAAGATGTAAGATGCCAGTTACAATTTGAGGTTACTATTTCAACAATCACAAAGCCATGAAGAAGCCCAACCGAATTATGGATGAAACTTCATGAAAGAAAGAGGTTCCAAGTGGCCTCTAACTGATGTAACCATCCCAGCTTATGTATGAGACATTTGAGTGACAGAGTCATTATATACATTCCACAGGCAGCAGATGGAGCATGCAAAAATGCTGAAGAAACATGTTGGAAGATGGAAATAAAGCCTTAGTTATTGTGTGGTCCCAGTAAAGCTGTCCAGTAAACCACCAGCTATTAAAGTGTTCAGCTAGTATGGAACAGAGACATGCTCCTCTTTGCATGTTCTTCTCAGATTTCTGAACCAAAAAAAAAAAAAAGGAGGTATAAAAAATAATTAACCATTTGTCTTTTTAATCCGCAGTATTGGGTGGGATCTGTTATTTAATGATAGATAGCTAGGACAAGTCCTGTGAGGGCAGGGCTTTTGTTTATGATAAGAACCTTGAGTGTTTGATCAGTGACATGAAGTATAAATATGCCTTTTTCCTTGTCTCTCTTGAGAAAAACACTGAAATCTGGAGCTAAGGTAGGAAATTATTCCTTTCCATTCACTGAACCCTGTTGTATTTGTAGTCTAATAGTGCATAAGATTTATATTTAGCTTATCAATCAGTGGATTAGAATATTACTTCATTTATAACATGTTAAATGATGCATAACTATAATACAATATAAATGAAATATGATAAGCTGTAGCAATGTATATACAAATTTGATTCAATATGTTCACAATCCCTTTCGGCCTCTGTCAGTATGAGTGCCTTTGCATAGTCCATGTCTCTAATTATTCCTTCTTCTGTTTTGCATATAAATAGCTAATTAGATAGTGTCCTTGTCAGCAATGAAATATATAATATCCAAAGACATACTCCTTTAGAAATATAATTTAGGAGAACAGATTGTTCTAACCAATTGAAAAAGCTCAGGATTTCAGCTTAGTGAATAATTTGATGTTTTAATTTGAAGTCAGAAATGTCACATGTGATTCAAAATATTAACCAAAGTAATTTACTTATTTTTGAATATTCTGCTTTATACTGAAGATATTCCTTTTTTTTTCTTTTTACCTTATATATCCCCAACAGGTAGTATAACAAAGACAATGAGAATAGAAGCTAAAATTTCTTGTATTTAAAAGAAGAGCATTAGGAAAAGTATTGTCCTTGGCCCAACCCTCTGCTCATTGTTAGCTGCCTTTGCTGCCTGCCCCCTTCTTTACCAGAACCCCTGTGATAATCTCAGCAGCTCCCTGGATTCTACCTCCCCCTTCATTCTCTGCATGGCATCACAGGTCTGCCCTAGCATGCAGACACAGAGGAAGACAACAGTTTCAAGATTGGCACCAAGGACCTGACTAAGAGTAAACATAAGGAGAGACTGGGGGAGAAGCCCCTGACAGTGGGAATCCTAATGAGAAATATGAAAGTCAGAGGCTGACAATGAGGTAGAAGAGATGAAGAACAGAAAGAGGTCGGGGAGGAAGAAAGGGTTGGACAGTAACAAAGAACATGTTTTGACCTGAGAGGCCCCTGTGAGCTACTCAACCCCTTCTTATCTTGGAATCTGAATGCAGTCACCTTGTAGAGAGACAGGCCCTACCATCCACGGTAGGCAGTGCCATGTTCACATAACATAATGATATGAACTCTTGACCGCCTCACTGAACCCACAATGTGAATTTGTAAGAAGAGAGGAGAAATGAATCTAAACTTCCAAGGTCTTACTCTTTTTTATAAAATACGTTAAAAGGAGATTTTACATTTCTATTTTATGTTTTCATAGCTGTTGCTAGAAGATAGCCACCTTTTTTCAAAAAAAATGAGCCCCATCCCTCAACTTCTTCCCTTCCTCTTCCCACCTGTCTCCTTCCCCTTGTCCACTGAAGGGGGGTGGGGCAGGGTTCTTTACCATTGCCATCTGCCCATTGCTTGTTAAGTCTTGTCAGGACTGCCTGAATCCTCTTCCTCTGTGGCCTGGCAAAGTCGCATCACTAGAGGTGAGTGATCAAAGATCAGGCAAGCGAGAGTTCATGATAGAGGTAGTCCCTTCTCCTCTCACAGTAAAATACACAGGAGACTGAGCTGCCAATTGGTCACATCTGAACAGGGGGTCTAGGTCCTCTCCATGCATGGTCCTCGGTTGGTGATAGCGATCATTTGATGGTAATGAGTGAAAGGGTTCCTCATCTCCTCTTTCCTACTTCTGACTTTATTTATGGTTCATCCATGTTCATTAAAATCTCAAAAGAGAAACAACAGCAACAAATACCTCCTAATAGACTATCAAGAACTACAAGTTAAGGGGAGAAAAGGAGTGCTTTACTTTTTTTGTTCTTGTAGCAAAATCCCTGACAGAAGCCAATTGAGGGAAGAGAGATTTATTTCTGTTCATAGTTTCAGAGAAGGTCTCTGAAGCTTCTCACATCTGGGTGGGGCAGAGGTAGAGAAGGTTCAACCCAGAAGTGGATATCGGCTTAAAGGCCTGCCCACCCTAGTGACCCCACTTCTATTATCTTGGCTAAATGTCTCTTCCTAAAATAACAGCTCCAGCTGGGGTCCCCGTGGTCAAGCACAAGAGCCTGCTGACCTTGCAAATACCTTCCTGTAGCTGGGGTCCAAGTGAACCAACACGAAGTGTGTGAAGGACAGTGAACTGAATCTAACAAGGAATGCTCAAGGAGGGACTGAAGCCGGCTTCTCAGGTGTGAGCCCCGCAGGGCTTATTTGCTTGCAGGGCTGCATGAGTACTCATAACATACGACGTTTTCCCCCAGATGATGTTTCTTTTAAGCACGGTTCTAAGGAGAGCAACAGAACCAAGAAATTTGGGCCCAGGGGTCTTTTTTGAGACTGATACTCCAACCAAGGACCATGTATGGAGATAACCTAGAACCCCTGCACAGATGTAGCCCATGGCAGCTCAGACTCCAAGTGGGTTCCCTAATAAGGAGAATAGGGACTGTCACTGACATGAACTCAGTGGCTGGCTCTTTGATCATCTCTTCCTTATGGGGAAGCAGCCTTACCAGGCCACAGAGGAAGATAATGCAGCCACTCCTGATGAGACTTGAGAGGCTAGGATCAGAGGGAAGGGAAGGAGGACCTCCCCTATCAGTGGACTTGGAGAGGGGCATGGGAGGAGATGAGGGAGGGTGAGACTGGGAGGGGACAAGGGAGGGGCTACAACTGGGATACAAAGTGGATAAACTCTAATTAATATAAAAATAAAAATGAAAAAAAGAACAAAGAACATAAAAGTCATGCTCCCTAGTACTGTACATATACTTATTCAATAGTAGTCCATAAAAGCAATCCAGTATAATTTGTTATGTTCACAAAGTACTTTTGGGATACAGAAAAGACAAGGCTCACAATCAGACAGATGAAATAATACTAACATTAAAAATAATGGTTATGATAGACAATGTATCATATGAAAACAAAAATCCTGTCTAGAGAAAGATGAGGTCTCTAACATTCAAATTTCTTCAGTAATCACTAAAAGATAAGACATGGAAGAAAGAGTATTTTTTTTCTACTTTTAGGTACTATGTATAGCAAGAAAAACATCCTTAATGAGGGTTTATAAGTAATCTAGAAATAGACAAACACATTGACATGTCATATGTCTCATATTTTTTAATTATGTTGAATTAATTAAAATTCTTATTGTTAAAAATCCAATAAACATGAGCAATTTACTATTTCAACAAAATTGGGAATTAATGGTAAGAGATTTTTCCAATGTATTTAATCACAAAATAAAGGTAAGATTGTCAGTCTGGAAAAGAAAGAAAGAAAGAAAGAAAGAAAGAAAGAAAGAAAGAAAGAAAGAAAGAAAGAGAAAAAGAAAAAAGAAATAGTTGCTCAGCATAGCAGTGTGATCAATGCTTGGAGAAGAAAACACTGGAGTATCACTAAACTCTGCTCATGGAAAAACCTCCAGATTTTTACAAGGCAAAAGGCCACAAATCCAAAGTGGGTGGTGCGCACCTGTAATCATAGCACTCAGGAAGAGGAGACAGGAACCATGACAGGAGCCTCACCATGAGGTTGAGTCCAGTCTGCCCTACATAGCAATTTCCAGTCAGCCCGGGCTCCACAGTAACACTATATCTGGGAAAAAAAAATGTCATCCCTTGAAGAAAATGATAAGTGAGTCACATTAATGAAAGTACCCTAGCTTTGAAGCCTGCTACAGCTTGTTCCAGTCCAGGGCTACCAGTGTATTATTAGATGTAAATATCAAAAGCTTAATTTATTTTGTTTACTTAAGCAGAAATTTGACTAATAGGAATGGTTTGTGGGGAGTGTTTATTTTGGAAATTGAATCAAGCTTAAGTAGGGGCCAAGAGAGATCAGCTGTAGGCATGCTCCAAGATTTGGTGAGGAAAATAGTTATTGAACGGTTGCATTTGGGCACTTTTGCTTTCTTTCAAAGTTGACAACCATGAACATTCATCACTATACTCTGGGGACTTTGGAGGACTTTCAGTACTTGCTTCACTTCTCCAATAGTCAACGTGAGCATTGAGGCCACTGAACCAGAGTTTAACTACTAGGCAAAGAGGAAAGTAACCATTCCTCCGTCTTTGTATTCTCAAAACTTTTAGAAGACCTCAACTCTGTTAATGTAGATTAAGCATTGATCCTGGGCATTTAAATTTAATGAAGCACATACATACTTGAAGAAGAGCAAACCCCAAATGGAGACTTCAGGCTCTACTTCCACAATCTCTCATGGTTTGATTTCAAGAGGACAAGCTGACTTCTCCAGGAATTCAGTTCCTCTTTTTGGTTAATGAAGAATTCCTACTCCAAGTGAATTCCATTCATCGAAGACACTGGGTTAACAGCCAACTATTCCAGATTTTTAACAGGAATTAATGACAAGATAATACCACAGCCCCCAGAATATTTAGTTCCTGTATTCTTAGAGTTTTAGCTTCATTGAAATACTCTTTTGTAAGAATTCTACCACAGCTAATGCTGCACTCTGTCTCTCCTTCATTATCATATCCTATCAGTCATCACCATATTAGATACCTCATAATTTCTATATTTGAAAATATATTTGAGTCGTCTGTTTTCATTCTTTCTGTCTTTTATTCTGGACCTGAAACTTTTCTGTTGCCATCATCAGCTAAATCCTTGGCTACATGTTCAAGAAATGAGCCCAAACAGAACTCCAAGAGGCGAAAGGTAACTGTTAAAGCTGCCATAAATAATGATCCTGCTATGAAAATATAGGAATCGGCCATCAAAGTTAATTGTCCCCAACTCTAATAACATTATGGGAATACACAATCAAGAGCAGCATAGTGTACACTAGAATACTAGTTATTATGGTGGAAATGGACAAAAATAAGCAAAGTATTAGTATAGCAGTATAAAGCAAGAAGAATGAAAGGGGAGGGGAAGGGGAGAAAATATCAAGGACAGGAGGTGATAAAGCAGAATCTGCCACATGGAGAGTGACAAAAGAGGAGAACAAATGCAAGCAGACAGTTTAATAATAAAAGTAGGGAATTACACATGAAGGAAATGAATATGGAGGAGAAAAGAGAAAATCTAATGGAAGAAATGACAAAAATAAAGTTTAAAGTTTCTGAAAGAGAAGGAGAAAGATGAAGGTTAAATGTTAAATATTGAGATGCTGGAGACATGGCTCAATGTCTAATAGTACAGTGCTTGCTGCTCTTGCTGAGGACATGGGTTAAATTCCTAGCACCCATATCAGGCTGCTCATAGCCACCACTTGTAATTCCAGTTCCAGGGGATCTAATGTCATCTTCTGGCCTCCAAGAGCTCTTGCACACAGATAATGCAAATTAACTTATGCAAGCACAAACACACATTAATAATGAGAATAATTATTATTATTTTAAAATAATTTAAAAAGTTAAACACCGAAATCTGAATGTAGTAGTTTACATTTGAAATCCCAGAACTCAATCTCCCAGAGATTGAGACAGAGAGAGGACCAACCACAGGCCATGCTGTACCCCAATATCTAAAGAGTGAAGAAAAAAAAAGGAACAGTTCATGGTAAATCTATTCCATAAAATTAGATATTAAATAAGCGTTGTGTAGAAGCAAAGGAGAAGAACAGGAGACAAAACAGTTGTAAGTAATTGAACCTCTCAATCTAACTTAAGCAGTTTGGCTTAAATATACTCTTAAAAGGCGTATAATCAAAAGCAAAAATAAGGGCAAAAAAAGTTCAAAGACAGGAATGAATTAAAGAACGATATTAAAATGACATTAAAAGGCTGAAAACAATTACAGTAATAAAATAAAATACAAAATAAAAATTAGAGAAAAGAAAAATGAGGACCAGTTTCCCATTTTCGGAGGTGTCGTTAATGAGACACAAATGCAGAGTTTTCATTTCCTGGCTTTTTGTGTTGACTCCTCAAGGTGAGAACAGGGCTTTTGTGACAGCTGGCACTCTTCACTCATCTTTGTTGTTCGCTCAGCAACCGCAGGGTATGGTATCTGGCAGGGTGGAGGTTGCTTCCACTCTGTGGATTTCCTGCCTCTAGGTACTAAATGGAACTGATGGAAACCTTTCCACTAGCAGGCTTAGAAACTGGCACCTTAAGTTTCTGAGCTTGAGGCATGACTCTGCCAAGCTTTACTTTCCTGTGAATTCATTTGCCACTTTATATCTGCATTTATCCTCAGACAGTTCTGGTAGATAATTTTCTTCCTTTTGTTTTATCATGATGGCATGATGAGAATGTAAGTCCTGCTCCATTCTAGGCCTTAGACTAGATTTGTTGGTTTGTTTGTTTTGCCTTCATCTATAGTTTCTTCAGGGTAGCTCTTGGATGTATTTACTGGGCATTTGTCCTGGGCATTTTCCTAGAGGTACACTCTAGGAAGTACCTTTGCCTCCAGGGGGCCCAGTCATTGACTCAGTTTCAAAATGGCTTCTTGCCTTTGCTCATGATGAATGTTTGTTGTCTGTATTGGGGGGGGGGGGATTTTCTTGTGATTCTTTGTTGTATGGACCTCAGGATTGCTGTTTGGTTGGCCCACAAACTTGCTCAGTAATAATGTACAGCGTTAATTGGGTTTTCTGTATGTCTGTCTTTCTTTGGCATTTGTTCTTCCCTCAGACACGCACTCCCTTCTCTTTTCTCTCTTTCTCCTTCTGCTCTGATCTAAACTTCATCCACCTTTGAGGATATATTCTCCATGCATATACTGGAAATCCAGGCAGGCAATGGCTGCCATCTACCACCTGCTCTGGCTATCTTTTTATCTTCCTTCTACATGATCAGTGACCAACAAATAATGTTGAAAACATAAATAATCCTAACTTCTCTTTTGCATATTTTTTCCTGGAAATTTTATGACCCTTCAGATAATACTAATTAGTTAATTAATCGAGAAGTCAGCTCTGTAATATGCAGAGATGTAGCTCAAAATCTTTTTTCAATAGAGTGGATAAACATCTCTGCCACATTTCTTGAACTACCTGCATTTTATCATTGATTTTCAATGTCAAAGTTGTCATATACTACTAAATCTTTGTATGAATAAATGCAATTGATCTATTTAAGTTGTTTTCCTTTAAACTGATTTATTCACTGGCCACTTCACTATACATGGATCAAAGGAGTAACTAGTATTTATGTTTTTGCTGTTTGGTAGAATAGATGCCTATGTGTTCTGTGATTGACAATTCATTTTTCCTTACCTGATTTTTTGATTCCCTTTAAATTATCTGGAAAATTTTCTTTAAAATTGTACCAGAATTTTCTTTGACATTAACTAATCCACATTAACACATTTGAGAGAGATTTTACTCATCAGTTCATTCAGCAAATAGCTATCGATTGGCTCTGGCACCAAAACAGAATTAGAGAGATGAGAGCAATTTTTATCATTTAGATTATCCCAGCATCATATTGAAAATATAAAGAGAAACATAAATTAATTTATCAATATTCTATTTAACAGAACACGTCTAAAATCTGGTCAACATGCTGTTGATGTAAAAAAACAAAACAAAACAAAAAAAACCTAACATCATCATCTAGGATTATGAGAATCTGATGCTTGGAGAAAGAAGGTGAAGAACTAGCCTCATCAATCTCACACCTCCCTATAGTACTGAAACTTCATTTCCATTATGACATAGTCACAGTGTCTACAAATTAGAATAAATCATTGTTTAACCACCTCTGTGCTGTGCAGGATGTTTTTCAGGCCCCTCTTTGTCAGGGGCAAACTGGTGCGTTTTCTACTATTTAATGATGTAACAGTAAGGGTGGCTATATTTAAAATCCCTTTCAAATTTCCCTTTCAATATTATGTACTTACATCTTCTTAATTTTTTGGAGTTTGTTATAGAATGATGGCAAATACTGATTAAGAGATTTTCCTAGTACTTCCTAGACTGATACTATTTAATAAAAATTTCATCTCTAGAACCACGCATTTTAAAAGTGAATTGGACCCTCTGTGTATAAGCCTGAGGCTTTTCTGTTTGTCGACTCAGCGTTAGAAATTTTTTCCATTTTGTTTTCCATTTTGCTGAAAATCTTCAATTGCTACAATTTGTTTCCTCCCTGCAGGATTATTCATCTGTAAGGAAGAAAGGCATCAAATATTTATTCCTGTCTTGGGGTGTTAAATGCCCGTTGCTATTAGTCTTTTCATCACTGGCATTCAGACCTGACTACACGCTAGGTAAACATTTATTTATTCTTCAATTTTCAGATATTTTTTTGAAACAAGTTACTGAGACTTTGCTAGCCAAGGTTTCCAGAGAAAAACTTTCAGGGGTTTAAAGAGGAACAGTATGTCTAGGTATAATTATCAATAATAATTGTGGTTCATTTTGAGGCTTTTCATATGAAATCTCTATGCTTTCTTCATGTTTGAAACTTAAAACATTTTTTGGATTCGGCAAGATGGCGGTGTGGGGACGACTCTCGTTCTGACCAGCAGCACAGCAGGATCGGCACAGTGACCAGCAGTCAGAACTCGAGGCCCTAAAACACAAGTGGTTGTGTTTCCCAGGTGAGAGGATACCCCACACCCCACAGTGGGGGATTCAAGCAGCTTTAACTCACCCGGCTAAACTGCGGAAGAGATCCTGGGTCTACCAGGTGCTTGGTCGCCGGCCCAGAGCCACACTCCAGTGTGCTCTGATCACTGTCCCAGACTGAACTGTGGGCACCACTGTCAGGAAACATGCGGCTGTAAAGGTTACAAGACAGGTTCACAAATCACACCACGAGACCGGTTCCACTTGGGAGGTTTATTAGGGGAAGGGAAAGGGGGTCACAGAGAGACGAGGCAGAAGAGAAAGAGAGAGAGGAGGGGCTTCAGGAGTTCTCTTATAAGGTGACCCAGGGCATGCACAGGTGGTTCCAGGTGATCAGTGGGTGGTCTTCTTGGTGGCTTCACCAATGCCTGATAACTGGTTCGTCAGGTCCCTCGGGGCTGGCTGTAGAGATGCCTGCTTACTGATCCCAACACTCCTCCTTTTTTGTTTTGTTAAAAAGTGAGGAGTCAGTCAGGAAGGGGTGATGGTGGGGGAAGGGCACAAGGATGACTTTTCCTCCTCAATCTACTTCCTGGCATTGTCCTTCTCGTGGTACAGCTGGTCCCCACCATAGGGGTCATAGTTATCTGGCTCTGTGGGCAGAGGTTGATAATCCTGTAGGAGTAACTGATTAATGGTTTGGTTAGAGATTTTTTTTTGCATTTGTTGTTGGGAGAATGTAGAGAAGAAGTTAATTAAGCAGGGTGCAAAAAGCAAAAGCAGAAAGACTAGCAGGAGAGGTGAGACAAGGGGCAGAATCCATTTCCATATGGGATTCTGAAAGGCCCAAGAGATAGAGGCCTCCAGCTCTTCCTTTTATTTTTGTAAATCTGTCTGGAGTTGTTGGATTTTGTCCTTTACTATACCTGACTGGTTGACATAAAAACAGCATTCCTCCTAGAGGAAGAGGCAGAGGCCACCTTCTTCAGCTGTGAGGAGATCCAATCTGAGTCGGTTTTGAAGTACTACTGCTGCCAGCGAGTCAATCTGCCCTTGGAGGGTTAGTATTGTCTGAGCCACTTTCTGAAGATCCTGGGTAAACTGGGAAGAAAGCTGATAATACAGAGTTAGTGAGGTGGCTAGTCCTGCGGTTCCAGTCCCTAGATTCCTGCAACCCAGGTTTCAGCACCAATGTAATGTTGTTATTAAAAAAACATGAGGCTGGTGAACCAATATTCTCTGCAAGAGGTTTATTAGGAGGGTAAGGAGGGAGTGGGAAATAGGACATGGTGGAGAGAGAAAAGGGAAAGGGGGATGGGATGCCGAGAGAGAGAGAGAGAGAGAGAGAGAGAGAAAGTAAGAGAGGAGAGTAAGATAGAGAGAGAAAGAGAAAGAGAGTAAGAGTGTAAGAGTAAGAGAGAGACCACGCGTAGGGGTCATCCCTTTAAGGGGCAAGGTAACCCACGCCTTCCAGGTGTGGCCACCTGGCCAGTGACACATAATGACATCATAGGTTGCTGGGTAAGCCAAGAGCAGGTTGTGTCCCAAAATACTAACAACCACAACATCAGAGACTGCGATTTCCAGTCGAGAGATAACCCCACGGTGCGGGAAATGATTGGGACAGACCTCAGGTCACCCAGACATCCCCTGGAAAAGACTCGGGGTTCTACAGGTGCCCAGAAGCCAGCCCAGAGCCAGAGCTGGGGACCTGGATGCCAGCACAGAGTCCTGCCTGCACCTGACTCACCGCCTCAGATAGAACTGTGGGCCCCAGGGCACCAGAGACTGACTTTCTCTGTCGGGTGCAAACCCACAGGGAGAGGAGCGGCTGGTCTGATTTCAGAGCACTCAGCTGATACCACCACCCCAAAAAGTCTCCGGAAAAATTACCCCGTTTTGGCAGACGCCCAGGCACCCAATCCCCAGAAAGGCAGAAAGGCGAAGCCACGTAAGTCTGTGCCTGCGGGTTCTACTCACCATCACAGACAGAACGGCTGTCCCCATAGCAAAGACTGGGTGTCCCTGTCAGGAGGAAACCCCACAGCGGGGGGGGGGGGAATCATCAGGTCCAATGCTCAGGACACCAGCTCCAAAAGACTTTCTGGATTCACACTGACTCTAGGCTCTAGCCTTCTACTGCAGGCATGAGCACTGTGCTCACCTGCCATTACTGAGTACCACTAGGGCACTGGGGCACACAGCTGCATCCTCAGACCTACAAAAGCCAGAGACCCATTACAGCAGCCCTGAGATACTGCTCCAAGGATCAACCAGTTATCCCTAGCTAAACTGACAAAATTGTGGGAATCCCTGGTTCTTCAAGAGGGCTGCGCCCAACAATTACACCTTAAGAGCAACAGCTGCTGCTCACTAAATTCAGAGCAAGAAACCCTGCAGCAGGGCAGCCATCACCAGGACCTCTTCTGATGAGAGGAGAGCCTTCCTGAACACCACAGTTACCACACAGGTCCATACACCTGAAGTGAACTGTGCCAATTCCTGAGAAGCACCACCATTCAGTTGACCATACCCAAAAAGCAGAGGAGAACTTCAGAACCCCGACAAAAGGATTCTCCCCAACCCATGACCCAGCAGGCACCAGAAATTCACAGACAACACCTGAGACAGAGAGATGGGTAGAGGCCAGCGAAAAAGCACAACCAACAAAAGGCAAAGCAATATGGCATCCCCAGAACCCAGTTATCCAGGGACAAGTAGCCCTGGATACCCTAACATAAGTAAAATTCAAGAAGATGACTTTACATCTATGCTTATGAAGAGGTTAATGAAGGAAGCAAATAAAATGCATAAAGACTTAGGGGAAGATATAATAAAACAGATTATGGTCATCTGTAAAGAAATACAGGAAGATGCAGGCAAACAACTTGTGGCGTTCAGAGAGGAAATGATTAAATCACTGAAAGAAATAAAAGAAAGAGAGGAATATTCAAACAAACAGCTGAAGGAATTGAAGGAAAAACAGAAAAATGCAGTCAGATAGGTGAAGGAAATCAACAAAATGGTTCAAGATCTGAAGATAGAATTGGAAGAATTAAAGAAAACACAAATGGAGGAAATCATGGAGAAAGAGAACCTAGGAAAGAAAACAGGAACTACAGAGGTAAGCATAACCAACAGACTACAAGAGAAGGAAGAAGGAATCTCAGGTGTGGAATATACAATGGAAGAAATTGATGTATTTGTCAAAGAAAATAATAAATATAAAAAATTCCTGACACAAATCATCCAAGAAATCCAAGACAACATAAAAAGACAAAACCTAAGAATAATAGGAATAGAGGAAAAAGAAGATTCCCTCCTCCAAGGCCCAGAAAATATTTTCAACAAAATCATTGAAGAAAATTTTCCCAACTTAAAGAGGAGGCCTATAAGAATACAAGAGGCCTAAAGAACACCTAATAAATTAGACCAGAAAATAAAATCCTCCTGCCACATAATAAGCAAACACTAAGTATACAGAACAAAGAAAAAATACTAACAGCTGCAAGGGGAAAAGGCCAAGTAACATATAACGGCAAACCCATCAGAATCACACCTGACTTCTCAACAGAAACTATGAAAGCCAAAAGAGCCT
Source organism: Meriones unguiculatus (assembly GCF_030254825.1). Taxonomy (NCBI): domain Eukaryota; kingdom Metazoa; phylum Chordata; class Mammalia; order Rodentia; family Muridae; genus Meriones; species Meriones unguiculatus. Next base: position 29,662,268 of record NC_083355.1, on the reverse strand, counting down.
GGAAGGATATCATGCAGACTCTAAGAGAACACAGATGTCAACCTAGGCTACTGTACGCAGCAAAACTCTCAGTCCTCATAGATGGAGAAAACAAGATATTCAACGATAAAAACAAATTTCAACAATACCTACACACAAATCCAGCGTTACAGAAGATACTAGAAGGAAAAAGACAACCCAAAAAAACTAACTACTTTCAAGAAAACACAGGAAATAAGTAACCTCACTACAGCAAAACCAAAAGTAGCCAAACACATAAACACACGATCATAGGCAACATCAATATCAAAGGATCTAACAGCCACTGGTCATTAATCTCCCTTAACATCAATGGACTCAATTCTCCAATAAAAAGACACAGACTAACAGAATGGATTTGTAAACAAGACTCAACAATCTGTTGCATACAAGAAACATACCTAAGTCACAAAGATAAACATTACCTGAGAGTAAAGGGCTGGAAGAGCTTTCCAACCAAATGGACCCAAGAAGCAAGCAGAAGTAGCCATTGTAATATCTAATAAAATAGATTTTCAACCAAAATTAATCAAAAGAAATAGAGAAGGACACTTCATACTCATCAAGAGAAAAATCCACCAGGAAGATATCACAATCCTGAACATCTATGCCCCAAATGCAAGGGCACCCACATTTGCAAAAGAAACTTTAATAAAACTTAAACCACACATAGACCCCACACACATTAATACTGGGAGACTTCAACACCCCACTCTCAACAAAGGACCAGAAACAAAACAGAAATTAAAAAAAGAAACAATAACTCTGATAGAGGTCATGAATCAAATGGACCTCATGGACATCTTCAGAACCTTTCACCCAAACACAAAAGAATATACCTTCTTCTCAGCACTTCATGAAACCTTCTCCAAAATAGACCATATTGTAGGTCACAAAGCAAGATTCAACAGATACAAGAAGATTGAAATGATCCTCTGTATCCTATCTGATCACCATGGACTAAAGCTGGACCTCAATAACAACAGAAATAGCAAAAGCCTACACACACATGGAAACTGAGCAACTTGCTACTAAATCACAGCTGGGTCAGAAAAGAAATAAAGAAAGAAATTAAAGACTTCCTAGAATTCAATGAAAATGAAGGCACAACATACCCAAACTTATGGGACACAATGAAAGCAGTGCTAAGAGGAAAGTTAATAGCACTAAGTGCCTTCAAGGAGAAATTCGAAACATCTCATGCAAGCAACTTAATGGCTCACTTAAAAGCCTTAGAAAAAAAAGAAGAAGACACACCAAAGAGGAATAGACAGCTGGAAATAATCAAACTCAGGGCTGAAATCAATAAATTAGAAACAAATAAAACAATTCAAAGAATCAATGAAACCAAGAGCTGGTTCTTTGAGAAAATCAACAAGATAGACAAACCCTTAGCCAAACTAACTAAAAGGCAGAGAGAAACTATCCAAATCAATAAAATCAGAAACAAAAAGGGGGACATAACCACAGACACTGACGAAATCCTAACAATAATTAGGTCTTACTTCCAATGTCTATATGCCACAAAATTTGAAAATCTAAATGCAATGGACAGTTTTCTTGACTGATTCTACATGCCAAAGCTGAATCAAGACCAGGTAAACCAATTAAATAGTCCTATATCCCCTAAGGAAATAAAAGCTGTCATCAAAAGTCTACCATGCAAAAAAAGCCCAGGGCCAGATGGTTTCAATGCCGAATTCTACCAGACCTTCAAAGAAGAGCTAACAGCAATACTCTTCAAACTATTCCACAAAATAGAAACAGAAGGAACATTACCAAAATCATTCTATGAAGCCACAATCACCTTGGTACCTAAACCACACAAAGACCCAACAAAGAAAGAGAATTTCAGGCCAATCTCCCTTATGAACATTGATGCAAAAATACTCAACAAAATACTTGCAAACTGAATACAAGATCACATCAAAGATATCATCCACTATGACCAAGTAGGCTGCAACCCAGGTATGCAGGGGTGGTTCAATATACAGAAATCCATCAATGTGATCCACCATATTAACAAACTGAAAGAAAAAAAAAACACATGATAATCTCCCTAGATGCTGAAAAAGCACTTGACAAAATCCAACATCCATTCATGTTTAAAGTATTGGAGAGATCAGGGATTCAAGGCACCTATCTCAACATAGTAAAGGCGATATACAGCAATCCTATAGCCAACATCAAACTCAATGGAGAGAAACTTAAATCATTCCCACTGAAATGAGGGACAAGTCAAGGCTGCCCACTCTCTCCATATCTCTTCAACATTGTTCTTGAAGTTCTTGCTACTTGCTAGAGCAATAAGACAATTGAAGGAGATCAAGGGGATACAAATTGGAAAGGAAGAAGTCAAAGTATCACTATTTGCAGATGATATGAAAGTATACCTGAGTGACCACAAAAATTCTACCAGAGAACTCCTACAGCTGATTAACACCTTCAGCAAAGTGGCTGGATACAAAGTTAACTCAAAAAAAATAAGTAGCCCTCCTGTATACAAAAGACAGAAGGGCTGAGAAAGAAATTAGGGAAACAACATTCTTCATAATAGCCACAAAGGACATAAAGTACCTTGGTGTGAACCTAACCAAGCAAGTCAAAGACTTGTATGAAAAAAATTTCCAGTCTCTGAAGAAAGAAATAGAAGAAGATATCAGAAGATGGAATCTCCCATGTTCATGGCTTGGCAGGATTAATATAGTGAAAATGGCCATCTTACCAAAAGCAATCTAGAGATTCAATGCAATTCCCATCAAATTGCCTACACAATTCTTTACAGACCTGGAAAGAAAAATTCTCACCTTCATATGAACAACAAGAAACCTAGAATTGCTGAAACAATTCTCTACAGTAAAAGATCTCCAGGAGGTATCTCCATCCCTGATCTCAAGCTGTACTATAGAGCAACAGTACTAAAAACTGCATGGTACTGGCATAGAAACAGACTGGTAGATCAATGAAATTGAATAGAAGACCCTGACATAAATCTACACACTTATGGACACCTGATTTTTGACAAAGATGGCAAAAACCATTCAATGGAAAAAAGATAGCATCTTCAACAAATGGTGCTGGTCTAACTGGATGTCTACATGTAGAAAAATGCAAATAGATCTATACTTATCACCCTGCACAAAACTGAAGTCCAAGTGGATCAAAGACCTCAACATAAAACCAGACACACTAAACTGCTTAGAAGAAAAAGTGAGGAGGAGAGTTGAACTCATTGGCACAGGAGACAACTTCCTGAACAGAACATCAACAGCACAGGCTCTAAGAGCAACAATCAGTAAATTGGACCTGATGAAACTGAAAAGCTTTAAAGCAAAGGACACTGTTGTCAGAACAAAACAGCCTACAGACTGGGAAAGAATCTTCACCAACCCTATATCTGACAGAGGACTAATATCCAGTATATATAAAGAACTAAAGAAGTTAAACAGCAAAAAATCAAGTAATCCAATTAAAAAATGGAGTACATAGCTAAACAGAGAATTCTCAATAGAGGAATATCGAATGGCAGAGAAACACTTAAAGAAATGCTGAACCTCATTAGCCATCAGGGAAATGCAAATAAAAATGACCCTAAGATTTCACCTTACACCCATCAGAATGAATAAGGTCAAAAACTCAAGAGAGAGCACTTGCTAGAGAGGTTGTGGTGAAAGGAGAACCCTCCTCCACTGCTGGTGGGAATGTAAACTTGTACAACCACTCTGGAAACCAATACTTGTACAATCACTCTGGAAAACAATCTGGCACTTTCTCAGACAACTAGGAATAGTGCTTCCTCAAGATCCAGCTATACCACTCCTAGGCGTATACCCATAAGAATCTCAAGTACACAATAAGGACACTTGCTCAACCATGTTTGTAGCAGCCTTATTTGTAATATCCAGAGCCTGGAAATAGCCCAGATGCCCCTCAGTGGAGGAATGGATGCACAAATCGTGGTATATCTACAAAATGGAATATTACTCAGCAATAAAAAACAAGGAAATCATGAAATTTGCCGGTAAATGGTGGGATCTGGAAAAGATCATCCTGTGTGAGCTATCCCAGAAGCAGAAAGATGCACATGGTATATACTTACTCATATAGACATATAATATATGATAAACCTACTAAAATCTATACACCTAAATAAACTAATCAAGAGGGAGGACTCTTGCTAAAATGCTCAATCCCTATCCAGAAAGGCAAAGAGGCTGGGCATCAGAAGTAGAAAAGAGGGAACAAGTCAGGAGCCTGAACCAGAGGACTTCTGAATGGCTCTGCCCTGCAGACTATCAATGCAGATGCTGAGACTTATGGGCAACCTTTGGGCAGAGTGCGGGGAATCTTAGGAAAGAAGTGGGAAACAGTAAGATCTGGAGAGGACAGGAACTCCACAAGGAGAGCAACATAACCAAAAATTCTGAGCACAGGGGTCTTTCCTGAGATTGACACTCCATCCAAGGACTATGTTTGGAGATAACCTAAGACTCCTGCACAGATGTAGCCCATGGCAGCTCATTATCCAAGTGAGTTCCACTGTAATAGAAACAGGGACTGTCTCTGACATGAACTGATTGGCCTGCTCTTTAATTACCTCCCCCTGAGAAGGAAGCAGCATTACCAGGCCACAGAAGAAGACAATGCAGCCACTCCTGATGACACCTATTTGGCTAGGATCAGAAGGAAGGAAAAGAAGTCCTCCCCTATCAGTGGACTTGGGGAGGGGCATGCATGCAGAGGGTGGAGGAAGGGAGGGATTGGGACAGGAGGAGGAAGGGGACCACAGGGGGTGATAGAAAGTGAATAAAGTGTAATTAATAAAGAATTAAAAAAACATTTTTTATTATTATTTTACAGGCTATTTATTTTTGGTTAATCTTTTATATTTTTGCTTTAAAAATACACTCTCCTATCATAAGATACAGCTTATTCTAGAGCCAAACGTAGGTGACCATGGCCCACAAACACAGATTTATGTTACATCAAACTTCACATTCCAGCTTAGTATCAGTTTAATGAAACTTTATAGTGACAGCAAAGAAAGTCAGAGATCAAGGTACTTTTCAAGTATGTTGGTAAAGAAGTCCAGTAGTCAGGTAATAGCAAAATGCAGAAATCTCTGCTATAGGCCTCAGATGCTCTCCAACAATACTCTTGGCCTTTTCCTCGGTGGAAGCTAACACATTCCAAAAGCATATAAGTTACAAGATGTTAGGTCAGACAAGGAAAGTGACAAGAAATTGATATGAAGGGGATTAAAGGTGGCCCAAGATAAATAGTAATTAGGCACTGGACTTGCAGTGGTCCCACCTCTCCACAGTCGCTGAAATTTTAATCAATCCGTCATCCTTGCAGAAGGTAACTGGAGTGTGTGATTCTTTGCAGGAACTCTTGCTCGCAACATCTATATTTCATTCTTCAGAAAACTCCTTGTCCTGACCTCCCAGCTTATTAGTTTAATATTCTATCAGTGTCATCCAGTTATTTCGTCTTCAGTCGCATTTCCAGTTGCTTTTCCTTTGCTTCTCATCCACCTGGTCGAGCAATCTGTCACTTCATAACAAGTGTCCCCAAAAGTGGGGTTTCAAAAAAGAAAAGTTAGGATGTCATGACGTATGAGTCTGGAATGTAAGTGTGGCATAGCTGGTCTCTTCTATTAAAAGCCCTTTCATGGGCTGCTGTGATGGCTTGGATTTGAAGTGTTCTTTGAGAGCTATATGCTAAAGGCTTCGTTGATAGCTAATGGTGTTACTGGGAGATGGTGATACTTGGGAAAGGCTGGGACTAATTTTAGAGATTAGGTCATCGATACAGTTTTGTTCTTGAAGGTAACATCATGGCTACACCCTGTTCATCTCTACTACACTCTCTACCTTCCTTGTTTCAGAGATCCAGTTGACCATGGAACAAACCTCTGAAAATAAGTCAAAACACGAGTAAAACTTTCCTCCTCTTAGTGAACCTTTTCAAATATTTTGTCACAGTGACAGAAAGCAGATTAATCCAACTGCAATCACAATGATGGCCAGGGATAAAGTCCCAGCTGACTGTGAAGTTGAAGGGGATGAAGATTCAAAGTCGCCTGTGTGACCTTAGGAAAGACACAGTCATTCACTGGCTGTGGAAAAAAGTCTTCAATTACTAAAAGTTGGCTTCAGGACTCTATCATTTTCCTACCCTGTGGGCTTCTTCATGGAGCAATTCACAACGCGGAGACTGGTGTCACCAGGGTAAGCAAGGGAGAGATTAAATGAGGATCTCAAGACAGAAGCATTAGGCACTTTGTTATGTAAGGGTGGAAATGCTGCCTGTCACTTTTGTTATATCCTGTCATTAGTCAAAGGTAAGAAATTAAAGTAAGGCATGCATACCAAAAGCTGAGAACCACTGAGAGCCACTTTATCCACCGTGTTGATTTTGGTACTTCAAGAATCTGATTGTTTCCAAATTTTGGAGAGTAAACCTTAACAAATATTAACGTGTTTCCAATATCGCAGAAGAGATTTATGCTAATCAGAATTAATTTGAGCCATCTCTTCTGATCCCTGCATTAATTGTTTGCTCAGTGGTCAAACCTCTTTTTGTTTGCTTACTCTGTTTAATCTTACTACTAGTCTTTGCATATTCATAACCGAAAGGCTCACTTGAGTAATATTGTAGGAACCCAACATAAAACGAAAATTTGTGTTATGCTGACCGTGAACACAGAATATAACCCAGAACTGTTACATGGCCACTTAGACAGGGGCTGTGTGGAGATATTTAGTGACAGGTGCACACAACATTTGTTCAGACTGCAATGTAGGTAGTAGTCATTTGAAAAACTCTCCTCTTTAGAAGCAAACTCATGTTAGGTGCAGCTTCCCACCCTCAGCTCCACCCTACCTCAACCTTCCTTTCTCTTCAGAAAAGGGCGGGTATCCCAAGGATATCCACCAAACATGCATATCAAGTTGCAGTAAGACTAGGCACTCCTCTCTCATTAAGGCTGGAGGAGGCAACCCAGAAAGAGGAAACGGGTTCCCCAAAGCAGGCAAACGTGTCAGAGACAGTGTCCCCACTCCCACAGTTAGGAGTTCCATTGTTAGAACCTCAAGCTACACAACCATAACATATATGCAGAGAGCTTACATCAGACCCATGCTGGGGAGCCTGCATGGGTCAGTTCAGTTTCTGAGCTTCCCTATTCAGTCTCCATTAACCAGGTTACTTGATTCTGTGGGTTTTCTTGTGGTGCCCTTGATCCTCTGGCTCCTTCTTGTAAAGACTTTTTTTTTTTAAATAGTAATTAATTCAATTTACATCTTCATCATAGGCCCCTTCCTCCTCTCCTCCCAGTCCCACCCTCCTTCCTGCATCCCCCTCCCCTATCCTCAGAATAGTGGAGCATCCCTTCCAACACACCCCAGCTCCTCTAGTCATGAGGACTGAGTTTGGATAAATAACCTGGGGGCTCACTCGTGGAGAAGATTTATTCTTCCTCTCTCAGCAATTATTAAGTTCCTAAAACTTTCCATCTAGGGGTGGGACCATGTGGAATACCCCTCCCCCCAACTGCAGTGAGATGTCAGCTGTTGGCATTGTTTAGGTCCTGTTTAGATGCAGTCATGCTGTTAGGGTTTCATAAGTATAGCTTCTCTGTCATAGCTAGATGGCACAATCTCACTGCCGACTTCCTGGTCTCTTTGGCTCTTATAAAGCTCACCCCCCTCCCTCCTCCATGTTTCTGAGCCTTAGAAGCAGGAGATGGCCTAGACATATATCAATTAGTAATGGGTGCCCCACTGTCAGTTGCTTCTTGTGTTTTGGCTAGTTGTAGTTTTCTGAACTCATTTCCTTATTCTGTAAAAAAGAAGCTTCTCTGATGAGGGTGAAGGCTACACTTGCTTTTGTGGGTATGAAGTTAAACATTTCGAACCTAGTTAGGAATTATACTGGTTTAGGAAATGGTGGTAGTATGTCCTCCTATAAGGTCCAATGTCTCATTTAGCCAATAATATTTGGCTAGTTTAACAGTACCAGGCATGGTTACCCTCCTGTCAAGTTGTCCTTGATTCCATTAAAAAGCTGTTGGTTACCAAAAAGATGAAAATGTGCCTTTTGTAGCTTTAGGGGTAGCTTGTCATGTTGGTCATTGTGATTCATAGGCTTTCTAGCTATCTAGTGACAAAGATGCTCTTACCATTAGGTAGGCTTCCTAGAACACCTACTTTAGAAAACATATATATTTCTCCTCAGCATCTTAGAGATTTAAATCTTCCTCCAGCCTCTTTCCAATCTTAAAACCCAGGAATATCTTTCTTAAGAACCTGAGGACCATGGAAAGGTAACCATAGAGGGGAGGAATGATTCTCTGTGTCCTGGAAAAGATTTGGTAAGGACCTGTGGGCAAACACAGATGGATTTACCATGCTGCCCACCTGTCTAATAAAATCTTCTAGTGCCTTTCCTTGTCTACTTTACCCCATACAGTATAGTTTTTCTTTGATATTAGAGCTGCTTCACATTTTTTCAACTTTATTCTGTTGTCTCAAAGAAATATTGCTTGAATCAGAAATAACTGCTTCTGACACAATTATCTACATTAGAAGAACAAATACTATATGTACTTAAAAATTCATTTGTCACTAATCAGAAAACTACTCATGCTTTTGTTATATGTAACAAGATTCTCCAAACATACAACTTTTAAATTATGGTACCTAATTTTGTTTCAGAGGAAAATGCATGATAATGAGTTGTGTGTTTTATAGAATATTTTCTGTTGGGATTTCTATTTAAAAACTAATGCTATATTGAGACTAATTTTATTTGTCATATGATACATCTTTTTATGATTCTTTGTAGCCTACTTAAACTCTTTTTCATAAAAGATGAATTCTCCCTGTTCTTATTTTATATGCGTAAGTCCACTTTGTTTGATCAAGCAATTTCCATATTTTTTCAAATGGAAAAGTATATTAAATGTGTTGAGGAAACAGTTCTGCCATGCTTAAAATAAATAGATAAGAAATGAATACCTAACAATATCTGAGTAGAAGGCAGGTTAAAAATTAGAGTTGTGAAGATTTTTGGTTACAATTTTCTAATAATTTATGTGTTTATGACAATTAAAAAAATCAGAACTTCTCAATTTAATATCATTCTATTTGTAGTTCAATGCTACTGTAAATTTGACTTAAGTCTTTTGTTACATCCTCAAGTATACAACCAAAACATTCTTGACTAAATATTTGCTGCTCTTGAGGGTTTCTTATGAGAACTCAAGTTTTGGGCTTTGGTTTCTCATCTCTCACCCTGACTGATGCTGTTTTTCAACTACCTTCTAAGCCAGATGTTGGCCTCACTGACTTCTTTTGGATACCCTGTAACCCTCCAGTACCCCACTACAAACTGCATAATCCTGATATTTATATTTAAGCAATCACTGTTAAAGACTTCCAGTGATAGAATGATTTTACACTGAGTTTAAACAATTAAACTAACATTTCTAGCTAGGCCTCCATTTCCATTAAAGTCTCTAGAATACTCAAAGATATAAGCATCCTTCAGATACACCTACCTACAACTGCACCATCCTCTCTTCTTGTTTCACTGTACTTAGTCTCAGTGTCTTGAAATAATTTTCATCTTTCTATCTTTCTAATTGGTATCGTCTCAGCCATCAGTACAGAGAAACTTCTGCCCATTCATCATGCACTTCCATAACCACTTCTGCAAAGGTGGGATACGGTGATCTCTTGATAGGGCAGCATTAGCTCAATGCCTCTCCATGTTAGTACCTCAGAAAGACTGATAAATGCCTGGGAATTCGAGTCTTCCAGTCCATTTTTTAAAGCAAATAGCTATAATTGGTTTAAATTATAAATGTTATTTCACTATGCTACAACAAAAAATTATCTAAGTATTTCCATTAAATTCTTTTAAAATTCTATCATTGAATATGTCATGTTATTGGTGGGAGCAATATAACAGAATAGTCTGCAAAATATTTTTAATTTAAATTTGTATTTTTTATTTTAATTACAGTTTATTCACTTTGTATCCCAGCTGTAGCCCCCCTCCTTCATTCCCTCCCAATTCCACCCTCTCTCCCTTATCTCCTCCCATGCCCCTCTCCAAGTCCACTGATGAGGAGGTCCTCCTCCCCTTCCATCTGACTCTAGCCTATCAGGTCTCATCAGGAGTGGCTGCATTGTCTTCCTCTGTGGCCTGGTAAGGCTGCTTCGCCATCAGGGGGAAGTGATCAAAGAGTCAGCCACTGAGTTCATGTCAGAGACAGTCCCTGTTCCCCTTACTAAGGAAACCCACTTGGACACTGAACTGCCATGGGCTACATCTGTGCAGGAGTTCTAGGTTATCTCCATGCATGGTCCTTGGTTGGAGTATGAGTCTCAAAAAAGACCCCTGGGCCCAGATTTCTTGTTTCTGTTGCTCTCCTTGTGGAGCTCCTGTCCCTTCCAGGTGAATTTTCTTAGTTTTTCTTTTATATAGATATGTCCACTTTTCTTGACTAAGCTATTTCTATGCAGTTTTGAAATGAAAAAGAGTAGTAAGTGTTTTTATACTAACTCAGCTTTTTTTTTCCCCTTAAAATAGGTGAGAGATAGTTCAGTGGCTAAAAAGTAGCAAATATTCTTTCAGTTGAAAAGTAAAGCACTGAACATAAATGAATTGAGCATTTATTTAAACAAATTAAGCCGTACAAAAAGAAAACTGAGGAAAGAGAAGAAAATAAAGATAGAAACTGAAAGCTATAAAATAGTAAGAAAATGGGTTAATAAATAAATTAATGAATTGATTTTCTTAGAAGCATACAATTGATATAGGATAAGTTTTTTATTATTTTTATTATTTAATTATTTTTATTAATTACATTCTATTCACTTTGTATCCTCCCTCCCTCCTCCCCTCCAATCCCACCCTCCCTTTTCCTCACCCCTGTCCCTCTCCCAGTCCACTGATAAGGGAGGTCCTCCTCCCCTTCCCTCTGATCCTAGTCTACCAGGTCTCATCAGGAGTGGCTGCATTATCTTCTTCTGTGACCTGGTAAGGTGGCTCCCCGCTCAGGGGGAAGTGACCAAAGAGCAGGCCAATCAGTTCTTGTCAGAGACAGTCCCTGTTCCCATTACTATGGAGGCCACTTGGACACTGAACTTCCATAGGCTTCTTCTTCGCAGGGGTTCCAGGCCATCTCCATGAGTGGTCCTTGGCTGGAGTATCAGTCTCAGAAAAGACCCCTGTGCCCAGACTTTTTGGATTTGTTGCTATCCTTGTGGAGCTCCCATCCTCTCCAGGTCTTACTATCTCCCATTTGTTTCATAAGATTCCCTGAACTCTGCCCAAAGTTTGATTATGAGTCTCAGCATCTGCCTAGATACACTGAAGGATAGAGCCTTTCAGAGGCCCTCTGTGGTAGACTCCTGTCCTGTTCCCTGTTTTTTCCTTTCTCCCATGTCCATCCTCTTTGCATTTCTGAATGGGGATTGAGCATCTTAGCCTGATTAGTTTCCTTAGGTGTAGAGATTTAAGTATGTTTATCCTATATATTATATGTCTAATATCCACTTATGAGTGAGTATATACCCTGTGTGTCTTTCTGCTTCTGGGATACCTCACTCAGGATAATCTTCTCCAGTTCCCACCATTTACCTGCAAATTTCATGATTTCCTTGTTTTGTTTTTTTTTTTTTTGTTGTTTGTTTTTTGTTTTTTATCTCTGAGTAATATTCCATTGTGTAGATAGATGTACCACAATTTCTGTATACATTCATCAACTGAGGGGCATCTGGGTTGTTTCCAGCTTTCTGGCTATTATAAATAAAGCTGCTACAAACATGGTTGAGCAAATGTCCTTGTTGTACACTTGAGCATCTTTTGGATATATGCCCAGGAGTGGTACAGCTGGATCTTGAGGAAGCGCTTTATCTAACTGTCTGAGATAACACCAGATCGATTTCCAAATAGTTGTAGAAGTTTACATTCCCACCAGCAGTGGAGGAGGGTTTCCCTTTCTCCACATAGGATAAGTTTTTTAAGCAAGAAAAATGAAAGAAAATCCAGATACATGTAGTTAGATACAGGAATGGAAGTTTACAAATCATAAGTGGTCTTACGCTTAAGAGTATGCGAATCACTTAAAAATCTGTATAGATAACCTTCTAGAAAAATAATGTTATCTTACACTTTTGAGCTATGGAGGATGTTTCACATAAATAAATAATCCCGAGACCTCAAAGGACAATACCGATGTACTTAGACGTTTTTGAAGAGTAGAAAAAGTGAACAAGAACAAGCGCACAAGGCTAGTGATCAACTTCAGTAAAATCTCTCGCTACCACAAGCAAATACATACAACATGTACCCACTTCTTTCAATGAATGAAGAACTCATATAATCAATGAGAGAAAGAACATCTATCTCATAGACAAATGGATGAAAAAAAGCAGCTAGCAGTGTACTCTACACACAGAATAAATGGCCGCTAAGCATGAAATCAGTCTATGGCAGATAGGATGAATGTAATCTAATTTTCGCTTACCAAACAGACAAATTAAAAACATTACTTGACGAATCACACTTGGAGAGAGTTTGAGAAGGAGAAACATTAAAGAAACGTGCATGTAAATCTCAGACCTCAATGTAGTTTTTGATGTTTATCAACATAGAAAATGCACATAGCCCTTGGCACAAAACACTACTTCTAATGAGCCAACTTAACCTTGGAGATATTGACATATTTGAACAATGGAACCCGGAGGAGGTATTTTATGGCTGCATAACAGAAAAGTCATCTATCATGGTGGGGTTGATAATGCATCAAGAATGGTATTTTCAAATAAGTATTGATGCTGTCTCACATTTTAAGGAGATTTATAAGAAATGCAAATTAGTTGTTTGTCTAATTCTCCCATGTTTTCAGAAAACATGTCTACAAAAGTAAAGATGTTTGCATAAAAAATGACTCTGGGAAGATTTAGGAAACGTTAGCACAGCGGGCACATCCAAGCAAGAAATGTTCAACACTTAATAGAGGAGGCAGGATTGAATTTTCAACATAATTCCCTTGGTCTTTGAATGCTTATCTATTTTGCATATATAGGTTTTAATTAATTAAACACGTTCTTAGACAATTTCACACATATACATAATGTGTAATTAATGATCACAGCCCTCATGCTCTACCATCACTACTTCCCTTATCTATTCCTTTCCTCCCTACATTTTTTTTTTTTCTTTATAGTCGTGGCCATTCATGTTGTTTGATGACTCAGAGTTTAATCTGGGCTGTCTGCAAGACCTGGATCTGGAGGTATCTGATTAAGTCTTTTGAGCCTAACAATGGATACCTAATTAGAGATCGAGATTCCTTTTCATCCAGATCTGGATTTTAAAGAAGACTGATCAACAAGCTAAATCCAGGATAAATGTGACAGTATGAAGGTAGGGGACAATTTGACAGTGAACTCCCGTACAGTATTAACACATGGGCTTCATCTTCATAAACATCCCTAGTTAAGAACTGTTTCTAGCCTCTACTTCTGTATTTACCAGCTTTTGTATTTCCAATATACTCAATGTATTTCCAATTAACTCCTTAAACAGTCTCAAGAAGTCATCTACCTTGAACACTTTAAAGGTCTTCTTTTTTTTTTCTTTGCTCAGAGTGCATCTTACCTTAGAATTGCATCATTACGAGGCAATATGTCTGGGCGGTTGTGCCATTATATTTTAAGTCAGTTTCAATTTGTGTGGTCATGTTTATTAATTCAAGCAAAATTTTAGGTCTATTGCAAAACAGCATGCGAACTTTATGAAAAATATTTTATTCCCCATGAAACTTACCAGTGAGGACTATTTGGGACAGGAATGCTTGCATTCATGCATTTGGGTACAAATAGAGTCTTTTTCCATGAGCCCAAAATACACTCTGACCTAGCCTTTGGCAAAATTATGCTGCGCAGAGTTTGCCCCTCTGCACTCTGTTCAGCAGAGTTTCACGTTATTGCTCTTGTGTTTGGTGGGAGCTACCCAACTCTCCCAGCTACCCTTCCTAGTTCTCTCCTCGCACTGAAACCATAAAAGAAAACAAGATCTCATCTTCACTTCATTGTAACCGTGATAGGGAGCATACGGAGAGCAGTTCGATGCATGCCAAGGGTGGTGCTGGGTAGCTCACCTACATTTCCCTACTTAAGCTGTAGCAAGAGTCCTATTGGGGACACATAAACTCTTTTGGTCATTTGGACAGTAATATATTAAGCACAAAAATTCTTTTAGCTTACATCATATAAACTTTTCTCTTGGCTTTATTTGTTTATTTATTTATTTTCACAAGATACCCTTTTATATGTTCAAGGAAATTTATTTCTGTATTGTTTAGCACAGCTAAAATAAGAACCTACATGTCTACAGTAGAGAGTAGTGCTAGCTCTGGGAGTATCATGGGACAGGAGATAGGAATATTACTCCATGTACATTCATGCAGATACGATTCCAGAAGACACGATGAGTGAAAGGAGTGGTCATACGTGAAGTAAATAGTTATATAATTATTTTCTTTTAAAAGTGAAAGATAAATGGTTAACAAAATTTACAACCACATAATAAAGTTTCCGGAAACAAAGACAAAATCAAACGTAAGTACTAAGCACCCAGATCAGGAGATCTGAGCGAATGGACGGGAGGGGTGTCCCAGAGTGTTTTCATCTGTTGTTTGAGTCTTCATGAAAAAAATATATTTACATATTTCACATTGAAAAAAAAGATTTAAAAAAAAAAACTGCTCTCACTGACTTAGGAAGTCGTAAAAGAGGAGTGTTTTCTTTCATTTTAAGCACATTTTTAAAAAATGTTGTTTCTTTTGTTCTCCGAAGATTCTGACTGTGCAGTCCTAACAGGAAAGCTTCGTGTTTTAGCCTCCTGAGTTCTGGGATAACAGGCCCGAGCATGATGGCTTGAAACTATTGTTGAAGACATAACTTCATTTCTGTTCTTTGGCTGCTTGAAACTATACCGCAAAATCCATTTCTTTGGTGGGAGGACGTGTCTCAGGCAAGGCAAAGAACAAGGAGCTCTAAAAACCTCATCCAGAGCATCACTGAGATTACACGTCCTATATAACAGTACTGCCAGTAAGGTATAATTAATACTTTATGTTTTTTTACATCAGTAGACTGCAATAATACAATTTTCCAGAGATTCTATGCATGTAAGCATGACTATATAACAATTAAACATTTGTAGAATAAAGCTTTAGGGATGTCAAGCATGCTTACCTGTTGGCAGAATGAAGTAGATCTAGTGTTTCAAGAAAATTATACAAGACTGTTATCTCAAATAATTTTGTTTTCTGTTGTCTTAGTGGCTATTAGGGGTTATTGGGGGCCAGGAGTTAACTTTAATCTATTGATTTGTGTTGAAACCACAAACACGCTTGGCAAATACATCAGAAAAAAGCAGGATCTAAGGTGTTTGCTTATTCAGTGTCATTGGCTTGAGTGTAAACAGCAACTATGAGTTATTCTGACCAGTAGAATGTGTCAAGTAGAGATAGGATGCCATATTAATGATATTTATGATCACCTTAACTTTCATAAGTTTCCATCTTATTAATATGGTCTCTGTGAAGAATCTTCTTGGGGACTGTTTTTTAACTTTTTGTTTTGTTTTGTTTTTGTTTTGGTTTTTTGAGACAGGCTTGCTTTGTAGAGCCTTTGCTGTCCTGGACTTGCTTCCTGAGTTCTGGGATTAAAAGCATGAGTCACCATGGGTGACCCAGTTTTTCAACTCTTAAAAAATAAAAATAATTACTGGTAGATCTGGTAAGGATATGATTATGTGTTATTTGAGATTTATGAATTTATAAAATAAAACATGAATTATTTTCTCAGTTTTGTTTTTATTGATTGGCCCAATATACTGTAAGTTTGAAAAAGCATAGAATCTGGAACACTGTAGACTAAGAATTATACCTTTCAATTATTATTATTATGATATTTATTTTTTTGGTCTCTGTTCTTCATTGGTCTTAGTTTCCTCACCTGTAAATGATATTATTGTCTACTTCATATTATGTGAGGAAAGATTGACCAAAACATGAATTTTACTATTGTATATGATAGTTTTATTTTAAAGCCTCAGAGTCTAATAGAATTGGACCAAATGGCACCAAAAGGTTGAAGAATCTTACATATATATATATATGTATATGAATCTTGTGTATATATATACATATATTTCTTCTATAAATCTTCAGCTGAATTTTACACTAGGTTAATTTTACTTAAATTAAAACAGGCAGTACTCCTTTCTGGTATCTACTGACGTTTCTGCATTGTATACAATTGCTTCTCCTGTGTACCACATTTTTCTTCTTTTGGGACAGAGTTCACAATTCTGATAAGAAACAGAAGAAAACAAGCTGTCTAACTCTTTGATTATGTATAAGTCTGTGCAACTTCACATTTTTAAATGTAACTTAATAGATGATGCAATAATTCAAAGGCAAAATATTATGATGCTGTGCAGTGGTGAATGCAGAGTAGTGTAATATTATGATTTAATCCAACTTGTTTCAAATTGTGGAATGAAATGTCAAGGAAAAAAAAGAAAAAAGATGTAAATGAGACAAATATTCTTCTTGGCTATTGTTGAAGGCTGCAGTTGATTCATATGGAAATGGAGAGTGTGATAAGAGCTGAGATGTGGAAAATTGCATGCAATTGAAGAATCTGGTAGAATATCTCAAAAGTTAGTATAAAAATCTCTGGGCCCTTCACTCTAATACAATGCATCAAGCTCCTTAAAAATATTTTATTTTGAGCAAATGGGTTTATTTTGCTCATGCTTGTTAAGGCTGGAGGTCTACACAGCATGACTCAGTCTCTGCTGAGAGCCCCCTTTGGATATGTCATGCTTTCGTAGGAATGTAAAGTGTGTATATATCTTCCTCTGTGTGTGGCTCCCCTCCTTATAAAGCTGCCAGAACTAATCATGGGGATTTTACCCCAATGCCCCACACTAATTTAATACTGCAAACATCCCACTTCTAAGCATCATAGTTGGGTTAAGTTTCCACCCCTATATGACCATTACTATAAGATCATGGAGATTAAATGCAGGAGCTTAGGTAAAGGAAAAGAAGAGTAATATACATTACTCCTCTTCTCTATCCTTTCTGTGCCCTGGAGGCTGATGTCTAAACTTGAATTTCTTGGTTTCCCTAGTGCAGTGTTTAATGGATACTTGTCTCTTTTATTTCCTCCTGCTTTAGCTTGTTTTTCATTGTCACGAAATAATGTATTGTTTTCAACAAGTCAATAATCTCCTGAGAAAAGAGTCATAAGAGCTTAAAACTGAGAACTTGAAAATGTGTCTATAACTCAGTCATTCACTAACTTCCACATCTGGGTTGTCACACACACATTCAGGTTGAGTGAACATTTATTTTGTAGGTTAATGAATGGCCTGTCATTTCAATTTTAATGAGCTCTGTAGTATTTTAATGACAGGGGATCTAATAAGCCTCTCTCTCCTGAAAGTGAACAGCATATAACTTATATCTGGAGCCATATGGCAAAGAAAACATTACTTCATAAAAGCTTGTCATGATGTGAATTGCCTTGTTACACAGTGAAGCTACATTCTAGCTTAATGTTTTAACTTTACATCTTTCAGGTACATCTGTTAAATGATACCCACGGTTCTTCAAAGAATGAGAAACAATGCTTTGATAACATGGATTTTCAGGAGAGCTTAGTCAGACACATGCATCTGTAGATGTCTTAGTTTTCTGTCATTATTACAAATGTCTTAGATAATCAAATTACAAAGGGAAAAAGTTGAGTTTAGATTTTAGTTCCACTTGTTTCAATACATAAACAACTGACTCAGTGATTCTGAGTGAGGCAACACATCATGGCATTATATCATTTGTTGAAACAAACCTGCTTACTTGGCACAGAAGGAGAAAGACGATCCCTAAGAACCCAGTTGTTCTTTGCAGATCCCTATGAGGCCAAACTTTTTGTCTATAGACCTAAAATATAGTGATGGATATATGTGCATGTGTGTATGTATGTATGTATCTAAAAATACTTATTTTTCAGGTTACAAAACATATGCAGGGACGAAGTGCAGGAGGCTTTAATGATTTGGCCCAGTTCACCCAGTTAACTTGTGGATGAACTCTCATTTCTTTGCTGCCCGTTTCCTTACATGTAGAACCTATTTGCATTCAGCATGGTAGCTGTACATCCTTTCTATTTAACTGAGTTTTGTGATTTTTTTTACTATAATCTCTGCTAATAATATCTTTTAAGGTAAAAAAAAATATGTATCTTTTAAGTTTGGTTTCTTAGTTCATCACCCTTGCTCTATTTCATACTCCCTTAATTCTCAGAGATCTAGAGGCTTGGAGGAGTGTAAGGTATTGATCCTAGAAGATTCGGTGTATAATGAGAACCTGACCAATTGATGTCAACTACTATGGCATCCTTACATGGGAGAGGGCAGAAGGACAGAAAGAAGGAAAAGGAAGGGATATTTCTCAAGCTCTTTTATAAAGACCCTGAGCCCCTCCATAATACCATCACTAGCTGAGTGCCCTACCTTTTAAAACTATCATTGTGAGGATTGGGTTCCAAGATATGAATCTTTGAGAAGCACATATCCACTGGGGCAGGAGATTTCATGGTAATAACTTTGATCAATAAGAAATAGACAAAGGGAGATAACAACCTCTCTTATTGCTCCTTACCATGAATGGGTATCTCTACTCTGCTGTTTTTCACAGACTCCATGACACATCGTATTCTTAGCTAACAGAGAGTCAGGAGATCTTGGGATCTTGATTGACTTACATATGAAAAAAATATAAAGAATTACATTAAAAAAAAAAACTGTTTCCTGGTAGATGTGTCTGCTATAATGGCCAGATGGCCATTGTGGGTTATGTTGGTCCCAGACAGCTTGACACTTCTATATAAAAGAGAAGGCATTAGGGCTTTTTCGTACACAGAGGCACTAATGAAGAGTCTACATTCTCAAAAAGACCTTACTTCATTACAATATGATTGAAATTGGAGTTTTGATCTCTAACTTGAGTACCTTTTTAGAGAACCATGAGAAAAATTACTCTAAAAGGGAGAACTTGTCCATCTTCAAGCCATTTGTGTCATTTAATTTTTTTTTTTAAGAAGACAAAAACTGGGGATCTGTTTAACATGATCATGGGGTTCCTCACATCCTATTTCTCAATGGACCTATCTCACTACTGAAAGCATTGTTTCCTGAAGCCCTCCCCCCATTCACTCCCAGCCACTTGCTGCCTACTTGCAGGTGGCTCCACCCCCATTCCTCAGGTTGTGAGTTTCGCTTGATTTGGCACGGAGGCTTGTCTATGAAACCCAGTGAATTCTCTTTCTACTCTGAATCCTGATTTTTAGTGAGTTTGTCCCAACACAGTTGTACTATTGTAGACAGTTTGCCTTAGCTCCAGGGTAGAATCTTTTCTGCTTTCCATTGTCCTAGTCACTGCTATATTACAGTTATTACTAACTCATTTTCTGTAACATTTCTTGTTGAAATTACTGTGAAATTTTCCTTTTATTGAACATTCACTATTTTCCAAAGAACATAGATCAGCTTCAACAAAATTGTGACCTTAACTGAACCTCTATTTCTGAGATCTCTAACATGTTCTCAATAACATGTAAATAATGATACGTAATTCAGCCCTGCAAAAGTTAAAGGGATGATTTGCCTGAATATTTCATAAGTTTAGAGAATGATTGACTCTTTAGTGGATATGAGAATCTTTACTAATTTCCAGTTTCCTAAGCTTCAGTTACCTGCTCAGACATGCCACCATCCAGGAATCCTTTCCCAAGTCATTTCAATTGCGTTAGGAAACCTAATGAGTTATCTTTACCCTACCACTAAAGATTTTATCCAATAACATTCAATACAGCTTTAGAAGTTATGGTATTAATATCAGTGCAGTCTGGTTTTGTTATATTTTCATAACCAATTTTTATTACTTAAGAGAGGAAGAAATGTTTTAGGATGTGGGATTGCATGAGAAAACCGACTAGGCATGGCAACACATCACTGAGAAAAAAACATAAATTTAAATTAATTAATATAATTTTCCCAAGCACTGAGAATACTGTTAATAAAGGAAGGCAAGAAAATTTCACGTTTATGAAATTTTTGAGGGATATAGAATTGTCCATTGTTTTCAGAGATCACTGTATCTAGAATATTACACTCACTATAATATAGACATTGGAGTTTTGACCTTCCTCTATATATCAGGAAATATGTTGGAAACACAAACTGAGGTCATGCTGAATGGCTTAGCTGATAAGCCTGCCCTTAATCATCAGGGATCCTAGAGCCTCCAAGATTTAAGTCAAGACATGGCATAAAAACAAAAAAAGATGATGTTCCAAGAAGCAGCTTATGTAATATGTGGAGATTTTCTTTGGAATGGAGGAAGTAGATGGCTTTAAATGAAACATGTTTGATATGTGTTTTGGCATATAATCCAAGGAGCCTCACCCTCTGTAATATATGATGTTAAGAAATTAAGAAATAACAACACCCTTCAATATCTCAGAGACAGTAAGTATAGAATAAAGTGTTGAAAGAAATGAGCCATTCCTCAATTTTAGAATACTAGGCCTATGTAGCCATAAACACATTGAAGTTGTCTTTGAGCTGCCAACTCATAGAGGTCGGCAACAGCTTTCAAGCACCATACCATCCGAGACAACACTCAATTATAACACTCCCTGTTGAGAGCTATCTTGTAGAGTTGCACTCCTTCGTAACTTGGTGTGTCTCACAGAACCAGGTTGTTGTG
The DNA here is from genome assembly GCF_030254825.1 of Meriones unguiculatus. Classification (NCBI taxonomy): domain Eukaryota; kingdom Metazoa; phylum Chordata; class Mammalia; order Rodentia; family Muridae; genus Meriones; species Meriones unguiculatus. The sequence continues at coordinate 29,641,378 of NC_083355.1, read as the reverse complement.
GAGTTGTTGTGTGACACCACTTGAAAAGTTGTGAAAGAAATGTCTACTCACTCCAAGAGGGAACCAATACCAGGCCACAGTAAAGCAACTACAAAGGTGATGGATCATGAACTTTTGAAACCTAGAGCATACTGCACAACTAATGGGCAATGCCACAGGCTAGAGAGTTTCCTGCAGGCAGTTCAGTTGGTCTGAGCCTCTTCAGGCATTTAGGCTGGTCTGAAAGAATCTCTCTGTGTTCCTATGTAAAAGAATTTTCAATCAGAACATGGCTGTTCTGGCAAGAGATCACACCCAAAGACCTTCTAGGTCTGTGTGATCCTGCTAGAATCCAAACACGCCTTTAATCTAGGAGACAGACACAAGCAGATCTGAGTTCAAGGCCAGCCTGATATAGACCAAGTTTCAGGTAATGAAAAGATTGGATCCAAGCATGGTAGTACAAGCCTTTAATCCCAAACAATGAAAGTAAAATTAGTTTGTAGAAGGAAGCACCCATTTTTGAAAATGATGTCTAATTGAATGGCAGAAAAGGTGACAAATCAGAGAAAGATTTGACATAATAAGATACACTCAACTCTCAAGAGAAGAGATAGTTAAGGAAAGTTACCTAAGGGGCAATACAGAGAGAGAAGGAGGCAGTTTTCCCTGGGATAGTAGTAGAGAGACAGGTTGCAGAGAGACAACTCAGGTGAAGACTGAGTGAACCAGAGAATGAGAAGGAGCCAGAAGATTAGAAAAATTGCTTGAGTTAGTTTGAGGTCAAACAGAGCAACTCAAAGGTGGAGAGAAAAGCCAGACTGAATATGTTAGTTAGGAGAGGAGTTTGAATTGAACCAGAGCAGAGTTCAGTAAGAACCAAGAAAGGGTTAGCTTATTAAGCAGTAAGTCTCAGAGGGTGAAAACATTCTAGGCCTAGGTTAGGTTAGATGGAGGCTAGAAGCTTCCAGGACTATGCTTAGGCTAGCAGAATGGGGTAATAAGCCACCAAGACAAAACTGGGCTAGTAGAATAAAAGTTCCTTTTATATTCCTGATGCCTCATCTATGTTCCAGAATGACAGCCCTAGAGAACTTGATCCCTTGGGAGGTTTCCTGAAGTACCTCCTGAAATTTCATGCTGTTTGTTTACTTCCTGAGCCTTAAGGAGATTTCCTTCAGAACATCCTGAGTCTTAAGGAGTTACCCTGCCAGAAGAAATGTTTCATCAGGGAGGAATTTGCTACAGACTAGTCTTACTATAAAATAAATCAAATCTAGAGTATCTTTTTTTTTTTCTGTTTGTAAACATGAAATTTTCTAGCCTTTTGGCTCAGGGTGCATATAAGGGAAGCATTTGGAAATTGTAATAAAGTCAAATTGTCTCCACTTAAGGGATGAAAGTGGGATTAAAACAAACAAACAAACAAACAAACAAACAAACAAAACCATTCTGGGATGCCCTGTTTCTAAAATGGGAAGAATGTGGTTTGACTTTTCCTGGGGAGACAGAAATAAGCATAAATTTATGCTAGATAAAACACTGATGACAGCCTATTGATTCTATTCAGGTCTATGTATGAGACCAATGAGTTTATTGGGATGCAATGGCTAGTGCTAATTGTCAAGAAAAAAGAATGTGGAATAACCTGGGATGTGGGTCTCTGGGTATTTGGAGGATTATTTTGATTATATAATTGATATTGAAAGAACTATCTTGATTCAACACAGGACTATTCACACAAATGTAAGGGATCCTGGGCTGTATAAAATGAAGAAAGTTAGCTGAGCATTAAAAAGTATTGGACCTTCTCTGTTTCCTGGTTGTGGAAGCAATACTATCAGCTTTTACTGCCTTGACTTCTATATGTATTGTGAGAGAGATAAACCCCCTTTCCCTTCAGTTGCTTTTGTCAGGATATTTATTACAGCAACAAGAAGAGAAATTATGGCATGGGGCTACTTATAGAAGCCTAAGTGCCTGGAAAGTACCAGTGTCACTGAAAAGCCCAGCTTAGCATGGCCGATGACTCCTGGAAGTTACATTCCCAGTAATTGCTTACTGCTCCTAGGGCCTCAGGGAGTGGCACCCTGAACCTTGTAACTTTCTTCCTCTTTCTAGGTCTTGGGAGCCTCCCTTCTTCCATCAGGAAAGAATCTCCGTTCAGGTGAAATATCTCCCCAACAAATAAACATGTGGAAATGCCCAGAAAATTTAATCTTATTGAAATTTAGTTTTGAAAGAGCCCATTTCACGGTCTGTTTAACTGTATCACAGGAATAATCGAACAAGATAGGAAGTGGAAAGAATTGCTATATTCACATCTTGCTTTATACCATAGAATGTGACATTTAAAGCTAAAAGAACTTCACGTTTTCCAATTATTAAATACCGAGCTGGGGAAAGGACATCTGTTCATAATCGGCAGTTTGGGCTTGTGTGTGCAGACATGCGTGTGCGTGTGCATGCATATGTGTGTATGTGTGTGTGTGTGTGTGTGTGTGTGCGCGATCGCCCCAGAAAACAGAGCTTTGTGCTTGTAAAACTGTTGTCACTATAATAGCAATAAATAGACAACAGGCTATGAATTACTAGATCATTAATGCAGGCTTCTTGATTAAAGTCAATTTGATTCTACCATTATGACTTATCACATGCCCCAGGCAAGCATTAAGACTTCAAAGCACTTGTTTTATTGTTTAATTATTTATAAGTAATATCACTTGTAATAAAGCTATCATAATAAAAATTAATAGAAATTTACTATTTTGTTGATATAAAATTGTTCTTTCAAACATTGCCTAGTCAACTGCTGACTTGGTGCCACTCTGAAATTCACACCCTCACCAAGGAGCAAAGGAACCATAGAGGCTTCCAAATTATATGCTCACTCAGTCTCAAAGCAATTTACAAACATTGATTAATTATGTTTTAATAGAGCTCCCCTAGGTTATGTAGCTGCTATTTTTTCCATCTGTCAAATAGGATGTATGAAACTTATTTACACAAACTTTTTATTCTAAATTTGCCTTTAGCTATTTAAAGTCCACAGGGGTTAAGGACATCATGTTGAAATAAGAGTGGAGGAAGCATCTGTGTACAGTTATTCAACCAAGGGTGGAGGAGAACACACACACACAAACACAAACACATTTTTAAGTCCTGGGGGCACCTTTTAAAAAATGCTGGAGATTAAGAAAGTGGTAGTGTGTATGAGGCGGTGGTTCAAACCCTAAAAGGTAAAGAAAAAAAAAGAGAAGGAAGGAAAGAAGGAAAGAAAGACAAAGCAAGGCACTTTACTTAACTTTCTACTTAGCAAGGCACTCTACTTAACGTTTTACTTGTGAGTGCTGTTTCTGTTGCCTTTCTGGATTTCATGCCTCACTCCATCTCCATTAACTCGATCTTTTAGACTCTTTTATTATTATTCCTCACTGAACTTCCGTTCACTTCCACCCCTTGGCATAGAATAATAGTATTTTTTAAAATGTATTATATACATGTGTGTCAACCCATATCCAGTCTTGAAAATAGAGACAAAAAGTAATTTTATTCAACCAACGGTGTTGAAAGCTACAAGAATAAGGGGGATTCTGCCACTGTGCCTGTCTGCTGTGCTCCCAGGCCTGCCTGCCTTTTACCCAGGAGTTGTGGTGCAGATACTTGCTACAGGAAGAATCTCACAATCATGAAACAAGAGCCAGCCCACACTGGAGTCATCTCAGATCTTTTTCTCCTGTTGGTGTAAGAACCAGTTGCTGGGAATGTATATTCTTTCCTTACAGTGACTTTTACTGGCACACCCATAGAAAAATGGATTTGAAATGGCACTATTAATCCATTCAGCTCAGCAGCAGAATAGAGTATATAGACAGGATGAGGTTAATGGCAAATGAATAAAACCCTGGTTCCTACCTGCTTAGCTTTTAGACACAAGATTCTTGCTGCTTACAACTGATAATCTTTAATGAATTCCTTACCTATAAACAAACTTTCCTTCGGATTTGATTACTTGAAAGTAATAGACAATTCAGATTTCTTTTTTTTTTTTGTGTGTGTGAAGGGGAAGGGAACTACGTATGTGTGGTGTGGCATATGTACTTGTTAGTTCAGTGGGTGCACATGTGCATGCTGCTACGTATGCGTGTCCGTGTGTTTATAGATCACAGAGGTAGGTGTTTTTCTTGTTCACTCCCCACTGTTAATTTTTGACACAGTGTCCTTCAGTTGAACTTGAAAAGTCATTGATATGGCTAGGCTGATGGACAGCAAGATCCAGGGATCTGTTTGTGTCCTCCTCTCAGTGAAGGGCTTATAGTCACCTACCACAATAGCATAATGGATGATTTCTGGGGATGCAAACTATTAAGTACTCACTCTTTTGAAAGCATTGTTTCTAAACTTTGCATTGCACGTATATGCCCGTGTGTTTCAGTGAGTGCAGGTGCCAGTGGAGACCAGAAGAAGGCTTCAGATACCCGGGATCTGGAGTCATAGATAGCTGTGGGCTGTCTGACTTGGGTAGTAGGAACCAAGCATCGGTCCTCTGTAAGAGCGATGCATGCTTTTATCTGCGGATCCATCTCTTTCACCCCAGGTCTGTCCACACAGGCAGCTTATCAACTGAGATACCTCCCCGGCCCTCAGAGTGGAGATTTCTAAAAACTGGTAAGATCTTGTAAGTATCTGAAGAAAGGATAGAAATTTCTTACTGCTCAAATGCTGACACGAGAGAAAAAATGATGGTGATATACATTCCTTCCGTCACCTGAGATAGGGAATGTTCAAGAAGAACTGACTGGCTGGAAGCCAACAGCGTTGGTCATGACTTTGGTGCTGGATGGGGTGTTGTCTGGTGTCCCTCAGAGATCCCAGTGAGAATATTGAGTTCAGGAGAGAAATACGCTTCAAGGAAAACACTTAAACAACTGACATCACTATCAAGGAAGTGAGAGTCAAGAATGATCTTGGGAGCCTGAGAATTAGCAGGTTAGAGTTACGCTGCAACAACATCTACTCTATAGCGAAAGAAAAATTACTCGAATCAGGAGAAGCAAGAATGGGAAAGGCCTGCCTACATGAGAAGAAGCATGAAGTAAGCACGAAGAAACATGAAAGATATTTGAATACATGATAAAACAGGTCAAATGCTACTTGTAAGTATCTGTTAAGAATTTAATTTTAATAATAATAATAATAATAATAAAATGACAGGTGGCAAAGATCTGAACCCAAAAACTGATTCAAGAGCCACATACTTCACCAATAACATGATTTTTTAATTTTTATTTTTTATATTAATTAGTTTATTCACTTTGTATCCCAGCTGTAACTCCCTCTCTCATGCCCTCCAATCTCACCTTCCCTCCCTCATCTCCTCACATGTTGCTCTGCAAGTTCACTGATAGGGGAGGTCCTCCTCCCCTTCCATCTGACCCTAACTTATCAAGTCTCATCAGGACTGGCTGGATTGCCCCCTTCTGTGGCCTGTCAAGGCTGCTCCCCCATTAGGGGGAGGTGACCAAAGAGCTAGCCACTGAGTTCATGTCAGAGACAGTCCCTGTTCCCCTTACTAGGGAACCTGCTTGGATACTGAGCTGCCATGGGCTACATCTGAACAGGTGTTCTAGGTTATATGCATGAATGGTCCTTGGTTGGAGTATCAGTCTCAGAAAAGACCCCTGTGCCCAGATATTTTGGTTCTGTTGCTCTCCTTGTGGAGCTTCTGTAGACTCCAGGTCTTAATATCTCCCACTTCTTTCATAAGGTTCCCTGCACTCTGCCCAAAGTTTGGTTATGAGTCTCAGCATCTGCTTTGATAGACTTCTAGGAAGAGTCTTTCAGAGGCCCTCTGTGGCAGGCTTCTGTCCTGTATCCTGTTTTCTCTTTCTTCTGATGTCCATCCCATTTGTCTTTCTGAGTGAGGACTGATCATCTTATCTAGGGTCCTCCTCCTTGCTTAGCTTCTTTAGGTGTACAGATTTTTGTAGGTTTATCCTATATTATATGTCTAATATCCACTTATAAGTGAGTATATAACGTGTGTTTTTCTGCTTCTGGGACATCACTTAGGATGATCTTTTTTGGATCCCACCATTTGCCTGCAAATTTCATGACTTCCTTGTTTTTAATTGCTGAGTAGTATTTTGTTGTGTAAATGCATCACAATTTCTGCATCCATTCCTCCATTGAGGGACATTTGGGTTGTTTCCAGGTTCTGGCTATTATGAATAAGCTGCTACAGGCATAGTTGAGCAAATGTCCTTGTTGTATACTTGAGCATATTTTTGATATATGCCTAGGAGTAGTATAGCTGGATCTTGAGGTATCACTATTCCTAATGAGAAAGTGCCAGATTGACTTCCAAAGTGGCTGTACAAGTTTGCATTCCCACCAGCAATGGAGGAGGGTTCCCCTTTCTTCACATCCACTCCAGCATGTATTGTCATTTGAGTTTTTGATCTTAGCCATTCTGATGGGTGTAAGGTGAAATCTCAGGGACACTGAATTTTAATATCATTTCCAGCTTTGAGAAAAACACTCAGATAGAGACAGCTACCTGGGATTTTCCTAGGAGTGTGAATGATAAAAACATATATGTAGGTAAAAACATACTAAGGTCCATGTGTGCCATGGAGGTCATATGATGGTTAGAGGGCCTCAGGCTGCTAGTCCTAGCCTTCCACCTTATTGGAAACACAGTCTCTTTGTTGATTTCGTGCTGCATATGACGGGGTAGCTGGCACGCAAGCTTCTGGAAACTCTGTGTCACTTCTTCCCATCATTCCATAGTGTGCTGGGTTTACAGATGCTTGCACTATGCATCTGGGGTTTGTATGGATTCTGGGGGATTTTAAACTCAGGTACAAATATTTGAGTGACAAGTGATTTTATTCACTGAACTATGCCGCCAGTCCTCATAATTATTTGATGTACAGTTGCAAAGGTTCAAGCAAGATAGCATTGGTGTGTTTTGCCTGTAAAAGTTTACCGCTAGGGAATGATAATCCACGGATCATGATACATATTAACTTGACTATATGAGAAGGCATAAACTTGTTATTATCTAAATTATAAAATTTTTATGTTTTATCAGCTCTGTGAATGATTGCATTACTTACTAGCTTTCCCATGTCATGAGATTTTAGGGGATAGAGGTGTAGCTTAGCTGGTAAAGTATTTGTCACACATACAGGAATCTGAGCTTGACTCCACATTACCCAGCATGCATAATAGTGAATTCTTATCCTTCCAGGAATGCATGTCTATAATCTCAGAACTGTGGAGGCAGAGACATAATGATTCCTGGGACCCACCGGTTAGGTAATCTAGTCAAATCAGAGAGTTCTAGGCTCAATGAGAAATGGTCTGAAAAAATAAGATAGAAAGTTATTGAGGAAGACATTCAATATTGACCTCTGGTTTTCACCTCCCCCCCCCTACACAAACACACACCCACAATAATTCATACAGCATGTACGTGGAACTGGATGAGTCACGACTCATGATTGGGACCTGTGATTGGTATCTGATACTGACAATGTCGGGCAATTTTGATGACTAAGTGATATTTGACAGGAAGTTCTTTACTTCCCACCTGGAACAGGGGTAGCTAGAGTATAACATAAAATAGCAATTAGACCGTTGCCTCTGCTTTCTGATGTGGGATCAGCTTTAGAGTTGCATCTTGTCATTGTGAACTTCCATTCAGAAGAGCTTACGTGGAAAGCACTGAGGGTAGATTACCCTCCAACTTCTGAAAACTCTTCATGGATAATAAAGGGAATGTCTGGATGATATCGGCTTCCTTTTGATAGAATGCCCAAAGGACCCTGGATACGAAAAGGCAGATTGAATAATAGTTGGATAGCAAAATTATTTTATTGATTTGCTACGGAAATTGAATTATGAGAAGGGAGATAAGTACCCAGAGGTAATACAGATAACAGAGCCAACAAAAAATTTCACTACCATGGGGGGATTATGAAAAAAAAAAAAAAAAGCTTTGACAATAGTTATGACAATATATTAAGTGATGTGTTTTTCTGACATGTATACCATCCGAACTCAGCAAAGCCTATCATAAGGTTGTAACTGGCTGTTTTATATTATGCACTTTTGGAAAATTTAACAAAATGTGGCTTCATTCAGAAAAGACACAAAAGAATGCTTACTGGAGATAACCAAGTGAAAATAGTAGAACCGAAAATTGAGGTTTTGGTGTTTTGTTACTTTTATTGGACTTTGAACAATATAAGGTATGTGGTCAGAATAATTGTGTTACAAAGAACAAGGTAGTGATGTGTGGGCTCTCAGTGGTTACAGAATCCTCAAGTTCATGCCTGGCAGAGTTTACCCGATGTAACAAACTTCTTCTTGATTGGATTGAAGACTTCCTGGGAAATACTGTATGCTCGGTACTATAAGGTTGGCCTAGAGCTATAGCTATGGAGCTCACAGGCCGTGTGGGAGTGTCTGCTAGTCATGTTTTGACAAATGGTCATGCAGTTAAGCTGTATTCTAAATACTTACATTTATACACATTAATCTAGTGTTGCTATTACCTTCAGTCAGAGAAGTGTTCTTCAGCAGTGGCTGTGGTCAAAGAGAGGATATATAACTAGACCCTGTGCTAAGAATAAGTGATCACTGAGTGCTTGGCCCCAAGTGGGAAGTCTGTGTTACCCTTCTGAATTCCAGAAAACCTCACTGAGGAGTGAGTAGAAAAATATTGAAAGCTAAAAGATGGGGGAAATACAGAGAGACAATGTCTTTTGGGTAAGCCATGGGTGATTCAGCCATGAACACACAAAATCTGTTGTTGCCTGAGTTGGTCCTCCAAAAGAAAAACAGAAAGGAAATAATGGGTATGAGCGAATATTGGTGGCGTATTTGGGAATAAGAAAGGGATCTGAATAAATGGGAAAGATATAAAGGTGAGATGGGTAGTAGGAGCGGTGAATATAATCTCAATGTATTGTGTGGGAGCACGGTATTTCAAAAATAAAAACATCAATTTAAAAACCATAAATTTATATATTTGTGCATGTGTGTACCTGTGGTATATGTGTTTGTTCATACGTATCTGTGTATATGAATAGATTGTGCTTTCATGTATGTGTAAATGTGTGTGTTTGTGTGCATGCTTGCATCTGTATGTGGTTTGTGTGCATTAGCTGGTGTTTGGGGCTAATGCTAAGATGAATGGGTCTTTCCCAGCACTAAGGCAGCACATACATGAGTATTCATAATTATATGTCTGACCCAGGAGTTCTGATAACAGCTTTGAAGTCTTGTATAATTAACAAGTTGTTTGTACTTGTTAAGTCCTAGACTGTTGGAGGCATATATCTCCTTGAATGAATAATCATGAAATTTAGTGATATATAAGAATCCTGACTCACCATTTAATCTATATTGACACAAATCATGCCTTTGAGAAAGTATATAATAGGCTTAAAATCAATAATTTACAAATGCATTTAGAAAGTACTTTGTCAACTTGGAAGCTTTGATCAATGTAGATTTTACTACAGTTTCACTATTTAATCACTTGTTTTTATCCTGTCAGAACCCCTTGATTTCATCAGATGAATTGTTACATAATAAAGGAATAACGTTGGGAAGAAGAATGCCAAAGAACAAGCCGAGTGGGGCTGAATACTAGGAACAGTTCTGACAATTATACACCAATATGACAGGTGATTCCTTGGACTTTCATAGATTACATGTCAAAATGCCTGCCCCAAGTCCTGCTCTCATCACTGACAACCTCCAAGCCCTTTCTCATGTTATTAGCTTTTGTTTTCTTCTCTGTGGAAAGTTAAAAATGTCTTTCCTGACTTTCATAAGTTTGCAGGAGCTTTAAGAGGGCAAGTGTGAAATTTCCTTGCAAACAGAAAGAGAGCCTACCTAAATGTGAGAAATTATGACAATGCTATTTTAATCACTCTGGTAGCCATTGTTCAGTTTGGGTTGTTGACATAGTAATATTACAAAATATGAAGATAGCTTGGAACAAGGTGGGTATATTTATATGTAAAGATTTACAGCCTTCCATGATTCTGTGATGCTATTAAGTATAGTCGGTAATGGTTGTGGTTTTCCTAGTGGTATCTTTATATGGATTAACTGACTCCTTTACCAAGATTTATATCTGCTTGAGCAGGCACCCTGTACCACAATCATGGTCCCCCCCATCAATCTCCAGCATATTTGCTATGACAGTAGCCATGTCCCAGCTTCCTTCTGAGTCCACAGGGGGCCTCTGAGATGCTATGCTTCCTGTGGCTGTGACACATTTCTTTGAGTTTTGCTGTATTTGCAAAAAGAAGGAAGGTTTTCTTGGGGAGGAAACTGAGCAGCACTGCATTAAGGTCAATCCCAGTGCAAACGTCCTTAAAAGCCAAATAGTTTTTCATGATGATTCCTTATCCAATGGAGACTTACAAAAGTCAAAGGCTTCTTCCTCTCTTTTGTATGGCAGAAGGTCCCTAAAGCTAAATTAAATGACGAAAGTTGTTCAGTACTTGCTAGCAGAAAGTTTTAGCCCTTGCAGGAAGTGTTGAAGCAAGAAAACCTTTCCACAGTATAGAGTCATGAGGGGGTTCAATCAGTAAAATCCCAACCTTGAATCTATGCTTTGGATGAAGCCCAAGTGGGTCTTTTGACTTTTATTACTGGCAGGTGAGCCTAGAGAGTTATTGTGATATCTCATTTCCTGAAAATATTTTTTTAAGGACTATATTTCAAACTTGTTAACAATGTGTTTCTAGCTAACCTTTCTAGGTGTGTGTGTGTGTGTGTGTGTGTGTGTGTGTGTGAGAGAGAGAGAGAGAGAGAGAGAGAGAGAGAGAGAGAGAGAGGAGAGAGAGAGACTGAGAACAAATTCAGTTTTTCACATGCTAGGCAAAGTTTGAGCACTAACATTTTTTCTTTTTTTTTTAATTTTTCATCAATTACACTTTATTCATTCTGCATCCCCCCATAAGCCCCTCCCTCCTCCCCTCCTAACCCCACCCTCCCTCCTCCCTCTGCATGCATGCCACTCCCCAAGTCCACTGATAGGGGAGGTTCTCCTCTCCTTTCTGATCTTAGTCTATCAGTTCACATCAAAAGTGGCTGCATTGTAGCCCAGGGCAGTTCAGAGTCCAATTGGGTTACATAGTAATGTGAAGAGGGACTGCCTCTGACATAATCTGATTGGCCTGATCTTTGATCACCTCCTCCTGAGGGGGAGCAGCCTTACCAGGCCATAGTAGAGGACAATGCAACATTTATTCTTGATCCATTCTGTCTAATTTTAAACTGGGCACATGAAAAATGCTATACACAGGTGACATATAATTACTTAATACTTTATAAATATATTATGCAATTTATTACCTCCATCTTTTTAAAAGCCTAAGCATTCTCTCTCTCTATGGGATGTTTCATGCTTGTCCATATTAAGTAATCTTATTTATGTGTAGCTTAAATATTGTGTTTGCCAATTTTTACATAAAAAAAAAAACAGTTTTGAAGGGCGCCGTGAAGATCTCTTCTAACATTCCCAGATCATCAGCTTGGTTGTTCAGTGACCCAGATGGGGCTAAGGTTATCGGCTCTCATTCAAGGTGGGGCTAACTGGGCTTAATCCTAGGCTTCTACTTGGTCCGGAGCACTTGATGAAAGAAACAGAAGCTTTACATCATCTACAATCTTGGAATTCAAAGAGAACCAAAAAGTCACAGTTGTGTTATGCCACTGTTAGTCTTTTGTTTCTTTAAAAGATTTATTTAGTTTTTATTTTATGTAGATGAGTGCGTTGTGTGCACGTACACCTGCAGGCCAGAAGAGGGCATCAGATCTCACTATAGATAGCTGTGAGTCACCCTGTGGTTGCTGGGAATTGAATCGGGACCTCCGGAAGAGCAGCCAGTGCTCTAACCACTGAGCCATCTCTCCAGCCCCATTGCTTTTAGTCTTACACCCGTTCACATTTCCCGTTGGAGAACATGTGATGTAGCCACGTTCAGTACTGATGGATGGTCGGTGCAATCACCCAGTGGCGCGCCACCGTAGAGCGTATACTTTCATTACAATGAAGGCGGATGAAGACAGTTCCTTATACAAACACGAAGCCAGTGTTCACTCTTCCAAGCAGCATCAACGGTGTCTTCCACATCCTTCAAACACAAGCAGACTTTGAAGTGCTCACCCCTCGGAATTGTCCTTATTTAATCTTCCAAGCGAGCAGAAAATTGCAGAGTTCTCTAATTACTAGGTTTACGTTTATAAAGCTCATATGCTTGTAAGAAAAAGACCAATACTTTTGAATAGATGAGGGAACAACTCACGCATCAAGCTCTCACATACAAAATCACCCAGTCCTTGCAATATTTCAAACAGATTCTAGGCAGCACAGCTGATCTTCAGTCTATGATGGAGCATTAAAACCTACCTTAGAGAGCTGCGGAATGCTATGCCTTAAAGATGGAGCTGGTTTCCGCCTTCCACCTTCCCGATGGTGAGTGCTCTCTGTCATGAACAACTCCACATTTGGCTAAGGCTGAGGATCTGGCTTGCTTCCATGTATGTGGACCTTTCTGCATTGCCCCCGTGGCACGCCTGGGTTGGCTACCCAGAGGCTATTTAAGCTGTGGGCTGGCTATCCCCGGGGTCCGAGGATTGTTCAAGGTTCCTGAATAAACTGCATTGAAAAAAAAAAAAAAAACCTACCTTAGTCCAAAGTATTCCAAAGAAAGATACAGTCCGCCAGACGTCACAGCTTAGGTGATCCACTGAAATGTGTGGAGAGCCCTTGTATTCGCCCATGGTTGCACAAGAACCAAATCATCTAACAAAAAGACACTATACAATAAAGTCATGCCCAGATCTTCATAATTTATTCAACTTCTGGATCTGAACAACCAGGCACTGCTAAAAAGTAGTTATGAATCGTTTACCTTACTGGTCTCATGAATGTCACAGAGTTGTGGCTTGATGTTTCTGGATCACATTGAGAGAAATGATCACACTATGTATTTCTATCCTTGGGAAAAAAGTTAAAATGCAAGTTATGCTAAATACCCACTGCCGTTGCAGTACTATAAATCAAAACTTCTAAAGTCAAGTCTTTTTGAATTAGGGACTATGTAAAAAAGAAACCAAATGTGAAAATCTTCTCTTCCTCCTCTATCTTCTCCTCCTTCTCTTTCTCCTCTTCCTTCTCCTCCTCCTCCTTCCTGCATGTGTCTTTGGTCTCACCATGAATAATTTAGGCTGTTGTGTAGGTAATTTTAAGTGGGAACAGGTGCCATCAGGTGCCATTGTTTTTCTAGTCTGTGCCTCAGTATTTAACTGAGTGACAAATTCTCCTATTCCTTTAGTCCACTAGGGATGCAGTTCTAGTGCAAGGTAGACTGAAAGGTTAATATTTAGCCATATACTTCATGTCTGAGCCTATAAAACATCATATCGTCGGGTTGGTTTTAAGCCAATGAAGAAAGGTAGCAGGAAATGAGAATCTGCTTTCAGGGCAATTTAGAGTGAATTAGCAGTGACAGTAATGGCATTTTGGTTGGCAAAGCATCTCATCTTTTTTTTTTTGTCAATAGCTTTTTAAGATTTTGAAGTTTAAACTAATTTTAAGTCTTTTATAGAAGGGGAAGTTGAATAAATGTGTTTTTCCTCCTTGACTTTTCAACTTCAGGGGAAGAACAAAAGGAAACATTTATATTTTATTTAAATGCCCAACATTTTGCAATGCAAATGACAGTATATATATATAATGTACATAATGTCTATATTAAAGCTAGAATCGTTTACCTTCAATAGAACAAGGAAACTAATTTACAATGCTTCTAATTCCTCTTGACGGAAAATCTTGGAATAAGAGATTCTAATTCAGGCTTCTCTAACAAAATTAGAAGAAGCTAAAAAGCAAAGCATCTGCCATATTAATTAATCAGATGTTGGAAATTGCTGTTACAAAGTGGGTTTGTGAATGTTTTTGTACAATTTAATTTTAAAGAAGCAAGCCATCTCAACTCAGGTTTTAAAAGAGCACAGAGTTTGCAAGTGAGATGCTCTGCCCATCTTCCACACTATCCCCCTTTAACTTTACTCCTTCTGCACAGCAATGACCCATGTTACTGCTTTTTTTTCCCCAACTAAACTGCAGCCATATTGGATCCTTTCTAGCTTTGGGGCATGTCTCTGTGCCTGCAAATGAGGGGATTTATTTGGCTTTGCTGGTCTGAAAAAAACACTCTCTTCTCCTGCATAGCTATTTCCAACCACAGTTCCAAGTCTTCTGGGTGATGTACTGCTTTCCCGTCTGTCTTGGCCTTCACAAGTACATCCACTCAGAACTTCTGGGGAGGTTTTTACCGTAGCCCCTGTGCGTGCCTACTACTGCAAACAAACCCAGCTATTTCATGAGCTTCTAATGAATCGAGCCCATGGATTTATACACGATAAATTCTGCATAGAGATTCATTAGAAAAATGAGCTCCACACTTTCATGGCTACAACATCTATAAAGAAAACAAACAAACACACACACACAAACAAACAAACAAACAAAAACAACCAACCAAACAAAAAAAAAAGTGGCGATGCCAGCCAGCTGCATTGATACTATTCTCTCGATACCCTCCCACTGGTACATTTTCTTGATTCTATTTATCACCCTGAAGAACAGGGTCTGTGCTGCAGCCTTTGCTCGTCTTTAGTTAAGCATGGCGAACTTCCCATAATTAGTGCTTGTAAAACACCACAAGGTTCTCAGATGAATTAAAGTGTGAAATCTTATTACAAGCTGCATATTGCTAGAGTAACAAATAGTCGTGGCAAATTATGCCATTTCCTTGTCTCTACTGCTTTTAAGGAGCAGTGTAATTCATAATCACCCACACGTACTGATTTGATTTTCTCTAGCTCTCTCTACTGCTGCATTAGCTTTCCTTCCTCCATGCACTGGGTTGGTTTCAGGATGTTGGAAAAAGCATTTTCTTCCAAATAATGTTACATTTGGTGTCTTCAAATGCTCTGCACAAAAACTCTCCGCCCCCCAATTATTGTGCCCTTCAGAAACAGCATAGTTTAAAATGAAGCAGAATTATTTTATTGGGGAGCAGATGCAGCTTACACAGCAACAGATACTTTAAGCTGTCTTCTAACCTCTGAGGGGAGGGGCAGTTTTAACCTCCAAAGAAGCAACTTGGCACATCAAAACAATACAACCACCCAAGTGCTTGGTATAGCGGTAATAGAAAAATGAGTTATGAAGCTCAGTTCCATCACCCTGTGTGAGAGTGGGTGGATGTGGAAATGTCTGGCCATTCGTTTGACCTTATATACCAACCAACCAAAGAAAATGCTGAGGCTGTAACTATTATAAAGACTTAATTTGAATTTCATGCTGTGGGGGAAAATAGGGAGAAAAAAAAGATGTACACCTAACAGTTAGCAATAATGGATAAATTAATTTGGCAATTACTGTGATTCATATCAGACTCATAATGATTAATCACCATCAAGCCTTCTGCTTCCCTTTTAACCACCTATGTCACCAAACCTGTTTAACAGATATTTCTTTCAAAGAATAGAGTGTTTTGGATTTCTTCTTCCTTTTATTTATTTATTTATTTATTGATTCCCAGTAGTTGTCATTAATATAATAAGACCCCCATTATAAAATCATTAGTGTGGATGAAAATAAAGGCTTGCATTGTGAATGCCCTCTCCAGGATTTTCATCATTTGAAATGTCATACTGCATTAAATAGAACATTGACTATGTATGATAGAAAATTCGCAATGCCTAGATGTGAAGGTGGGAGTTTCAAGCTGTTATCTAGTGTAGCAGGGCTTTAAAAATTAATTTCTTTTTGAAGCTTTGAACATTTTGGAGGCTAAAGACCTCATTAACTTATCTGTAAAAGCCTTGGGTCCCAAATAGACTTTTGGCCTTTTCTCATCTTCCTAATTGTATCTCCCAGGCCTCGCCCATCCTTTTTGCTTTACTTTTTAAAAGTTTTCCATATTGGAAGATAACAGTTTGGAAGGGCTTTTAAAAAATAACCTTTTAATGTGCTAAAATAGTTCAAACTTGAGGGTGTATTTCTAATACTGTAACTTTTAATACTCTAGAGATTTTTGGAGCAAATGAAGGGATGTTTTAGATATGGATATTTTGGGAAAGGATATAAGAATCTGACCACAGTATTTCCTGATGTGGTGGCTATGTTGAATATGATAAAGCAATCAATATAACGAGTCACATCTAATACCTAAGTGGTAAAGCACATTGCAGTTTATACAGTGCCACTCCGTGCATTACCAGCTTGACCTCTAATATGATTAATCCAAACACTGATTATTCAATGATTAATAAACTGTGTTCATTGAAAGCATTATTAGTTATTAGAATTTGTTTGCTTTGTCTTGGAAGAGCTGAATTTTTAAAGCCTCTCTCTCTCTCTGCTGTTTCTGTCTGTTTCATGGTGTGACTATCCATGTGATCAAAACTGAGGATCCTGGGAAGTGGAGTAACACAAGAAAGACAAGGGTGGAGGAAACGAAGAGAGCTCATAGAGTGAGTTCAGGAAAAATAGCCTTCTCTTGAGACATCCTCAGAGAGACAGCTCATTTATTTAGAGAGAACAAAGAGTATTTAAATCTTTGCTGGGTAAGTATGGGCTATTGGGGTGGGTGTACATCATTGGCAAGGCCAGGGTGCTGAGGATCCCTCATTTGCATAAGGAGGAATTCCAGGGGCTGCTGGGCATTACCCTATAAAGGAGAAAGAAAATTTAACCTGGCTTACAGCAACATGACCAGGTGTTGGGACATGCTGGCATGGGGCAGGGAGGGAGCGGCTCCACTTCTGCTGATATCAGGACAAGATTTCTGTGGTTTGGACCCCACTCTTGCTCAAATCAGCTCTCTCTCTCTCTCTCTCTCTCTCTCTCTCTCTCTCTCTGTGTGTGTGTGTGTGTGTGTGTGTTCATGTGTGGTCAGAGCCTTGCTTCCCACCTTGTTTGAGATAACATATTATTTGCCTCAATTCAATCAGCTAGCTGGCCCATGGGCTTTCTGAAATTCTCCTGTCTCTCACTCTCATGTCATCATAGGAGTCCACTACCACACTCAACCTTTCATGTGTTCTGCTGGTCTGAACCAGGTCCTCATGTTTCGGGGCAAGGCCTTTACCCATGATGCATTCTAAGACCAAGACCTAGAGCTTTTAAAGAGGAGAGTTAAAAGAGAAAGAAAGGAAGAAAGAAAGAAAGAAAGAAAGAGAAAGAAAAAGAAAGAAAGAAAAAAAGAAAGAAAGAAAGGAAAAGAAAAATAATTCTATTATTCCATGTTGCACATTTTTCTAGTTTATAGTCACTTATGTTTTTGTTTCAGTTAATTTGTAATTCTGTAAGTAGCAAAAAGACTAATAGCAACATACAGTATTCTGGCCCATAGAAAATTTATTAATTGTTTCTGATGAAATGCAATTGATCATTGCCTTCATACATTTTTAATTCTACTGTAAATATGTGCCAGCATTTCTTATATAGCTGTGTGTATGCTAATCTGGATTCTCATTTAAAAAATAAATAAGTTTATCCTTTGACAATTTCATATACATTTAAATGTTTTCTGATTGCTCTCACTGCCATATCTGGTTTGTCTCCTTCCCTCCCCTGTCTGCTCCCCATTAACCATACAATTTCCTTTCTAAAGGACTCTCTTTTGACCTTGCTTCAAAAAACCTGGATTCAGTCATTAATTAAATAATTAAATGAAATGTACAATGATAATACATTTTATGCTGGTATGGGTTTTGTGATGGTATTAAGAAGCAATCCTTTAACCTCATCTGCCTGGCAGGGGGAAAAAAAGCAGTTTGAAACATCCTAATGATATTCTGGAGTCTTTCCATGCCCATTTGCTATCTTATCTGGCTCCATACTCCTGTGCATCACTTGTGCCTCTGTAGAGAGCTTCTGCATGTTGAGAGTTTCATGTATCAATTTCTCTTTGGTATTTCTATGTTTATAAAAGTCAACAGACACCAGACAACTCAAAGAAATACTTTGAATTTCATGGCATTATCTTGAATTTAGATATTGGTTGATAAAGCTTTAAACTTTTGTCTTACCATAAAGCTTGTTGCTTGCATGTCTAGATTTTAGCATTCAGGAATTTATGCATTTTTTTCCAGGTTCAATAGCCCCAGCAGCAGTGATAACAATGCTGAAAGGAAGATCCTAACACCCCTCTGATGTCACTCCCTTTTGTTTTCTTAGTTTCATAGCATTCGTGTCACTCATCTGACCTGGTAGTCTCAAAAATTCTTGCAGCTCTTCTGCTGGAGCAGAGAACCCATAGAAACCTACTCTCCTCAAACTTGAAAAGGAACAGTTTTTCAAGGGATCTGTAAATAAAAGCAAATATATTAGAATGGTTAATTTCCTTCCTGGAAATACTTAGACTGGTTTTTCTGTACATACAGTTCTTCATAAAATAATGACATTAAGTAAAAGGATTTTCAAACAGATATGAAGCCATAAGCAGTTGCAGTCATGTTACAGGAACAAGACTATATGTCTGTATCTATGAGAACAACTGTGCACAATAATAGTTCTCATTTATTATAAAGGCCAAGGGTGACACCCTGTAACAAAAGATTTGTAAAAAACAGAGAATGAAATGAATTTATTAGGTCATAGTTTTTCATGATGCAAGGACCCTTAGATGGAAGACAAGGTTTGAGGTAAATTACACATTTTTACTCTTAAGCTCAAAGAAGGAAGGACATGTACACATAGTGCTTTTGCATAAAAAGGTGCACAGAGATGAAAATAAATGGAGTGGAGAAGGCCTGGGTATCCTGTATGCATAGAGCCTTTTCCACTCCTTCTTTGTATCATTTCTTTTTATTGAATCCTGGACTGGACCCTTCTGGAATGAGTCTTGACTGCTTGGTGGCCACCTACTACAAAGAAGACAGGTGACACAGCAATAGTTTAAATGTTATGGCTACCTTTCAGAGTAAGGCGTTCTCTGCCCAGGGAAAGAAGACTAACAGTTTCTGTGGCTCGTCTCTGGTTAAAAAGAGTGTAAATACAAGCAAGGAAGGAAGGGAAAAGAGATGCTTGTTGTTCCTTTAGAGCATCATGTTTGGAGGGCCAGCAAAAGCAATCCAATAAGGACATTGTGCCTAGAATTAATTCTACAAAGATGCTAGATTTCAAGTTGAGAATTAAGAATAAAAAATGCTAGAGGTTAAGAGAAATACATTCCCTTATTTTTGATCCCCTGACTGAGGACATATAAAAAGTGTCTACATATCTTCATAGAGATGGGTTATGAACAAATTAGGAAGATGGGAAATTACTTTGGTGAGAGCCAAGGAAAAGGACTCTTTCCTAGAAAATAGCTGAGGGACATCGAAGGACAGAATCCTGCCATTTGCAAGCTGAGTGGTTTAGAGTTCTTGGAATCACTGAGCTCATTTCACTTTTGTAAATCCCTCAGTGCTTGAGAAAGTCTTTTTTAAAATCCCCAACCTGCTTTAGCTGTATTAAGAGGAATCAAGAGAGAGAGAGACTTGGCTTGAATTCAATCAAAGTATTAATGGTATTGAAGTAAACCCCGAGGCCAGTATGCATTGGCAGGTGGAGAGAGAAACGGAAAAACCTCAAGGGATGGAGAAAGTGGAGATGCTAGATAGATGCCTTTTGGTTAGTCATTTCTCACACCTGAGATTTATTATTTTTTCTACTAATGAGTTTATTCTATCAAAAGGACTTTTATCCTTTATCAAATATAACATCTCTGTCAGAAAGCAAAAGCGTGGAGACACAAAGAAATATGTAATGGTTTAGAATGCATGAATATTTGCACATAATTTTACATTTTTTATTCTTTCACATGCATGTTTGTTATGTGTATGTGTGTAGGTGTTCACATGTATGTTGGTACATGCACATGTATGTGTGTGTGTTTGTGTATGCATTTATGAGTGTGTGAGTGTGGAGCCTGTCATTGATGTTGGACATTTTTCTTGAACACCCTTCCACCTCAGTTTTTTTTTAAAGATTTATTTATTTTTATTTTACATTTATAAGTATTTGCCTGTATGTGTGTCTGTGTAATAGGTACATGTCTGGTGCCAATGGAATCCAGAGAGTTTATTGGATCACCTGGAGCTGAGGTTATACATTGTGATCTGCCATGTGAGTACTGGGAATTGAAACCGTGTCCTCCACAAGAGCAGTGAGTCATCTTAACTACTAAGCAACCTCTCTAGTCCTCACCTCAGTCTTTTTGAGGCAGGGTCTCCCAGTCAAACCCAGAGGGCAACAACATGGCTAGTCATGATCATCAGTTCAATCTGGGTATACCCTGTCCATGTGGCCTGAGGTTAGAACTATAGACAAGCTGCCACATTCATCTGACTGTTTCATGAGTTTAGGGGCTCTTAATACTGGAGCTGGTCCTATTGCTTGCATAGCATACACTTTAACTCCTGAGCCATCTCTCCATCCCTGTAGCATAAATGTTTTACAAAGAAGTATATAAAAGTACACTTTGACCCATATTGAGTGTGTTACTTTGGCAGCATACATGAGAACGTGTCTAAAAATAAATAAATTAACCATGGTGTTATTCTTGGCCAGCAGAGGCTACTGATAAAACACAGGGGATTCAAAACAAAACTGGGATTATAGATGATGGTGTGGTTTGTCCATAGACAGTATTCCCTTAAAAGCATCTTCTTTGAATGAGGGAAGCAGAGGCAGGATAATTAAATAAAGGGTGATATATAAATAAAGGGAGAAAGGAATAAAAATATATAAAGAGAGAGAGAGGAAGGGAAGGAGAAAATAAAGAAGGGAAGGAAAGGAGAAAGAGAAGCAAAGGGAAGAAGGAAAGGAGTGAGGGAATGAAGAAGAGGAGCAAGCAGAAAGGAGCAGAAAATGTTCTTGTGAGAAGGATGCTTACAAAGTGAAAGTTTTCCCACTTTTTTACCTCCCCCCTCAGCTCTACAACTCCACGATGAGGAACAGGTTGAACAAATAATACGGAGAGCAAAGGACATGGCTGAGGATATGTCTGTGAGGCAGAGTTCACGGCACATGTTTGGAACATTAAGCATTTCATTCACCAAATCCTTAAACAGCACAATTTGAACGATCGCTTTTCACTCCTCCAAGTAAGTCAAGAAGAATTCAGGTCTTCGATGTGGTGACTCAGACATTTCCAGATTTTATGTGACTTCTCTTAGCATTTTTTTTTAACTTTTCAGTAATATTGCATTTACTCCAAGTAAAACATTTGAACAAAGCATAATATATCACATATCAAATATATCTTGGCTTACTTTTTAAAAAATAGGATGGCAGCTATGAACTGTTTGACTTCAATCTTTGAAATCATTTGCCAAATATTCTTTTCCAGATTTATAATTGTTCAAATTTAGTAAATTTGTTCCTTGCTAATTCATCATGCAGAGATACACTTTGTTATTAACCATAAGAGTGTGTGACAATGATTGGGTCATACTAATAAATACTATAATTGAGTGCTGACCTTTGATTGACGATGTACTTTTCTTATTGCGAATACAGATGGAATGCTTTGGAATTGAAAACTTGATAGAAAAGTAGAACTTCTCCAAGAAATTGTAACATTTGGGTTTTGAACTTGGCGTTAGAATTTTAATTTACATTTTCATTTCTAGGTAGGGTTTCAAAGGCTGAGACTGCATCTTTTTTTTTAATTTTTATTTTTTTAATATTAGTTACAGTTTGTTAACTTTGTATCCATGCTGTATCCCACTCCCTCTTTCCCTCCCAATCCCACCCTCCCAGCCTCATCTCCTCCTGCTCTTTTCCAAGTCCACTGATAAGGGAGGACCTCCTCCCCTTACATCTGATACTGGTTTATCAGGTGTCTTCAGGACTGGCTGCAAAGTCCTCCTCTGTGGCCTAGCAAGGCTGCTCCTCCCGGGGGGGGGGTATAAAAAAGGATGCAACCTAGAGCCCCTGCTCAGATGTAGCCCTTGCCTGGTAGCTCAGTATCTAAGTGGGTACCCTAATAAGGGAACAGGGACTGTTTCTGACATGAACTTGATGGTGGGCTCTCAGACTGCATCTTTTTTTTTTAATTTTTATTTTTTCTCTTTCTTTTTTTTTCTTTTCCATAATTTTATTTTTCTCATTAGTTACATTTTGTAATTCTGTATCCCAGCTGTATCCCTCATTCCCTCTCCAGTCCCACCCTCCCTCCCTCATCTCCTCCCTGCCCCTTTCCAAGTCCACTAGTAGGGGAGGGCCTCCTCCCCTTTCATATGACTCCCTTTTGTCGGGTATTTTCAAGACTGGCTGCAAAGTCCTCCTCTGTGGCCTAACAGTACTGCTCCTCCCTTGGGAGGTGGGGAGGTCAAAGAGCCAGTCATTGAGTTCCTGTTAGTAATAGTCCTTGTTCCCCTTACTATGGGAAACCAATTGATTACTGAGGTATCACGGGTAACATCTGAGCAGAGGTTCTAGGTTTTATCCTCTCATGGGCTTTGGTTGAGTGTCCATCTCAGAAAAGATCCTGTGCCCAATGGTCTTAAACACTGAGCCTCCCTCCAGCTCCTCTTCACAGATAGTTTTGTTGGATTAAGATGCAGTCTGTGTGAAGAGGGGCTGGAGGGAGGCTCGGTGTTTAAGACCACTGGCTGCTCTTGCCGGTGAATTTGGCTTCAAACCTCAGCACCTACATGGTGGCCCACAGACTGTAACTCAAGTTCCAGTATGTCCTCTTCCAGCCTCTGTGGGCCCTGCACGTATGTGGTGCAAATATATACATGCAGGCAAACACTCATATACATAGAATAAAAATAAATGAGTCTTAAGAATAGAATCAGTTTAGGATAACAAAAACCGCTTTGGGAGCAGGTAGGAATCATTTATCTCTCAACTTGGTGGCTTATTAGCTAAGAGATTGCAGTAAACATCTCTATTCCTAGGTTAGTGCTATAGAACGTGGATACAATAATACATGCAAAGTTGTTATGAGGGACCTTATCTTTATTTTTTGAGACATTATAGTTTAAAACATTATAAGGAGAATTTTAAAGATTCTAATTTTTTCTATTATTTGAAATTTGCTAAAGATTTATTAAACTCCACTGAGGCAATTGATTTTGTAAAAGAGGAATCTGAATTCTAAGAAAGAGAAGCATGTCTCCACCCAGCATTTCATGGAGTCTCAGATTCCTAGAATTTAAATAATTCCTACAAAGCGTCTGGCTGGCGTTTCATTTCCTCAAGCAGATCACCTTTAAAAATCGATACGTATTTAGTTCTCTGTGATGTCTGGCAGAAGGAAGATTCCTATAGAATGAAACCCCCCAGGCTCTTAGTTGCCTTCTCCTGTATGGATTTGGACAATGAGAGAAATCACCAGGAGAGTTCCGGCAAGTGCCCAAAGGAGGTCAGTGTGTGTTCTGTTTCTGCCCTAGCCTGGTCCTGCCTTTCTTCAGTGCTGGTGAACAGGTGTGTTGATATGGCTCCCGCTGGCTCATCTTCCTGCATAGCTGTGCTGCTCAGGTCAGATAGCTCCCTTACAGGTAAGGCTTTCTTCCTGTTTTGATTTAGAGGTGGCAGAAGCCCCCACTTACTGCGGTGCTTCCACGAACGAGAATCGGCATCCACCCTTCTTGCCTGTGCTGTTCTCGGAGGTCTCTCCTGAAGTTCTCCTATTATCCCTTGGCAATATTTACTCTTCCTGACTTTTATGATACATCATTATAAATTTAACCTTAAAAACAGGCATGTGTCCACTTTCAGTATGAGAAGGCAGAAATTCAAGTGTAAGGTGATCGCAGGGCAGGGCTTTCTCTAAGGGACTCAGGAATTTCCTTTCTCTATCTAATCTATGTCGATGGTTCCATATATATATACTTATATATATATAAATTAATTTTAATTAATATTAATTAATTTAATTTTCATCTGTGGCTGCATCACTATAATTTCTGTCTCCATCCTCCCATGGCCTCTCCGACAAGGTACTTGTCAGTGGATTTAGTATCTGTTAAAGAAACCCAAGATGGCCTCACAGTAAGATGTTTGACTTGGTTACACCTGCAAAGACCCTTTGTCTAAATAAGGACACATTTATAGTTTCTAAGACATGGGTCTGCACTTTCTTTGGTTGGAAACAAGTGACCACCCATCTACTACACTGATGCGCACAAGCTGTTAATACTTAACATGGGTCATTGTTAATTCCCCCTTTACAAAATATGTCTGTCTATGATCAGCGCCAGCGAAGCTGTTTTTTCCCTGTGTTTGTGAATTCCAGAGACCAGAATGTATTTATGTAGTACTACAGTAGTAGGATATCTAGACAAGATATTTCCCAGGGTACTTGGGTAGCTGGGATTCCCGACATACTTCCAGCGCCATGCCTTACACGACCAACATGATTAGATATTTGTGGCAAGGTAAAATATTATGATTAATGTCTCTTCATCTAGTGATTTAAAAAAAAAAACACAGCTAAGGTAAACTAATATAGAAAATTTCTGTGAGCTGAACTACTGTCAAATCAAGAGTGTTAAATGCATTACTTCTACTCTCGCAGCTCTGAAAATTAAAGGAAATTGAAGTAAAGAATGTCAAAGCAACTTCTAAATTTGCTTTGGCAACAGACAGCAGGGATTTCCGGAGCTATAGGAAAGGAGTACCCTGTCTTTGTCTGACAGAGTGATTCCTAACATATGGTACTAGCTGTTGCCAGTGGGATTGCCATAACTTAGCATCAAGAGAACAACAGTTTTTCAACTGTCAAGTTGGCTCAGGTATCAGAAAGAATTGGTTCCACATCTGGTGAGAAGTATCTGCAGTAAAGACATGGGGAAGGCAGGGGGCTCCTATTCGTCTCTCCTTAGCTGGGCTCCAGTAGTGTCTCTTGAGTTTTTCTCTCTCAGAGTGTTTGAGGTCACTGTTTTTTTTTTTCAGATCATGGTCTACTAATCAAGGAAGAATGAATCTGCTTCTCTACCCATAGGAATTGTCAAAATGTTCCTCATTAGGTTTCAAAGTCGGTTAGGCTCTTATCTCTTGTTCTTCATTCAGTGCTTTGGTTTGGTATATTATTGCAAATGCGTTGGAGAAGAAACATCCATCAGGCAGTGCAGAAGGGAGCTAATCATTTAAAATGTCCAGAAGAGGAGAGAGAATTAAGCCCCAAATAGAATTTTCCAAGCTGGATAGAGAATGTTAAGAATAGAGTTTCTCTGTGTTCTGTTCCACATAAGCATACAGACAGGGGAGGAGGGGGGAATGGTACACCATTTACTTAATGCAGCTATTTGTGTCTCTTTGGTTACCTAGTTTCCTCATCTCACAGAGGATTGTGGAGTGAATACACGAACACCTGTTCTGATTTCTGGGTTATTGTGGTAATTTGGAAGAAAGTTATTTTTATTCTTGTGAAATGTTTTTATTTGTTTTTTTTTTTTGGTTTAGGATAGACAATAAGTAAATTATTGGGAATGAGAAAAATAAATCAGATATGTTGGCTCAGTAGTAGGATATTTAGACAAGATTTTCCCCGGGGTGCTTGACAGAATTGACAGAACTCAGAAGACCAAGGCAGGAGAATCCCGAGTTTAAAGTTAGTCTGGGCTGTCCAGGAAGATTGAAGCCCATCTGGGCTACAGAATAAAATCCTATTGACAAAGCAAGACAGATGGAAAGATAGGAGATAGATGGAAAGGTAGAGAAAGAGATAGGTAGACAGAGGAATGAACAGATAGATAGATGATAGATAGATAGATGGTAGATAGAGATTAGATAGATAGATAGATAGATAGATAGATAGATAGATAGATAGATAGATAGATAGACAGACAGACTACTGTTTGGGAGCTCTTTGGACCTATGAGGTATCATTCAGTACCACATGAGAAAGCTACCTTGCAAGGAGTTCTTTGTGAATTCAGGCTCCCAGTGTTTGATGCCAGATGTATTTTATTTGTTACAACTCTTAATCATCCTCCCTCATTTTAAAATGAGTGGTTCTATTTCTTTAGGACTCACCTGATTGTGGGAACAAAAATTCATCCATGATGTATCATCCATCGAGACTGATGACGATAACATTTCTTTATCTTATCTCCCATCCTTTTCTTCTTTCTCAGCAGGTTTTAGGATTATTAGAAGAAAGTAGATTACAGAATTCTTAGTTTTAATTTTTCACTTACAGAGGAGGAAGCTGTACCTTTTTCTCTGAGCAAATGAGTCTTTAATGTTCTTGCTACAAGTTTACTTACCTATTTGCCTAGGCAGATAATGTTTGAAATGACAATTTGCGAACCAAACATTATTCCTTAACAGGCCTACCACGGCCATGCATTTTAAGAAGAGCCAGCCTAAAACAATGGCAACAATTAAGCTTCAGTAATCAGCCTGCTTCTGTGGTGTATGTCTTCATGTTGATGAATGCTTCACATTTAATTAAAATATATTGATCATGCTACATTTGTCTTTATCAGCACAGCCATGCATTCTCTTTTGAGGGATTATTGTTTATTGGTTTGAGAAACTAATGGGCAGCTTAAAAAAATAGGTAGGACCCTTTAAATTTGTTTTCTGTCGTCTGTCTGGTTGCACATTGCTCTTAGTTAAAATATGCCATCTTGCATGCTTCAAGCATCTCCTGGAAGATATATAGGTTGTAATAAACTGTAATTAGTGTATATGATCATTGCACATACTGCTTTGGAAGAACCCAGTTACTAGCCGTACAGATGTCAGCTCTGTAATGTAATGTCTGGCATGAAGGGATCACAGATGTATAAAGGATGTCAGCTTAAAACAAAATTATTATGTTTCTTTCAATCAGTTCACCTGCTGCCATGGAAAAACAATTTAAGGAAACACTGCCTTAAACTAATGTGTTAGCAGAGGTTGCACTGAATGGAATTTACAACGGCACCTAGGGGTATAGTTCACCCTTAAGTGGGAAGCGGCTAATGAAAAGGAAATTGCAGTTCTCTTTTAAAAATAACTCAGAAAAATAATGCCTAACTTATAGTATGAACATATTATCATGTAATTTGTATGTCCAAATATTAAATGACGTATCTCCTAAGTACAATATCCAGAGTATACAGAATGAATGATAATGTCGGGATATATTAAAAACACTGAGGTCCATGGAACACCTAAATTTCACGTTTTATCCAATTCTTAGCTTCTGCCTCAAAGGGGAAGGGTTTTTGTTTTGACATGGGTCTTATGTATCCCAGACTGGCTTCACATTTGGTGTATATTTGAGAGGACACTGAAAGTCTGCCTTGACCTTCCAAGTGCTGGAAACTGCAAAGGTGTACCGCCATACTTGGTTTATGTGGTGCTGAAGATGAAATCCAAGACTGCATGCCAGAGAAGCACTCCACCAACACGAGTACATCCCTAGTCCAATATGCCCTTCTTACATGGTTATAAATGGTGGTACATTTATACCGCATAATTTAATGCGTAGTTCCGTGATAAAGGCCACTGTAAGCAAAGTAGATCCTGGTAGGAGATACATGTGGAGATGTTCGAGTCCCAAGAGGCCAACACAGGTGACACTATGGACGTTAACACTTGCTTTACATGACAATGCCTCTCAACACCCCTGCCACATAACTCCCCATCTTGGATCTGTGCATCCTGTACCATTTGGTGGTAACCCCAAAGCCATTTTGAATCCTTTTCTTGTCTTGGTATTTTTTCATTTGAAGGAAAATATGTAGCTCAGATCGAACCTATGAGATAATAGAAATCTAGGAATGTTTGTGTGTGTGTGTGTGTGTGTGTGTGTGTTTTTTTCCACTTGAAAAAGAGGGATGAGCCAGAACATTCCAGAAAAGATAATAAAAGTGACCATCAGGAACTTTACTTTGGAGTATGCAACTAAAATTTGCTAAACATATTTGAACTGTCTCTGTATGTATGTATGTATGTATCTATTTTTGTGTATGTTGTGGTCACACACATGTCACAGCCATGAGTATAGGGCAGAGGACAGCTTGTAGGAGTTTCTTCTTTCTTCTACCACCTGGGTACTGGAAATCAGAGTCAACTCAGGTCCTAAGGCATGACAACAAGCACTTTTACCCATTGAGCAATTTTGCTGGGTTGTCTTTGAGATTTTGCTGGCCTATCTTTGAACTCTTATGTAACTAAAATAGATTTTTTTCTTTGTAATTAGTACGATTTTTGGTGTCTAAAGTATAGTAGAAGCACAAAATACGATTCTTCTAACAAATTTACAAGCAGTGCAACTAAATAACTCATAAGGTAAGAAGTGTATTCACCCACATTCTCAAAGTCAGTTCTTTATTTTTTTGTTTACTTTTATATTTTAGGTTATGGGTAAAAGAATAATGACAATTGCTCAGTGTTTTCTGCCTGATACTAGTTAGGTTAGGTAATGTTTTGAAACCATATCAGCTGCACGGATAGAAGTGATATTTAAGTATGTTTGACTAATTCTATATCCTGCAGGTGTATATACTCATTTGGGCCATTTCTGTCAAAGTACAAATTAAGGAATGGGGGCCATGAAGGGAGGTAAATCTTTGCCTCACTCACAGTAAACAGATGATGATTTGGGGTGATCAGGACCCCAGGTTCACAGTTGAGGAATCAAGTCATCACCAGTGTCTAAGATCAGCTGAAGCCTAGCTGACTGAAATCCAGTTCTCTTAAGGTTTCAAGCAACTGCAACAACAACAAACAGTGTGTGTGTGGTGGGGGGGTTGTGTGTGGGCGTGAGCATAAGTGAGTGTGGGTATGAGTGTCTGTACAATTTGGAAATGAAGGTCTCCAAGCAATGCAGCAGTGTTTGCATGGCATTGATCTGCCCCTTTCTTTCTCTTTCCACCCTAATTAGCTGGCTTTGATAAGAAAACACTTTTAATAAGAAATATGTGAATAGAAGATAAAGGGAAAAAGAAATCCATTGAATCACCTCAGGGCTTTCTTTACTTGTGGAAATATGAATTAATTCAATCTATTACATACTGCTTAGGTTGAATGTCTTGAGCACAAGGCAGGTATTTGTATAAAATGGCACATATCTATGGCGTATCTGCAACAATACAGATTTGAAGTAAATTAATTTTTTCACGTGTCAATGAGTTCAAGGCTATTCGCAGTTTCTCTCCTATAGTGTCCAGTGTGTCCGGTTTTGTGCTGAAGCCTTTGACCCATTTGGAGTTGAGTTTTGTGCAGCATGGTAAAGATGGATCTATTTGGATTCTTATACATGTAGTTGTTCAATTTGACCATCACTATTTGTTGAAGACGTTGCTTTTTCTCCAGTGTGTATTTCTGACTAATTTATAAAAAATAAGGTACCCATTGTGTGTGGATTTTTGTCTGGTTCTTCAATTTGATGCTATTGATCAACATGTCTGTTTTTGTGCCAGTATCATGCTGTTTTTATTACTATAACTTTGTAGTAAAATTTGAGATCAGGGATAGTGATACCTCCAAGCATTTTATTAATTTTTCTGTAGTTTGAAAAACTATCTTTTTTTTTGAGTTTTTTTGTGTGTGTTTGTATTCCTATATGAAGTTGCAACATGTCCTTTTAAGATATGTGAAAAATTGTGTTGGAATTTTGATGGGGATTTCATTGAGATATAGATTGTTTTTGATAGAATGTTCATTTTTTTACCATATTAATTCTACTGATCCATGGGTATGAAAATCTTTCCATGTTGTCATATCTTCTTTAATTTCCTTCTTCAGTGTCTTGAAGTATTTATTGTGCTTGCTTGGTTAGAGTTACTACAAAATATTTTATATTATTCCAAGCTACTAAGAAAGGTGTTCTTTCCCTGATTTCTTTCTCAGTCCATTTGTTATTTGTGTATAGGAAGGTTACTGATTGAGTTAGTTTTATAGCCAGCTTCTTTTCTGAAAGTGTTTATTCACTGTAGTCGTTTCCCAGTGGAATTTTAAGGGTGACTTATCTATACTGTCCTATCATCAGCAAATAAAGACACTGACTCCTTCTTTTCCAATTTATATACCTTTTATCTCCTCAATTGTCTTATGGCTCTAGGTAAGATTTCAAATACTGTATTGGACAGACACAAACAGAGTGGACAACCTTGTCTTGGTCTTGTCTTTAATGGAATTGCTTTGAGTTTTTCTCCATTTGTGTTGATGTTGGCTATGGGCTTGCTGTAAACTGCCTTTATCATATTTAGAGATATCAATGAGTAGTGCTTGCTGATTCCTGCTGTTTTGTTGTTGTTATTGTCATTGTGGTGGTGGTATGTGATTTTCCTGTTTTGATTAACTATTCTGGGATTATTGATTCATTGTGTTTTCTCAGGTGTGGTTAACATCTTTATATTGGAGTTTTTATTCTAGTGCCTTGTGTAAAGATTGGCTTTGAAGACAAATATTGCTTAAATTTGGTTTTTATCACGGAATGTCTCATTTTCTCCTTCTATTGTGATTGAATACTATTTGTTGTGTATGGAAGTCTAGGCTGGCCTCTGTGGTATCTTAGAGCTTATAGAACATCTGTCAAGGTCCTTATGACTTTTAGAGTCTCCACTGAGAAGTCAGGTGTTAATCTAGGCGTTTTTCTGTTAGGTCTGCCTTTAAATGTCACTTGGTAATCATCCCTTGCTGCTTTTATTATTCTTTCTTTGCTCTGTATGTTTACTGTTTTGAAGGAGGTTTTGAGGGAAACTTCTTTTCTGGTCTAGTCTCTTTGGTGGTCTGTATACTTCTTGTACCTTGATAGGCATCCCTTTCTTTAGGTTAGAAAAGTTTTCTTGTACCATTTTGTTGAAAACATTTTCTATGACTTTAACCTGAGTTTCTTCTCTTTCCTCTATTCCTATTATTCTTAGATTAGGTCTCTTTATAGTCTCCCAGATTTCCTAGATGTTTTGTGACTATAATTTTAGATTTGACATTTTCCTTACCGAAGTACCCATTTGTTCTATCCTCAAATTCTGAAGATGATTCCAAAATGCTCTGTATGCCCAGGCAGCTTTGTTGTCATCCTCAGCATCTTTTTAGGTGTGATCATATACCTGTGTAAATGATCAGTATTTCCAGCTATCCCATCTGAACACACACGTCACAGAATTTGCTTGCGGCACTACCCCATGGACTACGTTGTTATATGTCACACAGCTTTCTCACACACTCCAGCAAGTCTTCGCAGAGTGACCTGAGATTCCCCACACAGTTCTCAGTTGGATACTTTCAGCCAGCCTGCCACGGACACTCATCTTTCAAAGCCTCAAACCGAGGAAACTATCTTGCCCTCTGCCTCCTCCTGAAACTAGTACATGAATAAAGCTAACCGTGTTATTGCTTGTGCTCTCAGCTAAAGCCACAACTTTCTTTGATCTTGGCTGACCTGCGTTATGCTTCATCATGGAGATGGGAAGGTTAAGAGGTGGAAGTCAGGCAGATAGAGGAGGCTTGCCATTAACACTTTTTCCCCCCTCCAAGGTTAACAGTGTTCTCATGTGCAGGACAAAGAAAAAGACAAAATTTTGTGCCTTATTTCCCTGACTTCACAGAGGAAACGTGGCAATACTAGATTTTTCTGAGAGCATAACCATCCCCATGGCAACAGGGATCTATCCATGTTGGTGATTTCACTATTGTATCAAAAAGACATTTTTTTTGTTAGGTTTTTTTTTTTGTTTGTTTTGTTTTTTAGAAGGTGACACTTCCTTGTGTTAAGCTTCCCTACTGATGTCAAATGGAAGGCAGAATGCAAAAGTTAGTGATAGGGGAGCAGATATTTTCAACCAATATTCTCAGAGTTCATCAGACAGTGAAAAAAATTCACTGTCTTTTAAGCTTAATTTTGAAGCTTTTCTTTTCTCACATTCTGATGTGGTAAATGGCTGTCTTCTATTTGTATCAGCTCGACATAGTCAGTCAGCCTTCAGATCCCAAATGTGTTTGCAAAGCATCTGTTACATTTACTAACAGAGTGAAACACAATATCTGGCACTTGACAGTGTTTCAGATATTAACTCTGAAGCCTCCCGAATGTGCTCAAATCTCCTGCTAGCCTGCACTCTGGTATCTACGTTTCAGGAACTTGCTCAAAAAACTCCACCTGGAGCTTTATCATGATTTTCCTAAATGCCATCATTAGAGTGCCGACGGCAATCTGCAGCTCGCTCCTCTCACACGATGATGGCATCTCACTCTGAAAAGTGAGCTAGGTTTACACATACTGTATTCCACTCTTCCAGAACACCGACGTGTAGCTATTCCAATCCATGTGCCATGCTTGTGCACCTGTGTGATTTGCCAGACAGCCGTGCGCTATCGGATGAATAGAATCAGCGAATTAGAAGATAAACAACATTTGGTAGCAAATTGGGGGTAGATGATACTTTGTGGTTAGCTACATTGTCGTTTTAAGCATGGCAGAGAGTAAGAAGAAGGTGAGTGTCAGAACAAAGCTTATCATTTTTGTAACTGTTTCTTTGCCCCAGAGTCTAAGTGAGGAAAGCAAGGAACGAGGATGTTGTAGCACAGGACAGCTGGGGGTCATGATGTCATTGAGCTGATGAGCTGTGCACTTGTGTGGTGATCTCGTGTTTATTACTTCACTTAACTCCACCCCACCCCACCCCATTTTTTTAAACAAACTAGAAACAGACACACACTGCATTCTAGAGAGGAGAATCTAGATTCATACAAGTTACGTTTTATTTAAAATCACAACTGATGTTAGGGTCATCCACTGGTGACCTTCTACCTAAGGCTCACCGAACACTGTGGAAGATGGGGCAGAAACACTGTAAGAGCCAGAGGATGAAGACATCTATTGCCAGATAGTGCTGTCTATGGATGTCAGGGAAGCTGTGCCCGTGAGAGCTCAATGATATGGTTGCCTAAACAGGGTCTGCGCAATGGCTACAGAAATGGACATGCCAGTGTGAATGGATGAGCATTCACAAGCCCGATTCCTACGTAAAAAGCAGCATATAATTAACGGTGCTGAGAGGAAGAATCAGTCTTTTCCAGGGCTAAGCTCCATCATAGTTTCTCCCTTTCCAAGTAGTCACCTCTAAACATTTACACACGCAATCAGCACTAAATGGACTCATCAAGCAGTATTTACACACACACACACACACACACACACACACTCACAGAGAGAAATTCACAGAGGCACACACTAAAAGTAAGCAAATAATTGAATAAAACTCCAACGTTCAAAATAAGGAAAGCCTGATTAAAAGAATCCTGGTCTTGTTGGAAGGTAGAGTTACCCAGGACATAGATATTTGGTTTTAAAAATAAGACCAAGAACATTTCTGAATAGTAGATGTTCATTGTTGAAATTGGGAAAGTTGTTGATGAACTAAAATCATGTCATCTGCCTCTGAAGGCATGAGTATCAAAATAGAAAAGAGAGAGAGGATTTTTATCTTCTTTGTACGGTACTTGAAAGCGTCACTGATCATACTGAATGACTGTGGTCAGTCACACCAGGGACATTGACATCTCAGTCTGGGAAACTGAGGCTTCTAGAGTTGAAATATTTTGCTACGACTTTTATGAGGGAGTTCATTTGCTTTAGATGGTGCAAAGCAGACTGACCTTCATCCTCAGCGTGTCAGACCACATTTTTTCCTTCACACAGAACCGCAGGGGAGGTACCTGAAGGAAACTTGAATCTCAGAACCTACAGCAGAGTTCTGCAATTCATCAGAAGGAAGGAGCCATTTGTAGTGCTCTGCATTCACACGGAAGCAAATGACAGTAACTACACATTGGTAGGTCTGAATGAAATATCTTTGCTTCTGTAAAGCCTTCTCACATTGACAGTTCACACTGTGAACAACAAATTAATTCCAGCAGCAGTTCTGATGCCTGGACTCTCATTTTTTACCTCTTTGTATACTTTTGGTGTCAAAAGCTCAGAATCCAACCCCTGCTTTCCATCATAATGTATCTTAGCCTAAGGAAATCTCAAAAAGTGTGGCAGTTTGGCTTTGCACAGAAATGCTGGGCTTATAAAGTTGAGTAATTTAGGTCTTTAATTCAACTGATGCTGTTAAAGCCATCACTTGATGAGATACAACAGAGAGGAAGAGGAATCTTAAATAATAATGACAACAAATGTACCACAATTTCTGCCCACAAATGGTGGAAACTAGAAAAGATCATCCTGAGTGAGGTGCCCCAGAAGCAGAAAGACAACATGGTATATACTGACTTATAAGTAGATATTAGACATACAATATAGGATAATCATACAAAAATTTGTATACCTAAAGAAGCTAAACAAAAAGGAAGACCTTGGGTAAGATGCTCAATCCTCATTCAGAAAGGCAAATGGTATAGACATCAGAAGAGGGAGGAAACAGGGAATAGGACAGGAGCCTACCTCTTTCAGAGGGCCTCTGAAAGATTCTACCCAGTAAGATAATCAAAGCAGATGCTGAGACTCATAACCAAACTTTGGGCAGAGTGCAAAGAATCTTATGAAAGAAGAAGGAGATAGAAAGACCTGCAGGGAACAGGAGCTCTACAAAGATAGCAACAAAACCAAAATATCTGGGCACAGCGGTCTTTTCTGAGACTGTTACTCTAACCAAGGACCATGTGTGGAAATAACCTAGAACCCCTGCACAGATGTAGTCCATGGCAGCTCAGTGTCCAAGTGGAAACCCTAGTAAGGGAAACAGGGGCTGTCTCTGACATGAACTCAGTGGCTGGCCCTTTGATCACCTCCCCCCGAGGCAGAAAGGTAACCCTACCAGGTCACAGAGGAAGACTATGCAATAAATCCTGATGAGACCTGATAGGCTATGGTCAGATGGAAGGGGAGGAGGACCTCCCCTATCAGTGGACTAGGGGAGGGGAATAGGGGGAGAAGAAGAAGGGAGGGCTGGATTGGGAGGGGACAAGGGAGAGGGCTACAGCTGGAATTCAATGTGAATAAATTGTAATATTTTTAAAGATAAATTTTAAAAATCCCTCCAAAATAGTAATGACAATAATAATAATAACCTATGAAAGCGAGAGA
This sequence comes from Meriones unguiculatus, assembly GCF_030254825.1. Lineage (NCBI taxonomy): Eukaryota > Metazoa > Chordata > Mammalia > Rodentia > Muridae > Meriones > Meriones unguiculatus. The sequence continues at coordinate 29,606,318 of NC_083355.1, read as the reverse complement.
GTCTATGAACTTGCTTTTATAAGGGTGCTTGTATGTGGGCCTGTGTGAGCATCAAGTCCAGAAGATAGTGTCAGATGCTCTACTTTATCATTCTCTCATGATTCCTTTGAGGCAGTGTCTCTCCCTGAAACTGGGGGCTCCTGACTTCTCAGACAGGCTGGAAGCCAACAAGCTCTAGAGATCCTTTTTTTCCCCCCGCTGTCTTTTTCATAGCTGAAGTTACAGGTAGGCATACAATGACAGGCTCTTACATGAGGGTTGAGATGTGAACTCTACACAACCACCTCATCCCTCCAGCCCCAAAGGGGTGACCCTTCCTGTCAATGTGCAGTTTTCCTGATTTAATCAGAAATACAATTTTTGACATACTCCGCTGAGAAATGATTTCCAACTTATAAACAAATGACGATAATTTTCACAAAAGAAACATCCTAACTAATGATTGCTAAAAACATTGAGACAAGAATGATTGAAGTGATGTTATTTTAGAAGTTTCTGTGATAGGCTGGAGATATGGCTTGGTGGTTTAGCATGCCTCCTTCCAGGGAATATAGAATTGGTTCCTAGCACCCACATTAGGAAACTCATATCTGCCTTTAACTCCTGTTTCAGGGAATATAGTGCCTTCCCCTGGCCACCAAGCACCTACACACCGGCCACATGTTCACAAAAACAGCCACAAACACATAAACGAAAAAATAAAATCAAAGCTTTAAAGAATATGAGGGCTAAAGAGATGACTCAGTGGTTAAGAGCCCTGGCTGCTCTAGCAGAGGACCTGGGTTCTGTTCCCAGCATCCACGTGGTGGCTCGTAACCAGTCTGAAAATTCAGTTCCAGTGTGTTTGACTCCCTCTTCTGGCCTCCATGGGCATCAGGTATGCATGTGGTTCATGGACATGCATGAAGGAAAACACTCACAGACAGAAAAAAAAATAAGATAATAGTAAACATATCATTCAATGGTCTAGTGTGTATTTCAGAAAGTATACATGTAAAGTTTTCTGAAATGTGAAAAAATATGTTGATGAGACAAATTATGAGAACTAACTATGAACAGAAAGAAAAACTGAAGTTTGAACAGAGCGTGGAGACTAACACAAAAAGGTGTTCAATTATTTCCTAATTTATATAGAGGCTTGATGAAATTTCAACAAAAGTGCATGCAAGATATTTTAGATACAGACAAGGTGATTCAGGAACATATTTGTAAATGAAAAGAGATAAAAATATAAATGAAAAAGAAAAAAGTAAGAGGACAAACTCTGATACAGACATACCTTGTGTTACTATTATAATTAAGGCTTTTATTGACAGAAAGATGAGCACATTGATCAAAAAGCATAGAAACACATTACGACAAATGAATACAGCTGATGTCTAAAAACATATTTTAAAAATCCCATGTGTATGGTTATCTTGCCTGCGTGTATCTGTGTACACATTGAGTGCTTGGTACCACAGGGGTCAGAGCAGGGTGTTGGATACCCAAGAACTGGAGTTAGAGTCTTCTACAAGATCCATAGACCCAGCCTCTTAGCTGTTTTTTGACAAGAGACAAACCCTCTTCCTTGGAGGAAAAAAGAAATTGATGGCTTTTTAAATCAAATGATAGTATGTCAAGTCAATATCATAGACAAAACAAAACACATAGACATAAATTTTTACTAATAGCAGATATCTCACCTGAGAATGATTTTGAGAAAGGAATATGAACAAGGCATAGACTGGGAAGTGGAGTTTTCAAAGCACCAATCCCACAAAAAGCAAAGAATTAATATTGAGAAGATGTAAGTAACTCTCAAAACTCACAGGAAAAAGAAAGAAAGAAGGAAAGAAGGAAGGAAGGAAGGAAGGACGGAAGGAAGGAAGGGAGAAAGAAAGAAAGAAAGAAAGAAAGAATTAAAGAAAGAAATCAAGCAATCCAATTACAAAGTTGACAAAGATTTAAGGAGACACTCAAGAAGGAAGCTGTTCTGGTATCCAAAAGTCACTTGAAAAGGTCAACATTGTTAATCATTAAATATAATATGAATTAGAACCACAGTGACATATTACTAGATTTCCTGGTAAAATGTCATCACTAGGGCCAGTGACAGCACCAAGTGCTGGGAAAAGAAATCAGATCTCTCATGTTTTATTGAAGGGAATGTAAAACAGTATATACGAGTCTTGAATAATGGTTTCTTTGCATGTGAACCGTGCACCCAACATGTGACTGACCCATCAACTGAACAGCTTCACATCTATACCAGAGAACACAAATCTGCATCTGCATTAAAACCAGCAGGCACATATTTAGACAACGTTTGTTCATAATAGCAAGAAGTAAAAATGCCCTACGTCTTCCATTACAGGTGAATGGTTAAAAAATTATCTGGTCCCATTGTACTCTAAGTATTTCTAGGGTATACAAAGTAACAAAGGATAGGCATACTGAATTACCTAGATGAACCTCTGGAGCAGTGGTGCTTAATCCGTGACCCTCTATTACATGCCCTCTTATTGTGGTGACCCACATCCATGAAATTAGTTTCACTCCTACTTCATAACTGCAGTTTTACTACCGTTATGAACCATAATGTAAATATCTGAGTTTTCTGATGGTCTTGGGCAACCCTTAAAATTGGATTCAAAAGGGATCATGACCCACAGCTGAGAACCACTGCTTTAGAGAATGATGTTGGATGACAAAAGTCTCTCCAAAAAGGTCACTAAATATGTCATTCCATTCTATGATGTACACAAAAGACAAATTATAAATAAAGAAGAGATTAGTGACTGTTAGGTGTGAAGTAGGAGTTGAAGCAGAGGGAAGTGAGGCTATAAAAGTGAAAAGTACATGATTAAAAAAAAAGTGACCCTTACATGATTAAAAAAATCAGCTTCATGATTCTTTATGGTTCTACCATAAGCTACAGCTTCAGAGGATGTGACCATATGGGGAAACACAGCATAAGCACATAAGGGTTGTCTCTGTTATTTCTCATACCTACATGTGAACCTATAAATTTCTGTTAAACATGTAATTAAAAAAAAAAAGGTGGAGAGATGGCTTTGTGGTTACAAACACTGGTAACACATACAGGTAAAAAGCCCATGTGCACAAAATAAGCCTACAGAAACCTGTGTTCTCAGAGGAAGAGGAAGGAAGTATCCAGTCACAGACCGCGAGTGCTCCAACACACCAGAATGAGGGGTACTTCATTGATCGCTGTCAGGATATTCCAAACAGGTGGTGTTCTTCTTCACTTGTGTTTACATGCAAATGACACTCAGAGAAGATAACCGGGGTTAGCAGAAAGCTGGGGTATTTGTGAAGGCAGTGGTACCCAGGTGTTTGACCAAACTTCGGTCTGGATGTTTCGGTGAGGTATTCTGTAGGCATAAAGCTTATGGCTCATAACTTTGAGTAAATGACTTCTTTGATGTGGGTGGCCTTGTCAGTACAAAGCCTTAATATGGAAGACTACTATCTACTGAAAAAAAAAATAGGAAATTTGCCTCCAGATCGTCTCTGAATTCAAGACTGAAAAACTCAAATTTCCTGTTTGCCGCTCTACTGGAACTAGACTGCAGAGTTTTTATTTGCTAGCATGACACTGCATGAACCAGTTCTTTCAAATAAATTTCTCTCCCCCTTTTCTCCCTCTCTGGCTAATATACATGCTATCACACTCAGTCTATTGATTCCAGCTTTCCTAGAGAACTCTGAGTAATACTGAAACCTATGGTGAACATTTTGCCAAGTTAAATGCCTTAAACTCAGAGCCTCATCCCCCACTTGACACTCTAATTACATTGTCTGTTAATTTTCAGAGGCGGCCCCACTCCTGGAAGGTGTTCTAGGTAGTGAGACATTTCACTTGGTTTACAGAACAGGGATTTGAGGGATCTGATCATTGTCAGTCCATCTGTAATGGAGACATGGCGTGCTGTTACCAAAATGTATTGATCCTTTCGTCAGCCTTTTAAAAACAGCTCTCAGAGCTCACTGAACTTTTTCTTTAGAAAGAGAATAAATACTGTAAATAATCAAAGTTGCAGAAGTGAGTGCTTTGGAGGGATTCAGGCCAGTTAGGTGGACAGGGGATAGCTGCTGTAAACCATATGAAATCCCCTAAATAGATAACCCCAGGGGCCTGTGTTCTTACACTTACTAAAGGTGGGGCTTTATGAGGAGATACATAATATACAAAGCTCTGCAGAAGAACGGTTATTAAAGTGAGGGATTCTCCGTTCCTGGGAGAATAAACAAGCACACAGGAATATATAGAACCAAAAGCCAAGAGCCCCAGCAAAGATACACCGTTGCAATGCTAAGGATTTCTCTTCCTTAGGAGGTGGCAAGAAAGGTCATGTTTTCATCTATATAAACAAAATGTTGCTAAGAAACATCTTGTTTCTAGAACATCCTGCTAGCTGGTTACTAGAAGAAAGAAAAGAGTTTGGAAGAATGGGCAAGAGAATAAAACAAAAGGCATTTTATAAATGCACACTGCAGAAATCTACATAGCCCATGAATACTGTCCTTCAAGCTGGCTGCTTTGTGCATGGGTGTGAGGAGTAGAGAAGGAATTTGTTACAGAAAAGAATTCCTGTCCCTGCTTTGGTAATCAAAAACAGAGGCAGCTTACAATCCACAAAGGGTCTTGGTCACTTAATTTGTTTGATGATGTGCTACAAAGGACATGGACTTTCCAAATTTAACTTCAATGGTATTTTTTTCCTATTCTGTAAAATGAGCCTAGTGGTATCTCAGAATGGCATAGTGACAGCCGTGGGTAAAAATCATAGTTCTCATTTTGAAGTGCTTACACCAGGCACCGTTTTTAGCACCTTGGGATACAGCTGCTGAACCTAACAATAATCCTGCAAAGCAGGCACCATTAATACTCTTTATTTAGAAACCTAGGGACCCCGGTTTTAAAGGGAAAAGAAAGTTATACAAGGTCACAATTCAGTAACTCCTAAAAACTGAAAGATGTTTCAGTTCTCTCTGACTCCTAAGTCAGGGTTCTTTACCGGTACGTCATAGGATGGATCAGTCGGGTAATTGAGCAGAAGAGCTATCTGTCATGCCGTGTGCAGATGCATGCATACTTGCAGACAGTCACAAACACATTTACCGGATGCTCAAAGTTGAATGGCTATAGCACGCTCCTATCTCTGACCCCTTTTAGTATGGATTGGTTTTTCACAGTTATAAAAATAAGTAAGAGCTATGATTAAACTTGGAAACACTGCTAGGTAATTACTCAGAAAACAAGATTCTCAGGCGATCAAGTCAATCTAAACAGATAAACATAGGGAAGCCAACTTGACTTTCCACCCACCTGCCTTTGCACAGGAAGCCAAAGAGGTCCTCTGTTTTACCAGCTCCTCTCGATTTGTCAAGGATAATAGGTCTCTGCTTTCAGTGGGTCGGTCTATTTCCTGGACTGTTTAATCGGTTCTCAAATGCACTAGAACAGTCACGACTGTAGCATTTCTGGGTAAAGAGAAGAAAGGGAGGCCCCAAAGTCACACCTTTTAGAAAAGAGACTGCATTTTATCTATGACATGAGACAGTGAAGCATGGTGTTCACATCTTAGAATTTTGCTTAAGTTCACTGTTTTCAGTTACAGTGATGTTCAGAGGAGATAAATGTGACATCCCTAGGCAGCAACTGATACCTCATCACATGCTATATATATATGGCTAGAGCAAGACCTTATTGGCTTTCCAGGTGGTGATAGTTAACAGATAGCTTGAAATTGGTTATACCATTCTTTGCAGCCACTGGTTGGTGCTTGCCTGAGCTGTACCAATTATGAAGTTGTGTTTTGTCTATGTGTGAGCCTGAGTAAGGCTTCTGTAGCCATGCAGAGCTAAGCCAGATGAGAGCTAACTACTGACTATGAAGACGCAGTTGAACTGTAAAATACAGGCACGTCTGGTGGTCGACGACTCCATTTGACCTAGTCACTTCTGTTCTGCTACAGGTGATATAGAGGTATTAACTTAGGTAAGAGAACTATCTGTTGATCCCTATTGTCAAAGGGAAAATAGACCCCAGCTCAGCAAAGCATAACTGCTTACTGGAAGAGTAGCAGGTACATCAGGGGAGGAAGGGAGACAAAGAGTCCTGTGGTACGCACTAGGAGAACAAAAGGATAAAAGGATTATGCAACGTTTAAAAATTGGTTCAAATCAAAATCATAAAGTAACAGCTCCTGACCATTTATGAATATTAGGACACATATGCCAAACAATAACAATTCATGGTCCTTTTATTGTAATAAATTTATTTTTAAGCCAATATGGATTAAATGGTGAATCCTACAGTCAGTTCAGCCATGCTTCCGATTATTATCAAAATGAGAAAGTGAGATTGGGGAAAACATGATTCATCCAGGAGGAGGCCTGGTGTGTTTGCAGCATGAAAAGCAATGGTTGTTGGGTGATATTAAGTAAAGGAAGGGATTACCTGGTGGATTCCCTGAGGTTTAAGGCACAGGAAGAGGAGTTGAGGCAGCACTAATGATTGACCTTTTATTTGTGAAATAAAAACAAGTGACAGATGACCAAGTGAGCATGAAATGGTGAAAGATGGAAGACTTGAGGAGAGTGCACATTACTTAGAGATAAGCAACAGAGAGGCAAGTGATGGATAAGGAACCAATTAGTTCTTACTAATAGCACGTACAGGCTAAAGGCATTTGGAGAATATGACTTAACAGGGTCAATAATCTACCAGGCAGTTACTTCTACCAGCAGAATTGGCAGAGCTGTCATTCAAAGAACAAAGAAAATACAAACGCTTGGACTCAGGTTTCTTCAGGAAAGATCCTGAAGAAGGGACAGTGGGAGGGAAGGATGTGCTGAAGACAAGAGCAAGGTCAAACTACAGATCCTCCACCATCCAGGGTAGGAAGTGGTACATGAATGCTGAACTCCCAATTGAAGAATAAGCCCTTTGCTTGTTACGGCATCTTGTGCACCTACTAAATTACACAAAACTCAGGCCACAGCTCATGAGTTCAGTTTTGCTTTATGTATACCAGTTTTGCTCTATGTATGCCCACAGCCATTGTGAAATGTAGAAAAAAAATAAGTCCCATTTGTTTATTCATATGTATCCTGTCTTTTAATCATATAATACACAGCTTTGCTCACAGTGTGCCGTTAATAGATGAAGTTAGTTTTCCTAAGCAAAGATGAATCAAGGATAGCAGATCACCTCTATTCAGTTAGCAACTTTATCTCTTCAGGTTGGATTGCATGGAAGTTATTTAATGACTCTTGAGCCTGACTCCTTAACCTTTCATGCAAGATATGCAACCTGTCCTGACTTTCAAGTATTTATGGGTGTTTCTCAGGATTGCTACTCAGAAGCCCGGGCTGCTTGCCCTTTATTCTTCCTGGCAGCTGTCTTTCCCTGTGCTGTAAACTTCTCTTTGGAGAAGCACTATTTGATTTTTTTTAAACTTTTTTTTTTTAAAGCAAACATAATGCCACATCTCTCTGCTGCCTAAAATACAGATAACTAAACGGAACTGACATGCAGCCTAAAGACACACATCAGCGGAACAAGTCCCAGCAGAGTGCTTGATAGGTCACTGGACTCCCCTTAAGGCCTTTATCTCTTTGCAGTAATTGATACACAGCTGTCCTTGGCCCTGGACCAGGTCTTGAGGGTGCAAGCAAGAAAAGGAAATCAGGAGCCGAGGCCGTGTAGATGAGTCGAGCTATTAAACTCTACATCCTTGTCTTGACTTCACTGACTTGTTAAGCTGTTAAGATTGAATAGCATCTTTAGAGTGGGGAAGTAACAGTTCAACCCTGAGCCGGTGCTTCATTGGTGAATCCTGTCATGTAGCAGCATTTTTCTCTCAGTCAATGGAAAGAAAAGATGAATGCTGAATTCAGCTATGGGAGGGACTTGGGAAGTGTAGAGGCGACAGGGATAGATGAGGATGCTGGTCCCTGAGGAACAATTGGTGGTCATCAATTCATGTGGATATGATTGCTCTCCAACACGGAGTCAGGAGACATGTAGGAGTCAAAGACAGCCACAACTGCAAAAATAACAGTGTGTCATTTGTTGTCTGTTATTGGGGGTGCCTTTCAAAATTCTTTACACTAAACATTAGGCTTATTTCCTTACTTACATAAATCTACTGCTGGTATAATACAGCAATATATATATATATATGTATTACAGCAACAATATACCTACTATAATAGATATAGAATATCTTCCTAGGCAGATAGATGGCAGATAGGTAGATAGATAGATAGATAGATAGATAGATAGATAGATAGATGATAGATAGCTGACATGGATGCACCTGCATGTATGGATAAGTTGACAAATTTTGAGAGTTAAATTCTCTGTAGGCTTACATTTTTCAAATACCTACTTTATTTAAGGGTCTTTTCTCCCTTTTTCATTATTATTATTATTATCATTTATTACAGTTTATTCAATTTGTATCCCCTAGTCCACTGATAGTGGAGGTCCTCCTTCCCTTCTACCTGACAGTTGCCTATTAGGTCTCATCAGGAATGGCTGCATTGTCTTCCTCTGTAGACTGGCAAGGCCGTACCCCCCCCAGGGGGAGTGATCAGGGAGCCTGCCACTGAGTCCATGTCAGAGACAGCCCCTGATCCCCTTACTAGGGAACCCACTTGGAGACTGAGCCTGTGGGCTACATCTAAGCAGGGGTTTTAGGTCCTCTCCATGCATGGTCCTTGGGGTATCAGTCTCTTCAGGGACCCCAGGACCCAGTTTTTTTGCTTTGTTTGTTTTGTTTTTGGCTCTGTTGGTTTCTTTTTGAGGCTCCCCTCCCCTCCAGGTCTTTCTATTCCCCTTTCTTTTAAGACTGTACTGATTGAGGTATTGAAGCAGAGGCTGAGACTCATAGCCAAACTTATTTAAGGTTCTTAAACACCTCTATTTCCCTTCCAACCCCCCAACTCTAGGTAGGAGATTAGTAGGGAAAGGAGTTGTAGAGGAGTTGTAGACCCTCTTTTAGCTACTGCCTTCTGATTAGGATTTTTGTTTGTTTGTTTTGCAAATATACCAATCTCAGTAGTCAGGAAACCAGCAGTCCAGTCAAACAGCCAAGCAGCGAATTGCAGCAGCAGCAGCAGCAGCAGCAGCAGCAGCAGCAGCAGCAGCAGCAGCAGCAGCAGCAGCAGCAGCAAACAGCAAGCAACAGTAACAGCAACAGCAGAAATACCATTCAGCAAAACACCCAGACTTCAGCTCAATGGCACGAGTCCATCAAGGTGGGAAAACTCTGCCAAAGCAGCATGAAAAGTTCTGTGAAGCATGTCTCTCTGTGCAAACCAGCCAAGAGATCTGAACCACTGCAAAGCATAGAGACTCACTGTCTGTGGTCTTCTATTTATCCCTTCTCAGGGTACATACAATGATGTTTCCCAGCTAACAAAAACCATGCCCCTTTGCAAGAGGTAGGTTTCCAGCTGAGAACCATCACTTGCCTTTTCACCTGGGAGGTTTTCTGCAGGGAAAAACCTACCCACATCTCTCACTTGGAACTGAAACGAAACAAAACAAAACAAAAAATTCAGACGACACAGCTGATTTTCTGAAGAAACCAGAAACTTCCACCTCAGTTCTCTCTTTTTACTATGAGTCTAATTCAGTGTTAGGCAAATGGTTTTACTTGCTAAGGCACTGCACCTTCCCAGGCATTTAAAATAATGGCTATTGTAGCTGAAGAGATGGCTCGGGGTTTATGAGCACTGGATGCTCTTCCAGAAGACATGGGTTCCATTCCAAGCACCCACAGAGTTGCTCACAAGCATCTGTAAATCCAGTCCCAGGAAACCTGCCACTCTCTTCTGCTCTCTGCAGGCACCAGGCACACACATGGTACACAGACACACAGGCAGGGAAAACACCTATGTCTGTGAAAGTGTAAAATAAATGTTTATAGCGACTGATGAAGCTTGTGTCTGCTTGTTGATGTGACTGTACATTAGCAAGCTGATGTTTTTCTTTTCTTTTTTTTTTTTTTTCAATGCAGTTTATTCAGGAACCTTGAACAATCATCTGACCCTGGGGAAAGCCAGCCCACAGCTTAAATAGCCTCTGGGTAGCCAACCCCAGCGTGCCATGTGGGCAATGCAGATAGGTCCACATACATGGAAGCAAGCCAGATCCTTGGCCTTAGCCAAATGTGGAGTTGTTCGTGACAGAGAGCACTCACCATCGGGAAGGTGAAAGGCAGAAACCAGCTCCATCTTTAAGGCGCAGCATTATGCAGCTCTCTGCAGTTCCCCCTTTTTGTTTTAGACGCATCAGGCAAGAGTAGAGGTCTGATCTCTGATATTAGAAATAAATTGGGACTTTGTACTGATGTTCATTTAGGTGTCATCCACCCAAAGAGCATCAGACCCGTCCAATACCTTTTTCTCAGAGGCGGGACCTGGGGCATCAACCCGCATGCAATCAGACATGCTCTTCTCTGGGTCCAAAGCGGCTGACCCTGAGTGCAGAATCATCTGATGTTTTTCTTATGGAAAAAAAGTATGTGAAACTGTCAGGATTTGTTTCCTTTTGAGATAGGGTCTCACTATGTAGCCATAGCTGGCCTTGAACTTGCTATGAAGATCCAGCTGCCTCTGCCTTCCTAGGGCTGGGATTAAAGCTGTATGCTTCCACACCTGGCCAGACAGAGGCCTTTGCAAGAGACAAAGCAATATAGATCTGTAACAGATTATCATCTTTTAATTGAATCGACTCGCTCATGTCTTCACTTCTGCTAAGCCATCTTCTCTGTCCTTATGCTTAGCTAATTGTCATAATCTTCTCTAATGTGTTAACTAATAATAGCTGGAGGTGAGATCTCTCCCTGGGGCATCTGGATACAAAAGTCTCATATTTATTTAATTATAATTATTATTCTTTTAAAATAATGAAAGTAATATATGCTCATTATAAAAATTGGAAAATATAAAATAATAAAGAAAATAAAATTAGCAGTGATCCTTCTACACTGAGATAAACATTTTTATGTCATTACTCGCAGCTCTTTATTGTAGACACTAGGATATAGAATGCATTTCACACACTGCGATTACCCTACATATTAGTTTTGATATTACTTTTTCATTTGGGATTCCATGATGAGAATTTTATCTTGTGATTAAGTGTTCTTCACAAACCACTTTCATAAGGGTTCATTATGTGAGCATAAATCATTTTAAAACTAATCATTATGTTCACAAATATTTTTATTGTCCTTATGTTACTTTTAATCTAATTAACATTATTTATACAAAGCACTTGTCTCTGTTTGCTTAAATTTCTACTTTTCTCTTTTAAGACCCTGCCTCAAAATGCTATTTTTAGCAAACAGCTTGTCAATATCTGTAAAAGTTTGAACAGCGGTTCTCAACCTGTGGGTCATGATCCCAAAAGACAAACAAAACAGAGATATTTAAATTATGATTCAGAACAGTAGCAAGATTATAGTTATTAAGTAACAGTGAAGATAATTTTATGCTTGGGGGAATCACCACAACATAGAGAACTCTATTGGAGGGTCGCAGCATTAGGAAGGTTGAGAAACACTGCTACAGAAGGCGTAAGGTTATTAATAAGGAATATAACATTTTACAAATTAGGTGAAGAGCAGGGTCAGAGAAGATGTGCATAAGTGAAAGTTTCACACACCTATTCATTCCCATCCTACTCCCCCAAGAAGGCATAGCCTATATCTTTAGCGCTGGGTAAACTGAATATTTTGTGTGCTCCTCAGTGATATTATCGTACTGTGGTTTTGAGCTATAACAACCTACGATCTCACCTGGGCAAAATGGCAGGAGGACATGGCTTGTTCATCCACATACCAAATGTATCTTTCTAAGGCATTCATCCTTGTACTCCTAGAGCACATGAACTTGTGCTATCTCATGCTTGCATGTTAAGCTGGACCCTTTCAGACTCATGATTCCTAACGGTGACAGAATGTGACACTTATTATAATTGCCTCTGGCTAGATTTAGAAGCAATGTTTCAACAGAAGAAGTGCATTTATTTTTTGAAGAAGTGCATTTTTGAAGATTTCCCTTTGAGTATGGTGTCTGTGTTTTAGCATTATCTTTAGAGATTTTAATTGTTCAAGGTTAAAACACTTAGCCCTCTACGAGTGAATTCCTGAACCACCCATGCCTCCCCAACACACACTTTAAAAATACCAACCAAATTAGAGAAATGTGAATGAGAAAGAATATTGGCATTCTGAATTGTTACATATTTTCTGATGACCCTGCACAGGTTACCGTTGGATCTGGTCAAGTTATTCCTTTTCCTGGACAAGCTCTGTTAGTTAGTTATGCTCTAGTTATTAATATATAGGCAAAACAAAATTATTGATCACTTGGAAGCCACATAGCTCATTCAGTGTAGTTTTCATTGCCTTTTCATGGGATAGATTGCAAATATGTGACAGTTTCTATGTTGTTTTTCTCTGTTGTCTTATCCACAGTCTTGACTTAAATTTTTAAAAGCTTCGGCTTATAACATGTATTTTTAACAATCCTATATTAGTAAAGGCTTACTTAAAAAAAAAGTGTGTGTGTGTGTGTGTGTGTGCACATGAGTACAGGTGCACAAGTAAACCGTAAAAGCATTAAAAGAGTGTCAGATCTTTTAGGACTGGAGTTATGGATGGTTGTGAACCACTATTTGAATTGCTGGGAATTGAACACAGGTCCTCTGGAAGAACAGCCAGTCCTCTTAGCAGCTGAGCTATCTCTCCAGCCCCCTAGCAATTTTTTTTTCCTGCTAGGCTTTTGGGTTGATGTGTTGGAATGGTAACCATGTGAACTTGGAAAAATAGAGTCCAGTTGAGCCAGTAGCTCATTCTGCTTCTGTGGATACACAGCAGCTTCCTTTTGTGTATTCCTGACCATTTTGCAATCCAGGGTGTCTTATCACATTTTCAGTTTTTGGCCAGTATTAGTGCTCAAAGTGTGGCATGATCACAAAGTCCAGTCATGCAGAGGCTCAAGGCTCATGTCTGAATTCAAAGTGTGGCTCAAGTTAGTAATTGGGGGATGTTAAGGAAGCATTAGGTCTCATCCATCTAGAGAAACAGAGCTGGACCAGGGCCACAATGAGACATTGAACCAAAGGGCATAATACCAAAGGGCATGACAAATCTGAGCCAGGCAAAAAAGGGGAGGGAGGAGGAGAAAGAGGATGGAGTAGGATATATCATGGGTAAAAATAAAGTCAAAGCTTTATTTGAATAAAGAAGTTGAAATAAATATGCTAAAACTTAGAAGAGTCATTGGTACACTCAGACCACCCCTCTTTGCTGTATCTTGCTTTGACAACAGTCTTTGAATTCTGAATTTCACTCTTATGTGAATGTCCTTAGCAGGTTTCTGAGTGATTCTGAGACCATACACCCCTAAACACCTACAGCCACTTGCTTTTTCATTGTCTCCTCATATTGTTCATATTGGATCACAGCTCTTTCTTTTTCTATGACACCATGCTAGATGGAATAGTTTTGATATATCAGACATTGCTTAGGTGTATTGTTCATTTATTTTTATCGAAGTCTTCCTTAAAAGAGCCTGAAGAAAGGTTCTTAAAATATACAAAGGTCAGGGAAAGTGTTCTTTAAAGATTCATGTTGTGAAATTATTTTTTGTCTTTTCACTTCATAAAATTTCCATTGCAACTACTCAAGCTTGTCATTTTAGCATAAACCAAACACAAACACAACTGGTTGTGGGCAGATCTGGTCTCATGGTGGGCTGAATTTGGCGCCTAGCCCGTGTTGTAGTTCGCTGACCCCTCTATTAGTGCGTGGAAGATTTCCAAGAGAGATTAGTTTTCTTTCAGCAGATGTGGGAATTGAAAGAATGCCATAGTGTTGGAGGCAATCCAGAAAGACTCCATGTACAGGCACCAAGTGTCTCCTGAAATCTTATCTTAACATTTCCTTTTATTAACAAAATACGTACCTCCTTAATAAGAGAAACTAAGGGGTAGCTTCCAAGTATATTCAGGAATATGTGCAAATCTCTGGTTCAGTAAGCCTCTAACGTTCTCTGCTGCCAGGAGGCTCTTATGTGTGTTTTGTCTCTTTGGTTCACTTTCATTTTTGTTTTTATGATGCATCTTTTCCATCTTTCACATGATAACCTTTTGGCTCTTCTGGAACTCCTTTCCTGATGAAGTCATTCTGGAAGCCACTTGGTTTAGGGACTTTGTGACAATACATATTGTCTACCCCTTCTGTTACCCAAAGGTCTGTGAAAGCGGGATGGGTTGCTTACCTCATTACAAACATCCAGAAGAGAATAGAATATAGTACCTGATGTTTACAAGTATTTTTTTTTAAAAAAATAGTTACTAGATGAATTTCTGGAAAATACTCTAGAGAGTAATAAGTTACAGTTTGGGAGTTCCGGGTTCTGAGGAGTAATAAAAGTAATCTCAATGGTTGTTTCATGGATGTCATTTGATAGTTGAGACTATGAAAGATCACCAGAGAAGATGCAAAATTCTACCTGGAGTATTTTGAGTAACTTGAGCAAGAGTCTATAACTACCCTCCCTCCATTTCTTTGTCGCAAGGATATATTTATATTATTATGTCATTTAAAGACCTGGATTAAACATAATTTTAGAGATCCTAATATGTAAGAGCGCCTCAACAAATACCATTTTATTTTTTGTTCTCATTCTAAAAGACTGTGCTCTCATGAAATATTCAACAGAATGTACCTAATATGAATGGAATTATGTTATTTAAGGAGAATAAAATCCCCTTCAACAACCTTTATTCAAGTAACAATATTTATCATTTGCTATGAATATCAGCTTTACTCTTACCTACTGAGACTATATTTTACAAAGAGTTTATGATTGGGTAAGCTTATAGACTTTGGGTGGAAAACCAGACAATTAAAATAGAATGTGAAGTGTGAGGTACGAAAGCACACAGAAAGATGCTGAGTCCCCTGTGGAGCTGGATATTTCACAGGATCCTGGGTAGTTTTATAAAGAATCTGAATCTCTGTTTATTGGGATGCAGAGGGTGATAATTCAGTTAGTGCCTTTGAAATAGTACATTTCTTCAAGTGGAAAGTGAAGATAACAAGAATCAAGTGGTGTTTTTTTTTTTTTTTTTTTCGAGTGGACTGGTATTCTCACAGGTTAGAGAAAATAACCTGTGTACACTAAAAGGTTCAAGGTGTAACTGACCATGTGTGTCGAGGTGGAGTTTCTGAAACAAACTGTAAATGGTCAAGAACTTATCCAGTACTCTCAGGAAAACAGATCATTTGAGAATGACCTTGTATATTCGTATGACATGGTGTTCCCACCACCATAAAAAATTAAAAACACAGAAAAGCCCCACTTGATTACAGATACTCACATAGCCTCAGTTAACTGTGACCCTCAGTTAAGGGGACCACGCTGCTTTTTTATGAGAGTGAAGAAAATGACAACCATGCAGATGCTAACGGGGAATCAAAATGGCTCCAGACTACACATTTCACACAGCACACATTCAGGGTAGTTTCTCATGTCTGTTCCATTTAGTTTTCTCGATTGACACAGATACCGTACTAAAAATGGCAACCCTTCCGCAACAGGAAAGCATCATCAAGGGACTTGTATTAGGTGTCTACTGTGCATACACTGCAGCAGAGACAGAGAACTGAGTGGCTATTTTTAGCTCACAAATTTGAATAACAAAGCCTGCAACAAATATTTCACAAGTTATATTTCTGAAAAAAAAAAACAAAACAAAACAAAACAAAACACAAAAAAAAAACAAAACAAAACCCAAAACATTTGATTTAACAATATCGAGAACTTCAGGAAACACATTCAACAACAGTTTGACCTCAGGTAGCTGGGAAAAGGATAAAGAAACCGTCATCCCTTGATTCCAAATTAGATATTGACTCTCCTTCTAGCCAGTTTTTAGAAATAAGTAATTTCAGGCTGGGGCAGAGGGTCAATGGGTGAAGTGATTGACACGCAAGGGTAAGGATCTGAGTCCAAAACCTAGGATCCATGTGAGATGAGTCAGGAGTGGAGACCTTTGATTGTGGTCCCAGCACACAGGCAGCTGAGGCATAGAGGTCACCCGAACTGACTGGACTAGTCTACATAGTCTAGTTGGAAGTCACCCATGTCTCAAGAAATAAGGCACACACACTCACACAAACTTAGACACACTTAAATGTTAGTAAAAAATGCTACCATTTAAGTAAGTTGTCATTTAACTGTAGTATTTAGGTAACCTAATCCTTAGACCGATCAATGAAAGATAAAGCAGTAGTGAAGATGTAAATAACCTAATTAAAAAACCTGACTAATGTCCTCAGAACTTCTGTGTTAACCACTCACTGTTCATTGATGGTTTTCGTCTCATGTTATGCTTGTGTCTTCTCTTGTAGTGAGACTTTGCCATTACATTTGAAACTGTGTGTGAGTGTGTGTGTGTGTGTGTGTGTGAGCTATATATTTATAGCAAAGTATCCCAAAGTTGACAATTTCATTATTGAGTTAATATTTACTGACTTTCATTTCGTGGAGACAGGGCCAGCCATCACTCCAGCAGGTGGCTCCCTAGTACTGCCTACTGATTTATGACTCTGCGTTTAAAGGGTTGTCAGCGCACGTAATAAAAATTCTAATGCAGAACTGTAAATGTGCTGGGGTTCCCCTGCCTCTCAGTTTCTAATGAACCGCAGCCCCAATGCCAAGTTGCCACATGCTTCTCTGTTGACACAGTCTCTCTGCTTAGGAAGCAAACTACACAAAGAAGACTGTTAACAATTCAACTAAATTAGAGTTAAATAGATACCTTTGTGATTGTTTGGGGGAGACTTAATTGACATTACATGCTGCATAAATAGGGATAATAAATGGCCTGGGGATTGTTTCCCTCCTGGTTGTTTATTCAAGAAGCAGCTTTTCTTTCACTACTTTGCAGGCCTGGCTAGGAATCATTAGCTGGAAAGAGAAGTGAGGGAATTTGGAATCTAAGAGTGGATGCTTTCTGTTTTTCCCTTTGATGAACAATTTTCTGTCATGCTTTCGAGTCCTGTAGTAAAGAAACAAACAGATCATAGCCTGCACTTGTATTTTGGCAGTTTTCTCATTAGTACACGAGACACGGAGTACTAGGATAGATAGTCAGAGGAGACTGAAGATGAACATTTCCAGCGATTTTTCATTGCATAAGCTGGGGCAACCTACTGAATCGGGGGTTTCGTCTGCACAGTGGAATCTGCATAGGTCACCCTAGAGGATTGTGGGAGATCAGAGACATTTCTATAACATTCTTGAGTGTGTTAACTGTTCCACAGTCAACAGTTATAATCCCCGTAAATGTTTAATGTTCACCATAATCCCATTGTCCTGAAAGCTATTGTTTTACCTGGCTTTGATATATGGAGAACCACAGTTTATTTATCCCATTCAGTGATGCGAACATTTTTAGGAAACTTTTAGACTCACCATATTCATAGCCTACCTGTGATCCATTATTATTTTACTGTCTGATAGATTTCTGCAAACCTGGAGATAAATACTGCATTGATGCTTTTGTTTTCACGCAATGGCCTGACTCCCTCTTTTCCTTCTCTTCTCTTCCATTTCCTTCTCCCTCTTCTTTCCCTCTCTCCCTTCTCATCTTCCTTCTTCCTTACCTCCCCAGTCTTCCCTCTATCCTCTCAGTCTTCTTAATCTGAGAAGCTGCCGGTAATCACAGAGCTGCTTAAGAAAATTAGCTTTAGCATTGGGGTCAACTATTAACACATCAATTTCCCACGTGGAGAGACAAATTTATAGAGACCTTATTTTTTATTAGTATACATTATGTACATTAGGAGAGAAACCAGTGTTGAAAATTTCCGAGACAGTGTTCCTCACTGGCTTGAACCTTGCCTAATAGGCAAGTCTGGCTGGCTAGGAAACACCAGAGATACACTTGTCTCTAACCCAGCACAGGGTTAGCCCATAGGCCGCTCAGACTCCATGTGGGTCTCCTAGTAAGTAGAGCAGGGTCTGTCTCTGATAGGCTTGATAGGCTAGGGTCAGATAGTAGGAAAGGAGGACTTCCCCTTTCAGCGGGCTAGGGGAGAGTTGTGGGCGAGGGAGGAAGAGGAAGGAAGGCTGGAACCTGAAAAAGATGAGAGAGGGGCCTATAATCGGGATATATATATCCATTTATATGTATGTGTATATGTATATGTATATATATATATATATGTATATGTATGTATATAGTCTCTTACAATTTATTCTCCATACCTAGCTGCATACATTGGTCTTGCGTTAACCATCTCCCAGCTTTTTTATTTCATCTATCTATCTATCTATCTATCTATCTATCTATCTATCTATCTATTTCTTGATCTATCTATTATTTCTAGGCACAATTTCTTCTTATAGCCCTGGCTGTCCTGGGAGTAATGGTGTGTACCACAACTGACAGTCTAGCCTTTTGTAATTTTTTAAACTTTTCAAAGTAATTTTAATTAGTAAGTTTAAGATTAACATACCAAAGCAAATACACTTTGGAACAAAGAATACTCTTTTGTTAAGGTTTTCTGTCATGGGAGAGTTTTAATCTATAAAAAAATTAGAAGGGTCAGTGAAACACATCCATATATCCCTTTTATGTATCTTTCAACATCTTATCAATATTCTGTTTGTATTTACTAAGATTTTACATTGGGTCATGTGTACTTTTCTTATTGGTAAGAGTAATTCAATGTGCAGTTCAGAACATGATCAATGACCTCAGTGTCAATTAAAAGTTATGTCCTGTGTTCTCAGACTACTCATAGTCAATCTTTTGGATCTCTTGTGACTCTTTTTCTTACTATATTTATCCAGAAGAGATAAATGAATGTTGTGCTTTTTACCAAAGTGATCAAAGTGTGCCTAGCTGGTTAATCCTATGTGTTCTGCTTCCTCAAATGTCACAGGTTCCTCAGATCAAATGTTCTTTTACATGGATAGACTGTAGTTAACTCAAGGTAATATTGTCTTTAGCAGATAGCGTATTTTTCTAGGAAATATGGCATAGCCATCAGTCCGTGCCAGGTTAGAGACACTTCTGTGTAAAACTAATATCCTATTTAAGGCAATAATTTAATTTTACTCTTTTTAACACTAATATGCTTCTTCTATCATGGAATACTTTTTATTGAGACATTCACTTTTCCTGTTTCATGGTCCAGGGCAGAAAAAAAAAAAAAGGAGACTTTACTTTTTTCTGTGACTAGGTTTGATCTTCCTTCTTACTCCTCTGGAGACAAAGAAGCATAAGATGTTCAATTAGAGTTGAGTCTTAGTGCTGAGAGTTGGCTTCTCCTGGGTTGAAAATCTTCAGCCTTTGGGATATCATTCTGGGCAGCAGAGCTTATGCTCATTATCTGTGACTCTCGCGGTTCCTCTACAGAGGGAAAAGTGAACTTTGGTATGTGCGAAAGATGTTAAACTTCAGCTGATGAAGCACATTCCAAGACTGGAACTTTGGAAAGATGCAAGAATAGGGTTTAGGAAGGAAGTGGCCGAAAAGCTAGTCTCATTGTTTATGAATAAGAAAAGTTATTAAATCCTTAATTGAAGCAGATGCTGAGACCCATAGCTAAACTTTGGGCAGAGTGCAGGCAATCTTATGGAAGAAGGGGGAGATAGAAAGACCTGGAGAGGACAGGAGCTCCACAAGGACACTAATAGAGCCAAAAAATCTGGGCTCAGGGGGCCTGCAGAGACTGATGCACCAACCAAGGACCATGCATACAGAGGACCTAGACCCTCTGCTCAGATGTAGGCCATGGCATCTCAGTCTCCAAGTGGGTTCCCTAGTAATGGGAACAGGGACTGTCTCTGACATGAACTCAGTGGCTGGCTCTTTGATCCCCTCCTCACCACAGAGAAAGATGATACAGCTAGTCCTGATGAGACCTGATAGGCCAGGGTCAGATAGTAGTGGAGGAGGACCTCCCCTATCAGTGGACCAGGGAAAGGGCATAGGGGGAGGAGAGGGTACAAAGTGAATAAATAAATAAAAATTAAAAAAATAAAGGAATGAAATCATGGAGCTGGAAAGAAGACCCAGTAGGTAAAGTGCTTGAGGTGCAAATATGATTCAAGACAGCTACTAGTGTGCAAGTTATTACTGTAATATAGAAGCAAGAACATGGGTCTCCCTCCATGTTAAAAGAGTGGTAAAATCTTTATATAAATTCTATTGCCAAATTCTGAGCTTCCTCATGTACAGTATAGACAGAAGCGGGTCTGATTTTGTACACTGTTGAGGTTGATTCAGAAGGCTCCTTAGCAGTGCTCTGACAGCTCAGCTGTGTCTTGGCTGCATTAGATTTATCCGAGGGTCTATGCTTTTGAAATTGTGACGTGTTATTAGGGAAAGAAGATTTCAAGTGGTATATAATCAGGATTCAAGGAGATAAATGCTATGATATATATATCCATATTTCTCATACACACATACATAGCACACACACACACACACACACATAAAGTTCCAAGAAAAGAGAAATGAGAATGTTGTGTTCTTTTCCAAAACGAAGGCATTTCTAAGACTTTTGATGAGTCAGAACTAGCCATATGATAAATGGAAATATGAGGTCACTCCATATTCACAATTATTACACTTTCTTCATAACTCTGCTTTAACACATGTTCATAATATTCAGCGTAACGTGCATCTTATTGCAGTAAGGTTTTATATTTGCTGACTTTCTTAAAGTAAGGATTGTGGCTACTCATTTCCGTACACTATCTCTAATACTGAACATACTGCATGGCACATAGAACATAGCTTCAGTTATTTGGCTGTAGAAGCAATTGTCATAAAACACAAGATTCAGGAGATACAATTTTTGTTCAAGAAATAGTAATGACACTTATTATAGCCAAGTCATTGTAGCTCCAAGCAAAACATGGGAAGATTATCAATGCCCTGGTAGAAATTGGAATTGTATCAACATAGTTATTGACTAATCACTAGTAATCCTTAACCATGTGAAACAGAACACTTTATAGAAGCAGAGAAAGTATTTATACCAGAACAAAGAAATGCAGTCCACCATTTTATTAAATTATTACTTTGTTGAATTTAAAGGTCTATTGGATCATGTTACAAAGGTCTGTTTTTTCAAACATTTTACTTAATGACTCAGTGTTAAAATTCTTCAATTATGTTGTTTTAATTTGTATCAAAAACTCAGGCTCAGACTAAATTGTTGGTATACAAATACAGTTTTAATTTTTTAAAATATAGGACAAGTATAATTGATGAGAGTGCACAAATCTAAATTAAACTCTAATTAGGATGCCAGGAGTACGGATAACATGCACATTTGCAGTGGTATCCAAGGTGCACTTTAATTACACCCCTTACTCATATCAGAGTTTGGTGGCAGTAATTTTCCTTCTGCACTCTAAATCCATCAGGTGGTATCAGGGTGCCCATAACTAACAAAGCTAAAACACACCTGTGAAAAATCTATCACAGTTCTTCTGAGGCTAAAACCAAGTTTTCAGTTTCACTGTTTTGGATCTTTAAAAGGAAGGAGTTGGGGGGGAAGTTTCTATTTCTAAAATACACTATACAATTTTATTCTATTTTGGGCAGAAAGAATACTGCTATATATTCCAAGGTTATTCACATTTTGGTAGCACTATTTCTGCACCCATTCTGTGGCTGTGAAATTTTAAGCATCTATGCATTCAAAGACACGTCACTTTTATAGAATTAGGGTCAAAATTTGGAAAAAAAAAACCCACCTATCCAACCATACATGAAATGAGGAATGGTTATATATTTTTAACAAAATTGGTTAGAGAGAACAACTTGGGTCCCCTCAAAGCATGTGGGCACAGTCATTCTCTGCAAGCGCTACTTCTAATTGTTAACTTTTCTCACTATTAGTTACTTGTAGGATTTGAAACCAATGTGGTTGCTAATAATTACTATAAGGGAATGTTAAAATCTGGGCATCTGGAAAGACTAAAAAAAGTATTGCTTCAATGCAGAAATTCCTGTTTGTTTTATGTAAGCAAGATATGAAGCCCTGAGAATTTGGATTCTAAATAGTCATTGCAATTGAAGAGTAGTAAATGAGGGAAAATACATCTATGTTCAGGTACAGAAACATAGAATTAGATGGTAATATATGAACATGTGATATTTGACACCAGGTTCAATTTTGTAATAATGTAGGCACTGGATGTAGAGTCTCTATGGAATTTTGATAGCCAATTTTGACTGCAAGTGATGAAGTCTTCTATTGAATGGGGAGTGGATTCCATTTTTAGAAGAGTTGAGCAAAGGATAAAAGTTATTTTATATGGAGGGAGATACACAGAACTTACATTTACAGTATTGCTGACCAAAAGCCATGTAAAGGCAGAAATTAGGTATTTGTATTTAAAATTGTCTTTTAATCATCTGTAATGCTTACTCTTTTAAATTTAGTATATTAATCATATAATTAGAACTTTGATATATTAATCATATAATCAGAACACTTTAAAAAATTTATTAATTATTTATTACAATTTATTGACTTTGTATCCTGGATGTGGCTCCCTTCCTCATCTCCTCCCAATTTAAATAAAAAATTTTCCATAAATTTCTATGTATCCAAGTCTCCCGAGGAGCTATAGGTAGTTAAATCTTGCAAGAACAGGGAAATTGTATTCCTAAGTGTACGTCACTGGTACATTGTACCCACTCAAGCAAATAACACCAATCCATGTTTATTCACTCAACAACCCTAATAAATGCATTGGGTGACAGATTAGAAAAAAATGTATGTAGGTACACTACAGAAGAAAGAGATTTTATAGGAGAGGAAAGAAGATAAGAGAAGATGATGGAAAGTGATTGAAAGTTTTATATATATGACATTGTAAAGAAAAAAATACCATTCAGAAATAGTTAAATATGTACCCAGCAAAATGACAAAGTGTGGCATTTAATCTTGATTCTAGTCTGGATGTGTGGGAATCATCATTGTGCACAGAGGAAACAGTCTTTTTTTTTTTTTAAATCTGAGGTAAATACGAGTAAAACTTTCTCTAACGATGCCCAATGTTTTGAAGCAAAAATAAAATACAAATTATGGGTCTGAAAAAATACATATTTATTTAAACCAATAACATTGAAAATATGTGAAAATAATTACAATGTTTCTTTAAAACCTAGGACTCATATTTCATTTTTTTAATTAGGTAGTTTACTGTTGTTGTGATAAAATACCCTGACAAAGAGGCAAATTAAGAAAAACAAGAAAGTATATTTTGACTCACAGTTTCAGAGGGATAGAGTGTGTCATGGTGATGAAGGAGTGGTAACTAACAGAAACACCAGGCTGGCCTGGCAGTCCAGGAACATTGTGGCCACCTTTGATGGCTACACAGGAAGCAAAGAGAGAAAAGAGGAAAGAGAACGAGCTATAAATCCTCAAAGCCCACCTCCAGTGACATACATTGTTTAGTAACCTTCCCAAGGTCCTGTGTCAAGTAGGAATCAAGTACAAATTCAAATAACGAGCTACTGATGGACATTTTTTACTTGAAACCACCACTTTTCTCAATGAACCATTCTTTGTATTTACTACAACAAATATTTATTGAGTAGCAATAGACTACTCTTTCAATAAGAAATTGTATCCAGAGATACACCTAAAACTACATAATTATAACAGTTGTTTTAAAATATGTGATGGAAAAAAAAACTGTCTGTCTTAGTTAGGGTTACTATTACTGCAATGAAACATTATAAGCAAAATGGAAGTTGGGGAAGAAAGGGTTTATTTGACTTACACCTCCACAACATAGTCAATTTCCATCATTGCAAGAAACCAGGACCAGAACTCAAACAGGGCAGGAAACGGGAGCTGATGCAGAGGCCTTGAGGGCCTCCGCTTGCTGCCTTGCTTAACATGGCTTGCTCAGCTTGCTTTCTAAGAGAACTCAGGACCACCAGAGGGACAGCATCACCCACAATGGCCTGACCCCTCTGCCATCAAACACTAAGAAAATGCCTTACAGGCTTGCCTACAGCCCCATCTTATAGAAGCATTTCCTTTACTGGGATTCTCTCCTTTCAAGTGACTTTAGTTCCTGTTAAATCGACATAAAACTATCCAGCACATTGTTTAAAGACAGGGACAGAAGACCAATCCAGGCATCTGCTGAGAAAAATAAAATAGTCATTCCCCAATAAGGTCACAATTCCAAGTTGATGAACTAGGGTGAGAGCCGTGCAAAAAGGAGGAAGCACATTCAACAGAAGATTCTCAGACAGAACTGGTAGAGTCCCGAGTGATGAAGAAAAGACAAATGAAAAGAAGGGGGATGTATGAGCGGTAACATAACCAGAGTTAGTTTTTTATTGGAGTATTTTGAACAGCAAGTTTTTATTAGTTGTATTTTGAATAGTAAAATCATCTGCATGGCCTACACCCAAAAGTTTAATCAAGGCGCAGGGTAAAAAAATCTGTCTTCCCTTTTGGGTGTATTGGTCCTTATTTCCGCAGTCAGAGGGTTTACAACATTCATTTTGAAAAAGAAAAACACTTTGTTAAGGTTAATTGACACAGCGTAACACGCACAATTTAACAAACGGTGAAGTATGCACACTCCTACGGACCCACTCAGGACAATCAATATCAAAGTCATGCTCAAAGGGAGCGTTCCTTTTTTTTTCTCCCTGTATTCTCCCACCAACAGGCAGCCCTTAATCTGTTTTCTGTAGGTATAGATTAACTTTCACTTTTTTTTAAAAAAATTAACCGAACCACATACAAAGCATTACATATTTGTCTTCTTCTATGTGCCACAATCATTTTCAGATCATTCTTACGGGGAGCTGGAAAGATGGATCAGGGTTTCAGGAAACTGGATGCCTTCCTAGAGGATCAGGGTTCAGTTTCTGACACTCAGAGGGCAATTCACAACCATAACAAAATTTCCTGAGAATACACCATCCTCTGTTTTTTTTTTTTTTTTTTTTTTTTTTTTTTTTTTTTTTTGCAAGCACCAGGAACACACCTAGCTCACAGAGATACATATAGGCAAAACACCACACACACGATCATGAAATAATAAAACCACTCACACTGTTGGGTGCATCAGATTCCAGCCTTTTATTTCTGACTATGATCTTATGAATAGATCACAATCTATTTACCCATTAACTCCAGACACTTGCATGGGTCATGACTCTCATCGAACATCAAAAATATAGCAGCTCTAAGTAGCTCTAGGTGTGTGTGTGTTTGTGTGAACATTTTTTTTTCATGTCTCATAAGCATTGCAACGGTTAGTCTGCTTGTTTCTGTAACAAAAATACCTCGCAAAGGCAATGTAAGGAAGCAAAGGCCCATTTCGTCTCACAGCTCTTTGGTGCAGTAGATCATGGCAGGAAAGTCATGACAGAAAGAATGTGACACAGCTGGTGCCAGTGTATCCACGGACAGGGAACGGAGAGAAATGAATGCTTGCGCATCCTTTCTTTCTTCTTTAGTTTGGAATGGTACGGTCCACAGTTACAATGGATCTCCCCACCTCAGTTAACCTAATCATAATCTCTCACAGACCTGTCCACAGATTGTTTTTTTTGTAGTGATTCAAATCTCATCAATTTGATAATCTTGATTCCATAACCTATGAGTAGAATAGTTAGGTTTGTTAGTGGTTGTATGCATGATCTTTAAAGAATGGGTCAATCATTTTAAATTTGGCTGCACCAGGTCAGAGTCCCATCAGCAGTATGCAGCTCTTCAGTTGTCTTTGTCAGCCTATTATATGTTCAATTGTTTTTATAGTATTTAATTTAATATATATAATTGATGGTTTTCATTGAAGACTGGATTTTCATTTCCCTTATGTGTGAGGGAATATCCTCTTTGGTAGACTGCTATTCACGTCTTGCGCTTTTTCTCTTTGGATCTGTGTGCATTTATTACTGAGCTTTGAAGAGTGTACTTCATAGTTAAAACATATCACGGCTTCAAAGTTTTCTGTGAACTTTTAATTGATTCTTTGTGAGCTTCACATCATGCACCCCAGTCCCACCCGCTCCTCTCCCTATTCTCTCATGTCTTCCCTCTGCCCTTACAACCTCCTCCTCCTCTCCAACACACACACACACACACACACACACACACACACACACACACCAAAGCATAGGAGACCTCTTGTTGTGGAAGCTGTAGTATGTCACACTAAGTCTCACAGTGTATCTCTGTCCACACATCTTCACTTACAAACATTATCCGATATGTAATTTCAAATATTTTCTCCAACTGTGTGTATTGTTTTACAAGCTTTAACTGCTTGTGACCATTTTTGGAAGTATTATGGCTCATTAATCTAAATTTCATCTTACTTTTGGTGTTTTTTTTGCTGAGATGTCATGGCTCAGCCAAATGTTTATTCGAAGCTTTGTAGTTTTTAGCTGTTCCATCTATGCATTTTATACATTGCACATTAGCTTTAGTAAGGTATAGAAAGAATGGATGGATTGAAATTTTATATTTTTTAGAATGTAGAGATACAAAAGTTTGAACAGTATGTGTTGAATAACTGGTTTTTTTTTCCTTCATTCAATGGAGGAAAACAATTGAGGATATATCTGTGGTGCATTTTTGGTCTATGGAGTTTACGTACTCTAACTGCTTTTTCGAGGACAATGTTGCTTTGTCTTATTTAAGCTTCTAAGTAACTCCCAGTTTCAGGTATCATATCCTCTTAAGCTTCTTTTCTTCAATGACAGGTTGTTTGATCTGTCATGAATCCCTTTTCTTTCTACATCACTTTACAATTAACTTTTCAAATATTTGCATAAAAAGATAAAAAGATTTTTCTAGAAGTTTGAGCTAGATGGTAAAGGTGGGGTGAGATACTGAAAGGCACAGATTTGTTTAGGTGACAAATGCATTTCCCACCTCCATTTTGAGTGTTCAGATCTTGTATTGTCTTTGAAAGATTTCAAGTATCTGTGATAGTGGCCAGGAAATAATGCCTTTCAATTTTGTCATTATTTTGAAATTCAGTTTGTCAAGGCTGGAATGCATGGACTTATTTAAAGCTGGCAGATGAAGTCTTACATATTTTCAGTTTTTTTCCCCTCAATACTTGAATCTTCTCTTTCTGATGTTTACTCCTTTCACTCCTGTTTAAAAATATCTAGGCATGCAAGATGCTATAAGGCTTCGAAGTGGAAACGCTGAATAGATGCTGGAGAAATTTTATTTTGAACTTTAGTTTAGATTTCAGATTTCATAGGAGGCAGAGGATTTGAAGAAGTGGAACAAATTAAAGATAGACATATCATATGTGAATCATCTGAAGTTTTAAGTATCACAGGACAACGATGAAGGATGCTGAGAATGGTGAAACAGGATGAACTCTGTGCTGTGACAAGTGGCTGTGAAATCAGGGAAGAGGTGCTAAGAAGAGGATGTCACAGACTAATGACAATCCTTAGATCAGAAAATATTCACATAAATAATCAGGAATTAATTTTCTCAGCAGAGGTTTTTTTCCTAAATAAAAATTTCCTCTTGCATTTTTGGACAATGTTCTTGAAACTAGACATTTTAAACTATGCCTGTCAGATTTATGTTGACAATAAAATAAAATATGTGCAGATAAATCAGTCACTATTGACTGTAACCTTTAAATCTACAGTCAAGTAGAATTTCAAAGATTACCGACAACTACAGATTATAGTTGAATAATTTAAAGCAAACAAGGGAAGTTCTTTTTATTCATCGAATTATTTGCTGCCTTAGAAATTTCAACTATGATCAGATTTTTTTCCTTTAGCTATTTGTTTCCTAAACATCATAACAATTTAGTTTTAGTGTCTTGGATAATTTTTGTTTATTAAGTATAGAATGTTTGCAGCTAAGGAGATATCTCTGCGGTTAAAAGTGGATGCTGTTCTTATGGAGACCTTAGTTCACTTCTTAGTATTTGTAATTAACTGTACTCCAGCTCTTGGGGATGGGATCTCTACATCTGTCCTCTCCACACATCTGTACCCATGTACCCACCCATAACTAACCATAACTCCAGCCTCTGGGGATCTTATATTCTCTTCTGATTTCTCCACCTGTCTGCACCCATGGGCCAACTACTTCCCCCACTCCCTACAAACATACAGATACCTAATAAAAACTTATAAAATAGAATGTACACAATGATTAACCTATGTATGAAGACAAAGTGTTAAAGAATCAAACATAAAAAAACATGACGAAAGTGAAAAGAAAGTGCCTTAAGATACGTTTTTATTCATTAGACATTTTGTGAATTATAGTTTAAGAAACACTCAACTTCTTAGATCTTTTGTTTTTGTATTGTATGCGACAATTTATACCAGGTATGAAGAGTTACACTTGGATTTGTTTCAAGCATATTTCATTCCTATTTCCAAGAGAGTTTGGTCAGACTAAAGATATACTTAAGAAAACTGTCAAATCAATCATAGATTATTAAAAAAAAAACAAAAACAAAAACATGGAGGGGATGCTAAACTTGAAGAATGATTGAAGATTCCTGGAACTTATATGCAAAAGCTTCTGACTTTAGTCAGTTTTCACCCAGTATTAAAATGTCTAGATATTTCAGACATCAGATGCCTACTATTCAGAGTGGACTTAGGTCAACCTGAGGAAGCAAGACAGTGCAAGTGTTTCCCAAAGGAAAAAAAAAATCAATTGTAAAGACAGAGAGGATACTTTGCTTATAGGCCCTGGCATTGATCACATGCTCTAAGTGACTTTGTGCAGTGCTTACCCCTCACCTATAGGGTTGAAAGAGCCCTGCTCTTCCTGCTCTTATGAAGCCTCCTGCTTGGACCTTTCACTCATCAACCTATGACCCTTGGGTTCAAACTTAACGGAAGGGTTGACAGCGCTAACTATGCCACCAAATAGAAAGAGGAAGAGAGCAACTTAATTCCCTGGAGTCGATAGGGAAAATTCAATCAGAAACTTAAGAGAATAAATTAAAAAGGTTCCTGGGAAAAGAAAACAACAGCATACTTCTTAGCAGCTGAAAAAAAAAAATAAAGTACAAAAGCAAAAGCAGAAACAAATGTGGTTCTGAATCTATAATTCTCTTCAGAGCAGAAGATGACATAAGAGGCAGGCAGGAAGCTCACACTATGACCGTTAGCATGTTATTGTTTGCTGAGCTGCTCTACAGAGCCTGTCATATTGTGACAGATTTTCATTACAGAGTGAACAATAATTCTGTCAATAGGAGGAGAGAAGAAAAAAAAAATCAGAACCAAGGAAAGTTGGCTGTTTCTGTATGCTAATATCTTTCACTTGAACAGTAGTTTGTTTACAAAGTATTTGACATAAAACTTTATAGCCCTTTACGTTGCAGGAGCTTTTTATAGCATTCCTTGTGCCCCAACACAAGTGTCAGTGTGCTCAAAAAGCCACAGAGCTGAAGATCTGCTGTGCCAGCTACTTTGTTAAGATATATATTTTTTTCAATTTCTACTTTCTATTCTTCATGTTGATACTGTTTCAGAAGTCAGCCTATGATTATATGTGAAGGCATTATGAGGTTTTAGTGAGGAAGCAGTGCCATGTAATTCAGAGAGCCTAAAGCATGCAGGATCTTATTAATGGGCTGAGGTGGGGGAGATTTCTAAAAGGAATTTCTATGAGCCACCATATGGTTGCTGGGAATTGAACTCAGGACCTTTGGAAGAACAGCCAGTGTTCCTAACCTCTGAGCTATCTCTCCAGCCCCTAAAAGGAATTTCTAAGATCACTAGAACATCAGAGTATCTCTCCGGTACTGAGTACATGCTGGGTGAAGTGAAGGAATAAATGGATGAATACTTTGACATTATTTTTAAAAAATCAATTATTTGTTTATTATTATTATTATTATTATTATTATTATTATTATTATTTTTACTTTGTATCCCAGCTGTAGCCCCCTTCCTCATCTCCTCCTGGTCCCACCCTCCCTCACTCTTCCTCCACAATTTGTTTTCTAGTCCACTGAGAGGGGAAGTCCTCCTTCCCTACTGTCTGATCACAGCCTATCAAGCTCCATCATGGCTGCCTGGATCCTCTTCCTCTGTGGGCTGGCTAGGTTGCCCTATCAGGGAGAAGAGATCAAGGAGCAGGCAACCAAGTTCATTGGTTGTCAGAGACTCTTATTAGGGAACCCACATGGAGACTGAGCTGTCTATGGGCTACATCTGAGCAGGGGGTCTAGTTCCTCTCTATGAATGATTTTTGGTCGATGCATCAGTCTCTGCAGTACCCACTAAGCCATGCATTTTTTGGCTTTGTTGGTTTCCTTGTGTGGCTCATGTTCCCTCTGGGTCCTTCTCTCTCCCCCTTCTTCCATAAGACCCCTTGTGCTCTGTCTAAAGTTTGGCTGTGAGTCTCTGCACCTGCTTCAATCCTCTGGGGGTTGGAGTCTTTCAGAGGACATCTATGGTAGGCTCCTGTCCTGTTCCCTCTCTTCTACTGCTTCTGGTGTCTATACTCTTTTCCTTCTGAATGAGAATTAAGCATCTCCCTAGGGTCTTTGTGGTATATTTACACAATGGAATACTACTTAGCTATTAAAAGCAAGGATATCATGAAATTTGCAGGCAAATAGATGGAATTAGAAAAGGTCATCCTTAGTGAGTTATCCCAGAAGCAGAAAGACACTCATAGTATATACTCCTTTATAAGTGGATATTAGCCATGTAACATAGGATAAATATACTAAACTCTACAGACCTAAAGAAGCTATTTTGACATTCTTATTTTCACCCAAGCCTCACATTTCCACCACAAGTCTTGAGTTTATATATATCTATTTTTTTTCTTAGAATGTTTGGGGTGATCCTTTATAAGTCAAGGTATTGCCCCAAATTCTGCTTTGAATTTCTTCAGTTTCTCCAAGATGCTTTCTATTAGCTAAGATCCTTTGCTGCCAAGCTCAGGTCAGCTTTTCTATTTTTATTTGGAACAGACACAGCCTTTGCTTCTACGTTCTGGAAAAAAACAACCTCTTTATCCAGCATGTTTAGAAAAGAGAAGATAAAACAAAGGACCGAGGTGGGAGAATGACAAAGACCTTGTGTCTTTGAAGAAACTGGGGAAGAAAACGATAGCTTAGAATGAACTAGGATAGGTATTGGGGACGTAGGGCATGAAAATGGGCAGTTTTAGATTACCTAAGGAGATCAGGTCATAGGCTGGACCACAGAGGATTGGAAGAGAACCACTACCGACAAGTTAGCTATGGGTAGAAGAAAGTATATTTGGCATGGGAGGTAGCCAAGAAAAGCCGGAATGTAATTAAACAAAGGTGCAGCTGATTATATGTGATCTCACGGCATCTTGTGAGCAGAGGTGGAGAGCATTTTGCCATTCCCCAGTTTCTCACTCAACCTGGTACAGTTTCTGACAACTACTCTAAAAACATGCCAGCAATTATAAAGCTGGACAAGACAATTCACACCTGAGATCCCAACTGCTGGGACACAGTCGAGGTAGGAGAGATGTGGTGAATTCGAGGACGGCCTTGCTATATATTGAGTCCCAGGCTAGCAGAATGAAGCTCTGTCTCGAAGTAAATGCATAAATAAATGAATACAAATTTTTTTCCTATTTCCAGCCAAAATTTAAAGTCTCACTGTGAATTTGGATTAAATTACATTTAGCTTTTTAAAAATTAGATTTTAGTTACATATTTTTTTCCTGTATGTCTTCACCTTTTCTCCTTCTACATGTCTTACCCATATAACTGTCTCTACATGGTCTAGTCTATTCTTTTAATTGTTGTTCTATCTATCTATCTATCTATCTAATCTCCTATTATTATATTATATTTTTATTATCTATCAAATCTCCTACATATTATTTGTATGTATATGATTTCAGCGGGGCTTTTATCTGGGGAATACTACTTTACTTTTTTGCCTCCAATTCTTTTTCCTGTGGTTAGGAACCCTGTGATATTTCACATAGTTTTCTTAGAAGTAATGACAACAGTGCAACCATATCTATAATAATATTATACCACATACGTGAGTTAGACAACCCCAGGGCCTTTAGCACTGCACAGTGATATTGTCACTTTGGAAAGTGAAATAAAGTCCTATATAGGGAATTATCTGATTCCATGAAAATGTATTTCTTCAAAATCCACTGAAACGTCTCCCTGGAGACATTATCAGAATACCTAAGAAAATTCCACTCTATGTTTTAAGACAGCTTCTCTAACGGCTTTGAATATGTCATGGAAATAGTGAAACATAAAAACAATTCCTCTTGATTCTTTTCTCATCAACACTCCCTTCCTGATGAGAGGCTCTCCTATTCTTTCTTTGTTAACTGCCACCTTTTCAACTGTTATGTCACCATAGCAGTTACACTAATCGGTGCTATACTAATCTAGATTAGTCGTATGTACTCTAACTGTAGGTGTGTGAATGGTGCCAAAAACGAAAATACTCCACAGATCCATTCTAGGCCATCTTTGAAACTGCACATTATAAGGAAAACACAGATTATCTAGGATCTAGTCCCCACAAATCTGTTTGAGAGGTTGCAACCCCTTTTTAGATGATGTAAAGAGGGAAAAGTTGGAGCTCCATGGACACCAGAAGGTGGCTGTCTATTCACTTATTGCTACATAGGAGCTGCTAATAGCTACTCAGCTGAAAGGGCTACCATTAGATTTCAAGACACCAAATATTTATTATTGTCGCTGAAATACATTAAAATCAAGTTGGAAGTCAATATGCTTGATTTGCTTTTCAGTCCTCACAGCTGTAGAACAAATGCTATCTGAAAGCATTTTAGTTTTCAACAGTTCCTGGTAAAAGAAATTCAAACTATGCTTTTAACAAACATGTAAAATATTGGACTTTTAAACAGATTAGCTGTTTTTTAAACCATAGCCTCAGAGAACATCACTATGTCACCTATGGAACCGTTCAAATCATGAAGGTGATATCTAGAATTTCTTCATGAGGCTAGGTGCCATTAAAATCATGGAAGCAATTTCTAGAATTGCATCAGAGGGCTACCGTCAAATAACTCATGTGATCCCGCAAGCTAATTTTGATTGACTAGCCCAGGTTGCACCTGCATACATAATTACACAGCATGTGTGAAGTTATAAGCCACAGGGCCATAATCTTTATGTACCATTTGCTTTCTCTAACTGCCACCAGGCTATTGTTGAATGTGCTTGGCTCAGTTCATAATTATAGCCCAGAATGAATGTTATTAATTAAGCAGGAACCATAGCATAATCATTAATAATTGGTTCACTTTGCAGATTCCAATGTCAGACAATCAGTGATCAAGATCTTTTTATTATTATCTATTTCAATAGCTGTGATTACCCAACCCTTCTTGGCTTCACATTTTCTATTTGCAAACAGGAGTAATACCTTTACATGAGATCAGTATAGTATTTAAACTGTGTTAGGAGGTAAATGCCCAGCAATCATTACTTGCTATTTTTGTCAATTATAGTAGAACCTAGAGCCATGTGATTCTATTTCACTTAAATAACAGTGAGAAGTTATGGCATTGTAAATGGTTGTTTGCAAACATAAAATAGGTCTTGGTCATCCAATTCCCAGAAATATTAAGATTTTTGCATGTCTTATTAGAGAAGGAAACATATTGATAAAAGAGGTTATGTTCTCCACTAGCATAAATATGAATTTCTGCTGTATTTTATACACATGGGAAATGTTGTCATTTAACTGTGCTCACTGTAAAGATTCAGAAATAGTTATCAACTTGGTAATAGCTAATAGACCTAATGCACATACCACAGTCTTAAAATACTATACTGTCAAAAAGAACCAGGCTTCTTTGGAGGTAAAGAAGAAGAAATATAAAAGAACTCAGATTATTTTGCAATGATAAGAATGCAGACAGACAATGACAGGTTGTTATGAGTGTAATTAAAATTTCTTAGAGAGATGGGATGTAGTTAAAGTGGTACAATGTTCTTCCATTACATGTGAAGCCCAGGCTTCAATTCCCAGCATTGTATAAACTAAGCACAGTGTCCCACACATCATTCATGGTGGCATGTATGACCCTGGCACATAGAAAGTGGAGACAAGAGGATCAAAAGTTCAACATCATTATCGGCTACCTTGTAACTTTGAAGCCAAAATATAAGTACAAATAATAATAATAATAAATGGGCATATTAGGTCTAGGGAGACTTCTAATGCCCATTAATGAGACAAGTCAGCACAAAGAAATGTAACGAGCATAAAGGATAAAATAAAACGTATCATATGTTAAAGCTTATGAGGTCAAAGATAAAAACAAGTGGTATTGGGGTTGGTTGATAATGACTGACAAAGTAAAATCTTAAACTTTTCCTAGTTTTTAGATATACTCATTTTGTGTTAATTGTGAGTATATGTAATTGCATGAGTGTGGTTGACCCTGAAGGCCAAAAGATGAGGCTACATGATTCCTTCGAGCTTGAGTTATAAGGATTGCGAGCTACTTGACGTGAATTCTGGGAACCAACTTTGGCTCTCTATTAGTGCAGCAAGCACTCGTAACTACTGACCCATCTGCTTATCTGCTTCCCTGACTCCCTCTCGCACTCTCTCTCTCTCTCTCTCTACATATATGTAATATTCAATTATATTCTTTATATAATATTTGTATATATTCTCTCTATATATGAATTGTGTAATATATATATATATATTCATCTAAAAATAAAACAAAAGAGCAGATGAGATCTTTTCCTTTGCCAACAGGTTCTGGATAATGAAAGGAGAATGAATGGTACATGGTGCACTTCAAACCCTCTGCTCCATGACTGTAGGGATCAAGTGGATCTGGTCTTTGTCAACAATTGAAACTACTAAAAAAGAACATGTTTCCCACATATAACATATTTGTCAGGAAAAAATAACCAGTATATACAGCTTATGGACCTTCTACATGGAATTTATAGAAAAAACAGAATGAATAAACTATGTTCAACACTTAAAGACCAGAAGAATATGTTAAGCACAGATGGAAAACTGTGTATAGAAAACACCTTAAATTATTCCATAAAGTAAAGAAGGAAGTGGAGGAGAAAAAGAAAGGAGGACAAAGGGGTGGAGGAGAAAACAAAGAAGAAAGAAAATGCAGAAAGATATTTGTGTAGTGAAGTCGCAAAATAATTAACCAAATGACCAGTCAAATTTCTAGATGGTACAAATATGAAAAAACAATCTATTGATTTCCTACCCCCTGTCCAAGCCAGCTGTTTTGATCTTCAAAATTATCAGGTATGAAACAAAACTACATATGTGAGATTTATCAGAAAAAAAATGTATTTGGGTTGTATTTACCTTTATACTGTATATTTGTTTTTAGGGATGGGACTTGCAAGAGAAAGCAAGTTTACTGAGTGCTCTCAATAGGGCAGACTCTTTGTATATAATCTCAGAGCCGCTGTAGTGTCAGTTTATCCATCTCACAGCGGAGACAATAGTGGGGTTGGGATGAGCCTAACAGAGTCTTTAAGATCAGCTCAGGTGGTGAAGTTGGATGCACACGGTTCTCCTGACTCACAGACTGCGTGCTCCTTCCATTACTGGTAGTTACTCCACACAGTGGAGAAATACTTGCACGGCAGGAGAACCAAGAAAGATGGGCTTGTGTTTTAAAGAAAACTCCTCCCAAACCGGAGTGTTGGGACACACCTGTAATCCTAGCACTCAGAAAGGCAGAGGCATCTCTGTGAATATGAGGCCAGCCTGGTCTAAAAAGCAAGCTCAGGGTAGGAGGATAGGCATGTTTACTCAGAGAAACTCTGTCTCCACACTGCCTCCATCCCCACCCCCCAAAAGAAGTGAAGGTGTTTCTTTATTCAGGTAACTTACAACCAGATGGTCCATGGTGTCATGTGTTAAAAGGTTTTTTTTTTTTACAGGTCACAGACACACAGAAAGATAGAAAGACATATACTAAGCCTCTTGTAAAGACAAGAAAGGGGGAAAATATTGAACTTTCAATGAAAATAGACATACTGACATCAAGAATGAACTAAAAAAACCTGATTTTAAAAAGAAGTATTTTTGAGGTTAGGGAGGAAGCTCGTTGGGTAGGAACACTTGCTGAGCAAGCATGGGGTCCTGACTCTGAGGCCCCAGCACACGTCACCAGTCAGCAGGAGCCGCGTGTGCCTGTAACCCCAACATTTGCAGAGCAGAGACGCAAAGAATCTGGCTAGCCCAGCTGAAACGTGACTTTCCTGTTCAGTGACAGACCTCGTCTCAGCACAATAAGGTAAAGTGATGGAGTAAGGCCCTAGGTATCTTCCTAGTGCTTCCAAGTGTGTGTCTATGTGTAGATTCGCATGTACATACCACATACCTACACTGTACCTTTCACACAGCAATGCAGCACACTGAAAACCACCAAAAAAGAAAAGAAACTCAAATGCTTGCATTTTTTTTTCCTAACAGATATGTGACCTATTCAAAGGATAACAGGCTTTTGACTAATCTCTTCATTTATTAATTTGAATAGCTAACATCTTTACTTACAAAGAATTTTGGGGAGCATTACGTTGTATAGTACATTTCTGTGAGACACACACACACACACACACACACACACACACACACCGGCTTCTGGTTTAGTCATCCAAAGGCAATGCTGATTGTTACATAGATGTCTCTATAATAAACTCCTTTCATACTGGCTGGCTCTATGGTTTATCTAAAGGTTTTATCTACACTGATTTTTGTTCTTTGTTCATTTCTCTGTGGTGCCATTAGGAAATTCAATATGATGGCCGTGTTTTGCCATTATGCTGTTTCCTTGCAAAGAAATATCCAAGATTCTTTTCTAATGTGTGCTTAACGGTAACATTGTTAGCGGCTGAATGTCTCAGCTTGAGCAGAAAAATATAGTTCATTGTACAATAAAAGCAATATTCTTAATTTAAATCCGGGGTCCCTGGGCCTGTATTGTTCTCAGCCCTGGATATAACTGTAGAGCTATTTTCTTTGTTAAGAATGCATTGCTCCTTTGGTATCTATCCAAAGATTTGATCTTCCAGAACAAAGCCATGCAGCATCCTGATTCAAATGAGATAACACACCCTGTGGAAAGTTTTGAGATGAATAATTTGTAATCTCAGGTGTCATGTCCGCCGAAGAGACTCTCTATACATTAACCTGTGCAAAGAGCTGTGTGGCTCGAGTTGAATTGTTTAAAAGGACAACTAAGATAGGGGATTATATTTAAAAGGGGGAGCAAACCAAACCAGCCCTAAGGGTTACCTAATTTATGTAATAGCTAATTAAAGGGAGTTATTTACTTAATGGTGTGGACTTGTTTGACTCCCATTAAATACGTGATTATCTGTGTAAACTGACATCTCATGAAAACGCACTTTTCTGCTTGAAGATAATGTCTCCCTGTCATCCCGCAATAACTCCCAAAGGTCAGAGCTATGGAGATTCCATATGAAGTACACCAGCTTTTACGAGTATTTCTAGAGTGAATCCGAGAGAACCTTCCCTCTCCTGAGAGTTAAAACTATTAACCATTTTGTTTCCATTTTGTTTCTGTTTTTTTTTTTTTTTCAGAACCTTTGTTATCAAGAACATCCTCCAAATTTCATTGTACGCAGCGAAATTCATGTACATAACAAAGCAGATCTTTATTTTTAACTAGCTTGCAAGAGAATTTCTCTGAGACGGATGGTGGTCTTCAACCAAATGCCCCTCCCCCATCTTTTTGTTTATTGTGGAAACAATACCAAAGGCACCTAGTGAAAGAGAACAGCATTAAATAAGAATTATGTCTACTCCCACACTAAACTCCCAGGATCCATGCCGCATGTGGTTGTCATGCTGTATGCCATCCCAGGTTTTCCTCGATCCTTGTGGTTTGTAACACATCTGAAGTGTTAGTAGTCTCCGGAGTAGATCTGAGCTTGGGCTTGCTCAGTTTTCCTTCACGGTCAACTCCAGCCCTGCATCTTAGCACCCGTGTAGAGTCTTCCTGGTGCACTCCAGCAGCATAGCACTCACCGTCTCTTGACATGTTACGTGATTAGAGGTGACTGCTTGGAAGGGGTTACTACAAGATTTCCTGCCCGCCATATTAAATACCAGGTCGCCATTAGTTAGTCAAGTAGCAGTGTCAGCTAGGCAGTGGGTAAATGAGTTCAGGAAGAGGAATGAGTGTAGGCCTAAGTTTGTATACACGGGACGCACACTGTTAAGGCTGAGTAAGAAGCCAAGGTGATGCATAAGTACAGACAAAGGAGATTCAAGGAGTGGCTCATGGAGCAAATCAAGGTAAAGGAGAAAGTCAATGTGAGCAATAGTCCCAAGAACTTAAGAGTCTCAAGGGCAGTAAAATCCAAGAGAAAAAGGGCTGGGAGATTTAAATCAAATATCACAGTCAGGCAGGTAGATTTGGTCTGCGAGCCATGTGAGAGCAATGCACAGATTTTTTTTTTTCCCCTGGAGTTTCTATCCACTCGAGCCATGTGATTTTAATGCAAGTAAGACAAACACAAACTATGTTAGTTATTCCACGTGAGAGGAAGGGTGGCATGACTGTCAAAATCAGCACTGGTAAAATGTCCCAAACGCCAGACATTTCCTAGAATTCAAGCTATGATTTTTTTTTTTTAATCTTAGCAACAGAAAAATGTAATTAACTCAAGGGAGACAGGAATGTTAATTTGCTGATGACTTGCAATTGGGGTGGCCTCACTGGTTTGGAATCCTTTCAATTTCTCAGAGTTAAATGGCAAAGAAGGAGGAGGTCCAGGTGTGTTGTTTCC
This sequence comes from Meriones unguiculatus, assembly GCF_030254825.1. Lineage (NCBI taxonomy): Eukaryota > Metazoa > Chordata > Mammalia > Rodentia > Muridae > Meriones > Meriones unguiculatus. The sequence continues at coordinate 29,567,435 of NC_083355.1, read as the reverse complement.
TATAATGAATGGCTCCTCCTAGGCTTTGGAATGCTACAGAAGTGATGAGGTATGGCTGATTATATTGTACTTTGTTGTCATTATTTTAGCATTAACTCAGAGGTTTCCAATTTATAATTCTTACAGGGGAAAGAAATGACTGTGATTTATACAAGTGAGGCAAATTAATCAATAATACAACTATTATTCAACTCTAGCAATTACATCATTTTAAACTAAATTCCTGCTTTATTGCTCTAATTCATCTACAAGACCTTGTTACACTTCAGTTTAAGGAAGACAGACTAACATATATTGGAATAGAGCAGATTTCTGCATTAAATATGCAATATAAAAAACCTTTAGTGTTTGCAGGTCAATATCCTCTTAGGCAGAGGGATAAATTACAACTAACCTGTGATAATCATAACTTAATCAATAAGACAGACAAAATTATTCCTTGATTTATCAAATACTCTTAACCTTAATTCACTTTAAATTTCACCTAATTGCCTAAAGGAAACCTATGGCAACGATAACTGTAGCTTCCAATATTATGAAGCTAAAATTAAGCATATTGTTTTACTGTTTTGTATTTTCTTAGTGTATGACATATATTTTATTATACATTTAAACTATTGTGCTGTATTGTATACATTTAGCATGAAATTGTTTTCTACCAAGATAATTCAGTGCATTCATGCACACACAGTTTCTCCAATTATTAACATTTATTAAAATTAGCATGTTAGACAAAGCGGTAAGAAGTACAAAAGCACACTTAAAATCTTCTCTCAACCTTATTTCATCCAAATCTCTTTTCAGACTCCTAAACCAACACTTCTGGACATGGACCACTGGGATGGAGCTGGGCTCTTATGAACTAATAGAGGATGAGGTTCTAAAGATGTTCAAAGTGTGTGAACTCAGGAGAGGCACTGTACTCCAGTGTTTATAGAGAGGGAAAAAGTCACTTACAGTGGGGTTGGGGAATGTGAATGTTTGTTTCAGCTCTTTAAAATTAATACCCAGCACTCTGACCAAGGTTTGGTTGTGAGTCTCAGCATCTGCTTTGATGCACTGCTAGTGGCCCTCTATGGTAGGCTCCTGTCCTGGTTCTTGTTTTCTCTTCCTTTCAGGGAATCATATGAAAGAAGGGGGAGTTGGTAAGACCTGGAGAGGACAGGAGCTCCACAAGGACCAAATGTATCTGGGCACAGGAGTCTTTTCTGAGACTGATTCTCCAACCAAGGACCATTCATGGATATAATCTAGAACCCTATGGGCTCAGGCGTAGCCCATGGCAGCTCAGCATCCAAGAGGGTACTCTAGTATGGTGAATAGGAACTGTCTCTGACATGAACTCAGTGGCTGGCTCTTTGACTCTCCCACCCCCTGAGGGAAGAACAGCCTTGCCAGGCTACAGAGGAGGACAGTGCAGCCAGTCCTGATGAGACCTGATAAACTAGGGTCAAATGGAAGGTTAGGAGGACCTCCCCTATCAGTGGACTTAGAGTGGGGCAGGGAAGAGATGAGAGAGGGCATATGGGATTGGGAGGGAATGAAGGAGGGGGCTACAGCTGGGATACAAAGTAAATAAACTGTAACTAATATAAGAATTAAAGTTAAAAATGTAAAAAGAATTACTATCCAGTATTTGTTATATGGTGAACAAATACATGCTGAAGAATGGATAAATTAAGGTGTAAAGGCAGACACATAAAACCTGAAGGAATGACATATGAAGCATCTATGGGCTTAATGCAAAAACCTTACTTCAACTTTTAATCGAATCAGCAAAACTAGTAGAGACTGCTGCAATGGCCATGGTAATGTGTTGTGTTTATTTTCCTGGCTGGTGCCTATTGTGTCATACTTGCTTCAGGGTAGAGTGTCCATGTGCTTAAACTGCACTTTTTTTTAAAATATATATTTTGTCCCTGTCTTCGAAATGCTAACTAATTTCAGTGCAGATATTTTGAAAGAAGTTTATGATATAATTATGGCATCAGAAACCCTGGCTTGGATGTAGCCCATAGACTCAGTATCCTAGTGGGGTCCCTTAAGGGTCCCTTTCTCTGGTATGAACTCAGTGAAAGGCTCTTTGATCACCTCCCCATAGGGGGTGCAGCCTTGCCAGGCCACAGACAATTCAGCCGGTCCTGATGAGACCTAATACGCTAGGGTCAGATAGAAGGGGAGGAGGACCTCCCCTATTAGTGGACTAGGGGAGGGCCATGGGAGGAGAAGAGAGAGGGAGGGTGGGATTGGGAGAAGAGAAGGGAAGGGGCCACAGTCAGGACACAAATTGAACAAATTGTAATAAATAAAAACATTTTAAAAGAATTAAAAAACCAGAAAAATGGAGCAGAAAAGCATTTTCGTGTAAATCCCACAGCTACTAAAAGCCATCCTACAGTAAATAATGCAGAGGTTGACAGCTCTGGATATGGTCCTCTACTTGTGCACTGCCCACACTCACACAAGGGCACGTATGCCATGCCCACACTCACATATATCCATGTCTGTAATCATTTCACCTTTTATATATATTTGTGAGTTTTATCATGAAATAGTTTCAGACTTTCATAAAAGTTATAGAATGCGTGTCAAGAATTCCTATATATCTGACACTCAGATTGCCTGTATGCTTGGTCACATTTTCTTTATCTTTTCCTTTTGTGGATGTACAATGCCTCTTTGCCTTTAATTATGCCAACATATTTAACCTAATTACAATGTAACGGAAACGCAAACACTGACCGAATGCCATTATCATAGAATTTCATTTAAATATCACTGTTTGTTTTGCCAGCATCTTTATGAGTTTCTAGCCTGCAAGTAAGTTTCTATCATTCTCAACCAAGACTGTGGTTGAAACTCAAAACTTTGATGAATCGCACATTTTAAGATTTATGAACTACTTACTTGTTAGAACGTCTTTTAATTTGTGTTATAAAGATTTTTCTTAAGGACTAGATTTACTTTTACATTTTGACACAGAATCCAAGAAACGATGTCTCTTTTGGTTTCATTATATAAGGGGATATGGAGTATTGTCTTATAAACGTGAAATGATAGGCTGGTAGCATATTACAAGTGTGGTTATGTTATCTGTTTGATGAACAATTAAGATACCTTGTTTCTATTTCCATTGCATTTTGGACATCTCCCCATTTTTGCCTCATTTTACACCCTCTTTTCATCAGACTTCCCAAGCGAAAGAGTTCTGCGAATATCCCATTCCCTCCACTTCCTTCAGCCTCTGTTCAGACACAATAAAGCATTTGATGGGCCATTCTTCCCTCATCTACAGCAGGTAAAGCGGTTCATGTTACAGAGAGAGGAATCCAAGTCTTCAAGTTATAAGTATCTGCACATTAAAATCAGCTGTGGGTCCAAGTATGTCGTGCATATCTTTTAGAAGCTGAGCTTCAGGCAGGAATTCTTGTGTGGTTCAATGCTTAAAGCAAACTCATTGGCAATCAGAGTGAAAACAAGGATAGAACAAGGAAGAGCAAAGCTGAGCTCTGTGGTGGCCTCAACTGTATGGTAGTATTACAGTGTGAGCCCATGGGGAACCCTGCAGTCCTAAACTCCCCCAAGCAGTTGGTTCCATAGGGAAAGAAGTGGAAAAGTTTCCCTCTCTTTATGTCAGTCACTTCCTAGGTTGTCTTTGGAGGTAAAAGAAAAAAAATAACTTTCACAATAAGGTGACTTCTGTTTGGGGCTGAGGATAAGTCTATAGACAGGAAACAATGGCTAGCAATGAATAATTATGCCGACAGGGCAAGACTGCACTGAATCTACTAGGGACACATCTGAATCCCATCACTTAGATACATCTAACACGTGGTGCTCAGGAGGAGGGGTAATGAAGAATTGCCTTGAAAGGCTAAGGATATAGGGTAGGTAGGTGAAGCACGTGCTGCACAAGTGCGGAGACCCAAATTGATCCTCAGCAGTTCTGTATGATGTTAGGAATGTTGCAATGGTTTTGCAGTTCCACAACTGAGAATGTGGAAATGGGGAGATCCCTGGGACTCACTGACCAGTTGGCACACACCAGTCAATGAACTCCAGGTCAGTGAGAGCAAACCTGTCACCAAAAGTCATGGTGAATGGCTCCTGAGGAACAACATCCACGGTAAATCTCCGACTTCCACAATTGCATGCAGTTGCTCATGCGCGTGGACTGCACATGTTCATGCATAAACACGCACACACATACACATACACCACACAGAGAGAAGAAGATAGGTAGAGGAAGAAGAGAGAGGGAGAGATGGGGGATGGTTTGTGTGGATGAGAATGGCAACCATAGATTCATGTTTGAATGCTTGGTTCCCTTTTGGTAGAACTGTCTGGAAAATGTTAGGAAGCTTTTTTTGGAGGCGATACAGCCTTATTGGAGGAGGCATGTCTCTAGGGATGGGCTGTGAGGTTTTAAGAGCCCACACCAGCCTCAATATCTTCCTGCCTCCTTCCCTGCTTTCCTCTTTCCCTCCCTCCTTCCCTCCCTGCAGTCCTCTCTCTCTGCCAGATGCTTTGTGGAAATGTTTGGGAAGGATTAGGAGAGACAGACTTGTTAAAGGAGTCACTTTAACAAAGTATGTCACTGGGGTCAGGCTTTGTGATTTCAAGTGCCCAGGGTATTTGTCCCCCATCCCCCAACCCCGTTGCTTGTTGATCAGGATGTAATGCTTTTAGCTACTCAGCTACTATTTCAGTGCTATGCCTCTCTGCTTCCTGCCATGATACTTACACACTAACCCCCTAAAATTCTACCCAAGGCTTCAATTAAATACTTTCTTTTATAAGAGTTTCCTTGGTGCCTCGGCCATGGCGTCTCTTAACAACATTAGAACTGATATGAGAGAGAGAGAGAGGGAGAGAGAGAGAGAGAGAGAGAGAGAGAGAGAGAGAGAAGAGATGGGGTGGTGAGAGAAGAGGGATTAAGATGAAAGAGAGAATTTAGCTTGCTATTTGTATGATGGAGAGAGCGCTGGCTGATCAGGACAGAAAAGTAAAAGACAGAAGGAACTATCTGAGCAATGGGTTGGGGTGGGGTGGGGCGTTTACTGCAGCATGTAGTGCTGCTGTCAATCATTATTGGCCTGATGGCTTTCCCCAGTTATCAAACACTTGAAGACTGAAAACAAATTTCAATACTCTTCAACTTTCTAGTTAGCAAGACCATCTGGTTAATAACTTTCGGGTTAATAAGAACTGAATGTCCTTAGATGTTAAACACTGGAAGACTCGATTTAAAATATGCTTTTTAAAAGAAAAACCTCAGAAAAATTTAAATCTTTTAAACGATTTAAATTTACATGAAATATTCACCAGATAGAAATTATACCTACAAATATACTGATGGATTTCAAATTTATTTATAGTGCACAAAGAAATTGTAGCTGAACGTCATAGAATTTGACAAAGATGCATCCTTAAGAGGAGACCCACCTTTGTTTATATTAGGGCACCAGTTCATGGTATGCTTAAGGAAATTTGGAATATGTTTTTATGACTGTATGATTCTACACAGATTTATTAAGTTTTAAGCGGTAATTTTTCTCGGAAAGCCAATGCTTTGCTTTCCTTTATAGAGAGGATAAATGGGATTTTTTGTGTGCGACCTTGAAAACTTACACTAAAAGGATGAAAGACACACAGTGGTGCAGGAAACAAATTGAAGCACATTTCTTTTTGAGACGACCCATGTGCCAGTGTGAACTTTGAGAAGTCATCTTTTACAAAGACTTAAAGAGAAGCTTATTAAGGGTTCTGTAGACAGCAGTATCTTCCACAGCACAACACGCTAGGATGACAGTGTAAAATCACAAGGCTGAATGATAACTTCGTGCCTCTCAAGTTTTTAAGACATCACAAGGGCAATGATATTTGTGTTTTGCTCAGGACTATTTTCTCAGCTTTGCTCAGTAAAGCAGTTACACATCTGGCCTGCATTCCCTGACCTCCTCAATCTGCTATTTGTCTAGTGAAGCCTGCTTGACGTCGCTCGAATGGCCTTTAATCAGAAAAGTTTTTTAACCAATGATATCCCACAACTTGCCACGAAAACTCCAGATCCACCTGCTATCCATTCATCCAATTCTACACATACCTAGCAAATGTCAGCTGTGTTCAACGCACTGTCAAAATATTATGTGAACTTAGAATTGACACAAGAGCTTACTGGATGTTCTTTGAATGCAGATCCAGGCTTGCCCTTTTGATTGACTTTTTCTTGACTAGGCTACCTTTCAGTTTAGAAAGGTGAGACATTATCTTATGGATTTACATCTAGTGTAGACAAAAGTAATCTCTTTTCTAGTAGAATAGGCACAACACAAAAGTTATGGTTAGTTAACCTTGAGGCTGTGACTAATTTTGTGTGTTGTTTGGCAATCATGTGTAAGCATCCCTTTATTAAGGAACAATGCCCTTCATTTAAACCTCTTTTAAATGCTCTCATTTAAACCACTTTTAATATAATTTTAGTAATTAATAAATATAATGTGTTCCTTGACACTTGTTCATTTTATATATTTTTAGAAGAATTAGCACTCTGCTGGTCAGTAGTGCTTTTATTAACATCAAGGAAAATCAATAGCTGTGAGTTATAGTTAAGAGCAGCATTTGTTATGCTTGGATGATAATGGCAGTCGTAGGTGTTTGCACTTAAGGGAAAAAAGAGAACAATCAATAGAGCCACGAAGAAACTATTCCAATCTGGATAGAGCAATGTATGACTCTCATTTTAAAAAAAATAATGGCTATTAATTTATAAGTGTATATATTTGAGCAGTGTATCAGTCCTTGCGAATCATTTACCACTTCTACAACCAATGTATTCTTCTCAAATTTCTTTAAAGGTGCATCCTCCAAGAATAGAGAGGTAGAAAGAAGGTAGTTACCCTCTTTGTCCGTATGTAGAACCAAGGAATGCATTGGTCTAAGACTTTTCCCACTCCCACAAAGAAAAAAAAAATCCTTCAAAAATTAAATCAACACAAGTCAGTCTTATAGGGAAGGTCCTCAGACTTAAGTTATTCAGTGAAAAATTATTAAATTACCAGATATTTTAAACTTAAAATTATATCCACAAAACTCAACTGTGGGCCTCTATCTAAGAAGTCAAGATAACAGAAAAATGAACCAAATCAAATGAATGATACCTGTTCTCCAATATATACATACAAGAGATCGAATTTAACGTGGGATTCCACTTCATTGTCAGCATGCTCACCTTGTCAGGTATTTAGCACCAGAGATTATTTTGCAGGGTGATCCCAGAATGTGCAGATTTATATTTCCCTTTCTGGATAGTTAGCTATAAAATTATTTTAATTTAATGATTTGCTATTACCTTGGAATTGTATTTATCCTTTTCCTAAATGCCTGTGCTTCACCTGTGCAGATTCAGTTTTTCTATTTTAATAATCCAGCACAATAGGATCCTTTTTGTAAATATTTTTTCTCATAAAATGGACTTTTTAGACTATTTTAAATTTATTATCTCTGTATAGGACCTTTGCAACTTTGGTGATTCTTGCTATTAGACAATTTTTAAGTGGAAACCTTACACTTCAAAAACTTCAAGTTTGATCAGGCAGGATGTTTCGATATGAATATTTAATAATTTTCACCCAAGCCAATAGACTAAAGATTCAATAAACTAATAGGTCTAAAGATTCAGATGAAGACTAAACTCCCAGATCTCAGTTCTAGTAATTCAGGAGGCTGTTGCTGCATTGTGAGACCTTTCTCCCTTATCTATCATTTCAGACATTTGGTGAAGGTGGATGTTAACTGGATGATAAAGAAGAGTGGAAAGAAAATAGTTTTGATGAAAATCAAGGTGACTCCAAGAGACATAGGGTGAACAAGAGCCACAAAAAGACAACTGTCATCAAATGTTTTTCTGAAAATTTTTCTAGTTGTGAGAAAAGCTGTCAGTACAGAAAAAAAAAATCTATTCTTCATTTTTAAATTTGACAACATCTGAGAGATAATTTCTGCTCTTTGCAAAACATTTTGATTCATATCATGCCCAATTCTGGTCACACTAAACAATTAACCTTGAGAAGTTAGAGAAGAATAAGTGACAGATTTCCCGTGCTTAAAAAAAAAAAAACAAAACACAAAATTTTGTGTTTTGAATTATAAGATATAATTTGAACATTCAATCTTGCAGTAAAGTTAAATTGTAATCCAGTAGCTTGAGCATTCAAATTAATATGAATTAGTTAAAAGTCAAACACCCAACATTACTTCTAGTGGTATTGAATCACTTTCTGCTATGCTTGGCTCTTACGTGAAGCTTCATTAACAATACTTTGTTCAGGCCCTCCTTTATTTGAATCAGATATAGTTCTTTATAAATTGTCTTGCCAGCTTTTATATCTCTTCAGATTTTCTATACCAAATACTAATTAATTCCTGTTATCCTAATCACTATAGACAGTTTTGAAATGGTTCCTCATTGTACTGTCTGAAAATACTAATGAAAGCATTTCAACAACCTCACTGAAACAGGACATTTTATGTACTAATGCACAGAGTTTTCTTTTTGTTCTTGAAGATCATCTCCTTTCTTGCTTTTGGACCCCCAAAATAAAAATCAAATAGTCACAAAAGCAGAAAATAAAATTAGTTTGAAGGTAAAAAAACAGATTTAGCATGTCTGCTTTTATGTTGTGGTCTTTGATCCACTTGGACTTTGCTTTTGTGCAGAGTGATAAGTATGGATCTATTTGCATTTTTCTACATGGAGATAATGCAGTTAAACAAGCACAAGCACTGTTTATTGAAGATGCTGTTTCTTTTTCTTTTTTTTTCTTTTTTTTTCCATTGTATGGTCTTGGCTTCTTTGTCAAAAAAATCAGGTGTCTGTAGGAGTGTCGGTTTATTTTCAGAAAACTGGGAATAGTGCTACCCCAAAACCCAGCTATACCACCCCTGGGGATATATCCAAAAGATGATCAACCATACAATAAGGATATTTGCTCAACTATGTTCACAGTGGCTTTATTTGTAATAGCCAGAATCTGGAAACAGCCTAGATGTCCTTCAGCCAACGAGTGGATACAGAAATTATGGTGTATTTACACACTTAGAATACTACTCAATTATTAAAACAAGTAAATTATGAAATGTGCAGGCATATGGATGGAATTAGAGATTATGCTGAGTGAGGTATCCCAGAAGCAGAAAGATACGCATGGTATATACTCACTTATAAGTGGATATTAGACATATTATATAGGATAAACATACTAACATCAACAGACATAAAGAAGCAAAGGACAAGGAGGATCCTAGGGAAGATGCTTAATTTTCATTTTGAAAACATGATAGACATGAGAAGGAGTGGAAAAGAAGAAATAGGACTGGAGTTTACCACAGATGTCCCCTAAAAGACTCCACCCAGCATGGATCAAAGCAGATGCAGAGACAGACTCACAGCCAAACTTTAGACAGAGCACTGGAAATCTTATGGAAGAAAGGGGATATACAAGGACTGAGTGGGGACAGGAGCCACGCTAGGAGACAACAAACAAACAAAAAACAGGGCCCAGGGTGTACTGCAGAGACTGAGGCATCAACCAAAGACCATGCATAGAGAGTAACTAGACCCCCCCCCCCCCCCTGCTCAGGTGTAGATCACAGACAGCTCAGTCTCCATATGGATTCCCTAGTAAGGGGAGAAAAGACAGTCTCTGACATGAACTTAGTTGCCTGCTCTTTGGTCACTTCTCCCTGATAGGGCAACCTAGCCAGCCCACAGAGGAAGGGAATCCAGGTCCTGATAGGCTAGGGTCAGACTTCCCCTACCAGTGGACTAGAAAAGAGGGACAGGGGAGGAAGCAAGAAGGAGGGTGGGACCAGGAGGAGATGAGGGAGAGGGCTATAACTGGGATACAAAGTGAATAAATTGTAAATAATAATAATAATAATCAACAGCAGAAGAAATGGAATATGTAAACATATAGTTAGATCAAGAAAAAAAAAATGAAAGGAAACAGAAGCAATCACAAATCATGAATGGGTGGTTTTATTTTACCACAGGCCCAAATATATTATAAGAAGCCCAGGCTAAGATGACAACTTTTTGTCTCAAATTTTGAGAACTTACATGGAATAGGAGAGTTCCTTGAAAAACACAAATTCTTGGAGACTAATAAAAAATGCTAATGGTTTGTTTTAAATTTAGTATTCAAGGTAAAATTTCCAAATGCTGAGATTTTTGGTAGAGAATTCTCCCAAATATTTGAGAAAGATTTAATCCCAACTCCATACAAAATGGGGGAAAAAAGTGAGTATTTATAACCAATTTCGTGAACCCAACCTTGCAGTCATACAGACAATAGAATTATACAAAAAAGAATGTAATAGAGAAAGGATAAAGAATTTTGAAAACAGAACCCAACAATATAACTAAAGGACAATGCTTTATGACCAAGTGTTTTCTTTCCCAGGAACCAGGTAGCATTTAAAAAATAATCAGAAATCCACGGTCTCAATTCAAAAACATAGTGAACATTTTATAATATTTAACAGTGATTCTGAATAAAATATTTTAAAAAGGAGCAAACAAATTTCTTCAGTGTGGTGATGATTAAATAGAGGTGACATCATCCATAAGATATAGAAGACTAAATTATTTCTCCTTACATTAGAAATAAAGCAAGGGCTCCCAATCTTCTCACTTACGTTTAGCATGGCAATAGCAGCTCCATACAAGCCAGTAAGGCAAGAAAAGCAACAATATGCCTGAAGATTAGGACAAAAAAATGATCAAAGATCAATGTTACAGAATCTCTAAAATATTGTGATCTACGAAATCTCTCCCATTCATTTTATAAACAGATATTCAGGTCTTATGAAACATTCAATAGTATAGAAAATATTGAATGCTTATGGGTACATATGATTATAAAAAGGATGTGACCTACACATTTAAGATGTAAAGCATTATGGAGATCAACTGGCCCTTTCCCGGAAAATTAGGAATAGTACTACTCAAGATTCAGCTATATCACTTTTGGGCATATATCCAAAAGATGCTCAATCATTCAACAAAGACATTTGCTCAACTATGTTCATAGCACCTTTATTCGTAATAGCCAGAATCTAGAAACAACCTAGATGTCCTTCAACCAAAGAATGAATACAGAAATTGTGGTACATTTACGCAATGGAATACTGCTCAGCAATTAAAAATTAACAAACAAACAAACAAAAACATGAAATTTTCAGGCAAATGGACGGAACTAGAAAAGATCATGCTGAGTGAGATAACCCAGAAGCAGAAAGACATAGATGGTATATATTCACTTATAAGTGGATATTAGCCATATAACATAGAATAAACATACTAAAATCTATATTCCTAAAGAAGCTAAACACTAAGGAGGATTCTAGGGGAGATGTTCAATTCTCATTCAGAAGCGCAAACAATATATACATTGGAAGAAGGAGAAGACAAGGAACAGGACAAGAGCTTACCACAGAGGTAAGCCTCTGAATGAATCTGTACAGCAAGGTATTGAAGCAGATGCTGAGACTCAAACTTTCGGTAGAGTGCAGGGAATTCTATGGAATAAGAGGGAGGTAGAAAGACCTGGAGAGAACGGGAGCTCCATAAGGAGACAAACAGAGCCAAAAAATCTGGGCCCAGTAGGCCCTTCAGAGAACGATGCTCCAACCAAGGACCATGCATGGAGAGGACCAAGACCTCCTGCTCAGATGTAGCCCATAGACAGCCCAGTCTCCAAGTGGGTCCCCTAGTAAGCAGAGCAGGGGCTGTCTCTGACATAGACTCAGTGGATGGCTTTTTTATCATCTCCTCTGGGGGGATTGGAGTTGGACAGACTTGTCAGGCCACAGAGGAAGAGAATGCAGCCAGTCCTGATAAGCCCTAATAGGCTTAGGTCAAAGGAGGACCTCTCCTATCAATGGACTAGGGGAGGGGCATAGGAGAAGAAGAGGGAGAGGCCATAGTCAGGATACAAAGGGAATAAATAGAAATAAATAATTAATCAATTAAAAACAGTCAGCAGAAGTATCACAAGCCTTTGGAAGAAATTATCAGTCAAGAACTTACATTTCTGTGTACATCAGAACATGAAAAAGTCAATAAATAGACAATAACTCAATTAAAATAAGTAGAAATTATTTGAGCAGACACCCATGGCACACACGTGCCTCACAGAGATTACAAGTAAAAGTCAATAGATAACATCAATGCATTTAGCCAGCAGAAGAGTACAATTTAAACCCAAATGTCATATTTCTATATATTAATCCAGATGGCCATATTTATCAATACTGACCATACAAGATCTGGCTAAAATTAGAGCGAATGAAGCTCTGAGACATTGATAATGAGGTTGTGAAATAATACAGCCACTTTCAAAATCCATCTGGAAATTTATTTTAAAATTAAATATTCATCCACTACCATAAAAGCCTTTATATTCCTAGGTAAATGTCAAGGGAAATGAAATCACATGTCCATTAAAAGAGTTGTACATGAATGTTTATAGAATCTGCATTTTTAATATTCCTAACCTGGAAGGGACATAAATGCTCATCAAACGTTTAATGTAGAAACAAACTGTCAGGCATCTGTATTGTAAAACCCTTCTCAGTAATGAAAAAACAGGGTGGATGGTTGGTAAACCCAAGAACATGGATTCTGCTTAAAGTAAGTTTTTGAATGAAAAAAAAAAAAAAAGAAATAATATAGTTAGGCTTTGGTTCTTTTCTGTTAAATTCTTGAAAATGCACTGTAATCTATTGTGGTAGGAAACCTGTGTAGGAAACCTGGGAGACGCAGAAAGAAGGATTATAAAAGGGTACAATGAAACTTTGGAGGTGAGGAATGCACTCATTATCTTGATTGCAGTGTGAGTTTCACAGAGGAAGACATGTGTCAAAACTTCTCACATTGTACTCTTTAAATATATTCTGTTTGCTATTCTACTTATACGTTAATGAAGCTGCAAAGAAGAATCAGCCATTTCTAAAAATAGCATATGAAGCTGTCTCAGTTTCAGTTAATTAAATTTTACTCTGGGGACTCAATAGAATATTGAATATCTTTTCCTTTGCAGGGTTTCTCTGTATGTGTTCTCCTATCTTACAAGTTGATCACACATTGGAAAATTCAGCAACTACCATATACTCTGTAGTTAGCATTCAGTCCATATTTGTTGAATGAATAGATGAATGGATGGACAAATACGCACCTGAACAGAAAATAATATGTTCCTATGATATGTTCTTATAGCTGGTCCACATATATTGGCTTTCACATTATAAGGACTTTGAGATATTGTTATTTTCTTTTATCTGTCTAATTATAGAAAACAAACACTTCTGTATCTGTCAGGGTTCTGACTCTCCTTCTTCTTCCCTCCCTCTCATATATATATTAGTGTATATAATAAATCTATATTATATGTTATATATAATATATCTACTTAATAGATATATTAGAATGACTTACAGGCTATGGTTCAACCAAACCAACAAGGACTGCCTATGAATGGAAGGTCCAAGAATCCAGTTCTTTTTCAGTCCTCAAGCGTGGATGTCTCAACTGGTCATCAGTTTACATCAGAGTCCTGAAGAACTGGATGCTGATATCAGTGAAGAGAAGGACTTTGCTAATGAAGGCCAGAGAGGCAAACAGGCAAAGAGAGAAAGGCTTTCTTCCCTTTATATAGGCTTCTGGAAGAAGGTGTGGCCCAGATTAGAAGTGGATTTTCCTACTTCAAAAGATCTGGATGAAATGTGTGTTTTCCCACATCAAAGATCCAGATCAGAAGTCCATCTTCTCACTTCAGATGATTTAAATAAACAAAAATCCCTCACAGGTGTACCCAGCCATTTTTGGGTTTCAGTTAATTCCAGATTTAGTCAAATTGGCAAACAAGAATAGCCATCACAACTTCCTTTTCCTACTTCAGTATTCTAGCAAAATAATTTTGGGTTTTTATTCTATACCATATTTTCCTGTCTGCCAGTTCTCAGTTAGATCCCTATAGATTGCTTTTATGTAAAAAGAGTTCTGTCCTTTCCATCAATTACTGGGAACCCTTGCATGGCTGATGTAGTTTTGTGTCTAAGCTGCTTGAGGAAATCAGATATCCAATTGGGTTTCTGACAATTAATGCTGTATGACTCTTGTTGTATAATCCCTAGAGAACCTAAGAAATTAAAAAAAATATGTCTTTCTTTCCAACTTATTTTCCTTATGGCTCTGGTTTAGAGAATGTGACTTTTAGAAGCTGCAGTCTTCCAGAAGTGGTAAGAATGTATTATGATAAAAAACGGGAAATGTACAGGGTAATGAGACATTGGTGTAGTTTCCATCTCAGAGGAAGTTCAACAAGAAAGCTAGAGTGGGCATTTCAGTCCAACAAACATTTATTGAGCACCTATACGTGCAGAATACTCTATGTGCAGCTCATGGGAAGACAAGGGCACAGAAAGACGTTTTCACTGGGTGTGTTGAGTGAATGATAAGTGAGGTTATGGAGCTAGAAACTGCGGGACCAAGGTCCAATTCCCAGGCACAAGCATGCTCTTCTTTAGGAGAGATGTGGATTTCAGGGTAAATGATAGTCCTGTTTTCTCCTGAGTTGTGACACTGTCACAAATCTCTCATCTGTCCTGGGAGATGAGAGGAAAGGAGAGGGGAGGGTTAGAGCTCAGGATGCCGACATGGCCTAGTCACATGGAGCTGAAATAAAACTAACAGTGCGAGATCCTTGAGAACTTTTAAGTTCACACTTCTGATAATTTTGTTTTATCGAACCGAAATCACCTGGCAGCCTCATGCTTGTGGATAATGGAGGGATGTGGGATGAAGAGAGCAGAAGAGACTCAGCTGCCCCAAGCAATTGTATCTTACTTAATGGAAATGAGAGTGATAAATCATACTGTTAAGAAGGAGTTATTAACTCAGTATTCATTTTAAGCTAAAGCATCTTCACTCCACCAGCAGTGACATTCCAAGATATAAACTTGAGACTCTGCCTGGCTTTTGCTGTTTTTCTCTCAAAGCTGGATACCCACAAGCAGAAAAGATATTAAACACACATACACACTTCTCTGTTGGTCTCCCCCAGGAAGGGTGAAGCTCTTTGAACTCAATAAATGTGCTGAATTTATATATGCATGAATATGCCAACCAATGCGTGACTCATAGAGCAACTCGTAAACTCCTCGAGCAAACTTGACCGCCTGAGTTCAGTCCACAGAACACAGAAATAATAAAATGAGAAATAAAGGCCAAGGACTGTGGCTTATAATCTCAGAACTGGAGAGGGAAAAGCAAGTGGAAGCTCCTTCTCATCTTCATGTGCCCCTATGTGGATACATGTGCACAGGAGCGTACTCTTGCATGTGAGAGCAGGCCATGTGCACACACACACACAGAGAAAGTATTGGGTAACACATTATGACACAGTATCATTGCCTGAGTTAAGTGTATAGGACATGGGAGAGCACTTGTGTGGGACCGTTAGAGCCATGAGCTCAACTCTAGACTCATCCATCCCCCGAAACAAGGAATACCAATATTACCAGAAGGGTGAAATGAAAGCAGTTAAATATTTTAGTTTATTTTTTATTAATTACGGTTTATTCACTTTGTATCCCAGCTGTAGCCCCCTCCACCAGTCCCTCCTTATCCCACCCTCCCTCCCTCTTCTCCTCCTGTGCCCCTCCTCTAGTCCAAAGATAAGGGAGGTCCTCCTCCCCTTCCATCTGACCATAGTCTATCAGGTCTCATCAGGACTGGCTTCTTTGTCTTCCTCTGTGGACTGGTAAGGCTGCTCCCCCTTCAGGTGAAGGTGATCAAAGAGCCAGCCCATGAGTTCATGTCAAAGACGGTCCCTGTTCCTATTATTGGGGAACCCTCTTGAACACTGAGCTGTCTATGGGATATTTTATAAATTAGAAATAAGATACTTTGGGTGGTTTTTTAAAAATATAGAATGAGTTTCAATGGCCATAAAACGTGTGATGGAATGACAAATTCCAACAATGCAAACCAAACGATAGCAAACAGGAAGGGATGTGATTTTTCATGAAAAATGGAAATAGGAGAAACTTAATGCTGCTGTAGATTTACTCTCAGACATGTCAAATTGCCAACCTGATCCTTAGTCCTTTCTGTCTCAAATTTGTATTCATTACTGAAGTCAGGAGGAAAGCTTTATTTGCTGTCATGCTGTCACATTAAACTTTATTATTATTATTTTTTTTTTCAGAGCAAGTTGGAGACATTGTCAAAATGTAAAATTAGGGGTTGGGCAGGTGACTCAGTGTTATAAGTGCCTGTTATACAAGCAAGAGCCCCAGAGGGAGTTTGGATCCCTGGAACCCACACAAAAGCCGAGTGATCGGGGTGGCTCACTTGTGATTTCAGCTTCAGGAAGCTGAGACAGGGGAATGAGGCCATGGAGCAAACTGGGTAGCTAGATTAGCCCAGCCATATCTATGAGCTTTAGATTTGCTAGGGGCTCTGAGTATAAGAACCACCAAGGAAGATTCCTTGCATCAGCCTCAGATTTCTCCATGCAAGCACATACATGTGCAGCGTGCCCCCACACGTATGAACGTGCATACAAGTCATGCACAAACATTACACTCACATAAAAAGATGGAACACTTAAAATTCAAGTTATTTTTGAAGGTTTATAGCAAACCTATCTTCCTGCCCCCCTCCCCCTGTGTTCTACAACTCTAAACCCTGACAATGATTGTTCAAGTATTTAAAAAATAATGTTGTTTATTCATTTACATCTTAATAATGCTCTTATATGCCAAGCTTCTGTAAGTTTCAGGAGCTATGAATATGATATCCAGAGATGACACTGTGTTTGTTGAAAGGCAGACTCTTAGCTCCTATGCTCACTTCCACTCCACGATTTTCTTTGTTATTTTGCTGCTGTGTTTATGGCATTCAGAATTACGTGTGTGTCTGTGATATGTGTGGTGTCTCCTGTGAATGCGTGTGTGTATATGAGTGTGTGGGTGTGCGTGAGTGTCTTTGTGGGAGTGTGTGCTTGTGCAGTAGTTTGTACCAAACTCAGTGGCTATATTACTTTTTCTTGCCTTCTTTTTTTTCAAATTTTTTATTAATTACACTTTATACATTTTGTATCCCCCCATAAGCTCCTCCCTCCTCCCCTCCCGATTCCATCCTCCCTCCCCTTTCTGCATGCATGCCACTCCCCAAGTCCACTGATAGGGGAGGTTCTCCTTTCCTTTCTGATCTTATTCTATCAGTTCTCATTAAAAGTGGCTGCATTGTCCTCTACTGTGGCCTGGTAAGGCTGCTCCTCCCTCAAGGGGAGGTGATCAAAGAGTAGGCCAATCAGATTATGTCAGAGGCAGTCCCTCTTCCCATTACTATGGAACCCACTTGGACACTGAACTGCCATGGGCTACATCTGTGCAGGGGTTCTAGGTTATCTCCATGAATAGTCCTTGGTTGGAGTATGAGTCTCTGGGAAGTACCCTGTGTTCAAATTTTCTTGTTCTGTTGCTCTCCTTGTGGAGACCCTGTCCTCTCCAGCTCTTATTATTTCCCACTTCTTACATAAAATTCTATTCACTCTGCCCAACAGTTGGCCATCAGGCTCAACATCTGCTTTGATAGTCTGCAGGGCAGAGGCTTTCAGAGGCCCTCTGTGGTAGGTTCCTAGTTTGTTTCCTGTTTTCTTCTTCTGGCTTTCAGAAGCCCTCTGTAGAAGGTTCCTAGGTTGTTTCTTGTTTTCTTCTTCTTCTGATGTCCATCCTCTTTGCCTTTCAGGATGGGGATTGACCGTTTTAGTTAGGGTCCTCTCTCTTGCTTAGTTTCTTTAGATGCACAGATTTTAGTGGGTTTGTCCTATGTTGTATGTCTATATGAGTGAGTATATACCGTGTGTGTCTTTTTGCTTCTGGGACAACTCACTCAGGATGATCCTTTCCAGGTCCCACCATTTACCTGCAAATTTCATGATTTCTTTATTTTTCATTGCTGAGTAATATTCCATTGTATAGATGTACCACAATTTCTGCATCTATTCTTCAGTTGAGGGGCATCTGGGTTGTTTCCAGCTTCTGGCTATTACAAATAAAGCTGCTACAAACATGGTTGAGCAAATTTCCTTTTTGTGTGCTTGAGCCTCTTTTGGATATATGCCTAGGAGTGGTATGGCTGGATCTTGGGGAAGCGCTATTCCTAGTTGTCTGAGAAAGCGCCAGATTGAGTTCCAGAGTGGTTGTACAAGTTTACATTCCCACCAGCAGTGGAGGAGGGTTCCCCTTTCTCCACAACCTCTCCAGCATGTGTTGTCACTTGAGTTTTTGATCTTTGCCATTCTGATGAGTGTAAGGTGAAATCTCAGGGTTGTTTTGATTTGCATTTCCCTAATGGCTAATGAGGTTGAGCATTTCTTTAAGTGTTTCTCTGCCATTCTATATTCCTCTACAGAGAATTCTCTGTTTAGCTCCGTTCCCCATTTTTTAAGTGGATTACTTGGTTTGCTGCTTTTCAGCTTCTTTAGTTCTTTATATATACTGGATATTAACCCTCTGTCAGATAAAGGGTTTTTGAAGATTCTTTCCCAATTTGTAGGCAGTTGCTTTGTTTTGATGACGGTGTCCTTTGCTTTGCAGAAGCTTTTCAGTTTCAAGATGTCCCATTTATTGATTGTTGCTCTTAGAGCCTGTGCTGTTGGTGTTCTGTTCAGGAAGTTTTCTCCTGTACCAATGAGTTCTAGGGTATTCCCCACTGTTTTTTCTAGCCGATTTAATGTGTCTGGTTTTATGTTGAGGTCTTTGATCCACTTGGACTTCAGTTTTGTGCAGGGTGATACGTATGGATCTATTTTTATTTTTCTACATGTAAACATCCAGTTGGACCAGCACCATTTGTTGAAGATACTATCTTTTTTCCATTGTTTGGTTTTGGAGTCTTTGTCAAAGATCAGGTGTCCATAAGTGTGTGGGTTTATTTCTGGGTCCTCTGTTCGGTTCCATTGATCCACTATTCTGTTTCTATGCCAGTACCATGCAGTTTTTATAACTGTTGCTCTATAGTACAACTTAAGATCAGGGATGGAGATACCTCCAGAAGATCTTTTATTGTAGAGGATTGTTTTAGCAATTCTGGGCTTCTTATTATTCCATATGGAGTTGAGAATTTTTCTTTCCAGGTCTGTAAAGAATTGTGTTGGTAATTTGATGGGCATTGCATTGAATCTGTAGATTGCTTTTGGTAAGATGGCCATTTTTACTATGTTAATCCTGCCAAGCCATAAGCATGGGAGATCTTTCCATCTTCTGATATCTTCTTCTAATTCTTTCTTCAGAGACTTGAAGTTTTTTTCATACAAGTCTTTGACTTCCTTGGTTAGGGTTACTCCGAGGTACCTTATGTCATTGTGGCTATTGTGAAGGGTGTTGTTTCCCTAATTTCTTTCTCAGCCCTTTTGTCTTTTGTGTACAGGAGGGCTACTGATTTTTTTGAGTTAATTTTGTATCCGGCCACTTTGCTGAAGGTGTTTATCAGCTGTAGGAGTTCCCTGGTAGAGTTTTTGGGGTCACTCTTGTATACTAACATATCATCTGCAAATAGTGATGATTTGACTTCTTCCTTTTCAATTTGTATCCCCTTGATCTCCATCAACTCTCTTATTGCTCTAGCAAGGACTTCCTTTTACTATTTTTCTGTTATTGTTTTCATGTAAAACATGCCACAGTCAAGTTTTCTATCTCAGATAACATTTCTATTCTTTTTACAAAATTGATTAATTTGTTTATTCACTTTACATCCCTAACTGATTGTAGCTCCACCCTCCTTTCCTCCTCCTCTCCTCCTTTTTCTGCCCTCCCTCCCTCCCTCTTCTTCTATCTCCCCTCCCATAATCTTCAGAAAAGGGGAGCCCCTCCTCACCCGAGCTCATCAGAACTCAGCATCAGAACTGAGTGTGTCACCTTCCCCTGTGGTCTGGCTAGACAGAACTGCCAGGGAGGAAGTGATCAAAAGGCAGGAAATATAGTCCATGCCAGAGACAGCCCCCTCTTCCCTTACTAAGAGACACACATGAAACCCCAGCTACCCATTGGCCACATCTGTATAGCTGGTCTAGGTCCAGTGGTTGGTGCTTTAGCCTCCACAAGCCCATATGGACCCTGGTTCTTTGGCACTGTTGGTCTCCTGTGCAGCTCCTGTCACCTACTGGACCCCCTACCCCCTACCACACACACACTTTCCCACAAGACTCTGCACTTTGCCCAACATTTGGCTGTTGAGTCTCAGCATCTGTTTCAAATGGCTGCTGGATGCAGCCTCTCAGAGGACAGCTATGCTAGGCTCCTGTCCACAAGCATAGCAGAGTATCGTTAAGAGAATCAGAAGCTGTATAGGGTGGGTCTCAAGTTGGGCCAGGCGTTCATTGGTTGGACATTCCCTCAACCTCTGCTCTATCTTTATCCTTGCGCATCTTGTAGGCAGTGTGAATTTTGGGTGGAAGATTTTGTGGGTAGGTTGGTGTCTCCCTTCCTCCACTGGGAGTCCTGTCTAGTGAGAGGATGCCCTCTTCAGTCTCTGTGACCCCTGCTACTAGGAGTCTCAGCTAGCATCCCCTCCAGATCCTCTCAGAAGCCTACCCTGCCTTATGTCTCCAGCTTGTCACAGAGCTGCTCCTGCCCTCAGTTTCTCTTCTTTCTGCAGGCCTTCTGTTCCCACCTCCACAATCTCCCAGGGTCTGATCACCACCCTCATTTCTTTCTGCACTCCCTTTCCTGTCTTCTCCCTCTCTTCAACCACTTCTGCTGGTTAGTTGTCTATTCTATTTCCCTATTTCCTCTTCTGAGTGAGATTTAATACAGGATAAAATTTCTTATATTACTGTTTTTTTCCCTGTATGTTGTTTTTTGATGGCATTTGCTGTTTTTATCTTATATTATTTATTTTTTATTTCTTTTGTGACTCCAGCGCTTTTCACATTATCAGCATCATCATTTTCCTCCATTCTTTCCTTAATAGTTTGTCTGGAAGGAACTTCCTTATCAGTGACCTCTTGGCACCTACTCCAACCCAAAGCAGGTGTTCTCTAGGACTGTTTTTGTAAATTCCTTTCCCTATCGTCCGTTTGTGGAGCCCTGTTATCTAGAAATGTATATCTTTCCAGAGTAAATAATCACATTCTAGGTTTTCATAAAAATATAAGAGATGCAACAGACTTAAAAACAAATCAGTCTTGTCCAATGTTTTCTTTACTGATGAGAAACCTAAGAGGTTTATGATAGCAAAATGGCTTTCCCACAGTCTCCAAATTGTGGTGGCAGAGCAGTCATTGCAACATATCTTGTCTGTGCTTAAAGCTTTATCAGGCAATACTCTCTGAACATAGGGGATGAAAATATTGCTCCATCTAGAGCAGAACATGGGAATTCCATTTATATATATATATATATATATATATATATATATACATATATACATATATATATCTTATTGTTTTTCTCTCATATCATCAATTACACTTATTTTGATGGGGAGGGAGAGTCCGATAGACACCATTTTAAAGGCTACACAGTCCTTTCTCCCATACCTCCACGCTTAACTGGTTTCTCACAATACTGCAATTGGCCCCTCTTTGTACCAGGGTGATTATACAAGTACGGTAACAATAGGTCAATAATTCTGAAGTCAAACATGCCCAGACTGATGAATGGGGTTATTTTAGCTACTTCCTTCTTTTCTTCTGCTTTTGATTTGTGTATGACACTAAGCCAGTCAATGAACTGTGTGACTTCCTGAATCAATAATCACCGATCCTCACGAATAGGCCTTTCTGGAGAGACTTTGCAATGAGCATCATTGCAGCCGTGATTAACATGGCTAGAACGGTTTCAGACAGCTGTGCAACTATTACAAACATCAATTAAAGTGCAGCTCCAGATGTTCCACACTCAGAACTATAGCCCCCACAAGGTGGCTGCAGCATGGAATTGGGTGCATAAAAGCTGTCAGGTTTAGCATATCTTATGTGTGTCAATTCAAGGCAACTCTTCATGCCCTTGTACTTATGCCGTTGATGTCCCAGCTATCTGCAGGAAGTGTTCACATATCCCAGAGAGGAGTGAAATTCATCACTCATAAAGAGGTTCTCCTTTCTGTGGGGCTGTGATCCATTTCAGGGAGAGATAGTGGTGCCGCTTTTCGGCATGTTTTATATGTTTCCTCTATACTGGAGACTGCTTCCTGCCACTGATGTCTTGATTTCAGAAAAAAGGGAAACTGCTTACTGAACACTCATAATTGGGTTGGTGCCATAAAGTTAATTCACTCACAGAATTTGAGAGACTGTGTATTATAGCTTTCTATACTCCAATGAGAGTTGTGTTGTTAACTAGGGCTATGCATTTTCTATGAAGATAAGAACGCTGATTTGGAAATCTTTCCCTGATTGTTTATATACCATGGGATATACTTTCTAATATATGTAAGACCCAGAACCAAGCATCAAAATAAAAAAAAAATCATGGGAAATGTTGTGGAAGGAAATGTGTGCCCTTTAGCGTTAGAAGGGTACCAAAAATTCACTCCAATATACTATAAAACTGTGAACTTTTAATATTAAAATGAGTCTAAGCACCTCGCTCTCCTACAATAATAAGGCCCAGACATCCTAACATAGATGAAACACAAGAAAATGACCTTAAATTTATTTATATGAAGATGATTAAGGCCTTTAAAAAACGAGTTTAAGCATCTCCACAGTGTTCATTCAAACATTATTTAATAGTCTGGATTATGCCTAAAAATGATACTTGTTTACAAAGTTATTGTGCTTATTAATCCCCCACTTTAAGTGTACAAAACAAATCTTTACATCTAAGATGTGAGCACTATATAGCTCAGGATAGACATCAGGAAAGCAAACAAGACAGTATTATTATATGATGTCATATTAGAGATGATAAAAGGTCAACATTCAAAGTATGGTTTCTTTGTGAACAGAGGACATCATATACAAAACACTGTACAAAACACCGTAACAAAATGTTTTGCTTTGTACAATCAATACTTTCCAATAATGAGTCTCTTGAAGTACAGTCTCTACTTAAATGTACATTGTTCTTCATCATCTTAGGTTTAAAAATGATAAGTTATGCCATCTTAAGTCAGGGTTGGCCAAGGAACACAGACATTCTTTGCATGTAGCAGAGGTAATGTGAGGGATGAAGATGTTGTGGTAAGTAGAGCAGCTAAAACAGGATAGCAGTTTATTCTGTGTTGCTTTAAAATGTGATATTCTATTGGAGATAAGAAAAGTAAAGCAAGGAACTAAGATTTGTTGTTAAATGTATTTTTATGAATTCATTCATTTTGTGCTTTTGGTAATTAGCTTGACAAGCATGTATTGGACATGCTTAATTATTTTATGCTTAATAAGTTTTTGCTTAGACAAGCATAAATTAGACATTTAAAATGTATGTTACACACACACACACACACACACACACACACACCAACTATCTCCTTAAAGTAATCTTGTGTTCTGAGTAGCCTTGTGGTAGTGTTGCAGAAAATAAAATACCTGAGTTATAAGAAAGAAAAATGCCTGCCCTATATGCAAGCCTTTTGCACACTGATGCCTGCTGGTACTGAATAGTGCACTTTGGAGGGGAAGTTGCACATCATATGTAAATAGTATGGAGCAATACAATGGGATTGGGAGGCCCATTTGCTTAGATGATGACATCAACAGTCCTCCATCTTTTGGTACCCTGGACCAACACTGGAAAATCAACCATACAGCCTTGTGGTGAATCTCAAGAGGTGCTGGGAAAACAAGCTTCCTGAAGCTATATCTCATGTTCCTGAAAAGGAAGGGTATGAAGTGCTTTTATCCCTTCAGTGTTTAGCTTGAATCCCTGAATTTGGTCAATTTCCTCTCTTTACATGGGGCATGGAATTCAGTATAATGGTTGATGGCTGGTGAATTAAGTAGGACTCAAAAAGAACCCCCGAAACAACCTAGCCTATCTTGTGATAACTTCATTCTTGTAGGATAAAGACTATGTAATAAATATTGTGAACTGTTTTTTATTTTCCAATGAGCTAGTTCAGGAATAAGATCTCTGCCCTTATTCTGAAGGTCCACTCCTGCTTTCTCACCAGGAGTGGTCAGGTTTCTGTTATAGGCAACTATCAGGAGGGCTTGTGCCAACTCAAAATGAATATTCCTGATTCACCATGTATTGGTTTTTCTTTTGCAATGACAAATTTACATAGATTTGGGTCAAATAATATGTTTTACATCTTGCAGTTTCTAATTGAGAAGTCTTACCTGGGTCTTTGGGGGATAAAAATCAGCTGCATTTATTTAAGGAGGCTCTAGCAGGAAGTCTCTTTCTTCACTGTGTTCAACTTCTAAAAATAAAATTTCTTTGCCTATTTGTTTGCTTACGTATTCATTTGTGTGTGTGTAGTTATGTTAATATTTCATGTCTTTCCCATTTGCTCCCCACCATCATTTTTAACTCTTTTTTTAACAAATATTTTTTTATTCACTTTACCACATCCCTCTCCCCTTCCCAGTTCTACTATCCCTTCTTCTTCCCTTTCCCTTCTCCCATTTATCAAGAAAGGAGAGCGCCCTTTCCCATCCACCTCAGCTCATCAAGTTGCATCAAAACTGAGTATGTCCTCTTTCCATGTGGCTTGGAAAGACAGTCCTTCCAGGGGGAAGTGATAGAAAAATCTAGGAAGTGAGTCTCTTTCCAATGCAATCCCCATTTCCCTTACTACAGGATCCACATGCCCATTTGCTACATCTTTGTAGGGGGTGTAGGTCCAGTTCATACATGGTCATTGCTTGATGCTTCAGTCTCAGCAAGCATCTCTGGTTAGTTGGCTCTGTTTGTCTTCTTGTGAAGTTCCTGTCATCTTTAGGTCTTTTTCTCTTTCCTCCCACTTTTCCACAAGACTCCGTATGTATCGCCCAATGCTTGGCTCCGAGTCTCAATATCTGTTTTAAGACTATGCTGGGTAAAGTCTCTCAGAGGACAACTCTGACAGACTCCTGTCAGCAAGCTTAACAGAATATCATTCATAGTGTTGGGTTGGCACTCTCCCATAGGATGGGTCTTTGGTTGGACCATGAATTGGTTGGGTATTCCCTCAAGTTCTGTCCTATCTGCTCTATCTTTAACTCTGTACATCTTGTAGGCAGGGTAAACTTGGGGTTGAAGTTTTGTGGGTGTGTTGGGGGTTCCTCTCCCTGTACTAGAAGACCACCTAGGATGTAGGGGTGTAATCTCTTGGGAGGCAGAGGCAGGAGGATGAATGGGTCAAGATCATACTTGCTACATAAGATTTCAGTCTAACCAGGACTACATGAGACCCTGTCTCAAGAATAAATACATGTATGTATGTATGTATGTATGTATGTATGTATGTATTAAAGCTGCAAAACAGGCACTTTTTGATTGTTTTTTAAGACTAGGTAGAGCAACACAGAGTTTCAAGGGATTAAAAAACATGTAGCCCAATATCCTCCTTTTACAGTTTAAGAACTGGTTAGCCAAACACAGTGGTTTATACCTATAGACTCAGGTATGTGGGAGGCTGAGACAGAAAGATCACTGAATAGGAGGCCATCCTGGGCAACATAGGGTGGTCTAGCCTCCAAAATATTAAAGTTGGCGCACCATCCTTTTTAGGAGAAGACCTCACTGTTCTACTTAAGGTAGTATGGGGTTTAGCGTGTAGCCCTCACTGCTCGCAAATTCTGCCCTCTGAATTCTGAGGCTTCAGGTGTGAACCACTACACTTGGCTTCCTCATTATTATTAAACCAGATTTTAAACTCAATTCCCCTCAGAATACAATCTGTCTTATATCTTCTTGCACAATGAGCTTTCGACAGAGCTCTGATCACTCCTTTTCAGAGGTCTCCACTGACAAAACTTCTGCCTCAATTTGTATTTCTTTGCAACGGGGTCAAGACCTATTTTTTTTCTTACACCCAGCTTCAATTAATGTTCATTTGAACATTTGTAGTTTTATGCCATCTTTCGTGCAACACTATTATAGGACTTTCAACTTCACGTGAGGCTCAGGAAGATTAGAGACTTTGTCCAAGGTGATCCCTTATGAATGAAGCAGGACCAAGATGGTTGCTTTGATTGCAGGGTCAGTGAGTCCATGTGACCAGCTTAAAAACTACCCTCTATTGTTCTACTAATGAAGAATAAAATAGATATCACTTTTGTCTAAGCTTATTCATGTCTGTATTTTTATCATGTTGATTCTAACAGTTATTCTCAGTTTTCTTTGTTTTCAAACCATTACTGCCAACTAAAACTAAACCCAACTTTAAAGCCCAGTACATAAATAGTATTCACTGCAAAATTATTTACCTTTTCTTCCTCTTTGGTTTTGTTCCTGCCAGTCTTTTTTAAAAAACTTAGTAAGAGTTCAATTAAAATTATTTGAATTATTGATTCAAACTATTATTTTTTTTCTTGTTGGCATTGACCGTCAAGTTAATTTGCAGCAAGTGAAACAATACTTCCTCATCTGCAAAATGGGGTGAGAGGCAGCACCTATTTTTCAGGCTTTTGTGTTGGGATGACCTTCCCTCACATTGAGAAAGTATGTCCCTCTGTTTTCAATTGTTAATTCTGTGCCAGCAGAGAGCTAAGTCCTGGCAGGATTTGGTACTATAATTTCTATGGCCCATCACAGGTTTTCTATTTGTAAATGCTTGCCCTTCTTCATCTGCCAACGGAAAACTCATAAGAGATGGATTGGGCATTGTCTTGCTGCTTATTGATTCAAAGTAGAATGTGTCTTTTTGTGTAATAAAGAGCTGACAGCCCAGACTGGGGCATGAAGTTCCAGGTGCAGGACTTTTGGGCACACAGAGATGCAAGAGACTTGAAAAGTACCTCTGGCAGGATGGTAGGAAGCCTTTAATACTATGAAATAAAAATAAAAACATTTTAAAATTTATTATTCAATAAGAATAATGACCAGTATAATACAGTATAATATTTTTTTTCTGAAGGAATTTGAAGCTTTATAGTATTTGTTTTTCTTTTTTTTAACCATAGTTCTATTATTGGTAGAACTTTCTGTATAATCAAATATTTTGAATATTACAATAGTGATTGGTGCAGGTTTTCTTGGTTGACCATCTCAGCATTTATTTTCAGTCTCTTTTCCTTAGCTATGTGTTTTCCAGCTGTCTTTCCTTGTACAGGCAGTCACAAATCACATTTTTGGCTCATGGAATGTGAATAGATATGATTAGAGAAGGGGTTACCTGGGAAAGTTTTTTTTAAATATTAATAAAACTGCTGTTGAAAGTGGCATTCATTATGCCTTTTTTCTTTCTTTGCATATCTCAACGGTAATGATGCCTGGATTTGCAGCAATAATCTAGTGAACATGAGAGAATAAAAGCCAAAAGAATTAGAGACTTGGAATTAACATTTGGAAACACTAAACCATGGATGCCAGATGTCTGTCTCTGGACTTCTTATTGTTTAGGAAAGAAAAAAAAAAGATATTTTTAATACCATGTGTATTTGAATTCTTCTATTAAGTA
This sequence comes from Meriones unguiculatus, assembly GCF_030254825.1. Lineage (NCBI taxonomy): Eukaryota > Metazoa > Chordata > Mammalia > Rodentia > Muridae > Meriones > Meriones unguiculatus. The sequence goes on along the minus strand of NC_083355.1, from coordinate 29,539,813 downwards.
TAGCTGAGAAAATCCATTAAAGCATAGTTTTTAAAGTCAAGGTAACCTTACAACCATCAGTCATTAACTATCAAATACAACCTTATGTGAACTCATAGACCCTAGAAGAGAGCTTATTATTACCACATTTCTAACTGTATTCTAACTACTCATTCTACGTGCACAGAAAGCGAAGCTTTCACATCTCACCAAAGAACCTTCTTTTTGCAGCAGATGGGGACTGTTACATAAAAACGACAACCAGTCGAAATACAAAGAACAACTGGTTGTGATGTGTTCAGCATCAACTCATACATCACAGCTCCTGCACTTGAGGCTCAGGGAACATTGTCATTTAGGAGACAGAAGGAGTCTACGAGACAGAGGACCAGAATGTCTGCTGTGAGATATTGTCTACATATGACAATGATTCCGTACTCATTAAAGACAAAAAGTTATTAATGAATTAAGACCTGCATTGTGAAAACACCATGGATGGGGGAGACCCTCACAAGGTCCCACAACACGCAGCAAGTAACTAATAATTGCTGAAAGTGGGAGAATCAGACCTTTCCAGATATAACTTCTCTGACTACTTATCTGATCCAAAGAATTCAGCCCTAAACAAACAAATATTTGAATAATACCAAATGTAATGTATATAGTAATAATAACTAAAGAAGAAGGGCTAATGAATTTGGGAGTGAATTGGAGGCACAGGAGGAGCTGGAGGAAATCATGTAAATACAATATTCATGTATGAAATTTTCAAAAATTTAAATTAAATAGAATACAAACTTAGGCTGCTTCTGGAAGAGAATTATATTTAGGTCCTTGAAGCAAGTTATGCAGTGATTATCATTTTTTGTTATCTGAACTATCAGACATTCATAATTTTCCATATCAAGGAAGGTGACAGTGAGAAGCCAATAATTCCTGTTTAAACTTAGCATACAAAATAAAAAGAGGGGAAAACGTACACCACAACAACAGATTAATGGGGTTTAACACACATGGCTCATTGGTAACTTTGAACACCGATAGTCTCAATCACCCAACCACAGAATGGATGTGAGAACAGGATCCATCCTTCTGCTGCATCCAAGAAACATATCTTACCATCAAGGATAGACATCACCTCAGGGTCAAAGGATGGATAAGAAGATCCCAAGTTGTAGTTTTGTTCTGACAAGTGTCTTTTGCTTTACAGAAGCTTTCAGTTTCATGAGGTCCTCTCATTTTCTGGTTCTGTTGCTCTCCTTGTGGGGTTCCTGCCCTCTTGTAAGAAGTGGGAAATAGTAAGATCTGTCTGGTCTATTTTATTTTACTTTTTTTTTTTTTGTGTGTGTGTGTGTGTGTACACGTGAGTACCCATACATTTGACTCAAAGCACCTTTTAAAGATCAAGGACAGTATTCAGAGTGCATTCTCTTCTTTTAGGTGTGGATTTTGGGGATCAAATATAGGTTGTCACACTTGGCAAAAGCACCGATGACCTCCTGAGCTATCTCCATGTCCTGATTTCTCTTTAATTTTACCCATCTACAACCTACTTTCTTTCAAATCTCAAAAATGTTAAAAAAAAAAACCCTCTACTTTTGAGTATGATTGTGTTACATATACATTCAAAATCCTACAAAACTTTCCAACTACACTCCAAATAAGAGGAATGGTCATTAAAATGCATAGTGCCTTGGCTCTAAGTTATTTCATTTCATGGCACATTTTATATTCGAGCAAAATCTTTTTTTTTTTTTTCTCCTGCATCACACTTGTGTTTTATCTTCTGGCTTCCTAACATCTAAAATGAGATCATTAGGGAAGGAACATTCATCTGTTTGTCAAAGTGATATGTTCCAGAGAGAAATTTTAACAAATATATGAAAAACTATCAAACAAATCTTACTGGTCTTGATTGAACCACAGGATAGGTAAGCTTCAGCAACATTGCTTTGTTAGGGATTGTGTCTTTTTTGAAGCTAAAAAACATTTTATTCTTAAATACCATTTTTAAATAACTATAAAGCAAAGCAAAGTTAAAAGAATGTGTGTGTGTGTATGTGTGTGTGTGTGTATGTGTGTGCGTGCGCGCGCACACACGCGCGAGTGCGTGGGTGCCGAAGCAGGAGTCAGAGACTTTTGATGCTGGGGTAAGCTAATGGAAAAGTACTAGAGGATACTGGAATCAGAAATTGTTGGTATCTAAGCTAGGTCTCCATTCTCATTCAGAGGCTGGGCAAAAGAAGCACCAGTCATTCATGACACTTGGCATTCTAACGTTGTAAAGTTTTTTTTTAAATAATTTTATTTTTTATATTAATCATGGGTTATTTACTTTGTATCCCAGCAGTAGTCTCCTCCCTTATTCTGTCCCAATCCCACCCTCCCTCCCTCATCTCCTCCCTGCCCCTTTCCAAGTCTGCTGAAAGGGAAGGTTCTCCTCCCCTTCCATCTGACCCTAGTTTATCAGTTATCTTCAGGACTGGCTGCAATGTCCTCCTCTGGCCTAGCAAGGCTGCTCTTCCCTCAGTGGGGTGGAGGTCAAAGAGCCAGCCATGCATGTCAGAAATAGTCCCTGTTCTCCTTACTAGGATACTCACTTGGATACTGAGCTACCATGGGCTACATCCAAGCAGAGGTTCTAGGTTATATCCATACATGGTCCTTGGTTGGAGAAACAGTCTCATTAAAGACACCTGTGCCCTGATATATTTGGTCCTTGTGGAGCTCCTGTCCTCTCCAGGTCATACTAACTCCCCCTTCTTTCATATGATTCCCTGCAATCTGCCAAAGTTTGGTTATGAGTCTCCCAGTCTGCTTTGATACACAGCTAGGTAGAGTCTTTCAGAGACCCTCTGCGGTAGGCTCCTGTCCTGTTACTGGTTTTCTCCTACTTCCAATGTCTATCCCCTTTGTCTTTCTAGGTGAGGACTGATCATCTTACCCCGGGTCTTCTTTCTTTTATTATCTTCTTTAGGTACACATATTTTACTATGTTTATCCTGTCATATAGGTCTAGTACCCACTTATAAGTAAGTATATATCGTGTGTCTCTTTCTGCTCCTGGGATACCTCACTCAGGATGATATTTTCTAGATCTCACCATTTGCCTGCAAATTCCATGATTTCCTTGTTTTTAATTGCAGGGTAGTATTCCATTGTGTAAAAGTACCACAATTTCGGCATCCATTCCTCTGTTGAAGGACATCTGGGTTGTTTCCAGTTTCTGGCTATTATGAATAAAGCTGCTATAAACATGGTTGAGCAAATGTCCTTGTTGCATACTTGAGCATCTTTTGGATATATGCCTAAAAATCAAAAACAAGGAAATCATGAAATTTGTAGGCAAATGGTAGGAACTAGAAAAGATCATCATGAGTGAGGTATCCCAGAAGCAGAAAGACACACAGGGTATATACTCACTTATAAGTGGATATTATACATATAATATAGGATAACCATACTAAAATCTGGACACCTAAAGAAGCTAATCAAGAAAGAGGACTCTGGGTAAGATGCTCAGTCCTCATTCAGAAGGGAAAAAGGGGTAGACATTGGAAGGGGGAGAAAACAGGAAGCAGGGCAAAAGCCTACCACACAGGGCCTCTGAAAGACTACCCAGCAAGGTGTCAAAGCAGATGATGAGACCTACAGCCAAACTTTGGGTAGAGTGTAGGGAATCTTATGAAAGAAGAGGGAGATAGAGAGACCTCGAGGAGACAGGAGCTCCACAAGGAGAGCAACAGAACCAAAAAATCTGGGCACATGGGTCTTTTCTGAGACTGATACTATAACCAAGGAAAATACATGGAGAAAACCTAGAACATCTAGAACAGATGTAGTGCATGGCAGCTCAGTGTACAAGTGGGTTCCATAGTAAGGCGAACAGGAACTGTCTCTGACATGAACTCTGTGGCCTGCTCTTTGCTCACCTCCCCTTCAGTAGGGTGCAGCCTTATCAGGCCACAGAGGAAGACAATGCAGCCAGTCCTGATGAGATCTGATAGACTAGGATCAGATGAAAGGGGAGGAGGATCTTCCTTATCAGTAGACCTTATCAGTAGTCCTTATCAGTGGACTGGGGGAGGGCATGTGTGGAGAAAAGGGAGGGTGAGTAGGATTGGAAGGGGACGAGGGAGGGGGCTACAGGTTGGATACAAGGTGAATAAACTGTAATTAATAAAATTTAAAAAAGAAATAAAAAGATTTGCCTTACTATGAATTTTTCTGTTTATCAGTTTCTATAGCAGATGCATAAGGTCTCTGTATGTTTAATTTTATTTATTTTTACTGATGAAGACCAAACCCTTCATAAGCTGCTTGTATGTGGTTTCTATTAAAGAATGTTTTGCATTTTATCTTTCTTAAAAAACAACAGCCAAGACCTCACATAATATTGCTATGACCAACACCGTAAATACAGATACTCTATGATGAAGAATTTAGTTGGCCAGGACATCTTATTTGGACAATTACGTGAAATGAAGCTATAAAGGCAAGAAATAATCACAAGTGTGGGGCTCGGGGATGTCCCATGGCTGCCTCTCAGTGCAGATTGTAACATGCATTTTAATATGAATCACATAGATTTGTTGGAATTACTGTGATGTCAAAAATAATTTCAATCATCCCTCTGTCTTTTTGAGCCCATTGTCCCAGTGGGTCCAAAACCACACATATTAAATTGGGTTTTGTGGCATGCCCTTTGAAATTTGCATTCGTGCTACAATAACTAAATCCTAAGATGGAGGAAATAGCTGCCCATTTAATGATTTGATTGCTCTTTACAGAACACATTTTTCAGATTATTGCACCAGTTTTCACTTTCTTTTCCCTACAGAATACAGCTCCTACACCTTAGCCCAGAGTCACAATGACCTCAATATTCCACCTAAGCTTCATTCTCTGTCGTTTCTTTCAAAGACTTTTCTGTTTCATTCCATACACAAGTTACTTCCGTTTTAGATCTCATGTCTGCTTGGAGATCCCAGTATCTCATGGATGTCTCCATTTGCCCAAGAACTCAACCTGAATCCTTCTCCGCCTTGTCATCTTTTCCCATTCCTTACATGCGGTACACTCTGAAGAGTATTTCAGAATTCCAGTAAGAATGGATGGCTCTTTCTTTTGTGCTCCATGACAGCTTGCATTTAATTGGCCCACTATTTTATGACGGCAGACTCTTATGCTAAACAATCTGTGTTTGGTGCTGGTCTAGGAAATCCTTGAAGGTGAAGGTTATTTTTATTAGTGATCATCATATTGCTTCAGTAGGAGTCTCCAGGGGCTGGAGAGAGAACAAATAAATGACAACTGGTCCAGCCAGTGTCCCTGTGCAGACTTACAACTTTGTCAAGTTCCTCACATTCTACCCATTTTTAGTCGCTACTCCCATAGCTTTTGGACACCCAATCAAATTATACTGCCAAACATGGGAGGTAAAGAAGCTAAAATGAAATAAAAGACACGACTCCTACTATGTTCATGGCTCCAAACATTGGATATTAATCCACTGAGAGCTTTTGTGTTAGCACAATGAGGTGCTTCTTGGAAGAGAATGTTCCATTTCTCTGTCTTGAGAATCCCACAGCACTGCCAGAGACACTTACTCAATTATTATTTATTCTTTCAGCTATTCGAGTGCTTATTATTCCGCAAAGGAATATGAAGGTAAATAAAGACAAACTTCATGCATTGCTGGCAAAAGTTCCCATATCTAAAAGGGCAGGATTCTGCGATAATGTATATAAACTGTGACAGGAAGATACTTTCCACGGGAAAATGATTTCAAACAATCAAAAGACTTGACTGGGCTACACAGTCAAAGCAAAGACCATGTATTGGGGTGGAGGTGGGGTTTACGTTTGACAATAGGAAGCTTGTAGCATGTTACTAGCTGTATTAGCTTGTATGGGTAATCAAACTTCTAGTTTTCTCTACTATAAATTGTGATATTTTTCATCCAAAAAAGTTGTTAATCAAAAGATATTATCTTTGTGGTTGAGCAGATGGTAAACAGCAGTTTAAACACACACCCAGTCACAGGGGGAAGGGAAAGAGACACAAACAGAACACAGAGAGAGACACTGAGAGAGACACAGAGCCAATATTGGTAAGACACGGTGAATGCTGTTGGTCATGGGAAGATCACTATGCATGTGCAGGCTGTGAGCATTCAACAAATGCTACCCAGGATACACTGTCCTAATGTGGTGGTTTCTTCAAAGCAACGTTATTTGGGGGGGGGGTGCTGGGAGGAAATACAGCAATGAATTTTCCTAGACATTCCGTATCTAACTGAAGAGTGGTTCTTTCAAAAGGACCCTAAGGAGTCCTCTTAGATGGGGACCATTGTCCTCATCGCAGGAGTGCAGCAGCTGAAAGAATAAATAATAACTGAGAAGTGTCACACAGACTGGGCTTTCCACCTGCCTCTCCCATGGTGCACTCATTCTTCCAATAATTTCTCACTTGCCTCTAAGTTATCAATATGATTTCCTCCTTAGAGATCACTGGAATTTTGAATATTCGCTTTTCTTTCCTGTAATTCTTTCTCCTCTGCTCATCTGCCCAATATCAATTTATTTCATAGGCTCAATGATCAAATCTCAAATGAACATGAATAAATCTTTTCTTTTCCTTAAGCCATGGTAAAAATTGTGATCATTGTAAGACTTGAAAGCAGGTCATCCTGGCTCCAGTGTCAGTAGTGGTTTCAGATACGCTATTATGTTTGAGTAGATAGTAAAAAAGTAAATCATACCCCAGTCTTAAGCATGAAAACAAAACAACGTGTTACAAAGTTTTAAAGTAAATCTTTCTTTTGAGGATATCATCTTGAGTGTACGGTAGGTGCTTACAAAATTTCTTGTTGAAGAAGTTAACAAAAGTGTGGAACCAGGAATCAGAGGTTACAAGCAAATGAAATGCCAAGAGCTGTGTACTGCATCCAAGACTAAAACTGATGTTAAAGTGTTTTGTGTAAAAATTTCCAGTGACATCTTTCGAGTAAAGCTAAATATTTTGTCATATAATTCCAGCTTTTTTGTTAGTGCAAATATATTTTTGTATGTATGTGTGTTCTTACATTTAAACCATAGCTTACTGTGTAACAGATGAGTAAGTTTTGAGCAAACCTCTTCGGTTTGTACTGTAAAATTGGGATAATACAGCAGGATTTCAGGGTCACATAATATAACATGGGTGACGATTCTGCATTCTCAGTCTATCATATTTTTGCCACTTATTTTCACAGTGCAAGATAGCATCTATGTGCTGCAACTGTTTGGCAGGTTCTTTGGCAAGTCAGAGAAAAGATAGCAGAAAAATAGAACTTGAGTGGAGAATTGGAGGATAAGTAAAGATGTGTTGGGGAAGCGTTAAGGGAATTATTTTCTAAATAAACAGATTCTTCTATGGCAGTATGGGAAAAATAAAGGCTGCACTACAGATTCAGATATGTATAGTTTGAATCTAGACTCCATCTCTTAGTGCTAAAATGATAATGGGAAGTTATCCATGATGGCCTGCTCCCTCTTTTTCATCTGAAAATCACTCTATTAGAGAGTTTCCAGTATAATAATGAGAAACTCTATAATAATGTCCAATAAAGAATTGGTCCTCAGAGGAATCTTGTAGGAGTTAACTAAGATCAAGGATAAGCAAGCTGGCTTTGAGTTACAACTGAAATTTACAGCTTAGATTTTCTAAAAATCAGCTTTCCATATACTATTTAATTGAAAAAAATTCCACATGAACAGTTTTTTTTTTCGTTTTTCCTAAAGCATAAATATGACATTTTTCATGACTTGCCAAGTTCAGCAATGGGCCCTAAAAATAATCAGACCCTCAAAAACAATGGTTGCATATTACCTGTAAAATATAAGAAACTATAAAAATACAACACACCTACTGAAGGATTCTTCTCCTTCAGTAATGGGGAATGGTGATGTCCCATAGCAGTTTCTCCCAAATGAAACATTGTCTTCACAAGGGAGAGGGAGAGTCATGAGCAACAGGAGGAAACAAAAAGTCACATGACTGGGTGAACTGAATGTAAAATATTCTTAAGGGCCCCTCCTTAGTCACATAAAATAGACTAAAAACCCGCTGAGGAAAATATTCTGGTCATCGAAACCATTGCAAAGAGAGCTATTGAGACCACCGAGCTTCCTGCAGTCTGTAGAGTGATAGATTTGGGGCTTCCTGTAGTCTCCAGCAGTGTCGAGTTGTTAGAGAGGCTTTTCACTAATGCAGCCGCTTTTGTGTCATCTTAGTCTCTATACACCTCTCAACCACACTCCAGTTAACAATCCCAATAAAACACGCAGTGGCTCACTAAATTGGACATCAATGCAATCCTTATTTTGTTCAGTTAAGGGTCCCCTTTTGGGGGTTAGTAAATGTGCGTTTCATGTCTCCCCTGAAAAGTTTGTCCCATAGCAAATGGATGATAAAAACGCTTTTTTCTTTCCTTACAAAGAAAAAGAAAGCGATGTTGTTTTCTACCCCCAAACCAGAATCTGTGAAGATAAAACCAAACAACCAAACAACCAAGTAATAAAAGCCTGCACTCCTTTTCGGCACACATAGATACAAAAAATAGCACACAGTGGTTTGACTCTGCAACATCAGACAAAAAGCCATTCATTCAGATTAGAAATGCCTGAGCATCCCACCTGGAATTCACCCTTAAATTAGGTCAGCCCAATTACCTACCTCAGAAGAGGAAATTTAACCAGGCAATGTGATCAGACTAAGTCAGTGTAACTGCGAAGCAACTGGAAGACATTAAACACGACACCTCTGCTTGTCTATTGGCTCAGATATTTGTCTTTGGTCACCCCCGACGTGTGAGCATCCATGGGACATCTTTCAATCCATGGGACATCTTTCAAATCGCATTTCAGGATGGAAGCTTTAGGATCTGGAGTAGACTAGGTGTGCCGCTTCCTAAGAGACAACCATCTTCAGTGACTGGAACCATTGCACGGAAGTCTCTTCTTAACACCCAATTTTCTACCTGGGTGAGGCAAAAAGCACCGAAGAGACCATTACACACGGGACGGTCTTGAGTGGACATAATGATTGCTATCAAATGTAAAACATGCTACTGAACAGAAAAAGGAGAGTCCTCTAAAATACGATAGAGATTATATGCTATGGCCAAGGTTTGAAAACTATCTTGTGAAAGTGGACATTATGGAAAATTAATGTTTAATTGTAATTTCTTATATGAAGGTGTGATAGATTGTAGCATAAGAGAAGAAGAGGGTTGAAAACAGACGTAAGAGAGGGTTATTAAAGCTGTATTCATGGTCAGATTTCGCTTTATGTTCTCTAGACAGGTAGATGCTAAGTGAAGCTAACACCTTTAGGGGAAGATTCCTTCATTAACACATGTCCAAATTTCCCTTCTTCTAACTAAAGATTTTTGAAAAAAAAAATGATTATACCCAAGTTCCCTTTATCTCCCAAACTGATGACATAAGCTGAGCTTTCTCAGAAGCATTCATGTTTGCTATGTTTCTGATGAAAACTGAGAATTCCCAAAGGTATTCTTTTCTGTAATATTCATCTTTCTAATATGGCCTGGAGCGAAGGAAATCCAAATTGTTTTTAATCCATCTTTCTAAACTATGACCTTGCACAGTATGTTGACCGCTGAAGCGTTTTCCTTTGTGATGACATCTGGAGTGAAATTTCTAATGCTGCATCTGTTCACATAAGCATTGCTTTGTGAATCGTCCCCATGTTGTCCTGATTTACAGTATTCGGTCAATAAATCTTTTCATAGTCTTTTATTACTTGGCCACGTTTACTTTCTGACTTTGGAGAACAGTAAAAATACAAGGAAATGGAGAGATCCTGTGTTTGTTAATTCTTATTTTAGATAGTGTGGCTGATATAGTTCTAATAATCGGTTATGATAACCCGCAGCACTATCAAGTAGTTGGTACTCTTGGCACTTACAGATATTTCATATGGTCTATTATTTGGCCCATACTACAATGAAACTGTTGAAGAGAAGGAAACCATAGGCTGTGTCCTAACTGCTTATAAAAATTCTAATAATTATACGTTACTATATACTAGTAAGTGTGGAGAAATGTGAGCTCAAGCAATCTGGCTTGCAGAGTCTCTATGAGAGGAAAGGGATAAAGAGAGAGTTAGGAGGAATATGGGGTCAAATGAGATTTACAGAAATAGAAACTTAAATATATTAACCTCCTAAGGAAAGAAACCAGGAGAAGAGTGTCTTTGGATAAAGACTATGCAGTCCAGAGTATAGCTGAGCTGAGGATTCTCAGGACTAGAGAATCCATTCCATCCCCACACTCACATTCTGTCCTATCAGGTGGATGGGATCTCTGCAGATGTCAGTCAGTTTAGTGGAAGGAAATGGAAACAGTTTTCAGTTATGACTTTGATTCAAAAAAAGAAAGAAAAGAAAAGAAACTGGCAAGTGTGAGACAGTGAATGAGAATGTGTCTATAGGTATGGTTGAGACAATTTGTGTGTTAAGCAAAGAAGTGAAACAGCTAAGGAAATGGGAGTGCTGTGGCTAAGTGGAGCCTCACAGGAAGCAGAGATTCAAACTGTCAGTGGCACTAATGCAACCGGATGCTGGTTTTGTTTGGTTGTTTGCCTTTTGTTTGTTTTGATTTTTTTTTGGTATTGTTGTTGTTCTGTGCATAGGAGCCTTGCAGAAGATGGCAACTGAGTATGTTTTTATTTAATGAAGTAGGGCACTGCTACTCTAATGAACAAGATTGCTCAGGGTAGTGATGATTTGTTGTTAAAATAAACTTTTAGAAACCTTTGGTTCTAGGTTATATCCATACATGGTCCTTGGTTGAATGTCAGTCTCAGAAAAGACCCTGTGCCCAGATATATTTGGTCCTTGTGGAGTTCCTATCCTTTCCCCATCAGACTAACTCCCCTTCTTTCTTATGATTCCCTGTACTCTGCCAAAGGTTTGGTCATGAGTCTTTGCTTTGCAAACACTGCTAGTGAGGGAACAAGGACTATATCTAACAGGAACTCAATGACTGGCTCTTTGGTCTCCCCACCCCCGAAGGGAGGAGCAGTCCTGTTAGGCCACAGAGGAGGGCTTTGCAGCCAGTCCTGAAGATACCTGATAAAACAGGATCAGATGAATGGGGAGGAGGTCCCCCCTATCAGTGGACTTGGAAAGGGGCACGGTGGAGATGAGGGAGGGAGGGAGGGACTGGGAGGGAATGAGGGATCGGGACACTGCTGGGATACAGAGTTAATAAAATGTAACTGATAAAAAAAATAAAATAAAAAAAAACCTTTGGTTTTGTTAAATTTTTTAAAAAAATTATTTTATCTGCATGGGTGTTTAACCTGCATGTTTGTTTGTGCATGATAAACGTGTGCTTGGTGCTCGCAGAGGCCAGAAGAAGGCGTGTTTTCCTTGAAACTAGAGTTAGAAATGGTTGTAAGCTCCCACGTGAGTGCTGGGAATAAAACTGGGGTCTTCTAGGAAGAGCAGCAAATGCTCTTAACTATTGAGGCAGCTCTCCAGCCCCTATATGGGATTTTTCATACACAACAGAGGACATTCCATGAGAAGAAAAATGTGGAGCATGTGTATATAGTTATCATCGAGGTGTTGGGGTTTGTATTTGAAATATAACCCATAGGCCCACATATTTGACCTCTTGGGATGTGGCTCATTGTGCTTTTTGGGAGGGTCATGGAACCTTAATGAGATAGAGTTTCACTTTCAGACATGGGGTCACTAGGAGTGGATCTTGAAGCTTTGTAGGTGGCCCCATTTTCTGTTCAATCTTTGCTCCCAGAATCTTCTTGTTGTAAGAGTCACAATAAAGGTTATGAAGCAAGAAATACATTTTACAGATTTTTTTTTTTTGTTTTTGTTTGTTTGTTTTACTAGAACTGAGCACCTCAGATTAAAATGCAACTTTTTAGAGGCCAAAATACAGCCTGTTGTTGTTATCTTCATATCTCTGTTAAATCCACTCACACAGGCTTGGAAGATGGAGAAAATGATGAGCTTGAAATGCAAGTAAACATGCTTTTAAAGTGAGTTTTGGTGTTACTGCTCACAAAACCTTAACTGTGTGATAATTTAAGTTTAAATACATGTGGTTAAAATGAAAAAGGAGAGTTATTTCTCGGGCCAGTGATATAGCTCAGTGGTATAGAGCCACGCTGCTGAGCTTGATGAACTGGGTTGACCTCCCCAGAACCTATACAGTGGGAGAACTCTAACTTCTCTGTCCTCTGATCTCCACACACATGCCTTGTCAACCTGTAGGAATCAAATAATAACAAAGCTGCTCATACCTATTGCAATGAAACCATATACTAAGAACTCACTTGATTCTGATCTCCAGGATATGAAAAACGTCCATATATGCTACATAATTCAATGTTCTTGGCTCTATATAACAGCAGAGTTGTGTCGTTAACGTTCTTGTTAATATAAGGGACAATGAAAGATGACTAGGGTCTGCATTAGAAATGTGGATTAGCTCTTTCATATTTTAAGATTCATCAAAGAAGAGAAAGAATTTAGCTTTACTAAAATTCTGGAAAGCTGTATAAACGCTGTATTTGAATAACACCTAACATGGTCATGTATAGCAAAGCATTTTCAAGGGTTCATATGTTTCCACACATTTATATAATTCCATATAATATATGGAGAAAATAAAAGTTTGCTGTTTCTTTTCAACAGAATTTTTTTTGCAATATTTTAATATTTTTATTCAACCCGGCAACACAAAGTTAGGATTGAATGACAATCCACATGAGAATGTCCAAAGTTCTATGCAGGGGGGCTTGGCCTTTTGTTTTCTGCCCTAGATCCTTTGCACCCACCCCAACAGGTAATGAGTACCTGCTCTGTTCTGCGCTCTTAGTATGTGTCAGAAGTCTCTTAAGCAAAGACTTTGTGAAGAAGAAGAAGAGAAGAAGAAGAAGAAGAAGAAGAAGAAGAAGAAGAAGAAGAAGAAGAAGAAGAAGAAGAACACTTTGACTACCTATGACTATATTGAAAGTACAATGTGGTTACTTGTTTCTTACACTAACTTACCACCTCCCCTGTCTTGAAATGATTCATTCTTTATTCCTTGTATGTGTAAGACATGTGTGTATGCATGTGCCTGTGTGAGCGTCTGTGATTGCTAGTGTACATATGTTCACCTGACTATGGAGAACATTGTGTGTCTTTGTCAGTCACTCTGCCCTTTATTTTTTGAGGTAGGATCTTTGGCTGATCCTGGAGCTCACCAATTCAGCTAAATTGGCTGGCCAGCAAGCTCCAGGAATCTTCTTCTCTCTGTCTACTGCACGGTCTGGAATTTCAGATGGGTCCTATTTTGTTTGGCTTTTACATGGGCATCAGAAATTTCAACTCAGGTCATAATGCACACAGCAAGCAATTTACTGATTATCTCCTCAGCTCCATTCTTTGTCCTCTAATTTTTAAATTCACTTTATTTTTATTATTGTGATGTGTATATGTGTGTACCTGTAAACGCATATGTGAGCCATGATATGCACGTGGAGGTTAGAGAGTAACTTGTAGGAACAGGTTTTATTCTCTTCTTCCATCATAGGGGGCCTAGAGATTATACCAGGTTGTCAGGTTTGGCAAGTGCCTTTACCTCCTGAGCCATTTCATCAATATTCATTATCTTAATTACTTTGTATTTCTTAGTTGAAAATCAAAACAGTGGAATGGGCAAAACTTTTGTAATCTAAAGAGTTGGTAGGAACTCAATTTTGCTTGTTTTTCATAAATAAAATTGTAAAAGGCACATGTAATTGTTTTAATGAGGAACATTCTATTTGCCATGTACATAAGAGTAAGGGCCATCTGATGGAGGATCAGACATAAAAGAAATAATGGTAGTCCTTAAGGGGCTCGATTTCTTGTTAGAGAGACAAGACAATCATGTAAAAAGTGCTTAGCAAAATCCTAGTGGTTTTAGGATTAAGGATAAAAATATGAACATCAGGGAATAGGTAGAGTTCTGAGTTTAGGAAAATCAATAGCAGACAATTCTTTTGGAAGTAATTTAGACATAATGAATTTAGAATTAGCCACAAAATTATTTTTATCCTGTGTAAGAAAAAAAAAAAAAAACCTAAGCAAAAAGTCAAACTTGTGTTAAGCCCTAAAGGACAAGCAAATGTTATCAGCAGAAAACATTTAAAATGTAATTTATATAATTCTATGGCTAAAGTTTTATTGCCAGGCATTGTTGGAGTCCAAGTCAAACAGGAAAAAAACTGGGGAAGAACTATTGAAGTCAGCGTAAATGGTTTAAAAATCAGGGCTAACAAGATAGTTAGATGCTAAAGTGCCTACTGTGCAAACAGAAGGACCTGAGGTAAAAGTTCCAGAAGGTACTGTGATAGAACAGTTACAGCAGCGAGCAAGACTGTCCTATCCCTGGGTGCCAAAAGAAGAGGCCGAAAGAGCTCTGGAGTTCAGTAAGGCAACTTGGCTTGTCAAATAGGCGAGCTCCTGTTTAGTGAGAGGGCACATATGAGAACATAGATACGGAAAGTGATTGAGGAAGAAACCTAAGGTGAATCTATAGCTAACACACAGATACACACACACACACACACACAGAGAGAGAGAGAGAGAGAGAGAGAGAGAGAGAGAGAGAGAGAGAAAGGTAGTACAAAATGAATTCTACACCTGTAAGGAGTTAAAATCTTTGATCAAGTCAAAAAGGTTCAAGGGCTGGAGAGATGGTCCAAACGGCCCTGAAGCGAACAATACCATTGCTCTTGTAGAATACGAAGGTTTGGTTCCCAACACCCGCACGGTAGCTCACAAGCAGACCTAACTACAGTTCCAAGGGACCTGCTACCTTCTCCTGGCCTCCACTAGCACTGCAAGTACATGGTATACACACACATGCTGGCAAAACACTCATATACATACGATTTAAAAAAAGAAATGAGAAAATCGACATGCAGTCCAGAAGGCAAAGTTCAGTTCTCCGTTCAACCATGTTTAATAAAGAACAGTTTTAAAAGTCCATGACAAAATAAGTCTAGTTTTAAAAACCAGCCTTTCGATCTAGGCTTGGCCATATGGTTTTCTTTGGTCTAGGTGGCACTAACTAGCAAATTTGGCACACATGAAGGATTAAACAGCTCTTGGAACTTTGATCCTTTCATTTCCTGCTGTTGGCAATCCTTAGGCCAAAAGGGAAAGCCCCAAATAAGAACTGGGCCATTAGAAGATGAGAGGCTAGTCATTCTTTATCAGGTTTTTCTGGCTGTCTAGACAGAGAAGAAAGCCATCCCAAATGTTACAGCCCCAGAGAAGTTGGCAACTGACACCAGCAATAACCAAAACAACCCCTTGATTCACTCACAGAATTAGGAGAAAAAGAATGGTCGCTATATTCTTTAATTTGGTGTGGAATGCAAAAGTTAATGGACCAAAAGAATCACAGAAATGGCAAAGATTTTAGAAACGTCCTACCTAAGTTACAGTTTTGATAATACCCATTGATATTTTGATATATCGTTTAACCATTTTAAACGTTTTATAGGTTTACCTTATGTTTTTATGTTTACACTTTTTACCAAAATAAAAGTACTTTAAAAAGTGTTTTTTTCTTTTAAATTGTATTTAATAAAGGGAGTTCTATACCTTCCTCCCACATGCTGTGTTGGGACTGATGTCCTCTACCAAACCACAATCCCTGAGTGTCAGAGGTCATGCATACTTCTAACACTATTGATAAAGGTTTCTCAAGAAAGACATGATGGATATCTTAAAAGCTGCACAGAATCCTCTCTATTTAGATGTATTTCACACGGCCACTGAGTTGGGCACACATCCTACCATATAACAAAGTGCCCGAACACCCGAAATTATCTAGAACTTCCCTGCAAACTTTTCAACTTTGGCTTATATAAGCATTATTAGTTTGCCAAGGTATCATGGATAGCAACTGGATATTAACCTTGGCAATCACATTGAAATTTAGTACTCCCATCTAACAGTTTTTGAATTAAACTTTCTTTCTGTAACCATGCAATTTTTGTTATTTTTAAAGTGCCGTGTAAACAGTAACAGGCTGAGCTTAATTCTCTTGTCAGTTGCCATTAACATCTTTTCAAAATAAACAAGAAAAAAATCAAACCCTCATTCCACCCAATAGGAACATAACACCAAGAAGAAAAGCATCTGCCAGTGGTCCTAAATGCTGAGCTGTCTCTCCATCCCCAAATCTACACCTACTTGCACTTTAGGAAAAGAAAGAAAGAATAGGAATGTAAAAACTGTGGGGAAAAGCCTGAAAACAGTGCCTTCTTTTCTCTCATTGCTACATATTACACTGTACCTAAGGGGGGACTTGACTATTATGGGTCTGGAATCTACACTCTTCCCACATGTCTCCCGTAGTTTTATTTTGAAAATTATACTCACTATATATTTAATTACTTGTGTGTATGTGCATGCTTGTGTGTGTGTGTTTGTGAATACAGTATCTGTGGAGTTCAGGAGAGGGCATCCAAATCCTTTGAAACTGGTGTTACGGGAGGTAATTGGTCACCTGGCTTGGGTACTGGGAACTAAATACAGGTCTTCTGGAAGAGCTGTAAGTGTTCTTAACCACCTTTCCAACTCCTAGCCTCACATGCCTGTGGTAAAAAAATAAAATCTTGAGCTATCCAGGGATAATGAACACCCAGCTGAGAAATATTTTTCCTCAATCGTGTAGGCTTGACCATAATCTGTGATCTCCACTGTCTTCTTGCACTGAGCTGATACTGACTGTGTCCCAGGTTTAATGAATGTCCTGCTGTGTCTTCTACTGGGTGAAGTTCAACTAAAGTACCATTCCCTGACGACAACATGGATGTCTCCATTTTTGAAATAATTTTAATTGTTTTTTAAATTGACTTTACATCCTTGTTGGAACCCCATCCCTCCTCTCCTTCCATTTCCACCCTTTCTCCTTCCTTCCCCTGCCTGGTCCCCTCTTCCTCAGAAAAGGGGAGCTCCCTTTCCCATCTACCCCAGCTTAAGTTGCAGCAGGACTCAGAGTGTTCTCTTCCCCTGTGGCCTACCAAGGCAGTCCTTCCAGGGGAAAGCGATAAAAAAAAAAAAAAAAAAAAAAAAAAAAGCTGCCAAATGAGTTTGTGTTCGATGCATTCCCTTACTGGAGGACCCACATAAAGCCTAAGCTGCCCATCTGCTACATCTTTGTAGGGGGCCTAGGTCCAGTTCTGCATGGTTTTTGGTTAATGTTTCAGTCTCAGCAAGCCCCTCCAGGCCCTGGTTAGTTGGCTTTGTTGGTGGTGTTCTTGTTGAACTTCTTCAGGTCCTTTTCTCTTTCCTCCTACTTTTCCACAAGACTCCCTATGCACTGAACAATGTTTGACTATGAGTCTCAACATCTGTTTTGAGGCACTGCTGGGCAGAATCTCTCAGAGGACAACTCTGTCAGGCTCCTGTTTGCAAGCTTAGCAGAGTATCACTCACAGTGGCAGGTGCTGACATTCTCTGGTAGAGTGGATCTTTGGTTGGGTCAGGCATTGGTTGGGCATCCCCTCAATCTCTGCTCTATCTGCTCTATCTTTGTCCCTGCACATCTTGCAGTCAGGGTAAATTTGGGGTTGAAGTTTTTGTGACTGGGTTGGTGTTCCCCTCCCTCTGCTAGGAGACTAGTCTAGTTAGCAGGTGTCCTCTTCAGTCTCCATGGCCTATACTACTAGGAATCTCTGCTTTAGACCCCCTCTTGTCCTTCCAGGAGCCTACCCTGACCTAGGTCTCCGGCTTGTCACAGAGATGTCCCCACCCTCAGTTTCTCTTTTCCCTGCTGTCCTTCTCTCCTCTAGCCCTTGCTCACCCCAGGTCTGTTTTCTGCTCTCTTAACTCTCTTCACCCCCTCTCCTACCTTGTCACCTCTCTTCAGTCACTACCTTGTCTATTGTATCTACCCTTCCAAGTGAGATTTATGCATCCTCCCTTGGTTCCTCCTTGTTACTTATCTTCTTTGAGTCTGTGGCTCACAGTATGCTTATCCTGCACTATATGGCTAAAATCCACTTATAAGTGAATACACACCATGTGTCTCTTTGCAGGTCTGGGTTACCTCACTCAGAATGATCTTTTCCAGTTCTAGCCATTTGTCTGAAAATTTCATGATTTCTTTGTCTTTAGTTTTATTTTATTTTTTTTCCTTTTCATTTGTATGTGGTTTTTGAAAGGCAGCAACTTACAGGTTGTGCAAATGCCTTATGGGTTTTTCTTAATTGCTACAGTACAACTGATTTACAACAAATTTGTCAGCATTATCGCTGCAAGTTGGGGCACTTAGATCTTTTGCTTTTCACATACCCTGCATTTTTGCGACTTTAAAGGGACTCCAGTGATATATCACTGACAATACCAGAACGGTGTCAAATCTTTCAGTTCATAATTATTCCTAACTGGATATAAAAGATGTTCTGTCTCAAAACTGCCAAAGCATTCAAGTAGCATTGATAAAATTCTTGCTAGTAAAATTTGAACAAAAGTTAGGTAACTATTACTCTAAAGAGTTTCATGTCAAAGGCTTATTTTCTAAAATATTTCATGCACAAACATGAGGAATAAGTTTGGATGTGTAAAAATATTAATGTACTTCATGCTGACTTATGAAAACAATGATATGATACATATAAAAATATGCATATTCATCAGAGAAATGACCTCAAGAATTAGGTGACTGTTCTCATTTCAATAACTGGAAGGGTCTAAGTTAAGACACTAACCTACTCCAAAATGTCTGAATTCACATACCAAATGATATACTAGTAAATCTCTAAAAAAATGATTGTTTATTTTTCGTTGACTATTTTAAATTACCTCACTTTGTTTCCCCAATTTAACAGCAAATTCACAAGACCACTGTATAAATGGATTGACTCAGGTAAGTAAATCTTCCTTTGTGCCTTAACGTTAACTCCAGCTTGTGTTTGTCAACACTGAAAGTATTTCTAATGGTTGCCTCGCTGAAGATTCCAGTTTTAGACCCCAGCCCTTGTGAATTTAATTTGACAGCACACATCAAGTCCTGACTTTGTAGCTGCCTGGCTTTACCTTTCAAAGTGAATGTTAATCAGAAGGCCCAGAGCTGAGGTGGTGTTATTTTAGACATTGACTAGCAATTTTTTTTCGGGAATAATGTTCTTTCCCAGGGCATCTCACATGGTTATTTGGTTGCAATGGTGGAGTACTTTGGGGTATTCAGCATAGGTTTGGCATTTGACATCTTTGAGCGGGAACTGACATGAAAACATCCGTGCACTGGGAGGATGGTCACATGAAAGGGTAGAGGGTGGTGAATAATGAACCTAGAAGTTTAAGCCATTGGTAGAAAGCATGAAGAACTTAGGAGAAAATTCACCCATGGTTCTTGACTGAAAACTTTTTATAAGGATTCATGTGTGCTTCAAGCAAATTTTAATGACTCTCTTTTATTTCATGGCAATGGATTTTGCCTCATCCATTCCAGTACTGTTGATTTCAGATTTTACTTAGAAGTCAGATGCATGAAAATAACTTCTGAACACAATTGCAAAGGTAGAAACAGGGATGCAGGATGCTGGTCTCATCATTTTTTCAAGTAACTTAGGAAACAGAAGAAACAAGACTTACAGCTAGAAATGTTTCTTGATAAGAAACTGTTTCAAAGTTTGAAAGAATTCGGGGATGAAAATATAATTTAAGAAACTTAATTTTCTGGAACAGAATGAATGTAAGTTTCTATGGCATCATACCCTTTACTTACTGCATGCCTTGCATGAACAAGGGCATAGCACCTTGTCCAGTACAAACATCAAAAGAAAGATATGCTATGGTTTATTAACACTGACACAGTGTAGGCTGCACCCTCACCCAGGTTTCTTTCAGTTTTTGTAAAATTGCCTTTCACACCTACAATGACATCAACAATGAAATACATTTTATGCTAATTACCATTTCCTGTAGAGACAAATTTTCAGCTTTTTTTCCCCCTTTACTTTAACTCATCGAAACTTTTGAATGACTTAAGGAGCTTTATATCCATTTAAGTAGATAATTATTTTGAAAAAGCACTATCAATCATTATATATCTATAAAAATATGGAGGTAATCACTCTTCTAAATGCTGCTGGTATATAATGTAAATATCTCTATGTCAAGTCACTCATGTATCACCTGTCTACTTACCCTGTCTACTATCAATCTAATGTTTGTTGACTGTCTTTTCTTCCCCTGAGTTCATACTAATACCTCCAATTTAAAAATCTCATTTGCAGGGAATCTTAGGAAAGAAGTGGGAAACAGTAAGATCTGGAGAGGACAGGAACTCCACAAGGAGAGCAACAGAACCAAAAAAGCTAAGCACAGGGGTGTTTCCTGAGACTGATACTCCAACCAAGGACTGACTATGCATGGAGATAACCTAAGACCCCTGCACAGATGTAGCCCATGGCAGCTCAGTATCTAAGTGGGTTCCATTGTAATAGAAGCAGTGACAGTCTCTGACATGAACTGATTGGCCTGCTCTTTAATTACCTCCCCCTGAGGGGGAAGCAGCATTACCAGGCCACAGAAGAAGACAATGCAGCCACTCCTGATGAGACCTAATTGACTAGGATCAGAAGGAAGGAAAAGAAGTCCTCCCCTATCAGTGGACTTGTGGAGGGGCATGCATGCAGAGGGTGGAGGGAGGGAGGGATTGGGATGGGAGGAGAGAGGGAACCACATGGGGGATACAAAGTGATTAAAGTGTAATTAATAAAGAATTAAAAAAATTAAAAATCTCGTTTCTGGTATCTCTTTCTGAATTCAGTCATCCACCTTTCCTCTTGAGTGCCTGAGTCTGCAGCCATCCCAGTAAAATCACCTCCCCACTCTACCCTTGCTCTATGTCCTTATTTTGACCCACTGTGGCTCAACACCCATTTTTGTTTGCTTGTTTTCTTCCTCAAAAGCTTTAATAGTTGTTTAGAAAGGAAATGAAACTTAAAGTGACAAAAAAAAAAAATTGTAAAAAAGAGTACAGATTGATCTCCATAGGAGAGTAGAACAGAACAGAAAATTATGGGTGGATGGTTGGGGGACTGGAACTAGAGTGTCAAGTGGAGAGGGGGAAGAATGAGTAGGATGAGGGAGGGAACACAGGGAGGGAAAGCTAAAATTAAGGGCCCTGTGAGGGGTAGTATGAAAACTTAATATGGTATAAGCTATATAAAATGTTTACATATTTGAAGGGGATCTAAATGTAATCGACAAATAGCAGCAGAGAAAACGCCTCTATTGGACATCTCTTGTTACTAAATGAAGTTTCCAGTACTATGATTGGGTTATACCTAGGAAGAGTTGTTAGCCAAAGGACTTCAATAGGAACCTCCAAGCAACACAGGCAGGTGCCAAGACAATAGTCTGATTTCTTCAAACTAATGGCAAGGCCTCATTGCTAAAGATAATACTTATGCAACTCATTGATTACGGACGGAGAAGCCAATCAATCTTGTGCTACATAGAGGCTTCACACCTACTTTCTAGAGTCTTTGGTACAGGAAAGAACTCAGCACACTACAAAAGAAAAAAAAATGTAATCACCAACCCAGCCTCACATCCTTTGATCTACAGTGGTGTCCTGCCTGCAAGATATATTAGTGTAAAGTTGGCACAAAGCTTACGGGAATAACCAAGCAATATTTGTTTTGACTTAACGCCCACTCCATTTTATGGACCTCCCCCCCTCGCATTGCTTGGTGACTAAGTATAAGAGATTAGGTAGCCCAAGGACCTCAGGTAAAACAAAATACGGTAGTTCTAGACAAAATGAAACAAAAATTAGTAATAAATTGACTACTAGTGACTATCTTATATACTCATAGATTGGAGCCTTGCTTACCTATCATCAGAGAAGCTTCCTGCTAGAGTAGTTGAGAACAAATACAGAGACTCACACCCAGGCATTATAAAGAGAAATAGAGACCACAGGTCACTCATCCCTAAATGGGATATTTCCATCAAATCTCTCCCCATAGGATTCAAGGAGCCCCAGGGAAGAGGTAGTGAACAGAGTATGAGAGCCAGGAGTGATGGAGAGTGCCGATCAAACCAAAGACTTCTAAAGCAACAGGATTGATACCCAAGTGAACTCACAGATATGAAGGCAGCATGCACAAGGTCTACACAGGTCTGCACTGAATGAGGTCCTGGAGTAAAAGAAGTGAAAACATTCCCCCATCCCTAACCCAGAAGCCATATCTCATTGATAATCACTCGCAAATGAAAACTTATGTTTTCAAGGGTGTCTCACTAGAGAAACACATTTATTTATGTTTTTTAAAGAAAAATTATTTAATTATTATTATTATTTTTTACAATTTATTCATTTGTATCACCATAGTAGCCCCTTCCATCATCTCATCCTGGTCCCACCCACCTTCCCTCTTCCTCTCCTCCCCATCTGCTTCCTTTAGTATACAGAAAAGGGAGAGTCCTTCTCTCCCACTACCTGACCCTAACCTATCAAATCAGGACTGCTTGGATCATCTTCCTCTGTGTCCTGGTAAGGCCACCCTCTCAGAGGGAAGTGTTCAAAGAGCAGGCAACCAAGTTCACGTCAGAGACTACCCTGTTCCCCTTACTAGAGAACCCACCTGGAGACTGAGCAGCTGATGGGCTACAGCTGAGCAAGGGGTCTAGTTCCTCAGTCCTTACCATGTGTGGTCCATATTTGATGAATCAGTCCCTGCAGGTCCCTCTGGGTCTAGATTTTTCGGCTTTGTTGGTCTCCTTCTGGAGCTCTTGTCCCTTCCAGGTCCCCTCCCTTCTTCCATAAAACTCCTGCACTCTGCCCAAAGTTTGTTAGTTAGTCTCCACAGTTGCTTAGATCCTCTGCTGAGTGGAGTATTTCAGAAGACATCTGTCATAGGCTCCTGTCCTGTTCCCTCTCTTCCACTGCTTCCAGTGTCAACCCTATTTACTTCTGAATGAGAATTAAGCATCCTCCCCATAGTCCTTCTCATTGTTTAGATCCTTTAGATCTATAGATTTTAGTATGTTTATCCAATAATATATGGCTAATATCCACTTGTAAGTGAGTATATACTATGCATGTCTTTCTGCTTCTGGGTTGATCTTAGGATGATCTTATCTAGTTCCATCCATTTGCCTGCAAATTTAACAATTTCCTTGTTTTTAATTGCTGTGCAGTATTCCATTGTACAAATGTATCACAATTTCTGTATCCATTCCTCAGTTGAGGGGCATCTGGGTTGTTTCCAGGTTCTGGCTATTATGAATAAAGCTGGTACAAACATGGTTGAACAAATGTCCTTGCTGTATATTTGTGCATCTTTTGGATGCACAAAGGAGTGGTATATGCCTAGGAGTGGTATAGCTGAATTTTGAGGTAGCACTATTCCTAATTTTCTGAGAAAGCACTAGATTGATTTCCAAAGTGGTTGTACAAGTTTACATTCCAACCAGCAATGGAGCAGGGTTCCCCTTTCTCCACATCCTCTTCAGCAAGTGTTGTCACTTAAGTTTTTTATCTTAGCCATTCTGATGGGTGTAAAGTGAAATCTCAGGTAAATCATTTCCCCGGTGACAAGGATGTTGAGCACTTCTTTAAACGGGAAAGACTACTCATCTTTTTTTTTTTTCATTTTAAAAATTTATTTATTTTTTTATTAATTACAGTTATTCACTTTGTATCCCAGCTGAGGTCCCCTTCTTGTCCCCCCTACAATCCCACACTCCCTCTCTCTTCTTCTCCCATGCCTGTCCCCCAGTCCACTGATAGGGGAGCTCCTCTTCCCCTTCCAGCTGAACTTATTCTTTCAGGTCCCATAAGGACTGGCTGCATTGTCTTCCTCTGTGGCCTGGTAAGGCTGCTATCCCCTCAGTGGAGGTGATTAAAGAGCCAAACACTGAGTTCATGTCAAAGACAGACTCTGTTCTCATTACTACGGAACCCTCTTGGACACTGAACTGCCATGGGCCACATCTGTGCAGAGGTTCTAAATTATCTCCATGCATGATCCTTGGTTGGAGTATCAGTCTCAGAAAAGACCCCTGGGCCCAGATATTTGGTTCAAAACACTACTCTTAAGTGTAGGCTGTATGCTCAGGTCTAGATGGCCAGATAATGAACTTCTTACAATCTTTGGAGGTTCTTTGTTTCAAAATGTCATGTAAGATTTGCTTTTTTGTTTGTTTTTAAAAATTTTCTTCAGGAGACCATTGCCCCCAGGGGCGAGACGTGCTCCATGCCAATTGACTAACTCCATGTTTTCCTCCAATTTTGAAAGTCATTTAAGGTTCTTAAATTATTTTTTTCCCTTTTTTCTTAAATTTTTCATCAATTACACTTTATTCATTCTAATATCAGAGATCAGACCTCTACTCTTGCCTGATGCGTCTAAAACAAAAAGGGGGAACTGTAGAGAGCTGCGGAATGCTATGCCTTAAAGATGGAGCTGGTTTCCGCCTTCCACCTTCCCGATGGTGAGTGCTCTCTGTCACGAACAACTCCACATTTGGCCAAGGCCGAGGATCTGGCTTGCTTCCATGTATGTGGACCTATCTGCATTGCCCCCGTGGCACGCCTGGGTTGGCTACCCAGAGGCTATTTAAGCTGTGGGCTGGCTTTCCCCGGGGTCCGAGGAGGATTGTTCAATGTTCCTGAATAAACTGCATTGAAAAAAAAATTTTTTTTCTTTATATGTATATATAAAGATATAAACATATATATGTATATGCAAAGGTATATACAAAAAAAGAAGTGACCCCAGTTGATATATAAATAAAATTAGAGCCAAGAGCATTTCTTTAATAAGGCATTCTCTATAGTAATAGAAAATTAAAGAGCATTCCTGGGAGATTTCTATATTCTGGTATGAATGACAGAAATATTTCTTGAACAAGCCTTAACTGTTTGTTCATGCTCTCATCTAACCATTCTTACATTTGTGCAAACATTTGAGTGATTATGAATTGTCCAACATATTATAACACATGAGGAATACAAAGATAATGATTGGTTTTCTGAACTTTATTCCCTCCTCTAATTATTTTACTTTCAACCGAATCCCATCCCAATAGCTTACCTGTAGGTACATATGTATAATCAAAAAGAAAACAAACAATGCTTAATAAATTGCTCATATCTCAGCAAATATTATTTTAGGGAATTACATATCCACATAGATTTGAAATTAATAATACAGTGGCCAAAGGAAGATGTCAAATTATAGTGAAATTTCAGCCAATGTAGAATTACTGTTATTAATGTAGATATTTAAGTTAGTAACTCTGATACCACTAATTGCTACTTCCAGGAGAGCTGTACACATCTGGGCGACCTGCACCTCCTAGAGCCCTTTGTCCCCTGCTTTCCTCTGCTTCTCTGCTTTCTTTCTGCTGTTGTACTCCTGATTCTCCTCATTTCATTTAGTTCCCCATAGTCTTAGAAGCCTTGAGGCCAGTTAGACTTGGAATAATACCTTTGAAATTAAGACCCAAAGAGACATCTTTCTTCTCTTTATGAAATATCCTCAGGCATTTGGCATGAAATGTCTGACCAACTTCCTGCCATCTTACTGTGAAGAGCACCTCTTGGTCCTGACTATCAGTTAGTACCCAGTGTTCAACCCCTTCTCATTCTCCACTCTTTCCCTCTTTCTCTCTTGACCTCTGGATACCTCTGGATACCATTCAATTATCGACTACCATGGCACCACCTTTATTTATTTATTTATTTATTTATTTATTTATTTATTTATTTTCAATGCAGTTTATTCAGGAACATTGAACAATCCTCGGACCCCAGGGAAAGCCAGCCCACAGCTTAAATAGCCTCTGGGTAGCCAACCCAGGCGTGCCACGGGGGCAATGCAGATAGGTCCACATACATAGAAGCAAGCCAGATCCTCAGTCTTAGCCAAATGTGGAGTTGTTCGTGACAGAGAGCACTCACCATCGGGAAGGTGGAAGGCAGAAACCAGCTCCATCTTTAAGGCATAGCATTCCGCAGCTCTCTACAGTTCCCCCTTTTTGTTTTAGACGCATCAGGCAAGAGTAGAGGTCTGATCTCTGATATTAGAAATAAATTGGGACTTTGTACAGATGTTCATTTAGGTGTCATCCACCCAAAGAGCATCAGACCCGTCCGATACCTTTTTCTCAGAGGCGGGACCTGGGGCATCAACCCGCATGCAATCAGACATGCTCTTCTCTGGGTCCAAAGCGGCTGACCCTGAGTGCAGTGCTTAGCCTCGCATCCTGAGCGTATCATTTTAGCTTTTTATGGTATCCAACCATGCTTGGGGAGAATGTCCTGCTTCAATGGCTGTAAAGGCCTGAATGATCATGGCTGCATCACACTGTTGTGAGACTCTAATCTTGCATATATACCACAGGCAAACCAAGGAGACCAACACCAGAAGGCCTGTTAACACTCCCATGCCCACCCATTCCTTCAGATGATTCATGGCTGCAGCAATCCATGTTGATAATCCTGTGGCTAGTCCTGCGTCCACTCCGGTAGAATTTACTGTGACAATGGCCACTCTCAGCTGCTCCATCGTAGTATCGAATTCTCCAGTCCAATTACCTAAAATATAGCTCAACAATTGTTTAGACAGATTTGCAGCGCAGGAGAAATTCTCATGTTGTATGCTAGTGACACAAAGTCCAGCATACTTTCATTGACAGCCAGGTTGAGCGATTTGCCATAGGGTATCAATTTGCTCCTGCAAGAGGTCGAATCTGATTGAACACCATCAAGCTTCCTTTTAGTTGAGCATTAATTCCTTTATGTACAACTAAGGAATGAGCTACATTGGCTAAATGATTATTCAGGGTCTGAGCCGTCTGCCCAGTATGACTCATGGCTAATGCCCTGGTGGTAGCTCCAACAGCCGTCAATGAGATGGTAGTAACAATGGTGGCTGTAGTTCCAAGATCCC
The DNA here is from genome assembly GCF_030254825.1 of Meriones unguiculatus. Classification (NCBI taxonomy): domain Eukaryota; kingdom Metazoa; phylum Chordata; class Mammalia; order Rodentia; family Muridae; genus Meriones; species Meriones unguiculatus. The sequence goes on along the minus strand of NC_083355.1, from coordinate 29,512,837 downwards.
TTTTCTGTCTGAAGAGAGTCATAGCGTGAGGGGCATCAATGGGCATAGGCACCCAGTGAGGCATGCGAGTAACCAGGGCATACCTAACTTTACTAGCATTCCAGCATTGGGCAAAAAAGCAAGCATCATTACCACAATTACTTGGCTCTATCTGGCTAATAATGAATAAAAATGGGGGATATAGACAAACAGGTGTGGGCTTATAGGAAATATTATGAGAAGCCTTAACCCCTCGTTGGAACATCCTGCGTCAGTTCTAGAACTAGCAGTGGTGGTGTCCGAGGTCTGAGTAGGTTCAGGAGACCATTGCCCCCAGGGGCGAGACGTGCTCCATGCCAATTGACTAACTCCATGTTTTCCTCCAATTTTGAAAGTCATTTAAGGTTCTTAAATTATTTTTTTTCCCTTTTTTCTTAAATTTTTCATCAATTACACTTTATTCATTCTGCATTCCCCCATAAGCCCCTCCCTCCTCCCATCCCAATCCCACCCTCCCTCCTCCCTCTGCTTGCATGCCACTCCCCAAGTCCACTAATAGGGGAGGTTCTCCTCTCCTTTCTGATCTTAGTCTGTCAGTTCACATCAAAAGTGGCTGTATTGTCCTCTACTGTGGCCTGGTAAGGCTGCTCCCCCCCCCCCCCCCAGAGGGAGGTGATCAAAGAGCAGGCCAATCAGAGTATGTCAGAGGCAGTCCCTCTTCACATTACTATGTAACCCAATTGGACTCTGAACTGCCCTGGGCTACATCTGTGCAGGGGTTCTAGGTTATCTCCATGAATAGTCCTTGGTTGGAGTATGAGTCTCTGGGAAGTTCCCTATGTTCAAATTTTCTTGTTCTGTTGCTCTCCTTGTGGAGACCCTGTCCTCTCCAGCTCTTACTATTTCCCAGTTCTTACCTAAAATTCCGTTCACTCTGCCCAACAGTTGCCCATCAGGCTCAGCATCTGCTTTGATAGTCTGAAGGGCAGAGGCTTTCAGAGGCCCTCTGTGGTAGGTTCCTAGGTTGTTTCCTGTTTTCTTCTTCTTCTGATGTCCATCCTCTTTGCCTTTCTGGATGGGGATTGGACGTTTTAGTTAGGGTCCTCTCTCTTGCTTAGTTTCTTTAGATGCACAGGTTTTAGTGGGTTTGTCCTATGTTGTATGTCTATATGAGTGAGTATATACCATGTGTGTCTTTTTGCTTCTGAGACAACTCACTCAGGATGATCCTTTCCAGATCCCACCATTTACCTGCAAATTTCATGATTTCCTTATTTTTCATTGCGGAGTAATATTCCATTGTGTAGATGTACCACAATTTCTGCATCCATTCTTCAATTGAGGGGCATCTGGGTTGTTTCCAGCTTCTGGCTATTACAAATAAAGCTGCTACAAACATGGTTGAGCAAATGTCCTTTTTGTGTACTTGAGCCTCTTTTGGATATATGCCCAGTAGTGGTATGGCTGGATCTTGAGGAAGCGCTATTCCTAGTTGTCTGAGAAAGCGCCAGATTGATTTCCAGAGTGGTTGTACAAGTTTACATTCCCACCAGCAGTGGAGAAGGGTTCCCCTTTCTCCACAACCTCTCCAGCATGTGTTGTCACTTGAGTTTTTGATCTTGGCCATTCTCATGGGTGTAAGGTGAAATCTCAGGGTTGTTTTGATTTGCATTTCCCTAATGGCTAATGAGGTTGAGCATTTCTTTAAGTGCTTCTCGGCCATTCGGTATTCCTCTACAGAGAATTCTCTGTTTAGCTCTGTTCCCCATTTTTTAAGTGGATTACTTGGTTTGCTGCTTTTCAGCTTCTTTAGTTCTTTATATATACTGGATATGAGTCCTCTGTCAGATAAAGGGTTGGTGAAGATTCTTTCCCAATCTGTAGGTGGTCGCTTTGTTTTGATGACGGTGTCCTTTGCTTTACAGAAGCTTTTCAGTTTCATGAGGTCCCATTTATTGGTTGTTGCTCTTAGAGCCTGTGCTGTTGGTGTTCTGTTCAGGAAGTTTCCCCCTGTACCAATGAGTTCTAGGGTATTTCCCACTTTTTTTTCAAGCCGATTTAATGTGTCTGGTTTTATGTTGAGGTCTTTGATCCACTTGGACTTCAGTTTTGTGCAGGGTGACAAGTATGGATCTATTTTCATTTTTCTACATGTAGACATCCAGTTAGACCAGCACCATTTGTTGAAGATGCTATCTTTTTTCCATTGTATGGTTTTGGCGTCTTTGTCAAAGATCAGGTGTCCATAAGTGTGTGGGTTTATTTCTGGGTCCTCTGTTCGGTTCCATTGATCCACCATTCTGTTTCTATGCCAGTACCATGCAGTTTTTAAAACTGTTGCTCTATAGTACAACTTAAGATCAGGGATGGAGATACCTCCAGAAGATCTTTTATTGTAGAGGATTGTTTTAGCAATTCTGGGTTTCTTGTTATTCCATATGAAGTTGAGAATTTTCCTTTCCAGGTCTGTAAAGAATTGTGTTGGTAATTTGATGGGCATTGCATTGAATCTGTAGATTGCTTTTGGTAAGATGGCCATTTTTACTATGTTAATCCTACCAAGCCATGAGCATGGGAGATCTTTCCATCTTCTCATATCTTCTTCTAATTCTTTCTTCAGAGATTTGAAATTTTTTTCATACAAGTCTTTGACTTCCTTGGTTAGGGTTACTCCGAGGTACCTTATGTCATTTGTGGCTATTGTGAAGGGTGTTGTTTCCTTAATTTCTTTCTCAGCCCTTTTGTCTTTTGTATACAGGAGGGCTACTGATTTTTTTGAGTTAATTTTGTATCCTGCCACTTTGCTGAAGGTGTTTATCAGCTGTAGAAGTTCCCTGGTAGAGTTTTTGGGGTCACTCACGTATACTATCATATCATCTGCAAATAGTGATAATTTGACTTCTTCCTTTCCAATTTGTATCCCCTTGATCTCCTTCAACTGTCTTATTGCTCTAGCAAGGACTTCCAACACTATGTTGAAGAGATATGGAGAGAGTGGGCAGCCTTGTCTTGTCCCTGATTTCAGTGGGATTGCTTTAAGTTTCTCTCCATTCAGTTTGATGTTGGCTATAGGCTTGCTGTATATCGCCTTTACTATGTTTAGATATGTGCCTTGTATCCCTGATCTCTCCAATACTTTGAACATGAATGGATGTTGGATTTTGTCAAAGGCTTTTTCAGCATCTAGGGAGATTATCATGTGGTTTTTTTCTTTCAGTTTGTTAATATGGTGGATCACATTGATGGATTTCCGTATATTGAACCACCCCTGCATACCTGGGATGAAGCCTACTTGGTCATAGTGGATAATATCTTTGATGTGTTCTTGGATTCGGTTTGCAAGTATTTTATTAAGTATTTTTGCATCAATGTTCATAAGGGAGATTGGCCGGAAATTCTCTTTCTTTGTTGAGTCTTTGTGAGGTTTAGGTACCAAGGTGACTGTGGCTTCATAGAATGAATTTGGTAATATTCCTTCTGTTTCTATTTTGTGGAATAGTTTGAAGAGAATTGGTGTTAGCTCTTCTTTGAAGGTCTGGTAGAATTCTGCGCTGAAGCCATCTGGTCCTGGGCTTTTTTTGGATGGGAGACTTTTGATGACCGCTTCTATTTCTTTGGGGGATATAGGTCTATTTAGTTGATTTACCTGGTCCTGGTTCAGCTTTGGTAAGTCAAATCGATCAAGAAAATTGTCCATTTCATTTAGATTTTCAAATTTTGTGGCATATAGACTTTTGAAGTAAGTCCTAATGATTGTTTGGATTTCCTCAGTGTCTGTAGTTATATCCCCCTTTTCATTTCTGATTTTGTTGATTTGGGTGGTGTCTCTCTGCCTTTTAGTTAGCCTGGCTAAGGGTTTGTCGATCTTGTTGATTTTCTCAAAGAACCAGCTCTTGGTTTCATTGATTCTTTGAATTGTTTTATTTGTTTCCAATTGATTGATTTCAGCCCTGAGTTTGATTATTTCCAGCCGTCTACTCCTTCTTGGTGTGTCTGCTTCTTCTTTTTCTAGGGTTTTTAAGTGAGCCATTAGGGTGCTTGAATGAGCTGTCTCGAATTTCTTCTTGAAGGCACTTAGTGCTATGAACTTTCCTCTTAGCACTGCTTTCATTGTGTCCCACAAGTTCGGGTATGTTGTGTCTTCATTTTCATTGATTTCTAGAAAGACTTTAATTTCTTTCTTTATTTCTTCCCTGACCCAGCTGTCATTTAGTAACAAGTTGTTCAGTTTCCATGTGTGTGTAGGCTTTTTGTTATTTCTGTTATTGTTGAGGTCCAGCTTTATTCCATGGTGATCAGACAAGATACATGGGATTATTTCAATCTTCTTGTATCTGTTGAGGCTCGCTTTGTGACCCACTATGTGGTCTATTTTGGAGAAGGTTCCATGAGGTGCTGAGAAGAAGGTAAATTCTTTTGTGTTTGGGTGTAAAGTTCTGTAAATGTCTGTTAGGTCCATTTGATTCATGACCTCTGTCAGAGACATTGTTTCTTTGTTTAATTTCTGTTTGGTTGACCTGTCCTTTGTTGAGAGTGGCGTGTTGAAGTCTCCCACTATTAATGTGTGGGGATCTATATGTGCTTTAAATTTTATCAATGTTTCTTTCACAAATGTGGGTGCCCTTGTATTTGGGGCATAGATGTTCAGGATTGTGATGTCTTCCTGGTGGAATTTTCCCTTGATGAGTATGAAGTGTCCTTCCCCATCTCTTTTGATTAATTTTGGTTGAAAGTCTATTTTATCAGATATTAGAATGGCTACTCCTGCTTGCTTCTTGGGTCCGTTTGCTTGGAAAGTCGTCTTCCAACCCTTTACCCTCAGGTAATGTCTATCTTTGTGTCTTAGGTGTGTTTCTTGTATGCAACAGATTGCTGGGTTTTGTTTACGTATCCATTCTGTTAATCTGTGTCTTTTTATTGGAGAGTTGAGTCCATTGATGTTGAGAGAGATTAATGACCAGTGGTTGTTAGATCTCTTGATTTTGATGTTGGCTGTGCTCATCAGGTTGTGTGCTTGGTTGCTTTTTGTTTTACTGAAGTGAGGTTATTTATTTCCTGTGTTTTCTTGAATGTAGCTAGCTTTCTTGGGTTGTATTTTCCCTTCCAGTGTCTTCTGTAATGCTGGATTTGTTTGTAGGTATTGTTGAAATTTGTTTTTGTCATTGAATATCTTGTTTTCTCCATCTATGAGGACTGAGAGTTTTGCTGGGTATAGTAGCCTGGGCTGACATCTGTGTTCTCTTAGGGTCTGCATGATATCTGTCCAGGCCCTTCTGGCTTTCATAGTCTCTGTTGAAAAGTCAGGTGTGATTCTAATGGGTTTGCCATTATATGTTACTTGGCCTTTTTCCCTTGCAGCTTTTAGTATTTTTTCTTTGTTCTGTATACTTACTGTTTTGATTATTATGTGGCGGGAGGATTTTCTTTTCTGGTCAAATTTGCTGGGTGTTCTGTAGGCCTCATGTATTCTAATTGGCCTCTCCTTTAGCTTGGGGAAATTTTCTTCAATGATTTTGTTGAAAATATTTTCTGGGCCTTGGAGAAGGGAGTCTTCTTTTTCCTCTATACCTATTATTCTTAGGTTTTGTCTTTTCATATTGTCTTGCATTTCTTGGACGGTCTGTGTCAGGAATTTTTCAGATTCAACATTTTCTTTGACAGATACATCGATTTCTTCCATTGTATCTTCTACACCTGAGATTCTTTCTTCCATCTCTTGCAGTCTGTTGGTTATGCTTACCTCTGTAGTTCCTGTTTTCTTCCCTAGATTCTTCCTTTCCATTATTTCTTCCATTTGTGTTTTCTTTAATTTTTCCAATTCTATCTTCAGGTCTTGAGTTGTTTTGTTTACTTCCTTCACCTGTCTGATTGTACTTTCCTGTTTTTCTTTTAGTTCCTTCAACTCTGTTTCTTTCATTTCATTCAGTGTTTTAAGCATTTCCTTTCTAAAGGCCATAAACTGTTTGGCTGCAGCTTCCTCTATTTCTTTACGGATGGCAATATTCTGTTTGAGTTTATCTTCCTCTATGTCTTTACGAATCTTATTTGTTTCCTCTGTTATCATCTTCATGAGCATACTTGTTAGGTCATCTTCTTGGATTTCAGTTATGGTGGGGTGTCCAGGGCTACTTGCCCCTGGGTAACTGGGTTCTGGAGATGCCATATTGCTCTGTCTTTTGTTGCTTGAGCTTTTACGCTGGCCTCTACCCATTGTGTTATCTTAGGAGTTTGGGGTTATTTTCTGGTGGTTCCTGGGGATCCTGTGGTGGAGAGAATCCCCTTTGCAGAAAGCTGGATTTTCCTGAAGGATGTCTTCTCAGCTTTTTGGGTATAGTCCCTGGATGGCTGGTGTTTTTTCAGGAGTTGCTCACCTCAGGGATATAGACCTGAGTGGTAACTGTGGTCTTTGTTAGTCAAGAGGGTTCTCCTCTTACCCAGGGAAGTCCTGGGGGCAGCTGCCCTGTTTCTGGGTTTCTTGTTGCAAATTTAATGATCAGCTGCTGTGACCCAGTTGGACATCAGGCGCGCCTCAACTGTTTGTGCTTGTGTCTGGAGCACAGCTGAGTGCTGGCGCCTCGGCCCCACTAGACTGCTAGACTTTTTCTAGGGAAGGATTGGGTGATTTAGATCAGTACAGTTTCCTTCCTTCCCCGTGGATTCTCTGGAGACACCGACTCCTAGTGTCTTTTTTTTGCCCTGGTGCACACTGCTCAGTGTCCGCCAGCTGGCTGGCCACAGAAATTTGCCTGTGCCTGGAGCACAGCTGTGTGATGGCGGCTCAGTCTCTGCCAGCTGTCTGGTGCGCAGAAACTGCCTGTGTCTGCCTTTGTGGCTTTTGGGAGTCTGAGTGGCTCCCTAAGCTGGGTAATTTTCCGGGGACCTTTTCAGGTTGGGGGTGAGCTGAGTGCTCTGAGATCAGACCCGCCGTTTCTATCTCTGGCGGCGAATCAGGCGCGCAGGCAGGCAGGGCTCTGTGCCGGAACCTGGGTCCCCGGCTCTGGCTCCGGGCTGGCTCCTGGGGTGCCCGTGGAACCCGCCCGAGTCTTTTCCAGGGGATGTCTGGGTGACCTAAGGCCGGTCCCAATCGTTTCCTGTACCCTGGGGTTATCTCTAGACTGAAAATTCCAGTCTCTGATAGTGTGGTGCCCAAGGTTCAGTCTGGGACCGGGACCAGAGACACTGGCTTGTGGCTCTGGGCTGGGGCTGGGGCTGGCGGCTGGCAGCCAAGCGTCTGGCGGAACCGGGATCTCTTCCGCGGTTTAGCCGGGTGAGTTAAAAGCTGATTGAATCCCCCACCGTGGGGTATCCTCTCACCTGGGAAACACAATGACTGTGTTTTATGGCCGAGAGTTCTGATTGCTGTTCACTGTGCTGATCCTGCTGTGCTGCTGCTCAGAATGAGAGTCCTCCCAGCGCTGCCATCTTGCCCCTCCCCGCACCACCTTTTTTTAAAAAGTATTTTTGATAATTATGTTTCAAGGAGATGGTTTGAGTGTCCTTAGTAATTACATTTGCATATTGTAAATCTGGTAAGTGGCTTGAGAAAAATCTGCCACTGTTACTAGGATGGAAATGCTCTAACAAAAATGAGGATTATTTTATTAATTAAATTACTTATTTACTTTACCTCCTGATCAAAGCTTCCCCTCTGTCCTTTCTTCTCAGTCTCTCCCTCTCACATCAACCACTACTTACCCCCCTTCCCCTTCTCCTCAGAAAAGGTGATGCCTGCCATGGATATCAACTGGCCTTAGCCTATCAAGTTGCAATAAGACTAAGTGCATTTTCTTCTATTGAGGCTACACAAGGCAGCAAACAAATTAATTAAAAAATGAAAAGGAAGAAAAAAAAAAGAAGCTAAGACAGATAGGAAAGAACCACAGTGTTAACTGTTGGGAAGCATCGCAGAAATGTTACCTTTGCTTAAAACCATATTTTTAAACCTCATATAGTTAGCTCCTACTTAGCTTTGGGGGCTTTGTTTAGGCATAAGCACTTCAGTCTAAATTCTACCTTTCAAATGCTTTCATACTCACATGTAACTACTAGTCTGTCGGAGATAAAATTACTCTTTGAGTATTAATCAGCTTTTCAGTGCTGTGACAAAACAGTTAAGTAATAAATTTGAAAGATGGAAAAGAAGGAGGTCAAGGTCTCATGGTCAGTAGGAACCTGCCTAAAGGTTAAGCCAACTGTGGGGAGGATCACAGTCACCTTGGTGCCAGGGAACTCTATAGAGTAGGGAGAAGGCAAAAGCACCGACTCTGTTCCTACTCCCTTTTCATTTCAATGCCTCAAAGCAACCCTCGCAGTCTCCCAGTATAAAATATTGTAACACTAACCTCACTACGTTCAAAATAGTTGTCATATCTTCTCAAGTTATGTGATCCTGAGCACTGCTGTATCCCTAGCACTGGGAAGAATGCCTTGTCACCTAGCAACCAAGCCATAAATACTCCTTAAATTGGCAGATGGTCAGGAGGTCAGGAAAGAAGAAATACAAAGCAAAAAAATAAAAAAGGGAACTTTTTAGGGTATAAATGATGTTCAGCTAGACCGTTAAAGATGCTTTTAACCCCAAATCACCTTTCTGCAAAAACTCGTGTGCCCTCTTGTCACTACCAATTGCAGATTCTACAGAAGTATGAAAAAATGTATAATTTCCATTGGAGTATAAGTTCACCAAGGGGGAAGTTTTGATCACTTTTATAAAGCTAAGTTTGGGAAATCCATAAATATGGGCAGGCTTGTTAAACAGGTCCATGTAAGTGGATCATTTGATGGTGAACAAATATTATTGGTAATGGTATAATGCATTAGAGTCATACATCTAGTCCCATTTGAAAATCTCAGTTCTTCATGAAAATTGTTTCTAGTGAAGATGTACCAGGATGCTTGTGTTACAGTTCTTCCACAAAGGACACTTGTGGAAATCAAAGCTCTGCCCTTCAGGAATCCAAGCAGTCCATCTCTCTCATGTGTCTTTTTCAGTATAAGTTATGGTTGAAAACATAAATTTTAGTGACAGCTAACATCATGCAAAATATCAGGCTTGATACATAACAATACTTATTTATCTGGTGACATGCTCAAGCTGAATGCTGTTGAAAGGGTGTTTGGGGAATAAGATGAAGTGATGGTCAGAAGCTTTGCTTTTTTAATGTGCAAACATATTTAACATCAGTGCTGTGCCTCTAGCCTGTGGAGTCCTGCACTTTATGTTTTTAAGTGTGTGTGTGTGTGTGTGTGTGTGTGTGTGTGTGTGAGCACATATATCTGGGTCTTTATCTAGAGAACAGGGGTTGATGCTGGCTGTCTTCTCTGTCATTCTACAGTTGTTTATGTAGGTAGGGTTTCTTACTGAACCCAGAACTCACCAGTTTAGCTAAACCAGCTAACCAGCTTGCTTGTGTGATCCATGGTCTCTGCCTCTCTGGGATTTCAGGTGAACCACCACACTTGGTTTTATGTGGGTGCTGGAGATCTCAACTATGGCTCTTGTGACATGTTCTATATCCACAGATTCCTGAGCCCTCTTCTCAAGCCTGGGGTAGTGCTTGGATTCTTGTAGATCAGAGCCTTGTGTCCTTGTTCAATTTTTCTTCTCCCCATACTCACAGCAGCCATTGATTCACCATACTAGTGAACAAGTCAACATCTCCTCCTAGCCACAGGACTCTTCAGGATTTGGGAATGACATGATCTTTACTAAAATTAACACAGCTAATGAACTAGATCTTAATGACAAAAATCACTGCATACCAGTTGGCATCTGGCATGTTAGTAGTTGTCAGGCATAGGAATGGAAGGGAGTTTTCTATCTGCTCTTTCTTTTAATGTTTAGCAGGAATTTATTAGTAACAAAATAACAAAATTTGTACTATTTTTATAGGTTCTTTAAAACACATTTTTAAAATTTTATTTCAAAATTAGCAATTGTAGAGCCTTTTTTTTTTTTTTTTTTTTTTTTACCATTTTAAACAAGAACACTTTTCAGAAGTCCAGGTCATTTCTGTGAGATTGCTGCAGGTCCAGGGTTGATATTTACTGAGACAATCAATAAGTGTAGCTATGAAACATAAAAGAAATGTCTTCAATTTTCAATCCAGGACATTTAAAGTTGAATGCCCTTGGTTTCAAGTTGAGAAAACTAAGATCAATATAGTTTTCACTTTTTTCTTTAATATTGTAAATTTTACTTACATTTATTTATTTATTTATTTATTTATCTATTTATCTATTTATTTATTTGTGTGTTTTTGTGCATGTGTCTGGGTATGTATGAATGTGATGGTATTCTTGTAGAGCTCAGAAGAGAACTTGCAAGAATTAGCTATCTTCTTTCACTATGTGAGTTCACAAAATTGGAGTCAATTCCTCAGTCTTGGAAGCAAGTGCTGTTACCCACTGAGATATCTCACCTCCCCGGTATCATATTTTCAGAAGTGTTATCATGATGTTAAGAATGTCAGTAGTAGATTTTGTGTTTCTGGTGATAAAATGCCCAACTATCTTTGGCCATAGAGGATGGATAGTTATATATCTTGCAACAATCTGTTTAACTGAATCTTTTCAAAGCTCATGGATTTTAACATAATTAAGTTAGGAGGCGTATCATTTAACTTTCTGTATATTCCTTGGTTTGCCTTTCCTCTCTCATTGTATTGGCCATATTTACAAACAGTCATCATTTATTTGGTAGGCTTGCAGAGGGATCTCTTTCCTTGATGAAAAATGTAGTTCTGTACAAAGAGAAGAAAAATACAATATAATAGCTGTTAGAGAGACAAGGCAAAGTGGTATCAGGAATATCAAATCAGATAACACATGTAGATGTACATATATCTTAAAATATAAAGCTATTTATAAATTCCCAGTTAAATATGACTCGAGCCAACTGACAGATTAAAAACTAGGGTTTGATAGGCCTATGCATTCAAATTACTAAGCTCATGAAAACACAGTGCTCATTTTTTAAATTTGGAATATGAAGAATCTTCACATGTGATTTTAGTGATTCTTTAAGACCACTGCTTAAATGACAAAGATAAAGAGATAGAGAAGACAGACAAGACATAGATTCTACCAATACATGTGCTACATTGAACATCTACATCATTTTTGTTTTCTTCTGAAACCCCAAAGATAAAAACATGAATAAACAGACAAGAAAAATAGGATATACAATGTGAAAGACACATAAAACATTTGTTGCAGTGGAAAACAGTTGGAGAGATAAATAAAGCAGGAAGAGGTGAAGATAAAATGCTTACAAGTCATCTATAGAAGTCAACATATGTGTAATGAAACTTCTAGTTCTTAAGTATCAAAGGCTTTAAGCAAGAGAAATGTCATACAGTGTTTAGTAATTTGAAGGAATTATTAATAGACAGGATCCCCAAAATGAAAAATCAAGTACCAATTATTATAAAGGATGATCAGGTACCAAATCTTTCCCTTTGAAGAAAACATGAAAGAAATAAGGATGATTATTCTCTGGCTCTGGTTTACCACAGACACAGAGAGTCTGTCCTCAGTAACCAAGAACAGCAGTTAAATTTATTTATTGGAAACAAATTAATTAAAAAAAAACACTAAGCAATGAACACTGAAACAGCTATTTCCCTTTATTCTCTCAACAACAAAAATGATGCTCTGTGTTTTAATGGACTTTCTAAACACTTCCTCCAAGATGAGGTGGTAGGCTGCCACCTGGGTTACGAAACTTACCAAGAAATGCTGACAATAAGGACTCAGGGCATGGCCACTAGGCTGTGCCATCTTTATGTAAACCAAGTTCATTCAAAAGAATACTGAATTCCACTGCAGCTTTTGTGATTTGTTTTTGTGCCTCATTCTGAGTTATGAGAAAGCAAATGATCACCAGTTCCTCAAAGAGTTTTATCCTCCAAGAACTCTCAGAGAGACCGCTGAGCCTGAGGAGCCCTAGATTTCCCAGGGCTCAGACGGTGGAAGGAGGGAATCAACTCCCTCCAATTATCCTCTTTCCTCCTCAAGTATTTCATATTTTTTTCTCAAATAAGTAAACAAATAAACACAACTACTCTTCTACAAAGTATCAAGGTAAATAAATAAGGTAAAAGATGAACTAAAAAACATAGAAGCTGCAATATAACTCAAGTACAAATTTGTAGTAGTGAAAAGATTTATGATAGCATCAAGGAGATATAAGAAATTTAAAAGCAAATAATGACTAAAAGTGGAAAAGATAGAATTTCCCTTTGAGTTCCAATATCTAAGAAATAAAAATTACAAAAATATTGCCACAGATGAAGGAATAATGTTCAAAATGTAAGATTAAAAATTTCATTGCCATGGAAGCTGTGTTGCCAAACATAAAATATTTTACAAATGCTTACCATGTTGGGAAGAAATACCACATCATAATAAATGTAAGATATTAGAGTTACATTTTTAAGGAGAATATAAGTCATTTTTTTTTTATGGAGTGACACTGGTGTCTTAGGTACTGCTCTATTGGGGTGAAGAGACAACAGAATCTAGGCAATACTTTGAAAAGAAAGCGTTTAATTGGAGGGTTGCCTATAGTCTCAAAGGGCCCATGAGCATCATAGCAGATATCAGACAGACATGATACTGAACCAGTAATTGAGAGATTTACATTCTATTTCTTAAAAGAGAGTGACAGAGACAGACAAAGAGAAAGACATACATACAGACAGAGACACAGAGTGAGACAGACAGACAGACAGACACACACACACAGAAACAACGAAAGACAGAGACAGCCAGCCAGTGAGACACAGAGAGAGACAGAGAAACAGAGACAGAGAGAAAGATATTCTGGACCTCACTTGGGCTTTTGTAACCTCAAAGTCCGTTCTGGTGGCACGTCTCCTCCAACAAGACAACACCTCCTAATCTTTTCCAAACAGTTCCACCAACTGGGGACAAACCATTCAACTATATGTGCCTATGGATGTGATTCTTATTAAAACACCACACCCCGTATAACCACCACACTCCAGCGCAACCCCCTCGCACAGAAGTAATTGACCAACACAAACTGGACTCCGTGAAGTGAAATGAATTTTGTTTCCCTATTTTTTTTCTATTTTGAGACGTAATCACAGATGCACAGACATATACACATATTAAGACCTGGTGAGTGGGAAGAACGATGGATCTGGGAGGATAGTTAGGATGGTGAATGTAATGAAAAATACATTGTATGAACTTATCAAAGAATTGATTTTTAAAAACTAAAATATCTGATAAAAGATAATATTCAACAGGTACTTCCTGTATGCAACTTAGCCTCGTTAGGGATTGAACTGAAGGTATAACTATTTAAGTCCTGACCTAGAGTAGCTGAAGTGAATCCTTTATATGAAAGCCCATAGCACATTTCCTCTACTGAAAAAGGTAATGAATCAACAAGATATATAGGATAGCAAAACAAATAGAGTGATTTCACAGGCTTTATGAAAAAGACGCTTAAGATTACACTCAGCATAGCCCGAGAAGCTAGATTAGATAGAAACCATGTAATGTGAAAGTCCAAGAGAGTCCTGTCAAGTAAAAATGCATCCTCCCAATGTGTGATTTGCTTGGTATAATAGTTACTTTAAAATTCCTTTGGAGACACTGAGAAAAGAGTAATGAAAAGTAAAAAGTAATGTAAGAAAATGCAAAACAAATCAAACAATAGAGGTATGTATTTAAAAATATGTACTTATTTTTTTAATTTAACGTCAAAACTTAGAGAAACAGGTATTTCAGTTAGTTGACTGTGTATTAGTTATTCATCTCTCTGCTCTGACAAAATGACAAAATCAATGCAAGGAAGTAAGTGCTTATTTTGGTAGACAGTCCATTGTGGCAGAGAAGCTTGGTGGCAGTTACATGAGTATTATATAATGCTAATGATGTTAATGTTTTTAGCAGAGCAGCTAACACATATTTCAAGATGTCACAGGTCACATTAATAAACCTGGGAGTCACATGTGTGATTTAAGTAATACCTTCAGTTGAGTCCTGTCTCAAGATTTGTGTGAAATAATTACTATTAATTAATAAATAATCAAGTCTAAATTATCATAAAAACAAATCTATTGGTAAGTATTTTAAAGTCATAGATACAATTTTACATTTATAAATAAAATTTAACCTCCAGTACTGTGATGTTTGAGATAGACATTGAGGTAGACGATGAGATATTGAAAAGTAAGTTAATTGTGGTATGTTACATTATTTTAAGATGCTTGAAATCATTTCTGTCAACAGAAAGAGGTAAAATTCCAGAGAAAATATCAGTGGCTTAAGTCAGATATAATAATTTGCAAAATTTTAATTTACTTTTCTTACAATTCTATTTATTACCATAACAAGCAACATATTTCCACATGTTGAAAATACTTTGTTATATTCATATTTCTCTAAATTTATTTCTCATTCTCATAGATGAATTTACAATTGGTAGCTAAAATTTATAAATGATGTTCAGATACATATTTATTATAGCCAAGGAAACTAACCCACTTTAGCTAAAGAAAACATAATGACACTAATTTTGCTCATGTGAGTTCAGTGATAAATACAAATGGAGGCAATATAAAACATTCTTTTGATTTATTTGTTGTTTGGATCTTGTGGAATGTTTCCCCATAAATAAGCAACTTCAATTAGCCCATGGTCATAAAATCAGATTCTAAAAACGTATATTTTTTCTTAATTCAGGTTGACAGATGGCCCAATTACATTACACTCACCATCTTATGGATGGTGAGTAAGAAATTATGATTTGCCATGTTGAAAAAAAGTTTGTAAATCTTTTGTTGCCTTTTCATTTACTGGGTAACTCAAGCTTTGGATTGGTTTAAATGCAAAATCCTAGACAAAGATGTTTCCATGGAGTACTTAACAGAGGGTTGAATATCAATGTCAGACCATCAATATCTCATTTTTCTTCTCTATTTCTCCTGTTTTAACATTTTTTCCTTCTAGTAATACTACTGTAGCGATGGTATTTTGAAAAAAAATAGTTTGCATACACCCTAAAAACTGTACCATTCCTTGTGAAAACACCCCTGCTTCCACTGTTAAGAAGAACTGCTGAGAAAAAAGCAGAGTGAGCACCCATTCTTGAGCATTGGAGGTAATTGTGTCAGGAAATTTTGTGTTGTATACTTTTTTTTTTTGCAATTTCAAAATTACATTTCAATTTATTATACCAAATCTCTTTGCCAAAAAGTGTAGTGGTAAACCCAGATCACAGGCAGCTCATGGTATGTGTGTGTGGGGGGGACAGCTGTATTAATTAATTCAGAAATTTATAAAGAATAGCCTGTTAGACATACATTTTTTTTTTCAATGCAGTTTATTTTAAAAAAGCAGAGTGAGCACCCATTCTTGAGCATTGGAGGTAATTGTGTCAGGAAATTTTGTGTTGTATACTTTTAAAGAGAGTGAGCCATAACAGCTCTCAGCAAATAGGCTTATCTGAAACAGAATGAAGAACAGGGAACACGGAAGCTCTGTTTACTCAGACTCATCTGGTGTGTAAAACAAATATAGATTTACAGAAACCTAGTTTTATAGAATACCTAGTTTTATGGTGCACTAGTATTATGGTGCACTTTAGCTACTCTATTTTTTTAAGTGGGATTCCATATGTGCAGACCACGTAGCTTCAGTGGTGATGAGCATAGAACCTTCCAGATGAAGAAGTTAAGAAGCAGGAGGTGCACTTGGTTCCTCCTTTCTATCTTCCTCATAGTAAGAGATGATTTTTTTTTTGTCTGCTGGCCTTCCCATGATCGTATTTAAACAGTATGATTATATTTAAGCAATATCAAATAGAAAAACAAAAATCTATCTGATAGATGACACAAAAAGAACATTTTTTTCCTTATGTTGTTTTAAAAACGCAGTGAATGTTATGAAATGTTATAGATATATGTTTGCCCTCTTTATGTTAAATTGACATATGGTAGTGATTTTGAACTTGAAACCTCAAGTGGGTGTTTATGCTCTTAAACTCTTCTTACCTTATAAAACTGTTGTCCTTTCAGTCAGGAGAAAAATTGTATGCATTTGCCATGAAAGAACCAGTGCCCTGTATCTTCAGCCCGACCAGCCAACTCAGCTGGTTTACTGACTCAGCAGAGTCTCAATAATTTCTTGGACTAATGTTACTATTTGTTTCATTTGATTTTTAATTATTACTTTAAGTACAGTTTTCTGAAAGCCCAGAGGAGTAGACGCGCAATAATCTACAGAGATGAAGCAGGACATTCTTCTCTATTTTCTTGCTTTGGTAGTTGATATCAACCTAGGAGATAAATAGACAAAAGTCAATCCAAAAACCATCATGAATTATATCATGTACAGAAAGGTAAACAAAAAAGTTTTCTCTAAAAGATGTATATTGAAAACTTCTGATGAGATTCTTTTTTTAAATAAACACTCTCTTAATATATTTGAGACATGTTCCTCAAGTCAGAACTGATGCCTCATATATTTTTTCTTTTTTTTTTCATTTTTTAAAATTCTTTATTAATTACACTTCATTCACTTTGTATTCCACCCCCCCCCCCCCCGTGGTTCCCTCGCTCCTCCCTTCCCAATCCCTCCCTTCCTCCACCCTCTGCATGCATGCCCTTCCTCAAGTCCACTGATAGGGGAGGTCTTCTTTTCCTTCCTTCTGATCCTAGTCAATTAGGTCTCATCAGGAATGGCTGCATTGTCTTCTTCTGTGGCCTGGTAATGCTGCTTCTCCCTCAGGGGGAGGTAATTAAAGAGCAGGCCAATCAGTTCATGTCAGAGGCAGTCCCTGGCCCTATTACAATGGAACCCATTTGGATACTGAGCTGCCATGGGCTACATCTGTGCAGGGGTCTTAGATTATCTCCATGCATAGTCCTTGGTTGGAGTATCAGTCTCAGATAAGACCCCTGTGCTCAGATATTTTGGTTCTGTTGTTCTCGTGTGAAGTTCCTGTCCTCTCCAGATCTTACCGTTTCCCACTTCTTTCCTAAGATTTCCCACACTCTGCCCAAAGGTTGCCCATAAGTCTCAGCATCTGCATTGATAGTCTTCAGGGCAGTCTTTCAGAGGTCCTCTGTGTCAGGCTCCTGACTTGTTCCCTCTTTTCTCCTTCTTCTGATGTCCATCCTCTTTGCCTTTCTGGATAAGGATTGAGCATTTTAGCAAGAGTCCTCCCTCTTGATTAGTTTCTTTAGGTGTGCAGATTATGGGAATCTTATACAACTACTCTGGAAAGCAATCTGGTGCTTCCTCAGACAACCAGGAATAGCGCTTCCTCAAGATCCAGCTATACCACTCCTAGGCATATACCCCAAAGAGGCTCAAGTACACAATAAGGATATTTACTCAACCATGTTTGTAGCAGCCTTATTTGTAACAACTGGAAGCTGGAAACAGCCCAGATGCCCCTCAATTGAAGAATGGATACAGAAATTGTGGTACATCTACACAATGGAATATTACTCAGCAATTAAAAACAAGGAAATCATGAAATTAGCAGGTAAATGGTGGGAACTGGAAAAGATCATCCTGAGTGAGCTATCCCAGAAACAGAAAGATGCACACTCATGAGTATATACTCACTCATGTAGACATATAATATAGGATAAACCTACTAAAATCTGCGCACCTAAAGAATCTGATGAGATTTTTAAAGAAACAAGAATTAGAAGAATGGCAGCAGGCTGCTGTATTCATTTTCCTCTCATTATTGTGATTAAATATCTTATTAGAAGCAATTTAAAAGGGGTTATTTAAATTTTTTTTTATATCTGTTGAGGCTTTGCGACCTACAATATGGTCTGTTTTGGAGAAGGTTCCATGAGGTGCTGACAAGAAGATAAATTCTTCTGTGTTTTGGTGAAAGATTCTGTAGATGTCTGTCAGGTCCATTTGATTCATGACCTCTGTTAGAGTCACTGTTTCTTTGTTTAATTTCTGTTTTGTTGACCTGTCCTTTGTTGAGAGTGGAGTGTTGAAATCTCCCACTATTTATGTGTGGGGATCTATGTGCTGTTTAACTTTTACGAATGTTTCTTTTACAATTGTGGGTGCTCTTGTATTTGGGGCATAGATATTCAGGATTATGATGTCTTCTTGGTGCAATTTTTCTTTGATGAGTATGAAATGTCCTTCCCCATCTCTTTTGATTAATTTTGGTTGAAACTCTAGTTTATTAGATATTAGAAGGGCCACTTCTGCTCGCTTCTTGGGTCCACTTGCTTGGACAACCATCTTCCAGTGGCTTTACTCTCGGGTAATGTCTATCTTTGTGACTTAGATGTGTTTCTTGTACGCAACAGATTGCTGGGTTTTGTTTACATATCCATTCTGTTAGTCTGTGTCTTTTTATTGGAGCATTGAGTCTATTGATGTTGCGAGAAGTTAATGACCAGTGGCTGTTAGATCCTTTGATTTTTGATCTTGGTTGTGGGGTGTGCTTGGCTCCTTTTAGTTTTGCTGTAGTGAGGTTATTTATTTCCTGTGTTTTCCTGAAAGTAGTTATTTTTCTTGTGTTGGATTTTTTTCTTCTAACATCTTCTACTGTGCTGGATTTGTGGGTAGGTATTATTTAAATTTGTTTTTGTCATTGAATATCTTGTTTTCTCCATCTATGATGACTGAAGCTACTTATTAAAAATTTCATTTAGGAGATTATGCTTTCAGAGGGTTAGAGTCTATGACCATCATGGTGAGGAACATGGCAGCAAGCAGGCAGGCATGGCATTGGAGAAGAAGCTGAGAGCTTACATTTGAGCCACAAACTCATGCAGAGAGAAAGAGAGACACACACAGAGAGAACTAACTGGCAATATTTATAATGATAACAGTGTCTCATCTTTCCAAAATATCAAGTACAAATGCACAAAGGTAATATTTATCCTTCTCCAAGTAGTACTCTTTCTGATTTTGAGTACATGGAAAATAAGTTAGGTTAGAATCACTTAAACTTCATACCTCCTTAAAAAGTACATCATATATTTCCCTAACAGTGTTTTTAAGAACAAGGAAAATGGGTGTTAGGCCTGTGACTTCTTAGAAAGAAAATGCTTGCTGAAAAATCTCCACATATATTTCTTGATTTCTAAATGCCATTTGATCAGTTTGAGATGACAAACCTATCAATTTAATTCTCTAAAATAAGAATCTACTCCAGTAAGGCAGAGAGTTGAGGATAAAACCAAGGAACTGTTCACATGATCTTTCTTATAAATTCAGTATCCCCTTAATTCTGCATTCCAGTTCATGGATAATTGTGTGGAGCTGAGAATAAATCATACTCATAACTGTGAAGCACAGCTTTTCCTTAATAGTCTCCTTAGGCAACTGACAAATTTCATGTTATGTGCATTTTGGAGGCACAGATAACAGTTTTAGATTTAAAACCACCAGAAAATTTGCAGCTGTGTTTTTAATTATTAAAATTCAACTCTAATTAGACATTAGTATTGTTTAAAATGTTGCAGATACCCAAATTCTTTGTAGTTAAGTCTAAATATAATACAGTTTGATATATATTAGAAATAGTTTACATAATCTACTTTATACAAGAATCAGGGATACATAAATATTAAGTATAGGGGTAATTAATCATAGTAAAGTGAGGTGATTTTAGAAGTTTTATGAACATATTTATTTGAACGTTGTTCTTTCTCTTTCTTTTTAATTTACAATATTTTTCCCACATACAGTACATCCTGATTATGCTTTCTCCTCCGTCTACTCCTTCCAGATTTTCCCTTCCTCAGATACACTCCCCTTTTCTGCTTCCTCTTGAGAAAGAGCAGGCCTCCAAGAGACAAGAGACAAATAGGACAGGGCAAAAGCTCTTCTATGGACACTGGACAAGGCAAAACGGTATGAGGAAGAGTCAAAAAATTCTCAAGAGCAGTCAAAAGACTTAGAGACATTCACTCTCCCACTGTTGGGAGTCCCACAAAATGCCAAGCTAACAACCATACTTATACACAGAGGGCCTGGTGCAAATCCACGAAGGCCCCTTGCCTACTGCTTCGGTCTATGTGAGCCCATGTGAGCACTGCTTAGCTGATTCGGTGGGGCCATGTTCTTCTGGTGTTCTCCATCTCCTCTAACTCCTTCACCTCTTACTCAGGGTTCCTGGAGCTCTGAGGTGAGGGACTCCAATTTATATTCTCCAAATAATGTCTGGCTCTGGGCTCTGCTGCTATCTGCTGCTGAAGGAAGCTTTTCTGAAGATGGCTGGGTAAGGCATAAACTAATTAATAAAAATTAAAATAAAAAAAAACCAGATGTTGATTGGCCACTCTTACAAGTTCTGTGCTTTTATTATCCCGCATGTCTTTCAGGCAGGACAAGTTGTAGGTGGAAGGTTTTGTGGCTTCATTGCCACCAATTTTCCTTTTCGGTAGCCTATAGAGTACCGTCAGACACCAAATATTCACACAGCTCATTCATCATAGAGAGATTGAGCTAGTACTTGCATGAAGCCTTCACCCTTACCTTCTAGTTTCTTTGTATCCTAGTTTTTCCTATTTTAACTTTTATTTTTTATATTAATTACAGTTTATTCACTTTCTATCCCAGCTGTAGCCCTCTTCCTCATTTGCTCCCAGTCCAGCCCTCCCTCCCTCATGTCCTCCCATACCTTTCTTCAAGTCCACTGATGGAAGAGGACCTCCTCCCCTTCCATCTGATCCTAACCTATCAGGTCTCATCAGGACTGGGCTTCATTGTCTTCCTCTGTGGCCTGGTAAGGCTGCTCCCCCCTCAGGGGCAGGTGATTAAAAAGCCAGTCACTGAGTTCATGTCAGAGACAGTCCCTGTTCCCCTTACTCAGGAACCACTTGGATACTGAGCTACCATCTGCTACATCTTTGCAGGGGTTCTAGGTTATCTTCATGTGTGGTCCTTAAATGGATCTTAGTTTTTAATCAATATATAAATTTTCTAATGCTGAGAAATGAACTAATTCATTTAGCACTACTAATTGCCCAAGCAGGCTCGTAGTTTGGTTACCTATAATGCTTCTCACTCTTTCCCTATAGGTCAGCTTGGTACTATAAAAATAAAATGCTCATGGAATGCAAATACCTAAATTATGAAACTCTATCAGACAGACATATTTTGAATATGGTTCAAACTAGAGAGTTTCTAAAGAAAGAAATGTCAGAAAAGAAATTTGATTATTTTTAAATTTCATATGGATTCTTTTGGTGGTTTAATGTAAGAAAATATCAATGGAATCAAATTCACCTCTAATCAGAGCACTGGGGAAAGTGGTGCAGACGGGTCATAGTTACAATTCAACTTGTGATGTATGTTCAAGACCAGCTTGTAGAAGAGAGACCTTACCCCACAAAAACAGGAGATAAGGATGCAGCTCGCTGGTAGAGTATTTGCTTACCTTACTTGAAAGTGAGCCCAATTCTAGCAATGTGGAAAAAAATTAAGTAGGAAATAGAGAAATTTTACTGTGTGGCTTTCTCTGGTGGAAGAAGGGGGATTTTGTCAATATATTGTTTTTTAAGACGGGGTCTCATGTATCCTAAGCTGACCACAAATTCACTACGTAGCCAAGGATGATCTTGAATTTCTGATTCTCTAGCCTACTTTCTAGGGACTGGTACTACATGTAGGTGAAACTCAGGACTTCCTGTATTCCTCCCAGGAATACTCTACTGAGCTAAAATCACAGCCCTCTTATTTTTAAATATTTATTTCATGTAAAAAAATATATAGTGAAAACAATGATACTAGTCAGTTCCTGAAGTGTGATAAATAACCTATTTTTTTTTGTTTTCATTTAAAATTCTTTTTGAAATTTGTTACTTCACCTATTCCCAACTAAGCTACCAACCAACAGGATATATACAGCCAAGATACTGTCTATATCTATGATAGCCATGATTTCAACTTTACATGGGTATATTAAGTGCATAACAAGCAAAAGAAGAGAAACAAACAGCAAGTAACAGACAGACAAAATCAGTAAAAAACTAGCAAGGCATCATCAAATCAGGAGTTTGCAACATCCCGCAGACACAGCCAGAGTACTCTGATTGAAAGAGCAGACAAAAGTAACATCAGTAAATTTGAAGGCTTACAACATCCAGCAGAAATTGAAGTTAAAGGAGTCAGCTGGAGTTCTTGATTGAGTTTTACCTCAATGGATGAGCTTCTTACTTTCCTTTATATTGTTATACAGTGGGAGAAAAAATAGCATCTTCAGTGTGATATCACTATGTCTTTTCAAGAGTATGATGTTTTTAGTACACTTACCTGCTTCCTGATTTTTCCCTCTCCTCATGACAGAGCCAGGGGACGTCCTGACTCAGAACAGAAACAGATTGTTTTAGAGGAGACAGAGGACAGTGTCTTTGCTCCCAGTCTGCTTTCAGTGAGCTTAAACAGCATGTCTAATTTTTTGATAGAATGTATATTTCATCTATCTATCTATCATCTATAATTATCACACATCTATTAATTATCTATATGTATCATCTATGTATGTATCTATGTAGTTATATATCTATCTATGTACCTATCATTTGTATAGCTATGTGTCATCTATCTATCCATCTTCTATATATCTATGTTTCATCTATGTGTGTTTGTATATATGTATGTATGTATGTATGTATCTATCTATCTATCTATCTATCTATCTATCTATCTATCTATCTATCATCTTTCTGTCAATCTATCTATACATCTATCATCTATGTATCTGTTTATCTGTGTATCTTCTATCATTTATCTCTATATCTATCTGTCACATCAACTCATCATTTGGGTTTATGCATTTAAGACACCTTTATTGTGAACATATTTATATTTTAAAGTTTCATCTTCTGGATTTTTGGGGGGGCATAAAGTAGGCCTTCTCTCACTTGGAAAGTAAAACTAATTCAGTTTTCCTGAATGATTCAGAAAGTACCAAAGGGATATAGAAAGAGCACCCTCTCCACTTCCCCTCTCACCCCGTGGATAGTCTGAGGAGTGCAGCCTCATTCAACAGTTGCTATTATCCCTGGAGGAAGGGCTGAAATTGGTTCTCCTTGAGTTATCAGTATCAGGAATAAGTGGAAGGTGTTCTTTATTCTTCCCTGTAAAGAGCTTTTCTAGACAAAACTGAAAAGATCAAGAGATCAGCTGTATCTGAAGATGATGTCCTAGTCCTAATAGTGTACTTGAAGGATGTTCTTATGATGGAAGGAATCATTCACTTAATTTAGCAAGCTGTTTCTTAACAAGTAAATGTGTTTAATTTATTTCATAAACCTCTAAGCACACTGTAGTTTACATGTACACTGTAGGGTAAATTTTCTAATTCAGATCTCATGTACTTGATAAGCTAAATGAGACTGGCTTCACTTTGCTAGTGGAGGATAATGAGGAAGAAGGTAATGTCATTCAAGTATTGATGTTTCCATACTTCAGCAACCTCAAATACTCTAATGTTTTACAATGTAAAAGAAACAATACTGTTGAGAGGTAGTTTGAGGAGACTGTTTAAAATCAGGGCTACTTAGACTAAACCAGGAGAGCTAAGTTGTATAAAAGACAGTAGTGTACAAAATACAGTACTCGGGCCAGCAGTATGAACTCCACTGGAAAACTGTTAAAATGAAAGAAATGACCCAGAATCTTACAATGGGTCAAGCAATTTGCTTCAAAGGTACAGTTTGGGTTGGTGTAGAATGAATCATCTACACTGCGAGGGAAGAATTGAGTTTGAGTACCCATGCAACCTGGATAACAAAGTGAGCTGAGAATTGAGGAAAGTGGATTTTTTTTTTGGTACCAGCAGCAAGAGCAAGAAGACAGAGGAGTGTGAGCTTTTGGTTGCCGTGGTGAAGTCCAGCCTGTGATCAGCACTGCTTCTTGAATACTGCCAGCCTTGGGGCCCAATTTCTCACTTTGATTACATTGTCATTACACATTTTGTTCATAAAGCTAAATTATTTCTTCTTTTTACATATATATTTGTTATATATATATGTATTTATATATTATATATTACATATATATAAAAATATATATTTATATATTATATATATTACATATATACATAACAAATATAAACAATTGATTCACTTTGCATCCCCACTGCAGCCCCTCCCTTATATCTTCCCAGTCCTACACACCCTCCCTCTATGTCCTTTCCCCAGTCCCCTGTAAGGGAGGACCTCCTCCCCTTCTATCTGACCCTACCTTATCAGGTCTCATCCGGACTGGCTGCATCATCTTCCTCTGTGCCCTGGCTAGGCTGCTCCCCCTCAGGTGCAGATGATCAGAGAGCCTGTCACTGATTTTATAATAGCCCTTAATAGTGAACCCACTTGAGAACTGAGCAGCCAATGGGCTTTCTCTGAACAAGGGGTCTAGGTCCTCTCCATGCATGGTCCTTGGTTGAAGTATCAGTCTCTGCAGGCACCCCTGGGCCCAGGTATTTTTGGCTCTGTTTTTCTCCTTGTTGAGTTCCTGTCTCCTTCAGTTCTTTCTATCTCCCTCTTTATCCATAAGGATTCGGCACTCTGCCCAAAGTTTAGCCCTGAGTCTCAGTATCTCCTTTGCTACACTAGTGGGTAGAGTCTTTCAGTTGTCCTCTGTGAAAAGCTCCTGCGCTCTTCCTTGTCTTCTCTTACTTCCGATATCTATTCTGTTTGCCCTTCTGAATGTAGATTAAGCATCTTCCCTAGGGTCCTACTTGTTTAGCTTATTTAGGGCTATAGGTTTTAGTATGTTTATCCTATATTATATAGCTAATATATATTAATAAGTGATTATATATCATTTCTGTCTTTCTGCTTCTGGGTATCCTCATTCATGATGATCTTTTTTAGTTCCCACCATTTGCCTCAACATAAATTCAAACACACTAAATTGGTTAGAAGAAAAAGTGAGGAAGAGCCTTGAACTCATTGGCACATGAGACAACTTCCTGAACAAAACACCAACAGCACAGGCTCTAAGATCAACAATCAATAAATGGGACCTCATGAAACTGAAAAGCTTCTGCAAATCAAAGGACACTGTCAACAGAACAAAATGACAGCCTACAGACTTGGAAAGGATATTCACCAACCCTATATCTGACAGAGGGCTAATATCCAGAATATTTAAAGAACTCAAGAAGTTAAACAGCAACAAATCAAGTAATCCAACTAAAAAAAATGTGGTACAAAAAATGTGGTACAGAGTTAAAGAGAGAATTCTCAATAGAGGAATATCAAATGGCAGAGAAACACTTAAAGAAATGCTCAGTGTCCTTAGTTACCAGGGAAATGCAAATCCAAATGACCCTGAGATTTCACCTTACACCCATCAGAATAGCTAAGATCAAAAACTCAAGTGACAACACATGCCAAAGAGGATGTGGAGAAAGGGGAATCCTCCTTTATTGCTGGTGGGAATGTAAACTTGTACAACCACTTTGGAAATCAATCTGGTGCTTCCTCAGAAAATTAGGAATAATGCTGCCTCAAGATCCAGCTATACCACTCCTAGGCATATACCCAAAAGATGCCCCACCATTCAATAAGGATATTTGCTCAACCATGTTTGTAACAGCTCTATTAGTAATAGCCTGAATTTGGAAACAACTCAGATGTCCCTCAATAGAGGAATGGATACAGAAATTGTGGTATATTTACACAATGGAGTACTTACTACTCAGCAATTAAAAACAAGGAAATCACGAAATAAAGCTAAATGTTTAATCCAAATTTAAAATCCTTGAACTAATTTAATCTCTTTAAAAAGTTTGATATAACTGATAAAAGCCATTGCTGACTTTTGAGGGTTTTCCCACACCCAGCCCATGCTGCTTTTGATTTTAGGCATTTTGAGACAAGAATTCACTATGTAATTAAAGTGTCCTCACACTCACATTCCTCTTGCCTCAGCCTCCTGAATGCCGGAATTAAACTCTTCTGACATATGCCTCTAAAGCATATATATTATTAATTTTGACGGATGTTTTTAAACCTTGGAAAGTTGACCAAGTATGTCAACCCATGAATTCAAAGCTAGAAGCACACTGCCATTATCCACCATAGCATAAAATAAACTGTTATCTTCTCAAATATATGTAATCTGGGCTCATTGGTACCATGCCTCTATTTGACTTTTTTTAATAAAACTGAGACTAGAAGTAGAATGAGATATTTTGAGAAAGTACGTGCTATGTGGCATTTGGAACTTTGCCATACATGTCCTTTGCTGACCTGCTAACCAATGTGAATTCATTCATCAACCAAATGCCCATCCCTCCTTGCCCATGAACCAACAAATCACAAAGGCAAAACTTCGGAAAGAAAGAAAGGGGAATTAATATTGCAATGTCTTCTTCGCTAAATACCCTGGATCTTTTGGAATATGTGAAGATCCATTTCAAGTCTTTGAATAGACTTGTGTAATCAGGGATGGATAGCTATGAAAATTCATGTCCATGGATCATGTCACATAACCTTTTAGCAAAAAGAGCAGCCAATTGCCGTACAAAGCATAGGTACCTATGTGTGGTGATGCCGTTGCTAGTGGTGCTGCATTTATGTTTGCAATGCCATGAGATTTCCTCATGACCAAGACCCACGCTCTGAGCTCTCCATGTGAAAAGAAGATCTTTACTAGTGGGCTAGATTGTTGTTGGAAATGTAGAAAAATTTAATTTATAAACATAAAAATGTTTCTTATATTAATAATACTGCACTGTAAATTTAGAGCAAATTTTCTTCTTGTTCATAACAATTTTAGTTTCATTTATTTTTAAAAGCTATGGCATTTAAGAGATTAATCAGGAAAGTGTCTTTTAAAATGTATTTAATGTTTTTTTTCTGATAAAAAGAATTATCTTAATATATTATGAAATTGGATAAATAATGTGTTAGGTCCAAGAACTGCATATGACTGTGTTATCTGTTAGCTAAAGGCACTGTATCAAGGCTAACAGTTCTATTTGATGTACTAAAATGTGATTTCTATAATAGCTTATATTATAATGGCCTCTGTGTTCTTAGCCTTCATGTAAATTTACATAGCCTTTTTCTACATCATAGCAGCAATAAGAAATAGGGTAAGTCTGTGAATCATGAGTACTGGTAAGGCATGTAAGAAATATGTGTACAATTATCAGAAGACCACAAAGATGAGTTCAAGTTTCTCTAATGACTTTCAATATTTCTTAACCATCAATACTCTCAGTTTTATTTTAAGCCACAAGAATATTTGTTTGCTGATAGATATTTTTAAATCTACCTGCAAGGCCAATGCATATATTTATTGTTGCCTGGGTGTCTAGTAGTTTTCAAAATTATGGTTTAAATATAATATGGGAAAGTAATATATTTCCTTTTAAGATGTTTGCATTCCATCTTCCAAATCTCATCAAAATGAGATTGAAAAAAAAAATCTTGAACAGGTTAATGTTGTATCAAACTGTTTCACAAACTATTAGTTGAAATTAGAGCCAATTCCAACTTCTTATTTTATAATTAATCTATCTCCAAGTCAAGTATTTTTTTAAGATGAAACATTTTATTCTTGCTTACCTCAACACCTTAAGATGTATCATGATCTGTCATTGCCTTGGCTCTAATAATATTTTTTAACAAGGTGCATTTCATGTTTCCAAGTCTAACTATTAAGCAGACGGCACACTGTCAAATGCTTGGTGAAAATGTCACTGCAGATTAGAATTTAGTGGGTTGATCCCATGGAAATTCTACTGTGGTGTCATGAAAAAACATTCATGTGTTTGCTGGAATCTTGATTTTAAGGTAGAAGAAACGGGTCTCCTTGCAGGCTCTGGCTATAACTTTGGTCTGTTCACTCTTAAGCTTCCACTTTTTCCATAGTCAGAGGAATTTGAAACAGCTCCAGGCTTCCCAAAGCAGCTACTGTTCAAAGGAAATGTGCTATTCTAGACTCACCACTATTAAAATATTTAGCCATATTGCTGACAATCTGTTTAGCAAAGGTCAGTATAATAAAAGGATCTTTAAACTTGCCCTAAAAGAGGAATGGAAAATAACGCCTGAAAATTAGTCACAATGAGGTTTTCCAATCTTTGTCTTTTAAGGTGATAGGTTTGAACGGCCAAGCTGGAATAGCCTTTTGTTAGCTTGAGGGCAGTTAAGGCAGCCTTGTAAAGAAAATGTTACAAGATGAGCTCCCTCATCAAAATAAGGTGAGGAGAGTGATTTGTGTTTCTCTAGAAACAAGTGAGTTAAAAAGAAGAAGAAGAAGAAAGAAAGAAACAAAGGCAACAAAGGCTGTAGAAATGTCTAGGAGATACTTTCTTAGCAGTACAATACTTTTGAAGTCCTTGAACCAGTAACAACTAGTTTGGCATCTGGACATGAAGGCACACAGGTATAATATTTAGTCTTTTTAGGAGAAACTGAAGACACCACTTTGTCATCTTTGGAACAGGCATTTCTTATGTTTAACTGTTAGATCATGTAGTTTTGCTTCTGGATAATGAATTAAACTTTAACCCAGTCCTCAGTCTGCACTTGAATTTCTTGTCTTCTCCTTATGTCTCCCACTCTCTGATCCCATGCTCACTTCCCTATTCTGGCTTTGTCTCATCAGATAGATTAGATACACAGAAAAATAAATTTTTTAAATTTATTTTAAGTTTATGGGATTTTTGCCTGCACACACACACACACACACACACACACACACACACACACACACACACACACATATATATATATATATATATATATATATATATATATATATATTAATGTATGTTTGTCTGGTGCCTTCGGAGACAGAAGAGGGCAATGGTTCCCCTGAACTAGAGTTTCAGATAGTTATGATCTAACATGTAGGTGTTGGGAATCCCACCCATGTCCTCTGAAAAAGCAGTCAGTGCTTTTAACTGCCAAGCTGTTTCTCGAGATCCTAAGGAGACATTTTAAAGCTACATGGGAGAGTTGTATATTAAGAGGGGCATCTGGTGAGGAAACCCTTCTGGAAATGGGTCTCATTCACTAAGACAGTCATTCCATCACATCCCTCCAACACTTGTTAAATGAACTGCTGCTTTACACTGCAATAAAAACGACAGGTCAGAGTGAAAGGAGGCTTCAGCATTTTCATTAGTCCTTGTATTAGAATTTCTGTTGGGATCAATTCTGTTATCTGTTTTTCTTTCAAAATACTTGTGACAATAAAGCAGTCTTGTAATGTTGTACTGAACTAAAAAAATTAAGATGCTTGATTGTTAGCTTGATTTGTTACCTTCTGAACACAAATCTAAAGGAAGTGCTTCATTTTTAATGATCTACAAATCAGGTAAGTCTTGAGATTATTCTTGAAGGCTGATTCTATGTTCCAAGATTCTCAGAGTTTATAAGTACTGAATTTTAGCACTCATAACTCCAGTTTCCTACTATTTTTTTATTTACTAAATCCCTCTGAATTAACTCTACACAATTAAACAATAGAGCCTAATAATACACTGGAAGACTTAGAAGGAAATAAAAGTAGAGGCCATGTCAGAGTTATTCAGTCTATAAAAGTATGGAGTAGGAGAGCTGTCTACAGCTTGTTACACCCGTTAACAATACAAGCATTCAAGAAACTCTTCCACACAACTCAAGAGAAACCGCACAGGATACTAAAAGAAAAACATCAATACATTCTGTAGCCATTTATATGTGTGTTGCATGTGTGTGTGTGTGTCTGTGTCTGTGTTTTATATGAGAGAGAGACAACATCAATTGTGATTTGAGTAGCTGGCAATCAATATGTTTCACCCAGAAAGAAGAAATAAAACAACAAACAGAGCAGCACAAACAGATAAAATCAGCACGGATTCTGTGTATGTCTTTGAAAGAGAAGAAAGATGCTTTCATATAGCGTTGAAGGACCAAAATCCTCTGATGTCTTTCCCATGCTGGACATTCTCTCCTCCAAATGTCCCATAAACCTGGGTTCAGTTCATACCTAGTAAAGAAGCAATTACATGTAGATACTCATAAGGCTCTTGTAAGCTTATGACGAAGAAGGTATGTTTTCTGCTTAAAGAAGAAGGTATGTTTTCTATGTCATAAGAAGAATGTATAGAAGGTATACATAAAGAAGGTATGTTTTCTACATCATAAGAGTTTAAGGTGGAGGTCAAGATGCGTGATATTCAAAAATGGGGGAAAATAGCAGGGATCTCTGGGCTGCAGGTTCAAGGAAGGAGTGCTCAATAATTAAGGTTCTTTCAGGCAGCTTTAACTGATATGATGGGTATCATATTCAGGATTCATTTAGACTTCCTTGGGGCCAGTGGACTGGAGATGCCGTTCAGGGTTCTGTCTGATGCTATGCTCTTAAAGTCATAAATTATCTTTACTGTGTGGGATGGTGAGATGAAAGGTCACTGTGCCTGTGGACATTATGATGTCCTCTGATAGAGGCAACCATTATAAACACTGGGTTTTTTGTTTGTTTTCCCTCCAGTATTCTATTCAAGTATATTGAAAAGTTGAAAAAACCCTGGGAAAAGAGATGTTTTCCACTTCCTAGTCCTCAGAACACATGAGAACTGTCTCAAAGCGACTATCACACTATTTGTCAAAAATGTGATTAAAGACTCTAGAGATAAACTTTGGAGATTTTTGTGAATTTATTGAGTGAGACTAAAATACAATCACGTTTATTTTATAAGTGAGGGTGAAGTAGTTTTGAGACAAAAAGGAAGTAAAGAAAGTGTGTTGAGGGAGGAAAGGAGACAGTGTGATCAAGGAGGCTGCGATTGAAGGTGTGCCAACCATCCCTTGATGCCACCAGACTCAAAGTGGTGGTGAGTTCTCTGGAGCTGTGGGAGGAAACATGGATCCTCCAATGCTTTGATTTTAAACTCCTGGTCAATAGAACAGGTAGAAAATAAATTTCTGTTGTTTTTGCCTACCTACAGCAACCTAAAGGCGAATAAACTAAGAACTAGGTGAACATTACCAGGAGGTGATTAACTGGAGGAAGGAAGAGTGAGACATTTCCCTTTGCTTAGGTGTGATTTCCTAAACATAGATGAAGGTGTTAGAAATCTCTTTTTTTGGGGGGGAGCAGGTCTTGGTTGGTACAACAGAGTTTAAAGGCTTTAGACTTACGGAGCTAAAACTTAATGTGTTGCAATATCTTTAGTGCCTTCTGGTTCTCACATTTTTAAATTCTGTTGTGGCTCATTTCCCCAGCCTGTTTCAACCCTTATTCTCTAGTTACCGCACTCATTAACATCCTGAACAAGAGGCAACATAGACAATTCTTACATCTTGAACCAGAGGAGGAAAAACCAACTTTCATTTGAAGAAATGCATTCCTCAACTGTTGAGGGAAGTCGTTTTATCTGTCTCCCACCTCTAGGCCGTATACCACACAGAATCAACAGCAGTTCAATCTCTGGTAGGTTTGAAGGAGACAGGATAGAAAATCTGGATTTTATGCATAACACTTATTTATGCACTTAAATAGAAGGAAGAATTCATTCAGAAGAATGATTTACTCTATAATCCTAGACATTGTACAGAGCTGTAATGGGTAGGAAAAAGTAGGGAGTGGCCTGCACTCAGAGGCTGTAGTTAATAATCACTCTCAACTTGAAAGTATTTGGAATCACCTAGGAGACACCTCTGTAAGTGTTCAGGAGACTGTTTTCAGAGAGGTTTAGATGATGTGGGAAGATTAACTCTGATTATGAGTAGTACTATCCCAAGGCTTAGATATGGGACTGAATAAAAAGGACCCAAAGGAGAAGGCATAAATACTGGCATCATTCTCTCCCTGTTTTTTGACCAAAGACTCTGTTGTAACATCTGTCTTAAACGCCTCTGGCCATGCGTTCCATGCCAAGATGGCCTAAATCTCTCATTGTTAGCTAAAATCAATCTTTCTTTCCTAAATGGCTATGTTCAGGTATAATTTTCCCAGTATAGTTATGAAAGTATATAGTTATCTCAGTGGTTGAGGCAGTACTGTCGCAGAGGAGTCTTTCCAGAATCAAATATTCTTGTAGATACTCCTTGCTTTGAAAAAGTCCTCTTGTTGTATCATATACATATAACTATATAGTCATGGATGTTCTTTTATGGATGCTAGCATAATTTAGTGATTTATTTCAGTTTTATGATGTGTGAAAGTTATAGGGGTCTAGTAAAAATTATGCTTTGAACTTTGAATTTTGTGCTTTTCCGGTGCTAGCGAAACACTCTATAATTATTATTTTTTTTTTTTCAAGAAGGTTGGCACAGGTCTCTGATAGTCACATACACTGAAGGAAAACAAAGCATCCTCTATGGTAGAGAATGATAAAAGCTTATGCTGTTCAGTATGTGTATTGAAAGTATTCCCAGCCTTTTCTGAGTAGCATCGCCACCACACATGAAGCAGTATCTGTATGCGCGATGATTGGTGTTTTACTTTCTGTCTTGCTAGGTAGATTAGAAACCTTTCTCATTTAAAAAAAAAAAATTCCTGAGCTTCTAGCAGGGATGTAAACCAGCATCTTCTGAGTTGGTGAAATAAGACTAGCCCGATGGTAAAAAGAAAAAGAATGTGAGGGAATATGAATTAATTAGAAGTTATTTATATGAGTGAATTGAAAAGATGGTACTATTCTGGTAGACTACAAAGGCTCTGATTCTCCAGACTTCAGTTATGTAAGAGAGAAGCATCACAGCTAACTGTAAAAACCATTGTAATTTTCAACATATTATAGCCTTTATATTTGTGTTTTGCATTTTCTACCAAGAATGTAAACTCTTGATGGTGGGTGACAATGAGTTGTATTATTTTAAATACAGCAACAAACACATGTATCCCATTTACATAAAGAATTGAATCTCAGAATGGGTTGATCTTACTTACTGGCATTTGATTGACTGAGGAACAAAAGGAACCCATAGGACAGTTCTATTTCAGATCATCAGTTTCATCAAATGTAAACAATAATGTTAAAATCCTGAAGAATTGGTAAATGGTTGTTTTCACTAACTTATTTTCCCTCCCTTTAGAGAAGTTTCAAAATACTTATTTATATTAAATGAATTTATTATGTAATCTTAATATCTGTATGAAAATCTGAAAACTGAAGGCAAAGGGGATGCTTAGGATTTTTCCAGGGTCACAGATCTCATTCTTTTATAGTTTAACATGCAGAATTCCCCATACCCACTTTCCATTAACACAATGTAAGAAACAGATGTCTTCCCAGAGTTGCCTATGTGGCCAAATGTGATACCTTTTCACAAATCTACTTTTATTTTCATGCACATATATCACGGGCCTATTAGCTATACCATTAGGTTTCCATGTAAATTTTCTTTATTCTGAAGAGAATTTCAATGATTTGTTTTTAAAATGAAAGAGTCCAGTCGCAGCTCTCCATTCTCTTTGACTTAGGTAGAAACCTGCAGAAAGTGCTGGGGATTTTATGTGGTTCTTGTTGCCAAGGCAACATTTTTTTTTTTTTTTGCTGTTGTTTCCATTAAAAGATGCAGCTTTTATTTTTGAAGCCCAGTTCTCAGCCACAGAAGAAGCAGTTACGATATCAAAAAAGTAAGAAAGCAGAGAGAGAGAGAGACTTTGAGAAAATATTTTTAAAGGCCATTAAAAACAAATCTTAAAATAGCCTTTCCAATATTTAAAAGTGTCTTCACAAATGCTTGCTGAGGTTTCTGTTCCTCTGAAGTACATTAAACTATAAAGACCTGAAAACTTTCTCAAATGTCATACATAAGACTGTGTTTTCCCAAATACTAAATAATTAGAACCATAAACTTCATCAAAGCATTTGAATCTGGCATAACTTAAGGTATTTCCCATTTGTAAAAATGCAGTTTAATGATTTAATGGAAGATGAAATCCAGAGACCAATTGATAGCCTGTAACAAATAGGAACATAAAGCAGAAAAAAAAAATTTACACTTAGAGACAACCTGCTTAAAAAGTGTACTCCTGGTTAATGCCCATAACCCTAGACCTAGTGAATGCAGGCATCGTGAAACAAAGGCGGGAGGGTCAAAAGTTCAAAGTCATTCTGGTCTACATAGTGATGTGGAAGCCAGGCTAGGCCTTGAGCTGCTGTCTCAACAACTCAACACAACTCAATAGAATGTCACCATGGACCAGAGTGGGAGAGAGAGATATGAGGATGAGTGTTCATTTCACCCACCAATTCTTTCTGTGGGTCTGGCTGATGTGTTTCAGATTTTATCAGAGCTGTTCTTCTCATGTTAAATTGGACAGGTCTTTTCACAGTCTTTGTTGATAGGTGTACATACATAAAGAAAT
The DNA here is from genome assembly GCF_030254825.1 of Meriones unguiculatus. Taxonomy (NCBI): domain Eukaryota; kingdom Metazoa; phylum Chordata; class Mammalia; order Rodentia; family Muridae; genus Meriones; species Meriones unguiculatus. Next base: position 29,478,550 of record NC_083355.1, on the reverse strand, counting down.
AACACCCACGGTTAGCTAAATTTTAGAAAAATGACAAATGAAATGTTCTGTAATGCTTATAATGTGTCAGTTATATTTTTACACATATAGGAATTCATTTAACTTACCGTAAGAATAATATTCAGGTAAACATAATTGCATTGTTTATGTATGGGAATACATAGAGAAGTTGATTAGACTGTTGAAACTTGTGAAAAAAATCTAAGGAGATAAACTAGACTTCAAACAGGCTCAGTCTTGTTTATAGTCCAGTGGTCTTTTAAACTATATTTATTCTAAAAGTTAATAGATCCCCTGTCTAGAAGATTCTGAATTGCTTTGATATGTCAAAATTTGTGTGAGTTTCTACAGTAGAAATATGCTATGCAAAGCTTCTCAAGTGCATTAACTACCGAATACACTTTTCAAAAGTTTTATTGTGGAGCTTTAATTTGTGAAGTCCTGAGCTATCAATCTATGAATGGCTTTTATCTCTGACATACATATCTTTATCATATGACCCGAGGCTCTAGACTGAATTTCACACTCTCCAGAACTCTAAAATAGCTCCTATCAATATGGGTTTTATTGAGAATTTTAAAAGTGAGGAGATGGCTCAATGGATGAAGCATATGCTTTGAGTGTGATGCCCAGAACCCAGCATGCATGCATAGTGGCCTATCTGTAATGTTGACACTGGAGAAGGCAGAGAGCAGTGATCTCAGGGCAAACAGGCTTGCCAGATTAGCTGAATATCTGATTTAGGGGTAGTAAGTTGGGAAGGGAAAAGTTTATTTGGCTTACGATTCCACATTGTTATTAATCATTGAATGAAGTCAGGGTGAACGCAAACAGGGCAGGAACCTGGATGGGGGAGCTGGTGCAGAGGACATGGAGAAAGGCTGCTTAGCAGCTGGCTCTCACAGCTGGTTCGCCATTTTTTTCTTTTAGAACCCAGGACCTCAATCAGGCCAGGGATGGCACCACCCACAATGATTGGGTCCTTCTATATCAATCACTAGATAAGAAAATATGCTACAGTCTCCATGGCCTCTGCTACTAAGAGGCTCTGCTCAAGTACCCCTCATATCCTTCCAGGACCCTACCCTGATGTAGGTCTTCAGCTTCTCACAGAGATACCACAGTCCCTAGTTTGTTTTTTTTGTTGTTGTTGTTGTTTTGTTTGTTTGTTTGTTTTTCTATAGGCCTTCTGTACTCTCTCCCTTCCTATCCCCAGGTCTGATCTCCACCCTCTTAACTCTCTGTGCTCCCTCTCCTATCTTCTTCCCTCTCTTCAGCCACTCCTATGTCTATTCTATCTCCCCTTCTGAGTGAGATTTATGCATCCTCCCTTGGATACTCTATGTTACTTATCTTCTTTAGGTCTGTCCCTCATAGCATGCTTATCCTGTACTAAGATGGCTAAAATCCTCTTCTAAGTGAGGAAGAGTTTGTCTTTGTGGGTCTGGGTTATCTCACTTGGATGATTTTTCCTACTTCCATTCACGTGCCTGCAAATTTCATGATTTCTTTGTTTTTAATAGCTGAGTAAGTATTCCATTGTGTAATTGTGCCATTCTTTGGTTGAGGGACATCTAGGTTTCCAGATTCTGGCTATTGTCAATAAAGCTGCTATGAACATAGTCAAGCACTTTTCCTTATTGTATGGTGGAGCGTCTTTTGAGTATATACCCTAGAGAGGTATAGCTGGGTCTGAAAATGTGCCAGATTGATTTAAGAGGACACTCTCTAACTAGACTAGTCTTTTAGCAGACAGAGGTTAACACCAACCCACCCTCAAAATAATCAACTTGGAATTTACCCTACAAGATGTGTGGGGATGAAGACAGAACAGATAGAGCTGGGATTCAGGGAATGCCCAACCAATGCCTGCCCCAAACAAAGACCCACTTTATTAGAGATGGCCAATCCCTGACACTATGAAGGTGCTCTGCTACTCTTGTAGACAGGAGCTTGACAGAGTTGTCCTCTGAGAGGTACTACTCAGCAGCACTTCAAAACAGATATTGAGACTCACAGCCAAACACTGGGCTGTCTTGTGGAAAAGTGGGAGGGAAGAGAAAAGGACCTGGAGGTGACAGGAGCTCCACAAGACCAACAGAGCCAACTAAGTAGGGCCTATAGGGCTTGCTGAGACTGAAGCATCAACCAAAGATCACCCAGAACTGGACGTAGACTCCCTACAAAGACATAGCAGATGGGCAGCTTAGGCTTTATATGGGTCCTTTAGTAAGGAAAGTGGGGACTGCATTGGAGTCAGACTCACTTGCCAGCCTTTTAATCACTTTGCCCTGGTGGGACTGCCTTGCCAGGCCACAGGGGAAGAGGACAAGCTGAGTCCTGATGCAAATTTGATGAGGTGAAGTGGATGGGAAATGGGGCTCCCCTTTTCTAAGGAAAAGGGGAGAAGGAAGGTGGAAAGATGGGGTTGGGAGGGGAGGAGGTATGGGTCTACAACAAGGATGTAAAGCGAATAAAGCTTATAATAATAAAAATCATAATCAAAAGAAATGTGTAACAATCTTATCCATAGCCTGAATGAAGGCATTTTCTCAACCAAGGTTTTCTCCTCTCAGACGACTATAATTTGTATCAAGTTGAGGTAAAACTGGCCAGCACATTGATTCAGAGAGCTCAGATTGCAGTGAGAGACATTGCCCCTCAGAGAATTATGGAAGCAATAATTACTTGATACGAACATTTGGTCTCCATGTGCATATGCCCACAGTACATCCACACACATACATGCCCATCACACACACACACACACACACACACACACACACACACACACACACACACACATTCACATGCTTACACCACAGCTTTAGAAAATACTTTTAGAATTTGCAATGTTGAGAATAGTTACGGTTTTCTTATACTAAAATTTACTATGCTTGTTTTCTAAAACTTGTTCAGACCTGGTTATCTACTCCATAACTTTTCCCTTAATGCAAGTCTTCCACATATGACTCCAGACAGGGACACAGAAAGGTGTATTTGGTATTTCCAAATGGCATCTTTTTAAGCACTACCAGTAAACTTTATCCCTCCCCCCAAAACTCTCTCTACCACTCCCAGGTAAATTCCCTCATGGTTCCCACTTGCCCTTTTATAGCACCTGTGTGCTACTGTCTGCCTAGACATGACCAAGTGCACCCATGAGCTATCAACACTGTTTACTGAGTAATGCACTTTCCGTAACATGTAAGCAACTTGCTGTGAAGGTGCCTGGACTATGTAGGCACATGCATGCATGCAAGTGTGCAATACGTTGTGACCGTGCTGCCAAAGAGATCTGAGTGATTATGATAACAAAGGAGTATTCGCATCAGAATTAATTGGCAAAAGAATGAGTGTCCCTAAGCTCCAGTGAAAGTGAATGCCCCTCTTAACTTGTAGCCAACTGTAAGGGGAAATTTTATAATTGTCTCCCCTTTCTGTGCCTCCCTTACAGTGTCTGCTCCACTATTTCTCCACTGTTGCTACCACCTGGAACTTAGGACACTATTTGAGGAGAATGTACTCATCAATGTTTGCTGATCAAATCCATTCTCATCATTCTAGTCCTTCTCCCTTTAAGAAGATGTGTATGGGGTTGGTGAGTTATGGAAAACATATGAGTTTAGACTATGAGATATAATTGTTCAGTCGAGGACAACCCTATCACCCACTTATTTTAAAATATTACTAAAATCAGAACTCTTTTTCTCATACCAAGGCTGCTTAAGTTACTTCTTCTTTACCTGGCTGAGGGGGGCTTGCTAGAGTTTTAGGATACCAAAAGACAAGAGTTAAAAATTCTGTTTTTGTGTCTTATATTCATAATAATTTCCATTGATTTTACATTAAATAAAATAATCAACAGTATATAAATACTAGCCACATTATTATTCCATTTCCATAGGTAAAGTTGAGTTTCTTTGAAATATAGAAAAATCTTGAACCTTGGCTTCATATTGTTTTAAGACCTAGACCTACACTTTCTATTCATGGAACAGAGTCCAACTCTTTATGAAGACGGTCAGTTTTTTCAGTGTTTGAAGTATGCCTTAAGTAGAACAACTTATTCATTACTTGCTTAACAAAAAACTTGAAGGATGAATATGCGATCAAACCATCACTCCTTTAATTCACTTGTCATATGTCTAATGATAACATACAATGTTTCCAAATTCATAGCTCATAGAGCTATGAAGTAAGATTTTTGACTCTCAAAATATGCTTGCAAATAAAAACAATCGAAAAAATTATTCCTGTTCTGTAAATAAGGTCAAAACTATGGCTAAGGAAGTCTTTGGCCCCAGGAGAGTATCTAATGTTTTTCTCAGTCATGTTCTCTGTCTGTCATAAATATTTATGTTTATATCCACAGATTTGTGATAATTTTAACTTTGGTCAGAAAAACTTCTTATTGATAGTAAAGAGACTCATTTACTATATAAGATGCTGAGAATAAGTGACTTAGGGCTTAGCTAAAGTAAGGATATCTATATCAACCCTGCCACCTTTACTGCCATCCCAATAAATATCACAGAGGAGGGATCAGAAAGGGTGTAAAATAATGATAAGAAACACTGGCCTATAGACCTGATGTAGTTCTTGCATAAAGAAATTCAAAGCAGCTGTGTTTGTCTGCACAAAGTGAAGCTAGTTAAAAAATCTTAGATTGGAGATGGAGGGACTGTTAACTAAGGAGCTATTGGCAGCCAATGACTGCTGAGGAAGAGTCATTTTTCTTTAGGGAGGAAGGCCATTGGTAGGTTTCCCATGATGTAGTGTACAAATCTAGTCCATGTGCACATGAGCTAGATTCTTACTGGACTCAGAGGAATATTTAATAACAAGAAATGAAGTTGACTCATTAGCCATTAGGGAAATGCAAATCAAAATGACCCTGAGATTTTACCTTACACCCATCAGAATGACCAAGATAAAAAAAAGGTGACAACACATGCTGGAGAGGTTGTGGAGAAAGGGGAACCCTCCTCCACTGCTGGTAGGAATGTAAACTTATACAAACACTCTGGAAAGCAATCTGGCGCTTTCTCAGACAGCTAGGAAAAGCACTTCCTCAAGATCCAGCCATACCACTCCTACGCATACATCCAAAAGAGGCCCAAGTACACAATAAGGACATTTGCTCAACCATGTTTTTAGCAGCTTTATTTGTAATAGCCAGAAGTTGGAAACAACCCAGATTCCCCTCAACTGAAGAATGGATGCAGAAATTGTGGTACATCTACACAATGGAATATTACTCAGCAATGAAAAATAAGGAATTCATGAAATTTGCAGGTAAATGGTGGGAACTGGAAAGGATAATCCTGAGTGAGCTGTCCCAGAAGCAGAAAGACACACAGGGTATATACTCACTCATATAGACATATAATATAGAATAAAGCTACTAAAATCTGTACATCTAAAGAAACTAATCAAGAGGGAGGACCTTGACTAAAATGCTCAATTCCCATACCAAAAGGCAAAGAGGATGGACATCAGAAGGAGAATAAAACAGGAGACAAGTTAGGAACCTGCCACAGAGGGCCTCTGAAAGGCTCTGCCCTGCAGACTATCAAAGCAGATGCTGAGACTTATGGCCAACTGTTGGGCAGAGTGCATGGAATCTTATGAAAGAACTGGGAAATAGTAAGATCTGGAGAGGACTGGAGGTCCACAAGGAGAGCCACAGAACCAGAAAATTTGAACACAGGGGTCTTTCCAGAGACTCATACTCCATCCAAGTACAGGCATGGAGATAACCTAGAACCCCTTCACAGATGTAGCCCATGGCAGTTTAGTGTCCAAGTGGGTTCCATTGTAATAGGAAGAGGTACTGCCTCTGACATAAACTGATTGGCCTGCTCTTTGATCACCTCCCCCTGAGTGGGGAGCAGCCTTACCAGGCCACAGAAGATGACAGTGCAGCCAGTCCTGATGAGACCTAATTGACTAGGATCAGAAGGAAGGAGAGGGGGACCTCCCCTATCAGTGGACTTGGGGAGGGGCATGCATGAAGAAGGGGGAGGGAAGGTGGGATTAGAAGGGGAGGAGGGGGGTTTATGGGGTGATACAAAGTGAATAAACTGTAATTAATAAAAGTTAAAAAAGAGATGAAGTTGAGAAAGAGATGAGTTCAGGAAGCAAGAAAGTTGAAGTGAAGTAGTGGCGGCAGCAGATATGATCAAGATACATATATGACATTTTCAAAGAAGTTTTTAAAACAAAGTATGAAATACAAAGAAAGAGGCTTTGATGAAAAAGTTTTTTTCTCTTTCTTACAAGATCTTCTCTTTGAAAATGGATGCTCAGACCTTGTTAAGTTTTATTAACTGTAGAAGAAAATGAATTGTGTCATTGTGCTACAGTAATGTCTCCAAACATTAGTTTGCTTGAAGATGAAAGTCAAAAGCATGTCAGCATTCATGCTGTAGACTATGGCAGAAACTTGCCTGAATCAAGACAGCTAACTCAACTTTGAACTTCACGATTGTTTGAATCAGCATGGGACTTAATTCATAAGATAAATGAGAGAAAAATATTTCCAAAGTATTTGTCCTTTCTTCTATGAATAACAATCTGTCTTATGGTAATGCTAACATTTTCCAGATAATTTCTTTGAAAACCCACAATAACAACCAGTGCTGGAGGACAGCTCCCACATACCACCATTGGGCACAGAACACTGAAGAAGGCTTGAGTTAAAAAGATTGAAGAGCACTTTCTGTCAAAACACGTGATCAATGTTCATGATCTGACTGTTTCTATGAAAACACATCGAAGTTTACAGTTCTTGGCCCCAAATTGCTATTTTCGTTCTTTAATACAGCTCTATAGAAATTAAATCATCAGAGATATTTTGTTGATATTTTCACTGGCTAACCCATTAAGTGCATCATCATTTGAAGGCACTCAACTTTTAAGTGAAAATTAATATTGGTTTTCTTGTTAAAAGTCAATTAACTTTATACTGAGATATTTGGACCTTGATGTAATTCATTAGAATCCATCAGTCTTTCCCCTTTGTGAATTAACATTAACATCATATCTGAGGCATGCATGTCTGATAGTATATTAGGCTATGCATGTGGGAAAGAGTGTTTTTATGAATTAAATTAGATACTAAAAACATTCTCCTCCAAATTTGTTTAAACCATAGCTGGATGCCAGTGAAGCTTATGACTTTGTGAATGACCCTGGAATAAGCAGGTTCTTTGGCTTAATAAAGTTGAACAAATTACTGCCTTCATCAGAACACCCCTGTTGTAAGCATAGTACTCTCAGCAGTGCTCAAAACGCCCAAAACAGAAGGTAGGTTGAATTAATAGGCAAGTTAAAGAGAATATACAACATTTTTAGTTACATGTTTTATGTGACTTAGAGGATAGCTTGTCTACAAAGTGATTCCGTGACATTCAATACTATACAGAGAAACAGTGTCTCAAAATCAACAACCAATGAACCAACCAACCAACCAACCAAACAAACAAACAAACTATTAAGACTTAGTGGCAGGGTTTTCATTAACTCCATTAGGCTTCTAAGCCTGCCGGATGACCCATTTTGATTGAATGTTACATACACACACACACACACACACACACACACACACACACACACACACACATATATATATGTAATATTTACCTTTTTAATAACATATCTTGCAATCTATATGTAGAGTTAATTCTTTTATCAGGGCACTTAGAATTTATTTTAAAAAAATTTTATGTAATGACTTGGTTCCATAGAGTTTTTATTGTTGTTTGTTTATTTATTTGTCTATAAAGCAAGACAGACAGCCATCCAGAGCTGCCTCCTTTTCTTTGTTTTAAAACAATTTACAATTTTAATTTATTGCCTATTTTTCTCCATGTTCTTTGTGTGTTTCCCATCTTCATTTCTTATCTGGTTTTCTTCTATAATCTCACACTTCTGTACTTCACAGTTTTGTTTTGACTTTTATCCTGGCATAATTTCTTCATTTTTTTTCCTTCCTTTTATTACTCCGTCAGTCACCCTCTTTCTGTTTCAGGGTCATCCCTATGATCTCTGTATTAAATAGCCATGTTGGTTTTCTTTTGTTTAACTGCTTATTTTTTCATTGCTGAATGAGTTGCATTATAATATAATATGGAATATGGTGTTTAGAAATATAACTATAAATTATATGACAGAACTGTGAATACCATATTCAATATATGATTTTGAAACATGCCTATTGTATTGCAACTACTTATTTCCATTAAAATATTAAAGTAAATAAAGTCAGAACAAGCTAGAAGCTAAAGGAATGTACTTAATGTGAGTAGTCAGGCACTGAGGAGGAAGAAAGGCAGGAAGGAGTGGGAAAAAGATACAACTTTCGAAACAAAGCTGCTTAAGAGCTGTTTGCTGACCCTTGACCTGTCAAGAAAGGACTAAAATTGACAGACCAGTTTTCAAAACTAATTTCCTGGGGTGCTCACTTTTGTGTAGCTGTTAATAAATACTGGACAGAAACAGTTTAAGGGAGGCAGGGATTATTTGGTCTTGGCGTTTTGAGTTTTAGCCTATCGCGGAGAACATCGCGGAGAGAGCAAGTACACACAGCACTCCAAGCCTATGTTTCTCCTTTACCCTGTTTGAACTCCTTATCGAGAGAGAGATGGTTCTGCCCTCATTCATGACAGATCATCTCTCTCGAGTTAATCCCTACTAGAATGCCCTCACAGGTCTAGCCAGAGGTGTGCCCAGTCTCCTGGGCAGTTTTAAAGTTGATCAGGTCCTCAGTGAATATAAAATACCGCAGTCACAATGTTGGATAATAGATCTCTGAGCTTATTTTCTGTCTGACATTTTGGATTCTGTGACTCTGTTCTCCCCACCTCCAAGTTCTAAATGGTTGTACAAAAACATGCAAAAGGAAAAACTTGTACTTTCATCCAAAGTACTGTTAAATCTTTTTGGTTTAACAAATTACTTTTTGACATTTATTTGGCATTTGTTTTCATTCTTTATTGGTCTATTGACTGGCCGGGCATAGCTTTCCTTTATAATTTTTAGGGACATGTAGGGAATCTTGTATATTCTGCATACAGGTTAGGTTTATTTATTTATATTTAAGGTACGTAATGGCGTTGTGAAGCATTACTGTGCTATGATAAGAACACACAAACATATAAACTGAAGTGTTTCTTTCCTTTCACACACCTATGTGTTTCTCATTCAATTCCCCATTCTGTCACAAGATTAACTACTACAGTAGGCAAATAATAGTTTCAGTTTGTTGTTTATCTGGACTGCATCAAATTTTATAGAAAGAAGCAACTATATTAGCACCTTCTTCGTGTCTCTTCTTTACATGAAAATCACATGAATAGACACTTTTGTGCCTTGTTTTTTCTCTTCCCAGCAAATGCTGAAAATTATGCGGATCTCATTCTCATTATTTACACAGCTGCATAGCTCTTGTGTGGATACCATACTTTATTTAACAAAGCTTTTTTTTTCTATAGGCATTTAATCTGTTTCCATATGTTTTCATTTATGAGAAATGCTGAAATAAATAAGCCTCTATTTATGCACTGTCATAATGCTGAGGTATAGCTTCAGGACTGATTCTCAGAAGGGAAACTGCTGGATCAAAATATTATGACATGAATAAATTCATTGTGCATTGCCATGTTTTCCAGTAAAAGGAATATGTGGTTCAGATCCTCAGAAGGCATTATATTTTTTATCACAGCCTTGCCTACAGAATGTATTATCATAGTTTTTTTTTAAATTGTCGGTGAATGTTATGAATAAGAAATTTTGCTACTCTGCTATCCTAATTTGTTTTTCCTTCAATATGAGTGAGTATAAACATATCATTGTATGTCTAAATATTACTTATATGTTTATTTACAATATAGATGCTTTACTGATATCTTTTCTCTTTTATAAATTCTTCATCTTATTTTTTTAATTCTGAAGAATTTTTAAAAATTAAAACATAATTATATCAGTTCCTCTTTCCCCTTCCTCTTTATAACCCAATTTCTTGTGAACCCTATTCACTTCCTCACGAATTCATGGCTTTCTTTTTCTCTGATTATCATTACATACATACATATATGCATATATATATATATATATATATATATATACAGTCTTTTAGTAGGTTTAGTGTTGTTTGATGTGTATGATTTAAGGGTTAACCACTTGGAAATGGATAAACAGGAGGCTCATCTTGGTAACATCAATTCTTTCTCTCAGCATCCTTCAGTTACCAGCAGTTTTTTTAATTAAATTTTTATTTTTTTGTATTAATTACACGTTATTCACTTTGAATCCCAGCTGTAGCTCTCTTCCCCTTCCTCCCAATCCCACCCTCCCTCTCTCTTCTTCTCCACAGGGGTCTTCTGTGAGACTGATACTCCAAAAAAGGACGTTGCATGAAGATAACCTAAAACCCCTGCACAGATATAGCCCATGGCAGCTCAGCATCCAAGAGGGTTCCCTAGTAAGGCGAACAGGAGCTGTCTCTGACATGAACTCAAGGGCTCACTCTTTGATCCCCTTCACCTGAGTGGGGGAGCAGCCTTACCAGTTCACAGAGGAAGACAATGCAGCTAGTCCTGATGAGACCTGATAGATTAGAGTCAGATGATAGGGGAGGAGGACCTCCCTTATCAGTGGAATGGGGGAGGGGCATACCAGCAGTCAGCAGTTTTTTTGTTTGTTTGTTTGTTTGGTTTTTGGTTTTTTTTTTTTTTTTTTTTGTCTAGGCGAGGGGCCCTGTGATACTCCCCACTTCCGGGATAGCATCTACTAATGTCATCACTGTGAAGGTCTTGTTTAGGCAGGTATCTTGTTAACGTATCATGGGTGTGGCCTCCCTGTCATGTCAAGAATTCAAAAATCTCCCAGAAAACATCCTGATTCTGTGGCTCTTACCAATTTTATGCCCCCTCTTATGACAGGTTGCCTGTGCTGTGCTTCAGGTGCAGGTGCTATCTTGTAGATTCGTACACAGCACCCTGTGATCCGTCGTTCTAGGTGTTATTACCAGCTATGTGTTTCCTTAATGCTTTCTACGAAGAACTTTTTCCTTTGATGTGCGCTGAGAGCCACACGTATCTGTGGGTCTAAGAATAAAATATTTACAGTGCAGTTAGGAATTAGGGAGGTTTAGTATTAGCAGTAGAAGTCTCTGTATGGTCAATGACATCACTAGTCCTGGGAAGTTGGGTAGAGTTCCAGATCCAGGCATGAATTTCTTCCTAGTGAGAGGTCCTGAAGTGCATTTAGACAGCTGATGGCTACCACCAAGATATAAGGGCCATGTTGGTCATTGCAGTTCATAGACTTCACAGTGGGGTAGGACTATTGAATTATTATTATTATTTTTAACCTTGGCAGCTTTATATTCTTTTTCGTACCATGAAAGCTGCTCCTCAGGGAGGAGGCTTTCAAGTCAGGTCCAGCTGGAATCTTTTGGGTCATTTGTCAGAAGTGTATTGTGTCTTCAGCAATAGGAAGTTACCTTTAACCTTTGAAAAAATGCCAGGTTGTAGCAGCAATGGCCTGTATTGTTTTGGGAGTTTCTTGCAATTCTCTGACCAAAAACTTGGGAGGTTTCTCATGCCTCATATTGGAGTTTTTGTTAGTATATGGCTGTTATGGAAAGCATTGCTAACCTTACTAAAACAGAAAGTAGAATGTAGTGAGTTAAACAGTTTAAAGTCAGATGAGTGATTTTAACTGAAATTACATAAACCACCTATATTGCACCTCAAATATACTAGAAAAATCTGATTTAGAATGGGACACAGGGAGTTGACGTACATAGGCAATTAGCTATGTATTGTGTGTATGTGTTTTTCTGTGAGCGTTTATCTCTAAATATTTGTGTTTGCAGTTGTATGTACCTGTATCTATTTGAAGGTCCAGAAGAGGGCACTGGATCTTGTATATCTTTATGTTCCCAGTGTTTTGTTTTAAATTGCTTGAGAATGTCACACGTTTTGATCAAGTCCTCTCCTCATTCCAGCCCTTTCAATTTCGCAGTGACTAACCCTCTAACTTTTCTTTTTCAGATATCTGTAACCTTTTAATTTTACACTAAGCCCACTTACTGCTGCCAGAATGTGTATCTATGTGAAGTGTGAGTAGCCTAGGTGGGCTGCATCTCTGAAGAAAACCAATTCCTCCTCCTCACAGCCATTAAATGAAAGTAACTCCTTAACTAGGAGGGAACTCATTAATCTCCACTTCCTATCCATGCTGGGATTTGGGGTGGGTTAATCTACACTCAGTCAGAGCCGTTGTGAACTCATGCAAGGTATGGTACTCCTATGTCCTACAAATACTATTTTGCTGAAGATGTCTGATAACATAGATCATCAATCATTTAAAGTTGGTGAAAGAAATCTTTTTAAAAATTGGGATAATCCTGTTATATTTGTTTGAAATTATTATTTTCACAACTCTGTCTTTCTACTCTCTTGTAATATGTTTCTTCCATCAAAGTGTTGCCAAGTACACTGGATTCCTCTTATCACTGCCATTAAGTTTTATATATGATTTACACTTGGAGATACTTTCCAATAAGTTTGAGTGTTCTAACACAGATTTCACAGTGAATATTCTTTTATATTCTTTTCTTTGTAACATCAACTGTACTTTTAAATTATAAATACACACACACACACACACACACACATATATATATATATATATTTCAGGAATCTGAATTATGCTTGGGTTAAGTCTTGACATAACTCTGTCTCTGTCTCACTGTCTCTATGTCCCACTCAGTCTCATTGTATTTCTGTCAGTCTGCCAGTCTGTCTGTTCTCTCTCTCTCTCTCTCTCTCTCTCTCTCTCTCTCTCTCTCTCTCTGTGTGTGTGTGTGTGTGTGCGTGTGTGCGTGTGTGCATGTGTTCTAGTTGTTACTTGTCTCCTCTAGGAGCTGTTTTTCTGCATACTACTAATGTTAATTTTTTTTTCCTAATGGCTGGGTACATTAATAAAGACTGGTTCACTGGGGTGTTCTTTCATAATACAGCAACAACAATCTTGAGGCATATAGATAGTATAGGACTCAACATTCCTTAGCCTCTCTGATATAATAATAATAATCAGGCAACACAGTCAAGTCTCTCTACATTATCTATAGGGGTTACATTTATGTGGCCTGTTTGTCCAACTTTCTCATGTTAGAATTATATGTCACTACACTTTTGTCATTAATTAAATTTTGCTCTTAGATAATTTTGGACATGTACACAATACATGCTCCCCACTCCTGGCCCCCTCATTCCTAACACTTCATCAATTCCCATCCATTTTCCCCCAAAGTCTCTCTTCCACATTCTCAGACTCAATACCTTTTGTTCTATTTTGCTACACACTGGGATTAACCAGGGCCATCCTTGTGCTTAGAACAAGTTTAGAATGCCTGCTGGATTCTGGTGAGGTCATTATTGGGCACACAACTGAAGACAGTGGTTTCCCCTTTCCCACAGTCTATTAATAGTTCAGAGAGAAAGAGCAGAGCACCTTTCTTTCTTCTTCTTCTTCTTCTTGTTGATAGGATCAGCCTTGTGTGGGCCCAGTGCAGGTAAGGAGTGATATAGAAATTGAAATCTGTGTATCTAGTCTAGAAAATAGTGTTTCTTAGCCCTTGACCCTATCTTCCAGCTTATTCAACTTTCCAAATATTCAACACCTGAGGGGAAAAAAAAGTCAAATAGGGAGAAGTAGCTTACAATGGTCATCCTTCTAGAACACACAGAAATTTCATCATGTTTCCCTGGAGTCGGAACCTGTTGCAAATCATGGGGAAATAGACTATTTCAGGTGATGGTAACTGTTCATATTACCTTTCACATCACCTCAATGAGATCATCCTAAAGTCAGTGATTATCCTAAGAGCCACCCTGTATTCTGCTTCTTAGACAGGAGCCATTGTGTACCATCCTGCACTGGCATGACCCAAAAACATGCTCAGTTCGTGTTTCCTAGAGAAGCACTGTCTAGAAGTGGGAATAACACAAACAGCAGAAAACTTTTGGGGCACGATCCAAAGTGTACTCTACCCACGCACACTCTTGGAATGTGGGTGATAGGGATGAGTTATGAATGTTTTAGCATTTAAAATATTAATAAATTTACACAGCCACAAGCAGTTCATAGCTCACCTTGGATGACATTTCTTCAGAGCAAGCTTGTAGATTTATCAGGGCAGGTCCTTGAGGTGTGTAGTAAAGTCGGGAGACTGTCTTTCTCTTGCTAAAGGAAAATCAGTCACATGCCCTTCGTTTGCAGGCTTAGTTTATTCTGGCAATCAAACTCTCTTATGTACAACAGGAATATGCAATGATTTCATTGTAGGTGCTTTAGTTAGCTGATGGCATATCACAAATAGAGCAAAGCCATGGCCTTATAGTCTATTTCTACTCTCCTTGTTCTTTGAGGCATAATCATGACGAGAGACTCGGCCTGTGCCCTTAGATCTTGGCTTAAGGGCTTCTGTCTTGGGGTCAGCTTTTGTCTGTGGCCAGGCTGCACCCAAATCCATCAGGGCAGGTTGCAATGGAGCAGCATTTCTTCCCTTTGTTGGCTAGATTTATGTCAACTTGACACAAGCTCAATTGAGAAAGTGTCCCCTCCAGATAGGCCTGTCGATGACCTGTGATGCATTTTCTTGATTAATGGTTGATGTGGAGGCCCCATCTCGTTGTGGGTAGTGCCATCCCTGGGCTGGTGGTCCTAGGTATTATAAGAAAACAGGTTATGTAAGCCATTAGGAGTGAGCCAGGAAGCAGCACTCCTCTATGGCCTCAGCATCTGAATTTCTACCTTGAATTAATGTCCTGGCTTCCCTGAATGATGGCTACAATGGTGACTACAAGTTGTCAGGTGAAATACACCCTTTCCTCCTCAAGTTGCTTTGCTCATTGCATTTCATCACAGCAACAGAAACTCCAACTAAGAAACTCCACCTGGTAGAATATACTTAATAAATACCTGCTTAGGTCAGGCCTGGATAATTCTTTTGTGTTTCTCAGTATCTATACATCTGAGTAGATCCACCTTGAGTATAGAAAAGAAGTTTACATAAGCAATTTAAGTGAGTCCATGCATCCTTATTATTGGTTGGTTGAGATCATTGACTACAGTCTGAAAACATTGGAGTGGATTTCTTTTTCTTTTTTTGTAGCGCTAGCCTGTGCTTTCTCATGGATATGCACATGAGAAGAGGTCAAGAGGGTCAAGTATCTGACATTTTATTTCTACCAAATCCTCTAAAACTTCAGCTATAGTGGGCTCAATGAACAAGTCCTTGTGAAAACAGATGTCAGTCTTCAGAACAATTCTACAGCCACACAGTATTGCTTCTCTGGGATGCATACACCACATACAATACTCCATTTTTTTAGGTAGCCATTTTTATACTAGCTAGAACACTGTGTGGTTGAAATGAAGAAGAGACTCCCACTGAACTAGTCAAAAATTAAAATCTGTCATCTCATATACAAGAAAGGCTCATGAAAACCAGGCATTCTTGGACTATAGGGTGAATGCTATGAGGACCCTATCATCACTTTTTTTTTTTCATTTCTATTTTTTTCTTCCTTAACACTTTCATTTGCTTAAATCGGGTTTTTCAACAAGGTTGTCAGTTCACAGAGATTCGTGTTTTTCAACCCTGTTGCTATAGAGAAAACATCCTTTATAAGTAATTTGAAAATTCCTTACAAAGTACTCTTCTTGACCATTGTTAACCCTCATCCTACACAAATCTTCTATGGTTCCAGACAGGGCAGCTCTACCTGAAGCTATTTATTTTTAGTGGAAAAAAATGAATATCATATTTTTAAATGTACTTTAAGAACTTTTCACTGCAACCACATATCTAGAATCTTGTGATTTTACCTTTCTACATCAAAATCTAATGAAAACAGTGAATTAAGATATAATGCAATTCATGTCACTTATCTACTTAAAATATCCCTGTTTTTTTTTCAGAAGTCCTGAGGCAATATTTTATTATTATTTTATTATTATTATTATTATTATTAGCAGTATATTTTCTTTGTATCCCCCCTGTAGCTTCCTCCCTCCTCCCCTCCCAATTCCACCCTTCCTCCTTCTTCACCACTTGTGACCCTTCCCCAGTCCACTGATAAGGGAGGTCCTTCTCCCTTTCCCTCTGATCCTAGTCTATTAGGTCTCATCAGGAGTGGCTACATTGTTTTCTTCTGTGGCCTGGTAAGGCTGCTCCCCCTTCAGGGGGAGGTGATCAAAGATCAGGCCAATCAGTTCCTGTCAGAGACAGTCCCTGCCCCCATTACTATGGAACCCACATGGACACTGAACTGTCATGGGCTACCTCTCCAGGCCATCTCCATGAGTGGTCCTTGGCTGGAGTATCAGTTTCAGAAAATACCCCTGTGCTCAGACTTTTTGGATCTGTTGCTCTCCTTGTGGAGCTCCCTTCCTCTCCAGGTCTTACTATCTCCCACTTCTTTCATAAGATTCCCTGCACTCTGCCCAAGGTTTGGCGATGAATCTCAGCATCTGCCTCAATACCCTGCAGGGTAGAGACTTTCAGAGGCCCTCTGTGGTGGGCTCCTGTCCTGTTCCCTGTTTTCTCCCTCCTCTGATATCCATCTTCTTTGCCTTTCTGAATGGGGATTGAGCATCTTAGCCAGAGTCATCCTTCTTGTTTAGCTTCTTTAGGGCTACAGATTTTAGTATGTTTATCCTATAGTATATGTCTAATATCCACTTATGAATGAGTATATGCCCTGTGTGTCTTTCTGCTTCTGGGATAGCTCACTCAGGATGATCTTTACTAGATCCCACCATTTACTTGCAAATTCCATGATATCCTTGTTTGTTTGTTTTTTTGTTGTTGTTGTTGTTTTGTTTTTGTTTTTGTTTTGTTTTTTATTGCTGAGTAATATTCCATTGTGTAGATGTACCACAATTTCTGTATCCATTCCTCAACTGAAAGGCATCTAGGCAAAATTTTTAAAATATTTGTTCAAATTAAAAAAAAATAAGTTTATAGAAATGACTCTTACTCAAATTTGCAAATTTAGGGTTACTGAATTTATTCCATGAACTAACAGTATAAAAATGTAGTGTGTGGCTCTTGCCCTACTTTACTCCCTGTCCACTGGTCAGCTAGTCTCCCAATTCAGAATTGTCTTAGCCAGTGTTCTATTGCTGTGAATAGACACCATGACCATGGCAACCATTTTTTCTTTTTTTTTTCTTTTTTTTTTTAGCAATAGGTATTTCTTTTTTTGTTTGTTTGTTTTTTATTTTAATTTTTAATGATTACACTTTATTCACTTTGTATCCCCCCAAACCTCTCCCTCCTCCCCTTTCAACCCCATCTTCCCTCCCCCTTCTCCATGCATGCCCCTTCCCAAGTCCTCTGATAGGGGAGGACTTCCTCTCCTTCCCTCTGATCCTAGTCTATCAGATCTCATCAGGAGTGGTTGCATTTTCTTCCTCGTGGCCTGGTAATATGCAATGATTTCATTGTAGGTGCTTTAGTTAGCTGATAGTATATCACAAATAGAGCAAAGCCATGGCCTTATATTCGTGTTTTTCAATCCTGTTGAAGGCTGCTCCCCCCTCAAGAGGAGGTGATCAAAGAGCAGGCCAATCAGTTCCTGTCAGAGAAGATCTCTGTCCCCATTACTATGGAACCCACTAGAAGACTGAACTGCCATGGGCAACATCTGTGCAGGGGTTCTAGGTTATCTGCATGGATAGTCCTTGGTTGGAGTATCAGTCTCAGGAAAGACCCCTGTGCTCAGATTTTTTAGTTCTGTTGCTCTCAGGAGCTCTGTGAAGCTCCTGTTTGTAGCAGCTTTATTTGTAATAGCCAGAAGCTAGAAACAACCCAGATGCCCCTCAGCTGAAGAATAGATACAGAAATTGTGGCACATCTACACAATGGAATATTACTCAGCAATAAGAAAAACAAGGAAATCATGAAATTTGCAGGTAAATGGTAGGAACTGGAAAAGATCTTCCTGAGTGAGCTATCTCAGAAGCAGAAAGACACACAATGTATATACTCACTCATATAGCCTTATAATATAGGATAAACCTACTAAGATCTGTACACCTAAAGAAAGTGATCAAGAGGGAGAACTCTGGCTATAATGCTCAATCCCCATCCCAAAAGGCAAAGAGGCTGGACATCAGAAGAAGAAGAAAAGAAGAACCAAGTTAGGAGCTTGACACAGAGGGCCTCTAAAAAGCTCTACCCTGCAGACTATCAAAGCAGATGCTGAGACTTATGGCCAACTGTTGGGCAGTGTGCACGGAATCTTATGAAAGAACTGGGAAATAGTAAGATCTGGCAACTCTTATAGAAGGAAATCATTCAATGGGGACTTGCTTACAGTTCAGTGGTTTATGCCATCATCAGCATGGACAGAAACATGGAGGCACACAGTCAGACATGGTCCCTCAGATAGCAGGCAGCAGGAAGAGGATAAGCTTCAGGACCTGGCTTTGGCTTCTGAAACCCCAAAGCACAACCCCAGTGACACACTTTCTCCAACAGGCCACACTTCCTAATTCTTCAGATCGGCTCCCTGTGAGCCTATGGGGCCTATTTCCATTCAAACCACCAAAACAGTATTCTCTCATTCCTCATACATACTTGCCTTTGAATTTCTTGATTTTATTTTATTTGATGTGTAGAATGTTACCTGTACTATGGTTCTGCTACTTTTTTTTCACCTAGTATGGCCTATTTGTTCTCTTAGACTCCTCCCCTATACCCCAGCTTCAATGCTCAGAGGGTCTTTTTTTTTTTTTTTTTTTTATTTATTTTTTTTTTTATCAGTTACATTTTATTAACTCTGTATCCCAGCCGTGTCCCGATCCCTCATTCCCTCCCAGTCCCTCCCTCCCTCCCTCCCTCATCTCCACCGTGCCCCTTTCCAAGTCCACTGATGGGGGGGACCTCCTCCCCATTCATCTGATCCTGTTTTATCAGGTATCTTCAGGACTGGCTGCAAAGCCCTCCTCTGTGGCCTAACAGGACTGCTCCTCCCTTCGGGGGTGGGGAGACCAAAGAGCCAGTCATCGAGTTCCTGTTAGAAATAGTCCCTGTTCCCCTCACTTTGGGAAACCAATTGGTTACTGAGATACCACAGGCTACATCTGAGTGGAGGTTCTAGGTTATATCCATACATGGTTCTTGGTTGAATGTCAGTCTCAGAAAAGACCCTGTGCCCAGATATATTTGGTCCTTGTGGAGCTCCTATCCTTTCCCCCTCAGACTAACTCCCCTTCTTTCTTATGATTCCCTATACTCTGCCAAAGGTTTGGTCATGAGTCTTTGCTTTGAAAACACTGCTAGTTAGAGTCTTTCAGATGCGCTCAGTAGACTCCTGTCATACGTTCAATGCACATCCCATCTGTCTTTCTAAATGAGGATTGATCATCTTACCCCATGTCCGCTCAATTGATTATCTTTTTTAGGTGTATAGATTTCATTATGTTTATCATATCTTATAGGTCTATATAAGTGAGTATATCCCATGTTTGTCTTTCTCCTTCTGGGATATTTCACTCAGAATGATCTTTTCTAGATCCCACCATTTGCCTGCAAATTTCATGATTTCCTCCTTTTTGATTGCTGAGTAGTATTCCATTGTATAAAAATACCACAATTTCTGTACCCATTCCACCGTTGATGGACATCTGGGTTGTTTCCAGGTTCTGGCTATTACAAATAGAGCTGCTATAAACATGGTTGAGCAAGTGTCCTTTTTGTGTACTTGAACAAACTTTGGGTATATACCTAGCAGTGGTATAGCTGGGTCTGGAGGAAGCACTATTCCTATTTGTCTTAGAAAGCACCAGATAGCTTTCCAGAGTGGTTGTACCAGTTTACGTTCCCACCAGCAGTGGAGCAGGGTTCCCCTTTCTCCACAACCTCTCCAGCATGTGTTATCGCTTGAGTTTTTCATCTTGGCCATTCTGATGGGTGTAAGGTGATATCTCAGGGTCGTTTTGATTTGCATTTCCCTGATGGCTAATGAGGATGAGCATTTCTTTAAGTGTTTTTCTGCCATTCGATATTCCTCTGTCGAGAATTCTCTGTTTAGCTCTGTTCCCCATTTTTTAATTGGATTACTTGGATTGCTGCTTTTCAGCTTCTTTAGTTCTTTGTATATACTGGATATTAGTCCTCTGTCAGATAAAGGGTTAGTGAAGATTCTTTCCCAATCTGTAGGCAGTCGTTTTGTTTTGATGATGGTATCCTTTGCTTTACAGAAACTTTTCAGTTTCATGAGGTCCCATTTATTGATTGTTGCTCTTAGAGCCTGTGCTGTTGGTGTTCTGTTCAGGAAGTTGTCTCCTGTGCCAATGAGTTCTAGGCTGTTCCCCACTTTTTTTCCAATTGATTTAGGGTATCTGGTTTTATGTTGAGGTCCTTGATCCACTTGGACTTTAGTTTTGTGCAGGGTGATAAATATGGATCTATTTTCATTTTTCTGCATGTAGACATCCAGTTGGTCCAGCACCATTTGTTGAAGATGCTGTCTTTTTTCCATTGAATGGAATTGGCTTCTTTGTCGAATATCGAGTATTCATAGGTGTGTGGATTTATTTCTGGGTCTTCTATGCGGTTCCATTGATCCTCCTTTCTGTTTCTATGCCAGTACCATGCAGTTTTTATTACTGTTGCCCTGTAGTACAGCTTGAGATCAGGAATGGAGATACCTCCAGATGATCTGTTGTACAGGATCGTTTTGGAGATTCTGGGTTTTTTGTTTCTCCATATGAAGCTGAGAATCTTTTTTTCAAGGTCTGTAAAGAATTGAGTTGGTATTTTGATGGGAATTGCATTGAATCTGTAGATTGCTTTTGGCAGTATGGCCATTTTCACAATGTTAATCCTACCAATCCATGAGCACAGGAGATCTTTCCATCTTCTGATATCTTCTTCAATTTCTTTCTTCAGAGACTTGAAGTTTTTCTCAAACAGGTCTTTCACTTGCTTGGTTAGGGTCACACCAAGGTACTTTATGTTATTAGTGGCTATTGTGAAGGGTGTTGTTTCCCTAATTTCTTTCTCAGCCTTTTTGTCTTTGGTATATAGGAGGGCTTCTGATTTTTTTGAGTTGATTTTGTATCCTGCCACTTTGCTGAAGGTGTTTATCAGCTGAAGGAGTTCTCTGGTTGAATTTTTGGGATCGCTCATGTATACTATCATATCATCTGCAAATAGTGACACTTTGACCTCTTCCTTTCCGATTTGTATCCCCTTGATCTCCTTTAGTTGTCTTATTGCTCTGGCTAGGACTTCAAGTACTATGTTGAAGAGATATGGGGACAATGAATAGCCTTGTCTTGTCCCTGATTTCAGTGGGATTGATTTAAGTTTCTCTCCATTGAGTTTGATGTTAGCTATAGGCTTGCTATATATTGCCTTTACTATGTTTAGGTATGTGCCTTGTATCCCTGATCTCTCCAAGACTTTAAACATGAATGGGTGTTGGACTTTGTCAAATGCTTTTTCGGCGTCTAAGGAGATGATCATGTGGTTTTTCTCCTTCAGTTTGTTTATGTAGTGGATTACATTGATGGATTTCCGTATGTTGAACCATCCTTGCATGCCTGGGATGAAGCCTACTTGGTCATGGTGGATGATATCTTTGATGTGTTCTTGGATTCGGTTTGCAAGTATTTTATTGAGTATTTTTGCGTCAATGTTCATAAGAGAGATAGGCCTAAAGTTCTCTTTTTTTGTTGGGTCTTTGTGTGGTTTAGGTATTAAGGTGACTGTGGCTTCATAGAATGAGTTTGGTAGTGTTCCTTCTGTTTCTATTTTGTGGAATAGCTTGAGGAGAATTGGAGTTAGCACTTCCTTGAAGGTCTTGTAGAATTCTGCGCTGAAGCCATCTGGTCCAGGGGTTTTTTTGGAGGGGAGACTGTTAATGACTGCTTCGATTTCCTTGGGAGATATAGGGCTATTCAGTCTTTCTACCTGATCTTGACTTAGTTTTGGTAGATGGAATCTTTCAAGAAAATTATCCATTTCATTTAGATTCTCAAATTTTGTGGCATATAGGCTTTTGTAGTATGACCTAATAATTGTTTGGATTTCCTCAATGTCTGTGGTTATGTCCCCATTTTCATTTCTGATTTTGCTGATCTGGATAGTTTCTCTCTGCTTTTTAGTTAGTTTGGCTAAGGGTTTGTCTATCTTGTTGATTTTCTCAAAGAACCAGCTTTTTGTTTCATTGATTCTTTGGATAGTTTTATTTGTTTCTAGTTGATTGATTTCAGCCCTTAGTTTGATTATTTCCAGCCGTCTGCTCCTTTTGGGTGTATCTGCTTCTTTTTGTTCTAGGGTTTTCAGTTGGGCCATTAAGTTGTTTGTATGTGATGTTACGAATTTCTTCTTGCAGGCACGCTCAGAGGGTCTTTATAGTCACCCCTACTCTTTCTTACTTTGTGATGTTTTCTTTTCTCACGGGCTCACCTCCATGGTTATTAAGGATGTCACAGGGCTCACACTTTACCAGGATAATCTCTTCTCCTGTTGAGAGCTGGGTGCTTATACTCCTGGATCTGAGTCACTAGAATACACTCTCTTCTTAGGGTTCTGTCCACATGAACCCACTGACTATGCAAATCATTGGGTCCAACATAGTATTAAATCCACTGTTGAAATCTATTAGGAAAGTATCTTCTCTCTCTATTGAACATTTCCCTGTTGGCTCTGCTTTCCTTTTTATTTAATGGATATTTGAAATTCCACCTTTGTTTGGATTTCTTCGCACCTCATTGTCTGAAATCTCCTTTGTTAGAACTGAGTCTATTTTCAAAATGTACTGTCACCGATGAGACGATATTAGTTTCTCTTCTGATCCATGTTACCTCCTGTATGTAAAATCCTGATTCTTATGGTCTACATCAGAGCATACACTTAAGTACACACTGGTGAATTCTGCATTTGTATTTAAGTCCCATATTTAAATGTCTATTTTATAGCACCTTGTTTCCCATAGAATATATGTGGATACTTTTGAGGTAAAATTTGGTTATGAATTCCTAATTGCTTAAAACAAGAATACTATCCACCACTTTTACCAGTATTTTCCTTAAATGAAATGTACTCCAATTCCTATTTTTAAACAATTCATAATATAAAATGTATGACTGTTCATTGTATTCACACATGTGCTATAGAACACCAGAATTTTAGCAGTCTGTCCAACAGTAACTGTGTCTTTTGAATGGCCTCTTTTTCTAATCTTTTGACTCTCTAGTAAACTTCGTTCTTCTATCTTCTATAGGGTCAACCTTGAAGTTTTCTATATATTTGTAGAGATCAAGCTCAGAGCTCCATGTGGGATAAATAAGTACTTTACCTTAACTTATAAAAGTGTTTGTCCATGAATGATGCCCCTGAAATTTAACTTTCTGTGCTAGATGTGTTTTACTTAGTATAATTGCCTCTGGTCCCATCTATGTTTTTTATAAGTAGAATGATTTCATGCTTTCTTTGGTTGTTCAGTATTCCATTATATCTGTACTGCACTGTCTTAATCCATTTGCATGTCAATGAACATATAGGTAGAGCTCTTATTCTGGTCATTATGATAATAAACCTGTTCAATTAGTATATTCAAGACCAGAGCTTGTAGCATGTCTAATGCTAACATCCTAACTCTCCTTGATTATTAAATGTTATCAGTAATTATTCAGTTTTTCAGAAAACTGTTTCCCACTGAACACTTTAAGCTATTTTTTCCCTCATCTTTCACCTGAAGCAATACGGGATTCAAATAGATGGCACCTGAACTAATAATGAGTCACCTGCCTGCATCCTGGACTAATACAGGATTCAGTCGGCTGATTCCTGAACTGACATCCAAGCCACCAGGCTAATATTTGGACTGATAACTGAACCACCTGTCTAATACCTGCTCTAATAAACAAGCCACCTGGCTAATACCTGGGCTAATACACAAGCTGTCTGACTGATCTCTATGCTTTTACTGCTAATGCCTTAAAAACAGTCTTGACTCAAAGGCATGTTGATCTTTGAAAACTAAAAGATCATGCTTATACCTCCTTCCAAATTTTCAAAAAATGTCACATTGCACCTGAGTGAACTCCATACATTTTCCCATAACATCCCTCAGGCTGCATCCCTCAACACCCCTCAGCCTGGATGGTAATTCTCCTTCCCCTCTCTGACTTCACATTTGTACCCTTCACCTTTGTGCCTCTCATTTCTTTGCACTATGTTGGCCTTCTTCCTCTAACATCTATAGTGACCCTTCTGTCCCTTCTGTTCATCCTCTCCTTGTGTTTATCTGTTCATCTATTTGCCCTTCTAAATGAGAATTAAGGGTCCTCCCTCAGGTCCACCAATTATTTAGCTTCCTTGGGTCTGTGGACTGTAGTATGATTCTTCTGTACTTTATGCCTAATATATTTCTGGTTCTCAGTTACCTCACACAGAATGATATTTTTCTAGTTTCATCCATTTGCCTGCAAATTTCATGATTTCCTTATTTTTAATAGCTAAGTGGTACTCCACTGTGTAAATGTACCACAATTTCTTTATCCATTCTTCAGTTGAGGGGCAGCTAGGTTATTTCCAGATTCTGGCTGTTATGAATAAAGCTGCTCTGAACATAGTTGAGCAAATGTCCTGTTGTGTGGTATGGTGTAACATCTTTCGGGTATATGTCCAGGAGTGGCATATCTGGGTCTTGAGGTAGTTCTATTCTGAATTTTCTGAGGAAGCACCAGATTGACTTCCACAGTGATTGTACAAGTTTGCGCTCCCACCAGTAATGGAGGAGTGTTTCTCTTTCTCCACATCCTCGCCAGCATGTGTTGTCACTTTTGTTTTTGATCTTAGCCATTCTGATGGGTGTAAAGTGAAATTTCAGGGTCGTTTTGATTTGCATTTCCCTGATGACTAAACAGGTTGAGCATTTCTTTAATTGTTTCTCGACCCTTCAATATTCCTCTTGAGAATTCTCTGTTTGCCTCTGTATCTCATTTTTTTTTAAATTGCATTATGGTTTTCATGTTTAATTTCTTGTGTTCTTTATATATTTCAGATATTAGCTCTCTGTCAGATATCGGGTTAGTGAAGATTCTTTCCCAGTCTGTAGGCTGTCGTTTTGTTCTCACGACAGTGTCTTTTGCTTTACAAAAGCTTTTCAGTTTCATGAGGTCCAATTTATTGATTGTTGATCTTAGAGCCAGTGCTCTTGATGTTGTCTCCTGTGCCAATGAGTTCAAGGCTCTTCCCCACTTTTTCTTCTAACAGATTTAGTGTGTCTGGTGTTATGTTGCTGTCTTTGACCAACTTGGACGTTAGTTTGTGCAAGGTGGTAAATATGGATCTATTTGCATTTTCTATATGTAGATATCCAGTTAGACCAGCACCATTTGTTGAAGATGCTATCTTTTTCCCATTGTATGATTTTTGGATCCTTTGTAAAAAAAAAAAAAAAAAAAAAAAAAACTCAAGCGTCTGTAGCTGTGTGGGTTTATGTCTGGGTGTTTGATTCTAGTCCTTTGATCCATCAATCTGTTTCTATGCCAGTACCAAGCAGTATTCAAT
Organism: Meriones unguiculatus; assembly: GCF_030254825.1. NCBI lineage: Eukaryota > Metazoa > Chordata > Mammalia > Rodentia > Muridae > Meriones > Meriones unguiculatus. The sequence goes on along the minus strand of NC_083355.1, from coordinate 29,452,935 downwards.
TACTGTTGCTCTATAGTACAGCTTGAGATCAGGAATGGAGATACCTCAAGAAGATAAGGATTGTTTTAGCTATTCTGTGTTTTCTGTTTTTCCATATGAAGTTGAGAATTATTCTTTCAGATCTGTAAATAATTGTGTTGGCATTTTGATGGGAATTGCATTGAATCTGTATATTTCTTTTGATAGGATGGCCATTTTTACTATGTTAATCTTATCTATCCATGAGCATGGAAGATCTTCCCATCTTCTGATAGTTTCTTCAATTTCTTTCTTCAGAAACTTGGTTTTTTTTTTTTTTTTCATACAAATCTTTTACTTGCTTGGTTAGAGTTATACCAAAATAGTTGTGTGTGTGTGTGTGTGTGTGTGTGTGTGTGTGTTATTGCGAAGGGTGTTGTTTCCCTAATTTCTTTCTTAGTCTGTTTGTTTTTTATATACATGAGGGCTACTGATTTTTTGAGTTAATTTTATATCCAGACACTTTGCTGAAGGTTTTTAATCATCTGTAGGAGTTCCCTGGTAGAGTTTTTGGGGTCACTTATGTATCATATCCTATCATCTGCAAATAGTGATACTTTGACTTCTTCCTTTCCAATTTGTATCCCCTTGATCTTCTTCAGTTGTCTTATTGCTCTAGCTAGGACTTTAGTACTATGCTGAAGAGACAGGAAGAGAGTGGGCAGCCTTGCCTTGTCTCTGATTTCAGTGGAATGATTTAAGTTTCTCTCCATTTAGTTTGATATTGGTTATAGGCTTGCTGTATGTTGCCTTTACTATGCTTAGGTGTGTGCCTTGTATACATGATCTCTCCCAAGACTCTCCCTGATGTCTCTGATACCACAAAGTATCCTCTCCAAAGGACAGTGAGAATGGGCACCTGAGGTTGGATCCATGCCCCCAGTCCCGGAGGGTATCCACTCCATGGGATGGTGAGAGTGGGTGCCCGAGGCTGGAGGCACAATCTACCAGTGTCTGGAAGATACCCACAGACTGTGGGATTGGGGTGAGGATGAGGGAGGCCTGAGTCTGAGGCTGTGTTGGGTGGGAGCCCAGGAAACTTTCTAGGGATTTCCAGGTGACCTGAAGTTGGACCACCACGTTTTTCCAACGGTGGGCTCTTTTCTCACCTGGGAAATACAGACATCAGAGCTCTGGGATCCACAGTATGGCCTGTCAGTTTCTCTGCTCTCACTGCTGTGCTCAGATACATTGCGTGATGGGCGCTACGGCGCTGCCATCTTTGATCTCCCTAGTTGGCTTTTTCTAATTGAACTTTTATTCTAATGTATCAGGAATCATGTCTGTCTTGGATAGTTCTGAAGATTAAAAATTCTTTCTGTTTTAACTTGCTCTGTTTAGTGATAGTTTACATAGAATAATATTGTTATTCCTAATGTGCAGTCATACAAGTTTTAATAAACACACACATCTATCTATAAAAACCCCAGAGAATCACAGCCATAAGAAATTGTAGACTACTGGAGACAGTCATGGCAAAATCAAAATATATTTTGCTAGACTTAGACACAGAAAAATTTCAGTTTTTGATTGTACTGCAAGTGAAACCGCAATCCAAAACTTAACTTTCTAATTTTCTATTGTTACTCAAAACATAATTGATTTTTTTTTTCTATAACATTCTCATAGAGAGCAACCTTGGTACATTTTTCATAGTTCCAATAGCTTTTCATTGGACTTCTGCCATATTTTACCTAGACAATCACATTGTCTGCAGCAACTTATTTTTCATGCTTTCTAATTTGTATATAAGCTTCTTCTCCCTGCCCCACTGTATCGGCAAAATCAGCAATGTGATTTTGAATACTACGTGTGCCACTCTAACCTCTATATTTTGTGAGGGGGGGGCATTCATTGTTTATCATTGACTATGATGAAGCCTGTAAGGTCTTCTGTACATCATTTAACATGTGAAATGAATTCTCTTCTGTTCTTAGTTTGCAAAGATACTTCTCACTGGGAAGATGTCTCATTTGTCAGTGAATTTTCTTCATCTAACATAGTCTTAGGTCCCCTCACATTCTCTGCTGTTTCATTTGCCTTTAGTCAGTTATATGATGCTTCCATTGAGTGATTTTCAAATATCAATCCAGCTTTGTATATACGTATTAAACTAGATGTGATCCTGATTTGTTCCATTTCTCTTTCTTGTTTAATTCAACTTCTTATAAACGTTTTCATCGATATTCATGGACTAATTTGCTTTTCTTCTAATGGGTATTGTTCTAATACCAAGTCAAGTAGTTCTGAGCAAGTAACATTCTTTGCTTTTGAGTATTTGCTGGGATTTGTTAAAGATACCCTCTAGGTCTGAGGTTTTCTGCCTTACAGTTTCTGAAAAATAAATTCAGTGTCTTCAGTGGATATAGAATTACCCAAATTATCTATTCCTTTTCCATTGAGATTCAACAATTTGCATCCTTTAAGGAATTTGTCAGTTCTACCTCCATTGTTGTATTTTTTATCATGTAGAACTTTATTGTACTTCCTAAACACAAGCATATGGCTAGTACCCACAGAGGCCAGATTCTCTGGAAATGGAGTTACAGATGGTTATAAGGCACCATGTAGAGACTGGAAATCAAACCTGGGTCTCCTGGAAGAGCAGCAAATGCTCTTAAACTGCTGAGCTATCTTTAAAAAGCTCTTCTTTAATTTTATTGTAAGATATATTTTAAGAGTTTCAACCTTTCTTGGCAGATTTTGTAATATCTATGTCCTCTTATTGTTTGTTTGTTTGTTTTGTTTTTGTTTGTTTGTTTTGTTTGCTTTATTTTTGTTTTTCTTGATCTGTCTTGTTGTCTGACTTTTCCTGGGGAGATATAAAGAAATTCACTCCAGATAAAGAAAACACTAACAGCCAAAGAAATAATCCGGTCTATATCCATTTTGACAAATTAATGACTTTATTAAGTTTACTTATATGAACATGGGTGATGCCAATCAGCAATTCTACCAGAAAGCTGTGTGTGATACTGTGGGCGGCTAAAGTGTTGAAGAATTCCTCCAGAGCAGGTCAACTCAAGGAAAATCCTCTGAGAAGCTTATGAAGAGCTATATTACTATGAATTTCCACATTGGTTGCCCGAGATCACAGCTGCTGCAATCCAAAGTGATTGAGCCTAACCTAAAGAACAGCTTTTCTGTAGTCCGAATAGCATTTTTATGTTTTACCACTACTGTTTTAAATTTTGGCCTATCTTTTCAAAACAATAGATTGTTTTTATTTCATTGATTTCTTTCTTATGTTCTGCTATTATTGTGGGAAAATGGGAAAGTAGTAACCTACTCTAATAGTGGTAAATATCTGGAGTGCAAAGGCTGAACCTCACCCTAAAGAAGCCACCTTCTCCCCTGCCAGGCAAGTATGTCCTTACATTATTTTTTTTTAATTCTCACTCATGTGTTCATATTTTATACTGCCTACTTTGCAGCAGTCGGTTTTCAGAGGGGGATTGCTTTAGTTCGGCTGGGGCTGCACAGTGTCATTGCTATGGTCTTCTCCACACACCACCTGCTTAATTCTCCTTGCACTGTCTTGTATTTTGTGACGACCAATGTTGTATGACAATGTGATTAGGCCAAGGGATGCCCAAGTAGCTGATGTAATAGAACATGTGGGTATTTTCACAAGACATTAACAGTTAAATTGACAAACTGGGAAACACCAGACACCAGCGCCAGTGTGGATGAGCATCAGTGTATCTGTTAATTTACAAATTTACAGAATGATGGACAAAGGGTGAATTTTCTGTTTGAGCTGAGACATAGATTTTCCCTGTTGCATGGACATTTGTGTTTTTGCTCGTATACCGGTTCACATTAGGACTCCTCCAGTGCACACCGTGTGATAGTTAACATTGATTGTTGACCTGATTGAATATAGAATCAATTAAGAGAAATGTTTCTGGGCACATCTGTGAAAGTATTTTCAGGAATGATTAACTGAAGGGAGAAAAACCCTTCCCAACAGTATGGGATACATTCAGGTAAGAGCACACATGTAGATTTCAGAGGAAAAGTAGCTCTGCTTTCCTTCCTGCTTTCCTTTTTCCACACTGAGTTAGCCCATTGCTTCTACCATGGTTAGCTGGCATCAGACAGACTCCACCTTTTGGAATTTCAAAATGGAACAAAGATCCATGATCATACAGGAATCTTTTAGTCTCTCAGCTCCATATTGGGGAAGTAAAGGAAGCCTTCTTCATGAACTGAACAGTTACTGGGTTCTTAGCCTCTCCAGTGTGTTAATGGTCATTACTGGATTATCCAGCAATCCTAGTAAAACACTGCCATACAAACACACACACACACACACACACACACACACACACACACAGCACACAGTCGGTTCTGTTCTATACCATATCTCCACTGGTTCTATCACCCTTTCAACCTCTTTCTCAGGACTTTAGATCTATTTTTCTGGTTCTCTAGCTTCTAATGTCAGATTAAGGGACATCACAGCTCTCAATTTTGTGATATGTTTCTTATTTTAAACCTCTGCATTCTGTTTCTGTGTTTCTCTCTCTTTCTCTGTGCATGTGTGTGCCAATGTCTTTCTCTATTGCCCAGACTGACTTCAGACTTGCTATGTTATCCAGACTGTTCTTAAACCCATGGCAATTCTCCTGCCACAGCCTCCTGCCCAAGTTCAGGGATTATATTGTGTAAAGGCAGGAGCCATCATGTCGGCTCCTAATTCCATTCTGATGATCTGCTCTCCTGATGTACTTACCAACTAGGCATAAGCCTGACTGACAGAAGGCCACCTCGAGGTGACATTGTCATTGCTTGAAGACATGGGCACAAGCAGTGAGAACTCATGCAGACTAACACTGACATGTAGGGACGGAGTTTCATAAAGTCAAGGTCTCTCCTCATGTTTAGTTTGCATCTACTTTGTCCATCCAATCCTTTGGCTTTTTTCTTTACCACATCCCTTTTATTAATAGTGTTAATATTTATTTCAGCCTGACTCCATTCTTTTTTTTTTGAGTGTTACTGCATATTTTTTTAATTTTTATTTTTAATTATACTTTATTTACTTTGTATCCTCCCCTCCCAATCTCCCCCTTCCTCCCCCTTCTCCATGCATGCCCTTCCCCATGTCCACTGGTAGGGGAGGGTTTCTTTTTCTTCCTTCTGATCCTAGTCTGTTAGGTCTCATCAGGCTGACTCCATTCTTTACAGTGCTATTCCAGGCTTCTTATTTTATTAAAGCATATATTTGAGAGCACATTGTTTTATAATATGAAGCATCATATCACATATTTTAAGGGTTCAAAGAAAAAAATTAGAGACCAGATTTACATAGGTTTAATGACTATATTATTTAATGGCTGTACTGTTACATGTGCTCTGTCTCTCAAGTGAACATTCTTTTTGTTAGGTCCACAGTCCTTGTTTGGAAAAAATAAAATAAAACAAACAATGGGACATGAAGTGTCTTCCCATAGGCTCATGTTTCAAAACATGGTTGCCAGCTGATGCACTTTTGTTTATTTTAATGATTAATTTTATTATTTATTCATTGCATATATCTATGCGTATGTATGTGCACATTCATACTGGTACCCTCAGAAGCCAGAAGAGGGCATGGGATCTCTTGGAACAGGCAGTTGTTAAGTTGCCCAAACTATGTGCTGGTAACCAAACTCTGGTCCTCTGAAAAAGCAGTACGAGTTGTCAACCTCTGAGACATCTTCGCTGTCCCTGAGGATGCTGTTTTGAGGAGTTGTGGAACTTTGGAAACTGTGGTCTATTTAACAGAAATGAGGATGGGGTGTTAATTCAAAGTGATGCTGACTTCTGATTCTTGCCAAGCTCTTTTGCTTTGCGTTCCTCCAAGATGTGGAAAGATGAACCACATGCTCTATTGCTATTGGTTGACCTACTTTAGCCGCCCCGCCTTTTCCCACATGATGAGCTGACCTCACTTGAAATGATGAGTCAAAATAAAACCCTGTCTTGTCACAAGCTTCTGTAAGGTACTTTGTCATTGCTTTGTGAAAGAGAACTACAACAAAAAAGTATTTTAAATACACTTGTGAGACCAATCTAATTCCAGTAAGGGGTTAATATTTTCTGTACTTAACAAAGTCTGTTTCGTCAGGTCAGGCTGTATTTCTGTAATGTATATAAGACCACATATAAACACACACTAGGATTAGTAGCAAATGAAAGTTTAAGCATGCAAAATCCATTAGCTAAATTTGTTCTGTCAAGGATTAAAATAGAAAACCAATTCTTTCCAGATTTCCCAATTACTTAAATTATACCAGTTGTTTCTAATACGGTTGTAATGATTTTTACTTTTGTAACACCATTTCTGGTATTCTGTACAAGGGAGTGACTTTGAACTAATTTTTTCCTCTGTAAAATTTTCCCACCTAAGCAGGAAGCACTGGATAGAAATCATTCATGGACCCTATTGCTGTCATTTGCTTTTCTTTTTATTTATTTATTTATTTATTTATTTATTTATTTATTTTTTCTTATCAGTTACATTTTATTAACTCTGTATCCCAGCAGTGTCCCAATCCCTCATTCCCTCCCAGTCCCTCCCTCCCTCCCTCATCTCCACCGTGCCCCTTTCCAAGTCCACTGATAGGGGGGACCTCCTCCCCATTCAGCTGATCCTGTTTTATCAGGTATCTTCAGGACTGGCTGCAAAGCCCTCCTCTGTGGCCTAACAGGACTGCTTCTCCCTTCGGGGGTGGGGAGACCAAAGAGCCAGTCATTGAGTTCCTGTTAGAAATAGTCCTTGTTCCCCTCACTTTGGGAAACCAATTGGTTACTGAGCTACCACAGGCTACATCTGAGTGGAGGTTCTAGGTTATATCCATACACGGTCCTTGGTTGAATGTCAGTCTCAGAAAAGACCTTGTGCCCAGATATATTTGGTCCTTGTGGAGCTCCTATCCTTTCCCCATCAGACTAACTCCCCTTCTTTCTTATGATTCCCTGTACTCTGCCAAAGGTTTGGTCATGAGTCTTTGCTTTGAAAACACTGCTAGTTAGAGTCTTTCAGATGCGCTCAGTAGACTCCTGTCATATGTTCAATGCACATCCCATCTGTCTTTCTAAACGAGGATTGATCATCTTACCCCATGTCTGCTCAATTGATTATCTTTTTTAGGTGTATAGATTTCATTATGTTTATCATATCTTATAGGTCTATATAAGTGAGTATATCCCATGTTTGTCTTTCTCCTTCTGGGATATTTCACTCAGAATGATCTTTTCTAGATCCCACCATTTGCCTGCAAATTTCATGATTTCCTCCTTTTTGATTGCTGAGTAGTATTCCATTGTATAAAAATACCACAATTTCTGTACCCATTCCACCGTTGATGGACATCTGGGTTGTTTCCAGGTTCTGGCTATTACAAATAGAGCTGCTATAAACATGGTTGAGCAAGAGGACTAATATCCAGTATATACAAAGAACTAAAGAAGCTGAAAAGCAGCAATCCAAGTAATCCAATTAAAAAATGGGGAACAGAGCTAAACAGAGAATTCTCGACAGAGGAATATCGAATGGCAGAAAAACACTTAAAGAAATGCTCATCCTCATTAGCCATCAGGGAAATGCAAATCAAAACGACCCTGAGATATCACCTTACACCCATCAGAATGGCCAAGATGAAAAACTCAAGCGATAACACATGCTGGAGAGGTTGTGGAGAAAGGGGAACCCTCCTCCACTGCTGGTGGGAATGTAAACTGGTACAACCACTCTGGAAAGCTATCTGGCACTTTCTAAGACAAATAGGAATAGTGCTTCCTCCCAGACCCAGCTATACCACTGCTAGGTATATACCCAAAGTTTGTTCAAGTACACAAAAAGGACACCTGTCATTTGCTTTTCAACAATGGATGTTTCATTAACACATTTGACTTCCCATGAATCCTTTTTTGCCTCATAAAAAGATTTACTCTTCCCTTAATATCTATAGTAATGGCTAACTGTTCAAGACCTGGATAGGGACTGCCTGAGTTTTATTTGCACATCACTTCTTTAAACTACTTCTATATGGCACAACGTATTTGGATTTGCTCTGTCTTTTTCTTCATGTACTTTATAATATATATGTATATGTATATGTATACTTGTGAGTTGAATGTAAATATTAGATTTTTAATACATGTAGAGCATTTAGAGTCATGCTTGATATTTAATAAACGTGAAACAGATGTTAATACTTGTGATGGTTTTTTTTGCCAACTTGACTCTGACTAGAATCATACACCAGCCAACCTCCCAGGCCTACCTGTCAGGGAGCACCTTGATCAGGTTAGCCTCTGGCCATACATGTGAAGCATTATCCAGACAAGATGAATTGAAGTAGGAAGAACCTAAGTTAAAAGTGGGTGACACCATTCCTTGGACTTGGATCCCGGATTGAATAAAAAGGAGAAATTTACTTGATTTGGGACATTTTTTCTCTCTCTTCCTGACTATGCATGTCATGTGATCAGCTTCCTTAAGCTTCTGTCACCGTGACTTCCCTGCCAACATGCACTGTATCCTGAGGCCAAAATAAACTCTGTTTTGCTTTGGTTTTTTCCCTAAGTTACTTTATTTAGGGTATTTTGTTACAGCTTCCACAGAAGTGTTCAATAGTGCATCCCAGCTACCTGTGTTCTTCTTTGTATTATTATTACTCCACTCATTGCTAAAATACCACCAGGCAGTGTTTATTTTCCCGTGAAGAAGAGTCACTAAGGGTCCCAGATAGTAAAGTAATTTTAACTACAACCAAGTCGTTGGGTTCAGATTTGAGTTTGTCTCTGTTTATTTATTATTTACCTTTTTATTATTTTTTTTTGCCAACACCGGAGTTGTCTCGAAGTTAATGGAAATGGGAATCTAGATAGTTTTGAATGATTGAATTACTTATTCATTCTCAAGGATCTGAAAGATCTGAAAAGGGCCCCCTAGTTCTTAGAGGGCAACAGGTGTGGCTTCCAACCCGCAAGCCCCAGCCGGCTCTGGTTCTTCTCTGAGTGCCGACACTCTTGGCAAATCCTCACAACTGCAGGTGGCGGGAGCGCACAGCAGCTGTTTTGACAGCCTGGTGAGCAAGTCTGACACATATGCCAGGACTTGGGGTATAGCACAGCCTCTCTGGTTGCCTGAATTCATATCCATCTGTTGCAAGTGGCATTCTGCCCAATCATAATGAAGGAATCAACCAAAGAGGATTTTGCGAAAAAAGAAAAAAAAATTTTTTTCTTTCTTTTTTTTTTTTCTTTCTCCTCAGAGTGTGTGACCATCTGCTTGGGGTCTGGAAATACCTTGGTCTTACAGAGCATGCTAACAAAGACACACTGAGCTCTTAATTCAGAGAAATAAATGTATGATTGATTGGATATTTTTGGAGCATTCATGGCTTTAGTTATTTTTTTTTACATTTCAAAATATTGGCCTTAAAAAGAAAATGGCAAGGGATGAACACTTCCAATGCCTACTAAGCACTGGAGCTATTTGCATATATTATCTTTCTGAATTTTCACAACGACCTTTAAAGTCCAACTAATATCCTCTTTTACAGGTAGAGCACCTCCAACTTGAAAAAAAATTCATTAGCTTTTCTAGTGTCATCACAGTACTTTTGACTGGTGGACACTGGGACATGTGACACTTGCAAATGACCATTTCCCAGAGCTTTAATGTCTATCCTCACATAAACATACAATGAAATCTATCTCTATCTCTCCCCCTTTCTCTCATCTATTTATCTATCTCTCTATCTATCTCTCTATTTATCTCTCTATCATCTATCTATCTATCTATCTATCTATCTATCTATCTATCTATCTATCTCAAAATCTTGTTTCTCACATTTTCTTCAGTGTCTTCCTTCACAAGCTTAATTTCCCATATGGCCTGCTAGAATTTATAACTACTTCGGAAAACAAGGCTAAATAAAAGTTGGTTCCCACTGCAATATCTTTGGTCACAATGAACAGAAGCAGAAAAGCTTCAGCTACCTAGATTCTTTGAGATGTCTTTGGGAATTTATGATCCTTTTCATCATTAAATTCTAAAACTCAGCCAGGCACAATGGCACATGCCTGTAATCCCAGCACTCAGGGAGAGGGAGAGGCAGGATGTTCTCTGTGAGTTCAAGGCCAGCCTGGTCTACAAAGCGAATGTAGGAAACTCAAGGCTACACAGAGAAACCCTGTTTCAACACCCCCTTCCCGAATTCTCAAATCAAAATCACAGGAAACAATCACATAAAGTCATAACGTAAATTAGCTTTTTCAGCTGGTGGAATGATTTACTGACTCTTAATTTGGCTGGGATAATTTAAAGTCCTGTATTAAAAAGCATGATTAAAAAAAATGATGACGGAGTGCGACTACCCTGTCCCACGTGGGAGCCTGGAGCCACTAGTGGCTATTTACTTTTAAATCGGCTGAAGTTAAAGGCTTAACGTCCACGTCTTCAGATGCCCTGGTTTTATTTCATTTGCCGAATAGCTGCATATTTGACTACACAGAGAGAAAGGGCTCCCCACTGTGCATCTGACACCCTTTTCTGCTGAGTTTTGCATGATTAAGACACTGATTAAAGTCCTGTATTAAAAAGTCCTGTATTTAAAACTCCCCAGGAAGTTCTATAGGGCCTTCTTTCTGTAAACTGATGGGGTGCACAGACTTTGTGCAGCAGCACATTGGCTTCTTGGTGGCAGTTTCTGGAGGATCTTGGAATAAGTGATTCACTCCCCTAAGTGTAAGGCTGAAGACGCAACCTCAAAATCATGCTGCCTTAAGCCATTTTCAAAAGCGGCTCTCTTCTATTCTTGGTGTACCGAAGGAAAAAAAATAAATAAAAGCTTATTTGAAATGTTGGATTTCTTCCATATTCAATAAATCCAACAAGATGAATAAAATGCGCTTTATGTCAATATAGATTGATTTGTTAATTTCATGTTCTATGGGAGCAATAAACCAACAACAAACAAATGAAATCCTGCAGGTTACCATATAAAGTGCCCTTAACGTCTTTTTGTTTGTTTACTTGTTTCTTTGCTTTGAGACAGAATTTTGTGTATTCTAGATTAACCTGGAAATTGCTACAAAATGAAGGCTGGTCTTGAATTATTGATTCCCTTCATCTCCTTCCTGAATGTAGGTGTTACAGGCTTGTGTCACCATGCCTGTTTTGCCCTGATTTCATCCAGGGCATTGTATATGATAGGAAATCATTTTATTGACTGAACTAAATCCCCAGTTCTCCATCTTAATGGGCAGTATTGATTATATTTCTGGATTATTTCAGATAACTTTCTCTACCTACACTTGGCCATACCTGTCGCCTAAAAGTTCTTAATATTTGAATCCTATGTATGCCCTACAATCAACTCACTCATTGCTTTGGCAAGGGATGTCGTCTTTTAACAAGTAGTGTTTGATAATTACCTTGTCTATTTTTCCTCCAGCTTCCTGACATGGAAGAAGAATTAATGGTATATTCATTAATATATACTGTGGAGCAATGAGGAGAAGACAGAATTAGGACCAACTATGGAGAGAAAATGTTAGCAATAGAAACAAACTCAGAGCTTGCTATTTAGTCTTAGTGCCTGAAGGATAGTGCTACAGCCACTTTGAAAGAAGATGCTGTTGACTGGGTTGTCAATGCAGCTACTATTTTTCTGAAGTCTTTTGCCTGTGATTTATTCTCAGGGAGCTCCTTCTGGTCACGCATCTCTTTATGCTATTGTTGAAAATTAGCCAACAAGTCTTTCTAGGCACCAAGGAAGGAGGTGCTGAAGCCCTTTAGCCTGAATAAGAGTTGTGCATTAGTGTCTTAATCATGCAAAACTCAGCAGAAAAGGGTGTCAGATGCACAGTCAAATTTTACATTGACATTTTCAAGGATGATTTCTCTTAGCTTTATTCCAGAGATTGGTTCAGCACTTGAAATATAAATTTTCTTGGGAGCACTGTACCTAGTGAAAAAACTGAAATTCAAAATAGTCTGTTTCTAAGAATGTAAGCTATGAGGGCTTCAAATGAAGCAGCTGCTTTATCTATTATTGTTAATTAAAGTTTCTTAAACCAAAATAAGCATCAACTGAAGAGCCCAAGAACAACATGTGGTCCTGCTGGATGTTTAAACTCTGTTCCTCAGTATCCCTTCTGGTCCTCTACCACATGCTGCACAGTTTCATGGGAACCCTGAGCTTACATAGTTTCTGGTCTAGTATGCTTTCACATCCCTCAGACATTGCTTCAATGATTCAAACACCTCCTTCTCGCCATAAAAAGCAAACTGTTGACTATGATGCTCTAAATTGCTTACGAATTTTTTTTAACCTTTGTGGCTGCAGGGAATGGAATACCATAAGGCTTTCTGATTCTGTTTAAACTACATAGCTCTGATGTGGATACCTGGCATGGGCTAACACTGTCCATAGGAGAGAGAAGTGTGAGTCAGTGCAAAATGCCTGACACTGAATGGCCAAGGACCCAAAAACATAGACTGTTGGAATCTGTTATATAACTATTTCCTGCAGAATACTACTCTTGTGTGATTCCATATAAAGTAGCCTTGAGGTGAGAGACAAGTGCTGTTATCTTCACCAACCTGTCTCTTTGAATGCACATAGGTCTACGTATAATAGGTAATGGAAGGACAAAGGGACTATTAGTCTTCCTGATCAATTCCCTTATGATATTTACTAGAGTGACTGTCATTCATTTTGAAAAAGAAAAGTGCTCTTTTAATGCAGACTACACACACACACACACACACACACACACACACAAACACACACACACACAAAGAGAGAGAGAAAAAAATGAGTTTTAGAAAGTGTAATAACTGAATGAGTTCATTACCATAAAGGCATATTTCAGTGGGATTTGAAACACAAACTTTGAATGCAAACTCTTCTTAAACAAGAATTCAGTCTCTATTCATGCAAGAAGAGCCTGGAATGGGGAGTGTTTTTATGTTCTGTTTATACTTCTCACAGCTTTGAATAAAAATTCACTATTCCCATGGTCTTGAGCTCACTCTAAGTTGAGTAGGAACGATTAGCCGCCAGTGAAACAGTGTCTGTTTAGGAAAGCAATGCCGAGGAGCTCCATGAATACTCCTGAGCTAGGCAATGCCCCCATCAAAATCAGTTGCAAGAGTGATTTACTGCTTCTGAAAAATTCTCTAACTGCATTAATCTTTACTTCGAAGTGAGTCACTGGAGAAAGTGTCAGAATTTATAAGTAGCTTCAGTCAGACACTAGAATAGAGTCCTGTCAGACAGCTTCCAGAGATTACAGCGAGAATCTTATTTTGAGCCTCCCCAGAAATACAGTAAGAAGGTAAGGGGCAATTTAGTGTCTTGGTGGTAAGACATGATGATTTAGATGTGACTTTTCCTTCCTTTGTCCTTCCTTCCTTCCTTCCTTCCTTCCTTCCTTCCTTCCTTCCTTCCTTCCTTCCTTCCTTCCTTCTTGTCTCTCTTCCTTTTTTGCTATTTCCTATAGTATCATCCTTTTTTTTTTTTAAAGATTTATTTATTTATTTATTATGTATACAATGTGCTGTCTACTTATGTACTTGCACACCAGAAGAGGGCACTAGATAACATTGTAGATGGTTGTGAACCACCATGTGGTTGCTGAGAATTGAACTCGGGACCTCTGGAAGAGCAGCCAGTGCTCTTAACCTCTGAGCCATCTCTCCAGCCCCCTAGTATCATCCTTAAATAAGAGAGGTCAGTGGAGAAAATAAGGTAGAAGTGAATACTGTCCTCTAAAGGCTCAGCCAAGATATCTGTATTAGTATAGGATGATCCATTGATGGAATATCCTAATCCCTAACTGCATTATGTCTTTGAATTTGAATTCTTATCCTGCCATTCAGACTCACTTAAACTTCCCAAATCTGCTATATTTTTATGACATATTTCTACCCTTCATGGGTGTGTATATCTGTGTAAAGTGGTAGGAAATGAGGCTGAGTGAAGCTTAAATCTCTCTACATACTTTTACTTTCTATGGCAGCCTAACTCAGTCCTTTCTGTATGACTAGAGGTCAGAAAGTGCCATTTAAGGGGTCATAATTAATTCCATACTTAAATATAGCATGCATTATGGAATTAAATGTATTAGAAATAAAAGGAACTCTAATATGCAGAGACAGTAAGACATAGACACATATAGTTCTTAATCTGTCTGTCTGTTGTTCCAAGAAAAGCTATGGTAGCATGAGAATCTGCTAAATCAGGAAGAAGTCCTGCTCTAGTTGGAGAATTCTTGTCCTCCATGCTCTCAATGATTCCTTTTCTAGCATGCAAAGGTGATCTTGGCACTGGGGAAACACAGAAATCACTTGGCACTTAACAATGTGGATATGTTGGATTTCTTACTTAGAGTAAGTATTCTCTAGACTAGCCAACTGGCTTGTTCTGTGTGAAACACTGTCAAAGATATTGGTGGCTCAACCAAGAAAATTTAAACTTGAAAGCTTGTGTTTACTTGGTATATTAGGTGATATCCCATGTCCCCCAAAGGGCGCTTCTTCAGCTACCTAGAAATTTGGGACAATCCTACTCCTTGAAAAGAGTGTCTCCTACATTCTTCTGAGACACAGGAAATATTTTTTTATTTCTTTTTTTTCAATCCTTTATTAATTACACTTTATTCACTTTGTATCCCCCCTATGGTTCCCTCCCTCCTCCCATCCCAATCCCCCTTTCCTCCCCTCTCTGCACGCATGCCTCTCACCAAGTCCACTGATAGGGGAGGGTTTCTTTTTCTTCCTTCTGATCCTAGTCTACTAGGTCTCATCAGGAGTGGCTGCATTGTCTTCTGTGGCCTGGTAAGGCTGCTCCTACCTCAAGGGGAGATGATTAAAGAGCAGGCCAATCAGTTCATGTCAGAGACAGTCCCTGTTCCTATTACAATGGAACTCACTTGGACACTGACCTGTCATGGGCTGCATCTGTGCAGGGGTGCTAGGTTATCTCCTTGCATGGTACTTGGTTGGAGTAACAGTCTCAGGAAAGACCCCTGTGCTCAGATTTTTTTGGTTCTGTTGTTCTCCTTGTGGAGTTCCTGTTCTCTCCAGATCTTACTGTTTTCCAGTTCTTTCATAAGCTTCCATGCACTCTGCCCAACAGTTGGCCATAAGTCTCAACATCTGCTTTGATAGTCTGCAGGGCAGAGCCTTTCAGAGGTTCTCTTTGTCAGGCTCCTGACTTGTTCCCTCTTTTCTTTTTCTTCTGATGTCCATCTTCTTTGTCTTTCTGGATAGGGATTGAGCATTTTAGCAAGAGTCCTCCCTCTTGATTAGATTCTTTAGGTGTACAGATTTTAGTAGTTTTATCCTATATTATATGCCTATATGAGTGAATGAGTGAGTATATACCATGTGTGTCTTTCTGCTTCTGGGATACCTCACTCAGGATGATCTTTTCCAGTTCCTACCATAATGAGTTTGAGAAACTCATTCAACCTTACTATTGTTTATAGTAAAGTCTATATACGATATCATCTATAGAAGTTTCAACCTAACTATAGTCTGTTCTTTCTTTGCCATGGCAAGAGAGATTATCTCTCCAAAGGGCCATTATTGAGACTGTATACTTTATAACAGACTTACTATTTATCTACTAAAGTATAACAAAAAACATAAAAAAATTTTCAAGTTAAAATATTTTAGTAGTTTCGAGATCGGTAGTATTAGGCTTATCTGACATATCTGTGGTTTCATAACCTTTAAATGGAAGAAATTGTAGTCAAGACTTTAGTAAACTTCAGGCTTGGACAGATTCCATTCACAGCTCCATGTCTGTCGGATGCTTTTCAGATGACCTCTGGCCCCCCCCTTTCCCCGGAGGAATCTCCAAAAGCTGAGACACACCTCATTAAAGTGAGCCTACTGAGCAGAATCAAAGAGGAGGAAGGGCCATCTAAATGCAAGGCAGAACTTCTTTATTATTCTATCTCAGGAGTGACATTTTCTATATCTTCCTGTATTCTTTTCTTTATTGTGAAATTTCTAGGTCCATTTGTATTCAGGAAAAGGGAGCTGACACATGCTAGATGAATCTCATTGTTCTCCTAGAGAGTGCCAGTATCCCTGAGGACTATATCAGAGGCTGTCTACAGCAGGCAAATAGTCATTTAAGGCCACATGCTTCTCACACTTCTTTCAGTACAAACTTCATCCAGAATGGTGTTGATGTTCTTATTTCCATCTGCCTGTGTTAGTTGCAGATGTATGTCTGTCTGTCTTTATCTAAATTAATAAATGTTGTTCGCTTTTAAAACTAATTGCTTTGAAAAGCACAATTGGTTATTTAATACCAAATTTTCAGCATTGAAAACATGCTAACAAGTAACATTCTATACCCTGAACAGGTACTATTTGTGTGTGTGTATACAATTCATGAAAAAATGGTCATGAATTTCAAAGAGAACAAGGAGAGGTATTGCGGGTAGGAAATTAGAAGAAGGAATTACATGATTAATAACCCCAAGAAATGAAAGAAACAATTAAAAAGAACCAAAAATTCCTTTAAGAAAATTTCATTAAGCCCCCATTGGCTTATGTGTCTACTCATATCAATGTCTTAAGAGGTATTTCTAAATATCAAAGAAAAAAATATGATGCTTATTTTCCTTAGTAGAGAACTTAGATTTTAGCATGGCAGTAGTCTTTCAGAAGAGTCTCCTAATTCAGTGGCTTAATATGTCGCTCAAGATACTCCTACTCACTACTTTCTTTAACGAAATCATTGACTCTTTGAGAATGACTTTATTCTGTAAATGCTAAGTATCTATGTGTTGTGTCCTATTTGCGAAGGCAATCTGGAATCCTTTATGGTAGTTAAAGAGTTTAGATTTGGAATTGAAGGAAGTGGTCTAGTCACATGCATTGTGGAGAAGGGTAAGGTGAGTTGGGGCAGTAACTAATATGCAGGATTTATTTACTGATATGTCACAATCAGAAGACAAAATTAAAATGGTATCATTCTAAATATTGCTCTCCACACAGTTCTTTTTAGGACATGTCTATCAAGCCTACAGAAAAGTATGGACTTCCTGAGCATATGAAAAGAAAGAAAGCTTCTGAGCCAGTGAGGTAGCTCTGCTTATAAAGGTGCTTGTTCTGAAAGCCGGGAACCTGAATTCAGGCCTGGGCACCTACATGATAGAAAAAGAGGATCTATTCCCACAAGTTCTATGACTTGCCCACATGTGCAAGCATCTGCATTCATGTGAACACATATCACTAAATAATAATAATTAAAAAAAACATCTAATTTGATCTTTTGTAAGGGAGGTAAATCTCTTTGCATGTTTTACTGTAGGTTATATTTTAAACATCTAAACCATAAGTGACTAGAATATACGGAAGAGGAACGGAGATAGGAAAACTCTAGCATGACACAAGCATAAATTATGAACAAAATCTTGCCCCTAGGATCGCTTGCTAAACTGCTGATGGCTAAAACAGAATGAGAAAATTGAACTATGGCTGAGAACATTTATAATTCAAATTTTGATTGAAAAGAGAATGCTATGTAATTGTATGGATAAACACATTCTCTTGGCAGGAGGTTTATTTTATAAAAAGAAATAGGTATATATTATGCAGAACTGTCAACTCCTCTGCATGAAACAAGGAAAGTCACTATTAGCAGCACACCTTACAATAAAGGGCATTGTGGAATCTGAGAAAAATGGCACCAGAAGTTGTAGAGTCAAAGAGAAAGTTCAAAAGGCAGCCTTGGAGAACTAATTAAAATCTTAGAAATGTAACCAAAGTAAAACATCAAATAGAGGTTGCTTGAAGGAAGGCTTGGAGGATTAATTAAGATCTCACAAACTGGGTTAAACAGGACTTCAATTAAGAATGAATGGCACAGATTACAAATATGTAGAAAAAGGCTGGGGTTGTTGCCTAAGGGGCACTAAGGAAAAGGAGAAGTATGGAACACTTACACAAAGAAACCACAGATCAATTTGAGGAAAGGTAATTATGTTCAGTAAAAGGGCTGCATTGTAGCATTCTATGCTAGTCAATAGAAGACAGGCATGCTTGGACAGACTCTTCATAATATAATATGTATAGGTAGACATGTGACTGAAAAAGGATGTCATAGGTCATGACATAGGTCATGAATGGGACCAGTGCACTAGTTATATACAAGCTGTGATTATCTTCCAAAAGAAATGTCATAGGAGCTATGTCTTAGCCATTACATCCTTCTGCTGAGCATAGAGAGGGTACCCAAGGATTTTCACATGAAAGTTAAGGAAACAGATTTAAGTATCAAATTCTGAATTGGGGAAGAGTAGCAATTAATTTTGTTATCAACAGATACATAAATATTGTTAAACATTATTCAGGGTGTTTCCTTGAATTCGTTTTTGTGTTCCATTAGCATTTAAATTGATTACATCCTGGAAAAGAACAAAATGTCTATCTGCCTTCCTTGACCTTTTCAGAGGATGACCTACAGTCTCCAACTAGAACTTCAGATCTCCTGGATCTCCAGCTTACTGTTCTATTCTCAGGATTTTGGATTTGCTTGTCTCTGTAATAGTATGAACCAATATCTTAAATCTATGTTTCTATCAATTTCTCCCAAGAAGTCTGAGTAATTCAAGAAATAAGCAACCAAAATAATGTATGATGTTAAATATTTGTGAAGATCCAAATCTTCTAATCTTAACAGATCTACCCAAACATTTTTTTTTATTTTTTTATTAATTACACTTTATTCATTTTGTATCCCCCCCATAAGCCCCTCCTTCCTCCCCTCCCAATCCCACCCTCCCTCCTCTTTCTGCATGCATGCCACTCCCCAAGTCCACTGATAGGGGAGGTTCTCCTCTCCTTTCTGATCTTATTCTATCAGTTCACATCAAAAGTGGCTGCATTGTCCTCTACTGTGGCCTGGTAAGGCTGCTCCCCCCTCAGGGGGAGGTGATCAAAGAGCAGGCCAATCAGATTATGTCAGAGGCAGTCCCTCTTCCCATTACTATGTAACCCACTTGGACACTGAAGTGCCATGGGCTACATCTGTGCAGGGGTTCTAGGTTATTTCCATGAATAGTCTTTGGTTGCAGTATGAGTCTCTGGGAAGTTCCCTGTGTTCAAATTTTCTTGTTCTGTTGCTCTAGCCAAATATTTAACATCATATTGTTTTATTTATTTTATTATTCATTTATTAATTTGCTTGCTTTTAAAAATTATTATTATTATTATTATTATTAGTATTTACAAGTTATTCACTTTATAAATCCTGGCTGTAGCCCTTCCCTCATCTCCTCCTGGCCCCTCCTTCTTCCCCCCATACCCCTCACCTAGTCCACTGAGAGAGGAGGGCCTCCTCCCCTATTATCTGACCCTAATCTATCAGTACTAATGCATTCACTGACCAGCCTTAAAAAAAATAATTTAAGAACCTTAAATGACTTTCAAAAGTGGAGGAAAACATGGAGTTAGTCAATTGGCATGGAGCACGTCTCGCCCCTGGGGGCAATGGTCTCCTGAACCTATTCAGACCTCGGACACCACCACTGCTAGTTCTAGAACTGACACAGGATGTTCCAACGAGGGGGTTAAGGCTTCTCATAATATTTCCTATAAGCCCACACCTGTTTGTCTATATCCCCCATTTTTATTCATTATTAGCCAGATAGAGCCAAGTAATTGTGGTAATGATACTTGCTTTTTTGCCCAATGCTGGAATGCTAGTGAATTTAGGTATGCCCTGGTTATTCGCATGCCTCGCTGGGTGCCTGTGCCCATTGATGCCATGTATGTGGACCTATCTGCATTGCCCACGTGGCACGCCTGGGTTGGCTACCCAGAGGCTATGTAAGCTATGGGCTGGCTTTCCCCAGGGTCCGAGGATTGTTCAAGGTTCCTGAATAAACTGCATTGAAAAAACAAAACAAAACAAAAAAACATTGACTGGGAGAATAAGACAGAAACAGGAGTCAAAACAACTTTTATGAACTAAGGTATCAAATATAAATGAGAGTGTGGGTCTGCCTAAAACAAAGGGAAAGAAATTCCTCCAGAAAGAAATATCAAAACATGACTTCTAAGAAGGCATGACAATTTCCTGTGGTCAAAGGTTAGAAGTGCTTCTTGGACATCAAAAGTAAATGACAAAAAATACACAGTGCTCAATAAAAACACACACACACACATACTTCATTCCAGAAATAAAGTCAATTTCTCTAAAGTTCAAACCTTTGGCATATGTAGAACTTAGTGTGAAAAAATTAGTATGAGCGCAGAAAATATGGACAAATACACACCAGACAGATAGAAAGAAAGACAAGGCACACACAGAGAGAAAGAGAGTGAGACAGAACAACACACACACTCACACGCACACACAGAAAGAGATGAATGGATACTACTTTCTTTCCTCCTATATGTCAAGTAGGATCCAACTATTAATTCACGATATATACAGAGTTAAACTAAAATAAATGCTCTAAGTAATAAAACAAATAATGAAAGAATAAAAAATTACAAATAATATCTTAATACAAGAGTGGGTACATTTAAAATACAGGCAGATATTAAGGCTTTTAAAGCCAAAACATTGTTAATAAGGAGAAACGTAACTGGTCAAAGAGAATGAATTTATTACCAAATAAAGTGTTTAGTGTTTTACAAACACTTGTAACATAAATTCTGAAACATACTTCTCAGGTTACCATTTGTAAATTTAGATTTATTTATTCCAGTAGGTGTGCGTGTTGCCAGCTTTTAATGTACGTGAACAGACTGTATATCGTGGTCCCTCAGAGCTCTGAAGAGAGTCAGCTTCTCTGGAATTGGATTTATGAATGATTAGGAGACAACTCATAGTAGCTGAAAAGTAATTCTGAGTTGTTCACATGAACAAAAAGTGCTCTTAATCACTGAATCATCTTTCCAGCCCTACACACTTCTTAAACTGTTAAGAAACAATGACTAATAAATCCAAAAAGGCCATAAAATACTTTATCAAAAGATAGATGTTCATGATATAACAATAGAGGCTTATTTACTCCCCAAGAGTATAATTCACACAATCAGTGTATTATATCTTATGCAATATAAATGCACATAATTACTTATAACTATAGGAGCAGAAATGCATATGATACGGAGGCCATTGGAAAGTATTTTTGGGACATTGTCTATATAAATTATTTTATTGAAGATAAATTATGAAATTCATAGGCTTATTTATACATCAAGGTTAAGACTGTACCAGCTTTGGAACTGTGTGGTCAGTGCAGGAACCCATAATTTGTTTTGTCAAGAATCTTCATCTCTTCCTTCATGTCTAAAAACTGTAGCTTTATCTACATTTATATGTGTGCTCATCATGACACACAAAACAAAACAAAACAAAACAAAAGCACTATTCAGGCTGCTTTTTTCATTCTCCCGTGATTAGAAAAAAGTACCAATGTTGCATTTTTAAAATGTACTTTTAATGTTTATTAATTATGTGCAGGAAAGTATATACACATATCATTGAAGATGCTTTTGGAGTACCGAAGAATCGGATGCTCTGGAGCTGGATTTACAGGCGTGGGGAGGCAGCCACCCAGTGCATATGGGTGATAGAAATCAAACTAAGGTCCTCTGCAAGAGCGACATATTGTTGCTCTTTTTCCATTTTTGTTCTGTTTTGTTTTTGTTCTCTTTTTTTTTGACCCAGGATTTCTCAGTGTAGCCCTGGCTTCCTTCCTTCCTTCCTTCCTTCCTTCCTTCCTTCCTTCCTTCCTTCCTTCCTTCCTTCCTTCCTTCCTTCCTTCTTTCTTTCTTTCTTTCTTTCTTTCTTTCTTTCTTAACTTTTATTAATTACACTTTATTCACTTTGTATTCCCCCATAAGCCCCTCCCTCCTCCCCTCCTAATCCCACCTTCCCCTTCATGCATGCCCCTCCTTAAGTCCACTGATAGGGGAGGTCCCCCTCTCCTTCCTTCTGATATTAATCTATCAGAACTCATCAGGAGTGGCTGCATTTTCATCTTCTGTGGCCTGGTAAGGCTTCCCACCCCTCTCAGGGGGAGGTGATCAAAGAGCAGAAGTGGTAAATAGTAAGATCTGGAGAGGACAGAAACTCCACAAGGAGAGCAACAGAACCAGAAAATTTGAACACAGGGGTCTTTCCAGAGACTCATACTCCAACCAAATTCCATGCATGGAGATAACCTAGAACTCCTGCACAGATGTAGCCCATGGCAGTTCAGTGTCCAAGTGGATTCCATAGTAATGGGAAGAGGGACTGCCTCTCACATAGCCCTGGTTTTCTTATAACTCACTTGGTAGGGTGGCCTCAGACTCAGAGATCAACCTTCTTTTGTCCTCTGAGAGCTGAGACTTAAGGTGTGCGCCACCACTGCCCTGCACATTTTTCTTAAACACTGAGCAATCTCTCCGGGAAAAGTTGCTATGTTTTTCACAAGTCTTGATGATGGGTCATCGGAGTCCAGAGCTTTGACCTCATTATCTGTCAGAGAGTCACCAATAAATGGACATATCATCACTCAGATGGGTTAATTTAGTAAGTCATGTAGAAGAAACACTAAACTGAAAAAATAAGGAAATCATGAAATTCGCAGGTAAATGGTGGGATCTGGAAAGGATCATCCTGAGTGAATTGTCTCAGAAGCAAAAAGACACACATGGTATATACTCACTCATATAGACATACAACATAGGACAAACCCACTAAAACCTGTGCATCTAAAGAAACTAAGCAAGAGAGAGGACCCTAACTAAAATGTCCAATCCCCATCCGGAAAGGCAAAGAGGATGAACATCAGAAGAAGAAGAAAACAGGAAACAACCTAGGAACCTACCACAGAGGGCCTCTGAAAGCCTCTGCCCTGCAGACTATCAAAGGAGATGTTGAGCCTGATGGCCAACTGTTGGGCAGAGTGAATAGAATTTTATGTAAGTGGGAAATAATAAGAGCTGGAGAGGACAGGGTCTCCACAAGGAGAGCAACAGAACAATAAAATTTGAACACAGGGAACTTCCCAGAGACTCATACTCCAACCAAGGACTATTCATGGAGATAACCCAGCACCCCTGCACAAATGTAGCCCAGGGCAGTTCAGAGTCCAATTGGGTTACATAGTAATGTGAAGAGGGACTGCCTCTGACATAATCTGATTGGCCTGCTCTTTGATCACCTCCCTCTGGGGGGGAGCAGCCTTACCAGGCCATAGTAGAGGACAATGCAGCCACTTTTGATGTGAACTGACATACTAGGATCAGAAAGGAGAGGAGAACCTCCCCTATTAGTGGACTTGGGGAGTGACATGCAAGCAGAGGGAGGAGGGAGGGTGGGATTGGGAGGGGAGGAGGGAGGGGATTATGGGGGGATGCAGAATGAATAAAGTGTAATTGATGAAAAATTTTTAAAAAAAGGGAAAAATAATTTAAGAACCTTAAATGACTTTCAAAAGTGGAGGAAAACATGGAGTTAGTCAATTGGCATGAAGCACGTCTCGCCCCTGGGGGCAATGGTCTCCTGAACCTACTCAGACCTCGGACACCACCACTGCTAGTTCTAGAACTGACGCAGGATGTTCCAACGAGGGGGTTAAGGCTTTTCATAATATTTCCTATAAGCCCACACCTGTTTGTCTATATCCCCCATTTTTATTCATTATTAGCCAGATAGAGCCAAGTAATTGTGGTAATGATACTTGCTTTTTTGCCCAATGCTGGAATGCTAGTAAATTTAGGTATGCCCTGGTTACTCACATGCCTCACTGGATGCCTGTGCCCATTGATGCCCCTCACGCTAGACTCTCTTCAGACAGAAAAGGGATCTTGGAACTACAGCCACCATTGTTACTACCATCTCATTGATGGCTGTTGGAGCTACCACCGGGGCATTAGCCATGAGTCATACTGGGCAGACTGCTCAGACCCTGAACAATCATTTAGCCAATGTAGCTCATGCCTTAGTTGTACATAAAGGAATTAATGCTCAACTAAAAGGAAGCTTGATGGTGTTCAATCAGAGGATTGACCTCGTGCAGGAGCAAATTGATACCCTATGGCAAATCGCTCAACTTGGCTGTCAATGAAAATATGCTGGACTTTGAGTCACTAGCATATAAAATGAGAATTTTTCCTGTGCTGCAAATCTGTCTAAACAATTGTTGCGCTATATTTTAGGTAATTGGACTGGAGAATTCGATACTACGATGGAGCAGCTGAGAGTGGCCATTGTCACAGTAAATTCTACCAGAGTGGACGCAGGACTAGCCACAGGATTATCAACATGGATTGCTGCAGCCATGAATCATCTGAAGGAATGGGCGGTCATGGGAGCGTTAGCAGGCCTTCTGGTGTTGGTCTCCTTGGTTTGCCTGTGGTATATATGCAAGATTAGAGTCTCACAACAGTGTGATGCAGCCATGATCATTCAGGCCTTTACAGCCATTGAAGCAGGACATTCTCCCCAAGCATGGTTGGATACCATAAAAAGCTAAAATGTTACGCTCAGGATGCGAGGCTAAGCACTGCACTCAGGGTCAGCCGCTTTGGACCCAGAGAAGAGCATGTCTGGTTGCATGCGGGTTGATGCCACAGGTCCCGCCTCTGAGAAAAAGGTATCGGACGGGTCTGATGCTCTTTGGGTAGATGACACCTAAATGAACATCAGTACAAAGTCCCAATTTATTTCTAATACCAGAGATCAGACCTCTACTCTTGCCTGATGCGTCTAAAAAAAAAGGGGGAACTGTAGAGAGCTGCGGAATGCTATGCCTTAAAGATGGAGCTGGTTTCCGCCTTCCACCTTCCCGATGGTGAGTGCTCTCTGTCACGAACAATTCCACATTTGGCTAAGGCTGAGGATCTGGCTTGCTTCCATGTATGTGGACCTATCTGCATTGCCCATGTGGCATGCCTGGGTTGGCTACCCAGAGGCTATTTAAGCTGTGGGCTGGCTTTCCCCAGGGTCAGATGATTGTTCAAGGTTCCTAAATAAAGTGCATTGAAAAAAAAAAAAAAAAAAAAAGAAGAAATCCCAGAGACTGCAAAGCCTGGAAGCCCATTGGGATGACCTCCGTGACAGAAACAAGGGCTTTGTTGAGCATCAATATTTCTTTCTTTCGGAGTCTCTGAGGAGAGTCAAATGGTCTAATAATTATTTGATGGGGACTAGGGATAATTCATGAAAGAAAAAGAAAAGGAAGGAAGAAATGAAGACCCCAACGAAAAGATACTTTTTTCTACTGTAATCAAGCACATTTTATCAAAAACTGATAAAACCTACAAAACCACCTACACCCATTTATCCATTTAACACCTGTACCCCTACTTCAGTTTTTGTATCTCCCTTAAATCTGGCATGAATACCAACATGTAGGAGGATGTGAGAGATTCACTGTGAGGAATGCAGCATGCTCCTGGCTACCAATACAAATTTGTTTACAATTTATCATCCTTAAATTCATACATTTTTGTCTTGGCAATTATTTGACATGTTTTATGGTGTGGTACTTACAGATATGGCCACTCTTCAATATTTCAAACCTGGGTCATCACTTGAGTAGTTTTATATGTAGCATTAATAAAATAATAAATATTATGATGATGGAGCACATGGCTCCATGGGTAAAGGGCTTGCCATACAATCATGAGGATCAAAGTTTAGATCCTTATTACCTATGAGAAAGTTAAGCATGGGTAAGTGCTCTTATGCCCCAAACATTGACCGAGACAAAAACACAAAGGTTGCTGGAGCTCACTGGCCCCTAGCCCAGGAAGAGGTTTATGGAAAACAGGCACTCAAAACTCAGTGAGTGACCTTGTCTCAGAGGAATAAGAATGAAAGGAAAGGACACTTGAGGTGCTCCTGTAGTTCCTCATATTCTGTGCATGAAATGACACAAAACTATACACATATACACTATACACATGATAATGGTGATTTTATACGTTATGGTGAAAAGATTCATTGAGGTTACAAATGTAGCAGATGTATCAAGGAAAGTATGCAAATACATTTGCCCTCATAGACTTTGAAATTTTCATGAGTAGAGAGATTGATAATATCTCTATCTACTTATACATTTGTTTCACTGTGTCATAATTGAATACATTTTATAATTTATTCATTTTTATTTTTAAATTGTATTCATTATTTATTATAATTTATTCATTTTGTATGCCGGCTATGATCCCTTCCTTCATCTCCTCCCAATCTCACCACTCCTCCCTCTTCTCCCACTATGTTCCTCCCCTAGTCCACTGATAGGCATGTCCTCCTCCCCTTCTTTCTGACCCTAGCCTATCAGGTCCCATGAGGAGTGGCTGCATTGTCTTCCTTTGTGGCTTGGTAAAGTTTCTCCCCCCCTCAGGGGGAGGTGATCAAAGAGCAGGCCACTCAGTTCATCTCAGAGACATCCCCTGTGGCCTTTAAAAGAATCCACTTGTAGACTGAGATACCATGGGCTACATCTGTGCAGGGGGTCTATGTACTCTCCAGGTATGATCGTTGGTTGGAGTATCAGTCTCAGAAAAGACCCCTGGGTCCAGATATTTTGGTTCTTTTGCTCTCCTAGTGGTGCTCCTGTCCCCTCCAGGTCTGTTTATCTCCCCATTTTTTCATAAGATTTCCTGCACTCTGCCCAAATTTTGGCTATGAGTCTCAGCATTTGATACCCTGCTGGGTAGAGTCTTTCAGGCTTCTGTGGTAGGCTCCTGTCCTGTTCCCTGTTTTCTCCCTCCTCTGATGCCTAGCCAATTTGCCTTTCTGATTTTCCCTTTTTATATTTGGTCTGACATGCCCCATCCATGGAATTAAACCAGCCACATTTAGGGTGGGTCTTCCCACACAAATAAACCACCTATGCAAACCTTTTCAGACATGCGCAGAGGTTGGTTTCCATAGCTATTCTAAATCTTATGAAGCCTTGTCTTTCTCTGTGGGCTCCCAGGGGGAAGTGATAAGAGAGCCTGCCACTGAGTTCATGTCAGAGACAGCTCTTATTAGAGAACCCGCTTGGGGACTGAATCTTTGGGCTACATCTGAGCAAGAGTTTTAGGTCCTCTCCATGCATGGTCCTTGTTTAAGGTATCAGTCTCTGCAGAGCCCCCAGTACCAAGTTTTTGGCTCTCTTGGTCTCCTTTTGGAGCTCCTGTCCCTTCTGGGTCTTTCTATCTCCCCCTTCTTTCATAAAATTCCATGCATTCTGCCCAAAGTTTGGCTATGAGTCTCAGTCTCTGCTTCGATACCTCAATCAGTAGAGTCTTTCAGAGGCCCTCTGTGCTAGGCTCCTGTCCTGTTCTCTGTCTTCTCCTGCTTCCGATATCTATTGCATTTGCCCTTCTGAATGAGAATTGAGCATATTCCCTAGGATCCTCCTTGTTGTTTAGCTTCTTTAGGAGTATAGATTTTAGTATGTTTGTCCTATATTATATGTCTAATAACCACTTATGAGTGATTATATGCCATGTGTGTCTTTCTGCTTCTGGGTTACCACACTCATGACGATCTTTTCTAGTTCCCACTATCTACCTGAAAATTTCATAATTATCTTATTTTTAATAGCTGAGTAGTATTCCATTGTGTAAATGTACCACAATTTCTCTATCCATTCCTCCACTGAGGGACATCTTGGTTGTTCCCAGATTCTGCCTCTTATGAGTAGCGCTTCGATGAACATGGTTGCACAAATATCCCTGTTGTATAGATGAGTATATTTTGGATATATGCCTGGGAGTGGTATAGTTGGATCTTGAGGTAGGACTATTCCTATTTTTCTGAGAGAACGTCAGGTTGATTTCCAAAATGGATGTACAACATTACATTCCCACCAGCAATGAAGGAGGGTTCCCCTTTCTCCACATCCTCTCCAGCATGTGTTGTCATTTGAGTTTTTGGTCTTAGCTATTCCGATGGATGTGAGGTAAAATCTCGGGGTTGTTTTGATTTGTGTCTTCCTGATAACTATGGATGTTGGACATTTCTTTTCGTTTATAGTCTTTCTGTCATGACTGTAAACTTGTTTGTAAATAGAATGTGGAAATAGTTCCAGCAAAGGTCTATGGGAACATAGAACACAGGAAGTGTGAATAGGGCCTCTGATTTGCATGGGAGAATAGTGAACGGATGCCTGTCTTTGGAAGCCATTACATCTGAGCAAAACAAAATAGTTCAGCAATTCAAGGTTGAAAAAACATTTTAGTGTGTATATATTCTGGCATGCTAGTTTATAGACCTAGTTCATTCCTTGGAACCCATATTAAAGTAGAAAAAGGTAACAGTCTTCCAAGAGTTGTCCTCTGGCCTATGCGCACACACACACACATTCACACACAGGTCCATGTGCATGCCCAAACATACAAACACACACATGGAGGGAAAGGAGGTTAAAATAGTTTAGAATTTCAAAGTTAGACTATGAATTATAACAGACACATGAATTTTTTATATTCTGATCTCATTATAGTGCTAAATTTCTAAGTCAAATAGTGTAACATCTATATAAATTAAACTCACTCACTCCATTCAATCAAATTTGAGTTTCTACTAAGGATAAGAAGGAAGATAAGCAAATTGTCAAAGATAACAGAGCATCACACATAAATAAAGCCATGTAGCTTTCTTCAGTGCATATTAGTTCAAAATTTCTTAATTCCTCATAAGGTTTGGAAGTATGTACAAAGTATGCACATATTAAGGATCTGATTTTCAATAAATTATTGCACAAGTACAATGATACTTGTACTTTCCATATTTGTCCTTAGATGACAAGAGAAACTTCTTTGCAAGTTCCTAAAGCTGGACACGAAGATAGACTCAGAAACAAACAGCAAAAGGAGAAGCAACAGCTTTTCTCTGCTCCCATATTTTGCAAAGATTTTAGAAAGAAAGAAATACAGTAACTAGTTGGGCATGGTAGTATTCAAATTTGAATGAAAATACAATACCGCAGAAAGCAGAAAGCATAGATGCAGTTATAGAGTTGATGTTTTTAATTATTTCCAACTTAAACACTCGTTTGAGTGTTTGCTTAGAGAAACAGCAAGAGTTGCTTTCAAAACTTAAAATAATCTCAAAGTTGAATTTTAATAATTCATCCCAAACAAGAATAAAAATATCCTAGTTCATGAGAAAATTTTAAGCTTGAAAGATAATGTTTGCTTTGGGAAATAGTTACAAGAGTGTGGAGTCATGTGATTAAAGGGGTCAATAACCAAGGTGAAGATATGTGGACAAGTGCTTCCTTGGGAAGCAATAATGGTGATGTTGATGCTAATGTATTCAGAAATGTTAGCAGCCACTATCCACTTAGGTGAAATGCTTCCCAGAAGTCAGTTTTTACTCTGAGTCAAAGTCTTCATATGCATTTCCTCATTTAATGTTTTAGATAGAATCTGGGTTGGATATTACTATTATCTCTAGTGTGTTACAAATGAAACTAAAGCCTAACGGTGCTGATGTGGTTAGAGTCATTCCAAGATGGGTTCACTAACACATATAAGGACATGAAATTCACAGGTGAGTATCAAAAGTAGATTTGTAGGACATTGTAGCTTACAATAAGGACATTTTTATTAACATTTTCAAATATATATATCTGTCATTTCTAAACAGCAAACCTTGGCTTCTCTTTTGAGAATGTGATGTAGCCAGGGAATGAGAGAAGCAAAGGACAGCAAAATGTTCATGCAATAATCCTGGTGAGGACCAGAATATATTAAATTTGAGTGATTATAGTAAAGACAATAAATGATGATCAGTTCATGTGATGCACCAACAGCAGACCATTTATGGAGAGGATCTAGACATAGGCTCAGATATGGCCAGTTGGCAGCTCAGTCTCTATGTGGTTCTCTGAGTGAAGGGAACAGGGACTTCATCTGTCATGAACTAGGTTGCCTGCTCTTTGATTACTCCTGGTAATGTGGCCTTACCAGGCCATGAAGGAAGAGGATACAGGCAGTCCTGAGGAGACTTGATAAACTATGGGGAGATGGCAGAGGAGGAGAATGCCTCTTTCAATACACTAGGGAAAGAAGATCAAGGGAAAAAGGAGGGAGGGTGGGGCTGTGAGGAGTTGAGGGAGGGAGCTTCAGTTGGGATATATAATGAATAAATTGTGAAAAAAAGATAAAAAAGAAAATTTAAAAATAAAGCTGACAAAAGTTCTCAATGAACTAGTTGTTAATTTAAGGAAAAAATGAAGGATAAAGTAAAAGCAAATGTTTAGCAAAAACAAAAAAAACTAGAATAATTGATTTGGAATTAGTGAGCAAGGGACAGTCCTTAAAAGTCTATTTTTGTGAAGAAGAAACTTGGTTAGAGCTTAATTCAGAATACCTTTGGTCTACCAGGTCTACCAGATTTCCAAATGGATTTGTAAAGTACATTGAAGGATGATCAGAGTAGGAGTCTGAGATAGAAGCAGAAACCAAATGTCTGTGTGTAGGTTATACATGTTCTCAGTTTAGATGTTAAGTAACTTATTCCAGGCCAAAGTAATAATGTTAGTTGACTCCTAAATTCATCATCTTTCCATTACACACCTTTCTACCTTGCACTTTTACGTTTTTATTGAATTATTTTATTTATTTGAAAGTTTACCTATACTATCCTATCGCTATTTCAATAAGCACCAGCCCCTTTTATGTGCTAGACTCTTCATAAAATACTGTGGGACTCTGCTATTAAGGTTGAAGTTTGGCATGTCTAATAGCCTCTGAGCTCTATACGGAGGATGGATTCCCTTTTTGAGCAGGGTTCCCTCTTGGACTGATCCGGGGAACCCTGAAACCCCTAAGGAGGATCACATAGCTCTCAGGGAAAATTATAGGCCCTAACGTTTCCTGATATGAAACCCGTTCAGAAAGCACGTAGGGATTTCTGAAAACATTGGCCTGTGCTAATAAGATGTCTTGGTGTCCTGATTTCAACCAGTGACCTTTGACCACACCTGGAGATTCTCCCCCACTCATAGGATAATTAAGTACTGCTTCCCCCTGTTATGGTAGGGCTGTTTTGTTACATGTCTCCATGGAGCCTTAGCGAATCAAACATATCACCCTCAAAACCCCTCCTACTGCCCAAGGTGGGTTTTTTTTGTTTGTTTGTTTGTTTTGTTTTGTTCTATCTATCTATCTATCTATCTATCTATCTATCTATCTATCTATCTATCTATTATGTATGCAATGTTTTGCCTGCATGTTTGCCTTGCAGGCCAGAAAGGGGCACCAGATCTCATTATAGACAGTTGTGAGCCACCATGTGGTTGCTGGGAATTGAACTCAGGACCTTTGAAAGAACAGCCAGCCAGTGCTGCTAACCTCTGAGCCATCTCTCAGCCCCTTGCCCAAGGTTTATAATTCCCCATTTCACACTAAATAGAGAGGGACCACCATCATCTATTTCACCACACAGTCTGAGATATTTCATTTATTCTAGGGAAGGAAGGGTTCCCCTCTTTCATGAAGACTGCCACAAGGTTTTAAACCCCACCCTCCCTGATTGCTGTGGCCATCTTTCTAGCACTGCTCCACCCAACTGTGGAACCAAGCTGTCAGCTGCTCCCAAAGCAGCCATTTTGTCTTACCAGACAAAGCTCACTTCTGCCCCTCTAAGGATCGGAGCTCCTGCATTACTGGCTGCCTTCGCTGCCACCTGTCTCAGGTTTTAGAGCCCTGCCTGATCCCCTTTGATCCTGCCCTTCACCCTTCTCCTCCCTGGATCATGTACTTCTTGTTTCCAATCACCAGAATGACAAATACTCTGAACAAAGATTAAATTCTGTGTGTGTGTGTCTCCTTGTCCTCAAATTTGTATGTCCTGGTAAAGAATGCCACCTCAGAAAATCCAAAATCATGAGTCTTATAGTCTTAAAATTTTGTCTGTGATTACTATGGTCATGAGTTTTTCATACATGCTTGGTTTTGTTGATCTTCCCTTGCTTCCTCGAGCTTCACACCCCCACCCCGGGCCATCCTATCCTCCCTCAGCAATCACCCGTTTCCATATCTCATAAGTTTCATTGCCATCTTTTAAATCTCCCCTTCCTAAAAGCTCTTCTCGTTATCCCTAATTCTATCAGTCTTCACGACAAAGAAGTCAGTAAAGAAATAATATCAGGACAGTTGCTCAATGCTGAGTCAAGAGGTAAAATAAAAATTTCATACCTCTTTTGACTGAATCAAATTGATGAAACACAACTTGTTTATTGCTTTTGGAAAACAACCAAGAACTCCTTAACTGTATGTTAAATTTTAAAACACAATAGCCATACTTGAGTGACAGCCCTAACAGACAGGAATGCCAATATCAGTTATGTTAAAATAAACACTTTCATGTGTAGAGTGAGGTTTGCTTTTTAATTTAGATTAGTGCTGGGTCTTGGCATTGTGACAACCTGCTTTTCTCATGCCCACTGTTTTATTTTGTTGTTAGTTTTATTTATTTTTTCCTGCTCTGCCTTCTTTCTCTCAGAGATTGCCTTAAATTCTGAAAATCTTTGTAAACCCTCTGCCTCCAAAATTTTATATCAGAGAAATGGTACCCAATTATAATAAACACTTCAGTATGCACTAAAGTCTGCTCAGTCTTGCTTGGCTTGTATTTAAATTGTAGTGCTGACACTATTACTCCATTTAGGAAGTGTGGGAGGCCTCTGCTCCTCTTACTAGGAGATCCACATGAAGACTAAGCTGCCCATCAGCTACAAATGTGTGGAGTACATATAGGGTCCTTGATTGGTGCTCCAGTTTGCAAATGCTCCCTGGGCCCAGGTTAATTGACTCTGTTGGGCTTCTTGTGAAGTTATTATCCCCACCAATTCTGTCAGTCCTCCTTCTAACTTTTCTGTAAGGCACCCCATCCTCCTCCTAATATTTGGCTGTGTCAGCCTCTGTTTCCATCCATGGCTGGGTGGAGCCTTTCAGAGGACAACTATGCTAGGCTCCCATCTGCAAGCATAACAGAGTATCTTTAATAGTGTCAGGGGTTAGATCTACCCTGTGGGGTGGGTCTCGGTTTGGGCCAGGCATTTGTTGGACATTCCTTCGATCTCTATTCTAACTTTTCCCCTGCACATCTTGTAGGTCAAGTAGATTTTGAGATCAATATCTTGTGGGTGGTTCTATGTTTCTTTCCCTCCACTAGAAGTCTTGCCTGGCTAGAAAATGGCCTCTTCAGTCTCCATGACCCCTGATACTAGAAGTCTTATCTAGAGTCACTCCCATATCTTCCCAGGAGCCTACCCTGTTGTAAGTCCCCTACTGTCTTCTCTCTAAGCCCTCTGACCTCCTGCTCACACTTGTGATCCCCACCTTTATTTTCTACTGTACTCCTTTTCCTACCCTGTTCCCTCTCTCTACTTCTTCTGTCTATTCTATTTACCTTTCTGAGTGAGATTCAAGCAACCTCCATTGACCCTGTCTTAGCTTCTTGGGGTCTGTGGATTGTACCATGATTATCAGATATCATATGGCTAATAAACTGCTTATAAGTCAGTAATATACCATGTGTGTCTTTCTGGGTTACCTGACTCAGGATGAAAGACCCCCGAAGGTTGTCTTCCGTTAGGGAGACCCCGTACCCAAAGATCAACGAGTCCAGTTGTTCGGATGCAACCAGCAAGAGGCTTTATTGAGTACACGGGTACCCGGGGCGACAAAGTCTCTCGGAAGACTTGCGCGCCTCTCGGTTGGGGTGACAGGTTTTTATAGGGCTCGGGAGCAGGAAGCGCGGTTACAGAAGTGAGAAGCATAGTTACAGGGGTCTGATTGGGTGGTTTGAACAAAGCCGTAGTTAAGTCACGTACCCAGAACAGGGAAGGCGGGAAGGCAGATTGTGAGCCGAGTCACGTACCCGGAACCGGGAAGGCGGGAAAGAATGCAGCGAGGTAGCTCTCCCCTCAGGGAACTTACTGCTATACCGCGCCTACTCTACATAGTGTTAACAATCGCTGCTTATCTTTTGGTCTCTCAAGGATGATATATTCTAGTTGCATCCCTTTGCCGGCAAATTTCACGATTTCCTTGTTTCTAATAGTTGAGTAGTGTTCCATTTTGTAAATGTATCACAATTTCTTTATCCGTTCTTTGGTTGAGGGACATCTGGATTGTTTCCAGTTTCTGGCTATTATGAATAAAGCTGCTGTGAACACAGTTGAGCAAGTGTCGTTGTTGTATTGGGAAGCATCTTTTGGGTATATGCCCAAGTTGGTAAAGCTGGGTCTTGAGGTAGAGCCTTTCCCAGCTTTCTGAGAAAGCACTAGATTAATTTCCAGCAAGGTTATTCAAGTTTGCACTCCCATCAGCAATGGAAGAGTGTGCCCCTTGTTCCACATCCTCTCCAGCATGTGCTTTAACTTGAGTTTTTGATCTTAGCCATTCTCATGGGTGAAAGATGGAATCTCAGAGTTGTTTTGATTTGCATTATCCTGACGACTAAGGACTTTGCACATTTCTTAAAGTGCTTCATGGCCATTTGAGATTCCTCTAATAAGAATTCTCTGTTTAGGTCAGTATCCCATTTTTAATAGCATTATTTGGTTTGTTGATATTTAATTTCTTGAGTTCTTTATATATTTTGGATATTAGACCTTTGTTTAATGTAGGGTTGGTGAAGATCTCACGAACAGAACACTAATAGCTTAGGCTCTAAGAAAAATTAATAAATGGGACCTCATGAAACTGAAAATGTTCTGTAAGGCATAGAACACTGTCAATTGAACAAAATAGCAGCCCACAGATTGGAACAGTTTTACATTCATTCATTTGTTTTGAAAATAGAACTTCTAATTTCTCTACTCTTAACATTTTTTACTGGTATGACATATTTAACTAGTAAAACTGGAGATACACTGGACTAAGTCAAGTCTGCTGTATTCAGACCTTGCCACATCTACTCTAAAGCTCCTTTGGTCTCAGAATGATGCTCACAGTGCCAAATTAAATGTACTACTCACTGATCCTTAGGTTCTTGGTTGGAATACCTTCTCAGAATGTCACTTTTTATGATGAACTTGACATCTCTGAAAAGCAGGAACATTATGAAATATCCCTATGCTGAGAGGTCTCTGATTTTTTCCTTTCCTCTGAAGAAAAAGTAAATAGTAAATTATCATTCATAGCATAACATATTGTGTTACCAATATGACATCGTTGTTAATATTGTCATTGACCATTAGGCTTAAAGCAGCTTTCTATTACAAGAGTCTGTTTTCTTCTTTTTTTCTCTATAACACTCCATAGAACAAGATTATTCTCCTTCCCTATCATTTAGGTATAATGTTCTACCTCCCCAAGGAAGTGATATTTACATCTATTATTTGACAGTCTTCTGTGAGGACTATTTTCCTTCACACTTGCTATATATATATATATATATATATATATATATATATATATATATATTCTCTGTAACAAAGGAGAAGCTGCACCATGAAGAAATATAGAATATTTTAATTGGTGAGTAATACATAGATCAACTATAAGATTTAGCCATTTGCAGAGGAATTTTATAGATTTTTCTATGACAGCAGAAGTACTTGCTACATTAGAAAATAGAAGCAATCTCATGCTTAAATATTCTAAAAAATATTTCACCCATGTTGGGACATGTTTACCTTGAATATGGTCATAATTATTAAAAAGTAGCAGTCACTCAGTCATCAACTTAGGCTGTTTGGTATTTTGTTTTGATCAGAGACTTTGTTTGAGGTAGTGGTTCTGTGAGACTGTTTTTGTCTAATAAAAGAGCAATGTAATTCAGGTGTAAGTATCAGATCAGTTTGTAATAACATTGTGGTTTTATCTGTTGATATTGGATCAGTTTCTAGGCATCAGACTCCTTTCTTAAATATATATCTACCTACACATAACATAATAAGAAATATGGATTTTATCTCTGTTCCTATATTTTTGTTATTTAGACTCTAAAGCTCTGGGAATCTCTGAAGTGCTAGTCTTTGTATGCTAATAGGAGGCCTGGTGGTTGGGAGCCTCTGGATAGCTTTAGAATGCAGGCTGGTTGCCCAGAGAGATAATTGTGTCAGTAAAGATTGGTGCTTTCAGTGCTAACATAGACTTCCAGGGAAGAATGGCTGGAGGTTGAGACAATCGGCAATAACAATAATTTAATCAAGCATGACAGCATAATAAAGCAACTACAAACATAGCAAAAGAACAACCTGTGCAGAAAGCTCTCGAGCTATGGAACACATAGATTCTGGAAGGACTTGGTGCTCAAAGAGGACATAAAAGATTCATGTCCTTCCTCATATAGCTTTTACTATTGAGCTCCTCCTGAGTCAAACCCTTTTATAATAAGACATTAGCCTAATACATTCTACTGCCGAGTTTGGTAAGCCAACTTAACAGATAATTGAATTCAAAAATAGGATCACGGGACTTTTTGATACTCAGATGGTTCATGTAAGAATCAGAAAATTAACTACATTTGCCCAAAGTTTGGCTATGAGATAGAAAAACCTGGAGGGAACAGGAGCTCCACAAGGAAAGGAACAGAACCAAAAAATCTGGGCACAGGGGTCTTTTCTGAGACTAATACTCCAAACAAGGCCCATGCAAGGAGGTAACCTAGAACCCCTGCACAGAAGCAGCCATGGCAGTTCAGTGTCCAAAAGATTTCCCCAAAAATGGGAACAGGGACTTTCTCTGACATGAACTCATGGGCTGGCTTTTTGATCATCTCCACCTGAGTGGGGAGCAGCCATACCAGTCCACAGAGGAAGACAATGAAGCTAGTCCTGATGAGACCTGATAGACTAGGGTCAGATGGAAAGGGAGGAGGACCTCCTCAATCATTGGACTGGGGAAGGGCATAGGAGAAGAAGAGGGAGGGAGAGTAAAATTGGGAGGGGATGGAGAGGGTGCTACAGCTAGGATACAAAGTGAATAAACTGTAATTAATAAAAATATAGTAAAAATTATAAAAAGAATCAGAAAATTGCTTATGTAGAAAAAAAATGTGAGTGGTACATGTACAGCAGTATAAAGTTTAGGTTTTCACTACTAACTTGTTATCAGAGTAATGAGATTGTTTTCTTGAATAGCTGCAGCTCACAAAAGCCCATCGTTTCAGAAGAGAAATGATGAAAAGGCAGGCAATGAGTTCTCTGATGTCTTCATGGCCAAAGTCACTTATGGAATAAAGCAGCCACTGTGATCTGCCTAGTTACTTAAGGTTAAATTTACCAATAGAATGTGTAGAATTTAGAGATGGATATAGATGCCAGAGATTTGTTTTGCTAGAAAAGTGAATAAATGCAAAGTCATAAAAAAGGGGAAATATATAGTCACACACCCCCCCAACTATTGAAATAGGCCAAAGAATAAAATTTAAAAAGTGTTGGGCTGGAATTTGAGGTTCGATTGGCAGGGATTGTAGTGATAGTGAACTTCAGGACACTAACCTAAAGGGTTCTCAGAAAGAAAGAAACCATGTAGGGACAGAAAGTGCCTTTATACACTCTGGTCATAAAAAGGTAATGAGTGTTGAGGGAATACAATATCTGAACTTGTTGAAACTGGGGAAAAGGACACGAGAAGGGCATTATGAAATAACTTTGAAATTCTTGATAATGGGGTGAGGACGGGTGCTGGCACCTGTAATGTCCTTGTTTCTTTTACTTCCCTGTGCCACCTTATTCTTCTGGTTCTGCTTCTTTAATTGACATCCGACGAGCACAGTGTGGAGAGTAAAAGCTCTGAACGCTTAGCTGTCATAAATATTTGGCTGCAATGAATCCTCTGCATTCTCTTTAATCCCGGTCATGACACTGAGGAAAGCCTTTTGGGACAACATTTACAGCAGTGTGTTTTATGTAGCTAAGCTCCAAGGCATATCAACTAGTGGCCAACTATTGGAAAAGAGGGTCCAGAAGTCTCTTCCTGGCTGGCATACAATGATACCACATCAGCATTACAATTTTTGCACATGGGTGGTATTGAAAATATTTCTCTGTTCTTTATTGGACTAATGAGACAATTTAAAGGATTCATGTTTGTAGCTCTGAAAGGTTTATTTTTGGGATTCTTGTCAACCACCTAATTTATGCTAAAAACAGATGTTTCATTTCAGTTTCATGCATGGGTTTCAGTGATAGTATAGTGTCCTAGACCAGTTGATATACCTACAACACAATTCCTGAATCTAAGGCTCAAGAATCATAGCAAAAGTAGAGGTAGAAAGACTGTAAGAGACAGGAGCAGGAAGTTTGATGTGAGATTGCAT
This sequence comes from Meriones unguiculatus, assembly GCF_030254825.1. Lineage (NCBI taxonomy): Eukaryota > Metazoa > Chordata > Mammalia > Rodentia > Muridae > Meriones > Meriones unguiculatus. The sequence goes on along the minus strand of NC_083355.1, from coordinate 29,414,653 downwards.
CTCCTAGAAAGGTTAGAGAAGCTACACCCATGAGATCTCATCACTGTGGCTGCCTAAACATGACCTGAAACATGATAGTACCAATAGAGATGCTATTATGGAGTTGGGGAGGCAGTTCATGGGACCTCAGCTATAGAAAAAAAAAAAAGCTACAAGCAACTAAGGAATTCAGAGTGGGAGAAATAGTCTTCTGAGAGCTTCCCAGTTGCCTATGAAATACCAAGTTATCAGCCCTGGAATTATATACAAACAGGTAGCATTATACAGACTGAGTACACTGTATTTACATGTTACATGTACATAAACACATGTAACAGCAATTAAAGAAATAGAGGCTTTATTGTGTCCTTTAATTTTTTTATTCACTTTGCAATCCTCTCCCTTCTCTCCTCCCAGTTCCGCACTCCCATCCCTTTCTCCCTTTTCCCTCCTCCCCTTCTCCTCAGAAAAGGAGAGTCCTACTCCCTCCCATTCTGCTACCAGCCCCACCCCCAGCACCTCAAATCTTATCAAGACTAAGTGCATACTCTTCCACTGAGGCCCAACAAGGCAACCAAGCTAGGGGAAAGTCATTCAAAAGCAGGAAAAAAAGTCCATATCAGAGGCAGCCCCCACTTGACTAACAAAAAAACTTCCCCAAATCTATTACTAACCCCCACCATCTCAAGTTTCCATCTTGCAAGATAATGTCTGTAATTTATAGACGAGATTCCCCTGCTCTGCCAACGTTCCTGTACCCAACCCTCCCTGGAAAGTAATTGACAAATGTACCCACTTATGGCATTTTTTTGTCTTGGAATATCAAAGTTTACGTAACTTTTCCATAATGGGACATGCCATTTAGAATAACCAGGCTCTGGAAACACACATTTCACTCATAATAAACAATTTTCTGTTAGAGCCACAACAGAAACTCTTAAATCTCTATACTTCGTTTTACAAGCTCACTGCTGGTGAGGATGTTTGTGGTCATTATATTGTTTAGGGAGCCACTTATATTTTATAATATAGAATCAGCACATACTGTTTTTGATACTCCAGTTGTTTACATTTTGAGGACTTAAATTATTTCCAACATACGCTAAAGCATAATTTTGGTTAACTGTAGAACTTTGGAAGGATTAGGGCAGTCTGCTGGACTGAAGCTATGACAGTGGGAAAGGTGACTTTCTTGGACATATGGTCAGGCAGTGCTCCCAAGTAATTTCCTTGAACTTTCACCGTCATCATTTCATTTGGAGGTTTCTGATTTTGTAAATCATCCAAGTAAGCTTCAGAGAATATAAGTGGCCATTTAAAATCCTTTAAGCTGCAAGTGAAGGAGCCTAAAGGCTGTTTCTGTCCTATATTTTAATAGAGACTGTCCTTAGGCACTAAAACAGACATTGTTAGATTAGACATTAACATACTTCATGTAGAGAACTTTGGGAAACTCTTTAGTCTCAGCATCACTTATGTGCTACCTAATACGCTAGATGATCAATTTTATCAGAATACTGGAGAACACTGATGTTGGAAGACATTGTTAATTTATTTAATGTGAGTCTTTGTTTAATGTGTTTTAATTTCTCTGTACTAGAATGCTGTAACAAAGTAGATCTCAGAACATATAAAGTTTCAATGAAGGACAAGGAAAAACACATTTTTCATTTTTCCTGTGTAGTTCCCAATGCTGTCATTTTTACTGCAAATTATAGTATAAAAAGCTCTATAGACAATTGATTCTGTAGTATAGTTATCATGTCTTGTAGACCTCAATGTATTCTGCCATAGTGTGATATTTTAGGGAAGTCTTCCCTACTGCCATTAAAGTCACTGTCGTTATGTTGTCATTGATAATGTTTAGGACAAAAAGCCTTTGTGAAACAAGTATATCGGTGAGAGTGGGCTTTGAGGGCTTATCGTTTCCTCTATTTCTCTCTGTCTTTCTCTGCCTCTCCTGTGTGGAGATAAAAAATGGTTCCTCTGTTGCCATGCCTTTCCCACATGATGGGTGCTATTTTTTCCTGGAACAGTAAGCCAAAATAAACTCTCTCCTAGATTGCCTTTATTTGATATTTTATTATATCAATCTAACTAATATACCTCAGTACAATTATCCTGCTATATGGACCTAGTAGTAAACTCCTTCTTAAGTTCTTATATTTATACCAATATTCTAGTTCATATTTCAATCTTCATTAGAGAGGCTTCCTTTCTTTCTTTTTTTCTTTGTATCTTTCTTCTTTCTTTTTTCTTTCTTTCTTTCTTTCTTTCTTTCTTTCTTTCTTTCTTTCTTTCTTTCTTTCTTTTTGTGTGGTATATAACATTTAGTAAAAAACCCCTAAGTGGTAAATGTGAAAATAATAAAAGATCATGGAGTGCCCAGCTCTGAATGGAAATATGTATCACGTCACTTCTTCATGAGAATAAGATAACATCATGGATAGAGGTGGAAAATTGTAAGTGTAAGGGAGAGTAGAGGTCCACAGTGGAACAGTATTTGCTGATGGTCATGACAGTTCTACTATATACAAGAACTCACATATTCACAAGACTTGATCACAAGCCAGCCAAAATCCCAGTATGCATAGAGGAGGGCTTTATGAAGTCCCACCTGTCTGAGGATATATTAGCAATTGGTGGTTGCTGGGGGAGAGAGATTCAGTTTTCTTTAGGAAAGAGCATCCTGAGAGACTGGCTACCCAGTCTCAGTGAATTGTCCCACACTCATTCACATATACGTAGGCAGCATGGGTGTGAGAACACATGTCAGGAGAGAAAAATGGTGGTGGAGATAGGGCAGGAACTGGAGGGAAGGAATGGGGATTGTATGTGGTCAAAACATGTGTGCATGCATTACATTCTCAAACAAACACAGAGCAAAAGAGAAAAAAAAGTTATTATGCTTCACTAAAGCACAAAGAACATGATGAGTTCAGTGAGTTCAGCTATCATGAAGTCCAAACACACTCACTTCCATGTTAATTTGAGGTTCTGTGCTTTTAGCATGACTTCAAAGTAGGAAACTTTCATTCCAACACATTCATTTTCTCTGTTACAGTTTCTCACTGCTCTATTTGAGATAACATGCAGTAGTTGTGGAAAAATACCTATTGAAGCCATTAGAGCAAGCTGACTCACATGGAACTCTGGTCATGTGATCGTGCTGTTTTTTTTCTCTCTCTCTCTCTGCCTTATACATTGCAGATGACAGTAGCTGGCCTAAAGAGTGACATCACTATGTGTACCTGCGCTGTTCATTTTCCAATGTTTATTCTGGGTACCTACCTGTACTGTGATTTCTCTGCAGCATTGCCCAACATGAGTTTTGTCTGATTCATGGAAGCATTTCACATTTGTAAGCTCTGAATAGCTTCTTCTAGCCTGGAGGCTATTGAAGGCATGTGATTGTAAGAAACTTTGGTTAATGCTAACATTCCTGCCACTTAGGCCTAAAAAAAAAAATGCTATTTTATTTGTGCACATGTGTGTATGGATGTGCAAGGGTGCATGTATGGCCATGTGTCAAGGTTTGGGTGTAGAGGTTGGATTATCACTTCCTGTCCCTAATTATCTTTATTATGAAATTTTTCTCAAGGAAGGCTGTGTTCTTGGGATTTTCATGTAGCCTTTCGAATGAGGCTATCTCAGCTCTTCTGCTTCTGTGTTACCAATCTCACAGTAAAATACATCTTTTGATTTGTTAATACACTTATGGATCAAGCTCTTTAAACAGACTACCCTATCACTGCCCCACTGCTGGATTTTATTGTGTAAATGTTGCTTTCTCCCAGGTGCTTTGAGTCCCTCCTATAAACAGGCAGATGATTTCCCAGCGACATCTAATTTACTTAACTTTAATCTCCTGCCTCAATTTATCTCCAGTCACTTCAGTAACCACCGTTCACAACAGATCACATTCAGGGATACAGTTTATGCTTATTACCTCCAGAAGATACACACATAGAGTTCTCAGGTTCTATCACTTCCAGGTGAGTCTAATTTCTCATCCCATTGTTTATAATAACATTAGCCTAAATTGAAAATGACAGGTTTCACAGCACCTTGCCTCGATCCTCATTTGGACCTTCTCCATATAACCAAAACTTGTTTTTAAAGCATACACAGAACATTATATTTTTTCATTTCAAAGTTTTTTTTTCAGTTCTCTTTTAAAAAGTTGTATAATGGAAAGAAAAATATTGTGTTGAAAAGTGTTTATAGCAGCTGGGTGGTGGTATCTCATGCCTTTCATTCCATCACTTGGAAGGCAAAGGCAGGTGGATCTCTATGAGTTTAGGGCCAGCCTGGTCTACAGAGTTCCAGGGCAGCCAGGACTGTTACAAAGATAAGCCCTCTCTCAACAAACAAAACCAAACCAAACCACAAAAGGGTTTGTAGCATGCAGACACTCTAAAAGTTATTTATAATGATAAAGTCTTTTTGAAAGCCATATTGTAACTTCTACCCGTTCTAAGAAAGATAAGCTATGGACAGTTGTCTATAAAGACCCTATGTAGACAGCATCTGTCTCTGCAATGCAGAGTGTTAATGCTCTGATCTTTACCAAAATTCTTCTGTTTTCAGTAGCAGCTTTATCACCAAAGTGTGGGTCTTTGTAATGTAGCTTTATTTTTCATTTTTTTAAAATACATCACTGGAATATTCTGCACATATAATTTTTGAGGTCAGCTTCTTTGTGTCATATTTTTTGCTGAATTGTCCTGGGATTAGTGATTGGATTTATAGTTCTTTTCTTTGTTATATTGTACCTATTTTCAAGGATCCCTTACAATTCTTGTTTTATCAACACATTTGTTTTATCGCATACATTGGTGTGTCTCTCCTATTACAGCTGTACAAGCATGTCTGTAAGGGGGGCTCAGGAGAGGAGCTACTGCATGTTAGGATGTGTGCTTTACCATGTTTTTTCTGGATTTAAAAGAACTGATCCTGCAGCACTCCAGTCTGTTTCTTCCTTGACACTTAGCAATGAAAGAATTTAAGTTTACTCCAGTCAACTTGCTGTAAGGATGCTTGGCTGCAGTTTTCATTTCACTACTCTAGTTGCTGATGCTGTACCTGAAAGTACTTCCAGATGTCCAGCTGAGAATTTTCCTCCATCACAGAACACAGACAGTACGTGTTTCATAGTTCACTGTTTAATTACTTGCTTTCTCTATGTTCTGTGAACTAATTTGAATTGTAAACTGACTGCAGTTTCTAAGAGCAGAATTCAGGTTATATTCCTCAAGTTACATTCCTCTTTGAACTCTGGGAATTAAGGGTCTCATCAATGTTAAGTTACCTATTAGGTTCCTTATTAGTGGGTTTGGTGTGAGTGTGTATGTGTGTGTGTGTGTGAGTATGTGTGGTGTGTCTGTATGCATGGTGTGTATATGTGTTTGTGTGTGTGTGTGTGTGTGTGTGTGTGTGTGTGTAACCTTTACTTGGGTGCTGTGGGTCTGAACCTTAGGAACCTGTTTAAATTGCAAGCACTTTGCTAACCAAACCAAACCGTCCTTTAGTGCTCCTCCCACCAGCAGGTTCTTTTAATACTAAATGAATCACTCCATGCTTAAGGAAGACATGGGCTAAAGCCAGTAAAAATGGTGTTTTGAATTTGAATACTATTTTGACTATGCTCTGCTGCTTGGGAATATTTGTTGATTTTGAATACTCAGTTTCCTATTCTGCAAATTAGAGATGACATCAATAATAGCCTTGTAAACTACTGTAAAAAAATTATGTAATACTGCATAAGCTATAGTAGCACTGAATCTTCAGTCAGAAGCAGCTGTTATTGCTCTGAGTATTTCCTCTTAGACTGTTTAAGAACCCCAGCCTGAGAAAGTAAAAATGCTTCTGTGCTGTGTTTCTCTCAGCACTGGGGACCAGGACTAAAATAAATGGTTTCCTTACCGAGGTAGTCTTGAAGGAAGAAAAAAGTAGCATGGCTCATTTCACAGCAATAAAATAGAGGTAAATAATGCGGCTCTCCCTTCTCTTTACCATTGGTTATATATGTAAACAGTGCTGGCAGAAAGGGGCAAAATGGGGTGGGGGAGGAAGAGGAAGGGCAGGAGCGGTAATAAAAGAAACGCAGTGGGAAAAAGAGAATGTTAAACAGTGTTCTTCTCACTAATTAAAGTGGGAGTATATTGAGGTTGTGATCTCTTCAGCCTCCAAAGAGAGATTAGAAAAACAATCCCAACCCGCTTCATAAATGGTGGCAGACCACATTCCAGTGTAAAAATAAATAAATAAATAAAGATTCACAAAAGAACTTTGAAATACTTTGAAGCCAGAAAATATGCTGAGGGGGGAAAAAGTATCAAAACATTTAAGTATTGGGTATGCAAAGCTCAATTAGGTATAGCAATGGCAGTGTTAAGAGACAGATCTGCATAGTTCTTAAACCTTTTAAATAAAGGAACGTGAACTAAAGCCTCTACTGCCTCATTAAAGCCAGTGTCGGTAAAAGGTAAGCCTCAGTAAATGAGCTGGGTGTCTGGCAGAGATAGAATCATTGCAAACTTGCAGAAATAGGTTAACATTTAGCTATTCAGATTCCAGTGAGAACATGTGTGCTTAAAAATACTCTCTAGCAGTATTTTGAGAATGTTTTCAGACAAGGTGCATTTAAGGCACCAGCCTCCCATAATTTACATGTACTTTTCCTTAAAAATAATCTCTTGATGTGCAAATGCAAAATCAAATCGGAGGCGGGAGTTTACCCAAACAAACCATCTCGAGACACATGTAAAAATCAGCCGGATATGCAGACGGGACAATCGTCTCAGCTAGGGGCTCTTTACTAATTCACAGAATGAAGTCCAAATGCTTTAGCATTAGCATAAGTTTCTTCCAGGACATTTTCTCTCGGCTAGACTCTGTTCCCAGTCATTCTTCAGAGACTTTATATAATCTACTGTCTTCTAACAAACTGCTGCCCACCTGCTGTGTAATGGATACCCTTTAATCTGTTGGAAAACCCCATTCTTTTTTTTCGCTAACACACACAGTTGTCATGGATGGACATGTGTAGTCTTGAAGATTCTATACTACCTCTAAAAGCATCCATAGCTCGCCGTGACACACACACACACACACACACACACACACACACACACACGCACCCCACATAGAGTATTTTCTTTATTGCTTCATTGCATTTATAGTAACTTTTAATATGTCTCACTCTTAAATTTCTTTTCTAATCACAGCAAATCTTGTTGTTTATCTGTGAGATCTATGGGCCTGACACAGAGTAGGCACATTGTAAATACTTGTTGTATAGAGTCTTTCTTAATTCACATTTGTAAATTACCAGTAAAGAACTGACAGAATCAAAATTATATGTATGTGTGTGCATGTGTTGCATTCAATACTGTATACATGTATGTGCAACCATGTACAGATATAGGTGGTGAGAATATGAATTGGGTAACTTCTTCTATGGCCCTCAAAATTATTGTTTCAGAAAAGGTGTCTCACTTGCAATGATCTCACTGCTTATGCTAGCTAGCAATCATTATAAACTGAGGTAGTCTTGAAGAAAAAAACAATAGCAGAGATCCTGTCTATTCTCCCTCAGCACTGGGGCTACAGCATGAACTTCCATATCCAGGGCTAAACTGGGTTCCAGGGATCTGAACTCAAATCCTCAAACTTGTGCAAGATACACTTCATTCTGAGCCTTCCACCCAAATCGCAAATTAGTCATTTTTATATTAAGCATCTGTAGAGGCAAGGTATTCTGGATTGTGTATTTGACCCTTGGCAAGCGAAGCTGAGGTGGACTCTGTGAAGATAACGTTGCTATGTCAGACTTTCCCAGTCAGCTGTATTATTCAGAGAAGGTCCAGCTTCCTCAGCGTCATCTTTGAGCAGAGACCGAGATAGTTAGTACAGGGGCAGAGATCCTCTCGTAGGGTCATATCCCGTACAGGCCTACAGCTTTTTTCTAAGCCCTCCAAGAAGGAAAAGGGAAGAGCTCTAGATTACTGCAAATTTATTTCTTAGCTGTGTTGAGAGTGACTGATGTCTGCTTTCGGACTGAAGTGCAGCCTAATGATATGGTGGGATCAGAAATGTATGAGCACATTTGTAATAGTCCAGGGGCTGTAGGCATCAAGCCAAGATCAACAGGGAAATAAGCACAGAACGGGTAGACAAATGAGCTTGTCGTGCAAGCCTGGTGACCCTAGATTGATCCTCAGACACATATAAAGGTGAAAGAAGAAAAGTGCACAAAGTTTTCCCCTGAGATGTACTTAATGGACCATGGTATACAAATTCCCCCTATGCACATCAGATACACACACACACACACACACACACACACACACACACACAAACAAACACACAAATAATGTAATAGTGTACAGAAGATAAGACATTTAGAAAGGTCAGGATATTTGAGCTCATAGTCGAATTCTTTGAAGGATACTCAGCTTTAGCTTTCTGTTTTGCTTTGCTTGTTTTTATTTCACAAACCACATTAATGGTTATCCAATCGGAAGCTAGCAATTCTATATATTGCTTTGAAAAAAGCTGTGAACAGACTGTGACCTCAAAGACCATTGTATGGTAACTGAGATAAGAATTAGAACCTATGTCATCTAAAGCCATGTACAAAAGACCTGGGGTAATAAGATAAAATATTTTACACTGCAAATTTACACCCCATATGTCAGAATCACCTAATCTTTTTGTTTTAAACATGTGTTTGTTGTGATACACGTTATTTCTACAAAAATCAAAGTTTATTTCTGCAAAATCAAACACTCTGGTGTTAGTAGTTGTGTGTGTGTGCCTTCGGAAACCTTACAGTGGAAGATATGGAATAAAGGTCTGGTGAGGCCATCATTAAGGACCCATTACCATCCAGATGTGGCAGTGCATGTCTGTAATGTTAACACTGGGGAAGAGAAGGGGCGATCGCAAGTGGAGCCTAGCTGGGGTGACATAGTGAGAGACAAACACAAAGCTCAAATCTAGACAATGTTAAGATACAGTATGAAGCCAAGCTTTAAGGATCCACAATGGCACTATTTTCAGCATGATTTGAGGAGGAAGATGATCCTAAAAGCTTGGAGTTGTCCACCTTGGCCATGAAAATAGATGGCCACTCACTATATCATTACTATTCTGCCCTTAACTGATTAGCAAATTTATAAATTCAATAATTCAATACCTAGCCCTTACATTAGTAGATACATGGAGTTCTGTGTAGAATCAGTGTGTATTTGGGTACATTTCTATTCATTCTTTCCTCTGCATTGGCAAAGGGCATAGCACTGAGGTCATTAGATATATTTTATAGAATGTACTTTATTTTTCAAATGTCATACATAACCAAATTAGTGTCAGCTGATGTATAAAATTACAGTCTCAAATTTTTGGGTGACAAAAATTTAAGTTTATACTAAACTTAAAATATTATAGAACAAGGGAAAGTCACTTTAACCACAAATTTCAACTACAATCCCTTTCCCAAAGAAAATTCCATCACTGGCTAGTTACATACAGTATTAGGTTTATTCTGTGTTTTTAAATGTATCTAATAAGAAAGACACTGCTGATAATCATTTCAGTCGCTGTTGAAAACTATTCCTGGCCCACAGCAGTCATTTTAGCAATCCATTTGCTTACTCATTTGTACCAAAGTTCTATCAGAGATTTCTGACAAACATTTGAAAACAGAAAGAGTAAGGAGGGCAGGCTGTGCTCCCATGTGGACCTCAAAGCCCTTGTCCAAGGTTTAGAGGCACCAGCCTCCTCTGAGGAGCTTCAAGCATGCCCTGCCTTCGTACATCTGCATGCTCATCTGCCTGTAGCTCACAGTAGACTGAAGAGTAGGGGGAAAGTTCTTGCTTTGTACTCATGGGAGAGACAGAGGGATGGCTTGATCTATTCAGCTGGATATGTTTTTCAGCACAAAGGAAAATGGTTTGAAGGAGACTAGAACTAGGCATTCAGAATGATTACATTTTCAATGGTAAGGAGTCTTAATAACTTTCTGGGCTTTTATTTTGAATTTTTGTTAGGGAAGGATATCAGTAACTTTCAAAAATATGTCAAGGGTCTTTTCATTTTTATTTTTTTTATTTCTCTTTACTTTTTGTCAAAATCAAACATGCCTTTTACTTTTATTTTTAAACTATTTTAAGAGTTTCATAAACAAATAGTACATATACATTATTTTCTCCTTTCCCAACTCAGACTCCTCCTATACCTCCACAACTCTCTCTCAAATTTATGAGCATGTTCTTTTTATTGGATATACATGTATATGCATATACATATATACATGCATATGTGTGTAGGCAGATATGCACATATGTAAATACAGCATACTGAGACCATTCTATGTTGTTCATGGAATGGCAGCCTGGGATTGACTAACCTATACAGAATACTGATTTCTCTCTGTCTCAGCAGCCTTAGTTCAGTAACTTTTCTTACTTAAGCTGAGTGTCTATCACAAAAAGAACCTGTGATGTGATGTGTGTATGTGTGCTGTCTGTCTGTCTGTCTATCTGTATTTGTCTGTGTAATCAGGACAAATTGAAAATATTTTTCTGTGGTCATTCAACACTCAGTGTAGAATCAGGAAACACATCAATGCACTCTGAAGCTTTTGAATTAAGTGTTTTTAAGAGAGCATAATTAACAGTTTGCTTCACATTTTGTCCTCTGTCCTACTCAAATCTATTTTGGGGGACTACCAGAATGTCAGTGGTGATTCTGTACAGTGTTCGGTAACTTTCAAAAGTGGCAAGTGGCAAAAAAAAATCTATTTTTTTTCATTTCTTGGCAGTTTTTAGTCTTCACTTGAAAATATAAGAGAGAAACTAGAGAAAGTCTGAATTCAAAAGTGGTACTTTAGAGGTACATTGGTTCTAGCTTTACTTTTTTATTTCTCTCTTTTTCATTGAAAATAGATTCTTTTCTCATACACTATGTCCTAACCACAGTTTCCCCACCCTCCACTCGTCCAAGCTCTTCCTCACTTCCCTTCTTCTCTAGATAAACTCCTTATCCACTTTCTCTTCAGAAAAGAACAAGCCTCCACGAGACAACAGCCAAACAGGACAGAACAAAATGCAACAAGACCAGGCAAAAGCCTTCCTATTGATGCTGGACAACAGAACTCAATAGGAGGAAAAGAGTCCTAAGAGCAGGCAGAAGAGTCAGAGATACACCATCTCCCACTGTTAGAAGTCCCACAAAAATACCATGTTAACAGCCATAACATTTATGCAGAGAAACTGCTGTAGACCTATGCAGGCCCCATGTTTAACATTTCAGTCTCTCTGAGTGTATGTGAGCCGTGCTTAGTTGATTTGGTAGGCCATGTTCGCCAAACTCACAGATGGAGTGAGACGCTCCACTTAACTTTTTCTCTGATTTGTAAATTAGCATTATTTCTGGTGTGTAAGCCAGAAATATTTGGGAGACCCAGCAGCAGGAACAAATTATAAGCCATAAGAGTTGAAATTTTTCTTCCAGAGTGAGAAGTATGTGTTGTGGCCCTGACAACTGCTAATACTAGCTTAACTAGCTCCTGCTTCTACGAGAAAGCATACTTCTGTCCTTTCGTGCTGGCCATGCTCTTCAGTGGTCTCTGAACCCGCAGCTTTCTACACTGGCTGCTAATAAAATACACCAGTAGAATTATGAAAAGGTCTGAACTTGCTGATATCAAATCCAACTTATGATTTTTACTTTAGCTCTCGCATGATGAGTCAAGCGGTCACAATGGGCATAGAGTGAACAAGCGTGTGAAATAATCAGAGTCCTTTGGGGATGAATCAGTATTTGATGGAACAATTCAGACATAGAGTGTACGATCTCTAAATGGAGACACTTTTCATTTCTTTCAATCAGTTATAAACTAAAATAAATTAACTCTGGTCTCCTGTAAATCTAACATCTATAATTTCCCTTTGTCAAATGTCAGTATTTGGACCAATCAAAAGCAATATTGATTGAGAGAAATCCAGGAACTCAGATGTGTGGATTAATCATCTCCTTTAATTGAAATGCTTTCAAGTGTTTAGGATATATGAAAAACATTCAGTGAATAACCGAGAGTATTCAAAATGGAAAATAAATCTACCTTTCTCTCCTCCCCCTTGCATAATGCCTCTGGCTATATATTAGTGAGTCAAGTTGCATAAACATGACAGTTGTTATAATTATTTTCTTACTTATCTCTAGACTCTTCCTTTATGAATAAATTACGAATATATTACACTACAGTAATTCTATTTAATGGTAACCTAGCAACAACATGCCTGACAGAGGCTGTTAGTTTCCTGGAGCTGAAAAGTTTGCAATAGATACACCATGTAAGATCCACAGTTTCTAAGGGCCAGGAAGTCTCATGGAAACAGTCTTATCACTTGCCCATGAATAAAGTCAGAATTGCTGTAGAAAATATCTCAATTTTCTACCCATTGCCCTTTGCACATACCATTGATGCATGTATGGTAATTTCCTTAAAGGAAATACAAATTAAAAATTGAAAAATGAAGTTATTTATTTTTCTTATATTTGTGCAAAGACATATATATTTCCTGATGCAAAACTTTAGCATGTAGCTTTGGATTAATTCCTTGGGTTTGCCCTCCTAAGTACTGTTGTTGACACTCGTGAAAAACAGTAACTTTTTTGAGATTTTTGACATCGGGTCTTCAATCACTGAACTTTATAGCTGAATTGGTGTAAATATACTTATTGTCTTCTTGAGATAATTTTTTAAGACGGGAGGCTGAACAATCCCTTCTTTATTATTAGTTGAAACACTTCGTTGATCTTTATGATGAAATAAGCAATAAGAGTGTAAAGGGTTATTGAAATAATGCATCCCTTTTTCCTTCTGTGAACTTTATTTTTGAGCCTTATGTGATTCCTCTTGATACATCAATGTTGTTTTATTGTCTCACAAAGTAAACATAACTTAATATCACCTTTAAAAAACAGTGCCCCTGGCAGGAAGATATCTACAGGGAAACACTGCTATTAACATACATATGAGGTATGCAAATGCAAGAATTATTTACACAAAACTTTCTCAGAGGATTGCAAGCATCTCTATGCTCATCATCTCCCGATTCTTCAGCAAGATTGTGAGATTCATACAGAGTGAATGTTAGTTTGAGTGTCATATGCCTATTCTGGAGGTCTGAAGGTCCTGACTTGCAGCTGGCTCATGAGTATAATCAATGGTAAATGACTCTAGGTTTTAAAGAGGTCTGTACAATTATGCACACATTTATATGCATATACTCAGATATAGGTATCTCATGAATATAATATAAATAAAAATACCACATGTAACATAGTGTGTGTGTGCACGCACATGTGCGTCTGTGTGTGTGTGTGTGTGTATGTTTTCTGGAGACTATTCATTTAAGATGAACACAGCAAAGAAATGATTCTATTCAGAACCAAGTGGATGAAGCAATGAATTTATTACAGCTACAAAAGCATGGCAAAGGCTTATTTTAAGAGTCATAGGCGTTTCTTTAGGGCTATAGCTTTTAGTATGATGGCAAGGTGGCCACAGAGAAAGAGGATCCAGACAGCCCTGATGAGACCTGATAGGCTAGGGTTAGATAGAAGGGGAGGAGGACCTCTTCTATCAGTGGAGTTGGAGAGGGGCATGGTGGGGGCAGAAGAGGGAGGGAGAATGGGACCGGGAAGAGATGAGGGAGGGGGCTACAGCCTGGATACAAAGTGAATAAATAATAATTAAGAAAATTTAAAAAATTAAAAAAAGAATCATGGATGATTCAAAGCCAACCACATTTCTAAAATGCAGGCCCCCTCACCCAGTATAGAATGTAAAGGTTGTCTTTATTTCCTCAGAGGGAGGGATGAGATAAGAGGCATTCCCAAGCCTGTCTAGCACTTTTTGACCTCTTACTACTTGGTTCAACTCAGCAGGTCTTATATTCAAACAAATATAAGATAAATAAAATTGTCTTCTCTTGGCTTCTGACTGAACTGCTCTGCCTGGCCTCAGACTAATTATGGCAATATGTTTTAATATTCTGGCTCCTTCTCATTCTTTGGTTCATTCTGTCTTCACCTGTGTTTAGCTTGTTCTCTCTGCAACCTGCCTCTGTAAAACTGTCCAGGTAAGAATCTCTCAGTAAAATACTTCTATTTTCTCTCTTTGTGCTGCTCTTAAGGCGTCTCCCTTTCCTTTTGTCTTCTTGTTAGAGTTGGTTGTATATCATCTCTGACTCATTCGGTCAAATCTTTCTCTGATTTATCTCTTTGTCTGCCCCTCAAACATGGCTGCTTCCTTCTGTAAACTAATCTTACCTACACTGTTTGGGATTAAAAGCGTGTACTAAGAGTGTGTCTGCATTCAGTTGGATCACACAGACCTAGAAGGTCTTCGGATGTGATCCATTGCCAGAGCAGCCATCTTACTAAATTAAAATTTCTCTACAATAGAAGATAGCCTACAGAATTTCACTATTAGATTTCCTATTTCTAGATAACGTTTTACCTCATCATTATTCTAGTATATCTTAAAATTATGTTCAGCTGGTAAGAAGGAGAAAGTGGTGGCTGGAATCTCAGGTGATGGTTAAATAATACTACCCCTCCTGACAGGATGGAAAGCAAATGCATGACTTCTATGGTAGGCCTAGATATTACCATACTATTTGAATTATTTTGGTGACATGACACTGGGCTAAGACACTATGCTACATGAAATCATATATTCACGTTAAGCCTCAAGGAAACAGCTCCACTGAAACAAAAATAAATGTATATATTTTCTGTATGTATTGAAACACGGTGCAGAATTATTTCCTGTGACCATTTCCAGATTACAGAATTATTTATACTATCTCTATAATATTTGCATATATTCCTCTTCTTCTAAGCTTCTAAGCTTCAGCAGCCTTTGGAAAAAAAGAGTGGAAATATAGTAAGAGGCAGAAAGAACAGATATCTGTAGTAAGACAGTATTTTACAGAAATGATAGAGCAATTTTACACAGGATCTGATAGCATCTGCAGCTGAGTATAGAAGACTTGCACAAGATCAAGCCAGCCATGATCCCAGCATGGGGGGCGGGAGCCTTTTGAAATTCCACCCTTCTCTGAGACACTATGTGTACTGCATTTAAATTTACATAAGACGCTAACCAGGCAAAATCATATATAGAAAAGTATCATTGCTTTCTAGTGGGGTGTGATTATAAATAAAATCGAAACACAAGGGTGGCTTTTAGGGTGATGGAACTGCTTGCTACACTATCCTAAGGAAATTATATGTGTCTATGCATGTGTCAAAACTCTAGAACTTTACATGAAAATAAAAAGGGAATTGTATCACACAATCATTTGAAAATCGAAAAACACCGAAATCAACAAACTTACTACTAACTACACATTTAAAACAATCTTCTTTGTGGCCTTTCACAAAATTATCTAAAACTCCAATTAGTATAAAAACGAAACAAATCAAGCAGAGAAAAAAAAATCCCAAGGAAAAGCAAAACAACAAAACATGTATAGGTGAAGTGCATTGGCAGAAGTCTGCAACACACACACACACACACACACACACACACACAGAAATAAAAAATTTAAAATTAAGTCAGAAAAAAATAAATGAAAAGACATAAAACATCCTCCCTTTGTAAAGGGTGATGGCTCTGACTTGCAATTGTAGGAGAACGTGGCCTGAAACAAAGGAGGGGAATTTGAGAGCATGCATAGGTATGAACTAAGGCTTAATCTTTAAACCAAGCAATCAGTGTGTCTGTCTGTGTGTTTGTGTGTGTGTGTGTGTGTGTGTGTGTGTGTGTGTGTGTGTGTGTGTGTGCAATCTTGAATCTTGGGTTAATTGTTAAGAAACTCCTCTCCATGTAATCACTTAACTTTCTTTTTCTTCATGCTGATCCTCATTTGGATGTTTTGATTAATAAGTTTTGCTCCAGGAAATCACTCACCAGTTATTTCTGAAACACATCTTAAAGTTTTGCAGACGGCTCATATGCATAGTAACATCTGAATTTTAATGTACTCTCTAAAGATTACCCCAAAGCACTTAATGAATCCTTTGGTTTGTGTAATAAGATATTGGTATTCACACCTTGGGATTCCAGAGTACATACATATTGAATAGGAATTAATATTTATGGTTAATTCTCATAATTATTCTGAAACAGAGAAAGCTGTGAGGGTGCTATATGAGTATTGGTCTGGCACGAATCAACTCCACATGTATTTTCTTCAAAGATTTAGTAGGAGTAGCCTCACTTGTAGGAAAGGTGCAAACTTCCAAACTTCAGACAGGGCTTAACACTGTCCTTCAAAAACTACACGTCTTTGAAATTGTGCACAGATTTTAACCACGGGACTTTTTTTCCTGGCTTCTGTGACTGAGAGTGCATTGAAATATTCCTTCCTGGCATGTCCACTTAAAACAAACCGATCTAGCTCTTTCAGAGAAGTCTCAGCTGTTAAATATTTAAAAGCCAAGGCTGCTATACTTTTACTTTACATATAATTTTTTCAAACTGCTTTGAGGGAGGTGATTACAACTGCCTTGTTTCTCGATCCTCGCAATTAAACAAGGAAATACTGCACTTTAAACTATTATTTATTTTACACATGCTTAAAGATATAGAAACGCTTATCATGGACAAAGTTCTAAGAAAGATATTAAGGGTATAAGATGAGGGCTAGAGACAGAGCTCGGTGATTAAGATTTCAGTTCCAGCACCCACATTAGGCAACTCTGAACTGCTTCTAACACCTGTTCCAGGGTATCTGCTCTGCCTGTTTTGGCCTCTGTAGTACCTCACAACATGTAAGCATGTACACTCAGACACATAGATGCATATCAATAAAATAGAAGAATATAAGGTAAATTGAGTCTTCCTCTTCATCATCTCCAAGGTTTTATACTGAAACCAAACTTTCTAGCACCTCAAAATGCAGCTGTATTTAGAGGTCAAGTCTTAAAAAAAAAGATAACTGAGTTAAAACATGTTCATTAGGGTGAGTTCTAGTCCTTATGGCTGGTATTTATAAGATGAGGTTTGGATATAAATTGTCTCAATGATGTTGGAAGAGACTAGGAGAAGATGGTGCTAACAGAGCAAGGGAAGAGGCCTCGTAAGAAACAGCATCGCCTGCATCATTTCTCAGCCTCTAGTACTAATAAGGGGGAAAAAATGTGTGCTGGCAGTTTGTAATGGCAGACACAAGAAACCAAGTAAGCCAGGGACAGAACACACACTTGCAATTCCCCTGCAGAAGCAGAACCATCCCCACCAAGTCAAGTCATGTACCAATTGGGATGACACCCTATATTGTCACTTATACTGGGTATTTTTATCTTCTGTGGATGTCTGCAGTAGCCTGAACCAAGGGAACACAATTAGACTGGAAAGTGGCCTCCTTCTTTAAGAGCACCTAGTTCTCTCAGAGGACCCAGGGTCTTCTGGATCAGCAAAACCTGAAACTAAGATCCAGGAAAGTGACTCCTTCTTCTGGCCTGCAGGGGCCCTGCACGTACATTGTGTGCATATGTATACGCAGGCAAACGCCCACACCCGTAAACTAAAAACAAAACAAAACCTTTTAATAACAATGAAAAAAATATACAAGAAAACAAGCAAGTAAATGCAGAATTGCAAATTCTGGTGCAATCTGCTAAAGAAACCAATTTTATAGCAATTAAAACAAAAGGATCAAGTTTCCGTATGTCTTACTATATTCGTTGCTTTGGTTAACCCTCCTTCTACCTCCCCCTCTCCCTTGCACCACTCACTCTCCTGTTTGAACCTCATCACCCCAATACTCTTTCTTTCATTTCGAAGCAGATCTATTTCCAAGCCCCCTTCATGCCTTCACTCCTCCTTTTCCCATTCTACTTTCTTGGACTCTGCAAACATTCCTAGACAACATGAAAACAGAGTTGAAGCTATGGTCAACGTAGGAGAGAAAACAAATGCAGATCTTACTTTCTGGGTCTGGCTTGGCCTCAACTTAAAAAATGCCTCAAATGAGAAAAAAAAAAAAAAGTTGTTTGTGTAAATACTCAGAATTATTGTAGTGGGATCAAGTGGCACACACTTTTTTTTTTTTCCAGCTTTTGAAACACTCTTGCTGATTTCCACAGTGACTGTACAATTCTGCACTCTCATCAACGGGGTACTGGGGTTACTTGATCCCCACCTCCTTGCCATCCTTCGTTGTTTTTTGACTGCTTGATAAAGGCCACTCATGTTGAGGTGAGACTGAATCTCAGAATAGCTTTAATTTACACTCCTTTGATGGATAAGGATGTTTGACCGTTTATAAATTATTTAGCCATTCAAAAATTTTATCTGAAAACTTTGTTCAATTCCGCAGTATATTTAAAAATTTTAACCTTTGAGAATTTCATACATGAGTACTGTGTTTACATAATTTCCACACTTTGGTAACCTCTGCTATGTCCCTCTTCTTCACATACTCATGCCGACCACTGTAGGTTGGGTAACCTGTCATGGTGTTTATGATAGGAATAGAAGCTCAACTATAACAATCGTGCATGTACCAATTGGGATGACACCCTATATCGTCACTTATACTGGGTATTTTTATCTTCTGTGGATGTCTGCAGTAGCTTTCCTCTGCCAAAGAAGCTTCTTTGATGAGGACCGAGGTATATAGTTATCTAGGGGTATAAGAATACTGTGCAGAACACAGTTATAAACCATACAGAATAGAAAAATGGCAGAAGTAGGTCTTCCTATAGGGTCTATAACGTCCTTAGCGACAGGCAGTTGGAATAGCCCCCTTTTAATTGGAGTTTGGTTTACTTGATGTTTAGTTGTGAGTTTCGTATATTTTAGATAGTAATCCTCTATCAGATATACACATATATATGTAGTTGTCAAAAGTTTTCTTTTATTTAATAGAATGCCTCTTGATTAACTATGTTCTTTGCTGATAACATTATACTTTCATGAATTTCCATTCTTTAATCATTGGGCTTATTTCTTGAGCAATCAGGAGCCTCTGCAAAATGCCCTTACCGCTTCTTCTATCTTGTAGCATACAACCAACTCTTCTCTCTAGTAATTTCTAAGTATCAGGCCTTATATTTTGGTCCTTGATTTAGTTCTTTGTTTTGAATTGGTTTTTGTTCATGGGAAGACAAACTTAGTTCTATTCTTCTACATATTATCCAATTATCCCAGCATCACTTGTAGAAGGTAATGTTTCTCTCTCTCTCTCTCTCTCTCTCTCTCTCTCTCTCTCTAGTGTATACTTTTAAAATAGAGTAACCTCTGGTGTATCCACTAGGCTTCCCTGAATTGTTCCGTACCCTGGGCATATCCACAGCCCTGTCCAATTCAGTGGATTGATAATAATAATTAATAATAATAATAGTAACAAAACAATTACAATGATATTAATAATAATAAAATAGCCAGCCTAGGTCTGCTTCTGCCCTCAAGGCATTCAGGTATCATTAAGCACCCTGACTGGACTGAAAGAAATTAAACCTAGACAGGTGGGTGGGTTAGCAGGATCTCTGTCTGGTGATGAGTGTGGGGGATAAAAGCCTTCTCTGATAGTATTCTCAGTGAAACAGTTCTCCTTTATTGGAGAAAATAGGGGCTATGTAAACCTTGGGGAAGTGGGTAGTGGTTCTGGGGGTGAGGGTACATCACTGCTTGGGGTTGAAGTGCTGGGAATGCTTCATTTACATGGAGAGGAATTCCAGGTGTTTGCCGGATATGTCCTTTTAAAGAAATAGGAAGTTTTAACCTGAAGCCTGGCCAAGAGGCTTTGTAATTGCCTAAAGGGTGTTGGGTCGCAAGGCTGCATGCACCTGAGCATGAAGGCCCATAACAAGGGAGTGTTCTCTACTTCCGCTGGTCTCAAGATGAGAGTTTTGGGGTTTGGACACATCTCTTAGCACTGCTTTCATTGTGTCCCATAAGTTTGGGTATGTTGTGCCTTCATTTTCACTGAATTCTAGGAAGACTAATTTCTTTCTTTATTTCTTCTCTGACCCAGCTGTCATTTAGTAGCAAGTCACATGAATCTGCCCACAAATAATAATAATAAAATATGAGCATGGAGAAGGGACTTGTAAAGTGAGAGTAGAGTGGTCAGTGTGGAAGGTCACTAAAAGTGGTTGGTGAGAGTAATCACAGGAGATTATATTCAGCATGAAGTTTGCAGAGAATAAACGTAACAAAAAATAAAAAGCTATATCTCAAAAAATAAAAATAAATAGTAAATAAATAATCCATGAAATGGATTATGAAAGAAAAACAGATAATGTGGAACAGATACACCTTGCAAAGATGAATAGGAAACTATTCGTTGAAATGAAATTTAAGGCATTATCAGTTAAGATGTGTGGACTTGGGGAGGGGCATGCATGCAGAAAGGGGGGAGGGCGGAACCTGGAGGGGAGGAGGGTGGGGCTTATGGGGGGATACAAAATGAATTGAATAAAGTGTAATTAATAAAAGTTAAATAAAAAATTTAAAAAAAAAGGATGTGTGGACTCAAATGCTTGAGAACTTGTGGAGTTTTAAGGACTAGAGAGGCTTCTATAACGAGGGTACAGGATGGCAGAAAATGAAAACAGAAAGGCTTGCGTGAACTTGAATTTGGCTTTTGAGGAGAAGGCTTGGAATGGGTGCTTAGTAAATAAAAGGAAAAAAAAATGCAGTGAATGTATATATTCCAAAAATTCAAATCAAACGCAGTAGTGTAAACCTTACATATTCATGATATTCTGGTTGGTTGGTTGGTTTTGAAGCCAAGTTCCACGTTGTACTTCAAGCTGTCATCCAACTCATAACAATTTTCCTACTTTAGCTGACCAGGTGATAGATATTATAAGATATAGGAAGAGGAATGGGAATTCTACAAAGGACCTTGAATTCTCAAGAAATAAGGCCAATTGTTAATAAATGGAAATTCATGAAACTATGTTGTCAGCAAAAGACTTAGCTAATCAAGTAAAGTGTAATTCTATTAAATATTTGTGAGCCACCATGAATAGCAATAACATGGAATCTTCCAGGACATGGGAATTTTCTCATATTTTCTATAATTTACTTACAGACATATGTTTAATTCACATTTCAGCCAGCAAGTTCTTTTTTTTTTCTTCATTTAAAATAGGTGCTTCATCTTGTTTAATGTAAGGGATATTATAGTCAGATACTACACTATATAAGCAACAGTAAATATTTCCTTTACAGAAGAGCTTTAATAGAAGGAGTATGAAAATTTGGAGAATTGCCACATATATTATGTCTTAGAATAAAGACTAGTGTCTGAAGCAGACCTTATAAGATCTGGCACACAGAGCCTGAAATGGAACCTTACTGTCAGACAAGGTTCAAGGAAGCTCAACTTTTTATTTTTTAAACCTGACAGGTAAAGAAAACTTTTATCAGGTGAAATTAAAGGAAAAAAAAAAAAGGACACATCCATTGTGTTAAGGCATTCTTTTGAAGTTTCAAGGGTGCTATAATTAAAGTAAGATTTCTTCAGGCACTGTGAAGGAAAAGGAGTAGCAAACAGGCTGATTTGCAAGAAAATACCTTTAGAAAGCAGAAATAATTAAGATTAAAGTTATTTAAGAAGTGAAAACCTTACTGCTTTGAAAAGTCAATAGAAGGGTTGACTTCTTTGAGCTTTTGAAATTAGATTTCAAAGGCCAAGGAAAGACATTAATAAAAGAAAAATGTGTGATGAATAGGAATAGTTCCCTTGATATTAGATTTTAAAAAGACAAAACAAAAAAAAAATTGAAAACTCTGGCATGGAATTATATCGTTGAAACAGTGAAAATTCTAATATTTGAGGTAGAATTTTCTTTTTTATTTTCCTTTATTATTTATTAAAATTTATGCACTTTGTATCCAGGCTGTAGCCCAATCCCCCATTTCCTCCTGGTCCCACTGCCTCTCCCCCCATGTTCTTCCTCTAGTCCACTGATAGGGGAGGTCCTCCTCCCCTACAATCTGACCCTAGCCTATCAGGTCTCATCAGGACTGTCTGCATCCTCTTTCTCTGTGGCCTAGTAAGGCCACCTTGCCAGGGGGAGGTGATCAAAGAGCAGGCCACTGAGTTCAGTCACAGACAGCCCCTGCTCACCTTACTAGGGAACCCACATAGAGACTGAGCTGCCATGGGCTACATCCTAGCACAGGGTCTAGGTCCTCTCCATGAATGGTCTTTGGTTGATCAGTCTCTGCAGGACTGTCTGAGCCTAGATTTTTAGGTCTGTCTTGGTCTCCTTGTGGAGCTTCTGTCCCCTCCAGGTCTTTCTATCTCCCTCATTCTTCCATAAGAGTCCCTGTACTCTGCCCAAAGTTTGGCTGAGTCTCAATGTCAGTTTCCATACCCTGACGGGTAGAGTCTTTCAGAGGCCTCCCATGGAAGGCTCCTGTCCTGTTCCCTGTTTTCTCCTACTTCTGATGTCTATCCTATTTGCCCTTCTGAATGAGGATTAAGTCTCTTCCATAGGGTCCTCCTTGTTTTGATTACTGTTGCTATGTAGCACAGCTTGAGATCAGGGATGGAGATACCTCCAGAAGATCTTTTATTATACAGGATTGTTTTAGCTACTCTGGGTTATTTTGTTTTGTTATTCCATAGGAAGTTGAGAATTGTTCTTTCAAGGTGGAATTTCCAAACAGCCTCAGACATAAGATTAGCTCAACATTTTCTTTCAATGCGATGTCCAGTCCCAGGTGAAGTTTTACTTTTTGATTTAAGTATAATATATGTTTGTCAATATTAGAATTTTAAAAAATGGTTCAGAGCACTGGCTTGATTGAGATTTGTTCCCACAGGCTCATATGTTTAAATTCCTGGTCTCCAGTAGAACTGCTTAGGAAGGAAAAGAAGGTGTTACCTGGTTGGAGGACGTGTGTCACTGGGCAGTGGAATTTGAGATTTCAAAAAGACTCTCACCATTCCACATGTACCTC
This sequence comes from Meriones unguiculatus, assembly GCF_030254825.1. Lineage (NCBI taxonomy): Eukaryota > Metazoa > Chordata > Mammalia > Rodentia > Muridae > Meriones > Meriones unguiculatus. Next base: position 29,391,663 of record NC_083355.1, on the reverse strand, counting down.
TCCACCTCTTACCTGCGACTGTGAGCTCTCTGACTCTATGCCTTTGCTCTGTTATTATGGACTAAAATCTTAAGCCCAGTTAAAAGGTTTCTGTTATCAGTTGTCTTAGTCAGGCTGCTTTGTTATGGCAATAGAAAAGCACCTGAGGCAGCAAGATAAAAATTTCAGCATCAATACTGAGAAACAAAGGCTGCATGCCTGGTGCACCCTTCCACTTATCCTGTCTTCTCTTTTATCTTTTTTTTTCCTCTCCATTCACTTTTCCTTGTCTTCTTCCCTTCTCCACTCCCATCTTTTTTTTTTTCTTATTTCTTTTATTTTTGCTTTCTCTAATCAAGTAGCTCAAGCAGGTCTTGAACTAAGGATCCTCCTTCCTATGTCTTTTCATTTCTGGAATTACTGGTCTGAGCCACCAAGCCTAGCTCTCCAGCTGTCTTTTAAATATTCGGTTGCTTGTTGTGGGTGATGTTGGGTGTCACCAAAGTACTTCCCAATAATTAGACCCTTCTCTTGAGCATGAATTCCAAAGTTTCACCATTGTCCATGTAGCTAGTATAAGTATCTACATAAAGAGGAGACACTCAAAATGTGCATACTTTTGAAACAGAATAAAATTAGCCCAAATAAAGTGTTTCTAATTCTATCATCCAGAGGTAGTTTCTGTTAGCTACCTCATTGTTCACTGTCACAGTGCTTTTGAGGAAGGTTTGTCTTTGTGTAACTCTGACAAAAGGCACACAGTTTCCCTAAAGCTCAGATAAAAGAAGTCTTTCTAAAGAGCACCATGTCAAATGTTTTCACACCTATTTTGCTTATTGTTATCATGAAGTTGAATTTTAAATATTTTTGGTTTTTGAGATTATAATTATATTTTGCCATTAGTTTTCCTTCCTCCAAACCCTCTGCACATACTGTTTCTTGCCCTCTTTCAAAGTTATGACCTTTTTCGTTAATTGCTAGTATTCGCCAAAGTGCATGTCCATATAAATATATTCCCAAATACAACATGCTCAGTTTGTACAGTTTTCCGAGCTGGCCATTTGGTATTGGGCAACCAGTCAAAGTGCTCATCCCTGAAAAAGACAATTTTTTTAAAATTTTATTATTATTATTTTTTTATCAGTTACATTTTATTAACTCTGTATCCCAGCCGTGTCCCGATCCCTCATTCCTTCCCAGCCTCTCTCTCCCTCCCTCATCTCCACCGTGCCCCTTTCCAAGTCCACTGATAGGGGGGACCTCCTCCCCATTCATCTGACTAGCAGTGTTTTCAAAGCAGACTCATGACCAAACCTTTGGCAGAGTACAGGGAATCATAAGAAAGAAGGGGAGTTAGTCTGATGGGGAAAGGATAGGAGCTCCACAAGGACCAAATATATCTGGGCACAGGGTCTTTTCTGAGACTGACATTCAACCAAGGACCATGTATGGATATAACCTAGAACCTCCACTCAGATGTAGCCTGTGGTAGCTCAGTAACCAATTGGTTTCCCAAAGTGAGGGGAACAAGGACTATTTCTAATAGGAACTCAATGACTGGCTCTTTGGTCTCCCCACCCCCGAAGGGAGGAGCAGTCCTGTTAGGCCACAGAGGAGGGCTTTGCAGCCAGTCCTGAAGATACCTGATAAAACAGGATCAGAAAAAGACAATTTTTAATGCTCTCAACAGTTCTCCGTTGTCTATAGTTCTTTGTGTAGCCAACCTTATGGGCTTTTCTCAGTCCTCTTTGATTTCTGTTGTTGCTGTCATTGTTCAGCTCATGTATAGCTTATAATTATGTCATAATGGTAAGACTTTATGGGTGTAGTATTTCTGACATCTCTAGGAGACACAATCTCACAGAAAACTCCCTCAGATCCTCTGGCTCTTGCAGTCTGTCTGCCTTCTCTTTAGCAATGATCCTTGAGCCTAGGTACAGATGTTGACTTGTATCAGTTGTCTGGGCTTTACAGCTCTTTATTTTGATTGGTTATAGTTTCTCTAATACTCTGTATATTTCAAGAAGTTTCCTTGATGAGAGGTGAGGACCATATTTATCTGTTATTATTTAAGTTGATAATGTTAATGTTTATTGACTACTTTTTCCTTTTTAAAAATGTTGTGTGCATCCTATTCTTTAATATAGTTTTAAATATTTACTTCTATTTATTAATGTCTATAGATGTTTGGAGGGTACCAATTCTCTGCCTATAGCAATGATTTTTTTTAATTTTGCTCATTAACTTTTAATTTTCAGTTTTTTATTGAATAGAAAATTGTTTAGAATTATTAATTTTTAATGAGTTATTTTCTTTTAAGTTGCTTTTGCATGGCTGACCATAGTCTCAAATCTACTAAACATTTATATATTAGACTACTGGATCTTTCAAAATTTCATTATATTTAAAGTTAATTATGTTATTTGTGATATATTAACTACACAGATATTAAATTATTAAAAATTTTAAAATCTCCTAATCTTTCAAAACTCACTTTCAAAGAAGTACTTTCTTTTTTCTTCTCCCACTCTTTCTGTTCTCAAAGTTATCTAACACAGTTAAAATGTTGATGAATCAAATAATTGCTTTTTCTAAGGTTTTACACATAGACATTTATACACACATATAAATGGCTAATATGTGATATATGCTGTATTCTTCTTTACTTTAAAAGTTAATCACAAATCTCAATAAATTTGTAATAGAATGCAGTCACTGTATAGCTGCACAGCATCCCAAATTATGAATGAAATATAAAATTTTAATAATTAAATTACATCTATATTACACTACATGTACACTATATTGAAAGCTATTTATGTTGTTTAAATTTGGTTTTTAATTTTGTTTTGGGGTACATTGGCTCATAAGGTGGAAGTTCATGTGAATATCTTTAGCTGAGAATCTTAGCATTAGACTTCCTATGCCAAGCAGGATGCATATTTAAAATGTTTAAACCTATTGCTTTTTTGCCTTCCTGGATGTATAGAAGACACTGCAAACCCTCTAGTGTCCTCACTTCTGGCCACCTTGTAAAATGTAAGGAAGATTGTCAATCTGATGAATGAGAAGCATCATGATTACTGTTGGTTGAATTTGTTATTTGTACAAATCCTTTATAATTAATCATCTGGCCAAAGGACTAGTTATAGCAACTATCATGGTGTAGACAAATAATCCAGTAAAAAAAAAAATGGGGGGAGGTTTTTTTTAGCTCTAGGTTCTGGTCCTGCTGAGTGATTGTCCAGCCAGCAGTTGTGCAGACACTGCTGACTGATGAAATGCTGTTTCTGGTCTTGGTGATGCCCCCTTTCATTCAGGAATGCATGCATGAATAGACTGACGTAACTCTGCCCATCCTTTCATACACCAGAAGGCTTTCCTAACCTCCACTTTATGAAGAAACTTCTTCTTTATGAAGAACTTAAAAGAACCAAAAAGCAGGAAAAAGCAGAATCTTTGAATAGTTTCTTAAGCCACTAGTTAGGTTATGGTTTCTAGCATTTCACAGACCATGACATGTTATATAGTTCAGCACCGGAAACACTACAGAAGGTTTGAGTGTTGAGTGCAGACTGATAGGAGACCATGGTGAATTGATATAACATCGGATATGAAATACTTGAAGAGATGGTGCTTTTTAATAATCTGTATACCATACCATGTATCTAATGATGAATCCACTCAATTTAAGAATATCTTTGTGTTTTAACTACCAGAAAGAAATTGCTGCCAGCAGTTGCAAATGAGTAAGGGAAACAAAAAGAATCTACATTTTTTCCTTCCAAAATAAGACTGGAAAAGTCTTCACCTAAAATCTCTCTGATTGACCAAAATGTATATTTTAAAAATGTTCAACATTGTTATTTATTGGAAGTACAAATTAAAGCCACAATTATGTGTGTTTATAAAACCACTAGACTATTAATAGGGGTCCACTTCCAAAAGAACTTTGTGTATGACTACTGGAAAACAGTATCACTTTGGAAAACTGTTGAGCAGTTTCTCATAAATAGTTAATAGATATCTCTCTTGCAAGCAATCTTGCTTAAGCAGGTATTCAAGATAAATTAGTGTCCATGTACCCAAAATAAATTACAGAATGTGCATCAGGTTACTATTCATATTAGCCCAAAACCGAAACTGACCCAGATGGCCATTATCAGAGAATGAGGTAACAAGACATGGAACGTTTATACCATCTGGCTACAAAAGGAATGGGCTGGCCATCTCAGCCAGGTGGTAAAGTCTCATTGTGTTCAGACCAGAGGAATAGATACAGAGGAAGGGCATGCATACTATTAGCAACATGTAACTTTTATAGATAATAGTTGCAAAGGCAGTTCAAAAGGAAAGTAAGGGCTGGACAGATGGCTCAACAGATTAAGGTGTTTACTGCCAAGCCTGACAAACTGGGCTTAAACCCTGGAAGAAGGGAATCGATCCCCATAAGAGCATATATCTAAATAAATGTAAACTAAACAATAAAACCGTGTGTTTTACAAATGTAGGTGTGAGTTTTTCCCATCAAATTCTGTAGGAAAAGAAAAATCAGTAAATTATGCTTAAGAATTAATTGAAATAATTGAACATCAGAATTAGATGAAATTTATTTTGAGAGTGTGGCTGTGGTAACGTGAACTTAATAATTAGATCAATTATTTGTCAGTGTAGTTATCAGTGGTAAATTCTCTACCAGATTAAAAATAAACAACAAAAAAGTCATACTGCAATTGAAGTCTGAGTAGAAGTTACTTGGGACATAACCTAGAGCTTGTGAGAAACTTCTGGGCAGCGAAACTCAACCTTAAGACTTGGAAAGGAACAACAAACACCTTTGAAACTTTTAAAATATCATCATCATTGTTGTTGTTGTTGTTATTTACAGTTTAGTCACTTTGTATCCTGACTATAGCCCCCTTCCTCATCTACTCCCAATCCCACCTTTCCTCCCTCTTCCTCGCCTATGGCGCTCCCCTAGTCCACTGTTGGGAAGGTTCTCCTCCTCTAATCTCTGACCCTGGCCTATCAGGTCTCATCAGGACTATCTGGATCCTCTTTCTCTATGGCCTAGTATGGCCATCCCAATAGGGGGAGGTGATCACTCTTGAAAATGATTTATCCTTAAAATATCACCGGGCATACCAGAGTCTATTTTTTTTAATGAAGTATTGCTTCCATATATCAGAATACAATTTCAAGCTGAAGCATTTTTTAATTGATTTCAAAATAGATACCCATGGTATGTTTATTACTCTAGTTGATGGTATGAACCTGGCAAACCAGGCCCTGAAAATGAGGTGAACTGAAGTTTCATGCAATAGCTAACTGTATTCAGAGCATGAGGCCATTTACACTCTGAGAGTTAACAAGAGTCACCTGAGTAAGGTATAGAATCACAAGGACAAGCCATATGTAGCAAAAACCATGTTTTTCCATAGATGCATACGAATAACAGTAATTCATGTAAACTCATGCCTATCTACTACACTCATGAAAAGCACAAAAATGCATTCCAAGAACAATTTTGTGTTTTGAAGAAACCAAGTCCACAATACTCTTGTCTTGTTCTGTTGTTTGTTTGTTTCTTTTTGTTTGTTTGTTTTCACAAGCACTTGTAGTTCTCACAAGACTACATTCTTGGACTATGTTCTGACACTACCACATAAACAATTTATTTTTATTTTTAAAAAGATGTATTCTATAATTAAAAATAACAGTGTTTGTTTCTGTGTCCCTCTTTTCACAGCTGAGAATTGGATATAGTTTTAAGAAAAATGTTGGCCATTGTCTTAAGAAATATACTTTAGTTGTTTGTGAAAATATCTGTTTTCTGTATGGTGTTGCTATTAGAAACAGAGCATTAACTGATGCAATGGTCTTACATGATGTATGAGAGTCTTCCAGCCTTTGCAAGCTGATAACTTTAACCATGGATCCATTGACATAAGGTAATATTTTCAGATTATAAACACCATTTCTACTCTTGGAATGAGTTCACTTGATCACAGTGTTTTATTGTTTTAATTAATTTCTGGGCTTATTTTGCTGATTTTTTTTTGTCTTGTAAAATTTGTGTGTAAATATTTTGGCACGTACATTTATAAAATAGAGTTTTGTCGCTCGTGTGAGTGTATGTATAAACCAGGGGTATCTGTGGTGCTGTCTTTGCAGTATTTTTATGCCAAGAGGGTATTCTTTCAGTGGCTTTAGTTAGAAAACCTTTAATTCCTGAATATTAAATAGCATGAAAATGTTCTGTCTTTCAAACCGTGCAAGAAAGCACACATACACACAACAGTTTCACTGTGGCATCCTCACTGACGGACTTTTCCCGTTTTCTTTGGCTTGAGATAGATGTGGTATGTTAAGGGTATAAGGGCTATTTGTCTTTCTAGAGTTTTCTTTTTTTAATGCTGTCATATAAGTGTTTGATATAGACAAATTCTGTAGCTCTCTAGGTAAGTCTCTTAAGTGTATTTTAAATTTCATTGTATATAGTCATAACTTACTGTTAGGTTTTAAGAGCAAGCAAGAAATAAAATTATTGATTTATATTTTACATAATTATATATCCTACAGTGCAAATTTTTTCTCATATAACTTTTTGAAAATTTTTAATGTATGGTCAGGATTAGTTTAAACATAGGTTAATGTAAATCTCAATTTTTTTTTCTTTTTTTGTTTTTACTATGTTCCAACCTATAAAACATAAACACTAGTATTACAGTATGACACTTGTCATATGTTTAGTATTAAAAGAAACTAATTTATTATTTAAGACTTATATTTTATTTGGCCTTAGAGTTAGGAAACTTATTTTTAGTTGATTCTGGAACTGAATACACACATCCAGTATTAAATGGGGTGAGCAACTTCTAACTAAATTATAGTGTCAACGTGTCACTGGAGATCCATATGCTCTGATTTCAGGCTGAGCTACATCAAGTAATACAGTTACACAGCAATCTATGACAGACTAACAGATGGATAATCTATTAGCAGGCACATCGGAGACCAGAACACAAGTGCCAGGCCTGCCGTGGTGCCAATCCGACAGCAAAATTAAGGCTGGAGAAATGTAACTTCAGTTTTACTTTTCCTCAGCCACAGTGCCAGGGATAATGCAAGTAGAACATTAATATCCAAAGAGTGGAGAAAGTTTAAGATCAGTTCTAGAGTGAATGCTAACAGGAACTGCTGTCAAAGGGTGTCCCTACGAGACCAAAGTAATGGGGCAGGAGTCACATGTTGATTTATAAGGAAAGAAGAATGAGTAATACTGTTAAGCAAGTAGAGGAGAAATAGAGGAGAGAGCTCAGTTGGTAAGTGGGTGCCATACAAGCCTGAGGGCTTGAACTTGACCTGCCGGATGCCTGTAGAAACCCAGGTTTGGAGGTGTGCACCTGTAATCCTGGCTACTGGGAAATACACGCAGACTGATCTCCCAGCCAGCCAGTTTGGCAGTCTCAGAAGTGAACAGCTCCTGAGAGTAGATGTCTGAATTTGATCTCTGGCCTCCACATATGGGTGCACACACATACACCCGCCCAGCCCCGCACAAATACACGTGCACCCCCATAAATCCGTAATGCACAGAATAAATAAACGACAATTTACAAGAAGAAACGAGTGCAAAGTTATTTAGGGTTCAGCTTCAGAGCTAGATAGAGCTTGGTAAAAATCTATTCCTGTCTTTCTCTGACAGGGAATCTGGGCTCCAGATAAAGCCAGTTTACTATTATCTGCCTCCAAAAGCTATGGCTGTGTAAACGAAATAGAAGTAAGACTTTTATCCTAATAGTCACTGTTTATAAATGCCAAATCAGTAGACACTTCAACCTTCTATTAAGAAGAATCATTCACGTTGGAAGGTATGAAGTGTGTGGGTTAGAATTCCGACACAAACCCCTTAAATAGCATCAGGTCACCTTGGATTGACACATTACATGAAAATTTTCTTGTAGCATGTCTACCATTTGATATGCACAATGAAATTGCTCTTGTGAACGTGGCTCATTACACATTGTCTTTAAAGACCGGCTACATTTTAAAGTTTAAAGCAGTTTTAAGTTGACAGCATGGAGCAGAAGCCCTGCACAATTTCCTTATACAGCTGGCTTGCATCCCACAGATACAGCCTTCCCATGATCAGCACCACCCACCAGAGGGGAGCTTTCCTCCAATGAAGTACTGTTATCACATTCAGGATTTGCATCCAGTTGATTCTTAGTGTTCCCTATCCTATGGGCTTTGCCAAATGTGTAACACATTCAATTAAATTCCAAGGAACATGGTTGATAAGTCATATATTAAATGATCATTTAGTTATTGAAGAAACTGTTCCACTGTATGAACAAAGATGTGTTATCATTTTTCATTCCTTCCTGATGATAAATGTTCCACATGCTCACCAGAATTTGTTACTATTGTATTTTTTTTTTATATATTTGGATCACTCAAATATTTGCTGATGTCTCCCTGTTGCTAGCTAAAAAAGTTGGCACTATTTGAAATTGCCAACTATTTTTGGCACATGATGTTGACCATTTTCATGTTTGTTTGTTTGTTTGTTTTCACATGCTGTGTAACTTTGGTCAGGTCCCTGTTCAATCATTTGTCCATTTATTGATAATGTTCAATTTTTGTTGTTGAACATCTGGTGGTCTTTGAACTTGGAAAAATAATCTTTTTTCAGATAAGTCCCTTATAAATGTTTTCCTGTCATTTGTTGACCTTTTTTATTTTTATACTGTTCTTTCACAAAATGAAGCAAAACAGAAATATTAATGAAAAACTGCTTATCAGCTGTTTACTTCATGGGTTTTTGTTGTTGTATCTAAACATCGTTGATAATCCAAACTCATTTAGAAATTTTTATGCTTTTCTTCAAAAATTTCCCAGTTGTATTTTGTGTTTATTTTTTTTGTATTTTGTGTTTTATGCCTATATTTTAGCTTTGAAATTTGTTTCTGTAAAATTTTTAAGATTTAAGATTTTTTCTTCTTTTGCATGAAAATGTCCTACTATTTCAGAATTATTAATTTAAAAGATTATAATGTTCTTAGTGACCATGTGGCTACATATTTGTAACCATCTATTAACTCAATCAATTCAAATTTTCATAAACAATAAATTTTTAGGAAAGAAATTAAGCAAGAAGGAGGACCTTGAGTAAGATTATCAATCCTCATTCTGTAAGGCAAACGGGATGGACATCAGAGGAGAGAGAAAACAGGAAATGGAGAGGAGTCTATCACAGAGGGCCTCTGAAAGACTCTACCCAGCAGGGTATCAAAGCAGATACTGAGACATAGCTAAACTTTGGGCAGAGTTTGAAAGAAGAGGGAGATAGAAAGACCTGGAGGGGACTGAACCTCCACAAGGAGAGCAACAGAACCAAAAAAATCTGGGCCCTGGAGTCTTTTCTGAGACTGATACCCCAACCAAGGACCATATATGGATATAACCTAGAACCCCTGTTCAGATGTAGCCCATGACAGCTCAGTGTCCAAGTGGGTTCCTTAGTGAGGGGGAAAGGGGCTGTCTCTTACATGAACTCAGTGGCTGGCTCTTTGATCACCTCCCCATGCAGGGCGGGGAGCAGCTTTACCAGGCCACAGAGGAGGACAATGCAGCCAGTTCTGATGAGAACTGATAGGCTAGGGTCAGATGGAAGGGGATGAGGGAGGAGACTACAGCTGGGTTACAAAGTGAATAAATTGTAATAAATGAAAAATTAATTAATTTATAAAAAGAAATGGACTGAAGGTATTTCAAAGAAGATTCTAGATTCTAACTATGTTAATCCAGTTGCACAGAGAATAGACTTTTCTCTAGGATAAATAATATTCACAAATATATTTTTGGTATAGGAAATATTGAATACATGCCTTTTGTTTGAATGATTGATTAAACAGATGACTGTGACTACTTTATATTACTTTTCTTGGTTCAGTATCAGAATATCTGGGAGCTATAACTCAAGGGAGGAATGCTTTACCTCAGATATGGTACCAGGGGCAGGAGTCAATCATGCAGGTAAGGCCTGGTGGCAGGTGTGGGTTGACATACAGCAACAGCAAAATCCATCATAGAGCCTCCTATCTCGGTAGATCAGCAAGTTTTTCCTCCTTTAAAGGCTTAGCGCTAGTGGTCTGTGTCTCACAGTTAGGCCCCGTGTCTCGAAGGTTCTATGCACCCCGAAGACAGCACTAGCATCTGGGGAGTATGTGTGGAAGCATATGAGCCTTTGCAGAACTTTTCAGATCCAAGGAAAAACAACTTCTTTTAGCATATTTCTTGTAAGGCTAGAAAAGTTGTGTATGCCAAGACTGAAGATGTTTTAGCTTGAGGAAGTTTATGTTACTTGTATTTCAAAGAGAAGCTAAATCCCAAATGACCCGATGTTACTCTGTTTAGGGACTATTCAAAGACAGATGTTTTGTGGGTTTTTTCTCCCCCTAGACATCTTTTCTGGCAATTTGACTCTTAGCATCGTGTGTGAGCTTGAGGAAAACAAATTTTGAAATTGTCTAGAGTCTTCATAACATTAAAAATCTTTGCAAATTCAAGATTACAGTTCTGTAGTGGGGATGAAAATTCCTCCCACTTTTGGTTTATACCTTCCCTTAAACCTAAACACCTATCTTATTTGGCTTGTAAACATTTTTGCTTGCCCCAGAGACTCCTGTTGACAAATTTATTAAGACTTTCTTATTTAGGATACCAACGTTTCTGTAAATCTTTACCATCTGTTCTGCAGTCCAATTGCAAGTGTGGAGCAAGTGTAATTCATGACTTCATCATAATAAATTCAGATAAGTGATTTAAATGGACTCAAATCGTCTTATTCAAAGCAGCATGGGTGTCTCAGCCTTCTTTCCCTCCTAGACAATGTCTTGAAAGTGTCAATTCTCAGTATTCTGTGTCATAAAACAATTATCTTGAAAGTGTTATTTTCTTCCCTGGGGTTAGTGGTCTTTTAGTGTTAAAGTAAATGAGATTCCATCATGTTAAACCCAGGACATCTCCTAAGAAGCATGAAAAATTTAATTTCTTTACATACATATTTATCTCTCTTATCCTACCAGTCATTCACCAATGACTATCACTCTGAACATATATACCTATGACTCAAATGTGTCATTTGACTCTGACACTCAACCCTTTTGTTTCAATAAATAAGAGAGACATTTGCCTGTTTTTCAATTTGACTTTATTATCATTGTAAGAAAAGTACCTTTTTCTTAGTTGTCAATCTGTTTCGATGCTACTTTTATTAAATCATAAGTTTCTGTTCTGTATATTTTCTAATATTCCTTTGTGCTTGCTTGGCATGTGTCTGATTTAATGCAGAAGATGTTAAGAGAAAAGTTTGCTTGCAGGAAGTGGGCTGTTCATGGAGAAGTAACTGGACAGATAGTCTTAATCCTTAAGTAAAATCTTGTCCAAGCAGCATAGCGTCACTAAAGTCATTTCTAAATCCATCTCAAAATTCCTGGGCCAGATGGGTGTGTTCACATATCTGGCAGATATGGTTCAGTGGAGGACAAATTAGGTCATTGAGTGGTCCAGTTAAATGCACATAGGAAAATGCACAAATTTGGAAGATACTATTTTCAATTAACAGGCCTCGCCCGCACTGCAAGGCTGTTCTAGCACTGCGTATTCTACCAAAGTATTTTCATGGCATTAAAACAGACACATGATTTTCAGATTACACAGTATCATACTCCTTATAACTTGGTAAACAATCTGAGGTGAAGTCTTAGGAATTAGCATAAAGTAAGACACAGGATCATGCCATAAAAAAGTCAGCTCTCTTAGAAGTCAACATATACAATCTAAAACCTATGCCAGAACACACTGGTAGGCAGGAGCCACCTTAAAAGTTGAGACTACTTGCCAATATCTTTGCATAAGCTTGGAAGGACATTCCAATTGCGCACTGTGAGTATGTGATCCTAAGGCAAAAGCCCATTTAGAAAGGGGCCAAAAAGGATGTTGAAGACCTTGCTATTCTGCCAAATACTTGGCAATCCTTGCTTGGAACCTTGGCTCTCAGAAAGATGAATTCAGAAGTCGAGACTGGATGTCCTTGCAACTTTGAAAATATATCTTCAATAATGTTCTGTATCCGTTGATCCTCTAGATAGCTGAAGAGAAATGTGGAGGCATCATTGTCAACATTGTTCAATTAAGTCAGGTTTTAATTATTTCTACTGAATTTTTTTCCTTCAATTTTCTTTGTTTATTTTTATATAATTTTATGCATTCACTTGTATCCCAGATGTGGCCCTCTCCCTCTTTCCCTCCCAATCCTCCCCTCCCTCCCTCATCTCCTCCCTGCCCCCTTCCAAGTCCACTGAGAGGGGGTGTCCTCCTCTTCTTCTGTCAGTCCCTAGCTTATCAGGTATCTTCAGGATGTTTGCAATGTCCTTATCTGTGGCCTAGCAAGGCTGCTCCTCCCTCAGTGGGGAGGGGAAGCTCATGAGTTCATGTCAGAAACAATTCCTGTTCCCCTTACTAGGGAACCCACTTGGATACTTTCAAAAACCTTTTAAAAATGTTTTTCTTGAGGCTGAAGAGACAGAATGAGTGTTACACCTTTAAACAAATGACTCACTGTTAAAATGTATATTATGCTATTTGGGTGAGTGAGCAAGAAAATATACTTGTTTAATTATCTTACCACTCTTCCACTAAATAACTTTGCTTCATTCAAAATCTATGCACATGAAATGTTTGTATTTTCAAGGGTAGTAATTGGAAGAAAAGTATATCTTGCCTTGTATGTTTTTTTTTCTTTTACTTGCTTATTTTGATGACGCATGAGTAAAGCCTTCGCACTATTTTGTCTCAATTAGCATCAACTTCTTTCCTGTAGTAACCTCAAACCTAAGGTTGATGCTCTTCCTTCTAACCATACATTTTACTTTCTTTTGTTGAATAGTTCAATACATTTAACAACCTCATTGCCTTTGTACGTAAAAAAAAAATTAAAGAACTGTATTATACAACTCGATGCAAATTAATGTATTGAAACTAGCAGCTACTGTGCTACAGAGGAGTTAATGTTAGCAGTGAACTCCAAGGGAATGAGTGTCTGGGGCTTGTCAGGTGCATAGTGCCTGAACTGTGTGGTTACTCTCCTTAGTCACACACACACACACACACACACACACACACCCCACAATCAGCCCCCCTAAGAAGAAGCGAGAGTATCTATAAAATGAAGAGGGAGGACTCTGAGAAGAGTGATGTGGGCCACTGCAAGTGCGTGACATACTTGAATGGAAAGTCTTCACCAAGCCCCTTATCATACATAGTGAGTATTTCCTAAGGAAAAAGGTTTAAATTCATTTTCAGGATCTGTAGCTTTCAAAAACACATTTGGGTCTCCTGGAACTTGGGATCCTCTCATAATCTTAAAGTCTGTTTTCGTTCTTTTTCCTTCAGTTCTATTTCCTGCTCCACCCCAATGTAACTGTGTGAAGCTCTTTGTATTATGAATCCATTAATGTAAATCTAGGGGTCCAATCATCAAATACAAAATTTACCTTAATAAGCAGAAAATTTAAAAAAAAAGCCATTGACTTAATAGGAGGAAAGAGAGAGAAACAAGGGAATTAAAAACAATTGGAGCATAGAGAAAATATTGTCTTTTCTTTTTTTTTTTAAATCAGAGCCAATGTGAGGACTGAACCCAGGACCTTGCACTTGGTAGGCAAGTGCTCTACTGTTGAGCTAAATCCCCAAACCTGAGCATAGACAAAATAAAGGAAAAAAAAAATTAGGTACTGGCCAAAAATGTGAAAATATAGAATGTGCTATAGCATTGTTTATTATTCAAATATAAAATTATAAAAAATAATATAACAGACATGCTGTGCTAACAGTTCTCATGCATAAGCTATAAATAATATGCAAAGCAGACGTCCCTGCAAGATGCGTCATTGGAGACAAGGGAAACATTTCATAATAGAATGGGTCAATTTGAAAGGATAGATAATTTCTAAATTTTGAAAAATTTCCCCGAATTCAGTCCTTTAATGTTAGTAAGAACTTACTGTTCCCTAAATCCTTTAATCAATAAAGCTCACCCAGGTGTAATTCTAATCTTTGTTCCCTGTGATCCATAATCCTTTGTTTTAATTTTGCAGTTTGTCTAACTTGCATCGTTTCTTTCATGCCTGGTGGCTTTTTGAGTAGTGCTGGGTACAATTCTGTATTTCTTACGGAAGTTTTGTCATTTTGCCTAAGCCAGATTTGTACTTGTCCTCGCTCAATTAAGACTGTCATTTCACTTTCAACACCCTTCCTCTCAGGATTTTTCTTTTTATTTTCAGCCACTAACAGCCAAGCTCATGTTTTCTAGTTTGACAACTAAGCTTTTCCAGGTTTCTCTTGTACTTCCCTTCTTGCAAACTTTGAGTGAGATCCAGTGGGGAGAGAGGGAAGAATGTGAAGTAGTCTTAAGAAAAATAAATAAGATCAATACTTGAGCCATCTTCAGACTTACAATGATGAGTGGGGAGATGAACAGGAAAAGAATGTTAAAAGACAGAACACGCATCACCCAACCCAGTTGCATTTCTTTTAATTTTATTTACAATTTTTCATACAAAATAATTAGGACATTTTTTTTCCTCCAACTCATCCAAACATTAACACCATGTTCTCTCTTTTCCTCAATTCCCCACTCCAAGTAAAGAAAAAAATAATGAAAATTAAAAAAGTAAACCAAGACAAAAAAATACCAAAACAAAAAAAAATGTGCAAAAATATGGAGTACATATTGTGTATGCCACCTTCTACTCCTGGCCAGTAGGCTGACCCTTTAGTGCAGTTGATATAGCCAGTGACATCCCATTGTGGTGTTGGGGAGAACCCTGATTTTCCCTCTGCCAGGGCTTGGCTTCCAATTTCTACAGAAACTTAGAACATCATTGATTTTTGTGTCTGCTACATTTCCTCTCCAAATTGATGTTCTTCCTTGGTAAAGAAACCACCCCAAATTTCCCTCAACTTTTAATTGCTTTCCATTTCTCAACATAGGGAATTAACAACCACAGGTAGATCCGGAGGGTGAAGTGGGATAAGCAGGCAGATGGCAGGGGTTGCCGGGGAACAACATAGATCTCTGGGCTAAAGGCTTCACCAGGGGTGGGAGTTTGGCTCCTTTCAAATCACTGAAATATGGTTGGAATGCTAAGTTCAAGTTCATCCTCTCTATAAAAACTAGAGAATTAGACACATACAGATAACTGACTTGTGTAGGTCACGGGGTGGGTTTTATTCATTAACCTAATAGGCTGTAAAAGCCAGAGGAGCTTTTTAAGGAGTGTAACACAGTGACACAAACATTGCAAAAGCATGCTTGACACAAGAGTTTCTAAACCAAATTTTGCTCTTCTTGTTGCATATGTTCTGCATTGTTCCTTAAGTATTTTGTTTTGGTTTCCTACCAGTGCTGTCATGTTTTGTCACAAATTTAGAGGTTTAAAAGAGAATACACTGACCATCTTTATGTTCTGGAAATCTACTATACAAAACAGGATCCACTGGTTAAAATCCAGGTGATAACAGGGTTGTGCTCCTTTTGAAGGAATTTGGGTGAGATTTAACCTTTCAAAGATTTGAATTTATCTACACTCATTCACTGTAGATTCCTTCCTTGCGTCGTTCAGGCTAGCATGAGCATAACATACTCAAGCCCATGGAATTCCAGCCTAATCCATCCTCTACTTCAATCACAATTTTGGATTTGTCAGGGTTGGTATTCTCTAAGGTAACACGCCCACCCACATCCATCCCCTCCACACACACAAGAGATTTATTAGATTGGCTTACAGGACATAGTCTAGGTAGTCCAACAATGGCCATCTCACACTGGTGAGGTCCAGAATCTAGAATTTAACAGTGGTTCAGTTCACAAGGTTGAATGTCCCATCAGTCCCGATGTAGTTCTGGAGACCTGGGGGATTCCTGGAGAACTGCTGGAATTCAGTCTGTGTTGGAAGCCTTGGGGAATTGGATCTGGTATCTGTGATGGAATGCTACAGCAACAGCATAATTGAACCTGCCAGCAAGAGGTAATATATATATATATATATATATATATATATATATATATATATATATTATATATCTTCTACATCCCTTTTTCTGAGCTGCTACTGGAAGATGTTGACCACATTCAGGGTGGATCTTGTTGCTTCAGATAATCTGACTGCGAAAAGCCCTCATAGTGCCAGAAAACTGTGTTTTAGTTGATTTCAGATACAGTCAAGTCGACAACCAAGATTAGCCATCACACAGTTTTTTCTTTGGTTGTAACTATTCCTGCCACCCTCTTTTAAGGACTATTTACAGCTATGTTAGGATTATACGGATATAACCATTTTTTAAACCAGTTTTCATTTCATGCGCATTGGTGTTTAGCCTGAATGCATGTCTGTGTGAGGGGGTTGGAGCCTCTGGAATTACAGACAGTTGCAAGTTGCCATGTAGGTGCTGGGAATAGAACTTGGGTCCTCTGGAAGAACAGCTAGTTCTTAACTGCTGAGCCATCTCTATAGTTCTCATTTCCATATTCTTACCATAATCACACCTGAAATGTCACATTTGATATAAAAGTAATCCTAATCATAGGTTCCCAGGCTGAAAAAAAAAAAAAAAAAACATTTAGGGAGGAGAGGCTTTTACATACTACCTACTAATGACATCTTACTCCATAGATTTCATTGTATATTTTAATTCCAGGATTTTGACGTTACTGAAACTTTTCTCATAAACTATTACCTACAAAGCTGCGACTTCTCCACAGTACATATAAGCAAAATGTTTGGCTCTTATTCCGTGCTCTGTAACTGTAGACTAAATACTTAAATGAATAGTGTCTTCAAGGTAAGATTAGTTTATCCTGGATGTAATGAATGTTTTTGTTGAATATTTTTTATGCCTCTCGACAGAGTGTTTTTTAATCACACCAGGATACTTATACTTGACTTACACTTATTTCAGCCCTACAGTGTAAATTCAACTGATTGCACGCAGTCGTACTGATGACTTACTCTGAGGCTTTATGATTGTGACTCTAAGCCATGAGCAATAGAACTAATTGCCTGATTATAAGTATTCATGTGGTATTCTGTAATTTGAAGTGGCAGCCAGTGAAACATTATTTTGGCTCAGTAGCTAGAGCAAATGGAAGTATACTCCAGTTCGTTGTGGATTTTTACAGAAATTGCTAGTTTCTTACACAAAATATATTTTCCTAGCAGTAAGTGTGAGATTTAGAGTTTAAATAATAAGTGAAATGCTGCTGATCTGTTTTTAAATACCATGCAATTTGAAGATTTTTTCAGAATGCAATGTATATTTTTAGATTCTGTGAATCATTGTCGTGTGTAGTCTCTTACCCACGAAGGAAACTAGAGACTGCTATTCCTTTCCCTCATCTGTATCTGCTCACACACCCAGTTCTCCCAAATATCTTCTGCATCATCTCCTCCATATGTCTCTGTGTGGTCTACTGTGTCATCAGCTCTCACACACATCAAAGAACCAGATCCTTGGATCCCTGATGTGCTTCTCTGTATGGTCATTTTCTCCATAACATAGGTTAACCTTTTTGCCCCCCTTTATGAAGGTGCCACTTAGGCACAGGAAGATGTATTACTTTTAATTAATGACATTTTAAAAATGAATAAGGAAAACTCCTAGGTCATATGTAAGGGAAGAGTACTAACAGACCTCCCTCTGCAAGACCAGACACACTCTCTTCTGGTTTACAGTAGGAAAGGGCTAAGCTGTGGTCTGCATGTGAGAGAATGAATGTGCCTGTACCTGTGTGCTAAGGACCTGAAACATGACGAAAGGACATACTTCCTCTACCTGTTTCTCTTAATGGCTTTCATAAAGTGAACATTCATAAGTGATTTTGTTTTTAACCACTGAATAACTAAATAACTACCCTCCACCTCTCCCTTTCTCTCTCTGTTTCTATCTCTCTGTCTCCTTGTCTGTGTGTGTATGTGTGTGTGTGTGGGAGAGAGAGAGAGAGAGAGAGAGAGAGAGAGAGAGAGAGAGAGAGAGAGAGAGAGAAGGTCATGATCCAGGACTTGATGGTTCCTATTACCTTCCAAAATCTACTCCCTTCCATTTTCTCCCAGTGCAGTAATGTATTTGAAGTGCTACAGTGTCTTCCTTTGTTTTAGTGTTCAGCACAGAACAGCTCCTCAGCCTAGAATTCCATTGTTTCCTAATGAATGTGTACTTCATACTTCTCTTTAGTCTTACCTTACTTTTCTGTTAAACTTTACAGGACTCATATGTGATGAATGTGCCCAGACACTACTCATCGTGACTTATTAAGCACTGTCTTTGCATTTTATGACACACAACATGACATTTTTGCAGTTTTGTGTTGGTTTTCCAGATAGCCACAAAGAACTTGTTTACAGAAGTCATGTGGTCGCTTTTGTTTACCCTTGTATCTAGCACAGTGTTTGCACACTGCTTTCAGTAAAAACAAATCAATTCTCCACTTAGACCTGAGTGTGGTCTGACTCTGAAGGATGCCTTCAGGCAACACACTGTAAGATTAGAAGTCTATAGACAAGTCCTTCATTGCTGGAATATGCATTTGAAAGCCAAAAGCTTACAGTTTAAGTTTAGATTTGAATCTCTACTCAGCCAAAGCTTGCCTCAGACTTGTACTCCTTCTCTTCAAATTCCCATATCATGTTGAGGGTCACATGGCTGAGTAAAATAGCTCACAGCACAGCACAGCAGGAGGAAGGTAATTTCGTCCTGCTAAAGGACATTTTTTTTTTCTTTTTAAGATGGACTCACAGGCTCACAATTCTTTTTTTTTTTAAATTTATTACAATTTATTCACTTTCTATCCCATCTGTAGCCTCCTCCTTTGTCTCCTCCCAATCCTACCTTCCTTTCCATCTTCTCCTCCAATGCCCTTCCAATGCTAGTCCACTGATAGGGCAGGTCCTCTTCCCCTTTGATCTGACCCTAGCCTATCAGGTAGCATCAGGACTGGCTGCATTGTCTTCCTCTGTGGCCTGGTAAGGCTTCTACCCCCTCAGGGGGAGGTGATCAAAGAGCCAGCCCCTGAGTTCATGTTCAGAGATAGCCATGGACTACAGGAGTTCTAAGTTATCTCATAAATGGTCCTTGGTTGGGGTATCAGTCTCAGAAAAAGACCCCTGGGCCCAGATATTTTGGTTCTGTTGTTCTTTTGGAACTCTAGTCTTTCTAGCTCCCTCTTCTTTCATAAGATTCCCTGCACTCTGCCAAAGTTTGGCTATGAGTCTCAGTATCTGCTTTAATACCCTGCTGGGTTGAGTCATTCAGAGGCCCTGTTTGCAGATGATATGATAGTTTACATGAGTGACCCCAAAAATTCAACCACGGTACTCCTACAGCTGATAAACACCTTCAGCAAAGTGGCTGCATACAAAATTAACAACAACAAAAAAATCAGTAGCCCTTCTGTGTACGAAAGAAAAAAGGGCTGAGAAAGAAATTAGGGAAACAATATCCTTCATAATAGTCACAAAGAACATAAAGTACCTTGGTGTAACTCTAACCAAGCAAGTCAAAGACTTTTATGAAAAGGCTTCAAGTCTCTGAAGAAAGAAGTAGAAGAAGGAATCAGAAGATAGAAAAATCTCCCATGCTCATGGCTTGGCACATTAACATAGTAAAAATGGCCATTTTACCAAAAAACAATCCACAGATTCAATGCAGTTCCCATCATATTACCAGCACCATTCTATACAGACCTTGAAAGAAAAATTCTCAACTTCATATGAAACAACAAGAAACCCAGAATTGCTAAAACAATCCTCTACAGTAAAAGATCTGGAGGTATCTCCTTCCCTGATCTCAAGGGAACTGTGAACTGTGCACTGTGAACATTCCCTCTGGTCTCCTAGTGTGTGGATGGAACCATCCACACTCAAGGCAGGTCTTTCGATGTTATTTAACACTTCCTGGAAATGCCCTCAAGGGCACAGTCAGAGCCACTCTTTACTAATCTGTGGGAGTTTCTTACTATAGTCAAACTGTCAATAAAGATTGACTACCACAACCTTAAAAGAAAAAGAAAATAAAAGCATGATAGCAACTAATGAACTTTTCTTCAAGATCAAGTAAAATATGTTTGATATGGACTCATATTCTTCAACTGACTAATGCCAGTGAATAGGGATTCTTTGCTGAGGTAAAAATAGGTATTTTTATTATTTTGACAAAAAAGAAAGTTCTGATAAGTAAACTATAACATGAATAGATGTTAAAATATGTACATATGTCTAAAATCATCATTCTTTTACTGCCAGTATTTTAAGGTAGGGAAGTTCACATCTTCCATAGTTCTGACTTTGAGAGTAACTTTGAGAGTAAACTTGGTGCATGGCCTATTCTCATCAGCATGTTAACCAACCCTTACCCTAAAAGCTTTGTCTACAGCATTCAGTGATATGCAAAATTCTGGAAGTATATTGATTTTCCCAAAGAGGGATCAATTATCTCCTCATTTTGTTGAAGATTGATTCATTAAGTTTCAGGCTTTATTCCCGTAAAGTAATATATTTCTATTGAATCTGAATCAGCACTGAGACCCAAGTTGAGGAGACAACATGTGGGCTTCTAGCTTTATCCATTCAGATGCTCAGCTCTCATATAAACGAGTCTTACAAGTTAAAGCTGACATGATAAGATTAATGTTAAAGTTTGGGAATCTTTTCTCAATCACCCTATACATAGTGAAGATAATGGACTGGTGCATTACTGGAATGAATCAGCTGAGCCTTTTTGCCATCATGTTTAACAACAATAGTAAGAAAAATTTTTATACATTTTTCATATATATATTTATTTAGAGAAAGTGTGTGTGTGTGTGTGTGTGTGTGTTATGGACTATTTCACAAAGGAGGTAATTTTTAGTATTTTATTTATTAGATTACTTTGTTGTGCAAGCATCATACAATACACTCAGTCAAACTAGGCAGCTTAATAGCGTTGGATAATGTGATGTTATATGAGCATCATTGCAGAAATTATCATTCAAATGTCCTTATGAGGTTTGAATTACATATCACTTGAATCACACATAGGAAATATTTTCCAAAGAAAAATGAGACTTAAATTAGAGAATTCAAAGTCCAACTCTAGACCAGACAGTTGATCATGTGACCCTAAGTATAATAGTCACCTGCTTTCTCAGTTCTTTGTGCATAAATTAGCCATTAATGAGACTGATTTTCAATGCAAGCCATTTTATTATACAAAGAATAAACATCTTGTCTCTGAATCTGATCAAAAGCATTCTACAGGTATCAAATATTCCATGACTTTTGAAATGGTACATGTATGTGCATGTGTTACTCGTGTGTGAAAGCCAGATAGTAACATGACAAATTCAGGAATCATTCATTCCTTAAGTTCTAGCCTCCATTTTTTTGTTGTAATTTTCGTTATGCTCTTTTATTTTATTTACTTTTTCATTTCACTTATTTTTTTAATTTATTTATTTTTTTATTAATTACAGTTTATTCACTTTGTATCCCAGCTGTACAAAGTCCCTCATCCCCCCCAACACCACCCTTTCTCCCTCATCTCCTCCCATGCCCTAACCCCAGTCCACTGATAGGGGAGGTCCTCCTCCCCTTTCATCTGACCTTAGACTATCAGGTCTCATCAGGACTAGCTGCATTGTCTTCTTCTGTGTTCTGGTAAGGCTGCTCTCCCCTCAGGGGGAGGTGATCAAAAAGCCAGCCCCAGAGTTCATGTCAGAGGCAGTTCCTGTTCCTATTACTAGAGAACCTACTTGGACACTGAAGTGCCATGGGCTACATCTGTGCAGGGGTTCTAGGTTAACTCCATGCAAGGTCCTTGGTTAGAGTATCAGTCTCAGAAAAGACTCGAATTAGATTTGTATAAAAACCTCTTTAACAACTTGGTGTCCACTATTCCCAATAGCCAAGTTATGAAATCCCTCCAGGTGCCCATCGATAGATGGATGGGGTAAGAAAATTCATTATGCGTGCACAGTTGGGTTCTGTCCTGCCATAAGGAAAAATTCAGTCACTGGTAGGAATATGTAAAGAGTTGGGAAGCTTCTCATTAGCTAAAATAAGCTCCACTCACTAAGATAAATATGGTGGATACCCAATCGGGTGGGGAAAATTCACAAAGGAAGAAGAGCTGCTAAGAAAGAACAGGGAGAAGAGAAAGTGGGGAGGTAACAAAAGCTACCCAGAATGAATATGATAAAAGTGCAAATAAACAGATGTGTTAAAATACCTCAATGAATCCAATGTATACAATTAATATGGTCTATTTTTAACAGTCACGTTCTCTAAAGTGTAAGATTATTTTTAAGGGTGTTTAATGAGTTGATTATTCATCAAAGATTAAAAATTGAGACAATTATAGTTCAAGGCAATTGCATAGCCACAGTGTTTTCAGTGCCCATTCTAAAAGTTGACTATGCACAGAGAACTTTTCAAGCAGTTAATTGTAACCATTTTCTAGAAGATGTTCTTCCCTCTTATACATAAAGGTGTTCACTTAGAAGTAGTTGACAATGTCTCCATTTCTACATATTTATCGTTTATATTCATATTATAAATTCATCTTGCAGAGCACATTTGGGCATCATATAGCATAGGCATATAACAAAACCATTATTTTGTTTCCCTTTGCTACATAGAAATTATGTTTCTAATATATCTGTTTAAAAATACATTTTTGAAAGGCTGTACAAATTAAAATGATTTAAACTAAAGTGCTGTACATGGAATCCTAAAACGTGTATGTTTGTGTGTCAGAATTTCTCTGTGCAAAAACAGTAGAAGAAGAAATGAAGTAATAATGTATATGGGGGCTTATAATCTGCAATACAGTTTGAAAACTATCAAATAGAATATATGTACATGTAAAGGAAGTTCCCTATGAAAACAATGTTTACATTAACTTCTATAAACTAGCTGGGTTAGTATTTTTAGACTGATCTTCAGCTTGCAGTGAATGAACTTTGTTTTGAAAAATCTCCAAGTATCTCTTTTAGTTGTGTAAGCCTAACCAAGCAAGTATATCAGGAGTTAAGATTTCTCAGAGGATTACGTACAGTGTTGGAATAGTAGATGGTCATGACTAATCATGACCGAATGCAAGAATGTCTTTCCCTCTTTCGGGAAAAACTTTATGTCTTTTCCACAATGATCACAGCTATTTGTTACCAGACCATAGTTCTGGCTCCTGAAGGCACAGCTGCAGCCATGACTGCATATTTCTATTCAAGCCAAAAACACAAACAAACAAAGAACAACAACAAAACCCCCATTTCTGTTGGTTATCCAGCAGAGAGCTTGTGGGGAGTGGTGCAAGAATGATGCATTGATGTGTGAATACAACTATTCGTTTATCAGGGGGCTAGCTCATGATAGGTGCAAACAATCTATTTCTGGCTATATAAGCATGCTGTTTGCTTTACTGTTAAGCTGGCTGAGAAGATACCTCCTTGCGTTGTCCCCCTCCCATGTTGAAACACTAGACTCAATAAAGCTTTCCTGTTATTTGTATTTTCTCTTGATCCGAATCACTGATAGAGCAGACTAACCTGGTAGTAAACAGTGTGACAGCCACAGTTAGAGTAGTGAATTCAAAAGGAGCTATAGTAGCAGTTTGGTAGCAGAGACAAGAATGACAATGGAAGCCACAGCAGCAAAAAAGACACAGTAATGAGGAAAGGTGTGGCATCAGAGAAGATAGTAGCAGGTGCTTCAACATTGGTAAAGACCACAGCAGAAATGTCAGAAAATCAAGAAGTAGGCACAATTGGATACCAGGAGCAGTAGTGACAGTGGAAGTAGCCACATGATGCCAATGAACAGTTCTGAAGCATTGCCAAAGATGAAACACTGATATTTGACAGAAGAAAAGAGAAGGGTGGTGGTTAGAAGACAGAGATTAGAGGATAGAGATGGTGGAGCTGAAGGATAGAGGTTCCAAATGGAACAGTCTAGTAGTCTAGTCATGGAACAGAACTTGTAGCCAGTGTTCACTGAAGGAGTTCTATAGAGTTACCAGGAATAGGGCCAATGACTTCAAATACTGGAGCCCAATATTAGAAGCTGAGAAATGCTGTTACCTAGGCTAATATTAACAACTAAGATACACATTAGAACATCATCTGATAATGTTCACAGCTTCTCATCTCTCTAACTTTCCTATCTGAATATAGCAAAAGGATCACAGCCAAGCAGTTAGTAGAAAGATGTTTTCCCATATTCTTAGTCATAGCTAGGCACTCTCACAGTTTCAAGTCTCCATCTACCTCACACTCATCACTGTCATGATGTGACAAAGGTATATGGAATATGGTCACTTTGTAAGAATAGAGAACAAATCTAAGAAATTGAGAGTTTGTGAGATACTTAAGCAGGTAAAGGGACATGCTACCAAGCCTGATGACATGAGTTCAAATCCCAGAGCCCACATAGTGGAAGAAGATAACTAATTTCCACCAGTTGTTGTTTGACTATAATGTGTGCACCATGGAATTCACACACACACACACACACACACACACACACACACACACACACAATACTTTTATAAATAAATTCAGACGTTTTGGTTTCATTTGTATGGAGGAAAAAGTAATTAAAAATGGAAAGGTCTGGGTAAAGAAGTGGCATAGATTATATTAAGGTTAATAACAATCTAATAAAAATATCACAGTAAGTTCTCACATTGCAAACTTTGCCTCAGAACCTTTTCCTATCATCATGAAATCTTCATCAAGAGATATTTCCGTAAATAGATCTTACTCTTAAAAAGTCATCTTTGGGTCAGGATTGCTCTGCAACTAACTGAAGATTCGGTGAAGGTGACATTTTAATAGCACATCTTGTACCCCAGATTTACTCAATCCAGTGCATCCAATAACTTTCTTGTAAAATATTTTTATTAAATTTTAATATCAATTCTTCAGTTTTTCATTGACTCCTTATTAAAACTATATACTTAAAGGGCCTATTAGAAATGACACTTGTATTAATAAAACTAGCAAATACTGGCTTTTCTAAAGATGTCTTTAATAATATATTGGCTCTTCAGTAATTCAGAAATTCCATATTTTTCTTTTTCTTTTTTTTTTAAGAAATGGGTAATAACAAACATTCAGTTAAAATATGAAGCCAGAAGCCCTTTTAGTTCAGGAGCACAGACATCTTCTAAAGATAATCTAAAAATGATTCTCAATGATATTTTCATTTTTTGTCATTAGTGATGATTGGATATAGCCCAAGCTTCTGTACCGCTAACACAGTCTCTGTAGTGCTGGGATTATAGGCATGTACTATCACACACAACTCTCAACCTTCTTTAAATCAGGGTCATGAGAATAAGTGATGATTGCAATAGGAAAACATATCATTTAAAATATTTTATTTTCTTGTCTATGATATTTGAAGGTTAGTCTGAAGCTAAACAAAATAGCTACAAGATCCATGATTTACAGTTCCAACAGTAAAGGCTCATACAAAGGTTTCTCCTAGTCAAATATACTCACATATGTGACTGGAAGAGACCTCAAAGATGAATGCCATTTGCTGCTTTTGCTGAGGACCTGAGATTAATTTCTAGCTCTTCGAAGTACATCAGCTATCTGTAACTTCAGAGCCAGGGGACCATTGTCTTCTGTGTGTACACCCTCCTGTGGTACACAAGCATACAGGCAGGCAAAACACCCACAACTTTAACATAAAATAAATCTAAAAAATATTTTAACGTGCCTGAATAGGGAGCAAAGTAATTTGAGTTTCCCAAATTCTTCATTTACTACTTAGGCAACTTGCATATTTGTGGTATTGAAATCCTCTTAAAATAGTTAATTTTGCCTGAAACATGCTAATATTGTACAATTACCCTAAAATACTCCTTCATTTTCCACAATAGCAATTTTGAATCACTTTCAAAACCATTTTCAGTTCTACTGATAAAATGTTGGTAAGCAGCTCAAAGATATAAAATATCCTATCTAGAACCATTAATCTTACAAATCAACTCAGAATAGCATGCGGTTAGTGTTATTGTTAACAAATAGCAGAGGTAGCTGGCAATTTAAATTGCTTCCAAGTAGCTATCACTCCAAGACATTTCTTTCCTTTGTCCCAAGGCATTTCGGGATATGTGACTCTCTTACTCAAACACAAAAAGTAATATGAACGCAATAAAAAAAATGGCCAATGTCTCTTTGAAGTATGATGACCCAAGTAGAATTGATAAACTTTCCAGGACATTACAAATTCTCTCTCTTTAGCTTAAGCGTAAGATGCAAGTCAGTCTCAAACGTGAACCTCCCCCAAATTATATTAGAAAACTTCAGAATTCTTTGATTCTTTGTAGCACGTGTGGCTGAATTCCAAGTCTAGGGATTTTAAATCAACCACCTTCCAGCAGTATCTGGTCCACAAGTGGCGAGCCAGTGAGTTTGCGATGTAGCAGCAATAGTAGGGACTTTATGGACTTCTTTCATGGCAATCATGAGGTGCTGACAGGAGCAGCACCCCGACAAAGTGACCCTGCAGTTAATGACTGCAGACACCCCACGAACCTGGCTAGCAGGAGAAGGAATTTTCACCAAGTGCAGCTTTTGTGTGTGAAGATGAGTAGTATACGCTTGCCTATCTTGAAAACATTTTAAGGTGTATTTGCTAACTTGTCATAAACAAGCTGATGCAGGAGCTTTCAAAGGGTTAATAGCCTGTGTGTGTGGGAGTGGGGATGAACCCAGAGTGATAGCTTTGAAAAGAGACGGTTAGTTCTGGAGAGCATGACCTATGTTAGACCCCATGTGCTTAATGTGAATACAATCATATGCGATAGGCCGTGCTTTTTATAGCAATTTTGTGGGGATAAAGAATGGAAGACAAACACCGTTCCCAAAGTCACTCAACTAACTGCAAAACCACAAGAGCAGAACAGTGCAGTTTGGCTCCAATACTGATATACACAAACCCTAGGTTATTACACTTTTCTCTACCTTGTACTTGTTTCTGTGAGGTTCTGTTTTATAGAGATGATTGCAGACTTAGAGCTCAACTCAGGTATCTAGGCGTATTTAGATATCTAGATATCTAAACCATGACATCAGGTTTCTAAGCAGAATCCTCACATAAAGACACTGTTATAACATGTCATATCACTTGCTCGTGATTCAGAGTCTTGACATTGAGCAGCTTGTACCAACACTTATATCTGCTGCCTGTGCTGGCATGTTCAGACAATGAGAAGAATCTTCCATTAGTACGGGAAAGTACCTGGATACTGACCAAGACCTTATGTAATATTTGATGTGGGTATTTTTCAGAAAGAAATTGAGTATTATTTAAATGAGAACATGGATGTTGCATACTTTAAAACCAGGAAATAATCACTATATAGGTCATCATTTTATGACCTATCAACTCTGACATTAGCTGCCAAAGACATTTAAGATAAAGGATTACAGGAACAAAGACACAATTAACTAGAAGGAATAAATTTTACTTCCCGACAGTGCAGGGGGATGACAACAGAGTCCGTAATAACCCATTATGTACTTTATGAAGATGTAGGAAACAGGAGCTCAAAGGCTCCTACATGAAGACATAATGAGCAGAAAATGCTAATTAACCTGATTTAATCAGGGCATACTGTAGGCATATGTCGAAATATCTCACAGAGTCACAGTGATATATACAATTAATATGTTGATCAAAAGAATATCCTTTTTAAAATCCCACCTATCTAGGTAGATCACTCTCCTAAAGCCAAATCAAAGCTCACTCATCTTTAGAAACATTGACAAAGCAATATGCACTTTATTGAGTAGCTAACAGGCTTAAAGTTTAAAAGACAAAGAAGCGGAGAAATCCATAGTCTGTGTCAGCAAGTGTTGGTTCTTAAAGGTCACTCACATTTCTCATCAATGCTCATTCTTTTCCTATGATCTTTTAGTTCTTCTGGGAGAAGCACCAATTAAGTGCTAATAAGCCATTACTACTTCTGGTTAATACCATTTAAGAATTTCTGATCCTGTAACAAGATGAGCCACTTTCCAGGCTTTCCACAGTGAGCAGCATTAGAAACAGCCACTGGAAGACACAGAGAGATGCAAGAAAGTAACACCAAAAAGGGGATCAATCAATAATCCAATATATGTGCAATGTGCACTCTAATATTAAAATTCCAAATCATTCAATGAATGATATATACAAAAACACACACTAAGTTGCATGTATTTATAATATATCTAGCCATTAATTAATTAGTAATTATCTGTGCATATACTTTAAAACCTTGTGATTCTTTCGGGTTACACAATTCCAGAAACTTGTGTTAATTGCTGTCATCAGAGAGGCATGTACATTTAGTTCAAAGTAAGATATCATTACAGCTGAGCATGGAGGTGCACGCTTTTAATCTCAGCACTCAGAAGGGAGAGGCAGGTGGGTCTCTGTGGGTTCAAGGACAGCCTGGTGGCCCTACAAAGTAAGTCCAGGACAGCCAGGGCTCTTCTTATACAGAGAAACCCTGTCTTGAAAAACAAAAACCAAAAGGGTTTCATGTGACAATGAACAGTGAAGATGGTGATATCAAGAAGAGACATTTGGCATTGTTCCTAAAGACCCCTCATGTCGTCAAAGAAAATGTAGCAGTTTCATTCCCTTTTGAAGTGGACACATAAAAATAGAACAATCAAGATAAACATCTAGTGAAAAGATAAACAAATGACAAAAGAATGACTAAGGGAATGAATATGAACAGACAGATATTGAGTTGGGTGATGATGAAGCTATAGATACTGAATTAAATACATGGCGGAGTGGAGAAAAAAAAAAAGGCTGCTTGGCAGAATAAATCCCAACATGATGGCCTTATAAGTCACAGACACATAAGCATGGTAGACTTCCAGGGACTAACAGGGAATCTCTCAACTCTGCTTGAATTCCCATTATCTCCTTTAAGCACCCTTGCCTGAAAGTTTTAGGCATTTTGCCTTTGCAATGATTCTTTAATCTTTTTCCTGAGAACTCCCTCTAAATGCATGAGAGGGAATAAATTCACTTTCCAGGTAATTGTTTTGTTATAGCTTTTCTTTTGGCTAGTTTGATTTCAGTTTAGGAACTTGAACAGGAGGATAGAAAACGTCTACTGAGTGACAGTAATGATTGTTCTTCATGCATGGAGACAATATAACCCCATCCCCTGATCCAGTCCTTTGGGAATCAGCAACCAAAACAAAAGGATGGAGTCAAATCTTAAAGGAGACCTAACAGAAAACAAAACAAAACAAAACAAAAAAAACCTATAGTGAGTATGTCAGAGTATACTTTAGCATTTCACAAATTTGTTGACTGGCAGGGAAGAGTCAGATAGCTAACTAGAAATAAAAATTCAGATAGTCAGTGCTAATTTGGAAAAGTCAATAGGAGAAGATGAGGAAGGAAGTTACAGCTTAAAGCCTAGGGAATACACAATATTCAGGAAATAAAATTAAAAAAAAAGAAGTTTGCATGTAAGCCCAGTCTACACTGCAGGTGTTCACTGGTGTTAGCAGAAGAACCAGGAGGCAGGACTGTGCTCTTTGGTGCAAGGATAGCAATGATCCACCTCTGTACTTTTGTGGAACAGAGGTTTGGAAGGGTTTGCAAGTGTGTATTACCTATAAAGGCTGAAAATAGTACTAAGGGAGGCTGGTTATACAAAAGCAGGATCTAAAGTCATTGTACAAACAGAGATCTAAGAGAACTCACATGTCCTGGCAGAAAACAATGTAGATTGCCAACCTGAAAGTTCTGTCCCAGAGAAGGGGACAACTCTCAAGCCACTAAAGTTTGTTATCACCAAAACAAAGGAGAATTCAAACTCAAAAGAGTTTCTTAACTCTTCTGAGTATTCATGCAGATTTCCAAACTTGAATTTTTTACTGTAAATCATGTTTACTTTCTAATGATGTAGTCTAAGTACCACTTGTTTCCTAAGTTAGAAATATCTATGCCCCCAATTAATATTCTCAGTGGACAGTAGAAAAATCAACAGTAGGTTCACTGACTGGTCACTCCAAGGAGCCCAGGATTCTGGTATAGTTGTTATTGGATCCTAGAAGATTACACCTATAGACTAGGGGCTACTGGCACCAATTATATATGATGTGGAGATGCTCTAAAGTCTTCCAAGATGGTGACACATACCTGTTTTCTCAAAACTCTGCGGTTGAGCCTGCAGAATTGAAAGTTTGAGGCCAACTGAGACTGCCAAAGTGAGATTGAGCCTCACAGATGAAATGTGGAAAACTTTTGTATGATGAATATACACTTTGGAATGGTTGGGAAAATTGACGACTGGTAAAGTCAATTGCAATTCAGAATATTTCATGCTGCATTAAAATGTAACACACAGTCAAATTGTAAACAGGCATGCAATGCAATGACACAAACAATATATACCAGCTTATTATCAATATTTGGTAGAAGCATAATATCATTTTCAAGTGTTTGGCATGTTGCTAGTGTTCCATGGCAGGCAAAACAAATTTTAAAATTTAAAAGACAAAGGATTTAAAGATGACAGTCAATGAAGATGAAAGAAAAGATACTGATTGCCTCATAAATAATGCATGCCCTCTATTAACGACATATTATGTGTTAACTATAGAATTGATTTTGGACGGCACAGCTATGATTTGCAGTGGAATATGCCAGACTGGCTCATTCGTTTGAACACTTGGTCCTTAGTTTGATGCCTTGTTTTGTGAGGTTGTAAAACCTTTTTAGGGGACTGGGGTAGAGGAAGTATGTTTTTGTACAGTAGATCATGAAGGAGGAGCTCCTGTCTCTTCCTCACAGGAGTCACTCTCTTTCCTTGACTACAAGGATGTGAAAAGCTCCTATATCATTCTATCAGGCATTTTTGGTCAGGTATTTTGTTATATCAAGAAGACAAGTAACTAAAGCACTCCTGAAAAGGAAAAAAAAAAAAAAGAAGACAATTTTAAATATAAGGTATTATCTTGTTTACTTTTTATGGTTGTGTTATAGCATAAGAGCAAGTTAAAATGACCTGGATACATATGTTCATCTTTCTTAAAGCTGCAGCCCTGGATCATGAGGGACTGAGTGAAAGGGATAGGAGACTTACTGGACCACAGCTGTGCTTAAGTCTATCCTTCCCTGTGAAACAATTAGAACTTGCTAAGTACAATTAAGGTGCTCTCTAAAATACTAAACAAAGAAACAACAAAGCCTAACTAGGCCTGCAGTTATTAGATTAATGGTATCAATTTCCATCTGATTCAAAAAATGATGTCATATTAATTTTCGTTAATTAGAAACTGTAAAAGAAAATTAATCACAAGAATTTACAAATGGAAATGTACATGTCCCAGTTAAAAAAAAAAAAGTATTACCTTAAGAACAAATACATGAGTTAAAATGCTAGCTCTCTCACTTACCAGGAAGACTTTCCAAGACCAGGAACCAAGTTCAACCTCAGTTGTCTTATCTGCAAAGGGGCGGCATTAATGTATTTTGTCTTAAAATGCTATGGACTGTTAGGAGAAGTAGGGTACACAAAGGTTCATCTGTCGGCTTGAGAATCTCAGATAAATATTAACGTTATTGGGTTCTATAGCTGCTGTTAAAAGACTGGAAAACAGTTGAAAATCACCAGTCAACAACTATAAAATCAGAAAGGATGTGTTGTTGGCTAGCACTGTTATCTACGAAATTCACCTGGAAAAATAATTGAATTAAAAGAAAAAAACAGCCTTGGAATCACTGGACAGAGGGGTCACCTTGATGCATACTTAATTGAGTATTCTGGCAGTGGATGGCACCTGTGTCAGCTTCTTCCTGTGGGGGTTGAGGTGGCAAAGAATTCTATCATTGGCAGAGCTCAGTAACGAAAACCTGAGTCATTTAGATTTTATTTACATGCAGCTTTCAAGCCAAGCCAAAATTCTCACTTCCTGTCAACAGTGTCAGTTACATAGAGGGAAATATTCCAACTACAATTGCTATTGTTCACGTTATTTTGTTATTTCTGAAGAGTCTCTCTGGAGGGGATTCAGTAGAAAGATAGGGAAAATAGCATCTAAAACAATAATCATAAATAAAACATGAAATCTACAAAATAGAGTGCTTGATACATATCTGACCAGAATATTGCATCAACCTCATTCAAAGCAGGTGCATCAGAATCCAGCTTCAGCAAAGGTCTTGTCATACCCTGAAATGACAAAGCTAAACTGGGGACAAATGACTAAGTTTTCACTTCTACTCATTCTACAGTGCCAGGCTTTTCACATTTGAAACTGTATTAGTCAAGCAACTGGGCTCTGTAAAGGTACCTCCAAGACATTTCTAACAAATGTGTAACTTCACTGCCATCTTTCCCAGAATTCAAGGCAAGATCCCACTGGAATTCTTAACAAGTATCAATGAGAAGAACAGATTTTTAATTGAATAGATTGAAATTTTAGGTTGTTAAATACAAGCCATGATAGAACGATTTGCATACAGTACCCTGAGCTCACTAAGATAGGATAGACTAAGATAGGATAGACTTTCTCCTAAGTTTCCAAATACAAAGGGACTAGATATTGTGAATATAACTATTACACAATAGTTTTCACAATTGTTTCATATTTTTTCTTATTGTATGTAGTTTATTACTGTAAGAAAAAGAGCCTTTTTATTTAGACAAATGGGAAATTGTTGGGTGTTGGTCTGGTGCTGTATATTCAAATGCTAAATACTGGCCCCCAAGAATGGCTACCCAGAGAAGCAAATCCTCACATCCACCAACTGATGTTGTGTAAACTTTGATCACCAATATTCTCTGACTGGTTAACTAAAGTTGCTGACAGGTTATATCTGGGAAAAAGACAAGTATGCAGAGTTTAGGTGCCCGGGCTTGGAGTCAGATGGGGACCATGGGGCAAGAGGGAAAAGCAGGAGAAAAAGAATATTTATCCCTGTATGGACCTGTGTGCTTATGAAACACTTTTGAAGATATTATTAGTCATATTACCTAAGGTAATTTAAATTTTGCATTACATTTTAGCTATTTACTTATGTTGTGTGTGTAAGTGTGGGTGTTGGGGGGTGTTTATGCTATCTCACATATGTGGAGATGAGAGTAGATCTTTCACGAGTTGGTTCTTTCCTTTCGTCAAGTCCTTTCTCTCAGGACATTAGTTTTGGCAGCAAACACCTTTAACTGCTGAGCCATCTTCTGGCCCTAAGATGACTTTTAATGACTACATAATATTTCATTCAAAGGATGTACTGCCTTTAAACCAAGTGGCAAGTCATTCCTTTCTGTTTTAAAATTTTAAATTTATAAATAAGTTTTGTACTCTTATCTTCAAATTGTACAGCTACTGCTATATTTCTATTTTTAAAAATAAAGAATTCATTTTATGTGAATAAAGAAAAACTTATTTTCTTAAACTGAATATTTAGAAATGCACATCATATGATAAATTATTTTAATATTGTCAGTATAAGAGCCTTGTACTTGTGTTCTACATTCAATTGTTATTATGTAAACATGAGCTTCGATGTGTGGACAGAGCCTTCTAAAGGAGCTACAATTGATCTGGGTAAACAGAGTTATAGTCATCATTATAAATGAGACAAGAAAGACATTGCAGTGGCAGAGATAATTTATGCCAGTGAGAAACAATTGGATTTAATTTCTCCCTTTGCATTATTAGATAACTAGAGTCTGTAAACTCTAATATCAATAAAATTGGATCTTTAAATATTTGTGTATAAATTCTCACTGATATTTTGGGTCATGGAAAAAATCCATCGTTTTAATTAGCTTATATAAAGAAATGAAAAAGTTTATGAGATATTGAATAACAACTCTCTGAAAGAAGTACTTTACTTACCTATGTTTTTGGAGGATTTTATACATGTATGAAACACATTTGATCATATTAACACTCATTTGCTTCTCGCAGGTTCACACCCCCATCGTCCACCCAACTTCTTTTCTCTCTCTCTTTTTTTGTAACCCACTAAATCTATTTAATATTGGAGCATGAGGCCACACTCCTGAAGAAAACTAAGTCCTTTTTCCCAATCAGCCATCAACTGTCAATAGCTCTAGGCATGGTCTGCCTGAGCCCTCCCATCCATGCTGGAATGTTAATTAGCGCATCTTGTGCCACTCTTCTGTAGGCAATCACAGCTGCTGTGAGGTCATTATTGCAGCAGCCTTGCCAAGTACATGCACAACAAAAAAACGTGAGTCTAAAATGATCAAATTCTAACACACTTCTCCTTGACTGTGTTTGGAGTAGAAAACAGATTTCTGGTGAGGCGTTTTAAAAGGATCTCATTGAAGTGGTCTTTCCAAAGCCAAGGGAATCGGTACAAACTTGGAAAGCCCCAAGGTACCAGAAAGAGAGAGATCCATAATCAGCTAAGGTAAGAAGGTTGAGAGAGAGAGAGAGAAGAGCATTTCATCTGAGCCCAATGCAGAACTATGGATGGAAGAGAGGTTCCAGTATATGGACACACTTAATTGACAGATTAAGACTGAAAAGAGTGTGACTGGGAGGGTCTAGAGGAGTATAATCCAATTCCCCTTTTAATCTCCTTTCTGGCTCTTCCTTTACTAAAATCCATTTAGAAGTTAGGACACAGTTACCATTGTCCTTGTTTATTGTCTTGAGTGTTGGACCCAAAAGGAAGCATTAATGAAAGAACCCTTCTGTAGGTATCAGTAACCTGAAGGGTGATACAGTCCAGTTCATGCTGCCTTTATTGGGTCATGTATTTTACATGATAGCTACTTACAATACAGGATCCTATCTATCTAGGACAAAGTCTAAGAATTTCCTCTCATCATCTCAAACAAATCACATTTCACAATCAGACAGACAGAGTAAAAGTGAGAGGCACTGATGTAAGTCCCTTGCTGTAGTTCATGTTTTTGTTGCTGTGATGTAGCGCTTACTAAAGTCAACCCAGAGAGGAAAGGTTTTATATTTTTGTTCATTTGTTTGTTGTTTATCTGTCTGTATGTTTTTAGATCACTCTTCAGGTAAACATCTCTTATGGAGGAACTTCAAGGCAGGAGTCTGGAGCAGAATCCATAGAGGAAGGCTCCTGGGTGGCTCAATCCCTGCCCTCACTTTCTACTACCTTCCTTTTATAACTGAGGCTCACGTATCTAAGCGAGGTGCCATCCACAGTGGGAGAGACCATTTCACATCAATCAGTCAGTCAACCAATCAACCTGATTAGGTAATACTTTAATAGAAGTTCTCCTTTCCAGGTGGCTCTAAGTGATGCCAAGTTGAGAAACAAAACCGAGTAGGATGATACTAAAGAAAGCATCCTGGTGCAAATCAAAGAAATGTCTCAAAAGATTTGGCTTATTTTATCTTTGGCACCTAAAGAATTCCTTGAATTCTCCTGTCACTAGATAAGATAATATAAAAAATTTTAAGTATTTATCAGTATTGTTCCAATGCTAATTTATCAAGAATTGGTTGGTTATGGTCAAGTAGGATATTAATATTGAAGAAATGAGATATGGGACTTTTAAACTGCTTTTGTACCTTATTGCAAAGTTAATAATGTTTTAAAGTAAACATTTAGAAATTTATTTATTATAATTTACCTCTTAAGTAGTGATGGAATTTAACTGTCAGACTACAATGTTTAATAGTAGTAAGATTTAATAAGTCTATTTTGTTGCCACTATACATCTCTTTTGGTATAGATAAAAACAGTTTTAATATTTGGCATTATTATTAGAACTTGGCAGTTGGGGAAACAAAGGCTGAGAGAGATTATATTTGTTGTGACCATCATTTTAAACATATGAGACATGCTTTCAAACTACTTGTTCTGATTCTGAATCCCAATGTCCTGGCCTTGATCACACTGACATTTCATAGTGAATCTCTGCCTTTAAAACAGAAAATACAGACAGCAACTTACTTCCCTACACATTGCCTGTTGTCTGCTTGAGCCTCCCTATCTCCTCCACAGATCTATTTCCTGGACTCACCATGTCCCTGGATACTAGAGGCTTCCAAGTCAATCCTGGTGGGAAAGTCCTGGCTGCAGCAGCTCGAGGTGGCTGGTCGCAGTGTAGCACAGAAAAGAAGAAAGTGATGAAATCAAGTTCTCTGTTAGCAGGTTCTTTATTGTTTTATCGGCACAGTACACCAGCCCAAGGAACAGAGTCACCAACAATTACAGTGAGTTTTCCATCTCAAGTAACATAATTGAGCATTTAGAAACACTCATATCCTGTGAATTTTACAGTCAATACAGCCATCATTGTCTGAGAAACAGCCTGTCTAAAGGCTGAGGGTCTTTCAGAGTAATAGGGATGGGAGTTGTTGTTTCTCTATCTCTATCCAAAGAGCTCATTTCACAAGATACACATCTATTTTGCTTAATCATTTGAATATAGCGCCAAGAGGTGAAGCAGAGAGGGCCTTGCTGCTTTGAAAAGAAATGGCATTGAATGTCAATCACATAGTCAAGGCCAACAAGAAAAGTTCTCATAGTTCTTCAAATGTTTTATTCACTGGCTTGCAGAGGTCATTGCTACACTGTTCCTGTTAAGATTTGAGTTTTATGGTGTGTTGACAAATTATTGTTGACAAGCTATTGTTGACAGCCCTACAGTTGGAGTTAGGAAAGACTCCCAATTACTTCTCACACTTACATACTACATGGCCAATCTATTTTCCTTTGTGTGAATCAACTCAGTGGTGTGAAGATTTTATTATTATCAATTGTAAGTAATTGCTCATCCTTGTGGCTAGTATTGTATTGATACCTTTTCCATTTGTGATGTGTGACATGATGATTGCAGTTTACAAGAAATGGGTAGTTGCCTAGGAACATACCTCTCCATCAATTTCCAGACCAAGAGAAATTTACTGATCAAAACACCCTTTGGACTGGCAAAACAAAGAAAGTGGCT
Organism: Meriones unguiculatus; assembly: GCF_030254825.1. Classification (NCBI taxonomy): domain Eukaryota; kingdom Metazoa; phylum Chordata; class Mammalia; order Rodentia; family Muridae; genus Meriones; species Meriones unguiculatus. The sequence goes on along the minus strand of NC_083355.1, from coordinate 29,354,640 downwards.
ACTCCCTCTACCCTGAGATGTTTTAGACAATGGAAATCCTTGGAATCAGATATTTGTTTTTGTTCACAAGACAAAGCAATGAAATGGAAAATAGGAAAAAAGACTATGATTAACTTCCACTAACTAGGTTCAGTTAATTGAGGCTAGAGTTTTAAGAGAGAGAGAAAAAATAAATTTAATATGTTTAAATCCTTGTACCTAAATTCCTTAATTTAATTAACGTGATTAGACTTTTTTGAGATCCACAACTTCAGCCCTTTGTGTCCAATGAAGATATCAATCAAAAAATTTTAAAAGGCCCAATATTGGGCTAGCTTAGCCATTAGAACAACAATGATATTAAAAAGTTTCACTGCTTAGGCAATTGAATTGCATATTCTTGAACACTTGTATTTATTCTTTGACAATTTCATGTATGTGTACAATGTATCTTGATTATATCCATCCCCAACTTCGACCTCTCTCTCTCTCTCCATCCCCCAACACTTCCATATCATATTCTTTTTAAAAGTCTATGCTACTGAGTCTGATCGGTGCTCCATGCATGTGCACAGGTGTGGGGCCACCCAGCACTACATAGGCAACTATGAGGAAGCACGCATCCTCCCAAGACACTCCCTCTTCTCCAGTAGCTATCAACTTCCGATAGCTCTTCTGCCATGCAATCTTAAGATCCTCTCTTTATCCATGCTGGGATCCCAACTGAACTGCTCTTCTGCAGGGCTTGTGTAGGTAACCATAGCTACTGAGAAGTCATCGTGACTGTAATGACCATGCCACATCTAGATGATACCTTTCCCCTCCGTGGGCGTGCCAGGAGCACTGTCTAACTAAAATTAAGGTAGAATAAGAAAGTAATGGTGGACGTTTAAACACAGGAAGTGGGAAGGTGTGTATACACACACATACACACATATATCTGTACACACACACACACAAACATGTTAAAGCAAGTTTATATACAGAGTTGTTCCTCAGCTTGTTCAGTATACTCATTGTCAGAATACTATGTGGAAGTATACACATATGAAGCTAAACAAAAGGAAGGATGCTTGTTCTTATGAAACTTAAATGGTAGACTGCCAAGAAAATTAGAATCACTAAGTACACTCTCAGAAATGGTGATAGAGCAAATGGATATTGAATGGAGACACATACATGGTACTTTATTTGAATAGAAAGGAAATGCTTCCCAAATGAAGGCTTTTGACCACTTGGTCATTTAACTCAGAGCTCAAAATCCTAAAAAATACAAATATGAGAGAAATAACTAAGAAAAGAGAGGAGTGATATGAGAGACGTTAGAAAACTACAATATTTAAATAGCAGCGTTAAATTTATTGTGTATTCAGAAGCATGTATAATCCAAAATACTGAAAACAAATATGCATTTGATCTATGTTTTGCTGACATATGAACTTTTTTTGACATAGTAATTTGCCAAGTGGTTTGTCATAATTAAAATTTATACCCAAAGCCAGTCACAACCTGCTTTGGTGCTCCAGGGAAATTCATGCTGTGTTTAGCGTATCATCGCATGTGCCTATATCTCTGTAGATCTGGGGCGTCCTTTACAGCACAGATATCTGCAGTGCAGTCCTCTAGACAATCATCATTGTTCTGGGGGGCATGGCCTGCACATCTGGGCAAGGTCTCAGATGATAACGGCAGGTTTTCCCAGATGTGTTAGGGAAATCTGAGTGTTCCTTGTCCTAATCAGGAGATTCACCCAGAGGCACTTGGGTGCATTTCTTTCTGGGTCGGATGCTGATAGTCAGCTGATATTTACTACAAAGCAGCCTAGATTAACACAGTCATAAATTTTTTTTCTTTTCTTGCTAGTGATGTAGTTACATAATTATGGATAGAGGAGAGTGACAGTTCATTTTAGGGTCCAGCAAATCTTTTAGCAATACCAGTCAGTAATTAATGATCAGGAGCCCAGATAACGACATTGGGAGGAATTTCAAACTATAACGATTTGTAAAAGAGTGGACTCATGAATCTCAGGTAGGCAGACAAAAAGTGAGTTGCAGGTGGATTTCCCACTAGTCTGGTTATGGATGAAACGTCTGACTACATAGTTTACTTTTCTATTCTGATGAGCTCATAAAGCCTCCAGGCTCAATGAGCACAGCGCCCTGGGAGATAACAAACATTTTCAACATTAGAGACCAATGTATTGCACATGAGCTCTTAGAAGACAGCAGTAGGACCACTCTCCTGGTGGTAGAAAATCCAGAAGTTCTAGTCTGTTGACATTCTCTCTCTCTCTGTATGCACACAGACACACAAACACATTTGTCTATGAGTTTAAGATCCTCTGAGAGCTTCATCACATTTCATAATTTTCCTTCTTTTACATATTTTATAAATAACTTGCCAAATAAAAGCTGTGATATTTTATTTCTTTTGGAAGTTCTCAAGTGTACAGGGATCACTGCCAGGTTCTAACATGTTTAATCTATATTTGCCGAATATGTTATCAGACATATTCTTCTCTTTACTAAATATTTTCTGTAGAAGGGTGCTACTTCCCTTTTTTATTTTTTATTTTTTGTTGTTCTGTCATATAGGCATAGCTGGACAGAGGGAATGTTAATTGAAAATACTTCTATAAGATTGGCCTATGGCAAGTCTGCCAGGCATTGATTAACATTGATTAACATAGATTAACAATTGTTATGGGCATTGGCAACCATGGCCTTGTGGCCCTGAATTGAAAAAGAAACCAGTCTGAGCAAGCCATGGGGAGAAACCTTAAGCAGCATCCTCCATTTCAGCTCCTGCCTCCAGGTTCCTGCCCTCAGTGTCTGCCCTGAGTTCCCTCAGTGATACAGTACGACCTGAGAATTACATGAGGAAATAAAACTCTTTCATCTCCAGGTTACTTTTGGTTATGCTGTTTTATCACAACAATCAAAATTCTAACTATGACAGGGAGTGAACCTGATCAAGCATTTAAAATGTTTTCTTTTAGGTAACTGGAAAAAATAATCTCCAGAACTATATCGTATTATTTGAATAAAACTGACATTAGCATTAATAAATAATTAAAGAGACTGTACTATATAATTCACAGTCTCCAACCAAGGACCATGCATGGAGATAACCTAAGACCTCTGCTCAGATGTAGCCCACGGCAGTTCAGTATCCACGTGGGTTCCATAGTAATAGGGACTGTCTCTGACATGAACTGATTGGCCTGCTGTTTAATTACCTCCCCTTGAGGGAGAAGCAGCATTACCAGGCCACAGAAGAGTACAAGGCAGCCACTCCTGATGAGACCTAATTGACTAGGATCAGAAAGAAGGAAAAGAAGACCTTCCCTATCAGTGGACTTGGGGAGGAGCACGCATGCAGTGGGTGGAGGAAGGGAGGGATTGGGACAGGAGGAGGGAGAGAACCGCAGGGGGGATACAAAGTGAATAAAGTGTAATTAATAAAGAATAAAAAAAAAATCTATGTGACACAATGAAGACTTGATGTTTTCCTCACATGGCAGTTTCAAGTCCTATCCTCTGTTAGGTGCCTGCAGCAATGGTGGAGTAATTCAACCTTGGACACCTCTCCTGTGGGTTGGAAGTGAAAAAGCAACTGCATTTGCAGGACAAGCCAGGCAACCCTATTGAAAATAAAACAGAAGGCTCTAGTCTCCAGAAAATCCCAGGTCTCTTACAACCCTCAAATCCAAAACCAAGTTTTTGTGAAACACTGATTTTTTCCTGTGGATAGGTCAGCGGTGTAAAGAAATTCCACTTTCTTACTCTAAAGGCAGAAGAGTAGTGCAGTTTAGACAGAGAACCTATTTTTAAAACTAAGCCATCATAGGTAGCTTGGACAAGCACAAGTTAAGAACTCGAATGTAAAATACCAAAACCCCAGTGTGAGGGACAGATTTAGCGGACAGTGGTGATGCAGAGGAGCGGACAGTAATGACTAAGAGGAAGGTGGAAAACTGTTTGGTGGGACCTAGAGGTAGAGATTTTAGTTTTATTTTTTAATTTAACTTGATTTAATTTAGTTAATTTATTTATTTATTACAATGTATTCACTTTGTCTCACTGAGGTAGCCCCTCCCTCATCTCCTCCCATTCCCACCCACCTTCCCTCTTGCCCCTCTATTCCCTTTCCCTAGTCCCCTGATGGGGGAGGACCTCCTCCTCTTCTATCTGACCCTAGCTTATCAGGTCTCATAGAGGCTGGATGCATTATCTTCTTCTGTGGCCTGGCAAGGCTATTATACCCTCCAGGGAGAGGTGATCAAAGAGCCAGCCAAGAGGTTTTAACTCTACAATATCAGAATCAATCCATTTATACAGATATGAATTCAAACAGAATAATTTTTTCTTTTTTCTTTTCTTTTCTTTCTTTTTCTTTTTATTACAATTTATTCATTGTATATCCCAATTGTAGCCCCCTCCCTCAACTCCTCCCAGTCCCATCCTCTCTCCCTCTTTCCCACTATCCTCTTCCCATAGTCCTCATCTCCTGCCCTCTGCCATCTGACACTAGCTTATCAAGTCTCCTTGGGACTGCCTGAATCCTCTTCCTCTGTGGTCTGTGTGTGTTTCTATATGTGCCTCTGTGTGTGCCTCTCTGTGTGTGTATGTGAGTGTGTCAAACAAAGAGGAAGAATGGGAAGGAGAGACAGAGGGGAAGAGAGAGAGAGAGAGAGAACGGTTGTGCATATATGCCATGGCCTGTGTATGGAGGTCAGAAGATATTGACTGTTGGCTTCTAGGACCTCCTTTGGGTCAGGGACTCTTGTTAACAGCTGCTTACAGAAAGCTGGCTGGCCAATGGCTCCCGGAGTTCTCCTTCTCTGGCTCCCATCTCTGCACAGGAGCTCTGGAATTGCAGATTTATTCTACAGTGTACATTTTTAAATGGGTGTTGAGTAGTCAAGCTTAGTTTGTCACTCTTGTATCAAGTGCTTTCCCATCCAGCGCTCGCTCAACTCGGTTTCCCATGTCATTAGGTAAATTTTTGCTTGCTCTTGGAATCATTGGCCTCATTTTTTTTTTTTGTACTCCATTGCCACTGTCCGTTGAGAGGCTTTAGGCTTTATTATTGCATTGTTAGTACCGCCATCCAGCCTGCTCACCTCCTTTTTCTAGACGCTGTAAAGTGTTACTTTCAGTTGTTTCTATAAACCAAACATTTAATCATAGAATCACCTATCATTCCTAATCATAGCATTCTTAGAAAATGTACAAGTAAATTTTGCTCCCACAAATGAGTGAGTGTTATAAAAAAAAAAGTGGGCTGGGGTAGTAATGACTCAGTTCAAGCTACACTGTTCAGAACAGAGATTGTGAGCCCCATGTAGTGAGATGGGCTGATAGTTCAAGAGAAACTAGACATTTGTTTGAATTATTTCTACTTTTAAAAGACTGCGGGGAGTCATTTTTTAATGTGTGTGGGACAAACGTATGTATAAAGATTAAACTCATTGGCATGCTAGCAGAGATTTCTACGATCGGGAACGTCTCCCTAAATTTACCTCTTCAGTGCAGAAGTCAGTTTAGCCAACACCAAGCGATCGTATGCTTCTCTGAGAACGGTTTTCTTCTTTCAGCTGTCTCTACAATCTCTGCATAGCCCATATACCGAGATGGAAGCCGTCCTCGACTCCTGGCTGATCTCTCCCGGATGTGTGCCGCCTTCCTCTCTTTCATTATTGAACCTGCAGTGCTGTGACTGCAGTTCTGTGTTCACGTTTCCACTTCCCGGCAGCAAAGTGAACTCTTTGGAGAGCAAAACTGGGTCTCCTGCTTTTCTGTAGCCTCGTGCCTGTGAGGCAGTTCACGACGCGTTAGAGGGATGCAGCAGATGTTGAATAAGGGAATTGTTAAAGTGAACACTGTAAATAGTTTCTTGCTTTATTTAGAGTAGATGATTTCTGAGGAATAATTCAAGACCAAATTTGGTTTTCTACCCAGTCTTTGAGTTAACAGTCTGCTAGATAGAAACCACACATGTTGCTTGGACCTGTGGGAAACTGTTAACCCAGTATTGGAAAAAGAAACATGAACTCCTAACACAAAATTCTGTAGCATTGGCAGAGACTTCTCACCATTCCCAAAGCTTTGGAATACGAATAAAATGATAAGAGTTGATTAGCTTTAGCATCCCGGAGGAGAAGGGATCAATGAAGAGGACTGTAAGCTGAGAAAGGGGTTTTGCAGATCTGGGTTGGAGCCTTAAAGTTGAAGGAGGTGCCTAAGGAGCCAGGCACAAACCTCTGAGGAAGAAGGCCTGTGTGAGTGGCTACAGTGGAACAGCCTCTGTGAGGACTGGTTCTGTGAGTTTCAGGAAAAGACATATTTCACCTAGTTTAAATTTTTTGCTTTTATGAAGAATTGCTAGAGCCAGAGTGAGGTGGCATGATCAGAATGAGAACACTATCAGAATACAGTTTCACTATCTGAAATGCGATGAGAGGAGGAAATGGTTTTCTTTGCGCCTTTGGATTTAGAGTGGACCTCCAGTTCTTCCTGCCAGAGACAAACCCTGGACTAGACAGCAAAGGAGAAATGTGTTTTTCTGAGTTCCTAGGTCCTGAGTGGTATAGTGATAGCACGCTCCCGTCTGAAGCTAATTGCAATTCAGATAGAGAACTTCAAGACTGCAGCTTCCACGAGTTCTCCACCCATACTGGGGCGGGCTGCCTGATGATTCAACAGCACCATGCACATCCCTGGGAGTGTTTATCCAAGATAGAGAGGTTTTCCTTAGGTAAAGTCTCTCAACGCAATTAGTGCTTTAAGAAAGAGCGACACAGATAAAAGCGAGTTGGCAGGAAGACCACGTGACTCCTGCAATAGGTGATAAGATACACAGCCGAGGCAGATAATGTTAAAGGCGTGTGTGTGTCGGGGGGCGCAGCGGGAGCATTTCAGTATGCCTACCTTTCCCTATGTACTCCCTATTGCTATGGTGACACTAAGATGCTCCTTGCAGCATGGGATAAGGAGTCCCACATCCATGAAAGTCTAATATGACTGATGGGGGTACCTTTCATGTTTTGGGTGTCAAGCCTCCTTAATGAGTAGGGTATACCTCGGGTAGATGGAAAAGATCCCCAAATGACTGATAGGCTAGTAAATACTTTATGACCCTTGGAGGTGGAACGGAAGTGGCTGGTTTGTAAGCAGGAACCACCTCCAGTGCAGCTCAATATGCCACAGAAACTCTTCTTTATTCTCAGCATGTCTGGTTATGAACCTAGCAGAAATGTTATACATACCAAATATGTCTCTGATTTAAGGTAATCAAACATACTTTCTATTACTCTAACCTAAATTCCACATAGTTTTATTATTATTATTATACTCAGGTGTTCTGACAATATATTAATATCTAAATATTTCTCTTTGCTGATTTCAAATTTCATTTGTAGTAAAAGCTACATTGTCTCTTTACCAGGACTCTCCTTTAGACTCTTTCTTTTATTTATTTATTTTTTCTTCTATCATCATCATCATCATTATTATTTATAATTTATTCACTTTGTATCCCACTTGTAGCCCCCTCCCTCATCTCCTCTGGGTCCAGTGGTCTCACCCTCTTTCTCCCCTAGATTACTGATAGGGGAAGTCCTCTTCCCTTACCTAGCCCATCAGGTGCCATCAGGACTTCCTGGATCCTTTACCTCTGTGGGCTGTAAGATGTGTTATCCTTTTAAATGTTGTAATTCTTTATAAAGTCTGAAATTTATTGTAATGGTACTACTTTTAAGATGCTTGATTATTATTATTGTCTAGGTTAAGATAATTTCTGTATTGATCATACATGAAGCCATGATTTTTTGAATCATTTTTGATAGTTTCTTCTTTTGTTTAAAGACTCCCAATTCTTTAATTATCTTTCTAGGATATTATACCACCGCTTCTGTTTTTTTTTTTTTTATGTGATGGTAAATTGTATTCATATTATTGCATGGTTCACAATTTCCATATAGTTTATATAAAGACAAAATGAGAAATTTACCCATTCAATCCAAGTTCTTTATGTCTAACTCAAAAAAGACCTTTTTTTTTGGTTCATTCCTTATGGTACTTTGTAATATCATGTTCCTGCAGTCTTCATAGCACCTAACAAACATAGATTGTTTTCTATTCTTCACAGCATCAAAAATGAACATTAACAAACAGCACAGTAAATGACTTCATCAAACTGTTCACGATAAATTGAGGCAAACAAACTCAATAAATATCCAGGGAACTTGTTTCATTCAACAAAGAAAGCAATCAAATTAAGTAATATGTGGCTATATTGTTAGGCCATTTTAACACTGAAGCGTTATTGAATATGTTCTTGGAAAGAGCTCACTGTGGAAAGTGTTTTTATGGTCAAATTAAAATATGTCTTCTCAACGCCAACTATTTGTTAATATTTCTGATGACTAATTTACTGCCAAGTAAATATCCTGATTGACTGGAGGCTTTAGTAGTTTATTCTCCCAGATTTTATATAAAATGCATGTAACTTTTCTAGTTTTCCATCCCCCAGTCTAAACAGGTTAGTTGTTTAAACTATTCCTCACAATGGCACAGGAATTTCGTGGTCCTCAGAAACAGTTGGAAAAAGGTCACCAGTTTCAACAAGGTGAAGGTACAGTGCCTCGGGGGAAAATGAGACATATTTGGAGAAAGCACAGTAAATTGGGGTGTTTATCATAACATCTATAGAGGGGAGAGAACGCTTATCATACCCAAGAGAATTTAGCCCATGAGGAAAATAAAAATTCTACAGCTCCCAAGCCAAGAGCAAAGAAAGCTATGCACAGCTGAATCAAATTGCAAAGAAAAATGTGAACTTACATTATCACTTCCTGAATTTGCTCTTTTCTGAGGAATAATGGAGTTACAGTTTTCAAAATAGTCTGCCTTTAGAAAGGAAGATATACCTAATGAAATTACTTAAAGATTGAGAAATTATTTGATTTACTATACAAGATATATCTAATATTTTGTTTCTAGTCCTATAATTGTAAATACTTATACCTATATTCTATATATACTATAATTATATATAACCATATGTTATACATAGTCATACTTATATTTGTACACGTGTGTATAATTAAATATTAAATCTAATTCTCAGCAATTGCTTTACATTTTATTTAGCCTTATTTTACTATTTTTCAAGCATGGGTATATTTGCTTGTATGTATATATTGTACATGTGTGCCATTAGAGGTTAGAAAAGGACACTGGATTCCAAGGGACAGGAGTTAGAGGGACACCATGTGAATGCTGGGAATTAAACCCAGGCTCTCTGTGAAAACAAATGCTTTTAGCCAAAGAACCAACTATCCAGCCCCACCAGCAATTTCTTGACCTGTACGTAAACATATACTTGTGATTGGCAGTGTGCTTGTGGTATAAAAATGTTTGCTTTCATGGGTTATAAAGTGTATCACTGAGAAAAAGCATGGATAAGATATTGTATTATACCTATCAGTAATGTAATGGTATATCTCTTTTTTTTTTTTCATGCTCAGGGAGTAAGATATAATTTCTTATATCTTATATGAAGGTCAACAAGAAAACATCCATAAGTTGTCACTTAGACCACGCTTCCCATTAGAACTGGAGACAAATACATCAGAAATTAAATGTAAGACTTTTCAAAAATCCGGTCTTGTCAGGATTAGACCTGTTAATTAGAAGATGAGGTCAGCCATTGAATAGTTGAAAATAATTCCGAGTAAGGAAACTGGGTTGAACCAGAAAGCAAATGGCAGACACTGAGAATTTTCTATTCACCTATTTAATACATGGTACTTTATAAGGGACTTCCAAGAGCCAGTATATAAGTTCATGAAAGAATAGTGTGAGAGTGGCTGCCAAGCACACAGAGGTTATTGGATTCTTAGGGCCTGGAATTCTTTAGTTGGCAAGTGAGCATGGGAATACAAAAGAAGGAGTAGGCTGTTATTTTATGACAACACATGCAGTTAACCTGGCAGTAGTAAATTGGTGACTACAGGGTTCTAGCTATCTTTAGATTGGTTTTGATGGAATCATGAACTATTCCAAGCAGTGGGTTAAAAGGAAATACCACCGCAACAATAAAAACTAAGAATACCCAGTGTATAATGAATTTTATGGTTCTCTGACTTCTCTTTTAGGGAAAGATGGATCAATAAGGCCAGCAATCTTTTGCAAACACTAGTAGCTATTGTGAAGTTGCATGGTCTCTTTTTAGACATAGGATCAGACATCTGGTCTGAATGAGTCTCAGGCATGCTGCTCAGGGGTTATAAAGAGAAAACCAACAGATTCTCTTATTGTACATTCACATCAAAGATCACTGCTAATTTTACCAAATGTGTGGTGATTTCTCCTTATCGACTGCCAAGTAATCAGTTTTGCAGTAGGCTCCAGCTGAGCAGTGTTTAACTCCTCTTCGTTCAGATATCTTCTACCTGGAAATAACATCAGGTGAGGCAGTACCCCACAACAGCAATCAAATACCAGCCCACCTACAAGCTTTAACAGGGTTTGGGACTCAATACCATGAGATGCCCAAACTCCTGACCCAGAGGAATATCTGAGTCTCTGAGAAATATGCTCTCTAACAGACAAAATTGGGACTTCCCTTCTCACACTTGATTGATTTTCCAGAGTGGCTCAAATAATTTACAGTGAAAGATGTTGTATACATGAGTCACAGAACATGGAGATATCAATTTACTACTCATCTGGACTCTTCATCGCTACTGGTTAGTTTACATAGTGTTGGCAGGTGTTACGTATCCTACCCAAGGAGCAAAGTAATCTTCAGTACCCTGCTGTGAACCATTTGAGCCACAATAGTTATATGCCTGGAAAGATATATTCATCTTCACAGTAATGCTGCAAATGTTATAGAGTTAACCAACCACTTCGTGGTTGGATGGAATGCTCATTCCCTAAGATGAAACCGATACAAGGCAGTGTAATCAGAGCCAAGAACCTTTGGGGAGACTGATCATAGGCCTTAAGGTGGAAGCTGTCACTATTGTTATGCTAAATGGATATTGTATTAAACCAATTTCTGATGACTTATTGCTATACTCATAGATTAGTGCATCTCCCAACCCTCATCATAAAACCTTCTTTATGTAGTAGATGGCTGTTAGCCCAGAGACTCACAAACAAGAAAGGTATAGAAAAGAGGAAAGACAGAGAAATAATCAGTGGCTCATATGACACCAGTTATACTATCTTCCCAAGGCTCAAGGGTCATTGCAGAAGTGGGTGGAGGGTGAGATTGTAAAAGCCAGTCATGGTGAATTAGTATGAGTAAACAGTGTTTTCCGGACACAGAAAAGATGGTGCACATAGGAATTCCCAGCAGCTATGAGAGTATGTATGAATTCTGGGAAAGCTTAAGCCAGATAAAATCCCAGCATGGAGGGGGATGTGGACATGAAGTATCCACTCTAACGGAGGGACTTTGGGAATTGATAACTGCTGGGAGAGGGAAATTTGGTTTTCTTTAAAGGTGTGTTCCCTGGTTGGTCAACCACACTCCTGTGGGATACCACTCATCTAAGGGTATATGGGTAACGCAAATTGAACTTGATGCTTAAAATGAAGAAGACAAAACATTGGGTATGAAGGAAATAGGTGCAGATCTTGGAGAAATTGTGGTGATTATAATAAATGTAATAAAAACATGTCAGTCATTTTCTATAAAATATACTTTAAAACTTTATATACATATAGCTATGTCTACAAACACACAAAGGATGCCAAATAAAGCAACTTGCATACTTAAGGATTGGAGATGCCTCAGCCTCCCAGTAAGTGAATTTGTTTTTGATCAACTCTCTCCAACTTAAACTGTACTAAAGAGTTCTGATTTTTTTTCTTGTGTTTTGAGGGTAAACTGTTGCATGAACATGCTAGCTGTGTAGACAGCTGTGGGGGAGTCCAGTTGTACAGGAGGAATATAGCTAATGTTAACAGCTCCAGTGGCAATGTTCAGCAAGCCTGTCTGTTCAGATCCTCCTTGCTCCCTCTGTATAGCAGTATGTCCCCTGTGGCAGGACTGCCTCTGAATTGAAGGTCTTATGATTTACTACCAGACAAGATAGGTCAGAGAATTCATTATAACTGGCTCCAAGACAGAAAGGTGAGGGAACAATATCTTCTATGATGGGCCCTAGGAAATAGAATTTCCAGTTTCTGTGGTTTATATTTGGGAGGAAAAGAAGCAGGTGAAGGGAAGTCAGGGAAGATGAGAGAGGAGACCTTTGCTTTCTGAACCCAAAAGCTCTCCAACATTATATGAGAAGTCTGCTTTTCAACTTTAGCACACTGAAGCTGATTCAGGAATGAAGGACAAGAGACCAAACACTAGCGTCACTATTATAGCCTTTTAAGTAGTAACATGGCAGTTAGAACTCAAAAAAGTGACTAAAACAAAAAAATTACACGCACACCACATACATATAATATATATACATATATACACACACACATACATAAAGTATCCATCTATCTATCTATACATATATATAAAACATGTTTTTGATAGATATGCACCTACATATAGACATCAAATATATATATACATATATATGTATACGTTGGTATATATAAACATAATTGGCATATATAAACATAATTCCTAAGGTCATTTTCTCTCTCTCTCTCTATCTCTCTCTTTGTGTTGTATATCATATTCACCCATGTCCATGTGGACGTGTTTGGCCATAGGTGTGCATGTGGAGGTGAGAAACTGACCATACCAGCTATCTTCATCTTTTGCTTTCCATCATATTTTATTTTATTTTTTTAAGACAAGATATTTTCTTTGACCTGTAGCTCATCGTTTCTGCTATACTGATTCTTTATTCAGGCCCTAGTATCTTCTTGTCTCCGCCATTATCCCAGAAATGATGTTACAAGCCTGTTACATGGATCTGGGGATTTGAACACAGGGCCTTGTGATTGCACAGTGGATACTTTGCCTACTGAGTTGTCCCCACAGTGTATTACTGATTGAACTCCTGTATCTTAGTTTGTGAATTTTGCAACTTTCATTTTACAATTTTATGCAGTTCACCATTCTAGGGAGATGAAACAGGGATATTTCTTCTTATTCTGTTTACTATGTACAAACAAAATAAAACAGAGAATTTGGGATCCAAAGAACAATATGGTACTAGTTACCTAGAATAATGTATTTATGCACATTAACTTACATATAATAAAGTTGAAGTTTCTGGATAAGACAAAGGGCTCAAACACAAAAATCTCCCCTATAAATGCTCTCTCTCAAATTAAAAGTAGAGTAGGAACAGGATAATCTATCAATGTGACATTAACATAGTAATTGCCATGTTCCAGGAACATGGCTGCTCACTACTACAAACTCATGGCTAAGTGGATGCCCACCTGTCGTCTTTGCGCGATTGTGATAAGGAATGCTATCAAAGCCCAAGGGGGACACGCAGAAATTTAACACATTTCTCTCTAACGTACTTATAAAACATCAGTGAAGAACATTTCTGGAGACCTAGACTTCAAGCCAACCAGGAAGTCACAGGTGACCCTCTTCTTGTGCACTGTAATATTGTCAGAGGATGCCTCATGGGGACTCAGAAATCTCATCAGAGCCAAATGTCAATGTAGATATGCTAAATTTCATAACCAATGGAGGTCATCAGAGGAGCTGGAAATTTTATCCCTGACAGGTAATGAGTTGCTGTCTCACCCAGGCTGAATGAGGAAACTGCAATTTTACCTGCAGATTTACCACTCAAATTGTATCATAGAAAATGATGGCATACACTGTTAATCTCAGCATACAGGAGGCAGAAGAGGGAGAGCTTTGCAAGTTCAAGGTTAGTCTGGTATACATATTGCAAGTTGTAGGCCAGCATGATGACAGAGTGAGTCCATGTCTCAAAACAACAACAAATAATAATAACAATAATGTGTAAAATAAATCAAGACTCTCCTAATAAAAAAGTGAAGATTTCAATTATAAGACATTTTAAGAAATCCAGAAGATTTCAAAATGAATTAAAAAATACAAAGTTTTATTAAACCACAATTTCGCTCTGACTTCTAAAAAAAAAAAAACTAAATTCACATACAATGATATAGAAAGACTGAAGTTAAAAACACAGAAAATGTCAAATGCTTTTTCACAAGATTCCTGAAAGCTTAGTCTGGGAATCTTGTAGATATCAAAGGCTACGGATCTCCAAGAATACAGCATATGCAAAGGTACTATATACCCTACTATTCTTTTAAATCATCTCCAGGTTATTTATAATAATTCAAAAGTGCAAATTCTATGTAAATATTGTTACATTGTATTGTTTGTGGAATACTAGTTAAAGTCTGTACTTGCATAGTTATTATGCAGTTTCCTCTTCAAGTATTTGTGAAGTATCTGGCTGAATCTTCAAATATATCACTCTAGGGTATGCATCTTTGACAACAACATGCAAATGTTAACAAAAAGGACAAGTGTCTCCAATGTCAGATGAAGCGGACCTAAGAGCAAAGAGCAGAGATAGAGATGGGTATGAATAGAGATAAATAAGCTGATCTATTACAAAGGCACAGAAGCCCTAAATGTGTATACACACACACACACACACACACACACACACACACACATATATATATATATATATATAACAAAAGTCACAAAATATTTGAGGAAAAAGCTATGCACCTAAAACAAGGATAAATCCATAGTTAGAGTTGAAAATTTTTATATTCATCTCAGTTGGTAGAAAAAAATCCTTTCTACCAAACAGTTGGTAGAAAAAAAAAAATACAATGAAAGTCAACAGAGATGTATTCCTCAACAACACTCTAATCAGCTAAATCTGATAGGGTGCAAGAAAGGTAGCCTAGTGGTAAACATTGGTCACACAAGTGTAAGGTCAGTATTCAGAGTCCTAGAATTCTTGTAAAACAGAATGTGAGAGCACACATCTTTACTCTCTGTCGTCCTACAGAGAGATGTGAAGCAGAGACAGGCAACTCTAGAAGCTTCAGTCCAGCTGGCCGGCTGCAAGCAACAGCAAACAATCAGTGTGGAAGGCAAAGCCAGACACCCAAGATTGTCCCCTGACTTCTATGCACACGTGAACATATGTATGTTCACATAATTACATACTCCAAAAAGAAAAGACTAAAGCCTTGATAGGTATTTTCAGAACACTCTGACAATTTCAAAGACTGAATTCACAGAATGTGCTTTGATCATGACAGAATGAAACTAGAATAACAATTAAAAACAGGGGGAAAAACCGTAAACACTTGAATCTAAGCAGCACATGTTTAAGAATCATTGGCTCATGCCAAGAATGATGCTGCAATCCTAGCTCTCAGGATAGGAAGAAAAGACAATGGTGGGTCCAAGATGATGGTGAGTTTTAAGCACTCTGCTACATGGTGAAAACTTTACCCCAAACAGCAAATGCTATAGGGACTCAGCCAACACTTAGAGTGTGTATTTAACATGTGCAAGGCCCTGAGTTCATATTTAGCATAAACAAGAAGAAGAAAAAAGAAGCAGCAGCAAACCACAAACATGGAGTCTCAGAAAGAACAAAAGGGTAAGGTAGGTGGCTCATGGGTGGAGGTGTTACAGAGCAGACCTGAAAATTAATTTGGGTTTCTGGATCCCACAAGGTGGCAGAAGAGGATAAAATCCAAGAGGCTGTCCTCTGACCTCCACAGGGGTACAAGGGCACAACTCTGTGGCATGTATGAGTGTGCACATGTGTGTGAGCAAGCAAGCAAGCAAGCACACACACATACACACCGCTTTAAAAAACAGAACTGTCTTTGTGAGATGGTTAAAGCAGTTATAGGCAAGATGTTTTTAAGAATTAATGAAGTCAAGCTAAACCGAAGGATCCCGAATCAACAAGGTAGGGGCTTGGGTCAAAACCCAAGAAAAGAAAAGGAAGGGAAAGCAACTAAATCTCAAGGAACTAGTAAAATAACAGCTAAGTAAATGTAACTAAGGAATGCTGAGAGCATTCCCCAAGGAAGAGCACACCAATTGATTACCCAACACCTACAGTCAGATCTTACTTTGTACAGTAAAGGGAAGTATAAGTGGCCATGAGAACTACTTGTGAGAAAAAAAATGTTATTCAAAAATTTTATCCACTTCAGCACTAACATCAACATTATCACAACACACAACTTGTTAAAAAATAAGACATTCTTGGTCTCATCAAGTTTTGTTGAATATCAATAAGGTAATAGCTACAGCGTGTCTCCTTTGCCAATTAACATATATTTCTTCTGTTGAAATTCACACCATTTTTCATAATTAATCCTGACCTTTCATCTTGCATTTCATAAGCTTCTTAAGAAGTAAGAAATAAATAATTCAGTCCACTTTTTTTTTCTTTTTCAGAAAAGAGACAGGCTTTTTCCTCTATCCTCAGAGAATAAATTAGATAGCTATTCAGATTATGCTCATGGAAAATTGAATAAACAGATGTAAAAAGTACATATAGCTTCTGCAGGCAATGCATGGATAAAGATTTTCTGCTGAATGAGCTCAGAGAGGTAGGTTCTAGTCCTGTGTGTTGGGCATTCAGAATTAGTATGTGTAAATCTAAACTTCAAATCAAGTATTTAATTTTTTTAAATTTATTTACTTTACATCCCAAAGGTCCCCCCTTCCCTACTCTTCTCCCATTCCTACCCTTCCCCTCTATCTCCCTTCCTCTCTCTCTCTCTCTCCCCCCAGAGAAGGGGAGCCCCCTCCCCCTATAGGCTCCTCTCTGCAAGTATAGCAGAGCATCGTTAAGTGTCAGGGGCTGGCTCTCTACTGTGGGGTGGGTCTCAGGTTGGGCCAGTCATTGGTTGGGCATTCTCTCAATCTCTGTTCCCTCTTTATCCCTGCACTTCTTGTAGGCAGGGTAATATTTGGATTAAAGTTTTTGTGGTGGGTTGTATTTCCCCCTCCATCCACTAGTCATGCCTGGCTAGGAGGTGGTCACGTGTAAGGACTCCATGTTAGGAGGTTCAGGTGGAGTCACACCCATATCCTCCCAGGAGCGTACCCTGTTACAGATCTGCATCTTGTTGAAAGAGATGCCCCCTCAGTTTCCCTTCTTGTGGTCTGTGGTGTCATGTGGCCCTGCGTTTTGTTGCTTGTGTTCTCGTGCAGATATGAAGCTATCTAGTTGACTTTGGTATTAGCAGGCCTGGTTGTCTCTAAAGGTAGAAGGCCTCTGGTGTTGTATGCACAGCTCATGATCCCAGAGACCCCAGTCCTCTGGTATTCGGGCTGGTCTCTGGTGCTGCAGATCAGGGTGGGTCCCAGGATATGACACAGGCCCGAGAACTGGGATGTGGGGAGCACAGGGTAAGTGGAACACAGAGGGCCTTGGGCAGGGCTTGCTACTTGCTGGCGGGCTGTGGGAGGAAGTGTTCAAAATTTATATTACATCTTTGTGTCCTTTTATATTTCCCTGATGTTACTGGATTCCAAAAAGGATTGTAAGAGTCATGTGTTAATAAGTCCTTTAAAAATGTTCACTGTATTTCCAAAACACCTCCTTTCCTCCCATGACGATAGCACGGTGCTCTAACAGTCCCGTCTAATAAATCACCCTAGTACTTTTAAATATTCTGAGGATCCTATTACCATTGAATGCTTCCTCCACATTTTGCTTTTCCAACCTTATCCCATTCTGTCTCCTTCTATACAGCCTATATTCAAGTAAACGTGTAAAACTCTGATACCTACACAAAGTATTATTTCCCTCTGCCAAAACACCGTCTACCTTTTAATGACTTCTCTCCACCCCCTATCTTATCAGCCGCTCTCTGAGCAGTGAAATAATACCTGGCCCTTAAGGCCCCAGGTTATTAAAGAAGCCCTCTATAATCTCTGAAGTCGGAGGCTCTCTTCGACCTAAGCATTTGTATTTCTTGAGACATTCAACTCACATTGATTCATATATGCTTAGGTTTAAGGAATATTTGCAGCGTTTAGCTAGTAGCTTGGAGACCTTTTTAAAGGCTTGATTGTGTCTCTGTAGCACTTAGCAAATGGTGTGTTGCATTAGATGTGCTTAGTGTGTGCTCTACAGCTAAACTGATGTGCCCTTATCTGTGTCGAGGAGACAGTGATAGAAAAGAGTAAGGAACCTGAGCTCTCTGAATATTTGTTTTAAATAGCAATTAGAAAGTGCGGCGGCCTTTTAAAATTCCCTTGATGACTATAATAGTCTGTAAATTCTTCTTTTCAGTGTTTCCTCATGGCATTTTCTCACATATATGTAACTGCACTTAAAACGTATTCATCCCATCATTTCTTATCCTTTGACATACTAAAGCTAATAATAAAAGAGTTGCCCTTTGGTGGAAATTAATATTATTAATAAAGATAGGTAAAAATTTTCATTTGCATTTCAGTGCCTATAGTTCCTAAGTGATGTACCCAAGAGAGTGAGCAGCAGGGGTTGAGACAATTGACCTCTGAGTTTCTCATTTGACTTCTGAGAACTGATAAACAGATTGCCAAGGAGTTATATTTGATCTGATAAATCCGTTGGAAGAATGAGAAACAAAATAAAAGATTTAATTCCTGGATATGTAGGTAACTGAGTATGATTGCTCACCTGCTAAATTTCTTCTTTGACACCATCACCTTTAATTATCTTCTTCCTTCAGTGAGTTTATAATCTTGAGGATTCAGCTCATTTCTAATGGCTGTTCAACTTAACCGGTCAACTTTTACTTTTGTTGCTCTGTAACCACTGTGTCTTACTAATTCAGCAATTGTATTAGAATTTCTCCTTCTGCATGGTTATTAATACTTTTCTTGGGGCTTTATATGATTCAGCAAGCACTGTCCATTTTCCCTCCTAATATGATTGGGGTTTTTATTTATCCTTTTCTACATGACTTTTAATACACATTTGCTAAAATGCTCAATTCCTATCCAGAAAGGCAAAGAGGATGGACATCAGAAGAAGGAGAAAAGAGGGAACAAGTCAGGAGCCTGACACAGAGGACCTCTGAAAAGCTCTGCCCTGCAGACTGTCAATGTAGATGCTGAGACTTATGGGCAACCTTTAGGCAGAGTGCAGGGAATCTTAGGAAAGAAGTGAGAAACAGTAAGATCTGGAGAGGACAGGAACTCCACAAGGAGAGCAACAGAACCAAAAAAATCTGAGCACAGGGGTCTTTCCTGAGACTGATACTCCAACCAAGGACCATGCATGGAGATAACCTAAGGCCCCTGCACAGATGTAGCCCATGGCAGTTCAGTATCCAAGTGGGTTCCATTGTAATAGAAAAAGGGACTGTCTTTGACATGAACTGATTTGCCTGCTCTTGAATTACCTCCCTCTGAGGGGGAAGCAGCATTACCAGGCCACAGAAGAAGACAATGCAGCCACTCCTGATGAGACCTAATTGACTAGGATCAGAAGGAAGGAAAAGTAGTCCTCCCCTATCAGTGGACTTGGGGAGGGGCATGCATGCAGAGGGTGGAGGAAGAGAGGGATTGGGACGGGAGGAGGGAGAAAACCACGGGGGGGGGATACAAAGTGAAGAAAGTGTAATTAATAAAAAAAAAGAAAAGAGAAAATAAAGTTAGCATTCATTTTTTTCCAAAGTTTTCTTACACTTGTTTTTTCATAATTTCAATAATTCTATTAAGTGTTCACAATCCTATATTCCTACTTCACACTTCCCAGATCTGATTATAATGTTGTACAATGGTAGAAAGATATGTGTTTACTATTTGCTTAAAGGTATTTCATAGAAAAGGATATGAAGACTTCCTTTCCTTTCCCTGCCATTCACAAAATTTAATGGTAAATCAGATTTGTTTTCTGTAGGAAATAAACTTTATATTTATAGTAGCTGCAAGTTCATGGAAAACAGAACACAAATCAAAAGGCCTCATTCATGTTAGAAAATAATGTAATTGAATTAAATATAGTTCACAGAAGCCTTTGTTTACTTAGAGAATCTCAAACTGAATACCATAACTAGATTCTTTACTTTGTCTCTCTCTTTGTGTGTGTGTACACTTATGTGTTTCTTTTTTTAAATTAAAAAAATTAAAGATGTATTTATTTTACGTATATGAACAGTGTTTTCATGCATAGCAGAAGAAAGAATCAGATTCCATTACAGATGGTTGAAAGCAACCACATGGTTCCTGAGAATTGAACTCAGGTCCTCTGGAAGAACAGCCAGTGCTCTTAACCGCTGAGCCATCTCTCCAGCCCCCACTTATGTGTTTCTAACAACAATTCAAGCACAAGTCAAAACATCAAAGATACAGATATTTAATATATAAGTATACCTCCACATTTTCATAGTTTCAAGCAGTATTTTTAATATTATGTATTTATTGCTAGGGATTCAACTCAGGGCCTCATGCACGTGAGGCAAACATTCTATCAGCTGTCTTTCCAGCCCTCCAATTGTTTGAATGACTTTGGATGAAAGGCATGCTTTAAATCGCATTGCCTTGCTGGCTTATTTCTGAGAACCAATGAGAGTGTGCTTACTGTGAAATTTCTCTCTCTCTTTCTCTTTCTTCTCTCTCTCTCTCTCTCTCTCTCTCTCTCTCTGATGCATTGGAGACTTTATGAAATTGGGGTTTATAGTATTTAAAAGTAGGAGGCTGTATATGAAACATTCTCATTTTTGGCTGAGTTTGGAAAAATCCCCGTGGCAACAATATTCTTGGCTGAGAAGTTGCTGCCTCCCTTAGACAGGAGCGATTCCCCAGAGGGTCACCTTTATTGTCTCTCACAGCTGACCTGATTCATTGATTTGCTTGGTATGCCAGAGCCTCTGTATATGTGACCACTAGCGTAACTGGCTACAAAAGTACAAAAGAAAAAAAATTCATTGAAAGTAGAAATATCTGAAGTTATATATATGAAGCATTGTCATATTTTATTATGAAATATACACTAATTGTTAACAGAAATAATGCTTTCATATAAGATGATGAAGTGGTGAAAACAGCAAGAACACTGAGATGTATAGTCTGGGTCAAGTAATCTGCCTTACTCCTTTACCTATCAATGAGTTTGTACAAACCACACCATTTAACAAATGGACTACTTTTAGAGCAGCTGTAAGCTTGCAGTCAGCCCAGAGATCTGTTGTACGCCCTACTTTCCCACTCCGTGTCTGCATTATTAATTAATATCTCACATTAACGTGCTAAATATTTTAGAACTGATGAACCAGTAGGAATGCTTTTGCTAAAGCCTGTAACTGCATTAGGGTTTTCTTTGTGTGCCATGCATTCTACTTATTGTGTGATTTCGGCCATGTGACATTCTGGAAGACCAAAGCTGTAAAGAGTGTAAGAAGATCAGTAGCTGCCAGAGATGTGAGGTGGGGGAGGAGAAAGCAGACAGCACAGAGAGAAATACTATAAGGGGGAGACGTGGCATCACATAATTGTCTTATTCCATTCATTTTTTTCTGCTCTCTCTCTCTTTTTTTAACAATTTATTCATTATATATCCTGATTGAAGCCCCCTCCCTCGACTTCTCCTACCCTTCCCTTTCTCCCCATCCCCTTTCCCTATCTACTGAAAGGGGGGTGGGGTGCTTTTCCTCTGCTATCTGCCCATAGCTTATCAAGTCTCATCAGGACTGGTGGATCCTCTTCCCCTGTTGTATCCCAGGGCCAAGAGATCAAAGAGCTGGCAATCAAGTTCATGACAGAGGCAGCCCCTGCTCACCTTCCTCTGGTACACACATGGAGACTGAGCTGCCAATCAGCTACATCTGAGCAGGGGATCTAGGTCCTTTTAGTCCTTCGTTAGTGCATAGGTCTCTGCAGGAGCCCCTGGGCTCAAGATATTTAGCTTTGTTGGTTTCCCTGTGGGGCTCCTGTCCTCTCTGAGTACTTCTACTCCCCCACCCCCACCGCCTTCTTCCATAAGACTCCCTGTGCTTTGCCCAAAGTTTGGCTGTGCATCTCAGCATCCTCTTTGATTCCCAGTTGGGTGTAGCCTTTCAGAGGACCTTCTATAGTAGGCTTCCATTGTTCTCCCTCTTTCACCTCTTCTGGTGTCTATCCTGTTTGCCACTCTGAATGAGAGTTAAGCATACTTCCTAGGATCTACCTTGTTTAGCTTCTTTAAGTCTGCAGAATTTATTATGGCTATCCTATATTATACAGCTAATATTGGCTTATAAGTGAGTGTATACTATGCCTGTCTTTCTGTTTCTGGGTTACCTCACTCAGGATGATCTTTTTATTTGCCTGCAAATTTTATGATTTCCTTTTTTTAAATATCTGAGTAGTATTGCATTGTGTAAATGTGCCACAATTTCTGTATCCATTCCTCGACTGAAGGACATCTCAGTTGTTTCCAGATTATATAAAGAACCCAAGAAATTAAATACCAAAAAACCAAATAATCCAATTAAAAAATGGGGTATAGAGATAAGCAGAGAGTTTTCAACAGAGGAATATCCAATGAATGCTCAACATTTTTAGTAATCAGGACAATCCAAATCAAAACAACTCTGAGATTCCATCTTACACTGATCAGAATGGCTAAGATCAAAAACTCAAGTGACAACACATGCTGGAGAGGATGTGGAGAAAGGGGAACCCTCCTCTATTGCTCTTGGGAATGCACATTTATGCAACCACTTTGGAAATCAGTCCGGCTTTTTCTGAGAAAGTGGAGAATAGCACTACCTCAAGATCCAGCTATACCACTCTTGGGCATATGCCCAGAAGATGCCCCACCATTCAACAAGGACATTTGCTCAACTCTGTCTTATTCCATTTTCAATCTTAGTATCTTTAAAAGAGAGATATCAACATCCAGCTGTAGGGTGCACTGTTTTGACTTTGCTTATATTCCTTTAATTTACTTGTTCTATTATTAGTTTATTATTAAATGACATTTTAATCTGTTCTTTGAAAATTTCATGAATGTATGCAATGCATTTTAATCATATCCATCCCCCATTACTTCCCTCCTGCTTGCTGTGCAACCTCCCAAGATATCTCCCTTTCAACTTGTGTCTCATTTTCATGATACCTACAAACAGCAATGGATTGACCTTGAGCTTCTGAGGCTCACATTTCCATAAATGGGAAGAAACAAAAAATTAGACTCCCTTGGAGTTGCCTGGCCAGTGTCTGAAGGCTACAGGGATGCGAAAGCTTGCATTTCTCATAGGAAGTCAATAGAATTATTCCCTGAAGATGAGGTTGGAATGACCCTCTCTTCTTTTAAATCATATTGCAGTCTTAGTTTCCTCTGCTCTCTTCATCTACAACTATAAGGCTTTTATCTTACTATATTATTTCATATACAAAACTTCAGTCTGGGGTCTGACTCTGAGGACTTCCAAATAAAACACTTATAAAAGGAATCCTTATTAGTGAGACAGAATACATGGGAATGGGGTGTTAAAACAGAAAAATGGTGTTATCATATTATAATCTTTAAAAAAAACAAAAGATTTTTTTTTAAAAAAAGAATAAGAAGTAATTCTTTGAATAAAAGTAAGTAATTTATTTTACAAAATATAGTACTATAAATGTTTTCCTTTGAAATCTCTATTTAATTCCCAGGGAAGAATATCAGTGTTTTTGCATGTAATGAAAGAGTTTATACAACCTGTACTTTTATATAATGTAAAATGGACAAACACAAAAGAATTCAAGGAGCTGTATGTTGATGACAGCCATGTTTCCTCTGTAATTTATTATCTTTGACCCCATGAAAGAATAAGGTATGAAAGCCGTGATATCATGATTTTTTTTGCCATACTATTTTAAAATTTAATATCTCTTCCCTTTTTTGGAATAAACCATATACTTTGATTGTTTACATTATTATCTCTGAATCATAAAAATTTCTCTCTCCATACTTTTTTTTTCTTTTTCTGTCACGTTTTTGTTTTATATTTTCTCTTTGATCTCCACTGAAAGGGACATGTGAAGCATAAGAACATTTATTTTCTCTCATTGTAGTAGAAACTTTATCAGCAAATTTGAATGGCCTCAATGGTTAGTTCAGTAGATGCACTAGGCAATTTTGCTATGTATTCTGCATGCCCAGTGTTGACTTCATATGATAGTCTTGTCTTTGCTTATGGCAATCACTTTGTTTCATTATAATAACTTTCCATCTCCAGCATTAACATATATTTTCATTGGCAAACTCTGAGCACCAAACATTCAGTTCTCCATTAGATGTGAATTTTAATGGACTCAAAGAGACACATTAAACCATAAACTAACATTGGCAGCTGTTTTGCTAATTTTGTTATCTTGGTCAATCAGCATATGAATCAAATAAAATAAAAACAAATAAAACTTAAAGCATTCTCTCATAAACCTGTTTGTTTTGATGCACTAAACTAGCCACTTATTTTAGAAACAACTTTTGGCATAAAATATTGGTCTGTTTTCGCTGATTATATGTGATAGAAAACAGTCTGGAGGAGAACACTGCACTCAGGCTTAACCTGTTTTGCTGTGGACACAGAGAGCATTTGACTACTTAGTCCATCATTCTTGCTTTTAGTGACTTTAGAGTCACACCTTTATGGGCTTATGCATAAAATATTTTAAAGTTATTTGCCTTTTGGAAGGTGAGTGTACATATGTTTATAATTATTTATGAAACATAGTAATTATTTTGCAGTCTGTATAACTGCATGTACACGGACATCAAAACATGAAACTTGGCAGTAGAAAATGTTAAGACTTAGAGTTTAATCTAAACTTCATTATCACCAAAAGTATAATGTTATTAAAATATTATTTTCAGCTCTTTTCTCCCTCTCTTTTGTTCATCAAGACCCCAAACACTTTATCTGAGACACTGTGGAACTATGTAACCCTAACTGCTTGAAATTTACTAGGTAAACTCGGGTTTGTCTTGAACTTGTGGCAATCCTCCTGTTTCTGTCTCCTGAATGTTAGGATTATAGGCATGTACCAATGACTTTTTTATTACGTGTATTAATTCAGTGTCTTTAATCTTAATTATTGAAATTTGAATCAAGGGATTTCAGGTGGAGACTGTATGGAGACATTATATGTATATACGTATGTATATATATATATATATTACTATAGATAGTCTACATATTTGTATGTGTGTATGTATGTGTGGTATGTATGTGTTGTATTCACACGCACACACACACATATATATACATACACACATATATGTAATATTTAAGGATAAGAAAGCAAGTTACAGGGTTATATGTCTTTTGATAGACGTGATGACCTGATAACTTGAGTGGGGAACTGATTCCAACTTCAAATTTAGAGAAAGCCTGCCAGGACATTTCAGTGTCCGCTCATGTGAAACAAAGACCTGACAAGGGGCAGTAGATATGTGACACTCAGAACTACCAAATCATGACTTGTATTTGCTAAGTTGCCAAAGTTGTTGTGACCTTTTTACACCAGTAATAAAAAATTTATAAATGCTGTATTTGTATTGATGTGATTAACACATTTTATCACACAGTTTAGAAACAGGATACAAGGTCATGTCTTGAGATGTGGAGAGAGGAGGACAGAAACAAGCTATACCTCATGCTTCAAACAGTCCCTTACTTCTGAGCTCATGTGCTGTCTAGCATCATGTCCATGTTTACGGGACTTCACTTTTGAAAAGGATCAAGTGACTGAGTGAAATTGGAGGCTCAATCTTTGTCTCCTGCCCATATTATTGCAACCTATGCTAGGCTTCTTACCTTCGCTGGATCTCTCCCATCTGTACATTAACATGCCACATTCTTCCATTACATTTTATGAACAAGGCTATGAGCTGCTAATGAATGCTCAGCTCAGAGACTCTGTGGGTAAAAATGCCACCCTCCCAGTCTGTTTCACAGATAAAGTTTAAAAGAGAATTTTAAATGGGATGAAACAGAAACTTCTTTGACTTGTACTTACTCAAATTATACTTTTTGAGTCTCCATTGTTTTTAAAGCCTGAGTTTTCTTCAAAATTGTGTTTGATGTTCTTTGTGAATTTTGGGAGCCTATTTAAAAGTACATTTTTTTTATGGTTAAGGAAAAACTGCTTCCAGAGGCTGAGACTTCAGGTAGTAATGGAAACACTCAATTTCCCTTCTTCCATTATCAGTCCCCAGGGCTCCAGGGTAACAGAGCATCCTCCATTCTACACTCAACTACTCTCTTGGAAGCTCTTTGATGTCACATTGCCAGAGAAAACACTATATACCACCCTATGTACTCAGAAATAGTTTTCACATCATGTTCAGATTTCTTTGGGTTATTATTTCTTTTTTCATTGCATTATGTAGATGAACATGTACAATCTCCCATAGAAGAAAACATACTCAGACACATATGAACAGACATGCAAACACTAGAAGACCACACAATAAATAAGTAAGCAAGCAAGCAAACAAAAAAACAACAACAACAACAACAAAAAGAAACCCTCTTTTAGGTGCAGTTCAAGTTTCATGCTTTCACTTTAATATTAATTTTCTATTTTCAGATATGAGCATATTTTAATATTCTTTTGTATATTTATACTACTCTATGAATAATCTACGTATAATATTCTATATATTTCTATGTAGTATTTTACAGTATTCTGTGTAGTTAGAAGTTTTTTGGTATTCTCATAATATACACCATGAATGAATATACAGGATGATTGGATTGTTCTATTTTCTAAATATTAGAATATTGATAAATGGAGTGTACTAATTAATACTCTTAACTACAGAGTTTGGGAAATCCAACTCTATCACAATCTTTGAAATAGTTGGTGTTATGGGAGTCAATAGGCAGGGTTCTCCAGAGAAACAGAACAAATAGTATGCATATAAATTATACTCAGATTCACTATGTTACTTACACGATATGGACTGAGTAGTCCAACGATATCCATTTGGATACAGAAAAGGCAGAGAACTCAATAGCTGCTCAGTCCACATGGCTAGATGTGTCAAAAGTCCCAAGGCTCTGCTGAAGATCTGGACAACCTCTGTAGAACCACTGCTGTTTTATCTACGTAGGAAGGGTGAAGTAGCTATAGTCTAAGTCAACAGAGGATGGAAGTTATGATGAATAAGATGTACTCCTCAACAAGAAGCTACAACAGACAAGAGACACTACTCTCTAGCCTTGCATTGGAAGAGGTTTCTTGCTTTGAAGGTGGATCTTCTTTGAGATGTCCATCTCAGAAAACACCCAAATGATGTGTCGGCTTGGTTGATTATATATTCTTGGAAGGTGAGAATTAAGACCAACTACCACAGATGTTGACTGTGAAATGTGCAACATATGCTTGAATATTGGACATTTACTCCCCTATTTTTTCTGTTTGGTTGTTTTGCCAATCCCAATGTGCTAGTTTTTGTCATATAACATATCATATCATATCATGTCATGTCATATCATATATCATCATCTCTTAAAGTGTGTTTGTTTTCTAATGGGAAATAAAAAGAGAGTGGATCTAGATTTTAGTGGAGGGTAGATAATGGAGTAGTAGAAGGAAAAGAAACTGTAATTGGGATATATAATATAGGAAAAAAATGTATTTTCTATAAAAGGAAAAAAGAAAGTAAAACAGAGCGAGGAATAATATTTGGAAAGTAAAAGTCTTCATATCCAGAAAATAAAACTTAAAAACTGTTATTATGCCTGATGGGCAACTGTTGGGCAGAGTGAATGGAATTTTAGGATACCTCACTGAGGAAGACCTTTTCTAGTTCCCACCATTTGCCTACAAATTCCATGATTTCCTTGTTTTTAATTGCTGTGTAGTATTACATTGTGTGAATGTATCACAATTTCTGTATCCGTTCCTCAGTTGAGAGACATCTTGTTTGTTTCCAGATTCTGGCTATTATGAATAGATCTAATACAAACATGGTTGAACAAAAAAAAAACTGTTATTATGGAAAAAATGTTCTAAGCTGAAGAAAAAGTTTCATAAGTGATTTTTATTTCGTTTTATGTGAATTAGTGTTCTGTCTGTCTGTGTGTCTGGTAACACATGCACCCAGTGCCTGCAGAGGCTAGAAGTGTCATCTGATCCCCTGGAGCTGGATTTACAGGGGGTTCACAGTGAGTTACCAAGTAGGTGCTGGGAACTTAACCTGGGCTTTCTAGAGGAACATCAAATGCTCTTAACCACAGAGCCATCTCTCCAGTGGGAGAAGTGACTCTTGGAGAGCAATTTCATGATGTTGGCCCTAAAGTCAGTGTGTGAGCTTTCAGGTGGAAAGAGGCTTCTTGGGAAGTAGTCTAGCTGGCACTCATGCTACATTGTGGCCAAGAACTTGGCCACGTTGTCTCCACGCCTTTAAAAATAGCGGGGTCTTGAATTTAAAAGTAGTGGATTGATTGTGTTTGTAGAACAAACAGGAGGTTCTAAAGTTCTGGTTAAGGAAGTTTTGGTTTCTGAAAAAAATTAACTTCAGTTAAAAATCAATTGCCTTGCATCAGGAAAGATGCCTTGAGGGCATCTGTGCCATTAACTAGACTCAGCTATTTTTGGCTTAAGGCTATGAGAAAGTGCGTTTATTTGAGACATTTTCCTTGAGAACAGAGAGTTTGCTCAACCATACCCACCTATTGCATTTGTTTCTTTGGGGGTGTATTCGTTACTTGTTCTCATCCAGTCAGAGGTTAATGCAGCTGTGGTCCAAGGAGACCTGACATTGATTGAACTGGTGGGAGACAATGATATAGTTCCTGTGAAACTAGTTTTACAAGTGCACAGAATACAAATGCTGTGGGTTAAGAAGGCTTCCATACAGACTTCAAAGGAGACTCTAAAAAGCCAGGCTGTGTACGATAGGTTTAGAATCCCTGTACACACTCCCCAGTTCACTGGTATGTGAATCTGTAAAGGTGAAGACTCCTGAATATGTCTGACATGGAATATCTACTATTGGAAGTGGCAGTCAAATCACAGAGCCAACCTAAGTGAGCGGCCAGATGGATTGCAATCAGCAGCACCATAGACCCATGGCTGGGAAGCCGAAGCCCAACAGAAGTCACAGAATGGCACTCTGTGTCCCACATGCTGGACCCTGAGCTATAGAATTTGATAATTTTTTACTTTATGGTTTTTGGTCTTGCTTTGACCACCCATTCCTAGCTATTATATTTTCCCTTTTAGAACGAGAGTGCTTATCTTCAACCAATGTATTTTGAAAGACTACAGATCCCCCTTTGACTTCATAGGAGCTCACAGCTAGCCATTTACCTGCTATAAGAACAGACTTTTAATCTAGACTTGCTTTCCAAATACTGTTGAAAGACCTAAGACTTTGAAGACTCTCAGAGGTGGGCAACCTGCATTTGCATTTGGGGATGACCAGAAGTCTTGTAAGCCATGGATGGGATATTATAGTTTGAGCAGGAAATTTCCTCCATGTTCTCTTAGTACCCAGCTGATGCTGTTGATTTTAGAGCTTGTGAAAACTTCAGGAAGTAGGATCTGGCTGGAGGAGGCGGATCATTAGGGTCTTTTGAAACTTGAACTTGGTCCATAGTCTCTTCCTTTCTGTTTTCAGTCCATTGTGTTTAGATAAACAGACTCTGATAAAAAGAAACTGATAAACACTCTTTTTGCTATGCTGTGTTGCCTCGCTGTAAGCACAACAGCACAGAACTGAGTGACCATGGTCATGAATTCCTCTGAAATATACACTAGAGTAAATGTTTCCTCACTTAAGTTGCATATGGCAAGTGATGAGGAGTCCAATGAACAAGCTTGTAACAACTGTTAGTAACAGTGTATAGAAAACTCAGTCCTATGTCAAGTGTGATGTAATATGCCTATAATCTTAGCCCTAAGGAAGTAGAAGCTGAAGGATTAGAAATTCAAGGCAATCTTGATTACAAAATGAGTTAGAGGCTAACTGAGGTTTCATGAGACCCGATTGAAAAAATAGATATTGTATATGTGACCATATATACATATATACATATACATATAAATATGACTATTTATATATAAGGATCTTGGGGTTTTCAGGCCAGCTAGCCTAGCCTAGTTGATTAGTTGAAATCTTGTGAGAAAACTGGTCTCAAAAACCACATGTTGAATAGGGTCTGAGAAATGACACCAGAGGTTATGGTCTGGCCTCCATATGCATGCATTCACAAGTGCCTACACACACACACTCACACACACACACACACACACACACTCATTCACAGGTGCTTACACATACATACATGAAGAGATGCACACATGCACAATACACATGCCTGCACATAAGACCTAGGCAAATAAACTTAGATTGACAGATTTACTCTTTAACAGACATACCATGAAAACAGTACTTCACCTTAAGTTCAGAGTTCAGTTTTGGGCTTTTACATTCATCAATCATACATACTTACTTGATCTATGAAGTGGAAAATGTAACTCTGATAAATAATATTTGTTCTCAAGTATTATATTCCATCATTTATTGTCTTCTTTCCTCTCCAAGACAGGTCTGGGACTTGTAAAATCATCATTAAGTGTCATATTCCTAGATACTCAGTTTGCTTTGATTTCATATTAAATTATTGGAAACAACTTGTTAGTATTTTAAAATCAAGAATTTAAATTAGTTATTCTTGTCCTGGAGCTTAATTCACAGCTCAATACATAAACCCTGACATTGCTTTTCATCCCAAGTTCCACTTTATATAACATTGAACAATAGATGTCACTGTTTTGCCAATAAATATGAAATTATTTCATTTGATTATTTTGCTTCATAAACAACCCTTTTGCTGTACACATGAGTTATAAAGTTCTGGTACAAAAATCTCAAACACTGGAAGCATCTCTTAAATATTAATATCTGCTAGTGTTTTCTCTAAGAAACAAATTAATATACTAAATTCATTATTTTCTGAATCGTTTAAAACACAAGCAGTTTAAAATCACTTATTTTATGCCCTCATGTTTATGTTTTAGCAATTAAACATCATTCCATGGAGAGTTAGAAAAAGGTTGTTCATAAAATATGTTCCCGGGAGAGGAAAAGAAAAATCTCAGATTATAATTACATCTTAGGTTCATATACAGGCTACTAAATGGATTTGATTGACAGAGTAGATCTTAAAAAAAATGGTATCAGGGATAGAAATGACAAAAAGGAAGAGACATTTAAAGAACTGTGATTTGGTTGCAGTATCAGTCTCAGAAAAGACCCCTCTTCCCAGATATTTTGGTTCTGTTGCTATTCTTGTGGAACTCTTGTCCTCTCCAGGTCTTATTATCTCCCCCTTCTTTCCTAAGATTCTCTGCACTCTGCCCAAAATTTGTTTATGAGTCTCATTATCTGCTTTTATACAATGCTGGGTAGAGTCTTTCAGAGGCCCTCCATGGTAGGCTCCCGTCCTGTTTCCTGTTTTCTCCTTCTTCCAATGTCTGAGCAGCCTTGCCAGGCCACAGAGGACAATGTAGCCAGTTTGGATGAGACCAGATAACCTATGGTCAGATGGAAGGGGAGGAGGACCTCCCCTATCCATGGACTTGGAGAGGGGCATAGGAGAAGATGAGGGAGGGAAGGTGAGAACAGGAGGGGAGGAAGGAGGGGGCTATAGCTGGGATACAAAGTGAACAAACCGTAAATAATTAAAAAAATAAAATAAAAAAACAAAAAAGAACTGTGATTTGGCCAGCTATAAAGAATGGTCAAATGATAGATTGTAGTCTGGACCTTGTGGCTAGAGTCAAGGCCATATTCAAATTTCTGTCAATTTCGACTAAACAAATCAGAATTGCTGAAATCAAATTGTGAAGGTATTGGCAGAAAGAAGCTGACCTTAGTGAAACAGTAGGCAATATTTAAAGATTAATGATGATGCATCTTTTTAAAGCTTGGGCTTGTCTTGAAAGAAGGTGAGTCAAAGGCATAAAAAGACTGAAAAATTCATCATCCACTCTCTTAATTTCTCTGTGGATTGTAACACTTTCTATGAAAAGTGTCACTTGTAAGTACTTGAGGCAAAACAGCAATAGGTCAATTCACAGAATTTGGTCACTGATTTAGCAAGCTGCATCTCCTAATTGTACTTATGAAGCAGTTTAGGGTCTATGAACCATCCCTCCTCTCATTATGTAGGCTGCTCTCTAACCCCTCAGCCCATTGCTACCTGATTTCTGCATCAACCTGACCTCTCAGAGGTTATTAACGACTTGACACCTCAACGGCTCTGCTCTTAAGTCATTATCCTACAGTGCTGCTTTCTTAACATGGTTACAGCTCTTTCTTTTAAATAATTTTCTCCTGTGATTTTCTGTATCAATTTTCTTTTCTTCTATTGTTATTTTTTTCTGACTTCTTTTTTTTTTTTTGTTGTTGTTTTTTAATCCCTTTGTACTGAAAAATTATTGACTCTTTCGTCTTTTAGCACTCATGATTTTGGATTTCTGATTAAAACTCATGATTTAGGATACTTTTCTGTTCTGGATGACTGTGTTCATGAGGGAAGTTCAAACCACCTGAATATAAAAGTCATCAGCTAGCAAATATTTACTTTTCCTCAATGTGCCGGGTTCTTGGGACAATGAGTGTCAAGAAGAATAACACAGATTATTCCTTCAGTGTTTTAATTCTTAAAGCATTGATTCTTGTACATGTGCCTTTTTTTTTCTGTGATAGTCTTTCCCCTTCCAGTACAGTATTTTACAGTTCCATGCCCTCTGTGGAAGTTAGAAAATGATGAATGCATGCCTTTCAATGAGAAACTTGCTCATTGAGATTCAGAAAGAATCCACATTCTAAGCTTCACATCTTTTTTTTATTATTTTATTTTTTATTATTAGTTACATTTTATTAACTCTGTATCCCAGCTGTATCTCACTTCCTTATTCCCTCCCAATCTCACCCTCCCTTCCTCATCTCCTCCCTGCCCATTTCCAAGTCCACTGATTGGGAAGGACCTCCTCCCCTTTCATCTGACCCTGTTTTATCAGGTATCTTCAGGACTGGTTGCAAAGTCCTCCTCTGTGTCCTAGAAGGACTGCTCCTCCCTTGGGGGATGGGGAGGTCAAAGAGCCTCCCATTGAGTTCCTGTCAGAAATAGTCCCTGTTCCCCTTACTATGGGAAACCAATTGGTTACTGAGCTACCACGGGCTACATCCGAGCAGAGGTTCTAGGTTATATCCATACATGGTCCTTGGTGGAGTGTCAGTCTCAGAAAAGACCCCTGTGCTCAGACAATTAGGAATAGTGCTTCCTCAAGACCCAGCTATACCATTGCTAGGTATATACCCAAAATTTGCTCAAGTACACAACAAGGATATTTGCTCAACCATATTTGTAGCAGCTATATTTGTAATAGCCAGAACCTGGAAACAACCCAGATGTCCATCAAAGGAGGAATGGATACAGAAATTGTGGTATTTTTACACAATGGAATACTACTCAGCAATCAAAAACGAGGAAATCATGAAATTTGCAGGCAAATGGTAGGATCTAGCTTCACATCTTGAAACTGGCTTTTAAAACTTAAGAGTAATGACTATGATCTTGAGAAAACAGTCTAGAAGCATGCAAAAAGATCATGTTGCTTTATTATTTATTTTTGCTAATGTAGTATACTCTTCTAGGTTTCATGCCTTATAGTTATTTATAAATATCTTTCCTATGAACCTGTCCAATAAAAATCCAGAAAAAAAAAAAAAAGATCCAGAACCCTATTGCAGGTGGGAAGGCTTTTCCACTCTTGTTTTTGTTGTGGTGATAAAATTCCCTCACACACACACATACACACACACACACGATACAGGATGGAGGATTCATTTTAGCTCACAAGTCTAAGTTACAATCAGCTATGGAAGGGAAGCCTGGGTGGAAAGAACTCAAAGCTGTTGGTCATGTGACAGCAAAGTTATAAGCAGAAGAAATAAGTGAACATATGCTTAGTATTGACCAGCTTTCTCTACCCTCGTCCAGTATAGGTCCCAACACCAGGTAAGAAGAGCCACCCACTTCCAGGCTGTCACTCTCACACCAGTGATGCCAGCCAAGGCAATCTCCCACAGACAGGCTCACAAGCTAATCTAACCTTGACAGCCTGTCAGAGAGACTGAATTCCAGAGAGATTCCAGGTTGTGTCAAATTGACAGTTAAACTCACCATTACAGAGGCCCTGTGTCATTTTACCCTTGAGCCATTTAGTATGGGGCAGAGGTAAGATTCTACACTGGTGTCAGGCTTCAGGAACTGAGTCAACCAGTTTGTTGGTTTGTTGGTTGGTTGGTTGGTTGGTTGGTTTTTGTTGTTGTTGGGCCCTTTAATGCTGTCAGATCCTTCATGAGCATACATGGCGATGTCTGTTGCCTAGCAATGGCTTAAGCTGAAGCTGTCAAAGCCAAACATTACTAAAGCAGGTGGCAGGATAGAGTTAAATGCTGGTGTTTCTGGCAGAGTGTAGTATGGCCTGAGAGGACCCCTGGGGTTAAATGAAGGAAATAGCCTTCGCAGTGGAGCTTTGTGTTGGCTGTTTAACTGAAAATTCCAGTGAGTAAGGTAGATGCAGTACAAGCATGTAACTACTTCAAAATATGAGCAACTACTGAAGACTAGGCATCCAAGTGTCAACACCCATATGAAAATTTTGCTGTCATTGGACAGAATTATTTTACAAAAAGAAATGTGTGTGTGTGTGTGTGTATACACTGCTCTCATCTTAGATGGATAAGATGCTTGCCTTATCACATCATCATTGTACACTCACGGATGGGTCACTATGGTGGATTAAAGGTAAATGTCTCCAATACTTGTTTCAACATTCTAGATAAGTAAAGCTGATAGAAAGTATAATTATTCCCACATGTATTCTGAATACTTTGAAGGACCAGTGACCAGTGTGATGAGAGGTACAGACAAAGCATACACCAAACAAACCTCCCTCTCAAAGACAATTTTAGAGGGAGGAGAGAACTCTGAACAAGCATCTGAACTGGTGGTCCTTTACCCTCCGAGGTTCACTTTTCTTATCTCCCTGAACTGGCCTTGCTTTCATCTCAGCTGCTTTCATCTCAGATGGATAAGATGCCTGCCTCATCACATCATCATTGTACACTCATGGATGGGTCACTGTGGTGGATTAAAGGTAAATGTCTCCAAAAGGGTCATGTATTTGAACATTTTGCCTTGACCTTACAGCACAATGCTTTGGACAGCTGTAATACCTTCAGGAAAGGAAGCTTTGCTGGAGAAAATAAGAAGGTGGAGGTGGGCCTTGAGGAAGCACTTACCTTTACTCTCTGCCTCCTGATTGCCAGTGCAATGAACAGTGACACATTTTGCCTTCTGCCTCCAAGACTTCTGTTTTAGACTATATTCCCTTGAAATGTAAACCAGAATAAGCCTTCCTTTCCTTCTTTTCTCTCTTCCTTCCTTCCTTCCTTCCTTCCTTCCTTCCTTCCTTTCTTCCTTCCTTCCTTCCTTCCTTTCTTTGCTTCTTGTTGGCATTTTGTCACAGCAATAACAGAAGTGACTAATGTAGTCTTTCTGTAACAACTTCCCCAATCCTTTTGTCTAAATGAAGTGTTTCTATGTACTTACAGCACTTTGCTCACTAGCCTGGAATTTTATACATTTTTCTCTTTCTTTTCAAGGATTTGTCTTCTCATTTAAACTATACATTTATGAAGGACAAGGGACCACTCTGAACCCATCTTTGCCACTTAGCATATAGAAAATTAAATTTTCTTATTGATACTTCCTACGTTGGTTATCTGAAAGAATTCTGAGATTAATTTAATAAGTATTAACTAGCAATTTTTCACATTCACAGAGCAGATGAGAAAATAATTAAGCCTAGAGAGGGCCAATCCTTGTTTGAATTCATATAGCTACCAGACAGCAGATAATTAAATCAAACTCAGAATCTAACTCTAGGTTTGATAATTCTTCCTCATTGATATTACTCCTAATGCCAACATTTAAACCTATATGCAGATAGCATAAAATAAATAATTCAGATTCTCTAGGAAGGCCCAGAACATCATCCCTTTTTCATCCTTGTGGAACAAATAAAATCTGAACCTAGGCATGGCATATGTTGCTATGTCAAAACTTGCCAATTATTCAAGGTAACACTTTTCCCAAGAATAATTCCATCCTTTTGTTGTTGTTGTTGTTGTTACCTTTTCTGTTTTCTTCTGACTCTATAACAGAATAGATGCCACTGACCCATATACAAAGAAATTTGTTTAACTCATGATTTTGGATCCTGAATGTCCAGGATAAGTGGCCCCCATCTGGAGAATTTCTTGTATGGTGTCATTATATTATAGAAATGTATGAAGGCATCTATGTGTGTAGAGAAAGAACAATGGGTCAGTTTCCCCACTCCCCAGACAGAGGTCTATTGATCCCTTGTAATGAGCCACTTGCTCTCTTTTCTAAGGCTTCACAATATTGCCTCAACATCAAATGGGTATTTGAATGGGAGTCAGAAAAAAATAACACATTCAAACTGTAGCACCATTTTAGCCCTTCTATTCCTTCTATGTCCATAGACAGCGTCATTAACAGTCAGTATCATCTCAAATGCAGAATCACAAAGGCTGCCTAGATGATTTTATCTACAGTTAATGACTTGGCTTGATATTTTCTCTAAACTGTGAAAACATTCTGTATTTTTTTTCTTTTTCATTTCTAATATTACATTTATTTAAGATTGAAAGTGAAATGACTTGATAAAAAATCACATTTCAAGAAAATTATAAGTTAAAGTTTACTATAAGCATTCCTTCTTTGAGGAATTTAAAAAATGTACGAGTAATTAGTAAATGACAGGTTGTCTCTGAAGACAGTATCCTACACTCTGAATAACAGGCAATTTTGACATTGATTTTCTTAGAGAGTACACATTAGTAATGGTATTTCTGCTGTTAGGATGATATTTTATATCTATAATTAAATTCAAAGAAAAATTCATGTATTCACTCACTCAGCATACACAGAAAACACACATGCACCACACACACACACATATAACTATAGTCTTTCACATCACTTCTTTATGTAGACTGCTAAAAATACTTAACTAAATGAAAAGTAATAGAATAATAGTTTCCAAACTTGCTATTGCAGGTTAATAATGAGGAAAATTTGCAGATGTAAAATCTTCAGCTTAGAATTTTAATGTCAGGTTTTTATTAGTTGCAAGTTCATGCAGTAATTTAAAATGTCCTGTCCACTACAGGAGAAAATCTGCTTTAATTAATAGATAAGCATAGCTTATAATTAGCATGCCAAGGTTTTCGTGTGTAAATGGATGCTTTCAAAGTACTGAGAGTATTTATTTTTTCTCAGATTGGGAGCTCTGACATTTTCCTTACTATCTTATTAGGGTGTTAATTTACTTACAATCCCCCCCCCCTTTTTTTACTGCAGGGCATCTGTGCAAACTGTCATCAGTTCGCCTCGTGAACTTCAGTTGGTTCTTTTCCTGCATATGTTTTATTACAGAATATTCTATTTGATACATTTTTCCCATAATTTCAAGGGCCATATGTATTCTCAAGAAATATTTTGTTTGACAGGACCTTTCCATGTAGCCCAAGTGGCCCTTGAACTTATGTACACCAGGCTGGTTTTAAAATCACAGTTTGACCTTACTCTGCCTCCCTATTGCTGGGATGACACAAGTATGCCACAAGGCCTAGCACAGGAAAATTCTTAAAACCAGTTCATAGGGTAATGCATATTTGGCTGAGGATGAATTGCAGAAACTCAAGGGGAGTTAAGTCAGAGAAAATGCTTTAGGAGAGAGATTTTTAAATCCCATCTGCAGATATGGACATCAGAATTCCTGGGAAATATATTCACACACACACACACACACACACACATATATATGAATATATGTACTACATACCCCACGCAAAAATACAATGTGATACTGTCTTTCTGATGGAATAAAAATTACAGGTGAAATTGCTATTAGGAATTTTTTTCATTTTTCAATGTTTTTTGACTCATTACATTTACATAGTGCTTTGTTCACCTTACTTTATTTTTCAAATTTAAAATCACTTTAAAAATTTGTTAATTGTTTAACAATTTAAAACTGGGAGGTGGTGGCACATGCCTTTAATCCTAGCACTCAGGAGGCAGAGGAAGCTAGGGTCAGAATGGGGAGGAGGTCTTCCACTATCAGTGGTCTAGAGTAAGGGCATGGGGGAGAAGAGGGAGTGGGTGAGGATGGGAGGAGACGAGGGAGGGGACTGCAGAGGGGCTAAAGTGAATAAACTGTAATAAATAAGCAAAAATTTAAAAGACCAAAAAAAGTTAAAATATGCATAGTTTGTGATCTATAGAAGGAAGCCAGGTTACACATATATCAAAAACTCATATGAAAACAATAGTCTTTAATTGTAATGTAGGGAGTAAGGACTACAATAAGGTGAGAAAGAAGATGCTAGAGCGCTATGATTCATGTCTTGTGTGTGGTCCTTACCTTGGTGAGTTCACTTTGTAAAGTCATTGAGCTTTAGCAAGCAATGACTGTCTGTGTACTTTACATTATACTCTTTTAGAAAACAAAATAATTGATACCCAAATGCTGAAGCTCCAAGTAGTTTATATAAACTTTAAGTGTGACAAACTGCTAAGGTAGTGGGTATCACAAAAAGAACAATGTTAATAACAAAAACATCATTAATTGTGATAATGATGAGATGAAGGGAGGGAGAAAAAAATCAAACTACCTTATCTTTTTATTAAGACTCTGTAATTACCCACGCTCAGTGGTGCATGCATGTTAATCCCAGTACTTGATGAGGGAGAGGCTGGTGGATCTGTGAGCTCAGGGCCAGCCTGGTCGTCTACAAAGCAAGTCTAAGACAGCCAGGGCTACACAGAGAAACCCTGTCTCAGAAAAAAAAAAAAAGACTATGTAAAATGTAAGATCTCATGTGTCCTATCTGATGTCTCTCCACTTCATCCCCTTGAGACAGGGTCTCTCACTGAAGTTGAAACTCGCCACTTTCCAGCCAGGCTTGCTACTCAGCAATCTCTCCAGATATATACCCAATTCCATTCTGAGCTAGCCTCTGTTATTTAAGTTAATTACCATATCGTGCTCTTAACAAGGATGTTGGGGCTCTGAGCCCATGTGCACTTGCTGGCACTGCAAACTCTTTTACCCACTAAACCACCCTCCTCTGCCACTTATGGCAGAATTTTTATTACCCCTTTCTCTTTTTGTTGTCGGATGAGGTTTTATTTCATGAAAACAGTCATCTCACATGAAAGTTTGATTTGCAAGTTTCTGGTTTTAATAATAATAATGTACAATTCCATCTGAAGAAACCAGTCAACATAGTGAAACATGAAGACAAGTGTGTGAATTACTGAAGACCGAATGTCCAGGCTCATCCTGTTTCTCTCTTGCTGCTCTCCGTGGGATGTTAGGAGTCAATTACTCTGTGGTCAACTTGTCTGCAGCTGTTACCTCTTCCCCTTGAGACTTCATATGTTACAATTTGAAACAATAAGCTATTCTTGCTAAATGTGGCTCCAGAATTTGTAGACTACAATTTTGCAGATTTGTCTTATATTTTCTGTAGAAATCACTTCAGTTCTTTAAAAATGAGTTTAAAATCGACAGATTTGGAGCCAAAAATATATCCTATTATTAGGTTTCAGATTTTTTTATACTAAGGCACTAATTTATCATCTGCATTAAATTATTATACTTACATTCCCATATTAGAGTAACATTTCTTAAAGGTAGTCAGTCTTCTTGACTCTCAATTCTCCATATCTAATTGTTCCAAGGGATTAGTTTTTCGCACAACCTTTTTATGTGCTTTAGGCAGCTGTGGCTATATTGCCCTTTGTATAGGAAACTCTTACCCCAATCTGAAACCAAAATTCTTTTTCACAGAGTGTATCAGTGAAAAACACAATGTCTGAAAAAATTAGACATCAAAATCTCCTACACAAACATAAGCACACACTCTCTTTCACACCCCCCTCCCACATGACTCAGGGATAACAGCATAATAATTACAACTTACAGCTTACATACTAAGATAAACACAAAACCCTGTTAATTCTAGGCTCTCAAAGAGATGACTCCTCTCTTTCTCATTCCAGAATGACTGTATCTCAGAAGCTATTTCAATCCACACAACCATGCAACAGGGAAAGATTTATAACCGGGTATCTGATGGACTTCTGCCTCATGTTTACAGGCTCCTCTCTTTACATCACACAGTATTTTGCTTTGCCAGCTATAAGTTTAGGGAACCTAGTTTAATTGAAGCTGGTTTCTTCTACAGCAGGATCTCTCAGACTATTTTAATTTTTAAACAAACAGGTAATTATTCCTGTGGGAGGCAGTTCTTCATACACAGAAAAATTCAGCCAGCTCTCTGCTGATTAACATTATGTCAGCATTCCCCTACCCCAGTTATCTCTCAGTAGGTGTCTTAACACTGCCAGCTGTCAGTAGGGGTAAGGGTAGGGCAAAATCTTCATAGGGTACAACCCAGTGACACACAGAATGAAAGCCAACTATGGAAAGAAGAAAAGCAGAGGAAGAAGAAAAGACCACATTTTGACCAGGATGCATTAAGGTGTAAGCTCTCCAGGGGACCTTTATGCTTAGATAATTTTGGACAGATTTCTGTAATAAGAGGTAGAAACTTCAGGACTGTATCCCAGATTTCATTCCTGATCTCTGGCCGTTGCTGTCACTCAACTTGGCTTTTCTTTTGGAGGTCAGCTCGTAGTAATTGGAGCTTCTTTTGGATATCAGTCAGCACACCGATTTTCTGCTCCAAAATGGACAAAGACTGGGCAATGCAAAAATCTACGTCACAGTTGATCCCGTCAGCTGTTTCTTGTATGGCCTCCCACCACTGACTAGAGCTCCTCCATGAAGCTGGCGGGTCCTTCGTTTCTGAGATTTCATCACTCTCTTTCTCTTCTTCTTTCTGTACTGTGGGTATCTGAATAAAATCTCCCCTCTGAAGGGACGTCTCTGAATTCGTGCTGTCGTTTTCTAACATTATTGGTTCAGTTGGACCATGGTTGTAGGGTCTTGTTTCGAAAGTTAATTCTTTGACTCTGTTTGCATACCTTAAAGTGTTGAGAGTGTTTTCACATGAAGTCATCCCAGGTGAGATAGTAGCAATCATGCAAGTGGAGGAGTTCTGGCCTATGAAGGAGTCCCGGAGAACGTGCGTGAGTTTGCTGGCTCTGAATGGGGTATGAGGCTTGTTCTTGCCCAAAGCCCTGATGCATTCTTTGAGGGCGAGCAGGCTCTTATTTATCTCAGCCCCTTCCAACTGCCTCTTCCGGGTGGCCTTGGCAGTGTCTGCCCCCCTTTCATTCCCAGCTAAGTCAACGAGGGAAAACTTGCCGTGCAGATTCCCTTCAGACTTGAGGATGAGCTGGAACACCGCGTGGCTCCTGGACGAGTGGGCATTGACAGAGGTCTGTCCGGAAGTCCGGCAGCTGTTTCCT
The DNA here is from genome assembly GCF_030254825.1 of Meriones unguiculatus. Lineage (NCBI taxonomy): Eukaryota > Metazoa > Chordata > Mammalia > Rodentia > Muridae > Meriones > Meriones unguiculatus. The sequence goes on along the minus strand of NC_083355.1, from coordinate 29,313,157 downwards.
TGTTCCACCAGATTCAGGACTTCCTCCACACAGCACACCTCCTGCTCCTGCAGCCCCACAACTTGCACTTGCTGGTTGCCGTCCTCGAGGACTTGCAGCTTCTTCTTCCAGTTTAACAGGTCATACACTTTGCCACCGTAAATCTCAAAAAAGGTCCCGTAGACTTTGAGTTCCAACTTCTCATAGGCGGGCTTTTTCAGTAGGAGAAAGACATCCTGAGCCACCAGGGCGTAAATGCCTTTACAACAGTCTTGACCCTTTCCTGTAAAGGCTCCACCCATCGTGTGGGTTTTTCCACTGCCAGTCTGCCCGTAGGCAAAGCAAGTGGCCATGCCCTTTCGGAAGATGGACTCCACCAGTGGCTGGGCAGTGAACTGGTAAACTAACTCATTGGATGCCGTGTCGTCAAAGGCATGGTCAAAACAGAAGGTCTGGTTTTCCAAGTAGCGCGTCAGGTCCACCTTTTGTTTGGACTCGTGGACCATGACCACGTTGTGCGAGAGGATGGTGATGATATCTAGGTCCTTCATGGTGGTCTCTCTCTCATTAAGAGGGCGCTTTCTCACGCACACGCAGATCCGGTGGTCTTCTGGGGGCTCCAGGCTAGACATTTTGCTGCAGTCTAGATGCCTGCGGTACTCCTCAATCATGCGCATAGTCTCATAGTTCGGGTTTCCCGTGTTGATGTCGAGCGCTCTTTTAGCTCGGATCTCTAGCTGCAGTCGCCTGCGCTTCTCTCGCTGCTTCTGCAGCTTTTCAATTTCCTTTAGGCAGGGGGACTTTTTCCTCTTCATCAGATAAGGGTTGCTGGGGACCACCAGGGCTTGGCTGTCCCCCGAGGGTGTTTCATTTCTGTGAGGGATCATCGCAACCCACTTGGTGGTTAAACGCTGGTCTCCAGTGACACTAGTGGGTGTGGACAGCGGGCACAAGGGCAGGGGTTTGCGTGACCGTTGGTGTTCAGCAGAGGCCAGAGCCGGATTCAACAGAAATACAGTCTCCAGTTCGATTTTCTTGCCTTTTTTGACTCCTTTCTCAACCCACTCCACTGTGACCCAAGAGTTTTCTCTGTTGATCTCTGTGACCACGGCCAGGTGGATCCGTTTGTCGCTGCGCTGGATCGCCACACAGATGCCCACCTGGAAGTCTGTAAAGTGGGATTTCAACGGTTTAAGGGGTGCGGGGCGTGGGACTAGAGGAAGGCAGAACTGGCTGGCCATGGTGAGTGGTGGAGTTACCAGGGCTCTCTTTCTGAGCCTCTTGGCTTTGGCGCAATAGGACCTGAGTCCAAGCCAGCCTGAGTGTCCTGAGTGCCAGCACAGGTATGCGTTGCTCCCGACTTTGTGACCCAAGAACCAGGGCATTGGCCGAGGGCCATCACGTCACAAAGGGACCAAAGAAAGGCACGGAAGAGATGGAGGCCTGTAGGTGAAGATTCAGCGGCACCATCCGTATTGTTGGCCAAGTACAGAAGAAACAGATTGTGCTCTGGCAGTGAGCATGGATGCATCTAAGGAGTGTGAGTGTGAGTGTGTGTGTGTGTGTGTGTGTGTGTGTGTGTGTGTGTAAGAGAGAGAGAAAGAGAGAAAGAGAGAAAAAGAGAGAGACAACAGACAGAGAGAGAGAGGTCTGGATCTTGGAGATGGGATAGTACAGGAAACAGAAAAGTCATAGGAACACCATCAATGCTCAGCCTTATTTGGGCACATCCATTCTCTTCTCAAGTCTTAACTTGACTTCTTTAATTCAGTTTAAGCACAGCGATAAAATCCCCTTGAACGCTCCTGAGATCAGATGGAACAGATAAAGGTAGGGATTTTTTACAAATCTGGGGCTTCAGAAAAAAAAATAACAAAATTAATAAAATAAAAAAGGAACAAGATGCTGCTGAAGAATGCTCTAATTGTTCCGTCCTCCTCCACACTTGCCTAATACAGTAAAAAGTTAAAGTTTAATGGACTTTCTCATTACAAAATCAGAACGAGTTGAATGGAGCAGGTCATTGCAGTAGTCAAGGCAGAACTTCTTTGGTACAGCGCATCCAATCTTGCAAAGACAAGATGTTCGTCACATCCCGAGTGGTTCTGACAGCTACAAAGTGAGTGTTGTTTTGCATCCTGTCATCACAGAGCTCTTGAGTGGAATTTAGTAATTACAACCCCAACCCCCTACAGTAATTACACCTCTGGCCTCGTTATCTTGGAGGAGAGACATCTGTGGAAAGAAATAATCCACCCCACCTTAAAACATTGTGTGTTGGTGTTGGAATTCCAGTGTGTGTGTGTGTGTGTGTGTGTGTGTGTATGTGTATTAAGGAAGGAATAGAAGTAGAGTTCCTGGGAAAACAGTTAAGATTATCTGAGTGAAAGGTTAATTCAGTCAAGTGTACACATTTTTCTCTAGTACGACTTCCTTTCAGAACAGAACTATTGGTTTCTCAATAATCTAAGAAGAGGATGAAGATGACACCTGATCCCCAACCCCACTCCATCATTGTACGTTGTCCTTTGGGCTGTGAGTTGGGCTGTGTTCGTAGTCATATCTCAGAACACATGCTGTAGCACAGAGTCCTTACAGCTTTGTCTCAGAACAAGAGTCACTGCTGAAATAAATTCTGTTATAAAATGACTTCCTTGTGGTCCTGGGCAGTAAATTTATTAAATCTTAGGTCACTGATAAATTGGATAAATGTAAAAATGCCAATCTGGGGGAACATAATGTATTGGATACCAAGGGAGAAAGGAGAAAAAGAGCTATGCCATTTTATACTATTTAATTTTTAATTGGCCATTTTTAGCAAGAGTTAAACGGGTACATTAAGTAAACTTATTGTTATTTCACAGGCATTGTGTAAATACTGCCATTTCCTCCATTTACTATCTCATACTTGCTTTTTTTTTGTTGTTGTTGTTGTTGCATATTTTTGATGTAGGGGCTTAAGGTAACAAGTAACACAAGGTGACTTCGGACTTGGATATTTAGCTGAGAAAGAACTTGAACTTTTTGTCTCTCTTGCTCCCATCCTCAAGTGCTGAGATCACAGATATGTCGCTGCCTGAGGTTTTACATTGTTGTAAACATCCCACCTAGGGCTTTATGCACGCTAGGCAAACACTCTGCCAACCGAGCTTCATCGGCCAGCCATAACAGCCTGCAAAGGAGACCCCAAACCCTACCGAGCCTCACCATGCCCCAAAGGAGACCCCAAATCCACAGTCACAGAGACGCCCGACATTTATCTTAGTGGGTTTCAAACAAAATGTACGCACATGAATGTGAGACAGGTTTCTGCTGACCCAGGGACAGGTAGGGTGGATGGGGGTCATGGGGAAGTAGGAGGGGTGAGCTTTTAGTATTCAAAGTGTACATATGTCACCCTAGCTAGGATTACTATTGCTGTAACAAAATGCCAGAACAAAACTGAAAGCAAACTGGCTTAAACTTCCACAACATAGTCATCACTGAAAAAAAAAAAAATTAGGACAGAATTCAAACAGGGCTGGAACCTGGAGGCAGGAACCTGGAGCAGGAAGGTGGTGCAAATAGCATACCAGGGTGCTGCTTTCTGGCTTACTCATTAAGCCTTGCTCAGCCTGATTCCTTATAGAACCCAGAGCCATCAGCCCAGGAATGGCACCACTCCCAATGGACTGGGCCCTCCCCTATCATAATTCAGAAAATGGCCTACTCATGAATCTTTTGGAGGCATTTTCTCAACTGAGGTTCCCTCCTTTCAGATGAGTCTTGTCTGTGTCAAATCGATACAGAACTAACCCAGCACATATGTAATGTTGTAATAACAATAATACATTAATAGTTTGCGATAAAAAATGTTGCATCCCCCACTCTCCCATGTTAGCCATAGTTTTCCCCCTTAGGCTAGTGATTCTTACAGCTAGACAATTGAGGGCCTCGATTTTTATGCCAAAAATCAGAGACCAAAGTTTTGTTTGTGTTGTTTTGATTCCTCTTTCTCTCTAGCACACCTACAATATCCGTGCCCCTATTTGTAGGCCTTCTCCTCACTTCTAGTCCTAGGCAGTCTCCCTAAACTGTCTCATTTGTTTCCTCAGATTAACTCCACATATAGCTACAAGTTGAAGAACTGATAGAAAAGGAACTTCAAATTAAAAAAAAAAAAACATAGGAGATGCATTTCCTTTCTGAAAACAGTAATTCTTAGGAAGTGTGTTTGTGCATGTGCACATGTGTGTCTGTGTCTGCATTCATGTCTGTGTGCATGGGTACTTGTACGTGTGTGTCTGTTGGAGGCTGGAGATTGATGAAAGGTGTCCTCTTCAATCACTGTTCAACTTACCTTTTAAGACAGTGTTTTTCATTGAACTTAGAACTTGTTGCTTCAGCTAGACTGGTTGGCAATCTTACTTTCACTGTCTCCATGGACTTGGGGTTGCAGGTACACTGCCATGACTTGCTTCTATGTGAGTTCTGGGGATCTGACTCCAGATTCCATGCTTGGATAGACAGCCTTTTATCCATGGAGTACTCTCTCCTTATACGCTCCTTTAGGAATACTGATTGCATTTCCTTGTTCTTAAAATCTTATTCCCTCTGTAAAAGCTAATGCCTACCTTCATCTTCTCCCTCAGTCCCATAATGATTTCGAGCCACTCTGTCCTTTGCTAGTAAATAGCAAAGTGAACTTGTGACAGCATTTGACATCTCAACTAAAATGTGACCTGGTTTCCCCTAGCAGCTTCATCCAATTAGGGGCTCAGGTTATTTTTCATACTGCAGCTGAAGTTATTTGAACATACGTTTATTAGTTCCCCACTCTTAAAACACATTAGTGTCTCTATGCCACTCAGTAGACACAGTACCGATTCTGTATGAAGATAAAAAAGGCACACTGTCATCTGTTTCCAATGCATCCTCAGGCCTCACCACTATCCACACTTAGTCTGAAGATGAGCTGGGCTATAGAAATTAAAGTTTACCAAATTGTAGTTAAAATTACCGAGAGTGTTTTAAGTGATTTTACTGTTTTGATAACCTGGAATTTCATTTGCAACAAAACTTATCTCTGCTAACATAAAATTTAAGACCATCCACATAACTCTCTCTACTGCAACGTATTCCAAGGGATGAGTTTATCTAAGAAGACAATGAGAAACTTGAGTAACGAGATAAAAGCAGCATTTGTTACAGTGTGAAAGACTAGATAAAGTTAAGATACTGCCTCTGGATAAGGCACAGACAGCCATTTGGTTGATGAATGGTTTGCAGATTGTAGAAGCCAATCTCTCTACACCACTTCATATATTTGAGGGAATTTAACCAAGCAATATGCACCTAGAAAATCTTTTCATAATCTTTTTTCAGTCAAAGAAATCCTGTGCTCAAAGAACTGACCATTTTTGATGGTGATTGTTAACTTTGAAAGAATTTACAATCATTTGCTGGAATGGCCTCTGAGAACGCCTTTGGGTTGTTATATTAACTGATTGGAAGACACATCTCAATCTTAGAAGGAAACCTTCCCTGGGAAGGAAGACTTGGATTGTATAAAGCAGACAAAAAGAGCTTAGTAGTAGGAAGCTTGCATTCCTTGCGGCCTCTTTCTGATGCTAGATGTGATGAGACCAGCTGCTCCGGCCTCCATGGTGGCTTTTCAGCCATGATGGACCATTCTCATAAACTGTGAACCAAAAACAGTCCTTCCTCCCTTAAGTTGTTGCTGTCAGGATATTTAATTCCAGCAACAAGAAAAGAGACTTACGCACCACTTACACATGTCCTTCTAAACCCAAGCCTTAACAAACAACCAAATAATAGATTGCTGATCCGTCCTGCGGGCTAGTCGAACAGGATCCACTTGAAAGAGGGAGTGGAAATGGGAGGACAGAGACACCAAGAATGGAGACAAGACAGATTCCTGATCAAGTCTCAGTTTACTGAACGTGCAAACAACACTTATAAAGCAAAGGGTACAAGCAAATTCTTTTCACAGTAACAACACATCTGCGCCACCTGGCAAGGCATCCAAGAATTCACTCAAGGTCACACAAAGTTTGCTGTCTCGTTCCCAAGGTTGCAGGGAGCTTGCTATCTACTTCTCAGGCTCAGAACAACCCCACTTGCAGAGACCACCAAGGACAGTCTCTGAGACATAGAACTTAGATAAGACCCACATCTGCCAAGGCCAGGAGACAGAATTCCAATTATCAGACTCCTTCAGATAGCAATCATCCAAATCTCTTTCTGAAAGCATAACATGTTGCATGTATGAAAGTGGTGTGGGAGAGAGGTAAGCAGAAAATGAGATCAGTGCTTTTTGTTATTAATTACAAAAAATTCCAGAATGTGATTGCAGCTCTCATTTAACATGTGAACCTCTCAGGATATGTTAAAATATGTGTGTTTTAAGCAATGTTTTAATAGACATTGAGCAGCTGTTGAGTGTGTTTGATCACGGAAGTCTGTCATATAGAAATGCAACCTTTAGTAGATTTACTCCTTCAGAGATCAATAGACTTCCCAGAAATCTCTTTGAAGAATTGGAATGATCATTTTCGGTTTTAAAAGAATCTTTCATTCTCCAGTGAGTTCAGAGGTACCTTAATAAGTTTACCTGGTGTTAACTGTCTGAAACCTATGTCGGTTAGTTATGGGTATCCATATAGTTATCATGGCAAAGACACCATGCATCAGTGTTTCACTTTAACAATATATATGTAGGTTATCTTTCAACTTGTAGCTTTATTTAAGCATGTCGAGGAAAGGCTGCATTTTATTATATTCTACATACAAGTATCTTTTTATTTAAATTTATTTTTTATAGTTTATTCACTTTACATCCCAATTATAACCTCCTTCCTCATCTCCTTCCAGTTCCACTGTGCATCCCTCATCCCCCCTGTTCCCCTACCCTATTTCTCAGAGAAGAGGAGCCCTCCTCCCCTACCATCTGACCCAAGCCTATCAAATCTCATCAGCACTGCCTACATCTTCTTCCTCTGTGGCCTGGCAATGCTCAACTCCCCCAACTGAGGCAAAGTGATCAAAGAGCAGGCAACAGAGTCCATGTCAGAGACTCTTACTAGGGATCTCACATGAAGAGTGAGATGCCTGTTGGCTACATTAGAGCAGGGGATCTTGGTCCTCTTCATGCATGGTCCTCTGCAGGACACCCTGGACCTGATTTGTTGGCTCTGTTTGTCTCTTGTGAAGGTCCTGTCCTCTCCAGGTCTTTCTGTCTTCCCCTTCTTTCATAAGATTCCCTGCACTCTGCCCAAAGTTTGGCTATGAGTCACAGCATCTGCATCGATACCCTGCTGGGTAGAGTCTTTCAGAGTCCCTCTGTGGAAGGCTCATGTCCTGCACTACAAGGACATCTGCTCAGCTATGTTCCTAGCAGCCTTATTCATAATAGTCAGAATCTGGAAACAACCTAGTTATTCCCCAACTGAAGAATGATATAGAAATTGTGGTACATTTACCCAATGGAATACTACTCAGAAATTAAAAACAAAGAAGTCCTGAAATTTGCAGGCAAATGACGGGATCATCCTGAGTGGGGTAACCCAGAAGCAGAAAGACACACATGATATATACTCACTTATAAATAGGTATTATCTTTATAATACAGAATATACATATTAAAATATATAATCCCAAAGAAGATAAGCAACAAGGAGGACCCTAGGGAAGAGGTTTAATCCTCATTCAGAAGGGCAAACAGGGTAGACATTGAAAGTAGAAGACAGGATGGTAAAAGTACCTTTTGCTTGTACCTCTACACAAATCTGTAAAAGCCATTCTGGTAGGCACATTTCTAATTCAGCTATAGCTTTCTAGTGCAAGCATGCTCTTTTTCTTGTATTCAGAATTTTCTTTATTAGACTACACACTTTCATGTTTTGAAAACAACTCTGTGTGGAACAAATAGGGCAAAGATTACTGTCTTAGCTGGGGTTTCTATTGCTGTGATAGAACATGTTCAAAAGTAATTTGAGGAGGAAAGGCTTTATTTAATCTTATAGCCTTGAGATTAATTTCCCACATGATAGACTAAAGTATTATAGCTAAATCTTTCTAGGTTAAAATAAATTATTGTAGGTTAAAAAAAAAAAAAAAGAGTGTGAGAGCTTATGGTTCTCTCACAGCTTATGTTTCCAGAATCTGTACATGGAAGATGTCGTAGCACTATAGAATCTTAGATGGATTGAGTCTAAGTAAAAGTGATCATATTTAACTCATTTTATTTGACAAACTTTAATAAGCATCATCTAAATAGCAAGGTCTAGGATAATAGGTAGATTCAATAATAGTAAACAATCACGCAAACAAAATCTTCATTAAGTTCCCGGTCCTGGAGACTCTTGGAGTCATCATCACTTCTGAAGTGAGACCTTAGCATGTATCAATTGCTGTATACACACACACTGTCTCTTTCTCTCGTTCTATATGTCTATACACACCTATATAGATATAGATACAGATATAGCTATATACAGAACATGAGAGTAATTTATAACTAAAAGTTTGAGTCCTACTTCATGTGAATGGCAGCACAGAATACATGGAATCATTTTGGGGTCAGACATTCAGAACATATTTGCTTAACCGAAATTGGAGTTTGGCCACATTTTTTTTCTCTAACCTAGCTAAGTCTCACAACCCTTGAAAAACTGTTACAAAGTATGAGTTGCCTAGATTCACCAATACCATCTGATTTATTAATCTCTAGGGACTAGAGCCTTAGAAATCTTTGTTAACAAAAAGTTCAGTGGGAGATTTTTGTCATTGGAAACCTGGGGAAAATTAGACTGTGTTAGCATTTTCTATATAGAGATTTAATGATGCTATGGTAGCAAGAATAAAACCATGATTCTCTGCACATCTGTGGTCAATGGAATTTCTTTTTTTTTTGATTATTTTTATTTTCATTAATTACAGTTTATTCACTTTGTATCCCCCTGTACCTCCCTCCTTCCTACCCTCCCAATGTCCCCTCCCTCTTCCCAACCCATGTACCTCTCCCAGACCGCTGATAAGGGAGGTCCTCCTGCCCTTTCCTCTGATCCTAGTCTACCAGGTCTCATCAGGAGTGTCTGCATTGTCTTCTTCTGTAGCCTGGTAAGGCTGCTCCCTCCTTAGAGGGAGGTGATCAAAGAGCAGGCCAATCAGTTCATGTCAGAGACAGTAATTTCTTTTCAAGATATTAAATGCTTAAAGAACTGCCTGCTTCAACATAGGAAAGAAATGTCACTTTCTGGAAAAGTAGTTTTTACTTTCTGCAAGGTTTGTTGCAAGTATAATCTCTGATAATGTTACTTAACAACATGAAGTAAAAATTATATGCTATCAAGACCTCGTGCCATTCAAAGAGATTTGTGAGCATAGGACCACATTTTCATGAATCCTCTGTGCTTCACAAGAGCACGCGATTGATATGTAACTAACTTGTTATTACTGTGTGATATCAAGCAAGCCCACTGAGTTACAGATTGTCTATCCCTTTTTATTGCTGACTGCTAAGTGTGTAAGACAGAATTAATACTACAACTGAAAACACCCATCCTATGTCTCAATATTATCTTCATTGGTAATGTAATAATCGCTGTTTGTCTTGGTCAGAGTCAGATCTTTGCTTGTCAGCTTAATATGGATTTACCATTTTTTCCTCTTTTTTTCTCAGACAATAAAGCAGGTAGAATAGAATCATAAAGAACTAGAACATCAGGTCAAATGACCATTTTATTAAAAAAAATGTCTAAGTAGTTGATTGATTAAATGGGGATTACTAGATTTCTTTTTATATTAAAGTACATGGATCTACCTATAGGCTTCTCCAATTCAGAAATTATTGCAAATCATCTAGGTACAGCTATTTATTATTAATTAATATGTATGTGATTGACACTCAGGCAGCAGAGGTTGGAACTCATCATGACTGTTTTTACGACGTTTTCCTGATAATGCAACAATTAAAAAAACGTGCAATTAATTCTTTATTAATTCTAATTAATTATGGACAGGAAAAAACCCTGAAAAATCTAGGTAAACTATAAATGCATAAATATATGTAAATCACCATGCATGTTATCATTTATAGGCATGTATTTATACAAATCGATTATCGAAAGTATAAAATTTACCAGAAGTTCTACACATGCAGATGGAGGAGAAAAATTTAGTGTTAAACCATGAATGCATAAAATTAGCTTTAGTGTTAAGAAATTATGTGTGTTGTCATTAAGGTTTCCTGCCAACAGCAAATTCATCAGTAGTTAGGATTAGAGGGAGTCAGAAGATGCATTGTATGACTGTCAGGTAAGAGGATCCCAGAGAGTGTTGATCAGCCCCACCACCATAACCTCTGGACTTTCTTCCCTCATATTGTAAAGGATGCCATCACTGGACCAGGTCACCATAACTGTTATACTGAACTAGGAGGCCAGCATTTTACCAGTAGCCTTCTCAGCCTTTAGACTGGTGCAACTAAACCCATGCACAAGACCAGTGCAAGCATGGTTTGGGACCTACTGAGAATAGCAGGAATACCAGTGAGTCTGGATTTGGACACTAGATTGATGTCAATCACAGCTCCGGAAGAACTTTCCTGGTTAAAGGAAGAAGAGATTGTGGAGTTTGAGCCTTTGGAAAGAGAGTGTACAAACAGTGAATGGTATAGATCTTGAGGTCCGGTTCAAGGCAATAAATGCAAGGAGGAGGAGGACTCTGGATAAGATGCTCAGTCCTCATTCAGAAAGGCAAACAGGATAGGCATCGGAAGAGTGAGAAAACAGGGAAAAGGACAGGAGTCTACCACAGAGGGCCTCTGAAAGATTCTATCTAGTAGGGTATCGAAGCAGGTACTAAGACTCATAGCCAAACTTTAGGCAGAGTGCAGGGAATAATATGAAAGAAGGGAGAGAGAAAGACTTGGAGGGGACAGGAACTCCACAAGGAGAGCAACAGAACCAATAAATCTGGGCACAGGGGTCTTTTCTGAGACTGATGCTCCAACCAAGGACCATGCATGGAGATAACCTAGAACTCCTGCACAGATGTAGCCCATGACAGTTCAGTTCTAAGTGGGCCTCCTGGTAATGGGAAGAGGGACTGTCTAAGACATGAATTTAGTGGCTGGCTCTTTGATCACCTCCCCTTGAGGAGGAGGGGCAGCTTTAACAGGCTACAGAGGAAGGCAATGCAGCCAGTCTTGAAGAGACCTGATAGGCTAAGGTCAGATGGAAGGGGAGGAGAACCTTCCTTATCCATGGACTGGGTGAGGGACATAGGAGTAGAAGAGGGAAGGTGGGTAGGCTTGGGAGAGGACAAGGGAAGGGGCTATAGCTGGAATACAAACTGAATAAATTGTAATAAATTTTTGAAAAGCTGATCACAGCCGCTACTGATGACTCCTACACATATTGCAGAAAAATGAGAATGGACAAAAGAACAAGAGGGCAGCGTTTACTCCTTAAGGCCAGGCCCAGCTATCCTTCCACCTTGCAGAACATGTATAAACAGATGTAGGAGAACAGGGAATGTCAGGTTGCTGATGGTGTGAAGAGCCCCAGAGGCTCTTGTTTTGAATACTTGTTTTTCCAAAGATACTGGTACAGTTTTGGAATGCTGTGGAAACTTTATGAGGGCCACCTTACCTGGAGAAATGGAATCACAGGGGCAGGCCTTTTAAAGTTATGTGACATGGTACTGCCTCACTGTCTTCCTCCTAGATTATGGCGATGTGGTCAGCCTCTCCCACACCATTTCACTACCCCAGAAATAGCTGTACTGCCTCCCTTCTGTGCCATGATAGATTGCAACCCTCTGAAAACTCTGAACCAATATATCTGTCTTTTCTTGATTTTATTTTATTTTTCTCTCAGGTATTTTGGTCACAGTGACCATAACATAACTAACACAAGTTATATGGAAAACAAATTGATGTGTAGATTGGGTTTTCACAGTGTCCCTTTTTGGCAAAAACAGCCTAGGAAAGAATATTATCAATTAGAAAGAAAAAAATCAAAGAGGCCTCCAAATCAGGAGCTACTCTTTCACACTAGTAGTGTTTCAATTTCTGTTTCTGACTACAGATAGAAGATGGCAGAAGATGGCAGAGAGATGAAAGAGTAGTGGAGGCACCAGTAGAGAAATCATCTGCACATAGGTGTGAACAGGGAAGGGTTAAACAGTGTTGTCTAACTTGGCTCTTCTTCCATCAGCTTCTTCAGTCACAGGTCCAAATGAAATCCATCCGTAGTAGAAGAATAAAAGTTTGCCATGGTAGATCAGTAGGGCTGTTTGCATTTTCTCTGCAGTATGGTTCCTTCTTATTCACAGGAAACAGATCATTCTATTGGTAATGGAAAACATCTTATAGATAACTCCTGTATCTTTTTTGTTTTTATTTATCTATTTATTTATTTATTACAATTTATTCTGCTTGTATCCCAGCGATAGCCCCCCTCTTTCCCTTCCAATCCTGCCCTCCCTCTCTCATCTCCTCCTATGCCCCTTCTCCAGTCCACTGATAGGGGAGCACCTCCTCTCCTTCCCTCTGACCCTAGCTTATGAGGTATTATCAGGACTGGATGCATTGTTTTCTTCTGTGGCCTGGTAAGGCTGCTCTCCCCTCAGGGGGAGGTGATCAAAGAGCCAGCCACTGAGTTCATGTCAGAGACAGCCCTGTTCCCCTTACTAGGAAAACCACTTGGATGCTGAGCTGCCAAGGGTTACATATGTGCAGGAGTTCTAGGTTATCTCCATGAATGGCCCTTCGTTGGCATTTCAGTCTCAAAAGAGACTCTTGGGCCCAGATTTATTGGTTCTGTTGCTCTCCTGTGGAGCTCCAGTCCCCTCCAGGTCTATCCATTTCCCCGTTGGTTGATAAAATTTCTTGCACTCTGCCCAAACTTTGGCTCTGAGTCTCAGTATCTACTTTAATACAATGCTGGGTAGAGTCTTTCAGAGGCTCTCTGTTCCTGTTCCCTGTTTTGTCATCTTCTATCCCATCTATCCTGTTTGCCTTTCTGAATGAGAATTGATCATACCCAGGGTCCTCCTTCTTGCTTAGCATCTTTAGATGTACAGATTTTAGTATGATTATCCTATATTATATGTCTAATATCTACTTATAAGTGAGCATATACCATGTGTGTCTTTCTTCTTCTGGATACCTCACTCAGAGTAATCTTCTCTAGGTCCCACCATTTGCCTGAAAATTTCATGATTTCCTTGTTTTTAATTGCTGAGTAGTATTCCATTGTGTAAATGTACCACAAATTCTGTATCCATTCCTCAGTTGAGGGACATCTGGGTTGTTTTCAGATTCTGGCTATTATGAATAAAGGTGCTAGGAACATGGTTGAACAAATATCCTTTGTTGTATACTTTAGCATATTTTGGATATATGCCTAAGAGGGGCATAGCTGGGTCTTGAGGAAGCACTATTCCTAATTGTCTGAGAAAGTGCCAGATTGATTTCCAAATGATTGTACAAGTTTACATTCCCAACAATTCAGGAGGGTTTCCTTTTCTCCACATCCTCTCCAGCATGTGTTGTAACTTGAGTTTTTGATCTTAGTCATTCTGAAGGGTGAAAAGTGAAATCTCAGGGTCATTTTGATTTGCATTTCACTGATGACTAAAGATGTTGAACATTTCTTTCAGTGTCTGTCTGCCATTCCATAGTCCTCTATTGAGAATTCTCTATTTTTCCCTGTACCCCATTTTTTTAAATTGGATTACTTGATTTGTTGCTTTTTAACTTCTTGAGTTCTTTATATATTCTGGATATTAGCCCTCATTCAGATATATGTATCTTTTAAGATTTTAAAATTATTTCATTATAGGCCAAGATTTTTTAGGAACTTCATTTTTAATTTGTTATAAAGTTTTACTTCATTTTCAATAGTGAAAAATGTAATCAGCATCAGTTCTTTTTAAATTTGTATGTATGTATAAAATTTGTATGTAGATTTTTCTAAAAAATAATTCTTTTAATTTTCTTATATTTTTCTATATTTAAAAATAGATTTTTTTCCTACCGTATATTTTAATTATAGTTTTTTTCTACCTTCACTCCTCCAAGAACCTCTGAAATTACCCTCAAATCTTTATTTACCTTTTTTTTGTCTCTTGTTGAAAACCAAACTGCCATCAAAGGAATAATAATAAATTAAAACAAGTTGGAATAAGACAAGAAAACCCAACCAACAAAATAAACAAAACAAACAAACAAAAACCAGAAGAGAATCAATCAAAAAAAAAAAAAAAAAAAGCACAGGAAATATCTTTAGACACAGGGTCACACATGGGAATCCTATAAAAAAACATAAGCTCAGAAACCATAATATATACAAAGTGACCTGTAATTTAATTAAAATATAAATAATAAATAAACAAATAAATAAATGGCCCAACTAAATGTTAAGAGACAAGGAACTTTATAGATGCCATTGAGCTCTTTGCCTGTTGCCCATCTACTGCTGGGCCTTGGGCATGCCCTTAAGAGTGGTTTGTACATACTAAAATCTGTACACCTAAAGAAACTAAGCAAAAAGGAGGTCCAGTCTGGGTAAGAGGATCAGTCCTCACTCAGAAAGACAAACAGAATGGAGATTGGAAGAAAGAGAAAAAAGGAAACAGGACAGGATTCTACCAGAGGGCCTCTGAAAGACTCTACCCAGCAGTATATCAAAGCAGATGCTGAGACTCTCTTTTTTTTTGTAATATTAGTTACAGTTTGTTAACTTTGTATTCCTGCTGTATTCTGCTCCCTCTTTCCCTCCCAATCCCACCCTCCCCCTCTCATCTCCTTCCTGCCCCTTTCAAAGTCCACTGGTAGGGGAGGACCTCTTCCCCTTTCATCTGATCCTGGTTTATCAGGTATATTCAGTACTGGCTGCAAAGTCCTCTGTGGCCTAGCAGGGCTGCTCCTCCCTCGGGGATGGGGTATTCAAAGAGCCTGCCATTTAGTTAATGTCAGAAACAGGCCCTGTTCCCCTTATTAGGGTACTCATTTGGATACTGAGCTGCCATGGGCTACATCCAAGCAGATGTTCTAGGTTGTATCCATACATGGTCCTTGTTTGGAGAAACAGTCTCATAAAAGGCCCCTGTGCCCATATATTTGGTCCTTGTGGAGCTCCTGTCCTCTCCAGATCATATTAACTCCCCCTTCTTTCTTATGATTCCCTGTCCACTGCCGAAAGTTTGGTTATGATTCTTAATATCTGCTTTGATACACTGCTAGATAGAGTCTTTCAGAGGTCATCTGTGGTAGGCTCCTATCCTGTAACTTGTTTTCTCCTACATTCAATGTCCATCCCACTTGTCTTTCTAAGTGAGGATTGATCATCTTACCCTGGGTCCTCTTTCTTATTTATCTTCTTTAGGTGTATAGATTTACTCCTAACCAAACTTTGGGCAGAGTACAGGGAAACCTATGAAAGAAGTGGGAGATAGAGGGATCTGCAGAAAGCAGGAGCTCCACAAGAAGAACCAAAAAATCTGGGCCCAGGGGTCTTTTCTGAGACCGATATTTCAACCAAGGACCATTCATGCATTTAACCTAGAACCCCTGCACAGATGTAGCCCATGGCAGCTCAGTGTCCAAGTGGATCTCCTAGTAAGGGGAACAAGGACTGTCTCTGACATTAACTCAGTGGCAGGCTCTTTTATACCCCTGAGTGGGGTGCAGCTTTGCCATGCCACAGAGGAGGACAATGCAGCCAGTCCTGATGAGACCTGATATGCTAGGGTCATATGGAAGGGGAGGAGGACCTCCCCTATCCATGGACTTGGAGAGAGGAATGGGAGGAGAAGAGGGAGGGTGGTATTGGGAGGGAATTAGGAAGGGGGCTACAGCTGGGATAGAAAGTGGATAAACTCTAATTAATACAAAAAAATAAAAATTTAGTTAAAAAAATGGTTTGTATACCCTGTGAGACTTCTTTGGAGAAAAGTAATTTAATTTTTTGTTTGTACATGGTGCTAATTGGAAATAGCTTCTGGGTCAAAGATGGGTTCTTGTGATCAGGTCTTCTCTCAGCCCCGGAAGTCCATCGGGTACTGACTTGTGCACACTGCCACAATTCCTGTGAGATGATATGTATGTCAGCTGTGTTAGTGTTTTTTTGTTTGTTTGTTTTTTTGTTTTGTTTTGTTTTTTTTAGGGTCTTGTTCTCTTGGTGTTTTTCATTTCCTCTGACTCTTACAATATTTCTACCTCCTTGTCCACAAGATTCCATGAGCTCCCAAAAGAGGGATTGAGTTATCTCAGTTAGGGCTGAGTGTTTAAGGGCTTTAACTCTCTACACATTGTCTGTCTATGGTCCTTTGTATTTGTTTCCAGTTACTGATGACAGAAGTTTCTCTGATGATAGAGCAAGGCACCATTGTGTAAGTATAGAAGTATGTCCTTAGAAAATACTTTACTCTCTCTCTCTCTGTCTCTCTGTCTTTTTTTTTTAGCATATTGTGAATGGATTCATCTCATGGGCCTGAAATACAATCAGATATTAATTGGTAACTCCTATAAGCTTAGTCTACTCTTACACTAGCACATCTTACAGGCCGGGCATCATTGCAGGTAGATAGAAGGATTTGGTATTTATATTTCTCCTTTGGTAACATGCATATTATCAAGAACACTGGTCCATAGCTGTCAAGGTTCTACAAAAGCACCAGCTCACCTCCTATACAGTCAATGAATTTTATGTTTCTTCAGCAATAGAGCCTTGCTGTAAGTTTGTGGAAGCAAGCAGTAGCCGTGTCAATAGCCTGTGTGGTGTAGGGAATCCTGTGGGGGCCTTTAGGCAACAACTCCCCGTATTATCTCTCCCAGCCATTTCTTTCCTCCCCCTTCCTGTTTGGCTCTCTCCTAGGACCCTGCTCTCTCTAGTTTCTTCAGTTTAATTTAACCCTGTTCTCCAACCACAAATCTGTATTCTGTTTTTCTGTTTTAGGAATGTTCTTCTCCCTATCTCTCAGTCCCTTATTCTGTAAGTAACCTACAAGTGTAGACACATTGTAACCTGCATATCAAAAACTCAGCACCGAACTTCCATATGCATACATACCACAGTCGCATTCTGCAGTCTGACTAACCTCACTCTAGATCAATTTTTCTAACATTATTTATCCATTGATCTTTAATTTTATTTTTAATAGCTGAGTCAATTGTGTTAAGTGTACCATTGTTTTTTATCCATTCTAGATTGTTTCTCATTTCTGGCTATCATGAGTAGAGCATTAATGAACATGGTTGAGTGTCTGTGGAGTAGGATGTAGAGTCATTTGTCTAAATGCCCAAAGGAAGAATAGCTAGATCCTAAGGTCGGTCTATTCCTGGTGTCCTAATGTACCACCATATTGATTTCTATGATGGCTGTATAAGTTTGCATTTCCACCAACAATGTATGAGTGTTCTCCTTACTCCATATCCCTGCCAGCATGAGTTGTTATTTGTTTTGTTGATTTTGGCCATTATGACTGGTATAAGATAAAATCCTAATGTGATCTGCATTTCCTTGATGACTCAGGACATTGAACATTTATTCAAATGCTCCTCAGCCATTTTGTTTCCTCTTTTGATAATTCTGTTTAGATCTCTACCTCGTTTTTAATTGCTTTTTTTCTTGATATCCAGTTTTTTTTTTCTTTTAGTTCTCTATATAATTTAGATATTAGCCCATTTTTGGATGGAAGGTTGGTAAAAATCTTTTCTCATTTGTAGGATTCCACCTTGTCCAAATGATGGTGTCCTTTGCTATGCAGATGCTTTCAATTTCATAAGGTTCCATTTGTTATTTGTTGTTCTTAGTGTCTGTGTTAAAGGTTTTCTGTTCTAAAAGTCAACTTCTGTGCAACAAGTTCAAAACTACCCCTCCCCTTTTGCCTTATGTTGGTCTTTTATTATATCTAGTTGAGTTTTATCCAGGTTAATAAATATGAATCTATTTGCAGTCCTTGACATAGAGCCACCTGGTTGGGCTGGCATTATTAGTTGAAGATGTTTTCATCTTCTAGTGTGTACTTACAACTTCTTTATCAAAATATCAGGTGCCTGTGAGTGTATGGACTGATATCAAGATCTTCAGTTTTTATTACTATAGCTCTGTAGTACAATTTGAGAAATGTGCACACACAACATACACAAATGCATAAACACTTATGGGAATACACAGATTTAAGAGGTCAGTATACATGACCATAAAGTCCTTTGAAAAACCATAGATAGTTTGTTCCCATTGTGGATTTGCGTAAGTGTATTGAGTTTCTTTATACTTATATCTGTAACCTGAATAAAAACTCTTACAAATTTTAGCTTCCACCCAGGTTTGATTGAGAGTAGGCATATGTCAGTATGTAAAACTCACTTTTTTTGTCATAGCTTGTTTTTTATTTATCTATTTTATTTATCCAATTATACTATATGAACAGAACAATTAGGAAAACATAAAAGATGATTCAGGAAATATTTCTAAAAGGCCTAAATTTCATTACAATGAAAAATTTTGTTCTAGGAATCAGGATATTTGAGCAATAGGTACAAAGAATGGCATGAAGTCATCACAGGATTTGTATTATCAATGATTCATTTGTGATGGGTTTGCATTCTACTTCCCCAGCCATTAAACATAATTTTATAGAAAAGACCTATCTCAAGTTGGAAGTGAAGAAGGAGTCTTTTTTTATTAGATTCTATTCTGAGTTGCAATTACCAGTGTCATTAATTAAATAGATACATTTTACCAAACCAATAAAAACTACCCATTATAGTGATTTAACAAAAATTGAAAGTACTAAATTATCTATTTGATTCTTTAATGAGGTACAATCCTTTTAATTAATTTTAAAGGCATGAAAAATTAAAATATCACTAGTAAGAAAACCCTAAATGTAACATCACTGCTGCAAATGCAAAATCATGCCTAGACTGTATTCATTCAGGCTATACTTCAGTCTTACGTTTGAGATCAATCTTAACTTCAAGAGCTACTAACTCTAAAGTAGTCTTGTTTATGGGTAAATTTCTTTTTCTGCTATTGACAGAGTATTTCCATATCCCATATCATTTGTGAATCTCTAAAAACCTGTTGAAACGAGTCAAGTTGGTATTTCTTGTCACAACTTAATGGTGAAAATCATAGAACTCAGAGAAAACCTTCATAAATGGATATTTCTAAAAATGACAAATTAGGATAAGAGGGCTGGTAATTTCTTGATTCTTCCCCATATAGTACAGAATATGGTTACACACACACACTTAAACACAAACCCATGGGCGTGAGCACACACACATGCATACACTTAAATATACATACACACTTCAAAAATAATTTTTAAGTATAATTCTTGGGTAAGCCATTACCTTATCTCATTACCAAGTGTTTTGTTTTACATCTGGCATGTAGACCATTGGTGGTAGCTTATGTCTCCAGTATTGTGTTGAGGACAGTAGGTAATCATACAGATCTAATAGGAACACCTCTCTGATAGAAACAATTCTATAAACCCAAAGATAATTCTTGGTATGTTTGTTTGTTTGTTTGTTTGGGATAACAGAACTCTAGGTGCAAGAAGACTATGATTCACACTATCCATGCTTTTTCTTCTTCTGAATGTTTCTCCGAGAAACAGTCAATAATTGAGCAATCATTTGTGGTTCAAGACATAAGAGAAATGTGTTCTTAGAGCCGATGTGGTCCGTTGAACTAAAACTTACATTCATCCAACATGATTTTTCTTGTTCACTAATTTTATACCAGGTATATACTAGGCATGGCATTAATGTGCTTTTGCAACAATATGTGTTTTTGCAAAAAAAAAAAAATATTTACCTGAAAATTCATAAAAGGTATTGTAAATATATTTTAAAATACTAGGTATTTTTTTTCTCCTGAGGAAAGCATGTATGCATAAAAAGCAGTGGGCAGATCTGCTGCTTTGATGATTAGCTTAAAGAGCTCTATGATAAAATCTTTTTTTTTTTTTTTTTTTTTTTTGTTCTGGGAAATGACAACTTAAATGCACATCTCATTGGTTGGAATGCTGGGTGTTGAAACTAGAAGCAGGATGTACATTACGGCAGCATCAGGAGGACACAAAAAGCAGAAAGAGAGGGAGAAAAAGTCCTACAATGGCTCTAATGTACACTTTGCATTGTACATGATTTTGTCTTTGAAATACTTCTGTTTTTTTCTCTCTTCCGTGAATGCATCTCCTTGCTCACACCCAGGTCTTATATTGCTCTCCCATTTGGCTATTCTTTGTATTCTTTCAACTGTACTTAAAAAAAAAAAAATCTCTTCTGTGTGTCTATATTTTTCTGCTGTCTCTTCCCTTTAGTATATTTTTAATTAATTATTTCTATGCAATATATTTTGATCATGTCACCCCCTTCCCCAACTCCTCCTAGTTCCTTCCCAACTCCCTACCCACTCAGATTTACTTTCTTTCACCTGTTTCTCTTTTTTCTCTCTCTCTCAAGCTTTCTCTCAAAACAACAAAAAACAGAGACCAAAATTCAAACCCTATGAACAAACCAGTAGACAAAACAATCAATCAAACAAACAAAAAAAATTATACCATCAAGGAAGTGTACTTTACTTTGTATGGGCCAGTTTCTCCTGTGCATGGGGCCTACCCGAGAGTGTGGTTATATCCACATACAAGGCCTAAAGAGGCGTAAACCAGACAAAATTTCAGTACTGAAAAAAAGAAGAGGACAGTAAGTCCCACCCCTAACTTACAATTGATACCTGATGAGAAAGGGGAAATCAGTTTTCTCCAAGGAAGGTCGCTGCTGTTTCTACGGATCTCTTTATTATGAGTCACCATTACTTATCATCTAGCTGACTACAAACTATTTCCACTGGCACTGCTTTCTCCAGATATCTCTACAATTCAACCCGTTCCACACGCTTGGCCATTTGTTGTCTTTTCTAATCCACCCAGCCGAGGTGTGTTACTTGTTACACGGATCCTATTGGCAATGACACTCAAGGCCTCAACACTTTTATCCTTGTCTTTTCAGCTTCTCACTCTTGTACTTGTCTGACTCTGTGTTCCAGTTCTCCAAACTGTGCTGCCCAGGTCCCAAGTGTGCTGTCATCGAGCAGCATGCATTAGAGTTGACCGCAGCCTCACCTCTCTGATGATGACTTGTGGATCTTGAGGACCATGTGATATCTGTAAGTCAATACACTAGGCTTTCAATAAAATGTTCCCCTAAATTCTGGTCATTTATTTTCTTTGCTTTAATAGTCGTTTCACACAGAATTTCCGACTTCTCACACTTCTTTTGTTTAACTATGTTATGTATACATTTGGAATATTTAGTAACTTGTTATTTTAAATATATTGATTGAGTGGTGTGTGTGTGTGTGCACATACTATGGTGTGTGTGTGTTAGAGAGCAACACTTGCAAAATTTGTGTCTCTCAGGCATCAAACTCAGTTCTTTGGCCTAAGAATATCTTCTCTACCCACTAAGAATATTGCTGGCTGGTGTAAAATATTCATGTTGCATGTTTTTCTATACTCCAGAATAAAATCATGCATTGCAATGGCTGAATGGCTTATTTCTTTGTCTCCTGTCACATAAGTCCTCCTCAGAAATGTCTGTGAGTGAAAAATAAGTGAACACATACTGAAAGTAATAACAAGCTCTGTTTAGGGCGCTCCACCGTCAGCCAGTGCCATTCTTACTGCTTGCCTCTCTCTACCTATATCTCTACCTGTCTCTCTCTCTGTCTTTCGCTCTCTCCTTGGGACTCTCTAGGTGATACAACACACTTTTCAGACATTACTATTCTAAAGTGCTAGGGATAATTAATGATTTTCCTCTGGTAAGTCATTATGTGTGTCCATATGTATACAAATTTAAATATTTCCATATATTTGTACACTGAACATGCATGTGTATGGATATATATTAGTATAATTCCCTTTGTGTTTAAAAAAAACTACAGCTCATTATCTTCATTTAACCGATGGAAAAAAATTGAAGTTTGGTTATGACAATTTTGAAGTTCAGAGATTTGCTTTTACCTAGTTTTGTTTATTTGTTTTTTCCTTATCCCTGGTGGGGGGTATTGACTGGTATTTAAGCACACTTGAAACTCTATTTTTATTTTTGCTTAGCATTCCAATCCCAGATTACAGTCTAAAACACTGTCATGAAAGAGGTCTTCCGATGAACATCAATGCAAGAAAACAGAGTAGAGCAGCCTGAAAGATGAAAGCATCACCACAGGATAATATTTTACTGGGATCTCCTAACTGTTCAGAACGGACAACAACTACCATTTTTAATTCATAGAAATGAAAGATAATCTGTAAGTCAGACTTGGGCCATTTGCTTTAGCTTGGAGAGTTATGAGATGGGATGTGACCTGGCCACACACTTGGCTTCATCATCTCCATGTAGAACTCATGAGTCCTGCATTTTGAGCCTCTGCTCACCAGCAGGAGCTATGTTTACATGATATCCTCAGCAGAATACAGGATTCTCAGGGAAAAAAAATGCATGCAAGTGTACTGCCAGTGTGTTCTCTAACTGGAATACTGCTCTGCTTGGAAAAGAAAATTAGCCTTCTCACCGAGTTCAGCGAGCTCTCACTCTAACGCTAGAGGTGTGACTGCATGGGGAGCAGAGTTTTTGACTATTTTGAGTTGGATTTTGATCTTTCTCCCATCTGAATTTGTAAACAGAACCTTTCTCTCTGTGCCTGAAAATGCTTACTGAGAGTCTTGCCAAGAGAGACTGATTCTTCCCAAGTGCTGAGTAAAGTTGGCCAGAATCGAGCACATTTTGGACTGAAAGTGGCAACTGGGTGCCAGAAACACAAAGAACATACAGATTCCCTCTGATTCCACTCATTTGTGCATAAAATATGGATTGTATGGCTGTGAGTCAAAGCTATGCAGAAAACGTGGCACAGCTTCTGTCTGTGCCATTTAAAGAGAGCAGCTAGTTGCTCACTTTGTGGCACCCACCTAAAGTTTGATTCACAGAATATCCTTTCTCACGTAGTAGCTTGTGACCTATGTGAGTCCAAATAGTATCATGTTGAACCTATTCTGTATTATAGCTAATCAATTTCTTTTGTGTCTTTTCTTCAGTTAGATTTCAAGAACTGGGTAGTCCCACACCGAGGTTGAAATACAATTTCAGTTTTGACCTATGAAAAGATCTTTCAACTGACATTAACATACTCTGTTGGGAAACACTAAGGAGACATTTTAAAACAACTTACTTTAACAACAACAAAATGTTCAAATGCACCTTTGACTTTGCTGTTTTACAGTGTTTTTCAGTTTTCAAGATTCATTTGCATTTCTTAGTGAATTTATTATTATTAATTAATTTCTCGACTTAAATTCTGATGGTAGGGCATCCCTCCTTTCCTCCCATTCCATCTTCCCTCCCACTTCTCCCAACCAAGTCCCATCAGGACTTAGCACATCTTCTTCCCCTGTGGCCTGGGGAAGCATCCTTGCCAGGGTGAAGTGATAAGAAAGCAGGATCAATGTCAGAGACAGCCTGCTCTCCCCTCTCTGCTTTTTTTTTTTTTGTAATTGAATTGAGCCAAATCTTTGAACATCTGTTTTGATAGTACTGTCTACTGACCTATGTCTATGGAATCTTCATTGCAGTCATTTGAAGCTGGATGGGCTGTTGAATGCTCTGAGAAGAGAGAAATGATTTTCAGAGAAGTTAAACTGTACAGCTAGGATTAGCTAATTATTGTAAGTCATATGGCTTAAGGAACTGCATACTTCAAACCTGGTATCCTCTTGGTGTCATTTTGCTGTTACATTACAGCTAGAACAAACTCTATTAGGGATTAATACCAACCATAGCTATAGTCAAAATATTTAGTAACACTACTGAAAATCATCAGCCATGAGTAAATTTAAGAATTCTCCATAGATGGGATATTAGAAAGATATCTAAATTACAACTATTGTCTACTGAGCAAAAAATAAAATTGCTTTTTAAAAATATTTTCTCCCCTTTATGTTTGTGTACTTGGTTACAACAACCATTTAGTACCGAATGCAAGGTCATACACCACACTTTCTAAAGGCTCCAAAACCTGGCCCATGTGGAAGTCAAGCTGGAAACCTTTAACCAGCAATGCATCCTTCCAATGCAATTCAAGACTGAGAAACATAAAAGAATTTGGTCAGGTACTTGTGGTCACTCTTTCCTCTGTGTGCTTTTTAGGTGACGCATCAGAATGTTGTTATTATAAAATGCTAGGGAGACTTAGCAATGTCCATCGATGTGGGCAGAGATGCCATGCAGGGGAAGCCGTACTAGTTTTCCTGCAGGGAAGAAATCTGCTCCCTACATCTATGCTGCTTTCTTTTAAAATGGGTGTTCCTTTGCAATTCCATTTTCTTCATGACGCCTAAGAATACGTTGCCAGTTTATGAGAATCTCAAATGGCACTGGTGTTTTCAGAAGGCACTTGCCGTTCGCTTAAGGAAATACAATTACGTTTGTGACTCCGCTACTTCCCATAGGGGTAACAAAATTTTAGTTGTTTATGGATCCAAGAAGCCTTTTACTGGGGAACATATCTCTTAGTTAAATGAGTCTTCTGATCATGTAGACTACATGTGTGATCACTAAAGGAGCTATTTGTTGGGAGCATCTAAGTACATCTCATTTTGAGGTAAGTTCTTGTTTTGTAAGGGCAGGGTTCCTGCTACTGTGTTATTTCTTAAGGAAAATGACATACAATTTATAATACTCAGTCTTTGAAATGTGTACTGTTTTGTTGTCATCAGTTTTTACTACTATGCCCTCATATTGAGATGGACAGCTATTAACCTTCAAACAGGACATATACTTAGGATTCCGGCAAAAGACCACAGTAACCCATCCACTCCAAAGCAGCTCTGCTTGTAGCATTCATATTTGTCTAGTATAAAGAAATGTCCCATCTCTCGTCTCCTCCCCTCCCCTCTCCTCTCCTCCCTTCCCCTCCCCTCCCCTCCCCTCTCCTCCCCTTCCCTCTCCTCCCCTCCCCTTCCTTCCACTCTCTTCCCTTCCACTCTCCTCCCCTCCCCTCCCCTCCCCTCCCCTCCCCCTCCCCTCCCCTCCCCTCCTCTCCTTTCCCCTCCCCTCCTCTCCTCTCCCCTCCACCTCTCCTCTCCTCTCCCCTCCCTTCCTCTCTCCTCCCCTACTCTTCTCTCCTTTCCTCCTCTCTTCCTCTGCCCTTCTCTCCTTTCTTCTTGTCTCCTTTTCCCTCTCCTGCTCTCCCCCTCTCTCCTTTCCCCTCTCCTTTCCTCCCCTCCCCTCTCTTCTCCTTTTCTCTTCTCTTGTTGTTTTCTCTCTCCATCCTTCTTTCCCTCTTTCTCTTTTATGTTTCCTCCTGTTCTTCCTCTCCCTTTGCTTGTCTGTTACGTAAAATTTAAAACACCTAAGAAAAGAGAAAGAGAATGGTAATCTAAAATACCCATAACCCATAAAACATTTATGCTTCTTTCTTCTTAACCATCCTCAGAAGAATTGGAAATGTATCTCATTTTATTCTTTAATAGTTCATGTTCTATATGTGCAACATTGCACTATTATTTTGAAAACTACGGTGACTACTGAATTACTAAACCTAACAGACGACTGTCTCCTAATATTGTTGGGTACGTAATCATTGTTAAAATAGCTCCAAAAGTTTCATAAACATTTCTATTTGATGTGTTCAAATTATAACCAACAGCCTATGCACTGAATTTATTTAAGATGTCTGATCACATCTAAGCTTTCTGTTTATATCTGTTATCCTTCCACCTTTATTGTTGTCTTACAGTTTGTACATGGAATAAAACAAGCCATTGCTCTGTACTGTCTGTCACTTTCTAGAGCTTGCTAACTACTTTCTTGTAATGTTTATAACAGCGTCATGCCCCACTCCTTTTATTTCCAGAAAACTGATATACTTGTTCAGAATGTTCTGTGGATTGGATTCTCGTCTGAGCACACAGGAGTAATACATAATGCATAGTTGTTTCCTTTTATGTATGTGTGATGTTGTCTGTTTTATCACTGTTCAGAAAATAACCCCTTCTGATTCCTCCTTCCCTCTAGCCTTCATAAGAGAAGTATATGTCTCTACTATATCAGTATTGAATTTGGCTGCTGGATTGCCAAAGCCTGCAGAGTGGCATGGGACAAGACATAGCACAGCGTGCTAAGGCTTTTGGCATGTTGGCATCATTCAAGGCTCTTTTGAACTCCTGCCTTCTGCCATGGTAATTTTGTGTTTCAAATAGTGCCAGCTTTTTTTTTTTTTTTCAATCTTAGGTTATAGACTGGATGATAAAAGTCAACCTAAATCTAAATCCACAGTTTGGAGCTAAGCCCAGCTTAGGATGAGCTGACTCTCAGACATATATATAAATTTTTTTTCATAATTAAGGGATAAATGGACATAGCTGTAAATTACTGGGTTGGAAGATTATCTGTTGAACAACTCTACTACATTAAAACATTAGTGCTACAAATGTGAATATTGATTCCTTGATTGAGGTTTGAGTCAGCTTTCTTAGTACTCTTTTTTTTTTTTTTTTTGGTCTTTTTTTGATATTTTTTTATTTTTTAATTATTTTTATTTTTATTAATTACAGTTTATTCACTTTGTACCCTGCGTACCCCCCTCACTCCTCCCCTTCCAATCCCACCCTCCCACTTCTCCACCCATGTCCCTTTCCCAGACCACTGATAAGGGTCCTCCCCTTTCCTCTGATCTCATCAGGAGTGGGTGCATTGTCTTCTTCTATGACCTGGTAAGGCTGCTCCCATCCTCAGGGGAAGGTGATCAAAGGGCAGATCAATCAGTTCATGTCAGAGACAGTCCCTGTCCCCATTACTATGGAGGCCACTTAGACACTGAACTGCCATAGGCTATCTCTGTACAGGGGTTCCAGGCCATCTCCACGAGTGGTCCTTCACTGGAATATAAGTTTCAGCAAAGACTCCTGTGCTCAGAGTTTTAGGAACTGTCTCTGCAAAGAGGATGGATATTGGAGGAGGGAGAAAACAGGGAACAGGACAGCAGCCTTCAACAGAGGGCCTCTGAAAAGTTCTATCCTGTAGGGTATAGAGGCAGATGTTGAGACTCATAGCCAAACTTTAGGCAGAGTACAGGGAATCTTATGAAAGAAGTGGGAGATAGTAAGACCTGGAGAGGACAGGAGCTCCACCAGGACAACAACAGATCTTAGTCCTCTTTTAATATTTTATGATTGACCTTTTAAAATTGATGAGCATGTCTTCAATGTTTTGCTTTTAATATGTTGAAATATGACATGCTAGCATTCCTCATTCCTATATTGTTCTAAGTATCAGAAGAGCAACTCTGAATTACGTTTCAAAAAATGAAGAATATTTTTTAATCCTTTCACTTTGTTTACTAGTTTTGAGAATAAAGTATTGATATTGTAGCACCCTTCCAAGGTGCCTACATGTCCATGGACTCTTATCATCAAACATACCGATAGTTCTCTGATGCTATTCTTCCCATGCTTTATTTCAATCCTCTTGATACTCACAGTTCACGGCTATTTTTATAATGTTACTCTGGGTTAAACTTAGTTAAAACAATTTAATTCTATTAAATCTAGCATGAAGCATTCCATTTTTATTTTTCTACGGGTATATTATTTTCTTTTCTTTGAAACTTAGAAATCATACATTTCATTTAGAGAGGGAGAAAAATCACTGACAGTAAAAATTCCTTAGGGAACAGAGTAAAAGGCAGTGGCACTGACTCCCTGGAAATCCCCAGATAAGAACTCAATGCATGGGCCACCAGCTGAAGGACATACCATCTAAAGCTTAGGGGCCTCATAACTTGGAAACTGTTGCTGACAAAGTGTTGCCTAAAGTAATGACAGTCACCCAATTAGGTGATCAGTAAATGACAAAGACTCAACTATAGGAGCATTAGCCCCATTTATTAAGTATTAATAGCCATCAGGTTACTGGCTTTAATCAACACTGAAAGATCTAAGGGTACGTAACTCTATTCTGTTCTACTTATATTAACAAATTACATACATGAGAATTAAAATTCTGTGTTTCTAATATTCCTTTTAAGAATCTGCAAATAGAGTTAATGTTTTCTTAAGAAATGTTTCTCACCTGTTATGTTTCTAAA